>NC_136072.1:924220314-926759072 GCF_964261635.1 Lissotriton helveticus
AGTTTGCAGAACGGGAGGATGGGTGGGGCAGTAAGGAATCTATAACTAATGTTTCTTACAGATATATCGTTACCGAAGGTAAGTAACTTGTTCATCTGAAAGAAACACGTTAGTTGTAGATTCCTTACCTTAGAATAGATACCCCAGCAATACCAACACCGAAGGTGGGTCTGCGAACCAATATCACACCAGAAAGTCCTAGAGAACAGAACGGCCAATGAAGCAGTCTCTCTGAACTGGATTGTCAAGGCAGTAGTGCTTGTTAAAGGTGTGCAATGAAGCCCACGTAGCTGCCTGACCAATTTAATTCAGAGGAACTCCACGTCCCAAAGCAGTAGTTGCTGCTGTCGCCCTGGTGGAATGGGCACGCAGCCCCACTGGAGGCTTCTTCTTTGTTAGAGAATAACAGGTTTTGATAAACAAAACGACCCATCGGTAGATAGTCCGATTGTGAACGGCCCGACCTTTTTTGGCACCCACATAGCCAACAAAGAGCTGGCCATCCATCCAGAAGTGTTTTGTGCGATCCAGATAAAAGGAAAGCGCATGTTTTGGGTCCACACGTTGGAGCCTCTCCTCCTCTTTTGAAGGAGGTGGTAAGAAGATAGGCAAAGAGATGGTCTGCCCGATGTGAAAGGCAGTGGAAACTTGGGTGGGAAGGATGGACGAGTCCTGAGAACCACCTTGTCCGGATGGACAGACAGGAGAGGAGCCTTGGAGGAAAGGGCCTGGAGCTCACTCACCCGTCTGGCAGATGTGATGGCTACCAGGATACAGTTATAAGCGTCAGAAGCCTTAATGGACAGTTGTGAAGCAGCACAAAGGGAGACTAGATTCAAGTCCCACTGAGGCATAACGAAGGGGATAGGAGGAAAGAGATGATTTATGCCTTTCAAGAAACGATTAACAACCGGGGACTTGAAAAGAGAAGGCTGATCAGGAAGCCGAAGGAAGGCAGTGGTGGCCGAAAGATAGCCTTTGATAGTGCCCAGAGCAGAGCCCTGCTGGGCCAAGGAAAGAAGGAACTAGAGAACTTCAGAAAGAGGGGCAGAAATGTGATTCATATGCTTTGCTGTGCACCATGCCACAAACTTGTTCCACAGGCAGGCCAATTCCGTCTTAGAGGAGGAACGCCTGGCTGCCAACATAACATCACAGACTTCGGGAGGCAAGTCAAATGATGCCAACTGCCGGCGCTCAATCTCCACGCAAGGAGGTGGAGCCTGGACAGGTTAGGGTGGAGGACCGTCCCCTGCTGCTGCACCAGAAGATCCCCCCCGGAGAGGCAGTCTGATCGGAGGATCGATGGCCATGATGAGCCGCTCAGGATGCCAGACTCTTCGTGCCCAATCCTGAGCCACAAGAATGACTTGGGCCCAGTCACGCCTGAACTTCTTCAGCACTCTGGGCAGAAGTGGTATAGGCGGAAAGGCGTACAACAGACCGTTACTACACTCCCCACGAATAGCGTCGCCTAGCGAGTGCCACCTTGGAAATTCCAACCGCAGACTTGCCAACATTGCACCACCTCCGAGTGAAGACGTAATTTGTGAACTATCATGCATCTGCGGTTGAGTTCTTCCGCCCTGGCGTTCAGGGAACCTGCCAGTTGTTGAACCATCAGGGATATGCCTTGATGTCCCAGCCATGTCCAGAGGCAGAGGGCCCCCTGACATAGGGTCCACGACCCCACCCCACCTGTTTGTTGCAGCACCACATGGCGGTGGTGTTGTTCATAAACACCTGCACTACTCTTTCCTGGACAGACGGAAGGAATGCCTTGAGTACAAGACGAATCGCCCGAAGCTCCAGAAGGTTGATATGGAGCCCGGACTCCGCCAGGGACCAGAGGCCTCTGATCTGCGCCTCTCCCATGTGGCTGACCTATCCCAGAATGGATGCGTCCGTCAGCACCATGTGCTCTGGTTGGGGAAGGGAGAGGGATCTGCTGTTGACCCAATCCTGGTTCGTGAGCCACCACTGCAGCTGTCGAGCATTGGCCTCGAGATCAGGACGCAATTGGACAGATTACCCTGATGCTGCGCACACTGGAACTTCAGTACAGAAAGGGAGTGGTCCCAGTCTTACAATTCAAAAAGACACGTAATTAAATGCCCTCCGGCATCAATTCAAATTACACAACACAATAAAGTGTTCAATATTATTTAATCATATTGAGCATCAGAATAAATCTGGGACAGCGTATTATATCAAGTGCTTTCTGTACTGTATTCTACCCAGTTCCCAGGACTTGTCTGGGTTTACCCTTTTGTGTCACTGGAACTTCAGAGCCCGCATATGCCACCTGGCATGATCAACCAGCAGGATGCAGGAGGCCATGAGGCCCAGCAGCCTCAGTGTCATCCGGACCGAAACCCCGGATAAAGGCTGAAAGATTGGAATCATAGTCCGGTCTCGCTGTTCGGGAGTATTAATCCGAAACTGTGTCGTGACCAGAACAGCTCCGATGAAGAGGAGCTTGTGAGAGGGAATAAGGTGTGACTTTGGCACATTGAAGGAGAACCTCAGCGAAGGCCGGCCGTAGTCTGGAAGTGGGAGACTACTGTCTTTGGCGAGCCTGCCTTGAACAGCCGGTTGTCGAGACAGGGGAAGACTGGACCCCTAATCTGCGCAGATGGGCTGCGACCACCGCCATCACTTTCGTAAACACCATGGGGTCGCTGGTAAGGTCAAAGGGGAGCATGGTAAACTGAAAATGCTCGTGGCCTACCGTGAACTGCAGGTAACGCCGATGGGCCGGCAGGACGGGGATGTGAAAATACGCGTCCTGCAAGCCTAACGCTACCATCCAGTCTCCAGGGTCGAGGGCAGACAAGACCTGAGCGAGCGTCAACATCTTGAACTTTTCCTTCCTGAGGTAGCGGTTGACGTTCCTGAGATCCAAGATTGGACGCAGGCCCCTGTCTTTCTTGGGTACCAGAAAGTAGTGGGAATAGCAACCACAACCTAGTTCTGGGGCAGGAACGCGCTTGACGGCTCCCTTGGCCAAGAGAGCCAAAACTTCCTGTTGGAGAAGTGCCAGGTGATCCTCTAACATGTGGTGGTATGAAGGTGAAATGGCTGGAGGGATAGACTCGAAGGGGAGGAAGTAGCCCCTTTGGACTATTTGCAAAACCCACCTGTCCGACGTGATGGTGCCCCAGTGGGGGAGGTGATAGCAAATCCTGCCGCCCACTGGCGTTTGATGGGACTGAAAGGTCGGACTAGAAGGGTTTGGAGGCAGCTGCAGAAGGGGGATTGGTGGACTGGCCCCCTGAACCATGACGTTGGTTCCCACGTCCCCGGCTGCACAAAGGTTGGGAAACTTGCTGCAGCCTGTGGCTCTGGGCCTGCCGTAGTGGGGTACCCCTTCGGTAGCCACGAAAGGGGCGAAAAGCAGACTGCGCTGGGTGGCTGGAGAGGCCAAAGAACTTGGCTGTAGCCCATGAGTCACTGAAATGCTCTAGAGCGTTGTCCGCTTTGTTGCCAAAAAGGCGACGGCCATCAAAAGGCATGTCCATTGAGGTGTATTGGACATCCCCCGAAAAGCAAGTCGATCTCATCCAGGCGTAGAGACGAAGGGCTACAGACGTGGAAATCGTCCTGCCTAGAGAGTGGGCGGTATCCAGCCCACAACGGATGGTAAACTTAGCTGCATCTCTCCCAGCAGCGACAGCCTGGAAGAGACACTGAGGCAACACCTGTGCAACCGTATCCCAATCAGAATGGGAATAACGGCCCAATAGACATGCAGTGTTTAATGACAGCAGTCCCAAGCTGGCGGAAGAGAACATTTTCTTCCCAAGATGGTCGAGCTACTTGGATTCCCTTTCCGGTGGAGCGGTAGGGAATGCCCTCTTGGAAGTGGAGGCTTGGACCACCAAGCTCTCTGGGGTGGGGTGTTGGGTGAGGAAAGTGGCGTTGCCCGGAGCCGGGCAGTGGCGTCCGGCAATCGCCCTATCCACGGGTGCCTCAGTGTTGGGCCTTGACCAAGTGCCCAAAAGGACTTCGCTAAGGGCATCATTAAATGGCAGCAGGGGCTCTGAAGAGCTCGCTGCCCGGTGAAGCACCTGTCGGGAGGTTAGTCCTGACCGCCACCGTAGGGAGGTTGAGGACTTCGGCCGCCATATGCAACACCACTGCGTATGACGCTCGCTTCTCTGTAGCCAAGTATGAGGAGACAACATGCCATGGTCAGGAGATATGTCAAGACCACTGGCATCCCTGAGTGCATCTCTTCAGTCCTGCTCAGATTCCATCTGATCAGTTAAGGGGTCACCTGACCCCTCCCAGTCATCCTCTTCACCCTCAGGTTGCCAATCTGGCCGAAAAGGGAACCTAGGAGTGAACAGGGGCACAAAAACACCACTCGGCGCAGATCCGGCATTGGACGACCCAGTCCGGCTCAGGATCCACATTTGGATGGAGGTGGGGGTCAATGCAGGCCAGAGACATGACCGGCGTTGGTAGCGGTGCCAGTGGAAGCGGTGCCAGTGGAGGTGTAATAAGGTCAACCGATGCCCATACGGATCCAGGTCTGGATCCAAGGGAGGCCTGTGGCGCCGTGGACGGAGCCTTTGGTGGAGAAGTCCTAGGCCCCCCAACCGAGTTTGCGGGGCCTGAAGGCGCGACGGCGGGTTTGGGCTGCCAAAGATGACATGCGTCGCCTCGTAAAACATACGACGTTGGGCGGCTCCCGAAAAAGGAGGAATGCCCGGAGTCGACTCTTTGGGCTCCGTGTGCGGAGCCGCGGGAGGGGCACCGCCCGCATCCCTCGTAGCGTCAGACAACCGACGGGGATAAGTCGACTTCTTTTTGTGCTTCGACTTACCCGACTCAGAGTGTGAAGACTTCGATGACTTGGACGAGTGGTGATGGCTCCGCGACCGGTACCTCGACCACCAGGGAGCCGACTGCCGGCGCTCAAGCAGCTTTCGGGACCACTCCCGCAAAGCCTTAGGCGCCATCGACTGGCAGTCAGAGTACGGCCTCGGGTCGTGGTCGCGCTCCAGGAAAAAGAGGTACGCGCGGTGGGGATCCGTAACCGACATCAGTCGGTTACAGGAACCGCATGCCTTGAGGAGTTGATAGACTCAAAAAATGAAGTCGAGAAAAAGTCAGGCAAAAAGTGACCGGAGTTACCGCTCTCTCCGGATCTGCGCTGGCTGGCACGGAAAAAGAAAGAACTGACGTCAGCGGGCGTCGTATAAACAGCTATCGCAACGTCATCCCGGCGACCACAATGCCAATGACGCGGAGCCAACCAATGCCACCTCCCTACGCGCAGAGGTACGGCTGATCAAAAAACTTTCCGGATCCAGTCTGACGCCTGGGGGTACTTCCTAAGGTAAGGAACCTATAAATAACGTGTTTCTTTCCAATATAAACGTTTTAAACTATTACAGTGACTCTGCCAATTCGTATTGTGGACAAGTACGAGTGAGCGAGCGAAAGAGTATGTCTTGCTACCACGATTCCTGAGAGTGTCGGAGTGTTGTTTTCTGGGTTGTCTAATCATTTGTAGCTCCGTGATTTTGAAGGAGAATGAATGAGAAACTATAGCTAGTCGGTTTGGAGATTTTGGGTACTAAGGTGATAGTTTGGTACACCCCTATATACCGAGGTCCTGTTTTCCTGCGCATAGTTCTGTGTAGGTGCAGAATCCCCACAACAGTATGTACGCCACCACTGTGGACATATACCCTAGATGCCTAGACCAAGGAGCCGCATTCACACATATGGTGTGGAACTGCATCGAGATTCAAATATTCTGGACTGCGGAGGCAACTACGCTTGCAGAAGTAGAGGCAGAACCCATTCATTTTTTGTTTTGAGTTTCGAGACGCAATGCGTCTCGTAAAGGCTTGAACAATTTCCTGGGCCTTGCCAAGCGAAAGGTCGGCATGGCATGGAAGGCACCACTAGGCCCCAATGTACGTGCGTGGATGCTTGATATCCGCAGGGCACTGGTGTCGGAACACACAAACCAGCTAGCAGCCGCGGCACATGCAATAGCACCCATGTGACAGAACCCCACAAAATGGCAGAACTACTTATCCGTGATGGAGACTAAATTGTCCACAGAATCCCCTTCCCTCTTAGACCCACTCCCAGGCACAGGACACTTAGCATCCTGGAACCCCTGAGACCTACACTGACATGCAAGCACAACAACCCGCGACTCCTAGATGCCATAGCCGTCTGGCATCTACCTCTCCTCCCAAACCTTGCCAGCCTCGCAACTCACCCTGTTGCTATACTTTCGTCTTATGGCCGCCCACTTCCCCCTCTCCCTGGCACAGCCACTAACATGACCTACCACACCCTTGCAACTGCACACACGCTACCCACTGATGCATCAGATTGACAGACGCAAGCAAGTCGGTGACTCTAAGAAGAGATCGATTGTTCCTTTTCTCTTTTGTTTTCTTTCTTCATTTTTTCTTCGTTGTTTCTCTTGTTCAAGTCAACATTTTTTTTCACAACCAAGTTTATTGAGCGTAAAAGTATCAAGGAAGTGGCATCTTCACACACCAAGATCACCACAACAGTATCAATGTAGAGGTGACATACATAAGATTCACAAAGCTAGTGTCAATGAAGCTCAGCTTTAAAAATGCCCTAACAACCCTCCCCAACCCCAACTACACCCCAACCCGTACCCACCAACCCCCCCCCCACCACACATGTACAGAGGCAACACAAAAACGATTCACATAGAGGATGCAGGTGTAATGCAACCAGGGTCGTGCCATTCGGGCCAGAAAAGTCACTGCGATCAAATGTCCTCCTCCTGCTCCGCCGGGGGTTCCAAGGTCAGGTCACGGTAGTCGGCCCACCGCCTCCAGATCTTGTAGTGTTTGCGTGGGCAGCCCCGCGCCTCAAAGATTGGTTTCTCAAGACCCATAAAGTAGTCCAGCCCAGCCTTCCACGCAGACAGGGGGGGGGCCCTCACAGATTTCCAGGCCCGAGCTAGGTCGCGCTTAGCAACCACCAGGCCCAGTAGCAGCAAGTGGCGCTTGTATATGTTGCCCCCAACCCCCTCCATAATGTGCAGCAGGCCGAGCCTGTGAGTTCGAGGAAGATCCCAGCCCAGGACCTCAGCCAGGCAACTCCATACGCCCCTCCAGAATCCAGCCAGGCGACCACACGACCACACCGTATGTATTAGGGAGCCAGGCACTTCCCCACAACGCAGGCACTCCGATGACGCAATCAACCCAGCCTTCCACAGTCGTTCACGTGTGTAGAGTAGGCACGATGCAGGTATTTGAACTGTATCAGGCGAAGCCGGACCGCAATTGCGGTGCCGCGCGGGGACTCCAGCGCCTCCCTCCAGTCGTCCTCATCCAAGGCGCCCACGTCTACCTCCCATGCGTCCCGAAGGGAGCGAAGAGTGGACGAGCAGTGAATAACAAGGGACCGATAAATCCCAGAGACCTTCTTGTCTCCCATGTCTCCCATAAACACTTTCGCCTCAATTGGGTTGAACTCCGGCAGGGAGTCGAGGCCGGCAATGCTGGGGGCGAGGGCATGCCTCAGCTGGAGGTAACGGAAGAACTGGGACTGGGGCATCTGGAACTCTACTCGGAGTTCCTCAAAGGATTTGAGGGTGGCGCCTGACATGACCTGGCCCAGTTGTGTAATTCCAATAGCCTCCCAACCCTCGAACCCGGCTAGGGCCGCCAGTTCTGGGAGCAGACCGTTGTGCCACAGCGGCGTTTCGGCCGTTAATTTGCCCCACCAACCCATGCGGCGCAAAGACTGCCGCCACACTGCAAAGACCACTTTTGTTACTGACGGCAGCCCGCGGCGTATACGGGCCGAGTAGAGAACGGTGTGGAGCGTATGGTCACCCATCAGATGCCTCTCCAGGGCATAGGCCGGGTCACTCCTGTCCCCGTACCACCATTCATTGAGGACAAGAAGATGTGACGCCTGGTAGTAGGAGAGGAGGTCGGATGTGGCCAGACCACCACAGTAAGTGGACAAAAAGCATGTCCTCAGGGCCACCCTGGCCGCACCGCCATCCCACAGGAAGCGGCTCAGCACAGAGTTCACCTGACGGAACCACTCCATGCCAATGGGGTGCGGGAAATGCTGGAGTTGGTACAGCAGTCTCGGCAGCGCCACCATCTTAAAAATGGCCGACCTCCCAAAGATCGTAAGGGGCATTCTGGACCACGTCTTGACATCAGCCTGAACCCGTTCCCACACCGGCAAGACACTGCGCGTCCAGACCACGGCTCGCGAAGTCGAGAGGAAAACACCCAAATATCTCAGGCCGTCCGTCGCCACGCGCAGGTCGGCGGCCCAAGGGTCGGTAACCGTTCCGCCACGTAGAACCCACAGGGTCGACTTAGACAAGTTAAGGCGGAGCCCTGAGACTTCGCCAAACCCCCGCATGATCTCCAATACCCGAGGGCCCGAGCGCCGCAGGTCGGTAAGGAAAAGGAGGACGTCGTCCGCGTAAAGCGCAATCCTATCCGTTAGGGTATCGTTCCAGACAAAGCCACGCAGATGGGCATCCAATCGTATCCGCGACGCCAGGGGCTCCATGGCCAGGGCGAATAGATAGGGGGACAGTGGGCAGCCCTGCCGAGTACCACGGCCTATCCGGAAACGTCCCGAGACCGCACCGGCTACCCGGACCGACGCCGTAACATTAGTATACAGGAGACGGATATAGGACAAGAAGACAGGCCCTAAATTGAGGCGGGCCAACAAGGTGAACAAATATGCCCAACTCACCGAGTCAAAGGCCCGGTCCATGTCCGCGAGGAGCAGTGCGGCCCGTTCATCTCTAGCCCCCATGGCGTCGATCGCTGCCTGCGCCCGCCGGATATTATGCCTGGTGGCCCTGTGCGGCATGAACCCGGCCTGGTCAGGGTGGACCAGGTCGGCGATGTGGGGCAGGAGGCGATTCGCCAGGGCTTTCGCCAAGATCTTGGCCTCGATGTTGATGAGGGAGATTGGCCTGTAAGAGTCGTGTCGGTCCGGCGCCCTGCCAGGCTTCAAAAAGACCACAATCTCGGCATGGCGCCAGTCAGGTGGCAACTCGCCTCTAGACCGCGCCGCCTCCAGGGCGCTGCGAAAGTGGGGTCCCAGCTGGACATGGAACTTTTTATAGAATTCGGCGGGATAACCGCTCGGGCCGGGTGCTTTCCCAGTATTCAATTGGCCAAGGGCCTCCCCAAGTTCCTCGGACGTTAGCGGGGCCTCCAAGGCCGTTCTAGTCTCCTCCGGAACTGCCTGCGGGAGCAGGTCGTCCAAGTAAGAGGCAATCTCGCCCTCCATCAATGGGTCACGAGGAGCGTATTGTGCCTCGTAATAGCGGGCGAAGCTAGCCGCCAACCGATCCGGGTCGGTCATAACCGAGCCATCCTCCGCCGTAATGCCGGGTAGCTCAAGGGGCTGGAAGGTCGCCTGGCAAAGCCTATGTAGCATGGTGCAGGACTTATCACCCCATTGATACACCCTGCTACGCGTGGCAAGCCACGCCTGCCGGGCCTCCTCATAGAGGACCGAGGAATATGTCTGCTGGGCCTGCAGGAGCTGTCGCACGATGCCATCGCCACCCCCGAGTCGACTACGCTGCTCCAGCTCCTCCACGCGGGCCGCGGCAGTCACAATGGCCTCCCGGTGTTCCCGCCGAGCGGCTGCACACCAAGCTATATCAATGCCCCGGATCGTGGGCTTCAGCGCCTCCCACACAACAATGGCATCGACATCCCCAACCAAGTTCTCGCGCCAGAAATGGTCGATCTCTTTGCGTAAGTGCGCCACATACTCCGGCCGCTGCAACTGCCAGGCGGACATCCGCCAACGAAAGGGTTGTCGTTTAGACAGGAGGGTCACGGTGGCTAGAACAGGGGAATGATCCGAGAGGCCTCTGGGGAGTATCGTGGCGTCCCTGACACGGTTCAGATAGGCACCCGGTACAAACAAGTAATCGAGTCTCGAGAATGACCCATGTACCGCCGATACGTACGTGAAGGCCTGCACTGCGGGATGAAAATGCCGCCACACATCGATCCAGCCCAGACTACGCACAGTCGCACACAACCGGGTGGGGGCAGCCGCGGGGGGGGGGGGGTCAGACACTCCACACGCTCGCCTCAGGCGGTCCAGGCCCACATCCATAACTGCATTCCAATCACCCCCCACCACAGTCAGGACCTCCGGGATTTCGTCCCACAGCGCAAACAGCCGCTCAGATAGTGCCCATTGCAAGGGGGGAGGGGCGTAAACACTGCCAAAGACCACCGGCTCGGAGCCCAGTAGGCCCTTAACAAAGGCAAACCTTCCCTGAGGGTCAATCCATTGCTTCTCATGAACATAGGCCACCCTACGATGTATCAAAATGGCCACCCCCCGTGATCCCCTCGTAAAGCCAGCATGATAGACCTGGTGGTAACCGAACCTCTGGAGGCAAAGGGCCTTAGAGCCCAGCATGTGAGTTTCCTGAAGCAGTAGTACATCCACCATCTCCCTCTTCCCCCATCGCAGCACAGCCCCACGCTTGATCTTATCTAGGATACCCCGCACATTCCATGTTACCACCCGCAGAGTCTTCGAAGGAGACAGAAGCGCAGCATCAGCCATTGTCAATATACAGTCCAAAATCCGGCCCTCCCTCCCACCCAGGTGCAACCCGCAACCCGATAAGAACTACAGCCTCAGACATGTGTGGACCCACCCCCCCCAGCCCGCAAACTCAGCGCCCCCAACCCCACCCAGAACCCCCCCAACAAGTACAACACTAGAACACCCTTCCAAACCCCACACCCACCACCCCAATACCTCAGAAAACAGTGAAGTATCTGTCGCGGTGTGGAGAGACCCGGGCCCATAACAGAGGACCCAGGGCCCGCCACACCAATGGATCCCCACAACCCCACAATGACACACACACACCACCCCCCCAACAACACTCACATCTGTGAGGGTCTGAGGCCCATGTATGGTACCCTCCGAACCCCACTGCGCCCCCATGACAATGACTAAAGTCTGCACACGGGAGCCGACTGGCACATCAAGGACAAAATGAAACAGTCTCACCAGCCTAAGCAGAGCAATTCAGTATGCAGCATACAAAGTGCATGTAGGCCCAGCAGTGTTCAGCTGCCCGCATCGGAGAGTTCCGAGTCCCTGGCACCACCCGATTGCGATGCACTGGCTGAGGCCGATCTTTTCTTGGAGCGAGACCCCCGATGGCGGCCCCTCCTGGGCGGGCGATCCGTCCGCTCCGGCGACGATCTCTGAGACCCGCCCGGGTCCAGCCCCGGTTGGGCATGGGGCCGGAGTCGCACCGCCTCGTCGGTCCAGCGGAACACCTCCTCCGGCGACTCGAAGAAGTGGGTCCGAGACTGATAGATTACTCGCAGGCGAGCCGGATACAGGAGCGAGTATTGGAGCTTGAGGCCCCGAAGTTTAGCCTTAGCGTCCATGAAGGATTGCCTTTTCTGCTGCACCATTTTCGTGTAATCCGGGAAAATCATGATGGTATGATTCTCGAAGGCGAGGGAGCCCTTGTTCCTCGCCTCCCGGAGGATAACATCCCGGTCGTGGTAGTTCAGTAGGCGAGCGATAACTGGCCGTGGGCGCTCACCCTCCGGTGGCCGCTGGGTCAGAGCCCTGTGGGCCCTCTCAATGACGAAGCACGTAGACAGTGCCCCTTCGGGGAGCCAGCTCTCCAGCCACCCGGACAGGAACCGCTCCATGTTGTCCTTCTCGCACCGCTCCGGAAAACCAATGAAGCGGAGGTTGTTGCGCCGCGCGCGCCCTTCTGCATCTTCCACGCGGGCTGCCAGTGTCTTTTGGATGCTTTCAACCTCCGCCAGTCGCTTCTTCAGACCACTAACGTCCGCCTCTGTCTCCGTGATACGGGTCTCGGCCCCAGCGATCCTCTCCACCGCGCTGCGAAGGTCCTGGCGCAGGAGCGCGACATCTGCCCCAACCGCTCCAATCTTGGCATCAAGTGCGTCTCGGGACTGGGTGATGGCCGTTAGGATAGCTGCAGTGTCCGGCCCGGGGCCGCCGCTACCACCGGCCGCCCCGGCGCCACCACTCGGCCCGGTGAATTTATCGATGGGGCCATGTTTAGGCGGGCCACCTCCCTTGTCCCTGGTCATGATAAGCGTTGGGCAAGGCGGGCACCACCCCCGAACCTTCGGGCACTGCCACCAATCTTGAGCGGGACGGCCCGGATGAGGCCCCAGGGAGGGACGGATGCGGGCCGGCTGCCGCGATCGGATGTCGCGGAAAACGAGGTCCCGGCGTCACCCCGGTAGGACAGGCCGCATCCACACTCGACCCCACAGGCCGCTGTCCAGGGCACAATTGGAAGAGTCCGCGGGTCCGCCGTCAGTGGGCAGGCGTATCCAGTGGGCCAAGCCAGGAGAGGCGGATCAGCTGCCCCACCGGCCACTAATCTATCCTCGGCCGCCTCGGGGCACAAGGAGCCCCGGCCCCGGTCTCCCAACCGCCGTGGGACCACGCCTCACCGCCACCGCTTGTTGGTCCTCCAGAGGGTGAGTCGAGGGGTAAAAGTTGTTGGCGCCGGCCCGACCTCCAGGTGGTCGCAGACAAAGAGATAGGCCAGGGGCGGCGCAGCGGACGTCTCCCGCACCCGCCAGGTCGCAGCCGCCACCCGGCGTCACGAAACTCGAGGTCCCCGGTCTCCGGCCGGCCACCAGGCCGCACGCCGCCGCCGCCTCCCTCCGACCGCCGGAAGGTAGGAAATGACAGGATCAGCACACCAAAGTAGACCGGAGGCTCCCTCGAATCAAAATCAATCACGGGGCACCGACAGTGGGCTCGGAGGTCAGGATAAATGTTCAAATTAGGTCCGGGCCGGCGGGAGCTCTACAAGGCTGCGACCGCCATCTTCGCCCGCGAAGCCGTTCAAGTCAACATTTAATTGCAAATGTATGTGACTCAATGGAGAAATGGTTTTGAAGAAAAACAGCTGATCCCCCTGCGGTTATCCTGCTTTCATTTGCCTGAGTAGAGCAGTGCTGAGCCGCAGAGTAAAGCGACGTACCAGCCAACAGAATGGACTTTAATCCTTTGAAGATGAGTGTTTCCCTGTACCCCGCCTATGCCATTTAAATGTATTGCTATTTTATATTGTCAATTGTTCGTTTTAATCATCATTCAAATGTCAATGATGTTACCTTTTCAAAACTAATAAAGACCATTAAAAAAATATATATACTGGGCCAGTAGGTCCAAAACTTCCAAGAGAGAATGAGATTCTTGGATCAGAGGACGAATGATGCTAAAGGGTACACAAGAAGGAACAAAGTCTGAAAAGTGGGGTTACAAGAAAAATGGATGTTGGTGTACTGACCATGACACATGTGTCTTAAGTGTACTTTAAGGATCACAATAGTAGGACTGCTGTGTGCTGCCGATTCACCAGACACGGAATTCACAACTATTGTTAATTTGTTATATGTATAATTCATAGATATCTTTTCAGGCCAATACTTAATACATATTACATTTTTGTGGAGTTCCACCTGAAAAGACATTTGGTGTATATTCTATCGTATTACTCTTCTTACTACATATTTAGATAAACAAAGAGGGAATAGTCCGATGAATGCTGTTGCAACTTCATGAGGGCATTTGTCTAAGGTAGAGACATGTCTACTACTCTTCTAGTTAAAGAGAATCCCTAGTTTTTTTCAATCTTGCCCACTGGGGACAACGGTCCTAAAAATCAAGAACGCCTTTCTTAGTGACTAAGCTGCACACATTGTATATGCACACTTTAGAATGTACTTGAAATTACACATAAGGTTGTGTTGTGTGCTGGGTGACAGTAGGTTCAAGACCAAATATAAAGTAGTTGTCAATAACAATGTCTTTGCCGGATATGTCTCTGAACAGTGTTTAGCCGGCACATCAGTAACTACTGTGAGGCTATTTAAAATAAAAACATCAGTTTTATTGTCGACAAGACTTTAATCCTCGGATTCCACGATGGGTTGGTTTTCAAAAGGGTATACTTGTTGGCAGGCGGGTCATCTGTTAACAGGTCTTTGATTTCTTGGTATCCTTCATGAGGGGCAATCTTTTTTCCACAAGAAGTGTAGCAACTTCTTCAACCCTTTTCTCTGGTGTTTCATTACCTGATATCTGCTGGGCTGGAACATGGAAAAACATTCATACATTTACTAGACACTACTGTCTAGGTGGCTCTTCAAGTCAGGATGCTGCTGTAGGTCAAGCTGTGTTTCGGCATTCTTACAATAATGTGAGAACATTTATATTTTGATGTATACATTGAAGATTTTATATAAAGTATGTTTAGTACATGTTTCCCTCCTTTACAAGTTAGTTCTATACTGCTTACTATTTGGATTCAATGAAAGATTTATAAAAGAATCAACACGAGAAAAAACAAGTTTTTTACCTGTACACTGTGGTTCTCCAACATTGATATCTTACACAGAGCCACACATGTACGTGTGTGAGTATATATATATATATATATATATATATATATATATATATATATATATATATATATATATATATATATATATATATATATATATATATATATATATATATATATATATATAAAACTGAAATCCTTCCAAGAAGAGATCGGAGGCCACAAGGGGAATTCGAAGCAGGAAACACCTTTAATAGAAATTCAGTGGCGGCGGATGCATTTCGGCATAGGTTGCCTTCCTCAGCGCCCAACACTGTCCCTGATTAGCTCCTCCTGTGTGAAATACCATCTTGCACCTGAGTCCCCTCCCCCTAACGCAGTTGGCACACCAATGAATGTTCGCGTTGATTGTGACGAACTACATGTCCCAGCATGCACTGTTTGGGCATTGTTGAGTCGGTGGCATGGGGGAGTGGGAGGACCATTAAGCCGGTGCAAGTTCCAGATGAGTCAGGTGGGTTATGGACTGCCTCGGGTCCCCTTGATCTGCTGCGCCAGTCCTTGCAGGATAGTGAATGAGTGGGGGCAGTCAAATAGAGACACACGCCCCCGTCGAGATAAAATACCTCAGTCACTCAATACCGCCTGCAGCTTCTGGCGGACTTCCAAATTTACCGATAACTCGGACACGAAAACGCTGCAAGCAGCGGGATGCCAGCAGGAATTCAGAGTCTCTTGGTGCGCGGCCAGCAAGCACAGAATATATGACTGAAATCCTTCCAAGAAGAGATCGGAGGCCACAAGGGGAATTCGAAGCAGGAAACACCTTTAATAGAAATTCAGCGGCGGCGGAAGCATTTCGGCATAGGTTGCCTTCCTCAGCGCCCAACACGGTCCCTGTATGAGTATATATATATATATATATATATATATATATTTCTCAAAGTTGCCCCTGTGCACAAAGACGCACTCCACACAAAAGAAGTTCAACCGAACTTTAATTTCCAAACCGTTCACCTTCCCAACCAATTAGCAGTCCCTGACGCGTTTCGATGCCTTGCATCTTAATCATAGGGTCGGGGGAGGAACAGTAACCTGGAGTAGACTACAGAAAAAAAAGACTGGTTGAATTTCTTTTGTGTGGAGTGCGTCTTTGTGCACAGGGGCAACTTTGAGAAATGTTCCACACGGCAGCTCCGGCCGTGGAAGATCGCACCGCCTGGCTGACTGGAATACAGGTCTGTGGGGCTGCAAGGGAATGGCAGCCTGATTCCAGCGCACGAAGAACTGTCATTAGCAAACCGGAGCATTTTCCTGAGGCCCACCGGAGGGCTACAAATATTATGTGCAACATTTGGAGTGTAAAATTCGAGCAGGAACTTGGACCCCACTGGAGGGGTAATATTTAAGACTACAGCACCCAGCAGGCCGCTCACTGGAGGGTGGTTGCAAAGATGGGAGAAAAAAGACTGTAGTCTACTCCAGGTTACTGTTCCTCCCCCGACCCTATGATTAAGATGCAAGGCATCGAAACACGTCAGGGACTGCTAATTGGTTGGGAAGGTGAACGGTTTGGAAATTAAAGTTCGGTTGAACTTCTTTTGTGTGGAGTGCGTCTTTGTGCACAGGGGCAACTTTGAGAAATATATATATATATATATATATATATATATCAACACAAAGTTCAGATTGATGGCACTCCACTCGGGAAATTTTTCAACAGCATTTTATTAAGTGGCTGTGATGACCTACGCGTTTCGAACGTTTCGTTCTTGATCACGGTAGCATTCTAAACAGCGAGTCCTTTTTCACTTTTGCATTATATACACATTTTTTAAACAATGCATTATGGGTCTTGTAGTTAAATTAACAACATTTAACTATATTTCAATCACAATCTTTTAAGTAACTTTTGAAATGTCAATTATACTATCAATGTTAGTCATTGGTGTGATTTGTTGCCATATTTTAGGGACTAAGTGCCTTTAAATTACCCTTGCATGTTATGCTGATGTTACTAAGTGGTGTGTGATTATGAAGCTTAGTTCCAGCTATATATGGCAAAACGGTGAGACGTTCATCCTATATGTGCATTTATATTTACAGTGTTACTCAGCCCTAGAAACACAGACTTGTCATCCGATTTGCAGAATTACAGTAGTCATATTATTGATAGTGAAAGTATTCACAGTAGAACACTGTACATATAAATGCACATATAGGATGAACGTCTCACCGTTTTGCCATATATCGCTGGAACTAAGCTTCACAATCACAGACAGCCCACCAAAGGCTACAAACTCCCTCAATAGGGAATTTAAGTTATTCCGAGGGTCTTTGACATATAGCGTTACATCGTCCGCATACAACGAAATTGAGAGCTGTCTCTGAAAACAACGAAAGGAACTATCTTTGTGTAATTGTCGGATACAACATGCCAATGGTTCTATCGCTATTGCGAACAAGAGGGGGGATAGTGGGCATCCCTGACGGGTGCCTCTAGTGACCGCAAAGGCCTCCGACAAGCGACCATTGGCCAGCACCTTGGCCGTAGGAGCAGTGTACAATAAGTGTATCCACCCCACAAATATCGGAGGAAACCCCATCTTATGCAGGACAGTAAACAAATACCGCCATTCTAGGGAGTCGAACGCCTTGGATGCATCTAGGAATATCGCAGCAAGGGCGAGCTCCGGGGCCTCTGTATGAGCGAGAAGACGGTTCGCAGGTTATGGGAAGTCGATCTCGTTGGTACAAATCCTGACTGATCGGGGAGTATAATACTGGTCATAAGTAGAGAAAGCCTCGTAGCCAACACTTTGGCGAGGATCTTAGCATCACAGTTAAGCAACGACAAAGGTCGATAAGAGTCACATTGTGTTGGGTCTTTACTCGGCTTTAAAAGGGAAGTAATCACCACCTCTCTCATAGAGCGGGGCAATATCCCCCTCCTCGAGAGAATTTTCAAACACCTCTCTTAACACCGGAGTCATTATGTCGATATAGCATTTGTAAAACTCAGCTGGGAGTCCTTCTAAGCCGGGCACCTTCCCAGTGCTGAGGGAGATTATGGCCTCCCGGATCTCATCCAGTTCAAACGGGGCGCCGAGGAACGCTCTATGGCCGTCACTCAGCCAGCAAAGGGCCAGATCTCCCAGAAATCCCTCGAGATCAACATCTCCGGAGGAATGTGTGGTGTATAACTGCATATGGTGTGCCTGGAGTGCAGCCAAGATACGATCATTATCCCTACAGGCCTCTCCTGTAGTATCTATTAGTTCTAAGATGGTGTTAGTGCCCCATGCGTCTCGCACCGCTACGGACAACGCTCTGCCTGGCCTGTATCCCTCATTATATTTGCGAGCTTTCCAATACTTGTCTCTGAAATGACCTCCCGCTGCGCCTCTGCCTCATACTCCGAGAGTTTGATTTGAAATTGCTGTTGCACAGGGCCGGTATCCCCCCTCAGCATCTGTCGCTCTAGTCCCTGCAGTTTCCCCTCCAGCTTCCGCATGGCGCGCTGTATGTCCTGTAAAACACCAAAGCTCTTAGCCATGCACCAACCCCTAACCGTAACCTTAAAGGCCTCCCAAACCGTCTCCACGCTGTCCACCGTGTCTTTATTGCGGGGAAAAAAATCCTCTATGTCTACTTTCAGTTCTTCACGAAAGACAGTGTCTAACAAGGCAGTAGGCTGTAACCGCCAAGGACGTCGGGGTGATCATAACCCGGCATAGCCAATGTAATCAGCACTGGACAATGATCTGACTGAGTCCTGTCCAAATGCCTTGCAGCTGTGATACAAGGAGCTAATTCTCTGGACAGAAGGCAGTAGTCTATCCTTGCCCATGTGCCTGTGTAGGAAGTAAAATGGGTACCCTCTCTAAGCCCAGGGTGTATATGTCTCCAGCCATCCACAAGTCCTCCATCCTCAACAATGCCTCTCAACGTTTCCTGTGCCCTAGGATGATATAGTGTCTGCCCATCGGCCCTATCCAATCCAGGAGTCATGGCTGCATTGAAGTCTCCCCCCCATATGACGTGTCGTGATCCAATATCTGATATCACTCCCCACATCACTGTAAAGAATTCCGGTGTGTCCACATTGGGGGCATAGCAATTAGCAAAAGTAACAGTGTCTCTACCCAATCTCTCCCATAGCACAACATATCTCCCACCTTGTCTATCCGCTGACCCAGAAGTGTGAAGGGAGTAGCACTGTGTATAAGGATGGCTGTGCCTCTGGCATAGGACGAATAGTTTGAGAATGCTCTAACACCTGCCCATCTGCTAGCAAAAGTAAAGGTAACCTGAGGGGGAATATGCGTTTCCTGTAGCATCACTACATTTACTTTATGCCTATCAAAGTAAGCTAACAGTTGCCTGCACTTATGAGCATCTTTCAGACCACACACATTCCATGACAACACTGTACATGCATTTGAGTCTAGTTCACCCATTGGGAATGATCAGTATGCATCCAAAAAGTTTCCATAGCAGCAGCAGCCATCCCACCCCGCCTCTGATTAGGGAACTGCTCTTTCTCGCGTTGCCTTTCGTTATAACATTCTGTACATAACATAGGCCACCGTGTATTCAACCACTATATCTCACATAAAGGCCACGTGGATAATCCCGAAGCACGGCTGTGTACTCTGTCCACATTCAAACTGTGCAACCCCCACACATTCCCCCTCACCCCCCTCACCCACTAAAGCATCCCCAACCTGCCAGTATTTCCCCCCACCCAAAAACTCCCAGAAAGCAAGGACAAGATAAAACCCTAAGTAGAAAGCAAAAGCAAGGGTATTTCCCGCTGGGGAACATGTCCAGGTGGCAACACAACAACCCCTCACACCTACCGGAGCGACAGCATTACCTGCAACCCGGCCAAGTAGAAAGAGAGGTGCCCAGCGACATAGATGTAGGCACCCTGGGAACTGCACCGCCCATCTATCTATTCATCTATCAATACAAATAACAGCAAAGGATGTGGAGGCCCTTCCAATACAAGCTGTTCCATACTCACATGTGGGCAATCAAGTCTGTGAGAATCAGCCAATACATGACAGTCATTGGTCATCTTCTTCCATCCTCTCGTGCAGTGAATCTGGAGCCACCTCCATCCCCCCATCGGGCTTGTTAGCACGTTTTTAGTGTTTAAGGAACTCCTCGACCTGCTGCGGTTTCGTAAAGAATTTCTGTCGACCCTGGTATGTAATTCTCAGGCGAGCTGGATAAAGCAGTGCATAGTCAATCTGCAGGTTGCGTAGCTTGGCCTTTACATCCAGAAACTTGCGCCTCTCCACCTGCACCATTGGGGTGAAATCAGGGTATATAGTGAAGGATTTGCCATCATATGAAAGCGACTCCGCGCTGCGAGCCGCCCGCAATGCCATATCCCTGTCTCTGTAATTTAATAATCGGGCAATAATAGGTCGAGGAGCAGCGACCGATTTAGGTTTAAGGCCCAATGAACGATGCGCCCTCTCAACAATAAATTGGGGCGAGAAGGCCTCAGAGCCAATTGCTGCCAGCAAAGGTTTTTCCACATAGTCCTCCATCCTGCCCACATTGGTTGTCTCCGGAATACCCACTATGCGGACGTTGTTACGTCTGCTCCTCGCCTCCAAATCCTCGTTCTTGGCTGCAATTATCCGCAGCAGGTTATCCATCCTGGAGAGCTGCGAAGTATGCCGTGTCGTGGTGTCTTCCGAGTCCGATATGCGTTGCTTCGCTTCTTTCAAGCGGTCTTCATGAGCATCTAGTTTATGTACTACCGCATCCATTCTATCGACTTTATCTGTCGTAGCAAACCATTGGCGCATTTCACGAAGGACATCTTGCAGATCTGCTGTGCATTCCGAGGGTCCACGGTTGCTCTGCCAGTGCTCGCCAGATTTTGCTGGTCTGATCCAGTGCGATTCTGCTTCCTGGCAGCCTCAAAGGTGATCTTCGGCTGTCTCGTGTATGGCTTTCCCATCCTCACGGCAGTCCAGGCTAAACAGCCGCTCTCAAAAAATGGCCACGCCCCAGCCCTCCGGCCAGTGGTCTCGGACAGCAGAGTGGAATTAGGGGGTGGAGGTCGTCAGACAGAGGGACAGGTGAGAGCACAGATCCACCCTAGAACAGTGGGTCCTTCCTTGTGGTATTATGAGTAACGAGCATGGGGCGACACACCCTACACAGCATGCAGAGGCTCCTGTAGTGTTCAGTCTATTTCACTGGCCAGGGGAAGAGGATATTCCTAACCGTCGTAGGCCTAGGCCGTCGCAGGTACTTTGCCGTGGATACTGGTCGTCATAGGTCTGGCATGCGGTGGAAAGAGGGGCAGAGCAGGTCGAGAAACGCGAAAGCCAAAGCAATGTCTCCCACCTGTGTGCCAGCGCGCCTAGCCACCTTTCTGCGTCATGGTTCGCCAAGGGCCGCTACTCCATAAAAGCTAGTTGGCTCCAACGGACATTCCTAACACTTCCGCCCGTTCTACGGTCCGCTTCTGGGGGCGTCCTGGTTTCTTGTCCCCGGGTGCAGCCCTAAATGCTGAGATAATATAGTGATAGGAACTCCCCAGGCTTCGCTCCGGTCAGGGCCGCACCATGGCCTCGTCCAGGCCACTATGCAGCTTCACCGGGTGCCGCACTCACCGCTCACAGGATGCATCCACCATCCTCCTCTGACTCCCGAGTCCCCGGATGGGGCAGCTCCGCAATCAGGCGTCTTGCCGATAGTGGGCAGGTGGTCGGGAGGGCACCAGCCCTTATCTCCACGCTGCCAAGATATCGCGGCTCAAAAGCATACTCGACTCCCCAGTGGGGCCCACACTTCTCAGGAAAATGTAGACTTTAATAAGCTGAGGACACACTCTGCTAACTGATGAAGCAACTTTAAGCATTCCAGAGGCTACCAGCCTTCCCATCAAACAGTGCAGGGTCAGTAAGGCAGTCTTTTTTGTAGACCATAGCATGGGGGCGGAAAAGAGGCAGAGTTGTAGTGTGTTGTTTCATGGAGAATACAAATGTCATTAAGAAAAAAGTACATATTCCTTCCTAGTGTTTCTGGTACTAAACAATAAATACTGAGCACAAGCCCTACCTTCTGAGCTCATTTCAGCACCTATGATGTTATTGACGTACACAACTGTATTCGCCACCCCCTCTAAGAATAAACATCATACTTGTTTAACCACAGCTCAACAACCAGTTCATCAAAGTCTTGTTTCCACAGGTCTCACACCATTAATAATTGACAGGCCACATTCTGCAATCATTTGCCCTCCATGTCAATCAAGCCAACTCCACATCCACCTAGATAGTTAATCCATTACTTTGGAGCTGTGTTACACACTCTAAGAGCATGAGTGTTTCTTTCAACAGAGAGATGAATCTTTTGCCGGAGGTGTCACTCTTTTCTGAAGATTACTAAGCCATCAGCATGCCCGATCTCGTCTTTTGGGATCCAGGATGTCCTCAATTTTCCTTATACTTTACATCTGGTGTCAAGATTATTAGGCATAATCAGTTCATGTATTGGACTGTTGAACGAGCAGTGAAAAGAATGAGTCTGGATTTGTGCTTGGTATCTTTGCTTTGAGTGCCGATGAGGGGGATGTGATGAGAATATGAGGGTTCATAGAACAGAATAAGGCAGTACAAGGGTTGCAGTGTGTGAAATGGTTGAATTGTGGTGTGGCCGTTTGGTAAGGATGCTGTGAGTGTTGAGTAACATAGTGGTTTTGAACTCAAACAGAAGATCTACTTTTCTTTATCAAACTTTGGACAGTGATGCCTTGGGTGGCTGAGGAAGGAAAACAGGGTGCTGGAACCCGAGTTCATTGCTAACACAGTGGCCTTGTAGTCCAGGTGTTCCTTTCTTCTGGTTCCCTGCGGCCCACAAGACGAGTTGCAGGATGTTTCAGAGGGAGTAGGGACAACAGCATGGGGGTTTGGCTTCTGCTTTATGTGCGGCATCAAGAGGCATAAAGGCTTGGAGAAGAAAGAGACGGGTATCGTTGCTGGGGCTGATGCCACGGTTCTGGGCCATGTGACTCAGGAATAGTGAATGGTCAGGTGGGCTGGTGGCGTAGGCATACACTTCTTCTGGTTGTCTGTGGGCCATAAGTTAATTTGGAAGATGTTGCAGAGACAGTTAGATACAGCCTCTGCTTTTTTGTGATTTACGTGCAGGCTTCCTCTAAGGCAGAGGTCTTCAAACTTTTGGATGTCGAGACCCCCTGTCAACATTTTGAGGCGTGAGGACCCCCTCCTGACAAAAATTTCTAAACCTGTAGGCAGGGCTATTAGAATTATGAGGCAGGTGAGGACCAAATTACGCGACAGGCTTGACTAAATTGTGTGGGAAGAAAATGTAAGGAATATGCTACTTACCAGTGTGCATCTGTTCTTGGCATGTAGGGCTGCTGACATTCATATCTGTGCATAGATCGCCGCCTAGTGTTGGGTCCGGATGATTGCATATTGTTGTCCTGGAAGAGTCTTCGAAGTATCACGAGATAGGTGGCTCCTCCCCTGGACTACAGTGCGCATGGGCATCCTCTCCATCCTCAGATTGTTTTTAGCCATTGTGGCAGAGATGGGGTATGATACAGTAAGTGATGTCCATGCTAGAGATTAATTCTGAGTGCTACAGCTGCGACAGGCACCGGGGAGGAGGGCGGGCGATATGAATGTCAGCAGCCCTACATGCCAAGAACAGATGCATACTGGTAAGTAGCATATTCCGTTCGAGGCATGTGGGCTGCTGAATTCATATCTGTACATAGAATGGATAGCAGTCTCCCCCTTAGCGGTGGTTGCCCGTGCCAGCTGCAGCAGTCTGAAAAAGAGTCTTGAGAACAGCTTGTCCTACAGCTGCTTGGAGTGTACATCTACACATTAGTGTTTGGTAAATGTATGTATGGTAGACCATGTGGCTGCTCTACATATTTCTTCTAGAGGAATGTTTCCTAGGAAAGCTATGGATGCCCCTACCTTGCGTGTTGAATGCGCTCTTGGGGGAACTGTTAATGTGCGTTTAGCTTTCTTTTTAACAATTTTTATTCAGATTTTTACAACATATTATTTATCACCCCCTAGCGCACCCACCCCCCACCCCGCATGAGGACAGGTACTTCTATAATTACATACATTGGTATTACAATACACAGATACAAACTCCTTAAGGAAGGAATAAAGGAGAAAAGAAAGAAAACAAACATAATAGCATCAAAGCTCTATGCACTCTTAATCATACATTTCTTTCTGTAATGATTTTATGAGACGCCATTAAATATTATCAAAAAAAAAATGTTTTTAGATTGCATTATTTAATGATTAAATAATTCATTGCGCCTGAATCCAATCTAGCAGAGGTGCCCAAATTTTCATACCCCTCTTGCGAATATTACGCCCCTTTTGTTTATATATGGCAACCTCGAGACTGCATGTCGCTAGTAATCTTGCCTTCCATTGAGGAAAGGATGGTGGATTGGGATCTAGCCAGGCTGATGCAACACACAGTCGAAAGATAGCCATTGCCACGAAAATCAGCCCTTTAATCTGTCTAGAGCGTTCTTTACTAGAAATACCCAGCATAACCTCTTCTGGGTTTATGTTAACCCTGGCATGTGTAATGTCCGAAAGAAACCCAGATATTTCATTTATAACATTTGTTAGGATATTACATGTGGCAAACATATGAACACTGTCTGCAGTGGGGAGTGCACATCGTGGGCAAGTGGTGCCTTTACCAGTCCCCCATTTAGCAATTTTATACGGTGTATAGTATAATGAAAAATATGTTTTGTAAAACTGTGCCTGTAGTTTTATGGACATTAAGTAAGTAAGTGACAAATAATATGCAATAATGGGGATACTGGGTGGAACTTCAAGTTTAATTTGCCATGCCGCCCCATGTTTGTCCATATCATCTGGGAGTAAAGCGTTAAAACTTTCATAGATCTCACCAATTCTTGGGGGCGTATTGCTGCATATATTTTCTATGATTTGGCATATTTAATATTTAATACGACCACCCCCCTTTTTTAGTAGAAAATCTCTCACCTGAAGATATTTAAAAAAATCTCTGTTGGGGATGTTACAGTCTTTTTTTAATTCATCAAATGATTTAATACCCTGGGTAGGAAAAAAACAACCGAGTTGCCCAATCCCTGATGCACACCAGCTCCGTACATAGGAGTCATGAAATATTTCTGGGAGATCTGTATTCTGAAGCACCGGTGTGTAATGTGAAAATCGGCCAAGACCAAGTAGTTTTTTAACCTTTCCCCAGACTTTGACAACACTAGCGATGGTTTTGAATTTCACTTTTTTAAGGTGATCATCATTAGCATGTCGCCAAAGACAGCCTGTACTCCCATTCCCCAGGATAAGTTCTTGAGGTGTGGGAATACTCAGATCGCCTGGGTTAGAGTTTAGTAATCTTATGCTGTAGTTCATTACCGAGGCCCAGTAATAAAGCATGAAGTTAGGTAAAGCCCACCCCCCACGCTCTCTAGGTAGTGTAATCCATTTTAGTGCTCTCCGTGGCTTACTATAACCCCATAGAAACCGTGAAAACATTGAATCTATATTTCTAAATACATGTGGTGGGAATTCTAAACATATCGCCCTAACAAAATACAAAAACTTAGGAGAGAAAACCATCTTCACTAAATTGGTTCTACCTCCAATAGATATATGTAAGTTATCTAAACATGACAATTCTCTCTTAGTGTGCAACATAAGTGGCTCCAGATTATTATTTACAATGTTCCCAACATCAGCACAAATGTTGACACCCAGGTAGGTCGCTTTATCAGTTACTCTCGGATCTCTCATCACAATCTATTAAGCATGATCTGTGTCTTACTGGAGTTTAGCTTGTACCCCGAAACTCTACCGAAATTCTGAGTTTCGTTTTTAATCCAATTCATGGCAGGGGATTTGTAGGATCCCCTGTAACAATGGCGATATCGTCAGCGTACGCTAAGCATTTTGTTTCTAGACCATGCACACATATAGGGGAAATTAACGCTTTTTTTCGAGTCTGTGTATGAACCCATCAATATAAATGGCAAAAAGGAGGGGCGAGCAGGGGCACCCCTGCCGTGTCCCTCTATTGATGTTAAAATTGTCGGATAACTCCCCATTGATCAGTAGCCTGGCACTGGGATTGACATATAGCTGTTGGATCGCTGTAATATATTTTTTGCCTATGCCACAGTTTAACATGGCGGCCCACAGGAATTTCCAGGAGACCCTATCAAACGCCTTCTCTGCGTCGAGCAGTATAAGCGCCATAGGGTCTCCTGTCGTTCCCGTGTAGTCAAAAAGGGATATAGCTCTTTGCACATGGTCAGTCGTAGATCTACCTGGTATAAACCTGTGTTGTCTTTCAGAGACAATATTATGGATTCGAGGTGCTAGCCGTGTTGCTAATAATTTAGAGTATACTTTGGAATCCCCATTAATCAATGTAATCGGTCGATACGACCCCATTTCCTGAGGATCTTTGTTTTTCCTGGGAAAAACTATTATTTTAGCAAGTGACCAGGATTTCGGTGGATTTCCGCCTTGAAAGATGTATTGGAAAAGTTCTGTCATAATAGACCTGAGTTGTGGTGCAAATTTGATATAGAACTCAGTTGGAATCCCATCCAGGCCTGCAGCTTTTCCACTGGCTAAGGAGTTCATAGATAGTAGAATTTCCTCCCAACATAGTGCGCTATCTAAGATCTCCTGGTCTTCTAATCCCAAACCTTCTGTAGCTAATGGATCTATATAACTCATGGGGTCCTCGCATTCGTTCTCATCCTCATGGTACAACTTCTGATAAAATACTTGGAAGGTTTTTCTAATATCCGCCGGATCTGCCTTTAGGCCAAGCGCAGGATCATAAATGGCTTTAATAAGAGTACTGGATGTCTCTTCCCGGGTTCTAACCGCCAAAATGATGACCCACTTTCTCACTTAATTCATATATAGTCTCCCTACGGGTAGTTGCTCTGACCATTGCTTTCTCAATTAAAATTTCCGAAATGCAATTTTTAGCAATTGCCACCTTGTTCACCTCCCTATCTGTCACCTCCCCATCCTGTACTGCCTTGATCAGATCTTCTTCTGCTCTCCGTAGATTTTGTTCCAATAGCATTATTTTTTGTCTTTCAATATTGTTACGTCGGTATGAGAATCGCATAGTTTCACCCCTGACACATGCCTTCATAGTATCCCAAACAGTTTCTATTGAGGTGGACCCCAAATTATCCTCCAAAAAGGCCGGAGTCCAGTTCCTCATATGCAAGCAATATTCTTCGTTATTCAATAAGCTCTTTCAAACGTCCAACCAGTAACTGTGGGTCTATCATCCCCCACTGTGATGGTAAGTTCAAGTGGGTTGTGATCCGAGAGAATTCTCAGGAGTTTTTTTATTTGGCAAGTTGATTTTAGAGTACAGGACATAAGCATGTAGTCTAGTCTTAAGTGCCTAGAATGAGGATGCGAATAATAAGTATATCCAGGATCTCCCGGGTATACCTCTGACCACCCATCTATTAATCCATGGAGCACACACAGATCTTTCAAGGATTGATCTACTTTTCGTTTTCTACCATGATATCTGAAGCCTGGGTCAGATAGCCAATTGCCAGGTAGGTGAATATTAAGGTCTCCACAAACAATAACGGGGAGGGGCCAATGTACCAGTTTGTTGGAGATCTTGTTCAATACTTCTGGGTCATCACTAATATTGCCATAAATAGTGCATAATGTCACTTTGCTTTTCCCTTTATTATAACAACACTCAGTTATCACATATCGCCCGAATGTATCTGCGATTGAACGCGAAAACTGGATCCCCCCTCCTTTTGCCAAGATGGCTACCCCTTTCGTGCGTGACCCCTGAGATGTAGCAGAGATAAGTCTATATCCAAGTGTTTTCAATAGGTACTGCTGTGTCCCCTCAATGTGAGTCTCCTGGAGACATATAATATCTGCAGCAGATAGCTTAAAACCTTCTGCTACTTTCTGCCTTTTCTTGTTATCATTCAGGCCGCATATATTCACTGAGAGTATTTTTAGTTTAGTCATCCAGATCTTTCAAAATTACCAGGTAAATCAAATGCGAGCCCTGAACACAACCTTTCCTCCTTATCCTCCATTCCCAACTCCCCCTGTATACACCTTGTGTCCCTTGTGAAAGTTCCGGTCCCTGTCCCCCTCCAACCCTCCTCCCTCCCTCCCATTCCAACCCCCCCACCTTTATTGAAGCTACCAGGCTCCACTGGAGCCTGTGTGATGGTGTCTGGCTAACCTCCCCCACACACCACTCCACCACCCACACCAATAGTCTGTGCTGCACCCTACCACACCTCAAGAATCAATGACTTTCCTATCTTATGTGCCCATCTCTGACATCATTTGATGCTAGAAATACCTTATGTTGATTCTTTTCATCGAGACGAAGGGTGAGATAATACATACACATACATAATAATACAGATTAGTACAACAAGAGAGAGAAAGAAAAAGAAAGGGGGGGAGAAAGAGAACAAAGTGGAGAGTTTCTATTTAAATATCAGCTTATCCACTGTATCTGCTCCATTAGTCAAAAAGAAAGTTCACCATTATTATCTCCCCCCTGCCGCACTGTTCTTCTCCAGAGCAATATCTTTAAGGGCCTGCTCCGCCTGAATTTCTGAAGTAAAAAACATAGTCTTACCCTGTGAGATTACCTTTAGCTTAGCAGGGTTTTGTAAATAGGCTAATGCCCCAGCCTTTTGAAAGGGTGTTATCAACTGTCGTAAGCGCCAACGCCGCTCCACAGTCGCATGAGCGAAGTCAGGCTTGGCAAAAAAAGAGAAGCTCCCCCAGTTTCATTTCTTGTTGGGTCTTGCCAGATCATAAACCGCTTGTCTAAGCAAAAAGTTGCCGGAAAAAAACAGGATAACTCGGGGAAATGCCGGTTCGCCTCTCGTGTGTTTAGGCAGTGAAAAAGGGAATCTATGCACCCGCTGGATTTCTTTGTCCCAGTTCCAGTGTATCAGCTCGGGAAACGCATTCTTAAAGAGGTCGATTGTGAATGCCCTAATGTCGTTCCCCTCGCTTTTTTCCGGGATACCAAGGATCCTAAGGTTGTTTCTCCGTTGGCGATTCTCCGCCTCTTCCATTTTCCACATCATATCCTTGACGGTACTATCCTGAGATGTCATCTGAGTTACCAGTGTGCATCTGTTCTTGGCATGTACGGCTGCTGACATTCATATCTGTGCATAGATCGCCGCCTAGTGTTGGGTCCGGATGATTGCATATTGTTGTCCTGGAAGAGTCTTCGAAGTATCACGAGATAGGTGGCTCCTCCCCTGGACTACAGTGCGCATGGGCATCCTCTCCATCCTCAGATTGTTTTTAGCCGTTGTGGCAGAGATGGGGTATGATGCAGTAAGTGATGTCCATGCTAGAGATTAATTCTGAGTGGTACAGCTGCGACAGGCACCGGGGAGGAGGGCGGGCGATATGAATGTCAGCAGCCCTACATGCCAAGAACAGATGCATACTGGTAAGTAGCATATTCCGTTCGAGGCATGTGGGCTGCTGAATTCATATCTGTACATAGAATGGATAGCAGTCTCCCCCTTAGCGGTGGTTGCCCGTGCCAGCTGCAGCAGTCTGAAAAGGAGTCTTGAGAACAGCTTGTCCTACAGCTGCTTGGAGTGTACATCTACACAGTAGTGTTTGGTAAATGTATGTATGGTAGACCATGTGGCTGCTCTACATATTTCTTCTAGAGGAATGTTTCCTAGGAAAGCTATGGATGCCCCTAACTTGCGTGTTGAATGCGCTCTTGGGGGAACTGTTAATGTGCGTTAATGTGCGTTTAGCTTTCTGATAACAAATCTGTATGCACTTAACAATCCATCTGGCTACACCTGATTTGGAAATGGGGTTGCCTTTATGCTGTGGTGAAAGGCAACAAACAGTTGCTTAGTTTTTCTAAAATGTTTTGTTCTGTCTATATAGTACAGGAGAGCTCTCTTAACGTCTAGTGTGTGTAGAGCTCTTTCTGCCACTGAATCTGGATTTGGGAAGAACACTGGCAGTTCTATTGTTTGACTGATGTGAAACTGGGATACCACCTTTGGCATAAATTTAGGGTTTGTACGTAGCACTACCCTATTTGCGTGAATTTGGATGAATGGCTCCTGAATAGTTAGGGCTTGCAGCTCACTAACTCTTCTAAGTGATGTAGTTGCTACTAAAAAAGCCACTTTCCACATTAGGAATTGTATTTCACACGAGTGTAGAGGTTCAAAAGGTGGTCCCATCAGTCTGGTTAGAACCACGTTCAGGTTCCAGACAGGTGAAGGTGGGTGTCTTGGAGGAATCACCCGTTTGAGTCCCTCCATGAAAGCTTTAATAGCAGGTACTCGGAAGAGTGAAAGGTGCTGCCTGTTTTGAAGATAAGCTGCCACCGCAGCTAAAGGTATACGTATGGAACTGTAGGCTAGATTGCATCTGTGTAAATGTAACAGATAACATATGATGTTTTGAGTTGATGCATCTAGCGGATTACGTCATTATTGTTACAATAGATGACAAATCGTTTCCACTTTGCCGCATAGCATGCTCTGGTTGTAGGTCTTCTTGCCTCCTTGATAATATTCATGCAGTCAGGAGGCAAGTTCAGGTAACCAAACTCTATGACTTCAGGAGCCAGATCGCAAGGTTTAACGGTTGCGGATCTGGGTGCTGAATGTCTCCATGGCTCTGCATTAAGAGCCTGGGTGTTAATTGCAGCCTTTGATGAGGCACCACGGAAAGTTCTAGGAACGTGGTGTACCATGGTTGCCTCGCCCACGTTGGAGCAACTAGGGTGAGGGTCATTGAGTGTTGTCGTAGTTTGCGTGCCACTAGTGGTATGAGCGGGGCTGGTGGAAAAGCGTACGCAAATATGCCTGACCAGTTCATCCATATCACATTGCCCTGAGACTGCGGGTGTGGAAACTTGGCGGCGAAGCTTTGGCATTTTGCGTTTTCCCTAGTGGCGATCAGGTCTATCTCTGGGTGACCCCACCGCTGGAAGTACGGTTGTAGCACTGAGGGATGTATCTCCCACTCGTGCATCTGGTGGCTGTGTCTGCTGATCAGATCCGCCATCTGGTTGTCCCTGCCTGGGAGGTGTTCCGCCATGAGGAAAATGTTCCTCTGAATGGCCCACTTCCACATGCTTTGCGCTAGATGTGACAACTGCGGAGAGTGTGTCCCTCCCTGCTTCTGTATGTAGTACATGGCAGTCATGTTGTCTGTGCGGATCAACACGACTTTGTTGCACAAATGTACCTTGAACGCCTTCTTTGCCATAAAGATTGCCATCAGTTCCAGCAGGTTGATGTGCATCCTTTTTTGCTGTGTCGTCCATAGTCCCTGCACTGTGTAATGGAGGACATGCACTCCCCATCCCAGGAGAGATGCGTCCGTCGTCAGCACTATTTGTGGTACAGGCTCTTGGAACGGTCGTCCCCTGCAAAGGTTTTGTGGGTTCCACTAATGCAGAGTTGTATGCGCGACCCTGCATAAACACCCTTGCTGTGAGCGAGTGTTGGGGTCTGAATTTCTGAATTAGTAATTGAATGCTGTTGATTCTTGCCGAGTTTGGCTGCGCCTTTGCTGCCAGAGTGTATATTGTTGCTCCCAGGTACTGTTGTACGTGGGCGGGTTGAAGATGAGACTTTGGGTAGTTTAATGAGAACCCGAGGCTGTGTAGGAGGTGAATAGTGCGGGACATGTGGCTGGCACATTGCTGGGCTGACTTTGCTTGGATAAGCCAGTCGTCCAGATAGACGTGAATATGGTTCCTCCGTAGGTGCGCAGCTACTGTCGCTAGGCACTTGGTAAACACCCTGGGGGCTGTTGTCACCCCCGAAAGGCAGGACCTTGAACTGGTAGTGCTGATTCTGTATGGTAAACCTGAGATATTTCCTGTGTGCAGGATGTATTGGTATGTGGAAATATGCGTCTTTGAGGTCTAGTGTTGCGAGGAAATCTCCCTGACTGAGCAATGGTAGAACCTGCTGTAAAGTGAGCATGTGAAAATGTTCTGACAAGATGTATTGGTTTAGGGGCCTGAGGTCCAGTATTGGCCTGAGAGACCCGTCCTTTTTGGGGATTAAGAAGTACAGCGAGTATACCCCTGTACCTGTTGCTGTACAGGTACGAGTTCTATGGCCCCTTTTTGCAGCATGCTGATGACTTCTTGCTGCAATAAGTGTATGTGCTCTGCAGACATAGGACGGTGTTTTGGGGGTATGTTGGGTGGAGTGGAGGTTAGCTCTGAACAATAGCCGAACTGGATAAATTGTCTCACCCACCTGTCTGTGGTAATGCTTTCCCAGACTGGCAGGAACTGTTGTAATCGTCCCCCGACCGGTGTTACATGGTCTGGGGGCAGTGACAAGGCGTCACTGTTTAGTATTGGCGGAGGATCTGGTGTTGTTATACCCTCGTCCTCTGCCTTTGTTGCTGTTGCCACGGTATCCACCTCTATTGTTTTTATTATAGGTGGTCTGCGTGCTCCCTTTATTGTATGGAGTCTGCTGGGATGCCTGGCCTCGTGCATCTCCTCTGTTACCGGAGCGACGAAAGGAGCCTCCTCTGAACTGTTGTGACTGCAAGGCACCCATAGACTTGGCTGTCTCTGTGTCCTTTTTAATCTTCTCTAATATTGTGTCCATGTCAGGACCAAATAAATAATCAGGGTTCAAAGGCTGATTTAATAATGTGGTTTGAATCTCAGGTTTGAACCCAGAGATGCGTAACCAAGCATGTCTCCGGAGCATGACACTTGTATTGATGGCCCTGGCTGCGTTGTCTGCTGCGTCTAGCGCACATTTAATGGATGCGTTAGATATACGTTTTCCCTCTTGTATTAGTGTCTCTGATCCCTCCTTGTAGGCATCAGGCAAATGTTGTAGCAGTTGCTCTAGTGTGTCATAATGAGCCCTATCATATCTGGCTAATAGCGCTTGTGTATTAGAAATTCTCCATATATTAGCTGCTTGAGCAGCCACCCTTTTTCCAGAAGCTTCTAATATGTTAGACTCCTTGTCTGGAGGAGGAGCATTACCAGTGGTTTGTGAGTTGGCACGCTTACGAGCATTTGATACCACCAATGGCAGCTGTCCCTTAATATATGTAGGGTCCACAGGTGCCGGTCTGTATTTTCTTTCGATTCTGGGGTTAACAACCCTTGCTCTTGTGGTTTCCTTGAAAATGTCTCATGCGTGTTTAAGGACACCTTTCAACATTGGCAATGTTTTGACTGATTTTTCTGAAGTGGAAAAAGTGTCAAATAGGAAGTCTTCTTCAATTGAGTCAGCATGCATTTCCACATCATGATTGTGTGCTGCCCTTTCTATTAATGCGTTAAACGCAGCTGTATCCTCTGTTGGCGAAGTCTTGACAGGATAAGAAGGAGTGTCAGGAATAGTCTGTGACTCCCTCGGGTCGACAGGGTCTGTCCAGGCTTGAGTCTGGTCATCCTGATCCGTGTCCACAGGGTAATTAAATTCTTCATTGTGGTTATACTCCATATCCTCATCATTGCGTGTGGGTGAGTATGCAGAGGTGTCCTGGCCATGGTACCTTACAGTCTCAAAAAGGACAGGTGATGTGGAAGAATCCCTTTTCTTTTTGAGTGGAATTTTATATGTTTCAAGAGGATTTTCTGACCTGATCTTCCTCTGATAAATAGTAAGTCTGCCCGTGTCGGAGTCGATATGGAGCTTCGACTGTTCGTCAGAGGAGGGCTCTTGGTACACAATGTCTTCTTCTAGAGAATGACTCCTTTTCCCCATTGACACCTTTTTGGATGTTTCGATCCCTGTCTTCGGATCGAGCGCCTTAGGCCGTGCAGTTGGGGGCAGTCCGAATTTTATCGGCGGCATAGTATTTGTAGACTGACTGACCTTCTTTGGGGCTGGCGTCGCCATTGGTCCGACCGACTTTGTCTTTTCGCCAATATGTTTTTGGCCTTGCGTCGACTTAGGCGCCAGTGGCATTGGAGGCACTCTCTTTTGCCTTGACTCGACGTGGTCCTTGGAGCCGGTCTTGGACTTCGGCTCGAGGTCTTTGACGAACTGTGGCCTGTCGACTCGTTGCTTCGGATCGAGAACCTTCTGAGACTCGAGTCCCTTATTTGTGTCGCTGTCCGTCGACCTCGTCGGGCCTGACTTTAGATATGGACTTCTGCGTGCCGATCTTCGGCTCGACACCCTTTATTTGTGACCCCGCAAGGTCGTCCACACTTTTCTTCTTCGTCGAATCCGATGGATCCGAACTCTTCGATCCGAAGACGGTCTTTAGCAGTTTTGGTTTCGTTTTCGACTCCATGACTTTCGGTTCGATTTAACCAGTGATTGGTAACGTTCGACCGAGGCTCGTGTGATATATTCTTAGCCGGGCCGAGACGCTGGGCTATAGAATGTTCGTCATGATCTTGGCTAAGGCCTGTTGGCGATGCCTCGACCTGAGCCCTTGGAAGTCTTTCCGTGTCTGTTTCGGGCCCCGTACTCACTGTTGGGCCTGGTTCATCGCTTGAGTCGTCATCGATGGCTCCGATGGCCGATGCGTCGTCCCTTACCTCGACGACGTTTTCATCCCCGACGTTTTCTTCCTCGTCGTCATAATAGTTGGAGTCATGCTCCGAACCAGGATCCTCAGTCTCGACGACTTCATCGTCTTCTTCATCGAAGATATTCACCGGGTCGGGCGCTGGCCTCGTCATCGTCGGCCTCGCTGCGCGTCGAAGTCTAAGCGTTTTCTTTGACCTGAATTGGGCACAAGCTAGGCAGTTGGCCTCATTGTGCTCCGGAGATAGACACTTGTTGCACACCGGGTGTACATCGATGTGCGGGTACTTAGAATTACAAAGGGGGCATCGTTTGAACGGGCTCCGTTCCATCGACGATCGGGCCTCTGGTGTCGAAAAGGCCACTCGGCTCTCTTCGACGTCCTGCTCGAAAAGAACTGGAACAAGTACTCGGCACCGATCGAAATGACAATACCGACGACCCCGAAGGCCTTTTGGCCTTTAGAAAAAGTTTCCGAACTTGAGTAAAGAAAGTACATCCGAAGCCAATGGCGGAAAAAAACAATCTGAGGATGGAGAGGATGCCCATGCGCACTGTAGTCCAGGGGAGGAGCCACCTATCTCGTGATACTTCGAAGACTCTTCCAGGACAACAATATGCAATCATCCGGACCCAATACTAGGCGGCGATCTATGCACAGATATGAATTCAGCAGCCAACATGCCTCGAACGTAATGTTTTATGATGCCGCGTATTTTGGGATAGCATTGCTTCTTTAGTTTGACATTTTTTACACACAGTAACACTGAGGAAAGATTTCACCCCATCAGTACCCGTTTATAACCAAAATACAGCAATTAACATCAGAAAGATTTCTAGTTAACCTTTGAGAAGGGCCTTCCACTCTGCAGGAATACATGCTGCCACATTAGACGCTCACCTGACCAGGAGGAGCAGGTGTCCCTTAAAAACCTGGCGGTTTTGTGCAGAGTTAAGCAATTTACCCATGCAGCTTTCCTCTCACCCCCTCTCTTCCACCTCTCTCTCCTCTCCTAACCCCGGATCCCTCTCTCACTTTGGAGGTCATTTTCTTTCACCCCTTTTTCCAACTTCTGAACTCTCCCCATTCAACCTCTCACTTCACCTTTAATCACCTCTTGCCATTCTCTCTTTTCACTGCCCTCATCTCTAAAAGTCTCTCACATTTATCTCATAGCCTCTCTGGCCCTGTCACCACCTGTGCCCCTCAGCACTTCTCATTCACCTCGTCTCTCCATTCAAATTTTTGTCTATTTGTATCTTACACCTCTCCAGTCCCCCCATTCAACTTTCACATCTCCCCTTTGTTCTAACAGAAGCTCTCACCTTTGGCTCACACTCACTTCTTGCGTGTCCACACTTCTCTTCGGCAATTCACATTTCTCCTCATCCCTGACCTCTTCAATCGAATTCTCTCACTCCCTTGCTGTCCTCTCTCATCCTCATCTTTCCTCACCAAGCATACGGGCCGGACCCGTATGCTCCTCTCGGCCTGTGCCACTCTGCTTATTGTTCCCTAATTCAAGAAGGCATGAGTTGTCTGTCTCTCTGTTTTGGTGCAGGCCGCAAATTTATGGAACTTGCACCCTCCTTTGCTTCGCTCCACCAAGAATCTATTATCCTTTAGGAAGATATAAAAACCTTTCTCTATGCTCTGTAGGTTACCCCATTTGGCTGGTTCTCCTTCTCCTTCTCCTTCTGTGTTTCTCATTTGCCTACAGGCAGCAGATGGTTATTAGCCCCAGAACATCTTTTGGTAACAGTAGCACACTACAAATGTAAATAATAATAATAGCCAGAAGCAGGGGAGTCACTAGATCAGAAATTCGAAGGGGACTAACACTCCCAGCCAGGGCTGGTCCTAACACTGGTCGCACACAGTGCAACAGTCTTTTTTGGTACCCCACCACCATTTCCTCCTTCTCCATGAATTCCTTCACTGCCACTTACCAACAATGCACCTCATATCTCTATAGCACCTTTCTGACAAACATTTCATTTTTTTATAGCGCTACTCATAGTTTACTCTCACTCAGTTCTGTGATCTGCATGGTACACGTTCTTTGTAGCAGGTACATTAACCCTCTGCACACTGTGTGGGTGACAAGAGTGCCCATGTGAGTGCACGGTGAGCGATGCAACAGTGCAAGAGTAGGGTAAGAGGAGTGACTGCAGGGTGAGTGAGGTGGCGTATGAATTTATGAATTTAGGTGTGAATGCAAGTTCAGAATGGGACAAATCAATGTATGATTACTGATGGGCTTGTTTGAGTGAGTTGCATATTGAGCAGTGAGGGGGACAGGTGAGTGAAGTGTCAGAGGAGTGCAGGATGAGTAGTGTACTTGTGTGACTGTAGGGTGAGGTATAGGGTGAACAGCGCAAGTGCATTGTGAGTGCAGAAAGATCACGGTGAGTGGGTAAATGGTGTGAGTGCATGGTGATCAGTGTGAGTGCAGGGTGAACGTAAAAGTGAAGGGCAAGAATGAGGATCGAGTTGTCTAAATGCAGGGTGCATTCCCAGACACTTGAAGTAACTCATCATGGTATTGACGGCGGCATAGGGTTTAAGATCTATGTTAAACTATTGCGGCATTAATCAAGGGTGGAGGAAATAAATAATGTGCTGATCCTGCAACAAACTTACAGTCCTATGGTTAGGGTTGCCAGCAGATTATTTTGATGGCCCAGTCGGTACAAAATTAAGCAGTCACCTAAAGCTGTATTCTTGCATACTTTGAACAGCAAATATAAATAGAAATCACTTTTAATTGTGGTCTAGGGCTGCCTCAATGATCCATGACTGACAAAGAGAAAAAAGACAGAAAAGTCACATAAGGAATGCATACATACTTTTGTATTTAAACGTCTATTAAGTGTCAAGAGGAGGTCTTTCCAGGCTCTCTAAACAAAAAAGGCAGGCATTTTTCTTTTGGCAACCCTACTTTATATTCCGTTTCATTAAATGCATTCCCACAGTACAACAGTAATTGTAAAATACAAATGTAAGGAGAGTGGGGGCCCAGGGGGTACTGGAACCAGGAAAAAAACTAAGCCCCTGTAACCAGTTTAAAAAGGCATGCAAATATGAAACTGGTCTTTAAAGACCTGTGAAAAACTTGGGCGGCTGGAGATTACTCCAGACACTGCCCAGCAGAGCCCCTGGCAGCTCGAGTTTCACTGCAGCAGCAGCCAGGCTGAGACACACAATGAGGGAGGAGGGGGGGCTGAAGCCCTTGGGCCTGGGCAGAAGTGTAACTGTGAAGGCGCGACCCCTTTTGCATCGCTCCACGGCCCCCCTGGGGGTCACGCCCCACAGTTTGAAGACCCCTGCTCTAAGGGTATATTTTTTAGCTGTATCTGGAGAGGCTTTTTTAAACTGTGTTTTAAAAACATAAAATTTGAGTGGTTTACTAGATTTAATAATTCTGCAAAACTATTTAATAATTACACTGCCAAGCAATGAAACAGCCTCACCATTACACCAATGACACACAGTATAAATAAAACTGTTGTTTTGTGAAATTCTGGTCAGCCACACATCACCTAAGACACTGCATGGAAAGATTCAGATGTAGAGGTCTGCTGTGTATCTCTGGCTAACTCCAACCAACACCTAGTTGATTCTCATCAGTGGTGGACTGTTCCAATCTAGCACTGAACAGTGTTTCAACAACCTTTACCTACAAGGTTTCTCACAAACCAAACATGGAGATTCTACACCGATGCCCATTTCTCATTCAGAGAGCATGTCAAGAAAAAAAAACCAGATGGCTTAGTTTTAGTGAAACTTTATATGCTGGATCAAGGCTTATTTCTAGGCCCACAGTACAAGCACATATTTTCAGATATCAATGGGGGAAACACCCTGCTTCGTGTAGTCTACCCATACTTACTTAAAAGGGAAAAGCTACTTATCAGTATGCTTCTGTTCTTGGCATGTAGAGCTGCAAAATTCATACTTGTACATAGATCACCAGGTGGTGTTGGGCTTGGATGTTTGCAGTTTGTTGTTGTCTTGGAAGAAGTCTTTGTAGTCCCGAGATAGGTGACTCCTCCCTTGGATGATAGTGCGCATGGGCATCAACTCCATCCCCAGATTGTTTTTCGCCATGAAGGGAAATGATGGAGTTTATAAGAAACAGAAAAGATGTTGATTTGTAATGTATCTAAGTAAGATAACACTGGAACAGATAGAGGCACCGAGGAGGCGGGTGGGCGTATGAATTCTGCAGCTCTACATGCCAAGAACAGATGCATACTGGTAAGCAGCATTTTCCGTTTAAGGCATATGAGCTGCAGAATACATACTTGTGCATAGATTGTATAGCAGTACTCTCCCTTAGTGGTGGTGACCTGTATCTGTTGCAGTGGTTTGAAAAAGTGTTTTACGGTCAGCCTGGCCCACAGAAGCCTATTGTTTTGCCTGCACGTCTACACAATAGAGTGTGGTGAAGGTGTGTGGTGTAGCCCATGTTGCTGCCTTACAAATGTCATCTAAAGGAATGTTCCCTAAGAATGCCATGGAAGCCCCTAGTTTGCGTGTTGTGTGTGCCCTAGGGGGAATTGTTAATGTGCATTTCGCTTTTTGGTAGCATATTTGAATACATTTGACTATCCACCTGGCAATTCCGGGTTTGGAGATGGGGTTTTCTTTAATGGGTGGAGAGAAAGCTACAAACAGTTGGTTTGATGTTCTAAAGGGTTTAGTCCTGTCAATGGAATAAAGTATAGCTCTTTTGACATCTAGTATGTGAAGAGCTCTCTCTGCTACAGAATCTGGTTTTGGGAAGAAAACGGGTAGCTCCACAGATTGATTGAGATGGAAAGCAGAGATTACTTTGGAAGGAATTTTAGATTTGTTATGATGTATTTGTAAGAATTGTTCTTGTATAGTTAAAGCCTGGATCTCACTTACTCTCCTGAGAGAGGTGATCGTGACTAGAAAAGCTACTTTCCATGTAAGGAATTGCAATTCGCATTTGTGTAAAGGTTCAAATGGAGGGCCCATGAGCCTAGTAAGGACAATGTTTAAATTCCACACTGGAGAGGGTGGGATTGTAGGAGGAATTATCCTTTTAAGTCTTTCCATGAACTCTTTGATAGCAGGCACCCTAAACAATGACAAATGTCTGTTTTGTAGGTAAGCGGCGAAGGCAGCCAGATGTAGGCTTATGGATATATAGGCTAGATTACATCTTTGTAGATGCAGTAAGTAGCAAATAATGTTTTGGATTGAAGCATCTATTGGTTCAATTTGATTGTTATTGCAGTAAATGACAAATCCTTTCAATTTGGCTACATAGCAAGCTCTAGTAGTAGGGCGTCTCACTTCTCTAGGATGTTCATACAATCCGGTAGGAGGTTAAGGTAACCGAACTCTAGGACTTCAGGAGCCAGATCTCTAGGCTTAGTTGAGCTGGATCTGGATGCCTTATCTCTCCATGGTTCTCTGTGAGAAGCTTTGGGGAGAGATGTAGTTTTTGGTGTGGTACTACTGAGAGTTCGAGGAGTGTTGTGAACCATGGTTGCCGGGCCCATGTTGGAGCAACTAGGATCATTTTGAGAGACTGCTGTTTGAGTTTGTGTACTACTAATGAATGAGCGGGAGTGACGGAAAAGCGTACGCAAATCTGCCTGACCAATTCATCCATATCGCATTGTCTTTGGACAACGGGTGTGGATACCTGGCGGCGAAGGTTGAGCATTTTGCATTTGTGTGTGTGGCGAACAGATCTATGTCTGGGTGGCCCCACATGTGAAAAAATGGATGAAGAACTTGAGGATGAAGTTCCCATTCGTGTATCTGCTGTGTCTGATGACTGAGCAGATCCACAATCTGATTGTGTACGCATGGAAGATGTTCTGCTAGAAGGTGTATCCTTTGTGGGATGGCACATCTCCATATGTTCTGCGCTAGTTGGGAAAGCTGCAGAGAATGTGTCCCTCCTTGTTTTTGTATATAATACATTGCTGTCATATTGTCCGTACGGACAAGGACAGTTTTGTTGATAAGATGTGTCTGGAAGGATTTCAATGCCAGAAATATTGCTAGCAATTTGAGGTGATTGATGTGGAGCACTTTTTGTTGAGGGGTCCACCTGCATTGAATTGTATGGTTTAAGAGATGGGCTGTTATCACCATCTGTGGAACTGGCTCTAGGAACGGCCGCCCCTTGGAAAGGTTTTGTGTGTTCCACCACTGCAAAGAGCGATGTGTGGGGCTGTCTACCAACACCAGATCTGAAAGTTGACCTTGAGCCTGGTTCCACTGACGTGCTAAGCATTCCTGTAAAGGGCGCATCTGAAGTCTTGCATGAGGTACTATGAAAATGCAAGAGGCCATCATCCCTATCAGCTGCATGAATACCCAAGCTGGCGGTGAATGCTGGGGCTGAAATCTTGTTATGAGGTTTTGTATACTGGCTATCCTGACTGTAATGGGGTATGCCAGGGCTTTGGAAGTGTCTATTGTGGCCCCTAGATACTGATGTTTGTGGGACCGTTGGATATGTGATTTGGTGAGGTTTTTGTGAACTCCAAGTTGTGAGGCAGGTGAATTATTTGGTAAGTGTGGTGAACACCCTGAGTGGATGACTTGGCTTTTATTAGCCAGTGGTCCAGGTATGGAAACACATGAATTTGTTGTCTTCGCAAGTGGGCGGTTGCTACTGCCAGACATTTTGTGAAGACTATGGGTGCTGTGGTCACACAGAATGAGAGTACCTTGAATTGGTAGTGTTGACCGTCCACTACAAACCTTAGATATTTGCTGTGAGCATAGTATATAGGAATATGGAAGTAGGCGTCCTTGAGGTCTAGGGTGGCAAGGAAGTCGCCTTGTTGGAGTAGTGGGAGGACTTGTTTAAGAGAGATCATGTGAAAATGATCTGATTGTATGTGAAGGTTGAGTGGTCTGAGGTCCAGTATTGGTCTGAGAGTACCCTCCTTCTTTGGGATGAGAAAGTAAAGGGAGTAAACCCCTGTGCCTTGATACTGGAGGGGAACTGGTTCTATAACATGCTTTTGAGGAAGTGATAGAACTTCTTGTTTGAGGAGCATTAGATGTTGTTTGGACATTGAACGTTGTCTGGGTGGTATAGTTGGGGGAGTTGCGGTAAGTTCCAGGCAGTAACCATACTGGATAATTTGACTTACACACTTGTCTTTAGTGATGGAGTTCCAGACAGGTAGGAACTGTGATAGTCTTCCTCCGACCGGAGTGGAATGGTCTGGAGGGAGCAGAGGAAAGTAATTGTTTGGTAGTAGGGGAGGTTCGGTTGTTGTTACCGCAACCTCTCCCTTTGTTATTATGTCCTCTGTACCCCCCCTAAAATATCCCTTGTTGGGGGATGTTTGTGTAGGAGTCTTGTAGGAGGAGGAAGTAGTGTCTATGCCAATGTTCTTAGATCCGCCCCTATAGAAGGAGCGACGAAAGGAAACTTGTGTGGGCTGAAATTGTAATGCTCCCATAGATTTTGCAGTGTCTGTGTCTTTCTTCATTTTTTTCTAGAGTTGTGTCCACAGCTGGGCAAAACAGGTGTTCTTGATCGAACAGCTGATTTAAAATAGTTGTTTGCACTTCCTGTTTCAACACTGAAATGCGTAACCATGCATGTCTGTGGAGTAAGACACTGGTGTTAATAGATCTAGATGCAGTGTCTGCTGCATCGAGGGCACATTTGATGGATGGATTTGTAATTATTTTGCCCGCCTGGACCAGATCGTTGGCTTTGAACTATAATAATAATAATAATAAAGAAATGTATAAAGCGCATGGTTACGTCATCTCGGCGTGTCCCCGCGCTGAGTGAGAGGGAGGTGGCAACCCCAACTGGTCAGGTAAGTGTTGGATAAGATTTTCAAGCTCGTTGTAGTGAGCGCTGTCATATCTGGCAAGTAGTGCTTCCGCGTTAGCTATCCTCCAGTGATTGGCTGCTTGGGAGGTGTTAGACCTGTCTGGATTTTTTGCGCAGTCCCTCCTCATTATTATTTATTTTGTCCCCTTTTTGCCCCTCATACCCTTAATATTTTACTGTCTACTATTTTTTTAGGTGTTGGTCAAGGGGATAGGTGTTCTTTTTCCCCCCCCCATAATCTTTTACCTCAGGCCCTGAGGCCTGTTCTGACAGGAAAGTTGGCACCACCTAAAATGGTGTCCACCAACTGCCCCAACTGTCGCACCTAGAACTTGGCCATAGCTTAACATAGGGCATTCCAGAACCTTCTGGTCCATGCTGGACCATTGAAGGGCAGCCTATAAAAGGCGGAATGCGAGGCAGCCATTTTGTCTACCTGTGGAAGTCAGCTGGAGGACAGGTGGTAGCTGAGAGTGGGAAGAGGTTAGACTGAGGGTTGACCCCCTGGACTAGGAAGCTGCCCTATTGGTCCAGCCCACTACTCCCCTGTTGGTTACTTGTCCTGGCCCCGCTGTGGGAAGTTAAGGGAGACCCTGGGCGCCTGACTATTCCCTAGCTTAATGTTAGTGGGGTGGGAACAGGAGAAGGAGACTGTGACGCTGTGAAGCGCAGTCCTCTGCCCAGTGAACGGGACTCAGAAAGGATATCCCTTATCCCTAAACCCTAGTCTTCATCCAGATTAAGCAAGGAAAAGGACTTTGCGACACAGGAACTGGGTGCAGAAGCGAATCAGCGCTGTTCCTACCTTTCTGGGTGCTGAAGAAGGATTGTGTCCTGAGAGACTCTGGTGTGGGGTGCCAGTTTCTATGGAATAGCGCCCCCCGGGATCCACTGAGCCTGGAAAGACTGGCAAGGCTTCCCTTTTGCGAGCGGGACCCCAGGGGCGCCTTCCGCGCTTCTGTCGCGCTGTGGAGGAGTGTCCCGGTATCAGGGGAAAAGCCAGGGCGAGCCGCTATCCAAGGGCGCCTTCGCGCATGTGCAATCCGCGCTGTTCGATCTCCCAGGAGGAGCCTAGGACCGAGCAGGCCCAGTGCGGGGACACTATACCCTCGCGCATGCGCGGAAGCCTCGCGTGTGGAGAAAGACGAGGGCGTCATTGCTGAGGAGAAGTGTCTCCATTGCGCGTCGAGGGACAGATCCCTCTAGATGAGGAGCCGCCGCTCAAGTGACTGAGCCTTCACCGCAGCGACCCGGGTTGCACCTGGGAGGACCGCTACTCTGGTGAGAAAGGGGGCGGGGAGGCCAGCCATCGAGGAAGGAGCGTTTTTCAGGGCCCGTCAGGAGAGCGGAGGACTTGCCTGCTGCCTGTGTAACCAAGTAAGCTGGGGAGACTGAGGGGTGGCGCAGGAGAACTGACTAGGCCTCCTGTTCGTCTGCTTTCTTCCCCCACAGGGCAGCAATAACTTCAAGGGCTCTTGACAGTGCAAGACAGTTTGCCCCTCCTTGAGTGAAATAGAAGCTCTGAGGAGCGAAAGAGAAGTACAACAGATATTTAACTGGCCTGAATAGGCCCAAAGGTTACCTGCCAGATATTGTTAGTGCTTACTTAGAGGTAATCAACTACAGGAGCTGGTGATAATTTGTAATACAGGTCAAAGGTGTTATTGCGAGTACAGAGTTTAGTTATAGAGTACAAGCCTTGTTGAAACCTGTTTAAAAACTATGCTTAGTTAAATGATAGAACCTCTAGTGATGTAAAAGCTGGTGACTTAAGTAGTACCTTAGTGGGGACTACAGTAATTTTCCCAATTAATAGGTTTTCTTCTCCAACAGGGAATCTGCATAAAATGTCAATTTAGTACTGGTGAAAAACTAGCATATTTACAAGTCACAGGTATTGAATTGTGATCCTTTTTCCACAGACAAACAGTGTTATAATTTCTCCTGAACTAAATGTAAATTTTTCCTGTGTGAATATTAAGAGTTAAACCAAAGAGTATATTATTTTTATAAAACAGCTCATATTTTCCTAACATTTTTGGTGTAGCGTTTTCTTTTGTGTGCTATTGCGTGGTTTTATTCTTGGGTGGTCTGCAACCTTAACACTGTGCCTCTGAAATGCATGTCTTGCCCTAGGCCAGGCTACCCAGTTCCAACATTTGGTGCCTAGCGGTGGGATTACTGACTTGGTTGCAGCTACTCACTAGTAATTCAACGCAATACACTAAACCTACACCAGGAGTTTTCTCCTTGCGGCCCTCCTAATTTACATTTTTGTTTTTCTAAATTTATTTCTGGTGGTGGGTGGAGGTTGACCCAAGGACACTTTCGGTTTCCTCCTGTGTGAAAAGTTTATACTCTAGCAAAAATGGAGATAAATGTGGAAGAGCTGGATAACTATACTGTGACCCAACTAAAGGACTGGTGTCAGCAGCAAGGTGTGTTTTTCAACAAGGGTGCCAAGAAAGGCGAGCTGCAGACAAGCATACGGGCATGGGTGGAGGCTCATTCCGGGGAGGTACCAGTGTCAGAGGGGAGTGACAGGGACACTGTAGTTGAGACTGCAATGCTGTACCAAGGGGAGGGGGGAAATCTACTGACAGGTTCCAAGACACCTCCCAGGGCGGGCAGCAGCGTCTCGGAGAAGGGTTTAACTGAAGCCGAGCTAGAAGATAGGAGGGAGGAGAGGAGAATGAGGCTGGAGTTAGCTAGGATGGATATGCAAAGGGAGGAAAGGAGGTTAGCTCATGAGCGAACCCTCAAGGAGATGGACCTACAGGTCCTAATACAAAGGCCTCCCACTCCAGACAATGGTGGCAGCGAAAAGAAAGTAGACACCAGGGAATCCAGACCCTACTTACCTAAAGATGTCATCGCTAGTTACACCTCAGGTGATGACATTGCCAAATGGTTAGCCGCCTACGAAGTTTCTTTAAGGGCTCACGGGATCCTAGAAACTCACTGGGGAGGTGGGCTGTACAAATACATGCCACCTGCTGGCAGAGACACTTTGTTGGCTCTGGAGCAGAATGAGCAAACCCACTACCCTGCCATGAAGGTGGCACTGGTGAAAAAGTTTGGACTTACCCCTGAAAGGTACAGACAAAAATTCAGGGGAAGTCACAAAATGAGTAACCAGAATTGGGTAGACTTTCTAGACTACGCCAAGAAAGCTTTAGAGGGTTGGGTCAAGGGCAGCGAGGTAAAAGATTATGAGGGGCTGTACAATCTATTTTTGAAAGAACACCTCCTCGAGAAATGTTTTCCCGAGTTGCGCCAACACCTGGTGGACAGCAAGCTGACCGATCCCCGGAAGCTTGCAGAGGAGGCGGACACTTGGGCAAGTACCCCGGTGTCCTCTAAGGGGACTGGAGGGGATTCTCAAAAAGCCGGACAGGGCGCCCCCCAGAAGAAAGAGGGAGGAGATAAAAAGAAGGAGTTCTCCAAAGGTCCCCAAAATAATTTCCAAGGTAAGGGAGCAGGTTTCACCCCTAGGGCAAACCCGCCCAGAAACCCTAATCCTGGCCAAAGCCAGCAGCCAAGGGTTCTCCACTGTTTTGAATGCGGTGGTGTTGGACATTATAAGGGAGATGTCAAATGCCCAAAGAGACCACCCCCTCCCACCGGAGGAAAGTCACCGGGAGTAGCTAGTGTAGCGCTCGGGAGGAGTTGCCCTTAGATAAGGGGGGTGAGTGGGCGGGTGTCACCTTAGTGTCCCTGGGAGAGCGGGAGATGGTGCCAAAGATCCAGGTGCCCCCAAATACTATCAAGTATGGGCAATGGGTTACCATCAATGGCCAAAGAGGGGAGGCTCTGAGAGATACAGGAGCCAGTATGACTATGGTAAGAAGTCAACTGGTGTCTCCAGAGCAGGTTGTTCCTAATGTACTCCACCCCGCCGCGATGGCTGACGGCAGAATGGGCCACTATCCAGTGGCTGAGGTTCCCTTTGAGTGGGAAGGGGTTGCAGGTTCACTTCGAGTTGCCGTAAGCCCTGCCGTGCCAGTTGATTGTCTGTTGGGGAATGACATGGAGCACAACACTTGGAGAGAGGTGGAATACCGGACGCATTCTGCGATGCTGGGTACACCTGACTGGGCCTGTGTAAGCACACGGTCTGCGACTGCCCGGAGAGGGAGTTCGCCTGGGTTGGAGCCTGGAACAATGGCCCAACCCGCTGCCAAAAAGGGTCAGAAACGGAGACAGGGACAGCCTGCTTCGGCTTCCACGCCCCATGAGACAGATCGGCCACCTGCAGTGGTAGGCCAGGAGTCCGTGGAGGGGGGAGTAGAATCTCTGGAGGATTTACCCATCCCTGCTGAATGGCATGTGGAAGGAGGTCCTACCAGAGAGGAATTCTGTAAGGGGCAGAGAGAGTGCCCTACCCTTGAGGGACTGAGGCGTCAGGCTGAAGCCCAGGCAGCAGGTGATGCTACGGGACACCACCATATTTACTGGGAGGATGGCCTCCTCTACAGTGAACCCAAGGTACCTCTACCTGGCTCATCAAGGGCCTTGGTGGTCCCGCAGCAATACCGAGCCTTTCTGCTGGAATTGGCTCATGCGATACCACTGGCAGGACACTTAGGCCAGGACAAGACCTTTGCACGGCTTGTCCTCCACTTTTACTGGCCTCAGATGAAAGTGGCGTCCAACACATATTGTAGGACATGTGTATCCTGCCAGGCCAGTGGGAAGACAGGGGTGAAGCTAAAGGCTCCCCTGGAACCACTTCCTGTCGTTAGCACCCCCTTTGAAAGGGTGGGCATCGACATTGTAGGGCCATTGGATCCACCAACAACAGCTGGTCACAGGTTCATCCTGGTTCTGGTGGATCATGCCACACGGTACCCAGAGGCCATCCCTCTGAGGACTGTTACTGCACCTGTGGTAGCTAGGGCCCTGATGGGAATCTTTACTAGGGTAGGATTCCCGAAGGAGGTTGTGTTCGACAGGGGGACTAACTTCCTGTCTGCTTACATGCGGACCATGTGGAAGGAGTGTGGGGTGACCTACCGGTTCACCACTCCTTATCACCCCCAGTCCAATGGACTGGTTGAGAGGTTCAATAAGACCCTGAAGGGCATGATAAGAAGTCTGCCAGAGAGCTTACGGAGGAAGTGGGACGTCCTCCTACCTTGCTTACTGTTCTCCTACCGAGAGGTGCCACAGAAAGGAGTGGGCTTCAGCCCATTCGAATTGTTGTATGGGCACCCGGTGCGTGGGCCTCTCAGCCTGGTGAAGGAAGGGTGGGAGAAGTCTCCCGGGAAACCTCCCCAGGATGTGGTGAGCTACATGTTGGCCTTCAGAAGCCAGATGGCCAAGTTGTGGAAGCAGGCTGCTGACAACTTGGAGGCCAGTCAGGCAGTCATGAAGGAATGGTATGATCAGAATGCTCACCCGGTGGAGTTGGAGCCTGGCCAGAAAGTCTGGGTGATGGAACCTGGAGAGCTAAGTGCCCTTCAGGATCGGTGGACAGGCCCCTTTGAGGTGTTGGAGAAAAAGGGTAAGGCCACTTACTTGGTGGATCTTAAGACCCCGAGGCAGCCCCTACGGGTGCTGCATGCCAATCGCCTCAAACCCCACCATGAGAGGCCAGAGGTCATCCTGATGATGGTGACTGATGGTGCTGAGGAAGCAGAAAGCGAGCCTCTCCCAGACCTCTTTTCATGTCAAGAGAAGGATGGGTCGGTGGAGGGAGTAATTCTCTCCCCGTCTCTCACTCCTGAGCAGCGAGAGGATTGCCGCCAGGTATTGGGCCAGTACTCTTCGCTGTTCTCCCTTGTTCCGGGCAGAACCCACCTGTGTACCCATGATGTGGACACAGGAGACAGCCCCCCAGTGAAATCCAAGACCTATAGGCTGTCGGACAAAGTGAAGGCTAGCATCCATGGCGAAGTTGCCAAGATGTTAGAGCTGGGAGTGATAGAACCGTCCAGCAGCCCTTGGTCCAGTCCGGTGGTGTTAGTCCCAAAAGCCGCCCCACCGGGCACCACACCAGAACTGAGGTTCTGTGTGGATTACCGAGGACTGAACTCAGTTACCAAAACTGATGCTCATCCAATCCCCAGGGCGGATGAGTTAATTGACCGGCTAGGAGCTGCCCAATACCTGAGTACCTTTGATCTCACTTCAGGGTACTGGCAGATCTCCTTGACAGATGGAGCAAAGGAAAGGTCAGCCTTCTCCACGCCTGAGGGACACTTCCAGTTCTGTGTGATGCCCTTTGGGCTCAAGAACGCCCCTGCCACATTTCAGCGACTGGTGAACCAGGTCCTCTCTGGAATGGAGGGTTTCTCGGCTGCTTACCTGGATGACATTGCTGTCTTCAGTAGCAGTTGGGAGGACCACTTGCAACATTTGCAAGCAGTTCTCCAGGCGCTGAAACAAGCTGGATTGACCATCAAAGCCAGTAAATGCCAGATTGGTCAGGGGTCGGTTGTGTACCTTGGACACTTGGTGGGTAGGGGGTCAGTGCAGCCCCTACAGGCGAAGATTGAGGCAATCATGGCCTGGGAACCCCCCAAGACACAGACTGAGGTCCGAGCTTTCCTGGGCCTCACAGGTTACTACCGTCGCTTTGTGAAGGGGTATGGCACTATTGTAGCGCCCCTCACAGAGCTCACCTCAAGGAAACAACCTCGACGGGTAGTTTGGACAAAGGCTTGTCAGCAAGCCTTTGAAAAGTTGAAGCAGGCAATGTGTGAAGCACCGGTCCTGAAGGCTCCCAATTTCTCCAAGGAGTTTATTGTGCAAACAGATGCATCCGAACATGGCATTGGGGCAGTGTTATCGCAACTAAATGAAGAGGGCCTGGATCAGCCTGTAGTCTTCTTGTCCAGGAGACTGCTTCCCCGGGAACAGAAGTGGAGTGCAATTGAGAGGGAAGCTTTTGCGGTGGTGTGGGCTCTGAAGAAGCTGCGGCCATACCTCTTTGGCTCACACTTCCTGGTTCAGACTGACCACCGCCCCCTTCGTTGGCTGATGCAAATGAAGGGGAAAATCCCAAGCTGTTGAGGTGGTCCATCTCCCTACAGGGAATGGACTTCCGGGTGGAACATCGGCCTGGAGTGGACCACGCAAACGCAGACGGTCTCTCCAGGTATTTCCGCCTTAGTGAAGAGGACTCCCAAGGGGTTGGGTAGTTCTCCCCACTTTCAGCTGGGGGGGACGCGTGTTAGACCTGTCTGGATTTTTTGCGCAGTCCCTCATTATTATTTATTTTGTCCCCTTTTTGCCCCTCATACCCTTAATATTTTACTGTCTACTATTTTTTTAGGTGTTGGTCAAGGGGATAGGTGTTCTTTTTCCCCCCCCCCATAATCTTTTACCTCAGGCCCTGAGGCCTGTTCTGACAGGAAAGTTGGCACCACCTAAAATGGTGTCCACCAACTGCCCCAACTGTCGCACCTAGAACTTGGCCATAGCTTAACATAGGGCATTCCAGAACCTTCTGGTCCATGCTGGACCATTGAAGGGCAGCCTATAAAAGGCGGAATGCGAGGCAGCCATTTTGTCTACCTGTGGAAGTCAGCTGGAGGACAGGTGGTAGCTGAGAGTGGGAAGAGGTTAGACTGAGGGTTGACCCCCTGGACTAGGAAGCTGCCCTATTGGTCCAGCCCACTACTCCCCTGTTGGTTACTTGTCCTGGCCCCGCTGTGGGAAGTTAAGGGAGACCCTGGGCGCCTGACTATTCCCTAGCTTAATGTTAGTGGGGTGGGAACAGGAGAAGGAGACTGTGACGCTGTGAAGCGCAGTCCTCTGCCCAGTGAACGGGACTCAGAAAGGATATCCCTTATCCCTAAACCCTAGTCTTCATCCAGATTAAGCAAGGAAAAGGACTTTGCGACACAGGAACTGGGTGCAGAAGCGAATCAGCGCTGTTCCTACCTTTCTGGGTGCTGAAGAAGGATTGTGTCCTGAGAGACTCTGGTGTGGGGTGCCAGTTTCTATGGAATAGCGCCCCCCGGGATCCACTGAGCCTGGAAAGACTGGCAAGGCTTCCCTTTTGCGAGCGGGACCCCAGGGGCGCCTTCCGCGCTTCTGTCGCGCTGTGGAGGAGTGTCCCGGTATCAGGGGAAAAGCCAGGGCGAGCCGCTATCCAAGGGCGCCTTCGCGCATGTGCAATCCGCGCTGTTCGATCTCCCAGGAGGAGCCTAGGACCGAGCAGGCCCAGTGCGGGGACACTATACCCTCGCGCATGCGCGGAAGCCTCGCGTGTGGAGAAAGACGAGGGCGTCATTGCTGAGGAGAAGTGTCTCCATTGCGCGTCGAGGGACAGATCCCTCTAGATGAGGAGCCGCCGCTCAAGTGACTGAGCCTTCACCGCAGCGACCCGGGTTGCACCTGGGAGGACCGCTACTCTGGTGAGAAAGGGGGCGGGGAGGCCAGCCATCGAGGAAGGAGCGTTTTTCAGGGCCCGTCAGGAGAGCGGAGGACTTGCCTGCTGCCTGTGTAACCAAGTAAGCTGGGGAGACTGAGGGGTGGCGCAGGAGAACTGACTAGGCCTCCTGTTCGTCTGCTTTCTTCCCCCACAGGGCAGCAATAACTTCAAGGGCTCTTGACAGTGCAAGACAGTTTGCCCCTCCTTGAGTGAAATAGAAGCTCTGAGGAGCGAAAGAGAAGTACAACAGATATTTAACTGGCCTGAATAGGCCCAAAGGTTACCTGCCAGATATTGTTAGTGCTTACTTAGAGGTAATCAACTACAGGAGCTGGTGATAATTTGTAATACAGGTCAAAGGTGTTATTGCGAGTACAGAGTTTAGTTATAGAGTACAAGCCTTGTTGAAACCTGTTTAAAAACTATGCTTAGTTAAATGATAGAACCTCTAGTGATGTAAAAGCTGGTGACTTAAGTAGTACCTTAGTGGGGACTACAGTAATTTTCCCAATTAATAGGTTTTCTTCTCCAACAGGGAATCTGCATAAAATGTCAATTTAGTACTGGTGAAAAACTAGCATATTTACAAGTCACAGGTATTGAATTGTGATCCTTTTTCCACAGACAAACAGTGTTCTAATTTCTCCTGAACTAAATGTAAATTTTTCCTGTGTGAATATTAAGAGTTAAACCAAAGAGTATATTATTTTTATAAAACAGCTCATATTTTCCTAACATTTTTGGTGTAGCATTTTCTTTTGTGTGCTATTGCGTGGTTTTATTCTTGGGTGGTCTGCAACCTTAACACTGTGCCTCTGAAATGCATGTCTTGCCCTAGGCCAGGCTACCCAGTTCCAACATTTGGTGCCTAGCGGTGGGATTACTGACTTGGTTGCAGCTACTCACTAGTAATTCAACGCAATACACTAAACCTACACCAGGAGTTTTCTCCTTGCGGCCCTCCTAATTTACATTTTTGTTTTTCTAAATTTATTTCTGGTGGTGGGTGGAGGTTGACCCAAGGACACTTTCGGTTTCCTCCTGTGTGAAAAGTTTATACTCTAGCAAAAATGGAGATAAATGTGGAAGAGCTGGATAACTATACTGTGACCCAACTAAAGGACTGGTGTCAGCAGCAAGGTGTGTTTTTCAACAAGGGTGCCAAGAAAGGCGAGCTGCAGACAAGCATACGGGCATGGGTGGAGGCTCATTCCGGGGAGGTACCAGTGTCAGAGGGGAGTGACAGGGACACTGTAGTTGAGACTGCAATGCTGTACCAAGGGGAGGGGGGAAATCTACTGACAGGTTCCAAGACACCTCCCAGGGCGGGCAGCAGCGTCTCGGAGAAGGGTTTAACTGAAGCCGAGCTAGAAGATAGGAGGGAGGAGAGGAGAATGAGGCTGGAGTTAGCTAGGATGGATATGCAAAGGGAGGAAAGGAGGTTAGCTCATGAGCGAACCCTCAAGGAGATGGACCTACAGGTCCTAATACAAAGGCCTCCCACTCCAGACAATGGTGGCAGCGAAAAGAAAGTAGACACCAGGGAATCCAGACCCTACTTACCTAAAGATGTCATCGCTAGTTACACCTCAGGTGATGACATTGCCAAATGGTTAGCCGCCTACGAAGTTTCTTTAAGGGCTCACGGGATCCTAGAAACTCACTGGGGAGGTGGGCTGTACAAATACATGCCACCTGCTGGCAGAGACACTTTGTTGGCTCTGGAGCAGAATGAGCAAACCCACTACCCTGCCATGAAGGTGGCACTGGTGAAAAAGTTTGGACTTACCCCTGAAAGGTACAGACAAAAATTCAGGGGAAGTCACAAAATGAGTAACCAGAATTGGGTAGACTTTCTAGACTACGCCAAGAAAGCTTTAGAGGGTTGGGTCAAGGGCAGCGAGGTAAAAGATTATGAGGGGCTGTACAATCTATTTTTGAAAGAACACCTCCTCGAGAAATGTTTTCCCGAGTTGCGCCAACACCTGGTGGACAGCAAGCTGACCGATCCCCGGAAGCTTGCAGAGGAGGCGGACACTTGGGCAAGTACCCCGGTGTCCTCTAAGGGGACTGGAGGGGATTCTCAAAAAGCCGGACAGGGCGCCCCCCAGAAGAAAGAGGGAGGAGATAAAAAGAAGGAGTTCTCCAAAGGTCCCCAAAATAATTTCCAAGGTAAGGGAGCAGGTTTCACCCCTAGGGCAAACCCGCCCAGAAACCCTAATCCTGGCCAAAGCCAGCAGCCAAGGGTTCTCCACTGTTTTGAATGCGGTGGTGTTGGACATTATAAGGGAGATGTCAAATGCCCAAAGAGACCACCCCCTCCCACCGGAGGAAAGTCACCGGGAGTAGCTAGTGTAGCGCTCGGGAGGAGTTGCCCTTAGATAAGGGGGGTGAGTGGGCGGGTGTCACCTTAGTGTCCCTGGGAGAGCGGGAGATGGTGCCAAAGATCCAGGTGCCCCAAATACTATCAAGTATGGGCAATGGGTTACCATCAATGGCCAAAGAGGGGAGGCTCTGAGAGATACAGGAGCCAGTATGACTATGGTAAGAAGTCAACTGGTGTCTCCAGAGCAGGTTGTTCCTAATGTACTCCACCCCGCCGCGATGGCTGACGGCAGAATGGGCCACTATCCAGTGGCTGAGGTTCCCTTTGAGTGGGAAGGGGTTGCAGGTTCACTTCGAGTTGCCGTAAGCCCTGCCGTGCCAGTTGATTGTCTGTTGGGGAATGACATGGAGCACAACACTTGGAGAGAGGTGGAATACCGGACGCATTCTGCGATGCTGGGTACACCTGACTGGGCCTGTGTAAGCACACGGTCTGCGACTGCCCGGAGAGGGAGTTCGCCTGGGTTGGAGCCTGGAACAATGGCCCAACCCGCTGCCAAAAAGGGTCAGAAACGGAGACAGGGACAGCCTGCTTCGGCTTCCACGCCCCATGAGACAGATCGGCCACCTGCAGTGGTAGGCCAGGAGTCCGTGGAGGGGGGAGTAGAATCTCTGGAGGATTTACCCATCCCTGCTGAATGGCATGTGGAAGGAGGTCCTACCAGAGAGGAATTCTGTAAGGGGCAGAGAGAGTGCCCTACCCTTGAGGGACTGAGGCGTCAGGCTGAAGCCCAGGCAGCAGGTGATGCTACGGGACACCACCATATTTACTGGGAGGATGGCCTCCTCTACAGTGAACCCAAGGTACCTCTACCTGGCTCATCAAGGGCCTTGGTGGTCCCGCAGCAATACCGAGCCTTTCTGCTGGAATTGGCTCATGCGATACCACTGGCAGGACACTTAGGCCAGGACAAGACCTTTGCACGGCTTGTCCTCCACTTTTACTGGCCTCAGATGAAAGTGGCGTCCAACACATATTGTAGGACATGTGTATCCTGCCAGGCCAGTGGGAAGACAGGGGTGAAGCTAAAGGCTCCCCTGGAACCACTTCCTGTCGTTAGCACCCCCTTTGAAAGGGTGGGCATCGACATTGTAGGGCCATTGGATCCACCAACAACAGCTGGTCACAGGTTCATCCTGGTTCTGGTGGATCATGCCACACGGTACCCAGAGGCCATCCCTCTGAGGACTGTTACTGCACCTGTGGTAGCTAGGGCCCTGATGGGAATCTTTACTAGGGTAGGATTCCCGAAGGAGGTTGTGTTCGACAGGGGGACTAACTTCCTGTCTGCTTACATGCGGACCATGTGGAAGGAGTGTGGGGTGACCTACCGGTTCACCACTCCTTATCACCCCCAGTCCAATGGACTGGTTGAGAGGTTCAATAAGACCCTGAAGGGCATGATAAGAAGTCTGCCAGAGAGCTTACGGAGGAAGTGGGACGTCCTCCTACCTTGCTTACTGTTCTCCTACCGAGAGGTGCCACAGAAAGGAGTGGGCTTCAGCCCATTCGAATTGTTGTATGGGCACCCGGTGCGTGGGCCTCTCAGCCTGGTGAAGGAAGGGTGGGAGAAGTCTCCCGGGAAACCTCCCCAGGATGTGGTGAGCTACATGTTGGCCTTCAGAAGCCAGATGGCCAAGTTGTGGAAGCAGGCTGCTGACAACTTGGAGGCCAGTCAGGCAGTCATGAAGGAATGGTATGATCAGAATGCTCACCCGGTGGAGTTGGAGCCTGGCCAGAAAGTCTGGGTGATGGAACCTGGAGAGCTAAGTGCCCTTCAGGATCGGTGGACAGGCCCCTTTGAGGTGTTGGAGAAAAAGGGTAAGGCCACTTACTTGGTGGATCTTAAGACCCCGAGGCAGCCCCTACGGGTGCTGCATGCCAATCGCCTCAAACCCCACCATGAGAGGCCAGAGGTCATCCTGATGATGGTGACTGATGGTGCTGAGGAAGCAGAAAGCGAGCCTCTCCCAGACCTCTTTTCATGTCAAGAGAAGGATGGGTCGGTGGAGGGAGTAATTCTCTCCCCGTCTCTCACTCCTGAGCAGCGAGAGGATTGCCGCCAGGTATTGGGCCAGTACTCTTCGCTGTTCTCCCTTGTTCCGGGCAGAACCCACCTGTGTACCCATGATGTGGACACAGGAGACAGCCCCCCAGTGAAATCCAAGACCTATAGGCTGTCGGACAAAGTGAAGGCTAGCATCCATGGCGAAGTTGCCAAGATGTTAGAGCTGGGAGTGATAGAACCGTCCAGCAGCCCTTGGTCCAGTCCGGTGGTGTTAGTCCCAAAAGCCGCCCCACCGGGCACCACACCAGAACTGAGGTTCTGTGTGGATTACCGAGGACTGAACTCAGTTACCAAAACTGATGCTCATCCAATCCCCAGGGCGGATGAGTTAATTGACCGGCTAGGAGCTGCCCAATACCTGAGTACCTTTGATCTCACTTCAGGGTACTGGCAGATCTCCTTGACAGATGGAGCAAAGGAAAGGTCAGCCTTCTCCACGCCTGAGGGACACTTCCAGTTCTGTGTGATGCCCTTTGGGCTCAAGAACGCCCCTGCCACATTTCAGCGACTGGTGAACCAGGTCCTCTCTGGAATGGAGGGTTTCTCGGCTGCTTACCTGGATGACATTGCTGTCTTCAGTAGCAGTTGGGAGGACCACTTGCAACATTTGCAAGCAGTTCTCCAGGCGCTGAAACAAGCTGGATTGACCATCAAAGCCAGTAAATGCCAGATTGGTCAGGGGTCGGTTGTGTACCTTGGACACTTGGTGGGTAGGGGGTCAGTGCAGCCCCTACAGGCGAAGATTGAGGCAATCATGGCCTGGGAACCCCCCAAGACACAGACTGAGGTCCGAGCTTTCCTGGGCCTCACAGGTTACTACCGTCGCTTTGTGAAGGGGTATGGCACTATTGTAGCGCCCCTCACAGAGCTCACCTCAAGGAAACAACCTCGACGGGTAGTTTGGACAAAGGCTTGTCAGCAAGCCTTTGAAAAGTTGAAGCAGGCAATGTGTGAAGCACCGGTCCTGAAGGCTCCCAATTTCTCCAAGGAGTTTATTGTGCAAACAGATGCATCCGAACATGGCATTGGGGCAGTGTTATCGCAACTAAATGAAGAGGGCCTGGATCAGCCTGTAGTCTTCTTGTCCAGGAGACTGCTTCCCCGGGAACAGAAGTGGAGTGCAATTGAGAGGGAAGCTTTTGCGGTGGTGTGGGCTCTGAAGAAGCTGCGGCCATACCTCTTTGGCTCACACTTCCTGGTTCAGACTGACCACCGCCCCCTTCGTTGGCTGATGCAAATGAAGGGGAAAATCCCAAGCTGTTGAGGTGGTCCATCTCCCTACAGGGAATGGACTTCCGGGTGGAACATCGGCCTGGAGTGGACCACGCAAACGCAGACGGTCTCTCCAGGTATTTCCGCCTTAGTGAAGAGGACTCCCAAGGGGTTGGGTAGTTCTCCCCACTTTCAGCTGGGGGGGACGCGTGTTAGACCTGTCTGGATTTTTTGCGCAGTCCCTCATTATTATTTATTTTGTCCCCTTTTTGCCCCTCATACCCTTAATATTTTACTGTCTACTATTTTTTTAGGTGTTGGTCAAGGGGATAGGTGTTCTTTTCCCCCCCCCCATAATCTTTTACCTCAGGCCCTGAGGCCTGTTCTGACAGGAAAGTTGGCACCACCTAAAATGGTGGCCACCAACTGCCCCAACTGTCGCACCTAGAACTTGGCCATAGCTTAACATAGGGCATTCCAGAACCTTCTGGTCCATGCTGGACCATTGAAGGGCAGCCTATAAAAGGCGGAATGCGAGGCAGCCATTTTGTCTACCTGTGGAAGTCAGCTGGAGGACAGGTGGTAGCTGAGAGTGGGAAGAGGTTAGACTGAGGGTTGACCCCCTGGACTAGGAAGCTGCCCTATTGGTCCAGCCCACTACTCCCCTGTTGGTTACTTGTCCTGGCCCCGCTGTGGGAAGTTAAGGGAGACCCTGGGCGCCTGACTATTCCCTAGCTTAATGTTAGTGGGGTGGGAACAGGAGAAGGAGACTGTGACGCTGTGAAGCGCAGTCCTCTGCCCAGTGAACGGGACTCAGAAAGGATATCCCTTATCCCTAAACCCTAGTCTTCATCCAGATTAAGCAAGGAAAAGGACTTTGCGACACAGGAACTGGGTGCAGAAGCGAATCAGCGCTGTTCCTACCTTTCTGGGTGCTGAAGAAGGATTGTGTCCTGAGAGACTCTGGTGTGGGGTGCCAGTTTCTATGGAATAGCGCCCCCCGGGATCCACTGAGCCTGGAAAGACTGGCAAGGCTTCCCTTTTGCGAGCGGGACCCCAGGGGCGCCTTCCGCGCTTCTGTCGCGCTGTGGAGGAGTGTCCCGGTATCAGGGGAAAAGCCAGGGCGAGCCGCTATCCAAGGGCGCCTTCGCGCATGTGCAATCCGCGCTGTTCGATCTCCCAGGAGGAGCCTAGGACCGAGCAGGCCCAGTGCGGGGACACTATACCCTCGCGCATGCGCGGAAGCCTCGCGTGTGGAGAAAGACGAGGGCGTCATTGCTGAGGAGAAGTGTCTCCATTGCGCGTCGAGGGACAGATCCCTCTAGATGAGGAGCCGCCGCTCAAGTGACTGAGCCTTCACCGCAGCGACCCGGGTTGCACCTGGGAGGACCGCTACTCTGGTGAGAAAGGGGGCGGGGAGGCCAGCCATCGAGGAAGGAGCGTTTTTCAGGGCCCGGCAGGAGAGCGGAGGACTTGCCTGCTGCCTGTGTAACCAAGTAAGCTGGGGAGACTGAGGGGTGGCGCAGGAGAACTGACTAGGCCTCCTGTTCGTCTGCTTTCTTCCCCCACAGGGCAGCAATAACTTCAAGGGCTCTTGACAGTGCAAGACAGTTTGCCCCTCCTTGAGTGAAATAGAAGCTCTGAGGAGCGAAAGAGAAGTACAACAGATATTTAACTGGCCTGAATAGGCCCAAAGGTTACCTGCCAGATATTGTTAGTGCTTACTTAGAGGTAATCAACTACAGGAGCTGGTGATAATTTGTAATACAGGTCAAAGGTGTTATTGCGAGTACAGAGTTTAGTTATAGAGTACAAGCCTTGTTGAAACCTGTTTAAAAACTATGCTTAGTTAAATGATAGAACCTCTAGTGATGTAAAAGCTGGTGACTTAAGTAGTACCTTAGTGGGGACTACAGTAATTTTCCCAATTAATAGGTTTTCTTCTCCAACAGGGAATCTGCATAAAATGTCAATTTAGTACTGGTGAAAAACTAGCATATTTACAAGTCACAGGTATTGAATTGTGATCCTTTTTCCACAGACAAACAGTGTTCTAATTTCTCCTGAACTAAATGTAAATTTTTCCTGTGTGAATATTAAGAGTTAAACCAAAGAGTATATTATTTTTATAAAACAGCTCATATTTTCCTAACATTTTTGGTGTAGCATTTTCTTTTGTGTGCTATTGCGTGGTTTTATTCTTGGGTGGTCTGCAACCTTAACACTGTGCCTCTGAAATGCATGTCTTGCCCTAGGCCAGGCTACCCAGTTCCAACAGGAGGCAACTTGTTTACCTGATGCATCCAGAAGTTTAGATTCTTCATCTGGGGGTGATGCATTACCAGAGGTTTGGCAATTTGCCAGTTTTCTTGCATTGGACACTACCAAAGAATCTAAGGGGAGTTGTCCTTTGATGTACACTGGATCTTTAGGGGCAGGTTTATATTTTTTTATCAATCAGAGGACTGAGAATCCTGGTCCTGACAGGGTCTATAAATATGTCTGGTGCATGTTTCATGACACCTTTGAGCATTGGCAATGTGTGTATTGCTTTTTGTGACTGGGCAAAAGTGTCCAGTAGGAAGTCATCTTCCATGGAATCGGAATGTAGTTTCACGACATGATATGGCGCAGCTCTATTAATGAGCTGACTAAATCCTATACTATTATCTGGGGGGATGGGTATGGGTCTTGATCAGAAAGGTCTGGAGGGTCTGTGGGATCATCGTAATCGTCCCATGTATCCTGTGGTGGGGTAGTGTTGTCTTCATCAGTGTCATGTAAGGGATCCTAATGTCCACCCCCATCCCCTAAATTATCCTCATCCTGTGGTGGTAAGGGAGAAAATCTAGGAGAGTTTATAGGAGAGAAAGATTTAGTAGGAAGGATAGGAGAAGAGGGTCTTATGGGTGAAGTTGCAAAGTCTCTCTTCTTCACAGGTACCTCAGGTGTGGATGGGGTATTAGATTTCCTCTTCTTTGTTGGAAGACTGACAATATGGCCTGTTTTAGGGTCCAGATGTAATGTTTTTTGTTTTGGATCGAGAGGATCTGGCCGAAACAGTTCTTCCTCCTTGTCTTCTTTTGGTGCCGCATTTTTCGGTTCCGAGCGTGGCTTTGATTTGGTCTCTATAGCCGAAGGAGGAGCTTTGTGCTCCTTTGGCTTCGAAGTCGGAGCCGAGTTGTAACTTTTCTTCAGATCCGAAGATTTTTGGTACTTTTCTAGTTCCGAGGCCTTATGGTGTTTCGGTGCCAAAGGGTTCGGCGTCGAGGCCATTTTGGGCGTAATGGAAATATGTACCGAAGGTATTTTGTGGGTATTGATATGCGGCTTGCTCGGTCCCGAGCTGCCGGAAGGCTTTGCTTTTGTTTTCGGATGCGGGGCTTCTGAAGTTTTCTTTCGGTCTCGACTAAGGCCTTCAGGCAAAGTTTTGACCGGAGCCTTCTGTTTTCCGGGTGGGGCAGGGACATTTGTACTCACTTGTTGCCCTGGAGTGATGTGGTCATCGGAGTCGGTGTCGTCAGCTTCAGAGACGATCTCGAGCTCTTCCGAAACCTCTGCCTCTGGAACGACGGGCTTTCATTGAAAATGTCTTCTGGCACCGGTGCAGCCTGTCGCGCCACAACGAGCCATCGAGCTCGGCGATCACGGATGGTTTTCTTGGATCGAAAAGAGGAGCAGGCTTGGCAATCCTTTTCTTCGTGTTCTGGTGATAGAAAAGGTTGCAGACCTTGTGCTGGTCATTGTGTGGAAATTTAGCTCCACACTGGGGGCATTTTTTAAATGGAGTCCTTTCCATTAGCCATCGGCCCAAATGGTGCTGATAGGCCGAGCGGCCCACGTCGACGACCAGAATCGAGGGTTTGGGAGTTAGCGAGTCGTAAGGCACGTGAACAAAAACAATACCGTTGAGTGTGATAGGTTGCGCGTTGAAAGAGGTTTGGACACACAGTACCAAACCGGAGCGCAATAAGTCACATCCGAACCCGAAGGCGGAAAAAAACAATATGGGGATGGAGTTGATGCTCATGCGCACTATCGTCCAAGCGAGGAGTCACATCTTGTGACTTCAAAGACTTCTTCCAAGGCAACAACAAACTGCAAACATCCGAGCCCAACACCAGATGGTGATCTATGCACAAGTATGTATTCTGCAGCTAATATGCCTTGAACACTGCTGCCTTCCTAATCACTGGACAATGCCATATCATCCTCCAGAACTTGCACTGGCTGCCCCTCCCTCCTTTGATCAAACTGAAGTCACAGTGCATCACATACAAAGTTATCAACATCAGTAATCTGGACTACCTACAGGCAATATTTTCCACTAATCACACACTATAAGCAATATGGTGATTCAAGAGGGCTCCAAGTTGTGGAAAGAGAAGGATGTCTCTAGAGTGATAACCTCTGAAACAACATTGCACTTCATCAGACTGCTCCCCTTGCTCCTAAATTTCGGCAAATAACTTTCTACATTTCTGTACCTCCAGCACATTTTGACATCACTCTACTTCTCCAGGTCATTGATCTCTTTTAAAAAATATTTGTGTTGCTTAGTTAATCATGCTTCATAGTCCCAAGGCAAGCTTTCATAAAAACTGATTCTGTAACCAGCATACACTTAAATACAAACCTTGTCCTATGAACAACACCTTGTTACCTCTCAGATCTAGAGTTGCGTTATAGAAAATCCCATGATAAAATAAATAGTTTACTTTTTCACCATTCCTTGGATGTAAGATATTTAAAGGGCTATTTACTTGGTTTACAGATCTCTAGTAGGCCTAATGGAGGATTTTCAAACTGTTACACAGGCTGTCTATCCCGCTATCAGGTTTAAGTTACAAACATAGTTTCCCATTTCTCTATACAAGTTTGCAGGACCAACCACATAGTGAGAAATTATTTACATTTATTTAACTTTTATCATATATTGAAATTGAGGTAGCTGTAAATGAAGAGCAATAATGTTTATATTACAAAAGCAAATCAGGCCATTCTAAAAAACACATAGATTTAGAAGATTTTGGTAAAGTGTGATTGAGGTTCCTCTTAAAAGCTCCTGCCTAACAGAAGCTACTTTCATGCAACAGAACTAATCTCTAACCAAGGCGAAAACTTTTTTAAAAAAAAGAAAACTAACAAAAATGTGTTGCTTTTGCTTGGATGCAGGTACAAATTATCATTAATTTCACAATGGTGGGTTAAGGTGTATAGCTGTATAACGCTGTACGTCACCAAGTGCTTGTTACATTTCAGACTAGCAAAGGCTAGTAAAGGCTTAGAGTTATCCTATTAGTTAGCCCACACTGAACTGAAAATTCCAATTAATACTAGGTGCACTATGATCTGGAGCAAATGTGATACATGCCCAAAAAGGACACATTTAAAACGGGCCACCTTGTTGCTTTAGCTATAATTTTCCTTTCAGAAGAGGACTACCATCATAAACCAAACTGGCATCCATCACAACTGCTTCGCTAGTATAGGAACCAGCTTTCTCTGCAAAGTCCACGGGGCAGAGGTCCTGCTCACACCATCTGTAGAATAAATAAAGCAAAAGTTAATTCTGAACTTAGCACAACATACATGAATTAATTAATTAATTAAAGATATTTGTATTGCAGCATGGTCACTGACTAGTTTGAATGTGTTTAATGTTACCTACCTTCTTTAATGCTCTTTCTGGTGGATATTTTATCTAAGAACAGATGCCTCACATTTAAAATCTGCCCAGGTAGGTATCGGAGATTGTCGAGCAATAGCTCCCACATGCCTAAAGCTGGGCCACAAGGCTCCACAGCAACCTAGCACTGTCTCGGAGGTGAGATGGCAGAGCCACATGTAATCACCACTCCTGCTTGCTGATGTCAGTTTCTGCATTATTCGAATTTCTTGCCCTCACATGTGGGTCAGTTGAGGTAAATTGAAGGTGACAGTGTGCTTAAGTCAAACTTGGGACCTTGTTAGAATGTGCAGATATCCACTCCACAGGACGGAGTGAGGGTTGTGAGAAATCAGTGGTTAGAATATCCACCAGAAAGAGTTTTACCCAATGCAAAGAACTTGTACTTCTAGCTGCAGATTCCTTCCCTTTAGAACAGATTCCCAAGCAGTAACTCACGACAACAGGTGAAGTGTCTGAAGAATGGATTCAAACCAAAAAGTCCTGCAGGAGGGAGTCGGCAACATGACCGTCTCTGCGGACCTGGCTGTCCGACATTAGAGCTTAGTTAATGTGTGCACTCGCACCCAGGCTGTAACCTGGCATATGTCTTACATGAGAACACCACTCGCTAATGTTGCATTGATGGCCTTAACTCTGGAGGAATGAGCCAGTAGACCTTGAGGGTGTAGCTTCTTGGCAGGGCATAACATAATATTTTTTTACACAGGACAATCCATCTTGACAGAGTCCTCTTCTGTATTGCCTTTGCTTTTTAACCCCTTCTCTGCTGGGCTAATTCCCCCGCGACACCCGGGGGCCGCGCGCGGCGCCGTGGTGCTTGTGAAGAGCTCGGCTCGTCACGCTGCATGTAGCGCTGTGCTCATGACGAGCTGAGCTCGTCATGACCACACCCGTTTTCATGGAACGCTCAGCACAGCAGGGGAATTATCCACTCGTGGGAGCGCCGCGGCGGTCATGACGAGCTCAGCTCCTCATGAGCACAGCGCCACTGTGCCTCCTGACGAGCTGAGCTCGTCATGAGCACCGAAGGTGTTAAGAACCAGCAAATCCGATAGTTTATATCAACACAATCTCTCATGTGTTCAAAATAGAAGTGTAAAGCTCTCTTTAGGTAAGGTAAAGAAAACAAAGTCTTTTCTCATCTTTCGTGGGTTGAGATGGAGAGAAAAAGGCCAGTATAGAAACTGATTGTCCTATTTGAAAGTGCAATACCACTTTAGGGAGAAAGGTGGCCCGGATCGTCAGCAACAATTTTCCAGAATAGAACCCAGGGGCATATTTTCAAACATTTCAAGGAGCACAGTGCAGCAAGTGAAATTGCTGGGCTGCATTGTGTGAACGGTAGAGATCAGAACTGCACCATATCTTCAAAGAAATAGCCCAGTTTTGCTCACTTCGTGCAATGGTGCACTTGTGGATGCCTAGCGCTCACACAGGTACCTCTGAGTCATAATGCAATAGTGTCTGTGTTAAGGTCAGGAAGGGGTACCTTCCTGCACAACAACTAACCTTTGAGGCTAATTCCTCTTTGTATCTCTGTTGCAGGATGCAGCAAACATGTTAAGTAGAAATAACAAAACCTTTGTCTACAAGTCTTTGTAGATATGGGTTTGTGTCAGATTACATCGGAGGACGCACGGAAACACCCATGGAATGCCTACATTATACAAATTAGAGTCATTATTATTATAAAAAATTTTTTTTAACAAAGCAACGCAGATAGCCATTTGCATTGTTTTGTCAATACCATATAGGATTATGTGTCGAGTCTGTTACAAAAAGTTAAGCAAACCGGATGCAAAATCTTTGAAAATCTGGCTCATGGTGTACAGCTCCCCAACGCAATTTGAAGAGCTTATTATAATGAGCAGCACTTAATAGTAAAGAGTTGCAAGGAAAAAGTGTGCATAGGCTCAAATAACATGCACATTATGAACGTAAGGCCAAATTAAGGGCCACACTGAGGTAATATTAAAGGTTTTGGGGGAACATATGTTAGTCCATTTAGAAAATCGATCACAACAGGGGATTTGAAAAAGGAAGTCTGATCCGGCACACATGAAAGAGCTGATAAGTAATCCTTCACTGTGCCCAAAGCAAAGCTTTAGTCAGCCAAAGATAAAACAAATAACAATACATCAAAGTGTTTTGTCTGTAAAGGATAAAGATCACAGGCCCTCTTCACCAAGTCACAAACTGTTTCAAGTATCCAGAATGAATAGACTTGGTCAAAGAATGTCTTGCAGCGAGGATTATATTCACTACCTCCAACGTCAAACTGAAAACTGCTCAGATGCTACAGTTTAATCTTCAGGCATGGTTGTAGAAATCCTGTTGAAGGGTCCTCCCTTGATGCTGTTTGACTTAGGAGGTCCTCCTGAAGGTTTAGCAGACGTGGATGGCAAATGCTCAAGCAAAAGGGGTCTATGCCCCATTCCCTTCTGGACCATACTGGGACAATCAAAATGAATTGGGCATAGTCAGTCCTGGTCAACCTTTCTTCATAACTTGAGGCAGGAGAGTTAATGGCACAAGAGACCTATGTTCTATCAAAGGCAGAAAGCATTTCTCTGGGTGCTTCTTTGTGGAACTACCAGTGCACAGTAATTCTGATGCTATGCATTCTTGGCAGTGATGATAAGATTCAACTGGGGTACACTGGTCAAAGATGTTCTGATGGATACTTCTAGCTGAAGATCCCTCATCCTTAGAATATCCACAGAGGCCAGACTGGATAAGGTGAATTTCAACAGCAGTGATCCAGTGCGCTGACGGTGGCGCTGTGTTGCTCCAATTAAGATTTATACTGCTTGGATGTGATGGAACAGAGCTGCATAGCATCCTGGGACCGGTTTCTGGGTAACACCCTTCATCAGCCATGCCTGTAATTCCGAAACCTGTCCCAGGATGCTTGTTTCCAGTCCAAGGAAGACATGGCTTGGCAGTTCGGGCTGGACTGTCCCCATGAGACACAGGGTCAAGACTCATATGTATATAGCTGTGTCTGAACTGGGGTGGCGAAGTGAGCTAATGAACAATGATGGATTCAACCCAGATCCGTGCCTGTGGGTGAATGTCTGAAAAGTTTCAGCACTCCGTCCATCATCTCCTTGTGTTTGCTTTGTTCGCCCTCAGTTGGCAGGGTATGCCCAGAAGAGGGTCCCTTTGCTCTCTTTGCCAGGTATTCAAGCTATCCTGGCTGATGAGGGCTGTTAGCCTGAAACCAGTCCCAGGATGCTTGTTTCCAGTCCAGCAAAAACATGGCTTGGCAGGTCGGGCTGCACTGTCCCCATGAGGCACAGGGTCAAGACTGATATGTATATAGCTGTGTCCGAACTGGGGTGGCGAAGTGAGCTAAAGAACAATGATGGATTCAACCCAGATCTGTGCCTGTGGGTGAATGTCTGAAAAGTTTCAGCACTCCGTCCATCATCTCCTTGTGTTTGCTTTGTTCGCCCTCAATTAGCAGGGTATGCCCAGAAGTGGGTCCCTTTGCTCTCTTTGCCACTGTATTCAAGCTAGCCTGGCTGATGAGGGCTGTTAGCCTGAAACCGGTCCCAGAATGCTTGTTTCCAGTCCAGCAAAGACATTGCTTGGCAATTCCGGCTGGACTGTTCCCATGAGGCACAGCGTCAAGTCTGATTTGCATATATATTTGTCTGAAGTGAGCTGAAGAGCGCTGAAGGCTTCAACCTAGATCTGTGACTGGGGGTGAGTGTCTGAAAAGTTTCAGCACTCCGTCCATCTTCTCCTTGAGTTTGCCCTAAGTTGGCAGGGTATGCCCAGAAGTGGGTGCCTTGCTCCCTTTGCCACTGGATTTAAGGTAGCCTGGCTGATGAGGACAGTTAGCCCGAACCCGTTCCCAGGATGCTCGTTTCTGGTCCAGAGAAGACATGGCTTGGCAGTTCGGACTGGACTGTTTCAATGAGGCACAGGGTCAGAGGGACTGATTTGCATATAGCTGTGTCTGAACTGGGGGGGTGGCGGGGTGGGGGGGAAGTGAGCTAAAGAACGATGATGGAGTGTCTGAAACGTTTCAGCGATCCGTCCATCATCTACTTGTGTTTGGGATGGCTCCAGATCCAGCCAAAATTCAGTCTTTGTCATGCACCTCCCCGCCACAAGATGTAACCATGCTGCATTCTTTTCTTGGTATGGCCAGTTACTGTTCCAGATACAGCTGACTTTGCCGCTTTGAGAACATAATTGAGAGAGTTGACAAAAGGGAATGTTTAATTTCAGTGGTCACAGGAGTGTGATCACAGTTTCAAGACAATTGAGCATGCAGTTGAAAATACTACTGAAATGGCTTGCTTTGAACCGTAATGGTATACAGAGAGTGTTGTGAATGCTAGCCCAGTGAGTTTGGGCTCGATTCTTGCTCAACACAGTGGACAAGCAAATGCACAATGGTGTACGGTAGCTTATGCTAGCCACAGTGCGTCACAGACTGAACAAGCTTATTTGCAACCTCAAAAAGAGCCCAGCTGTTGTGTGGGCTTGCAAACATTTTCATGTCTTTCTGTATGCAAAACATTTTATGCTTGTTACTGATCAAGCACTGCTCACTCTTTTTGGTAATCAAAAGGGTAAAATTCCCACTCCTACTGAGAGGTGGGCGGCTGTGATAGTAAGAGTATGACTACATCATTGCGGGCCAGGGAAAGATCAAAATTCTTTGGACTACTTTTCTCGAGTGCTAGGGTACCCCTTCCAAACTGGCGAAGGCATATGCTAACTTCATTGCGAGTTACAGCACTCCTGCAGCTGTGTCGGTGTAGCAAATAAGTGCTGCTACCAATGCAGATAGGAATAGGATCATACTCAAAGACATTATTGTGCATCAATCTTGGAGAAACATGATAATGACAGTGATTATTAGACATTCAAGAATGTGCGTCATAAACTGTCAGTTACACAAGAAGGAATTATTTTGCAAGGGTTGGGTCGAGAATTGTCATTCCTGAAAGTCTACAACAACAAGTCATTGAAAGGGCACATGAGGGACGTTGTGGAATTGTTGCCACGAAGCAAGCTCTCCAGGACCATGTTTGGTTTCCTCGTCTTGATGAACGAGTTGAGAGAGAGCTCCAGGCTTGTGATTTGTGTAACTATTTATCCCCCAAAACACAGCGTCCTTTTCACATGTATTTTACATAACTCATCTGGGAGAAAATTGCAGTTGGTTTCTTTGGACCCTTGCATTATCTCATGGTAATCGTAGACGAGTACTCCTGGTTTCCCCTGGTAGAAGACCATTCATCAATCACTCATGATTAAGTAATTGAAAATCTAGAAGGCATGTTTGCAACCTGGGGTGTTTCATCCGTTCTAAAATCTGACAATGGCCCACCATTCAATAGTTGGGAATTTAAAGCCTTTCTTACTCATTTGAATATCGAGCATCATAAAAGCACACCTCTATGGCCACAGGCTAATGGTGTTGTTGAACGTTTCATGAGCACTATTAAGGAGGCTGTTCAGCCCTGTGCGCAAGAGGGACTTGGGCTCAAGTCAGTTGTTCATTCTACTCTTTGTGCCTACAGATCAACCCCTCATTCTACAACTGGCGAAAGTCCGGCCTCCCTGATGTTCGGGAGAGCAGTGGGTACCAAGCTGCCCTAGTGGACCACTGAAAGAACAATTGACTTACAAACACAAGTGTTGATATGCCTGGAACATTACATTCCAGAAAGGGGATCGTGTCCTTCTGAAGCACAGGTAAAAAGGCTAATCTGATTCTCCATTTGATGCCGACCCATTGCAAGTTCTGACTAGTAAGGGACACATGGTGACAGCTCACCATCCTGGAAAGTCCATATTGAGGGATTCCTCCCATTTCAGGAGTCTGTTGATTCCAGCCATCCGGAGTGAGATCAAGTCATCAGAGGGCCAGGAGAGCCTCAGTGGCTAACTCACCAGTGCCTGCTGCAGTTGTTTCTCCTGTGTCTCTTCAGCCTCAGACCACGAGATCTGGAAGAGTAATTTGAGCAACCCGACATCTTATTAAGGAACTATGATGTGTCCATGTTTTGTTTGTATTTTTCTATTTAACAATGGGGGAGATGAAGTGTCTTGTGTATTATAGAGTACAGGACCCATATGTTCCTTAACGGACTCCGTAGTCTAGTGAAGTAAGAGATTGGGTGTGGCTAATACATTTCAAGATGCAGTATGCATCAGTTTATTTATTTATTTATTTAGCGATTTATAGAGCGCCTGGTGACCCGGAGGCATCCCCGCGCTGTAGCATTTGTGGAGACCAGAGGGGAGAGGGGACTTTATATTTATTTATTTAGCGATTTATAGTTACACTCTAGAGCAGTGGTTCCCAAAACTTTTTTGACCCTTGGCTCCCTTGACCTAATTGGCAGTTGGCCGTGGCTCCCCACCATTTTTTTTTACGGGTGGGTAGGTGAGGGGGATGTAAGCACCACCTCGGAAGTACTTCCATTTGTCTTCTTTAAATTAATTGGGATGCAATGAAGGTATTATAAACATAGTTCTTGATGTCAGAAGGCTGCCAGATTGTAGGACACAGAATATAACCCTGCCTAAGAAGTCAGGATATGCCAATCCAGGGCTAATATTCGTCGATGTTACTGTCCCTAGCTACAAGTAAGAATAGCTTGCACAAATTATTTGAAACCTTTTTGGAAATTTGCTAGGAGTGTTAACGTTTTATGAAGGCCAGTACATCAAGAATTATGGTAGCCAACGCTCTAATCTACTACTATATGAAACATTCTATTTGAGTAAGTAAGTCCACAAACAACAAAAACACAATTTCTCTTTTTTTCATTTACTTACCTTAGCTATGGATCTGGAAACTTTTTGGGTTACGACGTGTTATACGGGTCAGATTAACTTCCCCAGTTTCTGTGAAGTGAGCAGCCCTTTCAGAGAGACTATTTAACAGGATCACAAGTCCGCATAAAAAACCATCTTGTCTTAATATGCAACCCAACCACATTAAGCATTCAAAATTTGTCATGCAGTACGTAATTCCTCAGGGTGGCCATTCACATCAGCAGACACATGCCAAGTGACCAATGAAATCGTGATAAGGAACTTTTATGATTTCTTTAATGAGCTCCGTAGAATCCGCCTTTTTACAGTAAAAATAATGCTGGTGATACGGGTGTAAAACGGAGGTTGGACAGAAGATCACTATGGCATTTAATTAATAATCAAATGCCATGCCGATCTTCTGCCGAACCTCCGTTTTACACTGGTATCACCAGCATTATTTTTACCGTAAAAAGGTGGGCTCCACGGAGCTCGTTAAGGAAATCATAAAAGTGCCTTATCACGATGGTCACTTTGAACTCGTATCACCAGCATTATTTTACAGTAAAAAGGCTGGCTCCACAGAGCTTGTTAAAGAAATCATAAAAGCACCTTATCACAATTTCATTGGTCACTTTGAACTTGGCTTATAATGTATTATAAGCCAAGTTTAAAGTGACCAATGAAATTGTGATAAGGCGCTTTTATGATTTATTTAATGAGCTACATGGAGCCAGCCTTTTTACTGTACAAATAATGCTGGTGATACAAGTGTAAAACGGAGGTTGGGCAGAAGATCAGCATTGCATTCAAATGCCATGCCGATCTTCTGCCCAACCTTTGTTTTACAATGGTATCACCAGCATTATTTGTACTGTAAAAAGGAGGGCTCCACGGAGCTCGTTAAAGAAATCATAAAAGCGCCTTAGCCCGGTAACGAAACCGCACATAAAATAAGCCAGGCCAAGGCCAAGGCCAGTCCCAACAACACCAACGCCCCTAGTCTAACCTACTTAGAAGAGGGTCCTACGAGGTGCCACAGAACACGGCGGGCAGCAGGAACGTGCCTCTTAACGGCCAGAGCTGCGTATGCCAGTGCGGGAGACCAGGGCCGGCGCTAGGCATGGGCAGTGTGGGCAGCCGCCCAGGGCCTCGCGCTCGGCAAAACACAGGGGGCCTCGCGCCCCCGTGAAAGGTCACACATTCACAGCTCACTACAGGGCCCCCTGCCTCACCTGATCACATTACAGGTGGGGGAAGGTGCAAACAGAATGGGGGGGTGCGGCACAACAGCTGGGCCAGCAATTATGTTGGCTCAAAATTCAGGGGCGGGCAGCGCCTCGGTTAAGTACCGGCCATTCTAGGCTCTGTTTCTGCATTTTGTTTCCAGGCAACAGAGGCCCCTTTGTTTCTTTCGAGCACCAGCCGGACACAGGTAAGAGGAGGTGGGTGAGGGGAGGAGGGAGCAGCCAGATCAACTGGCTTTTGTTATACTTTGAATATTGGTAGGGCAGTGTCTCTTATCTTAATTGAGCAGAATGTTTGAGACCAGAGGGTGGGGCATCTTGTCGTGTTAAGCAAAGGTGGACAGGGGCTGGGCTACCTTGGCAGGGAAGCAGCAGACAGCTGAGACAGAATATAGGCTCTGGAACCAAAATAAAAGAGACCCCATTAGCTTATCAGATAGCTGAAAGTGTGACTCGTTGCACATCGGAGCAGTTTTGAAGTTGTAAATCCAAGTTGTGATGGAGTTTTGCACTGTATGGGAGACTGCACGCATTTGTGCTTGTTGCAGGCAATGTTTGAGGTACTGGGGAAATTAACAGTAAAATTCCTCCAGACCTTAAAACTGACCCCAAACACCAAAATAACTGGTCCGCTTACTGACCTGTTACACTAGCCCTTCCGGCACTGCTAGATTGCCCTGGCGACCAGTCCGACTCTGGCAGCAGCTGTCGCATGTGCCGGCGATATTCGGGATTCTTCAGGGAAGCACAGAGCCTAGGTGCCTCGGTGAAGTAGAGATAGCGACAGGCAGCCCCCCTGTCCCCGTCAAAGTAGCTGCTCATGCACACAGACTGGGGTCAGGGGCAGAAGGTTATACAAACCTATAGGGCCCCTGCAGAGTGTGTTAAGGGGCCCGAGTCTCGCATATCTCATATTTATTCATTAGGCTTGGGCAGGGAGGGGGGTCCTGAAGGGTTGGGGCCCGCGTTAGGTCCCCTTATCAGAGGCGTGGGGGCACACCTGTACAGTTCAAACGTTTCACCCACAATACAATGGATTCCGACCGGGAAAGAAACGGGGGTATTTACATGGCGCCCTCCAGCGCTGTATCCTGAATGGATAAAATGATTTCATTTATTTTGTGGTCAGCTTTTGGGAGGGCTTGACGGCGCTCATTCATATATTACTCTAATGCGAGTGACTTGTTACAAATAAACCTCTGGGTTAGGAGAATTTTTGTTCGAGTTTATGGACGCCATTTGTCCGTCATTTTAGCCAGGCACCGGTCGCCCCACCCTAACGCCGGCACAGCTTGCCCCCACCTCCCTTCTTGACTCAGATGCTGCATCAAAGCTCAGATACCCCGCAGAACTAGAGACGCACAGCGGGATGGCAACCCTCACACCTCCAGCCCTTGATGAGCTGTTAAGAGGTGACATCCATTCAGATGCAAACAGCCCTGAATGTCCACGTCTTTGCAGTTTAGAGGGGGGCTCACACATTCCCCTCAGCCCAGGGCCCCAAACATCCTAGATTCTGCCAGATTACACCGAAGCAGCACGTGGTTCTCTTCACAGAGCTTAATTACTGTCACTAAATTGTAAGCAAACCTCTGTTCTTCAAACATGCAGTTTATAATGTAATAAAATAAAGAAAAGGCACAATCGCACCCACACTGATTAACAAAGTATGGAGGACAATCAGTTCAATCAGTTCTCTTAGAGTTTCTCCTGTAAGTACTGTACATCACAGTGGGGGATGGCATTTTGGACAGAGAGCCTGTCTTCCTTGTCTTGTGCAGGAGGGGGTGAGGAGCCCAAGATGATACTAGAATACTGCATTCCCACCCCTGTGCCCACCCTGGTGGATCCTGTTCCCCCTCCTGTGATGGCACCTGTCCCCCCTCCCCCTGCCTGGGATGGCTCCTGTCTCCCCTGTGATGGCTCCTGTCCCCCCCCCCCCCCGCCGCCTCTGATGGCTCCTGTCCCCCCTGTGGTGGATCATGTCTCTGTCCTGAGTGGATTCTGTCCCAGTACTGGAATGGCTCCTGCAGCGGGGGTGGAGTTCTTGATGGGCCTCTTCTCAAAAGGGCTCAGCTCAAAATTAATATGGAAAGGTGGGAGAGTGAGTAAGTGAAGGGATGGGTGGATGGCTGGATGAATTAGTGAAAGGGTAAATGGATGAATGAAAGAGTGAATAAATGGATAATGAGAGAGGATGGATGGATTGATGAGTGAATGGAAGGATGGATGAGAGAAAATATAAATAGCTGGATGTATGGGTGGAAGGGTAGCTGGATGATGGGTGAGGGGAAAGATGGATGAGGGGAAGGATGGATGGATAAGGGGAAGGATGGATGGATGGATGGAGGGAAGGAAGGATGGGTGGATGAGGGGAAGGGTGGATGATGGATGAAAGGTAGGATGGATGAGGGGAAGGATGGATGGATGAGGGGATGGATGGAGGGGAAAGATGGATGGATGGATGGGTGGGTGAAAGGATGGATGGATGATGAGGGGAAGGATGGATGATGAGGGGAAGGATGGATGATGAGGGGTGGGTGAAAGGATGGATGGATGATGAGGGGAAGGATGGATGATGAGGGGAAGGATGGATGATGAGGGGAAGGATGGATGGATGGATGATGAGGGGAAGGATGGATGGTGAGGGGGAGGATGGATGGATAGATGGAGGGGTTGGTGAAAGGATGGATGGATGATGAGGGGAAGGATGGATGATGGATGAAAGGAAGGATGGATGAGGGGAAGGATGGATGGATGAGGGGGAGGATGGATGAAGAGGGGGAGGATGGATGGATGATAAGGGGTAGGATGGATGGATGGATGGATGGATGGGTGGATGGATGATGAGGGGGTGGAAGGATGGATGGATGGATGATGAGGGGAAGGATGGATGATGAGTGGGTGGGTGGAAGGATGGATGGATGATGATTAGTGGGTGGGTGAAAGGATGGATGGATGAGTGGATTGGTGAATGGTGGGTGGGTGAAAGGATGGATGAGTGGGTGGGTGAGTGTGTGAAAGGATGGATGAGTGGATGGGTGGGTGGATGGTGGGTGGATGGGTGGGTGGATGGTGGGTGGGTGGATAGTTGGGTGGATGAGTGAAATGATGGATGATTGATGGATTGATAAGTGGAAGGGTGAATGCATGGACGTATAAGTGAAAGGGTGGATGTAAGAATGGATGAGTCAGTGAAAGGGAGGGTAGATGGACAAAGGATGAATAGATGTGTGAAGGAGTGAAATGATAGATGGATGAGTGATAGGGTCAATGGATGGATTAATGAGTGGATGAGTAGATGGATGGATGGGTGGGTGGATGGATGATGTAAGGAAGGTTGACTAAGTGAAAAGGTTGATGGAGAGAGAAAGGGAGGAGGGATGACTAAAAGAGTGGATGGGTGGAAGGATTAGGAAGTGAAAGAATGGCTGGATTGGTGAAAGGGTAAATGGCTGGAAGGATGAGTGAATGGATGGATGGGATGAAGAGTGGATGGATAAGTGTGTTCATTCTCCCAACGTTGTTTGATTGCAATATTTCATTGTATCTACTTTTTATAATAAAATGATATTTGCTCACCTGTTTTTAACCCCCTCTACTTTATGTCAATGTTACTGATATCCACATTAGTTAGCTTCCGTGATGCCAAATAAGATCAATAGTACTGCGATGTCGATTTCTGTGATGTCACTTCTTGTGACGCAATATGCAATTAGGGGGGCCTCACATCTTCCCTTTCGCCCGGGGCATCAGAAGGCCTAGGACCGGCCCTGCGGGAGACTACCCCTGTAATTGCACATAGTACAACGCTTTTACGTATGCACGTATGGCGCCCTCTAGGCAAAACCATGTTAGCGGATTTTGCTGGCAGGTGGAACGTTTTTTGCACCGCGGCTGCAACAAGCTTCACTTTCCCACATTGTGCACGCGGCGCCCCTGGCGACTTATAACGGCGCACCAGGGTGCCGCGGCGCACAGTTTGGAAACCACGGCTCTAGAGAATAAAGACGTGTAATATTGAGCTCTGTGTGTGGCATGATTCATTTACATGCTACCGGGCTGGGGAGGACGCTAAAACACTTAGTCGGGTTTCAATGATGAACAGAAAATCTACCTTGTAATAATCTATATTATACTTTTACATATAGGTTTGATATTAATTACAAACAAACTGCATGGCCGACTATGTTAGTTTTATTCAAAAGCATTTCTCCCGTACACAAAATTTACTAACCCACCCTTCAGCTTTTGTGAAACACTTCACAGAGAAGCTCCTAACTAAACTTGGTAAAGTGTGCAACAGCGAATAACAAACACTTGTGTGCATATAAGCGTGTTTACACAGCTTTGAGGAGCAATTTCTGGTCATACAGTATCCACAAGTGGGGAGCTGTCATGAGCCCGTGGACTAGCATTAAGGGAGTCACCGTGAAGGTACATTTATCGTACTACTAGCCTGGGCTGTCTCCTACTCTCATCATTTGGGGGACCGTGCCATCCATAGGTGGGTTCAGAAACTGGTCCTCAAAGCTACTGTAGTCCAGCAAAGAAATTGCTGCCACTAATATGCAAGTACACACCCTCACTAGTTAATAGTTCTTCTTTCCCCCATCAATCGTGGTAGATTCTAGCCTACTGACCTACTTTTCAAATCATAGGATAGCTACAACCAAAAATACCTCCTTTATTTAGTTGTTTGCTTTTTCAAACCATCTCCAAAGCCTTTTCTTGCTTGGGTAGCCTATGCAAAAAGGCCTTGCTTCAAATGGCAAATACTGGGTAACCTATATGAGAAGTCAATAGCCTGGAGCACACCCTTATCTTATGTTACTTGAAGTTCTTTAAGTTTTTCATCTAGTTTGGCGTGCATCACTCGATTAGTGCCCCGTTCCGTTGGCACTTTACATAACTAATCCAAAGAATATGACTCGCGGTTTGCGGGTCAAACGAGTTGCACAGCTGCATGTACATAGGTATGCAAATTAATCCACCTCAGCCATAGTTTATCCAATTTCATCCATATTTTATTCCTTTGTTTGATCCAAATCTTTGTGTCACGTCAAAGGTTACAAAATTCATTATTTTTGTGCTTGTTTATTACTTCATAATTGCCCATCCAGGCCTATCATGTAGCAGTTTACAAATTTTGCTTGCTCTCACGAAATCCAAACATCACACCCAATGCATTTCGGCTCCTTAGCCTTCGTCAGGGGTAGCTGTGATTTAAAAAGTACATATCAGCCATAATCGTTCCACATCCCACGTAACAAAAAGTAGAATTCTAACATATGCCACCCTCCCGACCGGAACAACTAAATCACATAATTAAACCGAAACCCTCCCATTCATTACGTCACCCGTCTGTCTTAAAAAAGTAATGTCATGTGCCACTAGTACAATCGCTATCTTAGAAAAGTACTCTCATGTGCCCCTAGTGCAAACACTGTTTTCAAAACCCAAACTCCTACCCGACTGTTTGTGCATTTACCTCCGTGTTAAAAAAGAATTTTCAACAACCCCAGAGTTCGCAGTCTGAATCCCAATGTTGAAAATTCTTTTTTAACACGGAGGTAAATGCACAAACAGTCGGGTAGGAGTTTGGGTTTTGAAAACAGTGTTTGCACTAGGGGCACATGAGAGTACTTTTCTAAGATAGCGTTTGTACTAGTGGCACATGACATTACTTTTTTAAGACAGACGGGTGACGTAATGAATGAGAGGGTTTAGATTTAATTATGTGATTTAGTTGTTCCGGTCGGGAGGGTGGCATATGTTAGAATTCTACTTTTTGTTACGTGGGATGTGGAACGATTATGGCTGATATGTACTTTTTAAATCACGGATACCCCTGACGAAGGCTAAGGAGCCGAAATGCATTGGGTGTGATGTTTGGATTTCGTGAGAGCAAGCAAAATTTGTAAACTGCTACATGATATGCCTGGATGGGCAATTATGAAGTAATAAACAAGCACAAAAATATTGAATTTTGTAACCTTTGACTTGACACAAAGATTTGGATCAAACAAAGGAATAAAATATGGATGAAATTGGATAAACTATGGCTGAGGTGGATTAATTTGCATACCTATGTACATGCGGCTGTGCAACTCGTTTGACCCGCAAACCGCGAGTCATATTCTTTGGATTAGTTATGTAAAGTGCCAACGGAACGGGGCACTAATCGAGTGATGCATGCCAAACTAGATGAAAAACTTAAAGAACTTCAAGTAACATAAGATAAGGGTGTGCTCCAGGCTATTGACTTTTTGTATTGTATTAAACCGTTTCAACCCTGGTCAGCACCCCGCGTTTAAAAGCACAACAATCAATTGGAAGATCTTTCAATCACGTCGAAGGATGCATCGTGGAACACGCGCCATGAACGAATCACAGAAAACGGACTTTATGAGTTGTTTGAGTTGCTGGGGATTTTATATGCACTTTAATTATGTTTTATTATTAGGATGATGATTTTTAAGACTCAGTTACACAGAATGGTTTGATTCGTGCACAGATGGGAGGAGCAGTATTGTATGTGATTAAAGGGGATGTGGGAATGAGAAGACACGTGACATCTGACACCAATGGTATACGGGTGGGTGTGATTAAGGTAGTTTAAAATGCGCTGGTGGGAGGTAGAGCAACATAGAGATTTAACGAGCACTGGAAGAGCGGCGTGTGGCAGGTTGAGATCAGGTAAATGGAGGGAGTAAGTTGGTCATGTTGCATAGTGGGAGATAAGTTACGGGAGGTTTGTAACTGTTTTGGTGAATGGGATTCAGACTGCGAACTCTGGGGTTGTTGAAAATTCTTTTTTAACACGGAGGTAAATGCACAAACAGTTGGGTAGGAGTTTGGGTTTTGAAAACAGTGTTTGCACTAGGGGCACATGAGAGTACTTTTCTAAGATAGCGTTTGTACTAGTGGCATATGACATTACTATTTTAAGACAGACGGGTGACGTAATGAATGGGAGGGTTTCGGTTTAATTATGTGATTTAGTTGTTCCGGTCGGGAGGGTGGCATATGTTAGAATTCTACTTTTTGTTACGTGGGATGTGGAACGATTATGGCTGATATGTACTTTTTAAATCACAGATACCCCTGACGAAGGCTAAGGAGCCGAAATGCATTGGGTGTGATGTTTGGATTTCGTGAGAGCAAGCAAAATTTGTAAACTGCTACATGATAGGCCTGGATGGGCAATTATGAAGTAATAAACAAGCACAAACATATTGAATTTTGTAACCTTTGACGTGACACAAAGATTTGGATCAAACAAAGAAATAAAATATGGATGAAATTGGATAAACTATGGCTGAGGTGGATTAATTTGCATACCTATGTACATGCGGCTGTGCAACTCGTTTGACCCGCAAACCGCGAGTCATATTCTTTGGATAACCTATATGAGAAACATACTATAGTCAAGACAAGCTGTCTAAAGATTAGTTCGCTCATACAAAAATCGAATTCTATTTTGAACTGAAAGAAACCACGGGTAAATGCAAGGCATCAGACACTGAGCACTGCACCAACCTCCTCAAAACCTAGTGTAGTACTGAGGCTTCATATCCAGTGCTTCCAGACTAGTCCAAATCCCTTTCTTGGCATAGAAGCCCCAGCCCCACGGTATCATGCGGTAGAGCAAAACTTCCACTCTAGGAATGTATCATCAGGTTCATGCTCTCCAGATCAGTGCTACTAAGGTTGCTCCAGAGCATCAGCTCCACCTCCTTGTGTGAGTGCTAGTCCTTAAAAGGACACAGGGCAAGTTGCCCACGCCCCACCCCTTTTTACCCCTCGTAAAGGCCTCTATTGGGGCCTGTTGAAGCTACCACATGCCAGATAAAACCTCCTCACAGATACTAACTCCTGCAAAAATTCTGGCCAGCAAGAGAACCGTTCAGAATATAGCCCCCATTCATTAGGATCACAGCATTACTTCAATGTGTCAGGTACTATGTAACAGGCAGCAGAGGTGGCTATGTACAGGGATAGAAGCAAAAGTAGATCAAGGTGTTGGCACTTGAGAACTAGACTAGAAGAGTAAATGGACTTACACATTGAAAAACTGAAAATGTGATGGACGGGGGTTGGCCTCCCGAGTAGACGGAGAGTAGTGAGCGAAGCTAAGAGACAACAGGCTGTAAAATGTCAGCACCAGCAAGTGTGTAAAGTAAGAACTAAAGCGCCAAGTGAGGAGAAATCTGCATTATAGCACAAGAAGGAAGAACTCAGTTAGTCTTATTCTCAGATATCTGCTAATGGTCAGTACAACAGAAAGATTGGGGATTTCAGAAGTGCAGAACCCTTGAATTATTTTGTGAGTCTACCATTTGAGCTGCTAAACTGTCTGTCTGCTAGTAGGAAGAGGGGTATTGACTGAATGACTGGACAAGCACATCCCAAAGCATGCCAAGGCAGAGCATTCATGGAGACCGTTTCCTGCTACGAGCTCCCTCAACCCGCATCCTCGATCTGTGCAAGTACTAATTAAAGAACAATTGCTGGTCTTTTATCTCACACAAGGCAGTAACACTTTGGTTCTCAATGTCTCTAACATGCTCAAAGATGCTTTCCGCTATTGTTGGAGAACTTTTTCCTCACAGAAAATGTTTTAATTGAGGACCCCATAGTAGCAGGAGACTAATATACACACAGAGTGGATTTCTGTGGTCCGTGTTACCACTGATAGACGTAATTGTGTATTTGATAACGCAGAAAGGTTACTGGTAATAAAATACCAGGGCATATGCGTTCTTGTTACATTCATTAAACAGGACTGGTTGACATCGATGATTCAGTCTGTATGCTCTGTATACACAATATTACATACATCCTTAGTATGATAAGAAAGAAAACAATGCTTACCTCTGAGCGCTGTAAACGTCTGTATTAGATGACCCTTCCCAGGATGCATGTTCTAACAAGAGGGAGCCTGCAAATATAAACAATTTCCACAGCTTACAATCAATTCTGACCAAATAACACAGTAGTCTGTGGATGTGAGTAAAATGAATCTATAAAGACTTAGAAGAATAAATAAAGAAAAACTAACAAAAGAAGTAATAGAAAAGGAACCAAAAAGGTGGAAACATATATGATCCAATCTTAAATCTGCATGTATACCCAGTAAAAAGTGTGCCAATCAGATATAATCCCAGATTTGAGTGCGCATGGGGTGTAGAAGTTTGATGGGAACTGACAGAAAGGGGAAACTGTCTCCTCACCACCACTGTATTCCTTGATCTTTCCTGACACACAATACAATAATTTTCTAGATTTTAGTAAATGTTTTTTAAAGATCTGTCCAGAGCAATAGTGGGTAATTAAGCATTTCAGTAAGACAAAGGAGATCAGGAGGAAGACTACTCCGAAAGTATGAATGCGGGCTCCGAAGAGTCACCAGCAACATGGTTGCATAGCAGAAGCAATACTGGATCACAGAAAAACTTTGCTTACCTTGTACGGTACCAATTTCTATTTAACATAAGATATAACTATGCAGAATGGGCTCATGGTATCAACCAATAACAAAAAACATTCTACAAACACAGTGTGCTAGTGCCCATCTATACGTATACTAATAGCCTTGCCAGAACTCCTGTAAGGGTCTCCAAAATATTTTTTCTGTTCTGTATTACAATGCCATTTGACTATCAACTTTTTCAATAGGAGCTTTTGATGTGTCTGTTAATATGTTAGAAGCAATGTGTGCAGTGTACATGTTAAATAATTGGTTTGCGCTAACGCTGCCGAAGATGGCCGCTTAAAAGGAGAGCTCCGCCGAGGCCGAGACCAACAACCTTAAATCCGGCATTAATCCTACAGCAGGAATACCTGTAGAGCTATCGGAACATTGGCCGACCCGATTGCCGCCAAACTCCGATCCCGGTAGACGCTCCTACGCCCTGATCGCTGGCTCCGAGGCGGGGATCGCTAGAGAAGGCCAGCGCGGAGATTGAAAGTGGGCCGCAGAACCGCCCTCGGTAGGCGCGACAGCTGATTGCCCGTCAAGGTGAGGACCTGCGACAATCCTTCGCTCTGCCATCCCCTGTCCCCTCCCTCTGCTGCGGCCTGCAGCGAGGTCCGTCCGAGCCTCGGCGGCCACGGTGGAAGCGCGGGAATCTGCGGCCTGAAGATTCCCAGCTGTCGCTCTCCACCCGGCAGGGGGACGGAGGATCGTGATCTGTGCCCTGCGCCTTACCTCGCCTGAGATGTATGCCGTCTGGCCGTAACAGGGGGCAGGATTGAAGAAGCTGACCTCCGCACTGCCTCCCCTCCCCCCAGAGACTGTGCTCACATCGGCCCATCGGGACCTGCGGTGCTTGGAAGGTACAGTTCTTCCGGTATAACTGGGAGGCTGGGGGCAACAAACACCGAGCGCCTGGCGGAATTCCACAAGCGCCATTGAATCACTTCCCAGGGATGCGTGGGAATTACATTGGAACCAGCGAGCACCCCTCATAAAGGTGAGGGAGCGGCTGGAGACAATGAACCATCCCTCAGCTCAATAATGGTAGCCAACCAGGTGCTGGGAGCGACGCTTGAGACCAAAATCAGAAAGGTCTCCATCGAAATGAACCTGATGAGGGCTGACAAGGACAAAACCACGGACATAGTCAAGGTGACCAAGACGAACATTCTGGTACTCCAAACCTCCACTAAAAAACTTGAAGAGTGGGTACAACAGCTTGTACACCAACATCGTCACATAGCCCTTCGGCTCGAGGACTAGAAAGGGCGGGCTGCCGCATTAATATAAGAGTGGTGGGGGCCCCGGAGCACTCAGAAGGGCCGAGCGTAGACCTCTTTCTCGAAGATTTAATCCTAAACCATCTTAAGCCCAAACAGCTCTCCTCCCTCTTCACGATTGAGAGAGCGCATCGGGCACCGATCCCAAGACCAAAGCCTGGGGCGACCCCCAGGACCATCATTGCAAAAATACTCAACTACAGGGACCGTGATGCAATTTTACAAGCGGCCCGACTGCAAGGGGACCTACACTACGAAAACACTATGGTGCGTTTTTTCTCGGACTCACACTTAAGGTCCAACAAGAACGGCGTTCCTTCGATAGGATCAAGAAGGCGCTACAGGACAGAGGAATCAAGTATATGATGTTTTTCCATGCAAAGCTCAAAATTATTGCAGGTGGGAAATCACTGTTCTTCACGACCCCTGCGGAGGTGCAGGCATGGCTGGATAAGGCGCCACATGGAGGTCAGAAGCGACCATGGGAGACAACTGGAGAGACACCCGCGCCCACGCGCCGAGCTCTGCAGATGGCAGGTCGGACTCAAACAGGCGGAGTCAACGATCCTGGAGGTCGAGATCCCACAGCCCGGTGACACTGACAGCCAACAGAGACTGACCAGAAAATTACATGATGTTGGAATCCCGGGTACTCCCCAGCAAACTGTAATGTATAAAGTTTTACTGTGATGATGTGGGGTGGGGGGTATACCGTAAGAGACTGGCCCTGCTGGACTAAGGGGCCCTCAAAATGACATTCTCCTTTGATGGGTGAGGGCAGGCCTCTAGCAGCCGGAGTCCGTACTAGCCCGTGTTCCCCCGCAACTGTTGAACTGTTCTGGGGGCAATAGGCGCTCTGCTAGTTGGGGATGTGGGTAGTTTTGAACCTACGCAGCAGGGTAACAGGGAGGGGGGTTGGTCTCAAGGAGGGATTGTTTTCATTTTCATTGTCTGTTCTCAGGGAGGTGGGGCTAGTTACTGGTCACGCACAAACGAAATTTCACTATCATGGCTGTGTTATATGTTTCAAAGGCATGGCAGGAAGACCATTGGTAAAAATGAGTACGAAGTGGGATAAGAGTCTTAAGCTCCTAAGCTGGAACGTTAACAGGTTAGGGGACAAGGTTAAAAGAAGCATTGTTCTCCAATACATAAAACGTCATACTCCAGATGTTGCTCTACTCCAAGAGACACATCTAATTGGGAACACCTGTAAGGCGTTAGATAGATGGGGGTACACATTGGTGGCACACGCTGGCTTCACATCCAGCTCACAATGGGTGGGCATCCTACTTAAACACCTTCCCACTCAGCATAAAGCATACGTGGACCGACCCACTGCGATGCTATGCGGCGGTCTCGGGGCAATGGGAGGGGCTAACTCCCACACTACTGGTGGTCTATATTCCTCCAGGTCTTCAGACCTAGTCCTATAAGGACCTAGGGGCCCTCATAGTCTCTCTTCCAGAGGGGCAATTATTACTAGGTGGGGACTTCAACGCAGTTGTAACAGGCCCAGTTGATGTCCACCACGAGATATCAGTGACGGGAGTAACTGGCTCTCAAACTTCCTGGAGGCCTTCGGCCTCATGGACCTCTGGCGGCTGCATCATCCTGGTCTCCAACAATACACTTCCTTCTCTGGATCCCATTGCACCTTCTCCAGAATTGACTATATCCTTATGCCTGTGCAACAAAACACGACCATACAAGAAATTCGATATTTGGCAAGGGGCATCTCTGATCATTCCCCCTTATGGGTCCACCTGACAGTTGGGGACTGTAGGGCTGGTTGCATAGCGCCCATTAACCTGTGGTACCTACATAGCCCCATGATCAAAGCAAAGGTCAACCAAACCCTCGCCCACTACTTCCAGGACAACAGTGGCACAGTTGATTCCCCCACCACCCTTCGGGTGGCGTTTAAAACGGTCATAGAGGCCATAAACTCTCGGCCATAGCTGGGTTGCGAAAAGAAAAAGATAAAGAAATTAATAGTATTGAACATGATCTCCTCCGCCAGGAGGCGGCGGCGAAGGACAGGGAGGACCTGGATGCACTTGATAACTTACAACTTAAGGCGGCTGAATACAAAGCAGTTGCGACTGATGCAGCCAAAACCCTCTCGAGGGACAGGGACGGACGACTGTAAGACCAAGGGGATAAAGCAAGCAAGCTAATCACCTGGCTAGACAAGGAAGAGAGGGCGAAAAGACTGGTGCCAGAACTTAAGAGTAGGAAAGAGGGGGACAAGGGAACCCTACTCACAGCGGAACCAGGGTAGTTAATTAGAACAAGGAAACAGTCGTTCCTGTGGGAAAAATATAGCTATGTATGATATTATTACTGGATTCAACCCAGCTCAGTTGACTGGTGGTGAGTGCTTGCAAAGTTCAACACTCCGTCCATCATCCCTTTTGGTTTTGCTAAGTTCGCCCTAAGTTGGCATTGAATGCCCAGAAGTGGGTCCCATGCTCACTTTGCCACTGGATTCAAGATAGCCTGGCTGATGAGGGTTATGAACCCGAAACCAGTCCCAGGATGCCTTTTTCCGGTCCAGGGTGACATGGCTTGGCAGTTCGGGCTGGACTGTTCCCATGAGGCACAGGGTCAGACTGATTTGCATATGGCCATGTCTGAACTGGGGTGGCGGAGTGAGCTAAAGAAAGATGATGGATTAAACCCAGATCAGTTGACTGGGGGTGAGTGCTTGCAATGTTCAACACTCCGTCCATCATCCCCTTTGGTTTTGTACATCCAACAATCACAGTCCTCCTATCCATATAAGTAAGACCATTTACATATTGCAAGCCTCTTTCTTTGCTGCTCGCACACAAGTTAAGTGACAAATTATTTTTTTCACTTGTTACTATGTTGTTTACAAAAGATTTATTGAATGCTTTATTGTGGAACTTCTATATTGCTTATGTTGAAATTATGTTGTCTTCCGTTCATTACCCGCGCCGTTCATGCCGTAGGCTTACGATCGGTTTCCTATATTTGGCACACCCCTATAGCATTTCACCTTTTCCCTTGGGTGCATGCTCACCTGTCTGTATACGGCGGTTCACCACATTATTGTTTCACTAAACACGGAGCCTAGATCCTGCCCTATGATGGCAGAATGGGGCTCACCAACCTGCACCTCCACTATCTTGCAACCCGCCTTCTGGTTCTGCATGACTGGTTCAACAGGGGGTGGTCTGACCCTGCCTATAGGACCGAACTTCACAAATTGGGTTTCCCACAAATCCAAGCCATGATGTATGGAGCGCCCAAGGCCTCCCTACAGTAACCCGCACAGTCCTCCTGACATGGCACGCCGCCTACGACACTCATTGGAAGGGTAAACTGACACAGCAAACCCCCCTATGGCACGGCACATGGTTGCGGGAGGTGGGTGGCTTAACAGGTTTCCAAAGTTGGGACCGCATAGGTATCACCCTCCTGGGAGACGTCTTGGTCAGTGATCATATCCGCTCCGTTGCAGATCTGCAACTGCAACACTCACCCCACCCATCCCAATTCTATAGGTATCTGCAGCTCCGTCATGCCCAAGACTCACACGAACTACCGGGCACATCCCTGCCAGAACACAGCCCCCCTCGAAGCTCAGATCACCATAGGCAATCTGGGGAAGGCGGGTGTATCGCAGATCTACCGCTCATTAACGAACAATGGTCCAAAAGCCATCGAATTTCTTAAGGCCAGATGGTAGACTGGAGAGATGCCTAATGGCTCCAAGAAGTATTACGAACTCAGCCAGGCTCCGCCTGGTTCAACTATACTATCTCCACGCCTCCTACCTTACTCCCACCCGCCTATATAGGGCAGGCCTTACGTCAAACGCCACCTGTGCGCGATGCTGAAATGACCGAGCAGATTTTTTCACATGCATTACTGGAATGCACTAGAGGGGGAGCTCACAGAGGTGTTGGGATGGGTGGTCCCACACATTCCACTGAACATACTACTGGGTGTCACAGACGGTCTGGATGGGTCGAGGGTGGATAAGAAATTCCTGGGTACTGCCCTAGTAGTGGTCAAACGTGATATAGTGATGATTTGGAAAAATCTCCCTCCACCAAAAACCTCTTCATGGGGGTGGACTGGTGCGCTGCACAAGAAATTCCCTTATACAAAGCTAGAGGCTGCCCGGCAAAACACCGTCGGGTATGGGATAAATGGCTAGGTATGTTGGAGTGACTGCTGCTGTACGAGTACAATGTTAAATATATACTGTCATAATAATGTTCATGCTTCCATGAGGCCATATATACGGAATTGAAACTCACGCTGTGTTGTTTGTAATTTGTGTTTGTATAAAATCAATACATTTGATTATCAAAAACACAGAGTCTTCCCTTATCAGGCCCGCAATTTCCTGTGCACAGAGCCAGATGCGCGTAGCCCAATTGGGCTCTGTTTGGGCTCCTTTTGGGCTATGCACCATCTTTTCGCTTCTTCCCTCCTAGATCGATGTTCCTATAACGCCGGTTGCCACTCGACAGCTTACCTTAACCCCTGCAGGCCAGAATGGATCAGGTTGGGGGTTCGGACCTGTAGGCATGCCATCACCGCTGCTTTGTCTATGGACAACACTGTTTTAAACATAAAACTTGCTAAATTTATTCAACAAGCGTATCGCTGCCTTAATACAAAGAAAACAGCCATGGCCTTGCCACTGACTTTTTAGAGTAAACAATGTACTGTAACAGAATCCCCAACGACCTGGAGGGTCGTAACACTAATCGAAACTCTGCAGCATGTACCCTTTATGGTTTGATTTTATAATTGAATACGATGGGAGATGTTTGAGACACCCCAGGCCATGTTTAACAAAACAGTTTACATTTTTATTTTTTTATGCTCTTTATGTTTGCATTGGTTTCTCTTTTAAACTATTTTTCTCACAAAACTGTACACAATGTGATTTGGGAAACTTTTAAAGATATTGTTTTATATCTAAATAAAGATTATTATTATTATTTATTACCTTAACCCCTGCAGTGTGGTCATGACGCCTGCCTCAGGCTGTAAAAACTCGAGTTGGCCTGAGAGCTGAGTGCAAACTCCTATACTTTTGGCTCTTGATGCCCCAAAAATAAGGGCTGTCATAATTGGGCTACAGCTTTGCTGAGGAGTTATTTTATCAGGATTAATTCCTTAGTGCACGGAGTGCCGACTCCCCCCCCTAATTCCTCTGGATTATACTTGGCATTTTCGTTCGTGACTACTTTCAACCTTTCAGAATGGAGGACTGGGCTACCTTTGAGGAGGATGCATATGGCTACTATGATGAACAGCAAGGACCTCTCTGGAGGACAAGTTGGTGAATTCTCTTGATGCGTCTGTCCAACAGTCCATTAAAGTCATACAGAAGGGTGTCCCTAATACAGTCGATCATGCTCTGCCTGGCGCTTTAATACCCACTTTTGTACCACTTTGTTCGCCATAAGTTGGCAGGGTATGCTCAGACGTGAGTCCCTTGCTCACTTTGCCACTGGATTCAAGCAAGCCGGGCTGAAGATGGCTGAAATGCCAGAAACCAGTCCTCGGAAGCTTGTTTCCGGTCCAGGGAAGGCATGGCTTGGACTGTTCCCATGAGGCACAGGGTCAGACTGATTTGCATATGGCCATGTCTGAACTAGGGTGGCAGAGTGGGCTAAAGAACGGTGATGGATTAAACCCAGATCTGTTGACTGGGTGTGAGTGTTTGATTGGTTCAGATGCTCCGTCCATCACCACCCCCTTTTGTACCACTTAATACCAATTACGGCGCTATTAGAAAATGTCCCCAAGTGCCATGGGCTCCAAACTCCGGAGGGTTTTGGATCTTTACAAGGTTCTCCTGACACTGTTACAAGAGCGAAAGCCAAGTCGTCCACATGGCCTCACGCACAGGCTTTAGCTAGTATACCTCAGGCTCCTTTAGGGGATCACAGATATTCTTTCCCTTATGCCTCATCCTGTCTACAACACAAGCACAAAGTGGACACAGATACAGACACAGACACGCATACCGATACTTTGGACCATACTTCTCCACCAAAAAAGAAGTCAGACCTTCTGCTTCTGCCTTACAGGTCAGGAACCATTTAACTTTAACCCCCAAGACATCGTACATCCTCGATCCTCCGATTGGGCTCCTGCCTCGGAGGTTGCAGATGACCTGCATGAAAACCGACATAAAAGCTCTGATAAATAAGTACACAATCGACAGCCCAGACAGGGTGGCTGAGACCCCGGATATTTACCCTAACATGTTGGTGTTCCCAAATATTTTCCAAAGACCAGACGAAAGGTATCAACCATACATGACGTGGCTGCCAAGATAAATTATTGGATATGGCTAGGCCCCTGGCAAAAATACTAGAGATGGGCTTAGTGGCCAAAGAAACGGGTTTCCCGGTGGATCCTTACATTCTGGCGGGCTGGACACAACGAGCTATTTGTTTCTTAGGAAACGCCAACTGCGCCATCTCCACGCAAAAGCGCAAATCCCTGCTCATGAGAATGGACTCCAATCTAATGGAATTCACCTCCGCGGGAGCAGGCCCCTTAGCCAAAGGCCTCCTATTTACAGGTTTGTCAAAGATGTGTCCAACTATGTGGGTACTTTTACATCCCTTGACAAAGCCCAGTGTAACATCAAGAGAGTCTTTCAAGGGGGCCTTTTTCGACAGGGCCAGGCGAGGCAGGGGCCACTCGCCAGGCCGCTATTACTACCAAAGCCCCCACGAGGCGGCTACGGCTGAGGCAGAGGAGAATGGCAGGATACTACCAGAGGTGGCAAGTACTACTCCAACAGGCAGATGTTCTCCCGCCGTCGCTTCAATCGAGGAAGTCATAGAGCAGGCTTCCAGTCTCAGTCTCCTTCAGGTAAGGACCCTTAATACTTTCATACCATAAGGGGGGCGGGACTGATATTTCTTCTCAGGTGGAGGTGCATTACTCAAGACGTATGGATCCTACAGACGATTCAGGGTTTCCAAATAGAGTCCATCAGACTCCATATCAGGAGTCCCATCCACATCAGTTGCATTTTTTCCAACAAGACAATTCTTTTATAGACGCAGAAATAGGAGACTTGCTGCGGAAAAACGTTGGGTTTCAGCAGCAATGTCTTTCTGTTACAGAAGAAGGAGGTGGCCACAGATTGGTCTTGAACTTACGGGACCTCAACCAGTTCTTCACTTATAAACATTTAAAGATGGAGGGTATCCATCTGTTGGCAGATTTACTGAGGAAAGGGGGACTGGATGGTCCGTTTGGACCTAAAAGACGCTTACCTAACTGTTGGACCCGGCCTCGTGGCGTGGTTCGCCCCTGCTCCTCCGCACCCTGTTAGCGTAGCCCTGCACCCTGAGTTCCCTGCGCAGCACCCAGTCAGTGTAGCTTGCACCCCGAGCCCTGGTCGTCCTGCTCCCTGTACGCCCAGAAACCGTAACCGACGACCAGCCCCGCTTATCCCGTCCCACTCCGAGCGCCTACAACCTGCATGCCCCACAAGGCCCGGCAGCCATTTTCCCTTTCCGCGATCCCGGTCTCCCTGGGCCTAGCGTGACCACGTCCCCAGCGAAACCCAGACTCCAAAGGCGCGCCAGTTCCGGCTGGGGGGTAAAGGGCTCCCCGAGTGAGATAAGCCAGGGAGTTTCGATGGCACCTCCGGCCTCCCCTGAGAGACTGGTATCGATCACACCTTTGGCCTCCCCCTCTGGCCTCCCCGAGGGCTGGCTCCAGACCTGCTGGGCGTCTGGGAAATCCCAGACGCATCTTCCAAAGAGATCAAAGAGCCAACCGCCGGACCTCGCCAACGACCAGCCCCCAAGGCGTGAGGCATCCGCCTGCGAGGGTCCGGACATCAAAGGGCCAATGGACTATATCAGGGCCCGCCCGACAACTAACGGGCAGTTGTATCTTGGACCTGAAGCCCTGCTGATCTGATCGCGGCTGACCCTGAGAAGAACTCAACCTCGCATCGCTGAGCCCTGCTGACGCTGTCGCTGCTCCCTCTTCGCAACAAGGAACTGAACCACCTGAGCCCTGCTGACGCTGTCGCGGCTCGAGCTTGAACTCGTAACCATCGGAGCCCTGCTGACGCTGTCGCGGCTCGTCCCCTCTAAGACCTCGGAGCCCTGCTGACGCTGTCGCGGCTCGAGCTAGAACTCTTAACCATCGGAGCCCTGCTGACGCTGTCGCGGCTCGTCCTCTCTAAGACCTCGGAGCCCCGCTGTCGCGGCTCCTCACAAACTTCTCCGGATCGAGCCTTGCTGACCCCGTCGCGGCTCGAGGAGTACTCTGGTCCGGTTGGACCATCGAGATCACCATCACGACCGAGCCGACTCGACGTGAGTGAAGCAGCCAGTACGACCATCATCTTCCGTATCCCCCGGCTCGAGGATTGAGAGCTGTGCGTAGGGTACACTTCGTACTGGCCTAAAGGCTAAAGACTGTCCCGCTTCCCTCTTCCCGAACCCTCAAAGACTTTGTGATCCCTCGATCAATCGTACATAAGAGTGCTACTTTCTTTTACTGCTTATAAAGAACCTGTTACTGAAATTCAACGGTGTGGTGTCCGTTCGTAAGTGTGGTGTGAGCTCAGTGTGTACGATCCTAGACTCGAAGTCCTCCCCGGTGAGGACCTCACGATAATACTCGGCAAGATCTGTGGGAGAGGTGGGTCCTGGGGTGGTCGGGTGAGCACAACCTGGCCCTCTGAGATCGCCCCTTCTAACATTGGTGGCAGCGGTGGGATAAGAACCTACGTCTAGGGATCGTACAGTACTGACACACTACCCGAACGAAGAACAACCATGAGTCTCACGAATGACGAGACCACCTTCCAGATGGAACGTCTGGAAGAGTATACGCACCGAGAGCTGAAGCAGTTCTGCAAAGATTGCCATATCCCGACAACGGGATTAAGCACCAAAGAAAACTTTCAAAAAGCCCGGACAGCCTGGGTGGAGGCCGGAGCACAACCTCCCCCGCCGACAGAAGACTGTGGAGAGGGAGGGCCACTGACCGAAACCCACGCCCCAGAGCATGAGAGAGCAGAGTCCCCGACGCGGAGTCCCAGCGCGGAGAGAGGTCTGTCTCAAGAAGAGATGACAGACCGAGAACGCAACCGAAACCACGAGCTAGAACTAGCGCGTCTGAAGATAGACGGAGAACTCAAGCTGGCCGAGAAGAAGCTAGCCATCGAGCAGTTGCGGCTGCAAGGAGAACTGGAGGAGAAGAAACTCCAGAGAGAACACGAAGGGAAAAGACTCCAGCTGGAGCATGAGCGCGGCCTGAAGGAGATCGAACTGAAGGCCCGGAGCGAAGACAACCGAACATCGGGGGCCAGAGAGGCCGTTCCCCCGGCGGAACCAAAAGTCCACATCCCCAAGCATGTGGTCAAAGAATATTATAAGAACGATGATATCCAGCAATGGTTCAAGGCCTACGAAGTAGCCATGGCCTCCCACCGAGTTCCGCGGACGGATTGGGGAGCCGGGCTGTGGGGTCGATTCCTGAGCGAGGGAAGAGACACCCTGCTCGACCTTCCGTCCTCCGAGCAAACCTCCGACAGCCACATGAAGGAGGCCCTCCTCACAAGGTACGGGCTCACCCCGGAAATGTAACGACAAAGGTTTCGAGACTGCAAAAAGATCCCCGGCACTACGTGGGTAGAATACGTGAACTTCTACAGCCGGGCCTTGGAAGGGTGGATCAAGGGCAGCAAGGTGTCCACCTTTGAGGGGCTCATCGACCTCATTGCTTACGAACATTTGTCCACGAATTGCTTTGTGGAACTCCGACAGCACTTCCTGGACAGCAAGTTGGCTGACCCCCGGAAACTGGCAGTTGAGGCCGATCGCTGGGTGAGCACCAGAGTCCCCCGGGGGCCCGGGGGGACTCTGGCTGAAACGAACAAGGATCTTCCCGCCCGAGGGGAGGGGGGGGGGTCAGAATAGACAGAGGGGGTCCCAGGTAGGGTCCCCGCGCAGTCCCCCCAGAAACCAGCCCGACACCTCGCCTCCCACAGCGCGCGCAGTGTTCCCCCCAGCCAAGCCAGGGCCCCGAGTCAGCCAAGCCTGCTACCATTGCCAGCAACCAGGGCATTATGCCAATGACCCCCGATGCCCTCTGCTCAAGAAGCCCGTCGCTGCGGGTCCCCCAGCGCGCCAGATAGCCTCTGTAGCCCTAGAAGAGGAAGGGGAGGAGGATTTCGAGGGGGGTGACCCCGCCGCAATAATGTTGGTCTCCCTGGGTAATAGGGAAATGGTCCCAGGAGCCCCCCTGCCAGACAACACGGAGAAGTACAGACAACAGGTGACCGCCAATGGCCACCGCATAGGGGCGCTCCGAGACACCAGGGCCAGTATCACCGCAGTAAAATGTCACTTGATCACCGAAGCCCAAATTGTACCCCGCGTCTCCTGCAGGGTGATCGCAGCTGACAACTCCGTCCGCACCTGCCGGATCGCTCAGGTCCCGTTCGAGTGGGGGGGCGTCTCCGGGGAGTTACGAGTAGCGGTCCGCACCGACATGCCCGTGGACTGCCTGCTCGGCAACGATCTGGAGAGCTCCGCATGGAAGCGGGTTGAACGAAGGACCCACCTGGAGATGGTGGGCCTGCCCGAATGGGCCTGTGTGAGCACCCGGTCCATGACCGCCCGGGTGGCCACCCCCGAGAGGGTGAACCCTGAGAACGCACAACCAGCCCCCGAGGACCCCGAGGTCCCCGAGTCCTCTGAAACCCCCGAGCTGTCCCCCGGAGAGAGCCCTCCCTCCGACACAGGTCCCCTCCGCCCTGACGTCGAACAGACCCCGAGCCTGGACGACCTTCCTGAGCTGGCCCAGTGGCGCCAGGAAGGAGGACCGTCCCGAGAAGAGTTTTGCCTCGAACAGACCTCCTGTCCGTCCTTGGTGGGGCCGCGGCAGCAGGCCGCCGCCCAGGCCGCAGGTGACCAGTCTGGCTCCCACTTGGTTTATTGGGAAAACTGCCTCCTCCACAGCGAACAAAAGACTGCCGAGCTAGGGTCAGCCCGGGTGCTGGTGGTACCCCTACGCTTCCGCGGCTTCCTCCTGAACCTGGCCCATGATGTACCCCTGGCGGGACACTTAGGACAAGACAAGACGTATCACAGCCTGGTTACGCACTTCTACTGGCCGGGCATGCGCTCCGATGTAGAGGCCCACTGTAAGTCCTGCCCCACGTGTCAGTCCAGCGGAAAGAGCGGAGGAAAGCGCAAGGCCCCCCTCCAACCTTTCCCCGTGGTCAGTACCCCCTTTGAGCGGGTGGGAATAGATATCGTGGGGCCTCTCGACCCCAGGACCTCCTTAGGTCACCGATTCATCCTCGTCTTGGTGGACCATGCCACCCGCTACCCCGAAGCCATTCCCCTCCGAACGGTGACGGCCCCCGTAGTGGGGCGGGCCCTCATGGGAATCTTCTCCCGGGTGGGATTCCCCCGAGAAGTCGTAAGCGACCGAGGGACCAACTTCATCTCGAAGTACATGAAGTCCCTCTGGCAACAATGTGGGGTGACGTACAAGTTCACCACCCCATACCACCCCCAGGGTAACGGTCTGGTGGATCGCTTCAACCGGACCCTCAAGGGAATGATCATGGGTCTCGAAGAGCCCCTGAGGCGCAAGTGGGACGTCCTCCTTCCCTGTCTCCTCTTCGCGTACCGCGAAGTCCCCCAGAAATCCCTGGGGTTCAGCCCCTTCGAGCTGCTCTACGGCACCCCGTCAGGGGGCCCCTCAGCCTGGTCAAGGAAGGATGGGAAACGGCGGCCCTAGAGCCCCCTCCGGATGTGTTTTGATACATCCTGGCCCTCAGGAACCAAACTAGGAAGTTCCGAGAACTGGCCGAGGCGAACCTCGAGGCCAGTCAAGAAGAAATGAAACGGTGGTATGACCAGAATGCCACTCTGGTTGAGTTTCAGCCCGGACAGCAGGTCTGGGTGATGGCCCCCGTGGAACCCTGTGCCCTGCAAGACAAGTGGACAGGGCCCTTCAAGGTGGTGGAGCGCAAGAGCCAGGTGACCTATCTCATCGATGTGCAGTCCCCCAGGAACCCCTTGAGGGTCCTCCACGTGAACCGCCTCAAACCCCACTTCGCACGGTCCGAGTTGAGCTTGCTCCTCGCCACTGACGATGGAGAGGAAGAGGAAACGGAGCCTCTCCCCGATCTCCTGTGCGCAAAAGAAAAAGATGGCTCCGTAGAGGGAGTGAGTCTCTCCTCCTCCCTCTCTCCCGAGCAGCACGAGGACTGTCGCCAGTTACTGGGACAATTCTCGGACCTTTTCTCCCTCATCCCCGGCGTCACTAGCTGGTGCGTCCACGACGTGGACACCGGGGACAGTCCACCGGTACGGCACAGAGCCTACCGCGTCCCTGACAGAGTCCGGGCCTGCATCAAGGCCGAGGTCTCCAAAATGCTAGCTCTAGGAGTGGTCGAAGCCTCTGACAGCCCATGGGCTAGCCCCGTGGTCCTGGTTCCGAAGGGGGCCGCCCCCGGTGCTGTTCCCGAGCTGAGGTTCTGCGTTGACTACCGCGGGCTCAACGCAGTCATCAGAACCGACGCTCACCCCATTCCCCGAGCAGACGAGCTGATTGATCGCCTAGGGGCTGCTCGCTTTCTCAGTACGTTCGACCTGACCAGCGGATACTGGCAGATCGCCCTCACAGAAGGGGCCAGAGAGAGATCCGCTTTTTCCACCCCAGATGGTCACTACCATTTCCGGGTGATGCCCTTCGGGATGAAAAACGCCCCCCCCACCTTCCAGAGGCTGGTTAACCAGGTACTGGCTGGGTTGGAAGAGTTCAGCGCTGCGTATCTGGACGATATCGCAGTGTTCAGTTCCCACTGGCCCGAGCACCTCCAGCACCTCTGGGCGGTGCTGACGGCCCTGCGGAGGGCCGGTCTCACCATTAAGGCAAGCAAGTGCCAGATCGGACAAGGGTCCGTAGTTTACCTCGGGCACCAGGTCGGAAGCGGCCTCGTAGCCCCCCTCCAGCCCAAGATCGATGCAATCGTGGCCCCCACGACCCAGACGGAAGTGCGGGCGTTCCTAGGGCTCACGGGGTACTACCGTAGGTTTATCAAAGGATATGGCAGCATCGTAGTCCCCCTCACGGAGTTAACATCCAAAACCCAGCCGAAGAAAGTCAGCTGGACGCCCGCCTGCCAAGAGGCGTTCGAAACCTTAAAAGACGCCATGTGTACTGCCCCAGTCCTACAGGCCCCCCGACTACTCCCGAGAGTTTGTAGTCCAGACGGACGCGTCCAAGCATGGCATCGAAGCAGTTCTGTCCCAGATGAACGAGAGCGGCCTAGACCAACCAGTGGCATTCATTAGCCGGAGGCTACTCCCTCGAGAACAAAGGTGGAGCACCATCGAGCGGGAGGCCTTCGCGGTGGTTTGGGCCCTGAAGAAGCTGAGGCCCTACCTGTTCGGTACTCACTTCCGGGTCCAGACCGACCACCAACCCCTCAGGTGGCTAATGCAGATGAGAGGGGAGAATCCCAAATTGTTGCGCTGGTCCATCTCCCTCCAGGGGATGGCTTTCACTGTTGAGCACCGGCCTGGTGTTGACCACGCCAAGGCAGACGGCCTGTCCCGATTCTTCCGCCTCAGCGAAGAGAACCCCCAAGAGGATGGGTAGTTCTCCCCGCCTTCAGCTGGGGGGGGACGCGTGTTGGACCCGGCCTCGTGGCGTGGTTCGCCCCTGCTCCTCCGCACCCTGTTAGCGTAGCCCTGCACCCCGAGTTCCCTGCGCAGCACCCCGTCAGTGTAGCCTGCACCCCGAGCCCTGGTCGTCCTGCTCCCTGTACGCCCAGAACCCGTAACCGATGACCAGCCCCGCTTATCCCGTCCCACTCCCGGCTCCGAGCGCCTACAACCTGCATGCCCCACAAGGCCCGGCAGCCATTTTCCCTTCCCGCGATCCCTGTCTCCCTGGTCCTAGCGTGACCACGTCCCCAGCGAAACCCAGACTCCAAAGGTGCGCCAGTTCCGGCTGGGGGGTAAAGGGCTCCCCGAGTGAGATAAGCCAGGGAGTTTCGATGGCACCTCCGGCCTCCCCTGAGAGACTGGTATCTATCACACCTTTGGCCTCCCCCTGTGGGCCAGTTTCGATTGCCCCTCTGGCCTCCCCGAGGGCTGGCTCCAGACCTGCTGGGCGTCTGGGAATTCCCGGACGCATCGTCCAAAGAGATCAAAGAGCAAACCGCCGGACCTCGCCAACGACCAGCCCCCAAGGCCTGAGGCCTCCGCCTGCGAGGGTCCGGACATCAAAGGGCCAATGGACTATATCAGGGCCCGCCCGACAACTAACGGGCAGTTGTATCTTGGACCTGAAGCCCTGCTGATCTGATCGCGGCTGACCCTGAGAAGAACTCAACCTCGCATCGCTGAGCCCTGCTGACGCTGTCGCGGCTCCCTCTTCGCAACAAGGAACTGAACCACCTGAGCCCTGCTGACGCTGTCGCGGCTCGAGCTTGAACTCGTAACCATCGGAGCCCTGCTGACGCTGTCGCGGCTCCCTCTTCGCAACAAGGAACTGAATCACCTGAGCCCTGCTGACGCTGTCGCGGCTCAAGCTTGAACTCGTAACCATCGGAGCCCTGCTGACGTGTCGCGGCTCGAGCTAGAACTCGTAACCATCGGAGCCCTGCTGACGCTGTCGCGGCTCCTCACGAACTTCTCCGGATCGAGCCTTGCTGACCCCGTCGCGGCTCGAGGAGTACTCTGGTCCGGCTGGACCATCGAGATCACCATCACGACCGAGCCGACTCGACGTGAGTGAAGCAGCCAGTACGACCATCATCTTCCGTATCCCCCGGCTCGAGGATTGAGAGCTGTGCGTAGGGTACGCTTCATACTGGCCTAAAGGCTAAAGACTGTCCCGCTTCCCTCTTCCCGAACCCTCAAAGACTTTGTGATCCCTCGATCAATTGTACATAAGAGTGCTACTTTCTTTTACTGCTTATAAAGAACCTGTTACTGAAATTCAACGGTGTGGTGTCCGTTCGTAAGTGTGGTGTGAGCTCAGTGTGTACGATCCTAGACTCGAAGTCCTCCCCGGTGAGGACCTCACGATAATACTCGGCAAGATCTGTGGGAGAGGTGGGTCCGGGGGTGGTCGGGTGAGCACAACCTGGCCCTCTGAGATCGCCCCTTCTAACACTAACCATTCCAATCTATCTTTCACACTGGCATTTTCTGCAATTCAGATGGAAGGACAGGTGGCTGGAATATTTGGTCCTTCCTTTTGGGTTTTTTCGGCTCCATGGTTTTTCACCAAACTGATGAAGTCAGTGGTGGCCCATCTGAGGGAGCAGGAAATACGCCTGATAATTTACCTAGACGACATTCTTATCATTGCTCTATTGTTGTCTCTGGCCTCCCTTCATGTACAAGTGATGGTCTTCCTCCTGCAGAAGCTAGGCTTCGTCATTAACATGCCCAAATCAGTTCTCTGCTCCTCCGAGTCGATAGAATTTCTGGAGTTTGTGATCGACTTCCAAGTGGCACATCTGAACCTCCCCAAATCCAAGTTGTGCAACTTGAAGAAGGAATTACAGTCAAACCTTTCTAAATAAATGGTATCCTTGCGAGTCATCCCCCGCCTAGACGTCCTTCTGGCATCGTTGATCCAGGCCATATTTTCGGGTCCCCTTCAGTATCAGGCCCTTCAACGCCTGAAGATTTGTTATCTCCAAAAAGGTTTGTTCTACACAGATCAGGTTCCGCTGGCAGAATAAGTGAGGGACGAACTCTGTTGATGGTTGGGACACCTGGATGCCTGGAATGGCAGGGCCATCTTCGGATCCCTTCCGAAAATAATGATTGAATCGGATGCCAGCCAATGGCGCTGGGGGGCTCGTTGTGAAGAGGTATCCAAGGGAGGCAGATGATCTCTAAAGGAATTTTCCCTTCACATGAATTGCCCGGAACATTTGGCGAGGTCCTTTGTGATTCAGACTTTTTCTCCCAAGTCAGTGTCTTGTTGCATCCTCCTTCGGGCGGACAACATCTCAGCAGTGAGATACATCAATAACCTGGAGGGCACGCGGTCCCTGCTGTTGGTTGAGATTGCCAAGGATTTCTGGCACTATTGTCTAACTATTCAGATCTCTGTAATAGGGGAGTACATCAGGAATGTGGAATTCCTATCTTCTGACGCCCCAGACATTTAGAGTTCTTACAAGGGCAAGAGGTTTTAAATTCTATATTGTCCAAAGGAGAAGTAGACAGTCTAACGGTAATTCGATACACAGCTGTTCAACCCTGATGGTCACAGCCAGTTAATAAGTAGCTCCGAGCAATTTATTGGCAGTGAAAGGGTCAATGCAAAAGCTGGGGCCTGTACTTTTATTTCCCCAGAGCAGAAGAACAACATAATGGAGCTGGGCTCAAAGTTGCAGCTCTGTATAAAACATCCACAGCACTGTCAGGTAAGAGACTTTTTGCTTTCTACCCGAAGCTCGTGTGGCGTCCAGGCCCTCCCCATGTCCTTTCATTTCTTCGAGCACGAGACAAACATGTAGCTTCTACAGCTCCAGAACACTCGCATCACTGGAATGTAAGAGGCTGTCTTGTCGGCCTCTTGGCTCCTGCTCTGACTTGAACCTTGTGACCCCTTCCTTTTATTCTGTGCTTCACCCTTGAGCCTCAATCAGCCCCAAGATCCCTCCTCACCCTCGTCTCTGGGGGCCTACAGTAAAGCACCATGCTTTTCCTGCTCATGCAGCTCCTGCACAACCCTCCTTTGCACTTTGCCTTTCCTGTACACCTTATGTTTCACCCGGTGCCTGCACTTGCTAACCCCACCACAGCACCACCCTCTGCTGCCCCCTCCGACTGTTCCCCTTGGCCTCTCATATCTTGCATCATCCAGGCTTACATTAAAGCTCATTAGTTTTCCCATGGGGAATTCATGCAATCCTCGGCCCACCCTAATTTCTGTCCTTGCACTGGGCCTCTCGTCTCACTTTGTGCATGCACCAGGGGCATCTGAACACGCCGCAGTGGAGTTTTTGAATGGCCTCTTCTTTCTGCAGGTCAACATTTCATTATTTATGTGAAAGGGTGAATGGATATATATACATGGATGAATGAGTGAAAGGATGGATGTAAGGATAGATAAGTGAAAGAATGGATGGATGAGTGCAATGGTGAATGAATGGATGGGGTGAAAGTGAATGGTTGAATAAAAGGGTGGATTGGTGGATGGTGGAGTGGATGGATGGGTGGGTGGGTAGAGTGGGTGAGTGGTGGGTTGGATGGATGGGTGAGTTGGATGGATTGGTGAGATAGATTGATGGGTGGAAGGATGGATAGATTGATGGGTGGATAGTTGAGTGAAAGGGTGGATGGAAGGATGAGTGAAAGGGTGGATGGAAGGATGAGTGAAAGGGTGGATGGATATGATTGAAAGGGTGGATGGATATGAGTGAAAAGGAGGATGGATGGGGTGAAAGATGGAAGAGCAGATGGATGGATGGAGGGTTGAGTGAAAGGGTGGATGGATATGAGTGAAAGGGTGGATGGAGGGGGTGAAAGTGGATGGATTGATGAGCGGATGGATGGATGAGTGTAAAGAAGGAAAGAGGGAGGGATGAGTGTGAATGATAGATTTGGAGCTGGAAGGATAGGTTTGTCCAGGGGCATCGTGAACCCCTCGCTTTAGCAGCTACAGCGGGGGTGAAGCTCTTGATTGACCTCTTCTGTCTGCAGCTCAGGAGACAAAGGCCCATAATTAAAGTGTAAGGGTGAGTGAGTGAAAGGATGGATGTGTGGGTGAAAGGGTGGATAGATGAGTGAGTCAAAGTGTGGCTTGCTAAATGGATAAATGAGTGAAAGGGTGGATAAGTGATGGGGATGGTGGATGGACAATGGGATGTGTTGATGAAGGAAAGGGTAAAAAGATAGATGGGTTGCAGGGTGGATGGATTAGAAAGCAAAATGATGGATGAGTTAAAGGGTAAATTGATGGATGAGCGGAAGGATGGATGAGTGAAAGGGTAAACTGAAGGAAGAGGCAAAATAAGGAAATCACTAGTATTCAAATCCTTCTATACTATGAGCCTGACATAACAGGAGAGGCTATTATCCAAGCTCTTCTATAATGAGAGTGCTGTCATTATTTGATGGTGCACTACATGGCACCAAAGGGACAAGTGGATTTGGTTACAGGACAAGTAGATTGTTATACCCTACTTAGTTGTATAACATGTAGCCCTGCTGCCTCTGGCTGCTCAGCCAGAGTGTTAGCTGGCCTTAGAATGTTGGTGTGCCTGTGATGCGTGGAATGCCTGGGTGTCTGAGTGGATGAGTGTTGGCAGTTAGAGATGGGCTGAGCAGCTAGGCACGCTGATCCTGGTGGGGCTGGTACCACACTAGGCTGGCTGGAGTCAAGACTGATGAAACCTGAACTGAAGACTTAATAAAGAAGACTTAAATATACATCCTGGCTCCTGGTGTCTATCTTCATAGGACACAACATATTTTGGCGATGAGCAACTTGGACCCTAGAGACTCTTGGTACAGCACAGAAACGAAGGAACTACAGTGAAACTACAAGTGAAACCAAGAGATCTTACAAGCTACTGCAACTACAATGAGTGTATTTCCAGGCAAGCCAGCGTCAGCCCCACCAGAGTCCTCCCAACGAACAGCATCACCACCAACTGACACTACAGCCTGGGAATACTACAGCCATCTAAAGCATTACAGTGAGTTGGAGGAGTAGTCACACTACAGCCACAACTGGTGTTCCAGCCATGTTGTTAACTTCAAAAAGGTTTGGTGAGTTGGATGGGTAGCTTCTCTACAGCCAGTTGTTGGTGTTCCAGCCACAGAGTTCTAGAGAGTCTACAGTGTCTTTAAGATAAAGGCACAATCTGGGATTCCTCGTCAAAAAGAGGTCAGAACTAATAGTGTGCAGTGACTGCACAAATGGAGAATTTTTGGTGCTTAATTGTCATTTGCAGTGATTTATAGTGCCTACAAGACCATAGTGACTTTTATTGTAAAAGTATTGTGTCACAACAATCTCCGTGCAGTAGTTGCACAGAAGGACACGGTTTGATGCCTAACAGGAATTTTAAACTAGGCGAGTGTCAAGAATTTCTACCAAAGTCAGTACATCAATTTAATACTATGTGCTAGAGTACTGCAGTCTGTTTAAAGAAATGTGTTTTAAGAAGCGTGGTATCTGCCCCTGGTTTATCACTCTCTGGATGTCTACTCTAGAGGCGTGCCTGCTCGTGTCTTTTGGCACTTTGGGATGTCTGCATGTTGATTCCTGTCTGCATTGGAGCAGAGAACCACAGTGCATAAGAGTCTGCAAGTCTGCAAGAGTAAGGCTTGGCAGCGTTTTGCAGTTGGCGCACTGTTTTGGTGATCTTGGAGACTACACACGACGCTGCACTACTTTTGGCATTTTCATAGCCGAAGTGGTGTTGGAGTACCGAATCTTTCTACAGTTTATTTAATTGATATTTTACTACTGGTTATGTGGCACAATACAGAGGAAATTGCCCAAATGTACACATATAGCGCTTTAGAGGTGAGCTTTTCTGCAGGGTTCATCTGTTAGTTTAACTGCTGTTTTGAAAATTCAAAAGCTGAGGCGCGAGCTACTTACAGCGCGTGGAATCTTACCTCAGATGCCTCCATGTCGTGTAGATCCTAGATCGTTCTTCTGTGACGCTTTACCATTCTTCAGGGGCGTTTTGGTGCATTCACGTGCCGGGAGTCACCCCGGCATAACGTCCCAAGCGTGCCGCCATCTTGTGGTTGGTGGCCTTCTCCCCATTTTGCCAACCAAGCTGTTTTCTTTTGCCGCGATAAAGTTTTCATTGAACTTTATGGTGTTCAGGGACAACGCAGAGTCTTCACGACTTTATCATCATCTGCAATCGTCTATTTTGGAATATTCTTGTAAGAACCTCCGTTTCATTGATGTCGGGGGTAATGTACTTTGGGCATGTTTTGATTCCTGAACCTTTTGAAGTACTGTCGATTTGGGAATCCGTTTCAAGTATGTCGGAGGAAATTTATATTTGGTATCATTCTCGCTTTGTACATCATTTGTCTTTCCGGAGCAAGCGCATTTGATTACACATACCACGTGTGTTACAAGGACCAAGAGTAATGTTTTGTTCTTAATGCCTACATTGGGTATCATATTGCTGTGTACTCTGTTAATGAATTCTACTTATAAGTTGTATTGTTTGACATTGCTTTGGGGCACTTTGTTCATTCTTACGAGACTGTGTGATTTTGTGCACTTCTTTGGTTGTTTTGCATTTTGTTTATAATGCCCTTTGTTTACTCATTGTCTGTAGAAATTTTGTGTGAGACTTATCTCACAGGTGTGGAAGGGACAAGTCTAGCAATTTGGTTTGTGTTGCTGTGTTTTCTCTTCCTTGTGCAGGGAAAGTGTTTTTTTACCACAACTCAGGTGAGACATCGTTCACCGGCGTGGGGCACAGTTCAGTTGCGTCTTACACATGTTGGAATTTTATGTGTTCTTATTATGCCATAAGTTTTTTTTGTTGTTGTCGTGATGACACAATTTTGTGCATGTTTAGTATAAACTTAAGATGTAGTGATGCCACAGGATTCCGGTTTTATTAGGTTGGGTCTTGATCTTGTAGTGGTCATCACAGTTGGTCCTGTATCCATAGTATTTATGTGAGTAACACTCCTTTTGTTTTTCACGTTTAGTTACTCCCACATGGGGGTATCTAATCTCCGCAAGAGGGTTGGGACATGGGTTAGTTTCCATACGTATGTACCTAGGTTAACCCTTACGCGGGGTTGGATGTGGGTTTTTATCCCTGTTATAGTTACGTGCAGTACATTAGTACATCCCTACTTTTGGTTTCCCTTACTCTTGGGATTGAAGTTGCAGTGTATTTTACTTGTGTTAGGGGTCTTTTACCCTGTGCGACATAGTACATTACATCACAGTGTATGATGCAAAATTCTATGAACTGTATTTATGTTACGGTTTTGCTTACGCTTCAAAATGTTTTATAATCTCTTTTTAGGGGAACGGGGGCTATTGCTGTTCAAATGTATTTATCTTAATCGAGGTTTTGTCTTTATTGCTGCATCCTAGAGACATGTACTATTATTCATTTTTCTTGTTTATGGTTCTTGCTTGATGTAATATTATTTACATTTTTCATTTTCTTTGAGGAAAAAGGGATAACGTTATTCCCTACTTAGTTGTATAACATGTATTCCAGTCCGGCTGCCTCTAGCTGCTCAGCCAGAGTGAGTTAGCCTTAGAATGTTGGTGTGCCTGTGATGCGTGGAATGCCTGGGTGTCTGAGTGGATGAGTTTTGGCAGTTAGAGCTGGGCTGAGCAGCTAGGCAGGCTGCTCCTGGTGGGGCTGGTATCACACTAGGCTGGTTGGAGTCAAGACTGAGGAAACCTGAACTGAAGCCTTAATAAAGAAGACTTAAATATACATCCTGGCTCCTGGTGTCTATCTTCATAGGACACAACATAGATTTATGAAGCTACGTGTTCCATGGACAAGTAGATATATTATTAAATTCCATAACCCTGTACATTCCGGGCCAATCCAACACAGTGACGGATTGGAACTCCAGGCACCTGAAGGATTACAGCAACTGGCAGCTCCATCCGTCCCTGTTTCAAATCATTCAGTAAATTTGGGGCCCATTTGTAATAGACCTTTTTGCTTCCAGCTTGAATCACCATCCACAGATTGTCTTCAGCTGGAGCCCGTATCCTCTAGCGAGAGCTACGGATGCGTTCCCGCAGGACTGGTCGGCAACTCTGAATTACGCGTTTCTTCTGTTTATCCTTATCTCCAGGGTGGCGACTCAGATCATCAATCGGCGGAGTTGGTCTTGGTCACCCCCAGTGGAAGATTCAACCCTGGTTCCAGATGCTGTTGGAACTAGCGAGCGATTGCCCTTTTCCCTTTTGGTCTCAGACGATGCTCCAGGGCCCTCAGGGGTAATTTCATCCACTGGTAATGTCGGGGCAGTTGTCCCTGATGGTCTAGAGTCTCTCAGGCAACAGTGGATGTTGTCAGGCATTTTGAAGACCGCTTCCAAATTCATTCAACAAGCCTGGGCATCTTCCACCCGGAAGCAATATTCTTCAGCCTGGCGATGCTGGGTGGGTTGGTCCCTGGACCGGCACGTGGATCCCGTGGAGGCCGAGTTATCCCAGGTAATACATTTTCTTTCCCAATAATCCTCGGAGGGCCGATCATACAGGTCGGTAAATAACTTTCGATCTGCCATTTCTGAAGAACATGGCCAAATTGACAGTAAACCGGTAGGTACACATCCAATGGTCTGTAACCTGCTCAAAGGTATTCCAGTGGTGAATCCTCCTAAGGCTAAGTATTATTTGTGGGACGTATCCCTGGTCTTAGCCTTGTTCAAGCAATGGTTGGACAATCCTCAGCTGTCCAGAAAGCAATTGTCAGCCATATTGGCCATGCTCTTGAGCCTGTCTGCTTGTCAAAGTACTTCGGATGTGAGAGTTCTCGACTTGACAGAAAGAGTATTGACTCCAGAAGGAGTTTTGTTTACTATTTATGGCAGAACGAAAACTTTTTTACATTGTAACGACTATACTGCTTTTCATGCTAAAGCAAAACTAGGAGATGTTCAATGCCTAAAGGTATCTGACAAATGTACCCGTCTTCTACGAGCTGACAGTTGTATGAGTGTGGATTGCTCTGCAAAAGCCTTTTAAACCGGTTACGTATGCCACAATCGCTAGCGGGCAAACATCGGTCATGGCAAAGGCTGGTATTGATACGCACATGTTTGGTGTTCATTCTGTGAGAAGTGTAATGGCCTCTAAGTCATACATGCTGGGTTCTACTATTTAAGATATAATTAAATCTGCTGATTGGTCTTCTCAATCTACTTTTAAACAGTTCTATTATAAACCTTTGGGCGATATTACTTCTGTGATTTTTTGATAAACGTTAAACTAGCAATAATCTGAAGCCTACGGTCCTGTAACAGAATAAAAAATGTGCTAGCATTCGTACCAAAAATTTTCAATTCTATTAAGGACTCATAGGCGAGGATTATCCCGCCCATTTCGTCATTATCATAACTGTTATACTATGTTACCCGCCCTTATATTCAGAGTGTCATTTCCACAGATTTTATTGGTTCCTTTTCCTTTCAGGTGCAGAACAAAAAGGGGAGTGATCCTATTTCAAGTTGCTGCTCAAAGTTAACACTTTGTGTCCTGGTTTACGTTTGAACTATCGTTAATGTCAAGGATAGCCAAAGAGAGGGCTGTTGATGCTGGAACTTTACAGATGTTGGTGTTATTAATCGTTTTGACGCAAAGAAAGAGGTTTGTGAAATGTAAATGGTCTGAGAAGCAATAATCCTCACCTCAATGTCCTTAAGAGAATTGAAAATTCTTGGCACGAATGCTAGCAATTTTTTTTATCCCTGGTGGGAGCAGAGTATTTATTTATTATTTAAATTTATTAAGCGCGAACAGCTACCCACAAAGGGTTTCCCGGCGCTAAACAGGCAGGTGCAATACATCTCCTTCTAAACTACAAGGGAGTTACTGATTGAAAAGCCAGGTTTTAGTAGCTCTACGAAATTTTACAAAATTCATTTCAGTTCGTATGTGTAAGGGCAGAGAGTTCCACAAAGTAGGGCCAAGCAAGGCAAAAGATCTGCCTCCCATTCTGGTTAGTCTAATTTTAGGCACTACAAAATAGGCCAAGTGGGCAGATCTCAAGTTCCGAGAAGGGACATGATTATGAACGAGGGACTTCAGATAAAGAGGGGCCTGGTCCATTTTGATTTTAAACATGTAAGTAAGTGTCTTAAACTTAATACGGCTATCAATTTTGAGCCAGTGAAGATTACGTAGGGGACCTGAAATATGACTAGAGCGAGGCAACCTACACAACAATCTCGCCGCTGCATTTTGCACCAACTGCAATCGCCCTATTACATCTTTTTTAGCCCCTAAGAAAAGAATGTTTCCGTAGTCTAGCCGTGAAGTAATAAGCGCATGAACTACGGATTTTTGAGAATCTTCAGGTAGCATCCACAAAATTTTCTTTAGCCACCGTAGAATGACAAAACATGTGGCCGAGACTTTGTTAACTTGGTTTTGCATTGTCAAGGTTTTATCAATCACAAAACCAAGATTACGAACATGATCAGATGGACACGGAAGCGGACCCATTTCCATGGGCCAATGATTAGAAGACCATAAATCATGGTGCCGGCCCAATATTAGAACCTCCGTTTTATCGCCGTTCAGTTTTAAAAAATTAAGATTCATCCATTCGGCAATTCTCCTCAACCCTAGCTGCAGGCAAGATGGAGAACCCTGAGCAGTGTTTGAGAGAGAAAATGCGATCTGGGAATCATCGGCGTAAGTAAAAAGTGTGAGGCCTTCTTGTTCTGCTATAAAAGATAATTGACTAACATACAAATTAAAAAGCAGTGGACTCAAGACCGAGCCTTGAGGTACACCATAAGGAGATGTGTGTTGTTTAGAGGCTGCAGAATTAGAGAAAATCTGGAACGTACGTTTCTCAAGAAATGAGCACAGCCAACCCAAAGCTGGACCGCCTATGCCCATATCAACTAATGTTTTTATCAAAATGGAATGGGAAATGGTGTCGAAAGCGGCACTGAGATCTAACAAAATCAGTGCCACCGTCTCACCATTATCCAAAAGCCTACGTAGATTCTCTGTAATCCCCAACAATGTAGTCTCTGTAGAAAAGCCAGAACGAAAACCAGATTGTGAGAAATGAAGAATGCTGTTGTCCTCAATGAACTGAGAGAGATGACAATGAATATGCTTTTCAAGAATTTTTGAACAAACTGGTAACAAGGAAATAGGGCGAAAATTGGATAAGACATTTGGGTCAGCTGCAGGTTTTTTCAATAATGGCGAGACCATTGCATGTTTCCAGACCGCTGGAACCACGGCCAATTGCAATGACAAGTTAAGGGAATTACAAATCACAGAAAGCTGCGAGGTGCTAAGTTGTTTTAGTATAGTCACCGGAAGTGGATCATTGGGTGATCCTGATTTTAGTTTCCCTAAAATAGCCGTCAAATTCTCCAGACTAAGAGGTGGCCAATGATTAATAACTGGATAAGCAGCTGTGGGATGACGATCTAGTAAAAGGTTAGAATTAGAGGTCTGGATACCCTGATGAGACACTATTTCCTTATAGATGTTATCAATTTTATTTGTGAAAAATTGGGCAAGTTCCTCACATTTCATTGCATTTAAAGGAGGTTTACTGACAGTAGTTTTAGAGCCAGCCAACTCTTTCACAACCGAGAATAAAGTTTTAGGTTTATTGAAAGACTCTGTAATAGTCGAGGCAACATATATAGTTCGAGCGGTTATACAAGATTTATGATATAACTTGAGTTCAATTTTATAGTTTTCTTTTGCCTCCTTGGAGTAATCCTTTCTCCATACACGTTCTAGGTGCTTACACTTAGATTTTTCTAATTTAAGAGCTTCAGTAAACCAAGGGGCTGGGGCATTGTGCGAATTAAATTTTTTTTTTAATAGACAGAGGAAGACAGACATCTACTGCTTTTAAAAGCCACTTATCCACACTCTGCGAAATGCATTCCATATCATCTTGAATGTCAGTGAAAGAAGGCAAACACTCATCCAAGTTCTGCTTTAATTGCTCAATGTTTAACTTCCTCCACTCCCTTCTACGAATACTAGCCCTTGGCTGGTGAGCTTCCAGCCGGACATCTGATGTAATAATAAACTTGATCAAAAAATGATCCGACCATTGTAGTGGTAATGCAGGGGAACAGTCAGTATGTGGCAAATTAGAAAAAACTGGGTCAAGCAGATGTCCCGCTTTATGCGTGGGACCCGAATTACATAACAGTATATTCATGGCAGCTAGGTCAGCTATTAAGTTCTGACTGGCCAAATCATTTTCATCCTCAAGATGTAAATTGATATCTTCAAGCACCGAAAAGTTGGATGCAGTCATTAAACTTAAAGATACCAAATTTGACAATTGTTCAGCCCAAGAGGAAAGAGGTCCCGGGGGACGATAAACTAAAATACCAGAATAAGTAAAACTAGGGTTTAAGAAAAGTTGAAATAGTGCTGCTTCACTATTAATCAGACTTAATGAGGTGAGTTTGCACTGATATTTCTTATTAAAAACTATAGCAATTCCTCCACCAATTTTTTTGGGTCTATCAATTCTTACAATAGCATAGTCCGCTGGTAATGCTTCTGCAATGTCAGGACCTGAACTAGCGTGAAGCCAAGTTTCTGTAAGTAACAGAGCAGCAGGAGAATTGTTAACTAGGAGATCAAAAATATCTCTTTTGTGCTTCGCAAGAGAGCGGCAATTTAAACTAAAAAGAGAGTATTTCAACAAAGGCTCAGCAGTAGGGGTGCAACAATAGCATAGCTGAGGAGTGTCCATTGCAAAAGTACAATTAACACAAGCTACAGGACCATGCCTAAAGGCCTCAAATACATTACAGCTAGAGTTCCATTTAGGTCGTAACGCATGCATCTGTGCAGAGGAATACCTTACATGGGTAGTGGAACAACTGCCAAGGTGTGTGGCCCCTGGTCCCGATCGGGCGCGGACGGGCACAGACGCGCACAGACGGGCTTGCCTTTGGCGCGCCTTCGGCGCGCCCGCTGCGCCCGTCCGCTGCGCGTACGTAGGACCCGTCTCCTATATGGACCCTCTCCTTCCAATCGCTGTGGCACAACCCCCGTCATATGACCGGAAGTAGATCTGAAACTGCCCGTGCCAGCCCTCCGAAACAAACGGCACAAGCCGCGTCGGAACGGGGCTGCGGGTGTCAGATGATATTTCAATCAGGTAAGGTTCACAAAATACCAGTGACTGCACAGAAATAAACCACACGATTAATGAGTTAAAAAGTATTTAAAATCAGACTCCAAGGAGCAGAGGCGGCGAAATAGCGCAGCCTACCTTGTCCAGTCTAACCCCAAACTGCTCTGCGCCCTAAGTAATCTAAGGCGAACAGAGACTAGAGCACTGACCCGATCTTCCGGCCGAAGTAGGTCTGAAACTGCCCGTGCCAGCCCTCCGAAACAATCGGCACAAGCCGCGTCGGAACGGGGCTGCGGGTGTCAGATGATATTTCAATCAGGTAAGGTTCACAAAATACCAGTGACTGCACAGAAATAAACCACACGATTAATGAGTTAAAAAGTATTTAAAATCAGACTCCAAGGAGCAGAGGCGGCGAAATAGCGCAGCCTACCTTGTCCAGTCTAACCCCAAACTGCTCTGCGCCCTAAGTAATCTAAGGCGAACAGAGACTAGAGCACTGACCCGATCTTCCGGCCGAAGTAGGTCTGAAACTGCCCGTGCCAGCCCTCCGAAACAATCGGCACAAGCCGCGTCGGAACGGGGCTGCGGGTGTCAGATGATATTTCAATCAGGTAAGGTTCACAAAATACCAGTGACTGCACAGAAATAAACCTGGCAGCGGGCTCCTGGCTTGAGGGCACTTCTTGGTTCCATTGGCATGGCAGTGAAGGTGCACCGTCAGTGGACACTGTTACGGAGTCCGGCGGTCCTGCGGAGGCTGGGGGTGTGCTTGCCTCAGCTCCTGGCATCACCTAATGAGTTTGTTTTAGGTTTTGTTCCCTTTCCTAGAAGCCCAGTTTGGGTTTACTCCATTCACATTTTCTCATGGGGAAAGCGTATGTGCGGTAGCAGATCCTACCTTCAAAATAGTCACTGTGGCCTGGTGGTTATGGTCACAGACTTTTACTCTGAAGGAGTGTTTCCTGGTAGCTCAGTCTTTGAAGGTGGCAGTTCTTCTACTCCGCTAGGAGGGTCCGGTCTCTCACAGTCCCAATGAGGACAGTGTGCCTTTCAGGAGGTGGTGCAGGACGTGGTTATGGCTGTGGTGGCGAGAGCCCTTCGAGTTCACCCTGGGAAGCCTGTTACTGTGGCCAATCACAAGACTGTTTTGGCATTCACTGTGTCTTTAGCAGGGAAATAGGTCTCCCGAGTATCTTTGCGTGGGTTTCTGGCACATGTGTGTGAATGCTTGAGGTTGCCATCCTTTCAGGTAACAGGGTATGGGAGTGCCTGTTTTCCCCTGTATGTGAAAACGTTGGGCTTGTCATGCCAGTCTACCTTCTGTTCGGATTGTGGTACTCGGGGAATGGTTAAATGTGGTTAAAGTTCAGATCCTTTGGTCTTGGATGATGTTGTCCCTTTTAGAGGGCGAGGGCACTGGGGCCCCTTTCGTTCACCTGGATACTATTCTGGCTGCTCAGATTGTTATGGCTGCCATTGATCCTCGGGTTGGTTCTCTCACTTATGCCTCGTTTTGGATGGTCTCTCTCTGGTATTAGGAGTTTCCACTGACAATTTTGGCTTGTAGTTTAGGCTATGCCCTCCCTGGTGCAGGACGTTGGTAGACTGATAATAGCTTTTCAGGAATGTACTGAGTGTGCTGGTCTGTTGGCAGCTGGTGAGACAGGCGTGGTTGCTTAGAGACAATTCTTCAGACTTTATTCTCTCTTCAGCTGTGTCCTCAGGGGTTTTAATTGATGCCAGGGAGTCTCTGTGGATGAGTTCAGTGGAAGGTAGATCCTGGGAGGATGGCCTCTTCATAAAGATTCCTCTGGGGGGTACTCTGCCTTCTGAGACCTCTAGACGTTTTTGAGATGTAAGCATAGCTTGCCACATACAGGAGGTTCTTCAGCTGGGAAAAGGTGCAATTACTCCTCCTAAGACTTTTCAGATACATGTGGCCCATCACTTGTGCTTTGGCAAGGAAATTTTGGCCGCATTTTTCTCCTAGGCGTAAAGTCCCTTCTCAGAAGGGGGCCTCAATATGGGCTCCTGAATATCACGATGCTCGAGGGGCTGTCGGGGGACGCTGGTGTCAGCAGGTTCATTCAGTATGGCGGCAGGTTGTATCGGATCTATGGGTCCTAAGCGTTGTGGCCTTTGGCTCCGCATTAAAGTTCAAGCATGTTCTCCCAGGTAGAAGCGTCCTTCTAGGTCTGGATCCGGCGGTCCGGGTGAAGGGGCTTCTATGTCTAATCAGAGACTTGTTCTAGAAAGGGCCATCTATAGGTTGCAGAGCTAGGAATTGGGGCATATTCTTCTCTATTTTTGGTTCTGAGGTGTCAGGGGGCTTTTGACCGGTCCTGGATCTGTAATGAGTTTATTCGTGGATTGCTCTATTAGTTTGAAATGTGAATGATTCAGACGGCTGGTCCTTGTTAGGTCCGGGTGCTTTTTTGGATCATTGGATCTCCAGGATGCCTATGCTCACCCCTGTCACATTTCCGTCTCAGCAGGGTATGCATTTTGCTGTAGGGGGCGGTAGTTTCAGATTTTGCCTTCTGCCCTTTGGGTTTGGGTTCGAGTCTTCGTCCAGAGCGTTTGCAGTGGTTCTGGCTCCTCAGAGGACTAATCTTCTTGTAGGAAGGCTTTTCTCATTCATCCCTATTTAGACAATCTATTGGTGCAGTTCCACACAGAGTCTCAGTTGGTAGTTCCTGCGGAGTGGGATTTGGAGGTTCTAGAGGCGCTTGGATTTTTGCTACACTTGGGATACTCTTCTGTGGTTTTGTCCCTGAACGTGGTGTTCATAGGGGGCGCATTTTCGGATTCACAGGGGTTCTGTGACTTTTTCAGAACCGTGGTCGGGCTGCTTATTGGCTCATGTGCTGGTGTTGGTGGCCCAGGAAGCACCAATAGTGGTGGTTTGGCTGCGGGTTCTGGGTCATTTGGCATCAACTGTATTTCTGGGCTCTGCAGGACTCTTGGAGTTCTTAGATCTGGATGGATTTAAGTACTGGTCTGCTGCCTCTGGTCCATGTAAGGTGGTTTTGAAAGAGTGAATGGGGCAGTTTCAGGTTGACAATCTGGGGGCAAAGTATTTAATTTAATTAGGGGAGGGGATGTAGCCTTACGGCTAGTGCAGTCGTCCTCGAAGCTGGGGAACCGGGTTCGAGTCTTGGCAAAGACGCTCAACATCCTGTGATTCTGGGCGAATCGCTTAATCTCCTTGTGCCTAACAAAAGTTAATGTGCCCTTCCGTAACGAAATTGGTGCTCATGTAAAGTGCTCTGATACCCGATGTCTTGGGTCTAGATCGTGCTATATAAAACTCTAAAAAACTTTTTTTTAAATCCAGCAGGCAGGGCGGTCCAGGTCCGTACCCAGTCCAGGTCTCTGGACTTGATCGCACAGGATTTCTTCATCAGGTGCAGGATTATGTTCCGTCTCGGAGTGCTCTGTACATTCGGGTGAAGTTGACTGTCTGGGTAGATCTTTTGGGTTGGGGACTTCCGGCTGGTGGAATTTCTCCTTGCACCCATGTTTTTTCGCTTTGATGGTTCTGCTATTCCAATGAACAGTTTGTCTCATCTTTGGCCTTGGGATCTGCAATAGGCTTTTTCACCTTTTCAGTTCAGGTATTTTCTGGTCGAGGTCAATTCTGATTCCTCCGAGGAGGCTCAGAGCGAGTTAGTTCCCTCCCTGGGGTGCTGAGATGCAGTCAGGAATGGACACACCCAGTTGCCATGTCTACTCTATTCTCTGGCTCTTTCTCTATGTTCATTGAGGGAGTTGCTCTTGTTAGCATGGAGGTTTGTTGGTGAGGTTTGGCTGGTTTAGGGGTGCCTGTATTGTTCGCGGCGACTTAGCAGGCATCTGGGGGGGTTGCCTACTCTGTTTTCTTATGCCAGGTGTATAAGGCCTTTTCGGTCTGGTGTTTGCTGTAGAAGGGGGATCCCACCTTAGCCAGTCATTTTCTGGTTAGGCAGTTTTTTCAGGATGGGTAGTTGCCTAGATTTTTCCCAAGGGCTGTTGAACATTTTTCCCAGAGAAGGGTGTTCTTTCCCTGGTTATAATCCTCAGTTGATGTTGGGGCCTTGACTTGTGATCCATTTGAGCCCTTTATCGGGTTTGTTGCAACTTGTGACGTTTGTGCCTCCAGTCCCTTCTCCTTTGCACGTCATTCTGGAGGTGATTTTGACAGACTTTTGTCCAAAGCCTTCATCTTACATGGGGTGCGCTTTCCATTGTTTGGATGTGTAAAGGGCTTTTTGCTAAGGAACCTGGATGTACCGGAGTCATTCTTGCAAGGGAATGCTTTCTTTTTAAAAAAAATCTTTTTATTCATAATCCATGATCACAGAAAAAGGCACATTTAACAAAATAGACAACAAAAAGCAAAGAGCAAGAACCATAATACAATACAATACATCGTATTTTCATGAAGTCTAGTACATACACAATACAATAACAAATGTAAAAGGAGAAAAGGGATCTACACAGGGTGTTTATTCATCCAAATAGGCAGCCACGGGGCCCCAGATCTCACAGCCCAGTTTCTTTTTTCGTCTACCTTTTAGAACATGTAGACTAAACTCTATATTAAACATTGAAAGAAATCTAGCTCTCCATATTTCAAAGAAAGAACCATCCTTCTGCAGCCACATTGAGGCAATACACAACCTAGCCACTGCTGTAGCTAAGAATATTAAATAGCAAGATTTGTGGAGCAGTTGATCCTCAACCAATACCTCATCAACCCCCAACAAGACATGTGCCACTGAAAGTTGAATAGGCCCACCCAGGTTCTCCGCTAAAAAATTCTCTATGTGATCAAAAAACATTTTTAAATGCCCGCAAGAATAGAAAACATGTACCAAATCAGCATCACCAACCCCGCAACGAAAGCACTTTCCGTTATTAGAGCCCTCCCATTTAGAAATTTTAGCTGGAGTATAGTATAGATTAAAAACCGTCTTGTAATGCTGTGCACGAAGATTAGCTGACAAAAATATTCTCTCAGCCAATTCAATAGAGGTTTCAACTCGAGTGCCGAGGCACCCTAGCCTATTATTCCATTTTTTATATTTTGAGCCTCTAAATCATTTCCAAGAGTATCCAATAATAGGGTATAAAGTGTACCTATCCGTGCACTTTTCCTCACAGACCTCAATAAGGGGGTTACCTACAATTTTCCATCGGGCTCTAAGCAAATAATCCCGGACTTGCAGATATTTGAAAAAATCAAAACGAGATAGAAAAAATTGCTCTTTTAACATTTCAAAAGACATCAGATCCCCGTTGATGAATAAATCTCGAACATAATGAACCCCTTTTACCCGCCAACTATCGACCACTCGGTCCCTAAATATCGATGGAATAAGAGTGGTAGCAGTTAATGGAGTATACCACGATATCTTTTCTATCTTATACTTCTTTTTAATAACCTTCCATACTTTATAGGCAGTATTAAGCACCTTGAATCTAGTTCTTTTATAATAGCTCATATCAAGGTTAATAAACAGTCGAATTTTAGCATCGCTGCCCAACAACATTTGATAGATACAAGGAGCTTCAGCGATACAAGTCGGTTCTGCCCCAGTCAATAATACATTCATATGCTGTAATACACATACATCCATATCCATACTAATATAATAAAGAGAGAGCCCAAACCTTTGAGGCGGGTAATCTCAGGAACCACAGCACCAATCACAACACCCAATACAGCGTTGGAAAGGGCAGTTGCAGCAGAAGGACATAGGCTATGCAGACGCCCACCATATACATTTAAAAGGTAAAAGAACCGTGCCAGCAACGTAGTCCCTTGTGGGCGTGTCTGCGTTGTGCTGGGGGGCGTGACAAACGCTGGGGGCGTGTGGTACGTTCCGCCCTTCATGCCATGTCTCATATCGTGTGCTGTAGGCGTGTGCGGGGGGCGGGATTACGGAAAAAAAAGCGTGCGTTGTGCCCAATATTTCATTGTTTTTTCTTCCCAGGTTCTGTACATTCCAGCACCGGGTGTCCACCCTGCTCCCTTTAAATACCCCTGCACCCCATAATCATAACCCACCCGTACTCCTTAAAATACCCCAACACCCTTAAACACTAACCCATCTTAACCCTATAAATATGCCCTGTACCCCAAAACCCAAACCTATCCATAAACCCTAAAAATACCCCTGTACCCCAAAACCCAAACCTAGCCCTGAACCCTATAAATGCCCCTGTACCTCAAAACCCAAACCGAGCCCTGAACCCTAAAAATACCCCTGTACCCCCAAACCTAGCCCTGAACCCTAAAAATACCCCTGTACCTCAAAACCCAAACCTAGCCCTGAACCCTAAAAATACCCCTGTACCGCAAAACCCAAACCTAGCCCTGAACCCTAAAACACCCCTGTACCCCAAACCTAGCCCTGAACCCTTAAAATACCCCTGTACCCCAAATTCCAAACCTACCCCTGAAGCCTAAAAATACCCCTGTACCCCCAAACCTAGCCCTGAACCATAAAAATAACCCTGTACCCCAAAACCCAAACCTACCCTTGAACCCTAAAAATACCCCTGTACCCCAAAACCCAAACCTAGCCCTGAACCCTTAAAATACCCCTGTACCCCAAAACCCAAACCTACCCCTGAACCCTAAAAATACCCCTATACCCCAAAACCCAAACCTAGCCCTGAACCCTAAAAATACCCCTATACCCCAAAACCCAAACCTAGCCCTGAACCCTAAAAATACCCCTGTACCCCAAAACCCATGCCTATCCCTAAACACTAAAATTACCCCTGTACCCCAAAACCCAAAACTATATCTGAACCCTTAAAATACCCAAACACCCCAAAACATATACCTCAGTACCCCAAAACACATACCCCTATACCTATACTTACCTTACCCAAACATTTAAAAAAAAAACATGCTTTTACCATTCATGCAGTATCAACGAATTTCGTTGTATATGTATGTGTGGTAAAAGCATATAAAATGTAATGCCATGCGTTAAAATTGGCATTGTGGAGTCATGGTACTTTCGTAATGAAAGTATGCGGAGTGATGGTATGCGGAAAGAAAGTTGCGGAATAATGGGTATTTACCCTCCCCCGGTAAGTACATTGGTGGCACGGCGGCCCACATCTACAGCAACATACTCATATTTTTTCACCACCGATTTGAAAAATGCACAGGTCTCTCTCATTGATGGCCAGCACCGACATACACTTTCAGACACACCTCCCGCCACAAGTTCTAGAATTGCGAACTTTAGAGCTGGGGAGCTACGTTTGAATCTCGGCATCAGCTCAACATCATGTGATTCCAGGCAAATCGCTTTGTCTCCCCGTGCCTACCACAAATGAATGTGTTCTTCTGTAATGTAAATTGTGCTCATGCCATGTTGTCGCGTTCGCGCTATATAATATTGCAAGGAAAAATAAAGTAGGGAAACTCGTTCACACACTACTGAACGCGCACTCTTAAGTTCATCAGCAGTGCACTGTGAATCGGAGCGTTTCACAGGCCTGTCACAGATAAGAAATGCTATCAAAACGAAATCCTACAAAACAATATACTACTGGCCGGCAGCAATTCATACCCGGACAACGTCGGGACGGGCTGCTAGTCTAATAATATACGGCTGAAGCCTTCCCCCGTAACATTTACTATATCCAACAAAGTAATCACTCTGTTAACGTGGTTCGTAGTCCCCCTCTTGGGAATGAAGCCATGTTGTCGGCTAGAGGCCAGAGGTGTTATGACTTCTGCCAGTCGCGTCGCAAGAATTTTAGAATAGATCTTCCCATCGGCATTTAAAAGGGAAATTGGTCGATATGAAGCTGGTTGTTCAACAGGCTTATCTTTTTTTAAAATACTACAATGCTAGCCTCATCCCAAGTTACGGGAGGTGCACCTGCCTGAGCTGATCTCAGTGTGGCTAGTATATCATCCTTCAGGACTCCAAAGAAGATTTTATAGATCTCAAGTCGGAGTTTATCTGGTCCAGCAGCCTTTCCAAGTGCTAGCTCCTTTATAGCTCTTTCCACCTCTTCCATGGTTATACGGGCCTCAAGTAAGTCCGCATCTTGCCCGGCTAAATTATTATCGCAGAAGCGCTGAATCAGAGCCTCCGCCAATTGCGGGTCGTAGAGTTCTCCACTATATAAAGTTTCATAATAATCATGAAACACTTCTAGGATCCCAGGTTCAGTTTCTACAAGATTGCCCTTAGAATCAACTATTGCACTGATCCTCTGAGCTGCCTCTTTAGACCTGAGCTTCTGTGCTAGACATCGCCCACTAGACTCCCCATATTCGTAATTAAGTTGTTTCTTAACCGCATATTTCATAGCTATTTCTTTGCTCCACTGAAGATTTATTTTAGCTTTGCACCTAGCAACTTCAGTTTGAAGACCAGCAATGTCAGGACCTCTTTGTATGCCCAGCAACAGCTTTTCCTCTGCTTCAGCCAATGCCCTGTATAACTCCTGTAATGCAATCCGCATTTGTTTTTGCTTATACAAGCCAAAGCTTAAAGCTTCCCCCCTAAAAGTGGCTTTAAAAGCATCCCAGACACACCCCGTCCCTGCACTACCCCAATTAATCAAAAAGAAACACTCAATCCACTCTTTGATATGAGCTACAAACTTCTCATCCAACAATAATTTTTGATCAAAAGAAAAAACACGGGGTTTAGATCTAATCCCATTAAGCGGAAAAGTTGCCACCAAGGGGCCATGATCTGAAGTCACCCATGGGTACACCTGTATTCCAGCACCCGCCAATAACGAACTCGGAACAAAAAAATAATCCAGCCTTACAAATTTCTGGTGAGGGAAAGAATAGAAGGTGTACCCCGGCTCCTCCCCCCTCAAAGTGGCCCAAGCATCAAACAATCCATGAGCACTCATAAGAGATTGAAGGGTCTTAAATACCATTGGCTTCCTCCCAGTGTATCTGTACCTAACATCCTGTAAGGATTTAGCAGCGAGGTGTAGATTCAAATCACCGCAGATGACCAGTGGAGTAGACCATAAGGCCAATTCTACATTGAGCCATTCTAAAATCAGAGCCCATCAAAGTTTGACCCATATATAGAGCATACCGTGAATTTCTGATTTCCAATAGTGCATTCTACAATAGCCCACCTCCCCTGTTTATCCGCCTTAGCCCTTCCTGTACTTTGAATACGTTTTTTTGCTAAAATAGAGACACCCCACAGATTGATCAGTGGTAACCAATACACTATAGCCCAAATCCAATAATACTTACCCCAAGCTATATAGGTTTCCTGGAGACATATTAAATCACACTGCAGCATCTGCAGCTCACACGCAACCCGCTGCCTTTTATTAAAGTTATTTAAACCCCTTACATTCAACGAACAAATCCGAATGCCTCCCTGATTGCCTCTATCCCCCATCAGTTTTCCCTGTATTTTTAAACTTATAGCCTATGTGCCAAAAAACAACAATTGCCATACTCCTAACAATAGTACAATCATGGATTATTTTTTCCCCCCCAAACCCAGTACCACCCCCCACCCACAGACTACCCCCCCCACCCTCTGCCCCGCCAGACCCTCTCCCCCCACCCCAATTGAGGCGTAAGGACCATGTCCTCAGTGATGGGGAGTGACTATGAGCTGCACCCCCCCCCCCCTAGCTCCCACCCATGTTCTACTGCACCCATCAGAGATCATCCACTTCAAATCTCAAACCCTTTATCAGGACACAAAGAAGAAGAGAAAAAGAACCAACAATACCAGCAGAGGAGAAGAGAAGAGAAATGGGCCATAACTAAATGAATACCTATTAATCATTACATGGTCTTCACAAATTCTTGTGCAGCAATTTCTGAAACAAAATACTGGGTTTTTTCCTTATAGATCACTTTCAGCTTAGCAGGGTTTAACAGGAATGCCTGACCACCTTTCGCCTGAACTGCTGTAATCAGCTGACGCAATCTCCATCTTATCTGAACTGTAACCTTGCAAAAATCTGGGTGTACAAAAAAATCACACCCTTTACCAGAACGTTGCCTATCTGGCCTGAGCATACAATGCTTCATGTAGCAAGTAGTTGTTCAGGCAGATTAAAATTGCCCTCGGCCTTTCCCCAGACCCCCCCTTTTCCCCCTCTCTGCACAAAAGGAAATCTATGTGCCCTGATAATCTCTGTCTCCCAGTTCCAATACTTCAGATCAGGGAAAGCTTCCTTAAACATCTCGATGACAAATTGTCTAACATCTTTCCCTTCTCTGTTTTCAGGAACACCCAAGACGCGGAGATTGTTCCGTCTTGATCGATTTTCGAGGTCCATCAGTTTCCAGTCAATGTCCTCCTTTGTTTTTTGCAAATCTACAATCGCTGTCTGCTGATGGGCAAGCTGATCTTCTACCCCATAAATCCGTTCTTCTGCCTCCACTATACGTGTTGTTGCCTCTGCACATGATTTAACTATAAAGCGTACGGTGTTTTGTAGTTTGCGTACCGCCCCCTGAGTGCGCAGCCCTTCAGCCTTTGTTTCCTCCCCGTGAGCCATAATCACTTTATTTATAGTAATCAATGTGACCTGCCCCTCCGACTCTAAGGGAGGACTGGGAGAAGTTTATATATACTCCTGCTGGGGTGAAAGTGAATTATCCCATATTAGCTGGCCTGCCGAAGTCGGTATATCCTTAAAAAGAGGATTGCTTTGGTCCTGTATTTTCCGGACAGTCTCTTGGTTCATTGAGTACTCTGAGCTAGGATCGTCCTCCTCTGGGTGTGATTCAATCTCATCGCCCCAATCGCCAGCCACACTTACATTATCATTCTCCGAGATATTTGAGACATAGAATACAATTTCCCACCTGAGCCCGCAGATTCCGCATCATTTAGCCCATCAATGACGGGGTGCCCATTACTCTGTAAATTCTGTGCCTTCAATATGCTCTGCGCAGCTCCCCCTGTGTTTAATGGGTTGCCTCCAACCATCAAGTTCAAGCTTTTTTGTGGGTCAGGTTTAGAAGCAGTATCCCCTGACCTCTCTTTACCAGTCCCCACCGCAAAGTTGCTACCCAATACTGTAGTATTAGCAATGGTACTGGGAGCAGGGCTAGCAATATTGCATTGCTTCCTTCTGGCTCCTCCTACAACTTCTTCAGCAGCTACAATCGTTAATGTTTCATTATTGCCATTATTGCCAGCTACTGCTCCCGGCTCTGAGAATGCGGTTAGTTCAACAAAACGGTCTTGCTTTCTTTGCAAATTATGATCCTGCAAAGAAGGGGGGACCCATCTGAGTGGCCTTAAATGCATGGTTACGTTCTCTGGTTGGGTTGGCGTATGTAGTGATAGGTGTGGTGTCTTTGCTGGGTGTTCATGGGCACCCAGCAGTATGGCTGCACCAGTGGCTGAGTTGTGTGGTCCTCAGTGGTGGGGGTTTGTGGGGCTGTAACATGGGCTGCTACATCCCCTTTGGTACGTCACTTTAGGATTGCTGAGTTGGATTGTCGTGATACTGTTTTGGGTCACAGAGTTTTATCCTCTGTGTAGGAGTAGAGGTGTTTCTGTATGTGATCTGGACACTTTGTTAAGGTGTGTTCGGGACTCAGTTGTCCGTTTCTTTTTACTTACTACGTCTCATTGGTTAAGAAGGAAGGGGAGGGATGGGAGGTAATGCGTCCATTAATAACTGATAATGGCATTACTCCTTGTCCTTCTTCCTTGCCTTACTTCAAGCACACTCCCACCCTCCTAGTACAGAGCAACTGTGTGTCTGGTTGCACTTGTTTACATACAGGAGGAAGTGGTGGTGGTGGTGTTTTTATTCTAAGACAGAGGGGTCTTTTAGAGGCAAGGGAGTCTCCTTGGTTAAGAAGGAAGGCCCGATCTTCTGCCGACATTGCCGCTGCACCTTCACCCACCTCTAGACACCAGCAACAACCCCCAGCCCACCGGAGGTTGACAAACACAAACCACTAAGCTGCATCCTCCTCAATGTACGCTCCCTGCACAGACAAGCCGTAGAAATCTGGGACCTCCTCAACACTCACATGCCCGACGGCGCCTATCTCAGAGACCTGGACCAACGCCAGCTCCGCATCCGATATCGCAACTGCCATCCCCAACTGATACAAGATCCTGAGAAAAGACCTTCCCAACTGCCCGGAGGTGGCCCCGCCAGTGTCCAAAAAGCTCCCTCGGATTGACAACCACCAACTCGGATGATGCCTCGCACCCCATGGAACACATCCACTTCCAAATCCAGCCCAACCCCAGAATGACACTCCACGAAACACTCGCCTACAGAACACCTGGCCAGCACCTCTTTCACCAACGTCATCGCTGACCTCATCTCACCCCATGCCTTCGCCTCCACAGACTACATACTACTTGGAGACCTCAACTTCTACCTGGGCAACCACAGCAACACCAACACCACCGCCCTCCTAGAGAACCTCACAAACATAGGGTTGAAGCAACTTGTCTCCGCCCCCCCCATACAGCAGGACACACACACAACCCCATCTTCGCTGGAAGAAACAATATCTTCTTCAGCCACACCACGGAACTGCTTTGGACTGACCGGCACTGCATCAGTTTCTCCTTTACGAAACCCACCGCACACAAGCATGTGCGCCGCCTCCCACGCAGAATCAGGAACAAAGTCACTGAAGAACACCTCACCTCCGCCCTCACCTGTACTCCACCCCCAACTACGACAGACGCCAACACACCGGCAAGCAACCTCCACCAATGGATCGGCAAATGCAGCAACACTCTTGCCCCCCTCCAGAACACCACGAGACGACAACAAGAAAGCTAACTGGTTCACCACGACTCTACAAGAATCCAAGCGCTCCTGCTGAGGACTGGAAAAGACGTGGAGAAACATCAAAACTCCGGAAGCACGCTCCACCTACAAAACCGTCACCACTGCACACCACCAACTAATCAAATCCACAAAGAAAAACTTCCTCGAAGACAGAATCCTCTCCAACACCCACAACTCCAAGGAACTCTTCACCTTCATACAGGAATCTGCCAAACCCAACAGAGAAACAACTGATGTCCCACCCTCCCAAGACCTCTGCAATAGACTCAGCTCCATCTTTCACCTCAAGATCAAGAAGCTCTACAACAACTTCGACGACCAAGACCTCTGCGCCGCCCCAACCCCCACCCTCAGTGACGCCACCCAACAGACCCTTCTCACCTGCACCCCACTTATGACAGAAGTCACCTTAAAGACCATGAAGAGCATCCACTCTGGATCACCTTCTGGCCCGGGTCCGCCGCATATCTTTCACGGGACCGCCACTGCCATCGCACCTGAGCTACGTCAAACAATCAACTGCTTCCTCGAGACAGGCACATTCCCCAACTGGAAGCGCCCCAAAGTCGACTCCCTCCTAAAGCAGTGCTCCGAAGACCCGATGGCCCTCAAGAACTTCAGGCCCATCTCACTGATTCCATTTGCAGCCAAAGTCATCAAAAAAACAGTCAACACCCAGCTAGCACACTTAATCGAAACCAACAACATCCTAGAATCCTAGACACCTCTCAATCCAGATTCCGCAGCAACCACAACACAGAGACTTGCCGCCACTGACAACATCTGCATCTTTCTGACCAAGGCCAAACGGCAGCCCTCATCCTCCTGGATAGATCAGCAGCCTTCGACACAGTGTTCCACTGCACACTAGCCATCAGACTCCATGACGTCGGCATCCAAGGAAGGGCCCTAGACTGGTTACAATCATTCCTCTAAGGCAGAACACAGAGAATAAGACTCTTGTCCATCCTCTCTGAACTGACAGAGATCAGATGTGGAGTACCCAAAGGATCCTCCTTCAGGCCCACCTTCTTTAACGATTACTTGGCCCCCCTCGCAACCATAGTCAGAGACCAAAGGCTCAATATCATCTCTTACGCCGATGACACCAAATTCATCCCCTCCCTAACCAGGGAACTCGAAATCACCAGGTACAATTTCAAACAAGGAATGAAAGCTGTCACAACCTGGATGAGGAACAGCTGCCTGAAATGCAACTCGGAGAAAACAGAAGTCCTCATCCTTGGCTCCACGGCCTCCACATGGGAGAACACATGGTAACCCCCTCCGTCAGAAATTCACCCACCCCAATGGATCATGCATGTAACCTCAGCTTCATACTGGACTCATCACTCACCAGGAATCGCCAGATCAACGACATCTCCTCCGCATTCTTCAACACCCTCTGTATACTACGCAAGACACTCAAGTGGATTCCCCACGACTACAGGAAAACCGTCACTCACACACTCGTCACCAGCAGCCTGGACTACGGCAACGCCCTCTATGCTGGAATCAACCAAAAACTCCACCGCAAACTCCAGAACATCCAAAACGTCACCGCCAGACTAATCCTATATAGCCCACGCACAACTACATCATCCAACACCTCAGCGATCTTGACTGATTCCCTGTTGAAAGAAGAATAACTTTCAAGCTGCTCACGCACGCCTACAAGGCCCTCCACAACACCAGACCCCAATAACTCAACAACCGCATCTCCTTCCATGCCCCCAAGAGAAACCTCAGCTTAGCCAACTTCTCCTTAGCCACCGTCCCACACTTCTACAGGACCAGAGCAGGTGGAAGTTCCTTCTCCTACCTCGCAGCCAAGAACTGAACGAACTCCCCCTTCACCTCCCGCGAAGCCTGACACTGCACCAATTTAGGAAGGACCTCAACGGAACTGCTCACACCCACCCCCAGCTTCTTGAGACCATAACAGTGAGTAGTGCGCTTTACAAAACCCTGATTGATTGATGATCTTAGAAATTTGATCCGGACCGTCTTCCAATGACATCTTCCGGATTTACAAAGTCTTGACTAGTCAACAAAAGAAGGATACGTTTTAATTTCAAGTGCTATCAGTGAAAGAGTTGGATATCTAGACGGATGCTCAAGGTTGGGAAATGCTATTCAAAATCACGTACGGGTGGCACTACATACTGAAATGCCTGTATGTACTAGCTATGTCTTGCAATGACACATATAGAGAGGGTTTGGTAAAATGATGTTACTAATACATGCCTAGTGGTAACCACCTTCTGGAATGGTTTCCTCACTATTCACACTGGCAACAGATTTGGCTAGTTAACCTACATCTTTAGCATTGAGACATCCTCTTCGACTTCCGAAAGGCGGGATTCCGCTTCCGTGAAGGGAGCAGTTGTGCTGTGGAGATCCTGGCGGATGAGGGCCATGTCTACTCGTAGGTCCCCAATCTTGCTTTCCCTGGATGGATTCTTGACATGTTTTAATGGCCTGCAGGATGGTAGCCATGTAACCTTCCGGCTGACTGGTTGTGGGGGGCACGTTCTCACCATGGCTGGAGGCCACTGACTGGTACTGCTCTATTTGGGTCTGGTTCGAAGGGGGCTTTGTGCCTCTGTACTTCCCCATGGCTGTCTGGTCTCTCAGAGGGAAGCGGTCTGATCCCGCCATGTACGCCCTCGTTCATGCTCCTGGAATGCTGGCTGGCCCAGCTGTGTGAGACAAACTTGTGGCCTCAAGAGAGCTCTGTTGACAGGTGAGGCTTGGAATGCTAGATCCGCCGTGGTTACATTAGTCCGATCCCCAATTGTGCGTGGGAGAAGCAGTGTTCAAAGGGTGGGAAATCTCAGTAGAGGCAAGATCAGGCAAGGAAAGGGGGGTGTGGGGGTGGGGGAGTGACAGCCCTTCCCCACTGATTTCCCAGAGTATGCAGGCACCTGTGCGCAGCGAGCATGAGCCAGGGCTCTGGGGGACTCCCTGGATCTTCAAGGAGCTTCAAATGTGTAGTGCTGTCCCCCGCCGACTGCAGGTCTAATAGTGGTGTACCCACTCTTATTCAGACCCTCCAGTTTTTCGCGATTTGCAAAATAATCGCAAAATCAGCTGAAAGGCGCGATGACCGCGATTTTGACTTTTTGGGACGCGTAAAAGGTCTTCGGCAGGCAGCAAATAAGATGGTGACATCTTATTGGCTGTAAGCGCCTACGTCATCACGTGGGCCCGTACAGCTGTAATAGCTGCCTGCTTACTCCTCCGGCATTTATGCGAGTGGCTGCGTGCGCTTTAGAGGGAAAGGCATGTCTCCGAGAAAGCTGAGCAATAGCCATTTCTTCTTTTGACTACGCACACATCAAGATTCCCTCAAGAACAGAGAGGGTTCTTTCTTCTTCGCGAAGCAAGTCACCAACATTCTCACCTAGTATCCCAGTACTGCCACAACATTCCATGTGTACCTAACACTCCGCCTTTAATTCCTCTCACCAAAAGACACTTCGCATCTTCCGTTTCATGAAATGCTGGCAAAACTGCATTTGCATCGTCTTTTGTCTTGAAAATGACTGCGCACACCGAGTGGGTGCTGCCTCTGCCGAGCCCCCACCTTCACTGCACCCCAGCATTGCAAACATTCAGATATTCTGTCCCTGCTTCACTGTCTCTCCCTCAAAGATAGGAAAGTGAGGGCCTCACATATTTAGTCTATGTTGTGGTGCCGCCAATCTGTTTATTTTTCCCAGGGCGCTACATGTCCCGGTTCCGTTTGAAGGAGCTGTGGCTGTTTCTTGCTCCAGAAGACGCTACATGGTTCGTGCTGCAGTAAATAAAGGAAACCCATGTCCAAGGGGACAGGAGAAAAGCGGGTTACTTTGGGTGCAGGCGTTCTTGTGGTATAACATTTTTCAACTGGCTCATGAAGAGATTTTAAAAATGCAAACGAGGCTGCCAATATGTTTATCTTGCCCCGAGAGCATTCGTGAAATACAACAAAATAATAATGAAGATTTATTTACAGCCGGATGACAAAGTGGGATTGTAACTGGGCATTGAACCTTCACTCGACTTTCACCTTCAGTGCTAAACCAGAAATCATCTGATCATGTGCAAACAATTGTATTTTGCCGTACCTAAAACTGCAATGTATGCAATGGAAAAGCACTGGTCCCCTGCTAGGTGTAGTGAGTACTTCTGCCATTGAAACCTCTCAGAGGGTTTATTGTTACAGAAAGCAGAGCTAAGAACACCACAGCTTCGTCTCATGGAGAAGGAAGGGGCAGCGTTGGTGCTACGCTCCCACACTGGCACCCTGGGACTAACTGGCACAACTCCTGATGTTCAGCACCTTTGCCCCGGCACAGCCCCACACTCCATTCAGAATCTGCCTGCATTATGGTCCGGGGCTTGGATGACAATTTAGGAATTTTAAAGGAGACACACTGAAATACTTCAGCTTTACCCAGGAGTCTCTGGGCTACCTGTGATCGTAATATAAAACACGTTTCCCATTCTCTGATAATTATACTGGGCCCTATTTTCTTCATCCCTGAAGTAAACAATACTCTGTCTGGGTATTAGAAGTGTGACAGCCAATGAAAACCCAAGGTTATGCCTGGCTTTGACTCGGTTTGCGGTACTCCTGGACCATCAAGCCCGAAACAAGCCAAACTTTCTTGTGGCTTCTGCCCACTATGTTCCGGTAGGTAAGACCGCCGGTTTCTAACCTATGCTCTTGGGTAAAGTCATATGTAGTACTGGACTAGTTACCTCTGTACACAAAATGAGGGGGATCTGTATGACTAATTACACAACAATTTAAAAAGCACTTATAATTTTTTTATGCAATTCTATTATTGCGCTGTTCTTTCTAATGCAGAATGTTAGAGTGCTTTGCATCACACCCACGTATTAAACAGAGACAATAAATCATACACTTGTGAATTAAATGTGTATGACGTTACATATAAAAAAAGGGTTACAAGGTGTAAGAGTCCCCTATCACCCATACTACAAGGCATTAGGCTGTATTAGAAAGATTACAAGGTAAGAACTACAGGTAGCAAAAAGATCTCTGTGCCATAAGCCTGGGGAGGGGGGGTTGCTCGCAGAGGAGTTGTGGTGGGAATAGTCTCATGTTTGGGATGTAGACTGCACACACAGCACCTGTAAGTCACATTCAGGTGGGCTGTATTGTGAAAGGGCTTACACCTACCTCATACCACTGATCGGCGTAGCAGTGGCGCAACACAGGGCCCAGCAGCGCCACAGTTCGGTGGGGCCCCCAAACTCTATGAGGCCCCCTCAGCACAATACTCTGGCTGGAGGGCTCCCGATTGAGTTCAGAGGGGGTTCTTCCACGTACCTTGCAGGGTGGCCCCCCTCTGCTTTCATTACGCCAGTGCTGCGTAGAGCAATATTTAACATGCTTACATTAGCCATGGCAATGCATTACTACCCACTATGATCCTGTGCCCTAGGGCACCTGAGGAAGCGGTATCATGCCTCATGGGTCCAGGAGGCAGTGGTGCCCGGCAGGTGTGCTTACATGGGTGCTAGAACATCCCAGGGAGAAATAGGATCCCCTCTCATGAGGTTAGGATTGTAGCTGTGCTTCCAATGAGCTGAAGACACTTTAAACATGCCTATTTCAAAGTGGATTACTCTGCTAAAACGGTTTCCATTGATTTAAGGCTGAAAATGAATGATTATGAGGAAAATAAGGTGCCGCAAAAATGCTGCTAAATTTCCATATTTGTGCCGCTAAATTTCCATATTTGTGCCGCTAAATTTGCTAATCCATGCCGCAATATCCTGGGGGGTCTGCTTCTTAGACCTCCGGTCCAGGTCTGGTGTCTCCACTCGGGTCAATTCGGGGCCCCACAACTTAGGCCACGGGCCGATGCAGTTTCTCTCCCCACGTGTGCCCTGCGCACCCTGGGGTCAGGAGCACGCGCAGGTTCTTACCGCCGCCGCCGGTCCATAAAACTAGGACGCAGGAAAACCTCAGTCTCTCTGGAAACAGTTCCACATTCAATTTCAAACGTCGCATAGTGGTTGGGGGGGGCCTCTTCTATGGGCAGACGTGCAGGCCCGTCGATCACGCGTCAATCGACACCCGCTCCCCGTGGCAGCCCGCCCACTGAGGATCCACCACAGGTCTCCGATCGCGCCAGGCATCTATCTCCCTCAAGCTCCATGTTCTTCCTGAAGCAACGTTTGGTTGGAGGCGCCGTGCCGATCGCGGATCAACAGTAAGGGTGGGCGTAGTTCGCGAAGTAGCGCTACGCGAAGTGCACTTCGCACTACGCGAACTTCACGTAGCACTACGCGAGCTGCATAGTAGCATGTTCGCACTGTGCAAGATGCGTTTTCAATGATTGCACAGTGCGGATAAGCATCCGACACTGTGCAAGCATTGAAAACGGCATCTTGCACAGTGCGAGCTGTAGTTTTCTGCTGCTCGAGTAGATTATTACTCGAGCGGCAGCTTTCTCAACGCGAACAGGTAGTTTCTCATTGAGAGCGGTCGCGAGCATGCGCAACCACTCACAATGAGAAACCTGACCTCCTCGCGTTGAGAATCTCGAGTGGATTGCATTTTGCTTGGTCGCGGTCGCGAACATGACGTTCAGGACCGCGAACAAGCAAAAAATGACCGCTGCACTACGCATGTTCGCACTGTGCTACGTGCAGCTCGCGTAGTGCGAAGTTGCGAAAACTTCGCAAACTCCGCGAGCGTAGCGTAGTGCTTCGCCCAGGGTTAATCAACAGCCTCGTCACCCCAGCTGGACCCAGATGCTACGCTGAGGCCTCTCTGGGAGCGCACCACTTCGCCAGTCCGCTAGGACAAAGTCAGGAGATTCTCGAGCTCTGCAGCTTCCTCGGTGGCCGTCGGCCTCAGTAGGTGAGTGCAAGGTCTAGCCAATCAAGGGCCAGAGAGCATCTGCGTAGCTGTCAACTGGATTAGAGGAGGCAGGGTCCTTCAGCAGGCAGGTCACACCCGGGCTCCCCAAGCAGCGCTCGCCCTTGATCGTTGCACCTCCTCACTGTCAGAGTTAACCGCAAGGTGTCCTGCCGACTGCAGGGCGAGTGCCTCAACGGTAGCATGCAGCTGGTCGCAATATGACAGCCGGGAACCGCTGCTGTCTCCAACAGCAATGCAGCAGTTCTGCTGCTGCCCCCAGGTGCCCCTCCCTGCCTCGGTGCTGCTGCAGGTCGTTTTGGCCCTTAGCGCTCTCAGACCGTTCGCTCAGGTGCCAGGGCGCCAGACAGCCCCTGAAGCTGCTCTCAGTAGGTGCGAGTCCGGGTCTTGTGCCTCTGGAGCCAGTCAAGTGGCGGGGCTTCCGGGACCCTCCATAGCAGTTCGGAATGCCTCTCGGCAGTCATACAGCAGGTCTCCCAAATACAGGTTAGTCTGCCGACATTTTGTCGCGACCCTGGCTGGTCACAGCCGGCCGCCTCCGCATTCCCGGTCGATGTCTGCATAGGGGGTCAGGACTGCTATAGGTGCGGACTGCAGAGGGGTCCGGAACACTCTCAGAATGCGACCAACATCTTGGCTCCTACAAGATGAATTTAAATTGCACTCTATTACTTAGTTAGAAGGGAGGCAGCATGAGTTGATTCAGGACGGTATTCAGCTCCTATAGCACAATAACACAATACAGGAGGGAAAGCAATAAAGAAGTCTTTGATAAATTGCTTTATGGTTCTTTGTGGCTACAAGGATGAGTAATTAATTGTCTTCTGTTCTTAGTGAATCTTTGATTGCTGTGAGATGGACTATGAGTGAAGAGTATTTAAGGGCATTTTTGGGCAGGTCCAGCAAGTTAGGAAATACCTGACAAGGCAGCATGCAGATTAGATTAAAGCCCTAGTCTTCCATCTGGCATTGTAGGTGTTTTTAGTTGCTGGTGTGAATCTGCACCAGAATGTTTCTGCAGTCTGTTGGAATGTCCAAATGGCTGAATTTCAGGTGGTCAGGAAGCAGGCTGTGAGACTAAGAGACCCAAGGTCATAGTGAAGTATCTTGCACTTCTTCCTGGAAAGGAGCCTCAGGTGAAATTTCAGCAGGGTTGCTGGATACGTGGACACTTCCAGGAGGTTGCAGTTACCAGTACTGACTAGGCCGCACCTGGAAAATGAGGATCAGGGAATAGTGATCCGCCTTTGCCTTCCTCAGTGCCCTGAGCATAAAGGGGAAATGGGTTTACAAAACATTCAAGCAGATAATAGACCAACACCTGCTGGTTTAATACTGTCAGTTTCTTGTTCTGCAAGGTGGCAACATGTCCACTGTAGGCTGGCTCCATTTGTTTAAGATGCAAACTACTTTGTCTTGGTGGAGTTTCCAATCTTGGCAGTCTGAAAGAGCATAGCTCCGCACATCTGCCTAGTTGTTCTGGCATCCTGGAAGGAGATCCACACTGGTGAACACCTTGCTGTAGAACAGACAAGTCTCAAAGCTCCTGTTCCTCTTCTAAAAGAGAACAGAACCTAATTTCTTCTTCCTTGTGATGAAATACATGATAAGCAATGCTCACCTAGCTAGTTTCAGAAAAAACTACTGCACAGCCAGACTTTTAATACGTAGGCCCAAGATGTTGACATGGAGTGTCTTCTCTATATCTGACCAGGGGCGTCTGGTTGTTAGATCTTGCATGTGGGCACCCCAGTCCTCCATGGACGAGTATATTGTCATCACTATTCTATTTGTCAAAGGCTGGTATGGGAAGCCCACGCTGAGGTTTAATGGAAACCTCCACGACAGCAATGCCTATTTAAATTGTCTTGTCACCCACACAGTAATGTCCCATGAGCCATCAATCTGACACTGTTGGTGGTCTACTTCTTGCTGTATCTTGAGTCTGTAAAAGGGTATCAGACCTAGGCAGGATAACATCAGGTCCAGGAGGGATTTGTACATTCGCACAGAAACAGTCTGCTTGCAACAAAATATTTTGCCATCACCTAGAGCTTTATAGTCCTTTTCACCTAAGGAAAGGCATTCCCTGGCTACATGTTCAGGATTGCTTCCAAGTACTGGAGTCTTGTCAGTGGGTCGATGGAAGATTTTGCGATGTTTAGCATCAAACTGTGCAACAGACAGATATAGGTGGTCATAGAGATGTTTGCTTCTTCCTTAGAGTAAGCTTTGACGAGTCAGTCAGGGAGGGTATACCTGGTGACCCGGTCATCGCAGAAAGAACACCAGTGCTAGGCCCTTTGTGAATATTCGGGTGTAGAGTTGTCTGAAGTGGAGCGCCTTCAATTGGCAGTCCTGTCCCATCACTGTGGTTTTGATGTATGGGAATAGGATATATGCATCCTGAAGATCCATGGAGGTATGGTATTCTCCTTCCTGGAGTATCAAAAGAACTTCCTGGAGGGTCACCATTCAAAAGGATGGTTTCTTTAAGAAATTGTTTAATTTTCTGAGATCCAAAAGAGGTCTCCATTGTCACGTTTTCCTTTTTATTAAGAAGCACCTTAAGCAGAATCCCTATTTTGTTTAGAATGCACTCCTCCTCCTTCCATAGGCTCTGCCATAGCATTGCTTTTGGCCTCTACAGGATGAAACGCCCTAGACACATCCCTCTTGTCTGGAGGGATAATAGGAATACGCTTGACTCCTGTACTGGGTGAAACCTCTCTGTAAAAGCCGCCTTTCATAGATCAACAAAAGGAAGCTGAACCAGGACACCGGTACTACAAAGCGCCCATGGTTCACCCATATCTTGATATTTTGTATGGCATCATCCACATATTTTCTGAATATCTACAAGTCGACGGTCATGGCCATGATTATCGGTTAGGCTTCTGGACTCAGGCTGCGGAGCATAGCAATCCCTGAGGGTAAATATGAGAGGTACCCCTTAACAAGAGTCAAGGGAAGTAGGGTTATTTAACCAATGAACTAGGAGTATTCCCTTGAGTGAGAATAATTGGGAGAAGCCAAAAAAGGGGTCAGGGGGAAACAATACCACAAAACAAATATATATGAAGAATTCTTACAATTTATTGAAGTATACAAATGTTAAAAAGAGAGTGAACCCCAAATGGAACCCTCTCAGCGTAAGTAAAACAATAAAAAAAATTTTTATAAAAAAGGTTTCAATTTTGGCCAGCAAGATTGAATCACAAAAGACAGAAAAAACAGTAGGACATAAAATTTGTGCAATAATTCCGTAGAACCAGGGAAGCAGGCAGTCCGTCGTGAAACCACAGAACTACATAACATGAGGACATGAAGTTAATGCCCCTGGTTCTACACTTTAAAGATTAATGATAACCAGAGAAGTGAGCAGTCCTTTGCGGTGTATTAGAGAATCGGAACCCAATCCTGCAAGGACAAGACTTAGGCGCCTCTGGATTTTAACTTAAGAAAGAAGACCAGCAGCAGTACATATCTTAGGCACAACAACTCTGAATTGATTATACGCCTAGGTACCTATAGCTACAGGAATACCATACCGGATATACAATCCAGAGATACAGCCCTACACATTTGGCATTAAAAAATGGAACAACATAGAAACTCAATCTAAACATACGGACTCCAAGGGCAATTATATAGACCCCACCACCACGACAGAAACCAAAAGGTGTCTTGATAAAGGTGGACAATAACTTGGAAAACCACCGAAATGCGTCGACGCTTCACCCAGTATAATTCAGGATCTCGACATCTTAGCTGAAATATTGTATTATAGTACATATAGCTTAGGTGTTCACAATAGAGTCCAAATATACATCAAGTATTGCACAAATTTTATGTCCTACTGTTTTTTCTGTCTTTTGTGATTCAATCTTGCTGGCCAAAATTGAAACCTTTTTTATAAAAAATGTTTATTGTTTTACTTACACTGAGAGGGTTCCATTTGGGGTTCACTCTCTTTTTAACATTTGTATACTTCAATAAATTGTAAGAATTCTTCATATATATTTGTTTTGTGGTATTGTTTCCCCCTGACCCCTTTTTTGGCTTCTCCCAATTATTCTCACTCAAGGGAATACTCCTAGTTCACTGGCATAGCAATCCCTGCCTTCTTAGTACTGCTAGTACTGCAAGCTGGTGGAAACCAGCGTTAGATACTTCTGAGGCCACATCAATGACGCCTGATAATGCAGTGGTCCCTTCCTTTACTAGAGCTGTGGTGTTATCTTTTCTATTGTTCTGGGTTCAGATTTATTAGTGGTGAGACATCATGCCAAATTTGGTGGTCATAAAGACCAAAGATGGGCAAGGAATTTACAACTTTTATAGACGTTGCTGCAATTGAACTAACCCTGCTTCCAGCTTAGCAATCCTTTGGCTGTCTCTGTCTGGCGGTACAGAAACCAACATAACACTGCATTCTTTGATCGTCTCTGTGCTGCTGCTATTATGATAAAATCTGCTTTGGATGTCCCATCAAGAAGGCTGGTACTGTATCTGGAGCCCTTTTCCAAGCGCACCCCTATTGTTTCCATGGTTGCTGGTATCTATTATTTTAAGGCCCTAGACCGTACAAAATCGAGTATGGGGGATAGCCTTTATAGCCTTTTGAGGTCCCTTTTCAAAATCATAGAGAAAGCATTGCTTCTTTTTAGATTCCATTGGGAGATTGTTTCTTATTTACTCTTTCCAACTGTGCATGAAAATAGGTGAAGCCATCCGGTCAGGTGTCAAGTTGAGAAGATTTGTCTCCCTATTTTGGTAATAGTAATCCTCCAATTTCTATTTGTAGTTCTCCTGCTCTCCATCTTGCAGTTCCTCCTCTTCCTTCATTTCTGAGAATTGATTAGAATCAGAGGTAACTTGTTTTCGTATGCCTCTAGTTTTTGGTGGGACTAGGTGTTTAACGCCTCAGCAGGTGAGTAAGAAGCCGCTAGTATCAGAGATGGTAGAAGTGGTGGTGGCCGTGAAGGTTCTTTCTGTGGAAGTGGCACCAAAGGAAACCAAGGAGGTGAGCTGGCAGCTGGGCAACCGGCTGACAAATGAGTTTTTGAAAGTTGGTCATCGTCTGTTGAAGTGTCATTATAAATGCCTTTTTAATAGCGTCAAGGACAAAATTATTGTAAAGGATCTTCAGACAATAGCGTCAAGGACAAAATTATTGTAAAGAATCTTCAGACACAAAAGTCTATGGTTGATAATGATACTCTTGAAATTCTGTCTTTACCTCATACCTCCTCCTTAAATTTCAGCACATTAAACACAAAACTGCGTTGGTCTACACACTGCTCCTGAGACGTTACCTGATCACTTCACGTCAGCTTCAATCTCTTTTGTGCAACTCTGGTGGAAGGGCTTGTTGGAGCAGTTTTCATGGAGTCCTCTCCAGATGATGGTGCATCCCCCTTGAGAAGGAATTTTCTGTTTCTCCAGTAGATAAACTAGCTACTTCCTCTCGCTATCCTTAAAAAGTCATATCACAGTAAGAAGCTTTGTGCGCTGGATGAAGGCAAAAAAAACACTGATCATGTGGGTCATCAGTGTTTATTTTCTGTCCACAGTCAGAGCAAGATTTGAAGAGAGTTATTTTCTCCTTGGTAGTCATAATCGCAGTTGGTTACAGAAAATGTTCCCCGTGGCCCAGAAGATGTTGATGTGGTTGCTGTACTAATAAACAAATACTATTACTATTACTGAGGCCTATGGCCATTTTAGCATGGCTCACTGCTAATGAAAATTAACATGGAATCCCACCCTAATGACGGTGTAATGATTCCAGCATTCAAATCTTTGAAAGCTCCATTACTGGAGGACTCACTGACCCACCCTCTCAGCAAAAAATACAGGGTAATAGAAAGCAGTTATGTCACACCAAATTACATCCTCAGATGAGACACAGTTCGCATACTAACTGCCATCACCATAGCCAACAATATAGTTCCAACCAAGATTTTGTTTTGGCCATCTGAACGCTATTGCCAGTTATTGGGGATTCCCAGCCTGACAACTGGGAAAGATTCAAGGATGTGAATATGGATTAGTTACTTACCTGTAATCCTAGTTCTCTTCCAGGGGTATACTCATTAAAGTCATAAGCACTGAATTATCTCCGCCCATGAGCGGGAACCCGGAACACATAACAATATACATATATATGTGTAAATATATAAAAACGTACATAGTACTAACTAATTATACACATATACATGTATAATAACCATAATATGCAGCCTAACATATATACATAGGCTAATAAAGCCACAATTACACATGTTCTGAAGCCTGAAAATATGCTATATATAAATGCAATAAACAGGCATGAGCCTAAAATGCATTTCATAACCATGAAAAAACTTTTATTTTCATCAAAGAACCTGTTGTAAACAGTTATTAGCCTAAAAGGCTGCATATGAAAATGTGTCTGTGTACAGAAAATCAGACTGGCACCCTGCCTTTAAGGCCCCAGAGAATCTGCACACTTTGCCTTTAAGGCCTCTAGGAGAACTCTGTTCCCATCATGCACCACAGGTGACAGTTAGGTCAGTTCTTTTGTACGGTACAGTAAACATTAGCAGGAAACTGCCCTTAAAAACTTTATATTATATATTGAAAACTTCAATGCCACTGCTCGCCCGGGGAGGCGGGAGGGTGCTTATGACTTTAATGAGTATACCCCTGGAAGAGAACTAGGATTACAGGTAAGTAACTAATCCTTCTCTTCCAGGGGATACTCATTAATAGTCATAAGCACTGAATAGAGTAGCAAGCTCATACCCACTAGAAGCGGGCGAACAGATAAATGCATAGCTATATTTCAAACAACACAGTGTTTAACTAGAAGTAGCAAACAAATTTCTCAGTGATGCTTGTCCCACTTGAGCATCTGTTTGCGCATCAGAATCCAAGCAATAATGGCGTGTAAACGTATGCACTGAATGCCAAGTAGCTGCTTTACATATCTCTGACATAGCCACATTCCTGAGGAGAGCTGTTGTAGAAGCTTTTCCCCTCGTAGAATGAGCCCTAGGTCTACCTGATAAAGACTTGTGGGCTAGCTGATAGGCCAATAAGATACATGACACTATCCATCTAGAAATGGATCTCTTGGATGCTGCCAAACCAGTATTCGTAGGACCATAGTTCACAAACAAACGGTCTGTGTGTCTCATAGTCTTGGTTTTATCTAAGTAAAACTTCAAAACCCTTTTTAGATCTAAAGAGTGCAAAGCCCGCTCAGCCGGACTTGAAGGGTTTGGAAAGAAAGTAGGCAATGTTATGGATTGGTTAATATGAAAATCCGACACCACCTTAGGTAGAAACGAAGGATGAGTCCTGAGCACCACTCTGTTTGCATGAAAAACTGTGTACGGTTCCTTGCAACACAGAGCCTGAATTTCGCTCACTCTACGAGCAGACGTGATAGCCACCAGGAATGCTACTTTCCAAGATAAGTGTTGCAATGACGCTTTATGTATGGGCTTAAAGGGTGGGCCCATCAACTTAGTCAACACCACATTAAGCTCCCAAGGTGGAGAAGGAGATCTGACTGGAGGAAACACCTTTCTTAATCCCTCTAGAAAATCCTTCACCACAGGCATCCGAAAAAACGATATCTGTGTTGGCGATTTTCTATAAGCAGTTATTGCAGCAAGATGGACTCTGATAGAATTAAACTGCAAACCAGACTCAGCAAGATAAAGAAGATAAGGCAAGATCACCTGTTCTTGGCCTCGAATAGGGTCAAGACCCTTGCTCTGACTCCAAAGAAAAAAGCGTTTCCACTTAAATCCGTAGGACTGTCTTGTAGAAGGCCGCTTTGCCTCTTTAAGAATGTTCATACACTCCGGATTTAGCTGTAAATGCCCGTACTGGATGACTTCAGGAGCCATGCTGCCAGGCGCAGGGAGGGCAGATTGGGATGAAATAGACGCCCCTCCTGTTTGGACAGAAGATCCGGGCGACAAGGTAATCTCCTGTGTGGCCTGATTGACAACTGGAGGAGATCTGGGAAACACCATTGGCGTGGCCACTCTGGGCAAATCAATATCATTCTGGATTTGGTCTTGTACATCCTGTTGATCACTGCTGGTATCAACGGTGTCGGCGGGAAGGCGTACAGCAAATTTTGACACCAGTCTATCAAAAGGGCATTCCCTTGAGACCCTTTCTGGGAGAACCTGGACGCGAAGACGGGGCATTTTGCGTTTGCCGCGTCTGCGAACAGATCGATGTCTGGTGTTCCCCAAGCCTGGAAAATGCTGTGTGCGACTTCTTCGTTGAGAACCCAGTCGTGCGCTTCGACGAAGTCTCTGCTGAGGTCGTCCGCCTGCGTGTTGAGGCTCCCTGGCAAGTGAACTGCCGTTATGGACAGGTCTCGTGCAAGTAGCCAGTGCCAGATGGTCTGAGCTTCTATGGACAGAGTCCTGGACCTGGTACCCCCCTGCTTGTTTAAGTAATACATTGTAGTTGTATTGTCTGTTTGCACCAAGAGGGACCGAGTCTGAAGAGATGGAGCCAGGGACTTGAGAGCGAGATGGACCGCTCTGAGTTCGAGTAGATTGATATGATACCCTTTCTCGAAATCTGACCATAGCCCTTGTACTTGCAGCGGGCCCATATGTGCTCCCCAACCTTGGAGAGAGGCATCTGTGATCAGAGTCTGCGTTGGTGGGTCCTGATGAAAAGGAACTCCCTTCATCAAGTGTGTCTTCTTCATCCACCATCGAATGGAATCTTTTGCAGACTGTTGGAGAAGAATTTGATCCTCCCAGCATCCCGTCCTCTGCTTCCATTGATCTTCTAGACACTGCTGTAGAGGACGCATCTGCAAACGTGCGTTTGGCACTATGAAGACGCACGATGCCATGGATCCCAGAAGAGAGGACACTTGCCGAACTGTCGGACGTGCAGACTGAAGGAGAAACACACACTTTGTCTTGATGGATGACCACCTCTCCTCCGAAGGACACACGTTTTCTTTTGCCGTGTCCAGTTGTGCACCCAGATAGTGGATCTTCTGGGTGGGATTCATTATGGACTTTTTGTAATTGACTTGAAGACCCAACTTGTACATGAGTTGGAGGCATATCGATAGATGTTCTTCCAGTAGAGATGGGGATGAACTCTTCAGAAGCCAGTCGTCTAAGTACGGATAAATGAAAATCCGTTGTTTTCGAAGACAAGCAGCCACTACCGCCATACATTTTGAAAAAGTTCTGGGAGCTGATCTCAGGCCAAAGGGGAGCACTGCGTACTGATAATGACGAGCCCCTACTTGAAATCTGAGAAACTTGCGATGTTTTCTGGATACTGGGACATGAAAATAAGCATCTTTCAGATCTTTGGAACACATCCAATCCCCCTGGTGTAATTGAGGGAAAATCTGATGAAGAGCCAGCATTCGAAACCTCTCCTTCCGAATGAATTTGTTCAAACGCCTCAAGTCCAGAATGGGTCTGAACTCCGTAACTGGACCTTTTTTCTTTACAAGAAAAAACCGAGAGTACAGGCCCTGACCTCTCTGATGAAAAGGCACTGGTTCTATGGCATTCTTCTTCAGAAGGACATCCGCTTCCTGTTGTAAGCGCATTAAGTTCCACTGTACCATTTTCAGAGGACGCATGACAGGAAGTGGCTTCTTGAATTTCAAAAGGTACCCGCTCTGAATGACATTGAGTACCCATTTGTCCTTTGTGATCTGTTTCCACTCTTCCAGATAACACACAATACTTCCTCCAACCGGAGTGGCACACGTTGTGGAGGAAGCTTCCATTCATTGTTTTTGAGGCTGCTTGGTAGCTGATGATTGCTGCCTATTTCCGCTGCCTCTGCCTCGTCCAGGTCGCCTCTGCTGGAATTGCGATCTCTGTTGACTCTGGCCTTGATTTTGCGAGGACCAATTCGTCTGTTGGCCCCTCTGCTGAAAAGATCTTTTGTCATAGGGACGAAAATTACCTCGACGCTTAAACTCTTTTTTCTTTTCAAGACCAACGGCCTTAAGAGTGTCTAACTCCACTTTAATTTTAGACATCTCGTCGTCGGCGTGAGATCCAAACAGAGTCGAACCATTAAAAGGTAGATTTACCATCTTTCTCTGAGCCTCAGGTTTTAGACCCGTAAGGCGAAGCCAAGCCGTACGTCTAGCACAAACACCATGTGCATAACCATGAGCTGACAGATCCGCCGCATCAGCAGCCGCACTAATGCTTTGATTAGCCACCAATCCTCCTTCTTCCACTATTTCCAGGAAGTCTTTCTGATCCTCCTTAGGGAGTTTTTCTGCAAAACGATAAACTGAGTCCCACAGCAGACGATCATAGCGGCCCAATAAGGCTGACGCACTGGCCACTCTCATGACCGAACCTGAGGTGTTGCACATTCGTCTCCCCAAGGAATCCATACTCTTACTATCCTTCTCTGGAGGAGCAGAAGAGGTAGATGTTGCCGAATGTGCTTTTCTGACTGCCGCCACAATAAGAGAGTCTGGAGGTGGGTCAGAACGCAAAAATAAAGGATCTTCCTCTGGAGCCTTGTACTTCTTTGCAATCCTAGAAGGTCCTGAACCCACTGTGGCCGGAGTTAAGAAAGTTTTCATCGCTGGTTCTATCAACCCGGGCACTAACGGCAGAAGAGGCCTACCAGTCGTCTTGTGATGTAGGGTTTCAAAGATGACTGACGTTGCTATTTGAGGAACTGCCATCTTGATCTTGAACTTATTCGCCCCACGACATAACACATCATTAAATGTGCCCAAATCATCCACTGGAGACACTCTGGACGGAGGAGTAGATGATATTGTGGGAGAATAGTCTCTATATGAAGATCTTGTAGAAGACGAAGATGACTTAGAAGACGGAGAAGGAGTTCTACGCCTCTCTTGAGGAGTTGCAGATCGCTGCCTCCTTCGCTCCCTTGAACGAGATTTCCGTCCTTCTACAGACTTAGGAGATGGAGCAGGAGTCCTACGCTTCTCTTGAGGAGTTGCAGATCGCTGCCTCCTTCGCTCCCTTGATCGAGATTTCTCTCTTTCCAATAATCTCGAACGTGATCTTCTTTGCAGCTCCGTCCGAGGAACCGGAGCTCTGTCACCCAATAATGGACGCATCTTCCAATGCCGAAGACTTTCCAGCCATCTCGGTGACAAGTTGATAGGCCGACCTACACGCTCAGGTGAAGCTTCAGGTGACACCTGCACAATATTCAGGTCTGCTGAAGACTTGGAAGCTCCGGAGACTACACTGTGCTCAGATACCACTGAGCAAGATGGAGTCCGCTGACTGGGCACCAATTGTCTATCATCTGCCTGGCCTGAGGTAGAGCCCGACTGAGCCACCATAGAAGAATCCTGATGCACTGTCTCTTGTCCCACCGCATCTTTTTGTTGATCCTGCGGTGAAGAAACCACTCTAGGCTCAGGACTTATGTCTGACCTCGACAAAGACCTAAGTGAGGTCCGAGAGGCTGATCGTGACAGTCTCAACGCCGACCTGTGCACAGGTGGGGGAGACCTAGACATTCCATGCTTCGAGCCCGAAGCATGCTTTCGACGCCGATCTACGTCGCGATGGAGACTTTGACCTCCTCTTCTTAGACCTCGACGTCGAATCCTTTGACGCCGATCTTCCTCTCGACGTCGATCTCTTCCTCGACGACGATGTATGAATCTCCTTCGACGTCGACGCTTTACTCTTCGACGTCGATATATGATCCTTCGACGTCGACACTTTACTCCTCGACGTCGACCCATGATCCTTCGACGTCGAACGCATCTTCTCCTTCGACGTCGCTCTCTCACCATCCTTCGACGTCGAGCGTTGAACCCCCGACGTCGTCCTTACTGCAATCGACACCAGATGTCTCGACGTTGATAAAGATCTCGACGGCGAAGGTCGAGATGCTGTATACTGCCTCACCGGCGAAGTCTTCGACGTCGACGGAGGCCTCTTCGACGTCGACGGAGTCCTCTTCGACGCCGACGGCGATCTGGATCTCGACGTCGAACACCTCTTTTTCGCAGGAAAAGCTTCCTGGAGTCGATTTTTCTTCGTTTTACCTTCTGGAGACGCTGATCTTCGACGTTTAGGCTGAGAAGATGGCTTAGAAGTCGATAAGAAAACCTTAGAACTCTTCTCACCACGATTCTCTCTCTCCAGAAGGCCCAGAAGCCTCATTTTCTCTCTTTCTTTTAAAGTCCTACTAGAAAGGTTGAGGCAATGATAACAATCTTCCACCTTATGAGTATCAGGAAGACACACCACACAAACAGAGTGTGGATCAGTTTTTGCCATTTTCTTCCCACAGGAAGGACATTTATAAAATAAAGGTGGCATACTGACTAAAAAATTCACAACAGTTTAGTCAGAAAAAAGGTAATAAACACCACCAAAGTACTATTTGTCAAAAAATGTCAAGAAAAATCCAACTTCTGACAGAAAATATTACAAATGAGCAGAGCTCAAGTTCCAGGTTCCTCACAGAACAAGCCGGAAAAAAGAACTGACCTAACTGTCACCTGTGGTGCATGATGGGAACAGAGTTCTCCTAGAGGCCTTAAAGGCAAAGTGTGCAGATTCTCTGGGGCCTTAAAGGCAGGGTGCCAGTCTGATTTTCTGTACACAGACAAATTTTCATATGCAGCCTTTTAGGCTAATAACTGTTTACAACAGGTTCTTTGATGAAAATAAAAGTTTTTTCATGGTTATGAAATGCATTTTAGGCTCATGCCTGTTTATTGCATTTATATATAGCATATTTTCAGGCTTCAGAACATGTGTAATTGTGGCTTTATTAGCTTATGTATATATGTTAGGCTGCATATTATGGTTATTATACATGTATATGTGTATAATTAGTTAGTACTATGTACGTTTTTATATATTTACACATATATATGTATATTGTTATGTGTTCCGGGTTCCCGCTCATGGGCGGAGATAATTCAGTGCTTATGACTATTAATGAGTATCCCCTGGAAGAGAAATGAAAGATCTAGTGCTGGAAAAGTTGTAGCTATAGCAGTAAGTATAGGAGTGTTTCAATGGTTTTGTGTGCAAGATCTCCCATGAGAATGTCTTTGAGAGGTGATGTCTCTTCTTGGTATATGGCAACTTTTAATTTTGTACTTTAGAATGGATGCTCTATGGACAGAAGACCTTCTCAGAGAATTCTTACTAGAGGCACAGGTATTACTGATGGGGGAACCACAGGAGTTGGAGCCATAAGTGGAACTGGAGGCACAACTGGAGCCTGAACCACAGGGTGGAACCAGAGATTTGGCCACCAATGGAAATACTGCAAACACCTGTGGTGGAGACTATCAAGAAGGTGAAGGGAAAGGCAATATCTCTATTGCAGGTGTCACTTCTTTTGCAGGAGAATAGGCTCTTTACTATTGGAGTCACACCTTCCTGGTAAGCCTCTCAACTGTGACTAGTGATTCGATTATAAAGAGCCCTTCAACTTTGAACCCTAACATTTGTTTGTCATTGTGTGATCTTTTGATGTCGAATCAACTCTCACTGGAGAGCAGGAAGCAACCATACCAGTTCTCCAGTTTAAGTACTTTGATGGCAGTAGTCGTTGTGAAAAGACCTTCTCAGAGGAGCATCTTCTTGGTTCTCCTGAGGGAGCGTGTGAGAGCGGAGGCAGAAGGAGCCCCTTCCCCATGTTTCACAGACCTCTCTGATCCGGTCTTACAGGCTCATACCAGATTTATTTTGCCTGTCAAAAAGCAGTTTTTTTCTATTTTTCCAGGTTATTTGAAACAGTTTCAAGAAAATGTCAATCTTCTGTTGAGTGAGACTTCAGCAAACATACAAGGCACAGGAGTCTTTTTCACAATTTTTTTCCCACCGAGAAGAACTTCACAAATAAAAATTACATTTTGGTGAAGATTCCTGACAATAAATGTGAAGTGAGATGTACATCTGAAGGCTTGGGAAGATTTTCCACTGCCTTCAACCGCGAGTCGCAGAAGCATTGAATAGAGATGCACCTGCTTCTATAGTAATGTGGCTCCGTAACACAATCTGACCCTCCCACCCCACCATGCGCTATATAAATACTGAAGTGACAGCTATCAAAGAGTACACCCGAGCAGAACCAGATATTTCAGTTTGTGATCGCTTTCTACTTTAACAAAGGTTTTGTTTCTATCAAGCATTCTGCAAACCTTTGCCATTGCACTGAAATAATTAAATACGGATGTAGACTTAATATAAAATTTAAAAACGTAAATGGGGCTTTAAGGAGAGGGTAATGGACTTATAAGGCAGACCAGGGGATGGGGTGACGAGGCAGAGAGAGGAGGCAGGGGAGGTGGCAAGGTTTGGTTGTAAAGAGGGACGAATGGGACAGGATCGAAAGGTAAAATACAGGCAACAGACTAAAACAAGTAAGGCTTAAAGCAAAGAAAAGTTACGGGCATCCTGATATATTATGTATATGTTTGCATGGATGTCTGAACCATGCTCTCAATCGCTGTAAGTGTACGACTCGCAGCCTTTATCATCTGACATAAACCTGCACATGTTCTGTTGATTTCCTACCGTTTTTTATCTATTTGGTATGGATGTTTATTTTTGCCTCTTTCCTTGTAGCCTAATGCTAATTTACTGTTATCACTTGAGAACACATGCATATTTGTAATACAAGTATGTACTGCAGTCCTTACCCTTATCACAATTGTTGCTGTTCTACAGACTATACTTTTAAAACTTAATAAAAACAACTTTAAAAAAATAAAGTATTGAACAGTTACCCATGTAGATTCTTGCCACACTGTAAGCGAAGTCTCTTGCTGCAAGTTCCATAAAAGTGGGCCCCTTCAAGGTAGCCTCTCGTATAAAGACTCCCAGTTTATCCACTGCAGATTGTGTCAGTGCTACAGAGGACTTCAACGCAGGTACTGATGAGGCCAAATCCAGCTTCGCCTGAAAGAAAATGAAACGCTTATTAAAGACTGAAATGGTCCTATGGATAGAGGATGCCCACACTGCCAAAGTGCTGGTGCTGCTTGGGGGATGAGCACGTTGTTAGAGGGCCGCTGCATTGGCAATCGAGTGATGAGACGAGGCACACATCACCCAAACACTTCTTCGTCAATATAGCATTCTTCATGAAACCACAGGCTTTGTATATTGTACTGTCATAAGGCTGAAAATACTGGACATAAATAATATAGCAGTAACATGAATAGCTCTTTTAGAGCCCTTTACGACTCGAGTTGCTTAGTACAGGAGTCAAGGGAATGTGAAACTAGGATTAACGTTTTCCGCCGGTATTTCCCACCTCCCGAACCACACGATAAGGAACTTTCAGGAACCGAATGGGGAATAACAAGCAGGCCCTGAAATTATCCGGCCATTTTACGCATGAGATTTCCAAACTGCAAAACCACTTCACACATGAATGCCACATGCTTTCAATCTGAATTTGTACCGATGTTACCACTTCTCATAACTCGTCATCTGTGTTATAGTGCATCTGCCCCCATTCTTTGTCTCGATTGTATTAAGGAAATGAGGTGAATCTCTGCCTCTGAGTCCCCCTCCACTATCTTCATCTTCTCCCCACATGGTGTAGGACAGACAGCAATCCTCTTGAGGTATAACTACTGCAGCAGACTTGCATGCTTAAGAGGAAACAAATTAGGACTCACATGCAATATTCCTATAAGGTTTGTGCAGTTTTCTGACCATTTTGATGAAACAGGCAGTGGGGAAGTTCAAAGAAAGTAGGGATGGCTTGAAGCCATCCCCTTTCAGCCTAAAAAGCATGCCAGTATATTGGCTGAGCCTCTAGCATTAATCCAGTAGGGTACAGCTGGCAGCAACCTTGCATCACGTGGAAGAGACCAGGCCACAGCACCAGATAATATTGATAAGACCCTTTAATGAGGCCATACGGATTAGTTACTTACCTGTAATCCTAGTTCTCTTCCAGGGGTATCCTCATCAAAGTCATAAGCATTAGAATATTCCCGCCCATGCGCGGGACCCCGGAAACAATATATTATATGTGCCCCACATATATATAGACATATATATATAAATATATATATATATAAAAATAAGCAATTGCAGCCAAATAAAACAACAGAGCTGTAATATGCTGTGAAGAATTTCCACCATACAGTGTATTTTGCATTAGAAACATGAGAAACAACACCAATGCTTGTTTAGAAACTGTTTTAATGCTTAAAAAACAGTAGAAATTCTCATAACACACTGTAAACATATACAGCTCCCAGGCTGCATTGCAAATCCCCAGTCTAAAAAGACTGAAAAGCTAACCTGCAGCTGAATGCACTAAAACTGACGCTGTGCCTTTAAGGCACCTCTGCCCCTAGCTTCCCATCATGCCTCAGGGGTTACAGTTAGGTCAGTTGTTCTTTTCGGAGACTGAAAACCAAACCATGGTAATAACAGGTTAAAAAACATCTCCTATGTAATAAACAAAGTCCTTTGCCCGGGGAGGCGGGAGGGTTGCTTATGACTTTGATGAGGATACCCCTGGAAGAGAACTAGGATTACAGGTAAGTAACTAATCCTTCTCTTCCAGGGGATCCTCATCAATAGTCATAAGCATTAGAATAGAGTAGCGAGCCTCACCTCATCCCTGCGGGCAAAGGAATCAACAGATAACATTCATATCCGTAGGCCCAAGAATAGGCCTTACTCTACCCAAAAAGGTTTCTCAAGGAGGCTTGCCCTACTTGAGAATCCGCTCTGGAATCAGACTCTAGGCAATAATGCCTTGTAAAAGTATGGACTGATTTCCATGTCGCAGCCTTGCATATTTCTGACATAGGAATGTCATGCAAAAAAGCTATTGTGGCTGCTTTCCCTCTAGTGGAATGAGCTTTGGGTGAATGTAACAAAGGTTTGCCAGCCAGCTGGTAAGCTAGTTTGATACAAGAGACAATCCATCTGGAGATGGATCTTTTGGCTGCTGCAAACCCGGTCCTCATAGCACCATAATTGACAAAGAGTTGGTCTGACTTTCTGGTGTCCTTCGTTCTTTCTAGGTAAAACTTTAGCACCCGTTTAAGATCTAACGAGTGCAACGACCTCTCAGCTGGGGTCGATGGGTTAGGAAAGAACGAAGGAAGGGTAATCGTTTGATTTATGTGAAAATCCGATACCACCTTTGGAAGGAAAGATGGGTGAGCCCTCATTACCACTCTGTTGTGGTGAAACACAGTGTAAGGTTCCTTGGTGCAGAGTGCTTGTATCTCGCTAACCCTGCGCGCAGAGGTTATTGCCACCAAGAAGGCCGCCTTCCAAGTGAGATGCTGCAAGGAGGCCTTGTGTATAGGCTCAAACGGTGTAGACATCAGTCTGGAGAGAACCAGGTTCAACTCCCAGGGAGGAGAAGGATTTCTCACAGGGGGATAGACCTTCTTTAATCCCTGAAGGAAATCCTTCACTACTGGGACCTGAAAAAACGATGTTTGTGTAGGTGATTTTCTGTACGCTACTATAGCGGATAAATGAACCCTAATAGAAGCGTATTTCAACCCTGATGTCGCTAAGTATAGGAGGTATGGCAAGACTACCTCTTCTTGCCCTTTGGTGGGATCAAAGCCATGGTCCTTACACCAAATGAAAAATCTTTTCCACTTGAACGCATAAGACGTCCTTGTGGAAGGTCTCTTTGCCTCTCTTAAAATATTCATACATTCCGGAGGCAGATTTAAGTGTCCATATTGCAAGACCGCAGGAGCCATGCAGTCAGGTTCAGCGACGGGAGGTTGGGATGCAGGATCCTCCCGTCCATCTTGCTCAGCAGGTCTGGCCTGCACGGCAGACGTCTGTGTGGACACAGCGACAGATGTAACAGATCTGGATACCACCATTGTCGCGGCCAATCCGGAGCAATTAGAATCATGTCCATGCTCGATCTGATGAGCTTGGCCACCACCTTCGGAATCAGTGCCAGAGGGGGAAAAGCATAAGCGAACATTCCTGTCCACTCCAGCAGGAGAGCGTTCCCTTGCGTCCCTGGCCGGTGGAACCTGGACGCGAAGGCGTGGCATTTGGCGTTTTCGTCGTCCGCAAATAAGTCTATGTCTGGACGACCCCAGCAACGGAAGAGTTCTTCGACCACTTCGTCGTTTAGCACCCAGTCTGGCTGATCTTCGAAGTGCCTGCTGAGTGCGTCTGCTTTTGTGTTTAGCTCGCCTGGAAGGTGTACTGCCACCACCGACAGTCCCCGAGCCGAAGCCAGTGCCAGATTGTCTGGGCCTCCAGAGACAGAGGGCGAGATCGAGTTCCTCCCTGCTTGTTCAGATAGAACATAGTTGTAGTGTTGTCCGTCTGAACCAGGACTTTGTCCGTTGTTATTGCTGGAAAGAACGCTTTGAGCGCCAGATGAACTGCTCGAAGCTCCAGCATGTTGATGTGGTATGTCTGAAGGTTGGTCGACCAGCGACCCTGAATCTGAAGATGACCCATGTGAGCACCCCAGCCTTCTAGAGATGCGTCTGTTACCACAGACAGCGAGGGAAGAGGTTGCTGAAAAGGGACTCCCTGCAGGACATTCCGAGGGCGAGTCCACCACTGTATTGAGGTCAGTGCTGCTTGAGACAGGATGATTCGATCCTCCCAATCTCCAGTCGCTTGGTCCCACTGATCCTCCACAGACTCTTGTAGAGGCCGCATCCTCAACCTGGCGTTCGGTATTAGGAAGATGCAGGACGCCATGGAGCCCAACAGAGACGCTACGTCTCGCACCTTTGGACGAGGAACCTGAAGTAACTTTTTGCATTTTTGTCCCATGGAAGATAGTCTCTCTTGCAAAGGAAACGCACTTCTTAACTTTGTGTCTAGAACTGCTCCCAGATAGTGGATAGTTTGCGTGGGTTGCAGGATCGATTTTTCTGAGTTCACATGGAGGCCGAGCCTGTGTAGCTGTTGGAGACACAGGTGACAGTCTTTGGTGGCCTGACGAGGCGACGGACTCTTCAGGAGCCAGTCGTCTAGATATGGGTACACAAAGAGACCTTTTTTGTGTAGACACGCCGCTACCACTGCCATGCACTTTGTGAAGACCCTTGGTGCGGATTTGAGTCCGAAAGGAAGCACTTTGAACTGGTAATGCTTGGACCCTACCAGGAACCTCAAGTACTTTCGATGACCTGGTGTAATAGGAATGTGGAAGTACGCGTCTTGTAAATCCACCGAACACATCCAATCTCCGATTTGTAGATGAGGACATATTTGGTGGAGTGCCAACATGCGAAACTTCTCTTTGACCACCACTTTGTTGAGGAGTCGAAGATCCAAAATCGGTCTGAATTTGCCTTCTTGGTCTTTTTTGGGGACAAGGAAATATCTTGAGTACACTCCTTTCCCCCTTTGGGATAGGGGTACCTCTTCGATTGCGTTTTTCTTTAAGAGGACGCTCACTTCCCTTTTGAGGAGCTCTAGTTGGTACGAGCGAGACTTTTTTGGAGGAGCCGGTTGTGGTTTCTTCCTGAAACGTAGCGCATATCCATTGCGCAGTATATTCAGCACCCACCGATCTTTCGTGATGCTGACCCACTCTGCCAGATGTTGTGCAGCACTTCCTCCCACTGGAGTGGGTAACGGTGTCAGAGGAAGCCACTGCTCAGGCCTTGCCTCCTCTAGGTGTGGTAGAGGACTGATGATGTCCGCCTCTACCTCTGCTCGACCTTCCTCCTCGGTATTGTGGCTTTCCTTGTGGCTTGTTTTGAGACCATTGAGGGGTTTGAACCCTCTGTTGGCCTCCCCGGTTTTTGTTGGTCTTGAAGCGTCGTTTGAACGGTGCTTTCTGTTTCTCCAGACCTACTGCCTTTACTGTGTCTAACTCAGTCTTCATACGGGCCATTTCCTGATCGGCATGCTCCCCGAAGAGTGAAGATCCGGAAAAAGGCAGATTAAGGATGCGCTGCTGTGCATCTGGTTTGAGCCCAGTTAAACGCAGCCAAGAGGATCTCCTCGCACATATCCCATGTGAGTAGTTATGTCCAGCTAGAAGGGCGTTATCTGCTGATGAACTAATCATTTGGTTTGCCACCAAACAGCCCTCCGTCACTGTCTCCTCAAAGTCCTTCTGGTCCTCCTTGGGCAATTTCCCTTTGAATCGTTCCATGGAGTCCCATAGGGCTCTATCGTACCTTCCCAGAAGGGCTGATGCACTAGAGACTTTCAGGGATGAAGCTGCTGTGCTGCATACCTTGCGTCCCCAAGAATCTTGCGTCTTGCTGTCTTTGTCAGGAGGAACTGACGAAGAAGGAGCGACTGTGTGATTCTTCCTAGCTGAGGCTACAATAACTGAGTCCGCCGCAGGCTCACCTTTAACAAAGATAGGATCTGAGTCGGCCGGCCTATATTTTTTCTGGATACGTGCCGGTACTGCCCTGATCGTTGCTGGCGTGAGGAAAACCTTTTTTGATTGGGTCCATTATTCCTGGGACTAATGGGAGCAACGGCCGTGTATATGATTTGTGATGAAGGGTCTCAAAAATCACAGTAGTGGACACCTCTGGAGTGGTCATCTCTATATTCAGTTTGTGAGCACCCCTTTGCAAGACGTCCAGATATGTGTTGACGTCGTCAAGAGGAGAAGCTCTTGAGCGAGGGCTGTCTGCCAGCGTTGGAGAGTAATCCCCTTTAGAAGATCTAGGTGAAGATGGAGGGGAGGATGATGGAGTTCTTCTTCTCCTGTGGTGAAAATGCTCCCTCACCGGTGATCTCCTAGGTCGTTCCTCCCTTCGAGGAGAACGTGATACCCTCTGATGTACTGGAGATCTCGATCTCTCAGTCCGTACCTCCTTTCTCGGTGTTCGAGATTTGGGTTGCTCCCTCCTTGGCGATCGGGAGACCCTAGGGGCATGCGACCTGTCCGCTCCTCTCTCTCGTGAGCGTGATCGGTGAATGGCAGGACTCTGTCCATCTGCCTCTTCTGCTTGCTGAAGAGGGGACCTGTGGACTGGACTCAAGTACCTTTGAAGTCTCTCTGGTGCCTTAGAATCCTTCCAATTACTCAAAGGAGCATACCATCTTGGCGAGAGTCTTATATGTGAAGTGTACCCCCCGCTGGGGACTCTTTTGAACCGGACTCCTACTCCTAGAAGATGACCCCGTTGAACCCGAGGCACTTGAGGAGGAATGGAGTGAAGCAGATTGTGTCACTAGGACTGTCGAAGGCACCGAAGGAGATCTCCGTCTCACCGGTGTTGGAGGACGTCTCAAAAGCCTTTCCCTCGACGTCGAACGCCTCTGCGGCGTCGACGGGGTGATAACCTTCGGCGTTGAATGCTTCGACGTTGACCTGTGGTCCCTCGACGTCGATCGGCGATGACGCGCCGACGGTGGAGTCTTCTCCCTCGACGTCGAACGGCGTTGTCCTGCCGTCGACGAAGGTCTCGACGTCGAACAGCGTTGCCCTGCCGTCGACGGAGCTCTCGACGCCGACCGACGTTGATCTGTCGGCGACGGAGAAGGCAATCGACAATGCCCTGTCGTCGACGATGCCCTTGATGTCGACCTGGCATGTGGCGACGGCGGAGGATCGGACATCCTCGACGTCGAGCGCCGACGTGCCTTCGATGATCCCTTCCTCGACGACGATCGTCCGAGGGGGCTCTTGCTCCTCGACGCCGAGCGCCTCCGTGGAGACGTCGGCGGAGGTGTCACACTCTTCGAAGCCTGTCGACGTCGAGACGACGGCGAGTGTGATCTGTCTCTCGACGCCGACTGTCGCCTGGTTGACGGCGGCGGAGTTGACTTATGTCTTGACGTCGATCTTCTCGTCGACGGCGATCTCGTGGCTTCTCTCGACGCCGATCGTCGCCTAGTTGACGACGGCGGAGAACTTCTTTTCGACGACGATTTCCTCATCGACGCCGATCTCGACGTCGACGGAGCTTTTTCTCTCGAACTGTCCATCAGATGTCGTTTTTTCAGCGCCGAGCCCGGTGCTGAGGTTGATGGACGCTCTGACTTGCCTTTGGAGGGAGTTCTGGGTCTCTTTGAACTCTTCCTCTCTGTAGATCTTCCTCTCATGGATCTCTGGGCCAGACCATAGAGCCTGTTCCTCTCTCTGTCTTTAAGAGTTCTGTCAGACAGATTTTTACAATGGGAACAGTCTTTAGGATCATGATCCTCTGGCAAGCATAAAATACAGACCTCATGAGAGTCCGTTTTTGCCTTCTTGTGGCCACAAGAAGGGCAATCATCAAATAATGAGGGCATCCCGACAGGAAAACCTCACAAAAAATTGACTGCTAAGCAGTTATTTACTTGACTCTGATGTGAAAAGTCAAAGTAAATCAAAAAATTGTTCTTTTGAAGATTTTCTGACTGAAAAAGGCAGAAAAAATGTGGAGCTGAGTATCCAGGGTCCTTCCTGAAGGAGCCGGAAAGAACAACTGACCTAACTGTAACCCCTGAGGCATGATGGGAAGCTAGGGGCAGAGGTGCCTTAAAGGCACAGCATCAGATTTAGTGCATTCAGCTACAGGTTAGCTTTTCAGTCTTTTTAGACTGGGGATTTGCAATGCAGCCTGGGAGCTGTATATGTTTACAGTGTGTTATGAGAATTTCTACTGTTTTTTAAGCATTAAAACAGTTTCTAAACAAGCATTGGTGTTGTTTCTCATGTTTCTAATGCAAAATACACTGTATGGTGGAAATTCTTCACAGCATATTACAGCTCTGTTGTTTTATTTGGCTGCAATTGCTTATTTTTATATATATATATATTTATATATATATGTCTATATATATGTGGGGCACATATAATATATTGTTTCCGGGGTCCCGCGCATGGGCGGGAATATTCTAATGCTTATGACTATTGATGAGGATCCCCTGGAAGAGAATATGAGGAACAGCAACACTGTTATTGTATTATAGCATCCAGAGATATTGCTCGATGAGATTTGACAACACTGAAGAACCATAAACTAGCGGGCAGCTGCTGTGAAAGTAATGGAAGACCTACTAAGGAAGAGAAAGTTACCTGGACTGCCGAGAAGAAAGCAGTCAGCACAGCTTCCTTACTCTTGGTAACAGAACGCAGGACATCCAGTGACAGGATGTTGGTGGTGCCTTCCCAGATGGAGTATACCTGAGAATAGATAGAGAAGTGATTCGTAGGAGCTCACGCCCATATAGGCTGACAGAAATAATACAAGGCTTTCTTCTTCTTAACTCCTTACCTGTGCGTCCCGCAGCATGGATGGTAGGCCGGTGTCCTCCATGTAACCCTGCCCCCCAAAGCACTCCAGGCCCTCGGAGATCACAGCCATTGCCTACAATAAAAATGTTGCCTCATCAGTGACTAAAGAATTGCCTGCAGCCTTTTCCAGTAAGGTCAAAGTTATCTGCTGTTCAATGTATGCCCGAGTTCTGCTGCAGGGACATCTCCTTACAAAATGAAGGATTAACCTGTGCACTATGAAACTGTGGCACATTTGTAATAATAAATTGCCTTTTTAGCTCACAATTTATACTGCATATCTGCTTTTTCTGAATACTGTAAATAGCAGATATTTCTCTTAATGGCACTCAGTTTGCCAGCCCAGGAACGATGAAAGGCTGAATCAATTTTACTTCAATTCAAACATTAGAAAATGATTTAATTATCTGTAACTCCAGTTCCAGAGAACTGGTATTTTTCATAGACTCATACGCTTAACTCACTCCCCACAGTCAGGCTGGAAATCCCCAGTAAAAATAAATAAGAGTAAATAGTGTTAAAATGGCAAAAGGCCTCAACAACAGTCTTTGTTTAGTAGCACATCCACCACATTTGAAACAAACTGAACTTCAGCCAATGAGGTGGTAATGCCGAGTCTACCACGCTTAGAGTCCAATATAGCCCATATTTCTACTGCACATCATGTGTGAGAGAGTCCAAGAGAGCAGCTCGGCTCAAACTTGTGTTTGACCTTACATTAGTTACTTCTTAGCTATTACTTTGTACGGTGTAGAGTTTAGCCAACCGTTTCATCTTCAAATAAACTGTGAGCTGCTGTGAGAAATTTGTGATATTTTCACATCAGTACTGACCTAGTGGAACGCTGAACTGCCGCCAACTGGCGCTATGGGGGGAAAAAAGAGAAAACATTTCTCTTCAATTTCTGGTTAGACTTTCGGAAAAAGAAGATCTACACTGATGATCACTGTATGTATTCTTTATGCCACAGACATCTTTTCAAACTCAAGTCATCCACAACGAAACCTCCACTGTTCTCAAAAAGGTGCAGCTATCAATCAATCAGGGAATTGTAAAAGTGCTACTCACCCGTGAGGGTCTCAAGGCGCTGAGGATGGGGGGATAGAGGGGGCTCCGCAGATCAATTTAGCCGAAGAGCCAGGTCTTGAGGGTCTTTCTGAAGGTGTTCAGGGAGGGGGCGCGTCTGATGTCTGCCGGTAGCTTGTTCCAGGTCTTGGCTGCAATGTGAGAGAAGGATCTTCCGCCTGCTCTGGCTCTGTGCATGCACAGGTTTTCGGCCAGTGCGAGATTGGAAGATCGGATGTTTCTTTTGGGTACGTGGAAGTTGATTCTGTCGTTGAGGTATTTGGGTCAGTTGTTTTGTGTAGGCATTTGTAGGCGTGAGTGAGGATTTTGAAAGTGACTCTTTTCTCCATGGGGAGCCAGTGGAGACTTCGTAGGTGTTGACTGATGTGTTCGTGTCAGGGGATGCCGAGGACGAGTCTGGGGGCGGTGTTCTGTATTGTCTGGAGTTTGCGGAGTAGGGACTTGTTGATGCCGGCGTATAGTGCGTTTCCATAGTAAAGTCTGCTGGTGATGAGTGTGTGGGTGACTGTCTTCCTTGACTCAGGGGGATCCACTTGAAGGTCATGCAGAGTATGCGGAGGGTGTTGAAGCAGCTGGAGGTGACAGCGTTGACCTGTCGGTTCATGGTGAGTGATGAGTGATGAGTCGAGTACGATGCCGAGGTTCTTGGTGTGGTCTGAGGGGGTAGGTGGGCTCCCGAGGGCGGTCTGCCACCAGGTGCTGAAGGGGAGGTACAGAGGACGAGGACTTCTGTCTTCTCAACGTTGAGCTCCAGGCACCTGTTGGTCATCCAAACTGCAACGTCTTGCATTCCTTCCAGGAAGATGAGTTTGGCAGTGGTCAGGCCTTTGGTGAGGGAGAGGATGAGCTGGGTGTTGTCGGCATAGGATACGATATTGAGGTTGTGTTGTCGCACAATGGCTGCGAGGGGGGCCATGTAGATGTTGAAGAGGGTGGGGCTCAGGGATGAACCCTGTGGGACTCCGCAGGTGATTTTCGTGGGTTCGCAGAGGAAGGGTGGGAGTCTAATCCTTTGGCTTCTTCCGGTGAGGAATGATCGGATCCAGTCCAGGGCTGTTCCTTGTATGCCTGAGTCGTGTAGTCTGGCGACTAGTGTGCGATGGGAGACTGTGTCAAAGGCCGCTGATATGTTAAGTAGGATGAGGGCTACGGAGTGGCCTTGGTCCAGGAGGGTGCCTATGTCGTCTGTGGCGGCCTCTGTGCTATGGTTGCTTCGGAATCCAGATTGGGACGGGTGCGTTCTCTTCAATGAATTGTGTCAGTTTCCTGTTGACAGTTTTTTCTGCAACTTTGGCTGCGAAGGGGAGGAGCGAGATCGGCAGATAGTTCTTGAGGCCGGTGGGGTCAGCTGTGGGTTTCTTGGGCAGGGGTCTGACTTCTGCGCGCTTCCAGACATCTGGGAAGGTGCCTGTTTTGAAGGTGGTGTTGATGGTGCATTGTAAGTCGGGTGCGATGGTGGCTGCGGCTCTGTGGTAGATGTGAGGGAGGCAGGGGTCGGTGGGGGCCCCGAGTGGATGCTTTTCATGGTCGAGGTGGTGTCTTCGGCCGTGTCCAGTTGGAGATGGTGGGCTGGCGGGTGTTTCTGGGGGGCGGAGGGCCGTCTGTGGCGCCTGGTGGATGGTCGATGAAGTTGTCATAGAGGTTTTTGATCTTGAGGTGGAAATAGGTTCCAAGCTTGTCGCAGAGGTCTTGGGATGGGGTGATGTCTGTGGCTTCGCTGCATGGGTTGGTGAATTCGTGAATGACACTGAAAAATTCCTTGCAGTTGGTGGAGTTGGCCAGGATTTTGTTGTGGATGAAGTTCCTCTTGGTGGCTCTAATCTGGTTTTGGTAGTCCATCATGGCGGCCTTGTAGGAAGTGTGGCTTTGTTGTCTTGGCGTTTCTCCAGTTCTTCTCCCGGCTTCTGCAGGTGCGTCTGGCTTCTTGCAGAGAGGTGGGGAACCAGGTGGCTTTCCTGGGGCCTTGTCTGTAGGGGTTGCGTTGCGGGTGAGCTCGTCTGCGCAATCGGAGATCCAGGTGTGGAGTTCTCTGGCTGCGTTACTTGCATCGGGTGCCTATGTGTGGCTGTCGCGAGTGAGGGTGGAGTTAAGTTGCTCGTCGGTAACCTTGCTCCAGTTCCTTCGTGGTGGGTGTGGGGCTGGTTTGGGTGCCTTGGGTTTGTTGATTCCGAAGTGTGAGCAGTAGTGGTCGGTCCATGGCAGCTGAGTGGTGTGGCTGAATTGGACGCAGTTTCCTGCCACGAAGATGGGGTCGAGTTTGTGTCCTGCTCTGTGGGTCGGTGTGTTGACAAGTTGTTTAAGTCCAATGCTGGCGAGGTTGTCACGAAGGATAGTGGAGTTGGGGTCGCTGGTGTTGCGAGGTGGGAGTTCAGGTCTCAAATGAGTATGTAGTTTGCTGAGGCGATGGCGTGGGGTGCAATGAAGTCGGTAATGGTGGTGGCAAAGGGTGTTCAGGGGGTCTGTAGACGAGGGTTCCTCGGAGTGTGGCTTTGGGGTTGGTCTGGATCTGGAAGTGCAGGTGTTCAGCGGAGGGGAAGGTTTTGCTGGAGGTGGTGAGGCAGAGGGTGCTCTTGTCTGCGATGGCGAGGCCCCGCCTGGGTGGTTGGGGCTGTCTTTTCTCTGGATCTTGTATCCGTCTGGGATGGCTGTGCTGATGTCGGGGGGGAGGATGCGTTGGTCCAGGTCTCTGTGAAGAAGGAAATGTCGAGCGAGAGACAGTCGAGTAGGTTTCAGATTTCCATGACGTGTTTGTGCTACAAACCAACCTCGCCAGCAAAGTCCATTAACAGTGCCATGTGGTCAACTAGACCAAGAAGCCACCATCAACAACAAGCCAAGGACGAAACTGTAGGCAATGCTTATGGTGACTATCAGGTCTCCGTCAATGACATCCCCGTCAACAGTAATAATGGTACCACTGTTCATGGCAGAGACTACGACAACCACCGGGTTGACATCGGAAATTCCTCTACAAGCATTAACTTTTCTTCATCCATTGCTGGAGAACCTCCTTAGCCATCTTGTTAGCAAAATAATCCATGTGAATAGAAAGTAGCTATGCAAAAACAACAATTGATGGACAGAATGCAGAACAATATCATACATTCACCCCAGTACAGAGATCTGGGCCTAAATCCATAGTTTCGAAAGTAGCTATGTCATACTGATTTCCATCCTCTGATGATATAGAATTCACTTATTGTTATCACAACAGCCAGGACCATAGTTCCAACTCAGATTTAGCAAAGTGGTGCTGATACTGTACCTACTCGGTCATGAGACTGTATAGGTTGTATGGAGTAGTCTTCAGCAGCATGGATGAGTAATACTCAATAATCATCTAGTGAATGTGTAGAGATTAAGAGGTGCCTAAGCTGAGAAAGTTTATCCGTCGCACACAAATGTTAACTGCCACATAACCAGGAATTATTCAAAAATGCTCTGCATCCACGTCATATGGTAAAACCCACAGGAAGATCCTGCTCGAAATTAACTAGTGACAAAGACAATTCTCAATAGAAAATCCAATAATATGTAAATTAGTGACCTGCATGACATACATAGCAAAAGTACCTTAATTAATTTCACATTGGCCTCAGATATTACCTAAGTAAAATCACATCTGTAAACTTAGATCTAGTAAGAAATTAAATTCAACAGAATAGAATAGTCCTCATTGTGCGAAGTTGCTCTTGCTAGTCAGACAATCATATAAACTGTTAGGGGAAATTAAGAAGGACTCAATTCAGAAGGATTGAACAGCACAGGGGTTTCTAACCGACAGTAAAGCCTGTTCCTGGCTGACAATTGGATTATGCTAAACTACCTGGATCCCACATATGAATATAAATTGAACATAATGACATATCGCAACCACTGTGACTATTTCTTCCTGATATTATTTTTTTTTGTCAAATGCCTGATATTATTTTAACGAGTAAAGAAAGGAAAGGAAAGAAATTGGTTTCTGTTACCAACATTCATATAACCGGCTGGTGTGAAATTTCGCTGACTAATTAACTGTCCTTTAACCCATTGGTAAAGTGTAAACTTGCAGTAAATCAAACTTACTCTTAAGAGATATTAGAGTTTACGGTCATCAAAAGATTTTAAATAAAAGCATTGATTACTGTTAGACCTGGCACCATTGGTGTGGGTCTCCCTTCCATTTTTACTGTTACATCATGTATTTTTGCTTGTGTTAGATGCTTTGGGCACTGTGCCACTGCTATCCAGTGCCACAGTGCAAGTGCTCCCTATTGTAAATTGATATACTAATCAGTGGTTCCATGTTTGGCTATTTGGTTTACTTGTCAGACCCTAGTCTAGTGCACTGAGTGTGCCCAGGGCGTGTAAATCCAAATGCTGCTGGTGGGCTTGCAGCACTGGTTGTGCCACCCACAAAAGCAGCCCTGTAAAATGTGTCTAAGGTCTGCCATTGCAGAGCCTGCATGCAGTCTGGTACTGACATGCTGACTGGGCAAGTGCACCCACTTGCCAGTCCCTAAACCTTCCCTTTTCTTCATATCAGTCACCCCTATGGCAGGCCCAAGGGCAGGGTGCATTGTAAGGATAAGGTAGGACAAGCCCTGGTGTGCGTGACATGTCCTAATAGTGAATTACAGCCATTTTCGTTTTTCACTATGGCAAGGCTACCTGTTCTCCATAGGCCAGAATGGGCTGTTAGAGTTATTACATTTTATAATCCTAACTGTCTCAGAGAACATGGTAGAAATTCGAGTTTAGTATGCCTGAACTCAGAATAATAAAATACATCTTTTAGTGAAGTTGGTTTTAATATTCTGTGTTTGCAAATACCACTTTTAGAAAGTAGGTATTTGCTTGTCTAACCATTCAAACCTGCCTCTGCTAGGTTGTATACTCCTATGTCTGGTTTTGTGAGTGACAGGGCTGGGGAATTCCAGGAGACAGGCTGAGTCACCCAGTGGTGAATAGAGAGATCTGCATCTAGATGGGAGGGAGGAGTTGCACCGGAACCTTGAATAGGGCTGTGCCTGCCTTCCACAATGCAGTCTCCACCCCCTGGGGAGAGGCTGATGTCTCTGCCCTGCACACTGAAAGAAGAGAAGGAGTCCTGTAAACAAAGTGCTCCTGGACTGTACTTGCCTTCCACAATGCTGGCTCCACCTCCTATGGGGCGTCTGCTGTGCTTGCCCTGCACTGTGAAAGGAAAGGAGAAGTCTGGTAAACAGAGTGCTTCAGAAGTGGTTTGGACTGGGCAAAGGACCCTCTCCCCTCAGAGAACAAAGGATTTTGGGGTATAAATATTGGGACCCTGATCCCATGAAATTAGATCACTTTGGACTACAAGACGAAACCTTTACTGAGGAGAGGAACCTGAAGAAACTGAGGAGAGACTATTCCCAAGCTGAAGTGCTGCTTGGGGGATTGGCCTGCAGTGGTTGCCTTAACGCCAAAGGAAGGAGAAAAGAACGGTGTGTACTTTCCTTTTAACTTAAAAGGGGAGAGGAGTTGGCCTAACGGGTAAGGCGATCGACCTCGGACCTGGGGATCTGGGTTCGAGCCTCGGTAACGACGCCAAAAACTTCCTGTGATTCTGGGCAAATCACTTAATCTCCCCGTGCCTAAAATGAAAGGGTGTCCTCATGTAACGTAACTGGTGCTCTGATACCTGATTCGGTTCGGGTCTAGTTTGCGCTATATAAAACTCTGCAAAAAAAACAAACAACTTGTGAAGGATCTCCTAGGGCTTGGAAAAGAGCTTGTCTCTTGCTGAAGTCTCAGGGACAACAGACTTCACCCCCAGCTCCCCAGAGTTCTTTGGGAGTGCCTGCTGCTGTTTTGGGCCTTCTGAGGAACTGTGTGTCACAAGGGGCTGGAAGCACGACTCAACGGGAAGAAGCGTGTCGCCGTCGCTGTGCCTGCCGGCGCAACTCCGAAAGAGGGTGTCGCTGCTGTAGTTGTCACACTGCACCGCACCAGGAGAAGAATCTTGCAACGAGGTCTGAGCGTGTCGCCGTCGCTGTGCCTGCCGGCGCAACTCCGAAGGAGGATGTCGCCGCTGGAACTGTCGCATTGCACCGCATCGACCAAGAGCACCTCGCATCCTCGAGAAGCACGCGCCGCCGGAGCTGCTTCCGTCGCATTTTGGATGTCGCCGCTGTAGTTGTCGCATTGAGCGGAAGCTTCATGCCTCGTGGGAGAAGAGCGTCGCCGCTGGAGCGGTTGTCGTTGCATCATAAGGGTGTGGCCGCTGCAGTCCACGCATCGAACCAAGAACTTCTCGCATCCCCGAGACGCGTGCCGCATCTAGAAGATCTTAACGTCTTTATTTCTTTGTATCTTAACTTTGCCACATTTCCCATCGCTGCGACATTGCTTGTCGTGGAAGCGCAACGCAACCTAAGGTACATTGACGCAGAGTGTCGCATCTAAGAACTGAACTGACCTAAGCTTAAATCTACCATCTTAAAGTAATAGTATTGTGTATTTTTGTCGTTTATGGTCTTGTGGTAACTCTATATAAAGTCTACTTATTTTTTTATATAAAACCTGTGTGGTGTCCATTTGTAGTGTTGTCACTGGGTTACTGTATGTGGTCACAACTGCTTAACTTACAACGCCTCTGAAGTAAAGCCCTTCTGCTCGTGCCAAGCTACCAAGGGGGTGAGCAGGGGTTATTTTAGGAGTGTAATCCCCTTGTCCTGACTAGAGGAGAGGGTCCCTATTTGTCACACGTACCTATCTGTGCCAACTAGAGACCCCCAAATCTAACAATTACTTACTGGTTATCTCAAAGCTCTGATACTTCTTCCTCGCCTCAATCTTTACATCGTGCATTGGATCCACACCCTGAAGACAGACACCCTGCAGTTTACCTAAATAAATCAAGTTTAAACTCCTGGTTTACCGACAAAGGACCACCCCTACCCAGGATCCTTCTCACTCGATTACCAAAGCAGACCAATGAACTATGATTGAAGCCTGACACACAGACGGTAGGCAGAGAGGGTTGTAAGAACTGACAGATGGAAGAAGATACACAGTAATGAAATTACTAGTCGATAATCAAAGTATTACTGCCATTACTTCGTCTCCCCTGTCCATCCATCATGAGAATCTACCAAAGGCCAGTCAAATGGTCCAACCAGAAAGAGAAAAGTTCAGACATAAACCATGAAGCTGCCAATCTGCAGGCAAAAGTAGACCCAAGTGCATGAGACAGAGAGAGCAAGTCGACAAGGGCAGGAAGCCCAAAAGCCGAAGGCATAGTTGTTTCCCGCTAGAGGATCAGGAAGACATCAGGAGAGCCAAGGAAGCCAAAGCCAGCTACTAGCCAAGGAATTCACCATGCACAACCAGTGACATGGGAAAGGAAACAAAAGGTACTATAAAACTAGAGCACGAAAGACCAGGGACCAAGGCTACCCGAGGCTGCAGTAGAGCAAAACGAACACAAGTACTCAGAAAAGCATGTGAGAAGGCTACAAAAAGACATCACTGAACACCCAAAACGAGAGGACCAAGAGCACGCCTGTCTCTGAACATTAAGCAGAATTAGAGCCAAGGGCAACCCACAAGGAAGTAGAACAGAGCCAAATGCCATATTGTGGGATAACCCAGCACACAGGCCCAATAAGAATCGCCCAGGATCTAGCTAGCCATGGCAGGAGCGAAGCCTAGGTGATGACTTACTAAGGCATGCCTACCTACACTAAAGCACAGACAAAAACAGTCCCTCACAACACAAGGCCAACAGGCCCGAAAAAAACACCTCAGACCCCAATAGAAGAACAAAAAGCTCAAATCACAAGCAAAGGCACCCCCAGCTCAGTAGCTAAAAGGAAGCACAGAGGAAAGAGCACATGGACAAATCATGCACGTGGTCACTCACCAATGTTACATCTATTCTTTACAATATGAAACAAGCTCTTCATACAACATATATAAAGCTAGAAATCCCATATAAAAAGTATTATCAAAATGTTTTTTTTATTATAGTACCTTGATATAGAGCGAGTTATAGTATTTCCAATGTATTCATAATGTTCAAAGTGTTAAATTAACGTGTTTATAAAAAAAACTATAAGTATGGTGAATTTTCAAATGCTTATGTAGTTTAAATGCGTTGTTGAACTAATCGTATAATCCCTCACTATAACTGAGTTGTAACATATGTTTTTTTTTTGTGAATATAAATATCTATATATCTATAAGTATTTACTTTACGATATTTAGGTCTCGATGGTTAGATCTCAAAAATGTTTGCCCCATCATAGTTTGCAATCGATATTCAGATGGATTTGGAGGCTCAGCATAGAGCAAACTTGCCACAGAGAGTCAGCTAATCACTGACCCTGAAAGACTGGCATGACCAATACCCGGAAGGCCGAGTGATTCACTTAAACACCAGTAGAGTACCCTGGTCTTGTACAATGTGCCTTTCATCTGTTAACCAGTCATCAGAACCTGAATGAAGATATGGGACCGCTGTGCAATGGACACTGTAGGATCGCTTAATTTAGAAACCTAATTGTGTGTAAAATAAGTTATCTGCGCAATGCAGTTGACATCAGTTTGCAAAAGATGTGGAATACTTTCCTAGCACGCAGAGGCTATGCCAGTCCCGTGCACGCTATACAATGACCAGTAACATCTTATATCTGCAACTGAACATTTGATTCGATTTCCATTTTTGTAAAGCACAACACATACCCAATTTAGGGCTCCCTGGTGCTGTAAGAAAAAGGTGATACATATAAATTTAATATCCACGTTTTAATTTTCTTTCTAATGGTCAAGTAGTTGGATTCTTATCTGATGTCTAGTGGAAGCCCATTTAAATGCTTATCTGGAGAAGTTTATTCATCAATTTAAACTTGCTTTATTCACGGAATGGAAACTAGAAATCCAGAAGAGGACAAAAGTGTGCATGGAGTGTCTTGATGTTCATCGGACCCTTGCCAATAAGGGCGTTATGGCAAATGCAAAGGACTTTAATAGTAACTCTTGTCTGTATTTGGACCCAGTGCAAAGCACATACGTGTGTGGAAATGAGATTATGTCGAGGGATACCTAGATGTAATCTGGTAGCACTGTATTGAATAACTTGTATTCTACTGAATATCATAAAAGTAAATCCAACTTCTAGTGAGTTGCAATAGCTCCTCTGGGATATAATCACTGCCTGGGCTATATATAGTCTTATGCAGTTCCATAGTAAGAGAGGGAACATTTTATGCTGAAGCAGTAAATAATACAAAATGGTACTTGTAACTTTATTAATTTGTCTGAAGGTGAGGTTACAATCAACTATCACTTCTAAGCATTTTGCTGATTTTGGAGGAGATGGAAGCTGACCAAACACACAGAGGGCTAAGCTCACAAACCAAACAGAGGACCGCTGTTGGACTCTGCTAACCACAGATTCTTCACTTCATTGTGCGGCTCCACGCAGGCTCCCTACTGCCCCGGTAGTGAAGAAACTGAGCCAAATACGAATGCCAGCCCTTCGTGTTGATGTCAATTCCTTCCATTCTGTTCTCTCTGATGCAGATTTAATTCAGACTGTCGATTGCTGATATTTCCAAATTATTTTCTAACAGTGCAACAAGGAGAATGTCGACTCCAGACACTACAGGAGTTTAGCCATGCTGAGACTGCTGAAAGTAAATGTCCGTCATGGACCTCTACGAGTTGTCTTGGGTGCCTGAGCTTGCGTCACGACTCCAACTCATGTGACCAATGTGCCCTCATGCACCTGAAGACGATCCAAGGCAGGGAGGGGAAGCTGTACATCCATAAGACGTCACACAGAACCCACTCAAAGTCGTGGGCACAGTCTTGGTCACAAGGCTATTTCCATGACTGCACCATTTCCCACAAAAAATCTTTGGGTTAGTCAAAATTCAGATGCACATGAAAGTCAAGCAATACTCGACCTCATCACGCCACTCTAATTTAAAAGAGAAGGCATGAGGGTCCCAAGATTTGAGAAGCACTTTATTGATGTCGCTTGTCCCAGAACCAATACCTGTCATTGTCCTGGCATGCCATAAACTCCCCGTGCCATCATCAATGCCACAGCAAATTGGGGCTTTCAAGAAGATCACACTGCAAATCTTTAGTGTACTTCCGACACCCTGTTGCATACTCTCTGGCCCAACTGCAAAAACAACAATTCATGGACTTAATGCTGAACAATGTCTCTATTCAGACTAATGTTCTAACAGCGAATCTCTATCCTGGACCAGAGATATTGGAGCCTTTGCTCCCTTTTAATGATGCTGTCAAAGATGTCTCAATGGCTACATGATCAGAACCATGTTCTTGCACAGCCATTAGTCTGCAAGTAGACAGGCGGCACAGGCCAGTGTCCAGAGATGCAGATTTATTCACCAAGCATCCTACCCTGAAATGTCTCATTGTGCAGGCTTCGACAAGTATGGTTAATGGCAATTAATTTTGCAACCAATCTCCCGGACCGAGAATACAAACACGCTAATTCTTTTTGCAAACAAATGTTTTCTTCTGCCAGCATGGCACTGTGGTCCATAAACACAATCTTCTTAATGGGTAACTATAAGCATGCCTTTTTGGACATGACCAGCAAGAACTTGCCACTAGTCTTGGAAGACCTTAAGGGTTTCCTGGCTCATGCAATCCATGATAGGCAGGATGTGGCTAAATACATTATCCGAGCAGGTCTAGATACTAAGGCCTGCTTAGGCACAGCAGTTGGCAAAAGTGTTGTGTTTTGAAAGCAGGCCTCGATGAGGTTGACCGAATTTTCTTGCATCGTACAAGCATCAATGTTGGGCATGCCCTTCGATAGGCCCAGACTCTATAGCAAGAAGGCAGACTCTGTGCTGGAAAGGATCAAAGACAGTGGGACCACACTGTGATCCTTGGGGCTAATGAATCCTGTAAAATAAGTTCGCCATCAGTTTTACAAATTTAGGGGCCATTCAAGGGGGCTAGCCTATAGGCAAAGTTAACCTCTCCACAGTGATGTCATTCAAACCATTTGGCACCAGTCCTCCACCTGAGCCTCCCCCCGCTTTAATGGCTATCGAACTGCTTTAATTTGCCCTTAGCGTCTCATACCTAGCCATTTGGAGAAAGGATTAATATTTTCTGTCAAAGTTGGTGTTCCATCACGTCTGACAGACGTGCCTTACAGATTGTTGAAAGGGCCCATCCCTGTCTCTTGAAGATGGAGAGGCCACTGCATCAAGATCCGCTATGCACCACTAAAGAAATGCCCCCTGAAGGTTTCAGAGCCTTTTCCACCAGGGAAAAGGCCATTACAATAGTGTTGGCATCAAAGGTGCCTGACCTTTACAACTGCCAAGCTGCGATGTGAGCATTGGTGCATAAGCTCACAAAGCACTATGGCCTTGACAGCTAGGTCTAGTGGTAAGGACACTTCTCCCACTAGCTTTCACAGACCTTTTTGCATCTGAGTGGTACTGCTTTGGTATCTATTCTAAGTTGGGGAATCTGCAGTTATTAGAATATTAATCAGAAGAAAAGGTTACTTACCTTCGATAACTCTCTTTCTGCTGGAGTCTCTAACTAGAAGTTAGAAATGGGTTTCTGGTTAGCAGAGGAATGTACCCTGTCCAAGGAGGAACCACAACCCTAGTCTTAGGGTAAGTCAGAAACACACTTTAAATGAACTTAACTTAAGATGCAACGTGTAAAGTATTTTGCAACACTTTAAACAGTATCACAGTGAAAACTTGACAAAAAGATTCCACACCAGTTCAGTTAAGAAACATAGCTTATATTTTTATGAGTAAAACAAGACCAAAACGACAATAATCCAATATGTAGAAGTCAAGATATGAGTTTTTAAAGAACAAACTGTTTTGTAGTGCTTAGAAACAAAATAGCGCCAACCGAGGCTATTTTGTCGCGCTTAAACGGGTCAAATCCAAAAGTTCAGGCTGAGCGTCGGGCGGATACAGGAACTAGTCTTGGCCTGCTGAACAGTATCTTGGATGCGTCGAGGGCAATGAGGGAAGCACAGGAGACAATGCGTTGTCGTCGATATTGCAGATGCAGGTGCTGCATCTGTTCCGAACTGGGTACTGTCAAGGATGCTTTGAGAGTCAAAATGCAGAGAACACCAGGGCAATGCATTGTCGTCGAACCGCTAGGCTGTAGGCGATGCAAGCAGCATGAAGCGATGCGTCAGCGTTGAGCCACATAGTCAGAGATGTGTCATAGCCTGGAGGCGATGCGTGTGCAGTCAGTGATGCAGAGTTCGTGGTCCGTGCAACAGCAGAGATGCGTTAGCGCCGAGAGAAATGCGCTGGTTCCGATTGGCGATACGTCGTTGATGCGTGGATTTTCATAGATACAGCACTTCAAAATAACTTCCAAGGGCCCAGGACTGGATTGAAACCAATTGCCAGACCAGGAATCACAGCAGATAGAGTCCAGTGCTGGTTACAGGTTGAAGAGAGAAGTCTTTGATATCCCTGAGACTTCAGAAAACAGGAGGCAAGCCAACAAGCCCTTGGAGATACTTAGGTACTGGGATGAAAAGATGCAGGCCCAGTACTTCTCATTCCCATGCAAGAGGGCAGCAGTCAGCGGGCTAACACAACAAAGTAGTTCAGCAAAGTGGCAGTCCCTCCTGCAGCAAATCAGTCCTTCTTCCCAGTAGAATGTCCTCAGTTCCAGAAGTGTTCGTAGTTGGTGGTATCAGTGGCCCAGAACTTATACCCAATTGGGCCTTGGAAGTGGGGAGACTTCAAAGGAATGCCTTTGAAGTGCACAATCCCTTTTCTTCCCTGGTCTGGCTCCAGACTCATTACTGGGGATACGCAACCCTTTGTGTGGGGACAGGACACAGCTCTTTCAGGTGTATCAGCTCCACTCCACCCCACTCTGCAAAGGATGGCCCATCAGAATGCAGATGACCCCTCAGTCCACACCTACCTTTCATTTGTCTCTGGCTGTCTAGAGGTAATGCATAAAGCCAGCTGTCACCCACCACAGGCGCATATTCCAGAGACAGGCAGAGGGCACCAAAAGGTTACAGTAAAAAAATGCCAGCTTTCTAAAAGGAAAAAGAACAGATGATGGACGTAATGCTGAACAAATCAAACATTCACTCCCAGTCACAGATCTGGGTTTAATCCATCGTTGTTTTGCAGACCCACCCATATGCAAATCAGCCACAACCAGCTCCCCATGAGAACAGTCTAGCCCGAACTGCCAGGCCGGGTCCTCGGTGGACCGGAAACGAGCACCCTGGGACCGGTTTCGGGATATCACCACTCCTCAGCCGGGCTAACTTGAATCCAGCTGCACTGTTGTGTAGCTCCTACCAATCCGTAGGATCTGCACGTTTGTTGGACAACATACATTTTTGGGCAAGGTGCCTATACGGATTCCGGGCACCCCCGCAGGATATGTTGGCCTAGAGACCAGCTTGCTCACAGTACCTCCGTAAGCCCCCCTAACCTTACAATGGAGCAAACAGTTTCTGGCAACCACTGAACATGACAACCCTGACCCCTCAGGGATCGTGGAAACGGATCAGAACCTTTCGCTCAGTCACTCATGACTACTTGTGCTCAGAGAAATATACAGAATACACAGTGGGATGTTTTCAATATATTTATCGAACCAATGTTATTCTGGTATAGAATACATGTGCTACGATAATCAGTAGACAGAAGCAGATACATGTGATGACAAGCACCAAAAGCGTAAATAGTAGATACAGTTCTACCATGGTGCTAAAACAGTATATATATATGCAGTAATATAAACAAGGCAATAATCTGGATTACTCCTACTATGCAAAACCCTACTCTAAGTGTACCTAGAGAGTGTGTGGGTATAAAGCCAAGAATCCCCCAAGGGACGATCCAACCCCATTATCTGGCAGGAGAGAATGTAAGAGCCCGTCTTGGTCACGAACTGGACACCCCCTCACGGAGATGTCAGACTGCTGCGTGGTAAGTTCTCAGCATACATAGGCCCTTGGTGTCAGCTGAAGTGCCTCCTCTGCTAATCTATCGGCATGCTCGTTATTTATAATAGAAAGCCGCTTTGCGATGTACGTCATAGATTAGTGATATTATGGATATGTAGATAACTCTGTCTCACCTTGGATGATGATAGAACATTTGTACATAGTGCGCCAAGAGGCCTTGTACATGATGTTTGAGGCATCGTGATAATTTTGTGCGAAGCTAGATGTGTAAACAAGTTTAGTTTCAGGGAAACTAATCCCTAATCCAACATTGTTGTGCATGCAAATATGTGCAAAAGGTCACAGCTGAAAATGTTATTTGTGAGGATAATGTAAGAAAAAGCTGCTTCGCTACATGGGCCTAACTTGGATATATAACACCCACTCCTCATACTAAGTATCGATATCTAAAAAGCTACCTAAAAAGCCAGCAGACAATTTTAAAAACGTTAAAAACTATTCTTAAATTCATCTAAAAGCGGGCTTCCCTTTAAAATATTTATTTAAAAGTCTTCAAGTCATTATATAATTTGAGATCCCAAGCACTCAGAAAGCCATGGTGCCTAGAAAAAGAAAAAGCTGTATTGGTTCATTTTGTTTAAAAAAAGAGGCCAAATTGTTCACACTCGGAAAAGGCCAATTGTTTATGTGTTCGAGTGGTAGATGCAAAGTTACTGTTGTCCAAAACCGCAGACATTTCCAGAGGCACACCTCGTAGGATGTTTATGGAGCAAAGGTGAGCCCATCCAATTCCCAAAGCAGCCGCATAGGGAGGCGTTGTATCCCATACGTTTTCCGCATCACATCACTAGGAGCGGAAGCATCCCAGGGTGGCCCTAAGAATGCATTCATCATCAATGGAAAACGCTGGGAACAGCAATTCGCATAGGGTTTTAAGGGGTCCATCAGTACTTCAATGTCCGGTGGCACAACCAATTCTCATCGGAGAGATATATCCAGGACGGATTCGTAGCTGCAAAGCAGACAGCGGAAGACAGGTTGTATGAAGTCAAGCCAGACTGGCCTGAACGATAAGAACCAATGCTCATTTAGTTCTTGAAGCCGAGGTGTGCCGAAGCAGTGTATTATTCGCTCATGTCACAGCAAGGCAGCATTAGCACTGCTGTCTCCATTCCGAGTTGAACTTTGACGCCCATTGCGGAGCAGATAAACTGAAGTAGCAGGACAAGCAGGAGCCATCCAAAAACGCTTCCCAATAGAGAGTGAGTGAAAGATGGTATAATTCAAAAAATCGTCTGAAAGGTGCTGACCAAACCAGATTTGATACATTTTAAAAAGTGGACTATTCCTTTCGTATCAGACATGTTAAAGATACAATGGACCAGGTCCCTTAAATGCAGCTGTAAGTTTGTGTGGAGTAGTGCCTGTATCTCAGACAAGGACCTTGCAACCTGGAGATCAAACATCTCTGGCTGAAGTTAAGGCCACATCTTTATGCAAGAGTATGGCTTTCAGTTTGCTTAGGGATTCAAATTTTATGTTGGAAACATTTATTGAAGGCCAAAGCGCTGCCTCCCTAACTGTGCAGGCAGGTGGAAACAGTACTTGTGTACAACAAGTGACTATGGAATTAACCAGTGGCGGCTGGTGGAGTTTGAAAGTGGCGGGGCAAATAATTGTCCCCTATTACTATGTGCGAGCGAAGCGAGCGAGCCCAAACTGAAAAGGGAGGGTGAGGGGGGGTTCTCCCCCGCAAGAAAATTTTGCAAAAAATGGATTCAAATGGTGGCTTTTACACCACATATTTACTGCAAATTGTTGCAAAAACAGGATCCATACTGCTCATTTTAAAGCACAAGTTGAAGAAAATATTAGAAACATATAAAAAATGTGCCCTATACTCTAATTGGTCTGCTTGCAAAATGACCCCCCAAGCCAAGCACTTACAACCAATGGAAACAGGACCAGAGGCCAGTGCAGCCCTGTGGACTCTGCACACACATCTTATCTGCTGCTCCCCCTCTGCTGATGCCACTGGCACCCCACTCCGCCTACCTGTCATTAGTGGTGCCCAAAGTGCAGGCTGCATTTCCTGAAGGCAATAGTGATACAGAAAGCACGTCTACTCAAGAAAATGCACTATACACCTGTCCCTTATAGACCCAGCAGGGTATGTGTAGTGCTTTTTCTATTAACATGGCCTACTACCTCGCTAATCACTCCATGGTGCTCGTATTGAAGCTGTAAACTTGAGTCTGCACCTCTTTCTTGGTGTATATAGTAATATGACTTGCACTTAGCAGGGCATCCCGAACAAGTGTGTGGAGATATAATGGACCGAGTGAAGGTGAAGTTGGCCCAGTACCGGTACTACCTCCACCATGCAGTCCACCACACCGCTTCCAAGGTTACCACATAACCCTCCTCGTGGCAAATGTCGTATTTTTGTGAGCAATGTGGCTGGAGGCTGTTCGTGCAAGCTGCAGGTGAGAGAGAAAGGTGCCCCCCTCTGGGGATGGGGGCCCAGCCTGTGCATCCGCGGCTGATCTTTGTCCAACTATTCCATTCTTTACCATTCGGACCAGCTACGTGCATGCCTGACAGTCCTGCAATACACATGAAATCTTGTGAGTGGAGTGCAAGAAGCACCCACATTAAGGTGCAAGAGCAGCCGGTCTATCTGCCGGTGTCAGGGCGATGTTTGTGCACCTCTTGCCGCCTCATCAGGGGGCTGCTTGTGAAGACAAGGAAACACGCCAGAAGATTTACAATTAAGGGCCGAAGAGCTGTGCATCCATGGAGCCTTCCGTGTGTCAGGCTCTTGTTGTGGAAGTCCAACTACACTGAGTGGAGCGAGGAGGTGGCAGTATCCCACCTACGGAATTGGAAACAAAAATGCCATGCATGGGGCTCAGTACCCTCTCTCTCATTACCACAGCCCAGGGCAGTAGCAGGTCTATACAGTGTCTGGTAATCAGGCAGTGCCAGCAGAGCTAGTATTTCAGGTCAGTGTGTGGACCATCTTTTCAGGTTTTTGTGGGCCTGCTTTAGAATCTGGTGACCCGTTTTTTACTGTTGATTTCTCTGGTATCAAACAATGCCTGCAGCAAGCACCAATGCATGCAGTCCACTATACCTAGCAAAACACCTACACTACACCTCTTAACAAGTTAAAAACTGCCACAATTTGAAAAGGTGGGACATTTTCTGAGCTACCTAATTCAGTGACAGGACCACCTTCATTTTGGTGCCCGAGCCTATTTTCTATCACAGTCTGTAAAGTCTTGTGTAGGGGCCATTTCCCACCCACATTACCTTTTCAAAAGGCCTGACGGTTCTTGTCCCGTAATGTATGTAAATGCCACTACTTTCTTGGGAGAGGAAAGGTAGTTAAGACAGGGAAACAGATGAGCGCTGCGAGGCAGGAAGGAAAAGAAGAAGGGGGCAAGCGTTGGGGTTATTGAAAAGAAGGATAGTAGACACAGAGATGGAGAAAGCTATCTACAGGAAGAAAAGAACGAGAAACAGAAGTCTAAGGTGTAAGGAACAAAAACGGTAGGGGAGAGGAGTATATGAAGAGAAACACAGGTAGGGAAAAGAACTATGGGTAAAGAAAATAGAGTGAAGTAGAGACAAGGGAAAAGAGAAGAAAGAAGGCCAAAACAAAAGAGACATGGAAAAGAGATGGGAGCGAGAGAAAGGGAAAGAAAAAGTTGCACAAGAGAAAAGGGGAAAAACAGGTGGAGGAATTAGTGGAGAAAAATGTTAGGGGGCTAAAAGACCAAAAAGGAACAGGAATAATTTAGACTTTGGAGAAAAAGGAGCAGAAGAAGGAACATGCCAAATACATTTCTGTGATTCCCATAGTGTGCCATCAGACCAGTATTTTGGTTTCTCTCTGAGATGTAATTTAATCCAGATAAATGGTACAGCAGCTGACATACACCTAAAGCCTGTCAGTTTGATTGGCTTTGTCACTGGGTGTTGGCTGTTTAGGATAAATGAGTAACAACAACGATTTCTTATAAATAGTTAACATTGGAAATGTTTAAATTCTGAAATAGTGAGTCTGTGAATTAAATAGAATTGAGGCCTGTGGAAGGAGTTTTGGCCTTCAATTATGTGTGCTTTATGTTAGATATGTATCCGCTTTTTCTCTGCATATCTTCTCTATCTGCACATCTTTAACCCCCTCGCTTTCCTTTTCGGCATACTCTTTTGACTATTCCCCGAATGCCCTTCCTCGCGTCTGTCACTTCACCGCCCCCAACATGCACTGCACTCTCTCAAATGTAAGCACTTTCACTTCTCTTACTTTTGCCTTGCAAATATTTTGACATCAATGTACCCCCTTCACACACATATCCACAGAATTTCAGTTGCAAATGGAATACACACACATTGTTCTGTGTGCTCTGCAGAGAGGCCAACCCACTGACAGGCACTTTGTCTGGCTTAAGCCTTAGCGCCTGAGAGCTCAATCAAAGCCCCTCAAACACCAGGCACGGCTCAAGCTTCAAAGTGTGCACAGAAAAAATACAGATAAACAACAATATTATAAAATAGCTAACTCATGGGGAATGCAAGACTAAGTAAAGCATGTCAAATAAGAGAGGAACTAAATTGCTGAAATACATTCCCTCTACGTTTTTAACATTCATGGTTTGCAAGTGAATTCATGTTTTTGGCATCAGTGTTAACTTAGGGGCATGCTAAGTTCACTAAGTGAGCTTATTAAAATTAAAGATAGACTCAGTGTGCTTTAAACCATAAGTGCACAACAGATGCTAACTATTACCATAAATATTTCTTTATGTGCTTTCCATATCCCTGCTGTCCTCTAGTTTATATGGCGTTGCATATGTTTTGGTGGTTTGGGCTTGCACTGGTGGTTGTAATACAAGGGTGTCCAATGTAGGGTGTAATACAACAGTATGCAGTGGTGGGTGTATAACAGTACCGTGCCCTTGTGGGTGTAATATAAGGGCGTGCACTGGTGGGTGTTATACAAGGCATACACTGGCATGTGTAATACAAGGGGGTGCACTGGTGGGTGCAATGCAGGGACGTGCACTGGCAGATGTAATGCAACAGTATGCACTGGTGAGTGTAATGAAAGGGTGTACACTGGTGGGTGTAATACAAGGGCGTGCACTGGTAGGTGTAATACAAGGGTCTCTTGTGCCTCTGAAGGTCGGGGTTTTTAGTTAATACTGGCCGACGCTGGCATGTTGTACTGATCTGGAACATCAGACAGCTGTCTGACGCAGTCTAGACATAGCGGTCTTTTTTCATGCAAGCTCTGGGGAGGTCACATATGGTGTGTGGTGATTCAATTTACACTTGATGAATGTCCCACAATTAAGATATATGAATATGTCTTTAACCTATTGCCCTAAATTGACAGCACATCAATGATTTACTCACACCGTATTTTATGAACAAGAGTAAGATAAACAACTTATTATTATTTTTTTTAATATAGTTCGAACTTGACTCAAAAATATTGGAGTGCTCTATGTGAGCACCAGTTACATGAGCTACTTTGAAGCAGAAGGAATGTACCTTCACAATTGTAATATGAAAGTGTTTAATAACGCGGCCCTTTTCACAGTTAAACAGCCCATCAGCAGCCATACACACTGAGATAGGCGGACTTAAACACAAAAACACACTCTCAAACCGTTACACACATCAACACTAGTTACACAGCCAGCACTCATTTAGTCTACTGTGTGGCTGGCTCTCTTTTCCCTCAACTGACTGCAGCACGGAGCGCGACACCAGGAGTGACAATGATCTTTCAACCACTACAAATCACCGAGCAGTGTGATCCCCGGTGTCATACTCCCTGCTGTAGCCACTTAAAGACCCTGCCATGTGACTCCAACCAAGCCCCTTACAAATCCATCCAGTAATAAAAAGATATAAATGGAGGTTTTGAGCATGACTACCCAGCCTACAGAGTTCACCCACCCCAACAAAGTCTCCGGTCCGCCTCCTGCCTTTCCCAGTTCTCTTTTGTCATGAGATCTGTTGACTCTGCCCTGAACTACAGCCGTCAGCACACAATGTTGGCCTCTGATGACAACATATTAATTACTAACAGTAACACGTAACAGCATGCGCCTTTCAAAAAGGATTTCACGCGTGCTTTCAATTTGGCAACTAAATGCTAGCTAGTACAGTTTATGGCCCCTTAAGGTTGAAAGGAGCTATCATGCACTTTGGGATTCCAGCCACAAACTAATACCTTGGAGGGCACGAACACAGTTGAACACTACTAATCACTTTTATGGCTCACAGAGAGATGAAACAGGCACATGCATTTCGAACACTTTATAAATATGTACGTTTTAATTTTCACTCACCGGAGGTGCAAGGACTCATGGCGCAATGCAGCTTTTTTATTTTTGACTTTAACCCGTTCTTGTTTAACTGGTCACAGGGCAGGGAAGGGTGGGGTTAACATTACAGTGAGGCTTGAAGAACTGTGATTGAGTGGGGAAGAGTGGGGAAGGTCCTTCAGCAATGGTTTTGCCGAGCTGGTGATGTCACAAGTCACAGGGCTGTGAGCTCGTCAGCCGGGCAAATCTGGGATTGCTGGTGCATGCTCAGAGTGCATGATTTGTGCCTGCCTGACTTGCAAAAGCTGCCTGAAGTCAATGTCTGCGTAGCAGACAGCCTGAAGCAGTTTAGTTGCAGAAATAATGTTTTACTCTTAATTGTAGAGTAAAAAGCACAACAAGGGGGCAGAAAAAGGACGAGGTGTAGCCCCTCCGCCCATATAAAAGAACCGCCACTGGAATTAACCATCACTAGATAAGCAATGCCTAGTTCTATTCTGCAGCAACCTTGATCATTCAGGATCAAATATCTCCCATTCGAGAGTAGCCTGAACACAGTATGAATCACGGCAGCTGGGAAACCCTTCAGATAAGACAAGTTCGCCACGAAAGCATTGCATGCCCTGTGATGAGAAATGTCCTTGAAAACCAAGGAGCCGCTTATAGCATCTTCACAGTCGGAGCCAACAAGAAAAACATCTGTGTCCCCATTCCGGCATCTAAACCTGATCGGTAATTCCCAATACTCATGCACATATCTTCCCCCAGTGTTTCATATCTGTACCTGTTGGCATTGGAGACAATATTGGAATTGGGAAGTCGGCAGGGTGACAAAACTATGGATTATCCAGCCAGTGGATGGTGTCTCAGCCATAGTAAAAGGTAATTGGTCTAATTTTTCAATGTGCAACATGGTATATTTTGCATATCGGCGTGCCATTACTATCGGTCTTTCCGTTATATCATGTGCTTAAAACAGATTTGTAGTGTTGATGTAACGCCATGGCACGTGGCCAGAACGTAACATTTGCAACGTCCAGGTCAGTATTACTATTGACCGTAATTGTGACGATCCATGTTGTAATATAGACATGTCTTGCTGTATTCTGTCAACTTGCAGAAAACACTATGTTGCCCAGTGAATACATTCTGGATGATAAAGTGGTCAAACCATTGTCAACCACAGCCAAATCCTTTTCTAAATTAACCCTATCAATCTCGCAAACTTTTTCGGCAGCTTTCTGTTGAGAAATCTTACACAGCTCGTTGTATACTCTACAAAAAGTGCTTTTGACGTGGATTCCAGGGGCCTAATAAAAACTCCCTGAGATTCATGTAATCAGAAATAAGGGACAAGTGTTGTTTCACCTGGAAGAGTGTTGAGGTGTGTAGCCAATCTAGGCACCCGTTTGTGTCCACAGACCAAACCAACTATCCCTTCCAATTTGGGTCTGATGAATTAAAAGAACCATTACGTATCTTTGTATGCAGTGTATCCTCACTGAAGTGTGTTAAGTGCTGCCAATTCTCGAAGCGATGAAAATTATAGAATAGTAGGTGTGTTCACATCCTTTATTTTTTATATAAAAAAACATGAAGTTTTTTCCACTCTCTTGCTCAGGAAAATCATTTGATGTGGTATGAGGCATGCTCTAAATAAGGTCTAGGTTCCCTGAACCTGCCAATCTTTTGTCCCCCAGATAGATTTTGTGTCTATGGTGTCTTTTCAACAGTCGAAACAATTTATAGACAGTTGGGAAATAAAGGAAGCAGAGTATCTCAGCTTGGGATTTGTTAGTATATTTTCCTCTGCAGGTGTAGGTGCAAGCCTATATTAATACGAGGCTGAATCTGATGTTTCAAAACCGGAAAAATAAGCAAACGCCTGTGCAAATGTGTTTGGACTACCTTTCAACAGTGTTGGGCAGGGTTCCCACTGAGTGCAATTGTAAACAGCGCATGGGATACTAGCTTTATGTAAAAAATGGTGACCATAATGCTGGTAACAGAACATGTCTCCAAAATTACTTGTGCCATCATACAATTCGACATTAGAAAATGCAGCTGATAGCTCTAAATCTAAAAGCAAATTATGCACAGTTTCAATCAATAGAGAAAGTACTAGAGGTGGTGATGTCATTTAAATAAATTTTAAACAAAAAAGGAATTTGCAAAGGATCAGTAGGACCATACACATCATACGATACCCTGTCCCATACAATTCCTTCAGGACCTGAATGAGAGGCTGGCTTAGTATATGGTGCTCACTAATGTAAGTGTAGCACCCTGTACTAAGTGGTGGCTGTGGAGAGAAGCCTTCGGGCTTAGTCCACAAGGAGTGTAAAGCACCTTTTTTCACGGAGGCACTTACAAATTCGACCAGGACTACAGCGGCTCCCTTTCTTTTACCGCCCTGATCTACATCTTGCCGCACCCGCTCCGCGGGTGCCGCTTCGTCTGGAGAGGCGCAGGGGGCACTTCAGGTGGACACACAGCTTCAGGCGGTGAGAGGCGCGAGGTGCTAGCGGGGCTGCGAGCGTGCAGGGACTCCAGGAACCAGGAGTCCCTGCGAGACCAATCACCACCTTCTGGTCCGCTCTCCCTGCTGGCCCGCCCCCCGCCCTGCTGAGGCTTAAAGCAACGATCCTCCCCATTTCCCTGTGAGTCACCTTTTTTCACGGAGGCACTTACAAATTCGACCAGGACTACAGCGGCTCCCTTTCTTTTACCGCCCTGATCTACATCTCGCCGCACCCGCTCCGCGGGTGCCGCTTCGTCTGGAGAGGCGCAGGGGGCACTTCAGGTGGACACACAGCTTCAGGCGGTGAGAGGCGCGAGGTGCTAGCGGGGCTGCGAGCGTGCAGGGACTCCAGGAACCAGGAGTCCCTGCGAGACCAATCACCACCTTCTGGTCCGCTCTCCCTGCTGGCCCGCCCCCCGACCTACACGCCCCTTTAAAATTGAGTAAACCTCCCGTAGCGCGGGACGCAGCCCGGGGCGAAGATCGGGCAAAGAGCGGGCCGTTTGAGGCCGTTCGAGGACTAAGAGGACTGGGCTGGGCCACGCCCCCTTGTCGGTGCATTATACAGTTTTATTGGTTTAATATTTATTGGTATTTATTATTCTGTATAATGTGCTCACGGGGTAGTCGGAGTAAAACTCTCATGGCTGCGAGTAATTCTAACCGAACACTGGATGATTTCCTAGTTAAAACCAATCTGGCCATTGATGAGGAAATTAGTAAAATGCAGCACAGGGTCTCTTTGGATCTTGAAGCTGCACGAAGGCTATCCGAGCACCTAGCCAGCACTAGAAAATCCTCCCTGGTGAATATCGCTTCTGCCCGTACCCCCGAGCATATGGTAGGTCCTCGGCCATTGTTAACAACGGCTGCCATCCATCCAGCCCCTTCTACCACTTCTCCAATATCCCCCCCCATCCTTCCACCCATTCCATTGGAATCAAATAAGGATCCTGTCCCACTAATTTGCATGTCAGGCACCTCCTATCCCCCTAAAACCAATCCACCTATGAGTTTAAGCAGGGCCAGGAAAGCTGCAATTTATAAAAAGAAATGCATCGCTAGGTCCATACATGCACGGAAAAAAGCAAAAATTGCCAGATCACAGTTTTTCAATAGTAGAAGGGCATTAGGATCTCTTGGGTTAAAGGATGATAGTATTAAAACTAATCCCAGTATTCTGGGTGGGGCAGCCGCTCCTGACTTAATCACCTCTGCGGATGACAGCATCTTGGTTGCCTCCCCAGGGTCGAACAGAACGAATCATCTGGCGGGGCGGTTGAGTGGATCTGAGAATGATAGAGGGGGTGATGAAGAATTCCTTAATATAGTTTGGGGCACGTTAAAACAACTACTTACCCCCTTGGAACTAAGGCTTTCTCGTATAGAGAATAATCTGTTAGAAATGGATAGGACCATAGTCACCCTGGCCAGCCTGAGCCTAAAGGAAATGGAAGCTAAGCTTCCTCGTGAAACTGAACCATCTCCCCAGACAAAAGCACCAGAACCCTTACCACTATCCTTACAAACGCCCCAAAATATTCCTATGCCCCTACCAATACCTAAACCTATACCGAAGCCACGCACCACTGTTGCAAACCACACTGCATCAACTCCTAGTTTTACTGCTCCAAACTCCCGTCCCTTGCTTAATCAAGCCCATAGGCAGAATCCCAACCCACGAGCTGTCCCACAACACGCTATAAGGCAAGACTATGTGAATAACCCTCAGCGGCCGCCCAGTCGTTTTCGTGGAGGATTTATTGATCTTCCACCAGAAGCTGGGCCTTATGTTATCATACTAGCCGGCGTTCCTGAGTTGGACCAGCACTCCCAGGAGAACCATCATTCCCTGAAAAATAAAGTCATTCATTGGCTTAATTCCAACAAACAGCTTCCTGCCCATCAAAGAAGCAGTGTACTAATGGTACGAAGAGTGCCTTGGATAGGCCCCCACACATAAGTCCCTGGCAGGTGACTGTATCGTGGTATCTTTTGCTGACCCTCACACAGCACAGCACCTATGTGCATGGCCATCGTACGAAGTCAATCCCACAATAGTTGTGAGACCCCTTACCTTTTTTTACCCCCCAAGAAATCATCACGCGAAGGAAGGTTTATGGTCAACTGTCCATAATCCCAGACGGACAACAAACAGGACTGATGGATACAGCCAGCATAATTGGTGGCAAGGGGCACCCACCACCAACATGTTTGGTTGCCTGGAGGAGGTGGCAGGATGGTTTCCAAGTAACATCCCCTTAAGAAACCGCTTTGATCCACTTGTGGGCATGGAAGAGCTAGATTGACCATCACAAAATTCTCTTGGTAATGCCCTGATAACAGGAGAGTCCAGCCAGAGGGAGAAGGGAGAAAGTCGTAACGATAACTTATGGGAGAATGTTTCCATTGGTGACGATCGTACCTCCAACCCCCAAGCCCCTGAGGCTGGTCTCATTAAAGAAAGTGCACCAAGCTCAATTATCTTAAGGCAAAATCTGGAAGTATCACTTGAACCAGCCAGAAAGAACCAAAGTGAACTAAGGATGTGCCTAATTTCCTGGAACATTGCTGGGCTTGCCTCAAGACTGGAGGATGAGGCATGGTTAGACTTTGTGGGTGTCTGTGACATTTTGTGCCTCCAGGAAACATGGAGTCGATCCACTCAGAACATTGAGGGCTTCCAAGCCTTTAACACCCTAGCGGTACCTTCACAAGCGGGTAGGGCAAAAGGTGGTCTAATGACAGCAACTTCGTTAAAACTATGTAAACTTGCAATCTCTAAGATAGCTGACACCCCATGGTTTCAAGTGCTAATGTTGGTCAATTTGTTTCCTGAACCATTGTTACTGATTAATTGGTATTACAACATCTTTGATAATAATGAGACAACTGTAATGTCGAAGTTGGAGGAGGCCATAGCCAGGGCACGCTACGAGCAACCACTACTCTTTGTCATCTGGGTGGGAGATTTCAACTGCTCGTTATGCACCCATGGGGACTCGAAGGTGTGTGGTTTGAGAGATTCCCATGACCATCCCCTGACACACTTCAAACATACACCCCAGGGGGACGCTTTAAATAATATCATTATTTTAAATGATTTATGTATAGTGGAACCCTGGGTTGGTCCAAATTCGGCTTCGATACCAACTTTTCAGGGAAGTAGAGGTATGATGAGTTTTATCGACTTTGCAATTATTTCCAGTGGGTATTTTCACTATGTTGATAAATTGGAAGTAACCGCTAATGCTGCCAGTGACCACAACCCTTTAATCCTATCCCTGCTTTGTCCTGTTAAACCCAAACATTCTGTCTGGGAACAATCTATAAAGTATAACAGGAACCAAGGAATCACTCTTAAATGGGGTAAAATAGACGCAGCAGGTCTTGAGGCAGAGATCCTAAATGGATATAGCTCCGAATATGAGGCATGTCTATTACCTACAGCTAACCCCGAAAAGGTTATAGGGAATTTTGAATCATTATGCGGGCACGTAGCTGAACGTCTTACAAAACCAATTGGGAAAAATAAAAGGTTAGGGCCCAGATGGTTTGATGCTGCATGCTCGGCAACACATAGATCCCTGAAAGTGGCATTAAAACAAAAACCTAGGGATATAGATTTGGTTAGAGCATCTAGACTGGCCTATAAAGAAGCCATAAGAACAAGGAAGCTGGACTTAAAAAACCTGGCCTGGGAAGATCTAGAAAAGGCCTCGGAATTGAAGGACAGCAGGCTTTTTTGGGAAGTTATTAATCGCCCCCTCTTTATAAGTAATGGCAAGGACAATATTGTGATGCAGATCGCATGTGAAACATGGGAATCACATTTTGGGGATATTTTTAACCCACATGGAATCTTACTTAATGAACCATTACTAGGAGATCCTAGGGAATTGGTGGTCTCTCAATCCTCTTTGTCCCTGAGCTTATCGCTCACCCTGCAAGAAGTGGAAGATGCTCTGTCGAAAGGCATACCATTAAAAGCACCCGGCCCTGATCTAGTGCCTCTGGACTTTTTTAAGCACAATGTTAAGGTTTGGGCCCCTCTCTTGTTAAATGTATTTAGAGCAGTTGTTATTAGCCGTATTCCGACATCATGGAAGGAGGCAGTAGTGGTGCCAATTTTCAAGAAGGGCGATAGATCTGATCCCCGATGCTATCGCCCAATCTCATTAATTGACGCATCGTGTAAGATATTGGGTAGGGTTATCTTAGCCAGACTGGAAACATGGGCAGATTCGGTGGGCCTTATTATAAATTCCCAATATGGGTTCAGAAAAGGCAAAGGTACCGTCGAACAGTGCCTGAACCTGGCTCTGATCATAGGGAAATACACATGAAGGCAAGGAATTCTTCCATCTATCTTGCCTTCATGGATCTCTCTAGTGCATTCGACACTGTGTGTCGGAGCAAGCTGTGGCAAATGATGGAGGTTATGGGTTTCGAGGAACCCTTGGTCATCCTGCTCCGTAGACTCCATGAATCAACCACTGTAGCCATAAGGTTCGGGCCAGTGGGAGAGAAAACTAAGAACATTCCCTCAACCTAGGGCATCCGCCAAGGATGCATATTAGCCCCCTTTTTGTTTCTAGTGTACACCAATGGGCTGGAAAAATACTTGTTGGACCACTGCCATGATTTTCCAAAGGTCAACGGCAGGAGCATACCAATGCTTTCTTACGCCGATGATACGGTACTAATGACACTCACAGGAAACAGTATGCAGCATTGTCTTGATGCCTTCCACAACTTCATGTTGGATCTAGACCTGAAGGTAAATTTCACCAAATCCTTTGCTATGGTCTGTGGCCCAAAGGGTACCAAAACCAGAAAGTTTGTAGTAAATAACTCTACCATCGAAAAGGTTGAAAATTTTAACTATCTGGGCAACCTTTTCAACAACAAACTAAGCTGGGCCCCGTTAATGAAGACTCGAGTCCAGAGTGCCAGTCGTTCTATTGAAGGTCTGTTTCGTTTCTGTGGCAAACTAGGTCAAAAACCTGTTACACATCTAAAAACCCTGTACAAAGCAAAATGTTTGTCGGTAGCTACCTATGGGGCAGGAGTTTGGGGGACCGAAAGCCCTGACACGATACAAACCATGGAGAACAAATTTTTAAAGCGTGTATTGGCTATTCCATCAAGTTCCTCAAATAGATTTGTCCACGATGAGATAGGTCTGAGTTACGTGAGTGACACCATTCGCCTCTCCCCCTTATTATTATGGGGTAAAATATGGTTATCAGAGGATTTACAGCTTTCTAGAGATATCCTCCGGGACTGTTTAAAACTGGCAAACATGAAACAGATCCCATGGCTATCTTATGTTAACGAAATACTCCATAAAATAGGTCTGGGTGACATTTTTGACAACCCCGAAAATATTCAGGGAGATATTAAAGCTGTTATCAAATCAAGTTATTGGAAATCCTCACTTGTGCACTCTTTGGCCAGCCCTCACGTTTCTAAGGTTACTTTACAGCACCAGTTTTATTTAACCTTTACAAATCATGTGCAATGGCGATTTTATTTGACAAGGTTTAGGTTACACATCTTGCATTTTCTTTTTGCGTTTCCTAAACAGGGGGGCTGGTGTGAGAGACTGCCCCCCTGTCCCTGTAACAACAAAGATAGCCAAAGCACGATGCATGTTGTTCTCTTCTGTTCCCTATATAAGGATCCGAGAATTAGGTTTATTAAGCCGATCCTTAAGGAAAAGCAACCATGTCATTATAAAGAGGGTTATGACCAATGTTCCCTCTAATTTTTTTCCTCTGTGTGCGGCAGTGTAGGGTCTCTGTGCGCTGCAGCCATGGCAATGTGCGCCAGGAACCAGACCGTGCGTGTGTGCAGCGCCAAATACCCCTCCAAACTTTTGCTTAAAAATCTGAAAAAATGGTGCATTTCCACACATACAGTGTCACTTTAAACTATACAAAGTCAAAAGTCAAATTTTTGTTATTTGTGTCGGTACTCATCTGAGGACCACAAAAACTTTAAACTATACTGTGTTGTGTGGTTAGGTTTGCCGTAATTTTTAGCTGACAAAATAGCAAATACAAGTTAAAAGCACTTTAAAAGTATTTTAAAGTTGTGTAAACTAATTACATCGGTGGTACTCATAGTACGGCCCGCGGGCCGCCAGCGGCCTAGCAGGCCTTCATTGGCGGCGCACGCACCTTGCCTTGTCGTTTCTAGGCAAAGTGGAGATGCATGGGCTGTAAGAAGGTGTGAAAAAAACAACAAAGCCTCATTAACAAGTAAATGGAAGCCCTGTGAAGTACTCAGGTACAGCTGTGTGCGCGCCCAGGAAGCTGTCTCAGCCCGGGCTGCCACAAACGAATGGGTAAGTGGGGGAGGCTGGGGCTTAAGCCCTTTGAGCCCAATGGGCATTGCACGCCTGGATGTAAGCACATTCAGAATTTGGACAGATAGGGACAGAGACAGACAGATTGATAGAGACAGAGGTAGAGAGAGAGAGGAAGGTAGAGGGAGGGAGGGAAGTGGAGGGAGGGAGGGAGAAGGGGGTAAAAGGTGGGAGAGGGAGGTAAGGGAGTGGGGGTAGATGGAGAGGGAGATAGAGGTAGAGGGAGGTAGAGAGAGAGGGAGAGGGAGGGGCAGAGGGAGGTAGCGGTTGAGGGAGTTAGAGAGGGAGGGACAGAGGGACGGAGAGGGAGGGACAGAGAAGGAGAGGGCGGAACAGAGAGGGAAAGGGAGGGACAGAGGTAGATGGAGAGGGAGGGACAGCGAGGTAGAGGGAGGTAGAGAGAGGGAGGTGCGGAGGGAGAAGGAGGTAGAGGGAGGTAGAGAGGGAGGGGGGGACAGAGAGGGAGAGGGAGGGACAGAGAGGTAGAGGGAGATGGAGGTAGAGGGAGGGACAGAGGTAGATGGAGAGGGAGGGACAGCAAGGTAGAAGGAGGGAAAGGGTGGGAGAGGGAGGTAGAGGGAGAGGGAGCTAGAGGAAGAGGGAGCTAGAGGGAGGGACAGAGAGGTAGGGGAAGGAAGAAGGAGAGGGAGGTAGAGGAGGGAAAGGGAGAGGGATGGACAGAGAGGTAGAGGGAGGGAGGTAAAGGGAGAGGGAGGGAGGGAGAGGGAGGGACAGAGAGGTAGAGGGAGAGGGAGAGAAAGGGAGAGGGAGGGACAGAGAGAGTGAGGGAGAGGGGGGACAGGGGTAGCGGGAGGTAGAGGGAGGGACAGAGTTGGAGAGGTAGGTAGAGACAGAGAGGGAGGTAAAGGAGGGAAAGGGACAGAGCAGGTGAGGTAGGTAGAGACAGAGAGGGAGGGAAAGGGAGAGGGAGCTAGAGGGAGAGGGAGGGAGAGGGAGGGACAGAGGTAGAGGGAGGGACGGAGGTAGAGGGAGGGAAAGGGAGAGGGAGGTGGAGGGAGGGACAGAGGTAGAGGGAGAGGGAGGAAGAGGGAGGGACTGAGGTAGAGGGAGGTAGAGAGGGAGGGAGGGACAGAGCGGGAGAGGTATGTAGAGACAGAGAGGGAATTAGAAGGAGGGAAAGGGAGAGGGAGAGGCAGAGAGGGAGAGGTATGTAGAGACAGAGAGGGAATTAGAAGGAGGGAAAGGGGGAGGGAGGGACAGAGAGGGAGAGGTAGGTAGAGACAGAGAGAGGGAGAGGGAGAGGGAGGGAAAGGGAGAGGGAGAGGGAGGGAAAGGGAGAGGGAGGGAGAGGGAGGGACAGAGCGGGAGGTATGTAGAGACAGAGAGGGAGGTAGAGGGAGGGGGGGAGAGGGAGGGACAGAGAGGGAGAGGTAGGTTGAGGTAGGTAGAGCCAGAGAGGGAGGTACAGGGAGAGGGAGGGAAAAGGAGAGCTAGGGAGAGGGAGCTAGAGGTAGAGGGAGGGACAGAGAGGTAGAGGGAGAGGGAGGGACAGAGCGGGAGGGGTAGGCAGAGACAGAGAGGGAGGTAGAGGGAAAGGGAGGGAAAGGGAGAGGGAGGTCGAGGGAGGGACAGAGCGGTAAAGGGAGGGAGATAGAGGGAGGGAGAAGGAGATGGAGGGAGGGAGAGGTAGAGTATTTGCTACTTCTGTGGACATTGTGGACAATGTGCAGCCTTTAATTTTAAACTTTTGTGCATTCTAGGAGCAAATTTGAATGTTTTCAGATATGTTTTTGTCCTACCCTAACAAGGGTGTAAATGTTGATTTAGGTATTTCACTGGTAATAAGGTCAAAATGTCATGTCTTAATTTTGGAGGTCGGTTGTGGGGTAGAACATTAGCATCAAACAGCCCGAGCATTGTTCATAATAAAATCAGTGTTGAGGCAATGCTATCGTTTTTAAGAGAACAATGAGACTGTTTTTATTAACCATATTTTGCTTAGTAGTATAGAGTGTAGCCCTCATATGCTAGAGTCTGCATCAGGGCCATTGGATACTTTTTAGGTCAACACTATACTTCCTAGATTACATTCCACATTACTATAAACCACTTCATAACACACCATAACACTCAACTCCACGCCACTCCATAACAATGCACTCTACTCCACGTTAGAAGGCTTCACTCCACGCCACTTTGCACCAGTAATTTTTAGCCATACTGGATAGCAGCCACACTGCTGTAAAACATGGCTAAGACATATTGACCCTCACCAATGCCTTCCTGTTCTAGAAAAATTGTGTTTTGATAGGGGGAGAGCTGGGGTTAACTCACTGCCTCCAAGGCACCTTATTCTCGACAAACACTGTGGGTGTTTCAGTAATGTATAAAGGGTGATACCAAGAACTGATTGAGCTAATTAGGTCAAGAAATGCAGAAATTATTAAATATAGGGAGTGAGGTGGAAGGCTGCAGGTTTAAGTTAGGATGTTTCAGTGCCCTTTACACTTGTGACAAAGCCTCCTTTTAATGATGGTTTAGGGTCTTCAGAGCATGTAGCAAAACCCCTCTGGCTGCTGGTGATAAAAAGAAATTCCCATTAATTAAATTGATGGTTTTGACCTGCTTTTTCCTCCACCGAGTAATAGTCTCCTGAAAGAGAATCCATGACTCATGATTCAGCACTTGGCACAATGCGATTAATCAATATTCTCATTTGAGCTGTCGAGGGGGGGGTGATGATAAAAAGGGGGGAGAAGGACGGCATCCAAATAAAACTGATAAAAAGTATTAGACCATTAAGTTACAGACTGCAAAACGACAAACCTTAACTCATGGCACCCGAGAACTGCAGAGGTCAGTGCAGGGCAGAGGCCCGGCTGGGGCCGCTTGGGCACACTGCACTACTTAAATGTAATGAGAGAGAGGCTCGGCTGTGTGTGTCAGGAAAAGGCAGGCTGCATGTGATTGGTTGTGGATTTCAATTATGCAGATTTTTAAAGCAGTGAGTCACCCAGGATCTACTGAGAATGCTTTATTTCAAAGAATGCGTCGGCCTGTACATCTTTAAATAGTTATTTTGTGGCGTTATACATCCCAATGTTTTTGTTAGAGTTGGCGATGTTGAAACTTTTCTTACTGTATGTAAGAATGGTTTTTACTTTTTCTGTCCGTGTGAGCTGCAGTCGTCTGTTACTTCACCAGACTATCAGAGATTGATTCCATAGTGCTAATCTAAGGAAATGAGTTTCTATAGTTTGAGGCTTTCGCAAACTGCGACGAAGAGTTTTAACTTCCGAGCGTGAAACGATCGAATGCCGCGTGTATGACACTCTGCATTACATTTCTAACAGTGCCCAGCTGCTGGTGTGCATTGCAAATAGCACAAGTACTAGTACATATCCCTCAGCTGTGCACGCGAGAACTGTCAGGAATTGTCAGTCTCCCAGCAGAGAAATGGCATTTTTTCGCGCCGCTCGGTGATGCAGGGAGTGCGCGGTAAATACAGTTCACTGCGCGCTAAGGGTGACCTCTGTGGGCGCGCGCTCACCCGCGCAGCTTATTGGGAACAGTGGTTATGACCATCTGTTATCTTTGTCTTCATCTGGTGTCCGTTGTGCAATGTTAAATTTCATACGAGTGTCACTCTTGATTAGAAAACGGTATGGTTAATTCTGGCTCCTAGAACTTGTCTCTTTGCCCATGTATATTGTTGTTTCATGATTTTCTTTTCCTGTCCTTTAATGTATACCCTGGTATGAAGAACTTATGAATTAACCTAATTTGATTGAAAAAGTTATGGGTTACAACTGTGATTATATTATTTAATGTATTTTATTAGTTTAGTCTAGTGTTATAAAATTATCTTTTAAATGAATTCCAAACTATGTTTGTAAATGCAATTGTTTGACTTTTATGATTCTTTTTTTTTAATCGAATAAAGTTTTTGAAACGAAACGAAACGAGTGTAAAGCAGCTTGTTTTACCAATACTTAACCTTGGGGTATAGGGTAAGTGAAAAAGAATCACACAGTGTAGTTATAAAAATAGGTATTTTATTACAAACACTCACTAACACCTTGTATTATCTCCTACCCGGGGATACAAACACAATGCACACAATACTTAGGAAATAGAGCACGCAAGTAGCATAAATACACAATGGTCTCCAGGGGGAGACCAAACTATATTCTAAAATAGTGGAATGCAAATATCTAGGAACCCCACGGAGGTTGCGTGCAGTGTGGGACACGACCGCGTGCTCAATGTTAGTCAATGGGTAAGTCACGGTTGCAGTTCTAAAGAAAAAGGACCTTTCCCAGCAGTCCCTGAAGACCCTTGTGGAAGATGAAAGGTTGGCGAGACACCTCACCCATGGATAGATCAGGAACCAGGATACCTACACCAGGAAAGTCTGGTGCATAGGTGTCAAATGACGTCGGAAACAGCCGTAGACCACAATGGAGGACTTCAGGAAAGTTGCTGCTGGAGAAGAAGACAAAGGAGTCCAGTGGAACCCAAAGGTGGATTCAAGGTGAGAAGGACCTGCAAGCAGAGGGGACAGAGTCTAGGCCACTAAGGAGTGGCCAGGAGGCATGGAAGACCAATGCCCACTGATGTCGTGGATGCTGGAGACTTTGACAGAGCCCTTGAAATTGCAGCTGTGCAGACCAAGCGCACCGTGGAAGACCAGGAGGTGTTTACGAGCTGTCCCACGACGGATGTTGAGAGCTAGGGGTCAGTGTCCAGCAGTGGCACCAACAAACCTTGGCAGCGGCAAACAACATTGTAGATGAAAAAGGTGCAGTGTTGGGACCAGCAAGGTCCAAGTGACTCACCATGACTAGGTAAGTCAGAGCAGGCCCAGAGCAAGTAGGGGAGCTCACTGGAGCCAAAGAAGACCCTCAAGAGGAATTAAGGGATGGAGGCACAGGAGTCGCAAGAGGACCTCGAGCAGTTCACCAATGAAGAAGGCCCACGGTGCAGAGGAAGCGGTAAGGGCAAAGATCTTGGCTGCAAGAGCTGCTTGAGGGTGGAGCTTCTTGGAGCCCAAAGATCTCTGAAGGAGGGAGTCAACAAGCCTTGGCAATGGCAAGTCGACGCGGTTCACAGGGGTTCTGTTCCAACGGTTCAGACGAGGGAAACTGGCCTCCAACTTGGTATGAACACAGTGTAGGCCTCAAGGGAGTTGTAGAACCACCACCTGTGTTGCTGAGCCTTTAGGAGTCTGTAGGATCCCAGGATCAGCAGACAGGTCAGCTGCACTGTAGTCCCTGCAGATGCAATGGAGATTCATTCAGGTGTCTTAGATGTCCACAGGCCTGGTGAAGAACCTGAATGGAGCATGGGCACATACATTGCAGAAACTAGCAGGACGACAAGACCAGGAGCAGCAGGAATCTTCCCAGCTGCAGCCTTGGTTTCCAAAGCGAAGTCCAGACAATCGAAGTTGAAATGGCATGTGATCTGAATCTTGTCCCACGACGAAACCAGGGACCCACCCACAGGTAAGCCCTTAAGTACCTAGGAGAGTGTTGGGGCGATTCAGGAGTCCCACCCAGAGGTGGGGCTGGACAGTGGGGAGGATACTCCCTCGATATAGAAAATCTGCCTTTACATTTTTCCTCCTGGGATATGACTGACAGTAAACTCCAACAACTTTGTTTAGAATCTCACTAAACTAGCTGTTCTTTTCTTTATAATCTTGTATGCAGATAATAAATCAACCAAAGATGTATTGTCCATTCTTAACCAAAACATCCTTTCCCACAGTTATGGTCTGAATTTTTCTATCTCCCCACACACAAGCAAGCATTTTCTTCTCTATAACTGAATATCTCATCTCAATCTTAAGAGATTCCTGAAACATTCTGTGAGACCTGCAACATTTCTAATAAACTGCGTAAAATTTGCATAAACCAATGAACGAACGTAGTTGTTCTTTTTTTGTTTGATTGGGAGTATTAATGATACCTCCAAAAATGCTGGGGTTGAATTTGACACCATTCTTCAAAAGAATATATCCTAAATATTCAATTTCGTTCACACCTACTATACAGTTATACTCTCTAAGTGTTACACCATTTTTCTGCAAGGTCACTAAAACCACTTCCAATACATTATTATTGTGTCTCTCTTCTGTGTCAGTATGAAAAAGTATGTTTTCTTGGAAGACAACTACATTGGAAATGTCTTGCAGAATTCTGGTCATTACCTATTGAAATACCAATGTGGCTGAGGCTAGTCCAAATGGTATGCGGCAAAATTGGACAAGAATGTCCAGAACCACCTGATGGTACGCCGCCCGAAGGTATAATTTCGAAAAACATTTGGACTGACCTACTGTCGTGATCAGATCATCAATACGTGGTTAAGGATAGTTCTCAACCCAGATCGCTTTCATTGAAGTATCTTACGTAAAGCACCTGATTTCTTTTTGCTAGATCAGTCAATGACAATCATAGCATTGCATCCACTCTTTCAATAATTCCCTCCTCTTGCAATATCTTTAACATCTGTGTCAATTCACTCCTTATACTATGTGGTACAATGCGGGGCTTATGCTTCAAAGGAGTCACTCCCTCTTTGACTTTAATAGTGTGCACAAAATCTTGGATTTGACCAATTATGCTCTCAAAAGCACTTTGAAATGTGTGCTTCCAATGCAACTGATCTGATGATCTGATGTAGAATTCATGATAGACACAGGACGTTTCTGATCATATTTGATTATCATGCCTAACTCCACCTGATGCCATCCTCCCAACACATTTATACCCTTATGTGCTCCCATGTATGGTTTTGTTCTCAAATGATAAATCACTCCAAGAATAACCCTCAAGATCCATTTAACTACCTTGAAACGCAGTAAACACCACATCTGAAGGTAACAACACCATATGCGACCAAAATTCCTTATACTTGTCAATTGATAATTGTCATTCTTGAACCTGAACCAATAAGAAGAGAAATAGCACAATTTTCAATTTTCACTGACACTAAAGGATCACCACACCTTTTCTCGTTTTGTACAACGTTAATTTCCACACAGTCCACTGACAATACTAATTCTTCTGTTTGTTTCTCAATCTCTTCAGGTTCATCACAGGCCCCATAGCCCTGAACACACCTAGCCGGGACACGCCTACAACCCCTGCATACTTATCCACAATGTCCTACTATTTTGGACCTCCAGCATTCCTGTGCAACTGCTAGACTATTATTAAAACTAGACGCATGCATGGTTGATCCACACCTACAATATGTCATTTTTGACTTAATGCATCCAGTGTTAATATTTTTTACACTTTTGTTTAATTGTCCATGCTACTTTTACTACCTCCTCCATAATTTACATTGTCTATAGAAACATGTGGTCCTTTGTTCTGGGAACTATTATTTACAACAGATATGTGTAGATTTTCAGCATCTAATTGTTTAGCATCCAGTTGCAAATACATTCTATGGTCCTAGCTATAGATTCATCCAGTGATAGATTCTTGCACAATAACAATTTTTGCATAATTTTCTTTGAATTGCAAGTACTATATGAGCGTTTTTGTGACTCCATCACAATTATTTATTTATTTATTTATTTCAAGGGTTTTATATAGCGCTGCTGGACCCTGGAGTATCACAGCGCTTTACAACAGAGTTAGACACAATAGGATAGAATAGAAATATATGCGGAATTAGCAACGGGATACCGTTTGCAAAAAGTATATGATAAGGTGGGGGAGTAAGAGACAGGTACAAATTAAAAATAGGCATAACAGTTAACAGGGGAGAAGATGTTGAATTCAGACAAGGTGGGGGGAGGGTATAAGGGTAGAGAGAGTGGACATGTTAGGTACCCCAATATAAGTTGTGGAGAAGTAGTTTGAGTTCTTTTTTGAAAAGAGAGTAAGAGGGGTTGCAGCGAAGGTTTTTGGGGAGTGAGTTCCAAATGGTAGGAGCATTACCAGAGAATGCACGGGATTGAGTTTTTTGACAATTAAGTCTAGGTGGGATCAGGAGAAGGGAGTCGGTGCTTCTCAGGGACCTGGTGCAGCCTGCTTTTTTTAGTTTAGTTGCAAGGTAGGCGGGGGTGTTTTGATGAAGAGCTTTGTGGGTGATACAGGCAATCTTGTAAGAGGATCTTCCTTCAATTGGGAGCCAATTAAGATTTTTGAGGACGGGCGATATGTGGTCAAATCTTTTACAGTCAGAGATGAGTCGGGCAGCTAGATTGAGGACAGATTTAATTGGTGCAAGATGGGTTTTAGGGGTGCCGGCAAGGGTGGCGTTAGCATAGTCAATCCTGGAGAGGACTAGCGATTGGACAACGATTTTGAAATCATCAGCTGGAATGAAAGGTTTGAGTTTCTTGAGGTGGAGAAGGGTGAAAAGAGCACTTTTGGCGGCATTATTGATGTGGGGAATGAGGTTGAGATTCTGGTCGATGCTGATGCCAAGTGATTTAACAGAGTTAGAGGTGGAGAGGGAGCAATTGAGAGCTTTGATATCATTGATCCAGATTTGGATGGGAAGGGTATTGTTTTTGGGGGTGAAAAGAATTAATTCTGTTTTTTTGGGGTTCAGTTTGAGATGGTTTAGATGGAACCAGGCTTGTACTTTAGTTAGGGTGTCGTTGAGGTGAAGGATGTCGTTGTGGGATTTGATCTTGTAGTATAATTGTGTATCGTCGGCGTAGAGGTGGTAACTAATTTTAGCTTCTTTGAGAATGAGGGTGAGTGGTTCCATGAAAAGGTTGAAAAGGGTTGGGGAGAGGATGGATCCTTGAGGGACCCCGAGTGAGACAGGTTGAGGATTAGAGAGGAAGTGGCTAAGTTTGATTTGCTGTGATCTGTTTTGAAGGAATGAGCAGAACCATTTGTGTACAGTGCCTTCCAAGCCAAATCGATCTTTGAGGGTGTTTAGAAAGGTGGGATGATGGACAGTATCAAATGCCGCCGAGAGGTCAAGGAGGATCAGTAGAGAGGATTCACCATTGTCAAGGGAGCGATGAATGTCATCTGTGATATTTAACATTGCAGTTTCTGTACTACAGCCTTTTCTGAAACCGGATTGAAAAACATCAAGGAGATTGAAGTCGAGGATATGGTTCTCAAGTTGTGATAGGACACATTTTTCTAGGGCTTTAGAGAGAAAAGGAAGGTTAGAGATAGGGCGTAAGTTGTTAAGGTCATTTGGGTCGGCAGAGGTGTTTTTCAGGATGGGAGAGATTTGACCAAGCTGAAGGGAGGCTGGGACGCAACCAGTGGCAAGGGAGGAGTTGATGATATTGGTCCAAATAGGGGCAATGGTAGATTTGAGGTCTTGGACCAAATGGGCGGGAAGAGGATCTTTGGAATGGGAGGAAGGTTTGAGTTTAGTCATGATGTTAGTGATCGATGACACTGAAACTGGACTAAATTCACTCCAAGAAGCATTATTTTTAGTTATGAGTCTATTAGTAGAGAGGTCTGAATGCGCGCGAGCAGGAAGGGTAAGAGATGGGTCGAGGAGAGTGGGAAGAGTTGACGAAAGAGATAAAGGGGTGTTGGGGAGGGTGTGTAGAGTGTGGGAGGGTTGGAAAGAGGGGGGGAGGGAGGAGAAGGATAGTTCTATCTTATTGACTTTGTTGCTAAAAAAGCTGGCGATTTCTTCACATTTGTCAATAGAGGCAGATATTTTAGGAGGGCCAGTTGTTTGTTTGATATTTAACAATGCTAAAGAGTTCTTTAGGTCGGTTTTTAGCTTGGTCAAGTTGTGACCGGAGAAAGGAGGCTTTTTTATTGTAGATGTGTTTTTTGTATTGGACTCTGGCAGTTCTGAGGAGGGTAAGATTGTCATCGGTGGGATGATTTCTCCAAACACGTTCAGATTGTCTTAGGGATCGTCTTTCATTATTGAGTTCAGAGTTGAACCAGGATTTGGGAGGGTTGTTTTTTTGTTGTTTGAGTTTAATTGGGGCAATTTCGTCAAGGGCTTGGAGAATAGAGTTATTATAATGGTTGGTTAGGTCATTAGTACTGTCAGAGAGAGGGAGGCGAAGTAAGCAGGTTTTAATTGTGGATTCCAGTTCATCAAGAGGGATAAGGTGAAGGTTGCGTGTAGATTTCATCGGTAGGGTGCTGATGGGGGCGGGGTGATTCGTGGGTCTCTTCACGTAGAAGAGGATGAGGTAATGGTCAGACCAGTCGATAGGAAGTATACTAGAGAGGGAGGCTAGATCATTGCTAGTTATGATAGCATCTAGGGTGGAACCTTTATTATGAGTGGGAGAATGGCAGAGTTGGGTCATGTTGGTGATTTCCATGGTATTCTTAAAAGTGATAATAGCAGGGTCATCAATTTTATTCCAGTGGACGTTGTAGTCACCAAGGAAGATATTCTTAGAGTGTGATAGAGAGGATTGGATAATGAGGTCAGACATCTCTTCAGTAAAAGAGATACAATTTCCAGGGGGATGGTAGATGGTGTGCAGCCGAGTGGTGGGGGAGTCGTGAATACAGAGATCTGCACAAAGGTATTCAAAGGATGAAGGGTCTTGAGACTCAACAAGCGTGATGTTATGTTCAGTTTTAAAAAATTAGAGCAAGTCCTCCTCCTGTTTGCTTGATTCTGTCTTTCTTGATGATTGAGTAACCTGGGGGAATGAGCAAGTCGAGGATCGGAGTGGAGTGGGCGGTGAGCCAGGTTTCGGTTAGGAATGCTATGTCGATGTTTTCGCTGAGGATCGTTTCTGCAATCTCAGTGGCGTGGCGGGAGGCGGATCGGCAGTTGATCAACATGCAATGTAGGGGAGAGGGGTCAGGTTGTTGAGTTGAGGGACAAGGGGGAATAGTTCTCAGATGCTGGGGAGGTCTAGGGGATTTCTTAAGAGGGGGGAGTCTGCTTGTACCTAGGAGAACTGGGATAGAAGATTGATGAGTGGGGATAGGTCTCAGATGTTGGGGAGGTCTAGGGGATTTTGTAAGAAGGGGGAATCTGCTTGTACCTAAGAGAACAGGGATAGTAGATTGATAGGTGGGGTGCATAGTGGAAGTAGATTGAAGTGGAAGTGGCTTAGTGGCTGGGGGTGAGCAGGGAGCGGAAGGTAAGTTTGTGGGAGTTATAAGTTCTGAGGTTATAAGGTACGTATCCAGTTGAGGATAGTGGGGCGTGATGGTATTATGGATTGGAATGATTGACGAAGGTTGATCGGGTGTGGAATTTGTGGAGGAGCTGTTAGTGAGCGGGTGAGTGTTGTTGATGTTAGTAATCATGTTAGGGGGGAAGACGGTTGAAGGGTTGGGATTGAGATTGTTGTTAATGAGTGGGGATATGGTGTATTGTGAGGGAGTCGGAGAGTAGGTATGCGTGGAGGTGATGGCATTAGTTAGGAGAGAGATAGCGTTTCTAAGTGAGGAGAGTTCTGAAACGAGGGATGAAAGGAGAGGTTCGCTGTAAGGGGGTGTTGGAGTGTGGATTGGATTAGGTTGAGGAGGGGGATCTTTATTGGAGAGTGGGAGTGTATAGTAGGTGGATGTGGGAGAGGTATTATTATTGGGCGAGTAGTTAAGAGGAGGTGGTTTGGGGACAGTAAGAATTGGCGTAGATGGAAGATTGTGTGTAATTGAGGATCGTAAGGGGGTGAGAGAGAGGGGTAATGTTCGAGGAGGTGTGAGGGCAGTTAAGGGAGTTAGGGGGTTGTATGAGTGTGGTGTGAGGGGACGAGGAGAGATTGGAGATGGGGTGAAAATGGAGTCATAGGAAGGGAGGTGCGTAGCAGAGAGTGTGATATTGGAAAGAGGGGTTACCGGGGGGTGAGTGGTAGAGGGGGAAGGGAGGGGGGGTGTAATGAGGTTGGAGGGAGGAGAGGAGGAGGGTAAATCAGGCAGGGGTGAAAGGAGGGTTGGGGGAATGAGGGGAGAAGAAGGTGGTAAAATTTGGGGTGAATCAGGGAGACGAGAAGGGGGGGCAGGGGAGATGTTGAGGGGTGATGGGCCGTGAGAATGAGGCGGTGAGGGGGTGGGGTTTAAGTATTGTGTGAGGGATAGGGAGATAACGCTAAAGTGTTGTTCAAAGATATCGAGGTTATTTTCTGATGCTTGAATGAGAATGTTTCCGGATTTGAAGATGGAGATATCTATTTCACTCGGAAAGGAGGGAGATGGCGTGGTGACGAGTTTCAGGCCGTATGGGATTTTACGCAAATTTGATATAGGGAGGTGACTCATAAATAGGCTTTTCCATTTGGATGGGCGTTTGGTGAAGAAGATGAAATTGGTGACAATTGAGGAGGTTAGGCTGTAATGGTGGTCGGCAAATAGGGTTTCTGGGTGGAGGCAGAGAAGTTTGTGCTTAAAGTTTTTTTTGCCATGTTTGGATAGATGGGAGGGGTAGAGGATGGACCACGAGTAAGGGCCAAATTTAGAGATGGGTGAGTTTGAGGTCCCGGGGAGGGGGGAGAGCGAGGAGTGGGGGGGGTGAGAGGGAGGGGTGGCATGATTCAGAGAATATGGAGAGAGAGAGTGCAGTAATCTATGAGGTAAGGATAACGGTAAAGTACCTAGTATAGTATAAAGTGGGTAATCAAGAGAAATAGAGCATCAAATGAGGAGCAGTAAGACAAAAATAATAAATAATAGTTATTGTCATAAAGATTACATAAGAAAGGATATATCTTATCAAACGAGTAGTTAAGGAAAATATAAAACAAATATAGCAGTACAATAAGATGTGATGAGGACTAAATGAACAAGTTACTTACCTTCGGTAACGATATATCTGTAAGAAACAGTAGTTAGTATTAGATTCCTTACCTTAGAATATCCCCAGGCGTCAGTCTGGATCCGGAAACTTTTGCGTAGCAGTACCCCTGCGCGTCGGTAGGCGTCCCCTGCAGGCGTCCCCTGCGGCTCCGCGTCGTCGGCGTCGTGCGCCGTGATGACGTCGCTGGAGTATATAGACGCCGCCTCCGCGCGCTGACGTCAGTTCTTTGCACACAGCTTTTCCGCGCCAGAACACGCAGAGCCATGTGAGAAATAACACTGGTGCCATATGAAACTAGGGCCCTGAAAGGGATGTCCTTAACCCTAGGTATCAGTTCGCAGAACGGGGAGGATGGGTGGGGCGGTAAGGAATCTAATACTAACTACTGTTTCTTACAGATATATCGTTACCGAAGGTAAGTAACTTGTTCATCTGAAAGAAACAGGTTAGTATTAGATTCCTTACCTTAGAATAGATACCCCAGCAATACCAACCCCGGTGGTGGGTCTGCGAACCAATACAATCCTACACCAGAAAATCCTGGAGGACCGAACGGCCAAAGAAGCCGTCCCTCCGGACTTGACTGTCCAGGCAGTAATGCCTTGCAAAGGTGTGCAGCGAGGCCCACGTAGCCGCCTGGCAAATGTCCTGCAAAGGGACTCCCCGGCCCAGGGCAGTAGTAGCCGCCGTGGCCCGAGTGGAATGGGCCCTCAGCCCAACAGGAGGCTCCTTCCGAGCCAAAGAGTAGCATGCTTTGATGCACAGGACGACCCACCGAGAGATGGTTCGTTTCTGTACCCCCCTTCCCTTCTTCTCACCCACGTAGCCAACAAACAGTTGGTCATCCACCCGGAACTGGCGTGTGCGATCCATATAAAATGAAAGCGCACGTTTTGGGTCCAGACGATGGAGCCGCTCTTCATCTTTTGAAGGATGCGGAGGCGGGAAGAAGGAGGGTAAGGTGATGGACTGCCCAATGTGAAAAGCAGAAACCACTTTGGGCAGGAAAGAAGGTCTAGTCCTAAGAACCACCTTGTCAGGATGAACGGACAAGAAAGGAGGTTTAACAGAAAGAGCCTGGAGCTCACTCACTCTCCTGGCAGAGGTGATGGCAACCAGGAAGGCCGTCTTTAAAGTGAGAAGACGGAGAGGACAGGAATGAAGCGGCTCAAAGGGAGCACACATCAAGAATGTCAGAACCAGGTTCAAGTCCCACTGAGGCATCACGAACGGAACAGGTGGATACATGTGCGTGATGCCTTTCAAGAATCTCAGTACAATAGGGGACTTGAATAAGGATGGCTGATCAGGAAGCCTTAAGAAGGCGGAAAGGGCAGAAAGGTAGCCCTTGATAGTGCCCAGAGCAGAGCCCTGCTGGGCAAGAGAAAGAAGGAAGAGGAGAACCTCAGAAAGAGGGGCAGAAAGGGGATCCACAGCCTTTGCTGTGCACCATGCCACAAATCTGTTCCACCGGCAGGCGTATACCGACTTTGTGGAGGGACGCCTGGCTGCCAGAATCACATCACAGACTTCAGGAGGCAAGTCGAATGGCCTCAACTGTCGCCGCTCAATCTCCACGCATGGAGGTGGAGGCTGGACAGGTTCGGGTGGAGGACCGTCCCCTGCTGCTGTGACAGAAGGTCCTCCTGAAGGGGCAGGCGGATCGAGGGACCGACTGACATGCTGAGTAGCTCGGGATACCAGTATCTTGGAGCCCAGTCCGGAGCCACAAGGATAACTTGGGCCCGGTCGCGCCTGATCTTCTTCAGCACTCTGGGCAGAAGTGGTATAGGCGGAAAGGCGTACAACAGACCGCAACTCCACTCGCGCCGAAAGGCGTCGCCGAGCGAGTGCCGTCTTGGAAACTCCAACGCGCAGAACTGATGACATTGCGCGTTCTCTTCTGTGGCGAATAGATCTAACCAAGGCTCTCCCCATTGCAGAAAGAGGCCTCTCGCCACGTCCGAGTTCAGACGCCATTCGTGATCCACCGAGCACCGACGGCTGAGTTCGTCCGCCCTGGCGTTCAGAGAACCTGCCAGGTGTTGAACCGTCAGAGTCACGCCCTGACGTTCCAGCCATTGCCAGAGGCGCAGAGCCTCCTGGCAAAGGGTCCACGACCCCACACCGCCCTGTTTGTTGCAGTACCACATGGCGGTGGTGTTGTCCGTGAACACCTGCACTACACTCCCGTTGACAAAGGGGAGGAATGCCTTCAGTGCTAGGCGAATCGCCAGCAGCTCCAACATGTTGATATGGAGCCGGGACTCCGCCGGAGACCAGATGCCTCTGATCTCCGCCTCTCCCAAGTGGCCTCCCCAGCCCTGGAGGGACGCGTCCGTCACAACTACGTGCTCCGGTTGGGGAAGGGAGAGGGATCTGCCCCTGACCCAATCGCGGTCCGCAAGCCACCACTGCAACTGTCTCGCAGTGCCCTCCGAGATCAGGACATGGTCGGACAGGTTGCCCTGATGCTGGGCCCACTGAAACTTCAGGTCCCACTGCAGAGCCCGCATCCGCCACCTGGCGTGATGCACCAGAAGGATGCAGGAGGCCATCAGCCCCAGAAGCCGCAGCGTCAACCTGACCGAAACCCGGGACAACGGCTGAAAGATGGGAATCAGAGCCTGAATATCCCGGACCCGCCGTTCCGGAGGATAAACCCGAAACTGCGCCGAGTCGAGAACCGCTCCGATGAAAAGGAGCTTTTGAGAGGGACACAGGTGTGATTTCGGCACATTGATGGAAAACCCCAGCTCGTGCAGGAGGTCTGCCGTCATCTGAAGGTGGTGGACGACTGTTTGGGGCGAGCCCGCCTTCAACAACCAGTCGTCGAGGTAGGGGAAGACTGAAACCCCCAACCGGCGCAGATGAGCTGCGACCACCGCCATCACTTTCGTGAACACCCGTGGGGCGCTGGTAAGGCCGAATGGGAGCACGATAAACTGAAAGTGCTCGTGGCCTACCGTGAACCGCAGGTAACGCCGGTGGGCCGGCAGGACGGGGATGTGAAAATACGCATCCTGCAAGTCCAACGCTACCATCCAGTCTTGTGGGTCTAGAGCAGCCAAGACCTGAGCCAAAGTCAACATCTTGAACTTCTCCTTCCGGAGGAAGCCGTTGACGTTCCGTAGGTCCAAGATAGGACGTAGGCCCCCTTTGTCCTTCTTGGGTACCAGAAAGTAGTGGGAGTAGCAACCACACCCTACTTCTGGCCCAGGAACGCGCTCGATGGCCCCCTTGGCCAAGAGGGCCGTAACTTCCTCCTGCAGAAGTGTCAAGTGGTCCCCCGACACACGGTGGTTCTGCGGTGGCATGGCTGGAGGAGTGGTCTCGAAGGGGAGGGAGTAGCCCCTTCGGACGATCTGCAGCACCCACCTGTCCGACGTGATCGTGCGCCAGCGTGAGTGGTGATGGCGAACCCTGCCACCCACTGGCGTCACATGGGCCCGAAAGCTCGGACTAGGAAGATATGGAGGCTGCTGCGGGGGGAGGTGTGGACTGACCTCGCCGCTGTCCCCTACCGCCACCCCGGCAGAATCCACGGCCGCCACCGCGCTGAGGAGCGTTCTGCGGTGCGTGGCTGGCAGCATGTGTAGGACCGCCCCTTCAGTGGCCACGAAAGGAGCGAAACGAACCCGTCTGCTGGCGCTGGGTCGAGAGACCCAAGGACTTGGCCGTGACCCTGGAGTCCTTGAAACGCTCAAGCGCGTTGTCCGCTTTATCGCCGAACAGGCGCCTGCCATCAAAAGGCATGTCCATGAGGGCATTCTGGACATCCGGCGAGAAGTTGGCGGATCTCAGCCAAGCATGGCGACGAATCGCCACCGTCGTGGACATCGCCCGTCCCAGCGAGTCGGTCGTGTCAAGACCACACCGTATGGAATACCTCGCCGCGTCCCGGCCTTCAATCAAGGCCTGGTTGAGCTTGTCCCGCACCTCCTGCGGGCATTGCGGCAGACACTCCGCGACCGTATCCCACAGAGAGTGGGTGTAGCGGCCTAAGAGGCATGCGGTATTGCAAGACCGCAGTCCTGCACTCAAAGACGAGAAGACCTTCTTGCCAAACTGGTCATATCGCTTAGATTCCCGATCGGGCGGTGCCGTCGGGAATGCGGACTGGGAAGTGGAGGCCTGGATCACCAGACTCTCCGGGGAGGGATGGGTGGAGAGGAAGGCAGGGTCGTCCGAACACGGACGGTGACGCCTGGCAACGTTTCGGTCAACAGGCGAACCGGAAGCGGGCCTGGACCAGGTGCCCAAAAGGACATCCGTCAGGGCGTCATTAAACGGCAGCAGAGGCTCCTGTGGGCATGACTGCGGTTTGAATACCTCGGTGAGGATGTTAGGCTTCACCTTAGCGACGGGGAGCTCAAGGCGCAAGGCCTTGGCAGTCCTCATCAGTACCACCGAATAGGCAGCCCCAGCCTCCGACGCCACAGTGGGAGGCGAGACGAACCCAGGGTTAGGCGACTCGTCCGGACCACTGGCATCACCTAAGTCACCTACCCAGTCCACGTCGTACTGGCATGCTCGTGACAAAGGGTCCTCAGACCCCTCCCAACCCTCTCCATAATCGTCCTCATCGCCATAGTTCGAGTCAACGATATAGACCGGCTCCTCGGAGCCAAGGGGCCCCAACGGCGCCGGACTCGGCGTCGAACGACGCCGGTCCGACTCCGCGTCAGGAGTCAGAGAGGGAATGGGGGTGGCGCCGCGCGGCGCCGGAGCCCCGACGCCGGCCGGAACCGACGGCGGAGTCACGGCGCCGCGCGGAGGCGGCACCACGGGTTGCCCCGATGGAATCGGCGCCGGAGAGGCCGGTTGACCAGCCGGCGACGACCCTGAAGGGCCCAGCGGGGCCGGAGCCGCCGGGGCCGGAGCACCCGGCGGCGACGGGGCAGGTGCACCCGAGCCGCTCGGGCCCCCAGACGGGACCGACGGGCCCGCAGGCGCCGTAGGCCCCGCCGGAGGAGATATCGCCCTCATAGCCATGAGGAACTCCTCAATCTCCTCGCGCGACGCGCCTTCCCCAGGGACCGACGGGTATGGGGCAGACGGCGTCGGCGGGGGTGGGGCCACCCGAACCCCCGGCCGCATCACGCGGGCGTCGGGGGGAGTCGGGGGTACGATGACGACGCCCGACTTCTTACGCTTACCTGAGGAACCGGAGGAATGGTGGCGACTCCCGGAGCGCTCATGGCGGCTCCGCGATCGTTCTCTCGACCGCTCCCTCGACCTCCGACCGGACCGGGACCGCTCTCGACGCGGGGCCGACACCCAGAGCTCGAGTAGCTTGCGGGACCGCTCCCGCCTAGCCTTACTCGTCAAGGCCCGGCAGTCGACGCAGGACTCCACGTCGTGGTCCGGGCCCAGACACCGGAGGCAGAGTCGATGGTGGTCGGTGACCGACATCAGGCGGTCGCACTCGTCGCAACTCTTAAACCCGGGCATCCTACCGGCACCTGAAAGTAGTTAGATCTTAACAAAAACTAGGTCAAAAGACCGGAGTACTGCTCTTCGAATCTGCGCTAACTGGCGCGGAAAAAAGAAGAACTGACGTCTATATACTCCAGCGACGTCATCACGGCGCACGACGCCGACGACGCGGAGCCGCAGGGGACGCCTGCAGACGACGCCTACCGATGCGCAGGGGTACTGCTACGCAAAAGTTTCCGGATCCAGACTGACGCCTGGGGATATTCTAAGGTAAGGAATCTAATACTAACCTGTTTCTTTTAGATTGAATAGTTTAGGCAAATAGAAAACAAGTATAACAATACAATAACATAGCCAAACATCAATTATTAAGGTGACAATGCATTGTGGTAATGAAAGTCTGCCGCTTGACTAGAACAATGACAAACCTCAAATAGGTAAGTATTTTGCCAGAAACATTAGCAACATTGCCACTGCATAATTACATTTTTTTTTTTTTGCAGAGTTTTATATAGCGCGAACTAGACCCGAACTGAATCAGATATCAGAGCGCTTTACATAGCACCAGTTACGTTACATGAGGACACGCATTCATTTTAGGCACGGGGAGATTACGTGATTTGCCCAGAATCACAGGAGGTTTTTGGCGTCGTTACCGAGACTCGAACCCAGATCCCCAGGTCCGAGGTCGAGCGCCCTAGCAGTTAGGCCAACCCCTCTCCCCAAACATTTGCTAAATGTTCTGTGAAAAGGCCGCATCTTTCAGTCACATGGACCCGCTTCATTCACAGGTGATGCGTCTCCTAGCTGGCATGCCGATAAATTCAAATTCACATCTCCGCCACAGAGACAGACTCACATTTCCGGCATCCATTAATTTATTGGCAATCGAGCGATAAAAATCTGCAGAATGGCCCAACGTGTTTCAAACTTTGCAGTCCTTGCTCACGGGCCTCAAATATTTATCCCAGATATTGCAGACAGCTTGCAGTATTGTATTGCAATTGCATTTGTATAGCGCTTACTACCCCTGACGAGGCGCCAAAACGCTTTTCGGCGAGTAGCACGCTACTCCGGGACTCATAGAGGATTAGTGTTGAATTAGTATCTAATCTAAGTTCTAATATAAGGGTGATCAAAATTGCTGTCCTGCATACTCAGCACCTATTTAGAATAAGAATTTATGGAAAAATCAAGATATGAAGCCCCTATTTGAAAGCAGCAAACATTAAAATTTTGAGAGGGCAAAAGAGTTAACACTTATTTTTCTAGCTCTGGACCTAAATAAGTGATGGGCAGTAGGGTATGGGGGAACACTGGCGGAAAAAAAATGTTGCACAATTCATAATACACCATTTGACCCATGCCCTCAAGCTCTAAGTCACAAGGTGTTTCACCCCACCCGTAATCTATTAGTCTCTAGTCTGCCTTCCATCGACACTCACCAAATCAGACATGATCAGGTGACTGGCGAGAACCACCCCAAGTGGCCAGAGGCGCCGCTTGACACAGGGATAAAAAAATACCACACCCCAGAAAGTGTGGAGGAACACGACTGCCATCATCAGGAATGCTCAAGTGATAAAGTAGTTCTAAAGTAGGTATAAAGGGCCCATGAGATCAGCACTAACTGACTCCAAGGTTCTCTCCCTCTACATCATCACATTCTACAATACATTTTATAACACTCCTATTAATATAAGCTCAGCAGAATACTAAACACCACAGGTACTGAGTTGAATAACCTTAGTGGGATGAAGGTGCAGGTAGGCCCTTGGTGTTAGCGTCACTCTGCATCTATGCGTTTATTTGCATAATGCCCAAGAGTGTGAACTCAAAGGATATATCATAATCAGAGCTGCCGGTTTTATGGTATCCATATTCATTATTTGCTAATTTTATCTGTATTTATCCATATTTATTTTGGTCTTTGTGAAAAAAAGAATCTGAAATTAGGATATGTCCACATTTATTTAACCAATAAATATGCACTCATGCTTGAATGCCTTCCAAGTTTCAGTGCTGTGAACACCTGCTGAAGTTAAATCAATGCACTTATATGAACACATGCACATTTCAGTATCAGTCTTGTGTATATCTACTGTTGGTAATTAAAGCCTCTTTACTAAAATCCCTTTTTTAACCCCTTTTCCTATCAACCCATACAGCTATTAGCTTGGCAGTCATGGCAGACAGAATTTAGAATTACTCAAGAAACAACCCAATTTCCGTTCTTATTCACATTTAATAAATAAATACAGACACCAAAATACATGTTTTCTGTCTGTATTTATTTTATTTATTTATTTTAAATGTTTTGTAAAGCGCGAACAAGACCCCGAAGGGTATCAGAGCGCTTCACAGTAATGGAGGGAGGAACAAGCAAGGGGACATTGAAGAAAGGGTAAGAGGGTGTAACATAATGAGTTACTAAGATTGTACAAGGATGTGAGCAAACATTACTTAATAAGGTAAGGTAGAGAATCATAGACATTACAATTGTTAGGCAAAAAAAAAACAGCTGCGAAATCAGTAAAAACGGAAAACAGGGAGCACTAATCATAATTCCAATTTAGGAGGGATCTGCAATTGATTTCACCAACAAATTGCCAACGTAAGCATGGTGAGTGAGTCATTCATTTGCCAAGAAAACTACAGCTGCTGAGCGCTCCACACCAGTGGATGTAGATTGCTATCAGTAGCATATGGGCCTGGGAAACTGGGGGGTGGTGTATGCGGTAGTGACGCAGGAGCCTGGGAAATCAGGAACAGAGGGAGATTCACATTGTAGTGACAGCTGCTATACTAACAAGCATTGGCATAGCCAATAGGTCTCGCTTTTTGGTCACTATAAGTATTTAGTTATGCAGCAGAATATCCTTGGTGAAACAACACCACACCAACTATTGCATGGCTAAACACTTATCAGGTCCCAAATGCGAGACCTATTGGCTATGTCAATGCTTGTTGAATTAGCGTGCGTGATATATTTTCATTTCGAAAGAGGTGTAGCGGTGAATTTAAAGCCTGGCTATTTACTTAATGTTATTATGATTCATACTTTCAGCGGTTGCAAGATACAAGCTTGGTGAGTGGTCGGACACTTGCTATTTGTCTGGCCTTTCACTACCTGCAGTGTTGATGTTTGATGCCCCTTAATTGCAGCCTATTTTCCCTTTCCAGGTTCTCTTCCACCTCAGCAATCCGGGCAATGCTTGTCAGACTGCTCTTCTAAGTGTTCCCTGCATGTAAATTAATCTTGATTCAGTTTACACTGTCATGCTGAGTGGTACAAATTGCCTGTAACAATAAAACAGCATGAGTTAAAAATAGGGGTAAGGGGCTCGCAGATTGCACTCCTGCATTCCTGGAGAGGGCGCGCCTCTCCTCTATGGCAATCCATTAGTCGACGATAATGAATCTTCTCTTCTGGAAAGCATGGTATAGTTTATTTTCAAATTTTCCTTCAATGGAGCAGTACATCGCCTTTTATAAAGTAAGTTAGACATACCATTAATGACAAGAGTGTTTGAGTTCAAGCCGTGCTTTCTTTCCCTTGCCTGAGTGCTATCCATCTTTTCATTAACAGGAGCTTGACAAAAGTACTGGCTCTGCGCAGCATTTCCTTTAATTACATGTTACAGGAAAGAGGCTTTTAACATAAACATCGTTATATTCGTTTATTAGGTCTCGGCCTATTTCCATTCCGCAGGAATGGAATAGGACGAGTCTATAGCAGTGAAACCAAGAGTTAAACTAAGCTCTCCAAAAAAGAGGATTTCCACGAGTGCATGTGCTCTCGTGCACGAGCTTGCCCGAGTCTTCTGCCTGCCTCCTGCCTTGAAGGCAATCTGCTTCTCCACCCCCTGCTGTTCCCTCCCACTCGCTCGCACATCAAAGGCTGCTCACTCAAACACCATATGCCTGCTCCCCCCCCACCCCCCCATGCCTCGCACCAGACTTCATTGGAATGTGCTAAGGGCATTCTCCCCTCCCTTTCAGCCCTTTTAGCCTCTTTCCCAGCTCCCAGCCGGACCCTGCTTTCGTCTATCTCGTTCTTTACTTTGCAATTACCGTTAAGATTGTTTATACCGTTTGCAGTGGAAGCACTGTAGGCCAAGTTAGCACCGACACACACACTCTCTAGCTGTAGTTACTCATAGCCTTTTGCTGCATCGTTCCAGAACTTTATTTATTCTTCTCTTCCATCTACAGTATTTATCCTTTTTTGAAAACCCAATAAAGAGATTTCTGTTAAAAAAATAAACAATAACAATAATAATAATCATATTATCTTGAAGTGAATCTCGGCCCCTGAAGATGCTAGCATCTGGTCTATCTTCAGCAGTTCGGCTGCTTCTAATAATTTTGCCGGCTTTGCCTACGTGACCACATTGGCGCAGTTGTGTTGCCTGGACTTAGCTCTGAGATCCCTAGAGCCGCTGCAGACATGGCAGACAGCGGCAGCTGCTCTGTTTTCTGTTTATTTGCTAACTAAGCATCACAACAGAAATACGACGGGCAGCAGAGCCCAGAGCGGGGACAGCAACTTACAGCATAACAGCCCTGGGGGCTTTCACAGCAGGCGGCATGCAAGGCGAGGGAGCACCATGCAGACCACCGCTTCCAAGCAGCGAGGCCGCTGCGGCCGCTGACAACATGGCCAAACGTGCTTTTTCATTCTCCCCCACCCCCTTCTATGCATGTGTGTACTTTATTTCTGCTTTAACCTTCGTCAAACTCTTTATCATACATTTACTTAAAACTATCTTTCTAATTTCCTTAAATAGCGCTCGTTCTGACATGGAGTTTTGGGGCGCTGTGTCACCTTTTCTTATCAGAGTCGCCTTTCCGCCTGCTAATCTCATTTGTGTAATCTTAGTCAGCTGTAACAAGTTGAAGCCAACAAGAGCACTCTCCTTGTGTCAATCATGCAGTGCTTGGTTCAAGCTGTGTGTTAACCAGGCTGCGTGAAATATACAGTGCCTAGAGCACTCCTTGTGTCAAACATGCAGCGCTTGGTGCACACCATGTGTTAACCATGCCACATTCCGTTTGCCTGTGTGTTTGTTTGTAATGTTTTGCTTTTTTTAGATATTGCTATTTTTATGTGCTTTAGTACTGCTCACCTTTTACCCAGTGCTAAACATGTAGCGCCCAGAGCACTCTTCGTTTGTTCAAACATGCAGCACTTGGTGCACGTTGTGTGCTAACCCTGCCGCATTCAGTGCATCCATAAAAATATAGCAATATTTGTATGCTTTTGGGACGGCTCACCATTACGTAGTGTTACACATCAAGCACCCAAGGTAGTCTCCTTGTGTAAAAAATGTAGCGCTTGTTGCACGCCATGTGTTAATCACGGCATGTTAAACATGCAGCACCCAGAGCACTGTCCTTGTGTCAGTTACGCTACTGGTGAGGCCGAGCCTGCATACACCCACATACACAGCCCCACCGTCCCGTCGCATGTGCTTTGCTGTTGGGAACCTTTACAGACAAATGTGCCAATAAAAAACATATGCTGCTTAGAAGTATGATTATCTTTCCAGCTACACGCAGCTACAAAGGATTCTTCCGTCTCAGCAGTACAGACTTCTTCCTTTGCTAATTTACTTTTGTTCAGTGATTACAATGTTTCTAAAGGTGCTTACCAGGTCGACTCTGTATTGTAAAGTCTTTAGGCTATTTTAAACACGCTATCGCTTTGTAATGTGCTTGCACCTTACATTTATTCATAGCGTTTTTTGTGCCCTTCTGCACCTGTTAGACTCGTTCTTTGTGCCCTTCTGCCCCTGTTAGACTCGTTTTTTGTGCCCTTCTGCCTTCTGTTAGACTCGTTTTTCCGCCCTTCTGCCCTGTTAGACTCACTTTTTTGTGCCCTTCTGCCCTCTGTAAGACTCGTTTTTCCCTTGCAACCCCAGCATCACTCAGCGCAACCCCTGCATCACTCAGCGCAACCCCTGCATCACTCAGCGCAACCCCTGCATCACTCAGCGCAACCCCTGCATCACTCAGCGCAACCCCTGCATCACTCATCGCAACCCCAGCATCACTCAGCGCAACCCCAGCATCACTCAGCGCAACCCCTTCATAACTCAACGCGACCCCTGCATCGCTCAGCGCAACCCCTGCATCACTCAGCGCCACCTCTGCATCACTCAGCGCAACCCCTGCATCACTCAGCGCCACCCCTGCATCACTCAGCGCAACCCCTGCATCACTCAGCGCAACCCCAGCATCACTCAGCGCAACCCCAGCATCCCTCAGCGCAACCCCTGCATCCCTCAGCGCAACCCCTGCATCCCTCAGCGCAACCCCTGCATCCCTCAGCGCAACCCCTGCATCCCTCAGCGCAACCCCTGCATCCCTCAGCGCAACCCCTGCATCACTCAGCGCAACCCCTGCATCACTCAGCGCAACCCCTGCATCACTCAGCGCAACCCCTGCATCACTCAGCGCAACCCCAGCATCACTCAGCGCAACCCCAGCATCACTCAGCGCAACCCCAGCATCACTCAGCGCAACCCCAGCATCACTCAGCGCAACCCCAGCATCACTCAGCGCAACCCCAGCATCACTCAGCGCAACCCCAGCATCACTCAGCGCAACCCCAGCATCACTCAGCGCAACCCCTGCATCACTCAGCGCAACCCCTGCATCACTCAGCGCAACCCCTGCATCACTCAGCGCAACCCCTGCATCACTCAGCGCAACCCCTGCATCACTCAGCGCAACCCCTGCATCACTCAGCGCAACCCCTGCATCACTCAGCGCAACCCCTGCATCACTCAGCGCAATCCCTGCATCACTCAGCGCAACCCCAGCATCACTCAGCACAACCATCACTCAGCGCAACCCCTGCATCACTCAGCGCAACCCCTGCATCACTCAGCGCAACCCCTGCATCACTCAGCGCAACCCCAGCATCACTCAGCGCAACCCCAGCATCACTCAGCGCAACCCCAGCATCACTCAGCGCAACCCCAGCATCACTCAGCGCAACCCCAGCATCACTCAGCGCAACCCCAGCATCACTCAGCGCAACCCCAGCATCACTCAGCGCAACCCCAGCATCACTCAGCGCCACCCCTGCATCACTCAGCGCCACCCCTGCATCACTCAGCGCAACCCCTGCATCACTCAGCGCAACCCCTGCATCACTCAGCGCAACCCCTGCATCACTCAGCGCAACCCCTGCATCACTCAGCGCAACCCCTGCATCATTCAGCGCAACCCCTGCATCACTCAGCGCAACCCCAGCATCACTCAGCGCAACCCCAGCATCACTCAGCGCAACCCCAGCATCACTCAGCGCAACCCCAGCATCACTCAGCGCAACCCCAGCATCGCTCAGCGCAACCCCAGCATCGCTCATCGCAACCCCCTGCATCGCTCAGCGCAACCCCTGAATCACTCAGCGCCACCCCTGCATCACTCAGCGCCACCCCTGCATCACTCAGCGCAACCCCTGCATCACTCAGCGCAACCCTGCATCACTCAGCGCAACCCCTGCATCACTCAGCGCAACCCCTGCATCACTCAGCGCAACCCCTGCATCACTCAGCGCAACCCCAGCATCACTCAGCGCAACCCCTGCATCACTCAGCGCAACCCCTACATCACTCAGCGCAACCCCTGCATCACTCAGCGCAACCCCTGCATCACTCAGCGCAACCCCTGCATCACTCAGCGCAACCCCTGCATCACTCAGCGCAACCCCTGCATCAATCAGCGCAACCCCTGCATCAATCAGCGCAACCCCTGCATCAATCAGCGCAACCCCTGCATCAATCAGCGCAACCCCAGCATCACTCTGCGCAACGCCAGCATCACTCTGCGCAACCCCAGCATCACTCTGCGCAACCCCAGCATCACTCTGCGCAACCCCAGCATCACTCTGCGCAACTCCAGCATCACTCTGCGCAACCCCAGCATCACTCTGCGCAACCCCAGCATCACTCAGCGCAACCCCAGCATCACTCAGCGCAACCCCAGCATCACTCCGCGCCATCACAGCATCAATCTCTGCAACCATTCAACAACAACTGGTTCAAATATGTTCTCTCAATGTTTCAAGCTTTATTACAAATGTCACAAAAAGATGTTAATATTTCACTTCTGTACTTGGATTTTCATCACAATAAAATACACTGAACATAATCTTCACAAAAGTTATTTACAAAAGTTTAAGCTATTGCCATTATAAATTACAATCACTTTTATTTAAGTATTAATTATTTTAAAAAATTAAAAGCCATTGTTATTTGTAATATCTATACATCTAAGTCACGTAAATACACAACATGTTGCATTACAAATGCTATAGGTGTCACATTTGCGAAAGTTATAACTATTGGCATTGTAAATGACAAAGCAATTAATTTAGCTATTTTCAAAACCAACACATAAATAAAAAAATTGTCATTTACAAGACCAATAGCTCAAACTTTCATAATGCGAGACCTATTGCATTGCAAATGCTTGTTTACTACTTGCTCCTCAATAGAGCTTAATGGAGAAGGTTTAAATCCTAAACGAGGGCGCCGTTCTGCCGGCGCCTGGGCTCTGCTAACAGGCCGTCTCGGGTGTCCACGGCACTTCCCAAAGCTTCTCCTTTGTGCTGCAGATTAACACTGGACCCGCCTGCACTGGCTCTGATTGACAGCCGCAGCCCTCTGGGCAAACCTTTCCGCTGCTGTGGCCTCTCTGCCGCCTAGTTAAGTAACAATGGGGTGACCCAGTATCCCTAAGAACCTGGGAAGTAATGATAATGATAAACAATCGGTTCTTTCGGGTGCAATGAATTTCTTCACTTATATCTCATTATCCACAACATATTCATTATTTGTAAGCATGAGTTAATCAAAACAAAATTACAAGTTATGTGGTAGAAAGAGGAATCCAAACCATCTGAAGAAATTGCAAGGTACTTTATGAATTGTATTCATTTATAGGTACAATCATTTAAAGATAAAGATAAAAGGCTGTCAGTTTCATACAGTGGTGCATGGGGTGATAATTTGTGACAATTGGTGCTCAGTGTGATTTTGTGCCATACAATATATACAGTGTCAAAGTCATGTGGCATGAGGGGATTGGGGAAGAGGGGAAGCGTGAACAATATTATACAATTTTTCCAGAACATTCTGTACACCATATTAGTCAGTTTTAAATACAGAGTCTTTGATAAGTATGGTCCACTGATATATAATGTCAACGTTTCAACCCTATTGTCGCGCTCTTGAAGCGTCTGCATAGGTCTTCATCAGGACTGGGCGGTGGGGTAAGGGGAGGGAGCGTGGCAGCCTAGTGATTAAAAGGTATTGGTCAGGTTTGGATTCGTGGTATTATTTACTATAACCAATTATGGTTGGTACATCATCCTAAACAAAGCACATAAGGGTCGAGGCAAACTACTGCTCCTGTTAATATAAATGGCTTACTATTCTGGTGATGGTGCTCAAGAAACCAGGAAGTACAACCCTATTTACTCCCAATTGGGCAAAGGCCCAAAACATAAATGCAAGAATTTTTGGAATCAGCACTCATCAAGAAATAAGATAGCTTTTCTTTCACATTAAATCAGTCCAAAAAAGTAATATAAGAAGCAGGTCCAAAATCCACTGATGATCGGAATATATTATTTATTAGTTGATCCAAACAATAAAATCCAAGTACACAGGTGATTCTCTTTTAGCCAACGCGTTTCGTCTCTGATCGAGACTTCTGCAGGCCCGAAAAAATCAGTGTTTGATCAATTCTAAAATATCACTCTTAATGAGATAAAGCACAGCGAAAAACATCTCTGCTCGTACACGGACGTTGATTCTGTTGCTGGCCACCATGCCTCAATTCGTTAATTCAGGTCTACTATGTACATGACAGATATGAAAGGAATGTAACTGATGTTCTTCGCTGTGCTTTATCTCACTAAGAGTGATATTTTAGAATTGATCAAACACTGATTTTTCGATCATCAGTGGATTTTGGACCTGCTTCTTACATTACTTTTTTGGACTGATTTAATGTGAAAGAAAAGCTATGTTATTTCTTGATGAGTGCTGATTCCAAAAATTCTTGGTACATCAACCATTAAACTCACCTCCAAGTAGACCCGGCCGGGCTATCCTTTGGAGTTTGCTGAAAGCAAGTTCTTTTCCTGTCAGACTATGTGGGGAAAGTGCCGCCTAATTAGATATGCCTGAATGAATGAAATATTATTAGCGTTGAGAAGCGCCCACATTAAATGCGCTTAACTCGTTGTGAATACGTGAGAGTTTCCAATTCAATTTCAAAATCTGTTTTTCATTCAGGTTTTCCTGCCGCTTCATTCAGTGTTGCCGCTGGTGCATCAATTAATACCTGCGGGCGAAGGGGCAGCGTTTATACTACGGCGTTAGTCATAGCGACTGACTATTGAGCTTGCAATTGAGCTCTTTAAAATTGGCGGGGTGGCAGGTTTCGCAACCGCTTACCTTAGGTTGTATTTCTTAAGTACGGTCCCAAAGGATCCAAGTAAAGGTACGGACCGGCGGCGGTGTTCGCTCTGTCCCGGTTCTGCTTCTCACAGTTAGTGACAGCGTAAGAAAGTCTGGCTGGATATAACCAGTTCCGACAGCGCGGGGACGCTGCCGGCGCTAGCGCGTCCATGGTTGCTGAGCAACCAACGTAAAGGCAACCAGACACTGCGTGTCAGGTCCCATCATGTTAAAGGGAATTCTTGTATCTTAAAGTCTTCACGGGATTGCCAGATCGAATCTATTACCATCGAGATAATTAAGTGGCAAATGAAATTGCAAAGCATAGCACTTCTGGAGTCATGGACTGCGCTGTATCGGTATTATACGAATCTAGTCATCAATGCGTGAATACATAAACGCGCTGTGAGTCTCATATGTGAGCATGTTCATAGCAATGGTTCAGTATACATTTTAACAATCTTGTTAAATGTGAAAGCACCATGTGAATATATCAAAATTTCAACACTGTTCTGCCCTTTTGAATTTCAACAATAGCAATAATAATAACATTTGATTTATCGGCGATGTCCAACCACATTCGAGACATAGTGTGATCGCTCCGTATGCATATATAGGGTGGTTATATGGCCACTAAACAACATTCTAGTGCCGTTTGTGAATGTTCAACATGTATCTACTAACAATGTCAAACAGAAATCATGTACACCGTTTAGTACCAAAAAACTCACAACATTCATTAAAGTTGTAACTTTATGGCCCTGATGGATGTTCAACTGTAGGGACTACGGTGAGGGAAATCCGGTGGTGCTCAGAGCGTAACAAAGGGATGACCTCAATGTTTGTGCCTAGTGCCCCTGTAGTAGAAGTTAGAGCTGTCCCATCTGTCTTGTGATTTCCTCAACCCCATTAAGCCCACTTTGTAGTGAGTTGAGTGAGTGTATCCAACGACATTCCTTGTAGTTCAAGGAGCGCATGATGGACCCGCCCCTTGAATTTGCATGTATTTTTTCTAATACCCACCACTTCATGTCATCAGGTGTGTGGTTATGAGTAATGTAAAGTTCTACCAAGGGTGCCCCAAATGTTTTACGCCTTACACGGCTTATATGCTGCAAAATTCTAGTTTTCACTTTTTGCGTTGTCTGGCCCACAAAGATTTTAGTGCAAGGGCAACAGATAGCATATATCAGGTTGGAACTATTACAGTTGGTAAAATCAGGCAGTTTGTAAGTCCTCTTATTATGCGTGAACTTTTTTCCTTCCTGGTAGAGGTCACAGGCTCGGCAGGTCCCACATTTATGATGTCCTGTAGTCAGTGGGAGACCCACGTAGCTCCACACGTCAGGCTGTTTAGATGGTTCTAAGAATGCTTTTACCACTCTGTCCTTTATATTCTTTCCTTTTTTGAATGTAAAGACTGGCTTGTCAGTTGTTTGAAGTTCACCGGCAACTAGATTCCAGTATTTGAGCACGATTTTTTTGACATCATTACTCTTCGTGTTGAACGTGGTTACGCACACAATGTTGTTGGTTTCATCAGTTTTATCTCTTACTTCCAACAGTTGTTCACGTGGGCAATACCATGCCCGTTTCTTCGCACGTTTTAGAAGGTTTTAGGGTACCCCCTGTCCTTCAGGCGGTTGGTCAGTACTTCCGATTCTCTGAAGAAGTCCTTTCTGTGCGAACAATTCCTCCTTATACGAAGATATTGCCCATAGGGCCAGTTGTCCCTCAAGTTACGCGGATGGTGTGACCCGTACATCAATAAAGTATTCTTCTCCATCGGCTTGCGGTATAGGTCACAGTATAACTTACCCTCTTCTGTTTTGAAAGTCAGGTCCAGGAAGTCTATCGACTCCTTACTGCTGGTCAAGGTAAATTGTATGTCACTACTCCTTTGGTTCAACCAGGCGTGGAACTCTTCCTACTCTTTTTGTTCACCATCCCAAACCATAATCACATCGTCGATGTATCTTTTCCATACCTCGATCTTGTTGAGGTATGGGTTGGTGTTACTGTACAAATGCTCTTCTTCCTCATAGCTGTCCATTAATATATTCGCTAGACTAGGGGCATATGTGGCCCCCATGGCTACTCCCTCGCACTGATAGTAAAATTGCTTTTCAAATATAAAGTAGTTCTTTTTCATGGCTATTTCAAGGAGCGTGATTAGAAAAGAAGTAGGTATCCAATGTGGGCTTGGTCTCAGATCCAACACAGTTTTAACTATTTCCATAGCTCTGTCCTGTGGAATGGACGTGTAGAGTGAGGATACATCCAAGATAACTAGTATTTGTTTCTGTTTGTCAAATGGGTGCTCTTTGAGTAGCTGTATTATATGCATCGTGTCATGTACATAGGATTTGGTCCGAGGAACCAATAGCTGCAAGAAATTATCTATAAATTGGTTCAGTGGTTCCAAGGCGGAGCCGCACCCTGAGACAATTGGTCTGCCAGGTGGGTTTTCAAGTCTTTTGTGCACTTTGGGCAGGGTGTACATGGTGGGGATCCGTTGTTCCTTTTGGTTCAAGAACTCAAACTCTTTCTTGCTCAGGAAACCTCGTTCTAGGCCCACTTCTGTCACCTCTTTTATTAAAGTTCCGCAGTGGGGTCTCTTGGAGAGGGTTGGTAGCTGTAAACTACTCCTAATTACTGCTTCATCTCTTTGGTATAGTCTTCTCTATTTTGGAGGACCAGTGCCCCACCTTTGTCCGCTGCCTTTATGACTATGGAGTCATTTTGCCCCAGCGAGGTACGGGTTAATCGTTCTTCCTTGCGGATATTGTATGGGATGAATTTCTTAGTGTCTAACAGGCGCATTGTGTCTTCCATCACGATTTTTTCAAAGGCAAGAATCCTCTAGCTCATCTTAAACGCAGCCGGTGTGAAAGTTGAGGCCAGTCTGAATGTCGTTGCTGCATTGGTGGGGGTATAGTTTTTTTTGGATAAATAGTATTTGAGTCTGATCTTTCGGAAAAAGTGCTGAAATTCTACTTTCATCTTGAAGGAGTCTGGTACTACCGTTGGTACAAAGGACAGAGCCTTTACCAACAGATCGTGCTCAGCCTGCCTGATGACATGATTAGATAGATTGATTATAGGATCTATCACTGTAGGGATTCTGGCTTCCAAGACCACGGTGTTGTCATCCATATTCATGTTATTTGCTAGCATTGGCCTAACATGTTGTACAACAGTGGTAGCTTCTCTCATCTGCGTCTGTGCTGGAAGACCTGATTCACCACCCTGTGATAATGTGTCTATTGTCATGCCTTCCTCTCGTGTGTTAAGATGCGATGGAGTGTGCAGTTTCTCTGGCAATGATTGTGTGATGCGCTCAGGCCCCTGGTTATCCATAATGTCACTCGCCTATTTATAACAAAGTTCACTGGTTGCAATAGGCGTGTTTGATCCCGGCTTATATCTACCATCTATATGTTGGTCTCCTTGTGGAGATTTCGCCATGTGTTTCTGGTTGGTAAAATCTGACTCTGGAGGTGCCCTGATGTGTGTTCCGCCCCCTGCCCCATCTCCTGGGTTTTTCCCAATTCTGTTGTTGCCCTCCCCTTCTGTTCCCTCGGTGGTACCTGTCCCCTAAATAATGGGATCCTTGGTTACTAGTTGAGGGTCTGTCGGTTTCGGAGTCTGATCCACTACCTACTGAGGAATCTGAAAATGTGTAGATCCTACGTGGTCTCTGTCTGCCTCTATTAGTGAATAATCCTTGGCTATCCTGTTGATAGTAGTCGTCAGAGAGGTAAGGGTAGTGTAGCAGGGATTCCGTTCTCCTACAGAACTGTGCATAGAGATTTGGAACCTCAGTGAATTAGGGTGCCCCAAAACTCACCTCAGTACCCGAAACCCCCTTACCGAGCTAGCTAGAGTGTCTCATTGGTCATAACCAACTCCCAATGTTTAGACAAACCAGAACATGAACTTACAATACCTCAGGTCACGTGGAACACATGAGCACTCTTTCGTTATACAATCATTTCAAACCAGAACGTGGAGTAAATGAGGACACGTGCACATTTGAAATATTTATTTACTAATGCTGTCTTCTCAAACGCAGTATCTTAGATAATACAAGGAAACATATTATCAGAAGCAAAGTTATCAGCATAGTTACTAGTCCATAGAAAGCAAAAGGTGACAGCATGCTAAAATACTGTAATGAATAAGGGTTAACAACACCTAATTCTCACCCTCCCTAACTAGCATATTATATTAATATCTAAGAAGGTCTCTTTGGGTTTTAGCAGGGCGGTCCCATACCTCAAGATCCTAGAGTGAAGAGATCACATCAGCTTCAACCAGCTCTCTGCATGCGAACCGCATCAAGTGTGCATGTGTGCTCTAAGCAAAGCAATATAAAACGCGCCTAAAGCCAGAATTTGGCAGGAGCTGCACTTATGTTATGTCTATGAAGGTGCGGAGATCAGACCTCACATCAATTCTGTGTCGAGTTATCCTTGAAGCTTCAGCACTCACTGTACAGACATAGTTTACCAAGCAAAGCTGATATCAGAGCAATAACATATTATTCTCATGTAAATCACAACGCTCTTCTAGGCTGAAAGCTAAATCAACAATTATGTGTCGGGTGCAGCAAAAGGAAAAATGCCGTTTAAACATTTAATAAGCTCATGCTAACTTAACACGGTATATAGATAAGCAGTAACTATATGACACCCCCCCATGATCCGAGCACGGATAAGACAAGATAAGATAAGGGCCTCCTCATGAAAGCAGAGTTCAAGAACGATTAGCAATATTATAATCGGAAAATTTTCATGAAAAAATTTTCATGAAAAAATTCAACAAAATATCCAAAATGTCAAAGTGTTCACTTTTACTCAAGCCAATAGGTCTGGGAGGTGAAAAATTCAAAGAAAAAGGTGTCATGGTCAGAAACCTAGAAAGTTTTTATGGCAAATCCGAATATGCAAAATATGCAGCAACAGCCTCCAACATGAAGTCACCGTCTTCATCCGAAAACAGTTCAGCCATCCAATTTAATAGTGGGAAAGAACATATGTGCTCTTCTAGTACCGGAGCCTCTATCACCATCAGAGGACAACTCGGTGGGTTCTCAAGAAAGCTATGTGCCAAGAAATCTTGCGCTACTGCGAGTATGTTCCAATGACCCATTAGTCCATGCATCGCTGCCAAGGCCATAATCCTTTTGCCAGAACAAACCAGCTCGTGAGTAACGACGGGACTCATCAGCTGATTAAAATCGACGTCAGGAGACACCGTCTTGCAGAGACACAAATCAAGGGCCCAGTCAAAATCACAGCTCAGGCAATGAAACACAGGCTGGACACATGTAAAATAGGAAAATCGAAACGATAATCCATATGCCGTGCTTAAAGTCGCAAGCGGCAGAGTGCCATAGTATTCAAGCATCCGGTTTGCGAAACAGTGCCAGTAGGGGCTGCGCGGCTTCTTGCACAGGAAGGGCATCCATTTTTAATAAAGCAAAATATCATCAGAACGCCTGCCGCCAGTGCCAGCAAAACCGGGAATCCACCAAACAGATTTCAAAAAATAGAATAGAAGAAAGCAGGAGTGACCCCAAATAGTTTCTCAAATGAAGTCACGAGACCGCTGCTAACTATCTTAAAAAAGTGCGCGAGCCCAGTCGTGGAGGACGCGTTAAAGATTGAATGAACCAGTTCGCTGAAATGCAATGGCAAATCAGTATTTAAAAGGGCCTGAACCTCTGTGCGGGTGTTAGCTATGTGAAGCACAAATGTTTCTCGAGCCGAACTCAAGGCCACTTATTTTTGGGACAAAAGAGCTCCTATTCTACTCATGCCATTGAACTCCGCTGTCAAGGTTGGGGTGCGCGGCCAGATGGAAACATCCCCGTTCCCATGCCGGGGTGGGTAAAGTAAATTTTTGCAGCAAACCACACGTTCAGATACGGTCACCACATAAGCAACACCTTTAATTAACCCACAACAATCTTCATTATTTAAAAGTAAATAACTGCCGTTTGCCAGTAAAGTAAAAGTGGAGATGATTGCGGGAACTGGTGTTCCTTTCAAAACACAGGCTAAATTTGGCCGGTCCTGGTTACAAGAACCGTGCAATTGAATGTGTCTACACATTAAGGAGTGATCTGGTGTCTTTGTACACTCCTCCCCATTCAGATAAACCTCTTGTCCGTCTTTTAAACATCTATAAGTAAATGGGAGGGACCAGACTTCATGAAGAAATGCATTACCTAATGGTTCATATCAACCTATAGCAACATATCGCATACAATTTGTAAATTTATATAAAGCAAATGGTAATGTTATCAAACCGTGGATAAGCCACATTGCAGCAGTGGCCTCTGCCACAGAGAAAGGCAAGGATTTCAACCTTTCAATATGTAACATTGAAAAAGACGCATCTCGCATGGAAAGCAAGCGCTGCTTGTCAGTTAAATTAAAAGGGACAAAGAGGGAGGACACGTTCATGTAGGTCCATGGCACCTTGCCAGCTTTCAGCGTCTGCAGGGTCCACGCAAATTGCATGATAGAACGCAATTGATTTTGACCATGGTACAATACAGACACTTCATCCTGCACAATATCCACCACAGAGGAAACAATATTATCTAACGTGTAAATGCGGGAAGAAAGCATGTTAATACTATTATCTACCACTGCAAGCACTTTTTCTAGATTAGCTTGATCAATAGCTCTAAGGCGAGTCGCCGCCTCAATCTGTGATGTTTTCCCGATTTTATTGTAAATAGCATGTATCCATCTTTTTGATCTACCACTAGCCGTACCTTTTATGAAATCATTTAAATCTACATCTTCATTTAGCTTGGATAGATGCAGCCAATGTAGAATGTTTTAGCCAATTTTGACACAATTTGCCCGATTAATAAGTCGTGACAGAATGGTCAGTTTCAAAACGTGGATCAGGTCTGACCTGTGTAAAGCCATCAGATAAACCCAGAAAATGGTGCTGGCATGAATCAGCACTTCTGTGCCACATCAGCCAACCTTTTGGATCCATACTGGATATGTTAAAGGATGCATTTAGCAAAAGGGTCTGCAAGTCCCTAATGGAAAACCTAGTAAAATTATTCCAGACAGAATATTCTTCTAACTCAGGGATGGTAGGTGTATTTAATTTTTTAGAAGTAGCCAATCCAAAGCATGTTGTTTGTGAAATAGTAGAATTCAAAAACAACATATGATTCGGGATGAGACAAGCTCGGTGCAAAGCCTCAGTGCCTTGTACCTGCCAGTATTTGGATCCCCAAACAGATTTAAGGTCAATAGTTTCCCTCCACAATTCGTAGCTGCCAACAGTCAGCTGATCAAGAAAGGACTTCGAGTACAATCATTTGGTATCGGTAAGTCTAACCTTGGACATTGGCTTCTGTGTCATTTTAAAATAAAAGGACTCGGGATTAGACTGATTGAAGTCGGTAAAATAAGTGTACTTTTTCAAAAAAGTACTTGAACTGCCTTGTATAGGAGCTGGGCAATGCTCCCATTGCGTATAATTTACAGTATTCCTTCTGGAAGCAGTTTTATGTAAGAAGTGATTGTCAAAATGTTGAAAGCAAAACAAATCACCATAATTAGCAGATTCTAAGTACAAATCTTCAGCATCAAAGGCAGCATAGTATTTCAAATCAGAAAACAAAGTCTCTACGGCCTGAACATCCCAATCATCAGAACGTATGTTTTGTTTCACTACATCCCCCATGTTAACTCTAAGCACATTAGGGACATTAACAACCTCAGTAGGGCCATGAATTTGAAATCTAACCGCATCCCACACAATCCCATCAAGGACAGGCCAAGCAGTGATATTAACAAATGTCAAGTCTCTTTCCAGTCTGTGTGCAGAATGCGACGAGGAAAGGGGGGCCAAAGTTCCATTGAGATGACGAATGCATGTTCTTTCCTTGACATAGTGTCCATTGACAATACGAAAAAAATAAAACACAAAACCAATTGACATAAAAAGGTAAATTGAAAAAAGTACCAGCCAAATATATGTCCAAGGGGGAATCAAAAAATGTTTTTTAAATAAGCTGGCATGAACTGCAAACCGTGAGGGCTTCTTCGAGGCATTGGAAACAGTGTCAAATGAAAATCTGGATTCTGTGGCTAAACGTGTTTGCAGATCAGGCATAGATAAGTCAGTGGGGTAAGTGTAATCAATGTCATCCTGGTCTGTACCAGGCAAAGTACTTAATAAAGGACTGGAAATTGCAGGTAACTCGATGGCCACTTCTGGTTCAGGATTAGAAGCAGTGGCCAAAATAGAATTTCTCACAATGGAAGGACAGGAAACGGCCGGAGTCATACTAAGAAGAATCGGCCACTCTGTTTATCTTGACATTGTCAATTGAGATAAACCTGTTTTCCTTACGACCTGGAAGAGGTGGTAAAATGACTGTTCTTGTGCCCTTCACTCCAAGGACCGGAACCGGAGCTCGATAGGAAGGTCCAAATTCTTTCTTGTTATCGATCTTCTCTCGAACCAGTTCTCCAACTTGGGGTAGCCAGCCAACTACCGGGATCTGCAACGCATCATCCGATGTGGAGGGCAAATGTTCCTTTGTAAGACTGTCTCTGGTCTTTTGTAGATCCTGTAAAACATTGCAATGTTCATCTACGTCAAAGGTTGAGGCGCGAGCCACGCAGTCTAGACCATCAAGGTCAGGGACGTACATCTTGATGCCAAAGAGCATTTCGTATGGGGTGCGCCCACCCAGAGACCTTCTAGGGAGATTATTAAGTGCACGCTGCACGCCATTGAGGTGGGCCAGCCAGTTTCTGCCAGTGCCTATAACTCGAGCTGTCAATGATTGCTTTAAGTCACGGTTCATCCGCTCCACTACACTATTACCCTCAGGTCTGTAGGGAGACGAAAACTTGACTTGGACCCCCATCAAAGTCATGGCATCCTTATACGCCTTAGAGGCGAAAGCCGGACCCTGATCCGAATGGAAGGTACCACAGGCAAAAACTCCCTACAAAGACACGCAAATCTCTTATGACAGTCCGTGAATCAGCGCTGCGATGAGGCCATACCCACACAAAGCGTGTGCATGAATCAACTGCTACTAAGATGTACTTATACGCAGTATTAGAGGAAAAAGGACCGCGGTGATCTAAATAAGCACAACCTAGCGGTTTATTAGATATGTACAACTGTGTCTGTGGCGGACGCGCAGCAGTCGAAGGTTTAATCTTCTGGCAAATATCACATTGAAGGACATAGTCTCGCGTCTGTTTGTACAGTCCCCGCCACCAGAAACGTTGTTGTAATTGAGATACAGTGGCCGCGACGCCCGCATGCGCAGACGCCACACCTTCATGCGCCGCTGTAATCAACGGAGCCCTGCGATCCGAGTTGGGAATCAAACGTTCCCCAACTTCAGGAATAGTCACAAAAGGAACCTTTTCGGGACTTAAGTGGTATGTGTACTTGGAAGGGAACCCCGTAGGATGTTTACCTCCCTTCTCAGTGGCAGCAACAGCCGCCAAGATGTCATCATCAATCTTACTTTTGGACCGTGTAACTGCTGCAACTAAATATGTGGATACCGCTGATTTCGCCGCTTCATCAGCAAGCGAGTTACCGACAGCGTGAACTCCCACACGCTGATGGCCGAGAGTATGAATCACAAACACGAGTGGCAAGGTAGCCTTAAGCTCAGCCACTCGAACCCAGATCATCTTGTGTTTTATTGTGCTACCCCTGGAATCACGAAAATCATTCTGAATCCAAAAGAACAAGTTTTCATTGTAAGACTGGACACAGTAATACGAATTACTCACAATAAGAGTGGTCACACAAGGATCAGCGTACTCCAACGCTAGTAAGAGAGCACGAAGCTCTGCCAATTGTGCGGTGCAGTCCCCTAGAGTCTGCGTGTGCACTACTCTGGACTTGAACACATCGTTCACCATGGCACCGACCACAATGGCGCATGCGGAAACGTAGGCGTGTTTAGAGCCATGCGCAACCTGCGCCGAACCATCAGTGTACATGATGCAATGGAAGTCCTCCAAAGGTTGCATAGCCAGAGGAACAGGATGAACGAATTCATACTGCAAGTACTCCTGCGACCGTAACGAGGCGTCAAAAATAAATGTGACATCCGTGGATGTCAAGGAAGCAGCCCATTGAATCCACCGAGGGTGCAAAGCTTTAGAATTTGGTACACTGGCTTTCGTAACTGCCTCCAAATGAGGACAGGGTGTAACAACCAACATCCGTTTCCCCTGTGACAGAGCACGTTCCTTAAGAATCGCCATCTGCACAGCCGTTAAAACTTTCTCCACAGTGGAAAACCACATCTCAGCCAAAGTGTACAAGTGTGACTTGTAAGCAATTGGTACTGTGTCCCCTTCATTAAAAGTTAGGTACGTGAAACCCACCGTCCCAGGAATAATTCTTATCACCAGGTTAGTGTGGTTATCACGAGTCAGTAAGAATTTAGAAGCGAGCAGATCAGCCTGCAAGGATTGCAAGATGGCTGAGTGCTCAGGCAGCCAGCATGATTTGGAAAAAGTTGGTTGTATCAAAGCATACAAAGGCTTGATATGCTGGGCATATTCCGGAATGTAAGTTCTCCCGAAATTTAAAAAAAACAGCAAAGACTGTAATTTTTTAAGTGTTGTAGGAGCGCGCAACTGTGCGCATTTCTCCAAGAAGTGAGGAGCCAAACCTCTACCTTCATTGTTGAGCTCATAGCCCAGGAACAACACTGTGTACTCTGCAATGTGCAATTTCGCAAAGTTAAATTTGTAACCCATGTCAGCAAAGTTACAAATTATGCTGTTGTCTCGACACAGATGCTCCCAAATTTCGTCGTCTGTGAGATATATATGTCATCCACATACGAGCATGCATCTGGGTCGATCCTCTCTAAGAGAGAGACTATGCGGGCGGTGAAAATCCCAGGGCTATTTTCATAGCCCATTGGGAGACGCCGAAATTGTGTTTGGACACCGCCGCAAGTGAAGCTGGTCCATTGGGAACTAAGACCATCCAATCGATGGGCATAAAAACCGTTGGAAATGTCAAGCGTGGTCTTAAAACGCTTACGCACAAGACTATCCACTAGGGCAGAGCCGTGAGTATTCTGTACTGCACAGTTACGACAATGCGAGTTTAAATGCCGGTAATCCAATACCAAACGATATGAACCGTCAGGTTTGGTCACAGTAAAAAGAGGGTTATTCAACGGTGACACACATGTTTCAATTACTCCCTGATATTCCAATTGTTCAAGGATTGCCGCGACGGAAGCCTTGACTTCAACGCCGTACGGGATATTGAGGTTGAGGCTGCGGCTGAGACCGTAAAGGAATCTCGTGGCATGGGGACAATTTATCCCAACCACATTGGTTGCGGTACAAAGCCGGTGCTAGAGCCTTAGCCCACTCTTCTGCAAAGTGCAGCGCATCCTCTTTCGAGACTGTGTTCGCGAAACTCGGGAGGATTACCTCCTCCCCTCGCGGTGCTTGTGGGGGCCAGTCAGCCTCCGAAAGCAAAATGTCATACGTAGACGAAAGATTTTCCCAAAATACCCCTTTGATGGTACGTTGTATGTCACCTTCGATTAACAGGACAATTTCATAAAGTCTATCAGGGGGAGCAACTCTTGTATCGGCTGTTTCTATCACAACATAAATATCAGTCACTACCACCTTCAGTAGCGGACGCAGGGCCTCTCTCACTATGGTAATCTCCGCCACGCTGTCCAGCAAAGTCAGAGCCCATGTCAGATTCCGAAGCCGCGTTCTCACTATCTGTGGCATATCGATGCGCTGTTAAAGACGCGACTTTCTTTTTGGAAAACTGCGGTCGCTTCGGCGTTGAGCCGTCCTGCTTTCCTGTACCGTCTGTCTGGCGGGGCTGGTCACGTCCTTGCTGACCACCCCGACCCCTTCCGCCTCCTCCACCACCGGTCTTCGGGGCCGATGAGTCCTGAAAGGAACGAGGAGAGCTTTGATCAGAAAACTGAAATCGATCAGGTGATTTAATCATCGCGCGATCGAGCAAGTCATAAACACGTTCTGTTTGCGCAGGCATCGGAGACGCAGGACGAGATTCTTGAGTCTGCTGTTGTTGCTGTTGCCTCCCCTGTTTCTGCTTTTTGGGCCAATTTTGTTTTTTGGACTTGGGCTGAACTTCCGTTTCTGAAGTCTGCCCTTGGGGTTGCTTTTTTTCTTTGACAGAAAAAGGCTTTAGACCCTTGCTATTGTGACCCACTGTTTTATAAGCCGCCACAATAATCCTCGCTAACTGCCTGGGTTTATCGGCATCGGGAATCACCTCCAAAGCATTATCTACCTGAAAGTTCACTGCATCCCCCTTGACATTAGCAAGAATGAGATCGCAAACTATATCAAAGGAGCCACACAGGCGCATACCCAACTCAACCGCTGCCTCCGGTCCGTGATCATCCTGAACACGTTTAATGATCGTAGGCAGGACAGCCATAGACGGAGTGCCATAACACCTGGCATTGACCGCCGCAAATGTTTTTCCCCAGGTTTCACAGTCACCGATTTCAGGAGCCAAATCCTTTGGTAAACTAATCGTTAAAATCCTGTGTTTGTCACCAGGAGTTGTATTAGGAAATACCGCTTCCAGCTGGTCAAATTTCTCGGCAAGCCAGAAAGGAAAATCATCCTTTTCCTGGGGACGCTTGCCCATCACAGCATTGACCATTACGGGACTGAGCTTTAAACCGCCCTGTCCGGCCGGAAGCGCCGCACCTCCCGGGGGCCCACCCGGAAGATTGCGGGCTATGTATTGCACCAAAGCTCGAATCACGGCAATAGAGACTACATGTAGTCTACGAATTTCTGCAAGGGCACAATTGCCGTGCTGAGGGTGAGGAGTAAATCCAGCCAAAACCGGCCAATTTGCGCCTGGAATGGACAAAGGACCTAACCTCGGAGCAGTTAAAGAATGGGGTAGGGCGCCACCAAACGCGATGCTGCCAAGTATCAATAGGTACTTCCTGTGCCCTGTAAGGAGTATATTCATTCAGTACAGGAGAGGGAGTGTAAGTGTGGATCACACCAGAATTAGCGTCCACAGCCGGAAACGTCACCCACGAATAAAAGAGTTTGTATGGGTAAGCGGCTTCCGCACTCACCACCATTATCACAGCCAAGCCTTCTACGGGTACATTATAAGTCTGCAAATGATTGCAGACCGCGATGCGACTATGCTGCGGAATGTCCACTGGCTGGGCCATGACCGCACAGGAAGCTAGAAAAACAAAGTAAACTTTGTAGCACAACTGGGTGGTAATTCAAGGAAACCGTTTTAGAAAGATTCAAGCTTGAAAAGACCTATTTCAAAAATAGGTAGGTTTTGTCCGACACCACCGTTTTCCGGAAACGACAGTGAAGGGGTTAAGGTTTGAATGATATACTACTCGAGTGTCATGATATAAGACCACCAACGATCGGGTGCCATGTAGCAGGGATTCCGTTCTCCTACAGAACTGTGCATAAAGATTTGGAACCTCAGTGAAATAGGGTGCCCCAAAACTCACCTCAGTACCCAAAACCTCCTTACAGAGCTAGCTACAGTGTCTCATTGGTCATAACCAACTCCCAATGTTTAGACAAACCAGAACATGAACTTACAATACCTCAGGTCACGTGGAACACATGAGCACTCTTTTGTTATACAATCATTTCAAACCAGAACGTGGAGTAAATGAGGACACGTGCACATTTGAAATATTTATTTACTAATGCAGTCTTCTCAAACGCAGTATCTTAGATAATACAAGGAAACATATTATCAGAAGCAAAGTTATCAGCATAGTTACTAGTCCATAGAAAGCAAAAGGTGACAGCATGCTAAAATACTGTAATGAATAAGGGTTAACAACACCTAATTCTCACCCTCCCTAACTAGTATATTATATTAATATCTAAGAAGGTCTCTTTGGGTTTTAGCAGGGCGGCCCCATACCTCAAGATCCTAGTGTGAAGAGATCACATCAGCTTCAACCAGCTCTCTGCATGCGAACCGCATCAAGTGTGTATGTGTGCTCTAAGCAAAGCAATATAAAACGCGCCTAAAGCCAGAATTTGGCAGGAGCTGCACTTATGTTATGCCTATGAAGGTGCGGAGATCAGACCTCACAACAATTCTGTCGAGTTATCCTTGAAGCTTCAGCACTCACTCTACAGACATAGTTTACCAAGCAAAGCTGATATCAGAGCAATAACATATTATTCTCATGTAAATCACAACGCTCTTCTAGGCTGAAAGCTAAATCAACAATTATGTGTCGGGTGCAGAAGCAGCAAAAGGAAAAATGGCGTTTAAACATTTAATAAGCTTATGCTAACTTAACACAGTATATAGATAAGCAGTAACTATATGACAGTAGGTTATCTTTTTGTCGTAATTGCACTTGTCTTTGCTTCATTTATCAAGTTTCCTATTAAGCGTGATAGTGTTAAACTCTGCGAGTGCCTTTTCTGCGCGTTCTAGGGCTTCTTTCGCGTTGGTGAGAGCAGTGTCACCTAATATCTCCCTTTTCAAATCAGCAATTTCTTGTGTGAGCTTTCTAACATATTCAATAGCAGTTTCTACTCCAAGCACCATCCAGTGCCTGGAGCAGTTGTTGGCTACGTAGCTAAACCCCTCTCTAAATTTGGGGACATCTATAAAGATCGCTGGTTCATTGCGCACCTGCAATCCCTTTGGGATGATGTTAGATTCTAGATATTTCGTTAAAACATGTCCATGTAAACGTGATCTTATCAAGTACTTCTCTAGTCTCGATTTTGGCCAATTTCTCACTTAGCCCAGCATCAGCTGGTGTTCTATCGGGTCCCAGAAGAACGTTAGAGGCACCCTGCTCTTGAATTAGTTTGGCTATGTATTCTTCACTATAGGCTAAGGTTTCTTTTTCAGACATAATCAGAATTACAGTCCAATTAGTTTAAATTAAAACAACAGTGAATGAGAGTAAAAAACCCTCGCAGGCATGCACCTGCACTCAATCAAGTTAAGTAACAATGGGGTGACCCAGTATCCCTAAGAACCTGGGCAGTAATAATAATGATAAACAATCGGTTCTTTCGGGTGCAATGAATTTCTTCACTTATATCTCATTATCCACAACATATTGATTATTTGTAAAAACGAGTTAATCAAAACAAAATTACAAGTTATGTGGTAGAAAGAGGAATCCAAACTTCTGAAGAGTTTGCAAGGTACTTTATAAATAGTATTCATTTATAGGTACTATCATTTAAAGATAACGATAAAAGGCTGTCAGTTTCATAGTGGTGCATGGGGTGATAATTTGTGACAATTGGTGCTCAGTGTGATTTTGTGCCATGCAATATATACAGTGTCAAAGTCATGTGGCAGGAGGGGATTGGGGAAGAGGGGAAGCATGACCAATATTATACAATTTTTCAGAACATTCTGTACACCATATTAGTCAGTTTTAAATACAGAGTCTTTGGTAAGTATGGTCCACTGATATGTAATGTCGATGTTTCAACCCTATTGTCGCGCTCTTGAAGCGTCTGCGCGGGTCTTCATCAGGACTGGGCGATGGGGTAAGGGGGGAGCGTGGCAGCCTAGTGATTAAAAGGTATTGGTCAGGTTGGGATTTGTGGTATTATTTACTGTAACCAATTATGGTTGGTAAATCATCCATTAAACTCACCTCCAAGTAGACCCGGCCGGGCTATCCTTTGGAGTTTGCTGAAAGCATGTTCTTTTCCTGTCAGACTCTGTGGGGAAAGGGCCGCCTAATTAGATATGCCTGAATGAATCAAATATTATCAGCGTCGAGAAGCGCCCACATTAAATGCGCTTACCACATTGTGAGAGTTTCCAATTCAGTTTCAAAATCTGTTTTTCATTCAGGTTTTCCTGCCGCTTCATTCAGTGTGGCCGCTGGTGCATCAATTAATACCTGTGGGTGAAGGGGCAGTGTTTATACTACGGCATTAGTCAAAGCGACTGACTATTGAGCTTGCAATTGAGCTCTTTAAAATTGGCAGGGTGGCGGGTTTCGCAACCGCTTACCTTAGGCCGCTTAGATCATGCATCGGACGGAACCGGTCGTGACAGCACCGTCTATGATTGCGCAGGCTTCACCGGAGTCTGAGAAGTAGCCTCACTTGAGATGAGCTCGCGTTAAGAGTGACTGCGCGTTTAAAAAAAAACATTTTTCTATGAAAGTAGTTTTACTAAAAAAAAACAGAAAATCAAAGCTGGTGCACTGGAATCTGAGGGTTTCAATGATTTACGTACTCTGCTTTCTTAAGTTTTATTTCCTCCAGTGTAAATTTTGTTTTTATGCCTGTAAGCTCGTCATGCTCTTTGACACATTTGAATCAAGTAGCGCGCTTACAGGTAACCTAGCGCCCTGCAGAATGCTGAGAATAGGTTGTGCAGATGGCACTTAGAGGGTAGCAGGGAGGCTTGTTTGATGCCACCAGCTGATCCGCGCCGCCAAGAAAACTGCATTCAAGGACCGGCTGGACAACAACGCACACAACTGCAAGGAACTCTTCAACATCGTGAAAGAGCTATCCAACCCCAGCGCAGGAAACAACGACATCACCCCATCGCAAGACCTCTGCAACTCCCTCGCTTCATACTTCCACAACAAGATCACGGACATACACAACAGCTTCAACAACCAACCAACGCACACCAAGACCGAACAACCACCCCCCACCACCACCCTCCACGCCTGGACCCCGATCAGCACCGAAGACACCATCCGCACGATGAACTCCATCCACTCCGGATCACCGACCGACCCCTGCCCTCACCACGTCTTCAACAAGGCCGACGCCGTCATCGCACCCCACCTGCGAGACATCATCAACACATCCTTCGACACCGCCACCTTCCCTGAGAGCTGGAAGCACGCCGAACTCAGCGCTCTACTCAAGAAACCCACAGCGGACCCCACCGAACTCAAGAATTACCGCCCCATCTCGCTCCTCCCGTTTCCCGCCAAAGTCATCGAGAAGACCGTCAACAAGAAGATGGCCGCCTTCCTCGAGACGAATGGATCCCTCGACCCCTCACAGTCCGGCTTCCGAGCCAACCACAGCACCGAGACCGCCCTCATCGCTGCCACCGATGACATCCGAGCCCTGATGGACAACGGAGAAACAGCGGCCCTCATCCTCCTAGACCTCTCCGCGGCATTCGACACTGTCTGCCACCGCACCCTAGTACAGCGCCTCAGCAACGTCGGAATCCAGGACAAGGCGCTGGAATGGATCATCTCCTTCCTCGACGGCAGAACACAGAGAGGCCGCCTACCACCGTACAAGTCAGAGGCCTCCGAAGTCATCTGCGGCGTCCCTCAAGGATCCTCGCTGAGCCCCACCCTCTTCAACGTCTACATGAGCCCCCTCGCGGCCATCGCACGCCAACACAACCTCAGCATAATCTCCTACGCCGACGACACCCAGCTGATCCTCTCCCTGACCAACGACCCCGCCGCCGCCAGAGCCAACCTGCACGAAGGGATGAAAGAAGTAGCCGAGTGGATGACGACCAGCCGCCTGAAACTGAACTCTGACAAGACGGAGGTCCTCATCCTGGGCTCTTCACCCTCCGCCTGGGACGACTCCTGGTGGCCTCCCGCCCTGGGCACCGCACCCAAACCGACAGACCATGCACGCAACCTGGGCTTCATCCTGGACTCCTCCCTCTCCATGACCAGACAAGTCAACGCCGTCTCCTCGTCATGCTTCAACATCCTGCGCATGCTACGGAAGATCTTCTGGTGGATCCCCACCGAGACCAGGAAGACCGTCACCCAGGCCTCGTCACCAGCCGACTGGACTACGGCAACGCCCTCTACGCCGGTACCACCGCCAAGCTCCAGAAGAGACTCCAGCGGATCCAGAACGCCTCAGCCAGACTCATCCTCGACATCCCACGAACCAGCCACATCTCCAGACATCTGAGAGACCTTCACTGGCTCCCCGTCAACAAAAGAATCACCTTCCGCCTCCTCGCCCACGCACACAAAGCCCTACACGACCAAGGCCCGAGCTATCTCAACAGCCGGATCAACTTCTACGCTCCCAAACGCCACCTCCGATCAGCCAACCACGCCCTCGCCGCCGTCCCCCACATCCGAAGAGCGACTACAGGAGGAAGGTCCTTCTCCTACCTGGCCGCCAAGACCTGGAACTCCCTCCCGACTGACCTGCGCCTGACCCGAGACCACCTCTCCTTCAGGAAGAAGCTGAAGACCTGGCTGTTCGAGCAGTAGCGGCACCCCCCCTCCCCCAGCGCCTTGAGACCCTACGGGTATGTAGCGCGCTATATAAATGTCATTGATTGATTGATTGATTGATTGATGCCATATGTACCACTTATGAGGAGGAGGAGGAGACCAAGTGTGCGGCGGACTGGTATTGTGTACATCGTAACTGTCCCTGCAGGATGTCCATATATTGTAATTTATAAAGCGATCTGAACTAACTACAGTTTGAAACCTTTATGCGGGATTTTGCATAGTAGTATACCAGCATTTTGCACTGCCAGTGTTCACTCAAGTTCTAAAATTACCCACTACGGACCCACAGGGAGTAACAAACATAAGCCTCCTCCCTAATTTTCAGACCACTGCTCAGTGGAAAAGGAGTTGTTGACGGTATTGCTCTTTCTTTGTCTCATATCTACTTATTCTACCGAAAAACGCCATGACAAATGTTCAGCTTCTGGCTGCAAATAAGGCAGAATGCAAACTTTAACGAGCATTAGCATTGTTCGAACAGACCCTAAAGAACACCGGCACAAGCGAAAGCAGCAGCTGGGGGAGGGGGCATGCGCGATTCCCTTGCGGGAGCGTGCAGCAAGGCGCGATGATTGCGACCATATGGCGCCACCATATGGCACCGCGCGCTCCCGCAAGGGAATCGCCAGACGTGCACGCGCTGCCATTGCAAGCAATGCAATGCGTGCACATTTTTACCCCCAAAGCTGTGCCGACGGCTAAACGTCTCTCTCCTATGCAGCGCATGCGCGCTGCGTAGGTGAGATCTAAAGAGCTAAGCAACAGGTCTGCTGGTACCAGAGTACGGATTGATACACAACACGTGACGGAATACCAGAGCCAATGGAACGCCTTTGTAAGTGGACTAAAAAGAACTCCCAGTAGGGCTTCTTAAAGTTCTTTTCTGGTGATCACTTTTTTTTTTTTTTACACAAAAGGGTTCTGTTGACTAGAGTTCTGAAATCCAGAGAACAGGACAAGTAAGTGTGCGAGAGTTATACGCTGTGTATGTGGAATCTATTTGTACATTTTGAAATATGTAAAGCAAATATTTTGCAGATCTAGATTTTTTTGCATCAGAGAGAAACCCCTAAAGAAAAAGTTTAGCCTTACATTGTAGGCTCCCTTCTGAAGCCCGATGTACCTTACCTGTTTTCCTGTGTAGAGTTTAGCAAGGGGAGTTAAAAGACGAAGCATGTGGGTATCCTGTAGAGTCGCCATGCTATTCTCTTCTAGTCCGAGCAGCCTTGAAACTTCCATAAGTAGAAGAAATGCACCTCGAGTTTGGACCTGGATAATTAAGAATGACATATCAAAAATAATTAATATATCTTTAAAGTTAGAACGCCAAGAATGCTTTCCCCTTTACACCCAACCCAGGGCATAGCATCCTACAATCTCTAGCTCTACCAGATCTTGCATTCATCCTCAACTGCCTCAAAGTTACCTCATAAGAAGATGATGCCATACCAACATCCTGCGTCAACGCGCTCTCTGGAGAATCTCTTTCATCCTTGTTAACACCTCCACTACCCAAGGCAACTCTCTTCTCTTAAGAAAGGCCGTATTTTTCCACTCCTGAAGAAACCCACATTATTCCCTGATGACAGTCACATACCGGTCTACTGCCCACCAAGCCTTTCACAGCAAGATCATTGAAAAAGAAAGGCTACCAATCAGGTTTCAGATCACACTGAATATGGAGACACATAACTTACACATCATACATGATGCACTTCTCATCACAGATGAAGATGACTTCTGCCTTCTAATATTGCTTGACCTCTTAGCCATCTTTGACACCTTCAGCATCCTACCCTCTATCACACACTGAAATTTCAAATGGCATTTGCAGGAAACATCCTCCACTGGTTCTTCTCCTGACTATCCAACCAAAGCTAGTTTGCCCACATGGAGAACACCAGGTCCCAGAAGTTTCCTGTCGTCACTTGCAGTCCCCCCAGGGTTTCATTGTGACCTGGTAACAGATAGACTGCCTAAGATTACAATTTTTAGGCCCACATTCTTTGTGGGCCTTTTGATTTTTTTGGTTTCATTAAAAAGTATCTTACTGCACTACTGTGCATGATGGAAAACGTTGTAAGCCTTGACAATGTGACTCAGTTTGTGAGACACATATTGGTAGTTCCTCTGGAAACTTCTAGTTGTGTGAAAATGTGCCAATGGCGGTCTGCTTGCATTGAAAAAATCGAAAAAGTGGAGTTCTTTTAAAAATATAGCTAATACAGAATAGACAAATAAAAGTGATATTTTTATTCCGACACAACCATGATCTATTTTTGATTTTCAAGTATACTTACTTAAGACATTAATAGAAGCATATAGTGTCAGAAACTGTGGGGAACCTGCTCAGGGGCTGAGAAAATAACCTTCAATTACTTTGTGTGCTTTTTTTGTTTCACATAGAAATCGCAAATATCCGTGCATTGCAACCGACATGGCATTAAAATGATCTCTAAAATTCAATGAAAGCATTAAAGATGTTATCACAATTACACTCAAAATCCACATATCATCCATATCCCTTGAAAATTCTTGTTTCAACAAAATACAGCAGCTAAGAAAACACAGGATGTTGAAGAGCCTGGAATAGATATACGACTTTTCCCACAGACCAAATGCAAAAAGTTTTCTTTTCAATTTGCAGATGCCCCTTGGGAACATTCTGCTCTGGATTAATCAAGGATACCAAATCAAGCCAGTGAAATGTCAGTGGTCAGAGACAGAACCCCAACAATCTAGACCTATATGGAGAATTAGTTCCCCCCCCCTTTCATTTCCATAAATCAACAGTGATCTTAATCTAGATGCAAAAAGGGAGGAATCGTTTGTTTAATCACAGACACTGGTAATTACTCAGTCCACATTCCAGTCCATTGGGTTTGTGTCCATGATGCTAACCCAGTCAGAGACTAACCATATGAAAAACGGGCCTTGTTTTTCTGCAGTAAGTACAGTCCAGTCTGATCTGCCAGACAAAATTCCCTCTACATGGGAACAAAAGTAATGCCATATCGGTTTTGGCCTATTGTGGCCTCATCAGTGCGATGCAGCTTGAATTTAATGGCACAGTGAGCATGAAACTCCAATCTGGACCAATATTAAAACGCTGTTGACATTGAGTGGCTAGAATGATGCACCACTGAGCACCTCAATGTAAAATGCAAGTTGGAGTAGCAGTGTCCTTGAGGAGCAAAGTTCAAACACTGAAGGGTGTGCGACCTGGTCATTTCAGAGGGTGAAGGAGGAAAAAAGAGTGAGTTGAAATTGAAAAGGATATAATGAAAGCAGACGCTGTTTAGAGTAAGAAGCCTCAATTTATTTGAATTTGGTTTAAAGAATATACTGTGCCTTCAGAAAGGCATGTGCTTGTGTGAACAAATAACACATTTTTGTGGGCAGAGGTATTTATTGGTCAAGTGTATCAGTAAGGGGCACATTTACCTGTAAATCCAGTACTCCAGCCTTGGTATCTTTTATATATTAACATGCTTGAATCATTCTCCCCTCTTCAGGCTGGGAATCCTCAGTAACTTTAAAATAGAAGTAAACAGTGTTAAAAAGACCATAGGACTCAACAACTGTGCCGGTTTAGTAGCACACCTGTAGTGCAAGGCAGGGCCCTTGTTTGCACTCATTGCTATGCTAGCATAGGCTTATTAGAAGTTTAAACGCCATTTTACATTTTTGCTGCTTTTGCACACAGCACTACATGTAACTGTTGTTGTAAGTTAGGCTGCGTGAAATTCTTCACATGAGAATGGCTTGTTTTCATCATCCCTAGACATACATATCGACCTTAGTCTGCACAAAGTGCTGAAGCCTCCAAGGTTATCATAACAATGTTAGGTGTTGTTTGGACTGATCGGCTCATGCTCTAGACATAACATGCACATACAGCTAGCTGAAATTCTGACGCCTTTAATATTGCACTGCATGAATGATTTGAACACTTGGAGAAAATCCGTTTCCAGAGAGAGAGAGCTTTTTGCAGATCCTGATGTGATTCATCTCTACTGATCTTGGAGGTATGGGGTTCCCCATTCAAGCCTAAGAGACCTTCTATTATTATATAAAACCTAGTTCCTAGCTAGGGAGGGTGGCTACAATGCACTATAAGACCTGTTTCCACTATCATTATAATATGATTTCTCCCTTTGTGTTTTATGGCATTGGAACAATGCTGATAGTATTATTTTTAATCATATGCCTGCTTATGTTAGGAAAAATACTGCATCTTCGAGCACGTCGTTAAAATAAACATTTTAAACTTTATCGTGTCTCTTTTTACCCATGTTGTGGACTGGTATGAGAATAAAACGAAAGAGTGTTCTTGATACCCACCATTCCCGAGTGTATCCTAAGTCGCATGTTCAGGGTTGTCTAATCATTGGTACCTTTGCTAAAGGACGAAGAGCTAATGAGACACTGATGCTAGTCGGTTAGGGGTTTTAGGTACTGAGGTGAGTTTTTGGGTCCACCACAATTCACTGAGGTCCTGGGTCTCTGTGCACAGTACTGTGTATGAGCAGAATCCCTGCAACATGGCGCACCTAACGATGTGGTCTTATATTTGAGACTCTCGAGTAGTGCTTATAACAGTCGACCCTCACTGCTGGTTCTAGTTGACAGTGGTGACGGATTAACCTACCTATATTTACATAGGTTTTTTCAAGCTTGATAATTTTAAAAGGTTCTTAAAAGGTTCTTATTTTGAATTACAAACCGTTTTGCTATATTATATTTGCTTTGTCTTTTCTCTACTGTGTCCTTATGGCTGACGTTGAGATCCCACAGCATAGTAGGGTGGCCGTCCGCAATCACTTGCTGAGGTTTGGCGTCACTGTGGATGGCCTGGCGGTCATTTTGTGGCGAGTGCTGATGCGGAGTACCCGTTTGAGCTCTTTTACTCATGCGTTACCTTTCCTGTGATCAATGCGAGTTCTGGTACGTTTCCCGTTTATACTCCCACGGCCGTGCCTTTAGCCTACGCCCCATATAGGACACTGGAGATTCCTATTTCTGCCTGGCAGCATCGAGTTTGGTTTGATGGCGCCCTTCCCCAATCGGTAACAGCAGTTCGTTGGGCCCTGTCAATTCCCGGGGCCACGTGGCCGGTTTTGGCCAGTAACACACCACATCCGTGTTATCTGCACGTTACTATGGATGAGTTACATGTGCTCTATGCCTCCTTCGTTGGAGTGCATCAGGCTTTAGTGCAATACGTATCCTGCAACGTCCAGGTGGGGCCACCTGGCGCTGCAGCGCAACCAGCTGGACAGGCCGGGTTAAAAATAAATCCCGTCATGGTTAATTCGGTTATGGGCAAGCGGCCCCAAGATAAGGATGATATGCCTTTTTGGCTTGCTGAGAAATGTGACCAGCTGGAAGGAGTATTTCCTAATACCACTCCTGTTGAGAAACACAGGATTCTAACGATAAGTTTGCAGAAAGACTCAATACCAGAGGTTCCTGATTGTGCAACCTGGGGAAAGATATTTGCAACAGTCTATACTAAGTGCTTCGGCACTCCGTCCATGGATGTCCTACCCTCCATCATTAAGCGTGTACAAGATGAACACGGTGCGGAGGCGTCTGTTGAATTGGGAATGATACTCGTTGGAGTGTTTGATGTGGTTTCCGATCTTGTCCTTGCTAACGTTAAGGGGGATGCGATGAACTTCCAGGTGTCTAATGCTTTACGTGGATGTCCCCGATGCCGATAAACCCTGGCAGTTACCGAAAATCATTGCGGAGGCTTATAAGACCATCGGCCGCAATAGTCTGGGTGTTAAGCCTTTTGCTACGACACCAGCACAGAAGCAAACGCAGGTGGTGAATTCTTATAAAGATGAACACCCCAATTTTCCAAAACAGAATTGGAATAAGAATAAAAAGCAGGGAAAAAAGCAACAGAAACAGGGGTCACATCCTGCTTCGCCAATTCCTGAGTTTACTGAGGGCACATATGATTTACGCGACCGCGCTAATATTAAGTCACCTGATCGTTTTCAGGTTCCTGATCAACGTTCTCCGCGCTCTTTGCAGGATACATCGTCTCACCCACCGGTGGAAGAGACCGCGGCAGAGGTCGGGGTGCCCAGCAAAGACAAGATCAGCCCCGCAAGACGGACGGTAAAGGCAAGCAAGACAACTTTCCACGTCAGAGACCCCAGTTTCAGAAGAAGAAAGTTGCCGCTTTAACAGCGAGATATGCCACGGATAGTGAGAACACGGCTTCGGAACCTGACATGGGCGCTGACGCTGCTAGACAACGCAGCAGAAATGACAGTTGTGCAGGAAGCTTTGCGTCCATTTCTGAACGTGACAGCAACTGACAAGTTCGTTGCTGTTGAGACAGCTGACACTAGAGTGGCCCCCCTGAAAGACTTTAAGAAATAGTCCTTTTAATTGAAGGTGATATACAACGTACTATAAAAGGGGTATTTTGGGAAAATCTGACTACTACCTATGACATTTTGTTGGCGGAGGCCGACTGGCCCCACCCTTCATTCTGGCCGCTCCGAGAGGGGAGGAGGTAATCCTCCCTAGTTTCGCACACACTGTGCCGATAGAGCAGGCCCTGAATTTTGCAGAAGATTGGGCTAAGGTGCTTTGCACCGGCATTGTACCGTACTCACTGTGGATGGGACAAATTTCCCCCAGACATGAGATACCATTGCGGTCTATGCCACAGCCTCAACCCCAATATCAAATGCGCCGTGTAGCGAAAGCACCTGTGGCGGAAATCCTTAACCAATTGAAATATCAAGGTGTGATTGAAAAGTGTGTTTCTCCGATGAATAATCCTCTTTTTACTGTGACCAAGCCTGATGGCTTGTACCGTTTGGTATTGGATTACCGGCACTTGAACTCTCATTGTCGGACCTACGTGGTGCAGAATACTCACAGTTCAGCCCTTGTGGATAGTCTCGTGCGTAAACCGTTTAAGACCACACTTGACATATCCAATGGCTTTTTTAGCCATAACCTGTCCTCTATTAATAGTCAATGGACAGCTTTTACTTCTAGCGGCAAACAGTATCAGTTCAAACGATTAGCCATGGGCTACAAGAACAGCCCAGGTGTCTTTGCCACTCGTATTGTCTCCCTTTTAGAGAGACTCGACCCTGATGCATGCTCGTATGTCGATGACCTTTACCTCACTGACGAATTATGGCTGCATCTGTGTCGCATTGACCGCATCATTTGTATGTTTGCGGACTTCGGTTACAAATTTAACTTTGCAAAGTCACACATTGCAGAGTACACAGTGTTGTTCGTGGCCTATGAGCTCAACAATGAACGTCGAGGTTCGGCATCTCACTTCCTGGAGAAATGCGCACAGCTGCGCGCTCCGACAACTCTGAAAATACTGCAATCTTTACTGGGTTTTTTGAATTTGGGGTGTACATACATTTCCGATTATGCCCAGCGTATCAAGCCTCTTCACGCCTTGGTACAACCTCCTTCCACCAAATCTTGCTGGCTGCCTGAACATTCAGTTGTCTTGCAATCTTTGCAGGCTGATCTTCTTCAATCTAAATACTTACTGACTCGTGACAACCACACCAACCTCGTAATAGGAATTGTGCCTAGGGCTGTGGTTTTCACGTACCTGACTTTTAATGAGGGTGACACAGCCCCTATTGCTTACAGGTCGCACATGTACACTTCGGCTGAAATGCGGTTTTCCTCTGTGGAAAAGGTGTTGACTGCAGTGCAGATGGCGATTCTTAAAGAATGAGCGCTGTTGCAGGGAAAACGCATGTTGGTTGTTACACCATATCCTTGGAGGCAGTAGCGAAAGCCAGTGTACCTAATTTAAAAGCTTTGCATCCACGTTGGATACAATGGGCCACATCTTTAACGTCTCCGGATGTCACGTTTGTTTTTGATTCCTCTTTGCAAACTCAGGAGTACTTGCAGTATGAATTTGTTCATCCGGCTCCTCTGACCATGCACCCGCTTGAGGATTTCCATTGTATCATATACACTGACGGAGCGGCACAACCGGCAATGATGTCAAAGCATGCGTATTCAGTGGCCTGCGCAATAGTGGTTGGTGCTATGATGAATGGAGAGTTCAAGTCCGATGTCGTGCATACACAGACATTAGGGGACTGTACCACCCAACTGGCAGAGCTGCGTGCTCTGGTGCTTGCACTGGAGTACGCTGACCCTTGTGTGACTACCCTTATTGTGAGTGACTCTTACTACTGTATTCAGTCTTACAAAGACAATTTATTTTTTTGGACTTAGAATGACTATGGGGATTCCAAAGGTAGCACGATTAAACACAAAATGCTATTAAATTAAAGAACGTCTGCCTCTCGTGTTTGTAATTCGTACTCTTGGTCACCAAGTTGTGGGGGTATACGCTGTTGGTAACAGTCTTGCTGGTGAAGCAGCCGAGACAGCAGTTGCAACATATGTAGTAGCAGCAGTTACATGTTCGAAAAGAAAGATTGATGATGACATCTTGGCAGCTATTACCGCAACAGAGAAGGGAGGTAATTACCCTAGAGGTTTCCCTTCTAAATACTTTTATCTTTTAAGTCCTGATAAAGGTCCCTATGTGAGAATTAACAACGTTGGTGACAGGTTGCTTCCCAACGCGGACCACAGGCAGATCTTGATAACAGCTCCTCACGAGGGCACGGCCTCAGCCCACGCCGGAGTGTCAGCTACTGTATCTCTCTTACAACAGCGTTACTGGTGGCCTGGATTGCACAAACAGACACGTGATTATGTCCTTTATTGAGATATATGCCTATAGATTAAACCTTCAACTGCCGCGCGCCCACCCCAGACAGTTGTACAACTCTAATAAACCACTTGGGTGTGTTTATTGAGATCACTGCGGTCCATTCTCCTCAGATACTGCGTATAAGTACATCTTAGTTGCAGTGGATTTGTGCACGCGCTTTATTTGACTCTGGCCACAAAGGAGTGCTGATGCCTGAACTGTCATCAGGGATTTGCGTGTCTTTGTGGGAATTTTTGCATGTGGCACCTTTCATTCGGACCAGGGCCCATCGTTCGCCTCTAAGGCGTACAAGGATGCCATGGATTCATTGGGATTCATGTGGAGGGCAATAGTGTTGTGGAGAGGATTAACCGTGACTTGAAGCAATCCTTGACAGATAGGGTTTTAGGTACAGGCAGAGACTGGCTGGCCCATCTCTATAGCGTTCAACGTGCACTTAATAATCTCCCTAGAAGGTCTCTGGGTGGGCGGACCCCATACGAAATGCTCTTTTGCATCAAAATATTTGTTCCGGACCTTGAGGGTTTAGACATGGCGGCGTCTGCCGCACACTTTGACGTAGATGAACATTCTGCTGTTTTACAGAACCTACAGAAGACCAGAGACAGTCTTGCAAAGGGACACTTGCCCTCCACATCTGAAGCTGCTCTTCAGATTCCGGTAGTTGGCTGGCTACCCCGAGTCGGTGACTTGGTCCGTGAGAAGGTGGAGAACAAGGAGGAGTTTAGCCCCTCATATCGTGCAAAAGTTCCTGTGCTTGGCGGGCAGGGTACAAGAACAGTCATTTTACCACCACCTCCTGGTCGCAAGGAAAATGGGTACATCTCCATTGGCAATGTCAAATTACAGCGAGTGGCCGATTCTTCTTAATATCACTCCAGCGGCTCTTGTCCAGCAATGCTGAGAAATTCTGTTTTGGCTCCGGCGAGTTCCACCAGGCCTGACGTTGCCATCGAGATGCACACAGTAACAAATCCTTTGTTGAATCCACCGGCTGGTGATCCCCTTGATGATACTGAGTATACCTATCCCACAGATTTGTCAATGCTTGATTTGCAAACATCTGCAGTTAACAAGTCACGCTTTTCATTTGACACTGACTCTACTACATCAAAGTCCCCATCAAAAAATTTGATTTTTGCTGTTTGGTGTAAAAAAACATATTTCGATAGCCCCATGGACTTATATTTGGCTGGTGCTTTTTTCTATTTTTTTATTCATGTCAATTGGATTTGTGGTGTATTTTTTCTGTTTTGTAAATGGACACTATGTTAAAGAAAGAACTTCAATTAGATTAATTGATGGAACTTTGGCACCCCACTCCTCATCTCACATCATGATGAGAGGGACCAGACAATGGCACATAGAACGAGTAATGAACAGGCATTAGAGAGGGCGAGAGCCTGGGAAGGATTAGTCATGTCATGGAACTCACACTCCCCGCAGATGAGGATGAGGGGACCCCAGCAAATAGCCCTGGGACACACCCACCATAGTGTATCAAGATGATCGCAAAACACCTCGCCGTGTCCGGTTGACAAACTGATGCCCCTTCCAGTCAAGTGAGACGATTCATACCACACAGTATCCATTGGTCCAATTGCTAGGCACAACCAGAGTTGTAAACCCATTTCCATTCCGAGTGCCTGCCTTGTAATGGGCCGATGATTAAGGCCGCTATTCATTTTCTGATGTGATGTCTTCCTGAGCTATCAACTCAATAAAAATTGTTTTGCAAAAAAATGAAGAGCGACCAGACTTTTACAGCTTGGCCCGATTTAGATGGGATTGTATGGGATGCTGTTACATTTCAGATCCACGGCCCGCAGAGGTTATATATGTTCCTAATATATTACGTGTTTCAATGGGTGATGTGGTTAAACAAAATATACGCTCTAATGATTGGGATGTCCAGGACGTAGAGGCTCTGTTTTCTGATTTAAAATATTATGCTGCTTTTGATGCTGAAGATTTGTATTTGGACTCAGCCAATTATGCTGATTTATTTTGCTACCAACATTATGGCAATCATTTTCTGCACAAAGAAAACAAATTTAGAAATGTGGTTAATTACACACAATGGGAACATTGTCTGGCTCCCGTTGAAGGCAGCTTAAAATAGTTTTCGAAAAAGTTTACATATTTTAATCAATCTAATCCTGACTAATTTTATTTTAAGATGACTGCTAAGTCCTCTTCCAAAGTTAGACTCACCCACACTAAATTACTATATTCCAAGTCCTTTCTAGACCAATTAGCAATAGGGGCTATGAACTGTGGAAAGATACTATTGATCTTAAATCTGTTTGGAGTTCTAAAGGCTGGCAAGTACAAGGCACTGAGGCTTTGCAGCGTGCATGTCTCATCCTGAACCATATGTTGTTTTTGAATTAGACTATTTCACAAACCACATGCTTTGGATTGGCTATGTCTAAAAAATTAAATGCTCCTTCTCTTCCTTATTTAGGAGAATACCCTACATGGTACAATCACACCGATAGGTCCCTTAGTGAATTACAGTCTCTGATACTAAATGCGTCTTTTAACATTTCCAGTTTTGATGCCCAAGGTTGGTTGTTATGGCAAAAAAAGTTCAGATTTATGCCAACATCGTTTTCTGGGTCTGGCCCCTGGCTATACACAGGTGAGGGTGGATCCCCGTTTTGAAAGTGATCATACTCTTACTACCTATTCTGTAGGCAAATTATGTCAAAATTGGCTCAAACATTCCACCTTAGCGTCAGTTAAACTCGTCCAAATTGACTGAAGCAGGCAGGTCAAAAAGATGGCTTTATGGTTCATATGCTATTAACAACAAAGTTTGGAAACTATCTCAAATAGAAGCAGCTTCTAGATTACCTGCAATCGACCAGGCTAATTTAGAAAAAGTGCTTGCAGTTGTTCAACACCTGATCACTCATTGGTTTGCCGGAATATCCAATTGCACGGCTCTTGCAATACTGACGCACCGAATTTAGCATGCATTTTAAAAGGAAATCCTGTCCTGGCCGTGACTCCGACTTTCACATTGCTTTTAAATAATGAATATTGCTGTGGTATGCTGGCAGGGATTCCGTACATTGTGACTGTCTCCCAAAGTGTAGTTTGTTGCACAAATGTGCAATTCCCTCTTCCGCATGGGAAGCTCGATGTATCCATCTGGCCTTCCATTCCGACCGTGAAAGCAGAGTTCAACAAGATGAGTCGAATAAGGGCTCTATTGTCTCAAAAAGAAGTTGCCCTTACTTCTTCGCGTGAAACATGTGTCCTTCACATGGCAAACACTCGCACCGAGGTGCATGCTCTTTTGAATACTGATCTCCCCGTGCATTTCGGTGCCTTGATTCACACTATATTCAATGCCTCGTCGACCACAAGCTTGACACACTTTTTTAAAATAGTATGTTCTGGCCTTGTGTTGAGTAATATTCCACAAGAATCACGTTTAAACGTTAAGTTTATTGGTGAAATAAGGAGCATTCCCTGAACACAACTGCAGGCTCCAAATGGTAAACGGTAACTGTCTACAGTAACAGTTATTACTAGAAATACATATTACAACTGTACAACATAGCGAGACTAATACATTCAAGTAATCACATGTCACGAGAAGTATTCATGGATAAACATTAGCGCGAGTAGCGCACAGTAATAGTGTGTCTGGAATGAAGGTGAGCACGAGTCAAGCTGGAGAGCACGCGCTTGTATGAACGGTGTATAATTGTAAACACACAAGCGCGTGTATAATTGTAAACACTACACACATTCCCTCCTTATAGATTGAAAACAAACAAAAAAAAACAAAAAAAAAAATTACATTTTGCTCACTATATAAGCAACAAAATCTGATAACCATTTGGGTTTTCTTGTAGTTCTTTTGGGTAAAGAAACATCTTGTTGGACACTAACACTTTGACTGATAATGTCATTGCTTGAGCAACAAGGTATAATGTCAGTGTTTGGATCTGTGTAACAGGTACTTGAACAACATGGAACTGCAGTTGTATTATCGCTAGTCATACTTATATCCAAATTTTCATCCAAATATGACGAATCATGAAGTTCAAGTTTAGAATCTTTACGGTACACATTTTTATCAGCTTTTAGAATAGCTATTCTACTGAGATTCCACACTTTGTTATTTGATAATCTCACAGAATTTTTTAATACTTCTGAAACTTCATAAGGACCCATAAATGCACTTTCCCCTTTCTTAACTTTCCATGGTTTCTTTACCTTTACCATCATACCAACCTTAACTATTGGATCCTTTTTTGAACCAGACTTCTCATCAAAATATCTTTTATTAATGCAATGAGTGTGAATAAGATTTTCTTTGACTTTGTTCAAGTCAACTTTTGAAGAAGTAGAATTGACCAACCATGACGGGTTTACTTTAGTTCTAGGAACTCTTCCTCTCATGATTTCAAAAGGTGAATATCCAGTCATGGAATTCATGTTTGTTCTATACATCCAAACCTTTTTAAATATTTCAATTTCCCACTTTTTGTCATCATTGTCAGTAATTTGTATAGCACTTTTAAGAACCCTATTGAATCTCTCTATCACTCCATTCCCACCAGGGTTGTACAAAGAAGTAGTGGAATGAGTAATCCCAAGCCTTGTAAAATAGTCATTTGCCTTTTTTGAATTGAATTGTACACCATTGTCTGAGATGATTCTTACCGGTAAACCTTCTTCAATGAAAACTCTATCAAGAAAACATAGTACTGAATCTGTATCTATTTTCTGAACAATTTTGATAACTGGCCATTTGGAAAAAATATCAATAGCTGCAATGACATATTTAGATTCACGACCAATGGGACCCATAATGTCAATAGCAATGGTTTCCCAAGGATTGTCAGGTATGGTATGTGTACTCATATTAGGTTTAAGTGTAACTAATGATTTATCAGAATTCACACATACAATGCAATTTCTAACCAGACGTTCAATAAACTTGTCCATACCTGGCCACCAAAATAATTGTTTGACCTGTTGTTTGGTTCTGACCATACCATTATGGCCTTCATGACTTTGTAAAGTTATAATTTTCCTCACTTCAACTGGTGGAATAATATGTTCTCCTCTCTTAACGATGTTCTCACAACATGAAAGTTCTGATCTTACCTCCCAGAAATTTTTCAACTCTGAACTTAAACTATTTTTTCCAGGCCAAGTACTAGTGACATATTCAGCAACTCTCTTTAATGTCTTGTCATTTTCAAATTTCTCTTTCCACAAAGTCTGATCAATTGAAATAGGACCCTCATCATGAATCATGGCAATTTGAAAATCATCCCACTCATTATGTAAATCCTCTTGAATGGGTAAAGGCATTCTAGATAAAAAATCAGCAGAAACATTGTCTCTACCAGGTAGATATTGTATAATATAAATAAAGTCTTGTAAACGCATAGACATGCGTGCAATGCGTGCTGAAGCTCGTAGCATACCTTCTGTAGTAAGAAGTCGTACTAAAGGTTTGTGATCACTTCTCAGGATACATTCCTTTCCCCACACAAACACCCTGAAATGTTCTAAAGCCCAAACGCATGCTAAAGTTTCTCTCTATATAGTGGAATACTTTCCCTCAGCAGTTGTAAGTGCCCTGGAAGCGTGTGCAACAATTACTTCTTTTCCTTTATAATTTTTTTGAGTAAACACAGCGCCTAAACCTTTTGAGCTAGCATCAGTAGTTATGATGTTTTGTAAGGAAGGATCAAAACAAGTGAGTGCATTTGCAGAACAGATAGCATTCTTCACATCACAAAATTCTTTTTCACACTCATCCGTCCATTCAAAAGCAACTCTGTTTTTAATCAATTGTCTGATATTATATGTTCTACATGAAAAATCAGGTACATATCTGGCGTAGAATTCGACTAAACCTAAAAAAGACTTCACGTCATCTTTAGACTGAGGGTGAGGAGCTGACTCAATGGCTTCCAAAAGCGATGGTTTAGGTTTGATACCTTCTTCACAGAGTTCATGTCCTAGGTAATTCACTGAATGAACACCAAATTTACATTTCTCATGCTTAATGGTAAGACAATGTAAACTAAGCGCACTCAAAACTTCCTCTAGAGCGGCAATATGTTTGTCTTTGTCTTCATTGAATACCAAAATGTCATCCTGGAAACATATGACATTTTTGCAATTTTTTAAAATATCCTGCATAACTCTTTGAAAGATTGCAGCCGCTGATGCTAAACCGAATGGCATCCTATTGAATCTGAAGCACCCAAAAGGTGTAATGAATGCAGTCAAATCTTTACTTTTATCAATCAGCTCTATCTGATGATACGCTGCAGATAAATCGATAGTAGAAAAGAACTTCGAACCACCAACAACAGATAACATTTCTGAGATGCGGGGAAGAGGGAATTGATCAACTATAATGTTATTGTTGAGGTGGCAAAGGTCAATACATAGTCTAACCTTGCCATTGGTCCGTCTAGCGACCACTATGGGCGAAACCCATTCAGATGATTCAATTTTATCTATAATTCCTTGCTCTACTAAAGTATCTAGCTCTTTTTTAACTTCATCCCTAACAGCAAAAGGGATGTTTCTAGCTTTGTGTATTTTTGGACAAGCATTTTCTTTCAAGCGAATTTCATGCTTAAAATTGTTTAACTTCCCGATGCTCTTGGAAAAAACATTGGGAAACTTATTTAGCATTAGAGAGAGAGAGGATATTCCATTTTGTTCATCAATTAACATTACTGGATTGGGACTATTAGGATCTAGCACGATGTCAAGCTTACCACAGTCAAACCAACTAAGCACTGAAGGGCCTTTCTTTGAAACATATAATTTGGTGATACACTTCCTGTTTTTAAATCTGAACACTAAAGTCCTGAATCCTAGTATATCTATCCTTCCTCCAGAATACCCTTCAGGATTTATGTCACTTTTCTCTAAGTGACTGCTTAGCCTAGGTACAAATAGTTTGTTCCAGACTGATTCACACACAATAGAATAAGGAGATCCGGAATCAGCATACATGTTGATTTTTACACCGCCAATAACCATATCACATAGAGGTTTTTTCTTTATAGGGTCATTTACATTCAGAACTGTGGATTCTTTTATGTTCAAGATATAAGAACACTTGTTAGAATCATCAGTGTAATCATCATCATCACTGTTGTCGCTTAATTCAATACACTTCACCTTCTGATTAATTTTACCTTTTCTGCAAGCAGAAGTGAAGTGTCCTATTAAGCCACAATTTGCACACTTCTGTTTCAGTCCCGGACACATTTTGTTATTGGCAAGATGAGATTTACTATTGCACCTAAAACACTTTAGATTACCTTTGAGATCTTCAGAATTTCCTTTTGAGAAAGGTGTTTGTTTCTTCTTTGAGAAATCTTTATTTTTATTGTCATATTTGTGATTGATTTTTGAAACCACTTCTCTACTAATTGAAGTGTTTTTTTCTTTAACTTGTTGTGCACTCCTACAGGAAAGTTCCGCTTTCCTAACTATGGATACTATAAAATCTAGGTTTTCATCACCATTTATCCACAGTCTTTCTTGTATGGTGTCATTACTGGAATGCATAACAACCTGATCTCTAATGAAATCTTCTTGTAAATTACCAAATTTGCAATCTAATGCTAGAGTTTTTAAAGAAGAAATGAAATTGTCAACAGATTCTTCACTTAACTGTTTCCTTTGAAAGAATTTATATCTAGAAATTCCTATGCATACTTTGGGAGAACAATATTTATCAAAATCATACATAGCCTTATCAAAGACATTCATGTCCCCACTTGCTTGTGATGTAGGAAGTTGATTGAAGGCTTTTAATCCTTCTGGTCCTAGGCAGTGTAGAAAAATACCTTTCTTCTCTGGAGCTTTCATTTTTCCATTTGCATCCAATGTTTCAATATAGTTCAAGAAATAAGCTTTCCACTCAATCCAGGGCATACAAGGAGAACTACCAGCTGACCAGTAACTTTGTGGTGGTGAAAGAGTATAACCCTGGGCACACATAGTGGTATAATGAGATATATAAAGTGATGGTAAATATTAGTATCTTGTAAATGATAATATATGTTTGAAAAGAAATTATCTCAAAGTTGAAATCACAGTGCTTGGTTCATAAATGGGCTGTAAAACGATTCTATAAGAAAAACGAGCGTTTCTCTAAATTAGTCACAGTACCTTTTGTAATGCCCAAACCGTCTTCAATAAGCTAAGTATCGCTGTTTATTTTGCCGTTTGCAGGAAATGGGTGAAGGAATTTGAAGTCACTTCTTTTATTTCTATGTGATGCGGAGAGTAGCGTCTAATAGGAAATGAAACAACTGTTTCCGCTCAAAATCGTTCAAGCGCGGTTGCGCAGAACAGATTAATCACAGGCGTTGAGAAAAGCAGCTGTCAAGACGCACTCCGCAAGGTAACGGATCCTCAAGCTTCAATCAGTAGATTCCGTTCGTTTCAATGGTAGACTCCGTTCGTTTCAATGGCAAATATCAATCCAATGTGTAGCGATAGTAAAATAAGCCGTTGTGGTATTTTCCGATTAAAATATATATATTTTTTTAAATTGTGGAAAATCAATCAGGAAATGCTCCTAAATAGGTTCAAAATGCTCCGTCCTCGTCGCCAAATTGTTGAGTAATATTCCACAAGAATCACGTTTAAACGTTAAGTTTATTGGTGAAATAAGGAGCATTCCCTGAACACAACTGCAGGCTCCAAATGGTAAACGGTAACTGTCTACAGTAACAGTTATTACTAGAAATACATATTACAACTGTACAACATAGCGAGACTAATACATTCAAGTAATCACATGTCACGAGAAGTATTCATGGATAAACATTAGCGCGAGTAGCGCACAGTAATAGTGTGTCTGGAATGAAGGTGAGCACGAGTCAAGCTGGAGAGCACGCGCTTGTATGAACGGTGTATAATTGTAAACACACAAGCGCGTGTATAATTGTAAACACTACACCTTGTGACTTCATTCCAAACTATATTTGGTGTGATGCCGGCATTTTTTCATTCTATTTTTGTCCAGCCTCTTCGGTGGTTTACCGTTAATTCTCGCGTTGGCTGCCGGTGTACTGCTGTTAATTTGCTTGCTTAAAAATGGCTGCACAATCTGTGTCACACGACAACCTGCCCCGACTGCTTCAACTTCGTAACCAGAGGCTTGAATACTATGGAGCTACCTTGAGTGTGGCGTATGGATAATCTTTACGGTTTTCGTACTTTACATGTGTTCAGTCTGTCTTTCATTACCTGGATTGCTGTTTCGAATGGGCTCTGGATTTGTGTCTCTGCAACACGGTGTCTCCTAACCCGGATTTGAAAACCCAACTGCGAACTCTTGAGTGCAGGTGATATAGAAGTGTGCAGGAGCCAATGATTTTGAACTCGACTCCTTGTATGTCAGTCTAGTAACCCTTAATCCGATTATAAACATGAAGAGGTAAGAAAAACAAATCATGGCCATTTTTGACAAGATGGTCAAAAAAGCACAGAGGGGGACATGGCTTCATGGTGGGTGGCATTTAGAAGCGAAAATAAAATTTTACTGAATAACAAAAATAACGTATTGCTGTGTGAAGACAGAACATTCAGGGGGCAAGCAGTGGTCAGACACAGTCCGAATAAATGTCTCAATAGAAGTGTCCCATCTGCTTCCCAGTTTCTTCATGGGGTTTTGCCGTAGATTCTCAGCGTTCAACTTAGGAGGGAGGTGAATCCACAAATGGCATTCTTCAAGCTCAGTCGCTGCCAGATCATTGTCATTAACATTTTAATCTCCTTTATATAGTAGGACTAGGATGTCTTGGCTCTACATTTGACTCAATATGTGTATGTGCCCTCAAAATACTGACTAATTTGAATTTGTGCGACCTCACCTGCACACTTCCTTGACCTCATGTACAAATGTAACTGTAATTGGTAATGCTGGTTCTGAGAGAACTGCCATTAAATTGTGTTTTGAAGAGCATTAAAGGAGAAAAATTATGGTGTTGTGTAGGCCTGGGCAAAGCACTACGCTACGCTCGCGTAGTTTGTGAAGTTTGCGCAACTTCGCACTACGCGAACTGCACGTAGCACAGTGCGAACACGTGTAGCGTAGTGCAGCGGTCATTTTTTCAAGTTGGCGACCGCGAGCAAGCAAAATGACATCCTCGCGAGACTTTTTCCTCGTTTGCGATCAGCAACATCAAGTTGCCGATCGCAAGCATGGAAAATAAACCTCCCGGCGAGATTCTAAACGCGGGGAGGTCAGGTTTCTCATTGCGAGTGGTCGCACATGCTCGCGACCGTTCGCGATGAGAAACTACCAGTCCGCGTTGAGAAAGCTGCAGCTCGAGTAAAAATGTACTCGAGCGGCAGAACAGTACAGCTCGCACTGTGCAAGATGCTGTTTTCAATGATTGCACATTGCCGGATGCTTGTCCGCACAGTGGAATAATTGAAAATGACATCTTGCACAGTGCGAACATGCTACTACGCAGTTCGCGTAGTGCTACGCTTAGCTCGAAGTGCACTTTACGTAGCTACGCGTAGCGCTACTTCACGAACTACGCCCACCCCATGTGTTGTGCCAGGTAAATTAACTGAAACCCTGCTGATTATATATATTTAAAAAATTTGCTGGGGAGTTGAGTTTACCACTGCAAATTTTGATTATTTGGGGGTAAATCTAGACAATATTTTATCCTGGGTCCCACAAATTATTAAGTCAGTTGACACTAGATATAGAGCAGCTTTAGTGACAAAAAGATGCAAATTTAGAGCTACTAGGATGACATCTACAGCGTTGGAAATGTACAGGCTCAAAGGATTGTGCCAGCCCTCATGGGGCTGAGGTCTGGAAATGTCTCTGCCCTAACTCTGAAAATGAATTCCTGAAGCCACTATTTAGCCTCCAGAGTAGTGCTCCACTGCCCCCCATATATTTTTTTAATTTGCATCACATAAAGTTGCTCACTTATTCAACCTTAGGCCACTGCTATATTGTCTACAGGTTTGGACCTTGAGAAAACTGTAGCATTACAGATTGTCCTTAATGGAACTCATTGAACTAGTTCGATCTTGTGTCACACCTAGCTCTACTGTGTTAAAACCTGGTTTCAGTTGTTGGATCTGAAGCAGCTTTGTGAATATCCCAGGCTGTTTTACGGTTTCCTGAGGAAAATGGTTAAGAAGTAGTATTTGGCTATATGTTATGAACAGATTGAGTGCAGAGGTCAGGAGTGGGGGTTACTTGACATTTTTTGAACAAAAAATGTATTCTGAAATTCGAGCAATATATGGACAACATTGTTCTCCATAAGGCTAACAACCTCTATATAAGCTTTAGACTTGAAATAACTGGTAAACGTATTTACATCCAAATGGTCTAAAAGTGTTGCAGCAGGTGACTATTGCCCTGTTTTCAAAACTATCATGGACTCAAAAGACCATGTATTGTTTTTTACCTAGCATATGGTTCAGCATGACATTGTTGTTTCTATGCACAAATCACACATCTGACATTGCTCACCTTAATTTTTAGACAGAGGGTGCCCTTATTTGAGGCATTTTGGGTGCCTTTTTTAAGTTTGCACCTAGTTAAAACCAGATCCAATTCGATGGTAATTGCATTTCCTAAATTGGCATTTTGTGACTAGTCGCAACTAGGAAAGGCTATGTACATGCAGTTACCGAAACGCAAATAGGGAATCCCTATTTGCAATTTCCTAATTTGCGACTCGCAAAGTGTGATTTCTACTGGTTAGAAATCGCATTTTGCAACACCGCATATGACTTTCGTACATACCGAAAGGAAGTTTCACATTTCTTAACACCCTGTGTTGTCCATATAAAATGTAAGACAACTAAAAAGATTTCTCTGCTGATGTTGGATTAGGGAGAAGGGAATGAAGGATAACCGGTTCATTCAGATGAAAGCCTGTTGGAACTTTGCATTTGTTTGCAGAATAACGGTCTTTGGTAAATTTAAAAAAAGGCTCTCTTATGGAAATATTCTGCACATCCACTACCATCCTTTCTAATGTGAAGGCAAGCAATAACACAGTCTTCCATTTTTTTAGGGCTCGGGCCTCCGCCTCCACGAAGTGGGGAGGCGGAGCTTCCCGAGATCTTATGCGTTCAAAAGAAGAAGGAATTCAGAAAGGGCTTTTGCCAGGCACATTCCTTAGAGTTTTATGGCATCTGCCTAGTGATTCGTCTTCGCTGTTCTGTTTTTTTTGTAGCGTTGACCTGATAGGCTATAAGTAATTTACGCGTGGCCGATGTGGCATATTGTGTGCGCGAACGAGCACGGCCGAGTGATTAATCTTAATTAGGAGCTGTCAGAGTGGCAGTGTAATGCAATCCAGATGGTGCCACGTTTAACATTTAAGTTCCCGTGTATGTTCGTTTCCCAGAGCCGCTCCTGACAGACACTGGACTGCGCGCGCCCTCACTACATTAGCATAAAAAAGCACAAGTGTTCCTTCAACAGCAGAACACACTAAGCAATCCAGCACATAGAAGAGAACGGATGTAAACATACAATTCAGGTCAGATTTATTCGCATGGAGTGATGTTTTCAGTATGACATACATGCAGTGCATAGAAGACCCTAAGATGCTGCAAAGACTAATCAATCGGGTGCCGTAGACCAGTGTTACATTTTCTCAAAGTCACATTTTAAAATCGATTTTCTAAGTTACATTGCAAGCCTGAATAGCAATATAAACGCCTTCAAGAGAGCACATAGATCATAAGGCATGCCCCGCGCTTTAAATCACACTTGATGGCACCAAGTGCCTCAACTACTTGGTCATCTCTCAATTGGAGATTCCATGGACAACTTTATGATCATATGCAGTATTACAGAAACCAATTTTACAGCCAAGATAATCGCTCTAATATTTTGTTTTGAATGCAACAGTGGAAACCAGGTACAAAAGGATTCGATGTGTGAGACGAGAATAGTAGGACCTTGCAGGAAACTGTCACATGTAAGCTGGCAATGGGGAAAAGTTTGCGCATTTCAAACTCCCACAGTACTGGTTTGAAAACAAAACAAAAACAACAACAAAAAAGAGCCAGAAGGGAAAAAAATTATAGATTTCTGACCAAAGGTGAAACAAGCAATATCCGATACCATCTAGTGCATAGTGGCGGTGCAGAGTGCAGAGTGGTGGTGCAGAGTGGTGGTGCAGAGTGGTGGTGCAGAGTGGCGGTGCAGAGTGGCAGTGCGGTGGTGCAGAGTGGCAGTGCAGAGTGGCAGTGAGGTGGTGCAGAGTGGCGGTGCAGAGTGGCGGTGCAGAGTGGCGGTGCAGAGTGGCGGTGCAGTGCAGAGTGGCGGTGCAGTGGTGCAGAGTGGCAGTGCAGAGTGCAGAGTGGCGGTGCAGAGTGGCGGTGCAGAGTGGCGGTGCAGAGTGGCGGTGCAGAGTGGCGGTGCAGAGTGGCGGTGCAGAGTGGGGGTGCAGAGTGGGGGTGCAGAGTGGGGGTGCAGAGTGGGGGTGCAGAGTGGCAGTGCAGAGTGGCGGTGCAGAGTGGCGGTGCAGAGTGGCGGTGCAGAGTGGCGGTGCAGAGTGGCGGTGCAGAGTGGCGGTGCAGAGTGGCGGTGCAGAGTGCAGAGTGGCGGTGCATAGTGGCGGTGCAGAGTGCAGAGTGGCGGTGCATAGTGGCGGTGCAGAGTGCAGAGTGGCGGTGCATAGTGGCGGTGCAGAGTGCAGAGTGGTGGTGCAGAGTGGCGGTGCAGAGTGCAGAGTGGTGGTGCAGAGTGGTGGTGCAGAGTGGTGGTGCAGAGTGGCGGTGCAGAGTGGCGGTGCAGAGTGCAGAGTGGCGGCGCAGCGTGGCGGCGCAGAGTGGCGGCGCAGAGTGGCGGTGCAGAGTGGCAGTGCGGTGGTGCAGAGTGGCGGTGCAGAGTGGCGTGCAGGGTGGCGGTGCAGAGTGGCGGTGCAGAGTGGCGGTGCAGAGTGGCGGTGCAGAGTGGCGGTGCAGAGTGGCGGTGCAGAGTGCAGAATGGCGGTGCAGAGTGGCGGTGCAGAGTGCAGAGTGGTGGTGCAGAATGGCAGTGCAGAGTGGCAGCGCAGAGTGCAGAGTGGCGGTGCAGAGTGGCGGTGCAGAGTGGCGGTGCAGAGTGGCGGTGCAGAGTGGCGGTGCAGAGTGGCGGTGCAGAGTGGCGGTGCAGAGTGGCAGTGCAGAGTGGCAGTGCAGAGTGGCGGTGCAGAGTGGCGGTGCAGAGTGGCAGTGCAGAGTGCAGAGTGGCGGTGCAGAGTGGCGGTGCAGAGGTGCAGAATGGCGGTGCAGAGTGGCGGTGCAGAGTGGCGGTGCAGAGTGCAGAGTGGCGGTGCAGAGTGGCGGTGTGGCAGTGCAGAGTGGCAGTGTGGCGGTGCAGAGTGGCGGTGCAGAGTGGCGTTGCAGAGTGCAGAGTGGCGGTGCAGAGTGGCGGTGCAGAGTGGCAGTGCAGAGTGCAGAGTGGCGGTGCAGAGTGGCGGTGCAGAGTGGCGGTGCAGAGTGGCGGTGCAGAGTGCAGAGTGGCGGTGCAGAGTGGCAGTGCAGAGTGCAGAGTGGCGGTGCAGAGTGGCAGTGCGGTGGTGCAGAGTGGCAGTGCAGAGTGGCAGTGCGGTGGTGCAGAGTGGCGGTGCAGAGTGGCGGTGCAGAGTGGCGGTGCAGAGTGGTGGTGCAGAGTGGCGGTGCAGAGTGGCGGTGCAGAGTGGCGGTGCAGAGTGGCGGTGCAGAGTGGCGGCGCAGAGTGGCGGTGCAGAGTGGCGGCGCAGAGTGGCGGCGCAGAGTGGGGGCGCAGAGTGGGGGCGCAGAGTGGGGGCGCAGAGTGGCGGCGCAGAGTGGCAGTGCGGTGGTGCAGAGTGGCGTGCAGGGTGGCGGTGCAGAGTGGCGGTGCAGAGTGGCGGTGCAGAGTGGCAGTGCAGAGTGGCGGTGCAGAGTGCAGAGTGGCGGTGCAGAGTGGCGGTGCAGAGTGCAGAGTGGCTGTTGGACCTGGGCCTCTTGGCAGGGTCATCCCTAAACTTTTTGCCTTCCTCCAATACTCTCTCTGACCTGTTTTTGTTGGTTTAATGACTCTGGGCACTTTGCCACTGCTGACCAGTGCCAAAGTGCATATGCTCTCCCTACTGAAAAGTGTACATGTGATTGATGTCCATGATTGGTTCATTGGATTTACTGTTAGTCCCTAGTAAAGTGCACTAGGAGTGCCAGGGCTTGTGAATGCCAATACTGCTAGTGGGCCTGCAGCGCTGGTTGCGCCACCCACAGAAGCAGCCTTAAAATGTGTCTAGGGTCTGCCATTGCAGAACCTGCGTGCAGTCTGGTACTGTCACCCTGGCTGGGCAAGTGCACACACTTGCCAGCCCCTAAACCTTCCCTTAACTTCATATTAGTCACCCCTATGGTAGGCCTGAGGGCAGGGTGCATTGTAAGTGTAAGGTAGAACATGCCCTGATGTGTGTGGCATGTTCTAATAGTGAATTACTGCCAAATTCGTTTTTCACTATTGTAAGGCTACCAGTTCCCTTCTAGGCCAGATGGGCTGCTGGAATTATTACACTCTATAATCCCAGCAGGCTCAGGGGACATGGTAGAAATTAATGTTTAGTATGCCTGAACTCAGAATAATAAAATACTTCTTTTAGTAAAGTTTATTTTAATATCCTATGTTTGCAAATGCTACTTTTAGAAAGCTAGCATTTGCTTGTCTAACCATTTCAGCCCGCCTCTGCTCTTGTGTGTATCTGACTGTCTGAGTGTGTGAGTGACAGGGCTGGGAGTTGACAGGTTGTGAATAGCAGGATGACACCTTAGTGGGTGGTGGGAGTTTCCCCTGAATGATGCATCAGGCTGTGCTCTGCCCCCACAATGCTGGCTCCGCCCTCCTGGGGAGCGACTGATGACTCAGCCTGCACCTGGCCCAGGAAGGACCGAAGCTTGTCAACAAAGTACTCAGGCTGCCCCTGTCTTCACAATGCCGGCTCCGCCCCCCTGGGGAGCGGCTGATGTGCCTGCCCTCACACTGAATGCAGAAGCAGAAGTACCCACCGCAAGTGCTCAGGGACTGGAGCAGTTATGCAAAGGCCCCCCTGGCCAGTGAGAACAAAAGAAACTGTGTATAAAAGTAGGAGCCCTGCTCCTTGTAAATCAGAATCCTGTTTTACCACAAAGGACCTCTGCCCGACTAGAAGGAGAAGAGACGCTGGAAGGACTGGCCTGCTGCTTGCCTTGCTGAGAAAGGAGAGGAAGAAGACTTGCTTTAAAGACTTTGCTGCTTTGTGCTCTAAACATTCTCCAAGGGCTTGATTGAGCTTGCCCCCTGAACTGAACCCCAGGACCAGTGGGTTCTCCTGTGCTTTGGCTCGTCCCCTGCCTGAGGCCGAGTATTTCCTCCCGCCGGAGGTGAAGTCTGCCCCCTCTAGCCCCCTCCTAGGGCCGTGGTACTCGGGAGCCAGCCTGCCCTCTTGCCCTTGAGAGCCTCGCTCCACCCGGAGTCGCTCTCTGCCCCAGGGCTAAGGCCGGCTGCTCCTCTACCCCTGCCTGCTTCACGGAGCCCTTGAGGAGACTTCAGCCCCTCCCGCCGGAATCCCGAGGAATCGAGCAGCCTGTAGCCTGGACCCCGTGCATCTGATTGCACCCGGCTGCCCTGCCTTGCTCTGCCCCCCCAGGAGAGGCCGCACCCCGCACTGTGAAGGGTGCCTTGCCTCCCGGAGATCCTCCGCTGTCAGAAGGGACCCCTCTGCACTGACAATTCCTGAAAGAAAGCATTCCTGAAGGTGCCTTGGCCCCAGAGGCTCCTCTCACCCTTCCCTGCTCCTCACTGCAGCCGGGAGCCCCCACCTCTGGAAAAGGTCCGGGGCTCCTCTCATCCCTGCTTGCTGCTCTGCTCCGAGCTCAGCCCCCACCTCTGGAAAAGGCCCAGGGTTTCTTCGAGGCCCTCTCTGGTGTCCATTCCAAGCCTACCGCGAGATGCGTGAGAGTTGGTAGGGGCCGAGTCAGTTTCACCCTTGAAGGCAGGAGAGGCGCTGCAAGGCGCTCCGAAGGCCGGGGAGGGTCCCAAAGCCCCAGAACAGAGAGAGGCTTTCTCTTTGAAAGGAAAGAACACTGAAAGAACTGTTTGGGAATAACACTAAACAAAGATTGCTTATTACTGAGAAAGAACTGTGGCAACTTAACCTAAAGAGTAACTGGAACCTGCATTTGAAATAACCAAGACTGTATTTACAAGCCTGCTTGAAATTTATATAAAGAGAATATATTTTTACAAATACAGTTTGGTGTCATTGTGTGGTGGGTTGGTTGTGACGGTGTAATATTGCAAATGTTTAACCTTACATGCCCCAGAGATTAGCCTAAGACTGCTTAAGCCACACTACCTAGAGGGTAAGCAGAGGTTGTCTTGAAGGTAACCCTCAGCCCTGACGGGGAAGAGAGAGGCCCTGCTTGTCGCTAGTGCTGCACTGCGCCAACCAGAGACTCCCCCTTCCTACATTGGACGCAGCGGTGAGGATAGCGGATTTACATTTGCAGTGTTTTTACCCTAGCTACTGACCATTGCACAGTGATGACAGTCCAGTAACTAAAGCCACAGACATTTTTTGTTGATTTATGATTTGCGAGAAGAGATCTCCATGTGTTTCTGAAGTCATGCCTGTGTCAGTGAAAATGGAAAGGGCAACATCCATTTCTTCTATTGACTGTGATTGGGAGAAACTAGAAAACTACACCAGGAAACAGCTCAAGAGGTTCTGCAAAAATTTGAACATTTCCATGACCGGACTCTCCAGAAGGGAGCAGTTCCAAAAGGCGCTGAGGGCCTGGGTCAAGGCAAGGAATGCCCCTGGAAAGGATTTTGAATTTGAGGATGCAGAACAGCAGCTGGAGGGACCCCTGACTCCAGAGTGTAGGGGTGCAACCTCCCCATTGGGTAGCAGTGTTTCTGGCCGAGGTCTGTCGCCAGAGGAGCTGGCGGACAGACAGGCAACCCGAGATCATGAATTGAAGTTGGCAGAGCTGGAAATAAATGGGCAACTGGAGCTAGAATCTAGGAGGTTAGCCCTGGAAGTAATGAAAATGGAGCTTGCGCATGACTTAAGAATGAGGAAACTTGACTTGGAGCTCGAGGCGCTTGAGGCCAGGAGGGCTTCAGCCCAGCAACAAGAAATGTGTGTAGCTCAGAGATTGAGCTTTGCTGAGTTGGAGGTGGAGTCCAGCTCAGATGGTGGCAGCAACATTCAGGTATCTAGTGCAGACAGCATAGCGCGCGCACCTAGAGATATGGCACCTGACTTGGAGGGGGTTAACTTACACCAGGAGGTTCAAGGGCATGAGGTAGCTCCAGTAGTGCGCAGCGTCCCTGAAGGGAATAGGGTAGCTGGCGTAGGAGTTCATGGTCCTAGTGGCGGGAGGGTTTCCCCCATGGTTGAGGTCCTGGTGGGTGAGTGTAAGGACCGCCCAGAAGAGTGTGGGTTGTGTGACAGAGACAGTTCGCTACTGTCTGGCCAGTCTCAGAAGAATGGTGTGGAGTATGTGTGTGAGGCGCTGGATGGTGAGGTGAAGGATAATTTGGTTAACCCTGCTAGGGGGCTGTGTAATCCAATTGTGGGAGAGCATATTGTAAGTCCCAGTTTTCCAGAGCTATGCCAACACCTGTTTGAGAGTGAGTTCTCTGACCCCAGGGAGCTCACATTGGAGGCAGACCTTGTGGTGGATTCCAGAGGGTCTGGAGAGGCATTGGGGTGTGATCCTGTGGAGAGTGTCTCAGGTATCTTCCAGCCCAGAGTGGTGGAAGTGGCGCAGAGTAGCCCAGCTAGGTCCTGTAGTAGTGAGATGGGTGTAGGGCCTCACGTCCTGTCCTTAAGGGGAAGGAGTGAGAATGGGTTTTGTCCCGGTAGTGCCCAACCTCAGTCTCAGAGCCTGGATGGTTCTTTAAGGGAACACCAGGTGGGGAGCCTAGGCTGTCCGGATGAGTCACCCGCTGAGGGGGATCCCCCAGTGGCTAGAGAACGTGGAGGCTCTGTAAACAGGGCTCCAGTAGTTCTGGTGACTGGCAGTACCACTCCAGTTGGGAGGGTGCAGAAGTCCAGAAAGAGGGGCGAGAGGGGGAAAGAGTCCCCAGTGGAAGAACCAGTGGGTCAGGGGCCAGCCAGCAGGGCTGCGTCCCCAGTGAATGACCAGGGGGACACCACTTCTGTCCTGGGGGATCTTCCCGCACTGTCAGAGGGACAGGGGTTGGGAGATCTGCGCCGGGCAGACTGTCGCACGACACATGAGCTATGTGCCACCCTCAGGGGGGGCAGGCGTGCTCCCCGGAAAGTCCTGGTGCGCCAGGCAAGTGTTCAACTGCAGGGTTGGGTCCCTGAGTTGAGAAGCCAGGGTCAGGTGTTGTCTGACCTGGAGGGCAGGACCACTGTAATCAGTGTCCTGGCCCATGTCGCTTCTAGGGGTACCACTCCGGTTGGGAGTGGGCAGTACTCTGGAAAGGGGTGCAGAGGGAGGGAGTCCTCGCCTCTGACCCCGGGTCAACTTGAGGGTTTAGACCCTAGGTTTAAGGGCCAGGTGCAGGGTGTCCCCCCTGACCTGGTGCCCCAGTTGCAGGATAGCACCCCTGAACTGGTGGGCGAATTGTGCAGGTCACCTGCCACAGGTGCCCTGACAATTCTGGAAGGGGGTACCACTCCAGGTGGGAGGGTACAGAGCCCCAAGGAGGAGGACCGGGTGTGGGAAAGGCCACCCCAGTCTTTGGTACAGCCGCCTGGTACAGACCTGGGGCTGGTGGGTCAGTGCCAGGATGACATACCTGACCTGATAGGAGGGAGAGTGGACAAAGGGTGCCAAGCACCTGGGGCTACTGCCCCCCACTCTCTAATGCCACAGAGGTTTGAGAGCCCTGAGAGGCATGAGGCCTGGGTCTCATCTCTGACTACTGTCAGTGGCCGCTATGACTTGATGTCTGTCTGTTGGGACACACCTGTGAGCAAGTTAAGGTTAGAGGCTGCACAGGTGGTGTCCACAGAGGAAGAGAAGGGTGCCCCATTGATCAGCGGGGTGGACCCTGAGAGTGTGGACAGAGGATTTGAAATAGGTTCAGATTGGCGTAGAACTGGAGTGTGCCCCTGCTGTTGCGGGCCAGGTCCATGTTCTATCGCCCTAAGCAGGGAAGCCCATCACAGTGGTGATTGGTCTACCCTGCGTTTTGGCTGGAAGGGGGTTGTGTTGGACCTGGGCCTCTTGGCAGGGTCATCCCTAAACTTTTTGCCTTCCTCCAATACTCTCTCTGACCTGTTTTTGTTGGTTTAATGACTCTGGGCACTTTGCCACTGCTGACCAGTGCCAAAGTGCATATGCTCTCCCTACTGAAAAGTGTACATGTGATTGATGTCCATGATTGGTTCATTGGATTTACTGTTAGTCCCTAGTAAAGTGCACTAGGAGTGCCAGGGCTTGTGAATGCCAATACTGCTAGTGGGCCTGCAGCGCTGGTTGCGCCACCCACAGAAGCAGCCTTAAAATGTGTCTAGGGTCTGCCATTGCAGAACCTGCGTGCAGTCTGGTACTGTCACCCTGGCTGGGCAAGTGCACACACTTGCCAGCCCCTAAACCTTCCCTTAACTTCATATTAGTCACCCCTATGGTAGGCCTGAGGGCAGGGTGCATTGTAAGTGTAAGGTAGAACATGCCCTGATGTGTGTGGCATGTTCTAATAGTGAATTACTGCCAAATTCGTTTTTCACTATTGTAAGGCTACCAGTTCCCTTCTAGGCCAGATGGGCTGCTGGAATTATTACACTCTATAATCCCAGCAGGCTCAGGGGACATGGTAGAAATTAATGTTTAGTATGCCTGAACTCAGAATAATAAAATACTTCTTTTAGTAAAGTTTATTTTAATATCCTATGTTTGCAAATGCTACTTTTAGAAAGCTAGCATTTGCTTGTCTAACCATTTCAGCCCGCCTCTGCTCTTGTGTGTATCTGACTGTCTGAGTGTGTGAGTGACAGGGCTGGGAGTTGACAGGTTGTGAATAGCAGGATGACACCTTAGTGGGTGGTGGGAGTTTCCCCTGAATGATGCATCAGGCTGTGCTCTGCCCCCACAATGCTGGCTCCGCCCTCCTGGGGAGCGACTGATGACTCAGCCTGCACCTGGCCCAGGAAGGACCGAAGCTTGTCAACAAAGTACTCAGGCTGCCCCTGTCTTCACAATGCCGGCTCCGCCCCCCTGGGGAGCGGCTGATGTGCCTGCCCTCACACTGAATGCAGAAGCAGAAGTACCCACCGCAAGTGCTCAGGGACTGGAGCAGTTATGCAAAGGCCCCCCTGGCCAGTGAGAACAAAAGAAACTGTGTATAAAAGTAGGAGCCCTGCTCCTTGTAAATCAGAATCCTGTTTTACCACAAAGGACCTCTGCCCGACTAGAAGGAGAAGAGACGCTGGAAGGACTGGCCTGCTGCTTGCCTTGCTGAGAAAGGAGAGGAAGAAGACTTGCTTTAAAGACTTTGCTGCTTTGTGCTCTAAACATTCTCCAAGGGCTTGATTGAGCTTGCCCCCTGAACTGAACCCCAGGACCAGTGGGTTCTCCTGTGCTTTGGCTCGTCCCCTGCCTGAGGCCGAGTATTTCCTCCCGCCGGAGGTGAAGTCTGCCCCCTCTAGCCCCCTCCTAGGGCCGTGGTACTCGGGAGCCAGCCTGCCCTCTTGCCCTTGAGAGCCTCGCTCCACCCGGAGTCGCTCTCTGCCCCAGGGCTAAGGCCGGCTGCTCCTCTACCCCTGCCTGCTTCACGGAGCCCTTGAGGAGACTTCAGCCCCTCCCGCCGGAATCCCGAGGAATCGAGCAGCCTGTAGCCTGGACCCCGTGCATCTGATTGCACCCGGCTGCCCTGCCTTGCTCTGCCCCCCCAGGAGAGGCCGCACCCCGCACTGTGAAGGGTGCCTTGCCTCCCGGAGATCCTCCGCTGTCAGAAGGGACCCCTCTGCACTGACAATTCCTGAAAGAAAGCATTCCTGAAGGTGCCTTGGCCCCAGAGGCTCCTCTCACCCTTCCCTGCTCCTCACTGCAGCCGGGAGCCCCCACCTCTGGAAAAGGTCCGGGGCTCCTCTCATCCCTGCTTGCTGCTCTGCTCCGAGCTCAGCCCCCACCTCTGGAAAAGGCCCAGGGTTTCTTCGAGGCCCTCTCTGGTGTCCATTCCAAGCCTACCGCGAGATGCGTGAGAGTTGGTAGGGGCCGAGTCAGTTTCACCCTTGAAGGCAGGAGAGGCGCTGCAAGGCGCTCCGAAGGCCGGGGAGGGTCCCAAAGCCCCAGAACAGAGAGAGGCTTTCTCTTTGAAAGGAAAGAACACTGAAAGAACTGTTTGGGAATAACACTAAACAAAGATTGCTTATTACTGAGAAAGAACTGTGGCAACTTAACCTAAAGAGTAACTGGAACCTGCATTTGAAATAACCAAGACTGTATTTACAAGCCTGCTTGAAATTTATATAAAGAGAATATATTTTTACAAATACAGTTTGGTGTCATTGTGTGGTGGGTTGGTTGTGACGGTGTAATATTGCAAATGTTTAACCTTACATGCCCCAGAGATTAGCCTAAGACTGCTTAAGCCACACTACCTAGAGGGTAAGCAGAGGTTGTCTTGAAGGTAACCCTCAGCCCTGACGGGGAAGAGAGAGGCCCTGCTTGTCGCTAGTGCTGCACTGCGCCAACCAGAGACTCCCCCTTCCTACAGTGGCAGTGCAGAGTGGCAGCGCAGAGTGCAGAGTGGCGGTGCAGAGTGGCGGTGCAGAGTGCAGAGTGGCGGTGCAGAGTGGCGGTGCAGAGGTGCAGAATGGCGGTGCAGAGTGGCGGTGCAGAGTGCAGAGTGGCGGTGCAGAGTGGTGGTGTGGCGGTGCAGAGTGGCGGTGCAGAGTGGCGGTGCAGAGTGGCGGTGCAGAGTGCAGAGTGGCGGTGCAGAGTGGCGGTGCAGAGTGGCGGTGCAGAGTGGTGGTGCAGAGTGGCGGTGCAGAGTGGCGGTGCAGAGTGGCGGTGCAGAGTGGGGGTGCAGAGTGGCGGTGCAGAGTGGCGGTGCATAGTTGCGGTGCAGAGTGCAGAGTGGTGGTGCAGAGTGGCGGTGCAGAGTGCAGAGTGGCGGTGCAGAGTGGCGGTGCAGAGTGGCGGTGCAGAGTGGCGGTGCAGAGTGGCAGTGCAGAGTGGCAGTGCGGTGGTGCAGAGTGGCGGTGCAGAGTGGCAGTGCGGTGGTGCAGAGTGGCGGTGCAGAGTGGCAGTGCGGTGGTGCAGAGTGGCGGTGCAGGGTGGCGGTGCAGAGTGCAGAGTGGCGGTGCATAGTGGCGGTGCAGAGTGCAGAGTGGCGGTGCAGAGTGGCGGTGCAGAGTGGCAGTGCGGTGGTGCAGAGTGGCGGTGCAGGGTGGCGGTGCAGAGTGCAGAGTGGCGGTGCAGAGTGGCGGTGCAGAGTGGCGGTGCAGAGTGGCAGTGCGGTGGTGCAGAGTGGCGGTGCAGAGTGGCGGTGCAGAGTGGCGGTGCAGGGTGGCGGTGCAGGGTGGTGGTGCAGAGTGGCGGTGCAGAGTGGCGGTGCAGAGTGGCGGTGCAGAGTGGCGGTGCAGAGTGGCAGTGCAGAGTGGCAGTGCAGAGTGCAGAGTGGCGGTGCAGAGTGGCGGTGCAGAGTGCAGAGTGGCGGTGCAGAGTGGCGGTGCAGAGTGGCGGTGCATAGTGGCGGTGCAGAGTGCAGAGTGGCGGTGCATAGTGGCGGTGCAGAGTGCAGAGTGGTGGTGCAGAGTGGCGGTGCAGAGTGCAGAGTGGTGGTGCAGAGTGGTGGTGCAGAGTGGTGGTGCAGAGTGGCGGTGCAGAGTGGCGGTGCAGAGTGGCGGTGCAGAGTGGCGGTGCAGTGGTGCAGAGTGGCGGTGCAGAGTGGCGGTGCAGAGTGGCGGTGCAGAGTGCAGAGTGGCGGCGCAGCGTGGCGGCGCAGAGTGGCGGTGCAGAGTGGCGGTGCAGAGTGGCAGTGCAGAGTGGCAGTGCGGTGGTGCAGAGTGGCGGTGCAGAGTGGCGTGCAGGGTGGCGGTGCAGAGTGGCGGTGCAGAGTGGCGGTGCAGAGTGGCGGTGCAGAGTGCAGAATGGTGGTGCAGAGTGGCGGTGCAGAGTGCAGAGTGGTGGTGCAGAATGGCAGTGCAGAGTGGCAGCGCAGAGTGCAGAGTGGCGGTGCAGAGTGGCGGTGCAGAGTGGCGGTGCAGAGTGGCGGTGCAGAGTGGCAGTGCAGAGTGGCAGTGCAGAGTGGCGGTGCAGAGTGGCGGTGCAGAGTGGCAGTGCAGAGTGCAGAGTGGCGGTGCAGAGTGGCGGTGCAGAGGTGCAGAATGGCGGTGCAGAGTGGCGGTGCAGAGTGGCGGTGCAGAGTGCAGAGTGGCGGTGCAGAGTGCAGAGTGGCGGTGCAGAGTGGCGGTGTGGCAGTGCAGAGTGGCAGTGTGGCGGTGCAGAGTGGCGGTGCAGAGTGGCGTTGCAGAGTGCAGAGTGGCGGTGCAGAGTGGCGGTGCAGAGTGGCAGTGCAGAGTGCAGAGTGGCGGTGCAGAGTGGCGGTGCAGAGTGGCGGTGCAGAGTGGCGGTGCAGAGTGCAGAGTGGCAGTGCAGAGTGCAGAGTGGCGGTGCAGAGTGGCGGTGCAGAGTGGCAGTGCGGTGGTGCAGAGTGGCAGTGCAGAGTGGCAGTGCGGTGGTGCAGAGTGGCGGTGCAGAGTGGCGGTGCAGAGTGGCGGTGCAGAGTGGCGGTGCAGAGTGGCGGCGCAGAGTGGGGGCGCAGAGTGGGGGCGCAGAGTGGGGGCGCAGAGTGGCGGCGCAGAGTGGCAGTGCGGTGGTGCAGAGTGGCGTGCAGGGTGGCGGTGCAGAGTGGCGGTGCAGAGTGGCGGTGCAGAGTGGCAGTGCAGAGTGGCGGTGCAGAGTGCAGAGTGGCGGTGCAGAGTGGCGGTGCAGAGTGCAGAGTGGCAGTGCAGAGTGGCAGTGCAGAGTGGCAGCGCAGAGTGCAGAGTGGCGGTGCAGAGTGGCGGTGCAGAGTGCAGAGTGGCGGTGCAGAGTGCAGAGTGGCGGTGCAGAGTGGCGGTGCAGAGGTGCAGAATGGCGGTGCAGAGTGGCGGTGCAGAGTGCAGAGTGGCGGTGCAGAGTGGTGGTGTGGCGGTGCAGAGTGGCGGTGCAGAGTGGCGGTGCAGAGTGGCGGTGCAGAGTGCAGAGTGGCGGTGCAGAGTGGCGGTGCAGAGTGGCGGTGCAGAGTGGCGGTGCAGAGTGGCGGTGCAGAGTGGAGGTGCAGAGTGGCGGTGCAGAGTGGGGGTGCAGAGTGGCGGTGCAGAGTGGCGGTGCATAGTTGCGGTGCAGAGTGCAGAGTGGTGGTGCAGAGTGGCGGTGCAGAGTGCAGAGTGGCGGTGCAGAGTGGCGGTGCAGAGTGGCAGTGCAGAGTGGCAGTGCGGTGGTGCAGAGTGGCGGTGCAGAGTGGCAGTGCGGTGGTGCAGAGTGGCGGTGCAGAGTGGCAGTGCGGTGGTGCAGAGTGGCGGTGCAGGGTGGCGGTGCAGAGTGCAGAGTGGCGGTGCATAGTGGCGGTGCAGAGTGCAGAGTGGCGGTGCAGAGTGGCGGTGCAGAGTGGCAGTGCGGTGGTGCAGAGTGGCGGTGCAGGGTGGCGGTGCAGAGTGCAGAGTGGCGGTGCAGAGTGGCGGTGCAGAGTGGCGGTGCAGAGTGGCAGTGCGGTGGTGCAGAGTGGCGGTGCAGAGTGGCGGTGCAGGGTGGCGGTGCAGGGTGGTGGTGCAGAGTGGCGGTGCAGAGTGGCGGTGCAGAGTGGCGGTGCAGAGTGGCAGTGCAGAGTGGCAGTGCAGAGTGCAGAGTGGCGGTGCAGAGTGGCGGTGCAGAGTGGCGGTGCAGAGTGGCGGTGCAGAGTGGCGGTGCAGAGTGGCGGTGCAGAGTGCAGATGACAGTGCATATCTACAGGCTAGTGAAGCCAATGCATATCTACAGGCTAGCGATAACAGTGCATATCTACAGGCTAGCGATGACAGAGCATATCTATAGGCTAGCAATGACAGCGCATATCTACAGCCTAGCGATGACAGTGCATAACTACAGCCTAGTGAAGCCAATGCATATCTACAGGTTAGCGATGACAGTGCATATCTACAGGCTAGCAATGACGGTGCATATCTACAGGCTAGTGAAGCCAATGCATATCTACAGGCTAGTGATGACAGTGCATATCTACAGGCTAGCGATGACAAAGCATATCTACAGGCTAGCGATGACAGTGCATACCTACAAGCTAGCGATGATAATGCATATCTACAGGCTAGCTACGACAGCGCATATGTACAGGATAGCAATGACAGCGCATATCTACAGGCTAGCGATGACAGTGCATATCTACAGGCTAGCGATGACGGTGCATACCTACAGGCTAGTGAAACCAATGCATATCTACAGGCTAGCGATGATAGTGCATATCTACAGGCTAGCAATGACAGTGCATACACTCACAAGGAGACCACAGCCAGCTGAGGTGCAATCTTCACCCACTCACAAGAACGACATCACAGGCAGCAGCAGTGCAAGCTTCTTACACTCACAAGGAGACCACAGGCAGCAGAGGTGCAAGCTTCTCACACATAAGAAGGACATCACAGGCAAGTGGTGCAATATTCGCACATTCACAAGGAGATCCCTAGCAGTACACACCACATGAACACACTCCATAACACATAGCAACAATACATTGGCATTTACAATGCCATTAGCTCAAACTCAAATAAATCCGAGCCCGATTGCATTTCTAATGCTTGTTCTAGCTTTTCTATAGCACATTCCGTTCTGTTTTATTCATTAAATAGTCATTTAGTGCGCAATAAATTCAACACAGCGACTAAGAACACGTCCACGGGCTCCGGTGAATTCGCGAATTCCCACAGACTCCATTGAACAAACTCCAAAGCACACTGCCCTATCAGGCCCGGACTGGCCGTTGCGGGCACCGGGCAATCCCCCGGTGCGCTGCAAGGGTGGGGGCCGGTTTTGGGCCCTGGGGGCCATTTTTGTTACAGGACCTGCAAAATCGGCCCTGTAACAAAATCGGACGAAAACCGGCCCCGCCAAAGAGCTCGGTCACTCCCCCAGGGGGCCGGCCGAGCACTTTGCCAGGGCCGGTTTTGGTTCTCAGTCCGGCCCTGTGCCCTATCCTGTGGCGCCCCTCACAATCCGCAATACTGCGGAAGAGTTTACGTAGGCCTTCCGGCCAACGTCATAAGGACACTATAAATAGTGCAAACTTTCACCACCCGACTCATGCCCCGTTTCAAGCCATGTTTCCCCAGTATTGGACTGGCCTATAGGGCGATCAGGCAGTGCCCGATGAGCTAAACTGTTAGGTGAGTGTGAGAGATGGTTTTTTGGCTCTTTGTGGGACGGTTTTATGATCTGCTGGGACGGTTTTTACTGTTGATTTCTCTGATATTATCAAAAATATTGTCTGCAGCAAGCTCAAATCCATGCAATCTTCCATACCTTGCAAAACACCTATACGGCCTGCCTTTGCAAGTTCAAAACTGTCCCAATTTTGCAAACATGGGACACTTTTGGCTATCTAAATCACTATTGGGCAGGGCCGGACTGAGAACCGAAACCGGCTCTAGCACTCTGCTCAGCTGGCCCCCGAGGTGGGGGAGAGGGGTGCGGACAAGCCGTTTGCTAGGGCCGGCTTCGGCCGATTTTTTTACAGGGGGGCGATATTGCAGCTATGCTGCAAAACTGGCCCTAGTAACAAAAAACCCCAGCCGGGCAGCCGACCAGGGAAACACCCGGTGCCCGCTATGGCCAGTCCAGCCCTGCTATTGGGGCTGCTTTTATTTTGGTGAGCAAGCCGGTTTTCTGTTCCAGTCCCATCCTGCGTCACTCCGATTTAAAATCACTCTACTCTCTACCAACCAAGCAAAATCATCAGCCTGGTACACATGGCTTTGCAGGACCCAGAATGGCTTACTTTCTTAACTATTTATAGCTACCAAATTTTTCAGGTCCTTGCATGACTTGTTAGTCCTGGACCTTTATTTTAGTCAAATTCTGCGACTTGTAGCTCTGTATTATACTGGATCTAATAAGACAACAAGTCCCTGAATTCAAAGAAATAGCCAGGGCTGACTGATCTAGTCACATATGGACTTGAGAAACATGGCAGCAATCAATCAATCAATCAATCAGTGACACTTGTAAAGCACGCTACCTACCCGTAGGGTCTCAAGGCGCTGGGGGGGGGGGGGGGGGGGGGGTGCCGCTACCGCTCGAACAGCCAGGTCTTCAGCTTCTTCCTGAAGGAGAGGTGGTCTTGGGTCAGGCGCAGGTCGGTCGGCAGGGAGTTCCAGGTCTTGGCGGCCAGGTAGGAGAAGGACCTTCCTCCTGTAGTCGCTCTTCGGATGCGGGGGACGGCGGCGAGGGCGTGGTTGGCTGATCGGAGGTGGCGTTTGGGAGCGTAGAAGTTGACTCGGTTGTTGAGGTAGCTCGGGCCTTGGTCGTGTAGGGCTTTGTGTGCGTGGGTGAGGAGGCGGAAGGTGATTCTTTTGTTGACGGGGAGCCAGTGAAGGTCTCTCAGATGTCCGGAGATGTGGCTGGTTCGTGGGATGTCGAGGATGATGGGACAGTCCTGAAACTATAAATATGCCTCAGCAGTTCTCCCGTTTGTTTTCCATGTATAATTCACATATGATCATAGAATTGTTTTATTCTGTTAGAATATCAAGACTACAAGTCCCAGAATGCAAAAGGAAATATGGACTGAAGCAGCTGGTTATGCGTGATCTTCATAGAAGGTATTTTGACTTTTGAGGTGATTCTTGGGGTGATTTTTGACAGTCAGCTCAGTTTCTCAGCTCATGTAAACAGCCTTACATCCTCCTGTTCCACCCTATAAAAAGCTGAGAAAAATCTTCCATTTTATTGATCAGGCTTTACAAAGGAAAGTAGTAGTGGGGCTCCTGCTTTCCAAATTGGATTACTGTAATGTGCTGCTTCTGGGAATTGATAAAGCCCAAAGTAACAAATTACAGTCCCTGCAAAATGCAGGCGCTAGGCAGCTGCTAAACATTCCTAAAGGCAGCTCAGCGTCGAAGGGAATAAGAGCTCTTCACTGACTCCCCGTTCAGAAAAGGGTGGAGTTTAAGGCCCTATGTACTGTCTATAAAGTGTACTATGGGGGAGGGGCTAAGGATATGCAGAGGTTATTTAAACCTTATATCCCAGCCAGGACATTACGGTCTAGCAAAGCTTGCCTTATGCAGGTAGACAAAATTAGGAGAGTGAGATGGGTGGAAGAACATTCTCCCACTGTGCAGCTAAGCTGTGGAACAAACTGCCACTTGCTATGCGACTGCAGCCTAACCATCTAGCTTTTAGAAAGGATTTTAAAACTTTGCTGTTTCCACCAATACAGCCTGCTCACTGTGTGACTCTCCCCCACTTACATTAGCGGCAAGACGCTGTTTGCATTCACGCGCTTTATAAATATATATCCTATCCTATCCTCGATCAGCAGAATAACCTTGCCTTTGCATGTCCGTTAGTTGCAGATAATGTGATAATGTAAGGAACCTTTTTTACCGTAGCGGACATGTTTCCCTGTTCCATGCTTTTCCTTACAATTCTGGGATTTGTAATCTTATTTGACGCAGCATAACACTGGGACTACAAGTCCCAAAATTCCAAGAAAAAACAGGAGTGGGTCGACAAGTCACCAATGGACCTGGGAAACTTTGCAGCTACGACTATTTTACACAGTGCCGGCAGACCAGAAGTCTACGGCCGAACTCTCAACGCCGCCTCACAGGGTTGCAACTCATATGCACCATAAAAACACCACATACAAGAAATCTTATCCTTCAGATAAGGGTAACATCTGACCACAGAGAGGTCAATGATTTAGCAATGCCATAGAGGCCATGGGAGAGTCGAAGGGGACCAAGGAGCGATCTGGCTGATCCACACTTCTAGGGGGAGCACTACCTAGAAGGGCCTATTGAACAGGCATAGACGTAGTTCGCGGAGTTTTGCTACGCGGAACTCCGCGTGGTTAAAAAAACCTCTACGGAGTGCTGCAAATGGCGGAGTGCAGTGCGAACTGCCATTCGTGCTGGTTTTCCTGCAGCTCGGGTAGAAATTGTACCCGAACTGCAGCTCGTGCTCACGAACTTATCGTTCGCGATTGCGAGCGGGGGAAAAAGCTCTGCTGCACTACGTGAAGTGGAGTTTTCTGCATTCCACAAGCTCCGCGGATCGCGGAGTGCAGAAAACTCTGTGAACGGATTGAACCCCACTTTGGTGCTAGAGAAACTTCAAAATCTGGACATATTGGCGGAGTAATTTTTATTGGTTGCTTTTACCAGCTCTGCTGATGTCAAAGGGAACACCTATGAATAGAAATTTGGCTGTACACTTTTCACGTATTTTATCTACTAGTATCACGAAAAGCCTGAGAAGGAGGGGCAGGCATAGGGCTCTTAAATCTACATTTTAACCTAGTCAGTGTTTTTCTTTAGTTTGTAGGTGCAGGTTGGGGGTCAGGTCATCATACCTTTATGAGACTAAAACTGTCACGTACAGCATGCTTTTTTCATTGACGTGGATTTTTGTCTAAAAAGAACTAAAATAGTCATGCCTTAAAAAAAATCTGTTTTATGTTTTGTTAATGGCACTTTTATAGGCTCGGGCCTCCGCCTCCACGAAGTGGGGAGGCGGAGCTTCCCGAGATCTTATGCGTTCAAAAGAAGAAGGAATTCAGAAAGGGCTCTTGCCAGGCACATTCCTTAGAGTTTTATGGCATCTGCCTAGTGATTCGTCTTTGCTGTTCTGTTTTTTTTGTAGCGTTGACCTGATAGGCTATAAGTAATTTACGCGTGGCCGATGTGGCATATTGTGTGCGCGAACGAGCACGGCCGAGTGATTAATCTTAATTAGGAGCTGTCAGAGTGGCAGTGTAATGCAATCCAGATGGTGCCACATTTAACATTTAAGTTCCCGTGTATGTTCGTTTCCCAGAGCCGCTCCTGACAGACACTGGACTGCGCGCGCCCTCACTACATTAGCATAAAAAAGCACAAGTGTTCCTTCAACAGCAGAACACACTAAGCAATCCAGCACATAGAAGAGAACGGATGTAAACATACAATTCAGGTCAGATTTATTCGCATGGAGTGATGTTTTCAGTATGACATACATGCAGTGCATAGAAGACCCTAAGATGCTGCAAAGACTAATCAATCGGGTGCCGTAGACCAGTGTTACATTTTCTCAAAGTCACATTTTAAAATCGATTTTCTAAGTTACATTGCAAGCCTGAATAGCAATATAAACGCCTTCAAGAGAGCACATAGATCATAAGGCATGCCCCGCGCTTTAAATCACACTTGATGGCACCAAGTGCCTCAACTACTTGGTCATCTGTCAATTGGAGATTCCATGGACAACTTTATGATCATATGCAGTATTACAGAAACCAATTTTACAGCCAAGATAATCGCTCTAATATTTTGTTTTGAATGCAACAGTGGAAACCAGGTACATAAGGATTCGATGTGTGAGACGAGAATAATAGGACCTTGCAGGAAACTGTCACATGTAAGCTGGCAATGGGGAAAAGTTTGCGCATTTCAAACTCCCACAGTACTGGTTTGAAAACAAAACAAAAACAACAACAAAAAAGAGCCAGAAGGGAAAAAAATTATAGATTTCTGACCAAAGGTGAAACAAGCAATATCCGATACCATCTAGTGCATAGTGGCGGTGCAGAGTGCAGAGTGGTGGTGCAGAGTGGTGGTGCAGAGTGGTGGTGCAGAGTGGCGGTGCAGAGTGGCAGTGCGGTGGTGCAGAGTGGCAGTGCAGAGTGGCAGTGAGGTGGTGCAGAGTGGCGGTGCAGAGTGGCGGTGCAGAGTGGCGGTGCAGAGTGGCGGTGCAGTGCAGAGTGGCGGTGCAGTGGTGCAGAGTGGCAGAGCAGAGTGCAGAGTGGCGGTGCAGAGTGGCGGTGCAGAGTGGCGGTGCAGAGTGGCGGTGCAGAGTGGGGGTGCAGAGTGGCAGTGCAGAGTGGCAGTGCAGAGTGCAGAGTGGTGGTGCAGAGTGGTGGTGCAGAGTGGTGGTGCAGAGTGGCGGTGCAGAGTGGCGGTGCAGAGTGGCAGTGCGGTGGTGCAGAGTGGCAGTGCAGAGTGGCAGTGAGGTGGTGCAGAGTGGCGGTGCAGAGTGGCGGTGCAGAGTGGCGGTGCAGAGTGGCGGTGCAGAGTGGCGGTGCAGTGCAGAGTGGCGGTGCAGTGGTGCAGAGTGGCAGTGCAGAGTGCAGAGTGGCGGTGCAGAGTGGCGGTGCAGAGTGGCTGTGCAGAGTGGGGGTGCAGAGTGGCGGTGCAGAGTGGCGGTGCAGAGTGGCGGTGCAGAGTGGCAGTGCAGAGTGCAGAGTGGTGGTGCAGAGTGGCAGTGCAGAGTGCAGAGTGGCGGTGCAGTGCAGAGTGGCGGTGCAGAGTGGCGGTGCAGAGTGGCGGTGCAGAGTGGCGGTGCATAGTGGCGGTGCAGAGTGCAGAGTGGTGGTGCAGAGTGGCGGTGCAGAGTGCAGAGTGGTGGTGCAGAGTGGCGGTGCAGAGTGGCGGTGCAGAGTGGCGGTGCAGTGGTGCAGAGTGGCAGTGCAGAGTGGCGGTGCAGAGTGCAGAGTGGCGGCGCAGCGTGGCGGCGCAGAGTGGCGGCGCAGAGTGGCGGTGCAGAGTGGCGGTGCAGAGTGGCGGTGCAGGGTGGCGTGCAGGGTGGCGTGCAGGGTGGCGTGCAGGGTGGCGTGCAGAGTGGCGGTGCAGAGTGGCGGTGCAGAGTGGCGGTGCAGAGTGGCGGTGCAGAGTGGCGGTGCAGAGTGGCGGTGCAGAGTGCAGAGTGGCGGTGCAGAGTGGCGGTGCAGAGTGCAGAGTGGTGGTGCAGAGTGGCAGTGCAGAGTGGCAGCGCAGAGTGCAGAGTGGCGGTGCAGTGGCGGTGCAGAGTGGCGGTGCAGAGTGGCGGTGCAGAGTGGCGGTGCAGAGTGGCAGTGCAGAGTGCAGAGTGGCGGTGCAGAATGGCGGTGCAGAGTGGCGGTGCAGAGTGGCGGTGCAGAGTGGCGGTGTGGCAGTGCAGAGTGGCGGTGTGGCGGTGCAGAGTGGCGGTGCAGAGTGGCGGTGCAGAGTGCAGAGTGGCGGTGCAGAGTGGCGGTGCAGAGTGGCAGTGCAGAGTGCAGAGTGGCAGTGCAGAGTGCAGAGTGGCAGTGCAGAGTGGCGGTGCAGAGTGGCGGTGCAGTGCAGAGTGGCGGTGCAGTGGTGCAGAGTGGCGGTGCAGAGTGGCGGTGCAGAGTGGCGGTGCAGAGTGCAGAGTGGCGGTGCATAGTTGCGGTGCAGAGTGCAGAGTGGCGGTGCAGAGTGGCGGTGCAGAGCGGCGGTGCAGAGTGGCGGTGCAGAGTGGCAGTGCAGAGTGGCAGTGCAGAGTGGCAGTGCGGTGGTGCAGAGTGGCAGTGCAGAGTGGCAGTGAGGTGGTGCAGAGTGGCGGTGCAGAGTGCAGAGTGGCGGTGCATAGTTGCGGTGCAGAGTGCAGAGTGGCGGTGCATAGTGGCGGTGCAGAGTGCAGAGTGGCGGTGCAGAGTGGCGGTGCAGAGTGGCGGTGCAGAGTGGCAGTGCGGTGGTGCAGAGTGGCAGTGCAGAGTGGCAGTGCGGTGGTGCAGAGTGGCGGTGCAGAGTGGCGGTGCAGAGTGCAGAGTGGTGGTGCAGAGTGGTGGTGCAGAGTGGTGATGCAGAGTGGCGGTGCAGAGTGGCGGTGCAGAGTGGCGGTGCAGTGGTGCAGAGTGGCGGTGCAGTGGTGCAGAGTGGCGGTGCAGAGTGGCGATGCAGAGTGGCGGTGCATAGTGGCGGTGCATAGTGGCGGTGCATAGTGGCGGTGCAGAGTGCAGAGTGGCGGCGCAGAGTGGCGGCGCAGAGTGGCGGTGCAGAGTGGCAGTGCGGTGGTGCAGAGTGGCGTGCAGGGTGGCGGTGCAGAGTGGCGGTGCAGAGTGGCGGTGCAGAGTGGCGGTGCAGAGTGCAGAGTGGCGGTGCAGAGTGCAGAGTGGTGGTGCAGAGTGGCAGTGCAGAGTGGCAGTGCAGAGTGGCAGCGCAGAGTGCAGAGTGGCGGTGCAGAGTGGCGGTGCAGAGTGGCGGTGCAGAGTGGCGGTGCAGAGTGCAGAGTGGCGGTGCAGAGTGGCGGTGCAGAGGTGCAGAGTGGCGGTGCAGAGTGGCGGTGCAGAGTGGCGGTGCAGAGTGCAGAGTGGCGGTGCAGAGTGGTGGTGTGGCGGTGCAGAGTGGCGGTGCAGAGTGGCGGTGCAGAGTGGCGGTGCAGAGTGGCGGTGCAGAGTGCAGAGTGGCGGTGCAGAGTGGCGGTGCAGAGTGGCGGTGCAGTGGTGCAGAGTGGCGGTGCAGTGGTGCAGAGTGGCGGTGCAGTGGTGCAGAGTGGCGGTGCAGAGTGGCGGTGCAGAGTGGCGGTGCAGAGTGCAGAGTGGCGGTGCATAGTTGCGGTGCAGAGTGCAGAGTGGCGGTGCAGAGTGGCGGTGCAGAGTGCAGAGTGGCGGTGCAGAGTGGCGGTGCAGAGTGGCGGTGCAGAGTGGCGGTGCAGAGTGGCAGTGCGGTGGTGCAGAGTGGCGGTGCAGAGTGGCAGTGCGGTGGTGCAGAGTGGCGGTGCAGAGTGGCGGTGCAGAGTGGCAGTGAGGTGGTGCAGAGTGGCGGTGCAGGGTGGCGGTGCAGAGTGGCGGTGCATAGTGGCGGTGCAGAGTGCAGAGTGGCGGTGCAGAGTGGCGGTGCAGAGTGGCGGTGCAGAGTGGCGGTGCAGAGTGGCGGTGCAGAGTGGCAGTGCGGTGGTGCAGAGTGGCGGTGCAGGGTGGCGGTGCAGAGTGGCGGTGCATAGTGGCGGTGCAGAGTGCAGAGTGGCGGTGCAGAGTGGCGGTGCAGAGTGGCGGTGCAGAGTGGCGGTGCAGGGTGGCGGTGCAGGGTGGCGGTGCAGGGTGGCGGTGCAGGGTGGCGGTGCAGGGTGGCGGTGCAGAGTGGCGGTGCAGAGTGGCGGTGCAGAGTGGCGGTGCAGAGTGGCAGTGCAGAGTGGCAGTGCAGAGTGCAGAGTGGCGGTGCAGAGTGGCGGTGCAGAGTGCAGAGTGGCGGTGCAGAGTGGCGGTGCAGAGTGGCGGTGGTGGCGGTGCAGAGTGGCGGTGCAGAGTGGCGGTGCAGAGTGGCGGTGCAGAGTGGCGGTGCAGAGTGCAGATGACAGTGCATATCTACAGGCGAGTGAATCCAATGCATATCTACAGGCTAGCGATAACAGTGCATATCTACAGGCTAGCGATGACAGAGCATATCTACAGGCTAGCAATGACAGCGCATATCTACAGCCTAGCGATGACAGTGCATAACTACAGCCTAGTGAAGCCAATGCATATCTACAGGTTAGCGATGACAGTGCATATCTACAGGCTAGCGATGACGGTGCATATCTACAGGCTAGTGAAGCCAATGCATATCTACAGGCTAGTGATGACAGTGCATATCTACAGGCTAGCGATGACAAAGCATATCTACAGGCTAGCGATGACAGTGCATACCTACAAGCTAGCGATGATAATGCATATCTACAGGCTAGCTGCGACAGCGCATATGTACAGGATAGCAATGACAGCGCATATCTACAGGCTAGCGATGACAGTGCATATCTACAGGCTAGCGATGACGGTGCATACCTACAGGCTAGTGAAGCCAATGCATATCTACAGGCTAGCGATGATAGTGCATATCTACAGGCTAGCAATGACAGTGCATACACTCACAAGGAGTCCACAGCCAGCTGAGGTGCAATCTTCACCCACTCACAAGAACGACATCACAGGCAGCAGCAGTGCAAGCTTCTTACACTCACAGGGAGACCACAGGCAGCAGAGGTGCAAGCTTCTCACACATAAGAAGGACATCACAGGCAAGTGGTGCAATATTCGCACATTCACAAGGAGATCCCTAGCAGTACACACCACATGAACACACTCCATAACACATAGCAACAATACATTGGCATTTACAATGCCATTAGCTCAAACTCAAATAAATCCGAGCCCGATTGCATTTCTAATGCTTGTTTTAATTACACTTGTGGTATATTGATCAGTTCAAGAAGAGCCAGCATGAGTTTACTAAGTAATGTGTACATCACCATGGCACTGGGCGGCATCATAAAGGACAAAAAGCTTTAAAAAGGCTTTTTGGTAATTGTTTTATGATCCTTAGTACTAAAACAAGGATGGAAGTGTCTTCTTCTAAACTCTCAGATCAGTGACGATGGACTCTAATTGAAGAGTATTTTAGACCATTCTTGGTTAGGTACAGCATGTATGGAAGTTTTTGATGGGCTGCTCGGAGAAATGCTTCCATTTGGCATTGTAGGTTTTCGTAGTTGCCGGTGCAGGTGTCTTTGTCAGAATGCTCCTGTATTTTGTTGGAATGTCTAAACTGCCAAATTCTAGGTGATCCTCCACCTTCCTCAGCACCCAGCGGATTAGACGAAAACAGGAACAGCATATGCGAAGACGTTCAACCAGGACACTGAAAAGATGTTGCTCTTGGTTGCCAAAAACCTACTGGTGTAATTCCAGCATTCTTCTTGTAGTGCTAGGTAGCAAACATATCTATTGTAGACCAGCCTCATTTTGTGGCAGTATGAATCCACTTGGCCTTGGTGGAGTGTGAGGGGATTTGTTTAAGTCAAAGAAAATTTTTAAATCATCAGAAGTTGGAGCATAAATATTTATTATGAAAAGACTAGTATTATCCCTTTTAACTTCGCAGATGAGCCATCTCCCCCGTGTTGTGAATAGAGTTCTTAATAGAAATGTTGGAGTTTTTGGAGGTAAAGACTCAGTTTCTCTTTTTATTAGGCAGGTAGAAAGTCACATCATGGACCAAAGGGTTCTCCATTAAGAGGGCTTCTTTCATATTGATTCTAGTTTCCTTAAGAAGGATTATGTCCCCCCTTAAGTTTGTAACAGTAATCTAGTATCTTTTTACTGTTAAAGGGGTGGTTGAGGCAGATTAGACCAGGGAATATATTGGGTGAGATCGAAGAGTAAGGAGATGTGAAGAAGTAGATAAGAGAGATTGAAAGAAATTGGTAAAAGAAAAAAGAGCCCTCCAAGGTTTCCATAGCACCTCTGCCCGCTCCCCCTTAAAAGTAAGAAAACAAGAGCAGTGGGGGAGGCCTTGATAAGCCAAGAGGGCAGAGCACCACAAAAGCACAGGGAGCAGCACCAGTTGAACAACTGCCTTGGACAAGTAGATCTCTCTCTCTCATATATATATATATATATATATATATATATATATATATATATATATATATATATATATATATATATATATATACATATACACACACACACGTATATATATAGATATATATATAGATATATATATAGATAGATATATATATATACACACACACACACACACACACACACACACATACACATACACTTCACAAAATGTCTCCTAGCACATGGAAGGGATGTAACTAAACTACGAAGCAAAAGACTGTATGAAGGTGAGAGGTGTCGGACCAAATGTAAACAGACATAAAACACATCATGTGGGTAAAGGTGTCATACATGACAAATTAGCCACACCCAATGTTAGGTAATGGGTGTGACATGGAGATTAGCTTGTAAGGGCGAAGGTCACATATGAAATTATCTAGAGAGTGTCTACGTGCATTTATGTTTGGAGATAAACTGGATCATTAATATGAAAGCCAAAAAACCAAAAAGAGAACTGTGAGGATGAATGATATTAGTCATGTATCATTAGTCATGCATCAAGGAAGAGAATTGTCTTGGGCAGGAGGAAGAATTAGAAAACGCTGGGAAGGCATTGCACAGGGCACGGGTAGCCATGCAACCAAGCATCCATCCATCCATCCAATCGGAAATAGACAAGGAACTCCCAAGCCAGCCAGGGGTCATCGCATGAGAGGCTCAATGGGATATGAGTGGAGAGCAGGCTTTTAATATGTCTGGTTAAATCCTCTGGGTCCTGGAAGACAGTTGACTTCCCATCCTCACCTATTCTCATCCTTGAGGGACCTGCAAAATAAAAGGTTATGTTCAGTGATTTCAATGATGGTCTAAGGCAAGAAAACGATTTCTTCGGATACTGGTAGCTTTAGAATAATCCTTTGAGATACCGATTTTAGCTCCATTCCACTCAATAGTATCTGGAGAATGGAACCAGGGGCGTAAGCATCCTATGGGCTCTTTCAATTTTAAAGTCTTTCCCAAAGGAAATGCCAAGAATACTGGGGATTCATGTTTCTGGGAAAGCTGCACCGGAAAAGGCATCTTGCTCTGAGTTTTCAGGCAGGCCAAAAATCCTGACGTTCCCCCTCCTATTTCTGTCTTTAAAATCAGAGATTGTTATTTCCAAGAAACCTTTTAGTTGTTGTTACTGAGTTACGAAACGTAACAGGGATGGTTGCATGTCCTCTATCTTACTGATACGAGACTCCATCTCTTCAATTCTGCCTGGCATTACCTTCGTATCATTGCTTAGGCTCAGCATCTAAGTATGAAACATGTCAGTATTATTTTCCGTACTCAGAGTTCGAGAGGGAGCTGAGGCACTGTATGCCCATGTTTGCTAATGCATCAGTTTTCCCTTTGATATGGGAATTTGGGGTTGGTGGCTCTTGTCTGGACCTCTTTTGACCCAGTTTAAGGTCTTTAGTCTGCCATAATGTTGGTCACAGAGGTTGGGCCTTATGATAAGATAATGCAAGGGATAGTTGTAAGTAGGTGTACCAAGATTGTTGGCAATTGGTCTCTCGTAATGTTAATATAAGTAAAAATGATATTTCCAATTAGGATGTCAGATTGGTTACTCCAAACCTTTATTAGGTGAGCCTGCAATGTTCTCACAGTAGTTCCCTTGGCAGCTTCTTGGAGGGTGACAGAATAGGGAGCTGCAGTTCTAGGTTTTTGCCAATATGAGGAGGCATTAAGATAGGGAGCCAAGAAGAAGGCTTATGAAATTGAGAATTTCGAGGAGCTTGCAGTGGAATGGCATCACATAATGTAGGCATTGAGGTGGTCAAGGCATTGAGCCTAAAAAGGTCTCAATGTTCCAATAAAGCGTTGATGTGCAAGGATGCAATGAAGTTGCTTAAATGTAGTACTGATTAACCAACTCTAGGGCGATAGATCATGAGGAACCCCTAAAATGGTCAAGAAAACCAAAGGAAGTGTCACCATCACCGGGGGAGAAGCTTAAACAATCGATTAACTTCAAACTCCACACTGATGTAGAGAGCAGAAAAGCAATAGTGGGAGTGCCTGATTCACCTTCCTGCCCAGTGCTGCGAACGTACACCAGGATCGCAGGGGTGCGGCCACAAGCTTTCTCTCTGAATGAGAGTTCAGGTTCAAGGTGAGCGCTGGCGGGGGGATCTGAGGACTTACCTCCCATCACAGAGCGTAACGAGGCAGGTTCATAAAGATTGTGGTTGCGGCCCAACTCTCTGTGTGGGACTGGTGTGTGTTCACTCTCCCGTGGTGGCGTCAGAGGGAACTCAGCCATGCTAATGCGTGGGGTCGGAAGTCTCCAACCTTCTTTATGTAGTTAGTGCAATAAGGTCCATCTCCGAGGCGAGAATCTGCAATGGAGTGATTTCAGCAGTTGGTGGCCATCTTGATTGTTCATCAAGTGCAGATGGGGAGGTCAAAAAAGAATTAGGGAAACACGTATGAACAGATCGCTATGAAATTGTTGGCCGGGTGCTTTGACATGGCTGTCTAGATTCTGGAGGGTGATGTTGGGAGAAAAAGTACATTTCTTTGGAGAAAACGCTACTTCGTGCAGAGGAGCTTCAATCTTAGGTGACCATCTTCTTGGGAGCTAAACCACAACCCCCTGAATATTTTTAAATTTTAATATCAAAGACAAGACTAACTATGTCAAAACAGGCCACAGGTCCAATCCCTCAGAGGACCTACTGCCTAAGCACACAAAGGAAACAACAACGCTCATATGAGAGATGCCCAGCTAGAGGAAGAGGACAACAGCAGCAAAAATATTCCTCGTCTTATGGAAAATCCAAAACTTGGTCCAGACAACGATGGCCACACTTCCTATCCTATGTTCACACTCAGGTGGGAGTAAGTCACAACACCTGGCATAGAGGAAACTAATTACATCAGACAAACAGGTATTGCTAATAATCAAAAGGGATACACAATTCAATTTAAATCCATGCTTCCCCAAATTCCCCAAAAATTGCACTAAAACACCTACTGCAGGTTTTGAAAAAGGAGATTTAGGTATTTCCTACAAAAACAAGCAATACAGCCTGTTTCTCCATCATGGGGGAATTGCATTTATGCAAGAATGCTTTTGGTTCCCAAGAATGGCCCCAAGGAATTATACAGTCAAAGCTTGGACAGTAATTTTATAAAAACTTCAAGAAGTAACAATTTGTGCTGTTGGTCTTGCATCAAATGTATCCACAATGTATGAAAGGGGCTTGGATGTATTCCATGGGTTTGCAACAAGGCTATTTCCAAATTACAGTGATGGAAAAACACAAAGGTCCTGACATTAACGGTGGGGAAGGCTCACTACCAATACAGAGTGTTTCCTTTCGGGATGACGCCTGCTCTAAGGACATTTTACAAGTGCCTGACATTTGTGGCGGCTTACTTAAGCAGTCAAAATATCTATATCTATCTGTATCTTGATGACTGGCCAATAAAAGCATATTTACCAAAGCAAGACTGTTGAGATTACACCACTATCATCATATTGCTTCATGGTGTGGGTCTTTAAGTCAACAACAAAGCCTGTCTGAATACAATTTAAGGGCAACTCTGAACACATAAAAGGAGCAGTATCTCCTCTGGAGGACAGAATGCATCAACTGCTACAAACTCTTTCACCTACAGCACACCAAGTATCATCCATGCTGGGAACAATGGCTTTATGCATTTATCTAGTACCAAATGCCTGACCTCTCCAGCAGTGAATGAAGGACCAATTGATTCAATAATAAGGCAGTTCGGGGGACAACTTGAAGCTAATGCTAGAAGCCAAGGATTCACTCAAAGCGTGGTGAAATACCAAGAATCTCTTGAAAGAAACTCCCTTTAACCAAACCTAGCTTCTCAGAACAAAGTGACGTAAAATTCCCTGACAGGGTGGAGAGTCCATCTGCATAACCTGACAATAAAGGGAGAAACTGTACCATATAAATGTCCTAGAACTCAAGGCAGTACATCTTGTATTGAAAGCATTTCTGCCATCCATCACAATAAATTGATTATTATTTCAAACCAACAACACAAAAACAATTTCATATTTAAACAAACAAGATAGCACCCAGTCCAGGCCCCTATTTCCAGAGGATCAAGTACTCTGACATTGGCTCCTAGGAAGGAATGTATCCATTCACTCAGTGCATTTCCCTGGTCTTCAAAATTGTCAAGCAGACCTAGAGTTAACAATCACGAATGGGAAGTAGAAGACATGTTGCTAGACATTTTCCAAAACAGGGGGTTTCCTTAAGTAAATCTATTTGCTACAAAATAAATGTGAACTATCGAAGCTTCACCGTGAGAGTGTGGGAACCAGGTTCAATGGGCAAATGAGCAACAGATTTCAGTATTCCTTTCCACCACTTTCCTAACTTAGGGCCTGATTACGAGGTTGGCGGTGTGGAAGCTGCCGCCAGGCCAGCGCCCTGCTCCTGAAGCGCCAAACTTACTGGCATACCGCCTACCACATTACAAGTTAATTCATGATCTGGCGGGAGGTGCTTGGATGGTTCCACGGCGGTGCCTCCTAGAAAGGCACCACAATGGGAGCACCAAAGCACATTCCTGCATGACATGGACTGTGAAGGAATGTGCAGGAACTGGGGGTGCATACAGACAGGGGGGTACACCATGTGCCCCCCTGCATGCATCCGTTGGCATAGGGAAAACTAGTGGTGAGGAAACTCATAATATGCTGGGCATTGCCGCAGCGGCACCACCGTCATATTGCGGGCCTCAGACCGCTGCAAGACTAACATGGATCCTGGCGGTAGCAACGGACCTATGGAGGTCCGACTTTCCAACTCGTAATAGGGCGATCGGACCGCCGGTGCCCGCACTGCCACGTGGCGATGGACCACCATAGTCATAATCAGGACCGTAATCAGTGCTAATGAAACTAAAACACTGAAACAGCATGATGATTCTCATCACGTCAAAATGCCTGAGGCAGTGGAGGTTTCCAGAGATTTATCATCTATTGATACGCCCACACAAGAAATTGTCATGCCAACTCAACCTGTTATCGTAAATGGATTTGGCTGCATGACTCCTGAGGTTGTGCTATACATTTGCCTCAGGATGGTATAGACATTCTTAAAGAAGTCAAGTATTCTGACACTAGGTACAGTTTGAAATAGAAAGGATTTGCCATTTCGTGTCTAAAAAACAATGCTGATCCTACATGTTGTCAGATTAATATTATCATCACTTTTTTTCTACATTTACCAAAATTAATATTTCAATAATCGTCTAAAATATGCAGGCCTTCGAAAAACCACAAAAATGATACTTGACCTGCATGTCTAGTAACTTGAATAGTCTACTCAACCTAACTGTAATGTACTTGACCCGGAAGCTGGCCTAAAATTGTGTGATCCTAGGCAAATGTATTTTATTTTACAGAGCAGCCTTTTTATTCATTATCGCAAGACCACCTTTAAATATATGACTTCAGCATTTCTGCTGTGCAAAAAAGCATCATTTGATTTAATAGACCAAGGAGTACATTTATCAAGGATTTGCGTCGCCTTTGAACCATGCAACGTGGTGCATGTGCAAAGCAAACCCTAAAATGCAATTTATTAAGCCACTCAAGGCCTCTTTGCGTGGCCCTAAGTGGCTAGATAAATCAGGAGTAATGCAACGCAGCACAAATAGGTGTGCTGCGTTACTCTGCCCTGGAAAGCAGTGTTTCGTGGGTGTTCCAACGCAACTCCCAGGGATTTTGATGCATTCCCAGATTTATTATTGCTGGTAGACCTGAGAATGCACCAAAATGCTACGCCTTCCCAGGCGAGGCATAGTGAGTAGAAATATCTTCATTGTTACTTCCTCTTTCTATGTGTGCTGGATTGTGCAGCACACATAGATAAGAGGAATATGGATCAGGGGATTGTTTTTGTGCAGGAAGTCGCAAGTTCCTACACAAAAACAATCCTGCATGCAACGCAGGCACCCTTGCACCTTGGCGCTAGCCAGCCCATTGTGCGCAAGTGCTGGAGAAAGAACAGGAATGTGCTGTAGTGTAATAAATATGGCACATGCCCACCCTTTCCCTGGAACGCAGCGTAGCAAGGCGACTTGCTGCACTGCACTGCAATATTTTTACATAAATATGGGCCTAAATGTTTGCTCCAAATATAGTGAAATTCTAGCTTATGTATAGGGTGCACATGACCCCTGACTTGCCTATTAGTACACTGATAGCATTGCCATCAGGCCGGGGGCAAGAATGTTTCTGAGGTCATATGTAAAAACTCACTTTTAACAAATATATTAGTAAAGCATGATGTGGTAGTGCACTGTCATTTACTGACAGTAGATTTTCTATTGAAGTGGCCACAAAACTTTGCACTAGCATGCAGTTTAACTGATAAAGCTATATATAGTGTAAACAATAATCTTTGGAAATTGTGTCTCATCAAACATGATTATCATTTGCACATCACCAAGTAAAGTGTTCGGATTTGTTTTCATAATGTGCTTTTATACGTAGGTCACTTCTTAGATATTTAAATGTTGTGTTTTAGAAAAAAAACTGAGATCCCACAGCCTTTCATTTAACACTTTTTGAACAGCACGATTTTGAGACAGTTCTCTGTTCAAAATCCTCTACTTTTCTTTCTCTTACTCCAATGTTAATTGAATGAAGACATAAACTGACTTCTGACCTCTGTCTCTGAACTGTGAGCAAATGTGTCAAAACAAGATTTAATGGCGTCTTTACTGCTCATTCACTTTGTGAGTGAACAGAACCCCTGTTTTTTATCAGCTACGGTCTAGTAGGCCCTAAAAATAGCTCTCCCTGATAAAATCTGACTGCCATAGTGAGTGGGAAAGTAGATTTTCGAGGACTGAAAAGTTCATATGGCTGCCAAACTAGCCTACAGAAAAAGCCAAAACCAAAAATTACTTTTAATGATTCCAGTGATAAAGGACTTTTTGAAAGGAAACACTTTGTGGATGAGAGGCAACATAAAAAAGACAAATCACATGTACATATTTAGATTGACAAAATCGGTTTTGTTTCGTTATTCTTGTTTCGCCCAGAAAAAGGGCTTCTTCAGGGCAAATACTGTAGGTAAGACAAATAATTTGTTGAAGGTTTTCCAAGATATGCGTAAGTAGTACAATCTGGTCCAAAAGTGAGAAACTCTTGTGTTGGGGAGGACGTCATGAGGAGAGCTAAAAGACCTGCGACTCGCGGTATGAGGTTCTTCGATCGGCAGCCGTGTCCGGTGTACGTCTCTGTCTTCCAAGCGTTTATTACCTACAGTATTTGCCCTGAAGAAGCCCTTTCTCTGGGCGAAACGCGTTGGCTGGTCTCATTCCTGTGCATACCAAAAATACATCTGACAATAAAAGAAGAATAACGAAACAAGACCGATTTCGTCAGTCTAAATATGTACATGTGATTTGTCTTTTTTATGTTGCCTCTCATCCACAAAGTGTTTAATTTGTTTTTATGATCAACTGGCAGCAGATCATTTGAGGTGGGCAATATAGATTACTAATACTGTGACTAGTTCTGGTATTGCTGTCCGTTAGATCCCAGCTGCTTGTTCTCTAACAATATACTTTTTGAAAGGAATAAAGAAAACGTTTTCTCCATGAGGGCAGCTTCATTCCCCATGGGAATGTAATATAGTCCTCTCGAAATTGATGGCCCCTTTCGTTGACCCCATCCAAAGGGCTTCATTGAGCACCTTCCCTAGAAAGTGGATTTCTAACATCCACTTCAACCAGAATGTTTAGTGACCTGTCAGCATTATCTGCACTAAAACCTGACACTGTTTTTCACCACAATAGGTTAGTGTTGAAAACAAACCCAAAAATGTTACCCAAAGTTGTTTCAGACTTTCACATTAATCTATCACTTTTACTGTTAGTATTTTTTTAGTAATTTTCCCATCCAATCAGAGAGATCACTATTCTGACTAGATGTGAAAAAAGTGTTAAAATTTGACTTAGAAAAAAACATACATAAATCTTACCACATATTTGTCAACTACGGACCTCCGTATACTGAGCTGGTGTCCGCTAAGGAAACCATTGCTAGATGGATAGTGCAACGCATAGTTGTAGTAATAAGCTAAGAAACAACACCTGGCAAAGTAAAAGCACACTCTTTTTGAAAATGCAGCTACTGCTGTTTGGTTGACAAATGTTTCTGTTACAGAAATCTGAAAAGCCGCCACAGGGAGGACTGTTAAAACATTCACTAAACATTGTGTGGATGAGGGAATTAAAGCGGACACAAAGGTTGAACAGGCAGCATTAATAAATCTATTTGGCTAAAATTGTTAATGGTCTTCTTAGATCTGCATCGTATGACTCCTCACTGAAGTCCAAAACAACCCTCACTGAAGTCCAAAACAACGCTCCCTCCTACCCGAATGCCAATAATTTCTCCAGATATCAGCAAAGTGTGTGCTGGGAGATAGAAGCAGTTGTCTTCTTGAAGGAGCAGTGTACGCTTTACGGCCTGGTGCTTTAAAACCTGGTAAGAAAACCTTTTCTGCGTTTGTTCTGTTAAAATGCAAGAGGTTCAATATGTTCTAAGCTAGGGGCTGACATTTTTCATGCAAACAAGAATTACAAGTAAGTAACATTTGCTTCTTTGGCATTTTGGGCTAAGCTCTATTGCCCCTTTCAGGATCAGGAGAGAAGAATATCCTGCTGCAGCTCCTGCAGAAGTAGATAGTACTCATTCCTTTGAGGATGATTTGGTGGTGGTTGTGTAAATTCAAGGGTGTATCCCGAGTGGAATATCGGCAGTGCCCGTTGGCCCAATGTTATGGATTCCCAAGCAGAAGTGAAAAAGGAGTTTGCCCCCCTGACCAAATGAGTATGGGATGTCGCAGGGGCCACTTGGCAGCATCAAGTTCTCTTTTGGTTTTTCTAGGCACGTGGTCGGGAAATACGTCTCTTCCTTGCAGAGGCTCTGGCTCTTCCACCATGGCGTTGCCTTTGGCCTCTGCTAGATGCATAGTCTTGGTCATATCCCACTTGTCTAGTGCGGTAATAGGAATGCCACTGACTGAAATTAGCTGAACCGAGGTGAGGTCTAGGCAAAGCTCCCACGGATCGTACAGTATCAGTGACCATCCTTATATTTTATGGGTCATCATCCATGTTTTCTGAATAATGACGAAGGCCATGTCCAAGACTATGGATTAGACGTCTGAGCACAGGGCTGTGGAGCGCAGCCATATCTTTCTTTCTAGTACCTCTGCTCCTGCATCAATGATGGTGGCTAATGTACAGGACCCTTCCTTAATTAGGGCCTTGGCTTCTTCTCGTCTATCCTCTGGTATCAGATTTGTCAATCACGAGACATAATACCTAATCTGATGGTTATAACCATCAAGGATGGCCAAGGCATATGAAGCTTTACTTGAAGACTGACCATTGAGCTAACTCAGCAGTCCCGGTTTTCTATCGGTCGGTACAGAAGCAGGAGCAACAGAATTTTTTGATTGTCTTTGTGCTGCCGTTACTATGTTGGAATCTGGTCTTGGGTGGTCCTTCAAGCAAGATGAAGCTGTATTCGGAGCCCTCAAAGTGGGATACTACTAATTGCACCTTTGCTGGTGTCCTCATTAATGTGAGGACCTCCGACAAAACAAAGTCCAGGATAGACTTTAAATGCTTCTAAAGTTCCTGTTTGAAATCACAGAGAAAGCATTGATGCTCTTCCGATGCGCTGGGGATATTAAAGTTCTTAGATGTTCTATACAGCAGTGCATGAAAGGGCTATGTCATCAAGAGGGGAGTCAGACTGAATAGGAGCAACGTCTCTTACTACCTTTAGTTATATTAATAATTGTTGGAAGTAGCACTTTCTGGTTGGTTGAAAGAATTCCCCAAGCTAGGCAGAACCTACCACTCCAGTCAAGGGTGGGTGATTACACGAGCCGTATAAACTGTGCTCACCCTTGTATAGCTTGGTACTGAGCAGACTGGCTTAATCCAGGGCAAATGTGTAAAGCATAGGCACAGCAGGCAGTCGCAATATATAGACTGAGCATTACAAAAGAGCCTTCACACAGGATGTATGTAAAAGCATTTGTATAAAACACACATTCAATCTTTATAACATAAACATCAGGTACTTTTGGGCATTAAACACATTTGGATTCATCACTAGTCATACTAGGCCCACTCGTATGATTATGATATCAACGGTATGTACATAGGAGATAATCCCTAATCTAACTCCCCACACACAAGGAGCGGTGCGAAATGCTGTCCAACCCAGGGCCTACCCTGGTGATCCTGATAATACAGTCGCACACAGTTATTTGGCACACCCCAGGTCACAACGATATCCACAATATGTACATACATGAAACAAGAACACTTTTATGCAGCACCGTGGGCCAGAGCTATGCAGGAGAACCCGATGTCAGATGTATTGTGCTTTTAGCTTGCAATCAATGTAGAACGTGACACCGCCAGCCAGTGATGTGAATCTTAGGTAGTCCACACGCTATTACCCCAACTCGCTCACACTCACTCTGCACTGCTCTACGGTGCGACAGGTATCCAGAATAGTCTGTAAGGAACGCTCTCACACACCTAAGCACTCAGCACCCTAATGCATTACCACTAGTACCCAGCAGGTCAATGGGTCACACCCTCTGCAGACTCCCTGGCCCCAGCCTCCCTCCATCCTCTACATCACCCTATTGGTCCTATAACCCTGATGGTAAATAATCAACCATGCCTCCCAGTGTTATGAGCCCTAATGTACCACAATATAGGCCTAGGTAGCTGCACAACCTTTTACCTACACTGGTCCTACCTTGCTCTACATAACGGCTCTGGTGCTGACCTTTTACCTAGTCATGTGCTGAATAAATGTTGAGTGGTTTTCTGCGAAAACTAGCCTAATTTATTATGTAAGAGGATTCTTAGTATCACACAGCAGGATTACCATCTTCTGTATATTAATTCTGAACAAAAGTCACCGCTACCATCATGCTTGGACGATGGGCTCACAGTACCATTACACATCTAAGTAGAACTCTGAGGGTACCTTTTGGGTATATAAGCACCACATCTTCGCTGGGCAAACCAGAGAAGAAGCTTCCATGCTGACACAAGACACTGAAGTCCCTGCATGCAGAAACTCCAGCACGCCGACCAAGACGGGGTCCTTCGTTCTTTCCCATGATGTAATGGGGTTGGCTCTTTCCTAGGGGGATTCTTGGCTTTACACCTACATACATGCAAGGTACACTTAGCTAGGATTTGCATCTTAGGAGTACGCTTGATTACTGTCATGTATCTATATGTCTGCTTAGATTCACTGTGTTAGCAACATGGTAGAATTCTACCTTTTATTTACTATGTTGGTGCTAGTAGTAGTATAGATCTGTTTTTGTCTAATGGTTGCAGCATCGTTTATTCTGTGCATCTCTCTGAGAGGAAGTGGGCATGTGCGACTGAGCGAAAAGTACTGTATTGTTTCCACGATCAATGAAGGATCAAGGGTTGTCATGTTCAATAGTTGCCTGAAACTATTCACTCCTTGGTATGGTTATGGAGCTTATAGTGGCACTGTGAGCTAGCTGGTCTAAAGGCTAACATATCCTTTGGGGGTGTCTGGAATCAGTCTGGACACCAATCCCTTAGTTTATGTTGTATAAATGCACATATCCTATATAGGAACGACACAACCAGACATGAGGCCACAGCCACTTAGTCTGTGTCTTGGGGTAGCAGGTGGGAATATACAGCAAGTTTAATTAAGAGGTAGACGTAAACAAGGAAAGTTTAGCAGTCACTCGGGAAGTTCACCCACAAGTTTCAAAACACAGTGGAGTCACGCAGTCTCTTGACCAGCTTCTGAAATGTCTCAGAAGCGTTCCTTCGACCCAGTCAATCTCTCTTGCTACTACCTGGCGCCAAGATGTCCCCGGGAGGGGCCAGGTGAGGAGAGGGCTGTTGGTCCACCGCAATGAGGTCAGAAAGGGAAAAACCAATGAACAGCAAGTAACACTGGGGAACCGCTCGATAGAATGAGGCACTCCGTCAGGTACATGATGATGATAGTCGTTCCCAGGCAATCCGGGCACAGTGCCTGGAGCACGTTGGGATGAATCGCACCAGACACTTCAGATCTCAAACATGATGAGTTTCAAATTTCGTACCTCCCTGGAAATGAGGCACTATGACCGGTGCATATGGGTTGCACCAGGTAATTCTGGTCACACACAACGAAGGGTTGCAAATTCCAGACCACTTGGGGCAGGAGGCACCCTGTTCTGGTGAACGATGATCAGGTTGCATCAGACGCGTCTGGTCACACACCCACACACAGGTGCAAGTTTAGCAGAGGGGGGGGCGTGGCTTGGCGGGCGGCAAGATGGCAGCACTGTAGAGCTGCTCTGCCGGCCACCGAGATATAATCCTTCATTATCCTGCCCTGATCGTGTCGGTGACGAGCACCGCTAGTGGACCTGTGACCAGGGGCTCCACCGCGGCTACTTGCTGGGCTGTGGGGTCTCGAGTGGCCTGCTGTCCGTGGCTATGTCGCCTGTGGCCTTGGACGGGCCGATAGAGCGAGAGCCGCGACCGCTGATCATCGCAGCTGAGAACGACGAGCTGGTCACCGGAGCTCGGCGGTGTATGGTGCCGGCGGCGCTGAGGCTGTGGCTGGGAGTGCGAGCTTGAGCTGCGGAGCCAGTGCGGTGCCTGGACCTGACCGGCCCTCGAGTTTCATGACGTGGGGAGGAGTGCTGCGGCCCCGGCTGCCCTGAAACGCGAGCGCCCGGCTCCGGCGCGGTTGAACCGCTGGGCCGGCGCTGAGTGACGAGGCCTAGCTGACTGCCGGCACCGGTGACCCTGGCTGCCACCTATGGGACTGTATATCAGGTGCGTCTATTAGCTGGAGGGGGCTCTGCGTGACTGACGAACTGACGATTGCCTTCGCGAGTAACATACGGAAGCCCACTTTGTGGTCACGCTTTCTCCAGTCTCCCCTTCTGGACATACTGGTGTGGGAACTGGTGTGTGTTTGGAGCTGGACGGGGTGTGAAGAGTTCCGCTGGCTCCTGGAGCTTTTGAGACGGCCCCCCCCCTCCGTTGCCTATGTGTTGAGAGAGGACTGGCTTCAGTCTACCCCGCTTGGATCACTGTGGGGCTGCGGAGGACGGAAACGGCTGCGGCCTTGGGGCGGCCGTGTGTGCGCTTTAGCACCCCCTGAACGCCATCTCAGAGCGCCTGATGGCCAGAGTACAGGACCGGGGGAGCAGTGTGTGACGGCGTGGTGCGGACATACCTTGCATCAGGAGGGTGGCGAGGCTCTGCCACGTGCTGTGGGCCTAGATTGACGACGGATCCTGCGAGTGTGGGGTAGACACTCCGCGGACACTCTTTTTGACTCTACGAGAACACCATGGGGAAGCCAGAGAAATCCCAGCCCAAATTATCATTTGAACTCCGCAAGGGTGGCAAACCACCCCCTCCGGGCACTCCTAACGATGACCAGGGAACTGCCCCGCAGGGTAACTCTGCCTTGGAAATGACTCTGGCTGCGATCCAGGCCAGTCTTCAGGCTATTGATGGCAAAATTGAAGCCCTAAATGGCCGCATGGATCCATTTTCCGCCAAATTGGACAGACAGGCGACGAGGATTGGGGAGGCGGAACAGAGAATCTCTGATGCGGAGGATGGCCTGCAACAGATCGCGGACAAGACGACTGATATCACCAAGATACTGGCAGTAATTCAGGCAAAGAACGAAGACATGGAAGCGAGGTCTAGACGCAACAACATCAGAGTACTGGGCCTTCCGGAGACGACCAACGTGGAGGACTATGTAGAAACCATGCTGCGGGAGATATGCGGCGCTGAGGAATTGTCCCCCATGTTCGCGGTTGAGCGAGCCCATCGATCGTTGGCGACACGGCCGCCCCCGGGCACACCACCGCGGCCCATCATCATCCGCCTGTTGAATTACAGGGATCGCGACACAGTTCTGCGTGTAACCAGACAAAAGGGCAAGATCATCTTTCACAACAACCAGTTATCGTTTTATCCCGATTTTACTGCACAAGTACAAGCGGCAAGAAAGGAATATCAGGCTGTGAAGAAACTGCTGCAGCGAGAGGAGATTCCCTATGCTATGCTATATCCCGCGAGACTGAGAATTGGTGAATTTGAAGGGGGGGAGGATCTTCACCACTCCGAAGCAGGCAATGTCATACGCTAAGACTTTGCAGAAACGACGCACCTCGCCTGGTGACACCTCCGACGTCGAAGACTGAACTTTACTGGACTGGTGTAGTATGCTGGTAGGAGGTGCAGGACGCTTTGATAATGGGGGGGTAGTAGTCTATAATACTGGAAGTTGCAATAATTGTTGAAGTTCTCATTGGTTCAGTCACACTGCAAGTTGGGAGTGATGTGTCTTTATATTCCGTCAGCTATGCTTGGGGTATGCGGGGGAAGGGGTTCCCCGGTCAATTAAAGTTGTAGCTGTTTATGGGACAAGTTTGCGGGATGTACGGATTCATATGCTTATTTAAATATGGCTGACGCGACTCGAGGTGCTGGATATCTAGCTGCGGTGGCCCACTTCCGCCTCGGGCCGGGAGTGTGAGCTGCCGCCACAGCCCTCAATGGGTATGACCCAAACAGAATTATTGTTGTTGCTTTCGATGGTTGGGATGGGGGGAGGGATTATTGTGTCTTTGGTGGGTTGGGGTTGCCAAAGTGGGTGGGGGGTTTGAAACCTGGGCCCACACTACGCTTGAAATTGCCGATATGGGGTCCCGCTTGTGATTTAGTGCATGTTGCGCGGCTGGCGCATTCTGTGATGTTGGAGGAGGATGCTGGCACGATATTACCCAATTGCTTGACCGAATGACGGGAGAGGCCTACACGTGCATCACGTGGAACGTGAGAGGCCTGAACACGCCCAAGAAAACCAGGCAGGTGCTTGCATATCTAGATCGACAGGGTGCACACATCGCTATATTACAAGAAACACATTTGACGACACACACAGACAGATCCATTGCACGTCGTTGGGCTATCTTCCGATTGGCCTCCTCGTACTCCAATTACGCTTGAGGAGTCTTAATACTTGTAAAGAAAGGTACACCGTTTCAACCCCTTGACACGTGTGTTGACAAGGAGGGCAGGTGGGCGGTGGTTAGAGGTCGACTAGGAAGAGTGGATGTCACTATAGCCAACGTCTATGGTCCAGTGGTTGACGAGCCGGCATCCTACTTATCTATGTTTCAAACGCTTCGAACGTGGCCGGAAACGGCATTACTGTTGGGGGGGATATGAATGTGTGTCTGAACCCACGAATGGATAAATCTGCAAAAGCCGGTAATCGCATGCTTAAAGTGGCCCAATGTATACGTGACTTTATGGAAGAAAGGGGACTGGTGGATGCTTGGTGCGCGCGGCATGAGGGAGTGAAAGAGGGGACACACATTACACCTGCGCACAATACATGGTCACGTCTGGATTATTGGTTATTAGATGGGGTAGCTAATGGCTGGGTGACGGAGGCCAGGGCACTGCCAAGGACCCTTTCAGATAACAATTCGGTTCAGTTGAGAATCTCTGTGCCACATGACGTACGCCGCCCCTTCACGTGGCGGTTTCGAGCGGACTCCCTGCTAGATCCAGTTTATGAAGATACAATTAGGAAAGAGATAATGCAATATTTTGAATTGAATGAGGGAACAGTTGATAGTGCAGGCACTCTATGGGAGGCGTTCAAAGTCACTATAAGGGGGGTGTGCATAAGCACGTCAGCTGGCATCCTGCGGGACCTGAGGGGACAACTACGCCGTACGGAGGACAAGCTACGTGGCTTAGAAGCATTGTATGCTGAGTCACCCACGCCGGAAACACTAGCACACATCAGGGAGTACATTGAGGAATACAATTCACTTGCAGAATCCGAGGTGAGATATATTTCGAAGAGATTTGTGGCGAGAGCATATGGGGAGGGTGGGAGACCTGGTAGGGTTCTAGCAAGCAGGCTTCGGGAACGAGAGGTCACCCTCCTGATAGAACAAATAATAGATAACGATGGGGGGGCTCATTTTGCCCATAAGGACATAGTGGGTCAATTCCGTAGCTTTTATGAAGCGCTATACACCTCCTGCAGCGATTTCTCCGAACCCGCCTTAGATGAATACTTAGCTGACCCTGCATGCGCCTGGTTGTCCGATGCCCACAATTTCTTAGCCTACCCATAGACGAGGCAGATGTCAAGGAGGCCATCCTCTCTTTACCTAATAAAAAAGCTCACGGGCCCGATGGGCTGACGGCGGAATTTTATAAGCAATTTGTGGAACTGCTCGTACCTCATATACTAGCGGTGTATGCGGAAGCGCATGAGGTCGGTTATCTTCCGCCGTCTTTGCGCCAAGCGCTTATTATCACTCTACTAAAAAAGGGTAAGGATCCTTCTAGATGCGATTCTTACCGCCCTTTATCTTTAATTAATATCAACGCAAAAATTCTTGCGAGGATCCTGCCCACCAAACAACATCCTTTGATGCCCCTCTTGGTTTTACCTGACCAGTCGGGCTTCATCCCGAATAGATCCACGTCCTGCAACCTCCGTAAAATATTTGCCATGTTCCATGTACTAGACCCTGACCTGCCTGCTTTGGCCGTGCTCCTGGATGCGGCCAAAGCGTTCGACTCAATTGAGTGGGGTTATATGCTGTCCATATTGCGCAGGATGGGTTTTCCCCCCGTTTATATCAAATGGATACAGATTCTTTACACAGACGCATCGGCTAGAGTGCGGGTGGGTGGCCTTACCTCGGATCCGTTTAACATACAGAGGGGCACCAGACAAGGATGTCCCCTTTCCCCTTTCCTTTTCGCCATTGTACTTGAACCCCTTATGTGTAGAATACGTCAAAACCATAGGGAGGTGGCTCTAACTTTTAATAACAGGCCGGTGGCTATATCGGCTTATGCGGACGATATGGTCTTATATATACGAGAGCCACAACATCACCTATCACAGGTAATACGAGAATATATCCGCTTTGGTTTGTTCTCAGGGCTGACCATTAATTGGGGGAAGTCTGTCATAGTTTCCCTCACGCCTGCTACCAAACTACCCCAGGTGGAATATCCCTTGCTGTGGGCAGAGGACCCGGTTAAATACCTGGGCATCTGGACCCATCGGGACCCGGAGATGGTAATTCGGGAAAACTATGGAACAGCTTACACTACCTTGGTCCAACAGGTGGATAGGTGGGTCGGCCTCCCTTTATCCCTAGCGGACAGAATTGCAGAAATCAAAATGGTGGTGCTGCCTAAATTCTTATACTTGTTTTGCAATATCCCCATTCGGTTAAATGAAAACAATTCTTCAAAACTGTGCAATCACAACTGCTCCGTCTGGTATGGGGTGCGAAGCCACTGAGAATTAGTTGCAGTGCGCTCACACTACCATTTGAGGGGGGGGATTCTGTGCCCCAGACTTTTACGTATATTACCTGTGTGGGCTAGCTCAATTTGCGTTCCTTTGGTTTCGTCCGCATGACTTTATTCCCCATGTTGCGGTCGAGGAGGGCGATGCGGGAGAGATCCCTCTACGTGGCATTATAACACTCACTCATAGACATACACCTAGATCCGAGATAAACACCATAGATGCCACGATCACGGCTTGGCAGGGTACCGGCGGGCGGACCAATAGGCTTCCGCTGTATGCTGCGCATCTGCCTATTGAGGAGCACAGTGCTAGGTCAGTGGCACAGGAACGGGGGCCGATCCGGGCACTCAGAGAAGCGGGTATACAGGTTATGGGGTATTTGTACAATGAGGGGAGGTATTTCACCAACGAATATCTAAGCTATATCTCTAATCCCACTCCACTGTTCACATACACTTGTTATCGACTGCGCAGGGCCGTAAGAGACCATTACACATCCTTCCCAGAGGAACCGGCGGCTTCGAAAGCACTACAGCTGGTTCTTACAGTGGTTACGAAGAAGCATCTGCTCACTAAATTATATAGGGCTGTACAAGAAGAGACAGAGGTTGGGGTGGTTAGAGGTCTGGAGAGATGGAATAGAACTCTTGATCCGCAGGTAACGGTTGAAATGTGGGAGCAGATATGCAGGGTTACGGGGAAATTAACGGCCAACAGCAACTTACGCATTATACATCTGAAATACCTGCACCAAACATACCACACCCCAACCAGGCTGCACAGGATGGGACTTAGAGAAACGGACTGCTGTAGGCGATGTGGGCAGGAGGGAGCAGACTTTGTGCATCTGGCATGGAGTTGCCGGCGGGTACATTCGTACTGGACGGCAGTTTTAGAGATATTATACACTATGACTGGGCTACGATTGGAATGCTCCCCGGTGCTTTGCCTGCTGGGGTACGTAACTGGGGCCAAGGGGGTCACGGGGCACTTTATTAGGGTTGCCTTGTTGCTGGCTAAGCGGAGAGTGCTATAAACCTGGGATGGTAAGCAATGCCCAACAACTGTCAAATGGTTATCTGACCTGGTATACTGCAATGAACAATTGACCCTATATGAGGAAGAGCTCCCCACGAAATCCCGACCTAGGGATTTATGGGGTCCCCTGCGGGAATATTTACTAGACCGTAGTGAACAAACTGAGGGGGTTGCTGGCGCTCAAGATGGGTGACCTGCTAAATGTACTATGACGAGGAGGTGGTCCAATGCATACATGTGTGCCTGACGACATCACTTCACAACCCGGACGCATGTTCACTTAAAGCGGCTGGGCATGTTGACACAATTGTATATCATGAATGTAGTGGAGGGCCCAGGCGGGGGGGGGAGGGGGAGACAGGGTGGCGGTGGGTTTTTGCTGTTAGGATATGCACTATGTACTTGATGGAATTAACAATTGATGATGAATGCTTAAGAAAATGTACTTGCGGTGTTAACTTGAAACTAATAAAAAAAAAAAGTTTAGCAGAGCCACACGAGGTAGACTGTGGCAGTACTATGGGTACACTACCACCTTCGAGGGTCGCACCCTGTGGATCGGACACTGAACGCAATGAGCATGCAGTCAGCATGTCACAAGAGAGAGATGCGACACTGGCGACAAAACAGGTCACCTTGGACCTCGCAACGGTGACTCCACTCACCATCAACTAGATGCTTACGAGTATCAAGGTTCCTGCATTTCGGGAATCACAAGCCTTAGCTGCAGGCAAGATTTCTGGGCTCTGCACTAGACAATCTGGTCTCCAGGTAGAAGTCTTAAGCCCACGCTCACACCACGCTACCCATTGGGATTTAGCAGCCGATGTGGCCACTTGAGAGGATACCATTCTCCATATGCAAGGTAGATGGTGTATATTCCTCACAGAAGATCTTTGATGCCCCTTGTGGTAAATAAATAAATAATACCTCTCTTTTTGAATGCATAAATCAATAACAGATAGCTCAATAAATAAGAGTCAGGATTCGAGGTAGTAGGAGTTTTGCAGGTTTAATACAGCATAAGGACAGGAACAGGACAACCTGCACAGGAATAGGATGGCAAGCCCTGGCAGCGCTGCCGGGGTCAGGATCTGGACCAGAAGGCTAGCGCGGTCTTTAATAACAGTACATGAGCATATATACATAACGCAAACACATAGCATTACATTGCAATAGGCGTAGCAGTGGGTGGAGCAATAGGCATGACGCGTAGCAGTCGCGAAAGATAAGGGTGAAAAGAGGTGTAACAGGGCGTATACATAGACATGTGATGCAAACGTAACAGAATATGTCATGAATGGGGTGGAAACCATGGAGGGGGCTACCAAAGGAGCCGGGACCTCTAACCTGATGGTGTGCGCAAACTGGCAATGACGTGTTACTAGGAGAAGCTGGGGGCTATGAACTCTGTGCTAGGAGCAGAGACTGAAGTCTGGAGAGTCAGGGCGACATGCACCTAAGTAGTATCTAGTATCTGATATTTAGAGAACATGTTGATAGAATCCAAAAGTTATCGGGGTAAAGGCTAACAGACTCTAGGACTGGAGCATGCATTATTCTACATGTAGTGCGTGATGAAGAATATTAAATGACCATTAAATGCAGTATTTCTCTTACATGGAGACGTAGAGGCTAGACAATGACGGAAACTATTGATGCGATTCAGTAGCTTTAGGAATGCAGAGAAGGAGGGCTGTACTGATAACTGGAATCATAACATACTCTTGACAGACTCAGAGGCAGAGCCAAGCTGAGCCGGGCACTGCGAGGCAGGAAGTAAGTGAAGGGTCGAGGATACAGGTGGGGGCTGTATCGCTCCTCAGCGAGGCTTCAGGAGACAGGAGCTGAATCTGGTGTCCGGGCCCTTTTGAGGCCTAGAAACGGGGACTTTACAATGGAATAACGTGCACACTGAGAAACGTGGCAACGTAGCTTTACATAGGCCTGATATTCGTAGTATTCACGAGAACTGGAAACTGACATACTAAAGGTGGACACAACTATAATTGCGTCTTTAATCAAACATGGGGAATACATATGCATATTAATCATGCACAGATAACATGATGGAGGACGCGTAGGGACACAGAACATGGCAAAATTTACTTTTCCACATTCCCTCCTTGTCACTACGTTTCCTTCAGGAAACATCAATATTCATGATACCATTTATCATTTCATACAGTATCATTTGCTCGTCTCGAATTTTCTTGGAACGGGTTCTAGAACGGGGCTGGGGACTAGGAATACAAGAGGTAGCACAAATGCCGCAAATCGCAGGGCCACATTGTATACAGAGGCAGCAGCTGAATATGATCGCTACTGCAATACCTAGAAAGGACAAGACTTTCCATCCCCAGGCGGAAACTATATTCCAGAACCAACCGGACCATGTCCAGGTGCCTGGATTTTGGTGTAACAGATGGGCAATTTTATGAAGTCTGGTTATAGCTGAATAAACAGACGGCGCGTTATTTGGAATGAAAATGCAGCAACTAGATCCGATGACTCTACATGCCCCGCCCCTATCGGCCAGTATGACGTCAAGGACGAGACGATTTTGCAAAACTACAAATCTCATGGCAGATTGCTCTTCGGTTAAGTTACCTAGAGCAGAGGCAGTCTCATTCACTACTGCTTCAAGGGTTCTTGTTAATCTACGGATTAGCTTACTATTCTGAATAGGTCCTATAAAGAAGAAGAAACCTCTATTGAAATCTGTATACTGTTCTAGAGCAGTTTCAGTATAATCGACAATTGGGGACTCGATCTCCCTTCTATGTCTTATGTGTACTAGATGTGTGTTTCTATGATAATCAGATGGGGCTAGGAAAACAGGTGGCAGTAGGAAGGCAATGTAACAGGTTCCCTCCCAGTCAAGGGGCAGACGAACATATGCGGTTTGACCACAAATAAAATATGAATGACGTGAAGCTTTGAAAATAGATTTCCCACTGTCACTATACTTGACAATAGTAGTACAATCGCTATGTCCTACGTGTGTAGAACCATTATTTCGGACACATAATTCGCCTTTGACTGGTAGTACTGAAATTGCAGGTAAGTCTGGAGTAGTATCAGACTGAACATTCAGGACCATGAAATTCAAAGAATAATTACCTAAATTATACACTTCATTTTCTAGATCTAACCCGGTTCTGTGGGGAAGACATGTACTGTTAAGAAAAGACATATCTGTTGAGGATGACGTTAACGTGGACCATGCTCCACACGAACCATTATGTGAAAAAGGATAAGGAAAGAGTGGCAGAACTCCCTTCGGTGTCTGAAAAGGGGGGAGTCGACCACACACCCAACAATTAGTGGCATTGCTGGTCTGGTGTGAATAATGTAACATGCGGATAAAAGAATTATTTCGCATAGCGAGGCGGTAAGAGAGTTCATGAGGAGGCAGATCACTAAACGTGTGCTCTACCGTAACATTAGTAGACTTATTTACATGAGAAACTGGAAAATACAGGTAAAATGCATAACTGGTGCAGGAAATCATAATGCTGAGAAATAATATGAAACATAGAAAAACGATACATCGGATTGAGTTTTGACTAACTCTCTCACTATGGGGGTCTATTTTATACATGTCAGAAACAGTCTAACCGTTTCACCTAGGGGAGGACTTAGACAATCAAACTGGCTGACTTATTTTACTAGACCGGAGTTTCAACTTATACTCCTGCTGCGGAGTTTTCTCTAACAGGGAGGATGCAGTATCATTGTTCTTTGCGGGACAGTCCTTGAGAATAGTACTTTGGCAGTCTTTCAAATCCTGAGAAATGTTCTTTGAAACGGGCTTCAATCCATAAAATTTCTTTATGTGCGAAAGGTGCACCCAGCCTTTGCGTCCCTCCAACTTCACGGCTGTGCGGGTGGCGAGGAGGACCTGTCGGGGCTCCTTCCAGCGAGGCTCTAGCGGACTTGAGCGGTCAAAATTTCTCACTAAAACCATGGATCCGGGAACGATTTCATGCGGTGCCACCTCGGTATTGTCTGGAAATGCGGCGGCAACCTGTGAACGACAAGAGTTGAGGGCAGACATCAAGGAAGCTAGGTAATCTGTCAGCATATTACTTGAAACATCGGTAATACTTCGGGGTCTGGGTGTACCCCACATGTTAGGGGGGCGGCCGAAAACGACCTCATACGGGGACAGACCTGATCTGGAATGTGCGACCATGCGCATATAGAACAAAGCGACTGGCAGAGCTACTAGCCAGTCCACACCTTTCTCTTTACATACTTTGGCGATGCGGATTTTCAGGGTCTGGTTATGTCTCTCTACGAGACCTGCTGCTTCAGGATGGCGTACACAATGGAACTTCCACTGGTACCCTAACAAAAGGGAAACATGCTTCATTAACTCTGAGGAGAATGGCTGGCCGTTATCAGAATATACGACCCTAGGGAGTCCATAACGGGGGAAGAACTCACGAACCAACTGCTTGGCAGTGGTCGCGGCTGTGTAATCTGGGACTGGATATGCTTCTGTCCACCTGGACAAAGCGCATACAACTACGAGGACATACTTGAAACCTCGACATCGCTCCATCTGAATATAATCCATCTGGAGGACTTCAAAAGGGTGGTCAGGAGGTTGGAATCCACCTTGTTCCACCGGGACACTTTTACCTGGATTAAACTGACAACATATCATACAGGTACGGACTTTCTGCTTGGCTGCAGCTCGTAAATGCTTGTTGAACCAAATGTTCTGGATACTGTCTAACATAGCTTTTTCTCCTAAATGTGCTGGACTATGTGCGGTATTGATAATGACTTGAACCATAGAGTCGGGGAGAAACCATGTGGCTTTTCCTTTCGTCACCCATCCTTGATCTGTCTGGACCCCTCCTTGTTCGGACCATTTCTTGATTTCTTCGGGAGTAGCATGTAACTGTATATCTATGACATCTTGAGTAGGGTCCTTAATTGTCATACATATAGTCGGATCTAGAGTGTGTGTCATGTTAACTGGAATGTCTGGAGTCTGAGCTGTAAGCTTGGCTGTGCGATCTGCTAGATCGTTACCCTGGGAAATAATGTCAGTAACTTTCGTATGTGCTTTGCATTTCATGATAGCAATGGATGTCGGTAAATGTATTGCATCTAACAGAGCTTGAATAAGGAGACCATGCTGAATCTTGGTTCCATGAGAAGTCATGAAACCTCTCTCCTGCCAGAGCACTCCAAAGTCGTGTACGACTCCAAATGCGTAGCGTGAATCTGTGTAAACATTAACTTTCAGGTTCTTGGCGTGTATGCAGGCTTGTGTCAGAGCAACTAGCTCTGCTGCTTGAGCGGACAGGGTGTCAATACGGTGTGTCTCAATAACTTCAGTGTCAGTGGTCACTGCATACGCGGCGACTAGTTCTCCTGTACTTGTTCTCATGCATGAACCATCCACATAAAGTGTCAGGTCAGGGTCTGGTAACGGAATATCGGTCAGGTCTTGTCTTGGCTTTGTCGTAATGTTGACTACTTCCACACAGTCATGTGTGGCAGGATTTGGATTAGCTGATGGTAACAGTCTAGCAGGATTGAGAACGTTGCAGCGTCTGATTTCTATGTGTGGCTGAAACAGTGTCAATTCATAACCTGTTAAACGTGCAATTGTCAAGTGCTGAGTTTGTGTTCGGTTTAAAAGAACTTCCACGGAGTGTGGAACTTGTACTGTCAGGGAGTGTCCTAATACTATGGAATCACTTTGTCTGATAGCTAGTGCTGTGGCTGCAACTGACTTGAGGCACGCAGGCAGAGCCTGGGCTACAGGATCTAATGTGCTCGAAAAATAGGCACATGGCTTGTATTGTCCTGCTTGATCTTGTGTGAGAACAGATAATGCTGTACCTTCACGTTCTGTGACGAAAAGTGTAAAAGGCTTACTGTAGTTTGGTGTAGCTAGAACTGGAGCTTGGCATAAAGCTTTCTTTATCTCATTGAAGCTAAGTGTGTGTTCAGATGTCCAAGGGAGAACAGTCGGTACGGCTGCCTCCTGTGCCGTTAACTGTATCAGTGGCTTGGCTAGAAATGCATACTGAGGAATCCATTGTCGGCAATAAGAAGTAAGGCCGATAAAAGCACGTACCTCCTTCTGGGTCTTGGGCTGAGGAAGACTCGCTATTAACTGGATACGGTCAGGTGTCAACTGCCTACCCCTCTTGGACAGTAAGTGTCCTAAGTAGACCACTTGCTGGACACAGAATTGAAGCTTTGAAGGGGACACCTTGTGCCCCATCTCGGCTAGGAAATACAGAACTGTGAGGGATGCTCGCTCGCAAGCACGTTCAGAACGGGCTGTGATCAATAGATCATCGACATACTGGAGCAGGGCAGTGTCAGTTGGCATGTGAACATTATCAAGTTGTCTCTTAAGTGCTTGACTGTAAATACTAGGGCTTTCTGTGAAACCTTGAGGAGCTCGTGTGAACATATAGCTCCTTCCATTTAAACAGAATCCGAAAAGAAACTGGCTGTCTGGATGAATGGGAACACTGAAAAACGCGTTCTTGAGGTCGATTACAGTAAAGAACGTGGCTTCGGAATCAATGGCTGTTAATAGGGAAGAGATATCTGGAACAACTGGGTACTGAGGAATAATACATTTATTAAGTTCTCGTAGGTCAATCACTAATCGATATACTGGGGGTGCATTTGGATCAGTACGTTTCATGACTGGAATGATCGGAGAATTGCATACATTGGAGTCAGTTTCTACAACCACTCCTTGAGCGATGAGCTCGTCAATAATTTTGGATAAGGCTGCTACAGCCTCAGGTGGCAATCTGTACTGTCTGATTCGTGGTAACACTACACCTGGCTTGAGAGTCACACGATGGGGTGTGATTTGCATGTAACCTACATCAGTTGGACCTTGCGCCCATAAATGCTGCGGAACATTAGACAATCTGGGATCAAAATCTCGTAATACATAGTGACCCTTAAAGTCACGCAGGAACAGACGTATTCCCTCTGGGGAACAGCATATAACTGCACCTAATTCTTTCAGTGTTTTAATGCCTAATAGATTTTCTGGACATGACTTAGTAAGTAACAGATCAGTAGTACGGGACAATGGACCTACTTCTAGAGTAACTGGCTTTGATATTTCATTTACAATGGGTTTTCCTGAAAATCCAAGAGAAACATTTCTTGAGCCTGAGAGCGGAGCCCCTGGAACTTCGGCGTGGCTAATTGTGGTCCTACTTGCCCCTGTATCAATCAAAAACTTTCTGTCTTTCCCTAATACTTGACTGTGAACATAGGGACCTTCTTGATCTACAGGTATCTCGATGAGAGGCAAGCCTACCTCCCTCTCTAGGCTGTTTCATGAATACGGCTGATACTCTGGATACTCGGACTGTGCATACTGGTACATCTGCTGTGTAACATGCTGTGTTGCAGCGATGGGCTGCGGTGCTGTAACTGTCTGTGGTGCATTCTGTGGCTGAGGAGTCTGTGAAACTTGTTCTTGTCTAGGTGGACGTGGTCTTTCTTTAGTCTTACCAGTAGCTATGTTGTGTTTCAGAACTGCACACTCGTTTATAAAATGACCTGGCTGTTTACAATAATTGCAGTTCCCTTTAACGGGAGCTGCAGGATGACTGGCTTGATTCGGACCCTTCTTCTGACTGTCTTGTGGAATAGATTGTGCAACTAGTACTTTCATTTTCGTGTCTTTCATACGCTTTCTCTCGTGTTCTTGTTCTTCCCTGATTCTATTCTGGTGGTATTGGAGCATCTGTAACATCTGGGACGGGGTATTAGCTTGCCAGGTACTTTCGACTTTCAAAACTCGATTTTTAATTGGTGGACTTGAATTCTCGACTAATTTAGTAACAAAAAGGTGAGGGTATGACTCACTACTTGTCTTGAGGCCACTGTTGATGCTAAAACATTTCTCAAATCTAGAATAAAAATCACTAATGTCTTGTTTCTGTTTACAGGCTGAGATTGCATCCCAGTCTTCCTTTTTCGTTGTTAACAATCTGGGTAAAACTTGAATCAATAGTTCAGGTAATTCTTTACATTTCGCTCCAAGACCGGTACCTGGTACTCGTGCCTTATCTTCAGCTTCTATAACTGCCCAATCTATCTTTTTCTCTCCCACCTCCCATTCTTTTTCCTTGAGCTTTTCATACACCCCTGCGGGCAGCAGAACCTTTAACATTTTAATTATATCTGGATACGTGTATTCTCCCATACGGAGCATGTCTTTTAATTCTCGATGGAACCCTGCTGGATCTTTATCGTGACAGGGAATTAATTTTTTCATCTCTAAGAGTTCCATCTTTGTGATCGGGGTGTAAACAAACACTCGTTCTAGTTCGCCACCCGTTCCTCTAACTGGGTGGACTTCTCGTAACGGATTCTGTCTCTCCATGTAAAATGGTTTACTTTCTGGGGGTGAGACATGAACAAAATGCGGGTTCAAAAACGTTCTATATTTGTGACGCTGTTCTAGAATGACACTAATTAAATCGGTACCTAGACCTTTCCATCTATACTGGAGTAACTCGTTCAGGATATCATGTAACGGGCCTGGATCAGAGTGCTGACCCTCATACAATGTAATGAGGTGCTGGATCATATACATACCCACCAGTCGCTGCTCGGCTGGGGGCAGTTTCAGAAACATTTGTGCCACTATTTCGTCTGGAAAAGTGGTAGAATCAGTAATCCATCGGACTGCTGATCGGGCTAGTTCTTGTTCATGCATAGTACTTAACTCACTGTAACCGATTCGTGATTTCAGAATGTGATCGGTAGCTTGAAACACTTGTTCTAGAGAACCTTGTTCTGGTGCTGGATGATGGAAAGTTGACTTGTGTTCTAGGCGTAAATGGCGATCTGGAAATCTAGATTTTCCTACATACGCTATTCTGGCGGGATTCTCGTCGTCTACCTCTTCAGTATCAGAGTTACTTTCTTTCTCGCTTACTTGTGCTGCTTTACGCTGTTCGTGTAACTTTATTATTTCTTTACGGATTTTCTTGTACATACTTTCCATAGCACTGATGGTCTTGTGCTTACCCTCGGCTATATTATCACTCCACTTTGTCAGGGTTCTCATTTCGACTTGATCTTTGGACGGGTAATCTTGTTCTCTTATTAAACAATTAATCAAAAACTTTAGTATCATGAGCTGGATCTCAGCTTTCCTTTGAGACATGACTTCGCCAATGCTTTCTGGATCATCCCCTGTACGGATGAAACGATATATTCTGTCTAGATCTTCTTTCATATTCGGTAGGGTGACTAGATACTCGGCCACCTTTCTTACGCGTAATGAATATAAAACCATATTATCCTCGCCTGGGACTGGATCATAGCCGCATTCATTAAGGGCTTTTCTTATTTCTGCTACAGACTGATATCTGGGCGTACGCTGTGACGCTTGAGCATGTAATTCGACTAACGTTAAGCGCTTGTGTGGCGGCGGGGTTTGAGGAGGACCTCCTCCCGCGGCCCCTAAACTAGAGTCGTCTACTGATGCTCTTCGTCCTGGCAGAGTGGGAAATGGAAATGCAGACTGGACTTGTATGGCGGGCTGGACCGGGGGTACCGTAACAGGTACTCCGGTGTCTGGAGGAGCGGGAAGTGCCTGATTTACAGGGAGTGGCGGAGTAGTAACAGGATTTGCATATTCTGGGACTGTGTCGTCCAAATAGGACGAGATGAAAATATCAGCTGCGGTCGGTTTGTGACGTAGCTTGGTCGGAACTAATGGTGGCGGAAAGTTACTGGATGCCTCCGGGGTCGCTTTTGGCAAGCCCTCGGCAAGAAGAGGATACATACCCTTAATAAGAGCATGCCTCTGTCTGTCTGACTGTTCGGTTTTAACTCGTTCACCAATCTCGATTAATTCCCTTTCTTGTGCTCGTTCTAAGGATTCTCTACTTAGTTCAGATTTTCTGATTTCTTTTTCGGTTCTTTTATGAGATTCTTTGCGCCATAACTCAATGGCATCTTTCTGTGACTGTCTGGCTTTCTTTTTCCATAATGCTTCTTCTACTCGCATGATGCACTCGGCATCCCATGTGCCTGATACAGGCCATCTATACTTTTCCTCTAACTGTTTGGTATACTCGACCCATAAATCTAGATACAATATGGCGCTTATGCCATGCTTCTGATACATAAAATGACCTGGACTGTCCCTAGGCGGGACAGGAACTGCTGCTTCTAGCAGACCTTTTCTAGTTCTTAACTGACGCAGTTTTGAAAAGAGCGGCATGACTGAACTATAATCTGGACATAATACAATACACAATAAACACGAGAATCACTTCGCACTCATACCACGACATTAAAATACATGAAGAACATTCAGAATAACAGTTCGGACAGAATACTACCTGGAATACGGAAAACAGAATACATGAATTTTCTCGAGAACAGAACTGACTAGAACAGGAACTAGATGCACTGCTGAAACAGTACGAAACTTACCGGTCTCATACAGAGACACGTCAGGACCCGCATCCACCGAAGTGGACACTTCGTTTTGTGGGACTGTGTACCACCAACCCACGGACCAGAGTCAATTAGATTGACCCTGTCTAGATACTACCCCAGTAATGGTACTCACCGGGCAGCAAGAACGGAAGGCCTCAGACTGGACGGGACTGCTTCGACGCCGGACGGACGAACTTCGGACTTCTGTTACGGGTGGGCCTCCGGATACCTCGGACCTTGGACTCTCGGCTTGGGCTCTGGTCGGGACTCGCCGCGTTCCTCCACCGTCTCGTCTGGATGCTGGACCGCCTCCTCCGTCTCCTCCGTGGGCCTGAGGGATACTTGAAGCAGAAATATCTGCCGGTGCGCAGAAGAGTTCCGTCACGACTGCAGAGGGTCGGCGTGGCTTCACCGACGCGTGGGGAAAGGGCAAGTCCCTATTCGGGCGCCATTATGTGGTAAATAAATAAATAATACCTCTCTTTTTGAATGCATAAATCAATAACAGATAGCTCAATAAATAAGAGTCAGGATTCGAGGTAGTAGGAGTTTTGCAGGTTTAATACAGCATAAGGACAGGAACAGGACAACCTGCACAGGAATAGGATGGCAAGCCCTGGCAGCGCTGCCGGGGTCAGGATCTGGACCAGAAGGCTAGCGCGGTCTTTAATAACAGTACATGAGCATATATACATAACGCAAACACATAGCATTACATTGCAATAGGCGTAGCAGTGGGTGGAGCAATAGGCATGACGCGTAGCAGTCGCGAAAGATAAGGGTGAAAAGAGGTGTAACAGGGCGTATACATAGACATGTGATGCAAACGTAACAGAATATGTCATGAATGGGGTGGAAACCATGGAGGGGGCTACCTAAGGAGCCGGGACCTCTAACCTGATGGTGTGCGCAAACTGGCAATGACGTGTTACTAGGAGAAGCTGGGGGCTATGAACTCTGTGCTAGGAGCAGAGACTGAAGTCTGGAGAGTCAGGGCGACATGTACCTAAGTAGTATCTAGTATCTGATGTTTAGAGAACATGTTGATAGAATCCAAAAGTTATCGGGGTAAAGGCTAACAGACTCTAGGACTGGAGCATGCATTATTCTACATGTAGTGCGTGATGAAGAATATTAAATGACCATTAAATGCAGTATTTCTCTTACATGGAGACGTAGAGGCTAGACAATGACGGAAACTATTGATGCGATTCAGTAGCTTTAGGAATGCAGAGAAGGAGGGCTGTACTGATAACTGGAATCATAACATACTCTTGACAGACTCAGAGGCAGAGCCAAGCTGAGCCGGGCACTGCGAGGCAGGAAGTAAGTGAAGGGTCGAGGATACAGGTGGGGGCTGTATCGCTCCTCAGCGAGGCTTCAGGAGACAGGAGCTGAATCTGGTGTCCGGGCCCTTTTGAGGCCTAGAAACGGGGACTTTACAATGGAATAACGTGCACACTGAGAAACGTGGCAACGTAGCTTTACATAGGCCTGATATTCGTAGTATTCACGAGAACTGGAAACTGACATACTAAAGGTGGACACAACTATAATTGCGTCTTTAATCAAACATGGGGAATACATATGCATATTAATCATGCACAGATAACATATGATGGAGGACGCGTAGGGACACAGAACATGGCAAAATTTACTTTTCCACACCCTGATATCCCAGAGAGAAAAGGAGGCCCGCAGACAGGCTTTTCGAGAGCACACTTCCAGGCACCACATTTCAGCAGGTCTTGGCCCAGGCCAGCCACTATTCCAAAAAGGCCCCCTGTCCCATTTGAGGGCAGTAATCCTCCATGTGCACAACATAGACCTCTGGCAATGTGCACCACGCAATCCAGTTCTCCGATCCTGCATCCCCACAAGCATAGCTCACCCTTTGCTGAAGGATGGCACCCATAGTTATACTATTGTGTGCCTTTGAAGTTAGGGAGCTGGGGTAGGGTTTTCCCTTTGAGCCACAGATGTCTCCCCTAAAATAGGCTTGTCTGCCATGGGGTTGTGGAACGTAGATCTTAATCTTTAGTGGAGAATGGTCTGGCTCCAAGAGGCCAAGTGTCAAAAACCTTGGTCTCCTATCTATTCCATCCGATCCTCAAATGGCAGACGTCTGTCATTCCTATTGTATACCCCTAGTTTATGGGTCTTGCTGGGAATGCACTGATGTGCTCCCCTGGTCCTTGGTGTCCACTGTGACCAGGCACCACAGCACACTGGACTCAGATCACAAAAATGCCCATATTCCATAAGTTCCATTTCTAAGCAAATTATACCAACATCACCTTTCGGGTTTGGCACCACAAAACCATTATTAGGAAACATCATGAGGCTACTCCACTGCCATCCACTATTGAAGCCTAAAGCAATGTCAACCGCTTCCCCATGTTAACCTTTGGGAAGAGCGAGCCTCATAAGTAGTGAAAACACACACAGGTATTCCTTACTACCTGGTTGCATGTGCGCTATTGCGCACACTCGCTTGTATGGCAGGTTGGATACATAGTTCCTAGCACCAGAAATGCAAGTGCACCACACTAGTCTGCAATGACAGACTAGACGCAGGTATAACTAACAAGGGGGTTTATGAGCACGTACACCTGCAATGGCAGGCTGCACACGCAATCATGGGCACCATAGGTGCAGGTTAGTACACACAGTGCCCTGCACTCACGGGCTGCTAATACGTTTTTTGTTTTATTTCAGATTTTTATATAGCGCAAACTGGACCCGAAGGTATCAGAGCACCAGTTGCGCTACACAAGGACACATTCATTTTTTTGTTTGGAACGAGGAGATTAAGTGATTTGCCCAGAATCATAGGATGTTGAGCATCTTTACAGAGACTCGAACCTGGTTCCCCAGACTTGATATCAGCCGCCCTAGCCATTAGACCACATCCTCTCCAGTTTACTCAGTAACAATGCGCGTGCGCACCCACAGGTCTGTCATGACGGGCCGGCCCCATAGGCTTAACCAGCCCTAGCACAAAGGGTGTAAGTGGGTGTACACCTCCCGGTCTGACCAGCCAGACATGGTTTGACCTCTAATGAATGCGATCACGCACACCTGACCTGCGATAGCGGCTAGGCACCTAGCCACTAGCACCATTGGTGCAAGCGCTCTAATACAGGCCTGCCTTGGCATGCCTGATTCGGGTCTTAGCACACCGGGCGTACAGGTATGCACTCATCGGTCTGCATTGGCAGACCGGACACCTATCCAACTCACTACAGGTCCCAGGGCGCAACCTTATGTCGTCGATGGCAGTTGGGACATGTATTCAAAACAGCACGAGGGCCTGTGCGCGCACCCAAGTCTGTATGGCAGGCTGGGCGCTTAATCACACTCCACAGGAGAAAGTGCGCATTCCCAGGTCTACATAGGCAGACTGGCCCATGTCACAAAAAACCATGTCCGCGCGTCTTCCTACCTGGTGTAAGAAGGCATGCTCCCTTCCACACTGCCTCGACAGTGACAACTTCTTCAGAGCCCTGACGCCCCAAGAGAGAATCAACAACCTCGTAGGAGTATCCTCCTGGGAGAGCCGAACTCCAAGGCAGGCAGGGGAAGCCCCCGTTGGAGGGAGGTTGGGGGGCAGGGATGCAGGAGGAGGGGGGGTTGCAGGGGGTTCTCATTACCTGGGCAGGGAACACGCATCCGTACCTTCCCAGCCTTCAGCCTACCACCCCTCCCCTGGAGGCCTTTAGGGCTTCCCTGGGGAGTGCCCTCCTGGTATGAGATGACCCACTCAGGGTTGGCTGAGGCATAAGTGATGCCAACCTAGGCAGGGGCACAATTGCTCCCCACAGGCACAAGCACAATGCATGGTTGGCCGGCTATCGGGTGGGTGACACATTCAGTGTTATGTCCCCCCTACTAGCCAGTGCCGTACCAGCCCCAGGTATGTGTTGTACATTTTTGCGGGCGCACAGAGATATGGCACCTGAACTCATTGCGTACGCAACCCTCCTCCCAATACGGGCACGCACACCTTTCCTCTGCAGTTCAGGGAGAAGATGCCCAGGTTCAAAAGGTTATGCAGAGAGAGTCGGCAAAGATTAGGAGGAAAAGGTTTTGGTAGAATTTCCCCTAAGAAAGGCCATGTCCAACAATAATCCTCCAATTTATAGTCCTGTTTTCCATCTTGCAGTTTGCCTTCTTATTCAATTTCTGACAATTAATTGAAATATGACGCATCCTGTTCTCCCAGTCCCTAGATGTTGGTGGGGCCTGTGCTGGAGCTTGAGGAGATTAAGGTGCCACCAGTATTGTTGAAGGTGGTGAAAGGTGCGAGGGCAGTGAAGGCATTTTTTGGTGGAGGTGGCAGCAAGGAAGGACCAGGAAATGAGCCAACTGAAGGCTACCCAACAGGCACTTGCATAAGCTCTCACTCCTTGTAGTAGCATCGAAGATAATATGATGGTGGAGGATTTTCAGATACAAACGTCTGTGGCTGAAAGTCATATTCTTAAAAGTCCTCTTCCTAATAAGCCTTGTCCTCGAATCCAAACATCTAGTGTACATCAAGCTATGGTGGCCTATACACCGCATTTTCCTGCCCTTAAAGTCAGCTTCAATATCCAATTCTAGAATCTGGGTTGACAGTTGTGCAGTCACTTTTAACAGAAAATAAGTAAAGTTGATTGGAAAAAGGATTTCTATAATTGACTGCCTTGTCGATGGGGTTGGTAACACAGTGGTAAATGCAGTCGTCGGGTGACTGCCACTGTCTTCGCAGATTAAGGTTGAAGGCTGTTCTTCCATCAACAGTGTTGTTGAAGTGTGAATGACACCATAAGTGTATTAGTCGATGGTGTCTTCCTCAACACTGGAAGTTGAAGTTGAAAGTAATATTGTCAACTGTATCATCAATGGGGTTCTCTTACTTATCATCGATAATGCCTGTATCATAGACTTCACAAAGGAGAAGTGGCCAATTGGACGGCTGTTGATGATAAAATCTTTTTTGTCGATGAGTAGGAAGGCTTTGTCGACGACAGTGAGGACAGCAATTCTGATAGGACGTCCTAGGAACAGGATTTATTCAAACTTTTTTTGAGGAGAGTAATAGTCACTCGGGGACACCACCACATCATTCAGGGACACCACCACATCACTCAGGGGCACCACCACATCACTCTGAGACACCACCACATCACTCGGGGACACCACCACATCACTCTTATACACCACCACATCACTCTAATACCCCACCACATCACTCAGCCCAACCACATCATCATTCAGCACCACAACAGCACTGTCCTTGCTTACTACCAACAAGCATTGCCATAGCCAATAGGACTCACATTAGGAAAGTGTAAGCTATTGGCTTTGTGAATAACAATGCTATTAATTTATATATTTTCAAAGCCAACACATATTTAAAAAATGTGTCATTTTGCAATACCAATAGCTCACACTTTCCTAATGCGAGACCTATTGCATTGCAAATGCTTGTTTTCTTTTGAGGAGATGTCTGCAGACACTTTAGATGTGAAATTCAGTTATGGAAACTTCACGTTTCCTTTTTTGTGCCACCTTTGGGGAAGTGCTTGATGGAGCACTATGTACTGAAGCATCTCCAGATGATGTGACATCTCTTTGTGAAGGGGCTTTTTTTCTTCAGTATATAAAGTACCAACCTCCTTTCTCTAGCCTTCAAAGTCTTGACTGCAAAAGCGCTACAAATATCACAGCAAAATGCTTTGTACGCTGGATAAAGGCAATAATTACACTGATCATGTTGGTTATCAGTGTAGATTTTCTTGTGCTCACAGTTATAGCAGGATTTGAAGAGAGAGCTTTTCTTCTTGTCAGTCATGATGGCAATCGATGACGAGGAATGATCCTCAAGGCACAGAAAATAAGAGTTTTACCATCAAAACAACTTCAAGGACACTGAAAGCTGAAGGCAGGGCTGGTTTAAGTCCAGGGAATATCAGGAAGATATCAGGATGTAGCCAGGATACAGTCAGACACAGGCTAGGGCAGAGCTTTTCTTGTAGACGGTGCACAATAGAAATCTGAGCTATGCTGGCCTCGGGAGAGTGGGGGGTAGAGAGCTCAGCACTTCCACCTCATTGTCTGAAGGTTGGTTTGTTTGAGGTGAGGTGAATATGCTACTAATTGCACCAGAGTTTCCCCTTCAGCCCCTTGGTTCACAGAATCCCTTCGACTGCAGCGACAACAGTGCAGAAACCTCGAAAGACGTTGGCGCCGCCACTACAACGACTCGGAAAAAATTATCTACAAAAGTGCCCTTTCTATATACAAAGATCTCATCATTACAGAAAAATCATCTTACTACACCTCTCAAATCACCCAGGCAAAAAACTCATCAAAAGAATTGTTCCAGGTGGTCACTCACCTTTCCAACCCCTGGCCCCCCGCTTTAATGGAACCCAATCCCTTTGCGACTCTCTCGCAAACATCTTCAAAGAGAAAGTCACTGATATTTTCTCAGCCGTTACCCTCGTCCCCTCTACTACTTCATCCAATCATCCTTCTAACAACAACATACCCAGCCTCCCGTTCTTTGAAGCCGTTACGGAGGAACAAGTCCATCGACTCGTCCTGGGCACTAAATCAGGTTCACCTTTAGACCCTTGTCCTCCCGCCATTCTTAATCTGACCCCTGAAGCCATCTCCCCTTCTTTGACGTCCATCTGCAATGCCATGTTCACAACGGGCATCTACCCTTCAGTCTGGAAGGAGGCTATCATTAAGCCGCTCCTAAAAAAAAAACCACTCTCGACCCCCTTCTCCCTGCCAGTTACCGACCCATCGCTTGTCTCCCCTTTCCAGCAAAGATTTTCGAAAAAGCGATGAACATGCAACTATCCAACTACATAGACAATAATAACTTATTGGATGAGACCCAATTCGGTTTCAGACAGGGTCACGGAACTGAGACCACGCTACTAAAAGCAGCAGACGAAATCAGAATGACCCTGGATAATGGAGGAGCCGCGGTATTGATAATATTGGATCTTTCTGCAGCTTTCGACACGGTCGATCATGCCATCTTGATCGACCGTGTCTCAGCTATAGGAGTTAAAAAACAATGCGAAAGAACTCCTCGCATCCTTCCTAGCTGATCGTCCCCAAACAGTCAAAATGGCCCACTTCACTTCCCAGACTTTCACCCTCCCTTGTGGCGTCCCACAGGGCTCCTCGCTAAGTCCGATACTATTCAACATTTATGTTTCGGACTTAGCGAGAGTAATAAAACCCTACGGAATTGCCCTGACAACCTACGCTGATGATACTCAACTTGTACTTTCTGTACATAGTAACGGTACATCAGTGGCAGCAAACTTTCAAACTGGAATGAGGGCTATCAGCTCCTGGATGTCATCAAATTGTCTCAAACTAAACTCTGATAAAACAGAGGGGATGACATTCGAGAAGCTGGACCCTATCTGGTCCCCTCGCTGGTGGCCATCGGAGCTAGGAGACCCCCCTCAACCTGTCACCAAGGTTCGCAACCTTGGAGTCATTTTTGATGACAAATTGACATTTCTTCATCATGTCAATTCAGTGGTCTCCTCATCTTTTTATATCCTAAAAAGAATAAAAAAACTGCTCCCTTACCTTCCATCATCGGCCGGTAGAACCTTAGTCAGCACCCTGGTTTTTTCCAAAACTGATTATTGTAATACCCTTCTCTTGAACGCTCAGAAAAAAGTCATTAAACAACTCCAACTAGTCCAGAACGCCTCGGCTAGAGTCCTTTTGAACGTCCCCAAATTCACATCCATTTCTTCTCACATCCGCCAACTTCACTGGCTCCCTGTCAGGAGCCGGACAATATTTAAGGCTCTGTGTATCACCTACAAAGCAGTCAACAACGTGGGTCCACAGTTCCTCAGAGCAGCCTTCTCTCCGCCTGAGCATTCAAGAACACTTCGCTCCTCCTCTGCACACCTGCTAAAAGTCCCGCGAACAAAAAAGGTCACCTGGGGTGACAGGTGTTTCACTATCTCATCATCCAAACTTTGGAACACACTGCCCCTCCACACCAAAACTGCCCCGCCCTCCTCAGTTTCAGGAAAAAACTAAAAACATGGCTCTTCCCATCATAACTTTCACCTCTGCGATGGTTCTGTATCCTGAGCGCCGAGACACCTCTGGGTATTTGCGCGCTTTAAAAATGGCACAAACATAAACATAAAACGTTTGATGAGACCTATGGACATTTTTCACACAGTTTAAGGCTTCCTAAATTTGCCGGGGATTTCCAGCCTGGCAACTGGGAATGGTTAAAGTATGTGAACATTTGAAGGATTCAATTCTAAAAAATAAACGATTTCCATAGAAAAAAAAGAAATAGTGTGACTAAAAGCCAGCCTATTAGTTCAATAGTTAACAGAGAAAGGTTCAGGTCCAGAAAAGGCTAAATCAGCATACCAGAATACGTGTACTGCCAAATGTGTAAAGAAGCAATGAAAACGCCGTTAGAAATTGTTTTTGAGGATGCCTTTTGTTGTTTATCATTATTATTCTTCAATAAAGCTTTCAAACATAAAAAAAACCTCCCCCCTTCCTTATAACCTTAAAATTCCCATAAAATGCTTTATCTCTTTTTGTCATTAGCAAATGTATTATTTCAGATTATGTTTCCGCATTTCTTGTGTCTTTTTGCTGATGCCTTTTGTTGTTTATCATTATTATTCTTCAATAAAGCTTTCAAACATAAGAACTTGTTTTTGAGGCCTGTAAGAGCAGAACATTGAATTTTTGATTTAGTGGAAGTGTACTATGAATACATGCGATGTCGCTGGTCATTTCCAGATATCACAAACAATAGAGAAACGGAAATTCCTTTCCCAATAGGCTGTGAATGTCTCGTCTTTCATTCTGTGGAGCAAGACTGGGTCTTTTCCCAGACTGGTAAAGATGTGGTTTTGCATTCTTTCTGTCAGGACAAAGTAGCTCCATTCTATCAATGATATACATTGGATCCCTTCCTGATCTACATCATAGAGACAAGAGCCCTGTATTGATTTCTTGCACTATCAATTACTCATTAATTCTTGCATACTAGAGATTAGAGATCTTTTCTGGGTGCCTTTACTTACTTCCATGTGTGCCATAGTCTGAATGTGAAGAGGGTGATCCTTGATAAACTTCCCAAACACATAACGCTTGCTGGCATACTCTCTTCCTAAATTGATCACCCTGGAGGAGAAATTATAAACATTTATTTACATGACAAAAATGTAATCTATCAAAAACATTGTTTCCTTTTCACAACTAGCACCAGCAGTGGGATTTTCTTAAACATGTGTTAGAGATGCTGCATATATCAGACAAACATTCCATAAATTATATAGCTGTACATTAGTATTACAATATAGCTTTTGCAGACCGTCTTGTACGGGACCGGTTATGTTGCAATTAGTCAGTTAATGACACCAACAACTGATATTAGGTGCACCACATGAGCAGAGCCAGTCCAAGGGCTTGTGCCAACCTAAGCAAAGTGAGATTGTACCATCTCCTCCTTTAACAACGGGGCTTGATCCCAAATAACAGAACAAATATGTTGAATAGTATGGATAATGACCCCCAAACCTTGAGCGTTTAGTAAGGCAGAATAAATAATTATGTGGCGCAAAACTATATCAGCCCCATAACAAGTAACCTATCTGTACCTCCCGTAGAGACATCCTTGTATGAGTTGAAGCATGTGTCTGTGGGGTCTGGTCTAGAATCCATGTCGTCAGGCTCAGGAAACATGACCTTTATGTAAGGGCCTTAATCTTTGAAGAACAAAAGTCATGTTTATAGTGAATCTTTTATTCCAAGTGTATAGGCACTTTTATTCTCAACTTCTGGGTACTATGAGACTTTTAGCGACAAACTAAAAACGTATTTAGTTAGTAGTTAATACAGAGTTTTGGGCAGTCACTACTCTGCATGCATGAGAACATAAATGCATACTTTCTGTTGCACATGCTCTCAAGGTTTCGCTTTTAAAAAGGATCTGATCATGTAATTGCCTTAACTGTTGACAAGGATATAGGAAGTAAGATTAATGTTCTAACTTAAGACCTCAGAGGGCTGCACTTTGTGACAGTGAGGTACATAAATAGCATTTCTACAGCAAACACACTTTAAATATAGCATGCATCTGAGGCCTGACAAATGATGGAGTTTTATTGTGCATCATATTCCTATGGGTGTATATTTGGATAGTACTGGCTGAGTCCTTTAAAGGTATGCAACAGAAAGTTAGAAAGAAATTAGCAAAACGTGTTATTAGCAGGGGATCTAAAAGTAGAGAGATGCATGCATTCTAACGATGTAGATACCCCCAACATTGATGTAAGGGATTTTTAGGTCTCGCACTGCATAGGAAAAAGACCTTTAGCCATCGATTCGCCTAATTAGCCAAAAAAGTGCACGCGTTGCATTGCTTTTAATGGCAACGCGTGCACGTCTGGCGATTCCCTTGCGGGAGCGAGTTTTGACACCATATGTTTGTAATTAACTTGCAAACATATGGTGCCCCTGCTCATTCCCGCAAGGGAAACAGGCGCAGGGCCCCTCCAGTCTCCCCGCCCCCTGCTGCCTCCTCCTTTAGCAGAAGGCGCACGCGTTTGTTTTTCTCATTTCATTGCTACCCGTGATTAGCTCTAATATTCTACTTAAATGCACATGCAAAAACCTAAATTACTTTTCATAATTATCTGTGCTTATTTTTAAGTAAATACACATATACATGTGAGACGCTGTATTCAGATTTAAACCTAAGCATTGCAAACGTGCTTGGAGGAATTACTAAAACAAAAAAACAGCGAGGTTTCTCTGATTTGGAGGCGGTATCTTCTTGATCAGGTGAGTTTAGGTTGTACATGTGTAGTGATCAGTCCCCTCTGTGAGACTTCTCGTTGTTATTTGAGGTGCAAACTACCTTTAGATAATTAGAGAAAAGAGGCCCAAAGAACAGAAACGGATACAATTCTGCAAATAGGAAAAATCAGAATGATGCTCCTTCAAAGCCCAGTTTCTGGCGGTCACGCAGGAGTAAAGTATGTGTCCCATGGAGCAGAAAGACTTTTGATGGCATTGTGTTGTTATGTAGCGTATAGGGCATCAAATGGTGGTCAGGAACTCCTGCACCGAACTCCAGAGACTGAATAAAAGCACAGAATCTCTGCCACCTCCCCTGCTGCCTGTTTGCAGCCGGCAGTGAAGGTGCCTCACACCCCTAGCCAATCCCGGATGACCCTTGGGGCCGTGAAGTTGTCTCTCACATTAGCAGTACCTAAAGAGGGTAGAATCTGCGGCGAGCTGGGTTGCCTCCGTCATCGCCAGGGTGATGCACCTCACTAATGGAACCAGTTATCCAAGGTCGCAGTGGTACGCACTTAGACGAACTAGCCCACCAAATATTACCTCGTGAGGTTATCTGTGCAAGGATGGGCCTGCCCGCTTGATTAACCTTGCGCTGAATGAAAGGCATGCCTGCTCCCTGCCTGCCCGCCCCTCCCGCAGAGCACAGCCTGAGACTTACAAGATAGCAGAGTCCAGAGCAGCTGGAACCGGATCTGATGGGAAGGGCTGACCTGACAGGGGCCCAGCAGCTCAGGAGCCTCTTCAGGAGTAGGGGCCTGTGAGAACCGACCCCGGGAGAGTTAGCAGGCTGAGGGAGGAACTCGCTCTGGGCAGGGCCGCCGCCGGCCGCTAGGCTTCAGGGCAGCCAGAAATGGCAGAACTCTTCTCCGCGAGTCTCTTCCCCTGGAGACTGCGGGCTGGCCCCCCCCCCCCCACTCCCTCCTTCTTCCTTCTTTACTCCTGCTGCTGCTCCCTACCTACTCCTCCTCTGAACCTTGCAATCCTTATCTCATGTTTGGAAGTTGAATAAAGCTGTGCAGATGGGGTGGGTTCTTTTGTAAGTAAGGCAGTAGTTGGGTTGCTATGATGTCAGCTTCGCTTGGAGTTCAGGAGGAAACACGCGTTGCTGCTGGGGTCCAGATGCAAGTAAGTGACGGGCCCCGCAGCACACCCAGCCCAGCTGAGTGACAGTGGCCTGTGTCTGCCACGCCCCGGTAGAGTGTAGTGCTCACCCCTGTGTGTGATGAGTGAGTGCTCCCACTCTGCACAGTACTTGGCTTACTTTCACTTGCTTGCTCACTCACCTACCTACGCATGTTAATGCTCAATCAATCTCAAACACGCATTCACTTGCTCATTCACTGGGTCACAAACCCACTCACAGCAGGGCTCATTCACTTCCAAGCCCAATCACTCATCCACTGGTTCACTCATTCACACGCCCAATTACTCACTAAATCAAGAACTTAACTGGCATAAACCCATTACTCGTCCCTCACTAAGCTGAAGGGTGGTCCTAAAGTCTCCAGGTGACTGACAGGAACCCCCCATGTAGCGCCATAGCCAGAGCTGCCGATATTGGAACTGGGGAACCAGGTTCCAGTCTTGGCGTTGGCTCAACATCCTGTGATTGTGGGCAAATCCCTTAGATCCATCTCCCTGTGCCTACTACTTCAGTACCCGGGTAGCTGAGGTGCCCAGCCCTTCCTACTTGGAACTCCTCCGACTGACCGTACCTTGTGCAGCCTGCCCCCACACTCAGGGCACATGCCCGGGTAGCAGCGAGGTGGCGGAACTGCCACCGGCAGAGGAAGTCTGTCCACAGGATGCCTCCTGACCATCCGGGATCCGCCCGCACCACTGAGGTTAGAAAGTACAGTGCTGGCCGTGCACGTGAGTGTGCAGACCGCAGTTAAGTGTGAGACGTGCATTACAGTATGATTCTGGGTTCCAAAGCCAGGACGCCGTCTCACAGTGGGGCTGCAGCTGAGAGGGGTAAGTGCACTCCATTCGCCACCAGACACCCAAGCTGCACCGCTGTCCCTCCAAAGCGCAGACATTCCCCTTATATCTGGAAAGAATTTAGAACAAAACCTCCCGCTAAACCAAACGGCAACACATATCCACGGAAAAATGCATCTACATCACCACCATATGCCCCCCAAACACGTGCCATACCGCGGGCACATCCTAACCTTCCTTCTCTGCCCACACCCATCACTGCCCTGTGCTTCCCCACCCCCGGAGGTCCACGCTCGCTGAGAATGCATCCAGCATCTGCAGACTGGCTGAGGACTTCCACACCCCGCCCATGCACTCTCCAGTTCACTGAACACACTTCCCAGGTCGGTGTCTACCACACATGCCCCCCAGTGCACTGCGCCCCCAGTGCAATGGGAATGCCTCCAGATGGCGTTCTCTCCCTGCAAGCCCCACTCCCGACCCACTGCTCTCCCAGATACCACCCTCACCCCATCACATTACATCTACCTGCCTGCCACCAGCACCACTACATAAGACACATACACAATACAAAGCGCCCACTCCATTTACCAGCTGTCTTGTGTTTAGAGAATATACAGTGTGTGTAATGCGGACAATACATAAGCACATGGCAGGCTAGAGGGGCGCTCCTCTGCTGTCATCGCTGCCTCCCCTTATGGAGTGTTTGCTCGGACAGCTATTTTTATCTTCTCAGGGAACCTAGCAGTTCTAAACACTTATAAGGTCCCAAAGGCGAGACTTATCGGCTATGCCAATGCTTGTTTAAGTTGAAAGGTCAAGAATATCTGCGGTTTATGCCCTCAAACTTTTGCATCTAGATGGTGGCAATGCCCTACTCCATTACCTCTCCGACTCCACAATGTCACCCTTTAGGGGAATCCTATACGCCACAACACGATGTGGAAAGATAGTGTGCACTACCCCTCGCAGTGCTGGGGAGAGCTGCAATTTTTAAAATGATTACACTCCCAAAGGTCTTGGTTGCCATGCAGAATACCTACTACCCACCTCCCACAGGTCTGGTTTGTCAAGATGGAGAGCGATCTGCACTCCCTGCAATGGTGGGGTAAGCACCCTAGAATAGCCCTCTCCACGCTTCAGAGTAACTCCTACAATGGGGGCATGAACTCCCAGACATTAGGGCTTACTATGGGGCAGCACAACTGGTGGCAGTGAACGTCCGGAAATTCGCCCCTCAGGACCATTCCACATTAATACAGGCTACTCATATAGTGAAGATGCACATGTGTTAGCTGTGCTTATGTGTGTACTGGAGTAAAAGAGAATGAAAGCAAGAAACAGCTGTGCATGTGGTCAAACCAAGCATTATAGCCTTTATTGCGATAGTGAATGGTTCTGACAGCTGGTTGGTGGACCCTATTTCATCTGCTGTGGAAGAACCACGTTTTTTCTACCTTCCTAAATTCAAGATGGTTATCAACGTATCTTGTCTTTGCCAGAAGTGAGTTCCACAGGATCTGGGCCTACATGGAGAAGTATGCATTCCTTATTGTACACAATCAGCTGGGCTGCCCGTCTGGATCTACTACTAAAAGACCTTGGACTTCTTGCAGCCACATTTCAGAGACACCTTTAAATAGCTGCATTCCTTCATATTGAGTGCCTCCTTGATGTTGATGTATGCAGCAATGTCGTTTTTGACAATCCGACCTACGTTACATCGACGTTGTACCAGCTCTAAACAGAGAACATGTAGTCACTAACCCTACCTTTGACATCCTGGCATCAACATCAATGTTTTTCCCTCTGAGATCTATTTCTAGGTTTCCCTCAGTGGGAAATTGTGGCAGGAGCAGAGATAGGAGTAGCTCTGTCTTCATGTCCCTCAGACTTTCTGGACACTGGCTTTTCATGTCTGCAGCCTGATCTTTTCTCTGTCCTTTTAAGTATCCCTGGACTTTTCATAGGTTTGAAGCAAGGAGCTATGAGCTTAAAGGGAAACCAGATTTAGATCCCTTGGGGAGGGCAAGTCTTTGAATACTGGAATTCTGTGAAATAACCTGTGGTTCGGGCCTTTGCGATAAGCAGTAATGTTGGCTAGTTGCACTTTGATAGAAGAAAACTGAAGCTTGTAGTGTGCCAAGTGCAACAAGTAAAGGAGGGTGACATTTTCCTGCAATGAAAGAGGATCATGACCATTGTTAAGGCATCACATCACAAATCATTTACACTTTAAAGCATAGGAACTCCTGGTAGATGGTATCTTTGTTTCCTTAAGAATTTGCATCCAATTGAAGTGTCCATACTGTATGATCCCCAGAGCCATGCTGACAAATTCAAGGACTGTATTTTGTGTTGGAGGATTTTTCCTCCTATCCTGGACAGTAGATTGTGGTTGAATGGTAATTTCTTGAGGGTTTTGTGTGCTAGGTGAAGTACCTCTGGAATCCATCATTGCCTGAGCCATTGAGGTGGTATAAGGACCATGGTCGAGGGGGATTGTTTAACTTTCATGATTTCAGATGGTATCAATGGTATTTGGGGAAAAGTGTGCAGAAATCTGCCTGACCAAGTCATCAAAAGAGGGATGCCCATAGATTGGGGGTCCCACATTCTGGATCTGTGGATTGTGCATTTTTTTCTAGCAACTAATAAGTCTATTTCTGGGAAACCTCAATCTCGAAAGACAGAATGCAAGACGTCATCATCGAGCTCCCATTTAGTTTTCATAGAAGCATTTGCGGAGTAGGTCAGCCTGATGGTTGTGGCACGTGAACGACTTGAAGAGATAGATTTCTTGATACTAACCGATTCCAAATAGCGTTGACTTGTAATGATAACATTCTTGTTCCTCTTCCTCATTGTTTATTTAAATAGTACATAGTGGTGATACTGTCTGCCTGCAGTATAACTCTGTCTGTGGATAGTGCTGGTAAAAAAGGCCGTAAGAGTGGGGTAGACTGCTTTGAGCTCGAGAACGTGGCCTTGGTATTGTTTTTGTTTTAAAGACTACTGACCCTGAACTGTAATACTATTGAGAGACGCATCAGTCACAATAGTCTGAGTAGAAAGGTCCAGCTGGAATGGGAAGTCGTTAAGTAGATTCTGTCTGTTGAGCAACCATGGAAGGGACTGTTGAGCTTGTTCAGTCAATGAGATTCTATTTTACCAATCACTGTGATGTTGCAATCACTGATCTTCCAAAAACTGTTGTAGAGGTCTCAAGTACACTAGCAATGAGTACCAGCAAAATGCAAGAGGCCATAGATCCTAGCAGAAAGAAAACTTGTCTCACTGTCTGCTTTGTGGCATGTAATAACTGGTGACTTTTCTGAGAAATGGTCATACTCTGGCCACCAAAGAAAACACTTCTACCGTGATACTGTTCAGAGATACTCCTAGGTAATCCAGAACTTAAACTGAAGACATTTTTATTTTCAAAGGTTTACACAAAGACCTAGCTGGTCTAACAATGCAGCAGTCAAGACAATATTTTGAACCTTATATGAACTGTGTTCCTTTATCAGCCAATCGCCTAAGTATAGGTAGACAAAAGGTTTGACTGCAACTACTGCCATGCATTTGGAGAACGCCGTTGGTGACGATTTGAGACTGAATGGTAGTATCTTGGATTGGTGGTGAATTTTGCCAAAAAGAATGCAGACACATTTCCTGAGCTTTTCTGCTATTGGAATGTGGAATTATGTATCCCGAAGACCCACAGAGCACATCCAGACTCTGTCCATGAGCTGTTGCTTGATTTTATGTAAAGCTAGCATCCTGAATGTTTCCACGTAGAGGTATTTGTTGGCTTGCTTCAGGTATAGTATGGGTGTGAATTCTAGCTTTGGGCCTTTCTTGAGGACCAAAAGAAATCTTGAATAGATACCTTCCCTCTTTGCGATGAAGCGACTGGTTCAATTTGCTTGTTTTTAGAGTGGAGTTGTATTTCTACCTAAAGAAGATGTAGCTGATGTTGTGGAGATCATTTCGGTGGAATTATGGGAAGTGGAGGGATTAACTATTCTGGATAATTTGTAAGACTCATTTGTCAATATTAATTCCGGGTTTTGGTTACACATCCTCTCATCTGAGTGGTGGGAAGAGTAGATGGAATGGAGTGTGCTGCTCATTGTTAGTTGCTGTTGTGGGAGCATGATGTTCCTGCAGTGGTGTCTCATCAGACTTTAGAGATGTTAGGAGTGCAATGCCATGGCAGAAGGCGGCCACTACTAGGTCTGCTGCATCAATGGCTGTGCTTATGACTGGATAGCGCTTCATTCGAAACTTCGAGGAAGTGTTGCCCTTTATCCTTTGGTAGATCATCTGCAAAGGTGAGTAGGGATTCTCATAGCACTCTGTCATACCTGCTGATAAGGGCAAAGACTCTATCCGATTTGAGGGCTATTGCTGCAGAGACTTCCTGTCTACTGCATCCATCTTCTTACTGTCTCTTTCTGGTGGCACCAATGTCTCTGGTGCCAATAGATGTGTCTTACGCATTACTGTGGTATTACTGAGTCCAGGTTTGGTTCCTGGCGAATAAATAAAGGACCTATCTGGGAAGATTTGTATTTCTTAAGGAGACATGGAGTAGACAATTTTAAAGTTGCTGGACTGAAACATTTTTCTTCCGTAAGTTCAGAAAATCCTGGAGCCAGTGGCAGAACAGATTTTGGAGAAGCTCGGGTTTGTAGTATCTTTGTTCTAACCAAAACTGTAGAGCAGGGATTCTCTATCTGTATGTTAAGATTAGTAGGATCTCTATCAAGGACATCATGGAATGTCAGAATATCATTCACTGGGGAAGTACTTAATGGAGAGGCTGGAGTTGAAGTAGGCATATGTATTATGTTCAGATGTGTGATATCTTGATTGGCTCAGTGAGGTGGAGGGTATTCTCCTGTGTTTACACTTATCAGGAGCACGTGAATGATGAGGTGAAGTGTTTTCCGGTGTTTTTGGAACGACTTAAATTTCTATTGCCACATGTAGTTCTCTTATTGGTGATGGAGCAGTGATGACATGGTGAGGCACAGAAGGTTGTGAAAGAGATGGACGCGAAACTGGGTGCAGGGGGGCTTACAACAGCTTCTCTGCTGGAATGCTAATTCTTGGTCTCTTCCTCTGCTGGAATGAAAAGTATGGTTTCTTCCATAGGGATGTCTTTGCCAGAATGAATAGAATACAGGGTGTGAATTGAGGCTGTAGAGTGCCTGGATATTGATCTTCTCGATGTTGATCTCACGCATGGACGTTCTCTGTGTCTATATGTGATGTCTCAATGACAAAGACACCTCCGTGGAGTCTGTCAATGTCGAATGCTGACCTTGTGGAGTTGCTGCAATCGAAAGGTCTATGATGTGACTGTCTTGACCAGTGCTACTTCCTGTGTTGTAACCATTACTGTTGAAGCAGGTGGTTTCAATGTTGATAGAGTGGACGTCTAAGGAGGCGGCATCATATCATGGAAGTGGTTATTGGTATCTAGGCTCTGTGTAAAAGTGGCAAGAACTAAAGATCATCTTTTATTTATTTGCAGAGTTTTAAATAGCGCTGGCTAGACCTGGAGGTATCAGAGGGCTTTACATGAGGATCAGCGAGTTACAGGTTACAAAATGATATCTGTTACAGGAGCCTAGTATAAACACAGGAGAAAAACAGTGGTTAGACAATAACATGAGTTATTCGCACATAGCATAGCTAAGACACAACGTCTAATGGGGAATGGAAGGTAGAGGGGGAAAGGTAAAAAGGGGGTAAGGAATGTAGATAGTGTCAGGCAAACTGGAAGGGGGGAAAGTACTTAAAGGGGACTAAGAAGTCAAAGTGAAAGACAAGACAAACCGGCTGGGGACCTGCGATCAAAACATCCCGAGTATCAGAGGAAGTATACGTTGGGAGGAGTGTGGGAGACCTAAGGGGGGGGGGGGTAGACTAGAGGAAAAGGTCAATCAGGCGAACAAGGAGCAGTCCAGCAACAGTGAGGATTGGCCGAAACTGCAAGATGGAGGACCCACAGGAGTCGATAGTATTATCCTAAAATGGCGGGATATACAAAAACCAATCCAAAAACCATAAAGGTAGCTGACTCCACGGCTCCATGCATGGCTGGAAAGGGGAGGCAGAGGAGGGAAGGAATCATAACCGGGAGACGAGGAACAACTATGTCCAATGTCCGGCTGGGTAGGTGCCGGCCGAAGGGATGAACCAGAGCCAAACTCCTCTATAGCTGCCTAAACAGCTCCACCGGGCATCGGCCATTTTGCTCGGATACTCCCTGCTGCGCTGGTTGGAAGCAGTGGTGTTGCACAGTATATGCATTGCCTACTGTGGTCTGTAAACGCGGGTGGCATGTTGCGCACTGGGGCCCATGCCGCGCGCCTTTAACTGGGTGACGGTGAACATGTCAGTACTGATGGTATCAATGTGGACCAGTGCCCTAGAATGCGTCGGGAGTGCACTGAGTGAAATGAGGGTGATGATGTTTGACATTTCCTCTCTCGCTATACACCTCTAATGGAGTCCTTTTCATGAGGAGGAGCCTTGATAGCCCCACCTGTTTTCATCTGCTTCTTCCTTTCCTCCTCAGCTGTGATTTCTTCTAGTTTTCCACTCAGGTTTACTGCTTCTCCACTTTTAATTGCCCTTTTTGCCGTTTTCTAACAACCGGACCAGTCCTTAACAGAATGAGAAGCAGGAAGGCAGACCAAACATAGGCCATGAGGATCAGAAACTGTTGTCTTTTTTCCACAGCAGAGGCACATCACTAAAAGTGAAACGTAGTGAAGAAAACAAAATTCCCTAAAGGTGTAAAAATACAAGGAAAGGTTGTAGTCTTTAAAAAATGATGAGCCCAGGGTCCAGTCAGCACGAGCAGGAAAAACAGAACTGAGGCAAACTGCCAGGAGAAGGCATGCCGAGTAATGGAATCTGCTTGGATTCCTTAAATTTACAGAGTATGCTGAGTGCCTGTGATGTCCAGACAGGCACCTTCAGCCTACTTTTTCTTTAAATTTAGACCACATTCTTCAAGTTAGTTGACTATGTAGCACATTTCTACCGTAATATCTCTGTAAATGAAGATGGCCTGGAAGTATGGCGATCCTTATTTGCCGCATTTCGAGGCTGTCTTCATTTATTCCAGAGCGCAGTGAGGGCAGGGGTCAGTAAATGTGCTGGCAGGGTCAAGGAGGTTGCTTAAAAAGAAAAAAAACGGTTTTGTGTTTTCACAGTAAAGGCCTTGCATTTGTAAAAGTTAAAGCTATTGGCGTCATAAATTGTAATGTTTGTTATTTACTTTTTGGGTTTGTAGTGGAGTGATTATTTAAGGAAAAGATTGCACGCGATACTATATTATTAGAATGTATTGGGGTGTTAAGGAGTTGGAGGATGGAGGGCTATGAAGACAGGAAGAGGAGGACGGTGGACAGAGGTTTAGGTGGAAAAAGATGAGGCGTGAGGTAGAATAGTAAGATGAATTGAACATGCTATGGCTTGAAAAGGCAAATAGGAAATTGCAAAAGGTTATGGATATCAAAAATGTGAGACAGTCGGTAGGTAAGTCAGATGTACATTAGGAGAGCAACAGGGGAATGAATGAACGAATGTGGGTAAAATGCAGATAAATTGTATGCAGCATACTCCAGTACATGTGTGTTTCTCATTACGAACAACTACAAGAAATCATCTTTAGTAGTCCACTGGCCTTTTAATGGCCCCACGTTGTTAGTTTCAATGTCCCACGTTCTTCGTTTACTCATTTTATATTATGTTCAGTGAATTGAGTGTTTCATGTGTCTGTTATAGTGCACTAAGGAAATCGATACATTTTCTGAAAAACACATATGGTGGATATATTTGTGACTCAATATATTTGCGACTCATTTTGGACAGCATTAATTGTATGAGGTGGCTAATTAGCTCTTTGAGTATTTGAATTTTTTTTCTGAAGTCCCATTGTTTTGTTAGAGTACCAGTACCTACTGAGGCACAAGTATTGTAAATATGGTTTATTTAGCTTGGTAATTGATTGTTTGCAGGGGCCTGCCCCCTGAACGTAGCCATGGCCCTCCCACTCCCCCAATCTATACATAAAGTTTTGGAAGGGGGGCCGACCTCAAACCATTTTGCATAGTGGGGCTCAGAGTAAAAAAGTTTGAAGACCTGTGTCGTAAGAGGATGGGTGACAACACTTCTTTAATAAAAAATAAAAAAAAGTTTTTTTAAATGGCATCACTGCCCAACTGAACTCATATTGTTCGCTTTATTTTGAAACAGAGCAATAGTATTTAATACAAGGATTACCATACGATCAAGCGGACACCAAGCAATGGTTTGAATAGGAATGCCTCTCAAGTATGAAATGATTCGTACTCTTGTGCAACAAGCGCAAAATTAATCTTGGGCTTGTTTTTTTGCTCATAACAATATGACCATCACAAATATTCATCAGGTAAGTCTGTCTCCTAGTGTTATGTTACATGTATTTGTAAAGTGCACTATCACCCATGAGGGCATGCTCGTGCTGAGCAGGTGTGTGTGCTGAGCTTTGCCTATGGTAAGTTAGCTAATTGAAAAGTCAGTTCTTCAGCTTGTTCCGGAATTCAAGAGAGGAGGAGGCTCCGTTGTGGAGTAGGAGGCTTTTCCATGCTTTAGGAGCAATGCAAGAGAGCGCCTGTCCTCCAGATCTAGTTAGGTGCATGCGTGGGATGTGTATGAGTAGCAGTCCCGTGGGGCGAATGTGTCTGGGATGCAGGTGGAAGTATATGGGACTGTCAAGGTAAGTGGGGCCCAAGTTGTGTACTGCTTTGAACGTGTGTGTGAGGAGTTTGAAATGAGCACGCTTGTGTACTGGGAACCAGTGGAGCTCCCTAAGGTGTGAAATGATAGGAGTTCTGTGTGGGAGGCTGAAGACGAGTCTCTCTTCTAAGTTCAGGATGCTTTGCAGTCTTCTAGTGAGTTCCCTCGTCATCCCATCGTTGTTTGGTAATTACTTTACAAAGTTGAGGACCACGAAATCCTATTAGTAAATTATTGTCCACTCTGAAAGATTAGGTGCTATGTATGTAATGACTCAATTTGTTCTAGTTTCCAATCTTTAGAATCGCTCTTCTAAGGAAAATAAAATGACCCAAGGAACATGAAACTTGCCACATTGAGCAGAAAGAAAGGTTTAATCCCAATTACCACTTTTTCCTTATAAAATGTGGTAAATAGGAGAGAGTCTGATAACGGTGGCAGCTAAGTAGGCAACTGTGTGTAGGAAACAAAAGATACTTCAGAATATAGGAATACAAAGGTTCAATGGTTGTTTCATTTAAAACATCAGCACTATATGTAGGTCCCACTCAGGTACGTGAATTGGACAATTAACAACGCATAACTACAAGTAGCTTAAACAACTAATTATGATTTAGTGATAACAAGCACCCGGAAATGGCTGCTAAATAGCCCATTACACTGTGCATGTTTAGTCCTTCTTTAGGTCTCGCGTGGGTGTGGCAGCAAAGCTGCCCCGCCCTCGGAGAGATCGTGTAAACAAAAAGGAGCCTAAGCCCCGCCCCTCCTTTCTATTGGGTAACGCTGGCTTCCCATTAGAAAGGAGGGTTTTCCGTTGCCGCCCTGTCCGCTTTTGGAACGGCCCCTCCGGACATGGTAGCCTGCATTACGGCCGTCGTGACAAAGTTTCTTCTATGAAGCTTCGTCACGCTGCCTCGTTAGGTCTCGCTAGATTAAGTAGGAAGCAGCTGCAAAGTGCTGCATGGCAACTCGCTACCGTTATTGCATTTCATATGCATTTTTTGTAACTTTTTAATTCTCCATTAGGAACGTGCATTGTAACACTTGCATGGTCCGCGTTTATTTAGGTGCCGGGCCTATTTACTGTCCCAGTCCGACCCCGGGTGCCGCCGTCCTGGAGGGTTTGCCCGTGTGACTCAGCGCCACATCCAGCAGGTCAGATGACTGGCAGTCTGTGCCCGGCGCAGCCACAGACCGTGGGAGACAGCAGTGTGAATGAGGCAGGTGTGTCTGTCTGAGGGAGATACAGCAGCGTTTATTTATTTTATGTATTTATTTTATGTGTTTTTATAGCGTACTTTACCCGAAGGTGTCAGAGCCCTTCACAATAGGAACAGTGTTTGTGAGGGAGAGAGACAGCAGCCTCCGTTTTTGTATGGGTAACGGAGAGAGGCAGCTGTGTATGCCTGAGGGATTGTGGATGTGCGTGGGAAAGATAAATGTGTGAGTGTGAGACATTGCTATATATCTCAGGGAGAGTGACAGCAGAGTGAGAGTGACAGAGTGAGAGTGACAGCAGAGTGAGAGTGACAGCAGAGTGAGAGTGACAGCAGAGTGACAGCAGAGTGAGAGTGACAGCAGAGTGACAGCAGAGTGAGAGTGACAGCAGAGTGACAGCAGAGTGCGAGTGACAGCAGAGTGCGAGACAGCAGAGAGAGTGACAGCAGAGAGTGACAGCAGAGTGAGAGACAGCAGAGTGAGAGTGACAGCAGAGTGAGAGTGACAGCAGAGTGAGAGTGACAGCAGAGTGAGAGTGACAGCAGAGTGAGAGTGACAGCAGAGTGAGAGTGACAGCAGAGTGAGAGACAGCAGAGTGAGAGTGACAGCAGAGGGAGAGTGACAGCAGAGGGAGAGTGACAGCAGAGGGAGAGTGACAGCAGAGTGAGAGTGACAGCAGAGTGAGAGTGACAGCAGAGTGAGAGTGTGAGAGTGACAGCAGAGTGAGAGTGACAGCAGAGTGAGAGTGACAGCAGAGTGAGAGTGACAGCAGAGTGAGAGTGACAGCAGAGTGAGTGAGACTCAGCAGTGTGAGTGTTCCAGAGAGAGCAGGGTATGCTTGTGCGCTTACACAGTGCACTGACACACAGGAGCTTAAACAAAAAACAGCTGAACATGTGTCTTGGGAGCTTCATGGAGGCAGCCGGCCCTCTGTGAGGGGAGCAGCAAGGAGGGGACGCCCCAACCAATCAAGCGCACCTACTCACACGTGAAGGTCTCAAGGGGTGGGTAGGGGGCAGATCCACTAAAGTGCTGGGGTCACTGTAAGACCCAGGTCTTGAGGTCCTTGTTTTAAAAGGATTTACTTTTAACAGCCTGCTGCCGCATCTCATCCGTCTCCATCTCTTCATCTTCATCTTCCCGTCCCGGCCAGCAGCAGGAAGCAACCGGACAGACAGGCTCCCCTGAGCCAATCACAACACTGAAATGCAGAGTTGTGATTGGTCTGAGCACCGTGGTTCGGCACACAGACGGGAACAGGGAGCCTGTGCATGCTCCTCACCAGGCTGTCTAATGCAGCCTTGTGGGAGCATGCAAAGTGCGCATGAACTGTTTGGTCTGCCCACGAGGGCCGGCCAAACAGTTAATGCGTACACCACTCCTCCCCTGGCTCTGGCCAGCCCCGCCCCATCACTGACTGTAATAGGAAAAACAAGCCCTTGCAATGCAATAGATCTCGCATTTGCAGGAGCTTGAGCTGTTGGCATTGTAAATGACAATGCCTTTTATGTACGTGTTGTTTTTAAAAACAAATAAAAGGAATTGCCATTTACAATGCCAATAGCTTAATCTCTCGCAAATGCAAGACCTATTGAATTGCAAATGCTTGTCTGCTAGGGAAACAGCAAAAGTAGAACATGAGCTAATTTCACCTGCAGCAGGACTAAATAGTTCTCGACACCATGCTGCAAAAGATTAACCACCAACTGGATTAAAGAGGTTATGAAAGGGCACGTTTCCGAAAAGAGGAACTTTTGCTCTCCTGCAGGCAGATCAAACAATAATAAACGTTAGTTGCTTAAGTTACAAGAGTACAGACTTCTAGTCTGAATATTTTTATGTATCATTCTGCCACTGTTCTGAGTGAGACGTTCCTCCTGAATCAGAAAGCCATCAGGCAGACAGACGTAACAAGCTCAGAATCACCAGGCCCAGTCATGCATGATCAAAAACACACAAGCCTGATGAAACAGGATTTGAAGAAGAACCTATTAAACGTGAAAGAAACAAGACACACAAAAGAGAGGATGCCCATTATATCGCACAAGAAACCAAAGTGAATCCTTAAGAGCATCTATTTTAATAAGGTCTCACATCTGAACGAACAGAAGTAACACCTGGTAAATCTCCCGCTTGTGGTTTGCCAAGAGCAGTCAGCCGAGGTAATCTGCCAACAAACTGTCCCTGCTAGATGAGCTGCAGACACACCAATTCTCTTTCTAGGGCTCAATACACCGAGCACGTATTGTTTATCGTGACTTGCACCTGTTAACACTGAAGGTGAGGCACAAAGACGTAGAGTGCTAGCCTTACCATTCTTAGTTCAGAAGTGTGATATGCAGTTTCATTTATTCCCCGACTCAACATGGCACTGAAAAAGAGCCTGTTAAGATGCCTCTAGAGAGGCAAGTGTCAATTGTGGCCACAGTTGACAGAACACTTCTCTTGAGAGATGAAATATACCATCCACCTCTTAAGCTTCCTTTGGAGACCAGTATAAAAAATATCTCATTGCCCAAATCACCACAGAACTAGTTCCACCGGAATTGAAGGACCCACTGCAGAGGTTTTAGCTGTAGATGTGCTTGCAGAACCAAGAAGACAGTAGATACCATTAGACCTAGCAATTGTAACATAGCTGTTAGAGGCAAAGATGGAGCAGAGTGAAATTTGGTCATCATTGTTTGGATGTTGATTAGTCTTTCAGAAGAGAAAAAGCCAGCATAATGCCACTATCTAATACTATTCCGATGAACAGGATTCCCCAAATCCGTATCGGAGAAGATTTCTTGTGGTTGATGAAGAAAGCCAGAAAATAAGACTGCACAAATGTAGCTGTTTTCGAAAAGGTTATCATCATCTATCACCTCCCCCCTGGGGGTGTCAAATCATGATCCATGGATAAAGAGTCAAAGAGGCTTGGTAGTCGAAGTAGAAGAGGGCAGGACAACTTTACTTTTTTCTAATGTCCTTTACTAGAGTAAAACGACATACCCATGAACCCATGTGTCCAATCTAGTCTGTGTTGACTATTTTGATTAATCCTTGCCATCCTGACAAAAATCTATAATGTCAAGTGTTCAGGAAGGATGAGGATTACAACAGAAGCACTGTCCCAACAAGTGTGACTTTAGCATGTTAGCAACCCAGCAGCATTCAAGGTTTAAAGGGCATAGGTGCCTGAAAAGATCTTATGTCTAAAGAATGCAGCAGCTTTGCTTCCTGTAATCAGCATACCCCAGCACGCGTGAATTCAAAAAGACAGTTTCTAATATTATTCACATATAACACAACACATCAATCAGTTGATTTTTTCTTCTATTGGGTCTACGCGAAAGATGCCGGCACTCGCACTTGAGGTGACCGGCGTGAGGGGCGAGAACGCGGAACGGCGACTAAATTTCAAGGTAAAAAGCCCAATAAGTATTTTTGGTTACACCATGGTAGGGCGCGGAGATGTATTTCGACACCAGTTACTGGGTGTATACATATTTGAACACCACAAATTTAAAAGCCAGGTCTACTATTTTTTTTATATCGTTATAGATTCGGGAACATAGGATACGGAGCAACATAGGATACGGAGCAACAAAATTAACTTTTATGCCCAGGAGATTTTATTGAATTTCACCTCACGCCACAGGATTAATGTGGCTTGGAATTATCGCCACATTGGAAGTATGTATGAATTTTGGGTTTCTGAAGGCTTCTGAAGCAACTAACAGCATTTACCAGTGACTTATGGAGATTAGAACAGAGAGTAATATATACATATGTTTTGTTTGCTTCACTTACAGACTACAATTAAGTGAATCCGTTTTTTCTGATATTTTGAGATACCGTCTTTTCCATAATTGGGATACAATTTAAAGTTAGACATTAGAGAGGGCCAATTTTTAGAAATCACGGTGGTGTTTCACGTTGTTGTCACTGGGTGACACATTGATGCATTTGGTGGCAATTGGTACAAATATACATATAGAACTATACCTTTTCACATAATTTCACGATGTCACGTGCACTGTGTGCTATGTTGCATTGATTGACAATTTTGTTCAATCAGGTTTATTTTATAATATATATAATTCTGAAATGTCACAGGAAAATTGTATGCATGCCCAAGCACTGATCATGAACGTGTAAATACACAATTTGAACTCAATCACTTGGAGATTCCCTGGGAGCACATTTGTGCAAAGCAAATGGATGCGAATAATGAAATAAATGTAGATTTCATATTATTTATTTACCTAGCCTTGAACAAGTCACATGTACAAACTTAGTGAGGCGACGAAACACGTGTTGGCTTGGGAAAAGTTCACTCACCAAGAGCTTGAAGAGAAATTAAAAAAAGAAAAATCAACTGATTGATGTGTTGTGTTATATGTGACTAACATTTGAAACTGTCTTTTTGTATTCACGTGTGCTGGGGTATGCTGATTACATTGTCTTGTTTCTTAAGCCACAAAATTAGGGAGGCAGGTGGTTCTCTCAAACCCTTCAGCACCGACACTACTTAGAACTTTACCTTACTAATACTTAATGAAATTACCTTTTGGCGCCTATACCCTATTAACTATACTACCAAATCCAAGTTAGAGCTTTGTTTCCTGTCCAGAGGGACACTCAGAATTATGCCCTCCTTAAATTTTGAGGTGGACACCTTCACATATATTCTTTCAGAAGACAGATGTGAACAGAGGTAAGGACGTTCCATCAGAGTACACCTGTAGGTACACAATGTTGTATGTGACTGAGGCTTGCCCCATGTTTGTTGACATGGTCTACCAGAGCTTCAATTAATGGCAAAATGTGATACCTATTTGCCCTGCCTGAGACAATCTCAGTAATCAATGTTCATTTAGATTCACCTGTGTGCACCTAGACACACAACATATTAGCTGTGGTCTTTGTAACTCTAGATAATTGCACCTAGGCAGCTGACTCAGAACCCAGAGGACACGGGAACTCTACTTCCAAAGAGATATCCAAGCCGTTATTGTTTTTCAGGTGCACTAGCCAAGATGTGACAGAATCCAAAGGCTGTTACCATAATCGTCATAATCACCAGTTATCCAAAGTCTTCTTGCCAGTTCGATAGGATCAGAGTCAGAAGCAAACAATGTTTGCATTGTAGACATGTACTCTGGTAGGCAGGCACAGGCGACAGCAGAGTCTCGGGGAAATAGCTTCTCTCAAGAAAGTTCAAGTTTTTGACTTGACAGTTTATAGAATAGTCTTTAAGGTGGAAGGTGCTCTTTAAGGTGGAAGGTGCTGGGCCCAGCAGTACCCATGACTAGACTGATGTCAAAGCTCTCAGAAGCTAGGTAGGCATTGCACTATTAAGTGGCCTCCAGTCTGGCTTTGGAACAGAGGGTCATACTAACAGATCTGCTACCAGAGTCAAGTTCAGGGCTGGGGTCGGAGCTATCACCACAGATTCGACTTTTGGGGTAGGCACCATAATGGCTTCATGAAGTGCATCAGAGAAGGCCTTTGAGAAAATCTCTAACAGACCGTGCTTTAAGGCCTAAACCTAAAGGGATGAACTGATAGTGTGGAAGGAAAAGTCAGAGTGTGTCTCCAGTAAGTAAGTAAGTAAAGCTTTTATTTGCATAGTTAATAAAAACACTGCATACAACTAATAGCTACAGTGGTTCTTAAAATAATAGGAAGCTATACTAGAATAAAACACATAACACACATTAATAGCATTTAAATATAGAATGACCGATATTAAATATTTAGCCCGATGAACGACTTACTTGTGTGTCTGTTGATGACCTTATGTGGCATGTTTCTTATTCTTGTTATGGGCCAATCCTCGTATTGTGCAAAGGAGTGTCTCCAGCAAAGGAACCACCTCTAAGGCAGATGTTCACTCTACTGGGAGCTGCTTCTTATTGTCACACAACAGTGACTTCCTACGCTACTGCGTTTTCTGCGCTTCTTGGAATGGCAGAAGCTTCTTGTGTGGGAGCAGGGGCATGTCCAGCCTTTGGAAGATGAACATGTCCTACCCTTCATTTAGGCCATAGTAGATTTGGAGTCTCTATCCCACATAGATTTTGGGTGCATACCCGCTCCCGAGGCACTAATTGAAGTGTGCAGTTCCGGTACAACATTAGTTGATGACAAGCATAGCAGAGCCTGAAGCCCAAAGATTTATGAGTGCCCATGACCCCAAAATGCGAGAAAACACTACATCAATGAAGGTGCAAAAAATAACGTTTGTCATCAATGGACGGGCACCCTTGGTACATGTGAGATGTCACTTTTGCCAATGGATTCACAGGACATTGCCTGATGCTGGTTATGGTGTGCTCATGCAACACGTTTCTGAAACCCAGTTTGCAACTGAGGAAGTACAATTAAGGAATCTGAAGCAATTGGGTAGCCATTAGACATACACTTTTGCAACTAGATGCTCTAATAACAATCAGGAATATTGCCTAGCATGAAACAGCTTCATGATGTGGGATAGAGTTGACCATTTAGGTAGCTGAGAATATACGGGAAATACCAATACATTAACCTTCACTTAAATATTCCTTGGATGGTGATCTTGCTGGCACTAACGGCTCCTGCTTGGGAAATCATGCAGGAGTAGAGAAGAAAGGCAGTTTCTCCTCTAGCCCCTTTGTACCACCACAACCAGTAGAAACACCAGAACCACCACCAGTATTAAGTTCTACCACCAACAGAATCACCACCAGTGCAACCACCCTCCCTGCTGGTCTAAATTTAAATCATCGACTGAATCCAAGCGTTCAACTCAGTTAAGTTGAGACAACATTCAGACACTGGTTCATAGATGATGGGTGTTCTTTCCGGTTACAGCTCTTTCAGTAAGTCTGACTGTACTGTACTGCATTACACAACTAAAAAAAGTGCTGTACACCACTGACGGGGCCATAAAATCTTTAGACTCACATCTGATTCTGTGAGAATTGAGGGCATGATTGAAATGGCGTGGGAGTCTAGTTTGGTGGGCACGGTGCCTGGATTTTGAATTTATGCTACTATCAAGACTCAGTGAACAAGTAACTGCACTTAAGCATGAAGTGTTGCAGATACATGTAGATATTTAGGCAATGATGCATGCCATTGCCCACCATCTTCTTTAGCAGTGTCTTCTATCATGTGAAAGTTTCAATAGGAACATCCAGATTTTTAAGCCTTTATGAGATTGTATGCGAGTGTTAAATATTTTTTTACTTTGTAGAAATCACGTTCCGGAGCTTGGTCATCTGAACTTAGAAAGAACTGCCACCATTATGAGGCTATGTAAACGAAGGGATAGCCACAACCTGGAACATTAAGGTCTAGTTTGTTTCTAGGTTCTACAGAGGTACACTTGGAGCCTCACAGCACGAAAATGTTAACTACTCAAGGGTATGAAATATAACATTTATAGTTGCACTACCTAGGGTATCAACCACCGTTGGAATGATCACTGTGGATTTTGGGATGCTTCTCCACCCATCTCACTTGAGCTTCTTGAGAAATCCAGGCAAAGCGAATGCATTTATGGATGAATGAAAATATTAATGAATACAGCATCTGTAGAGTGCGCCGTCACTCATAAGAGAGCATCCTGCCGCTATTGTCTACCATTAAAATGCTTCATAATGGTGGACAGAGTTGACCATTTAGGTACCTGAGCGTATACGGCACATACCACTACATTAACCTTCATCTAAATATTACTTGGATTCTGATCCTGCTGGCACTAATCGCTCCTGCTTGGGAAATCATGCGGGAGTGGAGAAGAAAGGCAGTTGCTCCTCTGCTCAGCTAGCTTCTTTGTACCACCACTCCCAGTACTAACACCAGAACCACCACCAGAATAAGTTCCACCACCAGTGCAACCACCCTCCCTGCTGGTCCAAATTTGAATCATTGACTGAATCCAGGCATTCGACTCAGTTAAGTTGAGACGACATCGAGACACTGGTTCATAGATGATGGGTGTTCTTTTCTGTTACAGCTCTTTCAGTAAGTCGGACTGTACTGTACTGTATTACACAATTTAAAAAAGTGCTTCACACCATTGACTGGGCCATAAAATCCTTAAGATTCACATCTGATTCTGTGAGGCATTGAAGACATGATTGAAATGGTGTGGGAGTCTAGTTTGGTGGGCGCGGTGCCTGAATTTTGAATTTATGCTGCTATCAAAACTCAGTGAACTAGTAACTGCACTTAAGCATGAAGTGTTGCAGATACATGTAGATATTTAGGCAATGATGCATGCCAGTGCCCACCATCTTCTTTAGCAGTGTGTTCTATCAAGTAAAAATTTCAATAGGAAAATCCAGATTTTTAAGCCTCTTTGACATTGTATGCGAGTGTTAAGTATTCTTTATCTTGTAGAAATCATGTTTCGGAGCTTGGTCATCAGGACTTAGAAAGGACTGCCACCATTACCAGGCTATGCGAACGAAGGGATAGTCACAACCTAGAACATTAAGGTCTAGTTTGTTTCTAGGTAAAGAGGTACACTTGGAGCATCACAGCATGAAAGGTTTAACCACTCAAGCGTATGAAACAGATGATTTATAGTTGCACTATCTAGGGCTTCCACCACTATTGGAAAGATCACTGTGGATTTTGGGATGACTCTCAACCCATCTCACTTGAGCTTCTTGAGAAATCTGGGCATAGCAGTATGCATGTATGAATAAATGAATGTATTAATAAATTAATGAATACAGCATTTGTGAACCCCGCTGTCACTCATAAGACCGCATCCTGCCACTATTGTGGAAGCCAACCTAAAAACTGTAATTGATACAACAAGGGAGAGAGCCAGGGTCCCCAACTAGATTAAAGAATAATAGACTGTCAGGTGTAAAAAAAAGTTTGAGTCTTTAGACTCTTTTTAAAGCTGGCTTCATTGTCTATAAATTGAAGCAGACCTGGAAGTTGGTTTCAGGCTTTAGCACCTAAAACCATGAAGGACTTTCCACTCGGAATGTAAGTCTGAAATGTAGAAGTTTTAGAAGGTTGGCATAAGAGGATCTCAGCATTCTCCGAGTCACGTGGTGGCAGAATTAGTAGCCAAGGGCCTCAGATGCTGACCTCTGTTTGGGGAGTTTAAGCACAAGTCTTGCCGCCGCAAGCTGTACCATCTGAAGTTTGTGAAGCAGCTGTTTTGAACTTTCTGCATAAAGGCTACTCCAATAGTCAAGTCCGGAAGTTATTAGCGCAAAGGCAACTGTGTTCCTTGCAGCTAGCAGAAGGAAGTCGAAGAATGTTTTTAGAGATTCAATCAGAGAAACACACAGAAGCCATTGCATAAGCTTGCAGGTGGAAGGAGAGCGCGTTATCGAATTTGACTCCCAAATGTTTAGCCACTTTGACTGTAGCAAGGGAGTGGCCAGTTAGGTAACCACTGCTTAGGGAGAACAGGTTGGTCTTTCCAAACAAGACAATTTCGATTTGATCCGTATTACATTTTAGATGGTTATATTCCACTCAGCAGATAATATTGGCAAAGCAGTTCTTGAAGTTCTGTTCAGACTCAAAGAATTTCTTATCAAGAGATAGGATCAATTGTGTGTCATCCACATATGATGGGGTAGCAATTCCAAATGGGGCTATCAAAGTTATCAGCAGGGCCATATAGACATTAAATAATGCATGGCTTAGCGACGCGCCCTGTGGAACGCCAAAAGCCACTGATCTTTTGTCTGAAGAGAATTGACCCATGGCTACCAGTTGTTTCCCATCTGACAGGAAAGATCTGTATCTGGAGTAGGACTGTGAGAGTTTGGTGATGGCTGCTCACAGGATGTTTCTCATGGGGCACTTGGTGTGGATTTTCTCTTCAGAGGCGATTTCCTTGGTGAATGTATCAAAATCTCTTTTTTATCCATCAGTAACCTAATGGAATTTTCTACAAAACTTTGAGGAGGGCGAAAGTCTCAGAAGGTTAACCTCTCAATGTTTTCACATTGTCTGCCTGTTGGGCTGTGAGTCAAAAGATAATATAGGCCATGGCATGGAATGTAAGACTATTGTCTATGAAATCAAACACCTTACAGTCAAGTGCTTTGACATCGACACTGAGGCCGAATACTCCTCTAGTGTTTTAGGCCTTCTCAATCATGCCACTCAATATCGATATGGAATGGAAGGAATGGCATGATCAATCATATTAGGCTATTTCTTAGAACTTTCCCGAGAACAGCGTCTAAAAATCTCAAAAAGCAAAAAAGTGGAGGCAGCAGCTTCCCTCAGCTTTTTATGGAATGAGTAGCCAATTCCGGAGAATGTTCCTTACCTCTCAGACAATCACTACCCAATCTTTCAATGTCTTCCAGGCCATTTTATGGGTCATTGGACAGTCCTGAACAGTGTGATTCTCACAAAGACACAGGATGCAGAAAACAGGTGGACACTGTTCAAACATTTTCTTTCTATAAGGGTCACTTTACACTATTATCCGTCAGAGAAAAGAAAAAAATAAGTGTCTCACAAAAAATTACTGAGCATGGGATAGCACCAAAGGTCGTTGAATGCTGTTAAAATTTGAATGAATTAGGAAGATGAAAAGGGAATAACCCTGTGTTCAGGGATTCTAAATACAAAGATGTGAAATATTAACTGGCAGTCAATGGCCAATGCTATTAACGAGGGGTAAAGAGTTCAAACTCAACCTGGGGACTCAAACCCACAGGGGAGTTATTGTCTCAGGGCTACGTTGTCTTGCCTAACTGCCAAGCATTTCATTCTTCTGTTTAAAAAATATTTTTGAACTTTGTCGGACCACTATCTCTTATGTTAGTTTAGTAATTCAATAGGCTATTTTAATATGCCTTCTGCTCGGTATAAATGTAACATATGTAACAAAGAAAGCACTGTCCTGTAAATTATTTAAGATTCCCTCATAAAGGAGAGGCTACTTCGAATAGATGATTATCATGAGTATTACATGATGAAGAACGCAGGACCTCACTACAGCCGTACTTCAAACAGCATCAGGAAAACATTAATAAGTTTAGAAAGTAGATGCAAAGTTTGTTATTCGCACAAGCAATCGACACACGTATGACAATTTACCCAGCTGAAAGCATCTTAATCCAGGGAGAGGCACATTATATCAAGTTTGCATTGAAGGGACCGAATCTGACATCCCTACACAAATACATCAAAAGGCTATGGGTTTAGGCAGCAACACTGCTGTCAGGAACATGAAGTTAACACAATTTAGCTATGAGTACAGGCAAGAGACTAAGCAACAACATAGTAACAGAAGGGAACCATAGTTGGGAAGGTTGGGACCCATGTCAGAGTTTCAGCATAACCCCGTTCAAGTTGGAAGTGTTTTTTTTTATGTGGCTATACAGAAATATGGACATTTCTCAATGGCAAGGGCTGGAAATCTTAAATTAAGAGTCTAGATGTCTAGGTGATATTTTGCATCTAACTACAGTGCTAGATAATTAAGACTTTGTTTCTTTTGAGAGACCTCGCTTCAGGTCTTCGTAATAGGTGCGAGGCAGTGGCGGTTCCTCCTTTAGGGCAGAGGAGCGTCGCCCCGCCTGCTGCAAGCGGCGCACAGCAGCAAATGTAAATTAATAAAATAGTTATTACTATTTTATTATAAAGTGCTCTGTGTTCTAGCTCCAGTGTGAGCCAGGGTGGGATGATTCCTGCTGAGTGGCAACAGGGATGACTAAAGCGGAAAGTGTGGAGTGAGCAAGTCGGATTGGCCGGCTGTCCTGCGATGGGCAGCTTGAAATGCACACTTCAGACTGCACCAATCTGAGTGGTTTTAAACACCCTAGTCTGAAAAGGAGCATTGGGTTAGCTTCTTCCTGAAAGCAGCAGGAGAGCAGCTTCAGGATTGGTTAGGCTCGTTGGCTTTTCCAACCAAAGTCAATTTTTCAGGCTCTTGGCCGACAGCAGTATCTATAATTTTTCTGCTGATCTGCCTCGGTGAGTCTTGGTGGATGCCTCCTTTTTCCTATGGATACACTTCGAAATGGAAGCTTATCCGTACCAGTGTCTGACACTCACAACATCATTTTGTTGGTGAGATATGTGGGCGTTGGTGCCGCAACTACATCTCGAGGATACTAATCCATGCATGCAGCACTTGGGCTCTTGGCTGTCAGCAGTATCCAAGTTTTTCCGGCATCGCATTTGCTGCCACTACATCTGGGCATAAAAGCACCAGTGTTCATGCCTCAATTCACATTGAGCTCTGGAATCGAGACTGGAGGCACTGCGACTGAAAGTAAGAGGTATGTGTTCACTTACATGCAATCACAGCAGAAATCTTAGCAATTGTATTCTGGTTGGTAGTCTCGCTGCTGCTGGAAATCTCATTGGTAATCCAATCAACCAGTTAATTGTTTGCCATCTCCTTAATTGGCGTATGTTTCACGGACTGACTGGTGACTGGCAGTGTCACTATTTGTTACACTGTTAACACTCAAATTGCTACACTTTTGACTTGCTCATAATTAGCCTATGCATTACAGTCTTATGTATTTGGCTATTATCGTATATATCAGCAATTGCCCTCTGATAACACTCTCACTAATTGGATCATAGCCGTCATTTTCATTAATTTCCCCATTGTTGGCCTGCCCACTAACTGGCCTATTCCATACAGTTTCATACATTTTCCTGATATTGGCAGTCTCACTAACAGGTCTCTGATGGTAATTTGACCTATAAGCCTATTGTCAGTGTAACTAATCAGCACCAACATGCAGCAGAGACCTTTTCAAGCAGCGTGGATGCTAAGGCTGCTCGGAGTCAATGATCTGATCTTCGCAAGCAGACCCAACTCAGGGGAAATAACCGAAGGGTGAATCTTACTAAAGTGAGTTCTGGGCACAGCAAAAAAATAAGAAAGTTACTTCATAGAAAATGCTGACTTGAACTGTAAACTTCAATACAAAGACAGATGGTGCCCAGAACATGCTCAGATTGGAGCTAGCTCTGATTGTTACACCGGACCTGGCCAAACACTGCCAATCGCCCCCATAGTACTGTCGCCTTAACTATTACGAATATTTTCAAATGCCACTAGCAGCCACTGGTGTGAGGAAAAAAAAGGAAATAGCATGCTGGTTGAAACACCTCTATCCTTTATTTATAAGACACAATGAAAAAATCACGTTGTAATACCTGCCCACCCACTTGCTGCACTTATTGATTACAGCTACCCAGCACTGCTAGACTAGGTCCCAATCATGACAAATTGCTGAAGATCCACCCACTTCTCAGAAGACCATAGTACCTTTAAAATGACCCCATCCACTAGTCTTTCATCCTTAAAAAAATGTCAATATCGGATAGTCACCTTCTCATGGCTGCAACTGCAGAGATTGTATTATGGATGCGAGTTATGGTAAGCATGTTAGCAATTGAAGCCACTCCACGCCCTTCTTCTGAGATCTAAAGAAAGAAAACAGAGCTAACATGTTTTTATTTAATACTATGATATTTATTCATTATTTTTAAAGCAAAGGAGTACCAAATCAAATTGTAACACTGTTATTGCAAACATTCACTCCTCCAGCTGTCTGAAAAGATATAATTTAAATGACAGCCAAGAGTTTCCAACCAACTACAGTAGCAAGCATTGCAAAGCTTATAGGACCAACCTATTTTATCATTGATAACAAACACATGTCTCACACACATCCACATCACCCTCTCCCTCACATGCGCCCACACACTCACGGTGTCAACATACAATGGTATTACATACCCAAACTAGGATGCAGTGGTGGAGATAGTGCTCTTAATACCGTTAGTATTGATGGTGGTAGTGGGGAGGACGATGGTAGTGGTGAGGACGGTGGTAGCAGTGATGATGGCGGTATTGATATTGGTGGTGGGGATAATGATGGCTGTGAAAGCAGTGGTGATGGTAGTGGGGACAGAGCTGTTTAAGTGGTAGTAGTAACATTGCCTTAACAAAGCAGAAGCAGGCAAAAAAATATGAATCACACCCACTTTCACAAAAAGTGTAGATAAAAAAAAATCTAGTGTAGAGAAAAAGAAGTGCGTGCTCCTTACTAAGCCCAGCATCTACTAACAAGTACAATATGCATTAAGAATGTTCGATATAGTATGTGGTTTTATACAAATGTTTATAGTAAGCGCAGCAGCAACCAAACAAACCAGAAGAATACAAAAACGGACATCTCTTTTTTAAATGTTCATAGGGCCGTATTTATACTTTGTCAGTCCACTGTAAACTGGGGCAGCGGGGGTCTTTTATCCACCGCCCTGGTTGGACTACTTGACACTCTACTAAGAGGTTACCACCGGACATGCTGGGATCACTGGAATACTAATAAAACAAAGAGCAAAAAAAAAAAAAAAGAAAATGCCACCCACCGTTCAAGACTGCCACATATCCAATTAGTATAATGAACACAATTAGAAAGCAACTAAGTAAGCGTAGGTCAGGCGTAATGTCAACAAACAAGCATTGGCATAGCCAATAGGTCTCGCTTTTGGGACCTTAGAAGTATTTAGTTATGCAGCACAATATCCTTGGTGCAACAACATCAACTGTTGCATGGCTAAACACTTATACAGTCCCAAAAGCGAGACCTATTGGCTATGCCAATGCTTGTTTAATGTGTAACTTATTTAGCTAGTAGAAGGGAGAACACACAAAACATTAATGAGGGTTCTAACTTCACAGTGAACAGTCTGGGATGCCCCTGTGGCAGCTATACAAGGCCTAGAAGGGTGAACCTACAGACAACCAGGAATCTTAATAGTCCAGAAATGGAACATTCAGCAGTCAGTCAAGGGACATTTATTCAAAATGTATATTAACTAGATAGCAGAGTGAGGAAGTCATATTGTGTTTCTTGACACACTCTAAAGAGAAATCAAACACATATGACTGTTAAATACGAGCATAGTTTAAAAGCCAGAAAATCCACTCCCTGCAATCAAAGGTGCAAGAAGCTCGGATGGATTTATCCAGTATGAAGAGGATGGGCACATAGATTCTGCCGAACTTTGGGCACACAGACCGGAAGGGGGGTACCTTGGGGTGCATGGGCGAACTGTGAGTAGCTTGAGGGAAAAGGACAGACTCGTTTAGTAGAGGGGGGGCGCATGTAAAACAAGATGAGGGGCTCCAACAACTGCGACCCACAGTCTGCAAATGGGGTTTGAGCTCCTTGCACAATCTTATCTAAATACTGTCCGCAAATGGCTCAGGGTGCAGGGCTCTTGAAATGTCATTATGAGGAACCTGGATCACAAGCGCAGATTGAGTGGTAGCATAGAGGACATGCAGAGTGTGAGAGAGTGTGTGTGTGTGAGGGAGAGTGTGTGTGTGGGTGAGTGAGTGAGTTTGTGAGAGAGTATGCGTGTGTGTGTGCGTGTATGAGAGAGAGTGTGGGAGAGTGTGTTGAAGAGCGTGTGTGAGAGGGAGAGGGAGTGTATGAGAGTGAGTGTGTGTGAGAGAGAGAGCGTGTTTGTGTGTGCATGTAACGAAGGGCACAGTGAACACTATGGGCCCGACTCACAAAGCGTCTTTGTGTAGTAGAATCACAGGACCACTGGAATCATGCAACTGGAAAGGGCCAGATTAGGAGCAAGAAAAGGCACATTATGGAACACAATGCAGCACATTTTGTGATAGTATTATTTCATTGTCATTTTACAAGTTAACATAATCTTGGCAAATGTTTCGCCTCATTATTACCAGTTTAACGACAAAATAGATCAATAAGAAACTAAATAGTGTCCAATAAACATTTGTGTAGGTTCTGCCACAGTGGTCAGTTTGGATAGAAACTATTTTTTTGTTAAAATTATCATGTATGCAGCTGGTGATGGATTGTGTGGCAATTCGATAACTATGCAGAAATCGCCATGCATGCCGAATTGCAGAATTCCAGTGGCTCTGGTCTTAAACCACGACTACTCAGTCATAATCTACCAGAAAATCTTTTGAGAACCGAGGCTTGCGTGAAATTGGGCGTATCCCATAGCTGGTATCCGCATGCAGCACCCTTAATCGGATCTTAGCTGGGAACCATGCGCCTCGAAGCGAATCAGCACACAACAAGCCACATAGGGAAAACAATCTTTACTCTGTTGCTGTGTTTCAGCCACAGAGCAGTCCGTGATCTCACTGGCAGCTATAGCGCTGTATACAAGATAACCAGACTTTAGGCAGTACCGCCTGAGTTAAATTCGTGGTTGTAAAATCGATAAATAAAATTTTCCAGAGAGCATCGGAGTGAAACGTTCACCCGCGGTCTTCCATGGACTGTGGCCCCAGGTCTGTTGGAATCACATTGCCTAGTAATGTCTCCGAAGAGATACAATCTTTCTAGACAATAAAAACAGACGTTAATGAAGTGGAACAGTCCGACAGTAGGGTTCACGGCTGCTCACCTAGGCAAGAGAAAGTTAATGGAAAATGTCTTATGTTTTCTCAAAAGCCTTGGGCTGCTTTTAAACTAAAAGACTGCATTCCTTTCCTACAGATTCGCGCCGACTAGCAAACTGCTGCCCTGTACACGGCTTGACGTATACATTGATGCGTGTGTGTGTGTAGGCTACTGACATTGCTCTATACAAACACATATGTGCAAAAACAGAGCAGAGGACTCCGGAGAGGGTACATAATCCATAATTGTGTATTATTACACATCGCTATGTTCACCTGGATTCCATGAGGGACAAGGTGCAGTCACTGAGCGAAATGCGAAGCAAACCACATCAGCTCAGCACACACACACACACCCAAAGGCTTCAATATTTCGCTTTCAATAAAACTCAGAACAAGCACGGCAGGTCTGCCGGCAGCAGGAGGAGGCGCGCGCCTCGCACGGCAGAAAAGCACAAGCGCGCGCCACCTTCGATATCAGCAGGGGGGAGGGGAGAGAGGAGGGGGCTGGCGCGATTCACTCACGGGAGCGAGGGGCTGGCGCCCTGATAACTGAAAACATTTGGCACCAGCTGCTCGCTCCCGCGAGTGAATAGCCAGACGTGCACGTGTTGCCATTAGAAGCAATGCAACGCGTGCACTTTTTTGCCGGGAAAGCTGCATTGATCCCAAGAGGTCTCTTTCCTCTGCAGCGCATGCGAGCTGCGGAGGCGAGACATTAAAAAATGGAGCACACAAAGTAAAACATATTCAAACTTAATAATAAAACTGTGTTAACAAAGACTCATATTCTAACAAACAGTTACATATAAAATTCTTTGGAAACCTTTAAATGCAAACATACAACTCGTTTCATGGTGACGATGTCTAGTTTGGGGAGGGTTATCTTTCATTTACAGCTCACATTACAAGTATTTTACGGATGCATCATAATAATGTGTTTTACCAACTACACCATCAACTCTCCTTGTAAGGATGGATATTATATACTACTGTTAAAACGTTTGCTGCTACAATGAACTTTTCTTTTATATCTTTGCTTCCTCCAACAATAGAAAGGTGTCTGTAATTGGCATTATTAATTTTTACATTGAAAAGGCAATAAGGTTTGTGGTTAAATTTTGTTTGCATGTTTTACACATAAAACACAATCCACAGGCAAGAACACATCAACAGGAGGAATGTTGGGAGCTGGCAGCACAGAATGCTTACTTTTGCACAGATATGACAAAGGCAATAGCTTGCAAAAGGAGCATTCTGATAGCCCTCTAAGCAGCTGGTGCATGAGCACTTACAAGTATAAGGAACAGAGGGAAATAGAAAATTGCACTTGTGTGAGCTAAACCTCAGTGTTTCCCTGTACCCCAATATTTCAGTCACCTCTAATTTTAGCTCAGGTGGCTTGGCTCCTGCACCGTTGATCTTGCAATAACAGTCCCCACCCTTTTTGACACCATGTACTGTTAGCTCCTGTACATGAGCACCCCATCCTCTCTGTTCCGCTGTTGTGGGTGTAATGTGGGGAACAGAGTCCACAAAAAGGCCGCCCCTTCAACAGATTGTTGGTGTTCCGCTATTGCAGAGAATGGTGAGCGAAGCGGTCTATCAACACTGGATCCCCCAGATGACCCTGTGACTGAGAAGACTGTCGTGCTAGACATCCCTGCAGAGGGTGCATGTGTAACCTTGCATGAAGAACTACGGGAATGCAGGAAGCCATCATTCCCAGCAGTCCCAAAACCGTCCTCACTATGAGTGGCTGGCTTGTCTGGAACTGAGTCAAGGTTGTATAAGTTCAGAATTCAAGCAGGATTGAGGAAGGCCAATCCTTTCTGTGTGTTCAGGATTGCTCCTAAGTAAGGTTAAACTTGTAGAGGCTGGAGGTGAGGCTTGGGTATATTAATAGTGAACCCTAGGCTGTGAAGTAGCGCTATTACTATTGGAGTGTGTTGTTGGCACTGCTGATGTGTTTTGGCTTTGATAAGCCAATCATCCAAGTAGGGAAATACGTGAACATTTTGTCTTCGTAGATATGCAGAGACTACCGTGAAACATTTTGTGAACACTCGAGGTGCAGTGGTCACTCCGAATGGAAGAACTTTGAACTGATAGTGTTTTCCTGCTACCACAAATCTCAAGTATTTGCGGTGAGCAGGGTGTATTGTATGTGATAGTAGGTGTCCTTTAGGTCTAATGTTGCGATAAAGTCACCCTGTTGAAGAAGGGGAAGGACATCCTGTAAGATGACTATATGGAAGTGTTCTGATAGGATGTAGTTGTTTAAAGGCCTCAGATCCAAGATGTGCCTTTGAGGCATGTCCTTTTTGGGTATTAGCAAGTATACAGAGTATACTCCTGATCCTTGATGTTGAAGTGCAGCAGGTTCTATAGCCACTTACAGAAGAATGGCTTCACTTTCTGTTTCAAAAGCGTCTGATCTTGAGAAAATCTGTGAGTGCGAGGTCAAATATGGGGCGGTGTGATAATAAGCTCCAGATAAAAGCCTAGTTGGTTAATGGCCAATACCCATTTGTCTGAGGTGGTGGTAACCCAGACTGGGTGAAGAACTGTTGCCTGCCCCTGACAGATGCTGTTTGGTCAGGGGGAGGGGATAGAGCAGTCACTGTTTTACAGTGGGTGTTGCTCCACAAGTGGAGGCACCCCAGCCTCTACCCTGGTTGTTATTTCCCCTGAAGGAACCTCTATAGAAACATTTGGTTTAAGAGGTTTGGAGCTGTTTCTGTTGGGAAGTGGACGCCTCTGTGGAGGTGGACTTCTATATACCCCTGTAGCTTGGGCAGTGAAAGGAACCCCTGGGAGAGAAAGTTTGTAATGCTCCCATTGCTTTGGCCGAGCCAGAGTCTGATTTCATTTTCTGTAAGGCTGAATCTACCAGTGCACCAAAGAGGTGTTCTTTATCGAAGTGCATGTTTTTAACTGCCTGTTGTAAGTCCTGTTTAAACCCAGACCACCTCAAGCAGACGGACTGCCTAAGAAGGACACTGTTATTAATTCATCTAGCTGCTGTATATGCAGCGTCAAGGGCGCAGCGAATTGAAGTGTTAGAAATGATCTGCCCTCTGTAACAATTTGTGACCTCTTTTCTTATAGTCATCAGGTAGGTGCTGGAGGAGCTCAATCTCGATGGAGTCTGGTGGTACCGGACTCTGAACAAATAAAGGATCTGGTGGTGCTGCTTTGAATTTTTTTTATCTACCCTTGGGGTGATAATTCGGGCCTCAACAGGGTCCTTAAAAATGTAATTGGCATGCATCATCATGACAGGTAACATTTGCAGATATTGAGTATCTCTGGAAGTTGAATTTAAAGTATCAAAAAATCCTGCTCTAGTGGATCCTTACGGAGCAGTAGGTTGTCCAACTCCACGTCTAAGCCAGAGCTTTCATGGATCGAGAAAGCCTCCTCTTCCTTGGCGGTCGCCTACTCTTGCCCGTGTTCTTCGCCGAAAAGTTCAGAATTGTCGTATGTGGCCTTCAAAGACATTCTCAGAAGACCAGCCCTTCGATCCCGAAGGGTTTTCTTAGACCAAGATGACTTGCGCGTGTTGCAGTTGGCTTTGTTATGGTCAGGCGAAAGGCACAGGTTGCACACGAAGTGTTAGTTGTTGTGAGGGAATTGCAGGTGGGTATGTGGGCAGAATCTGAAAGGCCCCAGGCCCCAGGTTTTTTCCCTCAACATAAGATCAGGGATGCATTAACTAGCACCCCCAACCTGCCAGGGAATATACTCTGAAAATCTAAAGCGTTTAAAGTGGAGTGACGATACTGGCCCAAAAATTTTACAAGTGTGTAAGGACTTTGCAAATGGTAGGAACAACCTAGACGCCTCACCAACTGCTATATGGACGTTGCTTTGCTCTCATCTGACCGGATGTTTTCCAGTTAGAATGCAGGATTACAGCCGAACCCAGACTTGCAAGTTTGCACCATCTCAACACAAAATCACTTAAAAAGACAAGGAACAACGCGCTACGGCAACTAGTTAAATTCCCTGGCAACATCGAAATCTCAAATAGATATCACAGAACTCAAAAGGCCTTCAGGTTGGCGATCACCAAGGACAAGCTTACATACGAAAACCAGTTCTAGTGCAAATTAGTGTGGGAGAGTAAGAGGAAAAACGCTAGGAAATTTTGGGCCCTAATCCACCAATCAACCTCGAGCTCCTCAAATTTTGGAACCGCAAATATCCAAGAAGCAGAATGGGCAATCTATCTTACGAATCATTTCAAGTCAGACGTCCACCAAGATCCAGCAGGACAGGTATTGCCTTCAGAATCGGGTCGTGGTCTTGGAATTAAAGGGTGCACTTCCATCGACCCAACAACACTCTCCGGCGAGGCTTATCAGGTGACCGAAGACAGGGTTATCACAGCCGTGACAAAGGCTATACAAGATGGAGCACCAGGTCCTAACGGCCTCCCACAAAACTTGTTTAAATCGGACATAACTTTTTGGTCTGGATTGTTAACTAATCTTTTTAACTATGCATTGAGAACAGCAACAATTCCAGACTCGTGGCGGGGTGCAATTATTCATCCGATTTATAAGTCAGGCTCGCGCGATGTCCCTAACAACTATAGACTTATAGCCCTGTTGGACATTGAGGCAAAACATTACGCAGGGCTCCTCCTGGAGGACCTGAGGCAATGGGCAAAAGACCACAACAGGGTGCCAATGAACCAAACCGGGTTCACTGCCAACTCGGGGACCATGACCAACCTACTAGCGGTGTCATCCATTGTCGACAAAGCCCTTTCAACATCTAGGTTTGCGTATTGCTGCTTTGTCGACTTTAAAGCCGCCTTTGACAGGGTTCCCAGGGAGGCCCTATGGGAAAAGCTGAGGAAGTGGGGAATCCCTGACAAATTACTGAATGCAATTATTCAACTACATTCACGTACCTGGGTTTGAGTGAAGTTGGGGTCCGGCACGCATCTCTCGCGAAAAATCTTCACAACGAGAGGGGTTAAGCAGGGATGCTGCTGGCCCCCCTCCTATTCAACCTGTTCATTGCTGATCTGTCTAGTACCCTGGATGGCGTAAATAGCCACTCGCCAAAAGTAGGAGGTACGGTCTTGAGCAATCTTTTATATGCCGATGATCTAGCCTTGTTTAGCCACACCAGGGTGTGGCTGCAAAGGCTGCTTGACACACTGCTGCAATATACGACCAAGAACCAACTTGAAGTCAATCTGAAGAAGACTCAGGTTGTCCCATTCGGGAAGAAGCGATATATCGGTGGCGGATGGTCTTTTAATAACAACAGCCTCGCCATCGGCCAGTCGTACAAATACCTGGGGGTCCATCTGGACTCCAGGGGCAACCTTATAAAGCAGCGCAAAGAGATTGCGGTCAAGGCAATGACGCTTGCGGTGTCATTGACTAAGCTTTCAAGAAACCTTTCAGGTCCCACGCTGTCTCCCCTCTTGGAAGTCTTGAAAGCGAAAATTGGCCCCTCCCTGTCGTATGGCATAGGGATCTTTAAGGGAAAACTGAACGGGGCTCTAAATCGGCACACAACCAAAATTTATAAAAAGGTTTTCCACTTGCCATACTCCGCATCCCCTCCACAGATCAGATTAGAGATGGGGTTATTGAAATATGACATTTCCTGCATTGGGGTATTTCTTTTAACCTCTGCCATAAACTACGACAATCCAACCCAGGCACTCTAGAGACCCTAATTTGGCAAGAAATAACTGAAAAAAATCCAGGAGGATCATTTGGTCGACTTTTTAAGGACTACACCCAACAAATCTCAGCAGAAGGCCTCTGGGCCCTCAATCCTAGTCAGCCTGCATTTAAGCTTGCTATCAAAAAATGTGTAAGATCGCTATCACTCATTACTGACAAAGCACTATTTTCAAAACGAAGCCACGCGTGGGCAGTTATTAATTCCTACAATTGACTGACCCCTGCCACCTACTTTTCCAGTCCCTATTCACTGTACTTAAAACGCAGCTTCATCACTATTAGAATGGGTGACTGGCGATTCTTGCAAAATATACCCCCCTGGCGTCACGTGGAGGAGGACACAACTTGCAGAGGGTGTGGAGAAGCAGCAGAAACACTACTGCATGTGGTCTGCATCTGTCCCGCCTTCAACCATCAACGCAGGGTCAAGCTGAGGGGGGAATGGAATCGGCTGGGTGTTCGGACACGTAGGCAAGCTATTATTGCAGCATTGAGTCCAGATAATAAAGACTTAATCATAAGACTGACAAATCTGATCCAGCATGCTTACCACAATTTTAAACAAAATCAGCCTGCCACTGCATTACCCCCACCTGTTTTAAACTAATCAATGTATTTTAAAAAACCTCAAAGTACTGGGCAAACAATGCTAATAACGGTTTAAATAGCAGCTCATGCGCATGGGGTTGTTTTATGTATGGATTTGCAGCTTAGGGGAGCAGTTTTAACAATTGATTGCTTGTACCGTTTTTATTGTTATGAATAATGTGAACCTGAACTTCTCTTTTAAAGATATTTGTTTTATATCTAAATAAAGATTTTTTTACTTTGGCATGCGTTCCATCACCAGCAACACATTTTTGGGTGGGCTGGTACGATGTGGAGGGTAGGCCCAAACGGACGATGCACCGAAGGGCGATTGGACGAATTAATTCGAACTGACAAGTTGTCGAAAGAAAGCGGATGATGAAAGCGTGAACAATAAACAGTACCGTCTATGACAGCAAGAACCGAAAGATCGTACTGAACGGAGTTGAATCACGGATCAAAGGCACACACATCCGAACCCGATGGCAGAGAGAAAACAATCTAATAATGGAGTCAAAGTCCATGTGCATTATCACAGAGAAGAGGATACACTCGACCTTGTGACTCGAAAGACTTCTTCGAAGAAAAACAACTTGCACAACTCCAGACCCAAGACTAAATGGCAGGAGTACGCAGAGCATGTGTATCCACAGCCACACATGCCATTAAACATGATATTTTCATACTTTAGGATGCACTGTCTTTTGACTTAAGGGACTGTTTTAAGCAATTTTAAAATAGTAGCAATTTGTTCAAGCTTGAATTTGCACATCATTACAACAAGTCAAGTGTTAATAACACAGAACTTGGATCCATGGAATATGAATGACGAATAAAGAACTTGCACTTAAATACAAAGGTTCTGTGACAAATATATTTTATATACTGTATAGTGCTGAATTGGTTGTAAGTGAAATAGAAACACCCAACCTATTTAGGTGCTAAGTATTTAGTTAATTACAGGAATAAAATTAAGTCCTGGTAGAAAACAGAGCAAACACATTCACTACATTATTAAAGTACTTTTCCGGTCACAACTCTAAATGGTATGCAGACACAAATATGTTCGTAAATGTGAAAATAACACTTGATTGACTAAGGTATACACATCTAGAAAATGGCACTAATAGGACTAAGGCTGGCGGTCAGCATGACAGAAATAATGTATCTTTTTTTCAGGTCTTAATTCTTCCCTAATTTGGCTTCTTTGGTAATGTGCCTTCCTGGCAGGGCAATTGATTGAGAAATTGAAAAATCAAGCACACATTGATTGATTGCCATATTCTGTCAACCTATTGCAGGTATTTAAAGTATTAGTAATGCCAGTTCAAAACTGCAGTAATCTCTATGGTTAACTGTTGGTAATTAGTAACGTATTGAGAATTGTGAATGCACTTTACATGAGATATAACACGAGTGACTTAGTCATAATACATCCTTTTTTAGATGTCACAACTGAAATGTATAATCTGTTTCAACAGAAAATATAAACAATGTGATTGTAGAAAATGGTTGACAAAATGTGACTGTTGCAGGATGCAGGTGCTCTAGCTGTTGTTTTTAAACACTCACTTTAATCCGTTCCATGCTCCCGTAGCTCCCTCCCTGGTGCTGCGAACGACCTTTGGCCGACGCAGCCCCGCCCACCCTTTAGAACGCCCACATAGCGGCGGAATTGCCGTCGCGGTTAAGGCGTTAAATAGACCAGCTGGCCAACGGACTCTATGGTCCTGTTGAAGGCAGTACTCGAAATGTGTTGGCAATGTTTTGCACGAATGGAAAAACAAAGTTCCACCTGTCACCAACTGCTGCTGTGTCACTCATTCCTCCTCCTTTCTTTGACCGGGGAATGGAGGTTTATAAGTTAATATTTTTCGTCTTCCTCAGTTAGTACAGGACTGTTTGCTCAATGGCTGCACAGTTGACGCTGCTGGGTTTTCAAAAAGCATCAGGAGTGGAAATTTCATTTGGAATGTGGAATCAATACAGTCCTGAGAATTCTTGTGATAAACAGTAATCAAGTGGAATTCTCAGTGATGTTGAGTCAGTCTGGATGCAATGATTTTAAATGGTACATCCAGACATTTTATCTTCAGTCCAGTAGTCCTTCCTTTACATGTTCCCCTGGGAAATTTTTCAAATTGGATAGCAAATGTTCCACAGAGTTAAAACGATTGACTACAGGCTGGTCAAGTCTCTCATAAATTATTGCTGATTTGTAATTCCTGAATTGCGTTTGAGGTCGTTCACTGTTTGGCCTACATATTGTTTTTACAGCTTTGACAATGAATCACATAAATAATGGATGTTGATCAACATGTATGATGCTGACATATATCATAAGTTCTTCTTGTAACATAACCTGTTACTAATGATGTTTGTAAAAGATATTCACATGTGATGCAACTTTTAGAATCACAGTAATGAACCTCTGCAGCGTGCTTAAGTTCAGCTCTTGCAATAGGAATATGGGTGCAGGCACACACAAACACTCTGCCTATAACTATCTAAATATAGCAATATCTATCTATTAACATATCAGTCTTCGAACATGCAATGGAGTAGTTCAGTCTGTACAGAATGTATCCACCTATTACAACATTTTCTCAAGTCTCATAAGGATAATGTAACTTACCCAGTAAACATCTGTTCTTGGCATGTAGAGCTGTAGATTCATATGCTTTGCATAGTTCTGACATCTAGTGTTTGGTCTGGATGTTTGCAAGTTATTTTTCTTCGAAGAAGTCTTTCCAGTCAGGGGGTAGGTGGTGACTCCTTTTGGTGATATTGCACATGGGCATCAACTCCATTGTTAGATTGTTTTCCCGCAAAAGGGTGAGAATGGAGTTAGTAGTATAGAATAGAGATGTTCATGTGTATGTTTGTATAATGAAAAGGGGAACTGCAGCAGCTAGAGGTACCCGGGGAGGTGGGTTGGCGCATATGAATCTCAACTGTACATGCCAAGACAGATGTTTACTGGGTAAGCAAAACTATCCGTTCGAGGCATGTGAGCTGTAGATCACATGCTTTGCATAAAATATACAGCAGTATTTTCCCAAAGCGGTGGATAATCTGTAGCTGTTGGAGTTGTTTGAAAAATTGTTCCAAGTTCTGCTTGGCCCACATAAGCTTGTTGTCTTGATAACATATCTACACAATATTGCTTGGTGAATGTGTGCAGCGTAGACCATGTTGCAGTTTTACAAATGTCAACTATAGGGATGTTTCCTAAGAAAGCCATAGTAGCCCCTATTTTGCGAATGGAATGCGCTCTAGGGGGTACAGCTAAAGTTATTTTTGCTTTTGCATAACAAGTTTGAATACATTTAACAATCCATCTTGCAATATCGGACTTGGAGATAAAATTGCCCTTGTGTGGTGGTGCAAAGGCAACAAAAAGTTGTTTGGTTTTGCGAAATGATTTTGTTCTGTCAATATAATATACAAGCATTCTTCTGACATCTAAGGTATGTAGAGCTCATTCTGCCACAGAATCAGGTTGAGGAAAGAATACCGGTAATTCAACCGACTGATTGATGTGAAAGGCAGATACTACCTTCTGTAGAAATTTGGGATTAGTATGAAGAACCACTTTGTCTCTGAGTAACTGGAAAAAAGGTTCCTCTATGGTTTATTTATTTTATTTTGAAAGTTTTATATAGCGCGGACAAGATCCTTGCAGATATCAGAGCGCTTTACATAGAAGGGGTACATGAGGGAGCATAGTCAGACAGATAAATCAATAGAACAAACAGTACAAATAGGTGGCTGCAAAGCCAATCATGTGAGTAATAAGACAGCTAATACAAATAAGCAAAGGGGTCAAACATGTGGTACAGATCGGTACAGAGTATTAACAGAGTTCGAGATAATAGTTCAAGTGTATTTAGCCACGAGGATAGCTTTTACTTCATTTTTAAAGAGTGTAGTGGAAGAGATAAGCCTGGTTTCGGGAGGGAGTGAGTTCCAGATCCTAGGCGCCATTCCTGAGAAGGAGCTCTTATATGTTTTTTCCTTCCGGAATTTTCGAGGTTTCAGCAGAAGATTGTTTGTGCCTCTAGTGTTTCTAGCTCCGCCAGAGATTGTCAGCTTCTGAGCGAGGTAGCCGGGTGAGTTTAGGTGTACCGCCTTGTGTGTCATGCAGGCGATTTTCAGATGTATTCTGGCTTCAAAAGGTAGCCAGTTCAGGGATTTCAAGTCAGGGGTAATATGGGAGTGCTTTTTTGACCCAGTGATGAGTCACGCTGCAGCGTTTAGAGAAGCTCTTAGGGGTGCGGTTGTAGTTAGGGGGAGTCCGCAGAGGGCGATGCTGCCGTATTCTATTCGAGGGAGGACTAGTGCTTGTACTGCGGTTTGGAAGTCTTTGGCTGGGAGGAAGGGTTTAAGTTTCCTCAGCGTATTGATTTGGAAGTTCGCTCCCTTTGTTGCCTTGCTGATATGTTGCTGCATGTTGAGATTGGTGTCGAGTGTTATGCCTAAAGATTTTGCTGAGTTCACGATGGTGGGTTGGACATTGAGTGCGGTTAGGTGTTTAAGCCAAATTTGAGTGGTGGAGATCTTCGCTGGAGGTGAGATCAGAAGGAACTCTGTTTTCAGGGCATTGAGTTTGAGATGATTATCGGCAAGCCAGGATTGGGTGCCTCTGATCGTTGTGTTCAGGAGCAGGATGTCTTTGGGGGATTGTAATTTGAGATAAAGTAGGGTGTCATCGGCGTACATGTGAAAGTGTACATTGGATGCTTGTAGCAAGGTGGTCAGAGGTTCCATAACTAGGTTGAACAGAGTTGGGGATAGAGAGGATCCTTGGGGGACGCCTAGCGTTACAGGTATTGGCGAGGACATCAGGTTGTTGCTCTTGAATTTCTGAGACCTGTTGTGAAGAAAGGAAGTGAACCACTTGAGAACAGTTCCAGATAAACCCATTCTTGTGTTTAGTAGTTCTAGTAAATTCTCATGTTTAACGGTGTCGAATGCTGAAGAGAGATCAAGAAGGATGAGGAGGTAGGTGTCGTTTTGGTCTAGCATTTGAAGTGCGTCGTCAATTATGTGAGTCATAGCAGTTTCTGTACTGTGTCCTGCTCGGAAGCCTGACTGGTGAGGATTGAGGAGATCAACTTGTTCAATGTGTTTAGTCAATTGTAGTTGTGCGCATTTTTCCAGCAGTTTGGCGAGAGTGGGAATATTGGTAATGGGACGGTAATTGTTGAGATCAGAGGGGTCGGCTGTAGGTTTCTTTAGAAGAGGTGTGACTTGTCCAACTTTGAGAGAGTCAGGTATGCTTCCTTGTTGGAGAGAGCTGTTGATAATTTTAGTCCAGAGAGGGAGAAGCAAAGGGGTAAAGTCTTTTACTGCGGTAGCAGGAAGGGGGTCCGTGAGGTGATTGGATGGTTTTAGGGTGCTGAGCAGTTTGCCAATTTAGTGCCTGTAGTTCACCCACTCTCCTCAGTGAAGTGATTGAAATGAGGAAAGCAGTTTTCCAAGAGAGAAACTGTGGCTCACATTTATGCATGGGTTCAAAAGGTGGGCCCTTTAACCTTGCGAGGACTATGTTAAGATTCAACACTGGTACAGGTGAAGTCTCCATGGTATGACTCTTAAGTCCTTCCATGAAAGCTTTGATTACTGGCACTCTGAAAAGCGATAAAGGTTGCCTATTCTGTAGATATGCAGGTATTGCAAGAAGTGTAAGCCAAGTGTAACAGGTAACAAATGAGGTTTTGTATTAAAGCATCAAGAGGATTGACCTCATTGTTATTGCAATAGATAACAAAAAGTTTCCATTTAGCTGCATAGCAGGCTCTTGTAGTAGACCTTCTGGCCTCCCTAATGATGTTCATACAGTCTGGTGGAAGATTTAGGTAACCAAACTCTATGACTTCAGAAGCGAGCTTGCGAGGTTCAGTTGTTTGGGATCTGGGTGTCGGATTTCTCCATGTCTCGGTGTGAGGAGACTGGATGTTAGGTGCAGCTTTTGATGTGGAACCAGAGACAGCTTCAACAGGGTTGTGTAACCATGGTTCACGGGCCCATGTGGGACCTACTAAAATTAGTGTGGGGGATGTTTGTCTTGTCTGAGTTTCCGTACTACTCATGGAATGAGTGGGAGAGGCGAAAAAGTGTAGTCAAATGTCTCTGACCAGTTCATCTATAGTGCATTGCCTTTGGAGAGCGGGTGTTGGTACATGGAGGGGACATCTGGGCATTTTGCGTTTTGGTGTGTGGACAACAGATCTATCTGAACTACTCCTCAACTTTGATAGTATGGAAGGAGAACCTGAGGGTGAAGTTCCCATTCATGAATTTGCTGCCTCTCTCTGCTGAAGAGATCAACAATCTGATTGTTCACTCCTGGGAGGTGTTCCGCTAGGAGATAGACTTTGTGGTGAATGGCCCAACTCCAAATGTCTTGGGCCAAGTGTGACAATTGGAGAGAGTGTGTCCCCCCCATTTTTGTATGAAAATATATAGCGGTCATGTTGTCGGTACGAACTAGGACAGCTTTGCCAACCAGGTGAGTTTGAAATGCTTTGAGCACTAGATAGACTGCTAGAAGCTCTAGATGGTTGAGGTGGAGCAATGTTTGCTGTTGGCTCCACAGACCTTGCACTGTGTGGTGCTGAAGATGGGCCCCACAGCCAGTGAGGGATGCATCCGCTGTTAGCATTGTCTATGGAACTGGATCTATGAAGCGTCGTCCTTTTGATACATTTTGTGTGTTCCACCACTGATGAGAGCAATGAGCAAGGCCGCTTACCAACACTAGGTCGGTTAAAACACCCTGTGATTGGTTCCACTGACTCGTTAAGCATTCTTGTAGGGGACGCATGTGAAGCCCGGCATGGGGAACGATGGTAATGAAAGATGCCATCATTCCCAGTAGTTGAATATACACTCGAGTCGGAAGCAAGTGATTGGATTGAAACTGGGAACTAGAGCCTGAATGTTGGGAATTCTAGCTGCGTTGGGAAAGGCCAAAGCCTTTTGAGTAAGTAAAGTGGCTCTTAGGTAATTTTGAGCATTGGAGGGTTGGAGTTGTGATTTAGCACATTGACTGTGAACCCCAGTTAATGTAGTAACTGTAGTGTTCTGTAAGTGTGTTGGAGACATTTTGGATACGTACTGGCTTTGATGAGCCAGTCGTCGAAGTAGGGGAAGACATGAATGTGTTGTCTTTTGTGAAGACTCTGGGAACAGTGGAGACTCAGAAGGATAGTACCCTGAACTGGTAATGTTGGCCTGCTATCACAAATTGGAGAAATTTTCGATGAGCGGGATGTATTGGAATATGAAAATAGGCGTCTTTAAGTCTAGAGTAGACAGAAAGTGGTAGTCGTGGGCACACGTAAAGTAGTATTGAAATAAAGGTATAGTTCAATTCAAGTAGATGCCAAAAGGAATGCTAATGTACATCTCAGGTAAATCAATTTGTCTTTATGTTTTTTCAAAAGTGAGCAAGAGAAAACCAGCCAACACGTGTTTTGTCGTCAATGGAAATAATCCTGCAACTTCCTCAGGCCTGAAGATGAAGGTGAGAATTCATATTAAACGCTCCGTTGGTGATAATTCCAACCCGGCTGGTCAAGTTGCACGTCACTTAATCGGTAAATAGGTACAGAGGATACAGTTAGGCGGATGCATCACAGTAATGGTGATCCGGTAAAAGACTGTCGCAAGCTATCCAAGGACGGAGGGTAGTCCGTGTTCCGATTGTGGATCTACAGCAGGTGCGCTGCAGTGTCCAGTGGCAACGATTCTCCTGAAGTTTGTTCCGGGTGTGTCCACCGCAGCGCACCCGCTGTAGATCCACACTCGCAACACGGACTACCCTCCGTCCTTGGATAGCTCGTGGCACAGTCTTTTACCGGATCACCATTACTGTGATGCATCCGCCTAACTGTATCCTCTGTAACTATTTACCGATTAAGTGACGTGGAACTTGACCACCCGGGTTGGAATTATCACCGGCAGGGCGATTAATATGAATTCTCACCTTCATCTTCAGCCCGGAGGAACTTGCAGTATTATTTCCATTGGCGACTAACACGTGTTGGCTGGTTTTCTCTTGCTCACTTTTGAAAAAATAAAGACAAAGATTTGATTTACTGAGATGAACATTAGCATTCCTTCCGGCATCTACTTGAATTGAACTATACCTTTATTTCAGTGTCTGAGGAGGTACTTTTAGACCCTTTGCGGTAGAAGAAGCACCGAAAGGAATCACGTCCTGGTGTTAATTGAAGGGCTCCCATGGATTTGGACACTTCTGTGACCTTTTTCATTTTTTCCAATGATGAATCTACCACAGGGCCAAACAGGTGTTCTTATCGAATGGTGTGTTCAGGATAGAAGTCTGAACATCTGGTTTGAATCCTGAAATACGTAGCCAGGCATGCCTTCTTAAAAGGATGCTGATGTTCACAGCTCTAGCAGCAGTGTCTTCAGCATCTATTGCGCACCTGATTAAATTATTTGAAATGAGCTGTCTCTCCGTCACCAGGTCTTCCGCTTTGGGCTTGTGCTCATCAGGTAGAAATTAGAGCAACTGCTCCATCTCACCCGAATGCGCCCTGTCATATCTAGCTAGTAGTGTTTGTGTATTGGAGATGCGCCAGAAGTTTGCAGCCTGAGAAGCTATCCTTTTCCCAGAAGCGTCAATCAGCTTAGATTCTTTATCTGGGGGTTGGAACATCTGTTGTTTTCAAATTGGCCCTCTTGCGTGCGTTGGACACCACGAAGGAATCCAATGGTAATTGGTCCTTTATGTATGCTGGATCAGATGGTGCTGGCTTATATTTCTTACCTACCCTAGGGTCAAGGATACGGGCCCTGACAGGGTCATTAAAAATATTGTCCACATGCCGGATCATACCCTAGAGCATGGGAAGTGTGTGTGTGAGGACATTTGAGTGCTACTAAGGGTCTTGAAAAGGAAATCCTCTTCTAGGGATTACTTACGTAGCTGAACCCCATGGTAGTTAGCAGGAGCTGCTATATAACCTACACGGTCGTCCAGTAGAGAGGGCTTGGTAGGGCACAGGTCAAGATCCTTCCCTGTGGGGGAATTGATGTTATAATCTGTCGAGGGGTCTGGGGGGGTATAGGTTCATTGTCCCCAGCCCCATCCCCATCAGCCTGCTCTTCAGGTGTATGTGGTGGTGAGTGTTCAGGTGAAATCATTAAAGGTTGAAACTGAGGAGGAGCAGGAGGAGGAGAAAGATTAGTACCAACATTTTTCCTTTTGAACGGAATGTGGTAGACCTCAGGTTTCCATTTTATTGTCAGTTTTGTGGAGATATGTCCAGTAGTTGGGTGGATATATAGCTCTCTGTTTGGGATCCGGTTTGGAAGGCGGAGCATTGAAATGCAGTTCCTGAGATGGAATCGGCACATCCGTTTTTTTCGGTGCCGGTGTTTTGGATGCTGATGTTTTGGATGCCGAGGATTTCGGATCCGAAGGCATTTTCGGTGTCGAAGGGGATGGGGTGGAGCCTGTCTTTGACTTCGATCCGGAAGGTTCCGGCTCGGAGCCCGTTTTCAAATGGCTCTGCTCGGAGCCAGAAGACTTTTGGATGCGTTTCAGTGCCGAGTCGGAGGGCGGGGCATCCAAAACATGGTCTTGGTGCCGACCGTGGCCTGAAGGCAGACGTTGGACTGGAGCCAACTTCTTGGGCTGAGGTGAACTTTGGGGCCAGGGAGGATCTGTACTCACAGCACGCTGCCCTTGCAGGATGTCTTCTCCACCGGAGCCGTAGTCAGAGATGGAGATCGGGTCTTGTTCCTCTTGGGCTCCCATGGCGCCTCCAGCCTTTTGTTACAAATCTTCTCCGAAGAGGTTTGGAATGGAACTTGGTGGCTGGCTCTGCATGTCGCAATATCGAGCTCGACGGTCGCGAAGCGCCGTTTTCGATTGTAAGGTCTTACACGCGGCATTGTCTTGTTGTGTGCGCTCTGGAGACAAGCACAGGTTGCACATTTGGTGTGAGTCGATGCGTGGATATTTCGCGTGGCACTCAGTGCAGAATTGAAAAGGAGTCTGTTCCATTGGCTGTGAAGGGGACAGACGCGGGTAGGCCCGTCTGCCTTCCAGGAGCTACCCGATCAAAAGAGGGTTTTTTAAGTAAATACGATATGCTGAGAATGGGATTAACGATTGGAAACAATACCGTCGAGGGTGAGTGTTTTGCGCCCAGTGGGAAACCGAGGACACAGTGCCAAACCGGAGCGCAGCAATTCACATCCGAACCATATGGCGGAAAAAAATGTCTAACAAAGGAGTTGATGCCCAAGCGCACTATCACCGAATGGAGGAGTCACCTACCTTGTGACTGGAAAGACTTCTTCGAAGAAAAACAACTTAAAAATCATCCGGACCAAACACTGGATGGAAGGAGTATGCAAAGCATGTGATCTACAGCCCACATGCCTCGAACCTGTATTCCTACCTCTTACACTTTGTACAGCTCTGTGACCTCTTACACTTTGTACATCTCTGTGTTCCTTTTTCAGTGTCGAATGTAAATGTCAAATCCTTATCTTTCAATTTCTCCCTGCTACTTACCAAGTAAGCCTTTGTGCCATCCAGAAGTAGCTCCGCTGTTGGAACCTGCCTTGTGCCCAACTTATCTTTAAGTCTCTGGACCTGAATGCCATTGAGTTTTTGATCTTCATCTCTGATTTCCAAGTAGAATAGTGACAACCCTTTAGTGCCCTGCAAATAAAGAGCAGAACAATTGGGAAAAGTGCATGAGTAATGTGGTATACACCATGGCCAAATGTGCTCTCGATGTTTCATTATATTGCTTGAGAAGGCCATGTGTAAACATGGGTGCATGGCTTTAGAGTTGTGTGCATCTTTACAAGTATCACTTTTATACAAGCTTAGAAGAGAAGCATTCTGATACAGAACGAGAAAGCCAGTCACCAAAAACATATGCAAACAAACATAATGCTTATGCAATACAGTGTACAAAAGTGTGCTTTGGTGCAGCAATGTGCATGGAGTTATAAAAGGTTACATTTATCGGTGTCCCAAGACCAATGCAACATACTTAGAAGAACTGAAGGACGAGTATAGGGACAGTAGGTGGGTCAACATAATATAAGCATCATACCAACCAAATGTAAAGAAAAATTACTAACCTATAAGCATAATTCATCACAAGTTTCTGTATATGAGTCAAATATTCACTGCAAGTGGGGTGGATCTTGAAACACTTTGTGATATTGATGTACTTCTGTAGCTTTTATGATTCACTATGTGACTTCGAATAAAGCTTATTTTGATTTGATATTGATAAGTACAGTTAACATGGTATTTGGTGAGAAAGGGGTTACCTAGGTTTAGAACAAAAAGGGACAGTCAACCCTAAAGACAGAATTACACAGAAAAGTTTTCTGAAGAAATGAGAGGTCAGGTCTTGAAATACAGAAGTTTCAGGTTCGTTCTGCAGTCATCAGTAATGGAGTTTTAAAGACTAAGGCCCAGGAACAAGGAGAGTGGTTACCTATTTTGCTTTTCCTTGTTTTAGTGATTTTGAGAAGGAGGCTGTTTTTTCCTCTAGTAGATCCTTCACTACCTGATGAAGGTGTCTACAAGTAGCAAGTGTAGCTATTCAAGGACTGGGATGATATGATCTACATTTTGCATTAGACATGAGCCAGACTACCACATGTACAGTTGATCAGAGAGATGCGGTGGAAGTTTAGGGTGATTTGGCAGGTAGAGCATTACCTTTATCAAAATGTGAAAGAACGAGGGAGTGTAAGGCAGTCTTAAAGTCCACTGGAGGAATATACAAGCTATGATTTCCCTGAGAAGGTGTAGTTGGTATGAATCCAATTTAAGCTTCTGATTGATGTAACGAGCCATATAAAAAGGTGACAACGTTTTCTGTATTGTGAAAATATCCTAAGTTGATATAATGGGATAAGGGATTCTGCTTCAATAAGAAACAAATTACTAAATTACTTAAAATGACTTCAAGCATTATGGAAAAACAAAAATATTTTGTTTAATTATTCAAGTGGCATACAATGGTCTCAATAAAGCTATTTAGAGCCAGTTAAGAATTCCAAACTTGATGCATCTATTTTCTATCAAGTTTGATGTCTTGAATATTACTTCCTTAAGTGACCCACTAGCCTAATAAATATGAAATGTACTGCACTATTCAGAAGGAATGTGAAAAATTTGCTTCAGAGGGCAATATCTTCCATGGACTAAACAAATCAAACCCCATTTTTATTTGAATGAACTCTGCACATGGAGGCCTGTTTTCAGCAAAACGGGGAATAACATTGAAGGCCTGGACATCCCAGGTCCTTTAACGTAAGTTATGGGAAGAACCCTGTCGACATTTTCCATCTGCTCTCAGCTGTATAACAATCTCAGTAGGACGGCCAGTGGAGGATACAGGTGAAGGATGGTGAGAAGGCTTGTGTATGTACAGAGGAAGCATTGTCAGCTCCCCCATGCTGCTGAAGGGGTTGGGCGGGCCGTTTGTACTTCTACTCACAGCCTCTGACCCTACAGCATCTGACAGATCCAGTATCTCCAATCCCGGAATCTCCAATCAGGAATTTACAGACCAGACAATTCCAGGCCTGATATGATATATTTTGTTGTAGTACATGAAAATAAAATGCAAGCACTTAAAAAAAGATAACATGCAACAGAAAATTCCCCTGGTAGTCTATGGGGAAAAGAGTAAATTGTAAATGGGTACAGTCACTCAGGAGTTACAATCAATGAAACTTCAACCTAGAAGGCATTTTTTTAAAAATGAAAGGGGCATGGAATTTGAATAGAGGGGGTGTGGACAGGTGACTATCATGGTGGCCACAATTTCAGTGAGCCCCTGTCGCTGCTAATAAGGTCAATGGCATGATTATTAAGAGCCGCCATTCGTCCTTGAGAGGAACCTGAATGGCAAGAGGGAACAATAGGAGCTTGCAATATGGTGTCTAACTGAACCTGGATGTGCATGAAACCAGCTAAGAGAGGCGTTGAAGAAGGTCATAGGCCCTGTGGGTTTGAAGCAAAACCCCTTTTTCCCCTGTAAGCCGCTATGCTTTTCTAAGAATACTGGGTTAGGAGACAATCAGCAGATCCCCACCAATAAGAACTGAATTAGCACGCTCTGATGAGCCGGACTGGTTATAAAAGTGCATCCAGTTGAGCATACTTCAGGGAATAATGTTATGAAGGTGCGTCGAGTTGAGCATACCCCAGATAATCAGACTGCTATTCACAGAATATTTCGGGTTCCACTCTGGAAGCCACAAACCATGGCTAGGGTGCTAAGCAGCAGTGGTGATGGCTCCAAGTGGCGATGTGAAGACTACCATGCCAGCCACAGAAAATTAGTTTGAGGACCATGGACTGAGGTGTGAAGGTGGAGGCAAGTTGTGATAATAGCCCGCTCAGCTACTGTTGCGGAGGAAAGAAATGGAAATCTCCCTAATGTCCACCAAATTTAAAAAAACGTAATTGATCGGAGGCAACTACCATGGGGTACCCTGATACAGCAGTGGGTAACGAGGAGCCTACAATGTGTGGGAGAATCTGGGAAAGATACCTCCTCGACAGGGTTAACCGCGGTGCCACAGTCAAGAGAGGAGGGCAACCATTTGCCATAAAACAACTCATCACACAGAGTGTTGGACATTTCGGTAGGCTGTCACAACATGGTGCTGCAACAGGAAGAGATAGCGTCCTGTAAAAGGGGGTGATGCAGACAAAACAAAATGGTGAAATTACTCGATGAGTTTCCTTGTTGAAATATCTGGAGCTAGATGAGTTAAATCCTGAGACGTCACAGGCGGTGAACTAACCAAACAGTTAGAAATTTCAGAGGGCTGCAAACTGACTTTTTTGCTCTGGAGACACTGAGTAAGGCAGGTCCACCTTCCTTCCTTGCTTACACAGTAACTCAACAGTTTTCGCTAAATGGGTAGCACATGTTTTAAAGTTAAGGCTCATGTCAGGTTAGGTTTTGCCAGTTTTGGAATTCTAGTGGCTGCAAAGGAGGTTTTCTACTTACAGATTTTCTGATATCATTCAGTGTTTACTTAAAGCAGCACCATATGCAAGTTCATAGCAATACCCCCTATTCCTTCTTCCTCCCTTTAGGAGGTGCTTAAGATGGGGGCTCTATTCCACCTTCTTATTAACCCCAGTTCACCCCCACTTAACTTTTCCCCCCCTTTCTGTCCTCATCTTTCCCTTTCTTTCAGCCCTCTCATTTCACAGAGAAATCTGAAGCAACCTTGGAGCCGCAGCACCACCTGAACAGAATACAACCAGTAACCCAGAAAACCATGGTATACCAAAGTATGCTTAATACTTGAAGACTATGCATTGTGACTGGCTGTGGATAAGGTTACTCACTTTGAATACGCTCAGACTTTGATCGCTGAGCTGCCAGAATAAACAACATTTATGTGATTTTCATTTCGACAATTAAACGGGATTGCAATGAATATGAAACCAGGCAAGTTTACAACGTTATATTCAAGAACTGAACGGACCCCACCGACCTCAAGAACTTCCGCCCCATCTCGCTCCTCCCTTTTCCTGCCAAAGTCATCGAGAAGACCGTCAACAGACAGCTTGCCGCCTTCCTCGAGACGAACAGATCCCTCGACCACTTGCAGTCCGGCTATCGAGCCAACCACAGCACCGAGACCGCCCCCATCGCAGACACCGACGACATCAGATCCCTGCTCGACAACGGGGAAACAGCGGCCCTCATCCTCCTGGACCTCTCCGCTGCGTTCGACACTGTCTGCCACCGCACTCTAGTGCAACGCCTCAGCAACGTCGGAATCCAAGAGAAGGCACTGGAGTGGATCATCTCATTCCTTGCCGGAAGAACCCAGAGAGTCCGCCTCCCCCGTTCAGATCCGAGGCCACAGAAGTCATCTGCGGCGTACCGTAGGGATCATCACTCAGCCCCACCCTATTCAACGTCTACCTGAGCCCCCTCGCAGCCATCGCACGCCAACACAACCTCAACATCATCTCCTACGCCGACGACACCCAGCTGATCCTCTCCCTCACCAACGACCCAGCCACCGCCAGAACCAGCCTACATGAAGGGATGAAAGACGTCGCCGAGTGGGTGAAGAACAGCTGCCTGACACTGAACTCAGACAAGATGGAAGTCCTCATCCTGGGGTCATCACCCTCCGCCTGGGACGACTCCTGGTGGCCCCCTGCCCTGGGCACCACTCCCAAGCCAACGGACCACGCACGCAACCTGGGCTTCATCCTGGACTCCTCCCTCTCGATGACCAGACAAGTCAACGCCGTCTCATCATCGTGCTTCAACACCCTGCGCATGCTCCGAAAGATCTTCCGATGGATCCCCACCGAAACCAGGAAGACGGTCACCCAGGCACTCGTCACCAGCCGACTGGACTACGGAAACACCCTCTACGCCAGAACCACAGCCAAACTTCAGAAAAGACTCCAACACATCCAGAACGCCTCCGCACGACTCATCCTGGACATTCCCCGTCACAGCCACATCTCCGGCCACCTGAGACCTGCACTGGCTCCCCGTCAGCAAGAGGATCACGTTCAGACTCCTTACCCACGCACACAAGGCTCTCCACGACCAAGGCCCCAAGTACCTCAACAACCGCCTGACCTTCTACACGCCCACCCGCCAGCTACGGTCGACCAGCCTCGCCCTCGCCGCCGTTCCACGCATCCGCAGAGCCACCGCCGGAGGAAGATCCTTCTCACACCTGGCAGCCAAGACATGGAACTCCCTCCCCCATCCACCTTCGGCGAACCCAGGACCACCTAACCTTCAGGAAGCTACTCAAGACCTGGCTTTTCGAGCAGTAGCGGACCCCTCTCCCCCAGCGCCTTGAGACCCTTCCGGGTGAGTAGCGCGCTATACAAATGTCATGATTGATTGATTGATTGAATTTATTGCAAAAATACTCACACCGGTTTCCTCTGAAGTTGAATCTGAAATGGAGGGGGGCACTACATGCCATTGATCAACAATATGGTATTGTTTTTTATAGACCAGATGCAAAGATTATTGGCAGATTAATAAAATACAAGCAGCCCCTCGGGACTTAACACAAGATCTCTCTGAATTAGCCATCCCACCCCTCTCCTTTTTTTCTATGTTGACAGTGGAACAAACTGCTAAATTCCTCCAGATGACAAAAATCAGGCTCTCCATCAGACCCATTTACTCCTAAAATCCTGCAAATCTCGCCTGAAATTATTGCCATCCCATTAACAGCGATCTTCAATGCAATGTTCTCAACAGGACACTTTGCTATGGAATGAAATAAAGCCTTGGTTCTTCCTTTACTGAAGAAACCAAACCTGGATGCCAAGGAGACTCTTAATTACAGGCCGATATCCAGACTCCTGTTCCCTGCAAAAGAGGTTGAAAGGGCGTTGAACACTGAACTTTCGGTTTTTATAAAGGATAACGCCATTCTTGACTCCTCTCAGTTTGGCTTTCACGCTCAGTATTGGCCCTTGTCACTGCCACGGAGGAACTTAGGATGATTCTCGATAGTGGGGGGACGCAGCTCTGATCCTTTTGGACCTATCAGCAGCCTTTGATACGGTTAATCATGGGCTGCTGCGGGAGCAGCTGACCTCCATCGGGACCAGAGGAAGTACACTGTCCCTGCTGAGCTCCTTCCTGTCGGAGCGATCCCAGGAAGTAGACATGGGTAACATGGTATCAGCTCCCTTTTCGCTGCCTTGTGGAGTCCCCCAGGGATCATCACTTAGCCCATTTCTTTTTAACCTTTATGTCACCCCTCTTGCCTGCCTAGTAAGAAGCTATGGCTTTAGCCTGGTGTCGTACGCAGACGACACTAATATCATCGTCTCTGTAAGCAGCCCAGCCAGTCAGACATCCACCAGGTTTCATAATTGTATGAGCCATATAGCCAACTGGATGTCAGACAATTGCCTAAAGCTAAATTCAGCCCAGACTGAATTGATGTTGTTGGGGAACAACCCAACATTTTGGACAGATAGTTGGAGGCCAGCCCAACTTGGCGCCCTGCCCAAACCTGTGCTCAAAGTCAAAAATCTTAGAGTAATCTTTGACACCAGCTGTCCTTTGAGGCACAAATTAACTTGCCCACCTCAGCATGCTTCTTCATCCTGTATAACACATTTTTTTATTAAAAGATATCACATCAAAACAATGCATTGGGATCATAGAATAATCGTAAACATCATCCTACCCCCAGACTAGTATACAGTTACCGACCATAGGCATCGTGCTCTTAGCCATTAAAGTGGCAGTGTAACCAAATGCAACAGGTTCAACTGAAATCCCCCCGGAAGCCCTCCCCCCCCCCAACCACTATTCCCTACTCCAACTATAATCTCTCCATCGTCTCCCCTCCCCTCTCCCCCCCTCAACACACCCCACCCCCCTCCCCCCCAGGCGTGTCGTGGTGCAGCCCCATTGAGCTTGAAAGGGGTTGATTGCTTTACTGCTATCCCGCCATGGGCCCAGTAGATACTATGTGGTAAGAGGTATCTCACTGCCCAGTGTGGGGCATCGGTGGGGTGCTTCTTCATCCTGTAAATGCTGAGGAAAATCCTACCAGCAATTCCCATGGATTCAAGGAAGACGGTAGTCCCAGCACTGATATCCTCAAGACTGGACTACTGTAATACCCTTTTCACCAGCGCCTCAAGGCTTAGCATTAATAAACAGCAGATGGTTCAGAATGCTGCTGCAAGAGTATTACTGGGCATTTCTAAATTTGATTCACTTTCCATGTCCTTGGCCCGACTCCACTAGCTACCTGTAGCCATGTGGATTCAATTTAAATCTCTGTGCATCACATTTAAATCCAACAATAGGGAGGCAACCCATCGGGATTTTTCTAAACCTTCTACACCTGCCAGAGTCCTTAGATCCACCAACCTAGGAAATCGACTTGTTCCTAGAGTCAACAGGGCCAGAAGAGGAGGGAAGAGCTTCACGGCTACAACAACTAGCCTATGGAATTCTCTACCCATCATGCTGAAAAAAAGAGTCTAGTCTCCTCAAATTCAGGAAAGGTCCGAAAACGTGGCTTTTTTTTTAGCTTAATTGTACCACTGTGTCCACTCCTTTTTGATTCATACCACAGGCAGCGCCTAGATACCTCAGGGGATTTGTTGCGCTTTATAAATGTATCATCATCATCAGGACATCAAAGAACATCACAAAGAAAGTTACAGCAAGCTGACGACAGGGAGAAAGTTTACCAAAGAATGGGTGATAGAATTTACAACACAAAGTAGCTTATTACAGAGAATGCCTAATAGCGATTATAATGTCTGATAGGAATTTATCTAAGACAGACAAAAGTTTGTTTGCCGTTTGTCCCACCAGACAATACTGTGTTGTTAAAATCAATTTGAAAAGATGTAGCCACACGCAAATTATGGCAGCCTAGGATTCAGTCTCCCCGAATTCATTAAGTACCAGATAACTTAATTATAAGAGAGTTTAGAGTTTAGAAAACTGTGCGTTAGATACAGCAATCAGCACATATGACCTTGTACAAATAAGACTTGAATCGACCCTGCCCCTGGAAAGTAGCTTAAAAATGATATTTAAATACTGTATCAAAGTCACTAACGATGATTTGATCAAAGTCTTGAAAAAACTGATATATGGAGCTGCATTTTGTAAAACAAAAATGAGTACATTAATGGGCTCAATTGTTGTAAGCCTGTACAAACGGATTACACATTAACGAGGTGAGGCTAGGGATCCTGGACTGAGATATAAATAAGCCTGAAATTGCTAACCAAAATAAGAAGGGAATTTAACACTGAAGAGCCCTACGTGTATTCCTATGATGTGGAATTCGGTTCAAGAATCAGAACATTGACTGTGGTTTTATTTATGTATGGATATCTGATAAAGTTATGAACAAGATTATTTTCAGGTCGAATTTGTAGTGAATGCTCACTGGGGCTTGAAAATACAGATGAGTAATGACATTCTACTGTTGGTGGAACTGAATGGATAACATAAGCGATTATGATATAGTGCATCTCGTTTCTTCGATTAATGATGCAACTTAATTGTTTGAGGCGCTCAATTATATGCATTTTCAGACTGGCAACATTATATGAAATGGACATAATACTGGAATTAATGATATATGTGCAGATCGCAGATTCTATCATGTCACGCTTATGAAATTAGATAGTTAGATGTAAGTTTTGATTGCATCTACTTCATGCCAGTTGTGTCCAATACCTTGGCATATTTATGTAATTACTAAACACCTATAAATAGAAGGAAAATATGGCAACTGTGTATCTTTTTGAAAAAGGCGGGGGAAGCGGCTGAGTGCATCAGGCACAGAATGAAGTAGAACTTAGGACTTCGCCCCTTTGTTTATATCATGGATTTATTTTCTACTTTCCTTTTGGAGTGAATTTCTCATCTTTTGGGAGTATGTGCCTTGTATTATTGTGTTGTCACTGAACTTAAGCTATTATATTGGGGGAGTTGTTAAAATTCAGTCATCAGCTAGGACATTGTTCTGTGCAACCCTCAACATTGTTGTACAACACAAATGTGCTCAGTTGATCACTGCATGACGGAATAACTCAATGTAAGTTAAGTACAGCACAGATAGTGGTGTCTAAGTATATTTCTTGTTGGTGAAAAAACAGATAATACATTCAGTATGTGTACATTGTGCAAAAGCCAAATCCTCAAAAGGCAATAAATATGTTAAAAAAAGAGACAAATGTAATCCAGTTCCTTCTACATGGGGTTACTATTTGGCCGAAGGACAGGCTGCTTGGCTGGATTTTCTAGGATTGTCGCCATTCAAAACCACTGTTTTGCGGAGCTTCGTACTTGTCCAAGCCATTTGGTCTGAAATAGCACTTTGCTCAGTCAAAAGCACTCCTGCCTTCTATTTGTTTACTGGATGCTACATAAAGAGTAAATCGAAACTATTTGCCCCACTTCATAGAGAAAAAAAATAATCAAGAATAAATCAAATTAAATCAAATCAAACTTTATTTCGATTGAATTTACAATCATAAAAGTTAATTTGTAAAAATTTACAACGGTTAAAAAGACAATATTGACTGGTATATACAGAAACATAAATTGAATCCTCCTAAGAGTCATCTGTACAGTGATATCCTGTGTGACGGAAGAATACAAGTTATACACACAATAAACAGAAAATTTAAGCTGCAGAAACAGTAAGATAAGAGCGAATCTTCAGGCAGGCCTTTAAATAGCAAGCAATAGATTTGGCAACATATGGAGTATCTAAAAGCTGTAATGCCAAAAGAGCAGGTCTGCATCTTCTCAGCCCGAATTGTCGAAGTAATGGGAACAACCAGCGTTTACGCGGGGTCTCATACAGGCTGCAGAATAGTGTTACGTGCAAAGTAGACTGAATGGAACAATCGTCACAGGGACATCTGCTTAATTCACGGGACCAATCTAGGGGCTCAGGGAACGAAACAAGGCGATAAAAACAATCAAACCTAAATCTGGTTAGAACATATCTATCATAATTTGATAAATAAAAAGACAGATATGTTTGAATTCCGTAGGAGGATTGTGCCATCATTAAATGAATATTTGTTTGTTTGCCGATTTCAGAGCACAAGCGTAGTTCTCTTAAATGTGTGGCACATAGGTTTTTCAGAGTCTTTCTAGGTATGGCCGTTAGTAAGACAGGATTGGTGAAAAACGCTGGGCAATTCAAATCATTCAAGAAATTAAAGACATACAAAAGCCAGGGAATCTTTTTCCAGTGAGCCAATGTCAGGCAATCGGTGATTAACAACCGAGTAAGGAGACATTGCTCCTTAGTCCAAATACGATGCCAGAGGAGGATCGGTTGGTATCTAATGGTGTCAGAGAGATAATCCCAACCAAGCTCAACATGGCTACCATAGTTAGGGGCGCTGCGAGGAAGGGCTAATACATACTTCAGGAAATCGTTTTCAATTACCTGGAGCTCAGTAACAGGAGCATAGCCCCATACACCCGCTCCATAGGTGGCCACACTCAGGCATTTAGCTTTATATATTTTCATTAGTACGGCAGGAGCGGGTTTACCCAATTTCCTTGAAAAAGAAGTCAGCGCCGTTGTAGTGCGCTGAAACTGCAGTGTCTTACTGGATGTGGCAGGTTTCCAGGACATACGATCGTCGATAAGGATCCCTAAGTATGGATATTTTCTAGCACTTTCTAGCCTAGTATTGTCAATGTAGAGAGGTTTACATTTTGGGGCTTTCTTACCGATTTGCATAACAAAGGTCTTGGATTTATTAACTTTTAAACCAAGAGAAAGCATATATTGACAATATTTGTCCAGTTGGAGCTGAAGTTGGATCGGTGTTCTCGCTAGAATGACCGAATCATCGGCATACAATAATGCGGGAATTGGCCGGGCGTTTATGCAGGGAAGATCCTTATTGTCCGTCAACATCGCTTGCTCCAATCCATTTGTATAAATATTAAATAGAAATGGAGCAAGGACACACCCCTGCCTGACGCCTTTTGTGATGTTGAAAGAATCCGTAAGCTCACCATTTAAGCCATTCCTCACACATGCTTTGGCATCCGAATAGAGCTCACGAAGGAATTTCAAGAGTGGAGGATCGATGCCCAAATTATTCAGAATCTCCCATAATTTAGAGTGAATTACGCAGTCAAAGGCGGAGCTTAAGTCCACATAGACCAAGTAAAGCTTACCGCCTTTAGCCCAAGCATATTTGCCCATGAGTAGCGTCAAGTTAAGGGCCTGCTCGACAGTACCCAATCCCTCTTGGAACCCGAACTGTAGGTCTGTTAAGATCTTCTTCTCTTTAGCCCAATCTTGGAGACGTTCCAGGATTAGTCTCCCAGCGACCTTACCCAGCGAGTCCAAGAGGGAAATAGGTCTGTAACAAGCTGGGTTGTCGCGTTCTCCCTTTTTGAAAATTGGTAGGAGCACTGAAGAAGACCAGGAATCGATAAGACCAATTTGAGAAGCCGCAGACATAACTTGCGTGACAATTGGAGCCCATAAATCTAGGTTGCTCACAAAAATGTCAAGAGGAACGCCGTCCGGGCCGGGAGCTTTCCCGGTCTTTGAGGAAGTCAGTGCAGCAGTCACCTCCACAAGGTCGAAGTGGAGGTCAATAGGATAAATGTTATCCTTAGTGATAACTACCTACTCGGAACTGATGGTGTCAAGTGTTAAAGGGAAGTTCCCAAAGATTTCTGAATAATGGGTTACCCATTTTTCAGCGGGAACAGCCACTTCTAGATGGCGGACAGCTGTGTCGTTCGCTAAGAAGGGGGACTTGACTGTTCGCCAAAAAGATGTAGAATCCTTATTCCTTGCACTCTCGTGCAATTGAGCCCAAAGATTGTTTTTTAATTCCTGTTTCCGAGTTTTTTGGGCCAGCTTATAATTCCTTCTTAGTGATGCTATTAGGGCCAGGTCTCTATCTTGGCTGTGTAATGCTCGTTTAAGTGCACTAAGGGCCTTACGGCAATGGGAGTCAAACCACCCCCGGGAATCCTTATCATTTTTCTTGTGTTGGTGAGTAAGCTCCAGCCGAATAGCTTCTAAGATGTTAGCGAAGCTGGAAAGGATCAGCTGGGGGGAAGAGGACTCTTCCAAACAGTTTGATATTGAGGGCAGGGTTTTTTGGATGATACTATTAGTAACCTCGGTAGGGTTAATTTTCGACCATTTTACTGCAAAACCGTTAGTTTTACTCAACTCCAAAGAGTGCTGTGTTAAAAGACTGTCCTTAGGGTGAAAAAAAGGAGCTGAATTAAATATAATAGTGATACTGTTAGAGTAGTGATCGCTAGAAGGATCAGTACCGGTTGTGAAACTTTTTAAACGGGTGCTGAAAGTTTGCGAACAAAGAATGTAATCGATAGTAGTAGTGAGACCTCTGCCGTGAAAGGTCGGCTTAAACTCAACGGCGGGACACACTAGTTCATTCGCAAATTCAAGGGCTAGTGAAAAAAGACAGTTGTTAAAACGAATCCCAATACTAGAATGAGAAAAGTGAGTGATGGGAAGATCATGCTCGTCTTGGAGCCCACAAATACCTTTTTTGTAGTTACTACATAAATAAACATTGAAATCCCCACCCCACACAACATAACATTGCATATGTGAGTTCTTAGCCTTCTGATCTTGCAAATATGAGGAGATTTCTGTCAGAGACTTCACACAGTCGGTGGGTGAAGAATTATTATACATGTTAACAAAATAGTAGTTGGAGCTTTTGTCAAGGGCGAGCTTAAGGATTTGGTAAGTAGGGGACACCAATGATACTTCATTAATCATAAATGAAATTTGGTTGGAGATATAGATAGCTAACCCTCCCTTAGATCTTCCATGTGTAGACGGACTGGCAGGATTATGATAAGTTTTATAGCCCAGGATGTGAATTGGGTCTATAGCCCAGGTTTCCTGAAGGCAAACTAATTTATGCCTGTTAATCACGTCTATCCAGGATTGGAGAAGAATCTTAGATCTAAGCCCCGCAACGTTCCAGTAGATTACTGGAAAATCCCAAATTGTTGGTATGGTAGGATTTGTGCCTTGTAAATGAGCAGGGGGAGGTGGGTCATCTGCCTGAGTAGTTGGAAAAGAAATAGAGGAAGTGGGATTAATAACTAAAGAAATAGGAGGAGTATGATGGTGCCTTATATCTGTCTCCTCAGAACGAGTTGAACGTACATGACAGAGGTCTTGAACCCGAGGAGTTATTGATTGAGGGGATGAATTTAGCGGGGGGAACAAGGCTTAATATGAAGGCCAGATGGGAGTATCGGAACAAGTCCTGACGGGGGAGATTTACCGGTTGTAAGTTTAGAATGTCTCTGGATGTTAATAGTAACTTTAGTGATAGTGGATGGGACTGATGGTCAGTCGACCATATCTAGACAATCGTATCTGTTGGATAACAATGGACCACGCCAGTTGGAAAAATTCCCGGACGCTGGGTTGCTGAAGCCTTAGCCCGGCCAATGACCACGACCTCTATTCCTATCCCAGTTCCCCGCTCTTGACCAGCTCCAAGGCGGGCCGGGATTGCGTCGTGGCGCCGGGGGATAGAAATATGACAGGTTATGGGTAGCTATCCCTTCTGTGGAAGTGTGATCACTCCAGGAGCAAATGTGCTCAACTGTGTTAGGATCAGCGAGGTTCACTATGACACAGTCACCCTGAACAGTTTTAGGCACGGTACCCAGCCAGGGCACTCTGCGCACTGTAGTGACTCTGTTGTCCATAAAGTTGGGTAGAGGTCTATTATTTGACAACCAATATATAACTTTGTTTTTTAATGACCAGACGGATTCGTTCTGGTTCGGGGGGAGTTCCGGAACACCTGTCATGATAACCACAAAGGGGGATGCCTCAGGCGGGAGATGTCTAGGATTGCCCCTCCTCTTTCGAATGCTCGGGATGTTGTTAAATCCGTCAGAGCTATTGGGAGGGGTAGGGGCCGGGAACTGGGGAACAGATGGAGGTTTTGATTGGGTGGGCAACTGGGGCTTAGAGGTAATTAGCTGTTTGGACACTAAAGAGTTGGGTGGAATAGATGATGCTTGAGGCTTGGTGATAGTTGTGGGTGGCTGTTTCTGTATAAGTATCTGTGGAGCCTTTTGGGTAATAGTAGAGGAATTAGAAGTAGTCGGTCCGGGATCGGGTTTTTTCGTAGTGTCAGTAAGGGGTCTCTCAGGAACTGACTTTGGGTCTTTAATAGTACCCTTACTTGGGTTGAGAGCTGAGGACAATTGGGTTAGTTGGAGTTGGACCTGGTGCATTGTCTGTTCTATAGGCTTTAGATAGAATTTAATTAGGTCCCCAATTTTACTAAGCAGTAGGTTGTCATGTCTACGGATGTTAGAGATTAAAATATCGTCCACAGTCATACAATCCTCGCCGTCACTGCTGCTAGGGGAAGGGAAGCTAATGTTTGGGTTATCTGTGGGAGGATTTATTGCGGTTGCTGGTAGAGAAGGGGGTGATTGGTGGGGAGTCGGAACCAGATTTATCACTTGAGAAGGGGGATGGGAAGTGGACGGGGTTGTGAGATTTGGTATGGGGAGGGGATTAGTAATATGATGTGGCTTACTAGTATTCCTCTTCCTTTTTTTGGGAATTGCGCCCTCGCGTATTCCCCTAACAAAAGTTGGGGAAGGGGCAACAGCGGATTGGGTGCCGAAAATATCAGGAGTTTTTTCGAGTGACTGATGTGAATCAGAAAGGTCTAAAGTTGCAGACAGATCCACGGTACGGGGGACTGTGTGCAGTTCTGCGTGCACTGACAATGGCTGGGGGAGCTCTACGGGACGCTGGGGTGTTTTCGCAGTAGCCAGGATGCCCAAAGAGGAGCGTCTGGCAATATACAGGTCCTGTGAGACTCTCCGTTCCAATAGGGTGATACCCTGTTCGATAGCCTCGTTGGCTTTAGTTATAAATTGATCTATCGGTCCAATAACCTCAGCAGCAGACTGAGCCTGCTTTTTCACAGTATTTCTAGTAGTTCTAGGAGACATGGTAGACAATAGTATATTATACGGAAAAAGAACTATAAACACTAATTGCAAACTAAATGCAGATTATTTGAAAATACATACAGTATCTGATTAAATGAGGGTAAATAAGCAAACGTTAGTAAGGTGGCCCAGTCCAGTCCTGCCCAGTCTTGAACGGGCTTAAACGGGCCCGCCCTTGGCCCGGGCTTCGCCCCGCGCGCGTCCCGCGTTGCGGGAGGGCCAGACGAAGTTATTGGGTTCCTACAGGGGGCGTGGCCGCCGGGGGAAGAGGCACCAGCTGGGAGATGTGATGGCTGCTGGTCCTCGCAGTCCCCCGGTGAAGGCAGCTGATGGTAATTAGATCAAGCGCGCGCTGGGAGCATGTAGGCAGACCGCCGAATGCGGTACAGCTCCCACCAGCGGCGCGACCTCCCGAATTGACCTTTCCTCAATGCGTGCACCCTCCGTGTGCGGCAACAGTTCCTCTTGGAAATGACAAGGGTTAGTGAGCGGCACCCGCAGAGCGGGTGTCGCGAACAGTAAATAGGAGCCGGTGGGGGCACGGCCGCCGGGGGAAGAGGCACCAGCTGGGAGATGTGATGGCTGCTGGTCCTCGCAGTCCCCCGGTGAAGGCAGCTGATGGTAATTAGATCAAGCGCGCGCTGGGAGCATGTAGGCAGACCGCCGAATGCGGTACAGCTCCCACCAGCGGCGCGACCTCCCGAATGGACCTTTCCACAATGCGTGCACCCTCCGTGTGCGGCAACAGTTCCTCTTGGAAATGACAAGGGTTAGTGAGCGGCAATACATTCCTGGACTTATCCCTGGATCTCTGGTAATTACTGAACAACTTTAGAACACAAACGAGACGCAACAAAACAGAGTACACATATAACAAGCATTTGCCATGCAATCGGTCTCGCCTTTGGGGCATTATATATATTTAGATATGCAGCACATTAGCGTGGGTGCTGAAACATTTACTACTACTGTTCTTTAACATGGAGGTAAAGCAAGCACAAAACTGCGTGAAATGCCAGGTATGGGAACACATGGCGAGAAATATTACCTTTCAGCGGGTAATGGTATAGTCCAAAGCTCTGTTTTTAATATAAAATCAGGCTCTTCGATGGTCATATCACTAAAAATACAAGATTTGCAAAAAAATATTATTGTCTACGGGTGCTCGTGGAAGACAATTTCTATGCACTGGAATCTAGAGAATGCTAAAGAGATTCTGGTAAAAAGAAAGTCCCTAAGCAGAAAGCAATTTTGGTATTTTACTGACCTTTGCTGGTTGTTTTCCATAAAGACAGTTAAATAGAGGCAGTTTAACAGAAAAAAAGTCCCTAATCGGAAGCAGACAAGTCTGGGGGCTGATCTCTGGAACCCACAAAGTACATACACATATAAGTAAATACAAGAGGTCTAGAATGCTCGATCTAAAAATTAGTACACAGAACACCAAGAGGAAATAAAACAGAAAAAGCTTTTGTTGATTCTGTGTGTGGTTAATCAATTTCTTTTTCACTGAATACAGATAAGTGCAGCCAATGCGTTTCCCCTGGTTACAGGCTTCCTCAGGGCAAGATCGAAGGTCAGGTCAAGAACGCAGTTAAAAGCAGACATGGCGTTGCAATTTACATATAAGTATTCCACAAAAGCTCTTGTAGCAGCAATCAACTGGAAAAATTCTATCAGCTGTCGGTAAGCAAGAAAAACAGATCATTAAGCCACTTAAGTAGATATCCATCAATCCAGGGCTATTTTTGGCAAGCGCATTCCAACAGCCAGCATACAGCATTTGCAATATATAATTACTGAACAACTGCCGCATCTCCAGTACTTTGAGTAGGAAAGGTTTGCTCTTTGAATGATAAGATTTATTTGGATTTTGTTCCTATAAGCGCAAAATGTACTACTTTCCCATTGTAGGATATATATATGCAGGGCAGGTGTTCCGCTTTGAAGCCTTTCTTATTATGCGCATGCACTCAAACAGAAGGTTAAAATGCTGTTATTGGAGAGCCTCAAGAACCTGGCCTTAAAGGTCGGCAGCATTAGGTAGCAATAATACATTCTGGAATCCATTATTGAAAGAATTCCCTGCCAGGACACAAACAGGCATCTATGGTACCAGCACTGGCAAATTGAGCTGGATCCATGAGAATCATACTGACAATTGAGTGCAGGACCTTATGGATCAATCTGGTGTAAAGTAACGCAAAATCCTGAGAATTCTGTAGGTCCAGAGAAAATGGTATGCTGGTGTATAAACTTGCAGGTGACATCCAGGAATTTTTGTTTTGTCTGTCTCGTTTGCCCCATCTGATGAATGCATAAGCTAGGCACAGGGCAAGGCAGCAAGGCAGAAGCTGGCGGTGACTCAGGTTCACTCAGATCCAGAGAAAAGGTGTAAAAATCGATGAAGTAACCAGACGCTGTTCAATCTATCTTTGGTAGATCAGCAGGTTTTGTAGAACTGGCTGTTGGGTAATTTCGCGACATATTCACATAGACGTCTGTATTAGACCAAATTGAGATCTGTGTTTCATTTGTATTTTGTAGCTGTTCAATTTCAACAGGTGCGAGTTCCATTGCATTGTTGGTAACTCCAGTATTTCGTAGAGTAGACTGTTCAAATGTTATTAATCTTTCTGTTTGAACTTCCTGAATGGTAGCGCGAGGAGAGCGGCGGCTACCCAGGAGCCCATGCGGCCTGCTCTTCAGTATAGGCCACATGGTGTGGTTTCATAAGATCAATGGAGACGAATCTCTTTTCTTTCTTGCCGGCAAGAGGCGGAAGAAATACTGTTCTTGTTCCTTCAACAACCATGACAGGTACAGGCGCTCTGTAAGATGGCCCAAATTCTTTTTTGTCCATGATCTTTTCTCTGACCAGGTCCCCGATCTTTGGGACCCAGGCAGGTCTTGCCAGAACAGCTTTCACTTTCCTAGTGCGGTGTGTTTTACTTGGACCTTGCTTTGTAATGCCCGGAATTCATGGACTTCCTGTAAAACAGCCAAATGATTATTGATGTCAAATGCTTTTCCATCCGCCACTGTGCTGCCACAATCAAGGTCCGGTACCCACATTCTAGTCCCAAACAGGACCCCATATGGAGGACGGCCTCCTAGGGAACTTGCTGGCATGCTATTAAGTGCCCTCTGGATGTCATATAGGTGATTGACCCAACTGCCACCCAAACCTAATACCCTTGCTATAAGTCTCGGTGTTTCATTTCCACAACTGAATTGCCCCTCGGGAATGATTCGGAGAGGAGTACCGCAATGCAACACCCAAACTTCCCATGGCTTCTTTCTGAGCCCGAGAGCTAAATGCAGTGTCAGGGTGCTAATATAATGTGCCTCTGAAGACTTGCAAATCCTTTAAAACAGTTCTAGTGTGAGTCGAGCGCTGGGGTCAAACCCAGAGGAATCTAGAGCATGAATCCACGGCCACCAAGATGTACTTGTAAGCCCCATCAGATTGTAAGGGGCCACAGTGGTCCAAATAGACACATGCAAGAGGTCTGTGTCATATCAGTAGTGGTGTCTGTGGCGGACGTGCATCAGTGGAACACGTAATCGGCTGACAGATGTCGCACTTAAGGACAAATCCTTTAGTCTGCTTGGTAAGACCTGGCCACCAATAACGTTGTTTCAGTAATTAAACAATTAAACTGTTGCAGTAATATCTGCATGTGCAGAACCTAGACCCTTGTGTGCAGCCAGTATTAAACCAAATCTGCGATCCATGTTTGGTATTACTTTATCCCCCACTCCTGGAATTTGATCATACGATATGTTTTGCGCATCTAACTTATAGGAGTGCTAGAGTGGAAAACCTTCAGGCATGGCTGAGTTGTTATTACACATAGCTTTGACAGCTACCATTATCTGTCCGTCTATCCTCGTGTTAAAACAAATGATTGCAGCAATGGCAGCAGTTCTCACTGTTGCCTTGGCGGCTTCATCAGCCAATGAATTCCCTTCAACGTACACGTCAACAGGTTGATGAGTCAGTGTATGAATCACGTGAGCCTGTGGTAAGCCTTTTTTCAGCTCTGCCACTTGTTCCCAAAGCATCTTATGCTTTATCGGGCAACCTTTGGAATATCGAAACCCATTCTGGCCCCAACAGTGAAGATATTCGTTGTATGACTGGACACAGTAAAATGAATTGCAAACAATAAGTGTTGGGAATTCTTGACCTGTATTTTTTAGTGCAAGTATCAGGGTTTTTAGTTCTGCCAGCTGTGCCGTGCAATCTCCTAGAGACTGCATTTGCATATTGCTAGGACAGAACTTGCCGTCCCGCATGCGTCCCTTTACAATCGCACATGCGGCGCTGTATTGCTGTTTACTTCCTACGGCAGGCTGAGCAGATCTGTCAGTGTAAATTATGTATTCATACTGATCTAGAGGTATTTTTTCATTCGGGAGAGGATATTCTTGCTTGTACAGCAGGAAAGCTTGTGTTTTTTATGTAGAATCAAATTTGTAGACTACATCTGTTGCTGTGTGAGAATTAGCCCGTTGTATCGAATGTGGATGTAATGCTTTTGCCTTTGGAAAGCTTGCTTTTGTAACAGTCTCTACGGTTAGTACTGGAGTTACGACAATTATTTGTTTCCCCTGAGCTAGTGCTCTTTCTCTCACTACAGCAGTCTGTACCGCTATCAGAATTTTTTCTGTAGATGCAAAACGCATTTCAGTATTTGTGTACAAATGTGATTTGTATGCAAAGGGTACAGTTTCACCTTCATTGAAGGTGAGGTACATGTATCCGGATTGACCCGCGATTACATGGCTCACCAAATTTGTGATGTTTACACATGTGTGTAAATATTTGGAAGTTATCATGTAAGCTTGTAAAGAACGGAGAACTTCTGTGTGTGCCTATCCCCAATGTTGAACTGAAAAATCAGGTCTAATTAAGTCGTAGAAAGGTTTTACTTTTTCGGGGGCGGAGCTAGCTCGTGACTTTAATGGACGCTTGAGCCCGGAGCTCCGTAGCGCTGACAACCAATCCTTAAATAATCCAGCAGCATTTGCAACCTTAATGCTCACCTGCACGACGGCCAGGCCAGCGGACGTGGAGCGGACACTGCTGCTGTGCTCCGTGCTGCAATCCGAGCATCACACCCAGAGATATCGGGTGCGGCTACGCGGTGGCTGGTAGGCCGCTCATCCCCACGCTCGAGTGTGGACAGAGGCTGAGCGACGTCGCTCTACGTGCAGCAGACGCCCATATCAAGGGGCGACCGACCCTAAAAGTGCCACTACTTTCCTGGTGACACAGGAAACACCCGGACCCTCGGGGTCACTCTGACAGGCAGCGGACCTCAGCGGAACTGAGAGTTTTGGCGGCAGAGATGAGCGTGCAGACCCCCACACGGAGTTGCACCTCGGACTCCCCTGGACCTCGTTGAAGTGGTACTCCGGAGCGCGTTCACCCTGCGGAGAGCCAGTGACAAAGCATGGGACGTACCCGACCGATCACTGTCAGGAACCGGCGTATGTGCCTACCGAAGGTATAATTAAGGGAGGACTACATCTCCCATGCTGCATAGCGGTAAGGGGACGGCCCGGGAAAGCATATGGTTAGTGGAGAGGCAGCGGATCTTGCACGTGATTTGTCCCATTGAGTCTGCTGTAAGTGGACGTCCTGTTTTCCGCGGAACTGCAGCGGAGTTCGTTGTTGTGCTAAATGTGTTCGTGGTGTACGCTTTGCGGCTGCGAAGCGTAGGTCCGGGAGTGCTCAAAGGAGCCAATTCGGCTGAAGCTGTACCGGCTGGTATAGCGAATGTATTTCATGTGAGGCGCTAGGAGACGCTGGATTTCCCCCTCCGCGCCCTCACAAGGATAGAAAGCATCAAACAATTGGCTGAGTGTTACCCCGGATATTCAGGGGAGGATTATTCTTTGTTTGGCTTGAGATTTGGTCGGGAGACGCAGGATTGCCCCCTCCCTCGAGTAAGTAGATGGTACTGCCCAATGAATACATTTGATGTACATTGATATTGATGCTGGTGTTCACATATGTATACCTGAGAATGGGGAACTTCTGCCCTTCATAGCAGTTTTATAGACTGTTTGGTGCAAATTTTGTTCACTTCCCCCGAAAAGATAACAACATTGAAGCGATGGACACTGTTCCCTCTGCCACCCCGGTAATAATACGTTGCCCCACGAATACGCGTGCTATCCACTGTAAATTTTAACAAATTGAACTAACTTGAATAACGCCGTTCCAAAATGGCGGAAACTCAAAACACCACCAAACGTTTAGAATAAGTCAGTTGTCGATCCCCATTAAACATGCCATACTGTCACACTCCTCCAGGTCAACCGGAGATGACATCGATGCATCACCAATGAAAATATATAAAATAAAATAAATAATAGTAATTATCGAGCCTGCCTAATCTAAAACGCATACCGTGCACGGCCCATTCGAGCTATTAGAAATAAAGCAAACAACTCTTTTCCCGTAAAATTGTTTTGACCTTGTCTTCCGGGTCATTCCTTTCCTTCCGGTTTAAATGAGGTAGATCGCAACCATCTAAAACCATACACGCGAAAGCGGAAGGAATGACCTGCGGACTCTTCGACCACGATACACAGGGATTTTTCCCCCAAGTAAGTGCATTTTCTGGTTCTTGTGGATAGGCATCCCCTTAGAAAGACTATCTCGGTGTCCGGGCGACCGTATCGCTGCCTATAATATCGGACCTTCCTGTTCTTTGCATCTGTGCAACACGCCGATAGCAAACAATTTTTGCTGGCGTTTTTCACTCTCCCAAGGACGTAAACTGGGACCCACATGTCAGGAAACTAAGACTATTCACAGTCATTAACCCATGCTTATCGAACTAGTCTAAAAAACAGTGCTCGTTTTTTGAAATGACCAACTCTCAAGTTTAAAACAAAGATGACATAAGTTACTAAACTGACCAAATTACAAGCATCATTGTGCTCTGTCCCTGAACTTGATCTGTCTTCAATATAGTAAATATGCTACAATATAGATAATGTCTATATTTTTTTAAATCTCCGTAGACATAAAATAAAAATCCACTCAGCAATAGCTCACATTGTACAAATTGAACTTGGCTCTGTTATAAAAGCTTTTGAATACAAACCCATGAATATAGTGGATACAATTCTGTTTAAATGTAAATGTTGTATTAACAGATCTATACTTCGAAAAACCGGATGTTTTGTTGGAAAACTGTACAAACAATGATGAAGAATTGCAATGAGCGAACTGAATTGTAAATAGGTATGCAGTACTACTTGCGAGTTTTCTTTCCTTTTCGGTCTCATCGTTTTCTGGCATGAGAATTTGATCACTTGGAATCATACTGGTTTCTTCTATCTGACTTGTTTTCTTGAACCTCACTTGGTTAATAGCAAATTTAATTACATTCACTTGCCCTATAGACAATCCCTAAAACACCTATCAAAATCATATAGGTGAATGTCTCGTCATTTTTGGTATTGACCTTCTCTCTTATGCTCTAAGCTTGTTATCACGGCTTTCTACACTGACTAACAGCCAGAAACTTCAAATTAGAAGTGCTATCACAAATCTCTAAAAGAGCACTTTCTCTCTTTCGGCATACTAGATTCTGCATGAAAGCAATGGACTAATGAAATTGCAACCTCTATGTCCCATTCCAATCACTTTTCCTCTCTACTTAACACTTCACTTACTGGTATTGGGGTCAAAGGCCAGTCTTTAGACAACCTGTATTAAACACATATATGTAATTTTGATCTTTTACAGCCTTGAAAAAGCCCTGGCGCGAATCGCCATAGGGGGCGAAACACGTGTCGGCTGTTCATGTTTTTACTAAAAAAATCAATAAAGAGCCTTTTTCTACATAAAATGGACTTTTGACTTAATTCATATGAGCAAGGATTCAGCCTAATGATATGAAAGATCTGTTGTCAACACACTCATTATCCCCCTAAAGACCCCCTTCCTCGAGTGTCTGGCATCTTGATCGAACTCGCGACGGACGGCTGCTCATTATCCAGTGTTTGAAAAAATTTCATTCCCGACTCGGTATCCGATGTCTGGGACACAATTCTGACCCCGTGGATTGAATCTTTGGGAAGGCTATCCCCTGCCCGGTGGTCACTTTTCCTGGGGACCCATTTCCTGCTCGACCCACTAAATATTCGGGTAGCACGTTTCCTTACTACTGTAAGCCATTATCTGCTCTAACGTCTGAACTTACGAGACCCTGTTCCCATTTCTTCAGTATATTGGATTTGAATTCAGATCACTCTTCTGAATTAGGACTGTACCCCCACATGATCATTACTTGGGAGTATTAACCCAGTATCTATATCCTCAGATCAAGAAATACATACATGGAATCTATGATGTATTTGCGCCCTGACGAAGGAGTCTAGGACAAATATTCCTTTCCGAAACGCGCATCGGCGCTTTTTAGTGTTTTTTCTATGTTTCTCTACTGTATACTGATATGAATTGTTATTTGGAGTTCTTTTATGGTATTGTATTATAAGTTGATATGAATCGTTATTTTCTGTTTATATTTTGAACATTGTCGGTGGTGAGTTGGTGATTGTGGTGAAATTGGTTGTTCGGATTAAATGTATGAGTGGTTTTGATTGACTGGATATGTCTGCTTGTATATTTGGATTTGTGTGGGGTTTCCTTTTATGTGTATATAATATAAATATGTATATATAGTACTATTGTAGTATTGTGTGGTCTCTAGTATGAGCTTCTGCTGTTGTTATGTTCTAAAAAATATCAGAAAAATGTGTAAATAAAATTTGACAATATTTTTTGAATAATTTCTGTGTGTGGGACAATGCTGTTTTTCATGTGAATATTGGATGTATTACCAAGTTAAAAGTATTTCTAAGTGAGGGGCCTGTTTTTGCTTATGTTTAAATCAGTCATCAGGGACCCTCGTTTGTTACTGTTGAAGTTGCCCCCTCCCTGACCTCATCTATCAGTCTGCTTGCCAGTGTTGTTGGATTCAGGGAACTGAGAGTCGGGAGACGCGGGATTGCACCCTTCTGAGACTCTTAGATAGTTCTCTGAGTTTAGAGGCTTGCAACAACCTATATCGTGGAAAAGCAGCGATATAACCCTTATTAGCCGCGGACCTGCAGTTGAGGCAATCTTGTATTCTTAATTCTTGCCCTTTCGTTTTGCCAGACATCTTGGGGGAGCTACACTCAACGCCAACCAGGGAGGTAGCAGATGACTGGCTATCCTTGTACATAACTTTGGTGCTGATCGAGAATAGTAAACTTTCCTGTTCAAGGAGAATTGAGAGATGGTAGCGCCCGTATTTCTTTTTGGGAACTTGTGAGCGTGTTGTTTTTGGTACGTATGGGTTCTGGGTGGTGTATGAGTAAGGGGACCAATGGAATGTGGTACAAGGGTAATGTTATTCTCGCTCTTCTCTCTCAAATCAATCAAGTAGCAGATGAGAGAAGAATCTCAGAAAGGCAAGGGTCACCTCCTGAGCAAATATCAGGTACTGTCTAAACCCAGATTAACAGTACAAGAGAGCAGGAAGAGAAGGAGTGTGTATTAACGTATGTCCTCTTTTGTTACAGGTTTCCCTATCCCTGCTGCTCCTACCCCTACCTATCCCTCGCTTGACTGCCTTTGTGCTCTGGATGTTTTAGATAGTCAGAGTGCAGGGACGTCAGGAGGTGGACCCCTTTTGAGCATCGTTCCGACCTCGAGGAGCCAGCAGCCGTGACAATCACCCCAGGTGGACCCAATGTGGTAGCGGCGCCAAGAAGTTAGTGAAGGGCGCGGTGGCGGCCAGCGGCAGGGGAGGAACAACTCTGGTGCCCAGGGAGCCTGCCACGAGTCTGACAACTGATCCTGCTGACACAGGAACAGGTAGTACAGAGTACTGAGTGGCCTAATTGAGTGAGGAAACAGCTACAAACACAGGAGGCACGTACAGATTGAGGTCCAGTCTGAGTACTGCCACAAGGTAGTTGGGGGAAGATTGGAGGCGCCGCCCCCCTACCCCCTTACCTCCTTGTGGGTTCTGGAGCGCTTCGAGGGGAGCGGTGGCGGTGGAGACGAGAGGCCTGCATATATTGGAGAGGCTAGGAATAATCTGAGAGTGCTTATTGGGGTGTCCTGCAGCTCTGTCCCCCTGCACCGTCGGCAGTCACACGAAAGACAGCTTTTGGGCATCCACTAGTGGTGTGGAGCAAGTGACAGGTGGGTCCCCCAGGAAGACCTGGAAGCGATAAGGCATTAGAAGGGCGCTCTGGGGCGACGCGACCCCGGCACAACGTCGGGTCGTGAGTTGCGCAAGCTAGCCCCTGGTTTGCGCACATCTGTCGCGCGGCCTGAGGTAGGCGAGACTGCGGGACCCCACTCTTCTAGCTGTAGAACACACTTTATAGCAAGTAACATGGGCAGGGGGGATAAAACCCAATCGAAACTCTCCTTTGACCAGAAGAGGTCAAAATCCCAAGATGCCACCACAAGCGAAAGAACAAGGACTCCACCTCCGGTGAGCGACGACTCGGATGTACACAATAGCCTCAAATCGATGGAAAAGTCTCTACAGAGCAGCATCACCTCCCTGGGCACAAAGATGGACGCCCTCACTTACAGGATGAATAGAATGGCCGACAGACTTGATTAACACACAGAACGTCTTGATATGTTGGAGCGGCGATTAACTGAGGTGGAAGAGGCACATACTACATTGGACGTAGACCACAAAACTGGACAGAGTGATACGCGTCTTGCAGGACAAAACAGAGGACCTGGAAGCTCATTCCTGGCGGTGCAACCTGCAAATTACATGGCCTTCTGGAGACTACTCCCACGGGGAACATGGAACAGTTCATGGAGCGGCTGTTGTTGTCGCTGCTGGGGGAAGGTGTCTTCTTTGCGATGTTCATGGTGGAGAGGGCACACCAGTCCCTGGGGCCCAGACCCCCTGTTGGTGCCCCCCCCCCGTGGCCCATCATCACGAAACTGCTCAATTACCATGACCGGGACACAGCATTGCGCGTAGCCAGGGAGAAGAAAGTCCTGAGGTACGAGGGCTCGGAGCTGTTACTATTCCCTGACTTCACTGCCTGAGTACAAGAGGCTAAAGAAGCAGCTCCGTGACCTGGGAATCAACTATGCCATGCTGTACCCAGCAAAGCTCTGCGTTAATAGACAAGGCCGTTCTCACATCTTCACGGACCCCATGGCATTGCAGCAGGCCCTCAAGAGTTGGTCGAAGGATAGGAGGCAGAGTCCAGAGAAGCGGCTACTGGATGAAGCAGCAGGAGGCTTGCTAGAGGAGCAGGACTGAAGCAGCATGGTGGCGGTCACCAGGAACATAAGGGGAAAATGGGGGAGGTGGGTGGGTGGGATGGACGGGAGCTAGGGTATGGCCTGCTGGCTCACAATGAGAAAAGTTAGCTCTGGTGGTTGGGGGATGCTGTGACACTGCTATTGCAGGAACTGAGGATCAGTGCTGTGGGACCGCGTTGAATGCAGGGCTGAACTGGAATTCTACGTGTGGCATGTCTATGTGGGGGTTGGAGATTCTAATACTGGAGTATGGCGAGGGGCAGAAGAAAATGTGAGCAGAGTTTACTATGTTTTACTTATAGGACGGCTGGGTTAGCCAGCAATAGCTGCAACTAATTGATGTCAGCGCACGCGAGGCAGGGCAAGATTGAACTGATGGAGCTGAGAGAAGGGGCATGGCACGAGGAGCTACCTCCACCCACGAGTGCCTGGAACTGCAGTTATGATTTGGAGGGGGGATTGGGGGTGTCGGGGTACGATGGGGTGTTTTTTGGACTTTCATGCGACCAAGTTGGGGGAGGTCTGCTGTGGGTGGTGGGAGGGGGGGGGGGGGAGAAAGGGAATGTTTTTGAAGGGGGATATTTGGGGGATGTGTTTTGTTCAAGCCAATGGTGCACCACACACGACTACACAGCGCACTTGAGTATAAGATGGGTGTTGGTTGTAACAATGACGACTCCTGATACAAGCGCCACCGGGGGTACGGCAGGTTGTTTGCGGGCTTTGTCCTGGAATGTCAGGGGGCTTAATGACCATCGGAAACTTAGGAAAGTACTTGGCTACTTACACAGGCAGAATATTGATATTGCGCCCTTACAGGAAACGCACCTTCCCCAATCGAGCAGGATGTTGCGCAGTAGGGGACTAGTAGGCAACATTAACACGGCAGAGATCACTACGCACGCCAGGGGGGTGCGGACATGGGTTAATCCAAGGATGCCTCTTACACTCACGCAATTGCACGAAGACGCAGGAGGCCGTTCTGTAATATCTCACTGTAAAGGTCGGGCATGGATTTGTTAAAATTAATGTATATGGCCCCAACTACGATAACCCAGAGTTCTTCTGGTCCGTGGCCAATATTACTAAGCTCTATTGGAATGCTCTCGTCTTGTGGGGGGGTGACCTTAATTTGGTTCGTAACCCAGATTTGGATCAATCTGTGGGCCCAACTAGAAAACCGACAGCTGCCGTAAGAAAACTGGACAGTGTAATGATTAATATGGATTAATGTAATGTATGGAGGGCACGTAATAGCGACAAAGGTGGCTATACACACTACTCAGCATATCATAACATCCATACGCGTATAGATCATTGGCTGGCCTCTGCCTCTCTGCTTGAGCAGGTCAGGCAATGTGTGGCACTGCCGCGCACGCTCTCAGATCATTCCCCGTTGTTGTTGGTTCTTGATACGCCAAAAAGGACCTTGCCTCCGTTCACGTGGCGGTTCCCCCCTTATTCTTTATTAGACCCATTGTTCAGGGAGAAAATGGCTGATGCCATCAAGACTTTCTTTGCTACAAATATTGGCTCTGTCGATGACTTCCAGACGATTTGGGAGACATTCAAGGTATATATTAGAAGCATTGCGATGGCTAAGCACTCGGGCGTCCTAAAATACATACGGAAGAGATTATCAGACCTAGAACAAAAGTTGAAGGACCTGGAACAGCAGCAAGTGGCTGGGGTGGTGTAACACTAGAAAATTAGATCAAGAGACTCCTCAAGGAGTTTCACGACGCCGCGGACAGCGAAGTGAAACACATGGGCAAATACGCAACGGCCTGGACCTATGGTGAAGGGGACAGACCGGGTTCGGTGCTGGCTCGGATGATGATGGCGAGGTGTAATAAGACACAAGTCTCGGAGATTAGGTCTGTAGATAGGGAATTATTGATGGAGGAGGGAATTGTAGAGCGTTTTAAACAATACTACTCAGATTTGTATAAATCTCGCTCTGAGAGCATGGATGAGCAAATATTGGAGTAGCTAGAGTACATTAAGTTGCCGTTCCTCTGGGGGCGTGGCCAAGCGGGCTTCGATGGCGGACATGTCCCGCTGAGGCTCCGTATCGGGCGCACTTATTGCCCATTATCAGGCATCGCCAAGGCCAGCAAGGACACTGGTCAGGTGTCGGAAAGTACACTTAGCAAGGGGCTGCCAGAAATCTGTGCCGTGACGCGCGCATAACGCCTGAAACTGAGGATGAGTGGCAATCCAGCCTGCGGGCTCCCGGTGGTGAAATGGTGCCCAGATAGACAGTCGGCTGCGTCCTCGGAGAGCCCCGACTGGGGCCCCAGGTCGCACACCAGAAACAGCATCCGGACACACAAGCAAGGACACCGCAGGCGAGTGGGGACTTTGACACTGCGGCAGCCTACCGGAATCCCTGTGGAGAGCTGGGGGAGGCGGCAGTGACGATCCGTGTTGGCTGCCATTTTGGACGTTAAGGTCCCGCGCCTTCGCCCCACAGACCCACAACCATATTGAGGGCAGTTGAGCCGCTCCATATTGACTGGGGGCGGTTTTGGGAACTTGGGGGGGGGGGGGGGGTTGCTCATTGCCTTATCTGGCACCGTAAGGAACGACATGTCAGACAACGGTCGGCCGAAGGCACCTGACCTCAAAATAGCACCTTTCGTTGAGGCTGACGTTTTTGGAGCATCTGGATGCCCCTCAGTGACCACTGCACCAGCAAAGGAGAGGTGAGCAGCGGATTACATACCACCAAGGGCACTTCTTAAGGAACTACTCCCTTTAGTCGTGAGAATCGGACGATTCTGCAAGGGAGGCTGCCTGACCCTAAGATGGCAGCCAAGTAATCCAGACTCTCCCGATGTAGATCTCTTCACCAGGGCCCTGGAGAGACGCACGACTAGCCACCAACCACCTGGGGGTCTCCGCAAAGTCTACTTCCTCGGGCAGCTCACATATTGCGCAGTATCATCCTGGACAGTACCCGCCTCATCCCGCAGCGACAAAGTGACGTACTCATCACGGAGGAGACCAGAGCAAAGACCCCCTCCTGCACTCCCAGATGCCCACTAAACGGCTATACGTTCCCTTCTCCGTCAGGTGGACGCCATTCCTCCTGTGGGATCACGCTGCCCAGCATATACACAGCGAACGCCGCACCACTTCCTCAGCCTTAATAACAATGGGGAAGCCGAGGGCATCGCAGCAGATCACGGACCCCAAGACCGCCCCAGAGAACATGCCGAAGAACCCGACCTGGGCCCCAACCACAGCACCTTCCCCCGACCTGTTCATCTCGGACAAACTGGACAAGGTACTATCCGCCATCTAGCTCTTTAGGCTGTCCATGGAAGAGCGACTCGGCACCCTCGTGACAGACGTCAACCTAATACGAGATGACCACCGCAAATTGGCAGACAAAGTGTGGGAAGTCGAGAAGACACTGGCCGACCTGCAACCCACAATCAAGGCGCAACAGAAGACACAGCAAGACGTCCTGAGCAGGCTATCCACCGTGGAGGAGCGCGCAAATGATTTAGAGGGACGCTCGAGGCGCTGCAACATTCGCGGTTTGGGCCTCCCCGAGGGTATTGTAGGGGCAAACCCGCTGTAGTATCTAGAAGCCTGGGTGAAATCCTTCAACCCAGCATCTGCCCGAACAGCATTCTTTTCCATCGAACGCGCCCACAGAGTTCCAGCCCGTAGACCACCACCGGGGCAGCGCCCAGACTGATGCTGGCGAAGTTCCTACATTTCAGGACCGGGATGCGGTACTCAGAGCGGTCAGACAAGCGCCCCCCCTGCGGGTGGAAAATAAACAAATAATGATCTTTCCTGACTACGCGCGAATGGTGCAGCAACAGAGGTCTTCATTTCTGGAGGTCAAACGTCAGCTACGAGCGAATAATATCCAATATTCCTTACTTTTCCCAGCTCGCCTCGAGGTCCTTTTTAATGGCTCCGCCATCTTTTTCGCAAACGCAGAGGAAGCGCACTAATAGGCGGATCAACACTGCACACAACAACCCAAAGCCGAGAAAACTCAAGGATCACCTTTCAAAGCGCCGCGCACCAGAAGACGCACTCCGAAGCAACAGCGTGGCGGATCGGGCAAAACTGTTGGCACCCAAGACTTTCCGGATCTGGAACAGATCATGAAGGAAAGACGGGAAGTTCCACAGGCGGTGATTGACCTGCAGGCCTCCCCCAGCGCGGGGGGACATTGATCAACCCCCACACATTTTTTCATCGGAAGGAGAGGACAACAGCGATGGAACGCTATCCGGAACGGACTCGATCACACCACCCCTGGTCACCCCTCACACAGCAGATGCCATATTGGATGGACAATTGTCTACCACCCCACCCTGAGATGACCTGGTAGAGACTACTGTAAAAACCCACTCCACTCATGCACACCCGGTGAATGCATACTGGATCGACACGGCCTGGCACTATAATCCTACTGTAGCCCGATCAACGTTACGCCTCGCACACATGAACCGCCACCCCCATTGCATTTTGTAGTACTTCTCCCAAGTTTCTCGAGGGAGCCAGTGTGGACGCATTGTCACCAACGATGGGTCCTCAGTATTGGGAGTTTCCCGACCCCACTGTTTATTACCCCAGTTCAGAAATGTCCTGTCCCTTCCTGAATCTTCACACCACAGGGTAACTGCAAAGCACACATCGGCGACAATGTATCTCACATAGATGCATCATGCATCTGGGGCTCACTCATACATGGCCATGACAACACAGAGTACAGATATTAGCATCCTCACACTTAACGCTAGAGGCCTGCACTTGCCGAGCAAACGCTATGCGGTGTACTCCTATACAAAGCCCCAGAATGCGCGGATCGTATTTCTGCAGGAGACGCACTTCAGTGCGGGGGAGATAGGGAAACTACAGGCCAAATGGCACGGAACAATATGTGCCACGTCATACTCTGCATTTGCCCGTGGGGGACTGATTTGGGTTCGTCCAGGGACCCCATTCCAAGAACTCAGACAGGTGGTGGACAAGGAGGGTAGATATGCCCAGTTAGAGGGACTCCTAGACGGGCAGGCAGTCTTACTGGGAAGCATATACGCCCCGAATGTCGAGCAGGATAAATTCTCGGACCGCCTTACAAAAGTCCTTGCCCAATTCACCCCTATACCACAGCTACTGGGGGGAGACTACAACTGTATACTAGATCCCAACTTGGACTGATCCAACCCCTAGCCCCCCCTCGCGCACTCGTCCACACTTAGGCAAACTGAACGGTTTAAAACATGGGTCACACGATGGGCACTCACAGACGCATGGAGAATGCATCACCCACAGGAACGACTGTACTCGCTTCATTCTATCCCACACAACCTGCGGGTCCATTTAGATAGATTCTTATGCTCGACTGCGCTACTCCCTAAAATACACCACTTGGACTACATGGGTAGGATTGTCTCTAACTATGATGCCCACGTCCTGAGACTTAACTGGAGATCCCCACACCCTCCCGTCCCCACATGGCGACTACCATGGGACTGTTTGACGGATCACATCTTCACACATGAACAGGGGCTAAGCATCCAAGACTATTTTGCCCACAATGCAGGGACAGCGTCTTCGACGTTAGTAGAGTGGGACACGTTCAAAGTAGTGGCCAGAGGAGAACATATTAAACAAAGAACCGGGGTAAAACGACCCTAGAACAAGCTCTCACCAGAGCCGAATCACAATTAGCCAAGGTTACTAAACAAGCCGATGTCTCCGAAGAAACGGCAACACCGGTGGCTAACGCCAAGACAGAGTACCAAACAGCCTGTGTGGCTCTCCGGCGACATAACTTTCGAAATTACGCGACCCGGATGCATAAAGAAAGAGATAGAGCCGGCACATTGCTGGCATGGTTAGCCTAAAATGACACTGACGCACGGCCCATAACAGAGATAATAAACCCCCTCGGAAATCTTGTAAGGTCTCATGATGAGATCCTCTTAGCGTTCCATCAATACTACTCTGCAGTTTACCATAACCCGGCACCGGTTGAGCAGGGCAGGATCGACCACTTTCTAGACCCCCTCACGATATCCAAAATTGCGGAGGCAGACAGGACAACATTAGATGTGAAGATACAATTTACTGACATCACTCAAGCCCTTCACAACCTAGCCCGCAACAAGGCTCCGGGATTAGACGGATTCCCCCTAGAATATTATACCACCTTCTCCACCTTACTGGTCCCCCGATTGGTGTTGATGTTCGCGGTCGCATTAGAGATGGGAGAATTACCAAGATCCCTTCGGGAGTCTATAATAGTGACTTACCTGAAACCCAACCGGCTTACTCAGCTAATGGCTTCTTATCGCCCCATCACACTGCTATCTGCCGACTGTAAGATTCTGGGAAAGGTACTAGCGGACGGATACTCGCAAATCATACGCCCATTGGTGCACCCCGACCAGTGCGGCTTCGTCCCAAGCAGGAACACATCCCAGAATATACGCCGACTTTTTCATGTTCAAGACCAAGTCTGTGACGAATATCCCCGGGCTGCATGCCTTATCCTGGACCTCAAGAAGGCCTTTGATACCCTTACGTGGTAGTTCCTATTCTCGGTCCTTCAACGAGCAGGACTGGGCCCCACCCTTATACTGTACACGCAGCTCTTATACACCAAACTCACCTCACGTGTTCGCATCGGATGGTACATCTCACCAGAGTTTGCGGTCCAGAGGGGTACGAGGCAGGGCTGCCAGCTCTCGCCCCTGCTTTTCGCAATTGCAGTAGAACCCCTAGCTATACAGCTCGGTCAGGAGGGACAGCAATGGGGCATCCCACTCGCGGACGCCGTGCACAGTGTATCAATGTACGCCGACGACGACCTTTTATATGTTCGGGATATCGCTGCGGATCTCACCCCCATCTGGGCAACACTCACAGAATTCGCGGACGTCTCGGGCTGAGAGTGAACTGGGAAAAATCCGGGGTTTACCCATTGCTTCCAAACCTCCCTCCCCCACGACGTCTGGCTCGGGGATCAGAAGGTGGCCTGGACTGCAGAGGCTCCCCGATACCTTGGGATCCGCCTCTATCACTCTCCAGCCATCATATTCGAGGGCAATCACCGCAGAATTCAACCGCTGATATGATATCAGCGGTTGGATTCCGGCGGAATCTACCATTAGCCCTGATTGACCGGGTGGCACTGGCCAAAATGATAATAGTTCAGAGACTGCTTTACCATTTCACCAATCTTCCAGTAATCCCGCCAAGAACCTTTTTTAGAGACCTAGACTCACTCCTTAGTTCGCTATTATGGGGGAAAGGCAGACATAGGATAAAATTAGCTAAGTTGAAACTACCCACCACGCAGCGGGGACTAGGTGCCCCATCCTTCGAATTATACTTTCTCGCAGAGCAACTTCAGTGGCTATCCTACAGGATGGCAGGCAGACACTTAGGTGAGACACAAACCGCAGCAGGTTGGGTGCCCACCCTGAATTACCCTGAATTATGCATCCGATCGAGAAGGACGAGATTACGGAAGCCCTTGCGGAGATGAGAGCCACCAGTGCCCCGGGGACGGACGGCCTACCGGTCTCCTTTTATAAAGCATTCATAGACCTACTGCTCCCGCATCTAGTTACCCTGTTTGACGATATGTGTGTCATGGGCACTATGCCGCATACTATGAGGGAGGCCCTTCTGGTTGCCATCCCTAAACCAGGGAAAACTCCGGAGGAGTGTAGCTCTTATCGGCACCTCTCGCTGCTCAATGTGGATACTAAAATATTCGCCAAGATTTTAGCTACCAGACTGACCCTTCTGTCCAACATTCTAGTCGCCCCGGAACAGGCAGGATTCATACCGAGCAGAAATCTCACATACAATATTCGCACAGTGTTTGGAACCATGCAGAATGTGGCACAGGAAAACAAGGCGATTGCAGTTTTCCTCAATATGGAAAAAGCATTCGACTCGGTAGAATGGGCGTTCATGAGACAAGTGCTGATGAGAATTGAACTGGGGCCGTTCTTCCTGCAGCTGATAGGAATCTTATATTATAGGCCCAGGGCGCATGCTCGCTTGGGTGACTTGGTTACTGACGCCTTTCCCATATCCAGGGGGATTCGGCAGGGCTGCCTCCTGTGGCTACTATTGTACGCCTTGGTGGCAGAACCATTGGCGTGTGAGTTGCGAGAGTACCATGGTAAAGAGGGGATTGGCTTCCTGCCCTGCAGGATAGTAGTGTCGACCTATACGGACGATACGTTGCTGTACGTTAGGGATCCTGAGACCAATTTATCATCGGTTATCAGAGGCTTTACACTTTGGCGCACTATCTGGATCAAAAGTTAACTGGGCGAAGTCACTGGTGATTCCCCTCTCCCCTGCCATGGTGGAATTTGATATGGAATACCCGCTGCAATGGTCCACTGACTATTAGATATTTAGGTATTATGTTGCACACTGACTCAGATTGTATTTAGGGAAAACTACGGCACAGCTTTAGATAAACTTGAAGACTATGTTGAGCTTTGGTCCCGACTTCCCCTGTCGCTGATGGGGCGCATATCAAATATGAAGATGGTGGTCCTACCCAGGCTATTATTTCTATTTACAAACATTCCAATAGTTCTTCTGTGCTCCTTCGGCAGTCCATGATCAAGTTGGCTTGGGCGGGTAAGCAAGCGAGGGTGCAGTGGAACATTCTTACACTCCCGCACCATATGGGTGGTCTTGGGGCACCAGACTTTAAATTATACTACAGGGTGGCGCAGGGGGCCCACCTTCATGCTTGGATACACGGGGAGGCTAATATACCGTATTTGGGAATGGAGAGCCTGTTTTCGGAACCGACCCCACTGCCCGCCACAATATTTGACACTGTCGATCGCAGAACGGGCTTCCTGGACTCCATCAACGTCACTCGGCATGCCTGGCATTGCCTATTGCAGCAGCAGGCTGGAGCGTTACTGTATTCTCCTGCAATGCTGCTCGAGTGGGCGCGATGGCTGGAGCCGTGTAAAGATAGGGGAGTCGTGCAGGCGTTGCGCAAGCTCTCAGTGGAGGTGGCCGGAGATCTCTTTCTCGATGGAGTGGTGAAAACCTGGGAGCAGGTAGAGGGAGCTGTAGGCGGAAACATGCTGCTGAGCAGATTTCAGTTACACAGGGTGCGCGGGGCCTTACGTGATCTGCTGGGAGATGGCCTCGAGAAACCCCCAGAGGTGCCTGAGCTGTCCCATGTGATTAAGTCAAAGTCCACCCGCAAGATGATTACTGCTTTGTACAAACTCACCATTGCGCACAGGGAAAACAAATATACGGCGGCCCGACTAGCGTGGCAGAGGGACTTACAGATACAAATAGATGACCCAATGTGGACCTATTGTTGTATGAATACTAGGAAGATCTCGCTACATGGCAAGCATAGACTCATACACTTTAAGTTCATTAACAGAGCCTATTACACCCCAGAGCGACTCTGCAGGTATGGCCTCCGGGAAGAGGCGATTTGCAAGAGATGTCGAGCACCGAATGCTGATTTTCTGCATCTAGCCTGGCAGTGCCTGAGAACTCATTCCTATTGGGTGGAGATACTTAGGGAAGTGGGGAGAGTGGTGGAGACTGACTTGGCGCCTGACCCAATGATGGCACTACAGGGGTATACCAAGAAATTACCCAAAGCAATCCGCAGAATGGTAGATATGGGGCTCCTGATAGCCAAGCGTTGGGTTGCGATGTGCTGCACGAGGGGCCCAGCTCCGACATTACGGCAATGGGCACATGACATGATGTACTGCTGCACGCAGTCCGAAAATTACAGAGCTGCCCCTGCCTAGGAGCAGACCCCAACATTTTTGGGGACTATACACTACTTATAAACTCAACACTGCTGGAGGGGGGGGGGGGGAGATGGGGAAGCAGTGGGGAGGGAGGTGGGGTCTAATGTCGCTACTGACGTCATAAAGGGGGTTCCCTGGATGCCGACTGTATAAACACCATAGAGTGCTATTCCTTTTTGTGACTTATGCAGCGACGGGGAGGAGGGGAAACGGGGTGGGAGTGGGACACTGTAGGAAATAGGAGACACTTGGAGAGAGTGCGCCTACATAACGTGTGGATTACATATTTATACTGGTTCTCCAGAGATGCCAAGTTAAGTGTATGGTCGACTGAACAGGGGCTCCTGAACCCGACTGCCGCCTGCCCGAATCGTGTTGTTGGCATGATGGCGGTGTACTTTTCTCGAAAAATGATCTACAGGCCGTGAGGCCGATTAAGTGTGATGTTGTACCAAGGCATGTAGTTGCTTATGTTGTGATGCACCTAAATAAAAACAATAAAAAAAATGTTTTAAAAGAAAGGTTTTACATTTTCTTCGTAATCCAAACATATGTTCTGCCAAAATGTTGCAATTTTAAAATGGACTGTATATTTTTTCAGAGTCTTTGGAGATTGGAGCAGGTCACATTTTTCTACAAAAATTAGCTGCTAGTCTTTTTCCTTCACTCGAAAGCTCATATCCTAAAAATAGGACATTGAGATGGGCAATTTTTGATTTTTTAAAGTTACATTTATAGCCCTTCGAGGCGAACCGCAAAACTATGTTGTTCACCCTGGTCAAATGATAAAATAGTTCATCATCCTTCAAATAAATATCATCTACATAGGACAATGACTCCTCTCAAAATTTTGAAGTAACTCTGATACTCTTGCTGAGAACAATCCGAAGCTATTCTTATACCCTTGGGGCAAGCTACAGAATTGGCGTTAAGCGCAGCGGGCCGAAAATGCTGTCAAATATCTGCTGCAGGTGCTATATTTTGGCAAAAGAATCAATTTAAGATATCTAGTGTTGTTTTGTATTTTTTACATACAATGTTATTAATAAATGCAGCACGGTGTGCACTCTGTTTTGCAAATGTTTTCGTGCATGTGTTCATATGCTTGTAGTCTAAAACTAGACAGTATGAATTGGCAGGTTTCATTAACCCTTTAGGTGCTGCCGTCGGCCAACGGTCGTCACGGGCACTACCTCCCCAGTGCTGCGTGCGACCGCTGGACGTCCAGTTCAGCACTGGATAATGGACAGCGCAGCACTGGGGAGGTTTGTTTACGAGCTCCTAAGGTGTTAAGGGAAATAGAGGATTATTCATGGAGGTGCACTCACACCTTGGTATTCAAGCTGATCCAGGATCTCCTCTGACTTTCTTTTGCGTAATGTTTTATTGGTTACTGTCTCTGTGGAGTTGTAGCTTTAACTGGGATTTCATGGTGAGGTGACTCAGCATCCCACCCTAGATGATTTCGGTATAATGCAGGACCAAGTGCTCCCGCCCACTCCTGCGCATATGAATATTTTAGTGATTCTGGAACGTGGTCGGTGCAAGCCGATAAAATTACTGTTTCTCCTTTAGTGTAAGGAGATTTTGGGTGACCCAATAAACCCTTGTAGGCATGGGCAATGGATAATTCAAAATAGGGAATGGCTACAAGGGATTTTGTTCATAAACTAAGTACATATGATTAAACGTATATCATTCAAGGGTTGATTAAGTAATTGAACCCTATTGTACCCACAGGATAACTAAATCATTCTTGTGTTGTTCATAAGCATTCAATGAAATTAGGCTGAAGAGAAGAAAAGTAAAGTAAGCACACAGCAAGTTAATTTTATCTGAAAATTTCAGCATTGAATTGATCAAAGAATACAAATCATGGGGATAAAAAGAGATAAATCCAATCTTGGCAGTTATGAATGGATGTACATATAAATCAACAATTCAATTCATAACATATCAACAACTCAATAGGAAAAAAGAAAAAGACCAAGTTCACTGGTATACAAGGGTATCCTTCATGCATTAATGCTTTGGCGATGGTGATTAGGTCGACGTATCTCTGATACAAACTAGCCTAGCAGCTTATCCTTGTTTTCATAGATTGGTTGAAGCATGGAAATAATTGTACATAATTGCTTTTTGTATAGGGGGCTTTTCTCAAAAAATTAGTCCTGATGATGGTCTTATTGATGCCTACAAGCAAGACCGAAACGTCGACCTAATCACAATCTCCACAGCATTAATGCATGAAGGATACCCTTGTATACCAGTGAACTTGGTATTCTTCTTTTTTCCTATAGAGTTGTTGATATGTTATGAATTGAATTGTTGATTTATATGTACATCCATTCATAACTGCCAAGATTGGATTTATCTCTTTTTATCCCCATGATTTGTATTCTTTGATCAATTCAATACTAAAATTTTCAGATAAAATTAACTTGCTGTGTGCTTACTTTACTTTTCTTCTCTTCAGCCTAATTTCATTGAATGCTTATGAACAACGCAAGAATGATTTAGTTATCCTGTGGGTACAATAGGGTTCAATTACTTAATCAACCCTTGAATGATATACGTTTAATCATATGTACTTAGTTTATGAACAAAATCCCTTGTAGCCATTCCCTATTTTGAGTTTCTCCTTTAGGGCAGTCCATAACAAACTCAGGTGGCCAAAAGTTTTCAGCCAAAAGGATATCATAATCATTTATCAGGTTCTCTCAAAAGAGACCCTTCATTTTCCTTGATATGTCCCGCTCCATATGGAGTGCTATTTCATTTAACTGATGGGGGAAGCTTACCCTTTTATGAGTTGTGTCCACCGTGATATGTTCATTCAATGCTGCTGTCACCAGAAATTCTATCAGGTTCTGACGAGCTATTGTTACTTCTGCTGCGTTGTCTAGCATCGTCAGAGCCCATTCTACGTTCAGAAGTTGAGTCCTCAGTAGCCTAGGCATTTCTTATTTTTAGGCCAGCTACCTTCTTCTTTTTAAATTGTGGTTAAGATTTTGGTTTATCTTCTTTTTTGATAATGTAGTCTGAAGTGCGATGTGTGTCTCTTGGCTGGATTTGCTCTTCTGATCTGCGTTCTGACCGTCCTTCCCTCTCTCCGGGTTTTTGGATCAACCCTGAAAGGAACAAGAGGAATGGGAATCAGTATCCTCATACCTGTCAGGTTTTTTAATATTATCACAGGTCCTAAGGTTATATTTTCTGTCAGAGGGCTCTCGTTGAGGAGACCCTCCCCGTGATTGTGATGCATTCTGCTTATTCTTTGATTGTTTATTACCCTGTTTCTTCATGGAAGACTCGCGTGCTTGCTTGGAGTTATTCTTTTTAGGATTACGCCTTAATTGTGGTTTTATATGACTAGCTCACAAATTATCTCTTCCCATTGAAGCATAGGTATCTTCGATAATTTTAGGTAATTCCTTCTCCGGTTTTGCATGAATGTATTCCCTCAGGCGCTTGCGTACAGCCACCGCTGCTGCCTCCCCTTTTATGTTTGTTAATATAATCGTTGATACCTGGGAAAAATTGACTATTCATTTCATTCCCAAGTCCAGGTCAGGTTCTGCCCTGTACTCATTCTGTATTTGCTTCAATACTTCTTGTATGACTACTATTGAAGGCATACCATGTGTTCTGGTATAGACGGCAGCTAAGACTGTACTCCAAGTGGTAGAATCTTCTATCAGGGAGTTATCCCCATTGGCAAGCAAATTGTCAGTATTCTGTGTTTTTCTTGCGGGCCTGTGTGTGGAAACACTGCCTCAAGCTGTGCTATTTTCTGTGGCATCCAGAATGGCACTAGCTCTTGTTTAGTCGGCATTCGTCCCATAAACGTGTTCAGCGTTTGTGGGGTGATTTTTGTTGCAGTCCCTTGTAGTTGACCTGTTTCAATGACCCTTGGAGGTTGAAGTGTGAAGGTTCACATAGCGAACTGTGTAAAATTTCTGTATATCTTTATTATTTCTTTATGAAGTGGATGTATGTGTGCTGCTGGCAATGTGTCAGTCTCTGGATGCGGTGTGTAAACAGATAGAACCAGCCAAGTTGCTCCGTCTCTGCAGAGCGGACTGAGTCTCACTTTTATACAAGTTTAGAAGAGAAGCATTCTAATACAGAACGAGAAAGCTAGACACCACTTTATAGAAAAAAATTCCTGGACTTATCCCTGGGTCTCTGGGAATTACTGAACAACTTTAGAACACAATCGAGAGGCAATAAAACTGAGTATACATATGAAAATTAATACACAGAACAAGAGGAAATGAAACAGGAAAAAGTTTTTGTTGATTCTGTGCATCTTTAATCAATTATTTTTTTCACTGAATACAGATAAGTGCAGCCAATGCGTTTCGCCTGGTTACAGGCTTCCTCAGGGCAAGATCGTGTGTCAGGTCAAGCACGCAGTTAAAAGCAGACAGCGCTACAAATGACATAAAAGTATTCCACAAAAGCTTCTGCAGCAGCAATCGACTTGAAAAATCAGCTGTCAGTTAGCAAGAGAAATTGTATGATAAGATATATATTTGAATTTTGTTCCTATAGGGGCAAAATGTACTACCTTCCCATTGTAGGACGTCAAAGGACATGTATATGAAGGGCAGGTGTTCAGCTTTGAAGCCTTCCTCATTATGTTCATGCTCTCCAACAGAAGGTTAAAATGCACTTATTGGATAGCCTCAAGAACCTGGCCTTCAAAGTCGGCAGCATTAGGTAGGGATAGTACATTGGGAATCCAATATTGAAGAATTCCCTGCCATGACACAAACAGGCATCTATGGTACCAGCACTGGCAAATTGTGCTGAATCAATGAGAATCATCCTGACAATTGAGTGCTGGACCTTCTGTATCAATCTGGTGTAAACTAACGCAAAATCCTGAGAGATCTGTCTGTCGAAAGACTGAATATGGTACGCTGGTGTATGATCTTGCAGGTGACATCCAGTAATTTTTGTTCCGTCTGTCTCGTTTGCCCCATCTGATGAGTACAAATGCTGCTAGGACATCAGAGTTTGATAATCACTCAGATTCTTTTCAACCGCTTCTCCTGACAATGTCCATTGCCAGATTCTGAACTTAGGGATAAATTGCCAAGAGTCAAATCTGATGTGTCAATGTCACCTGCCGGAGACCATAAAGCTCGAAGGACAAGGTTTTCACCCAGCTGCCTTGTTTTTGAGAGGATAAATTTTACTTGCATTGTTTTGTCTGTTTGACTGAATTTGGACTTTCTTGTAACCACCAGCACTGGGCAGATAGCTTAGGTGTAAGGCACACCAGGCCTCTGTAGACCACTGAGCAAGGCCACAGCACATGTCCCAAAGGTAGAGGGAAATGTGGACTGGACAAAGGATGGAACCTCTGAACTCTCAACTTCCATACATAGTGGTTTGGGTGGCACCAGGGACTCTAGAATATATTTTACCCATTTTCAACAATATAGGATTTGGGGATTGGGGATTGACATAAACAGACACATCTTTAAAGTTTAGCTAAGGTTCATAGGGGAAACAACAGCTGCTACATCACAAACACTAAATAGCCTGAGCATTCATCATTTAAAGATGTGAAATAACCTGAGCACTCACTTCTCATTCAAACATGGAACCAGTCTTGATATTTTGATATTTTGGATGATACCTACAGCAATGGAACCACCCCCACCATGTTTTCTTTGCTCCATCATGAGGAGGGCTGCAAAACTGTCATAAATAATTAAGTTACTATCCTAATTCGTAGAATTCTGTCTCCACTGGTCTGTTAAGCACTCATGCAAAGTCCTCATTCCAACCGTGAAGTGTGGGCAATACACAAGCGAGTCACTGAGCAGAGATCTAGAAAGAGATAAACAAGAATTGCTTTTCCTCTGAGAAATTTGTTCGACCCCTCCCAAACAAACTATTGAAATTCAATTGACAGGCATAGCATGTGCTGTCACTTAGTGTCAAAGCTATGTGGCTGACCAGTAGCTGCTATTGTTTCAAAAACTACAAGGTTCCATACAAACTCCACACTTATGGCACTTCCTCTTTTCACAATAGGAGAGTATCGCTTGCCATGCTATTATCCGTTTGTGTGCTATGTGCTGCCATGTCTAAAATGTGTTGAAAAAGTTTAACGAAGTGTGGGGAAAAAAATGTACTAACCCAGGTATCCAACCAAATAGTGTCACCTTGTGGCATCTGGGTATGCCTATTGTGTATATCAACCATGCCAGCACCTATCAGATATTTGGCTGGGATGAAGTACCAGAAGAGGAGGAACGTTTAGGGCCTTTCTTTGCCTGTTATGGTCCTAGTCATCCTGGATGTTCCATTGAGAATGACACCCAGCCAGAGTCAGTCAGGAGTTCTCGCTCTACTGCTGTATGAAAAATGTTGTCTTCTGCGAAATGTTAACCATATGCAACAGAAGTCTAAAATCAGTCATTTGTCAACCTCTTTAATTTTAATACATTTCTCAAAAGCAGTCAGTGGTCTTGTGGTGGCAGATTTATCTGATCGTTGCAGAACCCAATGTTCAAGTTGGCTGTACCTAACCATCTCTGTCAAACCAAAGTCTTTTTTCAGCTGATAAAATAGCTTTAAAGTTCACTTTTGGAAAATATCTCCCACCTTTGTGCTCTTTGCATATTTCCACCTGTCAAATGCTGTGTATAGCTCTAGCCAGGCTGGGTAAATTCTGAATTATTCCTCAGTGGGATAAAGTGTGATGGGAAGGATGGAATGCAAGTGAAACCTATGGAGTAGGCAACTTTGTCCTAGGTAGACTTGAATGCCCTGTTCAACTGAGAGCTATCCATTCTTTTGAGTCTATGCATTTTACACAGTCACAGCACTGCCCACTCACAATTGGCCGCCTACTACGGTTTTGTCCATGAAGCACCATTGCTTTGCTGCCTCTTCCTTACCCCATTCCAGTATGAACCTGAAGTAGCAGGTCATGACTGTGGCACCCAGTCCACCTCACTTGAGTGCCATATCATCTAATCAATGCAAGCCGTCCCTTCGCATGCATGACAAATTAGGGTGGAATTCACTTTTAACAATTGATTATGTGCCTATCTAGGAATCTTACTGCAAAGCTAGCAGGCAAGATTGAAGGCATGTTAAAGTGATAGCCTTACGTGACTGCACACAGTTGATGATGCTATTCTGACACCTACCTGCTGAGTCTCTCCTCTGGCATTCATCACCCGCCCTAGTGTAAGTGTCATATCAGAGTCGGTTGCAGATGTAAACCACTTAAAACCATGAAGATGGTATGTGCCATCAGATTGTAGTCTTGCAATGGTCTCAGTTCCACCAGCTGCAAATGAAGAGTATACATTTTAGATCAATGAAATTAGACCAGTGAGCTGTCATCATCAGAAAGGACATACCAAGTGAAGAAAGCCATTCAGTCATTTAGTGGGAAAGGGGCAAGGAATGTGGTCCTATCTAATGTACACCAAGTGTCAAAAATAGTTTTATGAAAATTAAAATAACACTACTCAACCAGTTTTGGTGATCTTCATTGTGATACACTCAATACTTTACCAAAAACTTTCAAATTAATAATGGACTATCCACTGGAAGTCTTATCCAACTACAAACTATTGAAGCTTGTTTGAATTCCTTTGTGTTTGCATAATCCTTTCCTCACATACTCCTCTCTACCTTTTTTCATAAAATGGTACTTCCACCACGGTATTCTTGAGCAACTCCATTCCCATTCTTACATCCATACGCAGATCCTTCTATGCTGATGTCTTTTCATCACTACTGTTTCCTTCCAATAAAACTGGCTTGCTAGCCTAAGAACAAGATAAGCATATACCTAGGGTTTTTTCTGTCACATAAACCCTTTGATCAAATTCTGTTGAGCACTAGGTGTGAGACCTTTCTGCAGGGAAGTCAGTAGTTAATGGACAATGTATGTAGTGGGTGCTGTGGCTTACTGATAGTAATAAAGGTCTTAGATTCCAAAAGCTCTCCAACAGAAACCATGTGCCTATTTTTTGCATACTCCAAGGGTAGTGAAGGGGAGTGGTCAAGGCTTACTCCAGGAGCTGTTAAAGTTTTAGAATGTCAAATACTAGATGACACAAATGCATCATTAAATTATTTAATAATCTCAATGCCCAGTCAGAACTATTTCCTTCAAAATGAAAATGTCCCCATTTATTTAGTTTATAAGATAAGAAACAGCCATAAAAAATATTTTACAAATTCTGTGTGGGAGGGCACTACACCCAACACCATTATAGCATATATGCAGCAAGACATATTAGTTGAGATAGGACCATCTAGCCAATAAATGGGAAGAAATGTGTGCATGTTTGGCTATCTTCAGAATCGTTATCACACAAGTATAGTAGTGTTACTTTAGTACTATTTATATACTACAAAATGCTATTCACTAAATTACAGGCGGGGACCTACTCACTTTGCCACACAATGGAAAGATCTCCGTACTTAGAAGCCTACGTTTAGTAGCAAATGTGGAAGGGACGGGCTGAAAAATGAAGAACACTTACTACAAAAAGGGAGGGGTTTAGGTAAAAGTAAAGAGTAGTTTAGAGTAGGGCAGTGTACTACAAACACAAAAGTGTAAGCCTATTGCCTAAAACCCTAAATGTGACTAATCAGTAGTAACTGTTCTCCAGCCCACCTTCGAGTAAGTCAAGAACCACACTTGGCCACTCATAGGTACTGCAACACATTCCAACAGAAAATATGGACGCAGGGCCTCAAAATCTCCCCAGAGGAAATAATGTTAAATAAATAATATTATTTTGCATTTTACAACAAATGCTAGTTGGTAAGCCTTTTTATTGATTATTTGCCAGTGTTTCGAAGATTGTATTTTACAGAAAAAAGGCATCACTGAAAATGATTTCCCGAAATTCACATAGTTTAATTCATTTGCAGGATATTAGCTTCTCTAGACAAATAAAAAGGATAAATGGATGGTTCACATAGCAGTTCGTTCTTTCAGTACTTTTTAGGTTTCGCCAGCATAGCGCTTGCGGGTGCTTGTGAAATCTCTTATATTTAATATATCTTAAAAGGGGGCTCTTATCAGTTCCCATTGCCAAATTACTGTGTTCATTCACATTTGTGTGAAACTTTTTTGTTAACTTCCCCTGGCTGATACTTCTACTAAAGCTGTTCACACGGTTTAGGCCCGATTCACTGTCAAGATAAAATCTCTTCCCATGGAAAAGGCAGACCGCTTCTAACAGTATGCTTGCTTTTTATTACTTAGCTGTGTAAAGCAAATGCTTTAGATTTAGAACGTTTATGGCATTTCCTATTCATGCCTCAGTACCTTTCTTTGCACTTTGTAGGCATTATTGGATAGATTTTTCAACATAATCTATATGGTCATTATGATAAAATTCTATATAGTGTGATAAACACTGCACGTTAAAAATAAAGTTCATGTACAAGAGCTATGCTATATTTTACTACTAAATAAGCAGCCACAAGTGCAGTTATCTTGTAGGCAACAGTGTCAATATCTGAATTGTGCAGCAGGTGCTGAGAGTTATGAGACTTCCTCAAAACACCCAATATTGCTATATTTTACAACTAAACAGGCAGTCATAAGTGAAGTTATCTAGCAAGATCTAGAGTCATGATTTCAATAGTGCAGCAGATGCACTGGCACCGGGACCAAGAGCTTCAGGCACCACACTAAACACCTATTATTGCTATATTTTATTCCTAAACAGGCAACCGCAAGTGTAGTTACCTTGCAGACAAAGGAGTCATGATTTGAATGGTGCAGCAGAGCAGTAGCAGTAGCACCAGGCCCAAACGGTGTCAGAACTCCTCTAAAGACATAAAATTGCTGTATTTGACTACTAAACAGGCAGTCACAATTGCAGTTACCTTGCAGTTAAAAGGGACTTGATTTGAATGGTGAGCAGATGCAGTGGCACTGGGGCCAAAAGCTCTTGAGACCCCACTAAACCCAGATTATTGCTAAATTGTACTACTAAACAAGACAGTCAGTTATCTAGCAGGCAATAGGGTCATGATTTGAATGGTGCAGCAAGTGCTGTAGCACCAGGGCCAAAAGCTCTAGGCACCCCACTAAACACCTAATATTGCTATGTTTTACTACTAAACAGGCAGTCACAAGTGCAGTTACCTTGCAGACAATAGGGTCATGATTTGCATGGTGCAGCAGGCAGAGTGGACCGGGCCCACACATTTACAGAACTCCTCTAAACAACTAATATTGCTATATTTTACTATTATTCAGGCAGACACAATTGCAGTTATCTTGTAATGTAATGTAATGATGTCTTGTAAAGCGCATGAATCACCCCACATGGGGTATCTCCGCGCTGGAGACCGCTGGGGAACCCGTCCTGGCTTTCCCTGTGAGATGGTCCCTACTGGGTATCTCCAAGGTGAAACCAGGCATCCCCGGCATATGTGGGGGGCCGTTGTGGAGATGAGGCAAGCTAATGCCCAGAGTTGCCGAGTGTGATCCCTGGTTAGAGTAGGCACCGAGGCGAGAATTATCGAGTCCGTTGACCCTGGTCCACGACCCTGCCACGTCTTGCAGTTAAATGGCGCTTGATTTGAATGGTACAGCAGGTGCAATGGATCCAGGGCCAACAGTTTTAGGGACCCCTCTAAATGCAGAATATTGCTAAACTGTACTACTAAACAGGCAGTCACAAGTGCACTTATCTTGCAGCCACTAGGGCTATGATTTCAATGTTGCTGCAGGTGCAGTGGCATTGGGGCCAAAAGTTGTCAGCACTCCTCTAAAGACCAAATAATGCTATATTGAACTACTAAATAAGCAGTCACGAGTGCAGTTACCTTGCAGGGACTAGGGTCATGATTTCAAAGGTGCAGCAGGTGCAGAGACACCGGGGCCCAACGCTCTAGGAACCCTCTAAACACTTAATATTGCAATATTTTTTTTAACTCTTTTTATTATATGTAGCTCGCTCAGGACACAAATCAATCGGGTAATATACAGACACAGTATAGATCAGCAATTTGCAATTCCGTAACATGTTTTGCTGGCTATCAGTATTTCACATTCAATAACAGTACCTTCCGTGCTTATCATGCACTCCCCCCTATAATTCCTCATCCGTACCCTCGTCCGCCCGTGCCCTTGGTGGTTCACAAGTGTCTCCCCTACATTTATTCCATGCCCCCTAAATTTTGTCTCACTTCTGTGGACAGCCACGACTGATGAACACCTTTCTCTCGGCCACCATTGCCGCGTCCATGTCTTTTCACCATGCGGCAAGTGACGGCAATTCCACTGAGCCCCACTTTTGTACGATATTGCGTTTTGCAAGCATGATCCCCAACGTGGCCCAGTCCTGTGCCGGATGATTAAAGTCATTTGGTTCCCATGCATTTAGCAAACACCTCTTGAGTTCCGGCACCATTGACACTTCCTCTGTTTGTTATCCAATAATCCATGATCTTTGGGCATTGCCACAGGGTATGGTAGAACGTACCCTCCTCCCCACATCGTCGTAAGCAATGTGGGTGTGCTGTTTTGTCCATCCTGTATAGGGTAGACATCGTGTAGTAGGTGCGGTGTAGTATTTTGAGCTGCACCAGTCTGAGTCTCGAGGGTATTCCCACCTCCCGAGGGGAGGCTTGTGCCTCCTGCCAGTCAGTGTCGTCCAGTTCCCCCACGTCGCGAGACCATTTTTCCCTGAGTGTTCCCATGGGGTCCGGCAGGTTATTAACCAATTTCCGATAGATGAGTGATGTGGCCAGTTTATGCATGTAATCTGTCAGTAGTCTGTCCTCCAGGGGTGTGACCTCCGGGATCTCAGTGTCAGGTGGTAAGACTACTTTCAGTGCTTGTGTGATTTGTGTGTATCTAAATATTTCAGAGGGTGCCAGCTCATACTGTTGCTGATGTCACTCAAATGGAATTACTCCCCCCTTACTCCATATGTCACCCACCGTGGATATGCCTATTGCGTCCCACTGTTCGAAGCCCTTACTATTCCTAAGTCGTCTCAGCCGCTTCGTATCCCAAAGAGGGGCGAGTTGGGTGATCATCCCTTGGCAGCCCAATTTTGTATGAACAGCATGGCATATGGCGACTGTGTGTTTTGTGGGCCCAATCAACCCTGGAGCCTGCTTCTTGTTATAAAGAGCGGACAACATCATGTCTGTACCCAGTGTGAATCGGTCTGCCTTAAATGCAGGATCTGCTTGAGGGGCATGTATACACTGATTGATTACTTTCAATTGTGCTGCTCAGTAGTATAATTGTATGTTCGGGAATGCTATCCCACCATCATACCACCCTCTAACCAGTTTATTCTGAGCAATGCACGCCGGTTTGCTTCCCCACAGCAGATTAGAGACCTGAGCTGCTATCGCCTTGAAGTAACTTGGTGGTACTGGAAATGGTGTATTTTCAAATGCGTACAGAAATCGAAGGAGCGCCATTATTTTAAAAAGTGCTGCCTTTCCCAGTAGTGTTAGCAGCAATGCCCCCCAGTGCGTAGCATCCCTTTTTAAGCGCTCTAGCGGAGGCATGAGATTCCTTTCAAAGAAGTCCTCCGGATCAGCTGTTATATAGATACCTAAATATTTAAATGTTTCCTCCGTAATCTGGAACTGACAATCTTTTGGGAGTTGTGGCGGAGGGCCCTGTAGTACATACTAGACGGATTTTGACCAGTTTATGGTGTACCCAGACGCCTGCCCAAAAAGCTTACATATATTTAAGAGGACCAGGATGGAACGTCTAGGGGAGGCCACATATAGTAATATATCATCCGCATACAGTAAGATGCGGTCTTCCCACCCCTCCGCCCATTTGATTCCTCAGATCATGGGCTCCCATCTAATCCATGCCACTAGGGGCTCTAGCACCAGGGCAGAAAAGCAGCAGTGACAAAGGACAGCCTCGGCGCATGCCATGTGCCAGCGGAAAGTCTTTGGAGGTATGCCCATTGGCCGTAACGTGCGCCACTGGTTTAGTATATAGAAGACGAACCTATGCGCAGAATTTAGGGCCGAAGCCCAAGTGATGAAGCACTGCGAACAGGAAGGGCCATTCGACCATGTCAAATGCCATTCTTGCGTCCAGAGAAAGTACGACAGCTGGTTCCTGCAGATAGGGGATACGGGCCATCACTCCATGCAGGCGTCTCAGGTAAAGGGCCGTATTTCTGCCTGGCATGAAACCGGACTGATCCGGATGTATCAAAGTCGTAAGGTGAGGTGTCAGTCTAATCGCCAGGAGTTTCGCTAGGATTTTAGCCTCTGCATTAATCAAGGATATCGGACGATACGAGGTACACTCTTCAGTAGGCTTTCCCGGTTTAGGGATCGCCACTATAGTGGCCAATCGCTGATCTAACGGGAGTTCGCCTACTTGTAAGCTAACAGAATGCATGTTTAGCAGGTGTGGGGCTATAGTTTCCACTGTCCTTTTATAAAGTTCAACAGGTATGCCATTTGGCCCTATCGCTTTGCCGGGTTGTAGTGATCCGATTACCACTTTCAAGTCCTCCACCGTGAGGTCCGCCTCAACCAGGAGAGCCGCTTCCGGAGTGAGTTTCGGCATACTTATATCTTTTATATAATTCAGCGCCTCTTCCAGTGTCATCGTAGAGGACGACGTATACACCCGCCGGAAGTGTCGTGCTAGTGTGTGTACTATTGTCTGCAGGTCCATTGTTATTTGACCGTTATTTGTCCGTATCCGTGCTATCCATTTGGTACTCTGTTCTCTTTTATCCAGCCACGCCAGAAGCTTCCCGGCTTTATCACCGGTTTCGTATATTCTATGCTGTGTGCCCTTCAGTCGCAACCTGGTCACCTCCCTTAGGTATTTTTTATGCTGTTGCTGTTTAAGTCGTAAATTCTGGGATGTAGCCAGTGTTGGGCTGTTGGGAGTATTGGGCATCAGCATCATGTAGTTCTAATTCTATATCATGCAGCTCCTGCTGCTTCTCCCATTTGTGCCCGGTAATAGTGGCAATGGCTTGCCCTCTGAGGAGAGTTTCATAGGCTTCCCACAAGATAGTCAGGGAGTCAACCGACAGGGCATTTTCTTGGAAATAGTGTTTAGTCACCGTAGTGACGACCTTCTTGATCTTTGGGACTTTCAGAAACCCGGGGTAGATGGAATAGATCCGCTGCCGCCTCTTGTGGCGATATGTGTACCTCAAAAGCATCGGAGAATGGTCGGAGATGCCTCTAGGCCTAATCTCTATACGGTCAACATTCCTCAGACTATCTGCGGAAGCAAGAAAATAATCTATTCTAGACAGGCTATTGTGGACTCCGGAGTGGAAAGTAAATTGTCGTGCCGTGGGGTGATGTCATCTCCACACGTCAGCGAGCCCAAGTACCTCCATAAAACTCCCAAGGCAGGATACGCCCGCCACGTGTGTCTTCACAGGGTACCGGTCTAACGTCCCATTTATAGTTGCATTTAAGTCCCCCCCAATCAGTAGCTCCCCTAGCGGAAGGTCGAGTAAAAAAAACACTTCAAGCTGGAAGTGTTACCGCATGTAGGGCGGGAAAAATGTAGACAGATACTATATTGACAGGTCGCCCCTCCCACTGACCTATAATGGCTGCAAAGCGGCCATGGTTGTCCTTTGTGTTATGTATTATGTATTATTAGTGGTGATGGTTTTCTGACTAAGATACCCACACCCCTGTAACCAGAGGAGAACTCAGAGTGTACTAACATTTTGGATCCCCATCTATCCATTGCCCCACATGCGGCCCCAGTGAGGTGTGTCTCCTGCAGTAATGCCACTGTCGGGGAGCATCGCTTCAAGCACTGCAAAACTAGTCCCCTCTTTATTTGGTCACCTAGGCCATGTACGTTCCACGTGAGTAAGGACAAAGGTGTCACCTGGGTCATGGGATATGTGCCTAGATCAGGGTCTGTTGGATCGTGTGCTGCCATAGTTATCATAATGTGTGAGCAACGATACGGAGTCACATGCGTAGTGTGTCTGTAGAACAATATTTAAAAAACCATCATACCTGAGTGCCTGGTTAGAAACTAAAACAATAAACCAACAGAACCATAAGAACAATCCCTTCCCCTCCACCCCCCACCCTGCCTCCCTGCCAGACGGAGTCAGAACTGCCCGCCACCCCAACTTTGCAGAGTGCTTGGTACCCAATCCCATGAACAGTACTTGCGTTTAGGGGGTGAAAAGTCACTGAAGTTCGTAGTCTTTCCCCACCCCAAAGACGTTCTTTTTTATAGAATTGTATAGTGTCGAGAGATCTGCCACCGTAGCCACCGGTCCAATCCCCTATCGCCAAAACAAAGACAAGCCAGGAGAGCCCTTTCCTTACGGGCGGTAGAACGTTAGAACCAGTTCTCAGTGCTAGTGCGCCAGCATGAGTGTTAATACTCGCCAGTATTTCGTGGATCGCGAACGCCACACTTTGTCTCACTCCTCGGATTCATTCTTCTGCTGGTGTTCTTCTTCTTGCTCCTGTCGACGATCCCTGGCGTCTTCCTCCACCCTGAGGTGTCGTTGACGTCGGTCCGACCGCTTGGAGCCTTCCACTCGTCGCCATCCCTCGAGCCAGTCATGGGCCTCCTCAGGTGTCTCAAAGAACCAAGTCTTTCCATCCGCTACCACACGCAGTTTCGCCGGGAATAGCATTGAATATTGCAGCTCCCCGTTTCGAAATTCTCTTTTAACCTCCAGGAAGCTTCTGCAATGCTTAGTAACCGCCACCGTGTAGTCTGGAAAGAAGGACACCACAGAGTTTTGAATGCGCAGCGGTGGAGCCATCCTCGCCGTTTGCAATATAGTATCCATGTCTTGGAAATTGAAAATGAGGGCCAGGATGGGTCTGGGGTGGGGCCCCGGGTTTGGGCTTACCCCCCGGTACCCTGTGTGCTCTTTCAACAAAAAAAAAGGGTGAGAGTCCTCTGGGTTGAAGTCTGGTTTTTATGAGTTCTTATACGTACAGGTCCATGGCTGGGCCCCCTTCATTCTCGGGGACGCCCGTGACTCTAACGTTGTTAATCAGGGTGGTTTCATCACTTGTTCAACTTCTGTGACCCTGGCGGTCATCTTTTAGAAGTCTGCAAGCAGGAAGGAGACATCCGTGAATATCGATCCCACAGTCGATTGTACCTTGGCAGACATTATATCTTCTAACGTTACCTTGGCTGCCCCGCCTCTTCCGGAGCCTTGCCTGAAAGACCATTACGTTTGGGTAGCGCGGGGTAGTCTTTTGCATAGGTGTACTTATCTAATTTGACCTGCGAAGTCGTGCGTGGGCCTCTGCCTCCAATCCCAGCCCCGCTAGTGTAACGCCGGTCGGTAGTCACCGCCACCTGCCGCGACACCATTGGTCCCGCGCGGCCTGTCGGTTTTCCCGCTGCGCCACAAAAGGTTTGCAGGGTCTGCGACTGTTAGTGCAAGGTCAGGGATACTGCTCCTAGACTGCTTTGACGCTGTTCACTCCGCGTTGCCCTTTCCTCATTCTCTCGCGGGGGCGGGTCGCCAGTTAGCGGGTCCGAATGTGCCTCTGCTTGTGGCCTTCAATGGTGATATATGCCTGCGGGCCGTTCTGGTGTTGGTGCCAACAAGCAAGTCTTTTGGAGCCCATAGGCCGTGGTCCCCTTGATGTACTGCAGATACACCCGCCTTCAGGGGCAGTCTTAGGTGTCAGCCGAGTCTTTGCGCCACTTACCGGGGTGCCAGTGCCCCAGATCTTCGCTGAAGTGAGGTTTCAGTGTTGGGTGCCGTCCGCCCCTATTTCGATCACGTAGGCGGGCCCTTGCCGCAATTGAGGGCCCAGTTTCAGTGTGGCCGGGAGGCCGCGCCCCGCTGTTTGTTCTTTTGGGCACAGAAAGTGGTAATGTTGTGCATGACCAGGAGCAGGACCGCGCATTCACTCAGGCGGGATCTGCTGCTCCTTAGGTGCCGGTTCCCACCACGCTGTTGCTCCTTCACTCCCTGTCGCCTGGGCGCACCGCGCGCCGGTTCCTGCCCGATGTTACCTGCAATCGCGCCTTGCAGGCCTTAATCCCATTAATCCTCTTATCCCATTTCCCCCCCAAAACCACATTTTGCTGTTTGCCTAATTTCTCAGTCCCCTTCAGGGTAATACACAAACCCCTGGTACCTCTATAATAGCCAGGATGTTGGAAGAAAAGGATGCAAATTTGGTGTGAATACCTTATGTGGATAATACATTATGGGGGCCTAAGCGCAAAGTACCCCAAATAGTAAAAAAAAAAGGGTGTGGCGTGGGGAGACTCCTGGCAGCAAAAGATTTAATAGTTCTTGGTTTATAATAAATATTTTAACTTATTTGACATATAAATGGGTGAACTCTACTGTGGAAAATAACTCTACTTATGTTTGAGAGTTTACTATTAGTAACTTTATACACATAAATCCTGTTGTTGGGGGCTCCACTGTGGGCTGTAGATATGTATGACTATACTTGGGTGTAAATTTACACTTGGAAATAGTGACTAGCAGATTAGTGTAGATTTACACCTATGAAATCTACATATGTACATTTGTGAATCAGGCCCATTCTAGTGAACATAATCTAATACTTCTGACCTTTACTCTGCATTCTTAGCAACCCATGTTGTAAAGAGCATCAATGGTTAATTTAGTTTTTTTCGAGACCGAGTCCCTAAAACTTGAGGCAGTAAAATGCAATATACATAATAAAAAAAGCTAATTAATGCATTATAAATATAACAATTAAGGACATTTTATAATAAACAATTCTCAACAAAGACCATAGTAACACCCAACCTTTTTCAGTAAACTATAATTTACTTTCTAAAAGGTCTCCTTGAATTCAATGCAAACAACAAAAAGCGTGGGATGGCTAATACCTCCTGTCTAGTAATATCAGTTCTAAATAACTCCAAAGAACTGGTCACACTTCATATAGTCTTAATGAGCAGCTATTGTGGAAGCCATTTTGTCCTTGCAGTAACATTAACTAGTCCAAAGAACAAAAAGGCCTCTTCATGCTCCACCCTGTCTGGAAAAGTATTTTTGATTGTAAAGGCACTATACCATTTGTACGTAACATTATTCAATAGTAGAACTCCTAGCCTAAATTTGAAGCATAAAGCATCATCTTGGTGGGTTTGAGGCCATTGTCGTTGACTTTGACATTCAATCACCCAACCCGGCCCCCTCCATAGAAAGCTACCTAGAAGTAACAGGGGAACCTACTCAAGTCATAAAAACAGGATTAGAGTTCCAATCAAGTTCTTCCAATGGACTCAATGCACCAGCTTTTCAGCAGTCCCACAAATTTGGAATTGCAACAGGCTGTTCTACAGATGGCCAATGCCTTAGTCACTGACAACTGGTCAGACCTTGATTAGATATTATCCCCACCCGCAGTAACAACCACCACCTCTCCACAAACCAGTTGTAGAAGCCATCTTTCTTGTATGATACCAAATGCTGCAAGCTTTTAGGCCCTGCTAAGTTGACATAAAAAGCAGTGCACAAATGCTTGTACTATTTCCATTTGCACTTCAGAGACACAGCTTTTGTAACACAAGGTTTGATCAAGAATAATACGTGACAGGGAAGATGCTCACGTCGACCCAGACATTTCAGCATAGGACATTTTGCAATATGTCTGGTCCTTTCTATTATGTAGCAATTATTAACTGGAAAAGCACCAGACTTATATCTTACATTACAGTGGAAAGTCCCAGAAGCTGCCCGCTTGGGTCACATGGTCAGCAACAGTATGGCTCGGACCTTACGTGGTATATGACTGTTTCAGACCCTTGCTAATCGGTCAAATCTAGGGCTTAATTTGTGCTACGTATGTGATGATGTCACATCCTTTGTGGTTTTGGCCTATAAAAGCTGAGCTGTCACCAATGTCATATCTTTGGGCATTCAGTACTTATTGTCTGCCTCTGTGCTGCACGTACTTTTGCATTGTTTGTTTTGTTGTTCCCCAATAAATCTTGCTAACAGTTGTGCTGAGAGAGACTTGTGTTATTTGTATTATTCCTTATTATTACTATTTCAGCTTCTACACAGTCATTTTACAGTATTTTGCGACAACAGCGGTGGCGAAGCCACCTCTGATGCCTCTGTATCATCTCAGCTATCTTCTCTTGCCAGGTCCAGCGTGCCATCCGGTTCCACTTCAATGCGGGGCGGCACTTCATCTTAGGTCATCCCCCATTTATGCCTTTCCGCCGACCTGCTGAGTCTATTTCGGGGCTTCCCTCCCAACACCGCCGCCTGAGGTCAAGTCAAGCAGCGCCCCCTCTCTGCGGCCTAACCAGTCCCATACTTATTCTGGGGTGGCCTCCCTCCAATACTTTCAGCATACACTGCATATTAAGTAATCTGAGTTCATACTTAATGGCCAGAAATTACTTTTGTTGGGCCTGCACCACATGGGGGTAGTCTGGGAAGACCTGTATCAATTACCCCTTGAATCTGGCATCTCTGTGCTTTCTGGCCTATTGCAGTATTGTCTCGCGGTTTCTATAGTTACGGATTTTGGCTAATATAGCACTTGGGGGGGGGGGGAGGCAGGATAGAGGCCGTTGTGTCAAGGTTCTGTGGGCTTGCTCTATCACGATATAACTGATTACAAAGCTCTTAAGCCACAAGCTTATTTGAAAAGGGGATTTAAACAGAAGACAAAATAATTTGTAGGTCTCGTCCTATTAATCGCGCAAGTGATAATAGGACGAGAGTATTGTGGGCCAAATAAGCTTTGAAACCATCGCGGATTTCGTTGAGTGCATATGCTCATGCACGCGCTTTTTACCATTTGCTCCCGAGCTGCCTGCCTCCCACTTCAAAGGGATCCGCTCCCCCGCCCACTGCTTCACACTTCACGGCCGCCAGGCCGTGTCTCGCATTTCTCCCCCCCCCCCCTCCCCACAGCAATGCCAAGAGCGTGTATAATGTGTGCTTCGAGTCTAAGGATTCCACTGCTGTCCGGGGTGTGACTCTCGTCTCGTTTCTGGCACTCGCCCTCTACTCGTCTGAAGATCTGTGCACTTTTTTCCGACAACAGACCACACGTGACACGAGGCCTCTACGTCTATCCTCTTGAGTGGGAGACCCCATGCTTGTACTAAGAAGCAGAAACTCTTCCCTTGCACTAGTGAAACTGGACTACAAATTGACTAATTTTTAACCAAAGATATGTCACACAATATATATTTTAGATTACAAAGGTCAAGGCTGCTGTCCTGTAAAATCTGAAACATCTTGCTTCTTAGTTCAGCGTTAGGAGAAAGAAAGAGCAGGTTTGAATTCGACCAGGACCTAGTCCAAGAAATGTTTGGATGTGGAATGTGCGGTATGCACACTCACACCTTCATCAACTTCCGTTAGGACGGTGCCAAGAATCAGTAGTGAAGCCATTATGACCTGGCCTTTGGTTTGCTTATTCGTGCCAGTAAAGCAATTTCCTTAACAGATAACAGTAAAACCAGCGGTGACGTTGCTCGTTTACTCACATCAGATAGTTGACATTTTTGTTTAAGGACTGAAACTTTAAAATGTAAATGATGATCTTAGGCCATTTTTTTTGCAAGTAAGGGAATTGAGATACAGAGAATTTAAATGAATGGACATATACATCCTATGGAAATCCCTCTTTAGTTGTTCCCCAAAAAGGAGTTTCCAAACTCTGAAAGTGCTAATATTCAACAAAACAATTATAGCGTTCATTTTATTCTTGAACAAATGGACAAATTCTGCTTCCTGTGCCATTTTAAATTTAAAAAAAGGTCAATGGCTCTCTTCACTATAACAGCACGTATGGCAAAGAGGTTTCTCCGTACACTATTGTCCACTTTAGATTTCATTTTAACTTCAGCTGGAGGAGAACTACATTTTCCACGGACACATTAGACATCACTCAGCACCACCACAGCATCACTCAGCACCACCACAGCACCACTCAGCACCACCACAGCACCACTCAGCACCACCACAGCACCACTCAGCACTACCACAGCACCACCACAGCACCACTCAGCATCACCACAGCACCACCACAGCACCACTCAGCACTACCACAGCACCACCACAGCATCACCACAGCACCACTCAGCGCAACCACAGCACCACTCAGCGCAACCCCAGCATCACTCAGCGCAACCCCAGCATCACTCAGCGCAACCCCAGCATCACTCCGCGCAACCCCAGCATCACTCAGCGCAACCCCAGCATCACTCAGCGCAACCCCAGCATCACTCAGAACCACCACAGCATCACTCAGCACCACCACAGCATCACTCAGCACCATCACAGCATCACTCAGCACCGTCAATCTGTGCAACCATTCAACAACAACTGGTTCAATTATGTCCGCTCAATGTTTCAAGCTTTATTACAAATGTCACAAAAAGATGTTAATATTTCACTTCTGTTCTTGGATTTTTTTCACAATGAAATACACTGAACATAATCTTCACAAAGTTATTTACGAAAGTTTAAGCTATTGCCATTATTACTATTATTACTTTTATTTAAGTATTAATTATTTTTAAAAATTAAAAGCCGTTGTTATTTATAATATCAATACATCTAAGTAACGTAAATACAAAACATGTTGCATTACAAATGCTATAGGTGTCACATTTGCGAAAGTTATAACTATTGGCATTGTAAATGACAAAGCTATTAATTTAGGTATTTTCAAAACCAACACATAAATAAAAAAATTGTCATTTACAAGACCAATAGCTCAAACTTTCATAATGCGAGACCTATTGCATTGCAAATGCTTGTTTTTAAAGCTGCGGTTCGGTATCTTACCGATTCTCCCTCACCTGCCACCATGGAAAAGGAAACAAGAAGAGCAGACCTGTCGTCTTTGTAGAGTTGGATCTGAAGATCTAATACACATCATTTGTATTTGCCCAGGCTTAATGGATAAAAGGAGGTCTTTACTACGAGCAAGATGGAATCAGAAGGGCATCAGGACTTGTAGACAGGCAGTCAAACTGTGTTTCAACCCGCAGGAGACCCAATTAAACTGCAGTCTCTCAAAATTCTTTGATACAGTGACGGAAAGACAAAAGCATCAGCAAAACGAGGAAGCAGACTAGTAGACAGATAGCGCTCCTCGAGTAACACATTGGGACTCTCTCCGCCTTCTCAGAGTTCGGGAAAGGAAATGGGACAGCTTTCTCCTCTCCTTGTCCACTGCTCACATGAACGTACCCCCGTCAGCCAGGCTTCGCATCAAGCAAGAGGGGACACAGGTGATGGAGGTTGAGTTCTCCGGACCCTCGCTCACTGTTTCAGTCATGTGAGCCTCTGCAACAGTACTCATTTGGGCCCACTGCTTCAGGCTACCAGGCCAGACTGCTCTTATTGTGGTCAACCTGTACATCGGGGAGGGAGGGGGAAGACATCCCTGCCCTTATTGTGTCTCTTTGGCACCCCGCTTCCCAGGGAGAGCCGGCCCCAGCCACTTTGTGCTCAAAAGGGAGCCAAGGCCCACTTCTCAGGGCACTGCAGGGAGGCCAAGATCAGGGCAGGCAGAAGCTCCCACAAAGGCCACCCGATGGAGGAATGCAACGGCCTGCTGCTGCTAGTTTCTCTGCTCCACATGCATTCACCTGCTCAGTACAGTCCGTCCTCGGCTGTCGTCGGTGCGGACTGGTATCTGGTTTAGGCGACTCCGGCAGCAGGCTGCAGAGTCATGGCCTCACAGGGGGCCCAGGCTCCTACGCCGCAATCACGCAGGCCGCCCTCCTCCAAATCCACTGGCCCGCTGCTGCAGCTCGCTCTCCCCTCGCCTCTTACCAGCCACCGCGGGCCACTGCAGGCTCAGGCAACGCCCCGTGCCTCAGCCTCAGAGTCTGCTATTCTGCCGCTGGGCCAGCCTATTCTAGCATTGGCCCGCAATACAAATACTCTGTTTGGGGGCTTCTCCAAGGTTACCCCCAAGATGGCCATCCCAGCAGAACGATGGCCATCCCAGCAGAACTTAAGGCAACGTAGGAGTATAGATTTACGGAGGATTTTAGAAGAGTGTTGCCAGATGCTGGGAGAGCTCTCCCCGAGCACGTCATGTTGGGCAACTAGCTCGGCCACGCCCCCTGGACAGGCAGATTATAGTATACAATAATCATGTTTCCAATCCACTAGCACCTCATAGATTACATAATGGCCTTTTATTCTTACTATCTCAGGTGGCAAATGTACAAAATGGAGTAACTTGGTTATCCAACTGGAGTTAAATAGCAACTGAAACCCCGGAACATCAGATGTAATTAACAGAACACAATGAAGATGCTGTCCACAAATCATTGAATTCGTTAGACTGGATTCTAACGGACTAACCTATCTCACCCCTCCTATTAGTGAGGAAATAAATGTAAATAGTGAGCACTCACCAACATCAGAACCTCCTTTCCTTTCGGTCATCCACTGGCCTGAAGTCCAGAACGTTTTTGGGTCCCGTGAAATCAAATGATTATAAGCATCTTTCAAAATACCAGCCTTACCCAATGTCTAAAAAGAAAGGGACATGGAGTGAGCAAAAAACATCTAAGAATGAAAAATCAAAAGGGAGCATGAACTGAAAAACGGAGAAAGTGTAAAATAAAAAATAAGGGTACATGAAAGAGAAATGGGACGATAAAGAGCATACAAGCAGCAAATTAATATAGGAAACAGAAAAGGGACAGTAGATTACAGTAGCCACGTATTGTCTTTAATAACTATCATATTTCTGCATCACCTCTGTGAGGGCTTTAATATATTGAGCATTAGAGACATATCTGTTAGCATGCATTTGTCTCCAGAGATTTTAAGCCGTACACTTGTAACACTTTCAAGAACAAATTTGTACTTGTAGATTAATAACTAATTTAAACTCGGTGGGTTGATCACAGTATGTTTTGCTTGCTGCTGTAACTTGTCCTTAGTTGCAAATAATGCTTGATTTGGTACACTGTTTTACCACTATATCATGGAAGTGGGTTTCAGGCAGCAGTACCTGCTTTCTTTGTCCATACATAACGAGATCAACAAAAACACCGGACAACAACTTAATGTAATACCACAACAACAAACCACTTGTCGCCACAATTCGGTTACAAAATACAGCCCACCAACAGAAAGCATATGAATGGAATGACAAAACACATCAAAACAGCAATACACCAACATATCAGCACACCAACAGGACTCGATGACAACAAAGATAATCCACACAAAACAATACAATATAACAGAAAAAAACTTTAACAATATAATAAAACACATCACCATATACAATACACCAACGCAACTCAACAATAAAATCTCATCTGAGACGCACCCCTTTCGCACACAAGTTTAACTTTTGGAATCTTTCAGCATTCTGCCTGTTGACCATAACGGTGGATCTTACAACTTGGAAGGAGGGGGTTTGTTTGACACTGAGACATGTGTACCCCAATGAAATGTTCGTTACGTCTGAAGCAGCTCAGGAGGCCTTTGATGTCGATCAGGGCCAGTTCCTACAATACACAAGTATTGTGGATATAGTCTAGGATGTCTGGCTGACATCTGTATGTCCCCATCTCCTTCAACATGTTTAGGACAGTACTGGATTTTGGTGGGGGTAGACATTTGACACCCCACCTTTATAGGGCCAATATTACTGAGGATCGCATTTCGCCCTAAACTGGCCTGGGGGTAGGAAATCGATACTCTACTGAATAAGGCACAGTGAAGGGGTATTTGTGCACTGGTTAAAGAGTGGACCTGTAACACCCGGTTTTAATTGGTACATTTCAACTACATATATTGTACATATCTCACTCTGGTTCTGATGCACACAATAGACCCTTCCAAGATAGACAGATGTCCTAGGTGTTGGGGCAGCCCTGCTACCTTCCTCCACCATGGAATTGCCCAAATGTGCGTAGTTTCTGGAACCTAGTCGTCAAAAGATTGGAATATATCGAGGGTTTGGTACTAGTTGCAGAACCAACCAAATGTCTTCTGGGAAACATCATGAAACAAAAGGGTAGGAAAATGGAGTGGAAATGTATGTAATTGACACGCTACTGGCAAAACAATGGGCTGTCATCTCGTTGATGGGTCTCTTAGGTCCTAGTGAACAAGGATGGACGAAAGATGTTAAAGCATGGAGGGTTGGCACAGGAGATCCACCTTCGACAGTGTAGACGGAATGAAAAGGTGACCGATAATTTGCAAATTTGGGGCATACTCCTGGCGATGTTTGAAGAAACAGGGGAGGGACACAAAGACCACTCGTAGGAGACGGATGTTTGATAACAAAATTCTTTTTTTATTTTTACCCGTGGGTGATGGGAGACTAATCTGGGGAGAAACGGCTTGAACAGTACTTACTAAAGTAATGTTTTTTTCTTGTCCTTATTGATTCATTTGTATGGAATTCTTGCTGTTATAGAACAAATGTGGAGGGGTAACTATTTTCTTACAAATAGTTCATGGTACAGCTTTTTTTTTTATATTTCTTTTTATTAACACAAGGCATCAAAAAATAATGACATGACATGGGGGAGACATTCTCCCATATTGCACATCACCTAACAGGATAGAAGGGGGCAGGGGGGAGGGGGGAGTCGGGAAACAAGGTACACAGTTATACACAATCATGGAGAGGTAGGAATATCAATGGGTGCGTCAACAGGTGGCACACAAATATCTCCCCTGTAGTGGCTCCACAGCCCCCACACTGGTGCCCACTTACGGGGGCAACCCCTTGCTATATAAACAGTTTTTTCACGGAACATGCACCAATCCGTGTTCTCCGTCCATTCTTCAACAGTCGGTAACCTCTCGGACCCCCATCGCTGTGCTATATTCCTTTTCGCTATCATATTACCTAAGGTTACCCATTTGGTCTGTGCTGTATTTAAATCAGTGGGTTCCCAAATATTCAGGAGACATCTCCGCGCTTCTGGCAACACAGCTACTCCCAAAACCTCCTGCATGACATCATGTATCCCACTCCAGTACGCGGCCACAGAACAACACTCCCAAATAATATGAAGGAATGTACCCACAGAGCTACACCCCCGTCTGCACAGTCCCGTATCCGACAGCCCCACCCGAACTAGGCGGGCCCTGTGACAAACTCTGTGCAATATTTTCAGCTGATCAAGCCTCAAGCGCGCCGGGATTGCGACTACGATGGTACAGCTTTTGAGAAGTACTTTATGTTAAAATGCAACAAACTAAAATATTTAGAAAAATGAAAAAACAATAACATTTTATCTAATCATATCAGCGAGACAATACAAGACACAACTTAGCACAACACCCCTTTAGCAAGCTTGTGTTTTGTTGAGGTTTTTAATTTAGTGCTAGTGTGTTTTGTGCTGCGGCCCGTTTTGGTTATTATTGTATTTTATAGTTTTCTTTACAAATTTTAAGAAGCACTTCCACACTCTCCAAAAAGCAGTAAATTTCATTAGTTACAGTCAAAACATATACCACTTTCTACTGAGGGTCAGGGGCACACTAAACCCAGTTTCTACAACACCTGAAGACACCCTTCAGCATAAAACCATAAAAACACAGCCGTGCCACAAAGTAACGCTTCCCAAGCTCCAAGATATTAGGTAACTGCCTGTTATTCTCATTTCTCGAAATTCAAAAAGTAATTAATAATTTATTTTTGTCCCAAATTGATGGACATTACGTTATTTTGGCTGCAAGATGTTTTATAGCAGTAGTGTTCACCTTCGATTCAGGAGTGGCAGATCCTTGGGACAGTCTCAACATACCCACTTAAGGTAAATGTACAAGTTTCAAGTTTATTTTATTTGCATAGTTCGTAAAAACAAGAATATTTCATTTCAAGACAATTTTTACGTATAAAAACTTCTATACTTCTAAAAAAGTTAAAATTCTTTTAAAAGACTGTGCTATGATTGTGCAAATGTTTCAAGTCTAGTGACTAGTTTTTAGGCACATTATGTTCAGCAGTGCACATCTCGTTTATTATTCTGGGTATTTGGTTTAAGTCTGTATATTCTTCAGTCTGTTAACATTAATACATACAATTGAAGAGTTTGTGGCTCAGGAATAAAGTTCATTGGAGCTGGACATCGCGCTCCTCCGGCCCCTGGGCTGTTTTTTTCCGTGTCACTGAGTTGGTTATCTGTCATTAACTCGGTTTCTGACATTTTCTTTACACATATCCTCAAAAATGTTACCAAGGAACAGTTCAGTTGATGGTCGCTCGGTGCAAAACATGCCAGGACAGCCTGCCTCCTAGTTCGAACTCCTCGCTGGTTGAATTTAACTTTCAGCAGATGTTTCCGTGCTTGTGAAAGTTCTTTGCAGGAGCATAATAGGTGCAACAGCTCTTCCGGTGCTGACCCGCATAAGCGACACCTAGGGTCTGCCTTCTTTAGCCAGGGAGGAAAATGCTGAATGCAGGGTAGCAAACCAAGTCTATGCTACATAAAGCTGATTTTTGTATGCTTGGCATAACCCAAATTGAAGTATTTCTGAGCAGCTGGCTCGCAGTAAGTGTTCAGAGTCATCCATCCGTGAGACCTTTCTGAGAGTGTGGCTTTATCCTCCAGCCCGACAGATGTTTGACTGTTTTCCAAACTAGTTTCTTAAACACGCTAGTACAAGTAGGTATTTCCCAGAGCTGGTTCAGACCCAATTTGTGTAAGCAGTTTTTAAGATATCTCCGTGCGGGGGAGGTGGTGTAACGTCCCATCCCTTTCCATAGCTGTGTATTTAATGATCCCGGAGCGGCTTTCCATATTTTGTCCCACGCTACAATATATGCCCCTTGTCTCGCGATAGATTGCTTCTGTATGCCAAACTTCAGTCTGATTTGCGGGGGTGAAGTACATTTAGGCAGCCCAAATATTATCCTATACGTAGTTGTTACTGTAGAGTCAAGTAGTTTGGCATCTCTTCCTTTCTGCGCCTCGCTTCCATAAGTAATTGTTGGCAGTAGCTTTGAATGAATCACCTGTGCTATAGGCAAAATCGATGGGCCTTTTAATTTAGAGTTCAGAGTTTTTAAAGAGGTTGCCAGGACAATGCCTTTGTGTCTAATGCTATTTCTCTGTGCGAGCAATCGACCGCCTTTGTCTATCTTTACGCCCAGGTATTTGTATTCGGGTCTTCCCCAGAACCATGCTACTTGTTTTTCCCTTTTTTTACTGACTGTAATGGTACTTGTTTTGTCAAGATTTATAGTTAAACCGTTTTCTCTTGAATAGTCCTGTGTAGCATTTATAAGAAGTTGAAGGCCTACTTTCGTTTGGCTGATCAGGACTATGTCGTCCGCATATAGGAGACATGGCAGTGAGATATCTCCCAGTTCTAGTGCTTCAGCCCAAAAAGTTGAATCCTGCTTGAGGAGTACCGGTGGTATTCCATTTGTGCCGGGTGCCCATTCCCTCCTGCCCATGCCTATTTGTTTTTAATGGTCTTAATTAGATTCGTTGGCAGGTCATCATTTAAGATGTCTCCATCTGCTTCCCGTAGTGTGATCTGGTTTCTTCTTGTGTACGCCGTACTGGTATTGAGACCTTCTGATATAACCGAAGTAAATTCCGCCTTTGCACTATACTCGGAGTCTTGGTGGAAATGAGACCAAAGCTATTTTGTCCATACTTCCTCCGAAATGTTTGAGGAAATTCCATTGTGGTTAGGATGAACACATTGATTTATGGTTCTCCAAAAACTTGCGCTGTTGTTTTGTTTGATGTCAGCATGTAGTTTAGCCCAGAGATTGTTCTCTATTTCTCTGTTAGCTTCCCTTTTTTGTTTTTTCAATAGAACCTTTTTCTTTTGCAGTAAAATTAGTTGTGTTATATCTTGAGGGTTACACCATAGCTGTCTCAATGAGCGATAGATAGAATTCTTGGTCTGCTAAATTTCTTTCATAGCAGATAGCGATATAGACTTTGCTCCTCCGAATCTCTGTTGGATTTTATGTTCGATGTTAGTTGCATAGGTTGCCGGAGCATCCGTGAAGTTTTCCCACTTCCTAACCTCGTCTTGTCCGGATCTCTCATCAAAGTGTTCTTTTGCAGTTCCCAGCATTCTGTAATCTGTGGCAGTCCCAAATTTGATTCTCTTCAGGTTAATGGTGGAGTCTGATCCACAAGGTGCCCGGCACTGCTCGAACATATGGGTGATTGTTGTGAGCTCGATTTCATGTGGCCGGTGATCGCTGTCTCCTTTATCTCCCAGATGAAATAGGTTAATTTGATGGAACAATTCAAGGGAGACAAAGGTATAGTCCAGTATGTTGTTTGTTCTAAATGAGCTGTGTGTTACAACGGGAGGATTGTCTCCTCTTGATCTGACATTTAGTGCTCTTAAGTTTAGATGTTCCAATTCCTCTAGGGCCGACTGTCCCGCTTTAGTTTGCTTGCCTGGATACAGTTTTCCTTGCGTTGGGATAATCCAAATTGTATTTTGTAAGGACACTTTGTCATCCACAGAGGAGCCCATTAAGTTTACGTTTAGGTCCCCTGTAACAATAAGTTTAGTCCTTCTCTAATACATGTTTCTACAAAATTACACATTTCTTTTATTAATTTACTTTTTCGTTTTAGTTGAATATAAACATTTATTATTATGATGTTGGTGTCTATTGCTTGTGTTGATTCAGAAGAGAATACATTTACAGCCAGGCCGAATTAATCTAGATGGAAATCAGTACAATAATAATTAGGCATCCTGATAATCACACATTCATCCAGATCTCCTTGACCTAAATTGTTTACCTATTTTATAAATCCATATGCTTATTAAATATTCCCCCACCAAAGGCGTGGAATCCAGTTTAATTAAAACGGACGCTTCCTTTTTGGAAGATCAATTTGGTAACATTTTCTACAGCCAGTGGAGCCTATTTTAACTATTGCACATCTGACCTTGCCAGCACTCTGACTCCATCCAAGGATGGCTCCTTAGTCCTATCCTGAACTCAACATCCACCAACGCATTAGCCTCACTATATTTGACAGGGTCTGATCGCAGGCAGATCTAACGACAACTCTGCAGAGACAACCCCACAATGGCAAAAGTATGTCTGCAAGGAACTGCACTAAGAGGGCAAGTAACTGGTGGACGTGCCCTTTATAACATCTCTCACCTCTATCAGAGGCAATGCCAGTTGTATATCAATCAATGAAATGTGATGAACTACCTTTAAGGGTAAGTAACTTAGATGACTAAAGTTGTAAATATGTGGGCGACATAAGCTGAGCTATTCCTTACTGGACACAGGCTTCTCGGGGCCAGCTTGAGTTCCTAGTTCCTGGTAGCACAACTGGTGAATGAAGCGTGCACAGAGTAACAGCATTTAGTCCTGAGAGTACCACATTTTCACAAGTATGTGCTGGCAGTCCAACAATAATAGGTGGAGGTTAAAATACCTCACTACAAAGACTTTTTGAGCTAACAAATCTGATTCCCAAAATCACTCGGCATGTCACTGCAAAAGGGTTTTTGACTAGTTGCCAAACACTATACAAGCCAGAAAATTATTTTCCTCAAGTAAAAGGGATTTTGGACCAACTACGTATTGTAAATATAAGGAGGGGTGAAAGGAGCATTCCCCTTCTAAATTTAAGTCACCAGGGGATGAATTAATGGGTAGTAATGGAAACCGCGGTCGCTGCCCATTACTCAAATATCAACACCTGGATTGGGGTGGTATGGGATTCACAAAAGGAAAGCTGTTCCAATGGGACAGCTTCTCATTTGGGAATCGTGTCAGATGGCCTCAAGGCTGGTGATGGGGAGAGCCTTTTCCTTTCCCAAACAGAACCCTACCTCTTTCTTTAAAGCAGCACCTGTTTCTTTTAAGTACATGGGCTGCTTCTGGGAGGGTCGAAGGAGGGGGAAACTGTAGAGAGGAATTTTCAGTTACCGCTGACCAAAAAGATCTCCCTCTTTGATGCCTCTAATGCATACTAAGAGGCTAAAATGTGTCAATGTGCGTTTTCTTTTGTTGCAAACTGCCCTAAAGATGTGCATTCCTCGGTTAAAACCAATATTATACTTTTTCTTGGTTAAATTCCACTCGCAGTATAGTTTGCTTGATTTGTTGAACCAATGTGCCTTATATTTTCCACTCATAGAAATTGTTCTGACATGCTGTTATGATATGAACCACACTTCCTCAGCCCTTCTGCATGTGGTCAGAGATCTTATATTTCTTGTTTCAGAAAATAATAAATGGCTGTGGGTGTTTCTGCCAATGATCACAGTCATTCGCTTATTTGGATTTTAAACCCATTTAGATCTTTTCTGACTGCTTTTAACTCCAGAATGTGATGAGCAATGTTTTATCCTATATGGTCAGAGGCCTTTGTTCGGAATGCCTGGGCTTGTGTTTATCCACATTTTCACGATTACAGACAGAGTTCACAGAACCAGGGACACTACAAGTTACAGGTGGACTGTCAAAACCAAGTACACATATGAGGTTTAGGGATTTCCAGCCTTTGCCACTTGGGAGATTTATACACTCCCAAGTTTCAAGACCTTACCATGCAGCAGTACTATGCGGCACTGTTCCTGCACAGGACACCTAAACTGGCATTGGTGGACTTGTTATTTCCCTGCTGTCCTTACAACACTTGTGATACAAGCTACTGATTTGGTTGGTGGCAGCGTCTGGTGCTTAGAAATTGGCACCAGCGACGTGTGCTGGGAAAACTGGCACTCCTGGACTGAGTTGTAAAATGCAGAGGCAGGTATTAAAACAGCAATTTATGGCTCCGTTTAGTATAGCCCATTGGATTTACGCAGTTTCTGAAAAGTCTCTGAATTTGTCTGCTTGTGTACCGACGTTGTACACGTGTGATGAGGCATTTTGTATACATTTTTATTAAATCCATGTTTTTTTTCATTGCTGTGGGCAGTTTAACTGTTGCGCTTACAATTTCAAACTTTGCGCGAGCTGGGTGATGTGCTCACCTGTTCAATGGTCGCAAGCAGCAGTTTCGTGGCCATTCTGAAGTGCTGTGGTGCTTAGCTGCTTCTACGGTGTAGCGTGCACCAACGTGCCGAGAGCCACCCGGTGCAGCGTGCACGGCGTGCCGCCATTTTGGGATTGGCGTTTTGGATCTTTTGGTCTACTGCGGTCTCAAGCACACGCTTGCCAACCACGTGATTACACGTTCTCCCAACCATGATGTATTCGCGCCATTTTTCAATGTACCGCAACCCGTGGAGAAAAAGAGAAGAGTACTTCTAGTTAAGGAATCGCTACGCTGACCATAGGGAAGATATACTCAGGGATCTGCAATTATTCACGTTTATTGGTGAGAGGGCATAACACGATTAGAAAAGAGACAATGCTACTGGGTCAGATGGGAATTAATTCCTACTTGTATTTCCTGATTTACGATGACTGTGGGATTTCAAAATCAGAACATTCAACTATGGTGACTACTTTTATTGTTTTAACTTGTTATGTTTTACACTGCTTTGTTATATATCTGTGGCAGTGTGCTATTTACGCTTGTTTGCATTATGAGTTTTTCAAGTATTTAATTTTATTAATGTGTTCTTGTGCTGTTTGCCTTGGGTTTAGAGATACCCAAAATATGTTTGCCTTGGGTTTAAAGAAACACATAATAGGTTTGCTTTGGGTTTAGAGATACCCAAAATATGTTTGCCTTGGGTTTAAAGAAACACATAATATGTTTGCCTTGGGTTAAAGATACTCATAATCTGATTGTCTTGGGGTTAAGGATACCCATAGTATGTTGCATGAGTGTCATGAATGTGCGCATCTGTGCTAGTTTTTCTGAATTCTATGTTTAGGCCAGTATGTCTCTGGTTCAATGATACCCTGATTTGCCTTGGGTTTATAGATACCGATAGAATATTTTGAGTGTGTTTTGGGTTAAAGGATATCCTGGATTTACTTTGGGCTTAAGATACCCATATTCGTTTTTAGAGTGTTTTGGGGATTATAATTACCCTGTCTGGATATGGGTGGAGTCTTATTCCTCTTCTTTGAGGTAGACCTGTTCTGCCATTAGTATGTGCAGTTAAGGGTTGTAGATCCCTGTTCTGCTGCAATCTTGTGCCTTAGTTTGTGGCGCAATGGGTACTCCGTGTAGTGTGGTAGTATAGTACCCGCAGTTGTAGTGTGGGTTTTGGTGGATAGCATCCACTGTTTTTAAGAATGTATCTCTTTTTCTTGCATTCTTTGTTGTCTAATGATTATTATAAGGGAGAAGATTGTGTTATAATGTTTTGTGGTAATGCATACTCCTTTTCTGTCAAAGGTGTGTTTTACTATCTCTATGCATTTTTGTGTATATGATTATTATCAGGGGGACGGGTGTGTTATAATGTTTTGTTGTTAATGCATCCTCCTTTGCTGACATGTCTATCTCATCACCATCAGTCCTTTTGAATGTTTTAGATCATTATAAGGGGGAGATTTGTTGTAATGTACTAATTACCCAATGCACTCTCCCTACAGTGGTTCTCGGCCTTGCTGCTCAGCCTATGATGAGGTCATGTAGAATGTTCAGTGGGTTTGTATGGAAGGGAGAATCAGCTGGGCTGAGCAGCGAGGAGGCTGCTCCTGGTGGGACACTTTTATTGATCGGAACATCTTACTGTATCTTAGAACCTGTGATGTAACTTGAAGAATAAATCTACTACTTTTCATCGTACCTTCAGGAGAGGAAGTTGCAGTACGCAGGGAGCCCGCCGCCCCTACTACGCCTATTACAGGTACGCAGCACAAATGCCTCCGGGCATTACATCGCTAGAGACCCCAACATTCTCCTGTTATCACTTTAAACGTGTTGTGTATTTTTACAACAAAAGCGAATGCCGCATCTTCCAAAGTTTCATCTCACACGGCAAAGTGGAAATCCTCCCACATCGCTTCACGAATCCTCGCTCTCCCGTACTTACAGCACCATCACGCGCTTGCTGTCCCCCTCAACTCCTGATCGTCATTTGGATTTTACAACACAGAGCTCCTGGGCCAGCTCCATCACAACACGTGTCTACCATCACTACCCTCATATGGGCTTCCGACTGGGATCCCTGTGAGTTTCTTGTTACACTTTTGTTCACGGTGCCACTGCATTTCACAGTGCAGCATAGGCCCCCTTCAGGAGACACATAAAGACTTCCTGGGGTTTCTCTGGTCGTGCTATTGCCTACCTGGTGTCCACCTGGTGACTCGGGACTTGTTGCTGCTGTGCTGGGGGAAACTGTGTGGCTGTGTGACCCGGCTCCCGCTCCTATTTTCGCTGGACAAAAGGAGGCTGCGTGTCCCGTGTGCTGCCCCGGGACTACATCTCCCAGAGTCCCCTGAGGGGCGCACACCACCGTCGTCATCGTGAAGCGCCCGGAGGCGCTTAAAACAACTATGCGCCTCCCGCGGCGCGGGACGCGCGTGCCCGGGCCAAGGGCGGGCCCGTCTGCGCCCGTCAGTGACAGACAGAGACTGGGCTGGGCCACCCCCTTGACCATTTGAAAGAGGAAGCAAAACCATCATGGGTCAGTGATTGTGGACTTTTCTTTATGAAATTTGAACCTGGGCTTGATTTTGGTCTAGAACTGGAACTGGAACTGGAAACTAGGAGGGCCTTACGTGGGTAACATTGTATAGTACTCACGTATTGTTCTAGATATTTGTTAAGTTTGTCCTTATCAAGGGGGGGTTCATTTTGTATTGTAGAGGCGCCTGACAAGCCAAACGTGAAAAGATGGCGAGGCGTAAAACACAGGTAAACCGGGACGATGCAGTGGGAAATAATAAAACCCCTGTGACCACACTGGACGCATACTTGTTCAGGGCGGCCACAGTTATAGATAGGGAGATAGAGTTGGTCAATAGGCGGCTATCAAGATCTCCATCCACATGTACAGGGCTGCTAATAGAGGGAGAGTTGGCCCACCCCACCACCTGTACGGGGGACCCAGAAAACCCTACCTCCACGCATGGCACTGTAAACAGCACCCCTAATATGGCGGTGCTTTCCCCTGGTGTGGAGCTAGAGATGGGTTTTACACCAACTTCCCTAATCCCCGTTGTCATTATATCCAACGATCAAGGGGCTGCTCAGCTGACCCAACCTATCCCGGTAAATAAAGACAGGGGGACAAGCTCCATAATTAATACCCGTAGTAACACCAAGGCTATAACCAGGCCCAACCCACCACAACATTTGGGGGGGGGGGCAGCGCTCTGCTGCTGGCACCAAAAGGAAGGGTAAGGCAATGGGTAGTCAAGCTAAAAAATCTAAAATCAACGTGTCATGTTCAGGTGGGGTAGCACAGACAGTGCCCGACTCCTCACTAATAGAAGTTCTTAAATCCACACTTACTAGTATAATAGAGGAGAAACTAGGCCCGATTTTCACGAAGCTTCATAACATTGAACAGATTAGAGCCACTCAGCATAAATATATACAATCCTCGTTTCAACCGGGAGGTATAGCCTCAGCTGTGTCTTCTACAGCAAATGCTGCAGATGCCTTGAGGGAGCCTTTATGAGGCGGGATGAGGACTCAAGCAGATAAAATACCTGTGTCCCGGATCTTAGTAGAAGTAATAGAGAAGCAGACTTGAGGGACAAAACCCTGGGGGGGCCGACAAATACACTTAGCAGAGAGGGCGGGAACAAAGACCAAAGTTGCGGAAAAGGTAGGAGTTTGCACCAGGTACAAGTTAACGCTGTCCCTGATAAACTAATAACCATCGACCTGCCCCCCCCCAATCGACCCCACTGGTGGTAATCCTGGGAAACGTCCCGCCACTCATGAACGGGGCAATAGAAGAACATGACCAGCTAAAAAACAAAGTAATGCACTGGCTGAATCGGAATACATCTGTGGGTCATAACATCGCTCATAACATCCTCATGGTTCAACGAGTTGCCTGGGTAGGAGGTTCCAGGAAACTGGGTAGGGGGACTGCATAGTGGTGAACTTCAGCAATCCTGCTTATGCCAAGAGAATCCTTGCGGAGACCACGGCAGGCCCTTTATTTAATGATCAAGGAATACAGGCATTACGCCTTGGATATTTTTATAGGGTAGGGAAGAGCAGGGAGTATTACCAGAACAACGAAAATCAATTTGGGTCCTCTAACTCAGCCATACAGGCTGGGCCGAGCAAACTCAGCCACTGGAGAGATAGGGCTAACTCTTGGGGTGTTTTTACCCAGGGACAGAATAGATTTGACGCCCTATCAGGATTAAATGATTGTGACTGACTATGTAAGAGCATGGCCCAACCAGTCCAGTTAACCCAGCCATTTGTAAACACTCTCATAGCTCTGTCGGGTACTGAGTCCCCGTTCACAGTATTAGCGGAACCAATTAGTGTAACACCAACAGGTCCCGCATTGGTTAAAGGGGCAACAGCCTGTGAACTGCCAGGAATTTCTATGACTACATCACTCCAGGACATAAATATAGATCCTTTAGTAGCCCCTTGCAAGATCCATAATTTTAAATGTATTATCATGGAACATAGCTGGATTTACCGACAAATTTTCTGAACCAGTTTGGGTTCAGTTTATAAGTAATTTTCCCGTTATATGCCTCCAGGAGACTTGGCTGGTCGAGTGTAATCTCTTTTTAGACGGGTATAAAGCCTTCTTTGTTCCCGCAATCCCTGCAGCTAGAGGGAGAGCAAAGGGAGGCTTGGTCATTTTACCTCACTGTCTCTGAATTGTAGTATCAAGCCCATCTCCTCTACAAACAGGCTATCGTTATTGAACGAGGAAATCTCAGCCTATGCCTGATCAATTTTTATAATGCGGTTAACAAAGAAGAGGGCTGCAAGATAGCTGAGCTGGATGAATTCGTTAAGTGGCATTGTGGTCCCCAAAGAAATAGCATAATGATTGTGGGGGACTTTAATGTCCATCCATGTGGTGACCCAGGACTTTCCAAATTGTGTGAACTGAGCTGCCAGAGGTTCAAGGGGCTACACTTTGAGCACTCCACAGAAGGGGATGCCGTAAACGATATGCTCAATGAATTTGATCTTTTCTCTACTATGAGCTTGTTACCCCCTTTGAGCACACAAAACATACCGACCTTTAAAGTGCGTAATGGTGGATCCTTTATAGACCACATTCTAACTTCTACAAACTTCCATATCCACGTATTGGGTTATACAATCATGGAAAGCTCTTTTTAGTGACCATATCCCCGTATGTGTTAGATTAGGAGAGAACTTATTAAAAAGGAAGGAGTCTGTACAAGTGGTGGGAACACTTGAGACTACCAGTGGTAGGCGACGCCTTAAATGGACTCAGGTAACACCATCTCTTTTCTACAAAAACTTGCAAGAATCCTGTAAGGTCGATTTTTTTTACTGCCTGAACCCAGACTCTACAGCCCCGGGCTTAATGAATGCCTTTAAAGGAATAATTGCCAAAGTAGGGACCTTGTTATCTGTCCCAGGTCGGAGCAAGATTTCTGGCAACCCGAAATGGTTTGACCATTCATGCTCTAAAGCCGCCAGAGTACTTAAGGCCGCTTTAAAAACCACTCCTAGGGACAATGCCTTGATCCGCACCACACGTGCCAATTATAAAAAGCAGATAACTATCCGCAAAAGGGAATTAAAGGAGGATACCTGGCGAGAGCTTCTAGACCCTTTGACCTTATCTAGCAGTTCCAGATTTTGGAACATTATTAATAGCCCACTTTTTTTTTAACAGATAAGCCTGCAGACTTAGGTACAAACATAACAGAGGAGGAATGGGTGGCCCATTTTAGCGCCATTTTTAAAAGTTTAACACCTGAGCCCAAGCTGCAGCAAAGTCCACAGTACGGGAACAAGATTGTATTTACTGTACAAAAAGTGGAGGATGGTGGGGGGGGCAGAGCTTGCCAGCACCGATGGCGGATGTGTGATTCCTCGGCTCCGCGCCATCGCATACACTATCCTGCATTTATCCTTTCTTGACGAGCCTTTCGGGGCAAGAACCATCTCATCTGCCGTCTGAAGGACTCCGGTGTCCGGTGCGGGCAAAATTAAATATGCCTGATCTGCGCGGAGCTGCCGACGTGGGGCCGAGACTGCCGGCGGACATGGCCGCGGATCCCCGGCCTCGAGTTGCACGCACGCCGGCTGGCGTGACTCGACGTGCGGATACGCTGCGGGGCTCTGATCCCGCGAGCACCGGAGCTCCCCCGCTACTTGGGAGACGGACTTGTGGGCCTGAGAAGAAGCACGCTGTGCTAGTACCGGCCTTCCTTGCCACCACATCCAGATCGGGAGCGCGTCGCAGGGGCCCAGAGGGGGTCCATTCTGAGGTGAGCGGGGGCTTTCTGTGGCGCCCCAGTTCGGTCGCGCCCCTCCCCTCCCCCGCGTGTGCTGGCGCAACGCAATTTTGGGCGCCGGCCCCCCCCGCTGGAAGTTGGGACGCGGGCGGGAGCTGAAGTGGCTGCTACCCTTGAGTTACTGTCCACAGTGCAATCGATGCCATTGAGGCCACAACGTGCCTGACTGGAGGGTCCTTCGCCAGTGGCGGTGGGGTGCCCCAGTGGGTCTTTATGCCAACGGGGAGTGCGGAGTTGTATTGAGACCGGCTTGGAGTGCGCAACACTACGCGGCACGGACGGAGTTGCTGAGACACCGAGCCTGGACGAAGACACACGAGGGAGACTGAGACTTGGAAGACCTACCGTGATCCACCTACTATAGCCTGTAGCGGAATACTGCTGGTGAGGAGCGATAGGAGTGGCGTCATTCCTGTTGCCGGTTGCGTGGTGTCTCCGTTATCTCGAGGGGACCAGTGCCTGACTTCAACATGGGCAAGGGGGACAAGACCCAAAGTAAACTCCTCTTTGAGAGCCGGCGTGCTAAATCCTCAGAGACCCAAGACGTGGACGCTGCACCCGCGACCAGAGGCGCTGAAGGCACGATCTACTCGGACATTAAGGCCCTGCTAGTCACTATGGAGAAGGGCTTGCAAGATAGTATGGCGTCCATAGGCACTAAGATCGATGCCCTCACCTATCGGATGGACCGTATGGCAGAGCGTGTGGACAAGCACGCGGAGCGCCTGGACATGGCGGAGCGGCGCCTGACGGAAGTAGAAGAAGCCCAAACTGAACAGGACAAAGACCGCAAACAGATTGGCAAGCTCCTGCAAGTGATACAGGACAAGTCGGAGGATTTGGAGGCCCGCTCACGACGCTCTAACATACGAATCACTGGAATAGCGGAGACGACGCAAACTGGGAAAATGGAGCTCTTTGTTGAAAAACTCCTTACCTCGCTGCTGGGAGCAGATGCCTTCTCGCCAATGTTCATCGTAGAGAGAGCACACCGCTCACTGGGCCCTCGACCCCGCCCGGGGTTTCCCCCGAGGCCAATCATTGCAAAACTGTTGAATTACAGAGATAGGGACACGGCTCTGCGGATCGCCCGAGAAATGAAGACCCTACACTATGAAGGCTCAGAAATCTCCTTATATCCGGACTTTACAGCAAAGGTGCAAGAAGAGCGCAAACATTTTGACGCCTACAAGAAGCAACTGCGCAATCTCGGTCTGGACTATGCCATGCGAAGTTAAGAATCAACCGGCAAGGCCATTCCCATTTCTTGACGGACCCGAGGGAACCTTGAAGGTATGGTCTAGGGAACGTCAGGGAGACCCTAGCAGCCAGAGGGACGGAGAGTGCCGCTTTGGTATGACACCCCGGACCGGACCTGGAGTCCGGAATTGATAGGGACACCTCTCTCACTCCTGTTTGAGGCTTGATTTCAAGCGTCCAGTTCACCCACGAGACCACAGATTCACCGGCTGATGGGTGAGAACATTCCGAGCTATATAATGTTAGACTGCCAATGTACAAACATGTTGGAAATTACGTTTATACACACTGCTCCTTGGTGGGTGGGCAAGAGTTTAGATCTTGTACACATTATAAAGACTGCATACGGATGTTGAATCGTATCTGAGGTGTTTAACAGTGTTATGCTGGTTCATGTCGAGATGGGAATGTATGGCAATGGCGTTAGGGGTGGTCGAATAGTCGGAACTTTCCAAAGTTACTGACTGTTTTACTGGCAACCTCGGCCCTAGCGCTGTGTGCACCTACAGCTCCCTTGGGAGCTATTTTACGTACTCAGGGAATTTAGAATGGGGCGGGGTGTTGACATGCTAGGCCGAGTTGGGGATGGTCTGCTGTGGGAGGGGGGTGGGAATGGGTTGGGATGGGTAAGTTCAGTCCTTCAGGGTTACATTATTTTTGGGAATCTGACCAACCTGACTTTACACTCTGTGAATGTGATGTGCATTGACGTAAGCTTGCTCCATTTATGCCCACTGATATTGTGCTATGGCTGACTCCGCCTCAGATAGCGGGACATCACACACACCTAGACTAAAGGCACTTACTTGGAATGTTCGTGGCTTAAATGACCACCGCAAGGTCAGGAAAGTCCTCAGTTATCTGCAGCGCCAACATATAGACATTGCCCTGCTCCAGGAGACACTTCTCCCAACACACAGTCACATGCTCAGATGCAGGGGGCTTGCGGGTAATATCTCCGTAGCGGGCTTCTCCTCCAGCTCCAGAGGGATTTTGACATGGGTGAACCCTAGGTCCAAATTGCAGATACAAACCCTGGAGACAGATACTGAAGGCACATATGTTATATCTAGATGCCCCGGCCCTGCCATAGACTTCACTGTAGTCAACACCTATGGCCCCAACTTTGATTCACCGGAATTCTATAAGACTCTTGCTGCCAAGACCAAATGTTTTGACTAGAGAAACATGCTGCTATGGGGGGGGGGGAGACTTCAACCTAAAAATGGACCCGACTCTAGATAGATCGTCCGGTCCTGCTCACAGACCTATGGCTGCTGCCCTGGAGCTGCAGAGTGCAATGATCTGCCTGAGCTTGGGGGACGTATGGCGTTCTCGTAATCTTCAGCAGGGTGGGTACACGCACTATTCAGCATATCACAATGTCCATACCAGGATAGACTACTGGCTTGCTCCCTCTTCCCACTTTAACCGAATTAGAGACTGCAGAGTGTTGCCCAGAACACTGTCCGATCACTCGCCAGTGCTGCTGGAACTACGCATTCCAGGTAAATCCATACCGCCATTTACATGGAGGTTTCCGCCCAATTCTCTCTTGGACCCGGTGTTTAGGGGAGAGCTGGCTGAGGCCATAGATGTATTCTTCGAAACTAACATTGGCTCGGTGGATAGCTTCCAGGTGGTCTGGGAGGCTTTCAAGGTCTATATCCGAGGGGTTGCGATGTCGAAACACTCGGGCATACTCAAGGCCATTCGGCAGAGACTGGCAGACCTCGAGGAACAACTAGGCAAGCTAGAGCGTAGACAGTGCGACCTGGTGGATACCACAGTGGGAGAAGAGATTAAGACCTTACTTGCAGAATATCATGAAGAAGCAGATAGGGAGGTTAGACACATGGGCAAATATGCCACTGCCAGGGTGTATGGCGAGGGGGAGCGGCCGAGTGCGGTTCTGGCCAATCTTATGAAGGGTGCAAAACGTCGACAGCACATAACGGTGGTGAATTCTGCCGCTGGAGAACCGCTCACAGACTAGAGGGACCTAGCTGATGTCTTCAAAGGCTACTACTCAGATCTGTACTCCTCCACGCGCGGTGATCTGGAAGATGAAATTAATGACTATCTAGGCCACATTAACATTCCCACATTGACCAACTCAGACAGGGAATTCCTCATGCATTGTTGAATTCTGACTTACAATTATTTCCCTTTTAAAATTATATTCCTTTCACATGTATATTTCCCTTTTAATAGAATGTATCTTTGTTATTGCACATGCACACTGTAGAGGAGTTCTATTTAGAATTGTGTAATTATGAAATGTACTAGAGTCAGATTTACTGGATTTTACCTGGAGAGTAGAAGTACTGTGCTGCAATTCAATAAATCCTGGATTTTCTACGTTGTCTCCTCTTTACTACAATTTTGGCGACGAGGGTGTCTGGTACCTACTACTACAGCAGCACAGGTGTGGTACACCCAATTTGGAAAAGTTTTGGATTATTTTTCATTTTAAAAATAAGATTGGATATTTTTACAATCCTTGAAGATTGAAGATTTAATAATTCTACAACTCTAGAACATATTCTGTTACATACTATCGATTTAAGAAGAAGTTTGGAAATTATTAATCTCCTGAAGTACATAAGCTGAGTGTTAACTTCATACTGCGCTGGATTGATATCGTTTTTTGACTACAAGCTGATGCCGACAAGGTACTGTAAACTACTGAAAATACGAAATTCCTAATTTCTAAAACAAAGGATTTACGACATTTCGAGTAGTTTTGGCATATATTTACCTTTGAATGCATTGGTAACGTTTTCGGCACACACGCGACGAACAAAGAGTTCTCACGCGATGAAGTTTCCGTGCAACTGCTCAAAGCGTAACGTTGCCATGGTTGCAGTTGTTGCCGATCGTCTTTACCAAGCGTGATGATGTTACACGCTTAAGACGTCATTTCGTATAACGTGGGAGCGGCCATATTTGTTTACATCGCGCCGCATTTTCCCTCAACTGCGATTGCCCTCTGATGCGATTTTAAAGTTAAAGGTACTGTGAAGAGAGTTTTACAATCTATGCACGTTATGTACTGCACAAAGACACGGAACAACGATCACTTTAAATACCATTTTGCGATCCATATTCATCTTCTTGGAACATTAACTATCGTTTTTCACCATCAGTGAATATTGCTTATAATTTTCTACAAGAGATTACGTCGCTGATGTACACAGCTTGTGTACTCAAGAATTACTTATTTTGAATTTGAATGTAGTCATTTTATACCTGTCAGTGAATGCATGTTAACACTTTTTCTTTGGAAATTCTTTCTATAATCTCATTCTAACTTTTATTTTAACTTCATTCTACATTTTCTTAAATTGTAATCACACAATATGCAGTTTGATCCTCCTTCAAAATGTTTGCAAAGTAAGGGTGATGCTCCCGTTCCTTGGAACAGATGGAAAGAGGAATTTTTAACGTATTTAAAGGCTATTGATAGAGAAAGAATGGGAAATGAAAGAAAGAAAAATATCTTTCTTCACTGTTTGGGATCCGAAGGGCAAGCTATATTTAGAAATCTACCACCTGTACCTGCTGACTCTGGTGTGTTTGATGAAGCAATGCTTCGTGTAGAAACGCATTTTAAACCCACAACTAGCATTGCTCTGAATCGTTATAAATTTTATACTAGAACACAAAAGGAAAATGAATCCTTTGATGATTTTTTAACAGGTTTAAGAGCTTTAGTGGTTTCGTGTAATTTCGGGGCAATGACAGACGAAATGATTAGAGATAAAATCATTGTTAATGTTAAATGCAAAAAAAAACAAGAACAGTTGTGGATTTTAGGTAATCCTACTTTGTTGGAAAGCATTTCCACCGCTAAAGCTTGTGAGCAATCTAACAAATGGATGAAAACTATTGAAGAAACGAATAGTAGAGGTGAAAAAAATGATAAGCTAAGTGAAGAAGTGTGTGCGATGAACAACGTTACAAAAAGTTTTCAAACTTATAGAAATGTATCACGCAATCGTGTTGTATGTTACAGATGTGGGAGTTACAATCATGTAGCTTCCTTCAAGTTTTGTCCTGCATTAGGAAAAGAATGCAATAAGTGAGGGAGAATTGGTCATTTTTCGAAAGCTTGCAGGGAAGACAAGAAGAAGGTTGGGGACAAAAGTAGTTATTTTAAAAAAGGCGAAGTTTCTTGTGTGAGAGAAGACACAGATTTAGGGTCCACTTTATCCAGGTGTGAGCATGTTACGTCTGATGAATTCCTTAAAGAAAGAGGTATGATTGTATCTTTAGTTAGTTTAGGGTCACTTTAGGAAGATGTTTTAGACTCTCCTAAATATATAGTTAGATTTAAAGATGTTGAACTAGAGCTTATGGCTGATTCCGGGTCTCCTTGGACTATTATAACAGAAGATTATTTTGATGAGAAGTACGAATCCAAAATTGCCAAGAGTGATTTAAGTTCTCCTGATGTAATGGCACAGGGTTTCAATGGTTCTAACATAGATTTCATTGGTTACATTGCTTCCACCATTTATTTTAAAGATAAATCTGCTTACATCAAGTTGTATGTTGTTGTAAAAGGGGTAAATGTTCTAGGTTGGCGTGATCAATTCAAACTTAACATCATGTTGAATCCACGTAGCAAAGATCCTGTTATGGTTTTGCAAGATGATTGTGTTTCGGATAAGAGAATTATTTGTATAGAGAAAGATAATGCTTGGAAGTTGCTGTCCAGTGAGTTCCCTGAGGTATTTTCAGAAGAGTTAGGTATGTTAAGGGGTTTCACCCATGTCATCAAACTCAAACAACGAGCTGAACCCATTGTGCAAAAGCTTAGACCAGTACCGTTAAATGTCGGAGAAGAGCTGAATGGTGCACTTGATGAAATGTTAAAAAATGATGTTATAGAAGAGATAGAATCCTCAGAATGGGTTTCCCCAGTAGGTTTGGCACGCAAGCCCGATAAATCCCTAAGACTCTGCATAGATTTGAGGGCTCTTAATGCTAATATTCTGGTAGATTGTCATCCGCTACCGAATATTAACGAAGTAGTGAGTATGCTTGGTGAAGCTGTTGTGTTTTCTACTCTGGATCTGAGGTCTGCGTACCACCAAGTTGTATTAGCAGAAGAGTCACGTCATCTCACAGCATTCATTACGCCGCAAGGTTTGTATCAGTTCAAACGGATGCCGTTTGGATTAGCATCGGCAGCCTCAGTTTTCCAGAGATCGATGCATCATATATTTAAGGACATGGGAAACTATGTAAAGTGTTTTCAGGATGACATTCTCATGTTTTCTAAGAGTGATGAGATACATATGGAACATCTTAGAAATGTGTGTAAAATGTTGACTAAGTTTTGTCTTACTATTAAGAGTAAGAAGTGTAAGTTTTTCAAAAGACTCTAGAGTATTTAGGACATACTGTTTCTAAGAATGGTGTTGCCTCCAAGAAATCATTGGTCGATGCTATATTGAAAGCTCCTGCACCAGATTGCAAAGATAAACTACTATCATTTTTAGGACTCTGTGAGTATTATAGTAAGTTCATCATTGGTTTTGCAACTAAAATGGAGCCGTTAAGGGAGTTAACTAGAAAGGATGTTGAATTTTTGTGGGGTACTAGACAACAAAATGCTTTTGACAGTATAAAGCTTGATATGGTGTCAGCTCCTACACTTAAACGCCAGTCTTTATGGTCTGGGATGTGTGTTTTCACAACGTTCAGGTAAAGAAGATTGGAATGTTGCATTTGCATCTAGGTCTTTAAATCTGACTGAGAGACGATACGCGGTGATTGAAAAGGAATTGTTAGGATGTGTGTGGGCAGTTGAGCATTTCCGGAATTATATTTGGGGTGCAAGGTTTTTGATACATACTGATCATAAACCTTTGGTGAGTATTCTCTCACCAGGTGGAGGTTTACGTGCAACTGCTCGGATTGCTAGATTGATGCCGCGACTGCAGGAATACAATTTTGACATAGAATATGTGCCGGGTAAACTAAATGTAACTACATATTGTTTGTCAAGGTTACCGTGTCCCAGTGTCAATGGTGATAGGGATGAAGAAGTGGTGGTCAGTATAACTGAAAAGTTATCTGAGAAGTTCAGTGTGATATCGGAAGATTTGTGGATGAAAAGCATGAGTGAAGATGTTGTCTTATGTAAAGTGAGAGAATTTGTCAATTTGGGTTGGCCTTCTAAGGATCTAATACCTGCTGATATTATGCCTTTTTTCAATGTTGCTGATGAATTGGCCATAGAGGGAGATTTATTATTCAGAGCTGGAAAATGTATTCCACCATTCTCTGTAAGGAGTATTATTTTGCAAATGAGTCATGAATGCTACATGGGAATGTCGTCCATGAAAAGATTAATTAGGTCAAATTTTTGGTGGCCAGGAGTTGATAAGTTTGTAGATAGGTTTGTTAGAGAGTGTCCTGAGTGTATTGAAAGTGATAAAATGTGTAAGTGTGATCCAGCACCTTTGACACCTGTGAAATGGCCAGATCATCCATGGCAGAAGTTAGGGATTGACATTGCTGGTCCATTTAATTTTTTACCACAGGAGTGTAGATTTGCAATTGTTGCTGTAGATTATCATTCCAAGTGGCCTGAGGTCAAACTTGTACCTCATCCTAACACTGAAAGTGTTATTCTTTTCTTGAGAGAAATTTTTTCAAGAGGTTTCCTAGAAAGTGTTGTATCTGATAACGGGGTACAGTTCAAGTCTTTGGAGATGTCGGAATTCTTGCGTTCATATGGTATAAAACATTGTACTACTGCTTTGTATGAACCGCAGGGTAATGGACAAGTTGAGAGATATAACAGGATTCTCAAACAAGATATAATATAGGCACGAAAGTTTGGGGGAATGTGGAAAGAAAAATTGAGAGAAAAGTTATGGTTGTACCGTATAACACCACATGCCACAACAGAAGTTTCACCTTTCCGTCTATTAAAGGGTAGGGATCCTGTATCTAATTTGTGTCCTTGGTGGTTTAAAAAGAGTGTTGGTTATCACATGGTTGATGTGAATATCAAGGATGTTGCTGAGAAAGTAGAACTTAAACAAAGCAAATGCAAATGTGATTATGATTCTCGAATGAAAGTCAAACAACCTGCATTTACGGTGGGTGATGTTGTTAGAATTCGGAAACCTGGTTATATTACCAAAGGTGAGACAAAGTATGGCAAACCAATGAAAATTGTGAAGGTTTATCAAAATAGCATTGTTACACAAGATGGTAAGAGATGGAATGTTAGAAGGGTATCTAAGTGTACATCTTAGTGCTCTAATAGTGGATCAAAATTATTATAGGAAATCAATTTAAAATGTTCATTTGTATAATTTTGATTTCAGTTAATTTTTAGTTGTTACTTATTTTCTTTAGGGGAAAGATGTGTTGAATTCTGACTTAGAATTATTTCCCTTTTAAAATTATAGTCCTTTCACATGTATATTTCCCTTTTAATAGAATGTATCTTTGCTATTGCACATGCACACTGTAGAGGAGTTCTATTTAGAATTGTGTAATTATGAAATGTACTTGAGTCAGATTTACTGGATTTTACCTGGAGAGTAGAAGTACTGTGCTGCAATTCAATAAATCCTGGATTTTCTACTTGGATTTGTCTCCTCTTTACTACATGCATCCTATAGAAAAGGAAGAACTCCTTGAAGCGCTGGCCGGCATGAGGTCGGGCAGCGCTCCGGGAGCAGACGGACTTACGGCGGGCTTCTACAAAGCCTTTAAGAATCAACTACTCCCGCACCTGTCGGCTCTCTTCGATGACATATGCGTGGAGGGCAGCATGCCACACTCTATGAGGGAGGCACTCCTGGTTACAATACTGAAGCCGGGAAAGCCTCATGATGAGTGCAGCTCATATAGACCTCTATCACTCCTGAATGTCGATACCAAACTGTTCGCCAAGGTCTTGGCCACCAGTTTGGCGCTCCTTGCTGATCGTCTGGTAGCCCTGGAGCAGGCAGGATTTATCCCTGGTAAGAACCTAGTCTACAATATACTTACGGTCCTGGGCACGATTCAGCATGTGAGACAAGATAGGAAAGCACTGGCTGTATTTCTGGATATGGAAAAAGCCTTTGACTCGGTGGAGTGGCCTTTCATGCGTATGGTACTGCAGCGTATGGGTCTAGGGCAGCCGTTTCTACAGATGATTGGGGCACTATATCATGATCCACGGGCTCGGCTCCGCATGGGAGACCTGGTCTCGGACTCTTTTCCCATCAGTAGAGGTACTAGGCAAGGGTGCCCACTCTTGCCCCTCCTATATGCCCTGGTGACTGAACCACTGGCGTGCGCTCTGCGAGAATACCACGGAAATGAGGGCATAGGATTCCCGGGCTATAAGATTATAGTGTCAATGTACGCAGACGACACCCTGCTGTATGTACGCGACCCTGATAACAACCTATCATCGGTGCTCAGGGAGGTGGTTCGTTTTGGGGCACTCTCTGGCTTGAAGGTCAATTGGACCAAATCGCTGGCTTTTCCACTGACACCGATCACTCAGCCAACGTCAATGAAATATCCGCTCTAGAGGACCACAGATACGGTCCGTTATCTGAGGATTCAGTTACACACGGATGCGGAAATCCTCTTTAGAGCTAACTATGGTACTGCTGTCAGTAAGTTAGAAGACGACGTAATAACCTGGAGTACCCTTCCGTTGTCTTTAATGGGACGTATATCAATAATGAAAATGGTAGTGCTTCCCAGATTTTTGTTTCTGTTCATGACCATCCGATGGTTCTCCCCAAATCATTCTTTGCACGGCTGCAGCAGCAGATGACCAAGCTGGCCTGGGCGGGCGGACAACCACGTGTCCGATGGACGATACTCACTATGCCATATTCAATGGGGGGGCTCGGAGCCCCGGATTTGGAGGCATATTACCGTGTAGCTCAGGCATCACATCTACACACTTGGCTACATGGGGACCGGAACATACCGCATGGAGACTCTCTTTGCTAGCCCTAACTCACTCCCACATACGATCTTCCAATCGCTTGATCGCAGAACAGGCATATTGGAATCTGTAACAGCCACGAATCATGCATGGCATAGTCTCTTTCAGATGCAAAACGGTGTGCTGCTATACTCGCCGGAGATGCCAGTAGACTGGGCCAGATGGTTGCCCCCGCTTAAGGAAAAGGGAGTAGTTACTGCCTTACAGAAACTGAACATAAAAACGGCAGGTGACCTATTCATTGACGGGGTTGCAAAGACATGGGAACAAGCCCTGGGGACCCGTGACATGCCCTCACTCCTGACACGATTCCAGTACCACAGGGTGCGCCGCGCTCTGAGTGACCTGCTGGGCGGGGACATGGCAGAGCCCCCTGAGGCTCCTGAGCTCACATATGTCCTTAAAACTGCCTCTCCCCGGAAGCTGTTGTCCAATCTATACAAACTAAAGCAAGCGACCACACAACAAACATACACTAAGGCACGATTAGCATGGCAGACTGATTTAGACACTGTAATGGACGATGACACTTGGCGATATTGCTGTACTATCACTACGAAAGTATCACTCAATGGCAGACATAGACTGGTTCACTTCAAATTCCTAAAATCGGGTGTACTACACCCCAGCTAGACTCTGCAGATATGGCCTGAGGGATTCTGCTCATTGCGAGAGGTGCAGCGCCCCAGATGCAGACTTCCTTCACCTCGCTTGGCAGTGCCCTGGCGTCTGGGATTTTTGGGGAAAAATATTCGCTGATATTAGCAAGCTGACGGAGGTTGTCATCACACCTGACCCCCTGGTGGCTCTATTAGGATACACCATGAAGCTGCCAAAGGCGATCAGACGTCTGGTAGACATGGGTCTGCTCGTGGCCCGCCGGTTGCTGGCTTGTTGCTGGATGAGAGGCCCATTGCACACTCCTAAGCGCAGGGCACGCGACATGCTCTATTGCTGCACTCAATCTGAAAATTATAGTGAACTACAGCCCCCCACTAGCAGACCTAAGAACTTCTGGGGCCTGTATCAAATTTACTTGGGGAACAGAGAGGGAACCGAAGGGGCTGCAGAGTGATAGTGCACTGTGTGCTATAAAGACGGATGTGACTGGGGCTGGGGCTCAAAGTGTTCCCTTTGTATTGCTATTGCGGACTGTGCAAAATGTCCCTCAACAGAAGTATAATTTGCAATTATGGTGAAGCGCCGCCTGCCCTGCTATGGGTTGTTGGCTAAATGGCTGTGTATATACTAATTAGAAGGATGCAATGATACCGTGCACGCAGAGGAAGTCAGCAATGTCAGATGGGGGGTGGGGGGATACTGAGCGGGACTGTTATTTTATCTTGCTGTTCTCAATGTAAACGCAATAAAGAAATTTACACAAAAAAAAAAAAAAAGAAGTGGAGGATGGTATCACCAACCTCACCTGCGAGAAGGCCCCATGCCCTGACAGCCTCCCTCCTGACCTTTTTAAATCTAACCCCTCGCTGTGGGCGTCAGTATTGGTGGCTGTGTTGAACTCGGCAGCTAGGGTTGGGTGCCCGGAATCTTGGGGAACGTCCACAATAGTACCAGTTTTTAAGAAGGGAGATCGCAACTGCACCACAAATTATAGACCAATCTCCCTCATTGATTCCGTGGTAAAAGTTGTGGGAGGAGTAGTGCTGAACAGATTGAGCACCTGGGCGGAAGAGAACAAGATCATTTCCGACGTGCAGTTTGGGTTTCGCCCAGGATGCTCAACTGTGGCACAATGTGTCAATCTTTACCTCACCCTCGGAAAGTACACCATTGCCCGCCAGGGAACGATCTACATGGCCTTCATGGACCTGTCCTGTGCCTTCGATTGTGTTAATTGGGAAAGGCTGTGGCAGTCCATGGAGGCCATGGGGGTTGAAGCTAACTTGGTGGACTTCCTGAGGGACCTACACAGAGACACCAGGGCATATATTAGGTGCTCTGAAGACCTAAGGGTCATAAGGGATTTTAATACAGAAAGGGGGGTACGCCAAGGGTGTATTTTAGCCCCCTTTCTTTTTAACTTATACATTAATGATCTGGACCGGACCCTGCAGGAAACAGGGGCTGATTTTCCGTACGTGGGATGCAGGGGACTGCCCGTCTTGCTATACGCAGACGACGCAGTTCTCCTGGCACGTTCCCCCAAAAGCCTGCAAATCCTGCTCGATTCATTTCGTGGGTTTATGGCAGAGAGAGACTTGGCCATAAATAATGCAAAATCATATATAATGCAGGTAGGGCCCCGCCCACAGCGCCAGTATCCCTTTATGGTAAACGAAGCGAGAGTACCAATATCCCCCACCTTTTCTTATCTTGGTGTCCTAACAGATGATCGTCTGAACTGGGATGCCCTAATTAAGAAGAGAGGGGAGGTGTCTAGGTGTAACACAGCGATTCTCAGCTTCTCAGCGAAAATGGGCAACCGCCCTGTGGCTGTAATGCTGAAAATCTACCAAGCCAGGAGTGTATCCATAGCCACTTATGGGAGCGAGCTGTGGGGATACACCAGAGTGGAAGGGATCCAGGTGACCGAAAACAGCTTTTTAAAACAGTTGCTGGGGGTCCCGCAAGGGGCAGCGAACCTATCGGTTCATGAAGAAACTGGTCTAACATACATCAGTGACACCCTGGGTTTGCGCCCATTGCTTTTCTGTCTGAAAAGCTGGCTAAATAAAGATCTTGTCCTTACTAAAATATTGAAAGAGTCCTTGAGCTTGGACCACATGCCTGCAACATCATGGCTTAATTACCTAAAGGGGTGTTTTAGCGAGCTGGGCCGTTTGGACCACTTTTTAACACCTGACCGCATTACCAAGGCAGACGTGGCCGTTGTGAAGGAATCTTTCGCAACGCGCAAGCAGATCAAACGCGAGGAGCAGGAACTGTTGAAAAGTGGTGTCTGTAAACATCTAATGGTTAGAACTTCTCTCGCTATGGAGCCATATCTCATGTGGCCTTTGTCAATGCATGAAAGATTCCTGCATGTCAGGTTTAGACTGGATTACTCCCATCTTTTATTAGCAATACCTAAGGGGAGCCACAAAGGCCAAGTTTTAGCACCCTGTGGCTGCGGCAAAGTGTCTCCACAGGACCTGCTACACTTTGTCATTTTTATGAAGCCCCCCGGAGGTTGTTTTTAAAATCCCTTTTAAAAAAGCTAAACTTTTCGCAGGTTCGTCCTGCTCTTTTCTATTTGCAACTTTTAAAGCCTGAACATATTCCGCTTACTGTTGGTTTTTTAAAATGCTCCTTAAGGTACAGGAAATGTCTGGATTCATAACTGTCCTGGTTGTAGTGTATTTTGAAGAATGGATTTTATTATAATAATGTGATGTACATTATTCCTTAAACTTCTGATTGATTTACGGGCCAATTGTACTCCTCTGAACGTGTATATTTCTTCGGTTATGTTTTTATAATGATAAAATTTAACTATTATGGTTTTTATTCTGAGAACCGAATAAAGTTTAATTAAATGAAAAAAATATATATATATACTACTTTTACCTACAAGACATGCCTGTGCATCATTCTTCATTTTAATACACTGTCAAGTCTTTTTATGCTTTAGAATTGCTCGATATTCTAGTTTGTGCTTGTGGTATTTTTGCGGATTTCACTGCAGTTAGTGAAGGGAAGTTATCTACATACACGCACAGACACCATTTTTTTTTTCCAAATCTGTTTTCATTTTCAAAGGAAGAGGGAAATCGCAGATCACAGGATCAGGAATACACCGCGTTAAGCCTACAACCCTATCCAGGGCCAGCCGCATGTTCGAGTATTACATGCAATTTGTTAATGCTCTGCAGAGAAGGAGAGGTGTTACACTGCGTTACGCCTACAACCCACAAGGGGCCGGCCGCTTTCTGTGGTGTCTATGATAGGCCTCGGTATCCCAATGGTGTCAGCAATGGTGTCAGCAAGGCAGAAGACGTTGTGTCAAGAAACCCCCAGCGGCCGAGATCAAAGACGGCCAGCGAGTAGCAGTGGCAGCAGTAGCTTCTGATTTTGCCTCGCCTCAACCAAGTTGAATGTTCCGCTCTTACCCCTTGAGGCTGGGGGTGGTTAGTTATTTTCGCCAGGTCGTCGGCGGGAGGGGGGAGTGAATTGACTGGATTGCATTTCCCTGTGCTATACTATTACCAATCACCTATGAGGATGATGGACTATGGACTGTTTAATTTCATGTTTCCTGTTGGTGGATTTCTGGTTGAAGGGGGAGGGGGGTTGGTTTCTGGGATTGGGATGGAGGGGAGGTACGTTCCACGTCCACCGGGTAAGCTGGGGGACTCTGGCTGCGCGACTCTTAGACTTTCTGAAGCAACGGGCGCCCCTGGGTTCTTGACTGCACTACATTCCCGCAGGGCTCCTGCCCCTAGGCCTCCCCATACGGTAGATGCTTTCTGGGGCCTGTGCTTTTCCGTCCTTGTTAGTACCTATTATGCCGGCCACCACGCTTAACATCGTGACCCTGAATGTGAGGGGTCTTAATAACCCGGTAAAGCGCAGAGCGGTCCTGTCATGCCTAGAAAATATGCAGGCGGACATTTGCCTCCTACAAGAAACTCACCTTTTAGCAAGGTACTGCCATCGCCTGCGATCCCCGAAATTCCCCACCCAATTTTTTTTCTCTAGTCCCACTAAAACAGCGGGAGTGGCGATTTTAGTGGCTCAGCGGTTCCGGGGTGAGGTTTTACAGAGAGAAGCAGAGGTCAAAAGGAGGCTATTGATCTATCGTTTTGCTATTAACGGCCTGACTTTTACCATTAGCGCTATCTACGCTCCTAACGAAGGCCAGGAAAGATTCTTACACGAGGCCCTCGTGAAAGCTACAGACACGACAAATAGGCACTTAATCTTGGGGGGAATCTGAACCTGGTTTTTGATAATCATAACGACAGGTCATGTCAACGTTTTCACCAGACTGGCGCTATTTCTAAGGTGGGGATCACCCGCATTAGCGACTTAGGCCTCTGTGATCTTTGGCGCGACCTGCATCCACATGAGCGAGAATACTCATATTACTCCAACGCAGACAAGACATATGTGAGACTGGACCATTTCTTAGCGTCTGCATCAGTCCGTGCACTTACGTCTGGAGTTGAGATAGGGGCGGCCTCCCTGTCGGACCATTCGCCGGTCATTGCTACCCTCACGCTTCCACCTAGAACTCTACCCTCCAGAGTGTGGCGCCTACGGGACCCGACCCTTCATCGGACAGATGTGGTTAAACCCATACAGCATTCCATTACTGAGTACCTCTAACATAACACGAATTCAGACACCACCCTGGCAACGCAGTGGGCTGCGCTAAAAGCGGTAGTGCGGGGGGAGTTCATTGCCATTGCGGTGGCAGATAATGCTGAGCGCAAGAGTAAGAGGGAAGAATTGACGCAACAAACTAAAGAGTTAGAGAGGATACATCAGAGGACAGGCGCACCAAGAGTATGGAAAAACCTTAAGGCCGCTCGCAGTCAGATAGCAGTGCTCGATCTAGATACAGAGGATAATGCGATAGCCGAGGCATTCCGAGATTTTTATGCCACCCTCTACACTGGAGTCCCACTAGACGGCACGGATGGGAATACCTTTTTAGACTTGGTCACTTTGCCAGTTCACACCCAAACCCAAGCCGACCACCTCAATAGGGACATACGCACAGAGGAGGTCATCGCGGCCATCTCCCGTCTGAAACCGGCTAAGGCATACTATACTATAAGGCATTCTGTGCCACCTTGGCCCCCTTGCTCACCAGTCTGTTTAACTTGTTCGCCGACCCAGGGGCTATTCCGAGTGACCTCCTGGAGGCGTCAATTGCAGTCATCCCCAAACCCGGGAAAGATAAAAGTAATTGTGGAGCTTACCGCCCGATATCTCTCCTCAATATTGACCTGAAATTATACCCTAGCATACTGGCGGCGCGCCTTGGCCCACTCATGTCGGGGCTTATAGACCCGGATCAGGCGGGATTCATTCCCGAACGCCAGACATCAGACAACACCAAAAGGGTTCTCCACCTCATCGAGAAGGCCACGTGGGTCCCAGGAGAATATATGATGCTCACTATCGAAGCTGAGAAAGCGTTCACTTGCCGTATTTAGCGCAGGTACTAGAACGCACGGGGATGGGAGAGAAATTCCGTACATATATTCTCAAGCTCGCTTTCCCATTGAAAGAGGCACGAGGCAGGGGAGCCCTCTGTCGCCCCTCCTCTTTGCCCTCTATATGGAACCGCTGGCTGCGAGACTGAGGGAGAACCCAGCCATTACTGGAATAAAGTTCGGCGGGTATGTCCACACGATCTGCCTTTACGCGGACGATGTATTGATCTCTCTTACCAACCCGGGAACTGCTCTGCCAGCCTGTATGGCAGACTTGGACGCTTTTGCACGAGCGGCAGGTTTCAAGGTGGATACGGACAAATCGGTTGCCCTCGATCTCTCACTGTCTAAATCTACCCGGGAGCACCTGCAGAACTTGCTTCCTCTCCAATGGGCAACGAACCCAACACCATATCTGGGGATCCAACTGGCCTCTTCACTCCCTGAGGTGGTCAACACCAACTATACCCTTCTGAGTCAGAGGATCCGCCGAGAACTCGGCAGATGGAAACATTACCCTATTTCATGGCTTGGTAAAATCGCGGCGGTCAAAATGTCCATTTTACCCCAGATACTTTATCTCTTCCGAGCCATCCCTCTCCGGCCACCAGCGGGATGGATACGCCAGACACAAGCCGAACTTGCACAATTCATCTGGAATTGGCGGAAGCCGCGGATGCGACGGGGGTTGTCGATGCTTGCCCCAGAGGGGGGTGGGCTGGGAATACCGGATCTCCACCTCTATTTTCAAGCCGCTCATCTACGGTATTTGGTAGAGTGAAGCCGGTGGGAGTCAGAGAAGCACTGGCTCTTTCAAGACCAGGCGGTGGCAGCGCAACCTCTACAGGACATTCCATTTCTACATAAAGCCCATACACCATCTAATCTGTACGTCTCGTATATTACACGGGTTCCCCTGAAGGTGTGGGACGCTACTAACCTCAAGCACGAGCTCACGTTCTTTCCAGCCCCACTAACCCCACTACAGGATAACCTGGAATTTACTCCTGGCACGAACTCTACGGCCTTTGCACGATGGGGGCCTGCCGGATGTCGCGTCCTATACCATGTCTACAGTGCTGAAGGGGTCCTTCCTTTTCCTCAGTTGAGGCAGACATATGGGCTCCCAGAGACGGAAAGACTCCGATATTTACAAGTAAGGCACTGGGCGCCTAAACCCAACGTCCGCTCCAATGCAAATAGACTCCTGTTCCCTTATGAGAGGTGGCTACTCACACGCACATCTGACAAGAAACTCATTTCTGACTTGTATAAGATGCTACAAGGGCGCCTAACGCACACCTATAATCCTAGCAAGGCGAGGTGGGAGAGGGAGATCGGAAGAGTCTAAGCCAGAAAGAGTGGGATAACATATACTACAGGGCCCGACATTCCGCATACCATATGGGGCTCACCGAAACCCTCATGAAGGTAGTCACATACTGGTACTACACCCGAGGGTATACACGCGATGGATAAAACACAAGAGGCGCACTGCTGGCGGGGTTGTGGACAAATGGGCACCCTAGTACACTTATTGTGGGAGTGGGAGCATGTCCGGGCATACTGGACTCAGGCCTTAGATGAAGTGGATAAGCATTTTGAGATAGAGCTCCCGCGCTTCCCAGCGTATGTTCTGCTTGGCCTCCCCAATCCTTTGATGTATCCGCTGTGATCCCGTAGAGGTAGGCAGATAGCAATAGCGTTGGGGTCTGCAACACAGAATATACTCATACATTGGCGTACTTCCAATGCCCCGACATTCACAGACTGGTTACATCGTCTGTGGCACGTCCTAGGAATGGAAAAGCTGACGCTCACCCTGGCGGGGGAGGGACCCAAATACAACGAACTCTGGCAGCCCTTTCTGTTGCTACTGGTTACGGAATTTAGAGAAATTACATGCCCCAGATACCTGAGGCTGTTGCACCTCACCGAAGCTCAGGGGACGACCTGAAGGGGAAAGAGAATTGCAGATGAACTTAGAAGTATTAGGCAGTAGACATGGAACACGGGGAAAGGGCGGGGAGGGGGCCGGTTGGGAGGTGGGGGGTGTTTATGGGGACTGTTTTCTTAGTTGGATAAGTAATTGGATGTAACACTATTTGATGATGTACCAACTGTCGAGTTTCAGTCTTTGGAATCGCTGACTGTGAATGCATTCACCGAAGCTTTAATGAATGATAACTGACTATATGCTAATATGTGCCTGTGTTGCGCCTTTAAACCACAATAAAGAAATTTAAACTTAAAAATACCTCAGGCTTCAGAAGTGCACACATGCAAGTGCAGAAAGGTCTGCTGGCCTCTATGCCATGCCCTATTATATACTAGAGACGGTTAGGTAGTTTCAATCCCCCTGCCCTAATATGTACTAGGGCCCTGTGGGGTAGGTCATGCAAATCACAGGGGTACCCCAACCCTTAGTGTACCCTAACGTACATAGGTGTTTTCACTGTATTCTAAGTGTATTCTGCATAGCACTGGCCCTGGGATTGGTTAGGCAGAGCCCAGTGTCAGAGTGAGTTATCACCAGTACCAGTCAGCAAAAAGTTGGGGGGTGCCCAGGGCACAGGATGACGTTGCAACAGAGATCCATTGGTGGAGGTTGCATGCTGAGGTAATAGTGCCTGCTGATGTCGCTGGTGTGGTAGTGCTGAGGGACTGCAGTGAGATATTCTTCTGTGACCTTGTTCCAGCTACGACGAGGGGGCAGTGACGGCAGTGGTGTACGTTGGGTGTGGTGAAGGTGAAGTGCACGCAGTGGTGGTCAGTCCAAAGGAGTTCAGAGGTGTGGCTGTAGGTGATATTTCAGCTGGTGGAGAAAACTGGATTAAGCGTGCCTTCGGCAGCGTTGGTCAAAGTGGTGACTAGCTGCTTGAGTCCGATGTTCACAAGGTTCTCCAGAAGGTATGCAGTGTTCTGGTCGCTGGGGTTGTCTAGGGGGAAGTGGAGGTTGCAGAGTAGGATGTTGTCGGTATGGGTGTGATGAGGTCTACGATGGCATCAGGGCTGGGAGGGCTTTGGAGGAGGGTGCCCAGGGGGTGATGTTGGGGTTGGTCTGGATCTGGAAATGGAGATGTTCCATGGTCGTCGTTGGGTCATTAGAGTGATTCGTCAGGCAGAGGGTGTTCTTGTGAATGATGGCGATGCCTCCTCCTGGTCGGTCGGCACGGTCCTTGCGGGTGATTTTGTAGCCGTCGGGGATGGCAGTGGAGACGTCTGAGCCAGAGCGGGGGTCAGTCCAGGTTTCCGCGAGGAAGGCGATGTTGAGCGAGACGGCATTGAGGAGGTCCCTGATTTCTGTGGCGTGTTTGTGGAAGGAGCGCATGTTTAGGAGGATGCAGCTGAGTCAGTCGGGTACTCTGTTGGCTGGAAGGGCGGCGAGAGAAGCTGGAGTGTGGAGGTGGGCAAGGGTGTACCTGCAGTTTCGGCAGTTACTGCTACATCAAAAGACTAGATGACATTCCAATTTGGCTCAGGGTCACCAGTGCCCAAAGCAGCGGTGTTCATACTAGGACTGCCACAATCTGAAATCCTATGCAGTCAGGGGGATCCAAGTCCAATGTGGACTCTGTATTTTGGATGCTGGATTACTGGGAGGGCAGCAACGTCTGTCACAAAGGAATACTCTGAGCTGGATCCACTCTCAGTACAAACACCCAAAGGCAGCCTCAAAATGGGAGATGTGGCAGAGCTCCTGGGAATTATGTGTATTTTAGTGCAGGGGTGTTTCACCACGCCAGTACTGTTTTTAGCCACTAATATTGGACTTCCACTGTACTAATTCAGCCCCACTGTATTTCTGTGTATTGCTGCCTATTGAGTAGTTATCTTTCTTATATTAGCCAAAATATTTGGCAAACTGTAGCCAAACTGCAATCATCACCTCCTTTATTTATGCATGCAGCTTCAAAGTGGCAAAAAAGCAGCATTTTCACAGTAAGTAAACCATTGAACTGCATAACAATTTAGTTGGGTTTTCTGCAAGAAGCACATTTCTGGTGAGACGTCAGCTCAAGGGTCAAATTTATTTGCCTTAAGTGACTTTTTCAATGTAGCAAATATAATGAACACAGGCCACTCTCACATCAGTAACCATAATACCTGCTGCAACTTTTACCTCAATTACTTTCGCAGCTCCATCAGTCATGGCAAGCGGGCAGCTGAACAGGCCTGAAGATGGTGCGTAGAGGTACATCTTAGCCACCTGATATACTCGACTAAAAGAGAAAAACATTCTCAGAACAAGGAAAGGCAAAGCAGTAAATTAACACAAAGCTGAATACAATTTTTTTTACTGGGTCTACAAAGTAGGTATCCAGAGCAGGGACATAAAATACTAGTACATTTAAGTATCCAGAAGCAGAATCTTCATTAAATTCATAAATAGACTGGCCCATCTTTGTGTGGGATCCAGGAACACGTTTTAGGAGAGCTGTCTCTATTTTTAAGAAAAATTTCATAAAGAAACTACTGATATCAAGGCAACATATTGTGATTTTTATAATGAAATCTACTAAAATTCAAATTTGAAAACCCTTTTAGCTAATTAAATTTCAAACGAAATTGTGCAACAGCATAACCAACAATACATTTCTTTCTAAAAATCACAACATAATATTGTTAAAGACAAATGAATAAGCAAAACTTTTAAGAACAAATTACTTCATAGGTTCAACATGTCAAGTTACTAGAGTCCCATCCTAGGTGGCCTTATTCAACAAAGCAGTCAGGCACTAATGTATGAAGAAGACACAAGGAGCATCTATCCAGGTTGCATACAAGTACTCTAAGAGCCCAAAGGCTAAGGCACCGTTATCCTAAGGTGGCAATTAAAGTTTCAATTATGTTCTAATAGAAAGTTTATCATTGGCCCCAGCTTTAGGAAACAAGTGTCTTCTTTGGTGAACAGATCATGTGATTTGCTTTCTCTGCACTGTGTGCTGTAGCTTGTTTGCCCTGGGTAGATTGTGTCTTTTTTTCCATAGCCCTCTCATTAGCAACTATACTGTAGTAAAGGAATGGGAAACGGGCTCGCCAGTAAGGAGTCCCAGTAAACAGAACTATTCTTCTGGAGTCTCTCAACACATCCATAGGAAGGAGGACTCCTGAGAAGGTTCATCTCCACTGGCTTGTGAAATGTTACTTTTCAGATCAGTTTTGCATCATACATTGGTTCAAAAATGGCCAAATGAGTTATGTAGAATATATGCTCCAAAACAGGTGCTGATCTACGAACTCTGGGAAACTTCCCCTTCAGCTGGTCGATGTATTTACTAACATTTAACCTTCATCAACACTTTTCAGGGGACGGGCTACCTACTCTACTCAAATGTTTAAGACTGTAAATGAACATCCTATTCTGCAAACAGTCTCAAGGTTTCAGATTAAGTTCTACAGAACTCCTAATTCAAACAACAAGACCAAAACCCATCATCCAAGAGGGAGCCACTATCCTGGACAAGTAAGTGATTGTCCCCTCCCTTTTACACCCACACGCGTTCTTGAGCAATCTTTTCCTGGCAGAAAAGAAGGACAAGAGTCAATGTCCAGTGATAAACCTAAGAGACGTAAATGAATTACTGGTGTACAGTCATTTCAAGATTGCAGGGTTCCATATATTGCTGGACATGCTTTTACTGGGCGACTGAATGGTAAGGTTGGGTCTGAAGGAGGACTCCAATTTTCCTGCCACAGAGGAGATTCCTCTGGTATGTAGGCTCAAGAAGTGTACGAGTTCTCGGCATTCCCCACTGGGCTCTCTCTCTGGCCACTGAGGCTTCACCAAGATAATGAGGCTTAACATAATGGTGGATACTGCTGCAAACTTTCCCATCAGTTTCATCCCCGAATCCAGGGCAGGGGCTGCCCCGTACTCTGTTTAAGCACATCTGGCAAAACAGATAACGAGGGTGTACCATGTGTGCTGGTAGATATTGCAGCAAAGACAGTACCCCAAGTGCCGCAGTCTTCCACTGAGAAAGCCACCCCAACTGGCAAGCATACTGTGAGAATTCAATCTCTTCCCTGGAGTCCCCTATGGGAAAACACTGCTTCAAGCGGATTCGTTTTTTGTGCAATCCAGAACGAAATATCCTCCTGTCTAGTGGGAATTTTACCCATTACTGCATTTATTGTTACTGGACTAATTCCAACTGTAGCCAATTGTGAATGTGCAGCTTTAGCAGCCCTCGCAGGATGTGCTGTCATTGTTTGCATTACGAACTGTGTCTAACATCTTTATATGTGGACTAGTCCTGTGCACAGTGGATAAAGATGCAGTGCGGTCAGATTTGTTATGTCTAATTATGGTGTGTAACCGGCTAAGACTGGCCATGTTGCTCCCTTATTGCTAAGGGGACCTAGTCTAGCTTCATCTGGAGTGTGTGGTAGGGTGCCTTCAAGCCAATTTTGGTGTTCTTGTTAAGGAAGAGGCATTTCTAGTGCTTCGTAAGTTATGTAGAACTGCAGCTACTGTTTAAGTATTATAAACTCTTGTGCAAGTGCTGGGAATGTAACCCATGAATAAAATACCTCTGTCCGGAATGCTTTGTTGGCGTCAACCGTGAAGGTAAAGTCTCCACCCGCAAGGGGCAGACCATGTTGTTGGAGCACGTTAGTAACAGCATATCTGCAATTTGCTAGTATGTTAATTGCTCCTTCGTCTTCGTCAGCCATATGAATATGTAGAATTCAGAGAGGGTACCACTATGGGGTGATCCTTTTAAAGGTTCAGGCTTGAACAACCTACAGCGGATACATAGGGGTTGCCTACTCAGCTAAGGAGGATTCTTCCCCAACACTACGGACGTCTCTGGTTAAGAGGTGAGTAGGGTTCTTTGGGTATAGAAAAGAAAACTACTCGTGTGATCCATTAGATAAGAACCCAAACTAGAGCGTTGGGGCGCCATGTTGTACGGCTTATACTTTCCTAAGTAAAACTGTGCATTTGTTAGACAACATAAATGGCCAGATTGTGCAAGACTGATTTGGAGTATACCTTCAGGATATGTTGGCATAAGTCATGGTAGCTCATAGTGCACCATCTGCACCTCTAACCTGACCAGGTATAAAATGGATTATGCAACCTCAGAACATGACAACCCTGACTCCCAAAGGAAATCGTGGTAACAGATCTCAAACTTTTTTTTTTTTGGTTGCTTTTGCATACCCAAAAAGATGCACAAGAAATAACTAGCAGCGATTCAATATTTATTGAAGCATTGTGATTCTTGCATAAAAGACATGTGCTGCAATTATCCATAAAAGGAAACAGAATAGCGTAATTAGCATTATGAGAATGGTGAAAAAGATAAACAGTACAATCCTTGTGCTATAACCGTGAATATATGCTGGCATAGAAGTACTATAATTTATTGAACTCCTACCTAGTGCTACCTAACCTAGTATGTCTGTGGTGGGTAAATCTGCCAAATGCCAGTAGGGCGATCTAACTCTGTAGAAAATAAAACGACAAATATGAACATTGCCGGCGCCATCTTGCTTAGCGAAGGCCTTTACCTGCGCGTAAGCAGCAACCATTTTAGACATCACGGCCATTTCATACTCTGCTGGTCACCTGTGAGTCACCCCGACCTCGCTATCAACCCCCCGCGCTCTGTAAAGTTAATTTGGCAGCAATTTCTAGGTACAGACGTTCTGAGTCTGGACCTTCGCTTTGATCTTCCAGGATAGTTAAACAGTTTCTCAAAGGATTGTTCCGTGTCTACCCCCCCGGTGAGGCCTCCGCCTCCTACTTGCCAATTGAATTTGGCCCTCACACAACTCATGAAGGGCCCATTTAAACCAATACATCGATCAGACATGAAATTCCTTTCTTGGAAATTGGCTCTTTTTCTTGCTCTCACATCAGCAAGACGCATTGGGGAGTTGCAGGCTCTCACGATCTCAAGATCCAAGAGCAGTTCAAAAGGAATACAGTAATCTTGAGAACTAACCCAAAGTTCATACCCAAGGTGCCCTCGGACTTCCACTTAAATGAGCCGGTTATTCTCAAAGCTTTCTTTCCTCACCCTACTACACCAGCGGAGAGGTCACTGCATTCTGTGGATATAAAACGGTGCTTAAAATTTTATTTGGATCGCACCAAGGGATTCCGTAAATCCTCTCAATTGTTCATTGCCTTTGGTGGTCCTTGCAAAGGCCTCCCTCTATCAAAACAGGGTATTGTGAGGTGGATTACAAGTGCCATTCTACATTGCCATGCTGCTGCGGGTAGGCCACTGACCAGCAAGGTTAGAGCGCATTCCACTAGATCAGTGGCTTCTTCAACAGCTCTCTTCGCGGGAGTGCACATCAAAGACATTTGCAGAGCTGCAACTTGGAGCAGCGTGCACACCTTTACAAAGCATTACTGCTTGGAATCCTTGCAACAGGAAGACACGGCCGTGGGCCAGGCAGTCCTGAGGAACCTCTTCCACTAATTGGTGAGCTTTCCTTTCTATCCCACCTTCCTTATTCTGCACATTTTGTATCTTCATGTATTGGTGGCTATTACAAGGTATATTTATGCCACAAAATATGTTTTTTTATTGCTAACTGCTTGCTACTCTGATACAAAAGCATGGGAATTTTTGAAAGTTCCAATCCTGGGGCAAGAAAACAAGTTACTTACCTGTAACTTTGGTTCCCCAGTATTGGTAACTTTCATAGATTCCCATGCGCCCACCCACCTCCCAGAGGAAAGCTCAGCCTTCAGCAGATATGGTGACTGTTACACAACGGCTACGAAAATCTGAGGCTTTGAGGTTCCTTCAGGAGGGTTCTAAGGGGTGAGGCTCTTCTGATTGGGTGATGCCTAAGTTTGGTCTCTTTTACAAAAAGAGACAGATATGATACAAAAGGGAATGAGGCCTAGGCCTTTTTCTTTCTCTTTTGAACCTACTGCTATGTTATTTTGTTACCGAGACTCCCATTCCGACGACGGGGAATGATACAAAAGCATGGAAATCTATGAAACTTACCAATACTGGGGAACCAAAGTTACAGGTAAGTAACTTGTTTTCTTCACTAACCCTTCTAAGAGAAGTAATTGCTACCAGGAAAGCTACTTTCCAAGTTAGGAATTGCAATTCGCATTTATGTAATGGTTCAAAGGGAGGACCCATTAACCTTGTAAGAACAATGTTCAGGTTCCACACTGGTGCTGGTGGCATTCTGGGAGTAATTATTCTTTTGAGTCCTTCCATGAAAGCTTTAATAGCTGGTACTCTAAAAAGAGACAGGTGTCTGTTTTGTAAGTATGCTGCAATGGCAGCAAGGTGTAGTCTGATAGACGTATAGGCTAAGTTACACTTTTGAAGGTGTAATAGATATCCTATGATGTGTTGGATAGACACGTCTAAGGGATCTATTTGGTTGTTTTGGCAGTATATGACAAAGCGTTTCCACTTAGCAGCATAACATGCTCTGGTAGTGGGACGTCAAGCCTTGTGGAGGAAGGTTGAGGTAACCAAACTCTATGACCTCAGGAGCCAGATCGCTAGGTTGAGCTGAGCTGGGTCCGGGTGTCTGATCTCTCCATGGTTCTGCGTTTATAGGCGTGGAGATAGATTTAGTTTTTGGTGTGGCACCACAGACATTTGCAGCAGCGTGGTGTACCACGGTTGTCTGGCCCAAGTTGGAGCGACTAGAATGAGTGTCAGGAAATGCTGTTGTAGCTTGCAGGTCTGGTCCCGCAGTTTTTCAAATCAGCAATAGTTCGCCCCATCTTAAAAAAGCCTAGTGCAGACCCCTCCCTTCCTTCCAATTTCAGACCCATTTCCCTTCTCCCTTACCTTGGAAAGATATTGGAGAGCTACATTACCTCTTGTCTCTCCTCCTTCATTGAGGATAACCTTCTCTTGGCCTCCCACCAAGCGGGTTTTCGTCCAGCCCACTCTACCGAGTCAGTGGTCCTGTCCGTCCTAGACGAGCTCAAGAGTAATTCAGAAAAGGGGGTGGTGATGAACAGAGTGCCTGAATTAAGCAGACCACTCTTACCCAGTCCAAAGATCAGGGCTTGATCCATCACCGTTTTTTAGCTCACTGCACCATCCCAGCTCAGAACTTGGCTATATGCAAATTAGTCTGTTCCTGTCCCAGTGCATGATGGGAACAGGGCAAACCAAACTACCAAGCCAATTCTTATACTGGGAAGGAAACAAGCTTCCGGGGACCGGTTTCTGCCATTTCAGGCGTTGTCGGCCCGGCTTGCTTGAATCCTGATGGTGCAATGAGCAAGGGACTCACATCTGAGTATACCCTTCCACGCTTATGGTGGACAAAATGATTCAGAAAAGGGGGTGGTGATGAACAGAGTGCCTGAATTAAGCAGACCACTCTTACCCAGTCCAAAGATCAGGGCTTGATCCATCACCGTTTTTTAGCTCACTGCACCATCCCAGCTCAGAACTTGGCTATATGCAAATTAGTCTGTTCCTGTCCCAGTGCATGATGGGAACAGGGCAAACCAAACTACCAAGCCAATTCTTATACTGGGAAGGAAACAAGCTTCCGGGGACCGGTTTCTGCCATTTCAGGCGTCGTCGGCCCGGCTTGCTTGAATCCTGATGGTGCAATGAGCAAGGGACTCACATCTGAGTACACCCTTCCACGTTTTTGGCCACTATAGGTGTGGCAGGGTATACTCAGACATGAGTCCCTTGCTCACTGCTCCATCAGGATTCAAGCAAGCCGGGCCGACGAGGCTGAAATGCCAGAAACCGGTCCCCGGTAGCTTGTCTCCTTTCTGGTGAAGAATTGGCTTGGTAGTTTGGTCTGCCCTGTTCCCATGATGCACTGGGCCAGGGACAGACTAATTTGCATATAGCCAGGTTCTGAGCTGGGATGGGGCAGTGAGCTAAATAACGGTGATGGATCAAGCCCTGATCTTTGGACTGGGTAAGAGTGGTCTGCTTAATTCGGACACTCTGTTCATCACCACCCCCTTTTCTGAATCGTTTTTGGCCACTATAGGTGTGGCAGGGTATACTCAGACATGAGTCCCTTGCTCACTGCTCCATCAGGATTCAAGCAAGCCGGGCCGACGAGGCTGAAATGCCAGAAACCGGTCCCCGGTAGCTTGTCTCCTTTCTGGTGAAGAATTGGCTTGGTAGTTTGGTCTGCCCTGTTCCCATGATGCACTGGGCCAGGGACAGACTAATTTGCATATAGCCAGGTTCTGAGCTGGGATGGGGCAGTGAGCTAAATAACGGTGATGGATCAAGCCCTGATCTTTGGACTGGGTAAGAGTGGTCTGCTTAATTCGGACACTCTGTTCATCACCACCCCCTTTTCTGAATCGTTTTTGGCCACTATAGGTGTGGCAGGGTATACTCAGACATGAGTCCCTTGCTCACTGCTCCATCAGGATTCAAGCAAGCCGGGCCGACTAGGCTGAAATGCCAGAAACCGGTCCCCGGTAGCTTGTCTCCTTTCTGGTGAAGAATTGGCTTGGTAGTTTGGTCTGCCCTGTTCCCATGATGCACTGGGCCAGGGACAGACTAATTTGCATATAGCCAGGTTCTGAGCTGGGATGGGGCAGTGAGCTAAATAACGGTGATGGATCAAGCCCTGATCTTTGGACTGGGTAAGAGTGGTCTGCTTAATTCGGACACACTGTTCATCACCACCCCCTTTTCTGAATCGTTTTTGGCCACTATAGGTGTGGCAGGGTATACTCAGACATGAGTCCCTTGCTCACTGCTCCATCAGGATTCAAGCAAGCCGGGCCGACGAGGCTGAAATGCCAGAAACCGGTCCCCGGTAGCTTGTCTCCTTTCTGGTGAAGAATTGGCTTGGTAGTTTGCTCTGCCCTGTTCCCATGATGCACTGGGCCAGGGACAGACTAATTTGCATATAGCCAGGTTCTGAGCTGGGATGGGGCAGTGAGCTAAATAACGGTGATGGATCAAGCCCTGATCTTTGGACTGGGTAAGAGTGGTCTGCTTAATTCGGACACTCTGTTCATCACCACCCCCTTTTCTGAATCGAGCTCAAGAGTAAGGCGGACTCCAACTTGCCTCAAGCCTTGGTGCTCCTTGATCTGTCCGCTGCGTTTGACACGGTCGACCATTCCATCCTTCTCGGCCGTATCAGCGCAGCGGGCGTTCGGGGAACCGCTCTCTCTTGGCTCGCCTCCTTTCTTAATGGACGGATTCAGGCTGTCCATCTTTCTGGCCACATTGCCCCAACCCGCTTAGTCCCCTGTGGGGTCCCCCAAGGTTCTTCCTTGTCCCCTCTTCTTTTTAATCTTTACATTCTTCCCCTTATCCTTTCCCTCCTTGACATGGGGGTCTCCGTATATAATTATGCGGATGACCTCCAGCTTGTTTTTGACCTTTCCTCCCCCTTGCACTCCCTACCTAAATTTCATTCCACTCTTGTTTTCATCTCGGAGTGGATGAACTGTAACCAACTTAAGCTTAATCTGGAAAAGACGGAGTTGGTCCTGACTGGCCATTCCATCTCCCCGTGGTCGTCTGCCTTTTGGCCCCCCATCTTTGGCCCTCCGCCCATACCAGCGGCCTCGGCAAAGACCTTGGGCATTAAAGTCAGTGGGGACCTCTCCATGCGTGCCCAGATTAGCTCTGTTGTTTCTTCATGCTTTCTTTCCCTCCGTATTATTCGGAAAGTGTCCCGTTTCTTTTCCACCGATGCCCTCAAACTTATTATGCTAGCAATGATTCTCTCCCGTCTCAATTACGGGAATAGTCTCTACGTGGGCATCCCGGCCTACGACCTGCGCCGATTGCAGGCCATTCAGAACCAGGCTGCTCGAATTATCCATCGGCTGCCCAAATCTTCTCACATCACGCCTGTTCTGAAATCCCTTCACTGGCTCCCCATCTGCCAGAGATCTCTCTTCAAGATGGGCTACCTGGCTTTCATGGCCCGCATTCGTATTGCCCCAGCCTTCATCAATTCACTCATCATCCCTTATACTCCCACCCGTGCCCTTCGTTCTTCCAACCAATTCCTCCTTAATGTTCCGCGGTTTTGTAGATCTAAAACTGGAGGCACCAGATTCTCGGTATTAGCTCCCCGTTTCTGGAATAGCCTCCCTTTGTCAATCAGGTCTATCCCAACCTACCCCCAATTCCGTAAAGCCCTCAAGACACATCTGTTCTCCATAGCGTACTCCGGCTGACCTCCTTTCGGCAAACTCCATTCTCTTTAGCTCTCTACTCTCAGCGCCAGGAAGCCGCTTTGGTCGCAGTGCGCTTTATTAAGAACTTTCTTTATTTCATTTCATTTCATTTCATTTCTTGCGCACCACTAACGGAAGTAGTGGGAGAGGAGGAAAAGCGTACGCAAATATTCTTGCCCAGTTCATCCATATTGCATTGCCCTTGGACAATGGGTGTGGGTATCTGGTGGCAAAGTTTAGGCAGTTTTCATGAGTGGCAAAGAGGTCTATCTGAGGTTGTCACCACCTTTGGAAGAACGGTTGAAGATCTTGCAGGTGAAGTTCCCACTTGTGGATCTGCTGTGTTTGTCGACTTAGCAGATCTGCGATAGTGTTTTTCACTCCTGGGACGTGTTGGGCTAAGAGGAAGACGTTTAGCGGTATACCCTATCTCCATATCTGCTGAGCTAATTGAGAGAGCTGTAGAGAGTGTGTCCCCCCCTTGTTTGTTTATGTAGTACATGGCTGTCATATTGTCTGTGCAGACTAAGACAGCCTTGCCTGATACTTGAGTTTGACATGCTTTTAGAGCTAGAAACACGGCTAGCAACTCCAAATGATTGATATGGAATAACTTTTGTTGCGGTGTCCACCTGCCCTGCATGGTGTGATGCAGTAGATGGGCTCCCCAGCCTGAGAGCGATGCGTCCGCTTTCATGACTATTTGGGGAACTGGCTCTAGAAACGGTCGTCCCTTGGAAAGGTTTTTGGTGTTCCACCATTGCAGAGAACGATGAGTCCGACCTTCTACCAACACTAGGTCTGTTAATTGACCTTGTGCCTGGTTCCATTGGCGTGCTAGGCACTCTTGAAGTGGACGCATTTGCAATCTTGCGTGAGGTACTACAGATATGCAAGATGCCATCATTCTTTTGAGTTGCATGAACACTCGAGCTGGTAGCGAGTGTTGTGGTTTTAATTTCGTTAGGAGAGTTTGTACACTTGTTATCCTGGCTGGAGAGGGATAAGCTAGTGTTAATTGGGTGTTTATTGTAGCGCCGAGATATTGTTGTATGTGCGAGGGGTGAAGGTGCGATTTGAAGTGATTTACTGTGAATCCCAAGTCGTGAAGCAGTTGAATAGTAGCTTGAGTGTTTTGCACACACTGTCTGTATGAGCTGGCTTTTATGAGTCAGTCGTCTAGGTATGGGAAGACGTGAATGTGCTGTCTTCTTAGGTGAGCTGCTACTCCTGCTAGGCATTTGGTAAACACCCTTGGCGCTGTTGTGACTCTGAATGGGAGCACTTTGAACTGGTAGTGTTGTCCGTCTAGCACAAATCTGAGATATTTTCTGTGTGCTGCGTGGATGGGAATATGGAAGTATGCGTCCTTCAGATCTAGAGTGACAAGGAAGTCGTTTAATACCAGTAATGGGAGGACCTGTTGTAGAGTGACCATATGAAAATTATCCGACTGTGGGGCGTGGCTTGGGCGCCGATGTAAGAGGAAGTGGGACTCCGCAACCGCCCCTCTCCGGCATATATCCTGACCACCAAATTCGGACCCCTGGCCTCCACTTAACATCGGAGGGTCTGGGGAGCATTAGGTGAGAGGCTGGAGTCGCTGGGTGCCCCGAGACCGCCAGAAACGACTTTTCTCCCCCGAGCGGCACGGCTGGGGTGGTGGGCTTCTAAGATGGCGGCCGGAGTCGCAGTTCGGGCTGCCTGACGGATGTGGGCTGCCGACGGCGGAGGGCTCACGGAGGAGGCAGGACCTACCTGGACTGAAGCGGAGAGTCCTGCGAGTTGCATGAGGTGGGGTGCGCTGACTGGCATTGCGGTTCTGAGGCGGCCCGGGAGCGGCGAATTCGTGGGCTGCCTGACCCTAAGATGGCGGCGCCCGCGTGATAGAGTCTGCCCAGGACGACCGAACAGACGAGTTGGGAGGGCCTGCAGATTTCCCCTGAGAGGGTATCACCCTGCTGCTGGAACAAGGGCACCGGTGACCACTGTCCCGGGGTGGCGTGACGGCCGCTGGCTGTGGCTGGAGACTGCTGGCTGCCCGGGGGATCATCCTGAGAGGACGACAGGAAGGCTGGGGCGCGCCTTCGCGGGACGCCCGTGTGACTCTGGCACGACACCGGTGAGCTGCATATTGGGGCTCTGGTGGCCTGGGGGCCGGCGGTGCCCGCTTTGACTGCTTCTCTTGGGCACCTCAGGGGTGCGAGGACCCGGGACCCCAACTTCCTCCTCATCCTGGGCTGTGGCATCGGCGAAGCCCATAATGGGCCTGCAGGGGGGAGGACCTAGGAATGAAGAGGGCTGCTTCCTGAGCCGGAACGTGATCCCTGCTGCCTGCGGAACATCCACTCCGCTTATTGCTGGCCACTGCAGACGACCGCTTCGTGCTGGCCCTGGAGATCTACCTGAGGGCTCTATTTGGAGCGTCTTCCCTGCGCTGACCTTGACCCTGCACCCACTGTCAGTAAAGCGGGTGTTTCCTGGCACGGGAGACGGAGGGGTGTGAGTCCAGCACTAGTGCCTCCCCTATCGTGGCGACAACGGGCTAACGGGCCGGGAGCACTGAACTGGAGTGGGCGACGCCCGTGGTTTCTGAACACCCGGCAAGCACTATCGCTTGGAGCGGTCTCCGAAACCTGCCGCAAGATGGTCCGGGGAGCCAAAAAGAAGGGATTTGACGTACTGAGACTTGATGACCCGGGTCATTCCGTGGCGGGAGACGGGGCGGCATCTGGCTCTGGGGGCTCAGCCCCGCCACGGGACCCCTCTCTGAGTGACATTATGCAGGCCATTGTGGCGTCACGCGAGGCCCTGGAGAAGCGAATAGACACCATTAGATCTGACCTGTCCCTCTTGAAGGATGACCACAGGAAGCTGAAGGAGCGCGTAACGACCTCGGAAGCGAACATGAAGGGCATTCCTGGCAAAGTGGCTACCCTGAAGGCCTCATTGGCAGAAGTGGCGCAGAAAGTTCGGGTGCTGGAACTCGGGGCCGAGGACAGTGAAGGGCGATCTAGACGTAACAACCTCTGCATAGTAGGAGTCCCGGAGAGGGAGGAGGGCCAGGATAGGGTGTCCTTCTTGGAAAATTGGTTGCGGACGGAGGTGGCACCGGAGGGGCTCTCCCCATTTTTCGCTCTGGAGCGAGCTCACAGAGTCCCGACGCGCCCGCCTAGAGCTGGAGGGCCGCCTCGCTCGATGGTGGTGCGCCTGCTGCACTACCGGGATCGTGATCATATTCTTCAAGCGGCTAGGGGTCTGCCGAACCTGCGCATTGGTAACAGTAAGGTTATGATTTTCCCGGACTTTACCAGAGACGTCCAGCGACAACGATCATCCTTCCTAGCGGTCAAGCGAAAGCTGAGAACTATGCAACTGCCCTATGTTATACTGTTCCCGGCCCGACTGAAGGTCATTGCTGGAGGGAACACTCACTTCTTCCTTACACCGCAGGTAGCTTGGGACTGGATAGAAGCCAGGGGGGAAGCTGGTGGAGACCCCCCCCTGCGACCACACCTAGACGAAGCTCCACTGATTTGACACCGACACGACGACCTGGATCCCCGACTGGGTGGCAACAGGAGAGGGTGATGGCGGTGGCGGCCATCAGCCAGGAGGAGGTCAGCCCCTCCAGTAACGCTTCGGAGTGCTCGAAGAATGCTGATTTGAGTCCTGGCTCCAGCAGCACACATGGTCTCTCCGAGGCGGACCTACCGGTTGTAACCCCGCAAACGGCAGATGGCATCTTTGGCTGAGGCAGCTGTGAGGACATTGGACACGCTGATGTACGGTACTGAGACACGGGAGGGTCCTGCCTGCTGGTGCGGGGGAGGCGGGGGCAGCTGCCTTCTGTTGATCATAACTGTGATATCGGGGGTGAGTTATGGATGGTGTTTTGAATACTTGGGAGGGAGGGGGGAGCTCCGGATCTGAATAGAATTAACGTTCCGTACAGCCTAGCCTGCTCTGGTTGAATTACGCTTGATTTACAGGGTTTGGATGGGGTTACCACGTTGGTTGTCTGTCCTGGGGAGAGGGAGTTGGGTAGGATTGTTTAGTTATGCTACTGGGGGAAGGTGGGTGGGATCTGGGCGTGTCAGAGGCTCCTATGGGGGACTGTGTGAACTGCAATGTGGGCTGCCATGGGACCCGACTTAGGCTATAAATATCTCACGTGGAATGTGAGGGGGATGATTACCATGCATAGACGCCACACAATTCACTCATATTTAATTCGACGGGACATTCATATCGCCTTCCTCCAGGAAACGCATCTCTTTGCACAGGAGGGGAAAGCATTGCAACGGAGATGGAGGGGGCAAGTCCACCACACTGATTACTCGGCCTACGCTAGGGGGGTGGTCATCTGGATAAGGGCGGGAGTACCCTTTCAGTGCACGCAACAGCTTATTGACCCAGAGGGTAGGTATGCAGTGGTGAGAGGAAAACTGGATGGGAGGGACCTAACGTTGGGTTGCCTATATGCACCGAACGTGGAACAGCCTGCCTTCTTCTCCTTGCTGTCCCGCACACTGGCTACGTTCTTAGTGGGACCACTGCTCCTTGGAGGGGACTTTAATTATGTGACTGACACTGCATTGGATCGCACACATCCCCCCTTACTAAATGCACCGGTGAGCAGACTGGCGCTTGCTCGTTCTGACTGGCAACGTCGTTGGGGGCTGATTGACTCATGTAGAGCTTACCACCCATTAGACAGGGACTACTCCTTCTTTTCCCCCCTTCACGAACTTCACGTCTGTATAGACTACCTTCGTGTGCTCCCCGGAGGTGCATGGTGAGGTGTGCCATAGTGAATACCTTACGCGAACGATCTCCGACCATAACCCGCTGCTGGTGCAACTACGATGGTCGCAGCGTCGCCCACACATTCCCACCTGGAAACTTCGCCCGGAGGCGCTAGACGGTCAGGTTTTCCGGACCGCGATTGCCTCGAGTATAGAGATGTATTTTCAGATCAATGCGGGGACGGCAACGGTTGAATGGGACGCCTTCAAACAGTGGTGCGGGGGCGATGCATTGCGACGGTGTCGGGGGTGCGGAAAACCTTGCTCAGTGACATTAACCGAGAGGACGAGAAGCTACGCTCGCTGGAGAAAGAACGACCTGGGCGGCCGGACATTCAGGAGGCCCTACTTGAGGTGAGGGAATCAGCAGCGGCGACGGTGGAGCGTCTCAGGTGCTTCGACTACAAAGCCTACCTCACGCATGCACATTCGGAACGGGATAAAACGGGGGCGCCCTTGGCCTGGCTAGCCAATCCGGCTCGCCGAAGTTCGGTCATTCTTGAACTCTGAGATAATGAGGGAATGGCGCGGTTCGACCAACAGGGAATTAATGAACTATTCTATGACTATTACACGGAGCTATACCGTAGTCGGGTCCTTCCGTCGGAGGTTGAGTTCCAGAGATTCCTGGAAGGTTTGGGTTTGCCGGAACTGGAAGAAGAGGACGTAAAACCTCTGGGGGATAAAATTGACGTGAGGGAGGTGCGAGTCGCCATCAAGAGTATGGCACGGAATAAAACACCAGGCTCCGATGGTCTCCCGACAGAATTCTATCACACCTACCTCGACCTCCTGGCGCCCCGACTAGCGTGGCTCTACAATGAGGCTAAACGACTGGGCAGCTTACCGAAGACCACTGGCGAGGCGCTAATTGTCCCTCTATTGAAACCTGGCAAGCAGCCTTGGGACAGATCGGCGTATCGCCCGCTGTCCATGCTTAACCTGGACTACAAAAGTTTGAGCAAAATCTTGGCGACGCGTCTACTTCCCCACATGTCCACACTGATCCACGTGGACCAATCTGGCTTTATCCCGACCCACAACACCGCGCTTAATATACGACGGCTTCTCCACGTTTTGGAGGCTGACACCTACGAGGTGGACGAGGCGGCGGTGTTTGCAATCGACATGGAGAAGGCCTTTGACAGCCTGGAATGGCCCTACCTTTTCCACGTTATGCGCGCGATGGGACTGGGCAAGGATTTTGTGGATTGGACGGCACTTTTATACCGGAACGCTACGGCGAGGGTCAGAACGGGAGGTGTAATATCTGAGACTTGTGCCGTAGGGAGGGGTACTCGTCAGGGTTGCCCTCTCACCCCTATTGTTTGCCATAGCGATCGAACCTTTAGCGGCACGAGCCCGATTCGGGCGGGCATATCAGGGGTTGGACGTCTACGGGCAGATGCATCATATTGCCTTATACGCTTTTGACCTCCTACTGTTTTTGGCGGACTCTGCTGCCTCCCTGCGGGGAGCTAAATCCCTCCTTAAATCACTGAGCACGGTGTCTGGCCTCAGAGTGAACTGGGCGAAGTCTTACCTGTTCCAGACTCGTGCGCGCAGAACATGCCCGCACTCTACGGAAGGAGTGACCTGGGAGGAGAGGAGTTTTCGCTACCTGGGTACTTCGATCTACCATAATAGCATAGACATTCTAGAGGGCAACATCGGGTCGGCGATCAGACTTACAATAACAAATTTCGACTTCTGGAGTACGCTTCCACTGTCTCTGGCGGGGAGGGTGGCGCTCCTTAAGATGGTAACTCTACTGTGCTTGCTCTATCTTTTTCGAACTCTTCCGGTCTGGATCCCGGCGAGCTACTTTCGTCGTCTACGGACCATGGTGATCGTTTTTTTATGGGGCTCTGGTAGACGCAGAGTGGCACATACCATGCTTCTTAGACCTCGGGCGGCGGGGGGTCTCGCGGTGCCGGACTACGATCTGTACTACCTAGCGGCCCAACTACAGTGGTTAACACAGTGGGCAGCAAACGCCACGAGGGAAAAGAACGGATCTGGTGAACCAGCGGGGCCGGTGCAGGTAATATCCCGGATCATTCTGGGCCTCCCGATGGGGGACCTCCATCTCACCCAGGAATTCTCGACGGTTCGGAAGTGTTGGAATAGGTATCTGCGGAGAGGTCATATTGCGGCTCCATACGCACCAGAGATCCCGCTCAAGCTATGCCGGGCGCTCCCGCATGGGGGCACATGGCACCGTTTAGAAAACTGGGAGCACCAGGGCCTAGCGACCGTTGGGGATCTGTTTGATGACGGAGTGCTACTGCCTTTCGATCTCTTAAAGGATCGCTTTGATCTTCCGGGGGGCACTTCCTCCTTCATGCGGCGCTGACAGCGTCGATCCGTAAACATTGGAAGGCAGGTATGACGGAACCGCCACTGTCCATGGGCTGTCAATACGTGGTAATGGCCGCCGGGACGGTTAAGGCTATTACGTGCCTCTATAAACGCATGACTGTGGAAGCGCTGACCCCGCTACTAGCTCTGAAGGCGAAATGGGAAGCGGAGATCCCTGAGGCGGCGTGGGCTGGTATAGTAGAACGGGCCTGGAAAGGAACGCGCAACGCGAGGTTTCAGCTGGTGCATTTTTACATCCGGGGCAGTCAATCAATGGGGAGAGGAGGAGTGCTGATCCATTCAGTCTCCATAGGGTTAATCAAAAAATTAAGGGGGGGGGGGGAAAGGATCACTTCCTGCATAACCAGGGTATGCAGGTTGGTGTGGGGTTTCTCGTAGCGGTATATGTTGTCTCCCCGCTCTGATTAACATGTGTGTGCATAATCCTTGGGTCAGTATTTTATGCACCCTCCGCCAGGAGGTTTTTACCCTTGTTTAATACAGTAGTGATCGTGAATAGTGAGTGATAAGTGCTCAGGATGTTTCTTTAAAATACACGAACAAGCAGACTGAAACTTTAATTGGTCTGAGTTCGAGTAAGCTAAATGAGAAAGTACTGTTGTGCAGCTATGGAATAATTAGGAATTCAAGCGCACTGATCAAGCGACCTCTGACCCTGTTTACCAGGCAGGTCGCTCCCCTCACCTCACCGCCACGCAGCCCCCTGTGTGACCACTGACCACTGCTGCATTGTGTCTGCCTGGGTTCAGAGTGACTGTGCCCTCCTTCTCTTCTGTACCCACGAGTGAGTGATTCTCCCCCACTGCACCTGTGTATGTTGCTGCCTTGATTGTTCCCCTTTCCTTGGTGCCCAGATTGTGTCCCTTTTTTCTTCTGTCATTCCCCGCGTCTCCCCCTCGCCGCCCGTTTCCTGCCGCCGCGTCCCGTAGCTCCGCCCCCTCACACCCTATTGGCCGCCCCGCTCCCACCTCCCAGCTGCTTCTCCCTCCCTCTCCCACTCATATGGAGGCCGCGCAGCGGTAGAGAGAGCGACCTCTGACCCTGTTTACCAGGCAGGTCGCTCCCCTCACCGCCACGCAGCCCCCTGTGTGACCACTGACCGCTGCTGCATTGTGTCTGCCTGCCCGCTCCCACCTCCCAGCTGCTCCTCCCTCCCTCTCCCACTCATATGGAGGCCACGCGCAGCGGTCGCGCTGCTGGCGCGCCGAAGGCGCGCCTAAGGCAAGCCAATCTGCGCCCGTCCGCGCCTGGCCCGCGCCCAGTGCCAGGACCCCTGTCTTCCGCAGACACCAGCCCACCCGCCGGACCTACGACGCCACCGAACTCTACGCACTCAACGCCGGCCGAATCCCGGGCTGCTATCGAGCCACCCCGAGACGCACCCACGGACCCTTCTGCTGCCACTCCTGCAAGTTCACCTGCATCTGGACCTGCACTACACCAGCACCGACCAAGCCGAGCAGCAACCACCTCAAGTGCATCCTGCTCAACACCCGCTCCATCCTCAGACACGCCGTCGAGCTCTGGAACCTGCTCGACACCACAGCCCCAGACGTCGCCTTCCTCACGGAAACCTGGATGAACGCCTCCTCAGCGTCCGACATCGCCATCGCCATCCCGGACGGCTACAAGATCATCCGGAGGGACCGCGTCAACCAGACAGGAGGAGGCATCGCCATCATCCACAGGAACACCATCCGCATCACGACCAACACCCTCGCACCCGCCGAACACCTGCACTTTCCAGATCCACATCAACTCCAAGACCACCCTCAGAGGCACCCTCATCTACAGACCCCCAGGACCACGCACACAATTCAGCGAAGACATCGCCGACTTCATCAGCCCGCACGCCCTCCTCTCCACTGACTACATCCTCCTCGGGGACCTCAACTTCCACCTGGAGAACAACAACGACCGCAACACCACCACCCTGCTGGACAACCTCGCCAACCTCGGTCTCAAGCAGTTAGTGACCACCCCCACCCACTACGCCGGACACACACTCGACCCCGTGTTCTCATCCAGCAAGGACATCACCTTCAGCCACGTCACCGGACTCCACTGGACGGACCACAGCTGCATCCACTTCAGCTTCAGAAGGACCACGATCCACCACCAACAACAGATTGCACGCAGAAGCTGGAACAAGATTACAGCCGACCAGCTCGTGACCTCCCTGAGCATGAACCCTCCCACCAGCGCAACTAACCCAAGCCAGGTGGCCACCAACCTCACGAAGTGGATCAGCAACTGCACAGACGACCTCGCCCCTCTGAAGACCCCGCCTAGCAGACCCGGCAGCAAGAAAGCCCCATGGTTCACCGACGAACTCAAGAGCTCCAAGAAGAACTGCCGAGCACTCGAGAAAGCCTGGCGCAGAGACCCAACACCGAACAACATGACTGCCCTCAAGCTCGCCACCCGAAAACACCACCAACTGATCCACGCCACCAAGAAAACTGCATTCAAGGAACGACTGGACAACAACGCACACAACAGCAAGGAACTCTTCAACATCGTTAAAGAGCTCTCCAACCCCAACGCCGGAAACAACGACATCATCCCTTCGCAAGACCTCTGCAACTCCCTCGCCTCTTACTTCCACAACAAGATCTCGGACATACACAACAGCTTCAGCACTCAACCGACGCACGCCACGACTGAACCACCGCCCCCCACCACCACCCTCCACGCCTGGACCCCGATCAGCACCGAAGACACCATCCGCACGATGAACTCCATCCACTCCGGATCTCCGACCGACCCCTGCCCTCACCACGTCTTCAACAAGGCCGACGCTGTCATCGCACCCCACCTGCGGGACATCATCAACACCTCCCTCAACACCGCTACCTTCCCGGAGAGCTGGAAGCAAGCCGAACTCAGCGCTCTACTAAAGAAGCCATCAGCCGACCCCACCGACCTCAAGAACTACCGCCCCATCTCGCTGCTCCAGTTTCCTGCAAAAGTCATCGAGAAGACCGTCAACAAGCAGCTGGCCGCCTTCCTCGAGACGAACGGATTCCTCGACCTCTCGCAGTCTGGCTTCCGGGCCAGCCACAGCACCGAGACCGCCCTGATCGCAGCCACCGATGACATCCGAGCCCTGCTCGACAACGGAGAAACAGCGGCCCTCATCCTCCTAGACCTCTCCGCGGCCTTCGACACTGTCTGCCACCGTACCCTAGTGCGGCACCTCAGCAACGTCGGAATCCAGGAGAAGGCACTGGAATGGATCATCTCGTTCCTCGCCGGAAGGACACAGAGAGTCCGCCTCCCCCGTTCAGATCAGAAGCCACCGAAGTCATCTGCGGCTTTCCCCAAGGCTCCTCGCTCAGCCCAACCCTCTTCAACGTCTACATGAGCCCCCTCGCAGCCATCGCACGCCAACACAACCTCAACATCATCTCCTATGCCGACAACACCCAGCTTATCCTCTCCCTCACCAACGACCCCGCCACCGCCAGAGCCAACCTACACGAAGGGATGACAGACGTAGCCAAGTGGATGATGAACAGCCGCCTGAAACTGAATTCGGACAAGACGGAAGTCCTCATCCTGGGATCTTCACCCTCCGCCTGGGACGACTCCTGGTGGCACCCCGCCCTGGGCAACGCACCCAAACCAACAGACCACGCACGCAACCTGGGCTTCATCCTGGACTCCTCCCTCTCCATGACCAGACAAGTCAACACCGTCTCCTCGTCGTGCTTCACCATCCTGCGCATGCTATGTAAGATCTTCCGGTGGATCCCCACCGAGACCAGGAAGACGGTCACCCAGGCCCTCGTCACCAGCCGTCTCGACTACGGCAACTCTCTCTACGCCGGAACCACCGCCAAACTCCAGAAGAGACTCCAGCGGATTCAGAACGCCTCTGCACGACTCATCCTGGACATCCCCCGACGCAGCCACATCTCCGGACACCTGAGAGATCTGCACTGGCTCCCGGTCAACAAGAGAATCACCTTCCGTCTCCTCACCCACGCACACAAAGCCCTACACAACCAAGGCCCAGGATACCTCAACAGCCGCCTCCACTTCTACGCCCCCACACGCCAGCTTCGATCGACCGGCCACGCCCTCGCCTCCGTCCCCCTGTATCCGAAGAGCCACCACAGGAGGAAGGTCCTTCTCCTACCTGGCCGCCAAGACTTGGAACTCCCTCCCGATCCACCTCCGCCTGACCCAGGACCACCTTGCCTTCAGGAAGCTGCTCAAGACCTGGCTGTTCGAGCAGTAGCGGACCCCCCCCCTCCCCTAGCGCCTTAAGACCCTCCGGGTGAGTAGTGCGCTATATAAATGCTTTGATTGATTGATTGATATAGTGAGGTTAATATGCGGTCGACATGTTTCAGCCCTGTTCGCCTCTATAGGTCAGTGGGCTTTCTTCAGGACCAGTGCAGGGTAGTGAATAAAGTGAAAAAATCAGATTTTGACCTGTTTTCTTCAGTTGGTGGGAGGTCGCATTGTACCTGCAAGGAAAACATATACGTACAAGACATATGGGGAGGGGGTACGTGGGAAGACACACGGTTTGGTACAAATAGTACATTTATCAAAATCACTCAGATTTTGTAAAACAGCTAAAAAATGGCAATTCTTTATCCAGATTCATACGCATTTCGGGTGTCAACTCTCTCATTTCTCATGGTCGTGGGAGTTGTTACATGCTGTGAGGGCAGTAAATACAGGTCAGGTTAGTATGATACAGTGCTAATTCCGCATCGATATCGAAACCACTATCATTCTGGTGGATTCTGTTAGGTTCTATGGATACCATGTAAATCGATGTAATGAACAAGTTACTTACCTTCGGTAACGATATATCTGTAAGAAACAGTAGTTAGTATTAGATTCCTTACCTTAGAATATCCCCAGGCGTCAGTCTGGATCCGGAAACTTTTGCGTAGCAGTACCCCTGCGCGTCGGTAGGCGTCGTCTGCAGGCGTCCCCTGCGGCTCCGCGTCGTCGGCGTCGTGCGCCGTGATGACGTCGCTGGAGTATATAGACGCCGCCTCCGCGCACTGACGTCAGTTCTTTGCACACAGCTTTTCCGCGCCAGAACACCCAGAGCCATGTGAGAACTAACACTGGTGCCATTTGAAACTAGGGCCCTGAAAGGGATGTCCTTAACCCTAGGTATCAGTTCGCAGAACGGGGAGGATGGGTGGGGCGGTAAGGAATCTAATACTAACTACTGTTTCTTACAGATATATCGTTACCGAAGGTAAGTAACTTGTTCATCTGAAAGAAACAGGTTAGTATTAGATTCCTTACCTTAGAATAGATACCCCAGCAATACCAACCCCGGTGGTGGGTCTGCGAACCAATACAACCTACACCAGAAAGTCCTGGAGGACCGAACGGCCAAAGAAGCCATCCCTCCGGACTTGACTGTCCAGGCAGTAGTGCCTCGCAAAGGTGTGCAGCGAGGCCCACGTAGCCGCCTGGCAAATGTCCTGCAAAGGGACTCCCCGGCCCAGGGCAGTAGTAGCCGCCGTAGCCCGAGTGGAATGGGCCCTCAGCCCAACAGGAGGCTCCTTCCGAGCCAAAGAGTAGCATGCTTTGATGCACAGGACGACCCACCGAGAGATAGTTCGTTTCTGTACCGCCCTTCCCTTCTTCTCACCCACGTAGCCAACAAACAGTTGGTCATCCACCCGGAACTGGCGTGTGTGATCCATGTAAAATGAAAGCGCACGTTTTGGGTCCAGACGATGGAGCCGCTCTTCATCCTTTGAAGGATGCGGAGGCGGGAAGAAGGAGGGCAAGGTGATGGACTGCCCAATGTGAAAAGCGGAGACTACCTTGGGCAGGAAAGAAGGTCTAGTCCTAAGAACCACCTTGTCAGGATGAACAGACAAGAAAGGAGGTTTAACAGAAAGGGCCTGGAGCTCACTCACTCTCCTGGCAGAGGTGATGGCAACCAGGAAGGCCGTCTTTAAAGTGAGAAGACGGAGAGGACATGAATGAAGAGGCTCAAAGGGAGCACACATCAGGAAAGTCAGAACCAGGTTCAAGTCCCACTGAGGCATCACGAATGGAGCAGGTGGATACATGTGCGTGATGCCTTTTAAGAATCGTAATACAATAGGGGACTTGAATAAAGATGGCTGATCAGGTAGCCTTAAGAAGGCGGAAAGGGCAGAAAGATAGCCCTTGATAGTGCCCAGAGCAGAGCCCTGCTGGGCAAGGGAAAGAAGGAAGAGGAGAACCTCAGACAGAGGGGCAGAAAGGGGATCCACAGCCTTTGCTGTGCACCATGCCACAAATCTGTTCCACCGGCAGGCGTATACCGACTTTGTGGAGGGACGCCTGGCTGCCAGAATAACATCACAGACTTCAGGAGGCAAGTCAAATGGCCTCAACTGTCGCCGCTCAATCTCCAAGCATGGAGGTGGAGACTGGACAGGTTCGGGTGGAGGACCGTCCCCTGCTGCTGCGACAGAAGGTCCTCCTGAAGGGGCAGGCGGATCGAGGGACCGACTGTCATGCTGAGTAGCTCGGGATACCAGTACCTTCGAGCCCAGTCCGGAGCCACAAGGATAACTTGGGCCCGGTCGCGCCTGATCTTCTTCAGCACTCTGGGCAGAAGTGGTATAGGCGGAAAGGCGTACAACAGACCGCAACTCCACTCGCGCCGAAAGGCGTCGCCGAGCGAGTGCCGTCTTGGAAACTCCAACGCGCAGAACTGATGACATTGCGCGTTCTCTTCTGTGGCGAATAGATCTAACCAAGGCTCTCCCCATTGCTGAAAGAGGCCTCTCGCCACGTCCGAGTTCAGACGCCATTCGTGATCCACCGAGCACCGACGGCTGAGTTCGTCCGCCCTGGCGTTCAGAGAACCTGCCAGGTGTTGAACCGTCAGAGTCACGCCCTGACGTTCCAGCCATTGCCAGAGACGCAGAGCCTCCTGGCAAAGGGTCCACGACCCCACACCGCCCTGTTTGTTGCAGTACCACATGGCGGTGGTGTTGTCCGTGAACACCTGCACTACACTCCCGTTGACAAAGGGGAGGAATGCCTTCAGTGCTAGGCGAATCGCCCGTAGCTCCAACATGTTGATATGGAGCCGGGACTCCGCCGGAGACCAGATGCCTCTGATCTCCGCCTCTCCCAAGTGGCCACCCCAGCCCTGGAGGGACGCGTCCGTCACAACCACGTGCTCCGGTTGGGGAAGGGAGAGGGATCTGCCTCTGACCCAATCGCGGTCCGTAAGCCACCACTGCAACTGTCTCGCAGTGCCCTCCGAGATCAGGACATGGTCGGAGAGGTTGCCCTGATGCTGGGCCCACTGAAACTTCAGGTCCCACTGCAGAGCCCGCATCCGCCACCTGGCGTGATTCACCAGTAGGATGCAGGAGGCCATCAGCCCCAGAAGCCGCAGCGTCAACCTGACCGAAACCCGGGATAACGGCTGAAAGATGGGAATCAGAGCCTGAATATCCCGGACCCGCCGTTCCGGGGGATAAACCCGAAACTGCGCCGAGTCGAGAACCGCTCCGATGAAAAGGAGCTTTTGAGAGGGACACAGGTGTGATTTCGGCACATTGATGGAAAACCCCAGCTCGTGCAGGAGGTCTGCCGTCGTCTGAAGGTGGTGGACGACTGTCTGGGGCGAGCCCGCCTTCAACAACCAGTCGTCGAGGTAGGGGAAGACTGAAACCCCTAACCGGCGCAGATGAGCTGCGACCACCGCCATCACTTTCGTGAACACCCGTGGGGCGCTGGTAAGGCCGAATGGGAGCACGATAAACTGAAAGTGCTCGTGGCCTACCGTGAACCGCAGGTAACGCCGGTGGGCCGGCAGGACGGGGATGTGAAAATACGCATCCTGCAAGTCCAACGCTACCATCCAGTCTTGTGGGTCTAGAGCAGCCAAGACCTGAGCCAAAGTCAACATCTTGAACTTCTCCTTCCGGAGGAAGCCGTTGACGTTCCGCAGGTCCAAGATAGGACGCAGGCCTCCCTTGTCCTTCTTGGGTACCAGAAAGTAGTGGGAGTAGCAACCACACCCTACTTCTGGCCCAGGAACGCGCTCGATGGCCCCCTTGGCCAAGAGGGCCGTAACTTCCTCCTGCAGAAGTGTCAAGTGGTCCCCCGACACACGGTGGTTCTGCGGTGGCATGGCTGGAGGAGTGGACTCGAAGGGGAGGGCATAGCCCCTTCGAACGAGCTGCAGCACCCACCTGTCCGATGTTATCGCGCGCCAGCGGGAGTGGTGATGGCGAACCCTGCCACCCACTGGCGTCACGTGAGCCCGAAAGCTCGGACTAGGAAGGCTTGGATGCAGCAGCGGAGGGAGGCGTGGACTGACCACGCCGCTGGCCTCTACCGCCACCACGGCGGAAACCACGGCCGCCACCGCGCTGGGGAGCGTTCTGCGGCGCGTGGCTGGCAGCACGTGTGGGACCGCCCCTCCCTTGGCCACGAAAGGGGCGAAACGAACCCGTCTGCTGGCGCTGGGTCGAAAGACCCAAGGACTTGGCCGTGACCCTGGAGTCCTTGAAGCGCTCCAGCGCGTGGTCCGCTTTGTCACCAAACAGGCCACTGCCATCAAATGGCATGTCCATGAGTGTATTTTGGACGTCTGGCGAAAAGTTGGCAGATCTCAGCCAAGCATGGCGACGAATCGCCACCGTCGTGGACATGGCCCGTCCCAGGGAGTCGGTCGTGTCCAGACCACAACGGATCGAGTACCGCGCCGCATCCCGGCCTTCAACCAAGGCCCGGGTGAGCTTGTCCCGCACTTCCTGGGGGCATTGCGGCAAACACTCTTCGACCGTATCCCACAGGGAGTGGGTGTAGCGGCCCAAGAGGCACGCGGTATTACAAGACCGCAGTCCAGCGCTCAAAGAGGAAAAGACCTTTTTACCAAACTGGTCATACCACTTTGATTCCCGATCGGGCGGAGCCGACGGAAATGCGGACTGCGAAGTGGAGGCCTGGATCACCAGACTCTCCGGGGAGGGATGGGTGGATAAAAAGGCAGGGTCGTCCGAGCATGGACGGTGACGCCTTGCCACATTCCGGTCAACCGGTGCACCGGAAGCGGGCCTGGACCAGGTGCCCAAAAGGACATCCGTCAGGGCCTCATTAAACGGCAGCAGAGGCTCCTGGGGGCATGACTGCGGTTTAAACACTTCGGTCAGAATGTTCGGCTTGACCTTCGCGACGGGGAGCTCAAGGTGTAAGGCCTTGGCAGCCCTCATCAGGACCACTGAATAGGCAGCACCTGCCTCAGACGCCACAGGGGACGGGGAGACAAACCCAGGGTTGGGCGACTCGTCCAGGCCACTGGCATCACCCAGATCACCTACCCAGTCCACATCATACTGGCAGGCACGGGATAAAGGGTCCTCAGACCCCTCCCAACCCTCTCCATACTCATCCTCATCATACCCATATTCTGGGTCGACGATATAGACATCGGGGTCAACGGGCCCCATCGGCGTCGGATCCGGCGTCGGCCGACGCCGGTCCGACTCCGTGTCCGGAGTCGGGGAGGGAAGGGGGGTGGCGCCGCGCGACGTCGGTGCCGGGGACCCGACGCCGGCCGGAGCCGACGGCGGAGTCGCTGCACCACGCGGAGGCGGTACCACGGGTTGGCCCAAAGGAACCGACGCCGGAGAGGCCCGGAGACCAGCCGGCGACGAACCTGAGGGACCCAGCGGCGCCGGGACCGGAGCCACCGGCGGCGTCGGGGCAGAAGCACCCGAACCGCTCGGGCCCCCAGACGGGACCGACGGCCCCGCAGGCGCCGTAGGCCCTGCCGGAGGAGACCTCGCCCTCATAGCAATGAGGAAGGCCTCGATCTCCTCACGCGACGCGCCTTCCCCAGGGACCGACGGGTATGGGGTAGACGGCGTCGGGCCCGCGGGGGTGGGGCCACCCGAGCCCCCGGCCGCATCACGCGGGCGTCGGGGGGAGTCGGGGGTGCGATGGCGACGCCCCGACTTCTTGTGCTTACCTGACGAACCGGAGGAATGGTGGCGACTCCCGGAGCGCCCATGGCGGCTCCGCGATCGTTCCCTCGACCGCTCCCTCGACCTCCGACCGGACCGGGACCGCTCTCGACGCGGGGCCGACACTCGGAGCTCGAGAAGCTTGCGGGACCGCTCCCGCCTAGCTTTTCCAGTCAAGGCCCGACAGTCGACGCAGGACTCCACGTCGTGGTCCGCGCCCAGACACCTGAGGCAGAGTCGATGGTGGTCGGTGACCGACATCATGCGGTCGCACTCGTCGCAGCTCTTAAACCCAGGCATCCTACCGGCACCGTAGAAAGATTAAGTTTTACAAACACTTGGTCAAAAGACCGGAGTACTGCTCTTCGGATCTGCGCTAACTGGCGCGGAAAAAAGAAGAACTGACGTCAGCGCGCGGAGGCGGCGTCTATATACTCCAGCGACGTCATCACGGCGCACGACGCCGACGACGCGGAGCCGCAGGGGACGCCTGCAGACGACGCCTACCGACGCGCAGGGGTACTGCTACGCAAAAGTTTCCGGATCCAGACTGACGCCTGGGGATATTCTAAGGTAAGGAATCTAATACTAACCTGTTTCTTTCAGATTTTCATCCTATAGATTGGCCTATTTAAAATTATTAGCCGGGAGTGCAGTATTCATACCATCTTGTGTGTTATGTTATTTGTAAGAAAAAGTGCACTTTTATGTAGGATATGCATGCTATGTTATCTCTAAATATGTGGGTAATATGGGATAGAAATATCGGAAGTTGTTCACTCTCATTACTCGTTTTTGCCAATGTCTCGCAAGTGCATATGAACTATTCACGCTCATTAACGGGAGCGGGTATTTAAAGGTGAAGGCGGAGAGGCGGTAATTTATATCAAACAACATACCTCTTGAAGTGGCAAATGGCACTTCGTCGGGTTGGCGGCAATGAAGGGAGTGCCTCACTACGGGAAATAATAACAATAATGAAGGGTTCCAAAATACTTGCGATTTTGTGGATGTAAAAGCGGGGCCCGGAGTCGTTACCTGGGACTCCTCTCCTTCAGCGCAGCTTGTGCTGTCTCTGCCCGTCTCAACCCGGATATGCTCACGGGTTTGTTTCCTCGATGATATAAGCATTTTTGATCGATAGTGAAGAGTTACTCGCATCCTACTCAGAGAATTGGAAGGGGGTTCCTAATACAAAAGCAAATCGATGTGTGTACTTATTATTAAGTCCAGAGTAAGGGAGTTTCTCAAAAGGGCTCATTGGGTTAGTAGGTATGAGACCTCAATGCATTGGCGCTATTAATGAGTAGTGAGATGGTTCACCTGTCTGCATATAGGCATTTAGTGGGTCGATTATGAAACTGTGGTGACGAAACGATATTCAGTTTGTAATTGAGAATTGCACTGGTGGGCATGATTAGAGTAAAAGGCACAGATTTCAGTAACTAAAGGGACAGCTATTGGACACTAATTATTACAACAAAGCCGCGTTGGAGGGAGGGAGAATGACTCTCAGGACAGTTGGTGCTACTGCACTCTGCTGCTTATATTATTTATTTATTTATGGTGAAGATTGAAATCTTGGAAACCAAATTGAATAATACGGTCAATATTACCATTTATAAGAACCGTCTGGATGAAATAAATAAAGAGATGAAAGACACCCAAGAGTACCTCACGCAAACCAAGTTGCAAAAACTGGCTAAAGAACTAAAACGATTCTCATTAGAACGTATACACCCATATAGTAGTAAGGAATATAAACCAAATGACAATTCCTCAAACTATGATTCGAACAGTATCTCTTCTAACGAAAGCTCTGATCAAAGTGGAGACGAGTTTCCCAATCGAGGCAGAGGCAATTTCCAAAATAGAAGAGGAAATAGCAGAGGCCGAAATTTTTGGCGCCCTCCCTATTTTCAGACGAACACTCAAGGGATACCGTTTCATCCATTCAATCCCCACTTCCAAGGATGGCCTAATCCATACTTCCAGATGCCACCCCATATGAACCAACAGATGCAACAACAAGCAGGTCAGAACTACCAACAAGGGATGCCCTTTTTTAGGGAATGGCCAGTCAACCCAACGGACCAGAAAAAGAGGAGTAACATGGTCCGACCAAACCAGACAAGTCCAGACAAGGAGTGTGACAAGAGCCAAAACAGGACCAGGTGCAACAACCTTATAGTAAATCTTACAAATAAGATTCTTACTCATGACCAAGAAAATGTACTTGATAAAGGCCTGGGATACGTACCCACTCCAAAATTAGACATTTTCAAAACAAAATGTGAACTGGCCGATTTCTGCCGAACCCTGAAACTCAAAGCCTTTTTCAAAGATCAGCCATTGCCTGCACCAGAGGGAGACACAACTCTGAGGAACAAGTCAACCTTTTGTCCCCTCAATTCTCAAGTACCTATTGAAATTTGTACCTTTGAACAGGCTATAATGAACGAAGTCGGCCAACTGAATCAACAACCACACAAGCCATTTCAAAACATCACAAAAGCAGAACAACAAGCTTTGACAGACCTAAAGAATGACGGTGAAATCGTCATTAAGCCGGCCGACAAAGGCGGAGGTATTGTTCTACTAACTGCTGATGGCTATGATAAGCAATGTATGGACCTACTGGCAGACACTAAATTTTACAAAGTACTCACAACAGATCCAACTGCACGACTACAGAGAACCATCTCGATGATGGTTGAAGAAGCAGAGACCAACAATTGGGTGTCTGAAAAAGAGGCGGATTATTTGGAAACAAAATCACCAAGGACCCCCTATTTCTATTCCCTCCCCAAAACTCACAAAGAGAAGATACCACCACCGGGGAGACCTATAGTCTCAGGGATAGACTCAGTCCTAGAACCCCTCTCGCAATTTGCGGATCAATATTTGAGACCTTTGGTCCAAAAGACTCCGACATATTTGAAAGACACGCGAGACCTCCTGAATAAGCTTCAAGATTTTGAATACTCACAAGATTCAATGCTATTAGTAGGTCTCGACGTAGAGAGTCTTTATACAAGCCTGCCACAGCTAAAAACTTTGGAGACCCTAGAAACAATACTATTCAACACAGATTGGCCCCATAAAACCCCTAGACACTTCGTCTTGGAATGTTGCAGGCTAGCTTTAATGGAGAATTTTTTCCAATACAAGGACACACTCTATCTACAAAGCCACGAAACATCAATGGGCAGTACTTTTGCCCCAAGTGTGGCAGGGCTTTACGTTAGCACCTTTGAGAGTGCCCACATTCAAAACGAGAACAATCCTTTCCAACGTCGAATCCTTTTTTGGAAAAGGTATATCGACGATATTTTGCTAATATGGAATGGAGACGCGGCCAGTCTGGAAGAATTCAACTCCTGGATAAATTCACGAGACGAATGTCTTAAATTCACATATACTGCTAACAAGAACAGCCTGGATTTTCTGGACATTACAATCTATGCAGAGAACAACACCTTACACACCCGAACCTTTTTCAAACAAACTGCAAAGAATAGTCTGCTCTCTTTTAATAGCTTCCATCCCCGTCCCCTAAGGGAGAATCTCCCTTAAAGTCAGTTCCTCAGACTGAGGAGGAATTGCAGCAAAACCTCGGACTACAAAAAACAGGCCGATGACCTGTGTGAAAAATTGGCAATCCGCCAATATCCAAAGAAAGTGATCAACAAATGTAAGAAGCGGGCTCGCAATCAACCTAGAGAAGCCCTTTTGGAAACAACACATAAGCCACAAGATAACAGAATCACGTGTGTCACGACATGCAGCCCAGTGACCAATAACATCAAGAAGATCATAAACAAAAACTGGAGGATACTTACATCAAATTCCCTTAACTGGCCAAAACCGAGGTTCGCAAATAAAAGGAGCCGGAATCTGAAAGATCTGTTAGTCCACACCAGACCACCTCCCAAAAAATTAAAAGATCGACCTGGTCTGTGGGATAATCAACCAGTAACAGGCCACTACCCATGTGGGGCATGCTCAGTTTGCAATTTGACAAAACCAACAAAAGAATTGCAACTACTACCAGATTTCAAATGGAGGATGAGATGACACACCAACTGTAATACAAGCCACGTAATTTATATTATTCCATGCCCGTGCCAAATGCGATACATCGGCATGACATGCCGAAAAGCCAAACAAAGACTATGTGAACATCGAAGTAACGTCAATTGTAAAAAGATGACTACAAAAATGTCAACCCATTATTTAGAATCAGGACATTCCACTACTGATCTACAATGGGTCATTTTAGAGACTCTTGACGTAATAGACAGAAATGCGGCGAAGATCCTCTTTGAAAAAGAGCAGCGCTGGATACACCGTCTTAATACTGACACTACAGGCTTGAACGACAATATTCCTTGGCGGAGTTTAAATAAATAAATAATATAAGCAGCAGAGTGCAGTAGCACCAACTGTCCTGAGAGTCATTCTCCCTCCCTCCAACGCGGCTTTGTTGTAATAATTAGTGTCCAATAGCTGTCCCTTTAATTACTGAAATCTGTGCCTTTTACTCTAATCATGCCCACCAGTGCAATTCTCAATTACAAACTGAATATCGTTTCGTCACCACAGTTTCATAATCGACCCACTAAATGCCAATATGCAGACAGGTGAACCAGCTCACTACTCATTAATAGCGCCAATGCATGGAGGTCTCATACCAACTAACCCAATGAGCCCGTTTGAGAAACTCCCTTACTCTGGACTTAATAATAAGTACACACATCGATGTGCTTTTGTATTAGAACCCCCCCTTTCCAACTCTCTGAGTAGGATGCGAGTAACTCTTCACTATCGATCAAAAATGCTTATATCATCGAGGAAACAAACCCGTGAGCATATCCGGGTTGAGACGGGCAGAGACAGCACAAGCTGCGCTGAAGGAGAGGAGCCCCAGGTAACGACTCCGAGCCCCGCTTTTACATCCACAAAATCGCAACTATTTTGGAACCCTTCATTGTTATGTTATGTTATGTTATATTTGGTTTTATATAGCGCACGGCTACTCAAAAAGAGTGTCCCGGCGCTTTTATTGAGACCTATAGCAGAATAACACAACTCTGATGTAAAAACAGATTAAAAGAAACAGGACAAAACAGTGATGACCTAAAGGGCAAAGAGCCAGGTTTTAAGGCCCTTCTTAAAGGCAAGCAAATTAGTAGCACCGCGTAGCATCAACGGCAGAGTGTTCCACAGCTGTGGCGCCAGCAGCCCAAAGGAGCGGCCTCCAATACGGGCTCTCTTTACTCGCGGGACCACCGCAAGAAACAGAGATTCTGATCTTAGAGAGCGAGCCGGATGATAAAAGGCAAGTCTCCTTTGGAGATACTTTGCTCCCACAGCATGCAGGGCTTTATAGGCCAAGGTCAGAGCCTTAAAGGCAATCCGCTTCCGGATAGGCAGCCAATGAAGCGACTGCAACAGGCCAGCAGCACTGGCTCGCCTATTTAGGCCATAAATGGCCCTCGCGGCCGCGTTCTGAACAACTTGCAGCCGCTGCAATAGATATTCTGGCATGCCCAAATAGAGGACGTTAGAATAATCCAGTCTTGAGCCAATCAGGGCCTGCACTGTCATCTTCCTATGCTCCACTGAGAGAAGAGGCAAAAACTTCCGGAGCATCTTGAGGAGGCCAAAACATGTTTCCGTTAAACCAAGGATCTGAGATCTCAACGTCAGACCCTTGTCCATCTTGACCCCCAGGTTCTTAGCGAGCTGGGACGAACAGGACGGGGGGAACATATTAATAGGCCACCATGCCTGCCAGTCCGGATCCGATGAACATCCGAAGAAGAGTACCTCAGACTTGTCTGAGTTGCACTTGAGGCTGTTCAGCTGGAACCATTTAAAAACAGCCCCAAGGCAGTCCCGGATACTCTCTCCATCAAAGTCTCCTCCTTTCTTACATGAAAAGAGGAGCTGGGTGTCATCGGCGTAGGATACGATCTGGGCCCCGAACGACTCTGCCAATGCCGCCAGAGGGGTCATAAAGATGTTAAAAAGAGTCGGGCTCAACACAGAGCCCTGCGGAACTCCGACTCCCAAAGGCGGCATCACGGCCGCGTTAGAAGAGGCCCAGACCGTTTGTCGACGGCCAGCTAAAAAAGATCTAAACCAGCTGAACACCTCCCCCCTCAGACCGATCATTATTGTTATTATTTCCCGTAGTGAGGCACTCCCTTCATTGCCGCCAACCCGACGAAGTGCCATTTGCCACTTCAAGAGGTATGTTGTTTGATATAAATTACCGTCTCTCCGCCTTCACCTTTAAATACCCGCTCCCGTTAATGAGCGTGAATAGTTCATATGCACTTGCGAGACATTGGCAAAAACGAGTAATGAGAGTGAACAATTCCGATATTTCTATCCCATATTACCCACATATTTAGAGATAACATAGCATGCATATCCTACATAAAAGTGCACTTTTTCTTACAAATAACATAACACACAAGATGGTATGAATACTGCACTCCCGGCTAATAATTTTAAATAGGCCAATCTATAGGATGAAAATTACATCGATTTACATGGTATCCATAGAACCTAACAGAATCCACCAGAATGATAGTGGTTTCGATATCGATGCGGAATTAGCACTGTAACATACTAACCTGACCTGTATTTACTGCCCTCACAGCATGTAACAACTCCCACGAGCATGAGCAATGAGAGAAATGACACCCGAAATGAGTATGAATCTGGATAAAGAATTGCCATTTTTTAGCTGTTTTACAAAATCTGAGTGATTTTGATAAATCTACTATTTGTACCAAACCGTGTGTCTTCCCACGTACCCCCTCCCCATATGTCTTGTACGTATATGTTTTCCTTGCAGGTACAATGCAACCTCCCACCAACTGAAGAGAACAGGTCAAAATCTGATTTTTTTCACTTTATTCACTACCCTGCACTGGTCCTGAAGAAAGCCCACTGACCTATAGAGGCAAACAGGGCTGAAACATGTCGACCGCATATTAACCTGACTACATCAGTGCGCTTGAATTCCTAATTATTCCATAGCTGCACAACAGTACTTTCTCATTTAGCTTACTCGAACTCAGACCAATTAAAGTTTCAGTCTGCTTGTTTGTGTATTTTAAAGAAACATCCTGAGCACTTATCCCTCACTATTCACGATCACTACTGTTTTAACCAAGGGTAAAAACCTCCTGGCGGAGGGTGCATAAAATACTGACCCAAGGATTATGCACACATGTGTTAATCAGAGCGGGGAGACAACATATACCGCTACGAGAAACCAAATTACACGTGCATGAGGGTCTTTTACTTGGGAGACACCCCACACCAACCTGCATACCCTGGTTATGCAGGACAAGTGATCCTTTTCCCCCCCCTTGATTTTTTGGTTGCATTTTTACATCCTACACAGAGCATACCTGACCCCTGACAAGCTCCATAGGTACTTCCCGACACACTCGGCGGCCTGCCCGCGCTGCCCGGCAGGGGTGGCCGATTTCCAGCACATGTTCTGGTCCTGCCCGGCACTGGGCTCCTTTTGGCAGGGGGTAGTGGAGAGTCTGCGGGAGGTCACAGAGGGATTTGCAACCCACAATGGCACACTGCGTCCTACACTGGTTCCCACATACATCAAAAAACAAAATCACTAGTAAGTTCCTAGACTTGGGTCTGCTTCTAGCGAAGCGAGCCATAACATCCCAGTGGAAGGCGAGTAAGGGTCCCACGGTGGAGAGGTGGCGGGCGGAGCTCACTAAATAGGCCCGCTGTGAGGGGGAGGTACGTCTGCAGCTAGCACTTAGGGCAGGTACTGATACTGCTCTGGAGCGGGCCAGGGCCTGGGAGCGATTGGTTCTTGAACTCACGCTTTCGGCCTCTGACAGCGAAGACTCCCCCGCCAGTAGTCCTGCTCCTTAGGCACCTTAGCCTAGGTTGGTGATCGGCCAGGTTCTTTCCTTTGGATTACCCCACGCCCCACGTAAAGACTGCAGTCTCCTATTGATTACTCCTGATTGTCGGTCTCGGACCTGCACTGCCCGCGAGGGATTCTGGCTTGCTCTTGTGGAACTCTGACACGCCTGGGGGGGGGGGGGGAGTGGGGGAGTGGAGTAGTGGGTAGGGGGTAGAGGGGTAAGGGATGGAGGGGCTTGGGGTGGGGAGTTAAGGAGGGGGGGTTGTTTTATTTTGTTAGTAGCTTGATAGGCCGGGTGCAGGAGAACCGGGTGGTATGAAACGCAGCCTTGAGTACTGCCTGAGAAACAGTTATATGTGTGCCTTAATGCATCTATCAGCGACTAATGTTCTCCTGTCTAATGCCGCTCGACCTCCGGGGTGTGAGCTGAATGGCCATGTAAGACTTTTGTTTTCTAGGAGCCGGTATTATGCAACTGAAGGATGCTGGCCTGATCGGCGAATAGATTGTACACATTATGATGCTGCAATAAAAATATAATAAAAAAAAATACAAAAATGAAATGATCCGACTGTATGTAAATGTTTAGAGGTTTGAGGTCTAGGATGGGTCTTGGAGATCCGTCCTTTTTGGTATTAGGAAATATAGGGAATATACTCCTTTGTTTTTCTGATGCTCTGGAACTATTTGTATTGCATTTTTCTGCAGGAGGGATATTACCTCCTGTCCGAGCAGTGTTAAATGTTCCTGTGACATTGGACGTTGCTTGGGTGGTATGTTTGGGGGGGGGGGGGGTAAATGTTAGTTCCAGACAAGTATATCCAAATATTCACTACTTTGTATAGTGTTTGGGTGTCTAACATTCGGAGATTACGTTGCTATTTCTATATCACATTTGAGTTTGGTTTACTCGTCGTTTTTATCCCTGATTATATTCAGCTATATTGTGGTCCGGTCAACAGACTTTCACTCTATCATGGCCGACATTACTTTCTACTCTAGAGCAGTCCGTTTTTAATGTGTGACGCCTTCATCATCACATATTCTGGAAGAGTATGGATTTAACACAAGCTTGTATGGTTCGTATCTTTAGGGTTCAGCATCAATAAAATTATCATCTTCACATCTCTACACTTTTTATTCGAGTGTAATTCAGCATGGTAATTTAGCCTTATATTATCACTCGGCATTGCAATATGGCCGACGCGATTTTTCGAGCTAAGCGCAATCCGTTTTCAGTGTTTGATGTTTCAGTCCAAACACCCGCATCGCGTTTATTTATTCAACAACCGCGAGACTTGCTTGTATACACCAGAATCTTGGTGACACTTCAAACCGTCAGGAGGAAATAGAGAATATTCGTCCGTGTTTGCAGTCTCTGGTAAGCGCCCGCTTTGCTATCGCCTTTCATTTTTTAACTGACCGCTCCTAATTATCCACAGACCCGTTTCACTAATGGGTCTTTCCGTTTGTTCACAGATACGTTGTTTATGCACTACGAAGACCAGGTAATGAAATGTATTTTTGTTTTTCGTTCAACCAGTTACAGTTCCCACACGCATATGCACCCTAGCAGGCTTTTTCATCATATCTTCATCACTTTTTTATAGAGTTGACACACGAAAAAGTTTGGTAAACATAGCGACGTTTACTTCAACACTTCATCAAACAATGTTATGTTATGTTATTAATTTTTGTATCGCGCACAGCTGGGGCGTCCTGGCGCTTGAGCAGGTACTGAAACATAACACAGAACGGAAAGAAAAGCCCTAGACAGGTACAGAGAACAAAAAGGTCTTGATCGCGCGCCTAAAAACAGTGAGATTATTCAACTCACGGATATGCACCGGGAGAGCAATCCACAAACCAGCGGCAAGTACTCGAAAGGAGCGACCGCCCATCCTACTGAGTTTGAACCGGGGGCAGACTGCAAGATGTAGGGCCTCCGATCTCAACGACCTCAACGGAGTATAGGGAAGGAGCAAGTTGGCGAGTGCCGGCGGCGAAGAGAACTTCAAGATTTTGAAAGCCAGGCATAGCGACTTGAACTTAATTCTCTGCCTGACCGGCAACCAGTGTAAAGCAGAAATCGTGCTGGACACTGAACAAAATTTAGGGAGGCCAACAATGGCCCGAGCCGCAGCATTCTGCACCCTTTGAAGTCTGGATGCTTCAGCCTGATTAATCCCTAGCAGCAGCGCACTACCGTAGTCCAGCCGAGATAGAACCGTGGCTTGGACCACGAGCTGTCGGGTAGAAGAATCAAAGAACTTGAGGACAGGTCTAAGGCCTCGCAGAATCCCATAGCAGGTAGCTGCGACCTTCTTTGTGTGACTCGAGAAGGTAAGGGCCGAGTCCATCCAAATTCCAAGATTCCTTACCTCGGAAACAGGGACCGGAGTGATGCCTAATTCAGGCGGCCACCACTGATCTCCCCAAAGCTCTGCGTGTTTCCCCAACACCATTACTTCAGTCTTTTTGGCGTTCAGTTGTAAGCAATTGGATCTAAGCCAATTTGCTACGGCCAAAAGTCCTGCCCGGAATCTAGGGGCATCCACCTCAGGGTCGCCACTTAGAGTCACCGCCAGCTGCGTATCGTCAGCATATGATGTCATCTCAAGACCCCACTGTTTGACGATCGCAGCTAGCGGTTTCACATATAGGTTAAACAAGGTTGGACTTAGCGCCGAACCCTGGGGGACCCCCAGATCCAGAGAATAAAAGGTGGAATGGCCAGGTGGTATGGCCACTTTAAAGGACCGACCGGAGAGGAAAGAGCAGAACCACTGAAGAGCAATCCCCGTAATACCAGCCTCCTCTAGGCGCTGCATCAGAACCCGGTGGGACACAGTATCGAATGCGGCGCTCAGATGTAATAAAAGGAGCGCCGCTGTTCGCCCCGCATCGAGCACCCCACGTAAGTGCTCGGTCATGTAGAGCAACGCGGTCTCGGTGCTGTGTCCTGACCGGAAACCGTTCTGACTCGGGTCCAGAATATTGTTCCGAGCAAGATGGTCAGTGAGGACGGAGTTCACATGCGTCTCAGTAACTTTAGCTATCCAGGGAAGGAGGGATATGGGGCGGTAGTTCTCAGGCAAAATCGGATCTAAAGTAGCCTTCTTCAGGATTGGGGTGACTACCGCTCGCTTCCACAAGGAAGGGACCACTCCAGAGGATAGCGACAAATTAATTAGAGACAGCATCGAGGCCCGACACCAGAGGGGAAGGATCCTGATTTGATCAGGCTTCACCGGGTCTAACGGGGAGCCAGATTTAATCTTGAGACTAAGTGTGTCGAAGATCTCCATAGACAAGTCCGGGAAAAAAGTCAGAACCTCCACATGCAACATGTTAAGGCTCCCTAACTCTGGGTCAGGTGGCGACTGGTTGAATCCTCGGTAGATATTCTGCACTTTTTCTAAAAAGAAGGATGCTAAACCTTCACAATGAGCGTCCGTGCAGATAGCAGTCGAGGTGGCCCTTTTATTCAAAAGGTCCTTGATGACCTTAAAAATTAGTTTTGAGGGATTGGTGCTGGATTGGAATTCCTGGGCATAGAATGCGGCCCGGGTTCTGCAAATTGCCCTATGATAGATCTTGAGTTTAGCAAAATAGGAGGATTTCAGTTTAGGATCGTAAGTCTTCCTCCATTCCCTCTCAGCTTTCCGGCAGATTTTTTTTAGCTCGGCAAGCGAGTCATTATACCATGGGCTAGGTACTTTGGTATGGCATTTGGACCAGCGCATTGGTATAAGGGAATCGAGGGCGTCTGAAACCCATTTGCAGAACAGATCGTAGCCTTGTTCCGCATTCAATATAGTGCCCAGGGGCTCTTTCTCCAGCATCCGATGGAACTCCTCCAATTTCAACTTATGCCACTGTCGTTTGAAGACCAGTCTATCTGCCGATTTAAATGGCAGATCATCAATGGGACAAAAGACTTCCACCAACAGATGGTCAGTCCAGCCCACTGGGATCGGTGTGGATGCCTTCGCCCTCTCCAGAGTGGTAAAGAAAGGGTCCAAAATATGACCTCCAGAATGAGTAGGCAGGGTAACTAGTTGTACCAATTGCTGTGCTTCAAGGTCCACGAGCAGAGTGTCTATACCCGTGGACGCCCTACTATCGAAATGGATATTAAGGTCGCCCGTGATGTTAAAATTTGCACAACTAGGTGCAAGAAAACTTACCATATCGGCAAGGGCGGCCTTAAAAACTGTGTCACTACCTGGAGGACGGTAGATGAGAATACCGCTGAGAGTAAAATGATGACTAAATGCCACTTTAAAAAGGGCACTCTCACAGGCAGGCAGACCAAGAGGTTTCCATTCCGAGGGGAAGCGTGATTTTACTGCCATGGCGATGCCACCACCCCTCGTTGGACGGTTCAAAGTAAAAACCGTATATTCAGATGGAAACGTAAGATTGAGGATGGCGTCATCAGAGTCTTGTAGCCATGTTTCGGTGAGGAAGAGTAGGTCGGGCGAATCCTTAACTAAGAGGTCATGTACATATTGATGGTGCTTAGCCAACGACCTCACGTTCAGGTTCCAGATCCGTAACACACGGCCCGCGATGTTATTATGCGTGGTCGATGCACTGTCTTCCAGCGTTCGAATCATGGCCGGTTTGTCTAATAACCAGTTTTTACAAGCGCATATATATGGGCCGGAAAGAGGATGTACCGGATCGCACCGACAAACATCAATTCCTCCAGCTCATCCCGAGTATAACTAAGTTGCAGTGATGTCGACATGATGTTACTCGAGCTAAGTGCCCAGAGTCCTACCGCGTCACGCGCTACCTCGTCACTGACGGGCGCAGACGGGCAGGACTCTGGCACGACTCAGGCGCATCGAAGGCGCCCAGCTGCGCGGGAGAGGACGACTTTAAATAGGCGCTCCAAGCGCCAATGCGAGCGCGAGGACGCTCCAAGATGGCGCCCACCGGGATGGGCAGAGCCCAATGCAAAATGGCGCCCCACTAGGACCACCCTGTGACCCGGACCCGCCAAAACGGCGGTGCAATACAATTATATGCGGTAAGAGGGAGAGCCCAGCCAAACCCGCTTAAAAGCAGGGGAAAAGTGACCTAACAGCGCAAATATAAAAATGAGGAAATATTAAAAACGAAGCGCTAGCAGCAACGCAAGCGCAGCACAGCCAGTACCTGTTCAGGCAGCGCACTGCTGCAGGTCCGCCTTAAATAGGCGCTCCAAGCGCCAATGCGAGCGCGAGGACGCTCCAAGATGGCGCCCACCGGGATGGGCAGAGCCCAATGCAAAATGGCGCCCCACTAGGACCACCCTGTGACCCGGACCCGCCAAAACGGCGGTGCAATACAATTATATGCGGTAAGAGGGAGAGCCCAGCCAAACCCGCTTAAAAGCAGGGGAAAAGTGACCTAACAGCGCAAATATAAAAATGAGGAAATATTAAAAACGAAGCGCTAGCAGCAACGCAAGCGCAGCACAGCCAGTACCTGTTGTAGAATTAATGTAAACATATGATTTTTTGCAGAGGCCCCTGAGGAAGGGACGTGGGTCCCGAAATGCATCGGGCCAACTAATTCAACGATCGTCGAAAACAACAATGAATTTATTGTTTGCAAAATGTTGAACTCAATACATGTATGATGAAATACATTTGAGAGTGATTATGTAATCAAAACGCATTGAAAAGTAATCTTGAGGATTTAAAAAAAAGGATTCAGAATAAATATGATAACCAAGTAAAATTTGAAATCAGAGGTGCAGCTAGCCGGGCACTAGATAGGCGTGGGTATCAGATGATTGCACACTCGGAGTTTACCTCGGGGTCTAGGGGTACGGGTATATTGATGAAGAAATCGTCCCGGTTCATATTGCAATCCACTAAAACAGACGACCAGGGTCGCTTCGCAGCAGCGCATGGCCAGTGGGAAGGGAAGTCACTGACTCTAGTATCTGTCTATATTCCGCCGGCGCTTCACACGGTCGCCCTTTCAGACTTGGGAAAATTCCTACTGGAGCTCCCAGAAGGAGACCTTATACTAGGAGGAGATTTTAATGCAGTGGTACACAACGTGCAGGATAGATTTCCAATACGCACGCCGAACCCGGCTCTGTCTAGATTCAGTGATTCCCTGGTGGCTCAGGGTTTGACGGACCTCTGGAGACAGTTCCATCACACCGACAGACAGTACACCTATTACTCCGCAGTCCATGACAGTCTATCACGCATTGATTATTTTCTTGCCTTGGGAGGGGGCCTCCTCACAGTGAGCGATGTACAAATTAAACCCAGGGGCATCTCAGATCACTCACCACTGACACTGACATTATCTTGTCCTGCAGTAGCTAGAAGACGAATTTACCCAATCTTCCCCGGGTACCTCAGGGTGCCGACCGTACGTAAAGACTTGAAGGCTACACGGTATTATTTTGCCGAGAATGCGGCCTCGGTGACGTCGCCGTCGGTCCTCTGGGAGGCCTACAAGACGGTCCTGAGAGGGCAGGCAATAGCGTCTGTAACAGGGTACAAACGAGCCCAGAGGGAGGAATTGACGAAATTAGAACTCGAACTTGAGCAGGCGCATCGGACACACATGGCGGACCCGACCACAGACACACTCCACACACTGCAGCTATGTCAGCGACTTCATGGCGACCGTCTTCGCAGGAAGACGGTCAAGGAAATCACAGCGACGGCACACAGAATCTATGATATCGGGGATAAGGCCAGCAAGCTTTTAGCCTGGCTAGATACGAAAAAGGGAGGGGCCAAGCATATACTACAGTTGAAAGGCTCCAACGGCGAGGCCGAAACGCGGCCTTCCGTGGTAGTTGAAATCCTAGCAGCGCACTTCCGAGACGTATATACCCCTGAGGTGGTCATAACTCGGGATGAGGCGGCGGTGGCACTGCACGGCGTAGCAACACAAACACTGGCGCAGGGGGCACGGGAAGAACTCAACGCAGATCTGTCGGCGACTGAAATCCAACTAGCGATCCATGAATTACGCGTAGGTAAAGCTGTAGGACCCAATGGGATCCCGGTGGAATGGTACAAAACTATATCTGAAGAGATAAGTACGCCACTGTTGGATATGTACAACGAAAGCCTAGCACAGGGAGTTCTGCCCCTTGACCAAAGGGTCGCCACCATTGTGGCAATCCCGAAACCAGGTAAGCCGCCAGATGAGACCTCGTCCTATCGTCCCATCTCCCTCCTCAACGCAGAAGCCAAAATATTGGCGAAACTGCTGGCTACCAGACTGATGCCACACAAGGCGCACCTGATACATCCGGATCAATCGGGGTTCCTGCCTCACAGGAGTACGGCGCATAATCTCCGAAGATTGCATGGAGCGCTGGCAAGGGCACCGTCACTAACGGAACCAACGGTTATTCTGTCACTGGATGCCAGGATGGCATTTGACATGGTGGAGTGGCACTATCTTTTTGCGGTATTGGACCATATGGGCTTCGGACCAAGGTTTATCTCGTGGATTAGTCTGCTGTATACTGAACCGGTGGCGCATGTGACGGCGAATGGTCATATCTCCCGTGACATAGCCTTGGCTAGGGGGACAAGACAGGGATGCCCGCTCTCACCCCTGCTGTTTGCGCTAGCCCTAGAACCGTTGGCAGTGGTACTTAGAACATCCCAGCTGCTGAGAGGAATACGATGGGGGGACACTTGGGAAGACAGGGTCTCATTATATGCGGACGATATGTTGATTTATATGTCGGAGCCCAAACAGGGGATCCCGATGCTGCTGGCACTGTGTGAACGGCATGGTCACACCTCTGGCTACAAAATCAATTGGACCAAATCGGTAATATATGCACTTAGTGGCCCGGCCCCGGCCCTACCGACCGACTGTCCCTTGACAGTGGCGACCGACACATTTAAATACCTGGGGATAGCCATCACCCGGGACAGTAAAGCCTTCTACGACCTAAACCTACTACCGCCGCTCACGCGGCTTCAGGCGGACACGAGGCATTGGAAACTGCTCCCGCTGACGTTACTAGGTAGGGCGGCCCTATTTAAAATGAAGGCACTACCGCGTTTGCTCTATGTGTTAGAAAACACGCCGGTGTTAGTACCACGCTCATACTTTCGCAAAGTGACATCGGCTATAACTGGACTGCTGTGGGGTGACCGCCCAGCCCGAGTAGCACACAGGAAGTTGATCAGAGACTGGTACAGTGGTGGGATAGCCCTACCAGACGTGCAACTGTATTACTGGCCGGCTCACCTCAAGATTATCAACCAGTGGCTCCATGTGCCGCAAACTGACCCGGCCTATCTGGCAGACAGAGCGCAGCTGGGTACTCACAACCTTTTAGCCCTGTTATACGACAAGAGCCTGTTGTCACAGCTCGTGGGACCCACCAGACACACGGTAGCGATATGGCACAAAGCCCAGGCGAAACTGAAATGGGGGGGTGTCATAACTAAACTCACGCCCTTGTGGGACACTAAGGCCCTAGGGAACTTACGGCAGAGCAAAGGGTTCACGCAATGGGATAATATCGGCATATCCACGGTAGGTGACCTATGGACTGGAGATGGTGTACTCCCCTTTGAACAGCTGCAGCAGCAGTACGACATGGCGGTTACCGAGACATACCGCTACATACAAATACGACACGCACTGCTATCGGCAATTGAGGCAGGTACGGTTGTGCCTGAGTCCTCCCCACTGGAGGATCGCCTCATGACAGACTACATGCAAACAAACGCCACCTCCCTTACATATCGGAAATTACTGAATAATATGCCTGATCCATTGCAAAAACTGAAGGAGAAGTGGGAGAGGGAAGTAGCAGAGATGGACGAAACGGAATGGAACGAGGCCGTGGCCTCCCCAAGGGAAGCCGGTATCTCCACACGATTTAGGCTAGTGCAATTTAAAATACTACACAGGGTGTACTACACGAGGACTACACTTCACAAGATCAACAGGGCTGATCACCCACACTGTCTCAGGGGCTGTGGTGAGGAGGGGACGCTATTCCACACACTCTGGGAATGTCCTTTGATTGCGGAATACTGGAGGCAAGTACTACGTACGATTTCACAAGCTCTTGAGGTCTCGCTTGCGCCGAATCCGCGCATGTGTCTGCTTAATGTGTGGGGGCCTAATGATCTGACACGCCAGGCACAACAATGGGCTATTATAGGACTGATGGTGGCCAAACGTGATATAGCGCAGAAATGGGGGGCAATAGAGGTCCCAACCCGAGCACAGTGGTGTAGGAATGTAGATTTGCTTATGGTAATTGAACGATCAGTATATAAGCAAAGGGCTAACCCTAAGAAATGGAACAAATTATGGCTTCCGTGGAACAGCTATCGTGGGGATCTATGTGAACCCTTATCGGAAGATGAGACGGATGATTCAGAGGAAGAGGAAGAAGTAGATTGAACTCGAAGTAGGGGGTAACACTCGGGTAGGGTAAGGACCAGGAGATCAGGGGAAGGGAAGACGTTATAGCCAGACCTTACTCATATGAACCTAGTGCTGTACAATTCCACCGTATGAACTGCATAGTTAAGCTATCGAGTCACAAGTTGAGTTAAGTTTACAAAAATCATAAAAGTAAGACGTACACTGAAACTTTTGGTACAGGCTGATATGTTATTAGATAAATGGTGAACCGTATCTACTGAAGTGCAATTTATCCGAAGGAATGATGTGCCATACTATGCACAAATGTGTATAACTATAGCAGCCGGCCTCTGGGTTGTAGGCGAATGCTGTGTTAAATGAACAGCCATCAATAAAGTCTTTTAAAAAAATATATATATATTTGAAATCAGTGTATTAACTGAAAAGCATTAAAAAAATTTGAACAGGGGGAAATACTATATACTAAGCTGTGCGTCTGGTATGGTCGTGATATTGTTATCACGTACCACTCCCCAAATAATATTTACGTCTTAGGGACAGGCAGCCCTCAGTTACCAAGCAGCACGCAAAAGGAGGACTTTAACCTAGTGAAGTTCTACAAAAACAAAACAAACAACGAACAATTGGAGTGCCATAGGCCTAACCACACACTTTTTAACAGTTCCAGACAATAACCTGATTGAATTATTTGGAGCACCCACCTGTCTGATGTGACGTTTTCCCATGCTGGCAGGTACTGTTGAAGTCTTCCCCCGACAGGAGTGGAATGAGGCGGGGGAAGGGGAAAGGAGTCATTGGGCAGGGGTAGAGGCATAGCGCAAGTTATTATTTTTGCCTCTGCCTTTGTTATTGTTACCCCTGAACCCACCCCTTTGGTAGCCTTTACTGTAGGTAGACTGTGTAGGGGCTTTGTATGAGGTGGAAGCTGTGTCTGAAGTATACCCCCTGGTGGCACCTCGATAGTTTGAGCGACGAAATGAACGTCTGGGAGCATGCGACTGCAGGGCTTCCATAGATTTGACGGTGTCTGTATCTTTTTTCATTTTCTTTAATGATACATCTACCTCGGGTCCAAATAGATGTTGTTGGTCAAAGGGTTGGTTAAGGATGGCGCTTTGTACCTCAGGTTTGAATCCTGGTATGCGCAGCCTCGCGTGTCTGTGTAGCAAGACGCTGGTGTTAACTGCCCTAGAGGCTGTGTCCGCTGCATCAAGGGCGCACCTAATGGAGGTGTTTGTGATGTTCTTCCCTTCCTGGATGAGCTCGTTTGCTCTATCCTTGTACTTGTCAGGGAGGTTGTTAGGGTCTGGGGCTAGTCCTCTCTTTGTGACCATGTACTGACATCACATGACCTGTGGGCAGTGGGATAAAGGTTGGTCCTACCTTTGTCTCCTTGCTTGATATTGCCATTGTATGGATTCTGGTATCCTGCTCTCCTGATTGCTGTTTGCTGGCTGGAAGCTTACCTGTTGTTCTGGATATTTATTACCCCCTCCTTTCTCACAGGCTCGTGAGAAGAGTTTTTGTCCTTGCCATTGCCTCCCCTGTTTGTGTCTCCGTTTCCTTCCGTAGTTAGTCAGTTCCCCGTTCCGTTTTTCGTGTTTCCTTTCCCTCCCTTGTTCTTTTCCCAGCGTTCATTATTGGTGTTCGGGGGCTCCCGTTTGCCAGGTATTGTTGTTAGTTATGTGCCCTTGTGTTAGTGTGGAACGCTAGGAGTTTTCCTAGTGTGTGGGTTTTCTCCAGCGCGTCTTCTCTTAGACACCGTTCCACATCGTTTTGGGCGGAAGTGACGTTTCGGGTCATTCCGCGAAGGGCTCAGTTCTCGAACGCTGGGATTCTCGGTGTTCCCGAGTCCCTGCCATCAGTCCCTGTTCCCCTATTTCAAAAACAGAAGGGTTTTTTTTGGTGTCAGACATAGTTTGTCTCAGTCCTTTTTCCCCCTTTTTACACGTATAACGATTTTCAAAAAACGAAGGACATATTATGAATGAGCTCCTGATTGGCCTGTCGATTCAAGAGTTGCTGTCTTGAATTGCCTACTGTTCTTCTGTGCCCAGTGCCTTCACGAAGCAAAGCCTGCGCTGCCCACTGGTAAGAGAACGTGTGAATGTTGTGGCAGGACATGGTCACTGGTATTTGGACAGTGCAGTGTGTAGCTTTTACTTATGAGGGGTGTGTTATTTTCTGTTTTATATAGGTGCAGAAGCGTGGAGGAGGGAGCTGTGTCCTATCGTTATCTAAGGGTGGAAGACCTGGTGTGTCCTCTAATACCACCCTCTTTTCAGGTTCATTGGCTTACTCATGGTGGTTATCTTGTGAGTGGCCAGTGGGCAGGGGAAGGGGACTGGTGCATGCTTAGTTCCAGCAGTGCTTGGGCTGAGTGGAATCCAACAGAATATCAAGCCCACGATACATAGCACTGCCCGGACAAGCATGGATGAGGATGGGAATCCAATAGGTGGGGAAATTGGTGGTCCCTCAATGCAGGACATAATGGGGGCCGTACAGACGTTACAGGCACAGGTACAGGCTCTACAGCAAGAGAATGTGGGTCTGAAACAGGAGTTGGTGGCTGTAAGGGCCAGAGAGCAGCTGCAACACAGGGGAACGGGTCCTGTTATACAGCCTCCCACCTTTCAGTATGGCGGTGGGGCGGGACAAAGTGCTGTTGGTGGTGGCACTCCTATAGCAGTAACAGTGACATCTCCGGTGGCAGTTCCATTGGTCCCCCCTGAGAGGTTTACCGGGGATAGTGACAAATTTGGGATGTTCATGAACCAGTGTCAGCTACACTTTATGTGCAGACCGAGTGCCTTCCCCGATGACTCTGCGAAAGTCGCCTTCACGATATCTTATTTGGCTGGTAGCGCTGCTCAGTGGTCCATACCTTTGGTGGAAAGTGATGATAGGGTGCTGTATAATTATTTGGCATTTAAGGAACTGATGCGGGGTTTGTTCGCCAAGCATGCGTTCATGCAGGCGAGCGATGCAGAGCTCCTGAAGCTACGGCAGGGCAGGCAGGATTTATTGTCTTATATAGCCTCCTTTAATCGATTGATATCCGAGACTCACTGGCCAGTTGAAAAAAGGACGTCCCTGTTTTATCAGGGTCTATGTGAAGAACTAAAAGACATAGTATCACAGGTGGTGAATCCGCCTGAGGACTGTGCGGAGTTTATCGACCTCGTAGTCAAGTTAAACCATCGGGTGTCTGAGCGGTGTGGAGAACGCAGTAGGTTTCAGGCTTCCCGGGGTGGGTATGTGAAAGGGGAGGCAAAGCCAGTCGGGAGAGCAAGACAGCGCCCGAGCCCATGGAAATAGGAGAGGTGAGGGGACCTTTGACCCCGGAGGAGAAATTGAGGAGGAGAGAGAAAAACTTATATCTATACTGTGGACAGGGAGGTCATTTTGCACGGGAATGCCCTGTGAAACCCTCAGGTGTAGGGTTTGGCAAAAAGGTAGCCTGTATACAGGTGGGCAGTCATATGTGCAAAGAACGGAATAAACAGTATGAGGTTGTTGGAGCCTTAGATCAAGTCCCAAGGCATTTTGTTATCAATGCCCATTTGTTACTTTCCAATACTGCCAAAAATTTCAACACCCTTATTTAATTTCGTGCATCTGAGTTAAACTAAATGCAAGAGAGACTTTTATCATTGGGTTAATCCATATGAATTTGCATTTTATTAGCAAATATTCTTCTTTTCTGTATTTTTCTCAGAGTATTTTTTGTTACAAAAATGACTTTTTGAAGCACATTACAAATAAACAATATGTGAACAATAATCATGAAAAAGCTTTGCTTTCATCCTTCATTCATACTGGGGACATATTCAATCGTACTAAACAAACACTCAAACAATTAACGGTCTAAAAGATCATACAATTTTTTTCAATTTATATACAATACATAATGTGAAACCATAGATTCTCATTAGTAATATAACTCTCTGATTTCAAGAATGATGTATTCAAATATCTTATGGTTTCCACGTGAAAAACGTGATCTGAGAAGGTCTACGCGTTTCAAACTCCTTGGTTCTGGAGTTCTCGTCAGGACCATAGGCTGTGAATGACAAATAAGGGGAACCTATATTAATGTGGGATCTGTGTGAACTGCTTTTGGTTCAACACCCACTTCTCTGCCTCTTACCTCTCCAAGTGTGAGCTAGATGTGCCTCATCGTTTCATCACTTTCCGCGGAGCGGGACCACCTATATCACAAATGTACAGTCTATATTTAATCCGATTGTATTGGCAACTTTCAGTATCAAAACGTGCTTAAAATCATACTCACTGGTTTGGATATGTCTTACTCCTATGTTTCTGCAATAAATGAAGGACAATTTGTGAGCGATACCCTCTAACTTGGTGTTGGACTAACTATCCTTAGGGATGGGTGAAGATTCTTACCGGTTATGTGATTTATGCACGCCGTGAAATTGGGTTCTGTTTGTTTTCGGCGGGCGGTTCACAGTGCGCCTGGGGGAATTAAAGAGAGAATATCTCAATGTTTGAAAACGGATTCGTTCTCATTCAAACGCTCTTTCGAATGTCCACTGGAGCATACCTTCGGTTCACAGTGTGTTCCGTGTGGGTCTCGTCTCTCGATCTGAGAACCGGCTTCGAAGGTGTATTTACTTCCTGGTTATCAGGTCACATGACTCTCTTGCGTTTTGCAGTTGCCATCTTTGCCTAGTCATTTCGAACTAGTTGACTGTATGAGTGACATTTCCACATCATTCTTAAGGTGTATATTTCATGTGTTGGTAAGCGGTGGTCTTGACGCTGGTTGTACATTTTTCATGCGGTGGCATGATTTCGTTAGTTTTTTCAGATGGGGTGTCATATTGGATACGGAACCTTTATTGGTGCAGTGGCCATATGGGTGGTGTTTATAGTTTAAACATTTCTGAAAGTTCGTTTAATCCATCAATGGCTGTGTTAAATCTGACGATCATTGAAGCCTCTTTTTTAGACAGTTTCGCATCTATATCACCTCCTCTCGGATCTTGTTCCACTTTTGTTATTATTGTCCATCGCAAGTCTTTTTCTTCATGGTTACTCAATTGCCAATGATTGACTAGAGGGGCATTAGGTACCTTCCGCTTTATCCTAGATTTATGTTGTTGGATTCTTGCGCGGACCTCTTGGTTTGTTTTCCCAATGTACAAGAGGTTGCATGGGCACCTTATTCCATAGATAACACATTTCGTCTTACAATTTGTAAATAATTCGTGTTTCCATGTTATTCCATTGTGCTTGAAGATCGATCCTTCTTCTGTGGAGTCGCAGCAATTGCATCCTCCACATTTATGGTGTCCCATAACTGGGGGTAAGCCCATCATACTTCTCAGATTGATTGATGGTTTCATCGGGAGTGCGGCTCTCACCAGTTTGTTGGCCAAATTTGATTCTTTTTTGAATGCGAATAATGGCGGTTTTTCCAATTCTTCGCACAGATTTTTCACTAAATGCCAATTATTATTTACTGCTTTTTTTAGCAGATTCGAATTTGGACAGAAAGTTGTTACTAAAACTATTCGGTCCAATTTCTTTTTTGCTTTTTTGGCCAATAAATGTTCTCGAGGAGTCCACCATGCTCGTTTCTTGGAACGGCGCAACAATTTTTTGGGGTACCCGCGCTCAATGAGGTTGCTAGTTAATTTATCAGCATGTTTCTCATATTCTTGTCTATCTTGACAATTTCTCCTGATCCTAAGGTATTGCCCATATGGCAAATTGTCTTTGAGACTTCGTGGGTGGTTGCTTTTAAAATGCAGTAGTCTATTCCGATCGGTTTCTTTTTTGTGTAGGGTAGTTTTTAATTCTCCTTCATCTGAAGGGTATACCTCCACATCCAGAAATGGAATTTTATTTTTTGAGTATACGAGGCTGAACTTGATTTCTTGTGTTCTATTGTTGAGCCACTGGTTAAACGTTTTTAATTCTTCTTCAGAGCCAGACCATACAAAAAACACATCGTCAATAAAACGACTCCAATGGTTTATTGCCTGTTTGAAAGGGTTATCTTGGTAAATGAATTTGTCTTCATAGATGGACATAAAGAGCACGGCTAGCTCCGGGGCGAATGGACAGCCCATCGCCACTCCGCCTATTTGTAGGTAAAAATCGCCATCAAAGAAAAAATAGTTGTTTTTTAATGCAAATTTTGCCAACTGTAAGATAAATTCTGTTGGTACTTGTTCTGGTTTATCTCGTGTTTCCAGGTAGTGTTTTAGAACCTGTAATCCTTCGTCCTGTGGTATTTGGGTGTACAAGGATGTTATATCCATTGTCACCAGCCAATCACTTCTGTTATCGAATTTCGCATCCTGCAATTTGTTAATGAAGTCCGTTGTGTCTCTAATGTAAGATTTTACATTAGGGATGAAAGGCTTCAGGAAGAAGTCTACGAATTTAGAGATTGGTTCCATCAAGGACTCACAGCCGGACACTATCGGTCGTCCGGGAGGAGAGTTGGCATTTTTGTGTACTTTTGGTAGTACATAAAAGAGTGGGATTCTCTGATGTTTTATTTTCAGATATTCAAATTCTTTTTTTCCAAGGAATCCTTTTTCAAAGGCTTCATCGATAATAGAATGTAATTGTTGTTTTAGTTCCATTGTAGGGTCTTTGTTTAGTTTGCGATAACAGTTTGTGTCATTTAGTTGTTTTTTGACTTCGTTGATGTATAGTTGGCGGTCCCATATGACAATTGAACCCCCTTTGTCCGCTTGTTTGATTATTACAGATGTGTCCTTTGCTAAGTTTGTTAATGCTAAAGATTCAGATTTTGTGGTGTTGTATTTTACCCACTTTGTCTTTTTCTCCATTTCGCCAATTGCTGAGAGTATGGTTCTCTCGAAGGTTAATACTTCCTTTGGTGTTTTGTAGTTGGGAGGGCAAAATGTGGATTTGTTATGAAGTCCAGTGATTTCTATGTTGTTATTCGTGGGATTTTCAGAAAAATTGGTTTTTAATCTAATTTTCCGGAAAAATTCTATGGTTTCCGTTTTCAATTTGACAAAATCAGTCTTTTTTGATGGGACAAACTTGAGTCCCTTTTGAAGTATATTCTCTTCGTCCTTCGTCAGAACTTTGTTGGAAATGTTGAAAATTAGTGAAGGCGTCAGTTTTTGTAGTTCTGACGTCGTGTTGACATCTCCCAGGGTTGAGTATATCTCGGTTTGCCTCTTGGTTTTGTTTGGCCTCTCCCTAAAAAAGAAGGGCCCTGTTGGTTTTGTTGGAAGGAACCTCTTCTATTGGTTGTCCTTCTTGGTTCTGTGTTATCTCCTTCACTATTACTACTTGATGAAGAAGTATCAGAAAAGGTGAGGTATTTTTGAGACGATCTTCCCTGATTTTCTTGTAAGTATCTTCGGGAGTCTGGCCGTGAGTAAAAATCCTGTTGGAGATAGGGATACACCTTCTCTATGTTGAAATTCTTTTGATCTTTTTCAAATTGATTTGTTTTTTGGTTGACGGTGTAGTCTTTGAAGTCACTGATTTCTTTTTCCACTTTTTCCAATAGTCCTTTGGCGTCTGATATGAGGTCGTTGGTGGTAATACTTAATTGTAGTTTCTCAATTTCCTCCAATTGTGCTTTCGATAGCCTTTGGGCCGTTTCAATTGTCAGGACCATTAGGTCCCGACTACATTTCGTTTCAATGAAACTATATCCCTTCTTATAGATGGGGTCCTCCGTGAAGACGACCGGTATGTTCTTTATCTGTAGGCCTCCTGGGATAGTGCCCGCTCTCAGGTGTTGGAGTAAAAAGTGACCATGTAGGTCTGTCCGAATCTGGTTTTTCCTTAGTCTTAGGAGTTTGTCTGTTTCATTTTGGTTTTGTGCAGGTACACTTAAAGCGGCTGAAGCAAAGAGGGGTGGATCCGCTAGCAGTTTTTTTATGTGATCTTCGCTGTACGCAAAGGTTTCATTCTCTGACATACTTTTTGTGCTCACTCACTCAATCTCACTCAAACACTCTTTCCACAATAAACAAATAAACCGACGCCGGACAACAAGTCCCTGATTCTCCACTGAGAATAAACAATTCTTAAATACCAAGTCGCCTAACTTCTCACGAAGGGGCTACCACACAGGCGACTGCCTGCTATCACAATCTATAATCACCACTGGGTATGGGTTCCCACGCAGTAAGGCCAAACCCTGCCTTAACTAGTATTACAAAACGAGATGCCAATACTGCCAAATAATTCAACACCCTTATTTCATTTCGTGCATCTGAGTTAAACTAAATGCAAGAGAGACTTTTATCATTGGGTTAATCCATATGAATTTGCATTTTATTAGCAAATATTCTTCTTTTCTGTATTTTTCTCAGAGTATTTTTTGTTACAAAAATGACTTTTTGAAGCACATTATAAATAAACAATATGTGAACAATAATCATGAAAAAGCTTTGCTTTCATCCTTCATTCATACTGGGGACATATTCAATCGTACTAAACAAACACTCAAACAATTAACGGTCTAAAAGATCATACAATTTTTTTCAATTCATATACAATACATAATGTGAAACCATAGATTCTCATTAGTAATATAACTCTCTGATTTCAAGAATGATGTATTCAAATATCTTATGGTTTCCACGTGAAAAACGTGATCTGAGAAGGTCTACGCGTTTCAAACTCCTTGGTTCTGGAGTTCTCGTCAGGACCATAGGCTGTGAATGACAAATAAGGGGAACCTATATTAATGTGGGATCTGTGTGAACTGCTTTTGGTTCAACACCCACTTCTCTGCCTCTTACCTCTCCAAGTGTGAGCTAGATGTGCCTCATCGTTTCATCACTTTCCGCGGAGCGGGACCACCTATATCACAAATGTACAGTCTATATTTAATCCGATTGTATTGGCAACTTTCAGTATCAAAATGTGCTTAAAATCATACTCACTGGTTTGGATATGTCTTACTCCTATGTTTCTGCAATAAATGAAGGACAATTTGTGAGCGATACCCTCTAACTTGGTGTTGGACTAACTATCCTTAGGGATGGGCAAAGATTCTTATCGGTTATGTGATTTATGCACGCCGTGAAATTGGGTTCTGTTTGTTTTCGGCGGGCGGTTCACCGTGCGCCTGGGGGAATTAAAGAGAGAATATCTCAATGTAGTCGGGACCTAATGGTCCTGACAATTGAAACGGCCCAAAGGCTATCGAAAGCACAATTGGAGGAAATTGAGAAACTACAATTAAGTATTACCACCAACGACCTCATATCAGACGCCAAAGGACTATTGGAAAAAGTGGAAAAAGAAATCAGTGACTTCAAAGACTACACCGTCAACCAAAAAACAAATCAATTTGAAAAAGATCAAAAGAATTTCAACATAGAGAAGGTGTATCCCTATCTCCAACAGGATTTTTACTCACGGCCAGACTCCCGAAGATACTTACAAGAAAATCAGGGAAGATCGTCTCAAAAATACCTCACCTTTTCTGATACTTCTTCATCAAGTAGTAATAGTGAAGGAGATAACACAGAACCAAGAAGGACAACCAATAGAAGAGGTTCCTTCCAACAAAACCAACAGGGCCCTTCTTTTTTAGGGAGAGGCCAAACAAAACCAAGAGGCAAACCGAGATATACTCAACCCTGGGAGATGTCAACATGACGTCAGAACTACAAAAACTGACGCCTTCACTAATTTTCAACATTTCCAACAAAGTTCTGACGAAGGACGAAGAGAATATACTTCAAAAGGGACTCACGTTTGTCCCATCAAAAAAGACAGATTTTGTCAAATTGAAAACGGAAACCATAGAATTTTTCTGGAAAATTAGATTAAAAACCTATTTTTCTGAAAATCCCACGAATAACAACATAGAAATCACTGGACTTCATAACAAATCCACATTTTGCCCTCCCAACTACAAAACACCAAAGGAAGTATTAACCTTCGAGAGAACCATACTCTCAGCAATTGGCGAAATGGAGAAAAAGACAAAGTGGGTAAAATACAACACCACAAAATCTGAATCTTTAGCATTAACAAACTTAGCAAAGGACACATCTGTAATAATCAAACAAGCGGACAAAGGGGGTTCAATTGTCATATGGGACCGCCAACTATACATCAACGAAGTCAAAAAACAACTAAATGACACAAACTGTTATCGCAAACTAAACAAAGACCCTACAATGGAACTAAAACAACAATTACATTCTATTATCGATGAAGCCTTTGAAAAAGGATTCCTTGGAAAAAAAGAATTTGAATATCTGAAAATAAAACATCCGAGAATCCCACTCTTTTATGTACTACCAAAAGTACACAAAAATGCCAACTCTCCTCCCGGACGACCGATAGTGTCCGGCTGTGAGTCCTTGATGGAACCAATCTCTAAATTCGTAGACTTCTTCCTGAAGCCTTTCATCCCTAATGTAAAATCTTACATTAGAGACACAACGGACTTCATTAACAAATTGCAGGATGCGAAATTCGATAACAGAAGTGATTGGCTGGTGACAATGGATATAACATCCTTGTACACCCAAATACCACAGGACGAAGGATTACAGGTTCTAAAACACTACCTGGAAACACAAGATAAACCAGAACAAGTACCAACAGAATTTATCTTACAGTTGGCAAAATTTGCATTAAAAAACAACTATTTTTTCTTTGATGGCGATTTTTACCTACAAATAGGCGGAGTGGCGATGGGCTGTCCATTCGCCCCGGAGCTAGCCGTGCTCTTTATGTCCATCTATGAAGACAAATTCATTTACCAAGATAACCCTTTCAAACAGGCAATAAACCATTGGAGTCGTTTTATTGACGATGTGTTTTTTGTATGGTCTGGCTCTGAAGAAGAATTAAAAACGTTTAACCAGTGGCTCAACAATAGAACACAAGAAATCAAGTTCAGCCTCGTATACTCAAAAAATAAAATTCCATTTCTGGATGTGGAGGTATACCCTTCAGATGAAGGAGAATTAAAAACTACCCTACACAAAAAAGAAACCGATCGGAATAGACTACTGCATTTTAAAAGCAACCACCCACGAAGTCTCAAAGAAAATTTGCCATATGGGCAATACCTTAGGATCAGGAGAAATTGTCAAGATAGACAAGAATATGAGAAACATGCTGATAAATTAACTAGCAACCTCATTGAGCGCGGGTACCCCAAAAAATTGTTGCGCCGTTCCAAGAAACGAGCATGGTGGACTCCTCGAGAACATTTATTGGCCAAAAAAGCAAAAAAATAAATTGGACCGAATAGTTTTAGTAACAACTTTCGGTCCAAATTCGAATCTGCTAAAAAAAGCAGTAAATAATAATTGGCATTTAGTGAAAAATCTGTGCGAAGAATTGGAAAAACCGCCATTATTCGCATTAAAAAAAGAATCAAATTTGGCCAACAAACGGGTGAAACCATCAATCAATCTGAGAAGTATGATGGGCTTACCCCCAGTTATGGGACACCATAAATGTGGAGGATGCAATTGCTGCGACTCCACAGAAGAAGGATCGATCTTCAAGCACAATGGAATAACATGGAAACCCGAATTATTTACAAATTGTAAGACGAAATGTGTTATCTATGGAATAAGGTGCCCATGCAACCTCTTGTACATTGGGAAAACAAACCAAGAGGTCCGCGCAAGAATCCAACAACATAAATCTAGGATAAAGCGGAAGGTACCTAATGCCCCTCTAGTCAATCATTGGCAATTGAGTAACCATGAAGAAAAAGACTTGCGATGGACAATAATAACAAAAGTGGAACAAGATCCGAGAGGAGGTGATATAGATGCGAAACTGTCTAAAAAAGAGGCTTCAATGATCGTCAGATTTAACACAGCCATTGATGGATTAAACGAACTTTCAGAAATGTTTAAACTATAAACACCACCCATATGGCCACTGCACCAATAAAGGTTCCGTATCCAATATGACACCCCATCTGAAAAAACTAACGAAATCATGCCACCGCATGAAAAATGTACAACCAGCGTCAAGACCACCGCTTACCAACACATGAAATATACACCTTAAGAATGATGTGGAAATGTCACTCATACAGTCAACTAGTTCGAAATGACTAGGCAAAGATGGCAACTGCAAAACGCAAGAGAGTCATGTGACCTGATAACCAGGAAGTAAATACACCTTCGAAGCCGGTTCTCAGATCGAGAGACGGGACCCACACGGAACACACTGTGAACCGAAGGTATGCTCCAGTGGACATTCGAAAGAGCGTTTGAATGAGAACGAATCCGTTTTCAAACATTGAGATATTCTCTCTTTAATTCCCCCAGGCGCACTGTGAACCGCCCGCCGAAAACAAACAGAACCCAATTTCACGGCGTGCATAAATCACATAACCGGTAAGAATCTTCGCCCATCCCTAAGGATAGTTAGTCCAACACCAAGTTAGAGGGTATCGCTCACAAATTGTCCTTCATTTATTGCAGAAACATAGGAGTAAGACATATCCAAACCAGTGAGTATGATTTTAAGCACGTTTTGATACTGAAAGTTGCCAATACAATCGGATTAAATATAGACTGTACATTTGTGATATAGGTGGTCCCGCTCCGCGGAAAGTGATGAAACGGTGAGGCACATCTAGCTCACACTTGGAGAGGTAAGAGGCAGAGAAGTGGGTGTTGAACCAAAAGCAGTTCACACAGATCCCACATTAATATAGGTTCCCTTTATTTGTCATTCACAGCCTATGGTCCTGACGAGAACTCCAGAACCAAGGAGTTTGAAACGCGTAGACCTTCTCAGATCACGTTTTTCACGTGGAAACCATAAGATATTTGAATACATCATTCTTGAAATCAGAGAGTTATATTACTAATGAGAATCTATGGTTTCACATTATGTATTGTATATAAATTGAAAAAAATTGTATGATCTTTTAGACCGTTAATTGTTTGAGTGTTTGTTTAGTACGATTGAATATGTCCCCAGTATGAATGAAGGATGAAAGCAAAGCTTTTTCATGATTATTGTTCACATATTGTTTATTTGTAATGTGCTTCAATAAGTCATTTTTGTAACAAAAAATACTCTGAGAAAAATACAGAAAAGAAGAATATTTGCTAATAAAATGCAAATTCATATGGATTAACCCAATGATAAAAGTCTCTCTTGCATTTAGTTTAACTCAGATGCACGAAATTAAATAAGGGTGTTGAATTATTTGGCAGTATTGGCATCTCGTTTTGTAATACTAGTTAAGGCAGGGTTTGGCCTTACTGCGTGGGAACCCATACCCAGTGGTGATTATAGACATTTGTTACTTTCGGCACAAAACCATATTCCTGTGTCGGTGTTGCTGGATTCCGGTGCTACGGCAAACTTCATGGATATCTCTATGGCAGAGAAATTGGAGGTTCCTTGTCAGCTGACACAACAACCGGAGCCAGTGAGGGCGATTGATGGGACTGAGCTCACTTCTGGCTGCATCACTCGTCAGACCGCTCCCTTACGCTTATTGTGTGAGAATGGGCACTCTGAACAGGTGATTTTCGATCTGATTGATGCCCCCTCTTTCGGTTTGGTATTGGGGGTTCCGTGGTTGCAGAAGCACAACCCTAGGATTGACTGGGTCCAGAGACTAGTGACTTTGGATTCATTGCACTGTCTGAGGGATTGTTATAGGGTGGCTGGGGAGCAGATTAATCCTCTGTCTTGTGCTGTGACTAATGTGAGATCTGTCCCGCCACAGTATTCTGCCTATGAGGATGTCTCTGACAAAGGATGCGCTCAGGGTCTTCCTCCGCACCGGTCTTACGACTGTAAGATCTATTTGGTGCCAGGGGTTCTGCTGCCATGCAGCCGTGTTTATGCACTGTCTGAACCCGAGGAGATACACCTAAAAGAATATATTGATGAGATGTTGCGGTTGGGTTTCATTCGTCCCTCCTCCTCACCTGTGTCATCGGCTATATTCTTTATTCCAAAGAAGGAGGGGACATTGAGGGCTTGTGTGGATTATAGAACGTTGAATATGGCTACTGTAAAGAACAGGTACCCTCTTCCACTCATCTCTGTGTTATTGGACCAGCTCCGCAAGGCAACGGTGTTTACCAAACTAGACTTGCGGGGGCGCCTACCATCTTATTCGGGTTCGACCCGGAGATGAGTGGAAGACGGCTTTTAAAACCAAGTACGGCCTGTTCGAGTACACTGTAATGCCGTTTGGCTTATGTAATGCGCCAGCGGCATTCCCGTTTTTATCAACGAGGTCCTCAGCAGATATTTAGATCGGACAGTTATCGTCTATTTGGACGATATTCTTGTCTACTCTGAGATCAGGACGGAGCATACTGAACACGTGTTACAGGTGTTACAGACATTACAGGAACATCAACTGTACGCTAAATTGGAGAAGTGTCAGTTTAGTACCCCTGAAGTGGAGTTCTTGGGGTTTGTTATCTCGGCGGGGGGTATTCGAATGGACCCAAAGAAGATCCAGGCCATTGAGACCTGGCCTGTGCCGACTACCGTGAAGCAGATCCAGGTGCTCCTGGGTTTCGCCAATTTTTATCGGCGGTTTATATCGCATTTCTCCGATATTGTGGCACCAATGACCCGCCTCTTGAGGAAGGGTGTCCCCTTTGATTGGACCAGTGAGACTCAGGGTGCGTTTCCATTACTGCTGAAGCAGTTCACCACAGCCCCTGTGTTGGTGCATCCGGATCCTGCCCTGCCGTTTTTTGTTGAGACTGACGCTTCTATGTGTGCTGTTGGTGGGGTGTTATCACAACGTGATGAAGCCAGCGGTCACATGCACCCCATCGCCTTTTTCTCAAAATCCTTGTTGCCGGCGGAACGTAACTATACTGTGGCAGAACGGGAATTGTTGGCTGTAAAATTGGCTATTGAGGAGTGGCGCCACTATTTATGGGGCGCTAGGCATGTTATTACCATCTACACTGACCAAAAGAACCTAGAATTTTTCCGTTCCGCTAGAGCGTTGACGCCTCGACAGATGCGGTGGGTCCTATTCTTTAACGAATACGACTTTGTTATCACCTATCGACCTGCGGCTCAGCAGATTAAATCCGATGCTCTTTCTCGGATCCATGTGGATCCCGTGGAGGAAGGAGCCTTGAGTGACGGCAGGCCTATGATAAGAGGGGAAAGAATAGTGGGGGCTTTGACTATGGATGACTTTCCCGCACTTGTGAGAGAGCAGCTGAACCAGTTGGATCTGGCCGCTTGGTTGTCGCTGCCCCAGGTGACAGCAAAGGAGGGGTTATTGTACCACGAGACTGAATTGTTTATTCCCCGAGGTTTGAGGGACACGGTTTTGGAGTGGTGTTATTCCTCCGCATTGGTGGCGCATCCAGGGATGCGGAAAACAAAGGATTTGTGTATGAGGTGGTTTTGGTGGGAGTCCATGACCAAAGATATTCAGGAATACGTGCGGGCTCGTCCTATTTGTGCCATCAGCAAGCCTTTGCATTGCAAGGCCTCGGGGCTCCTGCATCCTTTGGATGTACCTCCTTCTCCTTGGCACACTATAAGTATGGATTTTGTGACCGATTTACCATCTGCTTCCGGTTACACCGCCATACTTGTAGTGGTGGATTTATTCACCAAGATGGCACATTTCATCCCGCTTCCTAAACTCCCTACGGCAAAAGAGATGGCGGTGGTTTTTCTGTCCTCAGTTGTTCGGTTACACGGGTTGCCGGCTGCGATAGTATCTGACAGGGGGGCACAGTTCGTGTCTCATTTCTGGACTGAGCTGTGTCTGGTACTCAAGACGGAGATGCGACTGTCTTCGGCTTACCATCCTCAGTCTGATGGTCAGACCGAGCGAACCAATCAGACAATGGAGCAATATCTGAGGTGTCTGGTTGCTTCTTTGTCCTGCGATTGGATGACTGCTCTACCCATAGCGGAGTTTGCCTATAACAACAGTTTGCATTCCGCTCTGGGTATGACTCCTTTCTATTGTTCACTTGGATACCATCCTAGGGCAGTGGCTATACAACCCACGGGACGCGTGCCAGCCATTGATGATGTGTGTGGGCGATTGAGGGTCATCTGGGGTTTGGCCAGGGACAGTTTGTATGAAGCCAAGGCTGCTATGAAAATACAGGCGGATAAACATCGGGTCCCGGCTCCCTCATATAAGGTGGGGGATCTAGTGTGGTTGGCGTCTCGTAATCTGAGACTACAGGGGTCACGCAAATTGCAGCCACGGTTTGTGGGTCCTTTTCCAGTAACTCAGGTTATCAATCCAGTGGCTATGAAGCTTAGGTTACCACAAGAGTACGGGGTGCATCCCGTGTTTCACACATCATTGTTGAAACCCTACATACCCTCGGTTCAGGTGTTGCCCCCTCCCCCCCCTGTGGTGGTTGATGGACAGGAGGAATTCGAGATTCAGGCCATCCTAGATTCCAAGCGGGTCAGGGGTCGCCTTTTCTATCTGGTGGATTGGAAGGGATACACACGGGAGGACAGGACTTGGGAGCCTGCAGGGGGGGTGCATGCACCACGTCTGGTTCGTTTGTTCCATAGGCAACATCCCTTGAAACCCCGCCCGGTAGGGAAGATTGTTGGGGGGGGGGGGTACTGTTAGGGTCTGGGGCTAGTCCTCTCTTTGTGACCATGTACTGACATCACATGACCTGTGGGCAGTGGGATAAAGGTTGGTCCTACCTTTGTCTCCTTGCTTGATATTGCCATTGTATGAATTCTGGTATCCTGCTCTCCTGATTGCTGTTTGCTGGCTGGAAGCTTACCTGTTGTTCTGGATATTTATTACCCCCTCCTTTCTCACGGGCTCGTGAGAAGAGTTTTTGTCCTTGCCATTGCCTCCCCTGTTTGTGTCTCCGTTTCCTTCCGTAGTTAGTCAGTTCCCCGTCCCGTTTTTCGTGTTTCCTTTCCCTCCCTTGTTCTTTTCCCAGCGTTCATTATTGGTGTTCGGGGGCTCCCGTTCGCCAGGTATTGTTGTTAGTTATGTGCCCTTGTGTTAGTGTGGAACGCTAGGAGTTTTCCTAGCGTGTGGGTTTTCTCCAGCGCGTCTTCGCTTAGACACCGTTCCACATCGTTTTGGGCGGAAGTGACGTTTCGGGTCATTCCGCGAAGGGCTCAGTTCTCGAACGCTGGGATTCTCGGTGTTCCCGAGTCCCTGCCATCAGTCCCTGTTCCCCTATTTCAAAAACCGAAGGTTTTTTTTTGGTATCAGACATAGTTTGTCTCAGTCCTTTTTCCCCTTTTTACACGTATAACGATTTTCAAAAAACGAAGGACATATTATGAATGAGCTCCTGATTGGCCTGTCGATTCAAGAGTTACTGTCTTGAATTGCCTACTGTTCTTCTGTGCCCAGTGCCTTCACGAAGCAAAGCCTGCGCTGCCCACTGGTAAGAGAACGTGTGAATGTTGTGGCAGGACACGGTCACTGGTATTGGGACAGTGCAGTGTGTAGCTTTTACTTATGAGGGTTGTGTTGTTTTTCTGTTTAATATAGGTGCAGAAGCGTGGAGGAGGGAGCTGTGTCCTATCGTTATCTAAGGGTGGAAGACCTGGTGTGTCCTCTAATACCACCCTCTTTTCAGGTTCATTGGCTTACTCATAGTGGTTATCTTGTGAGTGGCCAGTGGGCAGGGGACTGGGACTGGTGCATGCTTCGTTTCTGCAGTGCTTGGGCTGAGTGGAATCCAACAGAGGTGCCTCATTAGTGACTAGCTCATTGTAATGTGCCCTGTCATATCTGGCAAGCACTGCCTGTGTATTGGCGATACGCCACATGTTTGCTGCTTGAGACGCTGTTCTTTTGCCTGATGCGTCAAGTAGCTTAGACTCTTTATCTGATGGTGCAGCCTCACCCGACGTTTGGGAATTTGCCCTTTTGCGTGTGTTGGAAACTACCAGAGAGTCTAGTGGTACTGGCCCTTTAATATAAGCTGGGTCAGATGGAGCAGCCTTATATTTTTTCTCTATCCGAGGGTTAATGATCCGAGTTCTGACTGGGTCCTTGAAGACTTCGGGAGCATGCTTGAGAACTCCTTTAAGCATGGGCAAGATGGAGGACGACCTTTGTGCATTATCAAATGTATCCATAAGGAAGTCTTCTTCAGTAGGGTCTGTATGAATGTCTACACCATGATAATGTGCAGCCCTGTGAATTAATTCGTTAAACCCAATAGTGTCTTCTGGTGGGGAAGGCCTTGAGGGATAAATGTAATCCTGAGGGACATTAGGGACATCTGGGGTAGTATAATTGTCCCAGGGGTCTGGGGATCCTGTGGGAGTTATTGGATCAGGTGTGTTACCCCCCATGTCATCAGAGCTATCATCCCTGTGTGGTGTGATAGGGGATGCTGGTGAATGCTGTGGTGGTGGTGATGGTACAGATGAAAGAGAAGGGGATGGCAGTCTTAAGGGCGAGGTAGCCATGTCCTACTTCTTGGAATGCGGAGCTGAAGCTGGTGTGTTCAGTGGTCGCTTCTTTGGAGCCAAAACTAGGTGTCCAGTGACTAGGTCCTTGGTCAAAGTCTTTTGAGCCGGGTCTGGGTAGGATAAATCCACTACAGGGGATGGATCTTTCGGTGCGGAGGAAGTCTTGTGCACCGAGGCGGCTTGTTTTGGCTTTTTAGCAATGTCTTTCACTGGGGAGGCAGCCGTCGTTTTCGGCTCCGAAGCTTTCCTCGGTTCCGGTATTGTTTTTGGATCCGATTACTTTTTCAAATCCGATGATTTTTTTCGGTTCCAGTGGAGTATTGGAATCCGAAGCGGGCTTGCTTAGTTGCGGCCTGGTTTTCGGTGCCGAAGGAGTAGTGGTGTTCTTCAGTGCCGATGGCTTGGATGTTGGGGCCGTTGTCTTTTTCGGTGCCGGTGTGTGTGCGCCGGCACCGTGTGAAGGTCGAATCGAGCTGAAGTCGCCTGAAGGCTTGGTTAGCTTCTTAGCCGGGCCCGAAGGTGGGGCAGTAGAAGCAGTTTGCCGGTGTGCACCCGAGCTGGAGGGCGAGGGTGTGACCGGGGCCTTCTGTGTCGAGGAGGGGTCGGGGTCGACGGTCTTACTTACGACCCGCTGCGCTGGAGTGATGTCCTCGACTTCGGAATCGTCATCTTCGGAGCTGCTGTCGACGTCGTGCTGTTCAGGGACATTGACGCCCTCCTCGAAGAGGTCGTCCGGAATCGGAGCTGAAGATCGTTGAGCTATTGTTCTCCTCGCTCTTCGCTCACGGATAGTCTTTTTGGAGTGGAAAGAGGCACAAGCTGAACTGTCTTTCGCCTCGTGCTCCGGAGAGAGACAGAGGTTGCACACCTCATGCAGGTCGGTGTGGGGAAACTTCGACCCACATTGAGGACACTTCTTAAATGGCGTCCTTTCCATGAGCTGGAGTTGCGGCCTAGGTAGGCCCGAAGGCCGTCGACGACGATCGGAATCGAGATTCTTGATGTTTGAAGATTAGCGTTGACTGGAAAGCGTTTGAAACTAAGTTTTGTAGTTTGGTGAGGATTGCGCGCCGAAGGAAATCGGTTCAAACACGGAGCGCTAGAAACACATCCGAGCCCGGTGGAGGAAAAAAACAATCTGGGGATGGAGCCGATGCCCATGCACAGTATCATCCTAAGGAGGAGTCACCTATCCCGTGACTCCGAAAGACTTTTCTACAACAAAACAAACTGCAAACATCCGGGCCCAACACTAGGTGGCCATCTATGCATAGTGTGTAATCTGCAGCTCATATGCCATGAACATTTCTTAATCGTGTATAATATACTCTGATTCGACTGTTTCGATACGGTTTGAAAGAAGATTTTTAATGTCCTTGCTGTGGTGTGGATGATGCTGGTTTTGCTCACGCGTCATGGTATTGCGCATGTGTATACCACTTTTGGATTACGATATTTAAAATCTTGGGAGATATCATGGGTTAGGTACTAGCATGCTCTCCTTTGCTGGCACTACTAGGATAGGATTGTGATGGTCCGAAGTCTTATCGGAAATTAGTGGCATTATGCCTATTGTTTTTTTTTTTTTGTAAAACAATTTTTATTGCAGGGTTATGTATAACATACAGTGCCACATTGAGGATCATCCAGTACAGAGTAAACGTTCACCGAGTGCTTTCCAGTTGTGTTGGACACAGCCATTTAGCCCTCATCCCGGAGGCAGGGCGGCGTCAATTCACAATACAGTACTCACTTCGGGCCGAGCCCGCCACTCCTGTCAACATTTAAGGTTCTCTACCCTCTGCTTTTAACCGTTTAATGTGTTGTGTCGCACTGATGGTCCAATAAAGACGTACTTGGTCCACTGCGGGAACCCCCAACAATGAACCCCCCTCCCATCCCTCCCCTCCCGGTGTCTGCGTCTGTGCTCGGTGCAATCATGTGTGCCTAAGTCGTGGGACTACGGAGTTATTGCGTTTTACTGTGTGTGTGCGTCCTGCAGAAGTGCTGCGGGCGTGACCATCACTGCTGGGGTTGTCGCGTCTTGGGTCTCCCCCTCTCCTACTTCTTCCATTGCGCTATCCCTTAGTGCCTGCACTAGCATTTCCCACGCCATTGCTGCTTCTTGCGCCTTGTCGTCTGAACTACGGCGAGCCATTTGGTAACGTATCGTGCTCTCCGCAGTCGCCCATTTCAGGAATTCATTCAGCCACCTCCTATGTGTCGGCCCCATTTTTGATTTCCATCCCTTGGTCAGCTCTCTCTTCGCTATGAGTAAGCCCATGTCTATGAACTTACTCGACAGTTTGGTCTTCTTCGTGTGAGGGAACCAATGTAAAATAGTGACCGCGCTGTCATAATGCAATTCCCTTTCTGTGACTGCGTTCAGGGTCTCTTCAATTTCCGTCCAATACTCTTGCAAACAGGGACAACGCCTTAACATATGGACTAGGTCAGCTGCTATTTGGTTGCATCTAGGGCATGCCGCGTCTGCTACGTGAAAGTACGCTGTGATTTCGGGGTGAGGTAAGCTCTGTGGAGGTGTAGAGGTGTATCAGTTGGAGGCGCGCGTTCCTAGTGCTCTTTCTGGCTCTCCGCACCAGCTGTGACCATGTCGTGTCTGGGATGTCTAAGTGCAGGTCCGCCTCCCATTTATTCTTAAGTGGTGTAAGTGGCAGTAGGGTTTCCGTGTGCATTCTGCGATAGAGGCACGTAACGGCTTTAAATGTTCCCGCCGCCATCATGGTATATTGGCACGCTAACGATGTTGTAGGCTCTATCAGGCCCCCCCCCCCCCCCCCCAGTGCGCCTGTATGGCTCTCACCACCGCCGCATGCAGTAGGTAGTCCCCCCTCGGAAGGTCATACCGCTCTTGCAAGGCCTGGTATGGGGACAACACCCCGTCCTCGTAGAGGTCACCCATCATCTGCAACCCTGCCTCTTCCCAGAGATGCAGTCCCGACCAGTCTCCGCCATGCGGGAGTGCCGTCACCATGCCCAGTGGGATTTCGGGAGCGTATGGGTGATCGGGTCCGACTAGCTTTTGCGAGCGGAGAGCCCCCGTAGAAATAGTTCTTGTTGCAAAGTGATATATGCTAGGACATGGCGGGGCGTGCCGTTCTCCCTCTCCTGTGCCGGGCCACGATACACTCTCGCTACTTCCTGCGTGAAGAATTGCAACTGAGCTGCTAAGTAGTAGAGCTCAAAATCCGGGACAGCCAGGCCCCCCCTCATCTTTAGGGCGGGTTAGCGTCGCTAGTGATATCCTGCGTCTGCCCGTTCCCCACAAAAAGGACACCAGCAGTGATTTCAAGTGTTTGAAGGTCGCTCCAGGTATCCACACGGGAAGGGTTCGGAAGAAATATAATAGTCGCGGCAGAGCCACCATTTTCAGAAGGGCAACTCGGCCCGCTGTCGAAAGGGGTAAAGTGGCCCAGAAGGACATACAACCCCTCAAGGCACGGATGCAGCGGCCTACGTTACCGTCTAGGAGGTCTGCCGGGTCATGGAAGATGTGCACCCCTAGGTAGCTCAGGCAGTGAGGTTCCCAGCGAAGGTTCGGGCGGAATGAAGGGCTTTCCTCCCCCTTCCGTAGCGGGAAGAGACAGGTTTTTGTCCAATTTACCCGCAGCCCCGATATATTGCAAAAACGCTCTAGTAGCCTCTCGGCACCCTCCACAGCCTCATCCGCATTGTCCAAAAAGAGGAGGAGGTCATCCGCATATAAGGAGATGTAATGGAGTTCTCCTCTGTGGACAAGCCCGTTGTAATAATCTCCCTTTCTAGCCATAGCCGCAAACACTGCAAGCGCAAACAGCAGGGGAGAAAGTGCACACCCCTGTCTGGTTCCCCGAGTCACTCCGTATTGGTCCGACACTAACGATCCGACCCTCACCCTTGCCCTCGCTGAGGAGTAGAGCACCTTCGTCCACCGTATGTATCCCTCTCATAGGCTAAACGCTTGCATCACTCTATATAGGTAGTTCCATTCTAGGCTGTCAAAGGCCTTTTCTATGTCGACCGCCAATACCAGGGGGGATCTCGCCTCAGGGGCGGAGTGTCCACCAGCCTAAGTAGTCTACGAATGTTGTGTGTAGTGTTTCTCGTGGGAATAAAACCTGATTGGTCTTTATGGACCAAATCTTGCATATGGGTTAGCAGCCTGGTGGCCAGCACCGTACTCAAAATTTTGTAGTCAGTCGTTAGCATAGATAAAGGCCTATAGGATGCAGGGTCCGTGCTCTCTCTACGTGGTTTCAATAAAGGGATCATTATGGCCTCGCTCATCGAGCGGGGGAGTCTGCCCACCTCCTTGGCCTCGTTATAAATCACCTGGAGTCTCGGGGCTAGTTGGTCTAAGTATCTCCGTAGAACTCAATGGGCAACCCATCCATCCCCGGCGTTTTATTACGCGCCATTCGCTTCACTGCTCCCCTTATTTCGGCCAAGTCAATTGGGCTTCCCAGGGCGTCAGCCTGTTCTTGCTCTAGGTGTGGGAGCTGCAGGTCGCTTAGAAAGGCATCCAGCGCTTCAGTGTGGTCACTTAGCTCAGTTCTATACAATCTCTCGTAGTATGACCTGAAACAGTCTAGTATTGCGGATTGTGTAGTATGGGTGTGACCCCCACTTCCCTGTAAGGCCAGAATCGGTTGACTATTCCAATTGGGGTTCGCTAGCCAGGCCAAGAGTGTTCCAGTTTTGTCCCCTTCAGAAAGAGTCTTCGTTAAGTATGTCTTATAATCGAAGCTACGAAGGCGCTCTACCTCCACTGCTACCGCCTCCCGCGCCCCACTCACTTTCTCCTGTAATTCAGGGTGATTAGGTCGGTCCAGTTCCACTACTCGTAGTGTGCGCTCAGCCTTTTCTAGGTCTTCTACCAATGTCTTGCGTACTCCTGCATATTTCCCAATACTGTGTCCTCTCACTACTATTTTAAATGCATCCCACTCTGCCGCCCTGGACGAGGCGGTACCCTCGTTCTCCACAAAATACTGGGTGATCCGCTCTCCCAGCTCGGCGCGGAAGGGCGGGTCATCCAATGTGTTCGGCTGCAGTCGCCATGTTGGGATTTTAGGAGGTTCAGTCATCCAGTCCAGCGTCAGGAGGAGCGGATTGTGGTCAGACAACGTACGTGCTAAGTATTCAGTCCGGGCCACCGCAGTAAGTACCGCAGGGGAGCACAGAAAGGAATCTAGGCGTACGTGTAGGTCATGTAGACTAGAGTAGAATGAGTAATCCCGCTCAGTGGGGTGCTGTGCGCGCCAGCAGTCGGTTAGGTCCCATGTACTCTGCCATTCAGACCAGCATTTCGCCAATCGGTGTACAGGGGAAGTGTGAAGCGGTGGGTGCGACCTATCTAGGGAAACATCCTCTACGGAGTTAAAGTCCCCTCCCATCAGCACAGGACCTGTGAAGTAGCTGGCAAGCACCCCGGAGAGTCTTGTAAAGTATGTTGCTTGATCCACATTTGGCGCATAAATGCTACAGAGCACTATGTGTCGGCCTCTAAGTAGTCCCTCGACCGCCACATACCTCCCGTCCGGGTCCTCTGTGTGCCTAGTCACCTGGAGGGGGATTCCCGCTCTAACCCAAATTAGCACTCCCCTAGCAAATGCAGAGTACGCAGTATAGAATAAGTGGCCCCCCCACCTACGCTGGAGCGCAATTCCCTCTTTTTTGGTTAAATGGGTCTCTTGTAGGAATGCTATATGCACTCCCCTGCGAACCAGGTACGAGTGGATTTTGTGTCTTCTCGCCATTGTATTTAAGCCCCGCACATTCCAGGACACACATTTCAACGGACCCACATTAGCCATTGTCCCATTGGAGGTAAAGTGGACCTCTAGTAGTTTGCATCCTGACCACAGACATGACCCCGATCCCTCCCTTCCCCAACCGACCCCTGACCCCCCCCCTCCCCAAACTGCTCCTAGAGTCTCCCCAACCTCTCCAGGCCCCCCCTCCTCCAGAACAGGACTTAACTTCAAAAGAGTCGCACCCAACAATTGAGCAACGTGCTCACAAATCCTCTAACCTGTAGTCAATGCTACGTTGGCCGTAAGGGCCTCGGGGTGCGCACACTAACCTCTGGAACATTTAGGTGCTGTCTCCTAACCCCCCGCCCTACAATATACTCCATGTCCCATAACATTTCAGTCTTACAGCGGTCTGCTCCAAAGTTCTCAGTAACTGCAGTAAACCCCCGCAGCTCAACCAGGTACCTTGTCGAGGGTTCAGCTCTCGATGATTTCTCCCGACGTCTGTGGCGTGACCTTCGGGCCTCTGGCTCCTCCCAGCTCTGAAAGTTCAGTGTCCGAGCCCGTACCCTGGCCCTCCGAGCCCGAGTCCCTCTCCGACTGGGTTAGTGCTGACCCGACACCTCCTTCACCGCCTGCAGTGCTGCTCTACGTTCATCCGCTGTTTGGAAGTCCGTCGGCCCTTTGGGGCCCCGACCGCGCCTTCTGTGTCGTCTCGATCGCCTGAGTGAATGTTCCTGGCGCTCCTCTTCAACCCGAAACCGAGCTCCATCCGTGCCAGCTTTGTAGGTGTCCCACCAGGCCCATGCGTCTGCTGACGTCGGGAAGAACAGGGTGTTCTCGTCCACCACTACTCGGAGTCTGGCCGGGAACAGCAGCGAGTATTGTATGCCTTCCGCGCGGAGCTCTTTGTTGATAGAGAGGAAGGAGGCGCGCAGTTTTTGGGTTTCGAACGTGTAGTCCGGGAACAGCTTTACTTTACTGTTGTCCACCTGGAACGGTCCCGCTTCCCTGGCTCGCTGCAACAGCCAGTCCCTGTCCTTGTAATGTAGCAGTTTTATGACCACTGGGCGAGGCGGGAGGCCCGGCTTCGGAGGTCTCGACGGCACTCGGTGCGCACGCTCCAGAGTGAAGAAGGGGGACAGGCCCTCCGGGGCCACCACCGACTGCAGCCATTCGTGTAGGTAGCTTACCATGTCCGTTCCCTCTTTTTTTTCCGGAAGGCCCGTGAGGCGCACGTTGTTCCGCCGACTGCGATTTTCGGCGTCTTCGGCTCTCCTTTCCAGGGTATGAATCCGGTCCAGCGCCTCCGTGAGCCTCCCTTCCAGCGACTTCTATGCTGGCACAATGTCCTTCAGGGTGGTCTCCGCTTCCTTGACTCTGTCCGTTAGTTTCGCGTGGTCAGCACGCAGGAGCCCCAGCCCAGCCGACACCTGCGCAATGTCGTGTGCAGGGCATCTTTCGTAGCGGCTATAGCCTCCAGGATCCTGTCCTGCATTTGTTGAAGGTCCGTTGCATGCTGCGTGGGGTCTTCGGGCGTTTCCGAAGCAGGACTTCCGTCCCCTTTGGGGCCTCTGGGCTTTCCCATGTCTCACCTGCGTCGTCGAGCTGAGTCCCAGGGATATGCAGCGGTGGTAAACTTCTCCCGCTTCGGACTGACCCCCCGTGTGTCAGCTAGGGGTCTCTTCCGCCCCCCTCTCCGGTAGCCCGGCCGTTGGGTCTCCCGTGGCTCAAAAGTCTTTCTCCTAGGCCCCATCTGCAAATTCGGGACCACCGCTATGGGAGCAGCCGGGCTCTTCGCTTAATGCTGAGTACAGGTGGATAGTAGTGGCACGCTCCCAAGTCGGTCTCTCTCCTCGGGGTGCGCGCCCCATGCAGGTCAGCAGGCTAGTTGGGTCCCCGGGCATACCCGTGAAGGTCGCCGTACGTCCCCGAACAAGGTAGTATCTCTATCTCTGCCCCAGGCACAGCACAGGTCCAGTTGTATTCGGCGGAAGTCGACGAGCTCCCTGCGTCCGGTATAGTGCGCAGAGAACTGCGCTTCTCAGCCAGGGTCAGTTACAGGGAAAACTCGCCTCCCAGGCTGGTAGTCAGGGCCCCAGCCGCCCTTCGAGACATGCAGGGGCGCTCGGTTTCAGGTGTTCAATGGGGCCGGGCCTCTGCAGGGTCGCCGCCGCCCAGGGTCGCCGCCGCCCAGGGCGCCGCGACAGGCGCGGCGGATCAGCAAAGCGCCGATTAGTTCCTCTCCGTGGTCCGGACCCCGTCAATGCCGCCCGAGGAAGCGGCCAGCGATAGAGATGGGGCCGCAGGCACCAACAGGGCAGGGCAGGCCCCCGAGCCGGGGCTCCGATCCCCACCCTCCGCAGTGGCGGAGCTCCACCGTCCCCGCACGGTCACAGCAGTCGGGCCGGCGGGATTCCAGTGGCCAGCCGCTTCCCGTCTCCTTGTCCTCCGCAGAGTCACCCTCCGTGACCGGTCGGGCCGTCCCCGCCGGGACCGCAGGCCCCAAAGCCGGGGCGTGGATTTTTGGTTCTCCGGGTGGGGCGGGGTCTCGCCGGATCTCTCTGTAGGCCGCTCTTTCCACCGGGCGCGCCGCAGGCGGGGGTCGGCAGCCCGCCCGAAGGACCCGGTCCGTGCTGCAGGGACCCGCCGGTCTCACTCAGTGCAGTCAGGCGCCGGGGAAGGAGCCCCTGGGATCGCTCGGCGCTCGGCTATTTGGGAGCCGCCATCTTGTTTGTCGGTGGCCCGGGCTCTCCGCAGCGTGCCGCTGCAGCAGCTCCACCAGCCCGAGGTTCTCACCGGAGCAGGCCGGTAATACTCAGGATCCACCCGATTTGTGTGGGGATCCCGGGTCTTAGAAAGGATTAATGGCGGATCGCCGGGCGGAGGGTCGGGAGCTTCGCTAGGCTGCGACCTTCCTCATCGGCTGCTAGCCATGCCCCCCTCATTATGCCTATTGTTAGCGTGGCGCAGAGTTGCAATGCACTGGATAAAGGGACCTTTACCAGCAGCAGCCGAGTGGCTAGCCGATAAGGCATATTGCAACACACACTCTGATGATTATTGTGATGATCTTATGCCCCCTCGTAGTCGCCCAAGAGATATATATGGCCCCTTAACGAACATATTTGCTCTGTCTGGGTTCTGATACCAAAGAGGAGGAGAATCAGGAAGCTGCCATATGACAGAATTGCAGTGTTTGTAACTCAAATTTTCTTTTTCAGCTACTTATTAGGAATGTGCAATATACTGCTCTGTAGAAGGAACGGGGGCAACTGTTGCTCTCGGTGTCCCTGGTATCATATGCTCTTTTGTGATTAGCTGCTGTCAATTGTGTTTTTACTGCAATTCTGATTCAGGATAATCGTATCATATATATTTCTTGACAGTCTGCTCATAATGCCGCCTCAATTTTTTTTATTTTAGTATTCAAAACGCCATCCAGCCAATATGTATTACACATTGTTTTTCTACTCACTGCCTATTCCGACACATGAAGTACTGAGCTATCTTTTTGGTATGCCAAGCACTTCGGTCTAATATGCTTCCATGTTGGACAAAGAACCTTCACAACTGGCTAATACAAAGTATAGCAGGCAGAAAAATAGTAACTTGTTTTTTTTGCCTCTAGGTGAGGTGAGGAATGCCAAATGGCAAAATCTTGCAGAGGAGAGTGCAAGTAGTGACAATATACATATTCGGTTATAAGAGGTATATCATTTGTTACTCACTTGTTTTCTCCTACAGGCTATCACGTTAAGGGGGACCAGAGACACCCCAAAAAGCACCAAGCGGAACAAGATAATACTGCCGTCTGCTTCTAGTGAAACGAACACCGGTTTATTCTGTGGTGCAAGAATGCTCATTGATATCACAAATAAAACTCAGAACTTATGAAACAAGATATTTCAATAAACCCTTTGGAGATTTAGCTAGATACAGTTCTTGATCCAAAATATTCATCTTTGTAGAAGAGACTTATTGCTGCCTATGTGACAATTTTTCTGTATACATTCTAAAACCTAGAATTTTAGTTGACTCAAATCGTGCCCATGTTCCCTAAGTCATACGTCCACTAACTTGGATTATGGTTGACTTGATTACTTTTGATTTTATTCAACAGCATTTTGAGAATACGTTCAGTTTTGCAATGCAGATTTTTCCAAAGGGACATTTCAGTACATAAATAGGCAAATACAGTTTGATGAATCATAGGCTCTTTTAAGATTCAATTTGAATGTATGCCTTGTGTGTGGATGAATGACCTGTGCTACCTTAATAATGGCATGCAGTGGCCATATATTGAACATAAACTGCATTGATTTGGGTTCTTCTGCATTTCAAATAGTGTTTTTGTGTAGCATGTGTGTGCGTAAATGCAGGTTTATCATTAAAGATGCATTTTAAACTTTTCTTTCCATGTTGAAGTGGCCAGAGTTTCAAGGCGATTCTACTGATGCAAGAACTGTAACAGAATAATGGAACACAAAGACAAACTACCGATTTATGTTTTTGCTCATAATGATCAAAGATAGCTTCAATCCTTTTTTGGACACTATGGGTCCTATTCACCAAGGTAAATTTACATGTGAGTAAATCTCCATGTCTAAACATACTCTCATACTTTGTAGTAAATGTACTATTATTGACCACTCACAATTTCAGAGTGTAAATTTAATATAAAGTATAAACGTACATGCCTCCATCCCCAGAAACAGGGGGTAGAGCCAAATTTACAAATATAAAGCTACTATTAGTAACTTTTCACAAGTAGGAGTTCTCAGCCACTTGGGCGGTGATCTCACTATGGTTAAGTATAGGAAAACTTAAAAAAGTTTATTAAACTTTTACAAAAATGAATAGAAATACTTTATGTGAAAAATTAATGTAAATGTAATCTTGTATTTTTAATGTAGAACATAATAAACAAAATGTTACTATACTATTAATTTAATTTTGAATTAAATATTTAATTAATTTAAATATATAAATCTAAATATATGAAAGTTTTATTTTGAAGATATATTTTTAAAAATACTACCTAAAGTAGAAGGCTTACACTTATACATTCAAAATTACAAACAAATTCTGCATGTAATTAATTTAATCAACTGAATGTTATTGTGTTAAAAAATATTTATATTTTTGTTCAAATAATGTAATTGTAAAAAAAAAAAAAAACATTTATATTAATTTAAATATATTAAAATAACTTTTTTTAAAGATGTATTAAAAAAATCCCACCTAAAGTAGAATGTTTAAACCTATTTATTATGCATTCAAAATGACAAACAAATTCTGCATGGAATTAATTTAATCAACAGAATGTAATCCTGCTCAAAAATATTTATATTTCTGTTTAAATTAAAAAACTATTACAATATTTTAAAATTAAATATGTATTTTTTCATTTATATATAATGGTTTTCTAACTTTAAATTCAATTTATAAATATGTCTAAATATATTTTAACAACATTTTCTATGGGACTTCTGTTTTAAGTCCCTGCCTCAATTATTTTCTAGAGGAGGGTGTAGCAGTACCAGTGGTTGGCCATCTGTGATGTTGGATTTACTGCCGTCTGGTACATTTACTACTGCTTAGGTCCTTTTTTGGCTTCAGAAGTGCAGTATGTCAATAGCAATCGACTTACTCTTTTGGGGGTGGGTGTCTGTCCCTCCTTAACCCTCCCTAAACCCTTGCTTACTCCTTCCCAAACTTCTCTCATTCATTACTAACTATTACCCATTGTCCAGGTACTCCCCCAGTCCCTTCTACATATACTACTAAGAAGTAAAACTTTCATGTGTGCAGATCTTTCCATAAAAAGACAGGAGATGTGGAGGTGCAGGTTTCCACTCACAGGTCTGTGAATTGCACTTTATAGTAAGGAGTAGAAAACAAGTTACTTACCTATAACTACAGTTATCCAGTATTGGTATCTTTCATAGATTCACATGCCTGAATCATTCCCCGTCGTCGAGGCGGGAGTCCCACGGTAATAATATATACAATAGCAGTGCCGTAGAAAATTATTTGTAGTAGGCTGAAAAGACTATAGGCCCAAAACTTAGCAGCCTATTTACCTCATTATGTAAAAAGAACTAAAAAGTAGTTCCAACCAATCAGCTGACAGCACCCTTTAGAACCTTCCCAACAGAGGCAGTTCTCCTCAGATTTTCCCAGCACAAGTAAGAAGTATGTATCCCTAATAAAGAACTACCCTGCCGGGGAGGAGGGTGGGTGCATGTGAATCTATGAAAGATACCAATACTGGATAACTGTAGTTACAGGTAAGTAACTTGTTTTCTTATCCAGTATTGGGGTATTTTCATAGATTCACATGCCTGAATCAGAATAGCAAGCAGTAACGTCATATCTGTCGTTAGCGGAAGGTGGGAGACAAACCTTAATTGTACATATCCCCCACACAACCGGAAGGTTATAGAGCACTAAAATGTAACTATACACATATGCAGAAGAACCTGCTTATACTATCGTTCATAATAAAGACAGCATTTGATAAACAGAACATTACAGTAAATCATACATATTTACATAACATCCATATAATGTAAGAGACCTTTGAAAAGTCTAACCTTAATGAAGAAGATGCTGCAGCACCGCGCAGATTAGACACGCCCTTCTTGCCCGCATACCTAGAGGCATGGAGCTTCCAAAGGCTTCTCCCCTTGAGGACCGAGTGCTAGACGGTCACATCCCAGAAAAGACCATCTCCCTGATATATAGGAAGCTTGTAAATAATATGGATGACCCATTGGGGAGTATTAGAACAGCGTGGGGAGCAGACGGATTGGAGTTAGATGATGAGGACTGGGTGGAGGCTGTCTCCTCCCCCAAAGTGGTTGCGGTTCAGATGAGGCTTAGGTTGGTGCAACTTAAGATCCTACATAGATTATATATCACAGGGCCTAGACTTGTACATATGGGGCACGCGGTGAGTGGAGACTGTAGGAGAGGTTGTGGAGAGCTGGTCACTTTCATGCACATCCTATGGCACTGTGAAGAGATACAGAATTATTGGGTGAAGGTACACGATGTGATCAAAGAAGTACTGGGGAAGGAGATACGGCCGGAAGCCTGGAGATGTATACTGAATGTATGGGAACCCACGGATTTGAATGGGTATCAGAAACAGTGGGTGACGTTGGCATGTATGGTGGCGAAGCGTAATATCGCTCAGTTTTGGGGAGCCAGCCAGACACCCCGGACTGCCAAGTGGGCCAAGGATCTAGACTGGTGTATGTTTAGAGAAAGGGCAGTCTATGTGGCTAGGGGTTGTCCGGAGAAGTGGGGGAAGATTTGGGGGGCCTGGAATAGTCATCGTGGTGATTTGTGTACACCCCCGACAAGACAAAGGGAAGTTGAAACACAGGACTCCACGTGATCCCAAAGTTTATGCATATTGTAATTTATGATTCTGTACGAATGACAAATCAAACCCCGCAATGATGTCATACGTTGATCACCTGATGCTAATGTTTCGTTTGTTTCTCTTCAATAAAAAGACAAAAAAATCTATCTATTTCTGAGGAGGTGGTTTACAGAGCGTTATGCACAGTGTCATTTTATCTCCATGTGATTGATACTGTCCAAAACAATGGATGAACGGGGCAGACGCAAACAGACAAGGTGAATGCCGTAAACCCAAAACTCATACTATGTATTTTGCAAACAAGAGGAATATAGTCAGCTGCCTTAAGCTAGAAAACACAATAGAAATAAGTAGCAGGAAACAACTTAGTGATCGCCAGAGACTTTGTAGGTAACAATTTCTTCTTTCGAATTATGGTGATAGCGAAAACTAACAAATGGCCTCATGAATGTTATTGTGTGGTTTGAAAAAGCATTGTTTAATGAAAAGGAGAGAAGGGTTGTCACTTACTTTTTAAGAGCATAAAGATAGAAGGTAAAATAAGTACAGTACCTCCAACTGGAATATCGCCTCTCATAGGCCTCAGCAATCAGGCCTTCTTCTGATGAAATTTCCTTCATCCTCTTCCAGGCGGGGCAGGTAATAATGTGATCCACGCGCTGACCCCAAGGGTCATACTGCTGAAGCTGAGGGAGATTCAACTCACACTCACGACCTAAAATGTCAATCTCTTGCGTCACACGTTTTCCGAACCGTTGCAGATCTTGGTCCACCTCCAAGAATATCTAAAAATAAACACAAATTTAAGAAAGCAGCATGGGAATGATAATAACATTTCAATTGTAGTTTAGAGAGGAGCCTATTTTCCTCTTGAGAAAAAACAGAAGCAGAGGTGAACAAAACTATTTGTAAGATATTTATTGGGATTCTGTGTTTCAGTAGGAAAGATGACTTCGGGGCTGATTACGATGGCGGAGGGACCGCCACCACCGGGCCGGCGGTGGAGGCCCCTCCGCCAACTGGCTCCCATTTCCCCTGGCCACATTAGGATGGCGGGGGGAAAATCGCTCATTGACCGCAGCTGTCACAAAGACCGCCCTCCACGCTTCCGCCACGGCAATCATCATAATTGCCTGGCGGAGCGGTCAGCATGTGTGAAATGGCGGCGGTGCCTAGCAGGCACCGTCCGCCAGATTACAAGGCTGGCGGAGGCTGGATTCTGAGGCCCGTTGTGGGCCCCCTCTGTGAGAGGGAATGGTCAATGTGCACTGGAGGGGTACCCGTGGTACCCCCTACATCTCCATTTACAAGGTGGCAGGCACCGCATGGTGCCTGCCACGTTGTGCATGGAAATAAATGCACTACGTGTCATTTATGCATTGCTAACGGTACTGCAGCCAGCAGCACCGTCCGCAATGTTCAGGGGCCTGGATGTGCCCACCATAGTGGCGGGCACATCTTAATACACTGGGCAGGACCGCTGCCTTACCAGCGCCCGGTCCCAGCTCCACAGCGATGGCGTGCCGACTGATGTCCGCCCGCCATCGTAACGAGCCCCTTAGTTACTGATTTAAAGTAAAGTCCTTTCACATGAGTTTTTTTCACTTAAACAAAATGTGTAATATTTTGATCCTCTAAAATTATCATCATTGGCCTAATGTGTTTTACTGCTGTTTAGAAGACAGATAGGTCCCCGTGGTATTCAACATCCATGTAGACTCTAGCTTCTTCACATACAGCAACCATGAAGGTGGAAGCAAATATGGATGCAGAATGAAACATTAAATTGTATAAGGGACATTGTATTCAGCAATTCATACAAACTGTCACTCACTTGCTGTTTTACATATAACATTAATTGAAAACATATCTTCCAAATGTGAACATTTTTAAAATCACTAACATGTTACTGGTGCTTTCCATCATGTGTATCTTCTTCATATTTAAAATCCTTTTTGAATAGTCTTGATAGATGAAGTAACTCTACAACAGCAGTATTAAAAAAATGTCACAGTGCTTGAGGGTTCTCCATTTTGAGCTGCCAATATCTAATGAATGCAGCCATTTGATGGATTGTAGGCTGCGGTTCATTAGAAATGTCACTCTTACAATCACCAGCCATGCAGGTCCATCATGGCATTTTTATGTTTTGGGCTCCTTTTATGACTTACCTAGATGCACATTTATTTGGTCTGCAATGCCTAATGCAATTACAGGCTAGCCTTTATGAGGCAGACATTAGAATTGTACCTTATTTGCAGTGTTGAACAAGTTACTTTTCACTGATAACGCCTTATCTGGTAGAGACTATCTAACTGCAAATTCCTTAGAATACTCTCCAGGGGTCAGAGTGATTCCGGATGTTTTTGACCAGTACCCCTCAGTGCCGTTATGTGGTGTCATTCGGCTCCACAATAGCGTCGGCCGTGGCGGAAATGACATGAGCAGTACCTAGAGAGTCTCTACCAGGTAAGGTGATACCAATGGTAAGTAACTTGTTCATCTGATAGAGATTTATAGCTGCAGATTCATTACCTTAGATTTGATACCCTAGCAATGCCTCACCAGAAGTAGGTCTGCGGAGCGGATTTAAACCAGGAAGTCCTGCATAACCAAACGGGCGAATTGCCAGGCAGTAGTGCTTGGTATACGTGTGCGGAGATGCTCCTGTTGCTGTCTGATAGATGTCCAGGTCATGCAGTGGTCACAGCCTTGGCTCTTGGTGGAATGAGCACGCAAGACCTCAGGGAGTTGCTTCTTGGCCAATACGTAGCAGTTCTTGTTATTTCTGCGATGGGTTTTGTGGTAGCATGAAAGTGGCGCTCATACAGTACAGGTAACCTTGTCCGATGTGGACGTGTGGGGAATAGGAGTATGTGGTGCTGCCAGGTCAGAGGTAGACCCAAAACCCCTGAAACAGGAGAAAGAGCAGAAGCTCATAACTCAATACAAATTAACACAGTCCTGGGCACACATGTATGATCATAAGTTTTTGGTACATTTGTAGATATTGAAGTGGTCGACACCGGTGGTTTCTTATAGGGTTGATTTTCATGACAATCCTCATAAAAATCAACCCTATAAGAAACCACCGGTGTCGACCACTTCATTATCTACAAATGTACCAAAAACTTATGATCATACATGTGTGCCCAGAAGTGTGTTAACGTAGCAGTTCTTGATGCAAAGAACTATCCATGAGTCTGTTTCTGCACAGCCTTACCTTTCTTGGTACCTACATGCCCAACGTAGATTTGATCGTTCATCCAGACTTTTGTGCAATCAAGGTAGAATGACAACGCTCTTTTGGGGTCCAGACAGTGAAGTATCTCCACCTCTTTGGAGGAGTGATGCAGAACGAAGCCGATGTTAGGGCCACTAGAAAGGCAGTTTTGATGGTCAGTAGCCAAAGAGGGAAATTGTGCAGCAGCTCAAAAAATACACACATCCAATAGTCGAAACAAGTTTAAATTCCTTTGGGGCATAATGAATGGGAAGAAACAAATGTTGCAGCCTTTGACGAACCTAGCCACAACAGGTAAAATGGACAAAGAAGGCTGGTCTGGCAATTACAAAAATGCGGAAATGGCTGATAAATAGCCTTTAAATCGTACCCAGGGCAGAACCTTGCTGGGCCAAAGATAGAACAGAAGAACCTGAGAAAGCGGTGTAGAAAGGGATCGATGTTCCCTGAAACACTTGATCCCACAAATTTATAACAGTGGCAGGCCTATACTGACTTTGTAGAGAGTCTCCTGGAAGCCAGAATAATATCACAGACTTCAGGCAGAAGGTCAAAAAGCCGTCAGCTGTCAGCTGTCACCCCATGAAGGTGAACAGTGTGCAGGTTCAGGTGCAAGATCCTCCCCTGTTAATGCGACAGACAATCCTCTTGGAGAGGCAACCTGATCGGGGACAGGTGCTCATGTTCTACTGCCATGGATACCAGACTCTTCGTGCCCAATCCGTAGCCACAAGAATAACTTGGACCTGGTAGTTCCTGATCTTATTGAGAACTCCGGGCAGGAGTGGTAAAGGCGGAAAAGTACACAGGAGGTCAGAGCTTCACTCGAGACAAAAAGTGTTTTCTGGTGAGAGCTCCTTTAGAAACTCTAGAGCAGAAACCTGCTGACATCGCGTGTCTCGGGGGTGGTGAACAGATCCAACCAAGGCTCACCCTACTCTTAAAGATTCCTTGCACCACCTCCGGGTGGAGATGTCATTCGTGACCGGCTAGAGATCTTCACCTGTGTTTGTTCACTCTTGCGTTTAGGGAGCCCGCTAGGTGTTGAACCACCAGGGAACTGCCCTGCCATTCCAGCCAAGTCTAGTGACGCAGTGCCTCTTGACGAAGGTTCTACAACCCCACCCTGTTTGTTGCCGATCCACGTGGAGGTAGTGCTTTCCATGAACACCTGCACCAGCCTTCCCTTGATCGAAGGAAGAAAGGCTTTAAATGCCAAAAGGATCAGCCAAAGCCCCAACATAAACCACTACTGCAGATCTTTCACAATCTCCTCTGAGATTTGGGCCATGCTGGACAGAGTCCCCTGATGCTGTGCCCCTAGGGACTTCAGGTCCCACTGCAGAGTCTGCATATGCCAACGGGTAAGTGTATTACAAGCACAATGCAGGAGACCATAGGGCCCAACAACCTCAGGGTCATTCTCATCAAAATTCAGGATTGAGGCTGAAACATCCATATCATAGCCCGAATATTCCGGACTCGCCGCTTGATTTCAAAACAGCTCTGATTAAAGGAAGCATCTGAGAGGGATTCAGGTGGGACTTTGGCAGGTTCCTAGTAAATCCCAGCAGGAGGCTCAACATAGTCTGGATGTTGGAGATGACTGTCTGTGGCAAGCCCGCCTTCAACAGACAATCGTCGAGGAAGGGAAATACTAGAACCCCTGAACTCCGCGAGTGAGCAACAACCACCACCATCACCTAGGTGAATACCTGAGGGAAACTGGTAAGGCCCAAATTTTGCACGGAAAACAGAAAGGGCTCTTGGCCCACCGTGAACAGCAGGCAATGTCAGTGGGAAGGCAGGATGTGGATATGTAAATATGCATCCTGCAAGTACATTGCCACCATCCAGTCTCTCAGGTCAAGGGCAGACAGAACTTGGGCGAGCATGAACATTTTGAATGTCAACTTTTTCAGAAAGGAGATTGAGAAGGCAAAGGTCTAGGATAGGGCAAAGGCCTCTGTCCTTTTTAGACACCAGTAAGTAGGGGGATAAGCAATCTCTACCTATTTCATTGCAAGGCTGGCGGAAGAGGACATCCTCTCGCCAAAGGTATCCAGCCTCTTTGATTTTTCTCTGAAATTTCTTTTGTGTCTACTTCTGAAAATTACAAATATTCCTTAAAAATCGTACCAACTACTAAAACGTAAATACTTACTTGTCTTGGGTAGAGACCCCAGTACTGAACCTAGGAGTCCAGTCCTGGATTACAAAAGTAACAAGAACCTACTTTACCTCTGACTTGAATTTCCTTCCATAGGATAACATTGCTAGTTTATCACTGAAAAGTTTCTGTGCCAATTTTTAAAATACCTTTATATTCTTTCAAAATTATTGCAATAACCAAAACGTTTTTACTAACCTGTTTTCAGCTTAGACCCCAGGACTGAATCTAGGATCCTGTCCTGGAGTTACAAAAGTAATCTATTAAGTAATCATCTGCATTTATGTAGAAAACCCCGTTGAGCTCAATGTTAAACTGTGTTTAGAATTGTGTTGCCTACTGCAACCACTGTACCTATTGTGCTTACAAAGTTTATTACCTTACTGCAAAGTAATTATCTGAGATCATTTATATTGAGAAAAGTATATTTTGATACCTGTTGGTTCTAAAAATAAAACTATATCTTTTGATATAAAAACAATTGGCCTGGAGTTCAGTACTTGAGTGTGTGAAAACGTTTGCTGACTGAGTGGGTACAACAAACGCTTTACACTGTCCTCTGGTACTGCCTTACTGCTCGACCAAGCCACCACTTTGGAGAGTAAGGTCAGCCCTGACTTTAACCTCTGGGGGTTGTGGTCTCTATACACACTGTACCTTACTTTGGTCCAGCACAAAATATAATCATTTTGCTTCTGTAGAATGGAAGGGAGGTTAGGCTAGACTGTTGCATATAATGACAGCTTTGTTTATGATTTATGGACTATTTGCTAAGCTAACCGTATCTGTGTCAGACATTTTCTTACTTGTTCTGGCACGTGTGCTGCATACTAGAGCACAATAGTTAAAACAAATATTTTAAGCATTTTCTCTAGTGTCTGTCAGAACATATTGTGGACTAGTAAGAGTGTGAGAGCGAAAGGTGTGTCTTGCAACCGTGATTCCTGAGAGGGTCGGGAGGGTTGGGCTCTGGGGTGTCTAATCACTTGTGCCTAGTGAGACACTAGAACTAATCTGTTCTGGGCTCATGGGTAGTCATGGGTACCAAGAAGATCTCTAGGTGGGTGGACCCCGTATGAAATGCTCTTTGGTATCAAGATGTTTGTTCCAGACATTGAAGGTCTAGATGTTGTGGCAGGTGCCACTAAATTTGACGTCGGTAACCACTGTGCCGCCTTACAGGTTCTACAAAAGTGTTGTGATACACTGGCAAGATCTCATTTGCCTTCCACTTCGCCACATGAAGCAGCTGTTCTGATTCTTGTTTCAGGCTGGCTGCCAAAAGTTGGTGATCTGGTTCATGAAAGGGTGGCGATCCAGAAATAATTTGGTCCCTCCTACTGTGCTCCTGTACCAGTGCTTGGTCTGCAGGGTACTTAAACTATGATTTTACCTCCTTTGTCTGGATACAAAGAAAATCGCTATGTTCATTCAACATGTCAAGTTACACCATATGGCCAATACTGAATAGTATGCCTCAGGCTGTCCAAGGACAGGATATTCCTTTACAGCCTGTGAGCTCCACTCTTTCTGATTCTCCCCAGCTGCCGGAGGGGGATGTCAAGCCTTCAGTGGACCCGATATCGGTTTTACCTTCTACACCCAATGGAAATCATTTATTCTGATCCAACAGGAGTCCTCTACGGGAGTACAAGCCTCAAATTCAAATTCAGAATCCCAGCCTCCGTTGTTTCAACTGAGTTCTTCTGGTTATTATATCTATCAAGACAATTTTTCTTCGGACATTTCTTCGTTGTCCTCAGTTTTATCCCCACCACCAGCGAAGATTTGCGTACTCATATCTTGGTCAAAACGCACTTATCTCGTTTGCACCTTGGACATATGCCTGGATTGTGTTTTTCATGATATTTCTGTTCATGTGGATTGGGTTTGTGACAGTTTTTTCTTTTTGATAAACGGGGTGTTGGCTCCACATTCATCCTAGCATAAAATGAAAAGAGAACCTTGTGAACATTTCAGCAGTCCCAGTCACTGATGGAATTGTATGGGATAAAGTACCTTTCGATGTATTTGGTCCTACAGAGACCCTACTGATATCATATGTATTCTGTGTTTCTATGGGCGATGTAACAATACCTGGGGTTCAATGAGATAATTGGGGCATAAATCCTGTAAATTTAATGTTTTCCGAATTACAATGTTACACTTTTTTTGATGCTGAAGAATTATATTTATAACTATGCCGATTTATTCTACTATCAACATTATGGTCATCACTTTCTGCACAAAACAAATGGAAAACGTCCCCACTTTAACTATACTCAATGGGAACACTGCCTAACTCCATCACAGGGTAGTTCCAATACACTTAAAATGAAGTACACTTATTTTACCAGTTATTATCTTTCTGATCCAGAATCATATTATTTTAAATGGCTTTACCATCTTTAAAAAAAAAACATGCTTCACCAGACTAAGTTGATTAATACCTCTCATTTTATTGACCAATTTGCCCTCAAAGGATACGATTATTGGAAAGATAATGCCGATTTGAAATCCATATGGGGTACTAAATCGTGGCAGGTCCAAGGGATTGAATCTTTATTTCGTGCATGTTTGATACCTGCTCAAATTACTTTTCTTAATGACACGGTTCAACAGACCACATGTCTAGAGTTAGCTGAGATTCAAGAATGTAATCTTCCCACTATTCCGTCCTTGGCCCTATTGGACAATTGGCAATCTTATACCAATTAATTTGCAGACTAGCAAAATGATACATTTAACTCCACTACTATATCCCCATCTGGATTGTCGGTATGGCATCTAAACATGAATGTTTACAGGGTTTACATTAACTAGATCTGATCCACGTTATCCATATTCCAACACAGTTACTACTTATACTATCGGTAAATTCAGGTCAACAATGGTTAGAATAGTCAACACTGTCAGCCGTGAAAGAGCATCTTTCACTTCTATCAGAAGACAAACCTTTCTGATTTCCTTTTGGGTCCTAAATCCCCTCGTTCTAAACGATTTGTTTATGCTGCATAAGATGAGCTTTGGAAATTGTCACACATGGAATCTGCTGTGCGTTTACGTCAAATTGATCAGGACAATTTAGACAAGGTGCTTGCTGTTGTCAGCAACAACATTAATACTTTATCATCTCATATTTACACCTTGGATAATATTGTGTCTTCTGTCATTGATATTGTACACAATGAAGTGTCTTACCTTATATCATGGTCAACATCAACTTAGATCTGTTATGTAATTTAGATGAATACTGTAGACTCTGAAAAGTGGGCACATACCTTGGCATTATCTCAATTGTAGCTCCCTATTTTGACCATTCAATTTAACACGTAAACAAAACAGCAATTAATGGCGATGAAAGATGTGAGTTATACCATGCTAGATATAGAAAAACTTGAACACCTTCCTTTCACTGTAGCGGAAAACTAATTCTGCAGTTTGGTGAATACACAGAATTACCTTCTTGTCCATCTTAATGTTTCAATTGACTGCCTGCATGAAACGCTTCCCTATAGGTAGATATGAACCCCTTGGGAGTAGTTACATACATGAGATATGGTCCTTGACTTTTACATATTGTTGTCAATGGAGTGATAGAGAGGTGTTTCTAACTGGAGAGCTATGTGATTCCACAGCTGGCTATTCCCTTGTCTGTCAAAAAGTAAAGATTTACGGTGCCTGTAATGTTTCTGCCCCTAATTTGGCTTGTAATTTGAAAGAACTCTGGGTACCGCTATTATTCCCACCATTACGTTGCTTTCATGACTGCTGCGGTCTGTGGGCGGGAATCCCATACATGGTATCTATTTCCCAGCTAGTTATTTGTTGCAACAATGTTCTCTTTAGGCCTCCAAACGAGAGTGTTAATAGTTTGTTGTGGCCTTTCATTCCAACCCTTAAAATCGATTTCAATAAGCTAAGCAGATTCAAAGCCCTATAGTTTCAACAAGAGGTGGCTCTCACTTCCTCATGCGAGACCTCCGAATTGCAGGTGGCAAGAATGTCAAGTGAAATACAATCATTACTGACACAAATCTCCCCCTACATTTTGGGGAATCGATTAATCAAATATTTAATGTGTTTGGCACTTGGAGGATTGGCACACTTTTTTTTTTTTAACTTGTGGGCTCTGGCCTCGTGACTTCTTTTCAAACTATTTTTGGAGTAATACCAGCTTTTATACATTTGATTTTTTCCAGCGTATTTGGAGGATTGCCGCTGCTGCTCTTCTTGATTTGTGGAATCTTTGAGCTGTTTTTCTATTCCACAATGGCTACTCCATCTGTAGTCGCACCTGGACAGGCATTGCTGCAGCTGTACCACGAGCAGATGCAACAATATTTTGGAATACATCCTCTTGATGCCGAATTTTGTCTGACCCTCCGATATATTTACTTCACCTGTGTGCAACCTGTGTTTCATTGTATCCGGTGCCTGTTTCAGTGGGCCCTGGATATCTGCCTGGCTAACCAATCTCCTGCTGCCCTGGATTTTGAACTGCCGACGAGTCCCTTAGTGGCCCATAACCAGATCTGTTCCTTGGGTACGCAGCTTGTATACAACATCGTGTTGGGGCTGGTGCCTGTAAACGTTCCCTGTGCATCGAGCACAGCATATCCTGGATCTCAGTTGCATAAAACTTCACACAGGTTCCCCTTGGAAGAGTCTATCGACAACTGGAAGCAAGGAGAATGTTTGTTGCTTTGACCTGCTCAATTGGATGACAGCTAATCCAATTTGGAAGGTTCTGATGTGTTGCTGGAATTGATGTTGTTCCATTTGGCATCCTATATCTTGGGTCCCGGTGATAAGTTGTGATTGGATATAATATTGTGCACAAATGTTACACCAAATTCAGCAAAACTTTGCTGAAGACACTTTTGCCCTGCAAACGCTTACGCACTTTGGTTCTGGTTATTCTGGATTTCTGCTGTCATTCAGTGCTGCAAGCCTTACCAAGAAGAGGGTATTATGAGTCCTGTGCAGGCCCATTGTCATTCTCCCATTGTCATTCTCCCTATGTTAGCATGAGCACGTTGCAGACTGCCCTTTGCTTTGCACAAGTTATTCTATGGGTATGTTTTACTTTGTACTGCACTGTCCTTTAACACAGAACACGCTGTTGCTTTTGCGTTCTGTTCTTTCCTGTGATTTAGTCTGAACATGTAGACAATGGTTGAACAACAATGTCCATTGTTATTCTGCTCTGGTTAAGCCCTAGCACCTAGAAAAAACACACAAATGCAATTGTTGTTTGGGAACAGGTATTTCTTGTCATATAGGTATGCACAGATAGGTAACACACACTTGGAGAGGGACCTTTCCAGGGAAAAGATTGAGAGAGTACTTGAGACGTAGAACTTTCATCTGTGTACACTGTGGTACGGGGTCTGCTGCCAACACCTAGAGATCGTCTGATATATAATCATTTTGCTTCTGTAGAGTAAAAGGAAGGTTAGGCTATACTGTTGCATATAATGACAGCATAGTTTATGATTAATGGACTACTTGCTATGCTAACCGTATCTGTGTTAGACATTTTCTTACTTGTTTTGGCACGTATCCTGCATACTAGAGCACGATAGTCAAATAAATATTTTAAGCATTTTCTCGTGTGTCTGTCAGAATTAATGTGGACTAGTAAGAGTGTGAGAGCGAAAGGGTGTGTCCTGCAACCGCGATTCCTGAGAGGGTCGGGAGTGTTGTGCTCTGGCGTGTCTAATCACTTATTCCTCTGTGAATGAGTAGGAGGGTAAGTGAGACACTGTAGCTAGTTGATCCCAGGCTCATGGGTACTCAGGTGGTCCCTGCCTACTAAGGTACCATAATCCCAAGCATAGTACTGTGACTCTGCAGAATCCCTGCAACAGTGTTAGTATCGAGAGTGGGTCTGCTGGGTTCCAGGTGCAATTGATAGCCTGTTTAGCTATGAGGGTACCCAGTCCCCACACCAGCGACCTTTACCCTCTGGCTCCTACCGCCCCCCAACTCTTCAAGCAGGCCAAGAAGAGGCATGAGCGGGTAAGAGTCTATGGGGATCTAGGATACTTGACAGTATGACAAATATCTCTCCCCAGTATTGGGCTATCACCGGGCAGAACCATATCAAATGGAAGAAGCCCGCCTCTTCCTCATTCCATATACAGGGATGTGCCAGTGTCAGATAGTTAATGTGGAGATATTTTGATTGAATTAGGCGAAGCCTGGAGGATACTGCCAGCTCTCTTGGGGCCATCAATGCATCCCTCAGTCATCTTCCTAAAGTGTTCCTACTCATCTCTCCAATCTGGCTTTCAGGGATATTATAAGGTTGGGTGAATTAATTACCAAGGATTTGTAAATGCAGGATATTCTCCTTTTCCCAGGGCCCCCATCAGTGTATGTGCTTTCAGGAATCTCCTTTAGGGAATCCCTAAGAGCTTTAAGGGCGTGTCAGAGTAGCAGGAATCTATAAAACTGTGAATGGTGCAGCCCAAAGTCAGCCTAAAAATCCTGGAAGGATTTCATGAGGAAGCCTCTCCATACATCCCCCAAGTGTGAAACTCTGATTAAGTCCCATTTACCAAAGCCCTCCACGCTAGACACCTGTCGCAGCAAGCGTCCTTTCCAAAGGGGGGTTTCATTAGTTAGTTTTCCATCCCACCTGGTCCAGTACAGTGAGTGTCTCAACACCCCACACAACATCTATAATGGATTTCCACCTCATGGCTAATACCTGGATACTGACACCAGATCTGCCCAACCTCGGTGTATCCAGCTATAGAGGATCACAAGTTGTAAAGCTCAGTAGTATAAACGCACATCAGCTGCAGCTATTTCTCCATCATTGGTGGATTGAGTGTACTTGCTACGTGCGGTGATTTGTCCGCCCAGAGGAAGAACTGCATTGTGGCCTGGAAATCTGCAAACCATTTTTGTGGGATTTGGAGTGGGAAATGTTGGAGAGTATATATCGAAATCTAAGCAGGATCATCATTTTAAAATGGCTCGATTTACACAAAATACTGAGTGGCAGGCGGGTCCATCGTCCTTCTTCATGTTAACCACGAGGGGCATTAAGTTCAGGGACAGGTTAAGTCCAGAAGCAGGGAGATGCAAATCCCCAGGTATTGAAAACTTAACTGACAGACAGGCACCCCAACACACCACTCTCCTTTCTCCACATCCCCGGTGATCAAGAACAGCAGGGATTTAGACCAATTAACTAGGAGTCCCAACATCTGACCATATATGTAAAGCATGGGTCCAGTGGTCTCAGGCAGAGACAGAAAGAGCAAGACGTCTTCGTCATCAAGGGCAATGCGGTCTTCCGGGCTGCGCCTCCCTTCTATACCCCACATCGGGTCGGTCCTGGGGGTTCGATAAGCATGGGATGCTTGCACCGTCCACTTCCGTATATAGTGTCTGGTGCTTTAGTGGGGTACGAAACACATTGATCCACATAGACCAGTGCTGGCAATCACTTTTGTGTAAAGTTTAAGCTTGCAGTTGATCAACGATTTGGGCTGGTAAGAGGGGCACTCCTCAAGTGGAAGACCATCCTTATGGAGGACAATAGTAGCCACATACTGGCTTTCCGGAAATTTATCTTTTTCAGTGGTCTCATTGTACATGGCCAGCAGTGGTGGCAGAAGTTGCGAAGTTAACTTTTAATAATATTCCACTGGTAAACCAGCCAGTCCCGGAATCCTCCCAATTTTCCTGTCCTTAAGAGCATGTTCCAGCTCTAACAGCGTAAAAGGCTGTTCCATTTCGGTACATCGCAGTGTAGATATTGATTTCAGTGGCAAATCCGCAAATAAGGGTGCTTATCACTCCTGAGGGGGTAGTTCACGGTGTACTTGTAGGGCCTGGTAATAGCCTTTGAAAGCACTGGATATCGCCTCTGCTTCTGTGAGTAACGGGAGATGGTCACCTAATCCCAGGAATAACTTGGTTGTTTGAACCAAGGGTTGCCAAACAATAAAGCAGTTTGCTAGATTTGACTCCCCATTCTTATAGACTGCTCATGGTGCCAGCCAACATTGGCGAGCCTCATCCAGGCGTAATTGGCACTGCATCGCTCTGCAAGCATTATCTAACGACTTTTAGTTTCACCCAGCTCAGTCTCTTTCTCTATGAGGGTCTCCACCTCCGTTTTGTGCTACTGTTTTACTCTCTCTCGCACTCCAAGGTGTGATTGGGCAATTTCCTGCATATAAGCCTTCCCAGCGCCAATGAATTCCGAGAGATTCCACTGAACCCTTGTTCTGTTCCAGGAATACTTTCAGTTCTTGTGACAAGAAGTGTGTGACCTTTTTACCTTCAAGGCACCAGACATTCAGATATCATATGGGGCGGGTTCCACAGTTCAGGCATTCTATCCACAGCATCACCCTAAAAACAGGGCTCAGCTCTGGGGGTGGAAAAGTCTCAGCAGCCAAGGTCATTTTATAATAGTTTGTTATTTAATAATTTTGTTAAGTTTTTATTGCTTGCCAAACGTACCTTATTTGTAGGATTTAGTGGTTCATTGATGTGTTACAGTCGTCTTTTGAAGTTCTGCAATCTGGTAGAATGAGGCGGTTCTGCTGCAATACTTTTTAGGGAGCATTTTGTTGTGCATTTTCGTTGCCTTTTCATACTGTTTGTTAATACGAAAAGTGTTTTTATTTGTTATTGTGTTAAGGTTTAATTTGATTGGGTGGTTGGGGACAAACATCATTTATGGTAAACACTGATTAGTGTTTTCGTAATTTAATGTATATTTTTACTTACTTATATATGTATATGCAAATTTAATTTAATAATCTCTGCTCTATTTAGAATTATGTTGATTTTCCGGTGTTTGATATTTTGTTTTTCGTGGTTAGGTTTCCTTATTTTTAATGTGCAGGTGATAATTATTTCTTTATTCACAATATTGTTGTATTTTAGATTTTTTTCACAATATCTTTGTCATCAATATGTGTGTGTATACAATTTAAGTATAAGGTCACAATATTTATGTTTACGTTTTTTTGGGGGCAATGCCTGTATAAGTCGATATTGTTTTTTTCTTAAAATAGTGTCATACCGCTGAAATGCACACTAGGTACCCTGATGAATGATTAATCAGGAAAAACTTTGCCTATTATTAAGACGTTATTTAGAATAAAGTGAAAATAAATGCATCACCACTGAAATTATTTGTCAAGGGTTAAAGAGGACTGTATAATGCTAGATGTGGATCAGACCAGTAAGTTGAGTGTGGTATCGTACTGCCAAGTAGAAAACATCCAATAAGAACAGAATACAGCGAAAGGCCCAATTAGATGGGTACCATCACCTAAGATTTTAATTGCTGTGGTAAAGAGAAAGACATAAAATACACCCCTCCACCACATCACTTAGAAATGTGGCTTATTGTCAGAACTCATCTCTGACAGTACATTACTCCAGAAAAAAATGATGTTTCTGATGCTGCAAGAAGGGTGCAGATCCACGAAGGATGAAATTGCCCAAAATATCCCTAAACATTTAGAAAAGCTTTGTACAGAAGGGAAGGTGCACCAAAATAAAATAAAGTTTATCCAAATGTATCCAGAAAATATCTTTATTGTCGTTGAAAATAAGAATTGGACATCAGCCAACGCGTTTTGTTCTACAGACGGAACTTTATTAGGGCTTTTAGTACTTTCTCCTTTTAAATCAATTCGAAGTTAATGTCCTTGTGCATGGTCTATATTCCAGAACCCCTAGATACGGGTCAGCTGCAGGCAGCGAGCCTCTCAATCCTTCTCCTGTGAAAGGAGAAACTCTACATGCCTTAAAAGAAATTTAGAAGAAAATGAACATACGTCTATTTTTCTGAAGATCAGGTGCAGCATGAATAATGCAAAGTAATCCTCCAGAATGCAGAGTTTTCAGCGCATTAATTACTATTGAGATTTCTGGATGTTTCCTATCTACACCCTTTAGGACATCCTTTGTTCAAAAACGCTGGCAGACTTTGCCTTTACTTAAATGTATGAGCCCTGATGAAGTTCCATCTGTGGAATGAAACTCGTTGGCTGATGTCCAATTCTTATTTTCAACGACAAAGATATTTTTTAGATACATTTGGATACAATTGACTTTATTGTGGTGCACCTTCCCTTCTGTACAAGGATTACGTATCTGGTTTCCAGTGGAGCAGAACTGCAGCAGGCTCTAGTAGTGGTTGCTCGATATTGACACCTATTTTTTTTTTTTTTTTTTTAAAACCTTTATTTATCGTAAGCACAGTACACAGCGTCTGCCTACAACCACTGCGGGCCGGCCGCTATGACAAACAATAACAGTTCAGGCCATCTTGCGCTGCGGAAATCCAAGAATAAGACCAATACGATGTAGCAATACAAGATAGCAGGAAAAGGAGGACGTAGGTTTCATTTTATAATTTTGCGGAAGTATCACAGAGTCAGGCCAGATAGCCAACAGGGCGAATCATACAGCAGGATAACCAATATTGAAACGACAATAATCAGGATACTGGCGGGAATTATCGCACGCAGGATACCCAAGCGCGGAGTTGCAGTACATAACATTCAGTGCCCACCCAAGAGATATAACATTGTAGGAGTTACAGTGCAGCCTGTCCACGTATAATAGGATACGAGATGGGTCATTCTATAGCAAAGATGGAAGGAGCCAGCGATAAGCAATAATATAAATCCCCACGCGAAGCTAGTCATGTAACAAGCGAATCGCCCTTAAATAAAAGGAGAAGTGGACAATAAAAACCAGGATATATAAGCATGCAATGGCTAAGCACGAGAGGCGATATCACATCCAAAGAATCAATAAACAATGCATTTAGACATGAGTACAAATTGTAAGATCCTACCCCAAAAGGCCGAACCTGACCCACAAAAGGACACTGTTCATCAAACTAAGCACTGGACAGGACAACAGCATGGAATTGAGCGCTTCGTTAAGAGAACATTAGGAAGACACAGCCTCAGAAAACAATCCCACCTAGTCACAGGGACCCGCTCACAATTCGAACAACGTTGACCGTATCATAGAACATACGAGGACACAAACAAAGAATCAGCCAAGGAACCCAAACCCCGGACTACAACCACAAATAACACACAAAAAGAAAGAATTATAAAAGGACGAAGAAAAGAAGAGAAAAGTGGGCCATAGAGACAAAGAAGAAAGAAACACACATCCCATCCCCACCCCCCACCCTGCATGCAGCGGAAGGCCACGGCCCACCCCCCCCATAGGCATGCCTGTCGCCCCAGAAAACCCGAAAAAGGGAAAAGAGAGGAGGAGGGCCCCAGCCCCAGACACGCCCCTCCCCCCACCCATCCTGAAAGAACACGCAAGCCCACCACGAAGGAGGGCAAACAGCAGCGTAGAATCATCCCAAGCACTCCAAGACATCATCAAAAGCCATGTCCCAGTCCGGTACCAATAACATCCAGCAAATACACCAATAGTTCAGGTTCAGCCTTGTCCGGTCCGAGCGAAGGTAGTAAGGCGCCGCACTGCGAGGGAGGGTAGGGTCAATGAGTCCACAGTCTCTCGTGGAACTAATGCAGCAGTAGGCAAAAATAAGAGGATCATTGCGATAGTGCGACGCCATGACACACCAGCAGGCGAGAACACGAAGGAAAGCAAATCGGGAGCGGTAGTAGGCAGCTGGAGGGTGAGAAATGCAGCAGAAACACAGGCGCGGCCATAGGATCCGACAAGTCCACTGTCCGGTCCCACACACTTCAAGGGGTTCCCAGCGTCGGCAGACCGGGGGGGGGCGGGCTCCGGATCAATACTTCGGTCGTCAACCATCGCACTACTCGTCGCCCCCCGCGGGCCATCAACGGGCATCCAGCGGCGGCTCAAAAGGGAGTGTAGGTCCGTGAGAGCCAGCAGGACGGTCTGCAGAGTAGGTGCCATCGCCACTCCACGGGTCACTGTAGTGCACATCTCGACCATGGACCCTCAGGGCAAAAGGAGAAAGCAAGCACCACCGGTAATCAATAAGCCATCCGCCACCCAGAACAAAGGAGCGGGGCACAGCAGGCACACTCAAGACCACGATCCCCCACCACAGTACAAGGAGCTGACATGGCCGTCCGATTTCTCCCATAGAACAGGATTGCAAGGAGATCCATCGGTCACCAGCAGCTCCCGAGATAGGGTGAAGCCTGGCCGCATTTCGGTGGGTGTAGCCGAGGGTACGGTCGATAGTAGGGACCGGCGGAAACCTTTGTCGAGGGGTGCCAGCGCCAATCCCCGACCAGCCGCTTCTGGCCGCGCCTAATCACAGGTCCCGGTCTGGGCAACCGGGCGAAGCCAGCCGGGCAGAGCCGATGTTGTGCAATCGCGCTCCGGATGCGGCAGCACTCGAGGACCCAGCCTACACAACGCAAGGGCCAGGAAGTTCGAGACGGTGTATCTCGGCCGTCAGAGGCGGATTCCGCGTCGGGACAACACAGTCGGGCTCCACGGACAGTCACACACACTTGTAGGCAATCGGGATGCAGGATCGACGGCAGGATGGCATGGGAGGCGAGGGCGCTCGGCGGAGCCGGGCGACTATGCGGCCATTTTGGCCGCCGTCTAGGCTCCTCCGACACCTATTTTTAAAGGAGGAGAGAGAACTAACCCATCAAACTATAGGTTAAAAGCACTCCTGGACGTTGAAGCCAAATATTATGCCACACTCATTCTAGAAGACCTGAAGGATTGGTCTGACAACCTCAACTTTATCCCGGTCAACCAGACAGGCTTCAGGCAAGGAATAGGGATGATAACAAACATCTTAGCTCTATCTCTAATAGCTAAAAAGTGTAAGCAGAGGAAACAACAACAGCAGCAGCATTTGATAGTGTTGATCGTCAGCTCCTGTGGAAAAAGTTACAAGCATGGGACATACCTGAAAGGCTACTAAAAGGCATACTGTTATTTTACTCTAATACCTGGTTGAGAATTAAGATAGGTGTTGGGTCCAGACTCTCAAGGAAGCTGATAACGACCAGAGGAATCAAGCAGGAGTGTGTTCTGGCCCCACATCTTTTCAACTTGTTCATGTCAGATCTATCACAGAGGCTAGACTGCATTAACTCTCACCTGCCGAAACTCGGCAAACTGGCACTCCCTTACCTTTCCTATGCCGACGACGTGGTGTTAATGAGTCAAACAAAGATCGGTCTTCAAAGAGTTTTAAATGAAACATCAGATTACATTTCAGCAAACAAACTTGAAATAAATACATCAAAGACGAAACCCCTGGTGATTGGCAGTCAGCGGAGATGTAAGCAGACAATCTGGCTTAACGGCTACCAACTTGAGGAAGTTAAAAAATATAAGTACTTGGGTTTCTATGTTGACAACACACAAAATCATTCAGAACAAAAAAAGTACACGATTCAGAGAGCCTGTGCCCTCATATTCGCATTCAGTCAACTGGCAAAAAAGTTGAAGGGTCCATCATTCCAACCATTGCTCGCACTAATGACGGCAAAAATCCTTCCATCGATAACGTATGCTAGCGCTGCGTTTCATGGAGCAGTCGGAGAGGCTTTAAACCAATTAACAGCATCCATTTATAAAAAAGTATTTCAGATGCAAAGGTCGGCCTCGCCGGCACAGGTCCGGCTTGAATTTGGCTTAATAAATGAAGAAATAGGGAGAATGTATGCAACTGTAAAAACCTGGTACCGGCTGAAACAAAATGCAGCCACATCACAAATTAATGAGGCCCTATGGACCGAAGTAAACGAGGACAGAAACTCTCCTTTTAATCAATACCTGTGTAAATCTCTCTCAATAACCTGTGCAACTGACTTATGGAACAAATACTGCTGTACCAGTCTTTCAAACAAGCTATAAACAAAGCAGCTAAATCCCATTCAGCACAAGCGGATAAAAACATCTTTAGGTTAAGGTCGCATGCTTGGATGGTGTTAAATAATTACAAGTCTCTTGCACCGGCATCATACCTGAATTTGACATTTTCAATTGACGTAAAAAAACAAATAATGACACTACGTTTTGGAAAATTACCATCCATAGCAGACCAGTCGACTTGGGTGCATTCTGGTCCTAAATCCTGCCTGCTCTGTGAACACTACAAAGAAGACTTCATCCACGTAATTTGCACTTGCAATAAACTTCAATCAATCAATCAATCGAGACTTTATTTCGGTTTTGATTCAAACCATAAAAGTACATAACAATATAGCATTTAAAAAATACATTATAAGAACGATAGTAAAGTGCCAGTAGTGCAAGGATCAGATATGTACATACAGTAAAAAAGATGACTCATGAGTGGTTTAAATCAACATGAAAACATCACTGATCTAAACAAATTTTGCAACTTTATACAAAGTTTTAAAAATTCGGTAACTTGAAGGATACTGTCCATATGCAAAAGTTGCAAGTTAAAATTGAGTCTTTTTAAAAGAGCAACCAAATAGCGTTTGCGAGGGTATTCATAAAAACTATATAAAAATATAAAATGCAGCAAATCCTGTGGAGACTTTCCGTCGCAGCCACAGGGCGCTGCAGATTTGTTAAAAATGTCACTTTTTGGTCTAATAAGCAGATGATGAAACAAATTCAACCTAAATCTGGTTAACAGAAATTTCTCATGAGAGGACAGTGAGCCAGACAAATATGGCTCCATTGATACACATGTTTGAAGCATGACAGATTTTCTTACAGTTGGTTTTAGAAGCTCCACACGTTCCCTTTGTGAACTCCTGTCCATGAAGAAAGCCAGTTTGATCGCCTTCACATCCCCTTTAACAATCCTATTTGGGGAATCAAACAATTCCAGGCGACCAAGCCGGGAAAAACTAGATTTCAAATACTTTAACCATGGAGTGTCCAGTGCTTTGTCCTGAGATAAGAAATCTTTCATAATCAGATGAGTCAGTGGTATTTCCTCATTTAGCCACAAGTTTAGCCAACATGTCAGAGGACGTAGGGAAAAAATGTCACATAAGTATTGTTCCCCCCCAACTCATCATGAACAGCATAGTTTGAGGTGCCAGCTGGGACACACAATAGGCGCTTCATAAAAGTATTTTCGGCAGTCTGCAACTGCACCCCACTGACATATCCCCACAATTCACTGCCATAGACAGCAGTGGCCACTGATTTTGCGTTATAATTTCATCATGGCACTAGTAGTTTTTTTTCCTAGTTTGGCCGCAAAGTTAAAGATCGAGGCATTCACCCTAGCCAATTCACCTTTCTTCTTGGCAAGATGAGGCCCCCAACTGAGCTTATTGTCAAAAGTAACCCCAAGATACGTAAATGATTTTGTTACAGGGATCACTACATCATCTAACTTAAACAGGAAATTTCTGCTTGGCTTTTGACCAACCTGCATTATAAATGATTTAGAATTGTTGATTAGTAAATCTCTGTCAGACATAAACGTTTTAAAAGCATTAAGTAAAGTTTGCAGTCCCCTCTCAGTTCTAGAAATTAGAACCGCATCATCTGCGTATAAAAGAACAGGAATACCCCGCCTGCCAACTCTAGGACAGTCCGCATGTATGTTCTGCAGGTCACTGTCTAAATCATTGATATAAAAATTTAAAAGAAAGGGGGCAAGGATACAGCCTTGACGCACACCCTTTCTAATAGCAAAGTTACTGGTTACGCCCAGATCCTGAGAGTACCTTACATTGGCACTGGTATTACTATGTAGGTCTTCAAGGAAGTTAACAATCCCAGTATCAACCCCCCTTTCCCTCATGGACTGCCAGAGCCTTCCCCTGTTGACACAATCGAAGGCGGATGACAAATCCATGAAGGCAAGGTGTATTGTTCCCCTCCTTGCTACAGTGTACTTGCTTAAAATTAAGAAAAGATTAAGGGACTGTGTTATAGTTGAGCGCCCACCGCAGAAGCCATACTGAGCAATGGACATGATGTTATTTGTAGTTGCCCAGTCGGACAGTTTCTGCAGTATTATTCTTCCTGCTATTTTGACCGTAGAATCTATTAATGATATTGGCCTATAGCAGAGTGGGCTGCCCCTATCCCCTTTCTTAAAGACCGGGACAATTGTGGAAACCCCCCATGAAAATGGGCAGCCCACTGACTCAGCCACATTGAAGACCGCCTCCAAGATGGGTGCCCAAAAACTAGGATCTGATCTATACAAATCAGGCGGAATCCCATCCGGACCCGGCGCTTTCCCAGCTGTCAGACCTGATATTCCATCCAGAATCTCACCTCTTTCAAATTTAATAACACTATCCCTTTTGCAGGGTGGATAATTGGGGATTTCTGACTGCGTGCAACTATATAGGCTTTTAAAGTGGTTTACCCACTCATCCTCAGTTATGCAACATTCCAGGCCATCCCCAGGGACCTGTAGCAGGAAAGGTTTATTTACCAGGGCCCAAAATCTGGAACTACACTTTAAGGTATCAGGGTCAAGGATCTCGGACCAAGCTTCTTGTCTTAGGGTATCCTTGCGCGTAGCAATAACAGATTTATAATTTTTCCTACATTCTTGCACAGTAGATTTAACTCTGGGAATTGCAATAAACTTCACAATGAACGAGCTATTCTGCTCAAACAAAGTTTTAATGTGAGAGGCATTAGGTCCTGTAGAGCTGCTATAATTGCGTGCCTAAATCCTTCAGACCCACAACTGAACGGCAGACTGATCAAATTCCTCAAAGCCTTTTTAAAGCTTTGTTAAAAGGGTCAGAATTCGGGCAAAAGAAAAATGGACAAACCCATGGTTATTGAATTTTAACAATGATATTTTATGAGTGTATAGTAGCAACAAAATGGATATATTGTTTAATTCTTTTTTTTAACCTGTTTTGTATAACATAATGCTTTTATATTGTTATGGTTTTAATTAACTAAACAATAAACATTTACTTACCTACTTCCTAAAAGTGGTTGCACAAGCCTCTTATTGCTTACAAATACTTGGGATGTGAGGTGCTGAACCTTGGTCAGCCGCGGATTGGAGTGTTTTTGTTACAGTTAGAAAAGCTAATAACTAGGTGCATTCACTATTTTCTTGCTACACCAGAAAACCACACACCACAACTTTCAAAATTCTCACTTGAAGTGTACCCACAGTTGTACGAACCTTGGGAGGAAGGTGTCTTTTCAGAAATCCTTGAAGTAAAGTATCTTCAAGGTACTGGTTTCCAAGATGTGGTTTCTCTTGAAAAAATGTCCCGATGCGTGTCCTGATAAAGGGTACCTTCAACTCTTCTGAAACAGCAGTGTTCAGTGGCTCTAGTTCTTGAATGGGAGCCCAAGAGGTCCCACTTCTTATCTGGCTCGCTAAACGCCAAGGCTTTCTGTTACAAGGCAAGATTTTCTTTGGTGACATGTAATTGATAATACAAATCCTGAAAGAAAAGAAAACATGTAAAAGGTGCCGAATAATAATTTTAGAGTGTTCAGAGGTACTCTTTAACACTCCTGTAGTGGTCAATGAACTGGAGTTTAGATGCAGTACTGTGAGCAAGCCAAACAAACCAACGGTTGCTGTTTATAGGGTAAGACTCGGTACCTATAACACGAAGTTTTGTTATTCTACATAAACAGTCCTACTAGATTTGTAGAAACTGTATAACATGGTGCCACCAATGTTTAAAATTATGGTACCTATTTAATGTGCCTCCTGAGTAGTTTACTTGTGTGTGCTTAATGCACGTTTAATACCTTTATAACAAGACGTTCGTTGTAATAAGGGTTTCATCCTCATTCAGCTTGATAGGAAGCACCTATTTATGTCTGTAGGTTAACCAAGCTGGATTGTTTACAAGGATTTCCCCCCTATAGTGTTTCCCTTCCACTGAATTCCATTTGTTAACAATGGTGCTTGCAGTTATTCCTCTTAATTGCATACAAGCAGTAACTTCACATTTAACTAGACATGGGCTCACCAATGGTGGTGGTGAAGTTACCTTTGTGGTTGAGGCACTCGAAGCATACAGATGTGAAGTTTTTTATTCCTGGGTAGATTTTCCAGCACTTGATACCCAAACACACATATTTCGCACATACACTGAGGCTGCAGCTCCAGCTGCATATAGACCGCATGAATATTTAGAAATACCACAAACTTACCAGGAACATCAAAATTGGTAGTTCACGATGTTATGACTGGGCCCTCTCTGTAATGAGGGGGCAACCTGGCCAGTCTTAGCAGGCTATACACCTTATCCTAATGAACAGACATTACAGCAGTGTGAGACACTTGCACTTTTAAACCAATTGGCTATACTGTATCAACGTCCGATGCGGTATGTTCTGTTAACAATCACTACTGCCCCAGCAAGCGCTCCTCAAGCTGGACATGCTCATCTAGCTAAGCCTGCAATTAGTCCTATTACAATACATGCCATCATGGGTTAAGTCACTACCAAACAGGAGGAATTTCCGTTTTAGGTTGTCACAAAAACAAATCAGCTTGGGACAGTATTTCCCCATACGGGGCACTATGATCAATGTAGAATTCTCACTATGTGTCTTCCACTTGGCATGGTTCCTCAAATTGAGGAGTGTAACATGTGGGGTACTGTTTTTTTTGCAGAAATATATACCATCACCCACAGTACTTCGTCAATTGCTGTTTTACCTGAAGTCCTTAAACTGATTCAGGCAGAACATGGAGTAGCCCCTGCCCAAGATTTGGGGAGGAAACTCATTGGCAGGTTTGTCACAGTGTCCTCAGTTATTTAAGTAATATTAGTGGGGAGGCAGTCTCTTTGGCGATTTACTAGTGGCTCACTACAGTTCCACCAGCAGACAAGAGATGTGAGCTTCCTAAAATTATTTCTGAAATCTATAGATCTATAAGTTGAGACAGCTTGGGAACCATGCATAATAAACCGGCCTTTAAAGGCAATTCTGATGCTGAAATTACCAAGCACACACCAGTGTCGTCAAAAAACGCTGGGATAAAAATGAAACAAAAACACAAACTGGATCTCCATAACCAGTCTTATGAAAAACGTTACAATTTACGTAACTGTGATACACTTTAACAGCCTGATAGGTATCAATATTCTGATACACATCATTCTCATTCCTTTCAGTACTCGACAGCCAAATGGTCAAAGAGAGGGGAACGAGGCGACCGCACACAGCAGGATTATGCGAAACCGCAGACGGACTCGCAGCCCTCTTCTGTCTTCATCATACAAAAGGAAGAGAAACTTGAGCAATAAAAAACACAATTTAAAAAGAAAAGTGGCCATAAATGTTGCTAAATATGCAACAAATACTCAGAACCTTTTTCAGAAGACTGCTCGACAGCACAGCAGAAGTCACCATAGTTCACCAGACTCTTCAAATGTTTCTGGTGGTGAGACCGACTAATCACTACATGCATGTAGAAACTCCAGATCAGCTGCTCCTAATAGACTATATGAGCTAGACTTTACAGATTGAGGGTGACAGACTGCGTACTAATAAAGTATGATTCTGCCAGAATTAACTAATGCATACTACATTCTTCAAGCTGAGGCACATTGGCCACCTGAGTTTGTAAGAAAGCCCCAAAAAGTAGAGGATGTAATCATGCCTTCTTTTTCTGTTATTGTCCCAAGGAAGTTAAAATAGCATATGCTATACTGTGCTTAAACCAGATAGTTCCTATAGTTGACCTTGGACTACAGACAATTAAACAGTCACACACAGTACAACATTCTCACAACACAGGTTTCATAAACAACATTTTTCCTGTAAAATACAAAACTACATTGAACATTTCCAACGTTTTTTTCCAGTCAAAATATAGCGCCAGAAAAATGTGACTTGATGGCTCTCACAGTGCTCGGGGCCCAGAGAAGGTATATCAACAGTCCAGGACTGTTTACTGCTCATGTAACTTCAATTTTGCAAGAAACTGACCCAGAAGAGTTATCATATGCGGATGACATTAACCTCACAAATGATGATCTAAACACACTTTTGGCCAGAGTGGATCACACAATACTGGGATTTGCTGAACATGGAAATATTACATTTCCCAGAATCTAAAATTGCCTTTCTCCATGTCCTGTTTCTGAGATACAAATTATCAAATGGAGTAAAAAGCCTAGCACCATATTTCCTAGAGGAATGTGCTCTCTTACAGTCGCCCAATACCAAGAAAAGCTTCAATCACTTTTGGGTTTTTAACTTTGTGTAGAAGATACATACTAAACTATGCACAATGGGTTAATCCATTGTATGACTTAATTCATCCTGATTTTTCTAATAAGCATTGGACTGATGAACACGCTTCTATTCTCTGTAACTTGCAGACAGACATGCTTGAGTCTGTACACTTACATACTTGTGTTAACACTACCAACTCAGTAATCTGCACAGTTGCGAGTTCCACTGGTTTCACATGTTTTATTAAATGAATGTAAATCAGTGCTAATTGCATATAAATCACACTTATATTCTAATGCTGAAATGTGTTTTGCACCCACTGGAAAAATAATATGACTGCTATCAGACTGCTATTCTAAAGGAGCATCCTTAAGCTCAGAAGAAACGCATAAATGTTGTATCTCCTATTCCAGCCTTAGAGGCTATCACCAAAGCTAGCTAACCTAATGTGAAAGCTTTACATTTAAGATGGATCCAGTGGGCCACTTCCTTAACAACTACTGATGTAGATATTTTTTACCCTACTTTACAAACACAGGAATACCTCCAGTACAAGCAAGAATACCCAGCGTCTAGTGACATTTTGCCGGTATGATTTTATAATCTATACTGATTGATCACCACAGCCCCCAGTTGGTACCAAGTACAAATACTCAGCAACATGATTAGGGTGAAGGGTGTCATGAAAGATTATGTATTTCAGGCACAAAAACTTATTTAGAAACTTTCGGTGACTGTACAGCCCGACTGGTTGAATTTAAAGCTTTGGTTCTGGCTTTGCAGAATACAGATCCTGAATTCCCCACACTTATAGTGTGTGATTCCTATTTCTATGTCTAGGCCTTTAAAGATAATTTACCTTATTGGCACTTGAAAGGATTTACTGATTCTAAAAGAAAGGCTATCAAACATAAGTTGCTTTGGGGAAAGGAGGAGCTAGCTAACCTAACGTGAAAGCCTTACATTTTAGATGGATCCAGTGGGCCACTTCCTTAACAACTACTGATGTAGATTATATTTAGGCTTTCCTGTTTTCAGTTTCTATTTTTGGTAAATTCTGGTGGGGTTTTTTCAGTGTTTTCAATATCTTAAAACACAGTTGTTATCAGTGGTTACACATTTTCGCGCCACTAAAAACAACAGAAAAAGTGTTTTTCCGGTGTTTATGGAACGTTTTGCTTTTATTATTGCTTGCTTTCTTCTCTGAAAGAACATGGTATATAGACAGTGTACTTATAGTGTATATGAGGTTCAAATAGATTTTTGCAAATTAATCTTATTGTAGTACACCATACAATACTTCTTCGGTGAGTCTTTGGGTCATGTGCGCTCGCTCTTTCCTTCCCATGTAAACTTCTGTGAAAGGGCCCTCTCAGCATTCTTATTCCATTGGGCTGAGAACCATCAGCTAAGGGACACAGTTGGGATGACTCTTTCTTTGATGCCACATAAAGCACGAAATGGTAAATATTTGCGTTTTAGTTCCTGTACATTAGAAACCAGTGCACCAGAATGGACTAGAAAGTGGATAGCATCCCTCATTAACTCTTAAGATTGTAAAGATGCTCAGCATACCATCTAACAAGTGGCAAGGATCTACTACAGGGAATCACTTCAGCTCGGGTATCAATTTTGACAGGTCATCACACAACTTTTTTATATACGTAGCTGAATCACTGCAAATACAAACAATATCACTCCAATCTTTGTTGAACTTGGAAAGAAACTTTTTTGCAGAGCATTACAAGTGACACTGCGTTCCATGTTTTCCAAAAGTCTGGTGTCATGTTTTCACCACTATCCCAGATGATTGGTGATATATATACTTGTCACTATACCTTGCATTGAATTTTTAAAGCCTTATGTGTTGGCTATTCACGTACTATCAATACTGACCCACTAGAAACTATGGTCTGATGTATTAAGGGTTTTTACCCATTCTCTGTGGGTAAATGTGATGACACATATTAGGAAAGATTTTGATGAAACCAGACATTTTACCTTTCGGTGAAAGAATCAAATGCAGCCAAAATATCAAATATGAGTTTGATATTTCCTGATTCTCTATAGTTTATAAAATAATTAAACTAGACCTAAAACATGAAACTAAACCCTGCATCTTTAGACCAAAGGCAACAAAACCGAAAAAGTAAAAGGAAGAAGAGACAATATTTTAGTGGCATCCCTAAAGAACAAAACTCAGGCAGAATAATGTTAGCCAGTCTTTCTTACTGCTACTTGTATAACAAAGTTACATTGTATTGACCCCTTCAGGAAGAAAAAAATGACTTTCACTCTCTTTTTCCTTTCTTTGAATGGCATTTAGGTTGTAGTTGTCCAGGTGTTTTTTCAGTGTTTATATGTTTTCACCGGTGAGGGCTATTTTTCTTTCAGTGGGGTTTTATCAGTTATTATAGGTTTAAACCTAAAACCCCACAGCCTAATTATATTTTTGACACTACTTTACAAACACAGGAATACCTCCAGTACAAGCAAAAATACCCAGCGTCTAGTAACATTTTTCCTCTAGATCGGTATGATTTTATAATCTATACTGATGGATCACCCCAGCCCCAAGTTGGTACAAAGTACAAATACTCAGCAACATGATTAGGGTGAAGGGTGTCATGAAAGATGGTGTATTTCAGGCACAAAAACGTATTTAGAAAATTTAGGTGACTGTACCGACCGACTGGTTGAATTGAAAGCTTTGGTTCTGGGTTTGCAGAATACAGATACTGAATTCCCCACACTTCTAGTGTGTGATTCCTATTTCTATGTACAGGCCTTTAATGATAATTTACCTTATTGGCACTTGAAAGGATTCACTGATTCTAAAATGAAGGCTATCAAGCATAAGTTGCTTTGGGGAAAGGAGGTATATAAGGATGCTTTGACCTCGGCATGTTATTCATTCATGGAGTCATCAACGTGTTGTTATTTGTGTTGCAGTGAATTGGCTGATGAATCTGCCAAGGAAGCTGTTCAAACAGTTTTGGGAGCTGCGATTACTAGTTCACATATAAGAATAGATAAAGACATACTGGCTGCGGTTGCTGGTTCGCTAGTGGCAAGCCCCTACCTAAAGGCTATTCAGCAAAATACTTCTATCTATTGAGTCCTCAAAATATCCTCTTAGCCTGCATTCCTGGAGTGGGTGATCAAGTGACACCCATCGGGGATTGCAGGATAGATTAAATAATATTTGCTCATGAGGGATAAGCGTCTGACCATGCTAGTATGGCAACTACAGTTTCTTTACTACGGAAACACTACTGGCAGCAGGGTCTTCACAAACAGACTACAAACGTAGTCCTTGCCTGTGAAATTTGTCAAATAATTAAAAGTTCCACCATTCCACGCCCACCGCAGACAACTTTTTTTAGTTTCAAATAAGCCATTACAAACTTTCTGTATAGATTATTGCAGACCACTCCATTCGGATGCTGCCTTTAAATCTTAGTGGCTGGTGATTCTTGTTCTCGATTTCTATGGGTGTGGCCACAGCGATAAGCCAGAGCTTGAACTGTTATTAAATATTTTTAAGACTTTACCGGCACACATGTAGTAGCAGCATTCCACTTTGACCAGGGCCCGCACTTTGCCTCTAGGGAGTACTGGGATACTGTGGGAGTTGCTGTGCAAAATTCCGCCTCCTATCATCCTGAGGGACATTTGATAGTGAAACAGAAGACCATGACTTAAAGCAGTCTTTTACAGCTACACTATTAGGTTCAGGTCGTAATTGGATCCATCACCTGAATGGAGTCCAGAGAGCATTAAATACTCTGCCTAGGAGGAGCCACGCCAGCGACTAAGATGGCCGCCTAGGGACTCTGCTCCGCCGACCTTCCTCTGCAGATAATCTATCCTGGCTAACATCCTGAGCCCCAGCCCCACTCCCTCGTAGGGGAGTTGGAGCGACGCCCGTGGGTATGATTGAGCCCCCTCCGAGCTCTGGTGACGAAGCGGCGCCATTGGGGAAATCATGGCCTGTTCCTCCGAGAAGCCGGGGCCTCGGGTGGTGACGCGGCCGCCGGCGAGTGTGTCAACATCGGCCGCCGCGGACCGGATGCAGACGGTCCGATCTTCTGCAGTGCGGTGACCCGCCCGGAATCAGCGGTGAACCCTGGATTAAGGAAGCGCTGGATGGCGGAGGCAAATGAGCTAGCAACGGAGCACGTTGATTGACATGTGGGGGCGCTCCCGAGTGAACCGCCGATCGAGACACTCTACCCTTCAGGCGGCCTGGTAGTCACCGTGCTCCTGGTGCCTGGATCGGACAGATTTGTGCCTCGCGGTTCGCCCCCCCTCTTCCCCCTGAAGGCACGGGGAGCGCTCGATCGGAGCCTATGGAGGTTTCGCGGTGATGCCCAGGACTGGCTTCGGTGATTTGATTGCGAAATAGCCCCGGGGAGCTGAGATTGCGGCGCTTCCTGTGGGGGTGTGTGAGGCCATCAGTGGCTTGGGGGGCCATCCAGGAAGAACAATCAACGACGCTGGCCTTGAGGGTGGCCCTTGCCTGCGTCCTGGAGGTGACCGGGCACCGGAGCACATCTCGGGAGCTTGCCCCTGGTAGCACCTGGTATGTAAGACACCTGATTCACCAGATACAATCGGGGAGAACTGTGGGGTGCCGCTGAAGTATTGCTGGGAGCAAATGGAGGCCGCCCGGGGGGGCTCTGGCGCCGCCGGCTGACGCCTTGAGGAGTTCCAGACGGGGACACCCGCCATATTATAGGCCTTGTGCAATGGTGGATCCTACCATGAGGTGATAGCCGTTGCGTCTGAAGCTGCGAAAACTCTGTCGGTGGAGAAGATTTGACATGGGTTGGATCCCCACGGCCACTCTGCGCCCCCGCGAGAATTAGACATTTTGAATGAGATGGTCCGGATCGAGTGACCGGAGACGATCGTGCAGGAGCTGGTGAAGTGAGATCTGAGACTGCCCTGTGCTGGTTTTGGGGCAGGCGGTGACGTTGCGACTCTGACGACGGTGGGGAGAGGTGAAGCCTGATATCGGACGTTGAGATAGCGACATAGGTTGACCTGGATAAGTCCCTGTCAAAATCCACTAGGGGGGTCAGAACCATCCAATCCAATAAACTGGATCGCTATACTCAGCCCAGAGGATCGCCTGTAGATGTGGATGACGCTTCCGCCAGAACTGAGCCGATGCTGACGGATCTCATGGCAGCCATTACCGGAGTGCAGACGTCCCTGGGCCAGAAGATGGAGGCCCTAGACAATAAATTAGACACCGTAACAATCGAGGTGGGGCTGATAAGACCGGATCTCACAAAGGCGAGTGAGAAAGTCAAATCACTAGAAATAAAGACGAATAGCCTCATAGACGGTGTTAGCGAGTTGCAGCAAGAGGTGGGTGAGCTTAAAGCCTCAAAGACTCTTATTGATCGTAAGCTAGACGATTATGAAGGAAGGGCTCGACGCAACAAAGTCTGTATACTGGGGGTGCCGGAGAAATCAGAAGACCAAACACCTGATCTTTTCGTTGAAAACCTTATTCTCAACCACCTTAAACCTAAGGGTCTTAGTAATTGCTTCATGGTTGAACGCGCCCACAGAGTTCCCGGGGGTAGAGCTAGACCAGGGGCTCCCCCCCCCCCGTCCTATGATTGCCAGGGTACTCAATTTCCGGGACAGAGATGCGATCCTCCAGGCCGCCCGTACTGGTGCTCCATTGCGCTTTGAAAATGCAACTCTATCCTTCTTCCTGGATTTTACCCAGATGGTGCAAAAGCAAAGACAGGGCTTCCTATCTATGAAGAACAAACTGAGAGACAAGGGTATAAAGTACGCTATGATGTTTCCAGCCCGCCTTCGGGTGGAGTTCAAAGGAAAGGCCTGGTTTTTTGACAATCCTGTTGTGGTGGCAGATTGGTTAGACAGTATACACACGCCGGACTCCGAGAGTCAAGACCAAGCAGAGGCGGAGGACCAATGATTTCGTAAATAGGGGACTGTAACGGGGTGCCCCAGGCTTGGGACCCTGTTCGGGGGTCCGTTACAACGCAAGCGCACGGGTCTCCCCACTTTGTCCCTAGTAATCACTCTTCTATCCCTCAGCAGACGGACTATCACGGATCTGGGGAAGACTTTGCTGTCCTACAGGAGGAAGACCGAGACTGGCCCTTTAAGCATCAAGCGGATGAGGAGTGGGCGGAGTCATGGAGCGACTGGACCACGTCAAAAGAGGTTGACCAGAACAAGGGGGTGTGCTTGTACACCCAGGGCGAGTCCGAAGAGAGAGGTCGGAGAGACGGAGAGTCGGAGGAGACAGAAGACGCGCTGGGAGGAAGAGGAGCCGGACCGGGTGGAAAGACGCCAGGAGGCCAACGACCCCACGTGTCGCCCAGCCACTCACCCAGGGGAGGTGCGTGGCTCACGCAGGTGCGTAATCGCCTCAGGGGCTTAATGGGACGGCGGGGAGGTCCTCCGGTTGTCTGACGAGCCATCCTTGGGTCCCAGTTACCTTATCCCGAGCACTAAAACCCCCCCCCCCCACCGATCACGCCCCATCAGCAAGAGGACCTGAGACTGGAGGAAGGGGAGCACGCGTGGTTTTGAGCCCTCACCCCCTTTTCCCTATAACGGCTGATACCTGCCGGATATCGCTCTTACGAGTGCCTTGTGTTTGTTTTGTTTCATACTGGTCCTTGGGAGGAGGAGAGGTCACGACGGACCTCGGAGACCCCACCGCCTGACGGAGCCTGGTCGACGATCGGAGGACGTCTCGCCTTGACTCGCGGAGGAGAAGACGATCCCGGAGCAGATCACCCAGGCGAACCCCTATACTGAGAAGGACTTGTTCGGACCACTTGCTTAGCACAATAAAGCCCACTATCACTAAGACCCGCCTCTTGCCTTTCACTATCGACCCACTCGCTACCGAAAAGCTCACAGGGACTCAATGGGCTGAAATTGTTGTTAGTTGATGGGGGGGTGGGGGGTCATGTACATAGATCCCATACCTCATTGTATCCTTCAGATTCATCCGGATGATTGGTCAGCACAGAGGTGAGAATGATGGTCCGGGAGGAGTGGGGAGGGGGTGACTGATCCGTTCAACGGCCCTCCTCTGTTTTCTACTTTTAGTTAACGATAGGTTAGATTGGGGCGACAGGCACACTGCTAGTTGGGGATGAGCGTTGGCTACATGCAGGGGTTCAGGGTGGGGGGAGGGGGCTTCAGTGTTGTGGGGTATTTTGTGTTTCAGTTTCATTTGTGTGTATGTTTTTTTCTTTTGCTCCAGGTCACAGCACAGCATTTTGATGTTAGCGGTGTTCCCTTTTTGCTTCTGTGTGATTATGGTTTCCTTTTTAATTTTTTAACCTCAGGTGATACAAGTGTAGCGACACGCTCTTTACATGGGTTCGGCGACACAGAATAGTCGAGGATCAGGGATGAGAGTGCTGAGTTGGAATGTGAATGGTTTAGGTGATAAGATCAAGAGATGGATGGTTAGCCAACTTATCAGAAGACACTCCCCTGATGTGATATTATTGCAAGAGATGCACTTAGTCGGTAATAGATGCATGGCCCTCCACAAAGGGTCCTGGTTAAGAATTCCTTTCCTCTGTCTGTGCAGGCTACGTGGGTGGATCAAAGGGGTAGATACGCAGGAGTCTTGGGACAGGTGGGGGGGCAAAACGGTCACCCTTCTGTCTATTTACGTGCCACCGGGCCTCCAGACAGAGACCTTTCGAGATCGGAGTTCTATTTTCCTCACGTTACCCCTTGGTGGCCTGGTCCTGGGAGGTGACTTTAACGCCGTGTTGGATGGAGAGGTGGACCGCAGCCCGCCGCGGGCGCATAGGCTGACTCAGAGATGGCTCTCAGAATTCCTGGACACACTGAGGCTGGTGGACAGCTGGCGACTATGTAACCCGACGCACTACACTCATATTTCAGCAGCTCATGGTAGTTTATCTAGGCTAGACTATATATTGCTGCCGGCGGCAATAGCAAACATGGTCCACGAGGTGAAGTATCTTGGGAGGGGGATCTCTAACCATTCTCCGTTGTGGCTGCGCCTCGCCCTCGATCAGCCGGCAGTGGGTAGAATAGCTCCCATTAGCGCCTGGCAGTTAAAGGACCCAGCTATTAAAAAAGAGGTGCTCCGGATGTCAGACCGTTACTTTTTGGAAAATAAGGGGTCGGTAGATTCGGCGCAGTCCCTCTGGGAGGCATACAAAACGGTAGCGAGAGGTGAGGTATTATCCTTAGTGTAAGGTAAGAAGAAGAAAAGTCATGCAGAAGTAGCGCAGAAAGAGACGGAAGTTATACTTCTGGAGGAGAGGGTTGCCAAGTCGCATACGCCCGCAGGAGCTCCACTTGTTGAGGCTCAGGCAGGAGGAACATAAAGACCTTGTTAGAGATAGAGCGATAGCCCAACACAATGCCGTCCAGAGCCGTATATATGAGCACGGTGATAAGGCTGGTAAATTGATTGCATGGCTCGAACACGGGGAGCGAACGTCTAGGCTGGTACTTGAGTTGGAAGGGTTGGAGTCGCACGAGATCACGGATCCGCAGGCTGTGGCGAACGAGTTCTCGGAGTACTACCGGAGGGTTTACATGGCCGGTAGCGAATTTACGGAAGCTGAGAATGGCGAAATGATTAGGGACATTGTTATGCCGCGTCTGTCGGAGGAGGACAGGAGTTATCTTGACTCCGCTTTGTCTGACTATGAGGTTGCTCAGGCAATTAGGCAGATAAAGTCTGAAAAAGCGACAGGCCCCAATGGGATACCGATTGAGTTGTACAAGTTAAATGCTAGTAGACTCGCCCCTCACCTCCGAGCCATGTTCGTGGAAAGCAGGGAAAAGGGTGAGCTCCCCTATGATCAACGAGTGGCTAATATAGTGGTCATACATAAAGCCGGCAGGCCTAAGACACAATGCTCCTCCTATAGGCCCATATCCCTTCTTAACGCAGAACCCAAAATACTAGCAAAACTCCTGGCTACTAGGCTGGTCAAGGTGATCACAACCCTGATTCACCCGGATCAATCCGGTTTTATGCCGCGTCTGAACACGGCACTAAATCTGCGCAGGCTTCATGGAGTCCCTGGAGGCTCCCCGAAGATCCATGAGCCGACGATGCTGGTATCTCTAGACGCCACAATGGCTTTTGATAGAGTGGAGTGGCAATATCGGTTAGCGGTATTGACGAAGTTGGGCTTCGGGAGCGAGTTTATCGGTTGGGTGCGCCTGCTGTACGCAAACCCCCTAGCCAGAGTGGTTGTCAATAACTGTAAGTCTAATTACTTTACTTTGGGGAGGGGCACCAGACAGAGATGCCCACTGTCCCCATTACTTTTTGCACTCGCAATGGAGCCCATGGCGGCCTGGGTCTGGTGGGACAGATCGATACGGGGCTTGCGGTGGACAACTGACTGGGAAGATCAGATCTCATTATATGCAGATGACGTGCTTCTTTACCTCACCAACCCCAAGGAATCCTTCCTTAACTTTTTAGGTGTGCTTGCTATCTTTGGTAGATACTCCGGATTGGCCATTAATTGGGCAAAATCGGTGCTCTTTGTCCTGGTGGGCGAACGCCGGCGATTCCAAAGTCGTGCCCTAATCGCATCGAGATGGTAGGATTGAAGTATTTAAATCCAAGGAATGTGGTTATGTGTATAGGGATTTTTGCGCCTCAAGGTTGATTTGCACCAATTGTCTATTGTTTCAGGAATTAAGTTAACGGTGCTCAAAGGTGTGGGGAACCACTAACCTCCACTAAGCAAGAGCCAAGCTATCAAACCATGAATTTTACTCCCAAGCACACGTTAGAGTTATAGCAAGGTTTCCCTATTATTGACAAGCATATACAGTAATGTAACGACAGAATATACACAATTTCTATTGATTTTCTTTGTTCAAGCTTTATTCTGTTGTTTTCAGCCACAGCCAACACGTGTTTCGCCGCAATTGGGGTGTGATCCTGCGACTTCCTCAAGGCTGTACAAACAAAAGCATACAGAATTCCACTGTATTTAATAATACCACATCATTAAATGTCAACATAGCTAATCTTGTACATATAGTAGCCAGTCATAGTCAACACAAAGTGAAGTCAAGCATTCTCAAAATTTTAAGTGTAAATTAGCTACAAGGTAAAGAAAACAATTTAAGATAAAGTATACGATGGAGAGAGCGGAGAACCATTCTGGAAACCAAACGCCACTGAACGTGCCACCTTATTGCCCAAACATATTGATGAGACTGGTGCCAAGGAAAAAAACAACAAAAGCATATCCACCAGTGCATATAGAAGTAACTTGACTAGCGTACCCAGCTCATTGTTTCAAATATCAGGTCAATGTGTAACAACGTAGTGTTCACCAATCCCATTTATATCCTGTGCTGTATATGTGTCAAGGAATACTTAAGCAAATACCTATATTGTCCAAGTTTCAGACTCTGTAATTAAAATTAAGAAAAGCGCGAATAAGTCAAAGTCTTCCTAGTCACTAGCCTATTGCAGACAAATCACCTTCATATTTCAATCTGATGTAATTGAAAATTAACCTATTTTCAATGTGGTGTTATTTCCGACCCTCAAAGGGTTTCTAAGGAGTATCACGATTGTTCTGAAATGCAGTTCCTTTCACGTTCCAATCCAAGTTTTCACCATACAAATTCTCGTTATCTGAAATCCAAGATAGAACATCAGGTCCGAGTTCCATATGCCATTTGTGTAAACCAAACGCCAGCACACGTAAAGTGTCCCCTTGATTCCAAGTACATTATCCCAAAGTGAAAATCTATCATGATATTTTAAAACTAGAACCGTTCTTAAGGTAAACCTGAGCCATATCGTGTTCAGCATTGATCCAAATATCAGAGTCAATATTCAATCCAAAGTATATTTAAGAAAATACCCCACTGAGCAATATCGTGTTCAGCATTGATCCAAATATCAGAGTCAATATTCATTCCAAAGTTTATTTTAGAAAAAACCCCACCACTTCTTTGTGAGCAGTTTCTTTGCAGTGCTATTTTCATTAGAAAAATCGCACAAGACAGCGTCTCAATTACGTTAGAAAGCCGCAACAGTAAAATCCAATATCCTAATACCAAATCAAAACCCTTGCATATGGTCTCATTTCGTTTCACCCACTCAATATCTATATCGCGGTTGTCATCTAAAATACCTCGATCGTTTCTTACCTCATATTAACTGCAGAGTACAGCAAAACAAATCCGGAGCATCATCATACCACCGTGTACGGCAGGCAAGCTCTCGATGCTCGGCGCTATTACCATTTATGAAGCCCTTCACCAGACAGCACTTCCTCATTGTTACTGCTTCCGGTTTCCAAATAGTAAGCATCAACAATGGACTATCCTGGTTATTGAAAGATGGCTGACATCTTGGAACGTGTCGTAAATTACTAAAAGTCTTCCTTAAGGTCTATTTAGCCTTAAATATCGTAAATGATTGGCAAACATGGGAACATATATTACACAATACTAGATAGTAAGTGAGTATATAGGTCTTGTTTGTTATGGTATTGAAAATCAATCCTTTCAATGTCCGAGTGTGTAAAGTTCATGTCAAATAGGTGCCATGTATGTTCTCATCCCCTACTGATATTGTGGATTGTGTGGAGATCGTGATGATTAGAGCAGCTGGTATATCGCTAATTTTGACGTGATTGATGTGAAGCAATATTCTGATTCAGAGCATGAGATTGTGGTATGGTATCTTAAGAGTCCACTATAATCTCTCCATCACTTACAATACCTAAAAAACGGAATTATATACATTACATTTAAAACATTCTAGTGATATCCACTACGCCTGTATATTCATTAGAAATCATTTCGAAGTGAGCTTCGCTGAATTGCAGAAGTACATAATGTTCAATTCGTCAGTAATTGGCATAATATACAATTCACGTGGTCATAGATATTAAGATTCTTATTACATTTAGCAATCTATGTCCATTGTATATTAATACGTTCAGGCACACATACCTAATTCTATAGTGCAGTTTACTTATCTCCCAAAAAGTAGTGTAGCTCCTGGTCAATGTTAAGACCGCACTCTGTACTGCGCATTTTTAGTATCCATAACGCTTCCTTTCTGCTTAGCATCGTTTCCCTATTCCCCCCTCTGGGGTGTCTGGGTGTATAGTCAATGCCATAGAATTCAAAACGTCTGTTTGTTGCGTATAGTGGGCAAATTGACATGTGCGCTGCTAGGGGATATCTCATATCACCCTTCTTTACTGCCCTCATATGTTCGCCTATCCTTTCTCTTAACGGTCTAATAGTGCTGCCTATGTATATTTTTTTGCACTTACATTCTATCGCATAGACAACAAATTTGGACAGGCAGTTAATATTCGTCCTGATCTCGTATCTCTTGCCATTGGGACCATTGAAGTGTGTCTTTTTAGGCGTTGCCCATTTGCATGCCATGCATTGGTTGCAACTATGAAATCCTTTTCCATGTTGTGATAGCCAATTTTCATTGCGTGGAGAAATAAGGTAACTGGGGCTCAACATGTTCCTTAAAGTGAGGCCTCTTCTGTATGTGATTGCTGGTTTCTTTGTCACATACTTCTCTAAACATTTGTCCGCTCGTAATAGGTGCCAATGTTTTTCCATACTAGGCATCAGAACTTTTGACCAGTTGGTGTATCCAGTAATCAACCGGATTGTATTAGCCTCATTATTGGTTTTCTTAAGGTCCCTCAGCGTGTCCTCACGATTTATCTGGTCTATTCTAGATTCTGCCTTTCTCAGAGTAATTCCATCATAGCCTCTCTTGCAGAATCTATTTAGAGTCCCTTTCTTCAATTCCTCAAAATCCGTATCTACGCTGCAATTGCGTCTCACTCTCATTAGTTCACCATATGGGATTGCATGTATTTGGTGAGGTGGATGTGCACTGGAAGCATGCAATAGTGCATTACATGCTGTTTTTTTCCGAAAAATCCTACTGAAATTTACCTTCTTTTACAAAGAATTCAACATCCAAGAATGAAATTATGGTTTTACTATATTCTGAAGCAAAATGAATGTTGCAGTCATTGTCGTTCATGTATTCAATGAAGCCTGTCAGTTTGGTCTGGGTGCCTGTCCATATCATTATACAGTCTTCTATGTATCGTCCCCAATATAGGATGGAATCATTCCACTGTTGGCCCTCTGGACCCCAGATTCTACTTTCCAACAGCCATCCCATAAAGAGATTAGCATACGAGGGAGAGAACCTGGAGCCCATAGCCACTCCTTGCTTTTGTCTGAACCACTTATCCTGGAACAAGAATGCATTGTTATCCAAGATAAGTTCCACCATTTCAATAAGCATTTCAGTATGGTTCCATGCACTCGCTGCCCTCTTGTTTAACATCTTTCTTATTGCCAATAACCCAAATTCCCTCTTAATGCTGGTGTATAGCGCCGTAATGTCTAGGGTTACCATGTACATATTGTCATCCCAGTTGAAGTCAGATAAGATACCTAAAATGTGAAAGACCAGGAGCTACACTACTTTTTGGGAGATAAGTAAACTGCACTATAAAATGAGGTATGTCAAAATTAGCGATATACCAGCTGCTCTAATCATCACGATCTCCACATAATCCACAATATCATTTAGGGGATGAGAACATACATGGCACCTATTAAAATACATTTGCATGAACTTCACACACTCGGACATTGAAAGGATCGAGTTTCAATACCATAACAAACAAGACCTATATACTCACTTACTATCTAGTATTGTGTAATATAGGTTCCCTTGTTTGCCAATCATTTACGATATTTAAGGCTAAATAGACCTTAAGGAAGACTGTTAGTATTTTACGACACGTTCCAAATTGTCAGCCATCTTTCAATAAACGGGATAGTCCATTGTTGATGTTTACCAGTTGGAAACCAGAAGCAGTAACAATGAGGAAGTGCTGTCTGGTGAAGGGCTTCATAAATGGGAATAGCGCCGAGGATCGGGAGCTTGCCTGCGTACACGGTGGAATGATGATGCTCCGGATTTGTTTTGCTGTACTCTGCATTAATATGAGGTAAGAAACGATAGAGGTATTTTAGATGACAACCGCGATATGGATATTGAGTGGGTGAAACGGAATGAGACCATATGCAAGGGTTTTGATTTGGTATTACGATATTGGTTTTTACTGTTGCGGCTTTCTAACGTAATTGAGACACGGTCTCGTGCGATTTTCCTAATGAAAATAGCACTGCAAAGAAACTACTCACTAAGAAACAGTGGCGGTGGGGTTTTTTCTAAAATAAACGTTGGAATGAATATTGACTCTGATATTTGGATCAATGCTGAACACGATATTGCTCAGTGGGGTATTTTCTAAAATAAACGTTGGATTGAATATTGACTCTGATATTTGGATCAATGCTGAGCACGATATGGCTCAGGTTTACCGTAAGAACGGTTCTAGTTTTAAAATATCATGATATATTTTCACTTTGGGATAATTTATTTGGAATCAAAGGGACACTTTACGTGTGCTGACGTTTGGTTTATACAAATGGCATATGGAACTCGGACCTGATGTTATATCTTGGATTTCAGATAACGAGAATTTGTATGGTGAAAACTTGCATTGGAAAGTGAAAGGAACTGCGTTTCAGAACAATCGTGATACTCCTTAGAAACCCTTTGTGGGTCGGAAATAACACCACATTGACAGTAGGTTAATTTTCAATGAAATCAGATGGAAGTATAAAGGTGATTTGTCTGCAATAGGCTAGTGAATAGGAAGAGTTTGACTTATTCGCGCTTTTCTTCATTTTAATTACAGAGTCTGAAACTTGGACAATATAGGTATTTGCTTAAGTATTCCTTGACACATATACAGCACGGGATATAAATGGGATTGGTGAACACTACGTGGTTACACATTGGCCTGATATTTGACACAATGAGCTGGCTACGCTAGTCCAATTACTACTATATGCACTAGTGGATATGCTTTCGTTGTTTTTTTCCTTGGCACCTGTCTCACCAATATGTTTGGGAAATAAGGTGTTCAGTGGCGTTTGGTTTCCAGAATGGTTCTCCGCTCTCTCCATCGTATACTTTATCTTAAATTGTTTTCTTTACCTTGGAGCTAATTTACACTTAAAATTTTGAGAATGCTTGACTTCACTTTGTGTTGACTATGACTGGCTACTATATGTACAAGATTAGCTATGTTGACATTTAATGATGTGGTATTATTAAATACAGTGGAATTCTGTATGCTTTTGTTTGTACAGCCTTGAGGAAGTCGCAGGATCACACCCCAATTGCGGCGAAACACGTGTTGGCTGTGGCTGAAAACAACAGAATAAAGCTTGAACAAAGAAAATCAAAAGAAATTGTGTATATTCTGTTGTTACATTACTGTATATGCTTGTCAATAATAGGGAAACCTTGCTATAACGCTAACGTGTGCTTGGGAGTAAAATACAGGATTTAAGTATTTAGGCATATTTATCACGCTTAATCCACAACTACGATATGACAATAATTTGGCTTCCCCGTTGATCAGGTGTAAGAAGGATGTGGAGCGCTGGAAAGCTCTTCCACTCTCCTTGCTCGGAAGGGCAGCTCTCTTCAAGATGATGGCTTTGCCCCGGTTTCTATATGCCTTGCAGAATTCGATGGACCCAGTGCCAACCACATACTTTAGGGAGATAGAAACTCTTCAGAGGCAGCTCCTGTGGGATGGTAGGGCCCGTATTGCATTTAGTAAATTAACTCTCCCGTGGTATGACGGCGGGATCGGACTTCCAGATTTAAGGAGGTACTACTGGGCCTCACAGCTGGCCGCCGTGAACCATATTGTCTACGGAATCCCGGGGATCCAGGCTATGCCATGGACCGGGGTAAAGCCCCGGGTGGGATGATAGATAGAGCCCTGTATTCCAGGCCCGGGAAGTTTCCGTTGACTGGCCCGACTGCAAATACGATACAGGTGTGGCATGCGGCCAATAAATGTCTTGGTTGGGAAGGCAAATTAACACTAGTAACTCCCTTGCTAAACTCTGAGAAGCTGGGTAGTCTGTGGAAAACTAAGGGGTTCGACATACGGGACCTAATCGGAATTACCCAGATAAAAGATGTGTGGGGGAAAGACTCGGCGCATACATTTGAGTCCCTCAAACAACAATACAGTTTGCATGAAAATAAGTACTACCGATATCGGCAGGTGAGACATGCCCTTACCACACATGTCCCTAAAGGCACGGTGCTCCCGGAGGTGTCCCCTTCTTGAGGACCGGATACTGGATGGACATATTCCCGAGAAAACTATCTCTCTGATATACAGGAAATTGGTCAACATGGAAAACCCGTTGGAGCAGATTAGAACCCAGTGGAGTGAGGATGGGTTAGAATTAGATGATGAGGACCGGACAGAGGCGGTTTCATCCCCAAAGGTAGTCGCTATCCAAATGCGGTTCCGATTGGTGCAGTTAAAGATATTACATAGATCATATATAACTGGGCCTCGTTTGGTACGAATGGGACGAGCCGAGAGCGGAGATTGTAGGAGAGGGTGTGGAGAACTTGGCACCCTAATGCATATTTTCTGGCACTGTGAAGTGATTCAGGTATATTGGATAAAGATTCACGAAGATCTGGGGGATGTACTGGGTGCGGTGATACGACCAGAAGCCCGGAGATGATTGTTGAATGTGTGGGAGCCTACAGATTTAAACGTTTACCAGAAACAATGGGTGACGCTGGCATACATGGTGGCTAAGCGAAACTCTGGGGTGCCAGTCAGCCACCCCGAGTTAGCAAATGGGCGGAAGATATTGACTGGTGTATGTTTAGGGAGAGAGCAGTATACATGGGCAGGGGCTGCCAGAAGAAGTGGGGGAAGATATGGGGGGCATGGAACAGCCACCGGGGGGAGATCTGCGAACCACCCTTGCAGAGATCAGACCTGGAAGCACAGGAATCCCCTAGGTCCTAGCACTTAATGTTGTTATAATTGATTCTGTACCGGGCCGCAATGACCCATGCATTGAAACTGTATGTGTTCACCTGAGATTTGGTTTCCTTTATGTATTGTCTTTCTTTGTTTTCAATAAAAATAGTTTTTTTTTAAAAATACTCTGCCAAGAAGGTCTTTGGGTGACTGGACCCCCTATGAAGTTCTCTTCAGGGTCCAGATATGTGTTGAAGATCTTGATAACTCTGGCACAGTGGCTGGAGAGCTTTCCTTTGACATCGATAAATATTTTGCTGTCTTACTAGCATTACAAGACTTTCGGGATGAGCACTCCAATGTGAAATCTAAACATTCTGACACTGATAAAGTCAAAGAGCAACCAGCGGTCTCTGGCTGGATTCCAAATGTTTGAGGGGGGGGGGGGGGAGGCTCTAGTTCAAGAGAAGGTTGCCGATAAAAATAAAAAAAGCTTGGCCCATCCTACAGATTAAGGGATGATCACACTGTTCACACGTATTTATTCATTGAATAGTATTGTTTCATCTGCATTTGATATCACACAGAATGACATATCTCTTGGCCAAAGTCAATCGAGATCCATTTTGCAATTAAGTTGGACATTACAAGTTTTAAAATCAAATTGAGTGCTGTGGAAATATTTAAATGCAATTGATTCGTTTTTGCCTTCCACATATGCACAAAATCATGGCTATAAAAGGTGTGACCTATACTGTGCTTAATAATGCAAAGTTGCATTTGTCCATAGCTGAAACTCCGTCAGCCACATGGCTCATGCACAGGCTCATTTACTTACCTATTTTTAATCAATCAGTGAACTTGTAAAACCCACTACTTACCCGTGAGGGGCTCAAGGCACTGAGTGGGGGGAGGGGGGTGCTGCTACTGCTCGAAGAGCCAGGTCTTGAGGAGCCTTCTGAAGGTGAGCAGGTCTTCGGTTTGCCGCAGCTGGGTGGGGAGGGTGTTCCAGGTCTGGGCTGCGAGGAAGGAGAAGGATCTTCCGCCGGAGGTTGTTCGTCGGATGCGCGGGACGGCGGCAAGGGTGAGGCTGGCGGAGCGGAGCTGGCGGGTGGGGGTGTAGAGGTTGAGTCTGTTGTTCAGGTAGGCTGGTCCGGTGTTGTGGAGAGCCTTGTGTGCGTGGGTGAGGAGCTTGAAGGTGATCCTCTTATTGACGGGGAGCCAGTGCAGGTCTCTTAGGTGGGAGGTGATGTGGCTGTGGCGGGGGACGTTGAGGATCAGTCGGGTGGAGGCGTTTTGGATGCGTTGTAGTCGTTGCAGGTGTTTAGCCGGGACTCCTGCATAGAGTGCGTTGCCTTAGTCAAGCCTGCTTCTGACGAGGGCTTGGGTCACCGTTCTTCTGGTTTCGGGCGGGATCCACTTTTAGATCCTGCGAAGCATGCGGAGGGTGTTGTAGCAGGAGGAGGAGATGGCGTTGACCTGCTTTGACATGGAGAGGGAGGAGTCGACGATGAATCCTAGGTTGAGTGCGTGGTCCGTGGGTGTTGGGGCAGCTCCCAGTGTGGTCGGCCACCAGGAGTCGTCTCACGCGGAGGGGGTGGGGCCGAGGATGAGGACTTCCATCTTGTCCGAGTTCCGTTTCAGGCACCTGTTCCTCATCCACTCGGCGACGGCCTTCATTCCCTCGTGGAGGTTGGTTTTGGCAGTGTGCGGGTCCTTGGTGAGTGAGAGGCTGATCTGGGTGTCGTCGGCGTAGGAGATGATGTTCAGGTTGTGTTGGCGGGCCACTTGTGCGAGGGGGGACATGTAGACATTGAACAGGGTCAGGCTGAGGGATGAGCCCTGGGGTACGCCGCAGATTATGTCGGTGGCTTCGGATCGGAAGGGCGGGAGGCGGACTTGATGGGTTCTGCCGGAGAGGAAGGACGTGGTCCAGTCCAGGGCTTTCTTCTGAATTCCGGCTTCTTGAAGGCGTGTTCTTAGTGTGCGGTGGGAGACTGTGTCGAAGGCGGATGATAGGTCCAGAAGGATGAGGGCTGACGTTCTGTCGTGGTCAAGTTGGTGCCTGATGTCGTCTGTGGCGGCGATGAGGGCTGTCTTTGTGCTGTGGTTTCGTCTGAATCCGGACTGGGATGGGTCTAGGATGTAGTTGTCCTCGAGGTGGCGGGTCAGCTGGATGTTGCCGATTTTCTCGATGACCTTCGCCGGAAATGGGAGCAGGGAGATGGGCTGGAAGTTTTTGAGGTCCGCCTTGGGCTTCTTGAGGAGGGCGTTGATTTCAGCGTACTTCCAGCTTTCCGGAAATGTTGCTGTGTCGAAGGAGGTGTTGATGACCTTCCGTAGTTGGGGTGCGATGGATGCATCGGCTTTGTAAGACATTTCCCTGTGAGCAGATATTAGGAAATAGGTGAACATTTCTTACATGAGGCTTGGTTTCTTCCATTCAAATAAAGATGTTTCCACAGGGACCAAGAACTCTTTGTTAGTCAGCACGAGTGTGGTACATCTTTGAGTCACTCCTTCGTTTGTATAGAGATAACACTCCATGGTTTCTGTAATTTATCCCCAGGCTACCTTTCATGGTATTTGAAGGAGATCCCGTTTCTGTGATAAAGTCTGAATATTTACTTCTTTCAAATGGTAGCTACTTAATTTTAAATGATGAGAGTTGTTGCAGGAAGAAACCTAGTTCCTTATGTAGTCACTGTTTCCAAGGTTGTGACTTGCTATATCAATGTTTTGTTTCTTCTCATGCATTCTGTGGGAGAAGTTACCTTGACTGTCCTTCTTTAACAATTAATTTTAATCGCTGAAACATACTAAAGCTTGGTTTCTGAAAAAGACATTGCTTTAACATATGCAAGAGAAACATTTGATCTCCAAGTAGCCTGTGCCTCAGCTGGGGGACAATCATTGCTGCGCACTCAATTACAGCCGCATTTCGGTAAACTGATACACTGAATTTGTAAGGCTTCTAACACCGCTGGAATTGTGCACTTTTTAAAAGTGATTGAGTCTGGTTTTCCTTCTTTGTTTAAACAGTACTTGGAGTTATCCCATCTTTTGTACATTCATTGTTTTCCAGTGTTTTTGGAGGTATTCTGCTTGTGCCATTTCTTCTCATTGTTATTTTGGTCCTATTTTGTTGCTTGGCAATGGATGTCCAACAACAAGGGCTGGTGATAATGGAACTACCACACGCCATCCTGTGTTATGAACGCAGGGTGTAGTATTTGGCAGAGTCCTTGCTTTTGACACTGAACGAGAACTGGTCTCGGTCCTTTAGGCCCAAGTGATTTCAGAGTCAGCCTTTGTTTCATTGACGATGGTGCTCTTTTGAGTGACCCACAAGTAGATTTTATGTCCAGACACCGGACTTGGTCCGGTGTCTGGACATAAAATCGACTTGTGGGTCTTCTGCGGTTGCATCAGTTTTGTTTTCCCATGATTCTGCTCCCTTTGCTGCAAGATGACAATTATAAGCGGCCACTGCCTAGCAGAGGTCCCTTCGACCTCTGGTACCTCTTCGGAGGCTGCACTCCTACCATCGTTGCATTCTACTTCTGTTGAATCTGCTGGAAACTAATCTCTTTCTCCCTTGGATCTTGTTCAGGAGGCCTCTATTTACAGACTGTCTGCAGATGTAGGTTCACTCCCAGGCCCGCCAACATTTTGTATATGAATGTGGTGGACGTGTTGGACATGCAGCCTTTTAATTTGAGTGCCGTCTAATCTCCTTTAATTGGCTTTTTTGTTTCTAGATGCAGGACGCATGTGCTGCTCTGCGAGGCATTTTGTAATGTCTATGTGAAGTTAGAAGACACCCACCACACGCCCAGTGCTTGCGATTGGTTACTTAGCCCGCCTTTCTAATGCCATCGTTTTGGTTGGTGGACAGAGTACATTTGTCCGGCCTTGTGGCTGATTTGTTTCCGCCCTCGTGTTTGACCCTGCTGCATGGATCCTTTTGATACGGGCCATATGTTTTGGTATCCGCGCTACTTTTTCTTTTGCATCAGGTTGGGTTTTAACTTCCTTTGGTGTTTAACTTTGCTCTGGGCCCCTTCCCGTTGTCCGCATTCCCTTTGTTCCTGCCCTCTCCAGGTGTCCGTCTTCAACATGCTCCCGCCACCTCCCGTTGTCCGCAGCCTTTCAGCAGTGGCTTTGATCATTTGAGATATTTTCAAGTGTGTTATTATTGCATGCATAGATATATATGTATGAACCACTGTGTGGGAAATTCTGTATTATCTGAAAGGCGAAGCAAGACAATAACAAGACACGTAGCCTTTCATCTTGTATATCTGCACATTGGTTGTCCTTTAAATGTAGAATGCTCTATAACATTGCTTTAAAACATCAGCAAAGCAGATTGCTCTGGCTGAATACATATAAGGTCCCAACAGCGAGACCTATTAGCTAAGCCAATGCTTATTATTTTTGGTTGTCTAATGTCCAACCAAGGGGTGGGTGTTAAGTATATCAAAACAAATCAACAGAAGAGTAACGAAATGAGGAAATTCAGTGGTCAATTGTACTTTATTCTACAAAAAACGTTTGCATTTACAAAAGACAGTAAATAGACAGTTGTTCAGATGATGCATATGGGTGACCAGATGGAGGAAAAATAGATGGAACGAACTTTATTTTTTTATTTTTACCTCCGCATCACTGAGCCCCATGGGATAGCGTCATTCAATCCCTGTGAGTGTGAATTAAGACGGTAAATCCATCTTAGTTCTTTCTCAAAGATACTGCTTTCATTATTCTGATCCACCTGCTCTATTACCGTCCATCTGATATCGTTAGGGCAATGACCACGTTCCAGGTAATGTGCAGTTAGTTTCGTGGTACTCTTACGACACCTAACATTACTGCGGTGTTCACCAATCCGTAACTTTATTTTTCTAGTAGTCATCCCGACATATTTAAGGTAGCAGGGACATGTGACGAGATAACTGACATGGTTAGAGTTACAATTTGTGTGCCCTTTGAGATGCCAGATTTTACCTTCCTCCAGATGGAGTGTTTTTGTTGCTGTCGTCAAGTGGCACACGCTGCACCCCCCACAAGGGAAATGGCCACAAACAGGAGGCAGACCCCATGTGTTGAGTACACTATCACCCTGAGTAGTGGTGTTTGTTCTTGGGCGGGTGTGGAAAAGTGCATCTTTTAAGCTCCTGTCTCGTTGGTACGAGAAAAGAGGTTTTTCCCATTAACGCCCATTGCTGGTCAGAATTCGCCAATGTTTGCTGATGCAGCGACTAACAGCGTTGGAAATGTTGTTGTAAGTTGTCACACAGGTCAAGGGTGTTTCAGCTTGCTGATCTCTACTGTATTCTTCCAAAAGGGCCTCCCTATTTTGATTTTTAGCCCTTTTGCGGCTTTTGTTTAGAATTCTTTTTGGGTAACCTCTTGTCAACAATTTGTTGGTGAGATCTACCGACTGCGTGTTGAAATCGGTCAGAGAACTACAGTTTCTGCGAATACGCAGATATTGACCAAAAGGTAAATTCTCGCGTAAAGGCCGCGGGTGAAAGCTCGAGAAATGTAGCAGATTGTTCTTGCTAGTTGGCTTGTAATAGGTCTTTGTAGTTAGATGGTTAGCTACCCTGGTTATTGTTACATCCAGGAAGACAATGGAACTAGGATGGTATTGGTGGGTGAATTTCAGGTGAGGATCACATGTATTCACCCAATCAAAAAAAGCCAGGAGACTTTCCTCATTTATCTTCCAAATTAAGAGGACGTCATCAATGTACCTCTGCCACAGGATAACATTGAGAGCATAAGGGTTGGTGGCAGCCAAGATGTCAGTCCGTTCAAAATTATACACATGCAGGCCTGCAATACTGGGGGCAAATGTGCTGCCCATCGAAGTTCCTGTCTTCTGTAGGTAGAGCTTGTCTTCATATTGGAAGAAATTACGTTTGAGGGCTAATGTAGCACACTCAATATTAAAAGTCCGGGAAGTGTTGTAATCCCAGGTAGTTTGTTCAAGAACATCCGCTAGGACTTTGATAGATGCATCCTGCGGAATGCAAGTATACAGACTTTCAATGTCTAAGGAGACAAGAAAGCATGGTTCCTCCGGCAATTGAACAGTCAGGAGCATGGCTAACAGACTCTTGGTGTCCTTGATGTAAGTGCAAGATGCCTGCACGAACGGTTTAAAGAAAAAATCACAGTATTTTGAGAGAGGTTCCAAAAGGGAACCAATACCCGAAACTATCGGTCTTCCCGGGGGAGGGAGGCGGTTTTAATGAGTTTTGGGAAGGGTATAAAAGTACGGGATTTTTCTTTCAGAGGTGGTCAGAAAGTCTGCCTCGTGTTTGCTGATGTAGCCATCCCGTTCTGCTGTCATAACTAATTCCAATATTTCGTCCTTCAAAAAAGGGGAAGGGTCCTGATGGAGGATAGAATAGTTATTCCTGTCGTCTAAGAGGCGTCTGCACTCTTGATAATAGGCGGGGGCATCCTGAATAACGATGCCACCCCCCCTTGTCAGCACTCTTAATGACGATTTCGTTGTTGTTCTTTAAAGATTGAATAGCTTTGAATTCACCAGCTATCAAGTTTTTAAAAGGGGTAGGTTCAACCAAGGACTCGACCTCAAGACATACTGCCTGTTCAAAGGCAATAATGTCAGCAGGTATTAGATGAGATGGTGGTACAAACGTAGATTTTTTCTTGAAGTTGGTATCACTGACTATGGCCTGGCTTTCTGTTTGTTCTTGGTGTTCAAAAAAGGTCTTTAGCCTAAGTTTTCTGAAGAGCTCACTGAGTTCGCATTGTAGTTTGAAGCGGTCGTGGCGTTGGTATAAATCCAAGACCCTTCTCCAAAACTGTAGTTTCATCAGTATTTAAAGAGATTTTTGAGAGGTTTGTAATCAGGGTTTGACATTGCTGGGGCCCGCTCTCTGCTCTTGTGACTTGCTCCGTGTGTTGTCGCCCATGGAGTCGGTCGGCCCCCAGTGTACTTGATTCATTCCTCTCCTCCTCCCTCTGCCCCTGCGGCCAAACTCTAAAAAAGGTTGGGGGTACGTATTATGTTGAAAATGTAGTGGTGGTGGTACAAAGTGTGGGTTCCAACCCATATTGGGTGGATAAAGTGGTTGATTATACGGGTTGAAGGGGAAACCATCGCCCCCTTGTTGTTGATAGGGGACCCACTGAGGACCCTTAGCTCCCCTACCTCGGCCCAGTCCACGTTGTTTGTTACCTTTATTACCAGTACTAGAACCACTAGAATTGGAATCGTCTGAAGTGTCAGAATTGTAGTTGGTTCGGTCGGGTGGGGTATAATCTGAAGTGGCATATGGGTAGGTTTTATCATATGACCACCGTTTAAGGTCCTTTTGAAATTGTACGACCTTTAGTTGGGCCAGGTTGTCTTTATATTCATTTATCTCTTTATTAAATTCTTCAGGTTTCTTTTTTAAGCCAGTTATCGTTGTTTTTATATGGGCTTCAGTTGCCTGAATTTCTATTAACAAGGCCTCTGATAAACGCATTGCGGTCTTTATAATCAGAATAGCCCAGTCGTGTGTGCAATGCCAGGCAATTTGAGCCCATTCCTGTCTGAACACTTTATCTTCCAGAAAGATACGGGGCGCATTAGCCACTAAAAGACCCTTAGGAGCCATTTTATTCGTTAGATATTCTTTCATCATTGTGCCATGTAAAATGGCTCTGATGAGACTCTTTTTCTGTTCGCCTAGCTTATCCCAATCAGAAGTCTGTGATATTGCCTGAGCGACTAAAGGACTTCTGATCTAATTTTCAAATAAAATTACATATGCACCAATAACAGAATTGGAAGCTGTGCTGTCTATTGACCCGGACTACTAGGATAATTTTTGCGCAAATAAAAGTATTTGAACGTGATAACCGGGACAGAGAAATCAGATACTATATTACCAGTGCTTATTCCTATACATCTGGTGTATTTTATTACAATATGTGTACAAATAAATTCTAAAGGTCTTAAGACTTGCCTTTGCATGAATTAGATTCAGATGCATACTCTGTCTTGTAATCTTACAGTCATAGACCTCAATAAAGTTTCCTTCGCTAAGAAAAAGGTAAATCATTAATAACACTGGCCCTTTAAAAACTCACATGAGAGGTCCGATCACGTGACCACTTTCACGTCGGTCGCGTAAATACAAAAAACGCTGCATCGTCTGAACGCTGTTTTCAGGCGGTGGATGAGGACTTAGTAGGTCTAATGGAGGGCAGTCGCCGGGTTACAAGTGAGTGAGCTGGAGTAATATTTTTAAAACTTTATTTGAAGTTCGCCACTTTGACCGAGCGCGCTTTCTTTTACTGGTTGAAACCTGATCTGGTTAGAGTGTGACCGAGATGTTTCCACTTCTCTCTTTCCACATTTCAACAGACGGTCCTGGCGAGAAGATTTCCCCCCGCCACCAGCCTAAGGAGTATCGTCTATGATACCTTAGTGTGAGTGTAAATTAATTACCTGGAGTCTACTATATATGAATGCGTTTCTTAACTTTATTTATTAATTTTCTAAAACGGACACTATTCTTCCTTTTCACTTTTCGGAAATCCCTCCCTGCTCACTTTTTAGGTTTCGCCTGGGGCACGGAGCGTTAGCTCCGCCCCCAGAAAAATCTCTAGTCTTCAGTAAGGGACTCTTGGAATACGCCCTCTGTTCCATTGGCTAGCTCCATAAATGGAGGCTAGCCATTGGAACAGAGATCTGTCCGTCAAGGCCGGACCAGATTCGGGGGCATTCCCGAGATTTTTTCCCTGGGCGTTCCCTCTGTGTAGTCATCGGGCGGTGGGCGGAGTTTAGTTTTTTTTTTTGGGTGTTTGTGTCCGTCATTATGCCGACCACGGCCGCCGGAAGAAGTCCAGGTGAGTGCGTTCCTTTCCCGCCCCCCCCGCGCTGTCCGTTTCTTTCCCGCCCCCCCTCCCGCTGTCCATGCGCCGTTCCCCCCCCTCCCGCTGTCCATGCGCCGTTCCCGCCCGCCCCCCTCCCGCTGTCCGTACCCGCCCCCCCTCCCCGTGTGCCCGTAGGTGCTTGTTTTTAAGCAGGCTTCGATAGCGCATATTGAAAAAAGAGTTTAGAACTCATTTTTTGTTCGTGTTACGTTAAAAAACGATTCAGAGCTCCGACTTTGAATCTGGAGAACCAGGTTCGAACCTCGGCAATGGCTCAGCATTCTGTGATCCTGGGCAAAAAAAAAACGTGCCTCCCAAAAAAAGAATGCGTTGTTTTGTAACGTACAGCGCCCCAAAAGCTTCGGGTCGAGTTCGTGTTATATAAATCTAAAACAACAAAACTGTAATTTGTGACAGGAACGCGTAAGTCCGCCTCTAAAACCGCTTTTCTCTTCTATGTATAGCCAAGGTGCGTCTCTGAATCTAGGACAAATCCAGTCCTCTTTCTATTTCTCTGCCCCATGTCTTCTCTTTCCTTATTGTACATGGCCTCACTAAGGGTGTGTCCTCTCTCTATATCGATGCCCACTTCCGGTGGGGACAGAAAGTGCCACGGTGCTGGGGCTGTCATGGCAGAGGTCTGCCCCGCCGCCCCCCCCCCCCGGGCCCGAAGGAGAAGAAGTCACTGCGGCGGCGGCTCTTCCTGCCCCGCGGCTCTGCCTCGCTCATGGGCCGCGTCCTGCGCACCCTCACCACCCTTTCCCGGCTGAGCTCCGAGCCCCCTCCCGGCCCGCCACCACCCACTCCTCCCGGACCGCCATCCCCCCGGCTCACACCTGAGCCAGGCTCCCCGCGCATCCTTGACCCCCCTCGGACCCCGGGGCTGTCTGGCCTGAAGAACCATGGGAACACCTGCTTCATGAACGCCGTGCTGCAGTGCCTGAGCAACACCGACCTTTTCGCCGAGTACCTGGCGCTGGAACAGTTCCGGGGGCCGAGGGGGCTGGAGAGCTCTGAAGTGCGCCTGGAGGGCCTGGATGGGCTTGATGGCTCCGAGTCTCTGGACCAGTACCGGGCCAGCACCGGGGGGCGCGGGCCGGAGGTCACCGAGCAGCTGGCCAGCCTCCTGCGCAGCCTCTGGACCCTGGAATACACCCCGCAGCACAGCCGCGAGTTCAAGGTGAGGAGGAGAGGGGACCGAAGGGGCGGGACATCAACTAGCCATGTGCGTGGCTCAGTGTCAACATATCCTCTCTACACGGCAGATGAAGTTTCGTACATAGCCAGTGGCCATCTATCACTCGTCACCCAGCCATTAATCTCCCAGGGATTCATGTTATTTGCACTGATATGGTTTGCCCATCGCAGGGGAAATCTCCACCTCGCTGTGCGACGATCTGGTTTGCTTGTCTCCCTGACCCATCGCTAAGCTGGTGTGACTCCCCGCTTCCTTTCGCTCAATGCCCACTTTTCTGCGTCCACCTGACCCTTCCCGTTATTCACTTCTATGCTTCGGTGTGTTCTGGTTGTTAGTCATCTTTTGCGGTCTGTCTCAGAATGCGCCCGTCCTTTTGATTTAGTTTTTGCATTATTGGGATTCTCACAATTGCAATGGGCATCCTTCTTTAGTAGGTTCCTATGCCTATTGACAACCTCGCTGTTGTCAGTTGTCCATATTATGTAATATTTACGGCAGTTGAACTCTTATATACCTGAGATGATCATATGTCTTTCTTTTCTGAGTCTTAATTTAATGTATAGACACCTAAAGGTTTATGCGACTATTATATTTACAAATTGATAAAGGAAGTGCTTTCCTCCTAGAAATTTCACTGTTGCTCAGATCACTAATATGTTTGTCATTCACCACGAATCTCCTACAGTCAAATAATCTCTCCCAGTTGACTAGCTACATGTACGCTTCACCTGGCTGTCAAACAAGCTCTGAAAAGTCTCCTCTACAAATTAGTGCTTCATACTGTCAAATTTGCCTGCAGCCAACCAAGGACGTTGTATACAAAATCTTTCTCGGGCATTGCTATGGGAATCTGCAATTTTTTGTAACTTGCAAATGCCTTGTAACTTTCAAAAAAGAACCTAGACTCCTTCTGTTCCACAGACATTTTGATGGTGTCTGAAAGGCAGTTAGTGACTTTGTTTTCACTCGGCTCCTTATTTGCTAGCCTTTTAGACTTTCCTTTGCTGAAGTTATTTTTTAGACGAGTGATCCCACTCTTGTCTTTATTCGCCTTGTATTACAACCTATGGTTTTGTTCTCAACCTAAATATGATTTGCATATTCATCTGCTTTATTCTTTCATTCACTTGTGTTTATTATTCATGTTTCTAAGTGGGTTCTGTTGTGAATTTCTCTAACAATGGTGACAAGTTTGCACTATAGGATAGAGCAGCAGTAAATACAAAAGCTAATAGATTGAAACAGAGAGGTCTTTACGAAAGCATAAGCATTTTTTCTGTGAGTGTGTAGAGTCTTACATTAACAGCTATGTTGAAGGGTTACATGCAGAACTCAGTAAGAATATAAATGCATGCAAGTATTACTGTCAAGCCTCTGCCATTTGCGAGAGATTAAGCTATTGGCATTGTAAATGACAATGCCATTTATTTATTTACAAAACCAACGCATAAATAAAAATTGTCATTTACAATGCCAATAGCTCAAACTTTTCAAAAGGCGAAACCATTGCATTGTAAATGCTTGTTTTTAATAAAATGGAGTGTGCTTGTGTGAAGGTAGATATTCCTTTGGGTCAAAACACCCTTTTTTGCGCTCTATAAATTTGTAGTGGCGTTAATTGCTACATGCAAAACCGACTAATTATAGCGGGAGTATAATTGTTAAGTAGACGTGATTTGGTCAGACCTATATAACATTATAGTGTCTCCACTCCGTACTACTTTAATGGTGGGCTCAGCTTCGTGCATTCTTGCTGATAACAACTGTAGATTTTATACTGAATGATTTTCTAGGAAATGCTGCAATAGCTTACCTTTTTTTTTCCTTTTGTCTGTTTTCTGATTATTTGCAGGTATTTCAGCTCTCACGCTTTGGAGGGTATGCACGAGGAAGTTCCTGTGCTTGGTTTACTAACAAGTTTGTAACCTTTTTGTTTTCTCTTCGCCCTAGTTGGGTCTGGCGCCTTAGGGTGCGTCGCCCAAAAAGACGAATCTTTTTTCTTGGTCCTGATGAATGCTAAGCCGATCTGTGGCTCTTTCGTAGCAGAAACATGTTGACCCCTAGTTTTGTATAGGACTTCCCTGGTTCAAATTCACACAACCAGGTCTATGTCCGTCTTGCACTATGCTTTTAATGAAGTCAGAGCTACCTCTGTATTAAATAATGTTCCTTCACTGGGGAGTAGCCAGTACTTCTTTTAATTCACTTTTTCACTACTGTTGGATATAATTCTTCCATTTTTCCAACAAGAGCCCAATGACGACAACTGGCAACCAATCATCTTTTGGTGCCTGAGGGCTCTTTCTAGCACTGTGAGTGTATCTGTCTATTATTCCAACTTTTGGTGGTAGTAATCTATCCCCTTATTTGGTTCGCCCTATTTTCCTTATTTCGTTACTCTTCTGTTGATTTGTATTGATAGCCTTATAAGGGGTTTAAGAGTGGCTTTTTTTACCTTTCTCTCCTGTTGATGAAATATACTTGGCAGCGTGCAGGTGCGAGAGTTTAAAAAACTTTTATCTGGTGAATAGTGCTCCGTATACGCATTCATAATGGAAGATTCAGGTTTATCTTTTTCAAGAGAAGAGGCGGATGCCATTCTCAACGACCCCTTACTGTTTGCAGATCCTTTAGTCGCTCAGGCAATATCACAGACTTCTGACTGGGATAAGCTAGGCGAACAGAAAAAGAGTTGCATCAGAGCCATTTAACATGGCACAATGATGAAAGAATTTCTAACGAATAAAATGGCTCCTAAGGGTCTTTTAGTGACTAATGCGCCCCGTATCTTTCTGGAAGATAAAGTGTTCAGACAGGAATGGGCTCAAATTGCCTGGCATTGCACACACGACTGGGCTATTCTGATTATAAAGACCGCAATGCGTTTATCAGAGGCCTTGTTAATAGAAATTCAGGCAACTGAAGCCCATATAAAAACAACGATAACTGGCTTTAAAAAGAAACTTGAAGAATTTAATAAAGAGATAAATGAATATAAAGACAACATGGCCCAACTAAAGGTCGTAAAATTTCAAAAGGACCTTAAACGGTGGTCATTTGATAAAACCTAACCATATGCCACTTCAGATTATACCCCACCCGACCGAACCAACTACAATTCTGACACTTCAGACGATTCCAATTCTAGTGGTTCTAGTACTGGTAATAAAGGTAACAAACAACGTGGAAGGGGCCGAGATAGGGGAGCTAAGGGTCCTCAGTGGTTCCCCTATCAACAACAAGGGGGCGATGGTTTCCCCTTCAACCCGTATAATCAACCACTTTATCCACCCAATATGGGTTGGAACCCACACTTTGTACCACCACCACCACATTTTCAAAATAATATGTACCCCCAACCTTTTTTAGAGTTTGGCCGCAGGGGCAGAGGCAGGAGGAGAGGAATGAATCAAGTACACTGGGGGCCGACCGACTCCGTGGGCGACAACACACGGAGCAAGTCACAAGAGCAGAGAGCGGGCCCCAGCAATGTCAAACCCTGATTACAAACCTCTCAAAAATGTCTTTAAATACTGATGAAACTACAGTTTTGGAGAAGGGTCTTGGATTTATACCAACGCCACGCCTCGACCGCTTCAAACTACAATGCGAACTCAGTGAGTTCTTCAGCAAACTTAGGCTAAAGACCTTTTTTGAACACCAAGAACAAACAGAAAGCCAGGCCATAGTCAGTGATACCAACTTCAAGAAAAAATCTACGTTTGTACCACCATCTTATCTAATACCTGCTGACATTATTGCCTTTGAACAGGCAGTATTTCTTAAGGTCGAGTCCTTGGTTGAACCTACCCCTTTTAAAAACTTGATAGCTGGTGAATTCAAAGCTATTCAATCTTTAAAGAACAACAACGAAATCGTCATTAAGAGTGCTGACAAGGGGGGTGGCATCGTTATTCAGGATGCCCCGCCTATGATCAAGAGTGCAGACGCCTCTTAGACGACAGGAATAACTATTCTATCCTCCATCAGGACCCTTCCCCTTTTTTGAAGGACGAAATATTGGAATTAGTTATGACAGCAGAACGGGATGGCTACATCAGCAAACACGAGGTAGACTTTCTGACCACCTCGGAAGGAAAAATCCCGTACTTTTATACCCTTCCCAAAACTCATAAAAACCGTCTCCCTCCACCGGGAAGACCGATAGTTTTGGGTATTGGTTCCCTTTTGGAACCTCTCTCAAATTACTGTGATTTTTTCTTTAAACCATTAGTGCAGGCAACTTGCACTTACATCAAGGACACCAAGAGTCTGTTAGACCATGCTCCTGACTGTTCAATTGCCGGAGGAACCATGCTTTCTTGTCTCCTTAGACATTGAAAGTCTGTATACTTGCATTCCGCAGGATGCAACTATCAAAGTCCTAGCGGATGTTCTTGAACAAACTACCTGGGATTACAACACTTCCCAAACTTTTATTATTGAGTGTGCTACATTAGCCCTCAAACGTAATTTATTCCACTATGAAGAGAAGCTCTACCTGCAGAAGACAGGAACTTCGATGGGCAGCACATTTTCCCCCAGTATTGCAGGCCTGTATGTGTATAATTTTGAACGGACTCACATCTTGGCTGCCACCAACCCTTATGCTCTCAATGTTATCCTGTGGCAGAGGTACATTGATGACGTCCTCTTAATTTGGAAGGGAAATGAGGAAAGTCTCCTGGCTTTCTTTGATTGGGTGAATACATGTGATCCTCACCTGAAATTCACCCACCAATACCATCCTAGTTCCATTGTCTTCCTGGATGTAACAATAACCAGGGTAGCTAACCATCTAACTACAAAGACCTATTACAAGCCAACTAGCAAGAACAATCTGCTACATTTCTCGAGCTTTCACCCGCGGCCTTTACGCGAGAATTTACCTTTTGGTCAATATCTGCGTATTCGCAGAAACTGTAGTTCTCTGACCGATTTCAACACGCAGTCGGTAGATCTCACCAACAAATTATTGACAAGAGGTTACCAAAAAGTATTCTAAACAAAAGCCGCAAAAGGGCTAATAATCAAAATAGGGAGGCCCTTTTGGAAGAATACAGTAGAGATCAGCAAGCTGAAACACCCTTGACCTGTGTGACGGCTTACAACAACATTTCCAACGCTGTTAGCCGCTGCATCAGCAAACATTGGCGAATTCTGACCAGCAATGGGCGTAAATGGGAAAAACCTCTTTTCTCGTACAAACGAGACAGGAGCTTAAAAGATGCACTTGTCCACACCCGCCCAAGAACAAACACCACTACTCAGGGTGATGGTGTACTCAACACATGGGGTCTGCCTCCTGTTTGTGGCCATTTTCCTTGTGGGGGGTGCAGCGTGTGCCACTTGACGACAGCAACAAAAATACTCAATCTGGAGGAAGGTAAAATCTGGCATCTCAAAGGGCACACAAATTGTAACTCTAGCCATGTCATTTATCTCGTCACATGTCCCTGCAACCTTAAATATGTCGGGATGACTACTAGAAAAAGAAAGTTACGGATTGGTGAACACCGCAGTAATGTTAGGTGTCGTAAGAGTACCACGAAACTAACTGCACATTACCTGGAACGTGGTCATTGCCCTAACAATATCAGATGGACGGTAATAGAGCAGGTGGATCAGAATAATGAAAGCAGTATCTTTGAGAAAGAACAAAGATGGACTTACCGTCTTAATACACACTCACAGGGATTGAATGACACTATCCCGTGGGGCTCAGTGATGCGGAGGTAAAAATAAAAAAATAAAGTTTGTTCCATCTATTTTTCCTCCATCTGGTCACCCATATGCATCATCTGAACAACTGTCTATTTACTGTCTTTTGTAAATACAAAAGTTTTTTGTCGAATAAAGTACAATTGACCACTGAATTAACAGTGTTCTTTCCCCTGAGCTGTGAGAAAGTTCCATCATTTTGATAGAGAAACATTTCTGTGTTAATGACAATTTTGATCGTACTCTAACCACCAATAGGACTTCTGATCTAATTTTCAAATAAAATTACATATGCACCAATAACAGAATTGGAAGCTGTGCTGTCTATTGACCCGGACTACTAGGATATTTTTTGCGCAAATAAAAGTATTTGAACGTGATAAACGGGACAGAGAAATCAGATACTATATTACCAGTGCTTATTCCTATACATCTGGTGTATTTTGTTACAATATGTGTAGAAATAAATTCTAAAGGTCTTAAGACTTGCCTTTGCATGAATTAGATTCAGATGCATACTTTGTCTTGTAATCTTACAGTCATAGACCTCAATAAAGTTTCCTTCGCTAAGAAAAAGGTAAATCATTAATAACACTGGCCCTTCAAAAACTCACATGAGAGTTCTGATCACGTGACCACTTTCACGTCGGTCGCGTAAACACAAAAAACGCCGCATCGTCTGAACGCTGTTTTCAGGCGGTGGATGAGGACTTAGTAGGTCTAATGGAGGGCAGTCGCCGGGTTACAAGTGAGTGAGCTGGAGTAATATTCTTAAAACTTTATTTGAAGTTCGCCACTTTGACCGAGCGCTTTCTTTTACTTGTTGAAACCTGATCTGGTTAGTGTGAGACCGAGATGTTTCCGTTTCTCTCTTTCCACATTTCAACAGACGGTCCTGGCGTGAAGATTTCCCCCCGCCACCAGCCTAAGGAGTATCGTCTATGATACCTTAGTGTGAGTGTAAATTAATTACCTGGAGTCTACTATATATGAATGCGTTTCTTAACTTTATTTATTAATTTTCTAAAACGGACACTATTCTTCCTTTTCACTTTTCGGAAATCCCTCCCTGCTCACTTTTTTTTAAATAAAATGGAGTGTGCTTGTGTGAAGGTAGATATTCCTTTGGGTCAAAACACCCTTATTTGCGCTCTATAAATTTGTAGTGGCGTTAATTGCTACCTGCAAAACCGACTAATTATAGCGGGAGTATAATTGTTAAGTAGAAGTGATTTGGTCAGACCTATATAACATTATAGTGTCTCCACTCCGTACTACTTTAATGGTGGGCTCAGCTTCGTGCACTCTTGCTGATAACAACTGTAGATTTTATACTGAATGATTTTCTAGGAAATGCTGTAATAGCTTACCTTGTTTTTTCCTTTTTTCTGTTTTCTGATTATTTGCAGGTATTTCAGCCCTCACGCTTTGGAGGGTATGCACGAGGAAGTTCCTGTGCTTGGTTTACTAACAAGTTTGTAACCTTTTTGTTTTCTCTTCGCCCTAGTTGGGTCTGGCGCCTTAGGGTGCGTCGCCCAAAAAGGCGAATCTTTTTTCTTGGTCCTGAAGAATGCTAAGCCGATCTGTGGCTCTTTCGTAGCAGAAACATGTTAACCCCTAGTTTTGTATAGGACTTCCCTGGTTCAAATTCACACAACCAGGTCTATGTCCGTCTTGCACTATGTTTTTAATGAAGTCAGAGCTACCTCTGTATTAAATAATGTTTCTTCACTGGGGAGTAGCCAGTACTTCTTTTAATTCACTTTTTCACTACTGTTGGATATAATTCTTCCATTTTTCCAACAAGAGCCCAATGACGACAACTGGCAACCAATCATCTTTTGGTGCCTGAGGGCTCTTTCTAGCACTGTGAGTCTATCTGTCTATTATTCCAACTTTTGGTGGTAGTAATCTATTCCCTTATTTGGTTCGCCCTATTTTCCTTATTTCGTTACTCTTCTGTTGATTTGTATTGATAGCCTTATAAGGGGTTTAAGAGTGGCTTTTTTTACCCTTTCTCTCCTGTTGATGAAATATATGTGGGTGTTACGTAGCCTACATTCAGTCTCCATTTTAGTTTATCATTTTTAGCTTAGCATCATTTTCTAGTGGTGATTTGCACATGTGTTTCCTTATGGTAAAAATGTCCTTTGCATGCGTTTGTGTTAGAGGACATTGTCGCCTTGTAGCCTGCACATTTAGTCCCAGGGTCGGCCAACTCAGACCATGAGGAATGGTTTTATTTTCTGTACTCGTAGGAGACGAAGTCCCTGCTTCAGTCTAATTAAAATGTTGTTCTGTACCTCTGGCACAGTGCGATAAGCTTGACGCTGTATAAATACAGCGTCCATGCTGAAGTCAGTGAGCGGTTCACTTCATGCCGGACTTGTCATGGAACGCTGGTGTGACAGGTGAAAGAGATACAGTTCAAATAACACCCACCTTAATCATAAGAAGAAAAATAGTCGTGCAGAAGTGTGCAGACTTGCACACTTGATACAGGGTGCAGTCTTTAATGCACTAGGGCCGGCTTCCTGACATACAAGACCAAAGTATGGGGTTGGGTCAATCCAATAGGCCGGTTGGCGGAAGGGTACTCCTGACACGCTCTCTTTAGCATAGAGATATTAGGAATAGATAGGAGTAATGTTAGTAACATTATAAACAATTAACACAAGTGAATTGTTTGTATTTTTGTGAATTGTTTGTATTTTTCACCATTCTAATAATGCTTATTTCAATAATGTGTCCCATCTTTTTCATAATCTCACTTCTTGTTACATGTAAAAAGATTTGAGCTTTTCAATAAACGTTTCATAATGCATTACTGTTAATTTTTTCTGACACTTTCGGCATGCATGAGAAACAAAAGAAAGGGTAGATCTGTTTCCAAGATTTCCTTGGACATCCGAGAGTCATTTTCTAGATTACTGACAATATGTAAAACTCTATGGGTTTAGGAGCTTAGATGCAGCACTGTGACCTAGCCAAACAGACCAACAATTACTGATTATATGGTAAGACTTAGCCCTGTATTATGAAGTTGTGTTGCTCTAAATACACACTCCTACTAAATTTGTAGGAGCTGTATAACAATCTCTTCATTGCTATGCATTGATCTTGTTCTTTTTCTCTTTCTTCGGGGGCCCTATTATGAGGCCCCAGGGGCCCGGACTTTCAGGGCTTTGGATCTGAAATCAATTCTGCTCGTCACCTCCCTGCCATCGTCCCAGACTCACCTGAATAGAAATCTGGAAAGAGCTCGAACTGGGCGGTATTTATGGGGAACGATATGCCCATGCCTTCCTCACTTTACAAAGGCACTTCCCAAACTTTTTGTCAAACAATCGTCCCTCGATAGGTAAAGCGGACCTAGAGATGCCTCTGGGTTAAAATTGAAGGAAGGGCAGGGGGTAGCGAGTTTCGGGGTCTCGTGTGCTGTGAAGCTCAAGAAGGGGCAGAGAGCTAAAGAAGGAACAGGCTTTCTCACCAGATTGCCTACTACCTGAAAGAAATGGAAATCTGTGCATTTGGTTAATCACCAAAAGCAAAGGCTGCTTGGGAGCTAGTCTAGGCTTTAATCGATGGAGTCAATTACATTTTTATGATGGCATAGTTGTACGCTTTTGGTGAATTAATGTAACAGTGTTATCAGAGGAGTTCTGAAAGCATACTTTTAATGGACACTATAAAAATGTTTGCACTATATACAGTTTACCTACGATTAAAATATATAATCTGAAAGCACTTGTTTTATCTTAAACACGGAATCATTTTGTTGCCACCTATTTTATACTTTGTGTTTAAAATAATACCTAACATATTCATAGTAATTTTTATTACAGGGTGGTACCTGACAGCTCTATACAGACACAAGTCACAATTTCCCACTGCAACAAACAGGATTCCATTCTATTTATTAACTTTATTTCGGCCACGAGGGCCATAAAAGTTCAAGAACAATAAAACAGATAGTATACACATGTAGTTAAACATTTGGATAACTCCCAAAACATCTTATACAGAGTTCATCCCACAGGAGAGCAAGAAAAAAACACACACAGTGCATAAGAGTAACAGCAGGGATGTAAAATTATGTATAAAACTATCTTCAACCCATTAAAAACTGAGTAAAAACAACCATTCAAAGATGAGCTGTGATCTAAAAATTTTACAAAGGGTAAAAATATAGGACAAAGACACAAATCCCCAAGCATGGGTAGACAGTTACTCGACCTGCGCAAATTCAGTGCATTTGTTCTTCCCCATGGGCTCTACTTTAGACAGGCCCACCTGATGTGCCACATGCAATTTAAGAACCGTGATACAGCAAAGACAATTGGTGGATGGGTGTCATAGTTTAAAACTCTGTAGGCCTGTATGCAGCGCACAAAGCCAGAATTCTTGCATAGCTGGGCTAACCAGCGCTTGCACGGCAGTCGATAGGCAGGACAGAGGAGCAGAACATGTAGTTTGTTCTCCGCATTCACCCCTTTGGTCTTTCACCCATTTGCTAGTGAACGCTAGTAGTGGAAGAGTCCCTAGTCTGAACTGCACATACAATTTCCTGACAAGTGGGGGTTGAATGAAATCCAGGTCGTTTTCCTTGCGGTATACATCTTTTACTAGCAGGAATTCTGCTGGCAAAAGACCATGAGGTATACTTTCTTGAATGGACAATAATTTGGCTAGTCTATAGCGTTTGACTAGTTCCAACTTAGAAATCGTCGCGCATGATGTCTCGGGTATTCTCCAGAGGTCCGACTTGCCTAACTTAGAGGCAAGGTCCCTTATGTGGCAAAGCCATGGAATTTTCTTAGTGGTGCATATGGCTAAAAGGTCATTTAGCTAGGCCCTGAATACAGACAACTCTGGGGTCGCCCATAATCTCCGCCAGAAGGTTGAGGGTCTCAGGGCAATCTCTTCTTCAAGGGGCCTAATACCCAGGTCCATGCGAAGGGGAGTAAGGGGGTACTATGGAGTAGGCATATAAGCTGTCGCATGAAGTTGTTCTCCACCGTCATCAAGTTGGTAGTAGGGCAATGCCCCCACAACCCCACCCCGTATAGTGTGGCACCCTTAGCTTGCGCTTTATAGATTTCCACCACAGGGGCGGCTGGTTTAAAAGGTGAGCTTCTATAAAGTTTCATTATACGGCCCACTGTCTGGATTAGCCGGAGACTTGATTTGTGCAACTGTGGCCCCCATTCAAAATTCTCTGACAGGGTAACTCCCAGATAATCAAATATCTTCACTCTTTCCAGAGGAATGCCGTGTAAAGAAGGGTTTGGACGGGTCGTGTAGGGAGGGTTGAAGACCATATATTGTTAGGTTGATCTCCAACCCTCGTAGCTTACAAAAATTGGTGAAGCCATCAAGAGTGCGCTGGATACCCATTGGTGTTTTTGAAAGTAACAGGGTATCGTCTGCAAACATCAGCGCAGGGACCTTCCCGAAGGCCAGCTTGGGGGCATCGTTGTCCTCAATTTTTTCTAAGATGGCCAATTAGAGAATTGATAAAAAGACAAAATAAAGTAGGGGTTAAAACACATCCCTGTCGTACCCCCTTTTGGACAGAAAAACGGAAGTAAGTTCCCCATGTTTTCTGCATCGCACTTGTGCAAAGTTTTCCATGAAGAGCCTCTCTATAACATTTAGAAGATAGGGAGGGATCCCAAGGTCACACAGCACCTTCCAGAGTTTCTCCCGAGGTACAAGGTCGAAGGCAGACTTCAGAGCAACAAATATTAGACATAGATAGAGCCTGACACCTTCTATAGTCACTGTTTTCCAGAAGAGTAGTCTTAGTCTGAATTTCTGGTCTATGGTTGACATATTTGCTCTGAGGCCGGCATGGTAGGGACTTAAAATTTGTTCTTCTTCCAGCCAGCCATGAAGGCGGTCCAGAAGCACCCGGCCGAAGAGTGTTTGGGTGATATCAATTAGGCTGATCGGCCTGTAGTTGGAGGGTGAGAGGGGACAACCTTTTTAGAATATGGGAACTAGCTCAGCCTCACGCCAAGTATCGGGGGTTCCATACCCATCAGGAAGAATTAAATAGGGCACACAAATATGGGACCCATATTTTGGGTTCTTCACGGAAGAGGTCCCCCGGTAATTTGTCTAGACCTGGCGCTTTATTACTGTGGAGATTGTTAATAGCGTTTACCACTTAGATCATAGTAATCTTCAAGTGCCCCGCCTGGCGCAACTCCGGTGCCATACCAGAACTAACGGTGTTGTCAGGCCCCCATCCCTGGAGGAGTACAATAACCCAAAGTGAGCCTCCCAGGCTTCAGGCGCTATATTAGGCTCGATGGCCCATCTTCCTTCCCTGTAGCCCAAGCTCACTATTGCCCAGAAGGTCTTCAGATCTTTATCTTTCAGGGCAATCCTGAGAGATTCCCACCCCTCTAGTTCCCAGTTTTTTTTCCCTACTGGGAGGTCCATGTGTACCTGGCCCTAGAGAGTTTGATTTGTGGCCTGTCCTTAGCCTTCACTGCATCCAGAAGGTCCCGCTTGGCCTTGCAACACTTTTCGTTGAACCAGGCGCATTTGTTTTGTCTATTTTTTCTAATACGCACAACCGGTAAAAATACATCCACCAGTATTGAGGTAAGCAAAAAGGATTCAGTTCTCTGGCCCTCTGATCACACATACGGACATCTGTATTGACCATATTAACCAACTGAGGTTTAATAATGTAAAAGACTGCATTTCCCACTGAATAGTTTATCTTTCCATGGCAGCCTGGAAATGTACCAAATAAACAAAGTTGTATCTCAAGGACATCTTTATTTACAATTACTTTCAAAGGCATTTGTGCCCAGCGAATAAATGCACAGACCTCCTCAGGGGGATGAGCCCCTCCATGTGAAGACCGCTGCCATAAGTACATGGCATATAATATTGCTGTCACAATAAAATGTAAAAGGTGCAACATAAACTTCACATTCTTTGCTTGGGTATTTCTCACCTTGTAACAAATGTGCGAGAAAGACAGATGAGTAAGCAATGACCTGGTTATTCTCTGGTAATCTTCCTTACTCAGAATTCAGGTCTTTCATGTCGCAGTCCTGGAAACCCACTCCCCATACGTCCCCTATTGTAGAGCATTATTTTTTTCTTTCTTGGTTATCACAGGAAGCTTCCATACAGAGTTTCTCTTTTGAAGACCTCTAGGTATTCGGGAGCCATATTAATATTTTTTTTAGGTTGGGTTAGGTAAACTGTGTCTGTGGGACTCTTAAGTACTGTAACAAGGAGAACCTGGATTCAAAGTAATGAGGATTACCATTAAATAACTGGTTCATTATAGTGCAGCTAAACAGTCTGCTCTCAATCACTGACTAAATCTTTTTCTCCGACCCAGAGAGATCCTGCTGCCCTTCGGCTAGGGTTCTCGCTAAACAACTCACACTGGACTATCATATAAGTAATAAGTTGCATCCCTCGCACATCCAATATAATAAAGGTATAAAAAGCGAGTCAGGGTCACATACCACCCAAATAAATCTTGTGTCACGCTTCCTTATGTTACGTGCATAATGAGGCATTGGTAGCCCTGCTACAAATCAGCTTCCATGTTGAATGCAGGATGGTTCCCCCTAGATTCTTTTATCACAACCTCATATACACAGACTTTTCATTCTAATACTTCTGCTAGTAAATGCTAACAAGAATACCCCTTTAGAAATCAGACTGAAAACAACTTACTGCTCCCTCCAATACTTCTTTTGCTTGAACCCTGTGGCGCAATTCGCAACGTTAACCTAGCTCTCTCTCTCTCTCTCAATCATATCCCTGGATCTCAACAATTCCCTATTTTTGCATTTAACTAATGCCCCTGTGCCTTCTGCATGAGTACATTCAAACATTTAGAAACACAGAGTATTTGAAGAGAAAGAAGAGGAAAGACTGCTTCTGTTATCAAGTATTCCAGAACGCTAGAGTGGAGCTGGTGACAAGGTTCCGTTGGAGAGCATTGTGTCCATCTTTCTTCTACAGCCAAAGAGGTTGCAGTTAAGCATTAAATGTACCAAATTTCTCCATATGCCAGCAAATCTTAAACAAACTCCCTCTGTTCTATTCAAACAGATAGTGTGGCTGAGCAGAATGGAAATATCTTAGAATATCTGTTTTTGCCACTCTATGCATTGCTTCTCCCCAATAAACAGGCCCATGTTTCCCCTGTTTCAATAGACTTGACATGGGAAATGCCACTGGTAGGAACAAGTTCAGAACTCTAGGGAATATAGTGAGTCTCACACCAATTACCCCACCTAGCCATGAAAATTACATGAACCTTCATTTTCAGATCCACAGTGACTTAACTGAATTTCTCCAGGTTATTTCCACCATACAGAGAACAATTAGTGAGGGTACTATGAAGTTTTGAATGTTTTTAGTGATGTACCATCCACCTAAAGGGAACTTCAGCACAAGTCTGCCTAGCTTATTTTAGTATAGAAAATCATCAATATTCATCACTTTGTTTGATTATTTTAAGCCTGGGAATCATTTGAAATGCCTACAACTCCACCTCTGGGACTACCCATTTGTTTGGAGGGAGCATGACCTGGCAGTTGGGGGTTGAGATGTTCCCACTAGAGCAGGACCAAGACAGATCTGTATAAGGCTAATGTGTCTAGAGTGGTACAGTTGGTGAAACAAATGGACTAGAACGGGTGCTTGAGTGACTGTCAGTGCCTGAGATTGAAACAAGAATTCCTTACATCTCTGTGTTCCTCGTTTTTGGAGAATTCTAACACACCGTCAGTGGATAGCTCTAGTTTCTCTGCCAGTTCCCAAAATTCAATCCCTGGAATACTGTCACTCTACCTAACGTGTTGGGTTGACGGCTCCACGGCCAGGACGAAGAATGGGGTGACACCAGGTACCACTGCCTACTTTCTCTAACAAGCACCAATATCCCTTTCACAAGCACCAATATGTATAATTGTTAAACTTTTGGCTGCTAGAATTTGCAAATGCACACCTCATGCAATTTGTTCCCCTGCTCGCTGTCCTGATGACTCTTCTAGGGCTGTCTTGTTTGAGATCCTACCTCCCTTCATGCCGTTATCGATATATTGTCCTTTCTCATTATAATGGCTTCTAAACCTCCTCTCTGATCCCTTCAACTAGCCAACTACAGTTATATAATTTTCCAACTGACGCACAGCTGGAGGTTCTGCAGCTTACACTTTTTACTACAAGTTTCGAAATTGCTCAAGTTTGCTTTGCTCACTAGATTTTAACACCCATCAGGTACCCCAACTTCTTGCATTCTGATTGGATTCTACAAGGCGTCAATCTGTAAACCACATGCTTTGCCCTTTCATTTATTCTTGTTTAATTTTGGCAAGCGTTTTGGGCCAGAATGTTCACGACAAATGCAAATTGTCCCGTTGCTGGTGTCAGTCTTTTAGACCTGTAAAGTTATTTTTATAACCTGAAATGTTTTTTTTTTTTACATGAAGCTTACTTTGTCATTTTCCAGTATATAACCAATACAATCCTTAATGATCTCAATACCCCCCTAATTTCCCCAGATGCCTTGAAAGCCTCTCCGACTACAACCCTCACAACTTTTCCATTATAATTTTTCTAAAAAAACAAAAAAACTTGTGGATAGATTTGTGTATTTACAATAGATGGGTCCTTCACCAAATGTTTCCCAAACCGCAGAGTATTGGGTTGCTGTTCCCTCTACTTGGAAGGGTAATTTCCTCATTACAGGTGTGTGACTGGAAAGTGATTCAAATCCAGACTCAACCCTATTCAGCGAGTAGATAAGAGTCACACTTAACAGAATATAAATGATTTGTGGTGTTACTTGTGCATGTTGAAGAAGGAATAATGCCTCTCCCTCAGATTCAAAAGCATCCATATATCTGACAGACCTGGAGAGGACCTAAACCATCTCTAGATTATTCAATACAGGATGATCCGAGCCGGGACCATAACCACATTCGGGCCACTTCACGGGTTCAGTGAACCTTAGACAAAAGGAGACCAATGGGGGTATACGATTGCAAAGACTTGTCCTGGTCTACTATTCAGATCTTAAAAGTGACGCTAATGTGATGGTTCTCTCACAAGCCTCCTTTAGCTGAAGATGTGTCTCCCTTCCTTTTTTGGGAGCCTTTCCTTCAGAAATTTAAACTGTGACCCCATTACTCGTGCCAGTGGTTAATGCCTGATATTACTCGGGGGAAAACCTGGTCCTCTGGTCTTTCAACAGCAGATGCTTCCCCAGCAAATACCCAATCTCCACCCCTACCCTCCTGTAACTGCCTGCGTGCACAAATTCTCTGTTCAGGAAATTTAAAACATAGTTAATTAGAAGAATTATCTTATAAAATGTGAAGCGCTTTAACATTTGTCAAATTCCAATCATTAATTCCTGTGTGAAAGTATGCTACTACTTCCACGCCCATTCACTCCACCAATTACCTGATATCCATCAATTCCCTTCCATATAACCTGTTTCTTCCTCTGTCCCAATGTCACGAAGTATCTGGTCCCAGTCTTACCCATCCACCCTATTAGGGGTCTGCACTATCTAATCCCTCCCCTACACCGATACCTTTTCTCTAGTTATTTTAATATCTTAGTAAGTTTTTCGGTCGAGCTAGGAGAAAGCATGCGAAGCATGCTGGAGTCCTGCTCGACAACTATAGCCGTCCGTCTCCTGGGAATCTGAGACAGGGGCCGGGCACGAGCATCGACTTCACCTCGTGGGCGCGCACGCCCAGCCCCTGCCTCAGATTCAGAGCAAGACAGGCTCTCGCCCGCGCGCAGACACAGCCACACTTACGCATGCGCACACACATACACCCACGCAGGCACACAGGCGCACATATACACACGCACCACGCACAGCTAACAGACACACAGTCACACATATACTTACACACGCACAGCTACACACGCACACACACACACAGCTACACCCCCTCCCCCTCTTACCTCACCGGGCTTCCCGATGTTCTTCACCCGGGCCCCCTCCTGGGACCCGGGACTTCAGCTGCCGGACTTGGAAGGGCGGGGGCTGCCCGCGCATGCGCGGCATTTGTAACTGGGGCTCTTCAGAATAAAAGATAGAAATGCCGCACATGCGCGGGCAGCCCCCGCCCTCCCGAGTCTCCTCATAGCCGGGATACAATTTTCTTATTCTATTTCCAGGACACTTTTTGTTATTGCTAGCGCTTTCTGCTGCTTGTATAAACTGTCGCTTAGTTCAAGACTGTAACCCGTTCATGAGAAAAGTCAGGGCTGGACTGTTCTAGGGCCGGTAATATCATTAGGGACCTACCTCGAACTTGCCGTCCAATTCGCCGTCGGGCAGCCGGTGGTTCGGCGCGGGGGGCTCTTCCTGGGGGGGTGAAGGTGCTGCCCGGACGGCTCTCGTCTGACATCTCCCTCAGTCAGGGCTGTGGTCCCGGCTCAGCCTCCTTCGAGTGGCAGCAGAGCTCAGCTCTGTGATCTTGCAGCCGCAGCTGCTCCTCGCCCTCCCTCGGGCCGGGGGGGCTCCCTGCGGGCTGGCGGCTTCCAACACAGATCCGCCGCCTCCTCCTCCCTCCTTCAACGCCCCCTCCCTTTCTGCAGGCTGCGAGGCCCCCGTGCACCGATGCTGCCCCCTGCCCCTGGGCTCCACAGGGTGCCGGCTCGTATGCCATTATCTGGGTGGGCCGCTTTCTACCATTGCCCTCGTCGAAAGGGGCTCAGGCAGGGGCTGTTGCTGGCACTGGCCTCTTGTGCAACCATTACTTTACATACGGGACACCTGTCTCCGGAACTGTACCCCTCTTTTCTGTACTGGCACCTGCTTTTATGATGGCACTCGCAACTTCTCTTTCTCAGTAAAAGACCAGTACCTATTGGAAGACTGCTTTACCCTTTCTCTCACGACTGGGTACCCAGTTTGAACGGCTCGATCCATTCTTTCTCCAAGGGACACTTCTTTTTAAATCGCCACCTTTTGCTTCTTTTTCGGGGCACTTCTTTTTAAATCGATCTACCTCTTCATTCTCTCCGAGGCTCCTCTTTTTAAATCGCTCTAGTTTTTCTCCCTACTTCAGACAAGTCTTTTTAAATCGCTCTCTCTCTGTTTCTCTCCTGAGGGCACCTCTTTTTATAACGTCCCGCCTTTTATCGCTCCTCTAGCCTCCTCTTTTTAAATCGCTTTGCTCTTTCCTTTTCCTCATGCCATCTCTTTGTACACCACTCTCCCCTTTCTCTCTCCCTGGGGCACCTCTTGTTATGTCGCATGCTGCTGCTTTTTCCCAGGTGTGCTACTTACACACTGCTGCTCCAGGGCCTTTTCAATACACACCTCTTGTTCCATGCTGTACCCTTTCTCTAGTCTAGGCAGACGCCCCTTCTCCCCCCGCCCCAGTCTAATGCTGCTCCGGGCTCTTTCTCTGCAGGGCACCTGGGCTGTTGTGCAGTGACGTACCTACGTGTTGCTTCAGGGTCCCCCCTCTTGTGCGGGTACTTCTTTAATAGTGGCACCTGTACTTCCGCGGGCACCTCCTGCTGAATTTCGATCGCATATTTCTATTTTCTTCCTCGCGTTGTCTAGTTCTGACCTAGTTTCCTCGTGCAGAGAGGAACCCCGTTTAACGAGGACCCCTCTTGTTGCTCAGACAGCTCAACTCTTCCTTTCAGTGCACCCCCACCCCCTTTCAGTGACGTCCCTTTATTTCTGCGCAGACATCTCTCTTTTTAGGTCTCGGCTAGTAACGCGCTGTTAGACCTGGCACCTTGGCGTGGGTTTCCCTTCCACTCTTTGCTGTTGTGCCTCAAATGTTTTGCTGGTGTCTGCTACTCAGGGCACTGCGCCACGGCCAACCCGTGCCGCAGTGCAAGTGCTCCCTACTGTAAAGTGTACATGTGATTGATGTCCATGATTGGTTCATTGGATTTACTGTTAGTCCCTAGTAAAGTGCACTATGAGTGCCAGGGCTTGTGAATGCCAATACTGCTAGTGGGCCTGCAGCGCTGGTTGCGCCACCCACAGAAGCAGCCTTAAAATGTGTCTAGGGTCTGCCATCGCAGAACCTGCGTGCAGTCTGGTACTGTCACCCTGGCTGGGCAAGTGCACACACTTGCCAGCCCCTAAACCTTCCCTTAAACTTCATATTAGTCACCCCTATGGTAGGCCTGAGGGCAGGGTGCATTGTAAGTATAAGGTAGAACATGCCCTGATGTGTGTGGCATGTTCTAATAGTGAATTACTGCCAAATTCGTTTTTCACTATTGTAAGGCTACCTGTTCCCTTCTAGGCCAGATGGGCTGCTGGAATTATTACACTCTATAATCCCAGCAGGCTCAGGGAACATGGTAGGAATTCGTGTTTAGTATGCCTGGACTCAGAATAATAAAATACTTCTTTTAGTAAAGTTTATTTTAATATCCTGTGTTTGCAAATGCTACTTTTAGAAAGTTAGCATTTGCTTGCCTAATCATTTCAGCCCGCCTCTGCTTGGATGTGGATCTGACTGTCTGGTGTGTGTGAGTGACAGGGCTGGGAGTTGACAGGTAGTGATTAGCAGGAGGACCCCTTAATGGGTGGTGGGAGTTTCCCCTGAATGATGCATCAGGCTGTGCCCCTGCCACCACAATGCTGGCTCCGCCCTCCTGGGGAGCGACTGATGACTCAGCCTGCACCTGGCCCAGGAAGGACCGAAGCTTGTCAACAAAGTACTCAGGCCACTCCTGCCCTCTCAATGCCGGCTCCGCCCCCCTGGGGAGCGGCTGATGTGCCTGCCCTCGCACTGAATGCAGAAGTCATAAGTACCCACAACAAGTACTCAGAGACTGGAGCAGTTATGCAGAGGCCCCCCTGGCTTGCTAGAACAAAAGAAACTGGGTATAAAAGAAGGAGCCCTGCTCCTTGTAAATTAGATCCTGTTTGTGCTACAAGAGAAACTCTGCCCGAAGAGAAGGACCTGGAAGGACTACAAGGAGGAGTGCTGACTCTGGCCTGTGTCTGGTGCCTTGCTGCCAAAGGAGAGGAAGAGAAAAAGACTACAAGAGACTTTTGCTTTATTTTGAACTTTGTGCCAAACTCTGCTGAAAGATCTCCAAGGGCTTGCTGTTGAACTTGCCCCCTGACCAGCGCTCCAGGAACAGTGAGCGCTAACCCCTGACCAAAGCATCTGCTGTGTGTGCTGCTTATCGCTGCAGCGCTGATTGAGGAGGACGAGGGCATCTACCCCCCTGCACACCGTGACCGTGAGTTCAGCCAGCCGCCCTAGCATCGTGAGGCCCAGCCGCCGCTGGCCCGAGCACCGCGACGGCGTCTGCCTTTCGCCCCACGAGAACAAAGTAACGGAGGACCCGTCCGGTCCAAGCATCGAGGTCTACTGGGCAAGCGCCGTAGACTTCCCCGCAAAGACGGACTGCCGCCCTGCTGTCCTCCCCCGCTATCAGCGTCCTGTCCGACTGCCCCGCTGAAAGGGCATCACCGCGACCGGCACTTTGGCTGGGTACGTCCCGCACTTGGGGACCGTACTGCCACTGCGCCACACCCAGCCGCCGCCGTCAGGACTGAAGAGGAGACTGAGCGAAGGACCTGAGACCCCATCGAGCACCGCCGCCCCGGGTGACCCGTGACCTGCTGCCTCGAGCCGCAGCTCGCCTCGCCCGTCAAGGAAGCAACGCGACGTGGGACAGCTCCCCCCCCCCTGCAGCCGTCCTCTTCAAAGATCACCCCAAGAAGTTCAAGGTACTGTCTTTTGCCCGTCGCGGTGCGAGCGTCCTGCAATCCGAGCTCGCACCGCGCTGACTGATCTCCGGCACCCCGGGAGCCGCACAACTGCTGGCAGCGCGAGCCGCCCCTGAAGCAGAGGCTCGCTCTGCTCTTGGCCCCCGAGGCCCCGCCTGACGCTCCCGAAGGCCCGCGGCCCCCTCTTCCCGAGTGACGCTCTCTGAGGCCCGCGGCCCCCTCTTCCCGAGTCAGGCCCCGCCGGGTAGCTCATTTCTGAAGCTGAGACAGCGGAAAGCGCCTTGAAGCGCTCTAAGACCCTTGAACCTTCTTAAAGCTGGGCAGAAGGCCCGAACGAGTGCGTTTGTTTAAGAACTGTGACTTTGTGATAAAGAATACTGGAACCTGCATTGAAGAAGTAACCAAGACTGTATTTACAAGCCTGCTTGAGATTTATATAAAGAACATATATTTTTACAACTACAGTTTGGTGTCATTGTGTGGTGGGTTGGTGGTGATGGTATAATATTGCAAATGTTTAACCCTACATGCCCCAGAGATTAGCCTAAGACTGCTTAAGCCACACTACCTAGAGGGTAAGCAGAGGTTGTCTTGAAGGTAACCCTCAGCCCTGACGAGGAAGAGAGAGGCCCTGCTTGTCGCCAGTGTTGCACTGCGCCACCCAGAGACTCCCCCTTCCTACATTGGACGCAGCGGTGAGGATTCGCGAACTTACATTTGCAGTGTTTTACCTTAGCTACTGACCATTGCATAGTGATTACAGTCCAGTACCTTAGCCACAGACTTTTTTTGATTTTTAATTTTGCTAAAGAAGAAGATCCCTAGTGTTGCAAGCATGCCTGGCACAAACAGCATTGATGGAGGAGAGTCCATAGCCTCTAGTGCGCAGGGGCTAGAATGGGATGCATCAAAGCTGGATGACTACACAAAGAAGCAGTTGAGTTATTTTTGCAGGAAACTCAAGGTTCCACACGCAGGATGCAGAAACAAACCTGAGTTCTACAAGGCCATGAGAGCCTGGATTGAATCTAGGAAGGCACCTGAGGATCAGAATGCACCTGTGGATCCTGTGAGTCTGGAAAAACCAGACAGCGTTCTTAGCTTTGGCAGAGGCCTGTCGCCAGAGGAGCTGGCAGACAGACAGGCAACCAGGGATCATGAGATCAAGATGGCAGAATTGAATTTGAAGGGCCAAATGGAGCTTGAAAGCAAAAGAATGGCTCTGGAAGAGAGAAAACTCCAGTTGGAGTATGATGTGAAGATGAGGGAGATGAGTCTAAAAGAGAAAACCTTGGATCATCCTCCCTCTGGTGGCAGCACAACGCCGGTGCAGGTAGAGTCAAGAGTGCACATCCCCAAAGATGTAGTTAAAGAGTTCTTTAAGGGGGATGACATAGGACAGTGGTTTAGGGCATATGAGGTAGCCATGCTTTCCCACCGGGTCCCTGAGAAGGATTGGGGAGCGGGGTTATGGGGAAGGTTCCTTAGCGAAGGGCGGGACACCCTGCTAGATTTGCCCTCTGAAGACCAGAGATCCTATCCCCATATGAAAGAAGCTTTAATGACCAGGTATGGGCTTACCCCTGAAATGTATAGACAGAAGTTTAGGGGGTGTAATAAGCGGCCTGGGAATACGTATGTGGAGTTTGTGACTTTTTTTTGCAGAGCACTGGATGGTTGGGTGAAGGGTAACAAAGTGAATGATTTTCAAGGTCTCTTTGATTTAATTGCATGGGAGCACTTGTCTGATCAATGTTTTCCTGAGTTACGCCAGCACCTGATTGATAGCAAGTTGTCCAACCCGAGGAAACTTGCTGAGGAGGCGGACCGCTGGCTCAGCACCAGGGTCCACAAGGGTCCAGTGGGAGACTCCGCCAAGGGTGGGCAGGGTCCCCAGCAGAAGAGTGGGGGGGACAAGGGAAAACAGAAAGGGTTCCAAAAAGGCCCCCAAAGTAATCCCCAAGGGGACCAGCAGAAAGGTTCTCAGCCTCCCCCACCCCCTAAGCAGAATGGGGCCCCGACAGGTCGACCTGTTCCAAAGGGGCCCTTCAATTGTTACAAATGTGGTGACCCGGGGCACATAGCCAGTGACCCCAAGTGTCGCCTGTTTGGAAAACCAGCACCCACTGGTGCTCCGCCCCGACAAGTGACCAGTGTTCACTTAGGAGAAGAAGTGATGGTCCCGGGGGGTGGAGATCCTGTTCAGATGACCCTAGTCTCACTAGGAGACAGTGAGATGGTCCCTACAAGCTACCTGCCCTCTAACACTAAAAAATATGGGCAGGTGGTTACCATCAATGGTAAGAAAGCTGAGGCTCTTAGAGACACAGGAGCCAGTGTGACTGCAGTGAGGCATCACCTGGTGTCTCAAGAGCAGGTTGTACCCCATGCCTACTGTAGGGTTGTCAACGCTGACAATTCAGAGAGTCAGTGTCCGATGGCTCAAGTTCCCTTCGAGTGGGGGGGGGTCTCTGGTACTCTGCAGGTCTGTGTGAGGAAAGCCATGCCTGTTGACTGTTTGCTAGGGAACGACTTGGAGGACTCCCCTTGGGAAAAGGTGGAGAAAACGACTCACCTGAAGATGGTGGGTCTACCTGACTGGGCGTGCGTGACCACCCGGTCAATGGCAGCCAGTAGGGGTGATCAAGAGGTCCTGGGGCCTGACGGAGAGGCCCAGGAACCGGCCTTAGGGAGAAGGCGCAGGGTGCGCGGGAAACCGGCCCCTGAAGTTCCCACGGTCCAGGAGGAAGCAGACCTTGAGGGGGATGCCCTGGAGCCTACTGGGGAACAGATTGCCGAACTGGGGGACCTGCCTGAGCTGACCCATTGGCAGCAAGAAGGAGGCCCCTCCAGGGAGGAATTCTGCAGGGAGCAGAAAGAATGCCCTTCTCTCGTGGGTATGCGGCAGCAGGCTGCAGACCAGGCCAATGGTGTTCAGGCCAAAACACATTATGTGTACTGGGAGAATGACCTCCTGTACTCAGAGCCTAAGGCTGCTGAACCTGGGTCAGCCCGTGTGCTGGTGGTACCCCAGAAGTTCAGAGCCTTCCTACTGGGACTGGCTCATGATGTGCCTTTAGCAGGACATTTGGGGATGGACAAGACCTATGACCGGCTTGTCACCCACTTCTACTGGCCCCAAATGCACAAGAGCTCAGATGCTCATTGTAGGACCTGTCCAACTTGCCAGGCAAGTGGGAAGAGCGGAGGGAAGAACAAGGCTCCCCTCCAACCCTTCCCGGTGGTCAGTACGCCATTCCAACGAGTGGGTATTGATATTGTTGGGCCTCTGGACCCCAAGACAGCCATGGGCAACAGGTTCATCCTGGTCTTGGTGGATCATGCCACCCGGTACCCTGAAGCCATCCCTCTGAGGACAGTGACCGCCCCCGTGGTGGGGCGTGCACTAATGGGAATTTTCTCCAGAGTGGGGTTCCCTCTAGAGGTGGTGAGCGACAGGGGGACCAACTTTATATCCAAGTATATGAAGTCCCTTTGGCAAGAGTGTGGTGTAACCTACAAGTTCACCACCCCTTACCATCCCCAAGGAAATGGGTTGGTTGAAAGATTCAACCGAACTCTGAAGGGCATGATCATGGGCCTAGAAGGTCCAATGAGGCGTAAGTGGGACGTCCTCTTACCATGCCTACTCTTTGCATACCGCGAGGTGCCACAGAAGTCTCTAGGGTTCAGCCCCTTTGAGCTGCTGTATGGCCACCCCGTGAGAGGACCACTGAGTTTGGTAAAGGAAGGCTGGGAGCAATCTCCCAGGAAACCTCCCCAGAATGTATATAGCTACATGCTGGCCTTCAGAAACCAAACCAGGCGCTTCAGACAACTTGCTGAGGCAAATCTGGAAGCTAGCCAGGAGGAGATGAAGCGGTGGTACGACCAGAATGCCACTCTGGTAGAGCTTCAGCCTGGACAAGAGGTGTATGTCTTGGCCCCAGTGGAACCCTGTGCACTTCAGGATAAGTGGACAGGCCCATTTGAGGTTGTGGAGCGCAAGAGCTCAGTGACATACTTGGTGGACATGAAGACGCCCAGGAATCCTTTAAGGGTCTTACATGTCAACCGCCTCAAGCCCCACTTGAAAAGGTCCGAAGTGGGCATGCTGTTGGCCACTGATGATGGAATGGAAGAGGAGTCTGAGCCTCTTCCTGACCTCTTAGTGGCCTGTGAGAAGGATGGGTCAGTGGATGGAGTTAACCTCTCACCCACCCTGACCCCTGAGCAACAGGAAGACTGCCGCCAATTGCTGGGGCAGTTTCCAGACCTGTTCTCCCTGGTTCCTAGTGTCACAGATTGGTGCGTCCATGATGTGGACACAGGAGACAGCTTACCTGTGAAGCATAAGGCTTACAGGGTAACTGACAGGGTCCGGGCCTGCATCAAGGAGGAGGTCTCCAAGATGCTTGCTCTTAGGGTGGTTGAGTCTTCCAGCAGTCCTTGGTCCAGCCCCGTGGTCTTGGTCCCAAAGGCTGCTGCGCCGGGAGCCACACCTGAACTCCGGTTCTGTGTGGACTACAGAGGACTCAATTCAGTCACCAAGACTGACGCGCACCCTATCCCCAGAGCTGATGAGCTCATTGATCGGCTAGGGGCTGCCCGGTTCCTCAGCACGTTTGATTTAACGTCTGGGTACTGGCAGATCGCCTTGACCGATGGGGCAAAGGAGAGGTCAGCATTCTCCACACCAGATGGGCACTTCCAGTTCCGGGTTATGCCATTTGGGATGAAGAATGCCCCTGCCACCTTTCAGAGGTTGGTCAACCAGGTGTTGGTCGGGCTGGATGAGTTCAGTGCCGCCTACCTGGATGACATCGCAGTGTTCAGTGGCACCTGGCCAGAACACCTGCAGCACCTCTGGGAAGTGTTGATGGCGCTGCGCAAGGCAGGCCTCACAATCAAGGCAAGCAAGTGCCAGATTGGGCAGGGCTCAGTGGTGTACTTGGGACACCAAGTGGGGAGTGGCAAGGTGGCACCCTTGCAACCCAAAATTGAGACCATCCTGGCTTGGGAACCCCCCAAGACCCAGACTGCAGTGAGAGCCTTCCTGGGGCTCACTGGGTATTACAGGAGGTTTGTCAAGGGCTATGGCACTATTGTGACCCCCTTGACAGAGCTGACTTCTAAGAAGCAGCCCAGGAATGTGATTTGGACTGACACCTGTCAGAAGGCTTTTGACACCCTGAAGACTGCCATGTGCACGGCGCCCGTGCTCCTGGCTCCTGATTTCTCCAAGGAATTCATAGTGCAAACAGACGCTTCAGAGCATGGTGTAGGGGCTGTTCTCTCACAGATGACTGAGGAGGGCTGGGACCAACCCGTAGCCTTCATCAGTAGGAGGTTACTTCCACGGGAAAGTAGGTGGAGTGCAATAGAGCGAGAAGCATTTGCTGTGGTCTGGGCGCTGAAGAAGCTAAGACCCTACTTGTTTGGGTCTCACTTCCGGGTTCAGACGGACCACAGGCCCCTCAGATGGTTGATGCAAATGAGGGGTGAGAACCCAAAACTGTTGAGGTGGTCCATCTCCCTACAGGGTATGGACTTCACGGTGGAACACCGCCCTGGCACAGATCACGCCAACGCTGATGGTCTGTCCAGATTTTTCCGCCTTAGTGATGAGGAACTCCCTGGGGAAGGGTAGTTCTCCCCACATTTCAGCTGGAGGGGACACGTGTTAGACCTGGCACCTTGGCGTGGGTTTCCCTTCCACTCTTTGCTGTTGTGCCTCAAATGTTTTGCTGGTGTCTGCTACTCAGGGCACTGCGCCACGGCCAACCCGTGCCGCAGTGCAAGTGCTCCCTACTGTAAAGTGTACATGTGATTGATGTCCATGATTGGTTCATTGGATTTACTGTTAGTCCCTAGTAAAGTGCACTATGAGTGCCAGGGCTTGTGAATGCCAATACTGCTAGTGGGCCTGCAGCGCTGGTTGCGCCACCCACAGAAGCAGCCTTAAAATGTGTCTAGGGTCTGCCATCGCAGAACCTGCGTGCAGTCTGGTACTGTCACCCTGGCTGGGCAAGTGCACACACTTGCCAGCCCCTAAACCTTCCCTTAAACTTCATATTAGTCACCCCTATGGTAGGCCTGAGGGCAGGGTGCATTGTAAGTATAAGGTAGAACATGCCCTGATGTGTGTGGCATGTTCTAATAGTGAATTACTGCCAAATTCGTTTTTCACTATTGTAAGGCTACCTGTTCCCTTCTAGGCCAGATGGGCTGCTGGAATTATTACACTCTATAATCCCAGCAGGCTCAGGGAACATGGTAGGAATTCGTGTTTAGTATGCCTGGACTCAGAATAATAAAATACTTCTTTTAGTAAAGTTTATTTTAATATCCTGTGTTTGCAAATGCTACTTTTAGAAAGTTAGCATTTGCTTGCCTAATCATTTCAGCCCGCCTCTGCTTGGATGTGGATCTGACTGTCTGGTGTGTGTGAGTGACAGGGCTGGGAGTTGACAGGTAGTGATTAGCAGGAGGACCCCTTAATGGGTGGTGGGAGTTTCCCCTGAATGATGCATCAGGCTGTGCCCCTGCCACCACAATGCTGGCTCCGCCCTCCTGGGGAGCGACTGATGACTCAGCCTGCACCTGGCCCAGGAAGGACCGAAGCTTGTCAACAAAGTACTCAGGCCACTCCTGCCCTCTCAATGCCGGCTCCGCCCCCCTGGGGAGCGGCTGATGTGCCTGCCCTCGCACTGAATGCAGAAGTCATAAGTACCCACAACAAGTACTCAGAGACTGGAGCAGTTATGCAGAGGCCCCCCTGGCTTGCTAGAACAAAAGAAACTGGGTATAAAAGAAGGAGCCCTGCTCCTTGTAAATTAGATCCTGTTTGTGCTACAAGAGAAACTCTGCCCGAAGAGAAGGACCTGGAAGGACTACAAGGAGGAGTGCTGACTCTGGCCTGTGTCTGGTGCCTTGCTGCCAAAGGAGAGGAAGAGAAAAAGACTACAAGAGACTTTTGCTTTATTTTGAACTTTGTGCCAAACTCTGCTGAAAGATCTCCAAGGGCTTGCTGTTGAACTTGCCCCCTGACCAGCGCTCCAGGAACAGTGAGCGCTAACCCCTGACCAAAGCATCTGCTGTGTGTGCTGCTTATCGCTGCAGCGCTGATTGAGGAGGACGAGGGCATCTACCCCCCTGCACACCGTGACCGTGAGTTCAGCCAGCCGCCCTAGCATCGTGAGGCCCAGCCGCCGCTGGCCCGAGCACCGCGACGGCGTCTGCCTTTCGCCCCACGAGAACAAAGTAACGGAGGACCCGTCCGGTCCAAGCATCGAGGTCTACTGGGCAAGCGCCGTAGACTTCCCCGCAAAGACGGACTGCCGCCCTGCTGTCCTCCCCCGCTATCAGCGTCCTGTCCGACTGCCCCGCTGAAAGGGCATCACCGCGACCGGCACTTTGGCTGGGTACGTCCCGCACTTGGGGACCGTACTGCCACTGCGCCACACCCAGCCGCCGCCGTCAGGACTGAAGAGGAGACTGAGCGAAGGACCTGAGACCCCATCGAGCACCGCCGCCCCGGGTGACCCGTGACCTGCTGCCTCGAGCCGCAGCTCGCCTCGCCCGTCAAGGAAGCAACGCGACGTGGGACAGCCCCCCCCCCCCCTGCAGCCGTCCTCTTCAAAGATCACCCCAAGAAGTTCAAGGTACTGTCTTTTGCCCGTCGCGGTGCGAGCGTCCTGCAATCCGAGCTCGCACCGCGCTGACTGATCTCCGGCACCCCGGGAGCCGCACAACTGCTGGCAGCGCGAGCCGCCCCTGAAGCAGAGGCTCGCTCTGCTCTTGGCCCCCGAGGCCCCGCCTGACGCTCCCGAAGGCCCGCGGCCCCCTCTTCCCGAGTGACGCTCTCTGAGGCCCGCGGCCCCCTCTTCCCGAGTCAGGCCCCGCCGGGTAGCTCATTTCTGAAGCTGAGACAGCGGAAAGCGCCTTGAAGCGCTCTAAGACCCTTGAACCTTCTTAAAGCTGGGCAGAAGGCCCGAACGAGTGCGTTTGTTTAAGAACTGTGACTTTGTGATAAAGAATACTGGAACCTGCATTGAAGAAGTAACCAAGACTGTATTTACAAGCCTGCTTGAGATTTATATAAAGAACATATATTTTTACAACTACAGTTTGGTGTCATTGTGTGGTGGGTTGGTGGTGATGGTATAATATTGCAAATGTTTAACCCTACATGCCCCAGAGATTAGCCTAAGACTGCTTAAGCCACACTACCTAGAGGGTAAGCAGAGGTTGTCTTGAAGGTAACCCTCAGCCCTGACGAGGAAGAGAGAGGCCCTGCTTGTCGCCAGTGTTGCACTGCGCCACCCAGAGACTCCCCCTTCCTACACGCGCGAAGCGCGTTCTCGCCAGAGAACTATAGTTGTCGTCTCAGCCCACAACGAGGTGGAATGAGGAGACAAGACCTGGCCACGCGCATCGCGTTGTCCCATAGGATAACGTTGTGCGCGGCCAGTTCTTCTCTCCACAGCATAGACCGGATCGCGTTGCGCGCCTCTCTGGAATGCAGGGGGAATCCCATAGGATAACGTTGTGCGCGGCCAGTTCTTCTCTCCACAGCATAGACCGGATCGCGTCGCGTGAATCTCTGGAATGCAGGGGGAGTCTGCAGAGAGGCGCGCGGCGCTGCTAAAGAGGCTGACGTCGGAGACTGAGTGCGGGAGAGGCAGAGGAGGGCTGGAGCCGGCAGGCTTCATTCGGGAAATGTTTTTAAACCAACGTGCAAAACGGGCGCATCTTTTACAAATGTAACCTCAAGTTCGCAAGGCAAACTGAGCAAGAAATGTGTAAATATGGATTTGACAATGAAATTACACTAAAACCAACCCACTGCCGATTATGAAAAAAGAAACCGAAAGTGCAATCGCAAACATCCACCTCTATTTTTTATCCTCTTTACGGTTTGTGGCATATTGAATTTTACATTGTATTTTATTTTATTAACCTACCTATGTCCTGTCCCGTCCCCCCCAGCCCACTTATATCCTCTAAGTAATGAACCTCTTTTTGAAAGGCACACACGGACACCACCACTAACATACATACACGGACACCACCACTGCCATGCACACACAGACACCACCACTGCCATGCACACACGGACACCACCACTGCCATGCACACACGGACACCGCCACTGCCATGCACACACGGACACCACCACCGCCATGCACACACGGACACCACCACCGCCATGCACACACGGACACCACCACCGCCATGCACACACGGACACCACCACTGCCATGCACACACGGACACCACCACTGCCATACACACACGGACACCACCACTGCCATGCACACACAGACACCACCACTGCCATGCACACACGGACACCACCACTGCCATGCACACACAGACACCACCACTGCCATGCACACACAGACACCACCACTGCCATACACACACGGAAACCACCACTGCCATGCACACACGGAAACCACCACTGCCATGCACACACAGACACCACCACTGCCATGCACACACAAACACCACCACTGCCATACAGACACGGACACCACCACTGCCATGCACACACAGACACCACCACTGCCATGCACACACGCACACCACCACTGCCATGCACACACGGACACCACCTCATTATGCAGGAGCTGCGCCTCTCGCCCCGTTATGATTTCTCGGGGGCGTAAAAGAAAAATTTTATTACATCGCAACACCTCGCAAGTTGTGTTTTTTAAATTATTTTTTATCCTTTTTACGGTTTGTGGCATATTGAATTTTACATTGTCTGCTATTTTATTAACCTATGTCCTGTCCCGTCCCCCCCCCTCACTTCAAATAAGGCATACAATCTACAACATATCACTCTGCACTGCTACAAGTTAAACACTTGTGGTCATTGACTATGTCTGTTGACTTCCATTACAAAGGCGTAGCGAACAACGCCTATATTTATTCAGCACAGCAAAACTAGCACTCTATATTACTGGCAACTTTGCTTGGCATAAGCAACAGCTAACCATTCACAAACAATGTTTATATACCAATTGCAAATAAAAAAAAAGTTCATGCAAAGCATTGTCATTTACAATGCCAGTAACTCAAACTTTAATGCTGCGAGACCTATTGCATTGCAAATGCTTGTTTTAATGGTCACTTCCAGTGCCAAGCCACCCGTGGACAAAGTCTTTACAACTACTTGTACGTGGGCTTCAGCGTCTAAATGACCAAAACAATGGAGAACGCTCAATATCAGAACACATAATTGGTTATTAAAATATTTTATCATTATTGGTATTAAGTAGATGCTTTCAAACTGTCCCCTTACTACTTCTCCAAAGACTGTCCGACTTCAATGTGGCTTTTTTAACCTGTTCCACTCAAAGTCTGATTGGGGTGCTACCTTCATGATATCATTGAGATATATTTTGTCCCCTACCTCAGGCGCCCCCAAGAAATCAACTTTAATGCTTCTCCTTCATTATTATTTCTAGATCCCAAAAGTCTGCAATCCTTCTCCGAATCTCACCACCCCATCCAACTTGTAGATTTTTATAGCCAATAGTACTCCCCACCCACATTCCATCAACCTATAGATGCCTGAAGCATGTTTCCTTCAAAGCAGTAAAATAGACCTGTGTCAACGTTAGAGTGACCAACAGTCCGTTAGTTGGACCTCGCGTCCGTTGTTCATGACAATCCCTTTTATAGACGCCTTTTGTCGGTAATTTTGGGCTTTGGGGAACAGCACTGTTTTCCTGCAATAAGCCTCAGATCCCTCCGCCTCGCACTCATCCTCTGAGCACAAGAGCAGCCCCACCCCGCCCATTGTCATTCTGTATGCCAGCTGATTGTGACATTCAGAATGACAATGGGCCAGTCTGGGCTGTTAAAGGGTGTGGTGGGCCTGCTCCAGCATCTTGTCTAGGGCAGAGCATTCTGTTTTAATTGTACATAAAGAAAAATGTTGCACCTGACCAGATGGAAGAAATTTACAGAATCCATTTCATGAAAGAAGCCACAAAATAAGTGATTATAGTTCTTTCACAGTCTCATCGTTTTAGAACTGGAGCAGTTACAATATTATATACAATGAAGCCATAGTTGCTGCTTTTTAGGTCTTGCGTCTAGCGAAAGACCTATTGTTGCCGACTTGCCGGGAATGTTGGAAAGGGGATGGGCATGCGCTTTCCCTCGGTGATTTCACCTCGTGTGCGCGCACGCCCGGCGCCGTGCACATCTCCTGTTCAACATTCACTGCAAGTCAGCTTCTCGCAATCACGCGCATACACAGCCACACTCATGCATGCACAGACACACACACGCATGCACACACACACACACACACGTGCAGGCGCACACACGCGCAGGCACACACACACACACACACGCGCAGGCATACACACGCGTGCGGAGGGAGGGTGGAGTCTGCGTCTATGGGAGTCCGCTCCTGCACGGGCCTCCGCGGGGCCTCCCTCTCACCTGCTTCCGATGGACAGTCATTTCTGGAGCGCCTTCTCGGCTCCCGATGGGTGGGCGGGCGGGGGCTACGCGGCCAGGGACAGGCTGACAACTTCCAGCCTGCTAAGTTTCTGCTGTGGTGCACGGGCGGGGCAGGACGGCGGCTGTGCAGGATTCGTAGCCCCTGCCCTTCGGCCGCCTCCGGGGCTCCGCCCTGCTAGCACGCCATTGGCTGAGCGCCCCTCAGCGCTGGCTCGTCCCCACGCTGCTGGTTTCTTGATGGCGTTGTCTGGCTGTTTACCGGTCTCCTCACTCTTCACGGCAGAAGGGCGCTGTCAGGGCCTGGCCGGACCAAGGCTCCCCTCAGACATTGCGCCACACTGTGAGGCATCTCTGGGGCGGCCTGTTTGTTTTCACACGTTCACACTGGGATGTCAGAATGAGCCCAGGGCACTGTGGGAAGCATTGCGGCTTTCAAGAGAGAGGCCAGTTTCCTACTTCGTGACAGAGTATGAGGTCACGGGCGAGTACTTACTTTGACAGGAGGAAGAAACGCACACACGCCACAGCAGCACGCACCCTTTTATCAATAAGCGAGACATGCCAAGCCTTCTGGCTTAAGGTTTAGACATTTCACTCGTTGGCATATGGCAAGACTGATTTCCTGTGTTGGGTGCGGGGGAAGGCTAGGGACGAGTTGGTGGTATTCAGTAAGTCACCAGGGCCACGCCAACGCACCAGAACACGTGATGAAACCAGCTGTGGCCTCTGGGTTGCATGACATGTAAGTGACATCAAAGGTTAACTGCCGTAAAGCATGCCAAAAAGCATCTTTATACACCAAGGAGCAATGCATTTGGGTAGGTGGCATGTTTCCTCAGATCTCATCAAACCAGAGAGGGACTTAGCACTTATCATCCTGACAAAATGTAGGTTGCTTAATAGCTATAGAACACGGGACATGTGGAAAGACATTCTGTTGGTTTATAAGGAACATCAAAGGCAAATGGAATGGGACTGTGACATCTCTTCCTACAAATGCATTGTTTCCAGATCTACAAATATTGTCCCTCGTTTTGAATGGCCAGGTAATTCTAGCAGGGATGGCAAATAGATTGTCCTCTTAATAGGGTGTGCGGGACTCAATATATATATATATATTTTTTTTATTTTGCAGAGTTTTATATAGCGCGAACTAGACCCGAACTGAATCAGGTATCAGAGCGCTTTACATAGCACCAGTTACGTTACATGAGGACACGCATTCATTTTAGGCACTGAGAGATTAAGTGATTTGCCCAGAATCACAGGAGGTTTTTGGTCGTCGTTATCGAGACTCGAACCCAGATCCCCAGGTCCGAGGTCGAGCGCCCTAGCCGTTAGGCCAACCCCTCTCCCCAAACATTTGCTAAATGTTCTGTGAAAAGGCCGCTTCTTTCAGTCACATGGACCCGCTTCATTTACAGGTGATGCGTCTCCTAGCTGGCATGCCGATAAATTCAAATTCACATCTCCGCCACAGAGACAGACTCACATTTCCGGCATCCATTAATTTATTGGCAATCAAGCAATAAAAATCTGCAGAATGGCCCAACGTGTTTCAAACTTTGCAGTCCTTGCTCATGGGCCTCAAATATTTATCCCAGATATTGCAGACAGCTTGCAGTATTGTATTGCAATTGCATTTGTATAGCGCTTACTACCCCTCACGAGGCGTCAAAACGCTTTTCGGCGAGTAGCACGCTACTCCGGGACTCATAGAGGATTAGTGTTGAATTAGTATAGAGAAACATGCAAGTACATTTTAAGTGGTGGATATGTTAGTCAGTTATTTGGATTCGGAAGGATAGAAGAGGAAAAAAGGTTTGTATTTATATCACGCTTCTTACCCCTAATGGGGTGTTGAAGCGCTTTTTTGGTGAGCAGCACGCTACTCTGGAAACCCATAAAGGATTAGTGGTTAATTAGTATGGTGAAATATGAAAGTAATTTGAGTGGTGGATATGTCAGTTATTTGGAGTGAGAAGCATAGCAGAGGGATAGAAGGGAAAGAAAGGTTTGCATTCATATAGCGCCTGTTACGGTGTTGAAGCGCTCTTCTGGCGAGTAGTAGGCTACTTCGGAACCCATGAAGATTAGTGTGGAAAATTAGTATAGTGAAATATGAAGTAGTTTGAGTGGTGGATAGGTTAGTCAGTTATTTGGATTGAGAAGGGTTGCGGAGGGCTAAAAAGGGAAAAAGGTTTGCATTTATATAGCGTTTGTAACCCTGATGAGGTTTTGAAAAGCTTTGTTGGTGAGTAGCATGCTACTCTGGAACCCACAAAGGATTAGGGGTGAATTAGTATAGTGGAATATGGAATTAGGGAAGTGAAAATGTTAGTCTGTTATTTTGATTGAAAAGAATAGTGGAGGGATAGAAGAGTGAAGGATTTCTTTTTTTAGGTCATAGCAGTGGCATGAGGCTTTTGGATGAGTAAAAAGGGTTTTTGGAGGGGAAGAGTCAGAGGGAAGAGTTTAGAAAGGTTTGTCTAGGGGGATCGGAATAGTAAAAGAGGTGCCAGATGACAGGAGGGGTAGAGTAGGAGAGAAGTCAAGAAAGGGTTATTTTGGAGAACACTGTAGTGGTATGGGGTTTGGGATAAATGAGAGAGTGGGTGTAGAGGATATAATGATAGATGTATAGGGTGAGAGATAGGGTAGTGCATTGGAAAGAGTAGTAGAAAGAAGTTTGAGATGAGTCAGAAAGTTGGGCTAGAAGGTATATTGCGAGGAAGTATAGGCTGAAAAATAGGGTAGTGTAACGGACGTACTACACCTACCAAACTCTAAATAGTACATAAGCATTAGTGACACATTTCACTAGTGCTTTGTGAAGAGGGCGTTCGAGGCACGAAAGTGACACAATGAATTATGGCATTTCTGACCCTTCTGTCAACCAGTGTTGATAGGGAGGTCCTGGAAGTGCACCTTAGCACGGCGAGGGGTAGTGATTTGTTATAAAAAAGGCCACCACCGTGGTGGAACAGACTACTCTGCTTTTGGCACCCTCTGCTGGCTCTGCTGATTAGTGCCCCGCCTTTGAACTGATCCGGTCTTCCCTGAAATCTGAAATGAAATATATGGGATCAGGAGACTATTGATGCCTATGAAGTCCACAGTATGAAAAATGGTTTAACGTACAGCAGTGAGTGAAAATGAGCGCAAATAAAGACTGGTGGTGAGCATACATAATAACCTTTCTCATGTAAGAGACAGTGGCCCGATTTGCTGCTAAAATGTGAGATAATGTGCAACATAATAGACACACTTTGTTAACCTTTCCGTAAAACACCCCACTTTTCCGATGTTTTTGACCATTCCTAAGAATAAAATGGAGCTCTAAAAAGATGAGTGGCTTAGCTCATTGTAAAAAAAATTAATGGAGAAGGGCTAGACCCCTATTGATTTATGTTAAATTGGTAAGACCCCTTGGAATGTGTGACTCTTTCCTTAAGTCTCGAGGCAACTTCTGGAAAAAAAAAGTTTGCTACTAACAGGTTCTCTAACATTCTGAGATTTTACATCCATCTCTAAATTTTAAGTAGACAGACTTAAAATATTAAAATCTTATTTCATTTTGCCATTATATTGCAGTTTCAGAAAACAATTTCTCAATAAAACCAATCTAAGTGTTGGGATTTGAGACATTGGAAAACTTTAGAAACATCTCAAAGACTAAAGTACACTTTGGTGGCAGACAGATAGTTACATTTCTAATAGTTTCAGAATACCTGGCTTGCACGTGTTATAACTGTAACACTGCCTTACTTGACCTGGAAATGGCTGCAGGAATTGACACAATACTCCGTTAAATGTATAGTTATATGCACAGATTGGTTTTATGTGGCAATTCTAAGCGGATGGTGCTGTTTCATACATTTTGCAGTGCCACTGTCTTTGAATGTGCAATAACCTCTACTATCCTCATCCGTTGACAGACTGTGGGTAACCCCTCTATGTGATTTTCTAGCACTCACTGCTTACCAGGCTCTACTGTGTATAAAGTGTGTGTGTCTCTGACTGTTATGCAGTGTTTAATTTGAGCCAATGATTTCCAGTACTGAAAGAGCAATTTATTGTCAACACTGGAACTTATGAGAGTCTGCCACATGGTGGCGATGTTTGTCTAATTTAGAGACATGCTGTCACCTCAGTACTGGAAATAGCATGCACGGGGGCTTAATGTATTTAAGACAGTGGCAAAGGAACAGGGAGCGCAAGTGCCTATATTAATAGCTCTACAAATATATTTTCCTAATATTACCAATATTCTTTTCCCATCCCTTACAATCTAATTCATGACCATTCATTCTAAAAGTGCAGGCATACAGCATCACTCCGCACCACCACAGCATCACTCAGGGGCACCACAACATCACTATGCGCTACCACAGCATCACTGAACCCCACAGCATCACTCGTTCGCCATCACATCACTACTCAGCGCCACCACAGCATCAATCTGTGCAACCATTCAACAACACCTGGTTCAAATATGTTCTCTCAATGTTTCAAGCTTTATTACAAATGTAACAAAAAGATGTTAATATTTCACTTCTGTTCTTGGATTTTCGTCACAATAAAGTACACTGAACATAATCTTCACAAAAGTTGTTTACAAAACTTTAATCTATTGCCATTATAAATTAAAATAACTTTTATTTAAGTATTAATTATTGAAAAAAATTAAAAGCCATTGTTATTTGTAATATCAATACATGTATGTCACGTAAATACAACACATATTGCATTACAAATGCTGTAGGTGTCACATTTGTGAAAGTTATAACTATTGGCATTGTAAATGACAAAGCTATTAATTTCGCTATTTTCAAAAACAAAACATGAGAAAAAAAAAATTCATTTACAATACCAATAGCTCAAACTTTCCTAATGCGAGACCCATTGCATTGCAAATGCTTGTTTATTTTATGCCCGAAATGCATCGGACATTGTATAGTTTGATTCATTCCTGTATATGATTATTATCTGGTAGTGATTATTATTCCTGAACATGATTATTGTGTTTGCTCCCCTTAAATCATTATGTTACATCATCTTGCCCATCCCGCGCTCACCCAGGTCTGTAAATGTTCTATTAGATGTTCACCACTTGATCCAATGCTTAGTAGAAGCCCCATATCATTCATGTTTAGATTGTATTGACTATTATTCCTGTATAGGATTATTCACTTACTACCCTTATATCACTACGCTACATCATATAGCCCCCTCCTTGTCCACTCTGGACTTATACTTGAATTGTTATGCGTGAACTATTTGATCTTATGATTATTTTACTACCCATGGTTGATTCATGTTCTGATTGTTACCTTTCCCTATAACTGTAAAGCGCTCTGATATCCTTCGGGATCTAGTCCGCGCTATATAAAACTTTATAAATAAATAAATAAATAAAATAAATGAATGAGTGAGTGAAAGGAAGGACAGGGTCAATGGATGGATTCATGAGTGGATGGATGGGTAAAGGGATGGCTAAGTGAAATTGGGAAGGAGAGAGAAAGGGAGGATGGATGGATGAGTGAAAGTATGAATGGGAGGATGAATGAGTGAAATGATGGATAGAAGGATAGATAGATGATGGATAGGTTTGGAAATGGTTGAATAGGTTTGGATATGGATGGGCACACAGATGGAAGGACAGAATGAATGGTGAAAGACTGAATGATGGAAGTATAAATGAATGCCACACACCCTGGTGATGCAACCCACCATCTCAAACTGACGCATGACGTCAGGTCGCAAGCGCGGAACTTGGGCTTGAAATGCTTCTTGTGTGATGTATTCCTATAGGTACTGTATCGATTCCCCTATTCCTGACCCTGGTCTGGTTAATAATTAACTAGCAGCCATCTAACGGTGCAAAAACCGTTATCTGATTAAGCCACACCACGGCACAGAAGCGCGTTATCTGATTAGGTCATAACGCATGCCATCTAATTAGAAAAGCGATATTCCTCCAGCCCCTGATAAGGCATACGGAGTTCTCAAAACAAATCAAACCTACAGCGACCTGGGAAATTCCCGTAGCCATTGTTTTGATTTCACAGAGAACTTCAGCAAAAGAATGTGCGAACGAGCCCGTTCATATGACATCCTTATTGACGTATATATATCCATCCTTACGTCAATCTCGGCACCTTTCAGGTATAAATATTACCGACATTGCCTTAAGCAAACACATGCGGTGGTGACGAGATCGGAGCAGCGAGACGTGCCGAGGAGCCCAGCAGAGAGCGAAGCCCACAGGCGCTGCCCTGCCTTCCTGACGCGCTGAGAACGAGACGCTGCCTTTCTCCTGCTGAGAAATCCAGCTCCGGCGCTTCCAAGCAGGCCTCGCAGGCAGCTGGAATATCAAGACCTGGGATAAGAGATACCAGCCCTCCATCATACTAGATCTCAGGTAGAGAACTGAATAACCCCTTGCAGAGAATTCTCTAATCAGTCCCTTGGCAAACAAACTTAACTTAAACTGCTACTTATCTACTCCCGCCCACGTATTAGGCTTAGGTCAGGTACACTGGGGTAGGCGTGGTTAGAAGCACCAGTTGAGTATGATTAGTCAAATGTATATATGTATGTATCTATTTTATCCATTTTAAAGTATCATATGGCTTAGAAACCATATCAATGCTTTTACAGTATTATTTTATAATTCTGTCTTTACTGTATGCACTTTACTTAACTATAAGTATTACAATAATAGCGATTCATTTCTCTTGTATGAGAAAGGAGACTGATCAATAAATAACATCTTTTATTGAACACGCCCGTCTCTTCCTTTTCTCTACAATCTGGTGAAACTAAGACTGCACTGAACTGACTGAGTAAAATAAGTTGTCTATTGTTTTCACACGACTCTAGAGATACACTCTTGATTAGGGGAGAGCAAAGTTGTCATGTTCTATGGTTGTCAGAAACTAAATCCCTTCTTGTCTATCCAGGGAGGTTAAAATCCTCCTCGCCTATTCGAGAAAGTTTCTAGTGAACTCTGAGCTAGCTGGCAAACACAAAACTTTAAGTCTAATATCGTCGGTAGAAGACCTAGTTAACCTCTGCCCTAGGTCTATACTATTGAAGATATTATTCCAATGCGCAGAGCCTATTGGGATAATAGGAACTACACTACATGGCGCCCAACCGTTTGGATAGGCGATAAAACTAACGCAAGACATTAGAGTAACTCAGTTGTGCTTTTTCACACAGAACCCCTTTTTTCCCATAATACTCCAAAGACGTCTGGAGTGGGTGAAAGGTCATATCCGCCAAACCTCGCAGGAGGAGACTCCTATGTATGGTTCTTGGTTAATTCAACGTTGAAGGATACACTGTTCCAAAATATTGTGCATCTAATCTTTGTTTCCATAGAAACCTGATCTGCAAACAAACAGAATAACCTTCCTGTCAGTAAAATGACAGAAAGTGAAGAAGAAAGGGAGACAGTTAGACTAGCAGCTGAACTCCTAGTAGCAGACAATACTCTGCTGGAAAATGACCCAGATGCAATACTCATCCCGGTCAACATAAGGAAATCTATAACCCTAAAACTTATAGAAAATGGACTGACACCAAGAGGTGGTACAGTCATATTCGTAATTGAGGCACACGAATATCGGCAGACAGAGGTATTTATTCATGGATAAACTTTCCAGCAGCAAACGCTGTAACAAAGGACTTCCACTATTACAAAATAGAGGAACCTCCTAGTGAGTACACTCCTTTCGAGGAAGTGGAAATACCACTCAAATTCCAAGAGCACCTGCTCTTGTTTCATGGTGCCCTAAAACATAATATTCACATCACCAGGCTCGGTCCACTAGGTAGACCAGGAGCAATGTGGCCGGTCCTAGCCGGATATACACCACATCCAGACATTGAAGAAATGCCTGCACCAGAGCTTTTAGCACAGCTAAAACAATTAATAAAAATACATAGACAATTAGTCCAATATGTAATGCGGACTTCAACAATCCAACCAGCAATTAAAATTCCACAGCTGACCAATCATCAGGGGAACACAAATAAAATTACACCTCAGAACATACAGTCCTGTCTAGGTAAAGTACCCGCAAAACGGGAACAAATTCCTTTCTGGCTAGCACAAAAAATCACTCAAATAGAGGCGGTGTTTCCAAATACCACCCCTGTTGAGAAACATAGGATTCTGACTATCTGTCTCCCAATGGGAATCGCACCACATGTGGAGGACTGTGACACTTGGGGAACAGTCTTTGCCTCCATTTACACAAAAACACATGGTGTACCATCCATGTCAGTAATACCAGATGTGCTAAAACAGATTCAAGATGAATACGGTCCAGAACCCGCTTTAACTCTCGGTATGAAACTACTGAAAGATTTCAAGCAGGTCTCTGCAATATTATTAGCCAACATAAAGGGAGAAGCAGCAAATGTGGCGATTCGCCAGAGGTTAAAAGAGACAAATATAGCAGACCAACCATCTGAAATTGCCAGAATCATAGAAAAATCCTATGAAGAACTAGGAAGAGATAGTTTGGGTGGAATACCAGTGAAACCTCAACTAGTTGAAAGTCCTGAAAAGGTATTTATAAAAAATAATTTAAACACTCAAAAAAAGAGCTGGGATGGAAATAAACAATCCAATCCTAAAGAAAAAAGATTCCAGTCCAGAGGAAGGTCTCCTCGGCGGAGAGAAAGATCTCCTGATCAAGGATGCAAGTCTCCCCAAAGGGAGCCCTCTGTGAAAAAATACAACCTTAGAAATAGGGATAATATAAAAAAAACCTGATAGATATCAAGATATTGATACACGTCCCTCTCAATCTTTTCAGACTTCCGAGGACGATCAGAACACAGGGAAGAGCACGTCAAGTCCAAAGACAAAGAACCTGCTCATCAGAATAAAAAATTACAATTTCCAAAAAAGAAGGTAGCCAGTATTAAAGTAATTAACAATGCCGAGAGTACTGAGGACACAGCTGAAAAACGGAGAATGGGCTCAGACAATGCTAGACAGCGCAGCAGAAGTGAGCATAGCTCGCAAAGTCCTTATGAATCATCTGGAGACAGTGGACACGAATGAATACATTCAGGTGGAAACTGCAGATACCAGAGTTAGCAAACCTCATAAAATATATGAAATAACATTGCGTATAGAAGGGGATAAGACTAGAAAAATAAGGGGTCTATTTTGGGATAATCTCTCCAAGGGCTATGACATCCTTCTAGCTGAACGAGACTGGCCTCCAGAGTTTGTCAGGGAGTGCCCACATGGCGAAGAAATAATTATGCCTGCCTTCTCAAACCATATTCCAATTCATAAAAAATATACACTTGCAAGAAAGTGGGCAGTAGCTCAAGCCCCTGCCTTATATAAAAATCATGTGGGATGGGATGAGGACTCTCCTCCTCACAAAATCCAGTTAAAATCACAACCTACTGCACAGAGGCAGTACCCGATTAAGCAAGAAGCTAAAAAACAGGTAAAAGAGATCCTAGATCAACTTGAATACCAGGGGGTGATTGAAACTTGCACCTCACAAATGAACAACCCTTTGTTTCCTGTCTCCAAGCCAGACAAATCATATCGTCTTGTTTTGGACTACAGACACCTTAACTCATCTTGCAAAACATTTGCGGTACAAAACTCGCATAGTGCTGCACTAATGAATAACATAGTGCGCAAAAAATACAAAACAACCTTAGACATTTCTAATGGATTCTTTTGTCAAAATATAGCACCAGAGAGCAGATATTTGACGGCGTTCTCAATAAATGGCACGCAAAAAAAATTCTGTCGTTTGCCCCAGGGGTTCAAGAACAGCCCAGGATTATTCTCAGCGAGAGTAACTGAATTACTACAAACATATGATGACGAGGCATTATCTTATGTCGACGACATCTATCTAACAGATGATGACTTGGATACTCACTTGAAGAGAGTGAACACCATAATACTTGGGTTCGCAGCAGAGGGTTACAAATTCAACTTTAAAAAGTCAAGAATTGCCCATCTAACAGTCCTGTTTTTAGGATATGAACTATCAAGTGAAGGCAAAAGCTTGGCTGACAATTTCCTAGAGAAATGTGCTGTAATCCAAGCACCTAGAACACTGAAAAACTTACAATCAATTCTAGGCTTCCTAAATTTCGGAAGAACTTACATTATAAATTATGCAGAGAGAATTAAACCTCTCTATGATCTAATAAAACCAGATTTTAAAAGAATCAATTGGACTCAAAAACACACAGAAATTTTGAGATCCTTACAAACAGATATGTTAGTTAAAACAAAACTACAAACACGTGAGAACACACGCAACCTTGTGATTCGAGTCATCCCAGGAAGATGCGGATTCACATACCTGACCTCTAATGAGGGAGAGAAGGTACCAATAGCATACAAATCACATTTGTACACAGAAGCTGAAAAAAGGTTCAGCATTAAGGAAAGCATTGTTCATGCGGTTCAAACAGCTGTATCAAAAGAAAAATGCCAAGCAGACGGTAGACAGGTTACAGTCAGGACAGCAGAATCAGCTTTTGAGGCATTAACAAGACCATGTAATTTACCGACAACTGCACTGAATCCAGAATGGATACAATGGGTAAATTCTGTTGCTACAGACAAAGTAAAATACTATTTTGACCCGGAAATGAAGGAATTAAAATTTCTAAAATATGAGAGAGAATACCCTCTGCCAATCGACATTCTGCCTTTACGACAGTACGCCTGTGTAATATATACAGACGGACATGCTCAACCCTCAGTTTGGGGAGAGCTGGCTTACAACGCCACGTGCGAAATTGTAAAAGAAGTGTGGCGCAGAGGCAAATTAAGACCTCTACTTACAAAAACACACTCAGTGGAAAATAATTCAGAACAACAAACTGAAATAATGGCATTAAAAATGGTGCTAGATAATGCCGATCGCGAATTCCCGACACTTATTGTGTGCGATTCGTATTACTGCGTCAAATCATACAATAACGATTTGCAGAAACGGATTCAAAATGGTTACAGAGATGACACAGGTGCCACAATAAAGCAGAAAGCGCTTTGGGAACAATTTGTTCTTTTAAAGAAAGAACTACCAAAAATTCACGTGATACATTCACTGAGTCATCAGCGTGATGGCGTTCACGTTGCAGGGAATTCATTGGCTGAGACAGCCACAGCGGTAGCAACTAAACCGGCCTCCGTAGCTACAAAAAAGCGTACAGTAAAACACATTGACGGTGAAACTGTGCTGGCGGTGAAAACGTCATCAAAAGGCGACTGCTTAGCGCTACCGATCAATTATCCACTCAATTATACATACATAATCGATGCAAACTCAGTCCCTTTTGCTCGAATCCCTGGAGTGGGGGATAGAGTAATTCCAAACACGGACAGGAGAGGCTTGTTAATAGCAGACGCACATATGGGTGAGGGTCTCGGACACCTTAAGCTAAAAGATTCTCTAGAAGAATTACAATCAGTGTACTGGTGGCCAGGCATGAGCCTGCATCATCACATTTTTGTAAAAAACTGCCCAGACTGCAATAGAGATCGCAGTGGCGAGCGAGGAGGACTATTGCCATGGCACTTCGCTCCAGAAAAACAACAACAATAAGAATGTACCCATCACGAAAAAGCGTTGTATTAACATAAGAAGACTAATTTTCACTTATGATGTAGACCCCAGCGCTCGGCTGACGTCTGGACTGTTATACAAGGATTTGCAAGTCTATAATGGCATATACGCTAGGAGCATGCTACGTTTTGAATAATGTGTTCCCTTTAGCCCTCAGGCTTAAAGGGAAGCATGACCAAATGAGAATAGCATAGCGGGACTCTTCTCACTTCCTTCCTGAGGGATACGGGATGGTGTAAAGAAAAAACCAAGACATAAAGCAATCTATAACGGAAAAGGTATAAGGTTCGGGTCCTGGGTGGGTCAAACATTTAATAAGTGTCCAACGTAGTCTAAATAACCTGCCAAGGAATTATCTGAAAGGGTTCAGTCCGTACGAACTATTGTTCGGGACTAGAATGATGATCCAAGATCTTGATAGTCAGACTTCAGTGGTTAAAGACAAAAGCTTTGATATCAAAGATCGTTTGGCTATTTTACAGGACTTAAATGAAACAAGAAAAGACCTGAGCAACATAAAGTTGAAACAACAGCCAACAACCACTGAAGAGAAACCACCTGTCCCAGCAAGGCCTGTCTGGATTCCAAAAGTCGGGGATCTAGTCAGAGAGAAGATCGCGGTAAAGAAGGAATTTGGGCCTTCTTACAGAAAAGCAGTTCCTGTCTTGTCTGTCAACGGGACAAGATCAGTAGTACTACCGCCCCTTGCTGGTAAAAAGGAGAACCGAGTTGTATCCATCGACCTGGTTAAACCACAATCATGTGGCCGATAACAAACAGTAGGCCAAGTGGACTCCCAAGAAGTAGCAGAACACCAATGTTTGCTACGAATACAGAGGCTCAAACTGGAAGACTGATCACATTTGGAAAAACTACAGTGAATCAACAAGGACTATGCAACAAAGCAATGGAACTTGAACCTCTTAAAACCCAAATTAAAACTTTTCATCAAGAAACAACAACCTATGATGATGTAACTGCAGACTTTGCTAATGAAACAAAGCAAAATCCAAAAACAATTGGAACAATTGACAGAACAGCATCCGGCTACTTCATCAACTTCGATGATTCATCTGAAGACCTGAGTGAAGCAAAGAAACAGCCATCAACAAAAACTTTTAAAGACAAAGCTAAGGAACTTTTTCAACAGCTGAAAGAAACCTATCTGATTTCTCCATGGATTGAGTTTTGGGTGGCCTTCGGTGCATTTATCCTCATTCTTTGGCTCATCATGGTACTATGCTTGGGACATTTCATTGAAGGAAAATATGCTAAAATGGACACAGCAAGCCAGAAAATCAACTTGGTCCTTAAACCACACACATCTTCACACATCGAGAAAAGAGAACTTTCTTCAGTGAACTTCACAGCCAATCCTATACCAGGCGGTGTAGCATGGGACAAAACTGATTATGAAATCTATGGTCCGGTTGAAATCCTGAAGTATCCACACCAATTTAAGATCTCGTTGAGTGACTTTGTAAAACCGAGCTCATTTGCTGATGATTGGGACTTTGAAAGTATTAATGATATGATGTCTGATCTTGTGATGTCTGCTAAATTTACAGAACATGATTATTTGCAGGGTTCGTCTAATTATGATCAGATGTTCTGCTATAACCACTATGGTAACCATTATCTACATAAATCTGCTCAACCTAGAAATTTTTTAAATTCTAACCAATGGGAACATTGTGCTACTCCTCCAAAAGACAGCTCAAAAACATTTTATGATAAATATTCCTACTTTTCAGGGTTTAACACAAGTAATGCAGAAACATTTTATTTCAAATTGTCAAATAAGACAGGTATGAAGACCATGCTTACAAACACAAAATTGATATATTCTGATTCATTCTTTGAACAAATGAATAGATTTGGGTTTGATTTCTGGAACAATAATATTGAAGCAAAAACTGTTTGGGGTACAAGAGATTGGCAAGTACAAGGTATAGAATCATTGTTTGGAGCCTGCATGATCCCAGAACAAATTATATTCTTGAATGACACTATTCAACAAACTACCTGTCTTGGCTTAGCCAAAATCAAAGATTTGAACAAACCGTCTATTCCAAAGCCAACAATGAACAGTAATAGCTCTATAGATGATGAGATAGACGTAAACCATATATTAAACCAAAACAGAACACATCCTGAATGGAAAAAATGGTTGATCTGGCCCACAGATACAAATAACTGTCAAGACAGATTCCTGAACAAAAAACAGGGGTTCACATTGACTAGGCCAGACCCTAGATATTCCCAAAGACAACATCCAGGGATAGTAACCACCTACAGCGTGGGCAAGCTCTGCCTTCAATGGCTACAAACGTCCACACTGGCTGAAATTAAGCAACACCTAACTTTACTTACAGAAGGTGCTGACTTGCGTGATTTCATATTGGGACCACGCAAACAGCGTCAAAAACGTTTCATAGCGGCCTCTATATATGCAGCTTATAACGAAGTTTGGAAAGTAACTCAAATTGAGACAGCAGAAAAAATACGGGAAATTGACCGTATTAATTTGGAAAAATCACTTTCTGTGGTGGACAATGGGTTAATGACTCTGTCCTCCAGAATATATTCTCTGGACAGCATTGTGTCTTCAGCAATCGATATAATATCGCAAGACTTACTGATGTTACAACACGGTCAGTCCCAATTGCGTTCTATTGTACAGCTTGGCTGGACGTTACAAAATCTGCGTTCTGGCTATGTGCCTTGGCGTTTAATCAACACAACGTCATTATTTAATATCTTTAACCTTACTGATAAACAAATCAGTTTGGCACAGAAGGGTGCTGACTATACAATTCTGTGTAGGATAGACAGGAGGAAACCCATAGACCGAGTTGGGATGGGTGTATGCTGTAAATAAGAACAATTCCCAACAGGTGTCAATTGGAAGACAATTTCAACAGGTGTATGCAATATGCATTACAAAAGGAAGAAACAAGGAGTCACTGCAATTTTAGAAAAAAGGCGGGTATTATTCACCACTTTTAAGAGCAAGGCGGGTCTGTTGCAAAGTTATACAGTTAAACAGCACTGTACAATTCAATTGGTGCGACAACCCGGTGGCACTTGGTGAAGGTGATATATACATGAATATATACAGTGAATAGTGGTGGTAGTGCAAGTGCTGGGGTGAAACAGCGTGGTCGGCGCGTTGTGACAATAGGTAAAAAAATATACAGAGTAATGGCTCCAGGGATCAAGTTGTAATCACTTAAAACAAGAATGAGTCAATTTTCAGGAGTACAAAACAAGTAGGGCGCCATTAAATTAGGCTGTGTGGTCGACGGCGTTTCGATCCGCGTCAGTCGGGATCGTCATCAGGACTGGGTTGTCGAGGGAACAGTGCTGTAGGGTAAGAGAAGGGCTAATCAATGAGGGTGGAGGTAGCCGCATGTCATTAGTTATGGGCTTAGAGGCGCGCTGGTGGCTGGCGGGGGAGAGTTACTAAGATGGAAGGGCTGGACCTGCGCGTGGGAGGGCGCAGACGGCTAGTGGGTAACTGACAGGAGGGTCGGAAATCAGCTAGTGTGTCCGGACGTAGCAGACTGCCAGAGATACAGGCCAAGTCTGATATTGGCGGGGGCTGTATATCGGTATAATCGCGCTTTGCAAAATGCTGGCACCGCTGTTTAACTCACTTAGATGTCCGCCCAAGGCAAAGTCGTGCGGATGGAGGGGCTGGTCAGTAGGGTCCAATGCTGTACAAAGAGGGAGGCTTAATTAGAAATAGGGTAAAACAAAGGACCAAAGCATTTTACCAGCAGGTGACTAGTCATTACCTGGATAGCGATTTGGAGTGTTTGAGGCAGCAGGGGTGGTCAGCGTCTGAGGAAAGGTAAATAGGGCAGAATTGATTAGAAGGCCCGGTGCAAGGGGCTGGCCAGTTTTGGTAGGCTCACACAGGGGGGCGAGTGGCTCACCTGAGTGAATCAGGACGTCAGGGCAATTATCGCGAAGGACAGCGTCTGGCAACAAATGCGGGAGCTGATCGCGATCAGAAAGCCGCGCTGGGGAAGATAACCGAAGGCAAGGGGGCGGGGTGAGGCGGGGCATTGCGCGCGCACTCTGGGAAGGGGCGGGGCGGGGGGTGTGACTGTCGGTTGCACTGACAACCGTGGAAACAGGAAGAGAAAACCCGCGTGCACTCTCGGGAAGGAGGCGGAGCGGGGGGTGTGTAACTGTCGGTTGCCGTCGCAACCGCAGAGGCAGAAGCCGAGCCCAATGCGTGTCAGCGCCGGGTTGGGAACAGGAAAAGAAAAACCGCGCGCACTCTGGGAAAAGAGGCGGAGCGGGGGGAGTAACTGTCGGTTGCCGCGGCAACCGCAGAAACAGGAACAGAGCCCAATGCGTGTCAGCGCCGGGTTGAGAGCTAAAGACACAGTTGGGGGCAGGGGACAGCCGAAGGCGGGGCGCCCCGGTCAAGGAGTATGGGGTTACATGAAGCAAGATCTCGAGCACAGTGAAAATAGTACATGAATGTCAATAATACATTTCACATTTTACATTCTACAACCTCAGACTAGGTTAATGATTCAGACATTGCAAACAATTACATCGGATATAGTGCAGTAATATTTACAATGAAAATAGTGGTTCAACAGGGGAGCGGTTTGCCAGGGAAATGAAGGTACAAGACAATTGTGCCTATTACCGAGGGTGGGCTTCCAGTCTGGGATGTAGGAGAGAACAGTGTCTACATCGAAACCGGACCCTGGTTAGCACAATAAGACTGTGTAAGTCTGGGGTGGCTTGTAAAGTCAAAATGGCAGATGGTGTGAGGATGCCCTAGTGTTATATTACAGAATGAGAGGCGAGACGGGCTAACCATGGCAGCTGGCTGTGAACATAGGAATTAAGACAAGGGGTACGTTCTAGACAGTAATCGTATTGTTCCACTCATCAAAAGTGTTCAGCCCATGATTGACAGAGTCCACTCGTGAAATCCATTTACATTCCGCTCGATTGAGGAGGGCGGTCATGTTGCCCCCTCTGATAGGTAGTGTTGGTTTTTCAATGACCATCCATCTCAGTTCTGAGCATTGAAAAACTTGAGAGATTACCATTGACAATGTCAGAACGACCTGTCATTGAATGGATAATACATGGAATAATAAATATTCCGATAACTACTTTCCAGTTTCAATTCTGCCAAAAATATATACAGGCAGGCCAGTATGAAAGGTTGGGTAAAGGGTACATTAAGTCAATATGGAACTTGCCCTATACACACGAATGTGTCAGTAATAAAGGCCAGAAAGTGTTTCTCAGTGGCAATAATTGTGCAAGATCACTAAGTGGTACACTTCTGTGTCAGGGTATTTGTTTGCATGGAGCCTGTGAAGGGACTTCAAATAACCTTTCATGTTACCAGCTAGGCACACCTGCAACACAAATAGAACCATTCTTTAGGAGACTCTCGAACGGGAGTTACATTCTAATAGTGAATCGCAGATGTTGTAGTTTGCTGCCCGGAAAACCTTATCTCATAACCGTGACTAGGAAGGTCATGTGCTGTGAACGAGTATTGTTCCCGAACGATTCTCCAGACAGGGAGGCAAGGTTATGGCCCGATTTGAAAATTGCTTCTATTCGAATAGATACTTTAAGCAGAATGAAGACTGTGCTCCTACAGACGCCGACCAGGCTCACGTCATCAAAAGAAACGTATGATCTCCAAGTTGCAAGGACAACAGAAGAGATTCATTCATTATTATCAACTAATTCCCCCATACATTTCGCAGAAATACTGAACGAAATCTTAAATATTTCTGATACCACTGGTGTCTCCAGTGTATTTAAAGCAGTGTTTTCGGGTGCTTTAACTCCATTCAAAGCCATCCTGGGTATTTTTCCAGACTTTGTCCATTCCATTTTTGGCGGACTTCCACTCCTTTTGGGACTAGTAGCGGATATTCTATTTTTGATCCTGTTATTTCACTATGGCAAACCATGTCACAGACAAAACACCTGCGACAAGGGAAGAAATGATCCTAGCCATTGGCTACCGGGACCGGGTAACTAAAATCCTTGGACTATCCCAGCTTAGAGACCTGAACATGACTTGGTCTCTTTCATTTAGACCAATGTGGCAAAGTTGTGTTATGCCTGTATTAAGGTGCTTGCTATGCGGCGAAGAATGCGTGTTGGACACCTGCCAGACAATTAAGGAAAACCTGATCCCTTGTATGGCGCCGTGGTACCACAAGAGACGTTACGCTGTTGTGCCGCTTGGGGATGCTGTTCCCATGCCATGGGGAAGCAGAGCAAGCAGCTCTCCACTTGCCCAAGGCCATGAGAGATACATGAGGGCATTCCTCAGTGCAGCAATTCTGCAGGGAAAGGCGGGCAAGACAACATAACCTGCACTTTCAGACAACAGCACTGACGTGACTCAAGTCGCTTCCACCACAATTTTTTTTTTTCCAAAATATTTGCACCACTAAGAATATTGCACTCAGGATAACTTCCCTTGTGGCTGTGCCAGCACCACTGCCTACTAGTATGGACGACATCTGACTCTTACATGTTGTAGCCTTTGTTGTCTTAAGTAACATTTCCTATACATTGACTTTCACATTTATGAGTCATTGTCTCTATATAATGTGTATGATGTAATGCACTCTGACTCCCTGCCGTACATACTTCGGATGAGTAGCACTATAAAAGAAATTAAATACACATGAGAGAGGGTTTAGATGAAGATGAGGGGCAACCTTGGAGGGTGGTAGCAAGGCCAGACCAGCCGTACCAGTCATTGTGCATTTCCCTGGGAGGCTGGAAGGGTGGGGGGGGTTGTTACTGGGGCCTGGCACTGCTAAGTTCCTTGTATGTCCATCAGTTTTCAGGTAACAATAAAAGTGTCACAATAAATCTGGTGACTAGTGAGTGTACCTGCTGGAGAGAGATGGGAGTTTTGTTTAGTGGCAGTTTTGAATCATCTAAGGTAGCCCACAGGGTTAATATGCCGGCAGCAAAGAATGTGTGCCATGCAAATCAAAGAATAGTATTTTATGTGCAGAGCTCAGTGGGTTACTGCTTTGGTCACTGAGATTCTTTAGTTACTGTACAGTTCATAAACTACATACACAATCTAGCACAGTGAGCTATGAACTGCCATCAAAGAGCTGCATGCAAACTACATGATACAGGTTAGAAAGTTATATTTTCTTCTCAGTTTTTCATTATCCTGATGTTGCTATAAAAAAAGGTTTGCTCAGGTAGTAATTAATTCGTATCATTAAAGTCAATGCTAACTACTGTGTTATGTTCTGAATCCTGAGTTTGAGCTTCTTCAGACCAAGCACTCTTATAAAATGCCTACCAGTATGGGTGACATGCACCTTACACCTTGTAGTCCCTGTGGCCTTTTGTAACATTTTCTATATACTGAATAACACACGTTTGATTCATTGTCTCTCTGTGTGTGATGTAAAATGCTCTGGGACCCTACACTGATATGAGAGGCACTTTAAAACAAAAGAAATACATGTGAGAAAGAGGCACTGTTGGGGATAGTGAGAGAATCATTTGAAGAGCCCCATCAAAGATTGTTGTATCCTGGTGCACAGTAAAGTCATCATTTACAATGCTTTAGAAGCTAACACAATTGATATATAATGACAAATGTGTTGTAGAATGCACCATGTTTTCCCAAATTTTCTTGGGGGTGCGAAAACAAAGGCTGTAAGCTGTCAGATTGTTTGTAACACACAACTTTTAAATATCTGCAAATGAACTGTGAAAATATTTCAAAACATATCAGCAGTTAAGAAACCACAAATGGACCACCTTTTTGTAATTCAGAAGTGTGCTGAAAACAGAGTTTTAATAGGATCAAAACAATCAAGACACTTTACTTGGTGATGTTCAAATTATTCCAAAACACAAGAGGAAGTAGAGAGGTACTGATAGAATCACCCTCCAAATGGATATGCATAAACAAATGGATTCTATCAATGTGAAGTGGCAAAAAATATTATTAATTTCTGTGAATTGTGGGAAGATTCACTCTCTCTTAGGGTGGTAAAGATGAGAGCACAATGTGCTTGTTAAAATACCCCTCACACACTAAAAAAATCCAATAGTGTCATGCTTCATCATTGGGGTCTTCCCGTCCCTCTACGGGGCGGGGCGTGCTACGACCTGGCGAACTACGCGGGAGCACTGATAATGTGACAAGGCTATGTGATGGTGCAAGGTGAGTTGTGTCAGTGAAGTGTAGGGACCTAATAATGTGTGGAAAAAACAAAAAGTTAAAAATCCTCTGGCTAGTGGAAAAAAACGATTTATTCACTTCCCTAGCTGGGGACGTTAAGAAGGGGGTTTTGGGGTAGAGCAAATAGCCACTAGTGGCTATTTGCTCTACCCCAAAACCCCCTTCTTAACTAGTGGCTATTTGCTCTACCCCAAAACCCCCTTCTTAACGTCCCCAGCTAGGGAAGTGAATAAATCGTTTTTTTCCACTAGCCAGAGGATTTTTAACTTTTTGTTTTTTCCACACATTATTAGGTCCCTACACTTCACTGACACAACTCACCTTGCACCATCACATAGCCTTGTCACATTATCAGTGCTCCCGCGTAGTTCGCCAGGTCGTAGCACGCCCCGCCCCGTAGAGGGACGGGAAGACCCCAATGATGAAGCATGACACTATTGGATTTTTTTAGTGTGTGAGGGGTATTTTAACAAGCACATTGTGCTCTCATCTTTACCACCCTAAGAGAGAGTGAATCTTCCCACAATTCACAGAAATTAATAATATTTTTTGCCACTTCACATTGATAGAATCCATTTGTTTATGGATGTTCAAATTATAACATATTTGCAGAAACCACATTTCCACACATTAGTATGTGTGCGCTATATAGTTTTATCAGTAAAACTGCATGTTGGCATTTTGCTTATATTGAATAGAAAAAGTTCTGTATGTAAAAGACTGCCTCCTTCTACTCTACAAATAAGCCTGAACAGTGTATACTGTTTCTAGTCTGTAGCACACTTCTGTGCATCAATGAGAATCTGTGGTTTACAGCTCACAGAAATGAAACAGCCCAAGCAGTATACTATTTCCAATATACAGGTAAAATAGGGAGGATCGGTATATGGTTAGCCACTAGCCAGGCCATTATATAGTAATGTCAACTTCTAGCTAACCACTCTGACCTAAAATAATATCATAATGCTCAGCAGTGGGCAGCCAATTATAGCTCATGCAGGCTGGCTAATAACTCCCTTTTCCTGCTTAATTCTCTCACCCTGACACAAGACCTGTCTGCTATGGATCTTACCCTTTACCCAGTACTGTACCAGCCCCTATGCAAGTAATCACCAGCTCAACAGAAATGGAATGCCTGAAGTGATCGGACACATAAAGCTGGCCACTCGGAGGACTGCACTCTAGTCCAGCACTACAGGACCCAATTAGCTACATCCTATGCCTGCCGCTTTATATCTCACATGGCACTGAAGTGCCAGTAAAACTTACCATTTGTCCAGAAGTCCTGTGCTGAATTTTGACCTACCGTCCTGAATTTACACCAATGACAGTTGGCCACCCTAGTCAACGTTCATTCACCATAGAGTTTTAGTTAATGCTACGCTGCATTCTGGGTCTCAACGTTTTTTCATTTATCAAGTAAGCATAGGCTAAACAAAATCAAAATATGATGAATACTGCTGGTTTATAAACCAAGACTTTTGAAGTTATTGCATATCACAGATTCCCTTGGCAGTAATCCATAGAGCCAGGTCCACAAACTTTACCCAAGCGAGTCAGACTGTAAGTAACCCACTCGGTGTACCAAAGGGCACAAGCAGATGTCGTTCGCAGGTCCACTTAGCCTATTCCAAGCCGGGTATATCAGCTATTCTAACTGCAATTAGACCTGTCAGCCACCCCTCCAGACTCCCAGGTTTTTCTCTCCCCGGACTCGAGATTAATTTATTTTTTTGTTTGTAATTTTATATAGCGCGAGCTTGAACAAAGACACTGGAGCGCTTTAAAAGAGTACAAGTTACATTACACAATGACTCTTTAATGTTTTGCAGCACCGGAGATTAAGTGATTACATTAAATCGCAAGATGTTGAACCGATGCCGATACTCGGACCAGGTTCCCCGGTTCCGTCATCGACAGGTCTGACCTTTACGCAGCTTTCCAGAAACAAACTCACCTTGTAACTACAGACATGTTGTGCAACTTGCGCCGAGCGTGAACAGGACTTCCGGAATCAACAGGGGCTGCTGAAGGGAGGAGCAAGGTTAGGGGATCCAATAGCCTGGCACTGGGAGAGGCTGACTTCGAGGGACGTCACTGCTTATCCGCCGACGTAGGCGCCTGGGCGCTCAGCGGGAAAATAAGTTACGGAAGGCGATGAGCTGACTCGGCTGAGGCAAGTGAATTTTGGAATAATATCAGGAAAGCAGTACTGAGGGAACCTTGTAAAAGGAACAAACTGAGCTCATATTACAGCGCACCTGATGTATGAGGTAAACAAGTGAGCGTGTAGCCCTAGGGTTACAAACTGCCTCTAAGATAGCAGTACTGAGGGAACACCTTGTAAACCGAATACATTGAGCGCTTGTTACAGCGCACCCGACATGCTGTGAGGTAAACAAGTGACCATGTAGCCCCCGGGTTACAAACTGCCACCAAGCCAGAATGGATGTGGCCTTACGTCACGTCCGAGCTGGCAACTTGGGAGCTAAGGTTCGATCATCGGCGTCGCTCAGCTTCCTGTGATTCTGGGCAAAGCACTTTATCTCCCCGTTCCTACCAGAAATTAATGTGTCCTTGTGTAACGTAACTAGTGATAATGTAAAGCACTCCAATACTTCGGGTCGAGTTCGCAATATATAAATCTGCAAGAAAAAAAGGCCAGTATACTGCAGTGTTCTGCTGGAGGCCTGTACACAGGGACACAAAGACTAGCCGGACTCTGGTGTGTGTAGTGTTGGGGAGGGCCCGCATGGTAGATAGCAGCAATCACATACACTCAGACACCAGTTAGGGGTAGTGGGAATGGCCACGAGCACGTGCGCTCGGCCCCTTTTATTGCCAGCGTCATGTGACACCATGACGTCTGTGGTGGGTGGGTGTACAGTGTAATACAAACACTCTTGAACACTAGACCGTGTTCATGCTAGGCCTCTACATCCCTACCATTTTTTAATCGCAAAAACCCACACACAGAAATCAACCTGTGGGAAAAACAAACTATATCAGGGTGCAGTAAAGTGTTCAACTTCCGCTGAGTCCTTTTATCCGCCGCTGCTTGGAATCACAGACGATGTACAATCTGCTGCGGGGAACATCAGTTCACAGTGGCACCGGTTTGGGGGTGCTCGATGGAACCAGTCTATTGACGACTCTGCGACAAGATTGTCCTCACAGTCCTTCTTTTACTCACTTCCATGGCGACGGGTGCAGTTAGAGTTCTGGTCGTTCGCCGGGGAATGATGCACGATTTCCGGTCTCGGCCTTAGCTTCACTTGTAGTCTGTGTCCTACTTGGCAAAAGGCAGATCCGTTGCAAGGCATCCCTCTCACTAGGATGACCCCTCTCGTCGGTGTTCCCCTGCCACGGGATATCCTTGAGGTCCTCTTTCTCGGATTTGCGCTGGGCTGGATGTGCCACATCAGGTTGCTCCTGCGCCGCCGTCAGTGGGGGTATGGGGCAGACCATGTGCCTCACCTAAGATTCCGCAGCCTCGTCCCGAGGTAGCTGTTGGTTTCTGTCTTTGCTTGCGATGTCTTCGCCCTCCCCGGACCTTTCGGATGGGCGTCGGAGGACCGTCTCTCGTCGCGGGGACTGCGTCCCGGAGGCCTCTGCCCCTGAGTCACCACGGCTGGCATGTGTCCAGTGTCCGTGTGACCCCAAAGGTGGATGTCACAAACGGTCTCGCTTGCTCCTCTCCGCAGATCCTGGGTGTGCGGAAACATCGTCTGTCAGCTGGTCTTCTTTGCCACTGGTGTTCTTCCGGCCTCGTGTTCCTCGCACCGTTGTCGCGGGTCGGCACTGTCGCCTTCCTTCTCTTCGGGAGTGTGAGTGGTCTTCCTGCACTCCTCTCTCTTTCCTTAGATGGTTCACCGTGGGGACGTTGCTTCGCACTGACTTCTCCTTCTACTCTTAACGGTGGCAACAGGCCACATGGATATGCTTCCTTCCTTTTCACGGTGGCAGACGTGCCACTCAGATCTCTCCTTTTCTTCCTTCCTTTTCACAGTGGCAAACGTGCCACTCGGATCTCTTCATTTCTTCCTTCCTTTTCGCGGTGGCCAGACGTGCCACTCGGATCTCTCCTTTTCTTCCTTCCTTTTCGCGGTGGCAGACGTGCCACTCGGATCTCTCCCTTTCTTCCTCCTGCATCGCGACATCACTTGGACCGATCTTGTGTCTTCACTCCTGACCTGGGTCCTCCATGCAGTGCGCGCACTCTGCATGTGTACCCCTGGTCTTGTCCCCGTCGGGGACACGTTCTCCTTCTTCCTCAGCAGCCAGAGTTGGTGTCGCGAACCTTCTTTTCTTGATGCTTTCTTTTCTTGATGCTTGTTGGTGACGTTCGGGGGTCCACGTCCGTAGACCTTTTCGTGGTTGAACGTCCTGGACCGGTTGGTGGTCCACTTCTGCCGATGCCTGGCAGGTTGCTTTCGGTCGTCCTGTCGGACTTCGCGCTACAACAGTTCCTGGGGGACCCGTTGTGGGTCAGCACTTGATGGGAGATCATTCTGCGGATCGGCTCCTGGGAGGCGCCATGGATCTGTCGCGGGTCGGCACTTGATGGGCGATCGTTCTGGGGATCGGCTCCTTGGAGGCGCCATGTCGTGGGGTCGTCCGCGAAGATTGTTCTGCGCGATGGCGCTGCCTGCATTCTTCTTTCTGCTTGCGGCGGCTGTGCGTTGCCACGTGGCGCGTTGATTGCGCACTTACTGTTCAGGGTTCTGGGACACCTGTTGCGTGACGTTGGGTACTTGCTGCTTTGGCCGTCGTCAGGTACTTGATGCTTTGGACCGTTGGCGGGAGTAGTTGATGCTGCGGTGAGCGCCTGTGGCCACAAGGCGTCGCTGCTCTCTCCGTCCTTTGATCGCGGCAGTCTTTTCCCTGGACGTTCTTCCAGTGCTTGGCAGTCGTTTCCTCCAGACGTCAGTGCTTGGATGCTTAGTGAGGCATTGGTGCCTTTCTCCCATGTCGCGTTGGAAGTGGCAGCCGCCGGCTCCTTGCTGGTGTGTGTGGGTGTCACTTGCGCTGTTGCGCAGTTACTTGCTGCGTGAGGTTGGATGCATTCATTGGGGCGTTACTCAGTCTGTCGCCCCTTTGCTGCTGCTGATTGGGCTTGCGTTGTACAATGCTTGTTTTGGTACTGGTGGATGTAGGTGCACTTTTGCTTTTGGCCACCGGGTGGCAGTGTTGCTGGATTTGGTAGCAGCATGTCTTGTCTTCCCCTGATGTGCACTCTATTGTCACAGTGCACAGGGGGCTGGGGCTGGGGCTGCTGCTGGGAACTTGTTTCAAACTGCCCTCCCGGTGAGTCTCTTTCCTTTTCCCTTTTGGGGGCAGAAATGCACAGGCGCCTCACAGTTGGTTGATGGCTGCAGAGGGGCACATGTTCAGGTTCTTGCCGGGTGCACCGGCACTTTGCTTTTAGCGGTGGGGGCACATGGGAGTGCTTGTGCTAGCAAGGGAGGCACTGCTGGGGGTTTTGCCAGTGATGTGTGGTGTGCTGAGCGGGTAGGCTCCGCTTCAGCAGTTCTTTGGCGGGTGCGTGGCGCCAGTTCCCGGGCACAGAAAACGGCAGTCACCTTTCCCTCTGTCCTCCCTGCCCGCGGCGGCGTCTCGCAGTCCTTGCGCGGGCGGGGGGGGGGAAATGCTGATGCTTACTTCAGGCGGGGAGGGAGCGCGTCGCTCCTGTCACTCCTCCTTGGGCGGGGGCGCTTGAAGCAGGCCGCGGGTAGGCTCCGCCGGCCCTGCTGTTTTAAACGCCGATGATGCTCCACTCTTCGGTCTCCCGCCGCAGCAGCTTCACTTTGCTCACGCTGCGCGGCGGAGACCTGCCATGCTGCTCGCAGGCCGCGGGTGGGCTCCGCTGGCTCTGCAGTGTTTTCCTTCGCTGGGGTGCCGCCGGCAGGCCGCGGGTGGGCTCCGCTGGCACGGCTTGTACTGTCCTTGTTGGGGAGCCACCGGCGGGCCGCGGGTGGGCTCCGCTGGCGCTGCAGAGTCTTCCTTTGGGGGGGGCGCTACCGGCGGGCCTCGGGTGGGCTCTGCTGGCCCGGATCACGTTGCGAGGGGGGTCGGGAGGCGGTTAGCTACTCCGCTCCCTCCCCCTCGTAGTCTTTGGTGATTGCGGGTCCGGCCGTACTGTATTTCACGCCGCCATTAGTCTCTGTGCCCCGCCGCTTCTAAGCACACACGCGGCGGGGGCGGGGGACGACTCGGGCAGGCCGCGGGTGGGCTCCGCTGGCGCTGCTTATTTATTGTCACAGTTCGTGGCGGGCACTTTGCCCCTGGGGCTCACCTTCGGCCGGCGGGCCAGATGCTCCGTCGCGGTCGCGGCGGGTGGGCTCCGCCCGGCCCGTGCACCTCTCCGGTGGGGGTCTTCAGCCTCGCGGCCGTCGCAGGTGGGCTCTGGGCGGTCCGCTGTTGCTTGGTGGCACTCGGTGGTGGCGGTCGACGCGGGTGGGCTCCGGTCGGCTTGCTGTGGGGCGCCGACGTGCCCACCGGCTTCACGGCGCGTTGCGCCTCGCTACAGGGGATGCCCTCTAGGCGGGCAGCTCTCTTCCCCTTTTTCTTCTTGTTTAGCCGAGGGTAGTGGCACGCATGGGCTGCACTACCGGCCTCGTCGCCAGTGTAGTGTTGGGGAGGGCCCTAGGCCCGCATGGTAGATAGCAGCAATCACATACACTCAGACACCAGTTAGGGGTAGTGGGAATGGCCACGAGCACGTGCGCTCGGCCCCTTTTATTGCCAGCGTCATGTGACACCGTGACGTCTGTGGTGGGTGGGTGTACAGTGTAATACAAACACTCTTGAACACTAGACCGTGTTCATGCTAGGCCTCTACAGTGTGGAGGTAGTGGGCAGATAGTCACTGAAGCCACGCCCGAAGCCCCGGGCTCTTTATTGGCCTAACTCATGCTGGCCTGTCGTACGCCGGTCCTGCCCACTGCTACACGTTCATGGATTCCTGCTTTCAGGGATGTCTATTCTTGAGTTCGGCCAGCGACACCCATTGGTGTTGGGCACATTGAAGTAATGTTCTTTGAAATGAAAACCCAGTATCGGAAAAGTGTTTTTCTGTGGCCTGGAGCCATACGGTTTTCTATTAATATCACAACAGGTATATATGTACAGACTTTTTGTACAATGTTTTAAGGCTCGCAAATCCTAAGATTCTATTAAATCTGTAGTTTTGTGACCATTGAAACACTTTTTTTAATGTGCTAAATGCAATTAACTATTTTCCTAATCATTAAACGGGTTTGGGACATACGTTGAGAAGAGCAGATATGTCTAGTGGTGTGGACAGTGACATGATTGCGTGAACACCGTTCAACTGCAGCACAGCACTGCTTGAATTGCCGGCTGCCCTGCTGTTCGCCAAACCTCGTTTCCACGTCATTCAGCCAACCTATGCCCCTCGATAGAGAGTGCTGGGCTGATGGAGCTCAGCTACAGGGGCTGACTTTGCTCCTTCTCGACTGGCCGTCCATCTCCCGGCCCCCAAGGCATAGCTGCAGGGCCGGTCCTAGGACTTTTGGGGCCCCGGGCAGAAAGGGAATGTGTGGGGCCCTTCTAATTTGCATTTGAAATCACAGGAAATAACATTACAGGAAGTCCCATCAATTGACTATTGTTCAGCGGCTTTGCAAGAAGCAATTATCTTGGTGCGCATTACAGCAAAACAATAAAACATAAATATTAAAACGAATAAAAAAAGTATACATATTTTTAAGTTCTATACATGGAAATACATTATATTAGTCCTGTGGTACAAGTCCTGCCTCCCAGTTATCATGTTAGCAAATGCTGGCCACCTCTGCATAGTGGTTGTTCCAATCAATCAATCAATCAATCAAAGCATTTATATAGCGCACTACTCACCCGGAGGGTCTCAAGGCGCTGGGGGGAGGGGGTCCGCTACTGCTCGGGTCAGGCGGAGGTGGGTCGGGAGGGAGTTCCAAGTCTTGGCTGCCAGGTAGGAGAAGGACCTTCGTCCTGTGGTGGCTCTTCGGATGCGGGGGACGGCGGCGAGGGTGTGGCTGGTCGATCGAAGCTGGCGTTTGTGAGTGTAGAAGTTGAGGCGGCTGTTGAGGTATCCTGGGCCTTGGTTGTGTAGGGCTTTGTGTGCGTGGGTGAGGAGCCGGAAGGTGATTCTCTTGTTGACCGGGAGCCAGTGCAGGTCTCTCAGGTGTCCGGAGATGTGGATGCGGCGGGGGATGTCCAGGATGAGTCGTGCTGAGGTGTTCTGGATCCGCTGGAGTCTCTTCTGGTGTTTGGCGGTGGTTCCGGCGTAGAGGGAGTTGCCGTAGTCCAGACGGCTGGTGACGAGGGCCTGGGTGACCGTCTTCCTGGTCTCGGTGGGGATCCATCGGAAGATCTTACGTAGCATGCGCAGGATGTTGAAGCACGACGAGGAGACGGCGTTGACTTGTCTGGTCATGGAGAGGGAGGAGTCCAGGATGAAGCCCAGGTTGCGTGCGTGGTCTGTGGGTTTGGGTGCGCTGCCCAGGGCGGGGGGCCACCAGGAGTTGTCCCAGGCGGAGGGTGATGACCCCAGGATGAGGACTTCCGTCTTGTCCGAGTTCAGTTTCCAGAGTCATTGCTGTGGCATACCGCTGGGATGGGCTGCCCCAGGCTTACCAGCTAATCTATTTGTTTTGCACCACCTATTGATTATCCTGCTTGCCTACATCAATCCCTTGGCAAGCAAAAAAAGTTGCAAATTTGGCATCCACAGGAGCTTGCAGTAGGAACCAGGACAAACATCTAAGACATGGGTACTCATAGTACAGCCCGCGGGCCGTCAGCAGCCCGGCAAGCCTTCCCTGGCGGCCCACGGACCTTGCAGACAATTTACTGTGTTAAAAAAAAAAAAAATTACAGTGTCTGCCAACACTGGGGGCCGAGACTCTGCTGCTCTAAGGTCCCGGGCATTCCGTGATAGTCAGAGTGGAGCTGCAGGGGCTGGGGTGCTAAGAGGTGAAAGACAAAAGCCTCATTAACATACAAATGGTCTTTTAAAGACCTGTGAAGTGCTCGTGCGGCTGTGCCCTGAAGCGGTCTCAGCCTGGGCACAGACAGGGAGGGAGAGATGAAGAGGGTGACAGAGGGAGGAAGATTGAGGGAGTGAGAGAAAGGGAGGGAGACAGAGGGAGAGCCAGGGAGGGAGGGAAAAGGAGGGAAAGGGAGGCAGAGAGAGGGAGAGGGAGGGAGGGAAAAGGAGACAGACAGAGGGGAGGGAGGGAAAAAGAGGCAGATAGAGGGAGGGAAAAAGAGGCAGTTAGAGGGAGAGCGAGGGAGGGAGGGTGTTAGATATTGCACTGGAACAAGTATATTTCAAGAAGTTTATTCTTGCAATTGCGGCACAGCAACATACAGCATCTGGCTGGCAGACAGGAACAGTGAAAACTGACCTGGTGCCTAGCAGCAATAGAGATTCTAAATAGAACATCAATACTACTAAAAGATGCACAGTATTTAAAGTGACAGAACAATTACAGAAAGTGAAAATATAAAATGTAACATATCTCCTTTTTTTAACAAAGCATTGAGACCACAATATGGTAAACAGATTGGCAAAACTGCAAAAACAAAATACATTCAAGTCACATAATCAGCAAACCTACTTGGTGGGCATCGGGGACGAACAGACGTCTTAATTCTAGAGGCTACAGCATCATTGGGACTTAAATGTAAATCAGGCACAGTAGCATTTTGCAAAGAAGGATATTTAGGAACATTTTGCAAAGAAGGACATTTAGCAACACGTTTGATGTTCCATAACTTGCCATCTTGAGTGATGACACTTACTAAAAACTTTTACAACCTTCATAGGTTTCCCAAATTGATTAGAACACTTGGTGATAAAGCCAGGTTTCCTAATCCTGACCAATCACCAATACAAAAATTTGACTTCTTCACCTTCCATTTGTTGTCATACCATTCTTTAACTTTGGCTTGCTTGCACTCTACTCTTTGTGCAACATCTCTTACAAGATCATCAGAAAATGATTTGTTAGGACATTTTTCTTTGAACCACCATGGGCAAATAGTAGAAACTGGGTCACGCCCTTTTAATAAACGAAAAGGACTAACTTCCGTTGTTGAATGTGGAGTTATCCTGTATAACCTAAGTTTTTCTCTTAATAAATTTCCCCAATCAGACCCGATTGTAATAAGTGGATTTCTATAATGAATTAGGAAGAAGATGAGGTGTAGAGAAAGAAGGTCTCTTTATTAAGTAGATGGTAAGTATTCAGGTGAGACCCCACCAGGAGCAGCCGCCTGCTGCTCAGCCCGATCACAACTGAAGCTCACGCACTCAAACACAGCATTCTAACCACTCCCCAACATTCCACTCATTCCACTCTGGCTGAGCAGCAAGACTTATTATGTTTAGTCTACTACATCACCTTCCCCCTTTTAACAAAACAACAAAAAGAATTATGTAAGTACAATAATAATACGAATCAACCAAGGAAAAATTCTAAACATTACATTACATTAACATTGCATCTGAAGGGGAAAAGACAAGTTATAATTCATTAAAGACAATGCAAAACAATTCTTACCCCCATTAATCGAGCAAATGAAGGAGAGAAAGTGAAAGATGGAAAAAGAGAAGAACAGAAGAAACTATTTGTAATAAAATTAAGGAAAGACTGTAATATATAGATTAAGACAGGTGAAAATTGCACCCTGTTGAACTTTAAAATAAGTCCAACTTTTTAGAAACAGATTATAGACTTTACAGACTGAATAAAAATCCAGTAACGTAAATTAGTGATAGAAGTAGAAATCTAACAAGTGATATCTGCACATCCCAGTGAATATCACCAAGCCAGAAGGCTTATAACTGTTCACGCAAATGTGAACACCGACATACCATGAATAAAACAACCCCTTTAACTAAATAGTTTACTTTAAAAAAAAAAAACTATGAACCATACTCATCAATAGATGAGAAATCCACTTGCCGGTGGAAGACCCTTAGCTGAAGTCTATTACAGCCATAACCTGAAGAAGAAAGAGAATTGAGTGAATATAGTTCCCAACTTTGAAGGTTGTAGTGTCCCAAGCACACTACACTAAAGGTGAGTACTTGCCCATTAAAACTACAGATGGGGGCTCAACCCATTGTGCATTCCTTAAAACAAATATGGGTATACTGGTCAAAATGATGGTTATTTAACCCATTGCACATTTCTAAAAACAAAAATGGATAAACTGTCCCAAAAGATGGTTACTCAGCCCATTGTGCTTTTCTAAAACAAATATGGGTACACTGCCCAATACTAAAGATGGGTACTCAACCCATTGCGCATTTCCATAAACAAATATGAGTACACAGCCCAACACTAAAGATGGGTACTCAGCCCATTGTGCATTTCTAAAAACAAATATGGGTACACTGCCCAACACTGAAGATGGGTACTCAACCTATTGTGCATTTCCATAAACAAATATGGGTACACTGCCCAACACTAAAGATGGGTACTCAGCCCATTGTGTATCAAAACAACTAGCATGCACTACCTATTGTACATTAACTAACTAAAATATGTGAACTGAGTCCATTGTCTTAAGACTAAACATATGCACCCCTAACTAATGAATAGGTAGATTGCCTTTTGAACCTTAAAACTAAAGATGGAAACATCGTCCATTGTACATAATACTAAAATTATGTATTCCTATATAAAAAGTAGGTACACTGCCTTTTGAACCTTAAACTAAAGATGTACCGTCTATTGTACATAAAAGGAAGAGGTTTTGTTACTAATGCTAGGCTAGAAGGGTAGAATCAGTGTATAGGTCGTGCACTACCCACACTGTAGATTACCAGAAAGTGAAGAGACCGGCTCTAACACAATGAATACCCTAAAGAATGTAAACTATGCCTAGAATCCTCAGGATCGGGAACCTCAACAAATAAATAAAATTTCGCTATGTGGCTGTAACATGAGCAGTATACCAGTTAAGTATGTAAAAACGTGTATAACATTAACTCAATGAATTAAACAGAAACTGCAAAAATTCACCAAAAGCAGTCAGGTACTGTAACTTAAATTAACTTAAATCAGTAGTACAGATACAGTAATGCCGTGTTGTCATGGTGAGCGGAGTCTCACCCGATCTCAAACGAAGTCAGAGAATTTCCAAAATGTATCCTGTGAGCACTTTTAAGTCAATATCAAGACACGAACCAAAGTTGGAGAACTCGATCTTTACTAAAGACTCCTTCAGCCTCCCAAAACGTCATAATAGTGCAGAGCTCCAGGGAAGTAATGCACAGCACGTCATGAAAGTACTGAAAGATGTGGCTGAAACTCAAAATGGCATCACGTCTTCTGACGCTTGGACCGGCTGGCTCTCGGCAGATGCGTGCTCCTGCAGACTCCCACAACGTCATAGGAGCGGTGAACCTCCAGAGGTGGATTGCGCAGAGACTCTTGTGATGTAAGTAGATCGCGCGAAGAGGCTCGAGGTAAGAATGCCCTCGTGTGCAATTCAAATGTCGCATGATACCTCTAATTGCCAAACATTCCCAAGTACTGAAAACAAGTGCCCATCTTTAATATTAAAAACAAGTATGAATTGGAGCACAATCTGACCTGTATTAATTGACAGTGACTTCCCAGAACTGCTTGTCACCGAGCATATAGTCCGAGGCACCGCAATCACCGTAGACAGGTCACGAAAATGAAAATAAGTGACGAATAAACCTTTATAATAACCAAGTTAAGTACTCTTGAAGCCACGCTAGATGTCGCTTGATGCTCACGCAGATCACCCAATAATTAAAGATTAGACGATCTCTTGTAATACTTCTTGAAAGGCAGGAATTGACAAAACTTGGAGATCGTCTTCCCCCGGACCTGTTGACAGTTGAACTTGAGTCCTGACACGTTTCAGCGGGTGACGGTCACTGGTGGGGTCCCCAGGTGTCAGGCTCCCAAAAAACAGCTGCTTTACCCATTAAAGTTCCGTTTCCGTTTTAGCTGTTTCACCTTTGTTAAATTCCGTTTTCAGTTCAACATCCTTCAACACAGCACATGCAGGTTCTTCCGGATCGTCGCCATATGTAATAAGTGGATTTCTATAATGAATTAGGAAGAAGTCGAGGTGTAGAGAAGGAAGTGAGGAAAGTCAGAAAAATGGTCAGGCGATTTAGTCGATGTTTCTCAAGTAATTTTGCCCGGCGTTAAACGCCTCTAATACCATACGAAGTTTATCAAATAAAGAGGCAGGCGCTGGAGACAGGAAGACAGGAAACAAGTTTTATTCCGACGGAGCAGAACACATCAGATCGGACAACGAGGTATCGTCTCGAGGTGCTCTCTCTAGCCTCTCTGAGGCCTGGCCTTTTATACACTGGTTTACGACATGTGACCGCTCTTTATTACAATAAAGACATTGTGAAGTAATGAAAAACCGACATCCCCGGTACCCCCCCAGTTCCGGCTCATTCCAACACGTGGCTACAGTAGAGGTCCTCACCCCCCATACAATAGGAGGGGGCTATCACGCAGCTGAGTGTTCCGCCGATTCCTTTGGAATGTGTGCGCCTGATCGAATCTCAGGGGTTGGGGAGGTCATGATCAATAGTAGCTCCTTTGAAGAGGGGCGAGTGCATACAGTAGTGGGCAATAAACTGTATCCTCAGGCCAAGGGATGACCAGCGGTCCGTGCAGACAATCGGGCTCAGAGGAAGGGGTCATCAAAGGAGAGATATTCATGAAAGAAAGGATCGGTGTGGACAATCGAGCGTAGAGGAAGGGTTTATCAAAAGAGGGGTATTCATGGAAGGAAAGGAGGTGTTGGTCAGGCGCGGGGTGTGATTCCCAGAGACAGTCATGCGGAAGGGGAGGGTTCATGACTTGTGCATGTGAGAGTGGGGGCAGCCAGGGTGCATGGGGGATGCTTGCAGGGTCAGGGAAGTGCGCTGATGATCGATCGTGAACAGGGAGACCATGGTACCTAAAATGGCTGTCGTGTATGTTCATACGTGAGTCTGAGGAAGGGCAAGATGGCGCAGATGATGTTCAGTTCACGAACTAAAATTCCACAGTCCTCCCTTTTAACATGTCTCGCCAGCTTGTCAATTCGGATCTATCCCCATAAGACCACGTATTTCTATCTCATAGAGGGGACTCATGTGCTCAGATCTAAAGTCCAAAGTCTTAGGGCACATACAGTTAGAAATGAGTGAACACAAAGGTGGCAAACATTGAATACCTAAGCAACACCCACACAGTACCACGACTGGTATCAGTATAAATGTAATCAACCTCCATCCCCAGTCCTTCAAAGTGTCCCAAAACCAGCTTCCAAGCAACCATCCTTCTTGCTCCTGGTGAACCTCTGAGGATAGTCTGTGGAGGTGTTCGATTGCTTTGTAGACTGAAGGCGAGTTATCTGGCACGTAGGTGCAACAGCTGGAGCCGATGATGCGGCATGCTCCTCCACGGTCGGCCAGAACCACATCTAGAACAAGGCGGTTTTGAAGAGCCACCAGGCGGACTGCCTGAAGCTCAGCCGTGTTGTTAGCGAGGATGCCAGCCGTGATGTTAATGGTTGTTTTTACTGCCTGAGTCAGGTGTCTGATAGCGCGGCTATTTGCCATTGGGCCCCACAGAGGAACAAGTCCCTTCACCGCATCCAGGAACTGTGCTCCGGTGGAGTCGGCTTGTCCAATGTCTCCGGCGCGCTTTTGCCGGTGATGGTAGGCTGGGGCCACATACGTGGGGGGAAGAATGAAGGCGATGTAGCACGTACCCCTCCAACCTTTTGGGAGCCAAGTGTAAGCTTTGATGCCACAAACAAAGTACATATTCGGAGAAGCAACAAAGGAGGGGGGATCAACTGAGACCAATGTTCTGGTGATGTGGCAGGAACTGTGACCCACCAGCTGTGTTCCCTGGCCTTCGAGGCACACGAGACCTGTGACATTGATGACAGACAGGGCCACAGTCAGAGTGGCAGCCGTTCGCTTCCGCAGGTAGGAGAAGGTGGGTCTAGCTGGATTGTGGAGTACTTGCATTTCAACTCGTTCTTTGGCAGGGATGTTCATATGGAAGGCGGAACCTGAGGTCACAGGACAAAAGGGGGCAGACGTCCTTCCTGTTTTGTTCAGCCAGAACCCATAGTAGAAGTGTGACACTGTTTGACCAGAAGCGGCGTTGTCCTTGTGGCTTTCCTGCAAGAGGATCAACCAGGCGAGGCAGGAGCCGTGAACTGAGAAAGGAGAAGGGATGAAGGGGATGGAGTGTCCAGTGGCTTGCGGGAGCAACCCGCAGACCCAGCAGTTCGTGGCATTTGCAGCAAGGTTGTGCTGGTGCAATAGTTGCACGAAGGAATTGTTCCAGAACTCCTTACGCCTTTCTCGGAGCTGAGGCGAAAGGGAGATCAGGTGATGCTCTTTCATGGTGGTTGGCTGTGCAGTGGTCAGCAATATCTGATGAGCGGGTGTGCTTTCCTCCAAGATCCAGAAGGAAGTCATGAGGAGGAGGCAAAGGAGGAAGAGAATGAAGAAGGCGATTGTCTTTGATTTGTGCAAATTGTCAGCCTTTGGGTTCCTGTAGTGGGTATTTCCGGTTGCTTCCATCATCTTCTTATCTGGCGCTTCCATCATCTTCTTATCTGGCGCTTCCATCATCTTCAAGGTGCTCGGTAATGGGCAGAACCACAGACTTTGTTTAGCTTCTCTCCGGGTAACCCTTGGTTGTTTTAGGCCACCGTTCTGAGATTTTAACTTAGTCCGTGGTCTACTTAGCCGAAGCTCCCTCCTTTTTGACGCAGGAAATACCCTTCCCGGGATGGCACAGTGGGATCAGAGAATTTTACAAGTTCAAGTGCCTCGGTATCAGGATAGCAGTTCAGTGATGGCCGGTCTTTGTTCAGGAGCTCTTCTTGGGTGTCGACGTTTTCTGTCGTGGCCAGGGTCGAGGAGACCTTCTTGCAGTCGTGTGCGTGCAGCCAGTGCCTTTTCCCCTCTACTCGAAGAGCCGTCCGAGTGGTGATCAGTACTTGCCAGGGGCCCGTCCACCGGGGTTCCAGACTCTTTGCCCGTTGAAAATTCCGGACTAAAACATAATCTCCCGGTTGGATATCGTGACCGGGACCCCTGGAAGCATCGGGGATGGCCTGCTGCACCTGTTGATGAATGACAGACAACGTTTTAGTTAATTTGTATAAATAATCTGACAGCAGGACGTCGGGGACGTCGTGAATGGAGGTCGGTTTGGGGGCAGTCCAGAGGTTCATTGGTCGCCCAAACACAACCTCGTAGGGGGTCAAGTGGTGCTTAGTGGGAGTGGAGCGCATCGATAGCAATGCCAGTGGGAGGGCATCTGGCCACTTAAGTCCTGTGGTGGCCACTATTTTTGACAGTTTCAGTTTCAGTGTAGCATTGTGTCGCTCAACTAGGCCAGCGGATTGGGGGTGGAAGACCGCATGAAACCTCTGCTTTACCCCCAGCCCCTTCAAGATTAGTTGGATAACTTCAGCTATGAAGTGGGGGCCATTGTCGCTCCATAAAATTCGGCAAAGGCCGTAGCGAGGGAAAAACTCTTTCAGTAGTACTTTGGCAGTAGTCATGGCAGTGTTATCACGGGTTGGATAGGCTTCCACCCATTTGCTGAAGGCGCATACAATGACTAATACGTACTTCAAGCCTTGGCATCTCTCCAGCTGGATGTAATCCATCTGGAGGACCTCAAAGGGGTGGTCGGGGATCCCAAACCCTCCCCGGGGTACCACAGTTCCTTTCCCGGGGTTGTGTTGTAGGCAGATAAGGCACTGCTGGACCAGGCGTTTGGCTGAGTCGGGGATTTTGTTGTTGTGCCAGACTTTGGAAATGAGTTCAATCATGGGGGCAGAACCTATGTGTGCAGGGGAGTGTGCCATAGTCAGTATGGGAATCAAGTATGAGTCAGGCAGCAACCATTTGTTTGTGTCTTTTGTCCGCCAGCAGCCTTCATCGTCCTTTAGACCCACCCGTGCCCACTCAGTCAGTTCGTGAGGTGTGCTGGCCGACTGGATGTCCCTAATCGTTTCCCTAGCGTCAGTCCATTTTTCTGCTTGTGACCTGGTCACATATATGCGTGTCGTTGTCCTATTCTCAGCTGTGGTTCGGGCAGTGATGTCGGCCAGTGCGTTTCCCTGTCCAACTAAGTCCGTCACCTTCTTGTGTGCCTGGCATTTGAACACTGCTAATCGTTTGGGGAGGAGAACTGCTTCAATCAGGGCGGAGACTAGATCTCCGTGAAGGATGGGCGTGCCGTGGGACGTCAGGAATCCCCTTTCCCTCCACAAGAGCCCAAAATGATGAACCACCCCGAAGGCATACTGGCTGTCCGTGTAAATGTTCGCCGTGGTTCCTGCTGCTATGAATCATGCTCGTGTGAGGGCAATTAGCTCTGCCGCCTGTGCGGATCGTTGCGTGATGCGGGCTGTTTCAACTACTGTTCGGGCTGTCGTCACCGCATAGGCAGCTGAGGTGGTGCCGTCTGGGAGTTTGATACAAGAGCCGTCTACCCATAATTCTCCATCAGGGTCTGTAAAAGCAATGTTTCGGAGGTCAATTCTACTCCTGGTCTGTTCGTCCGTGAGGGTCACACAGTCGTGTATAGGGGGCACATCGGGGTCATTTTCAGGCAAGGGCAACAGTGTAGCAGGATTCAAAGTTGTGCATCTCTTCAGAGTGATGTGGGGTGCAAGTAGAGTCAATTCGTACCCCGTCAGTCGTGCACTAGTCAGGTGTTGGGTCTTGGTCTGGTTCAAAAGGGTGTCAACTGCGTGGGGTACTAACACCGTGAGAGAGTTTGAAAGTACAATTCCCTCACTCTGACGGATAGAGACAGCAGCGGCGGCTACTGCTCGAAGGCAGGCAGGTAAAGCTCTGGCGACTGGGTCAAGAGTGGCAGAGAAGTAGGCACAAGGACGTTGTTTGGAGCCGATGGGCTGAGTTAGAACAGACAATGCGCATCCCTCCCTTTCGTGAGTGAAGAGGGAGAAGGGCTTGGACTAATCTGGTGTTCCTGGGACGGGTGCCGAGCAAAGGGCATCCCGCAACTCCTTAAAGGACGCTTGGCATTCGGGGGTCCAAGGGAGTGGGAAGGGAACATCTTTGGCCAACAGGGAAAGTAGGGGCTTTATAATGAGACTGAAATTTGGTAACCATTGTCGGCAAAAAGAGGTAAGGCCCCCCAATGAACGGACTTGCTTCTGTGTTTTTGGGGTGGGGGTGTCTAGGATGGTTTGGATTCGGTCGGGCGTAAGTTTCCTCCCTTCTTTGGACAGGAGATAGCCTAGGTATGTCACTTGAGGCTGGCAGAACTGCAGTTTCTTTTTGGAGACCTTGTGGCCATTCTCCGCAAGAAAGTGCAAGAGTTGGATAGTGGCTGTGATTGCAAGTGGAGTGGTGTCGGCCGCCAAAAGGATATCATCGACATATTGGATCAACACCACTCCATCTGGTAGCTGGACGGCGTCCAGCTGTCTTTTGAGGGCCTGGCTGTAAATGCTGGGACTTTCAGTGTAGCCCTGGGGAGCTCTACAAAATCGGTACGAACGGTTTTTTAAGGTGAAGCCGAAGAGATAACGGCTGTCTGGATGGATGGGGATAGAGAAAAATGCATTCTTGAGATCAATAACGGTGAAGGTGGTGGCAGTGGACGGGATGAGGATCAGAATGGTGGTGATGTCTGAGACTACGGGGTACTGTGGCACCACCATTTTGTTGACTTCTCGCAGGTCGATGATGAAGCGGTACGCTTTCTCATCTCCCTCACCTTGCTTCTTAACAATGGGTAGGATAGGGCTGTTGCAGACATTACTAACCACTTCCTCTACCACTCCTGCATCTACCAGGGACTGAATAATCGCTACCAATGCCTTCTCGCCTTCGGGCGATATCCGGTACTGTGGGAGTTTCGGGAGTATTGCGTCTGGTCGAACAGTTATGTGCACAGGGTCGATCATCATTCGTCCTACATCCGAGTCGTTTCTGGCCCATAGGTACGGGGGTAGGGTGTCGAGCAAGGATAGGTCAGCATCAGTTATAGAGTACATATGTTGTGCGGGGCGGGATCTGGACATGCTCGGGTTGTCGTACAGGATGACTCGGACTCCATCTGGGGAACACCTAATAGTAGCTCGGAAATGTTTTAGTAAATCAATACCCATAATGGCGTCAGGGGAGTTGGAGGAGAGCAGAAATGTTGTGTCAGTGGGGTTGTTTCCTAGGTCAAAGGAGATAGGTACAGACAGGGGATTAGTGGAGGGCGTTCCATCAAAACCTATCGATGTAATGTGTGAGCCAGACAAGGGTGCCCTTGGAATCAGTCGCTTTGATAATACACTACGTGTCGCTCCAGTGTCTACCAAGAATGGAGACTTTGTACCCAGGACCTTAGCGGTGACGTAAGGACCTTGCTGGTCAACACAGAGCTCGACTGGATCCCTCCCTTGCCCCTGGCAGTCCTATGCGAAGTCGGGAGTGTTCTCACTGTCAGATAGTTGGTACTGGTTCTGTCGGGGACGGTCAAATGTGTTCGATCTTCCTGGTCTGTCGCTGTTGGTGTCGTTTGTGTACCCCCGCCCCTGTCCTCTAGTCCTGGGGCCATTCGTCATGTCCCTCGTTTTCTTTATTTTTAATTAGTTCCAGAAGAACCGGACATTGAGACTTCCAATGCCCGAATCCTTTGCAAAATGCACACTGATTATCTTCTATGTCCCTACGTCCAGAGTAGGGAGTGGGTGTGCGGTCCTTTGGGGGTGGATTTCTAGGGGCGATTGATTGGTAGCTCCCCCTGTGTAGTTCTTTCCCGACTGCAACCCCTTGTATCTGGGCTATCATCACCCTTTCTTTCAAATCTTTCTTCTTTCTCTCGATTGCCTTATCATTCTCATTCTTTTGGTGTTCGTAGTACTAAGCCATTTGGAGGATAGCGGCGGGTTTGGAGGCCCCCCAACTACTCTCGCTCGTTTGTAACTTTTGGGAAACCTCTTGTGACAGACCCTTTACGTAGTTTTGCACAAATAGGTGTTGTCCGGTTGCGGTGGTCATGTCTTGGCCACTGTAGTCGGAGAACACCGTTTCAAATCGGGAGAAGTATTCTGATACGTCTTCCTGGGGTTTCTGACGGCAAGCCGTGACTATTGACCAATCTACCTTTTTCTCTGGGATCAAGGTTTTTAGCTTCTGGACTATTTTGTCCGGAAGTTCCAGTATGTCTTTTATCGGTTTCCTTCCGGGCTCTCATCGTCTATCTAGCTCACTGAGTTGATTCCAGGTATGTCCGAACAGATCTGTGTGATCGGCTTTCCGGATTTGCTTCCACACCCAATTGTACACAACCCTCCCTTTTGCATCTGCGTGGTTGATATCGTCGTTTGTTCCCTGACCTCTCGGGGGAACCCAGTAGGGGGCGGCTTCTCTGATAGGCATCATAGTGTTGGCTACTTCTAATGGGGATTCAGCCGTTTCAGGGACTGTGATCTTAACCTCTGGTTTCTGTTCCGTGAGGTGGCGGAAGACTTCAAGCGTTTGCATGAAGAGGTCCGTCACATCGCGCTCAGTCCCATCTCCAACATCGACCTTTCTATATAGAGCCGTCAGCTTAGCAGGACCCTTATTTTGATACCTATCCTCATATGCGTTCAGGGTGTGGTAGCTGAACCGTAAAATGAAATGCCGTCTGTGGCTACCGGCATGTGAATTGTGCATATCCATCGTATATTCTTCGCTCTCCTTCCGTTCTACCAATGTCTTTGCTATCTTGTCAATCCCATCCCGCTCGTCTTTGCTCAACCTATTTGGTCTGGCTGCTTGCTGGTCTCGAGTTCATCTGATGTTGTTACCAATGTGGCCGGTGCGAAGGCCGTAAGAGCCGGGGCACTAGCGCTATGGTCACCCTCACCCCACTCAGAACTGGTAGGTGCTGTGCTAGAGGCTGGCAGGGGGCATAAGGAGGGGGCATGTAGGTAATCGGATGACCTAGCAGTAACTCGTCGTTTGCCCGTTGTTTGGAGGGCATCTCCGGGTAGAGCGTAGAGGGGGTCCTAACAGGGCATTGGTCTGCCGACCCTGATTCTTGCGTTTGTCTAACTTCCTCTCTCCTTCTTATTTCTTCATCTAGTTCCTTAGCGGCCAGGTGGGCTGCCTTTCGTAACTCTTTCCCTATTTTTGCTTCTTGTCTTTTCCTTCGTTGCTCTGCTTCTTTGCGCCACATGCCGATACTATCGAGCATGGTGGGCGTTGCCTTATTTGTTCTAACAGCTGCTTCTAACGTTTTTATTTTATGATCATCAAAGGAACCTATCAGTGGCCACTGACTTTCGGGGTCCTTTTTTGTATATTTATCCCATAACTTACTATAAGCTATAGCGACTAGTCCTTGTTTAGTGAACATGTCCTTATTAGGGGTGCCTTCCAATGGAGCTGGATGGTTCATCTCTAATAAGCGGTCCGGGTTGTACCAACTACCAATCAGTGGGGAGAAGACAGGCATGACAGATTACAACGGGGGACAAAGGTCCGCACTACCTATCTTTCACTATTTGCAAAGACTAGACAGAATATTGCTATTCTACGTTATTTGCAAGCAGAAAACCTCAAAAGAACTATACTCCAAAACAATCTATGTTCGGACAATCAATCAGTGGGGAGAAAAATAGGTACGGCAGATTACAATGGGGGGACAAAAGTCCGCGTTACCTACCCTTCACTATCCGCAAAGGGAGATAGAATATTCCTATTCCTCCCCGTTTGCAGGCAGCGAATATCTCAAAGAGCGACAAAGCAAATACTAGTATTTCAATCAATCAAACAATCAATCAATTCGCAATTCGTCGTGTGTCACGACCTTACCCGGACCGCATGGACAGTTTCTCGTCTTCCGCTTCCAGCGCCCGATCGTCCTCTACTCTCTGTTGCTACCGCGGCACTCCTGATGGTTCCCAGTCAGGACCGTAGATCACTCGGGAGAGGTCTGCTTGGAACCAGTGAAGTTCGGATGATCGGCTGTCAGACGAGGGTCTATCGGACAGGAGCTCTCCCGATCGTTGCAGTCGTTCACTCTGTCGTCGGGACCTCTCCCACTGGATCCACGTGTCGCTGATGGGCCCCACGCTTGGGACGCCAATTGAGGAAAGTCAGAAAAATGGTCAGGCGATTTAGTCGATGTTTCTCAAGTAATTTTGCCCGGCGTTAAACGCCTCTAATACCATACGAAGTTTATCAAATAAAGAGGCAGGCGCTGGAGACAGGAAGACAGGAAACAAGTTTTATTCCGACGGAGCATAACACATCAGATCGGACAACGAGGTATCGTCTCGAGGTGCTCTCTCTAGCCTCTCTGAGGCCTGGCCTTTTATACACTGGTTTACGACATGTGACCGCTCTTTATTACAATAAAGACATTGTGAAGTAATGAAAAACCGACATCCCCGGTACCCCCCCAGTTCCGGCTCATTCCAACACGTGGCTACAGTAGAGGTCCTCACCCCCCATACAATAGGAGGGGGCTATCACGCAGCTGAGTGTTCCGCCGATTCCTTTGGAATGTGTGCGCCTGATCGAATCTCAGGGGTTGGGGAGGTCATGATCAATAGTAGCTCCTTTGAAGAGGGGCGAGTGCATACAGTAGTGGGCAATAAACTGTATCCTCAGGCCAAGGGATGACCAGCGGTCCGTGCAGACAATCGGGCTCAGAGGAAGGGGTCATCAAAGGAGAGATATTCATGAAAGAAAGGATCGGTGTGGACAATCGAGCGTAGAGGAAGGGTTTATCAAAAGAGGGGTATTCATGGAAGGAAAGGAGGTGTTGGTCAGGCGCGGGGTGTGATTCCCAGAGACAGTCATGCGGAAGGGGAGGGTTCATGACTTGTGCATGTGAGAGTGGGGGCAGCCAGGGTGCATGGGGGATGCTTGCAGGGTCAGGGAAGTGCGCTGATGATCGATCGTGAACAGGGAGACCATGGTACCTAAAATGGCTGTCGTGTATGTTCATACGTGAGTCTGAGCAAGATGGCGCAGATGATGTTCAGTTCACGAACTAAAATTCCACAGAAGGTCTCTTTATTAAGTAGATGGTAAGTATTCAGGTGAGACCCCACCAGGAGCAGCCGCCTGCTGCTCAGCCCGATCACAACTGAAGCTCACGCTCAGACACTCAAACACAGCATTCTAACCACTCACCAACATTCCACTCATTCCACTCTGGCTGAGCAGCAAGACTTATTATGTTTAGTCTACTACACCGATCTTGATAACATCAGAAACAAAACCTTTCAACACCCTGTTGAATCGTTCAACTAAACCATTCTCATGAGGTTCATAAACTGAAACAGTACAATGTTTGATGTTTTGTTGTTTGAGAAAATTTTCCATCTCCAAAGAGGTAAGTTGAACCCCATTATCAGTAACAAGTAAGGAAGGACACCCTTCTCTAGAAAAAAAACCTCTATAACCATGTTAGTAGACACTGAAGAAACAAACTTAACCTCTGGCCACTTAGAGTGGTAATCAACAAGAACCAAAGCATAACGTGAATCAATAGGAAGACACATAAGCGGGCCCGAAATATCGAAAGACATTTTTTTCCAAGGTTCATTAGGCCAAGTTGAAATCTTAAAAGGAGGAACATTGACTTTCAAAATTTTCTCACTTCCCATACAAATCTCACATTCTCTTACCTTGCGATCCGCCATTCTATCTATACCGGGCCACCAAAAAAAAATTGTTATCAGACGCTTCATAGCAGACATTCCAGGATGCATTTTATGTGCAAGATCTAGAATGACATTTTGCATATCAAAATGAGGTACACATTTTCCAGATTTGAAAATCAAACCATTTTCTAATTCTAACTCATCAAGAACAGTGAACATAGGCATGGTATTTTCTGATAAATTCTTTTCGTCAGGCCATCCCTCCAAAATGTATTTCTTAATAGTTTGTAAAGTGATATCTTGATCATCTGCAAGTTTCCAAGCCTGTTCAGAAATGTCTTCAAACGAACCTGACAAAACATCATCCTGTAAACAAGTAACCACTTCATTTTCTTCAGATTTCACATTGCAAGTTGACTTACAAGGCATACAAGACATAAAGTCCGCAATAACATTCTTTTTACCTGGCACAAACTCTGGTGTAAAACTGTATTCCTGCAATCTTGAAGTCAATCTAGCTATACGAGCAGTTGAACTCCATCCACCACCCGTCGAAAGAATATTTACTAAAGGTTTATGGTTGGTTCTTAAAAGGAACTTGTTACCCCAGATGTAATTACGGAAATGTTCTATGGCCCAGACACAAGCCAAAAGTTCCTTTTCTATAACTGCATATCTACGTTCAGTTTCATATGGTGTACGTGAAGTAAAACAAACATTCCGTTCTTCATTTCCATATTTTTGAGACAGTACAGAACCCAAACCACACATGCTGGCATCCACAGTGATTATACACATTTTGTTTAAACAAAAAGGCTTAAGAGTGGGAGTTGTAGAATATCTGATTTCTTAAGGTCAAAAGCTGATTGTTGTTCTTGTTCCCAAACAAAAGCAGTATTATGTCTGAGAAGTTTCCTTAAAGGCTCCATCTTGGATGCAAAATTGTATACAAATTTACTATAATATTCGCACATACCTGCGAAAGAAAGCAACTGTTCCTTATTTGTGGGAGAAGGAGCATTAGTAATACCATCAACATTCGATTTTTTCGGAACCACTCCATCACCCGACAATGTGTGTCCCAAATATTCTACAGAGTGTTGAAACATCTTACATTTGCTAGGTTTCAAGGTAAGGCCATTTTCTCTCAACTTTTCACAAACACTCCATAAATGTTCTTCATTAGTAGTAGAAAAAATCAATATATCATCTTGAAAGCATCTAACAAAATTATCAAGATCTCTAAAAATATTGAACATGACTCTTTGAAATACTGATGCCGCCGATGCTAACCCAAACGGCATCCTGGTGTACTGGTATAATCCTTGGGGAGTGATAAAAGCTGTGAGACATTTTGACTCTTCAGTAAGAGGAACCTGATGGTAGGCTGATCTCAGGTCTAAAGTCGAAAACATCTTGGCCCCTTCTAACATCGATACCACCTCATTTTTATTGGGAAGGGGATGACAGTCTACAATGATACCCGCATTGAGAGCTCGAAGATCAACACACATCCTTAAACTTTTATCCGGTTTTCTTACTAAAACAATGGGAGAAAACCCATTCCGCAGAATCAATAGGCTCAATAATACTTTCTGCAACTAAATCATTTAGCATCTTTTTAAGTTCTTCTCTAACATTTATGGGTACACCTCTTAGTTTTTGTTTGAGTGGAATCACACCATTTTTAGGTCTCACCTGTCAATGCGCTTGCGCATTGAGCTTGCGAGAATATAGGGGCTTAACCAGAGCTTAACCATTGGGGCGATTCCATGCAGTGCCCGTGAAAAGCGCGTGCACATCAAAGCCATCTGCCTCCCTCCCACAGGCATCCCCCAGCGTGCGCTGTGCCTCAGGCATTTCTCCTCCCCTAATTTATTCACTGCCCACGGCTTTCACTTTGACGGCCGTCTCTCGTTTCTCTTTCCTCACCTCATGCTTGCTTGTAAAGTTAACTCAGACAGACATTGTCTGCTCAGCGTCACCATTTGTCTCTTCAAAGGCTCCGCTCCCTGCCCCTCGCCTGCACCACTCTCCTACTCCCCCTCCCACGGCCTTCCTTTCCGCCCTCTTATCGCCACAGCTCATGGCACTGCTTACATTTTACTTAATCTCCCCAGCTTCCCCCACATCACTTTTCACCCTGGACTCTATTTAAAGAGCTGGGCGCCCGCTTTATTTTACAGCATTACAAATGGAGGTAACCAGGTATGATTTCAGGCGCACAGCATAAGTATGGCAGGAGGTAAAGTACATACAATAAAAAGGGTACTCAAAAGCAAGAAAGGGAAGGTCACCCCACTTCCCTACAAACCTACCTACAGCATGTTACGCGATTTTCAATAGTTAAGTCAAACAAATACAAGACGTATTGCATTGCAAATGTTTGTTACATTTGCTAATGCTTGCTCCCTCTATTTGGCTACAGCTGTTGCCTCCTCCTCCTTCCTGAACGGAAGAATAGAGGCTTTCGCACTTCACCTAATACCGAGGACACACAGAAACCTCAGTGATGTCGGTGTGCTCGTCTTTGCTCCAAGGCTGTTCTAAAAAGCGCCGTATTTTTGGAAGGTTCCCTTCTCTAAACAGGTCCGTAGTTCTTCATGTCCTGTTATGTAGCACCACGCAGCGGTCATTTGCTGCCAGGCCACTCTGCATTGCAAAATATAATAATATATATAAAAGAAAATAATAAAATAACTGGCATGCATATATTATAATGTGTGCACATGCCAGTGACATGACACGGCTACCAGCAGCGGCTGCCTCAACGCATATTTGTTTTGCCACAGCGCCTATTCTATCCTACTTACTTCATTCAGTTTCTTTTTCCTTTCAGAACCGATATTGTGATGTTTGTTTCTAGGAAAACAATTTTACTTTTTTTTGTTCTGTAGGTTCAATGAATAATGGGACATTTCCCTGGTACTTATTTTTTTTCTTCAATGCCTGCTCAGCGTCACCATTTGTCTCTTCAAAGGCTCCGCCCCCCGCCTGCACCACTCTCCTACTCCCCCTCCCACGGCCGTCCTGTCCGCCCTCTTATCGCCGCAGCGCATGGCACTGCTTACATTTTACTTAATCTCCCCAGCTTCCCCCACATCACTTTTCACCCTGGACTCTATTTAAAGAGCTGGGCGCCCGCTTTATTTTACAGCATGTTACGCGATTTTCAATAGTTAAGTCAAACAAATACAAGACGTATTGCATTGCAAATGTTTGTTACATTTGCTAATGCTTGCTCCCTCTATTTGGCTACAGCTGTTGCTTCCTCCTCCTTCCTGAACGGAAGAATAGAGGCTTTCGCACTTCACCTAATACCGAGGACACACAGAAACCTCAGTGATGTCGGTGTACTCGTCTTTGCTCCAAGGCTGTTCTAAAAAGCGCCGTATTTTTGGAAAGTTCCCTTTTCTAAACAGGTCCGTAGTTCTTCATGTTATGTTATGTAGCACCACGCAGCGGTCATTTGCTGCAAGGCCTCTCTGCATTGCAAAATATAATAATATATATAAAAGAAAATAATAAAATAACTGGCATGCATATATTATAATGTGTGCACATACCAGTGATATGACACGGCTACCAGCAGCGGCTGCCTCAACGCATATTTGTTTTGCCAATGCTGCACAGCGCCTATTCTATCCTACTTACTTCATTCAGTTTCTTTTTCCTTTCAGAACCAATATTGTGATGTTTGTTTTTGGGAAAATAATTTTACTTTTTTTTTGTTCTGTAGGTTCAATGAATAATGGGACATTTCCCTGGTACTTATTTTTCTTCAATGCTTGTGATTATCTTGCCTATTCTGTTTTTCTGAAGTTCAGTACCAAAAGAAAGATTCTGCGATTGGATATCGTTAGTGAAATCACCTCTGCTGTTGTGAGGGCATTTTTAAACAGTCAATGTTCTGCTGTGTGGCACTTACATTTAAAGGAGTAAAGTGTCACTTTCTCTGCTAGAGTAAAGAGGGAAAGAATGTATTTTACTGTCTGACAAAAAACATCTGCGGTTCCTCTGTAGGTTGTAGTTCTTGGTGTGTTATTTATTCTGGGGTAATGTTTGTAATAACGTAATAACTTCTCTCATAAAGCTCTTCATGCCACTTTTCTGCTGTTTCAAAGCTCGGTAAGAACCATGTTACCGTTAATCAAGTTTCCACAATATACTGATTTCTGAAGGATGCAATGTGGAATCTGTCTTGCAGGAATTAACACTCCATCCATCCATCCCCCCACTCCTTCCATCCATCCCCCCACTCCATCCATCCATCCCACTCCATCCATCCATCCCACTCCATCCATCCATCCTCCCCACTACATCCATCTATCCCACTCCATCCATCCCACTCCATCCATCCCACTCCATCCATCCACCCCCCCACCCAATCTATCCACCCCCCCACCCAATCCATCCATCCCCCCCACCCACTCCATCCATCCCCCCCACTCCATCCATCCCCCCCACTCCATCCATCCCCCCCACTCCATCCATCCCCCCACTCCATCCATCCCCCCCACTCCATCCATCCCCCCCACTCCATCCATCCCCCCCACTCCATCCATCCCCCCCACTCCATCCATCCATCCCCCCACTCCATCTATCCATCCCCCCATCCATCCATCCCCCACTCCATCCATCCATCCCACTCCATCCATCCATCCCACTCCATCCCACTCCATCCATCCATCCCCCCACTGCATCCATCCATCCCACCCCATCCATCCCACTCCATCCATCCCCCCAATCCATCCATCCATCCATCCATCCCACTCCATCCATCCATCCCACTCTATCCATCCATCCCACTCTATCCATCCATCCATCCATCCCACTCCATCCATCCCACTCCATCCATCCATCCACTCCATCCATCCATCCCCCCTCCATCCATCCCCCACTCCATCATCCACCCCATCCATCCCACTCCATCCATCCCCCCACTCCATCCATCCCCCCACTCCATCCATCCCCCCACTCCATCCATCCCCCCACTCCATCCATCCCCCCACTCATCCATCCCTCACTCCATCCATCCCCCACTCCATCCATCCCCCCCACTCCATACATCCCCCCACTCCATCCATCCATCCCCCCACTCCATCAATACATCCCCCCACACTCCATCCATCCATCCCCCCACACTCCATCCATCCATCCCCCCACACTCCATCCATCCATCCCCCCACACTCCATCCATCCATCCCCCCACTCCATCCATCCCCCCACTCCATCCATCCATCCCCCACTCCATCCATCCATCCCCCACTCCATCCATCCATCCACTCCATCCATCCATCCCCCCCACTCCATCCATCCATCCATTCCCCCGACTCCATCCATCCATCACTCCCCCGCCCCACACTCTATCCCTCCCCCGCCCCACACTCTATCCCTCCCCCGCCCCACACTCTATCCCTCCCCCGCCCCTCACTCCATCCCTCCCCCGCCCCACACTCCATCCCTCCCCCACCCCACACTCCATCCCTCCCCCACCCCACACTCCATCCCTCGCCCTCTTGCCCTGCCTCTATCTCTCGCCCTGCCTCTATCTATCGCCCTCACTATCCATCGCATCACCACAGCATCACTCAGGGGCACCACAACATCACTATGCGCTACCACAGCATCACTGAACTCCACAGCATCACTCGTCGCCGCCACAACATCATTCAGAGCCACCACAGCATCAATCTGTGCAACCATTCAACAACAACTGATTCAAATATGTTCTCTCAATGTTTCAAGCTTTATTACAAATGTCACAAAAAGATGTTGATATTTCACTTCTGTTCTTGGATTTTGTCACAATAAAATACACTGAACATAATCTTCACAAAAGTTATTTACAAAAGTTTAAGCTATTAAGCTATTGCCATTATAAATTACAATACATTTTATTTAAGTATTAATTATTTAAAAAAATAAAAGCCATTGTTATTTGGAATATCAATACATCTAAGTCACTTAAATACAACACATATTGCTTTACAAATGCTATAGGTGTCATATTTGCAAAAGTTAAAACTATTGGCATTGTAAATGACACCACCACATTATCACTCAGCACCACCACATTATCACTCAGCACCACCACACTCTATCGCCCTCACTCACTCTATCGCCCTCACTCACTCTATCGCCCTCACTCACTCTATCGCCCTCACTCACTCTATCGCCCTCACTCACTATCTATCGACCTCCCTCTATCTATCTCCCTCCCTCACTCTATCTATCGCCCTCCGTCTATCGCCCTCCCTCCCTCTATCTATCTATCGCCCTCACTCTATCACCCTCACTCTATTTATTTATCTATTTATCTATCGCCCTCACTCTATCTTTCGCCCTCCCTCTAGCTATCTATCTCCCTCAGTCTATCTATCGCACCACCACAGCATCACTCAGGGGCACCACAGCATCACTCGGGGGCACCACAACATCACTAAGCGCTACTACAGCATCACTCGTCGCCACCACTGCATCACTCGTCGCCACCACAACATCACTCGTCGCCACCACAACATCACTCAGCGCCACCACAGCATCAATCTGTGCAACTATTCAACAACAACTGGTTCAAATATGTTCTCTCAATGTTTCAAGCTTTATTACAAATGTCACAAAAAGATGTTAATATTTCACTTCTGTTCTTGGATTTTCGACACAATAAAATACACTGAACATAATCTTCACAAAAGTTATTTACTAAAATGTAAGCTATTGGTATTATAAATTACCAAAAACTTTTAATTAAGTATTAATTATTAAAAAAAATTAAAAGCCATTGTTATTTGTAATATCAATACATCTAAGTCACGTAAATACAAAACATGTTGCATTACAAATGCTATAGGTGTCACATTTGCAAAAGTTAAAAGTATTGGCATTGTAAATGACAAAGCTATTAATTTAGCTATTTTCAAAACCAACATATAAATAAAATAAGACCAATAGCTCAAACTTTCCTAATGCGAGACCTATTGCATTGCAAATGCTTGTTTAATTTTATTCTATGTGAATAGTCCTTAATCCTTCCCAAACTATCTGAAAATACATCTTTGAACTCTGTTTTAATTAACATTTCCAACATTTCCAAGTTTTCATTTTTGACAATAGCAATGTTATCTACATCTGCATTTCCATCCAAAACAACTGGCTCTTCAGCACGAGGATTAAGTATGATACCAAACTTCCACTGGTCTCTCCAACCCAGTACATTGACACCTTTGACGGCTATATATAACTTGACTGTCATACATTTAGTTTTGAAAGTAAGATCCACTTAAAAAAAAACTAACATATCAATTATAGACCCATCAAAGCTTACAGCACAAATATCAGATGGAAGAATGTTTTTTAAATTAAGTATTAGACTTAATCCTAAATCAAAATATTCTTTTGAAATAATCGTCCAAGGAGAACCTGAGTCAGCCATAAGTTCCAATTTGATACCTAAAACTTCAACTTCACACAACGTTTTTTTAATACATTTGCAGTCAGCTGAATCATTGACGTTATAAATACACTCCGTCAAATACACCACAAAACCTTTCTTATCTTCACAGTGGTTTCCAGCACATTCACACTTGCATATCTTAGGGATTTCTTCCATGACAGATGCTACTTTTCCATGAGAATTTGGAACAAATTTCTTTACATCTCTACACACATTTGAAAAATGCCCTAACCTGCCACACTTCCTACACTCTCTGTTGATGGCGGTGCATCCCCCAAATGAAGCCATATGTGTTCTACTTCCACATCTGAAACACATAAAAGACTTGTCAAATCTTCTAACATTGCCATAAAAATTGGTCTTACTGGAATTAGAACTAGAATGGACATTTTCATTGGAAACTGAATCCGTGCGTTTGACCAAACAAATTTCATCAACAGATTCAGTTTTCTGTTCATTGTGTTTCTTAACTGTGATCATCCATTTTTCAGATTGTTCTAAAGATTTGGCAATAGCAATGGCTTCAGATAACTTCGGATCACCCAATTCCCACAAACGTTCTTGTGTTTTCTTATTTTTTACGTGTACAATAATTTGGTCCCTTAACCTTTCATCACACATACTCCCAAAATTGCAATGTATGGATAACGATCTTAAGTGGAGTGGTGTGGCTCTCTAGTTAGAGGCAGCAGACCCGGAAGCAGAGAACGGCCCGGGACCAGGGTTCAATTCCCGATGCGGCAGGGTCGTGGACCTAGGGTCAGCGGACTCGACAATTCTCGCCTCGGTGCCTACTCTAACCAGGGATCACACTCAGCAACTCTGGGCATTAAGCTTGCCTCATCTCTACAACTGCCCCCCACAGACGCCGGGGATGCCTGGTTTCACCTTGGAGATACCCAGAAGGGACCATCTCACAGGGAAAGCCAGGACGGGTTCCCCAGCGGTCTTCAGCGCCGGGACGCTCACGGGCAGCTGTGTGCTTTACAAGTCTAACACACACACAACACACAATGCAGTAATAAAATCACCAAAAGATTCTGTATTATGTTGTGCCCTCGTATAAAACTTATACCTGTTTAAAGCAATGTTTGTGACCGGTTTAAATCTCTTTTCTAACCTTAACCCCTTGCATGCTGATGATGGCCCCCAGCCGTCATGCACTACAAGGCTCGTGTGCTGATGACGGCTGGGGGCCGTCATGACCGCACCCGCGCTGAAATCTGCAGCACAGGAGCCGAATCGGCCCAGCATGGAAGGGGTTAATAAAGCTTCTTTATATACATTACTGCCCTCACCTTCCCCCTCTGAAGGCGGAATCTGAGGTAGAGCTCTAAACACCATTCGTCCCTCTGACCCTAAACCGTGTAAAAGAATGCTTTTCTTTCTTTCCGCTCCCATGCGTTCGCCATCAATAGCTTTCATATAATTGATGAACTCTTCCTTCCACCATTTCCAAGGTAAGGGAGGATCCCCTTTATGTTGTAAGAATTTGTCTGGTGGATCGAATTGCATGGTCATAAAGTTGATTTAGAATTAACAGCAAAAAAAAAAAAAATCAAGAATTGCTTTAAAGCAGAAACAAAGATTTTTTTTTTTTTAAACAGCTTCCCTTTAAAAAGAAAAGATAAAGTTTTCTTTTTCTTATGTGATGATACCAGACTCGTATTAAATTAAATTAAAATAAAGCCTATTACCATCAGTAATGTAGTAACATAAATTTGCATAGTCATCAAAAAGCTATTTCCAATAAATAAGTGTATCAATTGTGTTCAGTCTCAAACTACGAAAAAGAAAAAAAAATAAAGAAAATGTTGTTCTTGTACAAGTCAATAACTTCCAAACTTACTTCCTGAATATAGAGTTAGTTCTTAGGGGGGGTTTGTAATGATTTTTACTAATCAAACAATAAACAAACTTTGACTTTGAGTTAGTTCACAAAAATATCGGACAAGAAACAATTTACGAATGTAGAAATCTGTTAAAATATCACGAAGAAGTTTTCCTCATCCCGGTGAAACGTTGTCATGGAGATAGGTCTAAACCAATATGGCCGCCACGTTGTGCTTACTGTGATGTAGCACGTCGCGTAGCGTTTCAGATCTCAGTCATCGCGTCCTGGTAATTACTTCCTCTCGCATCTGCGTGTGTGAGATAGAACCCTGTGATGCTGCCTCGCACAGATGATGACGCACAGCAACTATCCGGTGAGCTACTCTCGCGCAGACTTTTAAAAGTAAATACCTTTATGATTTCCTTTTTTTTTTCATTAAATTCGGCTTCTCCCGACCCGAAATGCAGAAAAATACCGGGTTTCCAGGATGATGCCAGAGGTATTCTCTTGAATTGAATTTTTCCGTCGTATAGAATCTGTTGACCGTAGAATAACAAAAAAAATTCCATACACTCCACACATGTGCCGCTATGATGTTGGTAGAGTGTCCTTTCTTCTAGATTGACCCTCGTCGGCAAAATTTGTTAGATATTGCACTGGAACAAGTATATTTCAAGAAGTTTATTCTTGCAATTGCGGCACAGCAACATACAGCATCTGGCTGGCAGACAGGAACAGTGACAACTGACCTGGTGCCTAGCAGCAATAGAGATTCTAAATCGAACATCAATACTACTAAAAGATGCACAGTATTTAAAGTGACGGAACAATTACAGATAAGTGAAAATATAAAATGTAACAGAGGGGAAAGGAGGCAGTTAGAGGGAGAGGGAGGGAGGGAGGGAGGGAAAGTGACGCAGACGGGGAGAGCGAGGGAGGGAGGAAAAGGGAGGCAGAGAGAGGGAGAGCAAGCGAGGGAGGGAAATGGAGGGAGGGAAAGGGACGCAGACAGAGGGAGAGCGAGGGAGGGAGGGAAAGGGAGACAGACAGAGGGAGAGGGAGGGAGGGAAAGGGAGGCAGAAAGAGGGAGGGAGGGAAAAGGAGGCAGTTAGGGGGAGAGCGAGGGAGGGAGGAAGAGCGAGGGAGGGAGGGAAAGGGACGCAGACAGAGGGAGAGCGAGGGAGGGAGGGAAAGGGAGGCAGACAGGGAGAGCGAGGGAGGGAGGGAAAGGGAGGCGCAGAGAGAGAGAGAGAGGGAAGGAAGGAAAGGAGGCAGGCAGACAGAGGGAGAGCAAGGGAGGGCGGGACAGGGAGACAGAGGGAGGGAGACAGGGAGGGAGACGGAGGGAGGGAGGGAGACAGAGGGAGAGAGACAGACGGAGGGAGAGAGACAGACGGAGGGAGACAGACGGAGGGAGGGAGACAAACAGAGGGAGGCAGAGGGAGACAGAGAGAAGGCGACAGCCAGAGGGAGGAGGGAGGCAGAGGGAGGAGGGATACAGAGGAAGGGAGACAAAGAGAGGGAGACAAAGAGAGGGAGAGGGAGGGAGACTGAAAGGAGGACTAGGAGAGGGAGGGAAACAGAGAAAGTGAGAGGGAGGGAGACAGGGAGAGGGAGAGAGACAGAGAAAAGGAGAGGGAGGGAGAGGGTGACAGACAGAGGGAGGGAGGATGGGGGGAAGAGGGTGAAAGACAGAGGGAGGAGGGAGGGAGAAGGGTGACAGTCAGAGGGAGGGAGGGAGGAGGGTGACAGAACGAGGGAGGAGGGTGACAGACAGAGGGAGGGAGGGAGGAGGGTGACAGACAGAGGGAGGGAGGGGGAGGGGGAGGGTGACAGACGGAGGGACGGAGGAGGGCGACAGAGTGAGGAGGGCGACCGAGTGGGAGAGGGAAGGAGAGAGAGGAAGACAGAGGGAGAGGGAAGGAGAGAGAGGGAGTGAGACAGTCTGAGTGAGTGAGACAGGGAGTCAGGGAGAGAGAGGGAGTGAGACAGTCCGAGTGGGACAGATGGAGAAATAGGGGGAGAGATAGAGGGAGAGAGAGAGAGATGTGTGTATGCCGGGTTTGGTGGCTCAGTGGACGAAGGGACTGGTATTCAACCTCATGGTCACCGTTTTTATTTTGTTGCTCTAGCCCCGCCCCCTCCTCCACTGACCCCGCCCCCACCGGTGCAGCCCTCGGACACAAACCACACTGTAAATTTGGCCCCTGAGAGAAAGTTTGTGAGTACCCATGTTCTAAGATGAAGAACAATCCTGCCTACTGCCACTCTACTTTGTAGGTGTAGGTAGAGCAATGGACCATGCCTGTGAGTTCCAGGCGAGAGGAGTACTCTCTTGGGCCTTGCAGAACTGGATCGTGCTTCGTGGTGCAAGAGAGCTGGAACAGTGGTGTAGCAATGCCATGCACCATTGTGCAAGCAAGGTAAATTGTATCTTTCCACTACCCTCTGGTCACTGACTGGACAGTAAAATAAAACCATAAGTTGTGTGCATTGGGCCCATAACTCTTCTAGACCATGGTCCCATTGCACTTCCTACACTAGTGCTAGGGACACCCTTCAAAGGGCTCCTCTTGCACTTGGCATGGACTCCATAAACTGTGCTGCAAAGCCTTAGGCAGCAGACTCCCTCACTTGGGCCTCCCAGCACTGGATTATGGTTGTGAGACCTAGGTGAGATCAGCCTTGTCTGAACTCCACAGCTCTGGATCGTGGCTGTGCAGTGCATGGGAGAAGGAACCAGTGGCATAGTAGTAATGTAGCCATCAGCCCTGATGCAATAACATGATTCCAGACAGTAAAACAAAGCCATAATGTGGGTGCATTATGTCCCTAACATCCTTGAGCCCTGGTGCAACGGCACCTGCTGCATTATTGTTAACTACGCCTGCAGATAGAGGACCCATGGGCCTCACAACCATGGTGTCCACTGCTGCTAAGCTCATGGGTGTGTGCCTCCTCCCCTGAGTTTACAGCCTTGGCTGCGAGGACTAGGGAATGGAGGACCTCTTCCAGGCCTCACAGCTTTGGAACATGGCTGTGAAGCCCATAAAAGAGAGGGAAGAACCACAACCATGGTGCAAAGTAAAAGTAAGTGTCCCTTCACCTAGTCCACTGACTTCCCAGTACAGTAAAGTCATAATTTGAGAATATTAGGACTTTTTCTATCCCTGTGCATGGTGCCACTGCACCTGCTGCACTACCGATTGCTTTACCCCTCACATAGACTCATGCACAGACCCCACAGGTGGGGTCCCACACAAGCCACCCCCTCCCCTGGGCATATCAGTCATGATGTAGCATTGAGAGAATTAGGAGAGGGAGCTCACTACATATGGGTCAGCACTGAACCATGGTAGCAAGGCCCAGGGAAGAAGGGCCCTCGGCAAGGTGTTTCATTGCTCCACCATGGCTACTAGATGTAGGGTAGGGGCCTCTAATCCCTTAGGCATCGCAACCACAGTCTAGTGATGCAAGTTCAAGGGGAGGAGACCCAGAATAGGGAAGTCCTCTTCCATGTGCCTTGCAGCAATAGTGTAGTACTGTAAGCCCAGGGAATGGGTGTTCCCTCCTCTGAACTGCTCCGCTTAGGCTGACCAACTGGCATGGGTACAAATTCAGGACGGTCAGTGTAAAAATTCAGGACAAAGGGTCAAAATTCAGGACAGAAGGTCAAAATTCGGGACAAAAATTTGGGACAAAACATAAATTTTACTGACATAGAGGAGGTCACCAATAATATATAAGTAAGTAAATAGATAACCAACATAAATACAAGTCAAAATAAGTTCATATAAAGTTGAGACAATCGTTCACTCCACAGTTTTTCATTATGTGCGCAGCTTTGCAAAGCGGCATCAGGCCCTTTCTGCAATCTAGATTTGTGTTAATGTAACAAACATTAAATAGATTTTTTTTTATTTGTATGTTAAAATCTGACTTTTAAATGTACAGTGAAAACGCTGTTAGTTATTTTATTTTTATTTTCTCCAGCATGGCGCCAAGACAAAAGCAGAATGATTTGCCCTAGTCGGATGTAGGAGAAGGATCACCACATGCTGTCACTACAATTGGGCCCATTGTCATTCTATAAGTGCTAATCAGCTGCAGTCTTAGAATGACAATGGCCAGTCCAAGGAGCTGCTGCAGGCAGCCTCTTCAGTAGTGCGAGAGCCCCCAGTGAAATCTTAAACTCATGGGGCCTCTCACGGGGAAACAGCATTCCTTACTAAAATTTCCTATTTCGATTTTAGTATGATGTCTGTAAGGCGTCCGTAATTTTGGGACACCAAATTACAGATGCCTTACAGAAATCATACTAAAATGACGGACGGTCCGTGAAATTTACGGACGGTTGGTCACCCTAGCTCCGCTATGATCCAGAGTGGCGGTGTGCAGGGAAGGTTGGCCCCAACCCCTTGGCTTAATCACGGTGGTCTAATGCTGCAAGACCCATTGGTTGTGGCCTGCTGCCCTGGGTATCACATCAATGGTCTGGTGCTTCAAGGCCCAGAAGAGGAGGGTCCTCTTCCCTAGGACCCGCAGCCTTGGTCTCCAGACATTGCTGTGAAGGCCAAGTAGGGTGACAATTTTCCATTATCACTTCACAGGACAATAGAGGGTGTCCAATCGCATGGTATAGTCATGTAAATGCAATACAGTGGTAATTATATTGTCTTTCCCCAAGTTGGAGTGCAATGCAGTCCTGGGTCTACTAATGTAACCAACTGTTTGATCCTCTGCAAATCTTGCCCTGTGCCTCATCCACTGATGTGACAATATGGCAGCACTTTGAAACAGGCTTCATGTTTGAAATGGATATTAAGAGCGTACACCCTGGACAGGTCCTGAGCATGGGTAGGGGAGGGTAGAAAATGGAGCTTGAGGTCAGATCTGCCGACTTTGGAACTGAGGAATCAGACTTGAGTCTGGTCTTGGCTGAACATCCTGTGATCCTGGGCAAATCACTTAATCTCTCCCTATCTAAATAAGGAATCTGTCCTTATGAAATGTAATTAGTGCTCGTGTAAAGCACTCCAGTACCTTTGAGTAGAGTTTGATCTATATAAAAACTTTAGGAAATAAATGGGTTTCATTTACTCGTTCAAGGCTATTTGCATCTAAATAACTGAAGGTGCTCCTGTCCCCACAAGGAGCATGACCGCCTCCTGTGCTGCAACGCTTATATCTGCCACTGACACGCATCTATTTCACAGCTCATCAGTGGCTGAAAGAGAGAGAGTTGCATGTCTTTTTAAATGGTTAAAACTACCAGGCGGCAAAATGCGTGATAATGGGCATTACATTTTGCCTTTCAGTAGAAAGTGATCTGGATCTGCATTCACATGCCAAACCCACCAAATGCAGACGGGCCTCACACCTACGACTGGAGCTGCAAGGCCCAGGGGAGAAGGGGCCCCTCTCCCGGGTTTAGTAGACACTATGGAAGTGGGCCTCTTCCCCAATTCCTCGCAGCGCTACACATGGCTACAAGACCCTGGGGAGAGACAATCCTTCCCTGGGCCTCACAGTGCTGCACCGTAGGTGCGAGGCCTAAGACGGAGAAACACTTTTGCGAGGCCCCATGTTGGTGGGCTGAGCTCTGGGCCCTGGGATGCTGCCCATGCCTAGCGCCGGCCCTGCATAGCTGCCAAGGTTTCAGATCTCTTATGTGTGACATTTTTACAATTTCAATGTAATTATGAGTAACGTTCAGCGACTATGAGTGACACTTTCTAGCGAGCAAAAGTCAAGCAATGTAGATGTTGGAAACATATAAATATCAGAAATTACACCCATTTAAGCAACAAGAAACTCTAAGAACTTGCACAACCTACTTACACTCAACATGATTTCACACCAATTTTGACCACTGCGGCTGAGCTGACTCAGAAGGTCTAAGCACCCGATGAAGCATAAGTTTGGAGCTCAGTGGATAATCAGGCGAGAAGGCAGCTTAGTTCCTACCATCGCTAGCTACCCTTAGATCGCTGGCAAATACTTGCGCCTTAATTTAAATACAACTATGCCAATGTTTCTCCAACAAGGTGTTGTCTCGGTTTGTGCATTTGTGTTCCTTTATATGGGTTTGTGTTTACATCTGACTGGGACTACAGGTGTGACCCTGGCTATAGGATATCGGCTCTATGGTGGTAGAGCAGGAGTCTCCACAGGCAGATGTCTGCATTTGATACGTTGGCCTGTCAGAGGAGAGGGAATCTGTTGTACTATTTACAGATTCTTGCTTTTTCCTCTTAAGTCATGTATGGACATTAGAATCTCAAAGATCACAAGTCTCTGGAACTGCTCAGCTTCTTTTACGATTGTAAAGTGAGCATCCTAGCTATAGGGTTCTCTAGCACTCTGGCTCCTACCAGAGTAAACATCTTTAGATATTGTTTCCTTGGCCCTTACGTGCTCTTATATTTCATGAACTTCCGTGAAATATCTCCACATCTGGCCATCCCCATAATTGACAGTGAAAGCCCTTCAGACACTCCTCTCCCCCTCTGACTGCATTTTGTGACATACAAACCAGTCTGAGCCACTGGACTTAGTGTGTTTTTTACATTTCCCATTAGATGTGTGCTTAAAAGGTCTTACGCCGATATCTCATAGTTCATTAGTAGCTTTAAGACAAAATCTCCAATTACAGCCCTGTGCCTCCCACTTAGATAGTTGAATTGATCTCCGACCTCTTCCCAAGAGGTCGCCATGGCACTTTCCGAAATGTATCCCAAAAAAGAATTGCAGTGTAAATGAGTAGGATAAAGGGACGAAACGAGAAATGGAGGGATAGAATGAAAAAATAAAAAGAAGAAAGGCAGTAAAAAATAAAGCAAGCCAAAAAGAGCACGAAAGAGAGCAATAAAGAACCATTGAATGAATTAAGTTCTGCCGGAGGAGCGCAGGAGAGTCGGAGGTAAGACCGGCAGAAAGGGGAAAGCCAGGTCGAGAGAAGAAGTGGTTTGAAAAAGTACAGTCAGGGTCTTGCAGTTTAGCTATTAACGTTGCATGTGTGGGTTCAGTGGCATGCGCCTTTAAAACGCTGTTAGGTTAGTTAAAAAAACAGTACTGGCTAGGGAGTCTACATGATCTGCTCCCAGTCAGTAGCTGTGCTCACTTTATGTGCTTCTCTGCTTTGGAATGCATGGTAGTGGCGCGAGTACACTGCATTACACTGTAATGTTCCAGGCGACCCTGTTTCTTCTTACGGCCTACCTGGCGCATGGACATCTGTTTGTGAGGAGACTGCCCGCTGGCGTGCGACACGCCTCCAGTCCCCGCTTCCTGAATCCCCAACCTCACTTCCTTCCAGGTGTGAGGTCACATCCCCCGCGGCCCCACAGCCAGTAATCCCACAATCACTGACGGCAGGCCCCACCTGGGTGTCTCGGTATTGGGCACAGCACTACCTCGGCCATGCGACGTCAGGCCTGCCTCGCTGTAGTCAGTGAGTGACTCAGCCGCACAGCGGGCTGGAATTTCAATGCAGCAGGCTATTAAGATACATTGTTGCAGCAGTGCACAATATTTTCTGTTACTGAGCCTGTGCTGGTGGTAGCACCTGGGCCGGACAAGTCTGCAGGGAGCAGCAGTGCTGGCGCAGGTCACAGGCGCGTGCGATAGCAGCCTGGCATGGCCTTACTTCAGCGCTGGTACACCAGAAAGTCAGTGGCATTAAAATGCGTGACAATGGATTTCAGTGCGGTGATGCGGAAAACCACACTGAAATGCGTTAGTCATGTCTGATGTGTGATACTTGGCAGGCACGCCAAGGACACACCAGGACAGTTTAGAACACTTCGGACGTCCGAGAAGTGGCGGGCCCTGCTGAGGAGCTGTGAGGGCTAGGCGCGTGAGCCGCGTGCCTGAACTCTTTGTGGTGAGTTGCTTACCTGGGGCGAGGAGAACAGTTTGGCGCGGCTACTGCTAGGGCTCCTTTGATAAGGGAAGGCAGTGGTGAGTGGCAAAAGCGGCTGCACCAGGCTGCTGTGAGGCTTGCTGCCCCGCCTCTTCATGGTAGAGGCAGCGTGCCCTTACAGTATATCCAAAGCTACATTTTACCCAACCAGTGCCTAAGCAGAGGGGACCTTTTGGCAGAAGGTACTGTTCTCAAAAGCACTGCGTAGGCAGGGAAGCAGAATTGCTAGGACTCAGTGGCATTAAAGGAGGTGAACGCCCTATTCTTGAACTCGGATTGGCTTCAGTCGGCCCTTGGTGTCCAGCAGGACAGGCGTGTCAAGAACAACACTATCTGTCAACACGATTTTACTGTAAGGAGTGTGCACGCACACGTCAAAAGCTACATTTCACACGGCACGGGCTGGGCACAATGAAATCGGGCAGAGTGAGGCATCAGGCCCCCTCAGCAGTAAACAAAAGGAAAGAAAGCCACCAGGATTCAAGTTGTACTAGGTATCAGCAAAAAAAAGGCTCACATAGGAGAGGATCTTATTACCCCAACTTTTCAAGAGACAGCCCTGGAGACAGCATTAGCGACTGCAACACTAAGTTATCAGCTAAAAATATACATCCAAGTGCCACTATGCAGGTGTGGGACAGGGTCCAAGAGGGGTGTCGGATGTCTACCCCCTTCATTGGGAACCCGGACTTCCCCCCCATGGCCCTCGTTGGAAACTCCTACTTAAAATGGCAAGAAGCAAACTGTAAACATATCGGTGATCTCTTTGATGAGCGGGGAATCCTGGATTTCCCCCGATTGGTGGCTCACTATGGGATCCCTAAGGAAGCGTACTGGCAGTACCTGGTATTACGCCATTGGGTCACTCAGCCGCAGGTCCGTTTGCATGCGGGCCGGCTCCTCCCGAAGTTTGAGGTTTGGTACATCACTCGCACTTCCAACAAACGTCTTCTGTCAGACATTTACTGCTTTCTCAACAGGGCAAGGACACAAGCCAAATCCCCAGCACAGCATAGGTGGGAGGCGGAACTGAATGGGGAGTTCTCCCCTAAAGAATGGGCTGACATCATTCACAGGGCCCGGGCATCATCGTGCTGTACCTCAGGGAAAGAAATGCTCCTCAAAATTGTACACTATTGGTATTATACCCCGGTGCGGGTCGCTAAGTGGAAGCCCCGTAGTAGCGACCTCTGTTGGCGCAACTGCAGGCAGGAGGGTACACTGTCTCACATTTTGTGGCATTGCCCTAAGGTACAGGCATTTTGGGGGACTATTCTGCTCTTAATCGACCAGATTTATCAGACGGAACTCCCTTGATTTCCTAGCTAAATCTTGCTGGGGCTACCCAATCCTCTCACATACACTCTCCGGTCCTGCAGGGGCAGGGCGAATACTCTAACGCTAGGAGCTGCCAAGCAGGTTCTCCTTGGCTAGGTGGGGCACAGCCGACCTGCCGACTAAGTTATATTGGCAACACAAATTATGGGAGGTTGTGGGGATGGAACGGATCACAGCGGGGATCAACCACACATTGTCTAAGGTCGATAAGACCTGGGGGTCAACCGTGGCATACTTATCCTCAGAGTTCATAGAGCTTACCTTCCCTCGATATTTACGTGTTTTGCGATTTTCTGCGACTCCCTTGACAAACCCACCGCCTCCATCGAAGGACACTCAGCCCTAGCTCCCTACCGAGTCACATTGTATGCAATGGCAAATAATTATTCTCAACCTTTTCTGTCGCTTTCAGCCACATCTTTGCTCTTTTTAACTCCTTCTCTGCTTCTTCTCTTTCCTTTCTCATATAGCTTGCCTTTGAATACAACGTTCCCCACCGGCCAGTGGTTGTAGGTGGGTGTACTGTTACTGATTGCATCATATACAATAAAAAGATTTAAACCATAAAAATATACACCAAATTTATTTCTTAAAATACGCTGGCTCAGTGCTTTTTTCAAGTAATGATGGGGTAACTGGGATTCTGTCTCCATTACAACCATTGGTCATGGACCTCTCTAACGAGGGTTCTGAAGGCCTCACAAGATAATGAAATGGCTATTTCACTGGCTTCTGCTGAAAACAATGAGTAACTAGGAAAGGCGCCGTCTGCAAGGCAGATAAGAAGCACGCTGAAGGCGCAGCTGCGCCTGCTGCTAAAGTGGTGTCCAGTGAAGAAACCAATGGAATGGAGAGAATGTTTATGAGGGTGGGCAACAAAAGCCCAACCAAGGAATGGCTATTTAATGAAGTCGAGGAACCAGGAGCCCAACTCAACCAGGGACCTCCAACAGCGGTCTGGGAGCCAAAAATAGCCTCAGAAACTGACGCCCCTGCTCTTTCACCCAGCACACCGACAAGTGGATAACCTACAAAGTGGCCTGCAGGAAACATTTAACCATAGACAACTAAACAAGGAGCCTTCATTTATCATGCCAGCATCAATGATAAATCACATTGCATGGCCACTCTTCAGGTTTCGAGCTTTGCTTCCCTCAGCCCCAATAACGATCTGTTCCAACGTAAGGCTGACACTCAAGCCCCAGATTCAACACTTCTACCAGGCCACGCCAGAATGCACCTAATCTCCCTTTGGAGAAAAACCGTTAAACCCCTAATAGCGACCTCAAACAGGAGAAACAACGCAAGACAGATACTATATGGGCATCGCTATTGAACACCATGCAGCACTGGTAACGCCTTGCAGTACCTATCAGCCAAAATGGATATCCAACTTTTGCCCCTCAACACTTAAGCTGTTTTTGGCTCCAATATCGATAGGAAGCTTGCTGATTTAAACCATTTTATCAAGCGGGTTCAAATCGACACACAGCTATCGCAATCAAGCAGTTGTGGAGAAATTATCAACAATGCCTTCTTTGCTGTCTTCCCTTCTGATGGATATAAAGCAATAAACTAAACCTTTAATGGCTGCCTCTCAAAGTGTCTCACCCTCGGAGAGAGACAACTACTCCTTCTCTTACCCAATCTTGCAGGAAGCTCAAGACCAATTATGGAATGTGTCCAAATTCAAGGTGAGAATCTTCAATGAGGGAAGCAAGGAGACTATAATTCTTGTACAGACGGCATCACCCTTGGGGGCTCATTCACCATTAGGGGTTGCCATCCCAAGTCCTGAACTAAGGAGCTCGATCAACTGTACCCCAAGCCCTCTCAAAGAAGGAAAGGCAGAAAAAAGAAGGCCTATAGTACAGCTTATTTTTGAGCTGACTTACAACACGCACAAGCAGAACTTCAACTCAATGGCCCTTAACCATAACACATTGTGTGCCCATAATACATCCAATTGTGCCTCTCTGGATATAAGCATTGAGGCAACTGAAGATGAAGCTGCATTCAGTGGAGAAGACCTATCACGGGACACAGCTACCACAGTTAACAAAGCAACCACACCTGGAGATTTATCCTTTCAATAGGCTAAGCTGTATGTTAGGCACAGCCCACCCTCCTTGCCTGGCGAGGTGATAATCCCATGGGGAACTTTGACTTAACCCCCGGATACGGGACAGGAAGTGTCCCATTAGATACAGCATCCGCTCCTGAGGGGGTGGCTGAATCGAGTATTAGTCAAATAAAAACCAAAGCATATTCAGTGATACAATCAACTCAAACACCTTCAATGAGTCTATCCGCACCACTACCAATCTCCTTTAAAAATAAAATATATAATATTTTTTTATTGCACTTTCCATATTAAAAAAATATTTCACTCCCACCCTACACATTAAGCGGCACACCCGTATAAATTCATCATAATTCATCACAGCTGTAAACTTTACATCATATTGTAAAAGGACATGGAGACCCAATTCGTAATTGGTTAGGGACCTTTGGGTAATTGTACTTTTTTCTAAAGACAGCTGTCCCCAGACACAAAATAGTTGAAAGACAATAAGTATAGACTCAATCAGTACTCCCTATCAGAAGGAAGTGCACACTAAAGGAGGACTACTTTCATGAGGCGTAAGCCCTCAGTAACAAACTGACATCAAGCAGGCTAGTCCCGAACTCCCTCAAAAGAGCCTGGTACTGCCCCAGAGATACACTTGTGGAACCCAAAGAAAAACAACCACAAAACCGCATGGTCTGTGTGACCACTTTTTCACTGGTATCACACTCCATTAAGAAGAGCACCATCAAACACTGGGGGGTTCTGAACGCAGGAATACTTAATTTAGAACGCCCCTTGTTCGCATTCAGAAAAGCAAAAAACATCAAAGATCACATAGTACGTGCAGCACTACCATCCACCAAGAGCACAGGAACGATCAATGAGTTCTGGGGCCTCCTGACGCTAACAAGTTATGCCAAATGTGGTGATTGTATTGTTTGCCAGTTTACAATTGAGGGTAAAGAATTTGTATTTGACAAAATTAAAATTGAATTGAAGACCTTTTCAAATTGCAATACCAACAATGTAATTTATGCAATTCTTTGCTGCCCGTGTAACAAAATTTACGTTGGTCAACCAACACAACAGGCAAGAATACGGATCTGCCAGCACCGTAGCAGAATACGCTGCAACACTCCAAATGCCCCGCTGGTAGAACATTTTCAAGCAGCAGACCATACTGAAGATGACATACGGTGGACAATCATTAGCGTGATAAAGCCACCACCAAGGGGCGCAGACATGGCTCAGCTCCTTAACAAAGGAGAACTGAAATGGATGTTGAGAACTGAAAGTATCCACACAGGCCTCAATCTTCTGGAGGATTGGACTTCATTAATCTATTTTTTTCTGAGGTTTCCTGTGAGTGTGATTTTTACCACATACATGTATTATTATTTCAACTGCCCTGTTTTGCCCTGTTGATAATGTCTAAGGTGCTTTTTAAACTCCACTACTGATTTTGCTGCTATTTCGCTGTGTTGAGGTTCGTTTTGTCTTTTATTAAAGTTTTGCCTTTTCTGGTAACTTCCCCTTTCTTCTACTTCTCTTACTGGTTTTGATCTGTCTCTCTATTACAATTCACCATGCCTATTTATTACCTACATACTCCAATGTGTCCTTGTTCTTTACAACTGGGAGAGTCTCGCTTCCATTTCCTTGTCTTAATTGGTTTTTTTAATTGTATTGTTGATGTTATCTCTACTGGAATGTACTAAGGTTCGTTCTACTCCTTTTTGTACTAGATCTGTTATTCCTGGAAATACGTCTCTGTTGTATGCTGCTTGCGTGTGTCCCAGCACGCAAGCTTCTAGAATGTAGAATGTTCCAACGCTGCTCTGGGTCAGTTGGAGCTGGACTGTCCTTGTGGGCAGTTGGTGGTTGTCAAGCTGTTTCCCTGCTTGAAATAAACCTATCTTATGAAGACTAAAAAAAAAATTAAAAAAAAGAAAAAAGTGGAATTTTGTTTTTGTTAAAAAAAAAAGGGGAACTTACTTATTTATTCTGTTGCAAAACTCCAGCAGTTATGGCGAATATTATGGTTCCACCACAATTTTTACCAGTGGCGGGAGAGCCTAAAATGGATTGGGATTTGTGGTATCCAATGTTTCTGGCCTATGTCAGTGTTTTAGAGGAGGAAGGGTGTTCAGCCAAAAGGAAACTGTGAAGCAACTTACCATTAGATTTGGAAAAAAAAGTGAACACAGTAATGGAACGTTTTAAATTTTACTCAAGGGCGCAAAAGGATAACGAATCCATAGAGAACTATATTTCTGCATTACGTGCTCTGGCTGGTTCCTGTGCTTTCGACACAATTAATTATGAACAGGTGCTTAGGGACCAGATCATGATGAAGACTAAGAGCAAGAAGATACAGGAAAGGTTGTGGTTAGGAACGGAAACTTCACTTAAGGCTGTAGTCAACATAGCCAAAGGGATCGAACAGTCAGAAAAGTTCGTGTCTGAAATAAGAGGTCAGAGTCAGGGCATTTCAGTCAAGATCCAAGAATCCGTACCAGAAGTTTCTGTTGTCAGAGGTCAAGCATTTCAAAAGAAACCTGTTGTTCCGAATTTTAAAAGAGAAGGTTTCACGAGAGATAACGGGTTTAATGAAGGTTTCACGAAAGAAAATAGGTTCAATAATAGACGCTCTTTCATTATCTGTTACAGATGTGGAAGTTTTGAGCATGTGGGGAATTTTAAAAGTTGTCCTGCTTTAAATAAGATCTGTGTAAAATGTAAAAAGACTGGTCATTTTGGGAAAATGTGTCGTTCACCCCAAAAAGTTAATTGTATTCCTGTAGACGAAGAGGAGTTCGATGCAGAATTTAGTGAGTTCAACTGTATTTCTTGTGTATCCTCTGACGAATGCAAAAGCTTTCCTTAGTCTCTTACTTGGTTTATCCTATCTTTCTACTACGACTAGCTTTGCACCCTGACTCCTTCACACTCCAAGATGGCCACTGTTTTGACAACCAGGAGTCTCTCTTCCATTTCCACATCCCTGATCACCTGACCTAGTTCTTCCAATTGGAAGTGCCTTAAATAGTGCCTACTCCAGGCTCAGTCATTGCTGTGACCGGCAACATTCATGTCGTGACTGACTGGAGACGGTAAGCGCGCTTGTCTTATTTATTCGCCCTCACATCACAGGATACGCTGCCAATCCTCATCTATCCCTCCACTTCCTTCCCACAGCATGGTTCCGGAACACGACTCGAGACCGCATCCGTGGCTTGGTTTATATTGCTAAATATACATCCTGGATCTTCCCTAACCGGTAAGCCTGGTCACCACACACGCCGTGGTTCTTCCGACTTGTTGGTCTCTCATCCCAAACCACCCCCCTACTCCTTTCCTTTACCACTGGCACAAGAATCTAACTCGAATCCGCACAAGCGCTTGCTTCAACTTGAACTATCTTCATCTTGGAACCCTGCTACCCGGTAAGCGCGCTCACCCTGCACGCCGTGGTTCATGCCAACCCATCTATCTCTCTTTATTAATATAAATTCTACCCATTGTAGGTCTCAGCCCTCCGGTACGTCATCCCTCGTACCTGCACCCAGACCTTTATTTAAATGGTTCCACGCTGGTCATTTTCGATCTTGCTTCCATAGGCAGCTTGGCTATTAACCCAGGGTAAGCCAATCTCACCTTACCTCTAAGGCCCCCCATGCGATAGCTTTAATGCGCTTCTCTAACGGTTGGAAAATCTGTAATTTCTGTGTAACTGCCACATACCACACAGCTACAAATAAGGTTATTTTCACCCCTTCAAACACCCTTGCCAGATCTCGCTTCCATCCTGATCGCCAGCATTCTTTTCTCCTTTTATCTGTCTCCGCGCATTACCTTCTCTAGAATTTTTCACTGCACGATCCTTTTCACGTGCTTGTTTTTAAATAGAGTAGCCTAATGCATCGAAAACCGGAATTCTCACTATAGGCAATCTCACGAGCACCTTGACGCACGCCGAATTCCCCTTGTATGTAAATTAACTCCAAATTTCCTTTCTTTTTTCTTCCTTTAATTTCTCCCATGGTTCTAGCAATTAAGTCATATGTAAAACAGGCATGCTTATTAAAATATCCTGAAGATGATCCCAGTATTTTCTTAAGCGATTGAAACGCTGTCGACACCTTGTACACTCTATACGCTTGTTTAAAATGTCCTAAATTTTGTGTAATGGTGTCTACTGTATATTCTGTTTGTTCTATGAGAAATGTGCTGAAATCAAACATTTCTCTTGCCTGAACCCTTCACTTTATGCTGTACGTCTTTCTTGCTAAAGTTGGATACAGGCTTGTGTCCCACTTAAAACTGCTTCTTGTTTAATCTTTGTATATATTGAATTGATTTCACATTAAATATCTGTCTGGCCGGACAGATTTCTACAATATAGTACTGATTGGGTCTATATTTATTGTCTTTCAACTATTTTTTGTCTGGGGACCGTACATTTTTCATCAAGCAAGTCGCTAAGGGGAATAATTATAACACTGGAAAATTCATTGTAAGCCAATAAACAATTCAGAAAACTTGAGGAAGGCCAATGCGATCTAAAGTGCTTAGTGCATAATTATCTCAATGCTTAGCTAAAAAGTCAGGTTCCTTCTTTCCTATCTAAGAGCCCTTCTCACCTAATGGTGGCTCAGCCCAACTCTACCCAATCAGTCAAAGGAGCCCACATTCTCAGCTCCTTTTTCCCCAACCATACTCCTCTACTTGAATATGCCACTTTTCTAGGTTATATACATCCAACACACGAGCTAACCATTGCTGAATTGCAGGAGGATTGGGGTCCAACCAGACAGAGGTGATGCATAGTCGGAAAATGGTCATTGAGATAAATAGAAGGGATCATCTTCTCTTGCGCCCCTCCCCCTCTTGCACCCTCTAGAAGATTAACTCCGAGGTTAAGGATGCCTTTATCTTCAAATTATTATTAAAAAAATCTCTATGTCCTCTTTCACAGCCGATAACACTCTGCAGGGAGCAAACATATTCACGGTATCAGCACTGTACAACTGGCACCTGGGGCACCGTGACCCTTTACTGCCCCCGGTTTTATAATCCTACTGGATGTATAATATAGGTTAAAGCAAGGTTTATAATATTGCACTTTGATGACAGTAGAGTTGATTTTGCTAGTGAAAAAGATTTCAAGAAAATCTCAGGTATGGGCAGTTTTTCCGTTCACCTCTGAGAGGGTCTTTCCAAATAATCTTTCTTAATACGTTCAAGAACTGGTAGATTACCCAAATCAGACAATCTCGTTTGCTAATAAGTAGGACCAACAGGTGAACTCTCTGAAAACCAACTGCCCCCCCCCTCCACCTCAGAAAATCCCGTACATGGAGAGACTTAAATAAAAGGTCTCTTGACCACTGTTAAAATAATTTCTAAGTTTTTTCAAATTATACAAATTGCAGTCACACAAAAGAAATGCCCGCAGTCTATTTAGCCTAACACTATTCCAGCCAGAAATATATTGATCACAAAAGATTTCCGGTAGATTCCTCTTCTTCCCTTGGGTGTGTAATAATTAAATCTACCAATCCCCATCATCCTACGAAACGCAGACGAAACCTTGAAGACACTTTGGTGAGTCTTAAAACATACTCTTTTAAAATAACGAAACTCAAGCTGCCGCCAGAGATGTCCCTAAGCATCAATGCCGAATAACAGTTCAAAGGGGGTGTCGATACAATCCCCTGCATCTCCTACCAACCTTTCTAGCAGGAAGATCTGGCTATATTGTAAAGTGGTGGCCCAGTAATATAATTTAAGGTTAGGAAGTGCCCACCACCTCTCCCCTTGGTGGCGTAAGAAATGTAAAAGCTCTTCTAGGTTTAGCGTAAGCCCATATAAACTGAAAAATTAAATCCTCCCGTTTCTTAAGCCACAGACTCTCAAATTCCAACAGTATGGCCCAAAAAATAATCTTGGGTGGGAGAGGGTGAGACGGGGGGGGGGGGGTTAATCTTTTTTATTATGGTGCATCTGTTTACTAGAGATAGATGCAAATTATTTAATCCGCTCAAGTCTCTTTTTGTCTTCCCAACAAAGGGATCAAGATTTTCCTTTACTATTTCATCTATGTTTGAAGATATGCTTACTCTAGATACACTTCGCTTTCTCCAACACGATTAACCGATAGTGAGATTTTCTCATTAATAACAATTAATGTCTTCTCTTTATTCTGTGAATATCCAGAGATATTCTCAAAACTAATGGCTTCCTGCTCTACCGCTATAAGCTCTGCAATCGGATCGGGGTTACAAGTGTTATATCGTTGGCATATGCCAAGGTCTTTGTATCCCTTTCCTGAAACTGCATTGGAGGGATTAAGGTGCTATTTGCCAATCTACGTATGAGGGGATCAATATATATCGCAAACAATAATGACCAGCAAGGACACCCTTGCCTTGTGCCCCTCGAGATCTTGAATGACTCTGACAAATCCTCTGCTACAAACACTGTGCCCACTGGTTTATTGCACAAAGCCTTGACTGCTTGCCAATATCCTGGCCCAATACCCACTCTTTGCAATGTTGCCCACAGGCATTGCTGGGAAATCCTATCAAAGGCTTTCTTTGCATCCAGCAGAATCAAAGCCATAGGGTCGCCTGACACACAAGCATCATCAAAAAGGGTAATTATCATTCATGTATGATCTGTTGTACCTCTCCCAGGAAGAAACCCATGTTGTCTTCTAGAAACCAGCTATTTTTTACCTGAGATAGCCGAGTGGCCAAGATTTTAGAATAAACCTTAAAGTCCCCATTGATCAGATTGGTTGATAGGATCCAAGTTCCATTGCCATTTTTATTGTATTCTAAGTTCTATTGTATTTTTCTAGGGAAAAACAACAATTTTTGGCAATGACCAAGAGCTCGATGGACTAGCTCCATTGTAAATTTGCATAAACAAGTTAGGTAGACACTCTCCGAGCTCGGGTGCGAATACCTTATAAAACGTGGTAGGTATGCTAGCTGTACCTACAGCTTTCTTGGGGGGGGGGGGGGGAGACAAACCAACACAAGAAACATTTCTTCCCACAGCAGGGGCCCCTCTAATAGATCTTGCTCTTCACTAAATTTGTCTAAGGGAGCTATATTCAAATAATGGATTATATTCATTTAGTCTCCCTCAGCACTATCTGTATAAAGATCTTGATAATATCTTTGAAATGTCACCCGGATTCCTAAATGGCCAGAAAATATCCCCAGTATTGGAACTCTTATTTCTTGAACCTCGCTTTGCACATTTTTCAATCTGACTCTGGTAGCCAGATGATGCCCTATCCACTGCATACATAGGCTTTTTCCCTCCACACCATGAGTTTGTCTGTTTCTTTTTTTGAGGAAATTTCCACAATTTCTGCATTGACTACAGCTACCCTCAGTTTTACTTCAGCTACCTTATCTCCATGCTGTGTAGCCATAACTAGTTTACCTTCCTCTACTGCTAATGCTGCATACGGGTCACCCAACTGTTATTTCTCCTTCTCCCCTCTCCTTTTCTAACAAATCTTCCACTTTTTATTTCCAATACTAGGGGTTATGATACAAAATCACCTGTGGTGCCCCCCCCCCCAGTTGGACACTACCTTAAGAAAAAAGAAGCAGACAGTGTGCAGCCTTGGCCAAAACACCAGACGCCAAACATCCATCCTCCTTCATGTTAGCTCCGCTTTGAATCACAACCAGAAGAGTAAGGAAAAATTATATTTCTTGTCTCTTCATAATCAATATCTCTATTTATTAGTGGCTGTGACAGTCCCTCCAGCAAGCTCCTTTAGATATTCCTGGGCCTACTTCTCGGAAGTAAAACTGCGAGTACACTTGTATGTAGCTTTTAGCCAAACAGGATTTTGAAGCTCTACTTCAGCTACAATTTTTTGAAAAGGGCTAAAGAGCTGCTGCAGCCACCACTGCTGTTCTATAGTAGTGTGCGCAAAATCAGGCCCAACAAAAAAGAAGACCATGTCATATTCTCTTTTTGCGATTTTGGAAAAGGGGGGTGGTGATGGACAGAGTTTCTGAATGATGCAGAATACTCTTACCAAGTCAAGAGATCATGGTTTTAATCCATCACCGTTTTTTAGCTCAATGCACCATCCCAGCTCAGAACCTGGCTATATGCAAATTAGTCTGTTCCTGTCCCAGTGCATGATGGGAACAGGGCAAACCAAACTACCAAGCCAATTCTTATACTGGGAAGGAAACAAGCTTCCGGGGACCGGTTTCTGGCATCACAGCCTTCTTCGGCCCGGCTTGCTTGAATCCTGATGGTGCAATGAGCAAGGGACTCACGTCTGAGCATACCCTCCCACACATAGTGTGGATAAAACCGATTTTGGAAAAGGGGGGTGGTGATGGACAGAGTTTATGAATGATGCAGAATACTCTTACCAAGTCAAGAGATCATGGTTTTAATCCATCACCGTTTTTTAGCTCAATGCACCATCCCAGCTCAGAACCTGGCTATATGCAAATTAGTCTGTTCCTGTCCCAGTGCATGATGGGAACAGGGCAAACCAAACTACCAAGCCAATTCTTATACTGGGAAGGAAACAAGCTTCCGGGGACCGGTTTCTGGCATCACAGCCTTCTTCGGCCCGGCTTGCTTGAATCCTGATGGTGCAATGAGCAAGGGACTCACGTCTGAGCATACCCTCCCACACATAGTGTGGATAAAACCGATTTTGGAAAAGGGGGGTGGTGATGGACAGAGTTTCTGAATGATGCAGAATACTCTTACCAAGTCAAGAGATCATGGTTTTAATCCATCACCGTTTTTTAGCTCAATGCACCATCCCAGCTCAGAACCTGGCTATATGCAAATTAGTCTGTTCCTGTCCCAGTGCATGATGGGAACAGGGCAAACCAAACTACCAAGCCAATTCTTATACTGGGAAGGAAACAAGCTTCCGGGGACTGGTTTCTGGCATCACAGCCTTCTTCGGCCCGGCTTGCTTGAATCCTGATGGTGCAATGAGCAAGGGACTCACGTCTGAGCATACCCTCCCATGATGCCAGAAACCGGTCCCCGGAAGCTTGTTTCCTTCCCAGTATAAGAATTGGCTTGGTAGTTTGGTTTGCCCTGTTCCCATCATGCACTGGTTCTGAGCTGGGATGGTGCATTGAGCTAAAAAACGGTGATGGATTAAAACCATGATCTCTTGACTTGGTAAGAGTATTCTGCATCATTCAGAAACTGTCCATCACCACCCCCCTTTCCCAAAATCGGTTTATCCACACTATGTGTGGGAGGGTATGCTCAGACGTGAGTCCCTTGCACATTGCACCATCAGGATTCAAGCAAGCCGGGCCGAAGAAGGCTGTGATGCCAGAAACCGGTCCCCGGAAGCTTGTTTCCTTACCAGTATAAGAATTGGCTTGGTAGTTTGGTTTGCCCTGTTCCCATCATGCACTGGGACAGGAACAGACTAATTTGCATATAGCCAGGTTCTGAGCTGGGATGGTGCATTGAGCTAAAAAACGGTGATGGATTAAAACCATGATCTCTTGACTTGGTAAGAGTATTCTGCATCATTCAGAAACTCTGTCCATCACCACCCCCCTTTTCCAAAATCGGTTTATCCACACTATGTGTGGGAGGGTATGCTCAGACGTGAGTCCCTTGCTCATTGCACCATCAGGATTCAAGCAAGCCGGGCCGAAGAAGGCTGTGATGCCAGAAACCGGTCCCCGGAAGCTTGTTTCCTTACCAGTATAAGAATTGGCTTGGTAGTTTGGTTTGCCCTGTTCCCATCATGCACTGGGACAGGAACAGACTAATTTGCATATAGCCAGGTTCTGAGCTGAGATGGTGCATTGAGCTAAAAAACGGTGATGGATTAAAACCATGATCTCTTGACTTGGTAAGAGTATTCTGCATCATTCAGAAACTCTGTCCATCACCACCCCCCTTTTCCAAAATCGGTTTATCCACACTATGGGGCCGATTAGGATGGCGGTTTTTCCGCATCCTCCGGGCCGGCGGAAGTGTCCGCCGGCCTGGAGGATGCGGAAAAACCGCGGCGGAGACTCCAAAGACCCACCGCCAAATTAGGATGGCTGGTGGGTCTGGAATTCCGTCCGCCGCTTTTCCGCCGCGGTCGGCTTCCGACCGCGGCGGAAAAGCTATAACATGGCAGGCGGTGTCTATGAGACACCGTCCGCCATATTATGATGTTGGTGTAAGTATGCTTTTCCACGGCGGCTTTTCCGCCATGGAAAAGCATACGGACATTCACTTTGGGGGCCCGTTGCGGGCCCCCTGGGTGAATGGGGGGTGGGGGGTGCACATGGGGGGTACCTATGGTACCCCCCTGCATTTGCGTACACAAAGCAGCAGGCACCGTGCGGTGCCTGCCGCTTTGTGCATGTAAATGCAACACATGCATTTTTAACATTGCGGCGGGTGCAGCTTGAAGCTGCACCCGCCGCAATGTTAAAAATAGAGGATGTGACCGCCACCCTGGCGGTCGCATCCTAATTGCCATGGAGGGACCGCCGCTGCCCATGCGGACGGTCCCTCCTACTCAGGGGTGGCGGACGGACGCAAGTCCGTCCGCCATCCTAATCGGCCCCTATGTGTGGGAGGGTATGCTCAGACGTGAGTCCCTTGCTCATTGCACCATCAGGATTCAAGCAAGCCGGGCCGAAGAAGGCTGTGATGCCAGAAACCGGTCCCCGGAAGCTTGTTTCCTTACCAGTATAAGAATTGGCTTGGTAGTTTGGTTTGCCCTGTTCCCATCATGCACTGGGACAGGAACAGACTAATTTGCATATAGCCAGGTTCTGAGCTGGGATGGTGCATTGAGCTAAAAAACGGTGATGGATTAAAACCATGATCTCTTGACTTGGTAAGAGTATTCTGTATCATTCAGAAACTCTGTCCATCACCACCCCCCTTTTCCAAAATCGGTTTATCCACACTATGTGTGGGAGGGTATGCTCAGACGTGAGTCCCTTGCTCATTGCACTATCAGGATTCAAGCAAGCCGGGCCGAAGAAGGCTGTGATGCCAGAAACCGGTCCCCGGAAGCTTGTTTCCTTACCAGTATAAGAATTGGCTTGGTAGTTTGGTTTGCCCTGTTCCCATCATGCACTGGGACAGGAACAGACTAATTTGCATATAGCCAGGTTCTGAGCTGGGATGGTGCATTGAGCTAAAAAACGGTGATGGATTAAAACCATGATCTCTTGACTTGGTAAGAGTATTCTGCATCATTCAGAAACTCTGTCCATCACCACCCCCCTTTTCCAAAATCATATTCTCTTTTTGCATCAGAACTGGCCACATTGTAAATTATTTGTCGTAGCATGAAATTCCCAAAATAAACTAAAATAGCCCAGTGCCTCTCTAGTTCATTTGGCAGGCGTTTCTTCACCATAAGGGGAAATCGATGAACATGTTTGATTTCCACGTCCCAGTTCCAGTTGGTCATTTCAGGGAATGCCCCTTTCAATAGGGTCACCATTTACTCTCTTATGTCATTCCCCTTGTCAAATTACCACCTGACTATGCCCAACACTGCAGAAACAAGGATATCCCCAATCCACCACCACCATCCTGACAACAAGCACTGAATCACACACAGTGTACTTATTGTCAGAGCGCTGGGAGAGGGTGGGAGTGAACGAGAGGAGAACACAAAGAATCCAAGGACACCAAATCTGGGCTCTGCTTAGCCTATTCTTCAGAGAAATAACCGCTTCTGCACCTGAAGTTAAAGAAACAACAACAAAACATCAGGCATATATAGGTGTCTCGGAGTCTCACTATAGACATGCATATACGGGCTCTGCATAATTTCACCCAATTGATACCTTACCAGTATGCAGTTCTGTGAAGCAGTAGTTAATCCAGTCTCCAAAGGCAGGAATTAGTGTCCATAAAATTAGATAAGATAAAACACCTCCCACTGTACAAAAGAAATGTGACTTTCCCAAAGTCCTAATAAAGAATGGGAAAAGTCCTTTAGACAGAAACCCCCCCGCTTTCTCCAGATACACAAAAATCAGCCCGAAAAGCTTAACTGTGGCCACAAACAAGAAAAACGCTAACAGAACATACAAGTTTGTATATGCGCCCAAAAACGCCTCAAAAGGACGAAGATAGGTTACAAAAAGTCCCGGAAGTACTGCCTCAGCTGAGGAGGTACCACGCAGCCGCGTAATAGCAAATAATCACTCACCACATAAAGGGAGACCAAAAAAAAGGGAATCCCACGACGATATTTCACAGTTCCAGTTACGGGCTCCAGGCAAAGGGAAAACACAAGGAGTCCAAGCTCTAGCAGAACGATCAAGATCCCCGAATCCTCGAGGGGTCAGGAATCAAGAGGAAAACACCAGGGAGCACCGGAAAACGACGTCCAGACAGGTAAGTTGACGAGGTACAAAACCAAGCAAAGATCATCGGCTGCACGCTTCCTTTTATGCGTATGCTGATTAGAAGCTGCACAGCTGACCGGGGTGGAGGCAACCCGCACATGCATGCCCTTAGAAAGAGGACTACCAAGATGAACCCACTAATTCCTAACACCCCTCTACCCATTCCAGAATCCCCAGGAATCTTACATTGTTCCTGCGTTGTCTTTTTTCTTGATCTTCTAGTTCCCACAGCACGTCTGTCATTAATGCTTCTTGGGAAGATTTCTGGGTTCTTCATGTATTAATCTCAGTCTCTAGATACTCAGTCAATCCTTCTACCAATGTAATCCTTTCTGCAATGTCGAGCAGGTTTTATTTACTTTTCCAATAGTTCCATGCAGTTTTTTCAAAGCAAGCTGAGCACAATGACTTTCACTCTGGATTTCTTCCTGAAGTTGCTTAATCGATTGGAGGATCACTTCGAGCGTTGATTCTACTCTAGATGACCTGGTTGCTGCTTTCTCAGATGCCATACCGCTTACATTCGGTTACTTCTTGTTTTTGTTTCTCTGGATATACTATTGGGTAGCTGAGTAATCCATCTCAATTTCTCCATGGAGATTCCATCAGTGGTCCCGCCCCTGCCCTCTCGAAAGCGCTTCTTTCCTTGTCTTCTCTGACAACTTGCATTGAGTTAAAAGAGCAGACTTCTCTGGAACACTATTAATAGAAGAATCAGAGGCAAAATCTTCTATAGACAAAGATGATCAGAGTGATCAGTCAATGAGAAGAACTTCTCCCCTGTATCGGGGTACTTAGCTACATCGTTTGTTTTCCCACTACTTTGTTTCTGGGCCTGGGTGATGACCATTGAAGTTTCCTGGTTGATTATGGCCAAATTGCTTGCATTGCTATTTAACTCCTCATTCCCTGCGCAGAGGGTTGCTTCCTGTTCTAGTTCTGGAGCCAGTGCTTCATCTCACATTTTACTAGATGCACCTGCCTGTGCCCCCCTTAAATTCTGCTGATATTTTGGGGCTTGGGTTAACTCACTTTTTCGTTCCTCCTCCACACCTTCCCCTATCGCTGTAACAAGGGACATGATCTGCGAAGCTTCCTGCCTCATTCGTGGCAGCAATTTCCACACATTCTTCCACTAGTATGGAGTCTGTGCTAACCGTGCATGCAACCCCCCCCCCCCAATCTCAGCTTTCAGATCTCCTATTGCAAACTAGGGGGAACATATTTGCAATCGGGATGAGAAGTCCCAGAGTCACCATGTAGTGAACCCCTAACCAACCTTAGTGTGGCCCTCTTTGTCACTTGCCCCCCTGATTCAGACTTCTGTTTGCATGCAGCCTCCTCTCCTTTTTATCCTCCTTTCGGCTCCTTATTGGGTTTGTAGTCATGAGGGTAGGGGTTATAACCACATGCACGGTTGCTGGCTGTTTAAATCCTTGGCCTGGTATTTAGCATACCTGGCGCACCATCCATGTCAGGAAGAAAAATCTGGCCAGCCGGGCAAAGTACTGGGCTGCTTTAATTGCTGCTGCAAGTACAAATTGGTCCAACACGCTTCGTCTACCACTTCTCTGCCAAGCTCGGCTTCTCCCTGTTGTCCATCCTTTAGCGCTGACTCTCCATGACTGCCGCAAGCTGAAATAGTGAAATGAGGCGAGAGAGGAGTGGCAGGCAACAGCAGCGAATCACTCAGGCGCCATCAAGCTCCACAGACCCAATTTTCAATGCTTTTTCTAATCAGTCTGTTACACTGATACCATTAGAGGCTCGTCAGAACATTCAACAATCAAATGTATCCGTCACACTGCAGGATCAGGCTGAAACAAGTACAGCCCTCTTTTTGCTTGAATTCAAGTCCAAAGGCTGAGGTGACATCCTAAATAGTGAGAACATTTTACAATTATTGACCGCCATCAACAGGCTGGAGGACCTTAACACCATCTGATCTGCTATCCATAGAACTTGTTGAAGCCAATAAAAATCTATGCAATGAAGCAACAATAGCTACTTGGATATTGCCGAGTAGCCAGAAGGATCCTAAATATACAAGCACAACTTAGCCTCTGGGGGAAACGCAGTTGCCACACCACAATCTCGGCTACCCTAAGCCACTCATAGTGACGAGTCAAATAAATTCAGGCTCCCGCCAAGATAAATCCACAAAGCGCTCCTACTCCGTATTAAAAGGTGCCCCAAGCGCATCCCCTTTGCTCATAACCAAATTGAGCCCCCAGAGTACTATATCTAAACCTACAGGAGCTGCAGGAACTCAGAATTTGGCCTGGTTAGCAAGTACAATAAATGGCCGAAGAACAAGCCCCTGGCATAGCAGTGACCACTCACAAACCAGCAAGGAAGCCCTATGCATATGCTCCTGGAACATAAATGGTCTGAAAAACAAAGCATTGGACCATTGGTCATACTTTGACTTCATTCTCCTACAAGAGATTTAGCTAGATCTACAGGGCTTTATGGCTCACCATCTCCCTGCTTCCAAAGGAGCTAGATTTGGCCACCTCAAAGGAGGTCTCCCAATCTACTCATCAATAACAAGCATTAGCGACGTCAAAGAGCTGGACTTTAAGTTTTCTACGACAAATCCAATTCATGCCGTTAGAGCAACAGTCAAATGTGAAAATAAAGACATGCTGCTGGTGGTAATAAATGTATATCTGTACCGAAGAGACAAAGCCAACGGAGCCAATTTATTGGTAGTTGAGTTAACAAGCCTCCTAGAAGAGGAGCAAACATCTGATTTCATAATTATGGGGGACTTTAACTTGCCTCTACTGGGAATAATAGAGGATGATGACTTTTTGACAAATCTATCTTTTCAATGGCATGTGCCCCCTCAGGTAGGTAATAAATGGGGAAGGCAAAGCAAATCTGCTAAGAGGCTGCTGGGAGATCTTAAACATCTCAGCTTCCAGGCCTTGAATGGCCCGTTCCCCGAAAATTGCCTGCCAGCAGTTACATTTGATAAAGCAACAACCAGTACAAAAATAGACTACTCCTTTGTAAGCCTGTCTCTATTGTGTAAAATTTCTGCTCTCCACCTAGGAGAGAAGGATAACAGTGATCACCTGCCACAAGAAAGTACACTTAAAGCAAGAGCCTTAATTCCCTCTCATCAGGGACGGCTTCTCCGTTGGAGCAGAGGAGTGTCGCCCCACTCAAAATATCCCAAATCCCCAGAGATAAAAAATAAAATGGTAATTCATTACCATTTAATTTTGCATCCCCTGTCCCGAACAGAGCATCAGGACGGGGGCGAGGCTGCTGCTGAGTGACAGAAGCTGGAGGGAGGGTGGGCGGTATGTGCACTATTTTGCGCATGTCTTTTTGGCTGGCCTTCTTTCGACGGCCAGCTACACATGCACACTTTAAATATCTCTAACTCAGCTGTCTAAAGACAGCTGGGTTATAGAAGTGCAGGCCTCCAGAGCACTGTGGAGCTCAAAGTGGTGCTTCTCCCTCCAATCAGGGCGCTGCTCTCATGGCACAAGAGCAGTGCGAGGATTGGTCAAGGGAGTTTCCTGGTGGCCGGACTGAAGTTCCAGAGAGAAGAATTCCGATGCGGAGGATATGTAAGTGTTTTTCTTTCTTTTAAAAATTTATTTTGTTTGCGTTTGCCCCCCTCCCCCCTCCTCGTAGATACAAACTGTTTATTTTTTTATTTTGTTTATGTGCCCGATCGCCCCCTCCCCAGTAGATACTAGCCACCACTGCCTCCTATCCAGTACAAGCTCCCAGCTCTATCCACTCTGTGAACAACAAAATAATCTAATTTAAATCCAGGGCCTTAGAAAATCTGCTGGAATCAGCAAAGGCCTTGCTATAAGAAATACAAATGTTAAGCCCAAAACCTGTGGCTGGATGGGAAAATTTCACAAAGGCACTAGGAGAAGCTCATGCAACCTCGGTGAAACCCAGTTCCTCGATACAGCAAGGGTCTCGACAGGGGAGGGATACTGTCGCCCAGTATGAGCAAATCGGGTTCTACAAGAATTCCATAAACAAAACACTAAGAAAGCTCCATTTCCATGAATCAGATATTAACTTGCAAAGAGAGCTGAGACAACTTAAAGCGGGCCACCTGCCTTATTTACACTATCCTCGACCTATTGGGCAGATCACTTGGTGCCTGTCTTACAGCAAATTTTAAGGGAGGAGGCACTGCCGGCCTCATGGAGGTGCTCGATCATATCACTCATTTATAAACACTGGGTAAGAACAAAGCGAAAAACTACAGACTGGTAGCTCTGATTGATAATAATGGCAAGTATTTTACCGGGGTCATCTTGAAGGAGCTAACTGCTTGAGCCAATGAAAATGCCATTATCCCTCTTATAACCAAAGAGATTTTGTAAGCATACCGGCACTGCTACTAATATTCGAACCCTCTCTTTACCATTTGGCGCAACGAAAGGGGCTACGCTACCCCTGTACCACAGTTTTATTGATTACAGATCTGCTTTTGATCATATAGGCAGGGGTAAATTGTGGCTCAAATTGAACTATTGGAAGATTCCATCTGCCCTCTTGAAACAGCTGATTTTGGTGCAGGCAGACAGACACCTGGGTACAAGTTAAATTGGGGTCAGGGATCCATCTTTCTAGATACAACCTGACCACTAAAAGGCTGAAGCGGGGTTGCGTCTCAGCTCTTACCCTGTTTAACCTTTCCATGGTGGACTTAACATCGAGGTTAAACAAGTGCAATTCTAACGCCCTGAAGTTGGGCAGCCTGATGCTTTCGAATTCACTATTAGCTGATCTTGTATTCATAAGTTGCACCCCTGTTCGACTCCAGCACCTACGAGATGTCACTCAAGCCTATTTGGATGAAAATGGCCTGAGCATCAATTTAGATATGACTAAGATAAGGGTTCTGAATCAAAAAAAGGTAAAAGGGGTACAACGTTGGTATCTGGCCAAACAACTGCTTGAAACAGTAAAATAGTATAAGTAATTAGGTGTGACAATAGACTGCAAAGGCTCATTCACATCTCAGAAAGAAGTCCTGAGGAGGAGAGGTATCAATCACATTGGCTTTGATGCTAAAAACATCTAAAGAACAAAGCAGCCAGCTCTAACTAAGCTCGACCCAACAATAACCTATGGGAGCAAGCCAATGAGGTTCAGAAGCGTGGCTACTTTAGATGGGATATTAGCAGGTGCGTTCAGAATGATTTTCAGTTTCCCTAAGTACACATCACTGTCTCAAATAAGACTTGAGTTTGGCCTACAGAAATGGGCTGGCTCGAAGAGCTGCATACATTAATTGCTGGCACAAAATCAGGGGTGCTCAGCCAGGGACCCTGAACGCTCATCTTTGAGCTGAACTGACGTTCAGGGAAAACTGCCCAGCAAGGGCATATCTAAGAATCAATTAAGCAATTGGGCCTACCAGGCTTGTAGGAGGCGTCAGTAACTCATGAAGGCTTCAAACAGCTGGTCAATAAGACCATTAAACGTGTCTCCCTGTTAGAGGACAAGGCTTCATTGACAGGTAGAGCACACGGCTGGTTTGTTCTCCACAGCTATTGCAATGCAGCACCTCAACCCTATCTATGCACAGGATTTTCGAAAGCTACTAAAATTAAGTATTTGTGCTATCATTTTAGTATTCTTCCCTCTCTGCTTTCTCTTCCGCCTTGGAAACGCAACCCAGCCAACTCTTGCTGCCGTCTGTGGGGGACATGGAGAGAAGATATTCTGCACTTAATGTGCATATTACTCTTGAGCGTACGCAGATCTATGCTGCGCCCAATTTTTTGTCACAGAGGTATTCGTACTTGCAGGCAGGCGGTTATGGCGTGCTTTGCCACAGATGACTTACAATTAAACTGCCACCTTGTCAGATTCTTGAACATAGTAGAAAAGAGACTAATTGATATAAACGCATCCCGAGGACAAGCCAGAAACCCACCTGGCGTTGGGGCATTGAGCTTTGTCCAATTGATTGGTGTGGTAGCTGCATCCATGGACTGACGGCACTCTTACCCCGGGGGTATGTAGGCCTTTATTACAGTAGTATCAACAAAATTGTCTATCTGGCTTCTGCGTATTGCTGTTAAGCTCTATGTAAAGTTGACTACACAAGGAATTGTAGAAATAGTGTAGTTTATTCATAGAAACACAGGAGCAAGGTAGGTAACATCCTACACAGGTCTTCTTCCTCTGCAACTGCTCCTGTTGCTAGGAAGGGATCTAAGATACAATGGAATCTAAAGTGATAATTCTAAAAGATCTTAAAGGAACAACATAACACATCTTCCCCTTTATAACAATTAAAAATGAAAGAAAAAGAAAAAGAAAAAAAACAAAATTATTGACACACAAAATCTTCTAACCACTTTGGTTTAGAGCAAATGCGTTTCCGGTTCATGGACACGTCACTGTTACAATAGGTTTCATCATTGACAGGTGCAAGATCAGAACCTTGCTTAGATGGAAAAGCATTAAGTGAGGTACACATATTGGAAACACTGGGAGAAAAATCTACAACATCAGTATTATTACCACCATCTGAAATATCGGAATTGGTTTTGGTGTTGGGAAGATCTTCAGATATACTGAAACCACCATGATCCTCGCAATGAATAGATTGAGGAGAAGGTAAATTTTCAGGTAAATTAACAGAGTCCTTTATCACATTCTTTTTGCCTCTATAAACAGCAATTCTTTTAAGGTTCCACACTTTTCCGTCACTTAAAAGAACTGCATTGCGTAAGATTTTCTTAATCATCAAAGGTTCAGAATATTGGGATTCCCCTTTGCGAACTTTCCAGGGTTTCTTTACTTTAACCCACATACCAACACTTATGTTTGCAGTACTGGAACAATATTTCTTATCAAAAAATGTTTTATACTCGAGATGTTTATCAATAACATCAGATCTAACTTTATTCATGCATATATCTAAACAAGATTTCTTGTGCAGCCAATTGGGATTACACTTGGTCCTTGCAATTCGACCTCTCATAATTTCAAATGGTGACATTTTTAAGGCATCATGAATGTTGGTTCTGTAAGACCATACAGCTTTGAAGACAGATGTCTCCCAATCCTCTCTATTTTGATTAGCAATCTGAATGGCATTCTTCAGAACTCTATTGAACCTTTCACAAAGTCCGTTACCACTGGGGTTATAAAGAGAGGTAGTTTTATGAACAATACCAACTCTATCGAAATATGACTGAGTTAATTTAGAAGTAAATTGGACCCCATTGTCACTAATGATCTGGTTGGGAAGACTTTCTTCAATAAAAACTTTATCAATAAAAGTTAGTACTGATGAAGAATCAATTTTATCAACTATGGTAATACTAGGCCATCTTGAAAATATATCTATCATAGAAATTATAAATTTGTGATCCACTCCAATTGGTCCCATAATGTCAATTGCAACGGTATGCCATGGACCATTTGGTATTAAGGGTTCACACATGTCAGGTTTAAGAGTGTTAAGTACTTTGTCTGAATTGGAACAAGTAACACATTCTCTAACAATTCTTTCTGTAAGGACATCAACTCCTGGCCACCAATACCATTGTTTGACATTTTGTTTGGTCTTAACAATTCCACAATGGTCTTTGTGACACAGTTCGATAATATTATTTCTCAAAGCTAAAGGAGGAACGGCTCTGTCACCTCGAAAAATAGTATCATCACATACAGTAAGTTCATTTCTAACTTCCCAGTATGGTCTTAATTCAGGCAAGATTTCTTTCTTTCCCGTCCACCCATCATGAATAAAAGAAATAACTAAATTTAAAGTTTTATCTTTCAAATATTGCTCTTTCCATAACTTTTTTTCAATGCAAAAGGGATTATTGTCTAGAATATAAGCAACGTGAAAAGAATCCCACTCATTTACCTCACATTCTTGTAAATCAGTAGGCATGCGAGAAAGAAAATCGGCAATAACATTGCTTTTCCCAGGGAAATACTCAACTTTGATAATGAAATCTTGTAAACGCATGGACATTCTAGCTATTCTAGCTGTAGCGTTGTAGAGGCCTTCGGTGGTAAGAAGTTTGGTAAGAGGTTTATGGTCAGATCTTACTATGCATTCTTTTCCCCAAATAAAACTGCGAAAATGTTCAAGGGCCCAAACTACAGCTAAAGTTTCCTTTTCTATAACTGAAAACTTGCTTTCTGGAACAGACAGAGCTCTAGAAGCGAATGCGACAACACGTTCTTTACCCAAACTATCGATCTGAGAAAGAACGCCGCCCAAACCTTTGTTGCTAGCATCAACAGTGATCACAGATTTGAGATCTAAATCAAAAGGGCATAAAACAGGAGCATTAATAATGTCTAATTTGATACTGTTGAACTCATTCTCACAAGAAGGGGACCAATCAAATTTGACTTTGTTTTTTAAAAGTTGTCTAATATTGAAAACTTTACTGGAAAATTTTTTGATAAATTTCGAATAAAATTCTACCATTCCTAAGAATGACCTTATATCATCCTTGCAGGTGGGGGGGGGGCTCTTTTATGGCATCAACCAATTTGGGTTTGGTTGAAACACCGTCACCACATAAAACATGACCAAGGTAAGTTACAGACTCAACAGCGAAATTGCATTTGGAGAATTCAATGGTCAAGCCTTTTTCTTCAAGAATACTTAAAACTTCTTCTAGAACAGTATTATGTTCATCTTTGTCCTCACCGTAAACTAGAATATCGTCTTGAATTTTTTTTACTTTAGGGTGTTTTCCAAATAACTGATGCATAATGCGTTGGAATATGGCTGCAGCAGACGCTAAACCGAATGGCATACGTTTAAATTGGAAACACCCTATGGGGGTAATAAACGCAGTAAGCTGTTTACTTTCAGTGTCAAGAGAAATCTGATGGTATGCAGCAGATAGGTCAATTGTGGAAAAAACTTTAGCTCCCTTAACTGAAGCTAACATCTCAGAAATTTTAGGTAAGGGAAATTTATCTATTACAATATTTTCATTCAAATGGCGAAGATCGACACATAGACGGATTTTGCCATTGGTACGTCTTGCGATAACAACTGGTGAAATCCAATTGGAAGACTCAATTGGCTCAATAATGTCATCTTTAACTAGTTTTTCCAGTTCTTTTTCAACATCATCTCGAACTAAAATAGGAATATTTCTGGCTTTGAAAGTTTTGGGATTGGCATTATCTTTCAAAACAATATGATGGGAAAATCCTATAAATTGCCTATTTTCCCACTAAATACTTTAGGAAATTTTTTAAGTACAGATTCACCAATCTTTGTTCCTTCATTAACAACTAAAACAGGATCTGGACTGTTGGGATTCAATATAATATCTAAATCCCACTGATCCTTCCACCCGAGAACTGAAGGTCCAAGTTTTGCTACATACAATTTGCCTAAAGATTCTCTACCTTTGAATCTAAACTTTAAAGGTTTGTAACCAATCACATCAATTTTTCCGCCCGAAAACCCTTCGGCAGAAATATCAGGTGAATAGAGATCGTTTCCTAAGTAATGTACAAACTTTGAATTCCAGACACTTTCATTGATAATGGTATATGGGGATCCAGAATCTGCATAAATGTCAATAGGAACCCCACCAATAAGCATATTACATATAGGCTTTTTAAGAATATTCCTTTTACCTGAGTCATTGATATTAAAAATGTAAACCTTTTCGAGAGGTCTCACGACGCATTCATCATTCATTGAACAAGGAATTACATTTTTCACACAATCATCCTCAAAACGACAATGCATGACTTTGTTGGATAAATCTTCTTCATCACCAGAAGATGAATCGTACACAACATTAACTTTTTTGTTCTTAAGTCTATTACAAGCTCTTGAGTAATGCCCAATCAAGCTGCAATTCGAGCATTTTTCTTTGATTGCAGGACAAAGCTTGTAATTAGCTAAATGTGAGCTGCTGCCACATCGGAAGCATTTTAAATTATCAGATTTTTTAAACTCAGGAGGTTTGTTTTTAGTTTGAATTCTTTGTTTATAGTTGGATTTGCTTTGAACTTTCGAAACAGTTTGATCAAGAGTGGATTTCTGTACAAGAATAGCCTTTTCTTCATTTTTGATTGCTTTTGCACTACGACCTGAAAGTTCTGCCTTCCTGACGATAGCTAGAATGTCTTTGAGATCCGAATCACCATTTATCCAAAGTCTATCTTGAATAGAGGGATCAGAAGCATGCATAACTACTTGGTCGCGTATGAATTGTTCTTGTAAATGGTCAAATTTACAATCGTCGGCTATTTTTTTGAGTTTAGCTATATATACATCAATGTTTTCTCCAGGTTGTTGTTTTCTGTGAAAGAATGTGTAGCGAGTAATGCCAATACAAACCTTTGGTGAGAAATGATTATCAAAGTCTTTTAGAATATTATCAAAAACATTTGTATCACCACCTCCACTACTCTTAGGCATTTCTTCATAAATTTTGAGACCACCAGCGCCTAATGAGTGTAAGAATAATTTCTTTTTTCTTTCAGGTTTCATTTTACCATCCTCATCAATGGTGTCGATAAAATTCATGAAATAAGCTTTCCATTGAAGCCATTTCATGCATGGTTCTAAACCAGATGGCCAAAATGGTTGAGGAGATTGAATGGTAAAATTTTGTGAAGTCATTTTGAGAACACAACAAAATTTTAAGGTTTATTTGCAGTTTTAAATGCAGTCTTCTTCTCGGGGATTACAGATTTGAAATAAAATGATAAGGCAGTGTATAAATTCAAGCTGATATTCTTTTTTTTTTTTTAAGGTACTTGTAAATATGAGCGCTGTACACTGAATTAAAATCCGCTTCTCGCGTTCGTGAGCGTTGCCATGGAGAAGATAAACATGGTTGCTGTGTGTGGACGTCAACGCGTATAGCGCGTTCAGCGTGAGGCGTCGTGTTGTAGTATGAAGACGAAGTGACGTCACAGGCAACACTGTGGAACGAGCGAGAGAGCTACGAGGAAGGAGCTCGAGGAATGGGGCCGCAGAGCGTTAGCGGTTGTTCTTTGAAAAATGCAATTACAGGTCAGAGCGCTTCTAACTGTTTGTAAAGGATGAAAGTATGAAAATAATTTGGAGAAAGCGCAAGCGGGAATGATTTAACCGCTAGTTCAATGCGCAAGTTAAACAAAGAAGGAAAGTGCGTTTACTCACGAATGACGGTCTCTAAAACGAGGAAGTGAAGAAGTTGAAAATGCTTTAGAATATGAAATGCATTCCGTATTTAAGTAGCGTTGGTCGAAAAATCTTTTCTTTTGAAGTTTCCTTTGATGAAATAAAATTATAAAAACGCTGAATCCTTCCAAGAATTGTTAAATGGGTTCTTGATTTTCCTAGTGTTTCTTTTCAGCCAAGTCGCCAAAATTGTAAAGTTGACTACACAAGGAATTGTAGAAATAGTGTAGTTTATTCATAGAAACACAGGAGCAAGGTAGGTAACATCCTACACAGGTCTTCTTCCTCAGCAACTGCTCCTGTTGCTAGGTAGGGATCTAAGATACAATGGAATCTAAAGTGATAATTCTAAAAGATCTTAAAGGAACAACATAACACTCTAGCAGTCTGGCAAGACTGTACATTGAATTAAAGTCTTGATCCCTTTGCACACAAGACAGTAGAACAATCATAGCAGGTGGCGGAGACTGAAACTTAGTATTATAATAATTGCTTTTATCTGTATATAACACTACAACTATGTGTAATCTGTTTTTTCGCATCGTGCAAGTGTTTTTTTTAGACTGACTGGTTTCTTTATAAGCTGTTTTTAGGTCTCGCAGACCTAGCGCTGGATCCCGCATGCACTCCTCGCTCTGCAGGTCTTTTTGTAATCGATTTACTTTTAGAAGGTTGCAGAAGCGGAGTTTAGGCTATGCCCCTTCTTTTTATTGGTTTACGTCATCGTGCATGCCAAACCCTGCCTTTCCATTGTCAGTGAGGCTTTTTAGTCCCTCCTGGTTACCACCCTGTCCTGTTTTCGAGTCGGCCTCCTGGACTGGATGTTTTTCTGCGGCGTGATACACTCTCCTTCAATTACAAGAGTAGCACAGCGCCTGCCGCGCTTCTTTTAAATCATAGTGGCCGGTTCTGGAGTCCACAGGACTTTCTTTTGTTGTGCCCGATGCCACACTACCTTGTTCCAGGCTTAGCATGCTTTTAAAATGCACTTTTTTAGTGCACGCACATGCTTTTTTATCAATATTTGTTTAAGATTAGCGTGGCGCCCACCTCACGACCACCGCGCTTAATCTTCAATCATGGCGGCCGCTTCCGGATGCCACAGGCGGCCTCAGAGTGCTTGAAATGAAATGACACCAAACTTTCTGCTAGACTGCCACGACTTTGCGGCATGAACCAGCTCACTGCCTGGCACGGTAAAAGCTTTTCATTCCTTCACATGACTCTAAGGATTTGAAAAACAACATATTGTGGTTTAGCACAAGTGCAGTGAAAGAGCTGCATGTCACAAGGTAGGTTGCAGGCAAATGTTATTTGGGATCTCCGCAAACAGCACTGAGCAGAATTGTTTATCGAAGGGAAATCTTTCTGGGGCAGACGTGTTTGGTTTCCACCACGCTGTGTTTGTGTACACAGTGCTCCTCTGATAACAGCAAGCAAGAGCAGGGAACAGAAATGTCCCGCAGCGTCCAATATCCGCAGGATCCGGAAGCTCATACGGCTCAGTTTGTAGAAAAGTTAAAAGCAAGAATCCATTTGAATATGGACAACGTAAAACTGCGGCGCAGCATTTCTCGATAGCAAGTACTTACTGTGTTGTGTCCCTTGTGGAATATCAGGGTCAGAGCCAGCCTTCTCCAGGTCCCAGGCTAGATGCAATGCAGCATAGAGATCCTGGGCATTAGGCTGTTTCCATTGCAGTGCCTCCCTGGCCACGGACTTTCTTTTGTTCTGCCTGGTGCCACACTACCTTCTTCCTGGCTTAGTGCGGCTACGGAGCATGGCCAGCGTCCCGATTGGTGCAAAGGGTGAATTTCGGTCTGCTGAACAGGATAAGTTGATATGTAACCTCTTCTGGAAGCTGTGTCCATGACTGGGGTTTCTGCATACAGAGTGAGAGTTCAGGCTGAAGAGATGTTTACTGTAATTATGGCGGCTGCGTCTTTCGCCAGGCTTTGCTTAACTTTTATTCTTGTTTCTCTCTCTCCACAGTGCTTGTATCCGTGTCCCACCTTTCTGTTCCTTGCATGTTCTCCTTTTCTGCTCTACCGTCCCCTGACTCAACCCTCTCTTCACCACTCACTTCAACTAATCCTTTTTTCCCCGCTATCAGTGAAAGTCATGTACTGTATGGCAGGCAGCCTTCGTAGCACCCTCACACAAGCTCCATGGTATGGACAGCGCCTTGCGGTAATGACAGCTGCACTCTCGGCGCTGCACAAAACGTCACTACCACAGTCTGCAGTGGAAGTCACAACACTCACTAGACAGTGCCTAGAGGCAGTAACCAAGTACAGTGGCAGCTACTCAGTCACAGTGTGCACTACCAACTTACAGATGCACTGTAGCCATCAAGTAGACCACTAGTCACCAAGCACTGCGCTGCTGCTGGCTTCGAGGCACCAAGGCGTGTGCACATGATGTCACTCAGTCACACTCTTCCTCCCATTCTCTGCTCAGTTTTCTTCTCTTCATCTCCATTTCAGTCTCTTCTCTCTCTATTCCTACTGGCTCTTGTGGCCCTCCTCGGGTACGTGTGTTTTCTCGTTTGTTTTTTAGGCCTCGCCTGGCGTTAGCAGCGCGCATGCGCTGTCTCGCCTTGGCGAAGGCCTTTTGGAATTGATACGATTCCAACGCGGGCACGCGGGGAGACAGAAGATGTACACGCGAAGATTGGATGCTGTACTGGCGGCGTGACACTCTGGGGTTTCTTTTTCTCGCTGCCAGTAAAGCCAGTCCCCGTGTGCACATCTTCTGTCCGCCCTGTAAAGAGCCGTTCAAGTCCCATGACGGGCTGCAAAAGGCAGCCATGTGTTTGTTTATTTTTGCATCGTGCTTTCACCTAAAGTGAAAGCGCGATGCAATTATATACAAGCGGCTGCCTTTGCGCAATGCCGAGAGCTTGTTTGCGTGTGGGAGGTGGGTGCCGGGTTGGTTTTGTAAGCATTAAATAGAAGAAGGCGCTTGGCAGCCAGAGAGAGGCAGGTGGAGTGGCGAGAGAAGCGGGAGGTAAGCCACAGCTTTCACGCTGTCCTTCTGTACCCTCTTGGTACTGTCCGGGCCGAGAGCAAAGTTTTATGTACTCAAGGCTTTGTGTGGCACACACTCCACCACGAGATTTATGAGGCAGCGTGTACTGGCACGATGTCACCTGGCTCAGGGGTAAAATGTGGGAGGCCTCTTGGGTGACTTTTTTAAGCCCGTAGCCCAGGTGTGGTGCTTTCAAATTACAGTGGGTTCTGAAAGGGAAAACCCAGAATTCGCGAAAGGTTGCCACCTGTATCCACAGTGTCAGGCAATCATGTTTCCAGGACTCGGATTTTGAGGTCACTGCATTCTGGGAAATGTAGTCTTGTTTGACATCAGTTCAACTAGCCCACCTGTTACCTATGCTTTGCAAGGGTAAAGTTCACGACCGGAAACGTGTGTTTACCACAGGGAGCAAGGTGGCAAACCTCCGACATGCTGCCTTAGAACTATATGGCTGGACCACTGGAATTATGTGGCAATGGGGGCCCAAATGACGGGGTTGACTGACCTATGCAGAAATAAAAGATAAATTATGCGGTGGGATGCAGCGCATTGTGTGGCAATATAATTTCAATTTTTTGTCATTTTGACACAGATTAAAGCTGTCTGAGCGAAGGTTTCACTACATCAACATTTCTACAAGAAAAGGGTTACTAACTGGGGCAACTCTTTTCCGATGAGTTCAGCATCTGTAAAGGGGGTTAATTTGTTTCTTTCTATCCGCGCCAGCCCTTTTGGCTTCTTCCTTCTGACAAAAAATGGCCCCCTAGTTAGCAAAAGTTAACACCTTAATATAGAGGGAAAGGCTGTTAAAAAGGGTGCAAGTTAGCTTTTTTGCAAAGGGCATTTGTGTGTGTGTGGTGTGTGTGTTTGTGTTTTTTTATTTTTTTAAATGTTTTTAATTCAGTTTCAGCTAGAAACGTTTTATTAAATCTGCAAATTACGTAATAGCAGATTATTTTTTAAATCTATAACTATGCTGAAAACACTACGACTGCAGGATTGCACAGTCCAGTGACCCTGGTTACAGATAAACCTAAGCATGAGTAGCAAGTACACCCACCCTGCACCCAGAGGTGGCCCGCTGTGGCAAGCACAGACCACCCTGCAGCCAGAGGTGTCCCGTTGTATGAAGAACACACACCACCCTGCACCCAGAGGTGTCCCATTGTATGCAGTACACACACCACCCTACACCCAGAGGTGTCCTGTTGTATGAAGCACACCCACACCACCCTTGCACCCAGAGGTATCCCGCTGTGGAAAGCACACACCACCCTGCACCAAGAAGTGTTCCGCTGTATGCAGCACACACACCACCTTGCACCCAGAGGTGTCCCGTTGTATGAAGCACACACACACACCACCCTTGCACCCAGAGGTATCCGGCTGTCACACAGTATGTAGGAATTGTTCCTAGCTTGTATTTTTTTCCACCTGTACTTACGACTACTTACAATCGCAGACTTTTAATGGCTAGGGTTGTCTGATCATGCCATCTGTGCTTTCTTTTATAAATCATGGTTATTTGGCTATTAGATGTGTTGGTGGAATTCGAATGTACCTTGAGCAAAACTCCCAGAATGTACAGATTTGTTATATGAACACCAGGAGCAGGAAACAAGGTGTTCTTTGGACAACTGTAATAACAAGGGCAGTAGTGGACGCAGTGAAGGGGGAGGGGTGGATTAGAAAGTTCAGTTTGGAAAGAACACATTCTTCTAATGAATTACTTGCTCTGGACAGGGAAGACCTTGAGGTCTGTACATGCATTTTATTTCTCTCTCTTCCTGTGTCTGACATTTTGGGTTGCCCCACCTCAGCCGTGATTGGTTAACTCAGACTAAATGTTTGGCTGTAGATTCGAGATATTTCCGTCTTGTATTCCAAATTATAAACAAAAGATTACAAGTAGTCCTAGAATATAAAGACATGAGAAGCAACTCGCACCTGCCACGAAACAAACTCAAGCTTTGTTATCGTAGGAGGTATTTATTTTTACAAAGGGAAGTTTTGCAACCCGGAGATTGCAGGGCCGGACTGGGGAATCGAAGCAGCCCTGGGGGAAAATGCTAAATCCAACCTGGCTCACTTCATCTCCTCGCTCAATCTCTTTCGATCCATTCTTTTTCTCTCCTCTCCATCCCTCTGTGGTCGGGTTCTCACTCCCCTCTCTGGAGCTTCCAGGGTCTCCGGCCCGCTGGGGAAGTGCCCAGTGGATTAAAAGCCCCTCCGTCCCTGGCTGATTGCACCACGTGCTGCGAGGGCTTCCATCTTCCATCTTCCAAAGGTTCTGCAGCACTTGTGGGTTGTTGGTTGTCCCTGAGGGTGGTTTGCTTGTTTCCCTTTGCATTCTGGGACTCGTAGTGCTCTGTTTTTATATTGATGAAAAGCAATAACTGAGTGTCACAAAATTGAGTAATGCAACAGGAGATTGTGGGGTGCTCCTCCCTGACAAGGGATCGAATCGAGACCTCGAATAGTGTCTGTGACTTAAGCAGGGCCATTATGTGGCAGGAAAGGGCCAAAATTATGCTGCAGGGTTGAGCATATGTGGCAAGAAAAGGCAAATTGTGCAGCATAATGCAGCACATTTTGTAATAGTATTTCTTTATTTCGTCATTTTTTTAAACTTGGTAAGACTGTCTGGACATTGTTTGTACCAGCATAACCTCTAAATTTAGCAATAAGCCATGGAAAGGTGTGGATTCCAGCTGTTCAAAGGGCCTTCCACTCCACAGCAACACAAACACATTTAAGCAAATGACTACACACGGTAATGATGGGTATACCGTCGCACTTCAAACAAAGTCGGACAGAGGAAACGGGCGTTCAGAGGATGCCGTTACGACGACCGGACGACTATTTGGGTCTTATCATGGTACCCATTTAAGATGTTTTCCCCATGCTTCCAGATTGACTTTACGGGAGGTCTTTAGAAACAAGTGTATAAAAGGAAATCACCTTGGAAGTATAGCTTCTGAGAACCTCTACTGTTGCATTTACGATTAATCTGCGACATCATATTTATCTGCAGTATACTCTGTTACACAAACTATTTCAAAAAGTCCACTCTATCGGCTTTTACTTGATTCCAGCTGACCTTGCTATCAAATTTGTATCGCTCCATATAGCCTTTCCGACTGTAATACTTATTCCGGGTTCGACAATTTACGAGTACAAACACATCTTAGTAACTTTTGATCCGTTTGAGCTAGAAACTATTTTTTTTGTTGATAAAATCTGTTAATTATGAGGCAGATGATGGATTATGTGGCAGTTGCGGCATATCTATAATCCCCCCCTCTGAACAATTGCATATTTCCCGTGGCCCTGCTTATAAGAGGTCAAAAACAAAGGACATAGGAGGCGCTCAGTAGTAACTATGATGCGTTCCTCACAGGGCTGGACTGGAAACCGAAACCAGCTCTGGCAAACAGCTCGTCCGTCACCCACGGGTGGAGAGAGGGGTGTGCGGAGGAGCGGTTTGCTAAGACTAGTTTCTGCCGATTTTGTTACAGGGGGCTGGTACTGCCGGCCCCGGTAACAAAAAGCATTGAAAATGGAATAGGTCTCGCCTTTGATTAAGTTAAAGCCATTTGCTTTGCTAATGGTATTGCATTCTAGCTTTGAATTATTTGGTGTATATTGTGATAGGAGCATATATTTGCTCTCCCCTCGCCCCTTCTGCCTCATGCTACTGTAATCCTCACTGTAGAAAATTAATACACATTCTTCTATTCATTCACCTCCCAAATCTGAAACACTGCTCTTTTCCTACTAAAGCTATGCTTTAAACTAGTACACAGCTAACAAAACAATTCTAACTACATACAACTACAACATATCACAAATATACACTAAATAATGCAAAACTAGAATACAATACCATTAGCACAGCAAATGGCTTTAACTTAATTAAAGGCGAGACCCATTGCATTTCCAATGCTTGTTTTCTTTCTCACCACAATGTTTGTATCCGTGTCCCACCTTTCTGCTCATTCCTTGTTCTCCCTTTTCTGTTCTACCATCTCCTCACCTAACCCTTTCTTCACCCCTAACCCTCTCTTCGCCCCCTCACCCCACCTAACTCTCTCTTCATGTTATCTCCCCATCTTCCTTTCACATACGTCTGCCCTCCTCCTCCGTCCCCAAGCTGAAGACAGTAAACGGGGGGGGGATCCTAACTCCTCACCAGGCAGAGGTCTGTAAATAACTAGCACAACAGTAGCCCCCACACACGGCCTCCTGGCAACGCTAAACACTTATAATGTCCCAAAGGCCACTGCACTCCAACCAAAACGAATAGGTAAAAGACATTGTCATTTACAAAGCCAATAGCTCTAACAAATGTGAGACCTTTTGCATTGCAAATGCTTGTTACTTTTGCAATGGTTTTAGTTAACCGTGCAAACAAATAAACTTACTAGTAGTGTGTGTATGAGAGAAGACCCCCACCAAAATGGAGAAAAGTGCAGTTGTCTTTGTTTGTGGTATAGGTGTTCGTGTTCTATGCATTTAAAATGATTGCCACCTCTTTTATCTGTAACTATGTTTAAATCATTATTCAGCCAACATGTATTCTCTTTTTTTATATGAATATACTGCTTTCGTGGGAGACAAATGTATGACTCCTTGAAACCGAAGCTACATTTAAAAAAAAAAAAACTTAACTCCAGGAAGCAATGTGTTGGGAACCTTTAATGCAGTTGCCCAGTGCTGCTAGTTGCATTAACTGTTGAGCAAAAGAAGCAAAACTATTTTAATTATATAGGCTTTTTGAGATAGTTCTTCCCTATTGTATACCTTTTCTTTATAATAAGATCACAACCCTTTCCTCTGTTTCTGTGTATAAGATTGTACTCTTGTATAAGATTGTACTCTTGAGTTTGCCTCAGTACCTCCCAATTTGATTGGAAAAGGTGGCAATCCAGAAAATGTATTTTACAGCAAATCAGTCTATCCTCCTGTTTCTCATTTCAGGTCAAAGCAGTGTTGAAAAGCTTGCTTGGTTATTAAATAAAAATGGCCACTGCTCAGCTCCTCCACCCGGTGAAAAAACAGAAATCCAGCAAGGTAACTTCAATATTTAATGGTTTATGGGTTTGGTTATAAAGTGCAACATACACAACAAGCAGAGATTCTTGGCACTGGATATCAAAAATCTAAAGACCTGGTAAAGGAAAACATGTTTTACATGGAAATAAAAGGTTTTCAGGGTTTTCCTAGATTTCAACAGGGGCGAGAGGAGACCGAGCTCTAGTGGGAAAGAGTTCCATAGCAACACAATAAAGTGAAAGGTTCCTGCGCCCCTCTTAGAGTATCTAGTGCATGGAACTTCCAAAGTAGCTCTGTTCACTGATCTGAGACTCCAGACACAAGTGAATTTCTTTAATTTTCTTATGAGGAATGTAGAGCCAATTTCATGGAAATGTGATAGATCACACAGGCTGCTTTGACGCAAATCTGTTCCTCCATTGGAATCCAATATAACTCATGAAGATGGCCAGCTCAAAGGTTTCCAGATTGCGCACTGCTCTCACTGATGAATTTTGCATCTTTTGGAGACTAATGATAATGTTTTAAGGGTTTCAACAACTCTTCTCTAATCTTTTCCCATACTGAGAAATGTTGGAAATTTACTTCTGACAATGGCTGACGTAAACCTTCTTCCAGAGTTGTGAAAAAAGTGGTTGGAGGGAAAGTGAACTTGCAAACACTCGGATTTTCGCATGAGCAAATCTACACATGCGTATTTGCTCTCACTAAAATGCAATTCACAAATATTTTCTAGGAGTACTATTTCTTGTCCTACTTCTTTAAATTCTTAGGAATTCACAAAAGCTATATAGCTGCATTTAATGCAAGGACATATACCATGGGTACACTTTTGAGACTTTCTTCAATAATTAGGCCGGTAATCTGATGTGGTGTTGACCATGACCTTTTGTGTTTATTAAAATTCTGTCTCAGCTGGCTTCACTGTGAGTGACGGCATTCTGCTGTCACAAGGAGAATATCGGCACACAAAGTACTTTTGTTCAGTGCCAGTAACTACTGTCGCAGTGTGTGCTTTTTGAAACCAAAAACAATTTTTGCTTTTGCCAGTGTTTTTTATAATGGCGAGGGCCCGGCAGCTCCCACACCAATAGGTTTTACGAAAACCATGCCAAAACAATCCACACATTGACAAAGCTAAAAAGCTGACCACCAATTTCAGAACTACTGGCTTTGCCAGTGCTTTTTTATTTTTGTTTCCCATAATCCTATTGAAACTGGTTACACTGATTTTCCATTATGAATATTTTCGGGAAATACTAGCATGCATCAACACATGTTACTAAATGATGCTGCAAAGAAATGGTACCTGAAACTTTACAGTAGTTTAGCTAAATGTTGTTTTCCTGCTTTCATGTTTTAATGAACATTTTATATTGAAAGGAATCAATCTTTCTTTCAAGCTTCTGCAAATATTTGCATCAAATCAGAGAGCATTCTGGGAGCATTATACATAGCCTCATATTGTTAACTTTGAAAACGTGTGCATACATTTTTAACTGGAACCACTGTCAGTAGCGCAGTCAGAGCTTACAACATTTACTTAGAGCGCTCACCCTAATAATAAAGGCTTTCAATTAATGAACCATTAATACAAGTTTGAACAGCATTAACATATGGACACAAATATTACCTTAACTGCAGACAGTGCCCTTCTCTGATCCATAAAGTGGTACTGCAAACTGTCCGCCAAAGGGTTTGTGCTGCAGGAGGTTGGGCCTACTTGTCCCAAGGACAAAATACACATGAAAACTTGTTGCCCGTGACCCCAAACAATATGTCCTGGTTGTCAGGCTATAGGAATTCCACAAACCTGAAGTAGAAACAAGAACTACTTTCCGGTCTGGACCTTTTGAACACAATTGTAAATGGTCAAATCCCAAATGCACTACATAACACGACTTGTCCGCCCACAAACGAGGCCCAACCAAGATTGTAACTAACAACGTTACATCGGTAGGATCAATGGTATATCCCCCTAGCTGTGCATGCACACAAAATGGTAGAGTGAGGGGAGGGGAAAGTTTGAAATCAGTTATGCCTTGAGCTGCGGTGAGTGGCGGCAGACACCCTGGATCTGAAGCAGCCCCTCTAGCTACTGATGACTATCCCAGAGAATCTATGGAATATATACCCGATCGTTTGGTTCTCCTATCGACTGCCACCCCATATGTAATAGTCCTGGTTAATGCCCCCCCCTTATCTACTAATAGTATGGAGAACTGGATTTCATTAAGAAACAAGTCCCTAAGTTGGTTGGGCGTAAGATCAGGTATAACTGAACATCTATTTAACAACTTACAGATGGCAAGGAGAGCCAAATAGGTGGAGAAAGGCAAAAAAATACCTGAATGGTTGTTGTGTAGTTCTGTCTTTTAAAACGCCCCGGCTGGAGGAGACTATTTTGAGCACTACTGGGGCCACCAATGTCTCCACAAGCACTATTTCTTCCCGCCCTCTAGGTTACTTCTATCGCCCCGCAAATGTAATCAATGGTATTAGACCACAGAATAGACTTGATTGGAGACCAATGGCGAACTTAGACTATTTGGTACCAACTTATAATAGCTTCCATTGTCTGTCAAATCTGGATGGGCTGGATTGACTTAATGGGGAGGCTTGTATAGACAGCGAGGATTACACTATTATTATTATTATTATTATTATTAAGCGTTCTTATATAGCGCTCGATTACCCGTAGGCATCTCGTCGCTTGCCTTGGGAACCCATCCTGGTTTTTCCCTGTGAGATACCTGTACTGGGCATCCCCAAGGTGAAAGCCAGGCATCCCGCCGCGGGGGGGGGCCGTAGTGGAGATTAAGCAAGCTAATGCCCAGAGCTGCAGAGTGTGAACCTGTGACTCGAGTAGGCACTGAAACGAGAATTATCGAGTCCGTGGATATTTGGGCTCAAGACCCTGCCGCGTCGGGAATTGAACTGACCTCTGCTTCAGGGTCTGCCGCCTCTAACCAGTGAGCCACACTTCTCCACTATGATAATTTCCTTTACAATCATCATCATCAAAGCTTTATTCGATATACAGAATATCATAAAAGCACATAAAAATATAAAATCACAATTCATTAACAATACATTTTAAAAAGATTATAGTAAAAGACCTTTTGTATCACAATAAATAGGTTAAGAATATATTAAACTTTAGCAGCTTTGTGAAGATTTAAACATATAGAAGATTCAGCTAAAACTTAAATCATTTAGTAGCCTTCAGCCTAATCATCCAGGCCCAACTAAGAAATTTGGCCACCCCACACACTAAGGTTGTGCAAGCATCAGCCTTAAGTATTCTGAGTGCAGCGGAGTGGTCCCTGGTTCCAAGCAACAGACACACAGGTTTGAGCCATTTCTGTCTGGGTTTTGCGTAGGCTGGGCATACAAAAAAGACATGAGAGATATTTTCAATGACACCTTCACAGATTGGGCAGTCAGGAGAAGTTTGGTGCGGGGGCTTCCACTTACAGGTATGATCGCGAAGGGGGAGTGTTCCCAACCTAAACTGGATGAAAAGGGATCTATCTCTTGGTTTCTTAATAAAATCTAAGTAAGACTCCAACCGAGGCTTTAATTTATGCTGTCGAAATGCCTCAGTCAGCCTACCTAGATTTGGGTCCCTCTGCTCTTGATCGTCAACCCACGTCCAATAGGCTCGCTTGATTTCAGCCTTTGATAATAATACCCCAGGCTCCCAATCAGTTGGCAAGCCCGTTACAAGCAGAAGCTTCTTTATATTTCTAATTCAACTGATTTTGTGGGCTCCATGAAGGTTCATGACTTCTCTTAAACCATCTACATACCTTGAGAGCTCTGGGGTCCGCCATAGCCGAGCCCAATATAAAAGGGGGCGTAGAGTGACTAGATCCTTAATAGAGCGGCGACCCAGATCACTCAAGAGTGGTTTGGTGGGAGTACCCCTCGGGAGTGAAACCAGTTCCCTAAAGAACTTGTTCTCTGCAGTGACTAAAGCATCAACACAGTCAAAGCCCCAAAGCTCTGCGCCGTAAAGGGCGCACCCTACAGCTTTTGCAGCGTAGATGTCCAAAGCAGGAGCAATGGGCTTGGAGGTGGATGCACGGTGTTCTCTCCCTAATACTCCAACTACCCTTTTGTGGCTTAATGCCATTTTATCAATATGTGGCTGCCATTTCAATTTGTCCGAAATTCTAACTCCCAAGTAGTCGAATTCTTGTACACGTTCCAATGGCACCCCATCCAGGGAAAGGGTGGATCTGGACGACCAACTCGGGTTAAAATAGAGGAGCTTAGTTTTCGAGGTATTTATAACAAGACCCCTGAGCTTACAAAACAGACAAAAGCGATCCAGCAGCTTCTGCAATCCTGCGGGAGTTTTTGATACCAACAACGTATCGTCCGCAAAGAGAAGTGCGGGGACTTTATCACCCACCAAAACCAGGGCATCAGCGTTAATTTCCAGCAAAAAAGAGACTACGCCATTCACAAATAGCGTGAAAAGTGTTGGGGCTAGTACGCAGCCCTGGCTTACCCCTCGGTTAACAGGGATTTTATCTGTTTTTTGCTCCTGTGATCCCCATCTAATACGGGCGTAGGTACCATCATGCATGCGTGCCAGGAGATTCAAAATGGGTAAGGTAATCCCCATCTCCTCCAGGATCAGCCATAGGCGGTCTCGGGGGACCAGGTCAAAGGCGGTCTTTAAGTCAATGAATGCCAAATAAAGACCGCCTTTGCCAATGGTAACCACCTTCTAATGTAAAAGTACCAGCCTAAATGCCTGATCTATCGTGCTTGTGCAGGCCCTAAAGCCCGCCTGGAAGGATGAGATGATGTTGTTCTCATCAGCCCAGGAAAGAATCCTCTCCAAGAGTACCCTGCCAACCAATTTCTGCCCCGCGTCTATAAGACTGATTGGGCGATAGTTGGCAGGGTCCTCCCTGTGGCCCTTCTTGTATATGGGGATAACTTCGGCCGCCTTCCATGAGTTCGGGACAGGTGAGCCTTCCAACATTGCATTCGTAAAGCTTACAAAGTAAGAGGCCCAGCCTTCAAGATTGGCTTTAAAAAGGTCGCCCGGTACACCATCCTGCCCTGGGGCTTTAGCAGGTACAATCTTAGCTATTGCAGCCAGCACTTCTTTCTTATCAACTCTAATGAGGGGAGCCTGTCCAGAACCAGTAGCCAGGGCACCGCTCAAATGCCCTGGGGCTCCGGGCGGTTCAACACCCCCATAGAGTTTACTAAAGTGCTCAAACCATTCGCTATCTGTAATATGGTTGGGGGTTTGGTCCGGGTCGCAACCGTTCGATCTTCTGACTAGGGCCCAAAACAACTCACCATTCTTGGTTTTACTTGCAGCTCTGAGGCTTTCCCAGTGAGATTCTTCCCACTCCCTTTTAGCTGTTGTTATGGCTTGTCTATAGTGCAATCTGGCCAACCGAACAGCAACTGGATTGCTGTATTTAATAGCAAGAATCCAGTTATTTTTCATCATTCTACAGTTACTATCAAACCATTTCTGCGCTGGCTTGACAGTTATCGGGCTCTTTTTACCTGGGACTACGAACAGTTTGCCAATCTGGTCTATAGTATCAGTATAAATAGTTACTGCCTCCGCAGGCCCAGCCACACCATTACATACTGCAGAAAGCCTTAAGGACTGCTCACTAAGGATTCCATCCAGTGCACTTAATCTCGTTTCGTCCATGCTAAACTTGGGCCACTTGAGGAATCTATTGCAATTAGATGGTACAACTCTCTTAGTTATTAACCACGGACTATTTGATGGGGTATGCTCCTTTCTCTGCCACAGGTCCACCAATGTAAGGGACAGGGGGTTATGGTCGCTCTCCACTGACGGTATAATGACCATATCCACCACTGACTTCCATGCTCTCCTGTCCACCATTATATAATCAATTCTACTTTCGCACGATACTCTGTTATATGTATTTGCCCCCTGAGCATCGGAGATGGTGCGACCATTTACAGCTCTTTGTCCTGTTTCAATCATTAGGGCATTCAATTGGATGACAACTGGGGACCATCTCCTCACAGGCGTGAGCAAGAGGGGCGGAATGCCCCATCGGGCATCATCCTCATGCACTCCAAGAATGTCGTCTGCTGCCAAAGGCTCAAACGAACAATTAAGGTCCCCAGCAACCAGAACTAAGGAATCAGGAGAACACAATTTAAGCAAATCAGATAAGGTAGCAATAGTGGAAGATTTGCCCCCCCCCCTTGGGTGCCTCTAGCATATACATTAAAGAATTCCCAAGTGGGAATAACTTTCATACCCCTAATGGAAAGTCTCATAACATCCAAAGATGAGCAAGTGTGATGAGTGATCTTAAGGTTAAGGTTAAGGTCAACCCTTACCCATGCCATAAGCCCTCCAGAAGGACGACCTCGCCCAACCGTAGTAGCAGGTACATAAAACCAAGAAAATCCCTGCTTGTATAAAGGTTTGAGACACCATGTCTCCTGAAACATACACATGTCATACCCATCTATGAAATTATTTCAATCCGGTAGTGAAAGCTTGTTTTGCAGACCTGCCACATTCCACGAGACAAGTTTAAGGTTATTAACATGAGCATTACCGGGAATATGGACACATGAGGTTTCACTTAAGTCCTGACTAGTAACAATATTAGCAATCCTCATAGGTTCCAGAGCTTAATTTGAAGACTCACTTAAGTCCTGACTAGTAACAATATTAGCAATCCTCATAGGTTCCGGAGCTAAATTTGAAGACTCAGGGCCCAAGGGCTGTGGTGACACAGAAGAGTGGGGAGAACAACTACCCAAAGTGAAAGAGGAACTGTTCAACACTCTTACTCCATCATCGAGTCAATCAACAGCCTCCAATCAATCAAAACGGTTATGGTTGGAGATAGGGTCCAAGTGAAGGGAGGGCATAAGCCATCCCCCCTGAGTTGGTCCCCTCCTATTCCGCTGCACTAGTGTCCAACCATCTATCTGTGAGGTAAAATGACCTGGGGGATAAAAATAAGTCAGTGGGAGAGAGTGAAGGGTCGCACCTGCTCTGGGGTATCTCCAATTACAGATATGTTCAACAATTCTAGGGTTGTTAAAATTGATCAAAATACAGTCGCCCCTTATATTTTTGGCCAAATGACCGACCCATGCTACCCTTCGGATCGTAAGTATTTTGCCAACAAGATGAGGGGGCAGTGGTTTGTTCGTGTTTAACCAATGTACAACCCTATTCCGCATTTTTGTGGGGGTTTCTACTTCGTGTTTGCCCAACTCTGGTACCCCGGCCAGGATTACCACAAGTGGACAAACTTCCGGGGGTAAATTTAAAGTATTTTTACCTATATTAGAATGGGCAATTGGGACCTCACCACCTATACTGTCTTGTGGTATATTATTCTTTTGTGATCTATTTAAGTTAGCAGATGCTATGTCCTTAATGGGAGGTGCAACTGGAGGAACAGATGAAACCCTATGGGCTAAGTTTGACACTATTACGTCCTTCTGGACGGCTGGAGCCGGAGCCTTTTTCCCACAGGTTTAAGCTAGTGACTTAGTAGCTGTGGGAGTAGTATCCCTTAAGGGGGGTTCTACAATTCCCTTGAAGTCGCGCTCAATCCTTTTTAAATGGAGCTCGATCTTACTCAATCTGTCCTCTAATGGAGCTAAAAGAACTCTAAGAGTCTTATAGATAGCATTTGACTCAACCTCCGTCACCACTTCTAGATCGCCTTGACTGGGCAAACCACCTGTTACCTGGTGGACCCTACAAGGCAGGGAAGGATCAGCTAAGCCCGGGGCAGGGTTTACAGAGGGCTGCTCCAGGGTAGTTTGAATTTCTTTCATGTTTTTTGGGGCTTTCTTTTTTCTCCCACCAATGTTATTTGCTAGGGATGTATGACGTTACAACGCATGCTTTTACATCGCATGCCTTTACAACGCGGTTTTTACATCGCATACCATTACAACGCATAGCGCTTTTGGGTGTTGGATAGTAAATAGTTTAATTTACTATTCCAACTCCAGTCCCCGTGGACACTAGGGAAGGTTATTGGATAGTAAATTAACCTATTCCCTATCCTAGAGCGCCCCCCAGCGCAATGCGTTGTAAAGGTTTGCGTTGTAATGACCGCGTTGTAATGGTAGTGCGTTGTAAAAGTTTCGTTGTAAGTGAGGTTTCCCATTTGCTAGCCCTTGCTTGTTTTTTGGAATTGCCCCCGGGTCTCTGTTGTCTAGTATTGTGCACCTTAACTGCATTGGGCACAGGGGGCAACCTTTGGGGGGATAACACAATGATTCTGAGACCGTGGACTGACTATCAGGTGAAGCCTGTGAAGCCTGTGATAAGTCACAAGAGGGAAACTGTGGAATGGGGAGTTCTAAAATTGGTGAAGCACCTATACCACCATTAGCACTTAAGTTCACAGGTGATCGCACATTCGCAATATGTCCCATCGAAGACCTCCTTGCAATAGCCAGTTCCTGGGAAACACGTTGCTCCATTATTGTGATCCCCTCATCAACAACACAGTTCATCCTCGTTATGAACTGGTCCATGGCTCCCGTAAAATTGACAGTGTCCACTCTCCCCTTAGCCTCCTTAGGAGGCATTGCAGAAATCCCAGTAAACTACAATAATGTACATCAGCAGAGTACTCACAAGGGTAGGCCGTATGGTGGATAAAAGAAGGGTGGCCCGACCCGGCCTTGTCCCGGCTTAAACGGGCCCACCCTTGGCCCGGGCTTCGCGAGGCGGACCTCAGCGCCGATTTAAAGCGCCTCCGGGCGCTGGCGCGAGGTCAGAGATACGCGCCGCCGCTGAGGCTTCCGGGAGTTGTGGTCCCGGGGCGGCGGCACGATGCAAAAGAGGGATTGACTCTTGGCCGGTGGCGGCGTTTGTGTACCCGGTATGGCCTGGGTACAGGTAGGTGCTTTCTCTGTCTCCTTTACAGAACGCACTGACAAAGGAAACACCTCCCAGTCATTGAGAGAGGGAATTACGCTGACCCATGAAACAACGCCCTAACCAGCTAGTTGTAACACACCAGCAGCCTCGATTAACAGTGATAAACATAATTACACTCAAGTCAATTATCAACTACTTGGATTTACGTTTTGGAATGTGGCAGGTCTGTTGAGTAAAAGACATAGCTCAGAATGGCTAGAGTTTGTAGAGACATGGCTCACGGAGCCTACCCACATGAACGGGTAAGAACATACTTTACTTCCGCCATTCCGTCGAGGCATGGCAGATCAAAGGGGGGCTTATGAACTTATGTATCTAATGGTTTTCAATTCATCAATATCGCCATGGCGAAACACAACTCTTATTATCAATTAATAGTATGTGACTTGACAGGCCCTGCTAGGTTAGCAATAATACATTTTTATAATAATGCCACAACGAGAGAAATAATAGTTACACTGCAGAAACTGAATGATGATTTGGATCACATTATCACAGACAGCAGCAGGTGTATGATAATTTTATGGTGGGATGATTTTAAAACACACCCGTGCAATACATTGACAGGTAAAATATGTGGAATTGTAAACACAGAAGACTTTGTTCAATCTCCTTTTAACCATAGTTCTTAAGGGGAAAAGATCAACGAATTATTATTTAAATTTGGTATGACATTTGCTAACGAAATGTCTTCCCCTTACGCTCTACGTAAGAACACTTTCAATCTGAGAAATACCCATAGCATTATCGATCATGTTTTATTCTCTAATAGGTGTGCTGTCCATGTATATAATTTCCACACTCACTCGATTTCATTAAGTGATCCTTTTCCTTTGAGTTTACTGTTATCACCAGTACTATTCCTTAAGCAGGGGTGCAGTAAAACACTACAGGAAGAAGAAATTGAGTTAGCAAGTCTTAATAGTTAATCTCTGCGTTGGACACAGATTGATCCGGAGGGATTCCTCTGACAATTGATTGCCAGTAAAAGGGCAGTCTTTGAGACGTGTCTGAATGACACCACCACACCTAATAATATTATTAAGGCGCTCTTGTCTATTACACATGGTGTAAAGGAGAGCCTTTTTGTTGCCAGAGCGAAAGTAAAACAGGAAGTCAAAGGCTGGTATGATACGTCTAAAGGAGGTACTACATAAATCTCGTGGGTGCACCATTGAAGTTCGTTCCTGTAGAGCTGATTATAAGCAGGGCAGGCTGTGAAGCTAAGAAAATTACGGCTAAAGGATATGGCCAGGAAATCCCTACATGAAGCGAGTATCAGTAAGGACAACAGAGCCTTTTGGCGGGTAATTAACTCCTCACCACTGAGACTAGATGAGGTCCCTAGGATTGAGCTGGCTACATTGGAGGAAGAATGGATAAAGCATTTTGCTAGTATTTATTCTCTGCCTACTACAGTATTAGTATCAGAGCATGGATATAGTCATAACGAATCCATAGACTTCTCTCAAACTGCCTCCATTGCCCCTTTTAGCCTGGAGGAAGTTAATAATGCAATACAGGCATGCAAAGGCCAAAAAGCCCCAGGACCAGATGCAATCCCTGTATATTTATACAAAGATAACCTCCCTTTATGGGGGCCCCCACTTGACTTTAGTATTGAGGGCATGCTGTATAGATGGGTCCTTGCCATCATGGGGCGAATCAATTATGGAGGCCACCTAAACCCAGCATGATATAGGTTAATTTCCCTGCTCGATTCTTTAGTCAAGATAGCGGGTCGCAAAATCCTGAATAGACTGCAAGATTGGGCGGAATCACACAATATTATGTCAGATCTACAATACAGTTTCCGCCCTGGGATCGGGACAGTTGAGCAGAGTCTTAATTTAAACATGCTAATTGGAAAATATGTCAATATTAAAAAGGGGAACATCTATTTAGCGTTTGTCGATCTCTCTTCGGCCTTTGATTGTGTTATATACGCTAAATTTTTGCCGAAAATGAAAGACATGGGGGTGGAAGCACTGATTATCAGCTTTCTGAGGGACGTGTACTCTGGTTGTAAAACCCGGGATCAGATGCGGCACTAGGGTAGAATGCACCGAAGCCTTTAGGGTAGAGATGGGGGTGAGACAGGGATCCGTCCTGGCCCCTTTCCTGTTCTCAGTATATATAAACAGTGTAGGCGAGACACTTGTGGCATCCTCTTAAGATCTCCCACAAGTAGGAACGGGCCCTGTCCTGGCCCTCCTTTATGCTGATGATGCCATTTTTATGGCTAGTAAGCCACTGGCCCTTCAGACCTTGCTTTCAAATTTTGTTGAATATATGCTGGACCTCGGCCTTTTAGTTAATCATACAAAAACTTTTATTAAGAGATGTGGGAGGAACACCACGATATGCAGAGATATAAAAATAAACAGCACCAATATTGGCTTTACAAATACTTCCTATCTGGGGCTTTTGTTCGACAAAGATGTTTCATGGAACAAGGCTATTGCCAGTAGGAAGCTACAATTTAGCAAAGCTTGCATGGCTCTTAGAATTTTTGTAAGATGACTGGGTTCTAATCCACCCAAGGAGATGATGACGATTTACAACGCTAACTGTCTCAGTATACCACATTAAGGGGTGGGCGTGTGGGGGCACAAGAAAAGCTCAGACATGCAATTGGTAGAACTTGAGTTCCTTAGGTAGCTTCTTACTACCCCTAAACGCGTCTCAGTATATGTATGCCACGTCGAACTAGGAGCCCCATTTTTTACAGACCTAATAAAGCTGCAGCAAATGTTACTGTGGTATAAAGTTTTGACTTCAGAACACACAGTCCTACATAGAACTATAATCGGAGACTGTCTCATACTTATGTGGTGGCTGGCCTATGCCCAACGTTTTTTTTTTTTTGCGATATGGGCCACTCCGAATATTTTGAGAAGTCTGAAACATTAGATCTTATTAGTTGAAGTACTCTGTAAAATAAAGGCATGACACATCTGGAAAATCTCAGATTAATAACTGAAGTTCCTAAGTCTAATGTTTTAAAAAATCTACTGATTTTAATCATTTTTAATATGCAACCTTATCTTAAAGCTGTACTAAATGCAAGGCAGGGGTTTGTTTTGTCCCGCTTAAGACAGGACAAATTTAATCAATTAACCAGCTTTCCAAAAATGAGCGATTAGTCTATAAAATTGGTTAATTATCCGTAGGACCATGCAATGTCCCCGAACACTATGCATGTGGTTCTTTTTTGTAAACTTTATAGTCAACTGATATAACGTTACATCTTACCGATCTTACCGATCATTAGACCACTCCATTTTACACAATGTCTCCCTGCATATTTATATCTGCAATCATTGCCTACTTTAGAGATTTGTTGTGGAAGGTCATCCTTCCTATGTGCTGTTCTCAGTACCAGAAAGAATATCTCACCCGCCCCTCTATAGAATTGGACATAGTGATACAACCCCCTATGGATCTGGGTAATGTGTTTTACATCCCTAAACTAGTATTATATGTGCAATTCATTGTACCTTTTAGATCATTATAAATGAATTAGATTTAGGCACCTTAGGACCGGATAAGAAGGAGGGCCTGGCGGACCATAAAAGAGGTTTTGTTTTCCTTTCTTGCACTGGTTCTGTTTAAGTTAGGCCAACAGTGCTATGGAAATTTATGCCTATGTGCTTTTTTGTATTCAAACGTTAGACGAAATTGCTGAATTAATCTATACAAATAGAAACATACATTGTTTTTTATCTTTTCTATCCCTCAAAGAGCCGCACACTAACTTTTGGACTATTGATATACTGTGATATTTGCAATAGATTTTACATGTTTTTTTTAATACTGATCGACGTAGAATGGGTTTAATATTTATTGTAGCTATTGACTAACAAGGACATTGAATTACATATTGGGTCTTCTAAAAATATTTTGGTTGGACTTGTATGTAGGCCCATGTTGCCTGAACCTTTGATGCTATTTGGTAACCCTACTTTGTGTTTTTCACACTGGACCTTTGTGTATATTCTTATGTTTTATGCTTTGAATTGTATTTTGATGTTTGTTTGTACTGTGTGATGATTTTATGGATGTTTTATGCCTCCGAATAAAGTTATTAATGAATGATATTACCATGGTATTATTACCCTGGTGCCAGGAGCATTGCAGGAGTTGCAGTTATGTATTACCCTTGTAGAGGCTTTCAAAATTGACAAAGCCTTTTTTACATTATTGTTCGTAATCCTGCTCTGAGGTGATCACGGCTGGTAATCTTGCATAAAATGGTCACTAATATAATCTGTTCTCGTCTGTATGGCACTAATAACATTAGTCGCTTGGAATGAATTTCCCTGAACACAAGTAGCTCTTACTACTGAAAAAGTTGGAGTGCAGACCCCTTATTTAGTGCCAATTCAAGATTGTTACTGCTCTCTGTACCTTTCAGTGACACTCTGAACAACCGGAACATATGGTTGTGGGTCAGGTAACTGGTTATGTTGCACTGTAAAGCCCAAGAACGTATTTGCCAGCCAGAAGCCCTCCTTTTGCATTTTAGACTACTCTGATAAACATTTTTGGGTCCCTGGGGAGTGCTCCTTAATATTTGAATCTAGAGGCTCAGTGAACTAAAGGATCCACTCCATGCATATCTGTTTGACAATAAGTTCAAATCAAGCAGACCACTCAACCTTTGTTCCTTCTGATGTCAATATAATGAGTACTATTGAGTTGGGTAACAAACATCTGTTATCTATCAATAGCGCCAAGACTCACCAGGGGTGACCATGCACTCTACAAATAGGTCTGTTATGTTACTGGCTGAACCCAGTTATTTTTGCACTGAGCTAGAGCTGTGGTGTGGTCATATAAACCTGTCCACATTTGTTGCTGTTCTATTGTGGCCCTTTCAGGCCTTGACTGGGTTTCAGTCTGTGACTGAAAGGACCAAACTGTAACAGTAACACATGTTGTGATTGACTGACAAATAACTCCAAAGACCTTGAAGGATCTGAAGGTTGCAGAGCCTTCGATCTCATCACCACACTGGCTTCCTTTAAGGGAAGCACCTGAATAAATGTTGTTTAACGTTCCTTGTTTGCAGGACACCTTCCTCATAGCTTGTCCCCCAAAGGGTGCTAGGGTCTTCGAGTTTGTTTTATTCCTCCTCATTTTAAATGTCCTTATCAATTTTTTTAAAGAATAATACTGAATAGAAATTGAACTTTCTTGTGTGAGAATACTGTGCTGTACCCTATCTGGATCTCAACATCCACCACCTCCCAGAGTACGCATTGACTGTTCAACAAAGCTACGCTGAAGAATTGATTATTCAAAGGAAATCATGGCTACCAAGTTGGAGTAACATTGTATGTGATGCCCTTAGACAGTGAGGGAGTACCACAGATCTATATATTTACACAACAGAGGCTTAGGTTTCATCAATGAAGGGGAACCACTATTAGATATCGCAGGTGGCTTTATTATTAGACACAACAAGTTGTGGGTGATGCAACCTCTCCAGATATCTATGGATACCTGCACGAGCTACGAAAACACTAGAGGTTCCCCTTCACTGACAAAACCTAAGCATCTGTTGTGTTGATATGTAAACTGCAGGGAGAGTATGCTTAGGTTGATCTCTTCTCTCTTTCTATTTGTGAATTCACTTCAGTGCTAACCACTGGTAAGAACGAACTGGAAACCAAAGTCTCTCCGGGAAATACATTCAAATGCTGCCCCGCACTGTAGGAGGCCACCGCTAGAATGGGGCCATTGGGGCTTTCATTATTGGGTCATGGCAACCAGTCCTGCCATTTAAGCAGCCACAAGTCTGCAGCTTAAAGAGAAAATACCAGAGTGATTAAATGGCCAGCATAGCCTGTGGTACTGTCTAGCATCCTTGTTCCCACAGAACCCAGGGGGAAGGCTTTGCATTAACCAAGGGCGAAATAATGACATTTTAATTCACTTTATGCCTGCACATTCACAATACATTTTATAAGAGATGTCTTGAGTATTGCATTGGACAGCTATCGTCTGTGAAAAAAGAAAACATTTGATAAATTAGCCTAAGATCCTTACTGACTTTCAAAGATTCCACTCGATAGCATGGCACTGTTGGGTTCAAACTCCACAGACCAAATTAACGTTACTGTGTGGGACCACACCGCCATAATAAGAATTATCATATCAGTGCTTTAAATGGACTTGATCATAACGACCAAATAGATTGAGTTGAAACAATCTATTTCATAATGCCTACAAAGTGCTGAGGCATGAATAGGAAATGCCACAAACATTCTTAGGCTAAAGCATCTGTTTTACACAACTAGGTAATAAAAAGTAAGCATTCCAGCGTACTGTTAGAAGCTGTCTGCCTTTTTCCGTGGGAAGAGATCTTATCTTGACAGTGAATGGGGCTTAAACAGTGTGAACAGCTTTAGAAGTATCGTAAATGCTTGAAGCCTCAAAAAATTCCACCCAAAAATTAATGAGCATAGTAATTCGGAATTAGGAACTGATAAGAGCACCCTTTTAAGACATATTAAATAGAAGAGATTTCACAAGGACAATGCATGTGCTGTGCAGAGGAAACCTAATAATCCATGCATTTCGGCTGACCTAGGCTTAGAGCTACAGGTGGGGGAACTCAGCCTGAGCCTTGGCGGAGTTACAGAGTGATCACACACAGCGCAGAGGGTTAATGTGCCTACTACAAAGAACGTGTACTATACAGATCACAGAACTGAGTGTGATTAAACTATGAGTAGCACTACAAAAAAATTTAATGTTTGTCAGAAAAGTAGGAGGCTGGTTTAGTATATGGTGCTCACTTATGTAAGTGTAGCACCCTGCAGTAATCCAGACAACCCTTATGGTGATTTTAGTGGTTTTAGACAACCATAGAAAGCTCTCTAAGTGGTACCGGAGATATAACCAGAATGCATACAATACTTCAGTAATAGAACCGGTAAGTAGCCCAAATACACAGTGGTCCCCATGGGAAGACCAAACCATAAACTAAATAGTAGAATGAAAACCGCGACCTAAGTCAAGACTGGACCCAGAGGATGTAGAAGAGTCGGGGACCCAAAGAACCCCCCAAGGTGAGTATCTAGGAACCCCACGGAAGTCAGAATGGGCACACGACCGCATGCTCAATACAAGTCAATGGGTAAGTCGCGGTTGCAGTTTTAAAGAAGAAGGACCCTTCTGTCATGCACGCACCTTATTGTCTCAGGAGTGTCCTGGAATATCGATGCTAAGCTCCCTGCTTCACCCCTATCACCCTCGGGAGTCAGGATACAACACTAACACCCAAGAGGTGACCAGGGGGAAAACAGGGTAACAAAACAAGGATAGAGGGGGATGAAAACAGCTCTCCTCAATCTTCACCAAAGATAAGAGTCAGTTCAATCTTCTCTAGTCTGGTACTGCAGTAAGACAAACAAAGGTTAGTGAAAACAATCCCTCCCCACACTATTCCCCAATGAATGGTCAGTGATAACTTATGTACCTTCAGAATGCGGAGGAGATGCAGGTAGTAAGTGACTGGAATGACAGGAAATAACGGTGCTTGAGGGCAGAGTAAAACCCTTGAACGCCTATTTTCTGTGGACAGGAAAACACTTAAGTAATAACAAGACTTTATGGGACATAAATTGCAGCTTCTGCAAAGTGCTCACCTAGAATGTTCGGTAACCAGCTTTACACAGTAACGAAGTAACACCAGAGGGCAGTAGGTGAGTATGCCTTGTTCTATTCACAAGGTACACATAAATATTGTGGAAACCCCACAACGGTAAAGAAGGAATAAGGCGGTAAGCATACCATGCAAGCGGGGAGTGACTCGCTTACTTTGTTATAAGAATAAGAAAACAAGAAACGGGAACAAAAGATAGCACACAAGAAGCAAAAACGCTTCTTGTACTCACACGACGGACAAGCAGGAAACACAGGATTCTAAGAAACACGGGCTCCAAACACTAACTCCTCGGACGCCCGTCACCGTGACCCGGAACAAGATCCAACAAGCTGGCTAAACGCGAAGCGTTTCCTGTGCTTCTTGGGCGGGATTAAATAACACAAACAGGCTATTGCGCATGCGCTACTCCTTGCGCATTCGTTCACCGCCTACCATCCACAATTTGCCAACCATTGCCAACCCCAAGTTAAAGAGCGACGGATGAGGTTGGGAAAAATAATCGGCAGTGGACGTAAACAAGACATGATTATGAAAGGTAATCGGGCATGTCGGTCAACTGGGCATTGGATCGACGGTGAGCACAGGCACAGGCATGACAGAACACCCCTCCCATGACACCCCCCACCGGTTTGGGCTTGTGAGGGTATCGCCTGTGGAATGCTCTCACCAAACGAGGAGCATGCACCTGACTAGCCGGTTCCCATGAGCGTTCCTCCATGCCATAACCCTTCCAATGTATGAGATACTGGAGGCGACGTCGTACACGCCTGGAATCAATGATAGCCCCGACCTCATATTCCTCACTAGCATCTATCAAGGTAGGAAGAGGGACTGTCGGAAGGCGGGTACCTGGCACAACAGGTTTCAGTAGGGATACATGAAACACAGGATGTATCTTCATGGTTGGTGGTAAGCTTAATTTCATCGCCACTGGATTGATGACTTGTATAACAGAAAAAGGACCAACATATTTGGGCCTGAACTTGCAAGATCCTTTCACAGCCAAATATTTGGTGGAAAGCCATACCTTGTCATCTTTCCGATAGGCAGGTTCTGCATGTCTACGTGCGTCTGCTTTCTTCTTAGCTCTGTCAAGATTGTCATGGATGTGAGAATGAACTGTCTGGAGGTGGGCGACTAGATCTTGTACAGCTGGAGCATCACAGGGTTTTAGAGGAGAGAAGGGCAGGACTCGAGGATGAAAACCATATGACCCATAAAAGGGTGTGAACAAGGGTGAAAACTGATGGCTGTTGTTGTAGGACATTTCTGCCAACCAAACCAACTCATCCCATTCCTTCTGGTCTTGTAAGAATTGGCATCTAAGGAACTGCTCAAAACATTGGTTCACCCTCTCGGTTTGCCCGTCCGTTTGAGGGTGATGACTAGATGAGAGACGAACTTCGATACCTAATGTTTTACAGAGTTGTCTCCAAAAGCGTGATACAAATTGTGTTCCTCTATCAGTGATCAAAACAGATGGTAGCCCATGAAGTCTGACTACGTTCTGTAAAAAGATCTTTGCCAATACAATGGATGTAGGTAGACTCTTCAAAGGGATAAAATGAGCGGCTTTAGTGAACATGTCCACTACAACAAGGAGTGTGGTATTCCCTCCCTTAGTGCAAGGTAACTCCACTATAAAGTCCATGGAGACTGAATGCCATGGTGCTGGAGGAGTGGGAATAGGATGTAATAGGCCCACAAGCCCCTCATGTGATATCTTCCCTTGACCACATATGTGGCATGTCTTCACATACTCTTGCACATCACTGGCCACATGAGGCCACCAACAATATCTCCTCACCAATTCCAGTGTCCTCTTATATCCAGGATGGCCTGCAACACCATGGGAATGGCACCATTCTAACACTTGTCTCTGAAGGGGTAACGTAGGAACAAACAACCCACCCTGTACGTAATGAAGACCAGACTTGACCAGAGATGGCTGTTGCTCTAACATGGGTTGCAAGGAAGAGTCTTGCTGAGCGTTCCTTACTTGCAGTATGAAGTCCTCTTCTGTAGTGAGCATCCCTATGATCCTTTGGGAACTTATGATACAAGGAGGCTTGTCTTCAAGGGGGAAAGGCTCGAATCCTAAACGAGACAGAGCGTCGGCCTTTCCGTTCTGTTTGCCTGCCCTGAAGTGTATAACAAAATCATATTCGCTGAAGAACTGTGTCCATCTCAATTGTCTCATGGACAATGCTCTAGCAGTCTTGAGGTACTGTAGGTTGCGGTGATCAGTTTGCACGGTTTCAGTGTGGTGTGTGCCTAATAAATACTGTCTTTGGTAAATTGGGTTCGTAAGGAGCACTCCGCTTTAATCGATATTTGTTCAATGATCTATTGGTGCAGCGATTGTGAAGGGTTGTCAGTCCTTAGGTCAATGATTGTTTATGGTGGGTGTTAGTGCGCACCTAATCGCGCACTGTTCACCTGGTGCTCCGCACCTTAAGTATTTAATGTATTTATCAACTCTTTAAATGAATTCTTCAACTTTGTTATCACATTCACATTTAATCATGTTTTATATCCAAGTCATTTCATCTTGTTATTCACAATATTCATAACAACATGCATTTATGTGCTTTGTTTCACAAAATGGCTTATTTACTTTAGTACATTTTAACGTTATACATATTACATTTGATCAATTTTCATGTGAAGCCCAATGCATTTCGGCACCATTCGGCGCCTTCATCAGGGGAAATTCTGCGAAAGTAAAAATAAAGAAACATTGTATAAGTGTTTTATGCTATGTAATGCATGGGGGTTCTCGTAAAAATAATTGTAAGTGTGCCTACCTGTTGACACTTATTATATGATGGTGTGTCTGTGTGAATATCCGCCCTGCTCACGAGCTTACTGCTTAAATAAAAAATGGAAAACTCTGTTGTAACGAGCTGTTTAAATGTATGTGATCCAAATTGTTGGATCCTATACTAATGACGTACCTCGTAATCTGCGTGACGATAATCTGAAACAACAAACGTGCACGTACTTAATTATGTGTGTCTTTCACCACAATCACAGATTAAGTGCTCAAAGATATATGCACACCGTACCTTGGCTTCGCTATGATTCTTGCTCTGAAAAAAGCGGGAAAAATGTATACCGCGCGGTTATTATCAAGTGTATAAGTCTTTACACTTGCCAATATAAGTTTAGATTTTGCCCGTACCTGCTGTTTCTTTGTACACTCCTACGACCAAATAACCGCAGCCCTGTGCTCGCTACTGTGTTCACTTCGTTTGGCATTCGAGTGTTACATAAACTCGGCGTCCTCCGAGTGTTTGCGTAGTTAAAGAAATGAAAAACGGACTCGCGTTAGACTGAATTGCTCAGAATGAAGTTTGCTAGGCGCCATCTTAGTGTGGTAAAGATCGCGTGTTCGATGTTGCTTATTGTTGCGGAGCGTGTTTCTAAAGTTACAAAAATGCATAGGTTGTCTAGCAATCACTATAAATCTTATCGACAGCCCGTGTCCATTGATATTCGGCATACTATTCAAAATAACTGTTCGTATATAGCCCGTGTCTATATAATACGTGTGGACTTATCACAACAATCGGTGGATAAATATCTGAAGTGACCTTTTACACAATGCCGTGCATTATGGTGGATGAACATATTATATGTGTGTTCAATAATGTGCAAATGCATTCATAGGATAATTATTGTACCTCCAGTGTACATTATCTTGACATCTACAACTTTTTTTTACACATCCAAATATCCGTTACTTTTCCAAATTTAATTAAGACAAGCGTTGTTCAGTAGATTACTCTTGCTCACATTGCAATATACTGTACATTATGTTAAACATTAGCTACCCATGAGTATCAGAGTGTCAATAGCGTTTCTGAGTAATTCAAAATAACATATATATGCTGTATGAAAGAGATATTCTTCCATAAACAAATTTCAATATTAACTCAAGTTCTATAGTCCTTTCTTATAAGTAGCAAGCTAGATCATATTTATCATTGAGACCTGTAGGTACCATGGTATTAAAATATTTAATCCAAAATAATTCTCGTTGCATCAATTTCCGATGATTGTCAATTCCCTGTGTCGTTGGTACCTGTTCAATGACCAAGAATCTTAGCTGCGAAATGCTGTGTTTTTCTTGTTTCCAATGCTGCACCAATGGTGATGTCAGATTCTCATTGCGGATCCTGCTCTTATGTTCCGTGATTCGTATTTTTATTTTTCGTTCGGTTTTACCGATATACATTTTGCCACACGGGCATTTAATGCCGTACACAACATTCTGCGTATTGCAATCACTAGTGTGTCTTAGCTGTATTATCTTCCCTGTTCTCGGGTGGGGACATGTGTTGCCTGTTATTACATTGTTAATAAATACTGTCGCCATTCTTCCAGGACTTTCTTGATAGCAAGAAGTTCTCTTTCCCCCACTGCGTAATTGGCTTCAGCAGGGGTTAATTTGTGAGAATAATAGGCAACCGGATGTAGTTCCCCAGTATCTGAATCAGCTTGAGAAAGGATCCCCCCTACAGCTACTTGAGAGGCATCGACCTCCACTACAAAAGGGCTTCAAGGATCGGGATGTGTCAATATGGGGGCCTGTGTAAATGCCTTCTTTAGAGTGTTGAATGCATTATCTGCTTCTTCAGACCAACAAAAGGGGATACCTTTTCGTAACAGACGGGTGATGGGGGCAACAACATCCGAAAATCGATGGATAAAGCGTCTATAGAAGTTAGAAAACCCTATGAATTGTTGAACTTCTTTCACGCTTTTAGGGGGAGGCCATTGTAACACAGCATTGATCTTTTGGGGGTCCATCCTTAATCCTTGGGCTGACGCAATATACCCCAAAAAGGCGACTTGATGGCGATGGAAAAAACTTTTATCCTATTTACAGAAAAGATAGTTCTTCTGCAACTCGTGTAACACAGTCTTAACATGTAATATGTGTTCTTTCAAGGTTCTGGAATAAATGAGTAGATCATCTATGTATGCGATGACGCTTTTGTCAAGATATTTCTTCAGCACCTCCTTAATAAAATACTGAAATGCTGAAGGAGCATTACAAAGCCCGAAGGGCATTACTAAATATTCATATAAACCGAACTTGGTACAAAACGCGGTATTCCACTCATCTCCATATTTGACACGAACAAGATGATATGCTCCACGTAGATCTAATTTCGTGAACCATTCCGCGTCTTTGATTTGATCTAACAAAGAGGAGATGAGTGGCAAAGGGTACCTGTTCTTGATGTTAATGGTATTGAATGATCTGTAATCTATACAGCAGCGTAAGCCCCCCTCTTTTAGGGATAAAACAAAGAGCTGAGGAGGCAGAGGATCTGGAGGGCCGAATGTATCCTAACTCGAGCATGGTATCGAGGTACTCCCTTAAGTAGAGGTTTTCTTTTTCTGTTAGAGAGTACACTCTGCTGGTAGGTATACGAGCCCCCGGCTGCAAATCAATACCGCAGTCGTATACCCTGTGGGGTGGCAGAATGGTAGCTTGCTCTTTGTCAAAGACTGCACTGTACTCTTGATACTCTTGATACTCAGAAGGTAAGTCAGTGTCGGGTTGTTCTTCTGCATTGAGAGAGACTGACGTGATGGTTTTCTGCCTAGGAGATTCAGGGATAGAAACCATGTTACTGAGATTTTCAGTACTACTTTCGCGTATATGTTCACTGCACTCTTTTCTGAATATGATTTGGGTTTGCTGCCAATCTATTATGGAATTGTGTAAACGCAGCCAAGGGAGTCCCAACACCACAGGGAACTGAGGAGACTCAATTAAATCAAAGGTGAGAGTTTCCCAATGAGTAACAGCGACATACAATTCCAGAAGAATGGTGGAATGAGTGATTGGTCCAGATTTCAACGGACTACCGTCTATGGTATATACATCCTCGGTTAGTTTCTTTTGTATTTCAGGAATGCAATGGGCAGCCGCCCATTGTCGGTCCATAAAGTTTCCTGAGGCACCAGAATCTATCATGATAGGTTGTAATACAGAGTTGGTAAGCCAGGACAATTTCGAAGGGACAAAAAAGTGTCCATTATCTGTCAATAATGATGAGACCATATGACTTGAAGGACCCGATGGTGCGGTCTCCGTTACCCTCGGGTCAACTAGTTTTCCGACTTACGGAACTGTCTTGGTTTTACCGGACATTCCCTTAAAAAGTGCCCTGCCCTGCCACAATAAAGACACAGTCGGTTTTAACGTCTTCTTTGTTTTTCGGCTTCACTTAGGGGCCCTTTAATGCTGCCTATTTGCATAGGTTCAGGGTCCTCGAGTTTGATTTCAGGTTCAGGTTTTTTATCTCTGGTTCCTATTCTAGGATACTCATACCGGACCCGATCTCTACGCCTCTCTCTCAACCTATGGTCTAATTTTACCACCAGGTCTATTAGTTCAGGACACGAGGGAGGGGGGTCTACTACGTGAGCCAAGGCGTCTTTTAATTCGTCACGCAGACCTTTGTAAAAAAGCGCACTACGTTTCTCTGTAGGCCAATCTGCCTCTACCACTAGTCTATTAAAAGTGGATATGTATGAAATGAGGTCTTTGGACCCTTGCTTAAGGTTCAATAGTTCTGTGTCAGCAGCATGCGTGAATGTATGTTTATCGAACATCTTACGCAGTTCTCGCCTAAAGGCGTCGTAATCTAGTAACAGGGGATCATCTTTGTCAATTAAGGGGATGGTCCAATTCGCAGCTGAACCCCCCAAATAAGAAAGGACAAAGGCTACCTTAGCTTGATCATTTGGGAAACACGGGGCCTTACACAAGAAATGCAATTGACATTGCGTAAGAAAAGCGGCACATTTAGAGGGATCTCCATAAAAAGGCTCTGGGGGAGCTAAGGAAATGGTATGTGGTGTCCCTACTTGAACTACTTGTGTGTTAGCGATAGAACTAGCTCCATCCTCTCTATGGATGCGTAAAGCCTCTACTCTGTCTGTGAGGGTTTGGGTTTCTCTTTGGAGATTCCCCACCATATTGGCAACATCCTGAAGTGTGAGATCCATGGCACCCGGGAGACAAATCTATAAGGCTTCGCGTTCTGTCATGCAGGCACCTTATTGTCTCAGGAGTGTCCTAGAATCTCGATGCTAAGCTCCCTGCTTCACCCCTATCACCCTCGGGAGTCAGGATACAACACTAACACCCAAGAGGTGACCAGGGGGAAAACAGGGTAACAAAACAAGGATAGAGGGGGATGAAAACAGCTCTCCTCAATCTTCACCAAAGATAAGAGTCAGTTCAATCTTCTCTAGTCTGGTACTGCAGTAAGACAAACAAAGGTTAGTGAAAACAATCCCTCCCCACACTATTCCCCAATGAATGGTCAGTGATAACTTATGTACCTTCAGAATGCGGAGGAGATGCAGGTAGTAAGTGACTGGAATGACAGGAAATAACGGTGCTTGAGGGCGGAGTAAAAACCCTAGAACGCCTATTTTCTGTGGACAGGAAAACACTTTAAGTTATAACAAGACTTTATGGGACATAAATTGCAGCTTCTGCAAAGTGCTCACCTAGGATGTTCTGTAACCAGCTTTACACCGTAACGAAGTAACACCAGAGGGCAGTAGGTGAGTATGCCTTGTTCTATTCACAAGGTACACATAAATATTGTAGAAACCCCACAACGGTAAAGAAGGAATAAGGCGGTAAGCATACCATGCAAGCGGGGAGTGACTCGCTTACTTTGTTATAAGAATAAGAAAACAAGAAACGGGAACAAGAGGAGGAGCTTCGCGGGCATCCAAGATGGTCGCGTGAGCACAGAGCTCCCGAGACCCGCGCCGCCCTTCGCAAATATCCTGACTATATCCTGATTCTGAAGATGGGCTTTTGAAGGCGACCTTTGGCTGACCTCAATATTCTTTTCAAAATTGACGGACGCTTTTACATCGACTCGAACTTTTACGGCCTGCCCCGGGACGGGGCTGGGGGCTCTGCTGATCTTCAGGCCGAGGAGTAGTTGAACAACAACGGCCTGAGGAGTCTTCCCCAGGGCGGCCTCACTTCAACTTTCAGTTTCACTTTCCTACTCCGGGTTCTGCTTGACTGGCATTCTCTCAGATCTACCCCGGATCCGGCTTGATTTCGCTCTACTATTGAGTGCCCTCTTCCGTGAACGTCTGGCCTCCAGCCCTCTTGGCATTTTTGTTAATTTGGCACACTTTCGTATACTTTTGGCTTTATTGAGATCGGCCATTTTCACCAGGTCTCGAGGGCCCCTCCGGGGCGCTATTTCCAATATGGCCACCAGACCGGACACCGAAAAGGGCAAGACGAAAACGCCTCTCCGAGGGGGACAAACTCAAACCAATGTGATGGATCGCTACACCCATCCTAAGGGATCCCCCTGCGGTACTGGCCGTACTCCTGAAGACCCCATGATGGATCCTGCTGCGCCTACGGAGGTTTCGCTTCAGGACGTCATGAGCGCCATCACCAGTATGAAGGCCTCCATGGGACAACAGTATGAGGCCCTCGCCTCCAAGATTGATACGGTGGCTGTAGATGTCACGCTGATTAGAGTGGACCTGGCGAAGACCAATGAGAGGGTCAAGGCGTCGGATTTGAAGACCTCCAGCCTGACTACTGATGTCACTGACATACAGACAGAGATCGGCAACTTGCGTACTTCACATGACTTGATGGCCCGTCGGCTTGAGGATTCAGAAAATAGGGCCCGGCGCAATAATGTACGCATCGTAGGTGTTCCGGAAAATCCCGAGGACGCTGCCACCGACCTCTTGGTGGAAGACCTGGTCCTGAATCACCTCGCCCCTGCCGGACTCAGTAAATTCTTTGCGGTTAAACGGGCCCATCGATCTCCTGGCGGAAAGCTGAAGCCGGGTGCCCCCCCCTCGAGACCCATTATTGCCAAACTCTTCCACTTTCGGGATAGGGACGCTATCCTTCGAGCTTCTCGGGAGAGCGGCCCTGTGAAATTTGAAAACACCACTGTGAACTTCTATCCCGACTTTACCCCACTGGTTCAGCGGCAGAGAATGGGGTTTCAGGGAGTGAAGCGACGGCTGCGAGATTTGGACCTTAAGTATGCTATGTTGTTTCCAGCCAGACTTCGGATCGAATATGAGGAACGAATGTTTTTCTTCGATCGTCCGGACAATATCAGTGACTGGCTTTATTCCTTGCCGAACAGAGATAATCGAACTGAGCACCCCGGTGGCGCCGACGGTGGCTCGCCGGAGCAAGAGTGACATTGTGGTTCCCGACGTCTGAACTTTTCACCTGTTTGTCAGCTGAGTTTGGATAATTGTTCTTTCGTTCTATTTTAGGTTGGCCCGAGGGTGGCGGGGGTGTAAGGGGACTCTTCCTCCTCCTGGGTTCTTTGTGTAGATTAGTTTTCTGATTGGGCGACAGGCACACTGCAAGTTGGGGTGGCTTTTGAGTCGTACGCAGGGGTGCAGGGTGGGGGGTGTTGTAACGGGCTTGAGTTGGGGGTGGTGGGGGGGTGTTCGGGTGTTTGTTTTTGTTCACAAGGCATCGTATTGTTTTCTCGTCTATGTCGATCATTGGGTCCTATGGGGGGTGTGCTCTGTTTTATTCCTGGGGATGTGGGGTGGTGAGTTGAGACTGCTGTCCTGGAATGTCAATGGTTTGGGTGACAGGATAAAACGAGGGGTTGTGCTGCAGTTCCTCAGACGTCATTCCCCTGATATTGTTCTTTTGCAAGAAACGCATTTATTTGGTAACGCATGCCAGGCTATGAATAGACGTGGCTACCGACTGGTCGCTCACTCTGGATTCACTTCCGGCTCCAGAGGGGTGCGTATTCTAATCCGGTCCTCTCCCCCCCTTGAAATTGATGAGGTAATACTCGACGACAGGGGGCGCTATGCTGCGCTCACTGGTAGATGGGAGGGTAAGACACTTTCCATACTCACAATGTACGTCCCTACGGGCCTGCAGGCGTCGACCTTTATTGACTTAGGGCGGCTCTTACTGGGGCTTCCTGAGGGTCTTCTGATCCTGGGTGAGGACTTTAACTCCGTGGTCTCTGGCACTGTGGATCGCTACCCTCCTAGGGATTTAGCTAGGTCTCAACTGTGGCTGGCTGACCTGCTGGAGACCTTTGGCCTTATAGATAGTTGGAGGTTACTGCACCCTACGCAGCTACAATACACCTTTCATTCGGGGGCCCATGGTAGTCTCTCCAGGTTGGACTATTTCTTACTGCCAGCAGCGCAATCATCCTCCATTCGTCATCTTCCCAGGGGTATTTCTGATCACTCCCCCCTGTGGCTTTGTGTTGAGGCTGGAGTGGGTGGCGAGGGTAGAGTGGCCCCCATAAATCCATGGTATCTCCGCAATCCTAAAACCCGCTCTGAACTACTGAAATCTATTGACCATTACTTCGATGAAAATGAGGGGTCTGTTTCTTCTTCTATTTCACTGTGGGAGGCCTTCAAGACGGTCATCCGTGGACATTCTTTGTCTTTGATTGCTGCTTCCAAGAAGGCTAAATGTGAGGAACTTGTACGCCTCGAAACCGACATAACTGTGCTTGAGAGTGTTCTTGAAGGTGATGTTACTCGTTCTAAATTGCATTCCCTCAGCCTGAAACAAGCTGAATATAGAGCCCTTGTGACCGACGCGGCAAAAGCGATGAATAGAGACCAGCAGGGCAGGTTATATGATTTGGGCGACAAGGCTGGTAAACTGATTGCGTGGCTGGACAAGACAGAGAGAGTGAATCGTGTCGTCCCTGTGATTGAACGGCCTGATGGTGAGTGTGTCACTGACCCTGCTGGTATTGTTGAGTGCTTTGTTGACCATTTCCGAACTGTGTACGCCTCGGCCAGCGATAGGGACGAGGAGGATTCCCAATTGTTGTTGCGAGACATTGCACTGCCTCGCCTTTCTGATGATGATAGAGCCCTATTGGATGCGCCTTTTACGATAGATGAAGTCGCTGTTGCCATACGTTCCCTTCGTTCTGGCAAAGCAATGGGTCCCAATGGTTTGCCCATTATACTATATAAGCTGGGACCTGACAAAATGGTGTCCTACTTGAGGAGTATGTTTCTTGAGGCTTTCGATTCTGGTTCCCTCCCCGTTGATCAGCGACTAGCTACCATCGTTGTACTACACAAGGAGGGTAATCCGCGCGATCGCTGCTCCTCGTATAGGCCCATTTCATTACTCATTGCCGAACCTAAAATTCTGGCGAAATTGCTAGCTAACCGGTTGATTACGGTGATTAGCGACTTGATCCATCCGGATCAATCCGGCTTTATTCCACACCGGAATACCGCCCTTAATCTTCGGAGACTTCACGGAGTTCTCGCAAGAGCTGAGACTCTTACTGAGCCGGCCATTTTGGCCTCTTTGGACGCCACCATGGCTTTTGACACTATGGAATGGCCTTATCTGTGGGCGGCCCTTTCCAAATTTGGGTTTGGTCCGACATTCATAGCCTGGGTGAAGCTTCTTTATGAAAAGCCCCTCGCCCAGGTGGTTGTTAACTGGAAGGTCTCCGGTATTTTTACACTTGGGCGAGGCACTCGGCAAGGTTGCCCGCTGTCCCCGTTGCTTTTTGCCCTTGCTTTGGAGCCATTGGCGGAGTGGCTCCGTTGGGAGCCTTCAATGAAAGGCATTCGGTGGACTCCCGACTTTGAGGATCGACACTCGCTATACGCGGATGACATCCTCCTATACCTTACATCCCCTCAGAAATCCCTTAATGTGCTTTTTGATGTTCTGACCTCCTTTGGGAAGAACTCGGGTCTCATTATTAATTGGACCAAATCATGCGTCTACGTTTTGTCCGGTGATCTTCCTCCACTGCCTCGTAGATTCCCAATTCAAGTTGCTGACACTGGCTTTAAATACTTGGGGATTTATATTTCTCTTGATCCCGCAGTTTGCTATGAACGCAATTTACTACCCCCTCTTCACCGACTCAAGCTTGACGTTGCACGATGGCGTCGGTTGCCTTTGTCGCCACTGGGTGGCGCGGCTCTTTTCAAAATGATGTCGCTACCTAGATTTTTATATGCACTCCAACATTTTTTTGACTCCATTCCATCCGGTTATTTTCGTGAAGTGGAGCACCTGCAGAGGCTGCTGATCTGGGACGGGCGTGCGCGATTTGCTCTGTCTAAGCTCACGCTTCCGTGGTATGATGGGGCATTGCCCTCCCAGATATCAAGCGCTACTATTGGGCTTCTCAATTAAGTGCTGTTAACCACGCAACTTACGCTCCCGGTCCTACCCCGGCCTTTGAAATGGACAAACACCTCTTGCCCGGTGGGAATTTTAATAGAGCGCTATATTCTAAGGGGCTCCATAGGACATTGACCGGGCCCACAAAAATCGCTGTAAGAGTGTGGCACGATGCGAATGCGGCCTTGGGCTGGTGTGACAGGTTGACGCGCGCGACTCCATTGTATGCTTCCGAAGGTTTGGGCAATTTGTGGCGGACGAAAGGCTTTGATAAATGGGACATGATTGGTCTAAGCAAGGTGGGTGACCTCTGGTCTAAAGGAAATGTGAAGACCTTTGAGGTACTCAAGGCGGAATATGAGCTTGGAGACAGGGAATTCTTTAGATATGCTCAGGTACGTCATGCCCTGCTGTCAGTCTTTGCTGTGGGGACTGCTATTCCCGAATCCTCGCCTCTCGAGGACCGTATCCTGGACGGCTATGTACCTGATAGCACAATTTCATTGATCTATAAAAAACTGATCAACGCTAGAATTGACCTGCTTTTGCACCTCAGGGCTTTATGGATTACCGACGGCTTGGAATTGGACGATGAGGACTGGCAATCTGCATTGTCCTCGCCTAAAGAGGTTGCCATACCTGCCCGCCTTCGGTTCGTCCAACTTAAGATCCTTCATCGTGTGTATGTCACTGGTCCGAGTCTGGTTCGAATGGGCTATTCTTTGGACGGGCTGTGTAAGTGTGGCTGCGGCGTGATTGGCACCTTCCTTCACCTTTTGTGGGAATGTCCCGAGGTGGTTGATTTCTGGTCCCGAGTGCGTGCGATTATGGAGAGGGTCACGGGGGTTCCGCTTCTACCAGAGGCCCGGCGTTGTCTCTTGAATGTGTGGGAACCGAACGATTATAATGCTGCTCAGATCTGCTGGGCGACCCTCGGCAACATGATTGCTAAGAGGGATATTGCACAGCTATGGGGCTCCCACAGGCCACCCACTGTATTGGCGAGGAAGGAGAACATGGACTGGTGCATGTTTAGGGAAAAGACTGTATTTGTCTCGGGGCAGACCCAGAAAGTGGAACAGAATCTTGTCACAGTGGAATGCATATCGTGGAAATATATGTACTCCCCCACAAGATTTTACCCCTGATGTTCCCTTGTCCCCCTATTTGGCATTCCCAGTGTTTTGTATCGACTGTATGTATTGCACTGTTTCCTCGCTTCCCCCCCTCCCACTCATAGTCACTGCTTTTAACCATACTGTGCATACTGTACTGTTCGGCGCTACTCCCGCATGGACTCAGGATCACCACTACTGTAATTTTGCCTTGTGAACTATGTTTTGTTGTTTGTTGTATATTTCAATAAAATAAAAAATAAAAAAGAAATGGGAACAAAAGACAGCACACAAGAAGCAAAACCGCTTCTTGTACTCACACGACGGAAAAGCAGGAAACGCAGGATTCTAAGAAACACGGGCTCCAAACACTAACTCCTCGGACGCCCGTCACCGTGACCCGGAACGAGATCCAACAAGCTGGCTAAACGCGAAGCGTTTCCTGTGCGTCTTGGGCGGGATTAAATAACACAAACAGGCTATTGCGCATGCGCTACTCCTTGCGCATGCGTTCACCGCCTACCATCCACAATTTGCCAACCATTTCCAACCACGAGTTGAAGTGCGACGGATGAGGTTGGGAAAAATAATCGGCAGTGGGCGTAAACAAGACATGATTATGAAAGGTAATCGGGCATGTCGGTCAACTGGGCATCGGATCGTCGGTGAGCACAGACACAGGCATGACACCTTCCCAGTGGACCCTGAAGAACCCCCATGGAAGATGGAAGGTTGGAGAGTCACCACACCCATGGATACCCAGGAACCAGGATACCTACTGCAGGGAAGCCGGGTGCAAAGGTGTGAAGTGATGTCGGAAATCACAGTGGACAACAATGTAGGACATCAGTAAAGATGACGCTGGCAAAGTAGGTGAAAGAGTCTGGTGGAATCCAAAGGTGGATTCAAGGAGAGAATAACATGCAAGCAGAAAGGACAGAGTCTATGCCACTCAGGAGGCACGAAGACGAATGCCCATCGATGTCGATAGATGCAGGAGAGTTGACTGTGCCCTTGAAGTTGCAGCTGTGCAGACTAGGTGACACTGAAGATGAACAGGAGCCGGTTACAAGCTGTTCTACGTTGGGTGTCGAGAGCCAGTAGGTCAGTGTCCGCCGGGGGCACCAACAAGCCTTGGCAATGGCAACAGGTGCAGTATTCAAAAAAGGTGCAATGTCGGGATCAGCAAGGTCCAAGTGACTCACCACGATCAGGTGAATCAGAGCAGGGCCAAGCAAGCAGGTGAGCCCACTGGAGCCAAAGAAAACCCTTGAGAGGACTCTCAGGCCAGAGACACATTAGTCGCAAGTGGACCTTGAACAGCTTGCCAGGGATGAAGTACCACGATACAGAGGATATGGTGTGGACAAAGATTTTTGCTGCAGGAGATGCTTAAGACTGGAGCTTCTTGGAGCCCGAAGATCTCTGGAGGGGAGAGTCAACAAGCCTTGGCAACGGCAAGTCGACGGGAAGCACAGGGGTTCTGCTCCACTAGTACAGACGAGGGATACAGGCTTTAAACTTGCTGTGAAGAAAGTTCATGCCTCATAGGAGTTGCAGAACCTTCACCTGTGTTGCTAAACCTTTCGGAGACCTTGGGCGCCCAGAATCAGCAGACCCGTCAGCTGCCTTGCAGTGCCTGCAGATGCAGGGGAGTGACTCATTTACTCCAAGGGAGATTCCTTCGGGTGTTGTGGATGTCCACAGATCCTGTATGGAGCACGGCCACATACGTTGCAGAAGACTTGCAGAACGACGAGAAAAGGAGCAGCAGGAGTCTTCCCAGTTTCAGTCTTGGTTGCCAACACAAAGTCCAGAGTGCAAAGAAAGTCAAAGATGAAGTGAAGTTGGATCTGAATCTTGTCCCACGATGAATCTAGTGACCCATCCACAGGTAAGCACTTAAGTACCCTATGGAGAGGGTTGGGAAGATTCTGGTGTCCCTCCCAGAGAAGGGTCTGGACAGTGGGGAAGATACTCCCATATCGTTTGTCCAGTTTCACGCCAGAGCGGGAGCCAACCGCTCCCTGAGCTGGTTTGAACTGGAGTATGCAAGGAGGGCACCAAATGTGCCCTTCAAGCAGTCTCAGTGGCGCTGGAAAGCGCCCCCACCCTGTCCCAATACACTAAATCCTGTCTGGGAGGTAGTTACAGCTCCTTGTGACAGGAAACCTATTGTTCTGCCTTCCCCTGCCTGAGACTGCTCAGCAGCAGGGGGCAGGAGCCATAGCTTGCTTTCCGGGTCTAGAAGACTGGTACCAGGAGCACTGAGGGCCTTTACGGTGCATGGAATCATACCCCTAACTCAGTTTACGGTGTATGATTCCAACATGTTTGATACCAAACACAACAGGGTTCGTTACAGTTAGTTCAATCAATCAATCAATCATAGCACTTGTAAAACACACTACTTACCCATGAGGGTCTCAAGGCGCTGGGAGGAATGCTGCTACTGCTCAAAAAGCTAGGTCTTGAGGAGTTTTCAGAAGGTCAGCAGGTCTTGGGTCTGCCGAAGGTGGATGGGGAGGGTGTTCCAGGTCTTGGCGGCGAGGTGGGAAAACGATCTGCAGCTGGAGGTCGCTCTTTGGGTGTGGGGGACTGTGGCGAGGTTGAGGTCGGCGGAGCGGTGGGAGTGTAGAAGCGGAGTCGTCTGTTTAGGTACGCTGTTCCAGTGTTGTGGAGTGCCTTGTGTGCGTGGGTGAGGAGCTTGAAAGTTATCCTCTTGTTGACGGGGAGCCAGTGCAGGTCTCTCAGGTGGGGTGTGATGTGGCTGCGGCGAGGGATGTCGAGGTCCAGGCATGCAGAGGCGTTCTGGATGCATTAAAGTCTTTTCAGGAGTTTGGCCGAGGCTCCTGCGTAGAGGGCGTTTCTGTAGTCCAACCTGCTGCTGACGAGGGCCTGGGTGACCGTTCATCTCGATCGTGGGTATCCACTTGTAGATCTTGCTGAGCATGCAGAGGGTGTTGAAGCAGGAGGAGGAGACGGTGTTGACCTGCTTTGTCATGGAGAGTTTGGAATCGAGGATGACCCCTAGGTTGCATGCGTGGTCGGTGGGTGTAGGTGCTGTTCCTAGTGCGGTCGGCCACCAGGAGTCGTCCCAGGCCGAAGGGGTGGATCCGAGGATGAGTACCTCTGTCTTGTCAGAGTTCAACTTTAGTCGGCTGTTCCTCATTCGTTCGGCGACGGCCTTCATTCCTTCGTGGAGGTTGGTTTTGGCAGTGTGGGGGTCCTTGGTGAGGGAGAGGATCAGCTGGGTGTCATCGGCGTAAGAAATGATGTTGAGGTTGTGCTGTCGGGCGACGTGGGCGAGTGGTGCCATGTAGATGTTAAACAGTGTTGGGCTGAGGGATGAGCCCTGGGGTACGCCGCAGATGATCTCGGTGGCTTTGGAGCGGAAGGGGGGGGAGGTGGAAGCTCTGTGTTCTCCCGGAGAGGAAGGAGGTGGTCAAGTCCAAGGCCTTCTCTTGGATCCTGGCGTCGTGGAGGCGTGTGCGTAGTGTGCGGTGGCAGACCGTGTCGAAGGCGGCTGCAGGTCCAGGAGGATGAGGGCTGCGGTTTCTCTGTTGTCTAGCAGGGTCCTGATGTCATCGGTGGCGGCGATGAGGGCGGTTTTGGTGCTTTGGTTGCTGCGGAACCCGGACTGGGACAGGTCCCGGATGCTCTTCTCCTCGAGATAGCGGGTCAGTTGTTTGCTGACGGTCTTCTCGATGACCTTCGCCGGGAACGGGAGCAGGGAGATGGGCCGGAAGTTCTTGAGGTCCTTGGGGTCCGCCTTGGGTTTCTTGAGTAAGGCGTTGATCTCGGCGTGCTTCCAGCTCTCCGGGAAGGTCACTGTCTACAAAGGAAATGTTGATGGCTTTTCAGAGATGGGATGCGATGGCAGTGCAGGCTTTGTTGAAGATGTGTTGTGGGCATGAGTCTGACAGAGATCCGGAGTGAATGGTGTTCATGATCTTGATGGTGTAGTCGTCTTTTGTGTTGGTCCATGAGAGCAGGCGGTTGGTGCAAGTGGTAGTCGTGGAGGCGGTGGTCTCATTGGTTGTTGGGCGATCGTGGCGTTGAAGCTGTCGCGGATGTCTGCGATCTTGCGATGGAAGAAGGTGGCAAGCAAGTCGCACAGGTCTTGCGAGGGTGGGATGTCGTTGGTGTTGGAGCTGGGGTTGGAGAGTTCCTTCACGATGTTGAAGAGCTCTTTGCTGTTGTGTGCGTTGTTGTATAGGCGGTCTTTGAAGGAGGCCCTTTTGGCGGCTCTGATGAGGTGATGGTGTCTGCGGGTGGTGTTCTTGTGGGCTGCGTAGCTGTCCGGTGTTCGTTCATGGTGCCAGCTCTCTAGCTTTCGGCAGGTGTGCTTGGAGGCCTGGATGTCTTCAGTGAACCAGCTGGCTTTTTTGTAGTGTGGTTGTTGGGGGGTTTCTTGACCGGGGTGAGGGTGTTAGCGCAGTCGTTAATCCACTGTCTGAGATTGCGGGCTGCGGTGTCGGGATAGGTCGGGTTGGCGGGGGGGCTTTGGGCGAGGGTGGTGGTTAGCTGGTCTTCGGTGCCTTTGCTCCAGCAGGGTCAATGGACCGGTTCGGTGCGGTGGTACGTGGTGGGTTTCCGGAAGGTGAAGTGGATGCAGCGATGGTCGGTCCAGTAGAGTTCGGCAGTGTGGTTGAAGGAGACGTGGGGGCATGCGGAGAAGATGGGGTCAAGCGTGTGGCCGGCGGAGTGGGTGGGTATTGTGACGAGTTGTCTGAGTCCGAGGTTGGCGTGGTTGTCGATCAGGGTGGTGGAGTTGGTGTCGTTGTTGTTCTCGAGGGGGAAGTTGAGGACCCCGAGGAGGATGTAGTCCGTGGAGGCTAGGGCGTGTTTGCTGATGAAGTCGGCGATGGAGTCGCTGAACTGTGGTCGGGGTCCGGGGGCGTCTGTAGACAAGGGTTCCTCTGAGGGTGGTGTTGGGGTCGGTGTGGATCTGGAAAATCAGGTGTTCGGCGATGCTGAGGGTGTCGTCGGTGTTGGTCGAGACTCTGAGAGTGTTCCTGTGGACGATGGCTTTCCCTCGTCCTACTCCATTGGTGCGATCCCTACGGGTGATCTTGTAGCCTTCCGGGATGGCTATGGTGATGTCGGGTGCCGAGGAGGGGTTCAGCCAGGGACGACTTATAGATTTTAAGTGCAATGATCTCAAATACAGGTAAACCTATATCTGTCGTAAGTGGTGCTAGTGCCAGCTTACAGAGGCTACAATGGCAGGCCTGTAGTCACAATTTGAGTGGTCACTCATGGGTGGCATAATACATGCTTCAACCCATAGGAGACCCTGGTATGTCTATGCTCTGGGTACCTTAGTACCATATACTAGGGACTAACAAGGGTGCTTCAGTAGCCAATCTGGGGGGTACCTAGGTACTCCCCATGTCCAATTTAGAGAGGAATCACAGAGACTAGGGTCCTAATTAGCGGTGTCCCAGTCAGACTAGTCAGAAAAATATAATGACACCAGGTAAAGGTGGTGTGACCATGAAAGTAGATCCTACTTTCCTACAGTGCTATAGAGCGATGAGGTGAATTGTCGGTGAGTGGCAGTGAGTAAATTCATGGAGAAGGAGGAAATGGGGGAGGGGCATAAAAAAAAACTGTTGCACCGTGTGCCACCAGTGTTAGGGCCCGTCCTGGCTGGGAGTGTTTCCCCCAAACACCCTCCATGTTTTTGTTATTCCTGGGATATTGTGATTTTTCCTTTGTTTCCTAGTAGAATAAGTTCGATCTAGAATAAGTTTCATTTTTTTTTGGGGCACTATTAGTGAATAACTTATTTCGCAATGAATATACATTAATTCTCTGGTGCATTACAGGCAATGGTAATATTTCCTGATAAAATTGGTTCCGAAGAAGATTCTCTGGTGCTGGTGAAGAGGCTTTTTGCCATTTCTATTTCCTGTATAACATATCTACGAGGTCTCTTTCCGGAGAGCTCCTATGGAACACGGCATCTCGAGGGTAAGAATACTACAATATTTAGATCTACCAATCAGGTGCCTAACCAATTGAAAATGAAAGTGTTACTTTCCCGTATGGAATCTTGTATAGAGCCACATGCCTTAGCATGCCTTCTGTGGTATTACTTTCCCTTTATCAATCGTCATAGTAACATCTCTGGGCCGATTTTTAAATCACATTTTCTGTGAATATTGTATGAACTTTAAAAATCTGTACGTTTTTGTTACTTTCTTACAGTCAACTGAGCTATTCATCTGTGATTTATTTTCTTACTATTGAGAGCTTTGCATTGTTTTTAGATGCTGGTCTGTGTTTTTCTTGATAACTATTCTAATATTCTGAGCATTTTATTTAAATGTTTAAAACATTTTGAGATTTTTTAATTCTACGTTACCACTTAAAGTTGCGGATGTTGCTAGGGTGTGCACTGTGCAATATAAATATGTAAAGAAATGTTAATATAATTGGTGTTCAAGCCCAGATCCATCAGTTTCAGGCTGAAACAAGCATTGGCAAAGCCAATCGGTCTAGTCTTTCTTTGCCAATTGGCTTTGCCAGTATTTTTGGCCAATGTTGTGCAGCATCTGAAAGAACAAACTGCAGGTGCGGGGGTCCTCTTAAAAGATTTTTTTTAAAAACAAGGAGAGCACAAAGGTGGAGCTTGGGTTGGTACAACACGGAAAACGTGGGGTGGGGGGTGTGAGTTGGAAGCAGCGTATGCGGGAAAGAGCAAGAAAACACAAGCTCCTATAGAGTGGTGGAAGCAAAAGAAACAAGCATTAAAAATGCAATAGGTCTCGCCTTTCATTAAGTTAAAGCCATTTGCTATGCTATACAATACCATTAGCAAAGCAAATGGCTTTAACTTTAAAAAAAGGCGAGACTTATTGCATTTTCAATGCTTGTTTTTGGTTTTCTGTTAAGTACTCTTATCTCAGTGCATGTTAGTTCTAGTGGTCTCCCTTCTGTATTTCCCTTCCCCTAAACTGTTGGTCCTTGTTGCATGTGAGCTTCTCCCACCCCCTCCATGTAACACTCACCCTTGTGTACTCCTCCCCAACGTTGATTTGTTTCCTGTGTGTGTATCCTCCCCACCCTGCCCTCTGTTTTGCTTTCCCCCACCTGTGCCCTTCTCTTTCGCACCGCCCATTGCTTCTCCTCCTCATCCCTATACAACACCCCCCGCTCCCCCCCATTGCCTGCTCACTGATGTGCTGCTCCATTCCCCTCTTCAGGTTGCTCTCTCACCCGTTGCTTCTCCTCCCATGCATGACATGGGGTTCAGTCAGACTGAACCCCATGTCATGACAACACTTCCCACGCCATTTCACGATGGGTGTCTGCTTACATATCTGCATCAGACTTATAAAGGTGAGAACATTTCAGCGTGGGCCAGAAAGTTAGCAGTGTCTACCTCTGACGTGGGTGCTTTCCTTCAGCCTTCACAAACTGTGTCTTGTTTGTAAAGACAATTTTAGTATTAGCTGAGTCAGCATTCATTTTTGAGCAATGACATGGGATGACCATTGGTATACAGTGTCATGGGTCAGTCATTGACACTGCCTTATAATTGGCAAGCTATTGAAACGGTCACCCACTAGCAAGTGGTTACACAACACTGCATAGGAAGAGTAGTGGTGGTGGACTGCTTCTAGTGAGCAGCCATGGAGTGAGACTGTCTGGCACTGGTGAGCAGGCATGGAGTGGGACTCCTGTCGCTAGTGATCATCCATGGGAGTAATAGTGTCACTCATAAAGGCGGTGAACTGTTGCTAGCTAGCAACAGCAAAGCTGAAGTTGGTACTGTCGTTGGTGAGAATCGAAGAGGAGGAGTCAGCAGTTGCAAAGTTGTAGCAGGGCTGTTGGTGAGTTGCAGGCAGGTTGCCATTGGCAGACAGGGGCAGAGAACTTCTTTTAGTGAGCAGTGATGGGGACAGCCATTGGCAGGCAGTGGCAGTCTGGTTACTTTTGGCGAGTAGTGTTGCTGGAGCAGATAGCAAGCAGTTACAGGGGACTGTCGCTGAGGAGAAGAGACAGTGCCTTTGGTTGGTAAACTGTAGAAGACAGATGGTGTCTGGTAGTAGGTGGCAGTGGACACAGTTGATGAGCAGTGGTGGTAGGACTGTGACTTGAGAGGAGTATGGGTTTATGGTTGAAGGCAGTAACAAGACTACTCTTGTATCACGCCATATAGAAAGACTGTTCCTGGGTTTCTTTGCCTGAGTCTTCATAGTCCTGGATATGGTGGTATTTCAAACTGTTGGTTAGCATGGATGGACTTTTCAGGAATCTTGTAGGTCTGACTTAAATGATACGTATAATAAACTTGTAGGGGATTTTAGAAAGCTGTCTTCATTCATTAGTCTATTGTCATTCACACTTGTATTCTGCCCACTTCGACATACAGCATGGGGCAAGGTCACCACTTAAGTCATTGGCTAAATTCACTGTCAGTATTAGAATGTTATCCTTTTACCAGGAGCACATCCGCACACAGTCGTTCCCTTGTGTAGCGCAAACTGTTATAGCATTGTGTGACTTTTGAGACCAAAATAACTTTTTACCATTTTTCTTTCCGAATCGATTGATGATGGCACAGCAGCTTCCTCAACAATAAAGGTTTGCAAAAACCATGATCAAATAAACCATAATTAACCAATTCAAAAGGCTGGCAGCCATCGCTAGACATATTGGCTATGCCAATGCTCAGTGCTTTTTTTTTTTTTTTGGCTTCTCGATCCCTGATGGGGCTGCTGTTTTTGAGATGCAGTAATGTTTGTTCATCGCCTATGATATTTCCTGAGACTATATAACGGAGGTCGCGAGACGAAGGGAGAGTTGCAGCATTCACAGCTGTTCTGGCCGTGCCTTTTTTTGTCTCTAAACGCAGTTCTTAAAATAATAGTATGCCAAAACTCAGCCATAGTCTTAGGGCCCAATTCACAGAATGAACTTAAGACAAAATCCTAAACTTACTACAATTTTGGTATCACAGAATGCACTTACTACTTTTGGCATTTACTGAATGAACTTTCTACTTTTGGTATTCTCAGAATGAACTTACTACTTTTGGTATTCACAGAATGAACTTACTACTTTTGGTATTCACAGAATAGACTTACGACTACTAACTTTACGTCCGCTCCCTGGCCGGAATTTCTGCTTCCGGGCCAGAATCTACGGCTCTGCGGCAGAAATTCCGAATCCGGCCTGGAATTTCCATCTCTGCTCCGGAATTTCCGATTCCGGACCGGAAGATATGATCTGTGGCCGTTGATCATTTTAGCTTAGGGTAAACAACTGTCCAAGTACCTACCATCCCCCACCATGAATCAGCTGACACACTCCAGCCAATCCTAGCCCTGCAGCATTTATAAATGCAGAGCAGACACAAACAAACTCTTTCAACATGTCACTGAATGTGTTTGTTGCACTGCCCCTTGCCATGCGGCAAAACTACTTGAGGAGGAGGAGAGCAGAGAGGATCTTCAGACAGAGGATCAACCTTTATGGAATGGCCGACCAAGATGTAAGGGCCAGGTATCGTTTCCCTTCAGAAGTCTTCTTGGATATGATATGTGAGTGGGAGCAGGAACTTGACTCTGTGACCTGCTGCTCGCATGCAATACCAGCATATCTCAAGTTCCTTACTGCTCTCCATTTCTTTGCCACTGTGTCTTTCCAAAGGGTCTCCGGTGACCATGTGGGCATTTCCCAGGCAAGCCAGTCACGGTGCCAGCATCAGGTACTGAGATGCATCACTGCTGGAGCCCACAACCACATACAAATGCCACATACACTGGCCATGAGACAAAGGGCAGCAAGAGGTTTCTATCTCCTTGCACAATTCCCACGTGTGCTGGGTGCAATTGATTGTACCCATGTGGCCCTTCAGCCACCCCACCGCATTGCACACATCTTCTCCAACAGACACCAATGGTATTTCATCAATGTGCAAGCTGTCTGTGATGCCAGTGCTAGGTTCATTAATGTGCATGCAGTGTTCCCAGGCAGTACCCATGACAGCTTCATATTCCGCATGTCACCTCTTGCCCGGCAGATGGCTGCGGGAGAATTTGGCAACATGTGGCTACTGGGTAAGTACCAAGCACTAAAAATGTGAGATATGTGTCACTGAAATGTCTGAATGCCCCCCAATATTAATCATTGTACAATAAGAATCATGGTCCAACAGACACTGCATGTACTAAAGTATAGATCATGTCCTGTGCAAATCAAAAAGGGTAATGTAACCAACTGCCCTTTCCTCCCTACTCAGGCGACGCTGGGTATGCACTCTCTCAACATCTCCTCACCCCTTACAGGTGTGCAAACACTGTACCTCATCGTAGGTACAATAGGGCACACATACGGACTCGAGCCATCATATAGCGTGCGTGATGATGTCATGGGTGAATCAGGGACCTGGGGGCAGATTTACAATAACTGGTGCATCGCTGCATATCAGCAGGGATGCGCCAGTTCTCTTCCAGGGGATACTCATTAATAGTCATAAGCACTGAATTATCTCCGCCCATGAGCGGGAACCCGGAACACATAACAATATACATATATATGTGTAAATATATCAAAAAGTACATAGTACTAAACTAATTATACACATATACATGTATAATAACCATAATATGCAGCCTAACATATATACATAGGCTAATAAAGCCAACATTACACACGTTCTGAAGCATGAAAATATGCTGTATATAATGCAATAAACAGGCATGAGCCCAAAATGCATTTCATAACCATGAAAAACTTTTATTTTCATCAAAGAACCTGTTGTAAACAGTTATTAGCCTAAAAGGCTGCATATGAAAAATTGTCTGTGTACAGAAAATCAGACTGGCACCCTGCCTTTAAGGCCCCAGAGAATCTGCACACTTTGCCTTTAAGGCCTCTAGGAGAACTCTGTTCCCATCATGCACCACAGGTGATAGTTAGGTAAGTTCTTTTTTCCGGCTTGTTCTGTGAGGAACCTGGAACTTGAGCTCTGCTCATTTGTAGTATTTTTCTGTCAGAAGTTGCTTTTATCTTACCTTTTTTTGACAAAATATTATTTTGGTGGTGTTTTATATCTTGTTCTGACTAACTGTTGGTGATTTTTTAGTCAGAATGCCACCTTTATTTTACAAATGTCCTTCCTGTGGGAAGAAGATGTCAAAAACGGATCCACACTCTGTTTGTGTGGTGTGTCTTCCAGCTTCTCATAAGATGGAAGATTGTTATCACTGCCTCAACCTTTCTAGTAGAACTTTAAGAGAAAGGGAGAGAATGAGGTTGCTGGGCCTTCTGGAGAGAGAAAACCGTGGTGAGAAGAGCTCCAAGGGCTTATTATCATCTGCTAAGCCATCTTCTTATCCTAAACGTCGAAGATCAGCGTCTCCAGAAGGTAGAACTAAGAAAAATCGACTCCAGGGAGCGTCGCCGTCAAAAAAGGTGCGGTCGACGTCGAGATTCAGATCGCCGTCAGCATTGTTGACGTCGAAGAGGGCTCCGTCGACGTCGAGAACTTCGCCGGTGAGGCAAGGTTCAGCGTCTAGACAGTCGCCGTCGAAATCCTTCTCGACGTCGAGACATCTGGTGTCGATTGCTGTAAAGACGACGTCGGGGGCGCCACGTTCGACGTCGAAGACTCGTGAGAAGTCGACGTCGAGGGAAGAGAGGCGTCCGACGTCGAAGGATGGTGTGTCGGTATCGAAGGAAGGTGTGTCGGCGTCGAAGGAAGGTGTGTCGACGTCGAAGGATGGTGTGTCGACGTCGAGGAAAGTGTCGACGTCGAAGGATAGACCGAGGTCGAGAGAGAGACTTACGACGTCGTCGAAGAAGAGGTCGACGTCGAGAGAAAGGACGGCGTCGAAGGATTCGACGTCGAGACCTAAAAAGAGAAGATCAAGGTCTCCATCGCGACATAAGTCGATGTCGAAGTTTGTTTCGGGCTCGAAGCATGGAGTGTCTAGGTCTCCCCCACCTGAACACGGGTCGGCGTTGAGACTATCAAGACCGGCCTCTCGGACTTCAATTAGGTCTTTGTCGAGGTCAGACATCAGTCCAGAACATATGTCTTTTCCGCGAGACCAGCAAGACGACAGGTCTGCGGTGGGGCAAGAGATAGTGCACCAGGACTCGTCTGTGGTGGCTCATTCGGGCTCAACCTCAGGGCAGGTGTCGGATGACAGACAATTGGTGCCCAGACAACAGACTCCATCTGGCTCATTGGTTTCTGAGCACAGTGTAGTTTCCAGAGCCTCCAAGTCTTCAACTGGACTGAATATTGTGCAGGTGTCACCTGAGGCTTCACCTGAGCGTGTAGGGCGGCCTATTAACTTGTCACCGAGGTGGCTGGAAAGCCTGAGACATTGGAAGATGCGTCTAGATGCAGGACTGATGGGGATGAGGGCTCCGGTCCCTCAGACGGAGCTGCATAGAAGATCACGCTCGAGGTCCTTAGTGAGAGAGAAATCACGTTCAAGGGAGCGATCGGCAACTCCTCAGAGGCGGAGTAGAACTCCTTCACCATCTTCTACGTCATCTAAGTCTTCTTTAAGATCTTCATATTGAGACTATTCTCCCACAATTTCATCTACTCCTCCGTCCAGAGTGTCTCCAGTGGATGATTTGGGCACATTTAATGATGTGTTGTGTCGTGGGGCGAATAAGTTCAAGATCAAGATGGCAGTTCCTCAAATAGCAACGTCAGTCATCTTTGAAACCCTGCATCACAAGACGACTGGTAGGCCTCTTCTGCCGTTAGTGCCCGGGTTGATAGAACCAGCAATGAGAACATTCTTAACTCCGGCCGCGGTGGGTTCTGGTCCTTCTAGGATTGCTAAGAAGTACAGGGCTCCAGCAGAAGATCCTTTATTTTTGCGTTCTGACCCTCCTCCAGATTCACTTATTGTGGCGGCAGTCAGAAAAGCACATTCTGCAGCATCTACCTCTTCTGCTCCACCTGAAAAGGATAGTAAGAGTATGGATTCCTTGGGGAGAAGAATGTGCAACACCTCAGGTTCGGTCATGAGAGTGGCCAGTGCGTCAGCCTTATTGGGCCGCTATGATCATCTGCTCTGGGACTCAGTGGCTCGTTTTGCAGATAAACTTCCTAAGGAGGATCAGAAAGACTTCCTGGAAATAGTGGAAGAACGAGGATTGGTGGCTAACCAGAGTATAAGTGCGGCTGCTGATGCGGCGGATCTGTCAGCTCATGGCTATGCACATGGTGTTTGTGCTAGACGTACGGCTTGGCTTCGCCTTACGGGACTAAAGCCAGAGGCTCAGAGGAAAATGGTAAATTTACCTTTTAATGGTTCGACTCTGTTTGGATCTCACGCTGACGACGAAATGTCTAAAATGAAAGTGGAGTTGGACACTCTGAAGGCCGTCGGTCTTGAAAAGAAAAAAGAATTTAGACGCCGGGGTAATTTTCGTCCCTTTGACAAAAGATCTTTTCAGCAGAGGGGCCAACAGACGAATTGGTCCTCGCAAAATCAAGGCCAGAATCAACAGAGGTCGCAATACCAACAGCGACAACCTGGACGAGGCAGAGGCAATGGAAACAGGCAGCAATCCTCTGCTACCAAGCAGCCTCAAAAACAATGAACGGATGCTTCCTCCACAACCGTGTGCCACTCCGGTTGGAGGAAGTATTGTGTGGTATCTGGACGAGTGGAAGCAAATCACAAAGGACAGATGGATGCTGAGTATCATTCAGAGCGGGTACCTTTTGAGATTCAAGAAGCCACCGCCTGTCATGCGTCCTCTAAAGATGGTTCAGTGGAATATAAAGCGCTTGCAACAGGAAGCAAATGTCCTTCTGAAGAAGAACGCCATAGAACCAGTACCATCTCATCAGAGATGTCAAGGCCTGTACTCTTGATTTTTTTCTCATACAGAAAAAAGGTCCAGCTACGGAGTTCAGACCCATTCTGGATCTGAGACGATTGAACAAATTCATTCGGAAGGAGAAATTTCGAATGCTGGCTCTACATCAGATCTTCCCTCAATTACACCAAGGGGATTGGATGTGCTCCATCGATCTGAAAGATGCTTACTTTCATATTCCGGTATCCAGAAAACATCGCAAGTTCCTCAGGTTCCAAGTAGGGGCTCATCATTACCAGTACTCCCTTTTGGCCTGAGATCAGCTCCCAGAACATTTTCAAAATGTATGGCGGTAGTTGCGGCTTGTCTTCGAAAGAGACGGATTTTCATATATCCGTACTTAGACGACTGGCTTCTGAAGAGTTCATCCCCATCGCTACTAGAAGAGCATCTAGCGATATGCCTCCAACTCATGTGCAAGTTGGGTCTGCAAGTCAACTACAAGAAGTCCATAATGAATCCCACCCAGAAGATCCACTACCTGGGTGCACAACTGGACACAGAAAAAGAAAACGTGTGTCCTTCGGAGGAGAGATGGTCATCTATCAAGGCGAAGTGCGTGCTTCTCCTCCAGTATGCACGTCCGACAGTTCGGCAAGAATCCTCTCTCCTGGGGTCCATGGCATCGTGCATATTCATCGTGCCAAACGCACGTTTGCAGATGCGTCCTCTGCAGCAGTGTCTGGAAGATCAGTGGAAACCGAGGACGGGATGCTGGGAGGATCGAATTCATCTCCAACAGTCGGCAAGAGATTCCATTCGGTGGTTGATGAAGAAGGCACACTTAATGAAGGGAGTTCCTTTTCATCAGGACCCACCAACGCAGACTCTAATCACAGATGCCTCTCTCCTAGGTTGGGGGCCACATATGGGCCCTCTACAGGTACAAGGGCTATGGTCAGACTTCGAGAAAGGATATCACATCAATCTACTCGAACTCAGAGCGGTCCATCTTGCTCTCAAGTCCCTGGCTCCATCTCTACAGACTCGGTCCCTCCTGGTGCAAGCAGACAATACAACTACCATGTATTACTTAAACAAGCAGGGGGGTACCAGATCCAGGACTCAGTCCATAGAAGCCCAGACCATCTGGCATTGGTTACTTGCACGAGACCTGTCCATAACAGCTGTTCACCTACCAGGGAGTCTCAACTCACAGGCGGACGGCCTCAGCAGAGACTTGGTCGAAGCGCACGACTGGGTTCTCAATGAAGACGTCGCGCACAGCATTTTCCAGGCTTGGGGAACACCAGACATCGATCTGTTCGCAGACGCGGCAAACACAAAATGCCCCGTCTTCGCGTCCAGGTTCTCCCAGAAAGGGTCTCAAGGGAATGCCCTTTTGATAGACTGGTGTCAAAATTTGCTGTACGCCTTTCCACCGACACCGTTGATACCAGCAGTGATCAACCGGATGTACAAGACCAACTCCAGAATGATACTGATTTGCCCGGAGTGGCCACGCCAGTGGTGGTTTCCAGATCTCCTTCAGTTGTCAATCAGGCCACACAGGAGATTGCCTTGTCGCCCGGATCTTCTGTCCAAACAGGAGGGGCGAGTGTTTCACCCCAATCTGCCCTCCCTGCGCTTGGCAGCATGGCTCCTGAAGTCATCCAGTACGGGAATTTACAGCTGAATTCGGAGTGTATGAACATTCTTAAGTAGGCAAAGCGGCCTTCTACAAGACAATCCTACGGATTTAAGTGGAAACGCTTTTACCTTTGGTGTCAGAGTAAGGGTCTTGACCCTATTCATGGTCAAGAACAGGTGATCTTGCCTTATCTTCTTTACCTTGCTGAGTCTGGTTTGCAGTTTAGTTCTATTAAAGTCCATCTTGCTGCAATAACTGCTTATAGAAAATCGCCAACACAGATATTGTTTTTTCGGATGCCTGTGGTGAAGGATTTTCTAGAGGGGTTAAGGAAGGTGTTTCCTCCAGTCAGGTCTCCTTCTCCACCTAGGGCGCTTAATGTGGTGGTGACTAAGTTGATGGGTCCACCATTTGAGCCCATACATAAAGCGTCTTTGCAACACTTATCTTGGAAAGTAGCATTCCTGGTGGCCATCACTTCTGCTCGTAGAGTGAGCGAAATTCAGGCTCTGTGTTGCAAGGAACCGTACACAGTTTTTCATGGAAACAGAGTGGTGCTTAGGACTCATCCTGCTTTTCTACCAAAGGTGGTGTCGGATTTTCATGTTAACCAATCCATAACATTGCCTACTTTCTTTCCAAACCCTTCGAGTCCGGCTGAGCGGACTTTGCATTCATTAGATCTAAAGAGGGTTTTGAAATTTTACTTAGATAAAACGAAGTCGTTGAGACACACGGACCGTTTGTTTGTGAACTATGGTCCTACGAATACTGGTTTGGCAGCATCCAAGAGATCCATCTCTAGATGGATAGTGTCATGTATCTTACTGGCTTATCAGCTAGCCCACAAGTCTTTATCAGGTAGACCTAGGGCTCATTCTACGAGAGGGAAAGCTGCTACCACAGCTCTCCTTAGGAATGTGGCTATGTCAGAGATATGTAAAGCAGCTACTTGGCGTTCAGTGCATACGTTTACACGCCATTACTGCTTGGATTCTGATGCGCAGACTGATGCACAAGTGGGACAAGCATCACTCAGAAATTTGTTTGCTGTTTCTAGTTAAACACTGTATTTTTTAAAGTGCAGCTATGCATTTATCTGTTCGCCCGCTTCTAGTGGGTATGAGCTTGCTACTCTATTCAGTGCTTATGACTATTAATGAGTATCCCCTGGAAGAGAAGGATTAGTTACTTACCTGTAATCCTAGTTCTCTTTCAGGGGTATACTCATTAAAGTCATAAGCACCCTCCCGCCTCCCCGGGCGAGCAGTGGCATTGAAGTTTTTTCAATATGTATTGTGAAGTTTTTATGTGCAGATTCCTGCTAAAAGTTTACTGTACCGTACAAAAGAACTGACCTAACTGTCACCTGTGGTGCATGATGGGAACAGAGTTCTCCTAGAGGCCTTAAAGGCAAAGTGTGCAGATTCTCTGGGGCCTTAAAGGCAGGGTGCCAGTCTGATTTTCTGTACACAGACAATTTTTCATATGCAGCCTTTTAGGCTAATAACTGTTTACAACAGGTTCTTTGATGAAAATAAAAGTTTTTCATGGTTATGAAATGCATTTTGGGCTCATGCCTGTTTATTGCATTATATACAGCATATTTTCATGCTTCAGAACGTGTGCAATGTTGGCTTTATTAGCCTATGTATATATGTTAGGCTGCATATTATGGTTATTATACATGTATATGTGTATGTATATGTGTATATGTGTATAATTAGTTTAGTACTATGTACTTTTTGATATATTTACACATATATATGTATATCGTTATGTGTTCCGGGTTCCCGCTCATGGGCGGAGATAATTCAGTGCTTATGACTTTAATGAGTATATCCCTAAAAGAGAACTAGGATTACAGGTAAGTAACTAATCCTTATTGTGCGTCACGGCAGACACCTCTTGCTCCACCATGGAGGTGCCGAATTTACAATGACGCATTGACGCATTGCTGGAGTCACGTCGCAAGCGCGACGCAGCTCCAGCAAGGCTCGGGGTGACCATATGCCTAACATGCTGCATCAATCCTTACGCCTGCTTCAAGCAAGCACAGGGTTTTGACGCAGCATGGCCTTAAAAGTGACTGAGTGAAATCTAGCAGATTTCACTCAGCCACTTTTAGGAGGCGTTCCTGCGCTGGAACGCCCCCCCTTGTTCCAGAACGCCCATATGTGGTGCAGGGCTTTACAACGTGACGCATCTTCCAGCTGCGTCACGTTGTAAATACCCCGCATCATGTCGCTGGCTTTGCACTGCCTCTGCTTCACAAAAGTGATGCAACGGCGGCGCAAATGTGGCATACAGGGCTTGTAAATCTGCCCCCATGTGTCTATGATATATCCACACTGCTCCACCTCAATGTTACGTAACACATCACACAACTCTGGTAATGAGCACTCAATATGGACTACATTTGCCATATGCAAAGTAGGAGAAAATTAAACTGGGGTTTGATGTTGTCAGCCCCCCCTGTCCATGCAGAAATGTCATTAAATGGTCTGTTCCCCCTTTTGTTACCTATTCATGATTCTCTGCTGCACTGTCATTTCAGTTTTTTCTACAACAGAACAGCAGGATGGCAGTGGATTTGATTACTGATTGTGGACGGATCAGGATGAATACAAAATGGCTGCCAACTATTTCCTGTGATGTACTTCCTGCCTCCCACTTCCTGTAAAACATTTCCTGTATGAAAATATGTGTTCCAGGTTACGGCCCAAAAACGCAATTTCTGGTTCTCTTCCAGGGGATCCTCATCAATAGTCATAAGCACTGAATATTCCCGCCCATGTGCGCGGACCCCGGAAATAACATAAAAAAATTATATATGGAAATCATATATATGCAGCTCCACATATATGTATGTACATATATAATTTTTTCTCACACCAATGCAGCTCCCCATAGGAGGCTAAACAATGGAATTACCCATATAAAGATTATTTGCAAACATATAAAAAAACACCTGAGGACAAGTAGCACTTGAACCTTGTTTTTTAATGAGCAGAAAACACTCATATATCATAAAAAGGGCAAATAAAGTAGACATTGTTAGCCTACAGGCTGCATTGTAAACCAAAACCATAGAAAATTAAAGCATTTTCAACAAACTGGCACTGTGCCTTTAAGGCAGCCATGACCCCCAGCTTCCCACCATGCCTCAGGGGTGACAGTTAGGTCAGTTGTTCTTTCCGGCTCCTTCAGTCAGGACCCTGGATTTTCAGCTCCTACATTTTTAAAAAAATGTTTTTATTAAGACAACTATAAAATTGGCAATTCTGACAGTTATCAAAGAATCATCTCTCCTGATCAATTTACTTATGTTCAAACTGAACTTCTGTACGAAAGCAATAGTACATTTGACACTTCTTAGTAGTACCTACAGTAACTCGTTCCCTTCCCTATTCCCACCCACCCTTTCATTCTTCATCCGAGCTGTCTGTATCAGACTCCGGCATCAGATCACAAATGTCCCCTTGGAAAGTGTTCCAGGCCGCCCAGATTTTAGTCCATTTTCGTGGGCTCCCTCTAGTTGTATACACTGTGCATTCGGTGATCATAGCAAGATCCATGTTTCTGCACCAGGCTGCTAGTGAGGGCAACTCCGCTGCCCCCCATTTCTGTGCGATATCCCTCTTAGCAATCAAGCTCCTAGATTTTTGACTTTTCTGTCAAAAATATCTTCTAAATCTTGAAGTTTTTCACTTTCACTCAACGTCTTTTGACTTCAGAGTGCTAGTGCTGCCTTTTTTGTGTTTAAAAAAGGTTTATTGTTTGTAAAAAATGCCTTCCTTTTTCAACCCTTGCCCTTCCTGTGGCAAGAAAAAGGCCAGGACTGATTCACACCCTTTGTGTATCCTCTGACTCCCTGAGACACATTCTTCAGACAGCTGTCATCACTGCAAGAACTTGTCAAGGAGAACTCTTAAAGACAAAGAGAGAATTTGTATCTATGGCCTCTCTGAAAGAGGTAGGTCTCCTAAAAGGCAGCAGAAGAGGAGAACCCTGTCGACGTTGAGAGAAGTCCCGACCTGTTCTCCGTCGGGATCGGCGTCGAAGCTGCCTACGACGGCGAAAGCACCATCGAAGACTTTGATGATGACGAAACATCACTCGACGGTGAAGACTTTGTTGTCGAAGGTACTGGTTCCTCCGTTGACGTCAACCAGGCAGCGTTCAACGTCAAGAGGCAGGTCTCCGTCGTTGCCAGGGGGGCATACGACATCGAGACAGATCACTCCGTCGTCGCCACAGCGATCGACGGCGAGGCACAGCGCTTCGTCGTCGCACCGGCGATCGTTGTCGAGGCACAGCGCTCCGTCGTCGCACCGGCTATCGTCGTCGAGGCACAGCACTCCGTCGTTGCACCGGCGATCGATGTCGAGGCACAGAGCTCCGTCGGTGCCTCACCACCGGCGTCCAACGTCGAAGCAGGTTACTCCGTCGTCATCTCACCGGCATTCTACGTCGAGTCATGGATCTCCGTCGAGGGCAGTTCACCGGTCTTCGGCGTCGAGGCACCAGACACCCCCTTTGGCGTCAAGGCAGCAGCATACCTCGACGTCGAGACAGAAGACGCCTATGACAACGACGTCGAGATTGACAACTCCGTCACCGGGCCATCACCGGTCGATGTCGAGACAGAAGTCTGCTGAAACGATGTCGAGAAAGGCAACATCGGCATTGGATAGGCGTTCGAAGTCAGGGGACGTTCTACCACACGTTCAAGCCCCCTTCTAAGATGAGGAGGTCTTCCTCAAGGCAGATGTCTCTGCCCAGGTCCCAGGCAGCACATAGTCACTCCAGGTCTCAGTCTAAGTGGCCTTCAGGAGAGGCCTCTCCTCCAGTGAGCCTATCGTCATCGCCTTCAGGCTCTCAGGGTTCACACAGAGGGTCAACATCCAGGTCCCCGGAGGTTGTGATCTCGTCTTCGAACAGCGCAGTGTCAAGGTATTCACCAGCAAGGCCATTGCATGAAGAGGTGAACCCATCTCCTCCGGCACATTCTCCTGAGAGAAGAGAAGGGCAGAAGTCGCCTTCCATCAGGTTGTCACCTAGATGGTACAGACCATTACATCACTGGGCTCCTGACAAGGACACAGCGTGGGAGTACTCTAGTCCCCAACACAGGTTTCCATTGGCTCCTTTGATCCAGCAAGCGGATCGGGATCGATCCCCTTCGAGGCCCAGAGAGCGGAAACGCACGCTTCTGTACCGGATGTATGTCATTACAACGCATGCTTTTACAACGCATGCCATTACGACACAGGTTTTACAACGCAAGTCGTTACAACGACTTGCGTTGGGGGGCGCTGGATAGTGAATAGTTTAATTTACTATTCCAACTCCAGTCCCCGTGGATAGTAGGGAAGGTGTTGGATAGTAATTAAACTATTCCCTATCGTAGAGCGCCCTCCAGCGCAATTCGTTGTAATGACTTGCGTTGTAAAAGTTGCGTCGTAACGGTAGTGCGTTGTAAAAGTTGCGTTGTAAAGGATGTTTCCCTTCTGTACCTATCAGAGTGCCCGCACAGGAGACTACCGTGCAAGCGGGCACAGTTCAGACATGGCCATATGCAAATCAGTCTTGACCCTGTGCCTCATGGGAACAGTCCAGACCGAACTGCCAAGCCATGTTTTCCCTGGACCGGAATCAAGCATCCTAGGACCAGTTTCTGGCTATCAGCCGTCTTCACCCAGGATAGCTTGACTCCAGCGGCGTAGTGAGCACGGGACCCACATCTGGGCATACCCTTCCCACATAGGGTGAACAGCAAAACACACAAGATGATGGACGGAATGTTGCAAAATGGCAAAACATTCACCCCCAGTCACAGATCTGGGTTTAATCCATTGTTATTTTGCTCACCAAGCCACCCCAGTTCAGACATGGCCATATGCAAACCAGTCTCGACCCTGTGCCTCATGGGAACAGTCCAGACTGAACTACCAAGCCATGTCTTCCCTGGACCGGAATCAAGCATCCTAGGACCGGTTTCTGGCTATTAGCCATCTTCAGCCAGGATAGTTTGACTCCAGTGGCCTAGTGAGCACGGGACCCACGTCTGGGCATACCCTTCCCACATAGGGTGAACAGCAAAACACACAAGATGATGGACGGAATGTTGCACAATGGCAAAACATTCACCCCAGTCACAGATCTGGGCTTAATCCATAGTTATTTTGCTCACCAAGCCACCCCAGTTCAGACATGGCCATCTGCACATTCCAGGACATTCTAGGCTGAGGGGCACTTAAGCTGGGTATTCCCATGCCAGCTCGCCAAAGCAAGTCTTCCGTGATCTTTGAAACCCTGCATCACAAAACAGCGGCTAAACCTCTGCTTCCCTTGGTTCTGGGCATCATAGAAGCAGTCATGGAAGTCTTCGTCACACCAGCGACGATTAGATCCGCTCCTGCGAGGATTCTGAAAAAATATTGTTCGCCAGAGGATGATACACTCTTCCTCAGAGCCGACCCTCCCCCGGATTCAGTAGTAATCGCGGCGGCGAGAAAGAAAGTTGCATCTACCTCCACTGTACCACCGGACAAAGAGAGCAAGACGCAAGATGCCTGTGAACGAAGGGTGTGTGGCACTTCGGCCTCCTTGCTGAAAGTATCCAACGCTGAAGCGCTCCTGGGGCGCTACGATAGATCCCTGTGGGATTCTCTACAACGATTCTCTGAGAAGCTTCCCCAAGAGGATCGCAGGGATTTTGAATAAATACTTACGGAGGGCAGCCAGGTTTCCAAATCAGATCATAAGTGCTGCTGCTGATGGAGCTACCCTATCGGTGCATGGATATGCTCATGGGGTAGGTTCAAGCAGATCATCTTGGTTGCCCCTCACTGCACTAAAACCAAAAGCGCAATCACGTATCCTCAACCTGCCTTCCTCTGGGTCATCCTTGTTTGGTTCACACACTGATGGAGAAATGCAGCGTATGAAAACAGAACTGGGCACACTTAAGGCCGTTGGCCTGGAAAAGAAAAAAGAGTTCCGTAAAAGATTCCGCCCCTACAATCGGCGATCTTCCCAGCAGAGGGTTCAAACCCCTCAGTGGCAGAAGAATTAAGATCAACAGGGGCAGCAAAAGTCACAATACAGAGGCAGGTGTTCCTCAAGAGGTGGAGGAAATCAGCGTCAGGGAAACAACTCCAACAAGACGCAATCCAAATGAATACTCCCTTCCCCCAACGCGTCTACCACTCCAGTGGGGGGGAAGCATCACAAGCATATCGTAGAGTGACGAGCTATCACAAGAGATCAGTGGGTGTTAGCTACGCTTCAGAATGGATATTCTCTTTGTTTCCAACATCGTCCTCCTTCAATCCCTCCAATGCCAACATCAAGTCACCAGTTGAAACTCCTGCAAAAAGAGGTGGCCACCCTTCTCAAAAAATCAGTCATCGAGAGGGTACCAATATCTCAGAGAAGGAAAGGAGTTTACTCCAGATACTTTCTGGTCAAGAAAAAGGGCCAAAAAGCAGAGCACAGACCCATTCTGGACTTGCAGACACTCAACCTACATATAAAGAAGGAAGAGTTTTGCATGTTGGCGCTTCATCAAATATATCCACATCTCAGGCAGGGGGATTGGATGTGTTCGTTGGATCTGCAATATGCATACTTCCACGTCCCGGTTGCTCAGCGTCACAGGCAATTCCTGCGTTTCCGAGTAGGATCCGCTCATTATCAGTTCAAAGTCCTACCATTCTGGTTGAAGTCAGCCCCCAGAGTGTTCACGAAGTGCATAGCGGTGGTGGCAGCCGCTCTGCGCCGCAGGGGTGTCTTTGTGTACCCTTATTTGGATGACTGGCTGTTGAAGGGTCCTTCTCCAGACAGCGTACAAACCCATTTCCTGAGCTGCATCGAACTATGTCACCGTCTAGGTCTACAAGTGAACTTCAGCAACTACATTTCCTAGGAGCTCTGTTAGACTCTGAGTTAAGAAAAGTGTTTCCTTCGGAGGAGAGACAGTGTTCCATCATTCAGAAATGCCAACTGGTTCTGCACAGCAAGAAGTTGCCGGTGCGTCGGATTGCCTCCCTGTTAAGGTCGATGGCATCCTGTATCTTTCTGGTCCCAAATGCTAGACTACGGATGCGTCCTCTTCAGCAGGATCTGGAGGACAAGTGAGAGCAGCAGTCAGCTCGCTGGGACAACAAAATAAACTTTGTCAAGCGCGACTCGAAAGTCCATACCTTGGTGGATGAAGAGTCGAAATCTACAAGTCGGAATTCCGTTCCATCAGCACCTCCTCCTGTCCAGACTCTGATCACAGATGCGCTACAAGGTTGGGGGGCCCACATGGGACATCTCCAGACTCAAGGTCTGTGGTCTGTCAAAGAGCGCTCCTACCACATCGACATGTTGGAGTTGAGGGCAGTCCATCTAGCCCTCAAAGCTTTTCTACCCTCGATTCAGGCAACATCAGTGTTAGTACAAACGGACAATACCACCACAATGTACTACTTGAACAAGCAGGGGGAAACACACTCACGTACCCTTTCCCTGGAGGCTCAGAATCCAAGGCATTGGCTCCTGGCTCGGAATCTGTCAGTCACAGCAATCCACCTGCTAGGAGAGCAGAACATGAGAGCGGACGCTCTCAGCCGTCATTTCAAAGACAAGGAGGACTGGGTTCTCAACGACGAGGTCGTAGAAGACATCTTCCAGTCATGGGGTCGTCCCACCATAGACCTCTTTGCAGACGACGAAAAACCAAATGCCAAGACTTCGCCTCGCGGTTCTACCGTCCAGGATCCAAAGGGAATGCCCTTTTGATAGACTGGTCAGGGGCATTTGTTTACGCCTTTCTGCCACTTCCTCTGATCCCGAAGGTGGTGAACAAGTTGGCTCATTCGTCCACGAGGATGATACTCATTGCCCCGGACTGGCCGAGGCAACGGTGGTACCCGGACCTTCTGTACCTATCAGAGTGCCCGCACAGGAGACTACCGTGCAGAGCGGACCTGCTATCCAAGATGAACGAGAGGATTCATCATCCCAACCTTCCCATACTGAACTTGGCAGCATGGCTCCTGAGGTCCTACAATACGGCCACCTAGGACTGCCGCATGTCCATTTTGAAAGAGGCATGACGTCCTTCCACGAGACATTCCTATGCATGCAAGTGGAAGCGTTTTTACATATGGTGTATGCAGAACAATTGTCATCCTATTAAAGGTCAGGAAGAGGTCATTCTCCCTTATCTACTGTATCTACTGTATCTGGCGAAAGCAGGGTTGAAATGTAATTCCATTAAGGTGCATTTAGCAGCTATAACAGCTTATAGACTCTCACCTTCTCAGCCTTCTTTCTTCCAATTACAAACTGTTAAAGATTTTCTGCAGGGCTTGAAGAAGGTCTACCCTCCGGTACGACCTCCGTCTCCTCCCTGGGAGCTAAACCTGGTGCTATCGAAATTGATGGGTCCGCCTTTCGAACCCATTCACAAAGCAACCTTGCAACATGTTTCTTGGAAGGCTGCTTTTTTTGGTAGCGATCATGTCAGTTCACAGAGTGAGTGAGATTCAAGCAGTCTGTTCTAAAGAGCCCTATACAGCTTTCCATCTAAATAGAGTGGTGTTGAGGACACATCCCTCTTTTCTTCCTAAGGTGGTGTCAGATTTCCATGTGAACCAGACCATCTCTCTACCCACCTTTTTTCCCAATCCCTCCACTCCAGCTGAGAGGGCCTTGCATTCTCTGGACCTAAAAAGGGTTTTAAAATTCTTTCTAGATTGGTTCAAATCTATAAGAAGATCTGATCAGCTGTTTGTCAACTATGGGTCGATCAGATCTGGATATGCGGCGTTGAAACGTTCCATTTATAGATGGATAGTTTCATGTATCAAACTTGCTTACCAATTGGCGTAGAAGACCCTGGGGGTTTCTCCCAAAGCACATTCCACCAGAGGAAAAGCGGCTACTACAGCTTTTCTTCATAATGTGCCCATGTCTGAGATTTGTAAGGTGGCGACCTGGAGGTCCGTCCATACATTTACCAGACACTACTGTCTAGATTCAGACACTAGAGAAGACACCCAAGTAGGCCAGGCCTCCTTGGGGAATCTGTTCAACAGCTGATTTCGGCTGTTGCAGTTTGGTTGGGTCATGTTTTTCTCATTTACCTGCAGATGGTTGTTGGGCTTGCTATTCTATTCAGTGCTTATGACTAGTGATGAGGAACCTCTGAAAGAGAAGGATAAGTTACTTACCTGTAATCCTAGTTCTCTTCCAGGGGTATCCTCATGAAAGTCATAAGCAACCCACTCGCCTCCCCAGGTAAATGAGACACGATCAAGGTGTTTATGGATATTGTTGAGTCCTGACTTTCTTATGCAAAGAACAACTGATCTAACTGTCACCCCTGAGGCATGATGGGAAGCTGGGGGTCATGGCTGCCTTAAAGGCACGGTGCCAGTTTGTTGAAAATGCTTTCATTTTCTATGGTTTTGGTTTACAATGCAGCCTGTAGGCTAACAATGTCTGCTTTATTTGCACTTTTTATGATAAATGAGTGTTTTCTGCTCATTAAAAAACAAGGTTCAAGTGCTACTTGCCCTCAGGTGTTTTTTATATGTTTGCAAATAATCTTTATATGGGTAATTCCATTGTTTAGCCTCCTATGGGGAGCTGCATTGGTGTGAGATATGTACATACATATATGTGGAGCTGTATATATGTGATTTCCATATATAATTTTTTTATATTATTTCCGGGGTCCCCGCACATGGGCGGGAATATTCAGTGCTTATGACTATGATGAGGATACCCCTGGAAGAGAACTTGAATTACAGGTAAGTAACTTATCCTTTTGAAGCATAATGTACGTTACCCAACTCCCCGGAACCGGGAACTACGTTTTCGGGCCTTAACCTCCGAAAATAAACCTGAAAATATGATTTCACACAGGCTATGTTATACAGGAAGTGGTAGACAGTAAATACATCACAGGAATTAGTTGGCAGCCATTTTGTGTTCATTCTGAGTCATCCTCTGTCACTGATCAGATCCTCTGACATCCTGCTGCTCTCATCTCACTTATTTCCCCCAAAATGGCTGAGGAGTATGAAGAGATAGCACCCCCTTTCACAGAAAGAGAATTAGACATCTTGGTAGAGGGGGTGTTGGACAAATTTCCTCTGCTATATGGGGACCCTGAGTACCAGCCGGGCGAGGCTATGGGCCAACATCCGTAAGCGCTGCAGTGCAGTTGGAGTCTACACCAGGAGTGCTAGTGCATGCCACAAGTGCTGTGAGGACCTAAAACGCTGGTCCCACCACAAGGCTACGGAGCTGTTGGGCCTGTCTTCCCGGCACCACGTGCATTGTCCTCGCCTCTCCCCACTGTAAAGTAGGTTCCTGCGAGCAGCTTGGCCGACCCTCCATGCTCAGCTGGAGAAGCATAAGCAGCAGAGACCTGGTAAGTGCATCATATGCAATATGTGTCTGGGAGTATGATGTGAGTGAAACAGTGCTGTACCCTTGTGTGTCCCATGCCTCCATTCACCAATTCCGTGTCCATGCAGCACTCACCAAGATTAAAAAGGCACACTGATATATGGACTGTTCAGGGCAGAGTGCATTTTGGGAGTTGTAGTTTCTTCATGACAACTGGGTAAATGAGCCACACTTGTGCATTCATATTGAAATCTGCTCTGCCAGCACCACTACCATTGAACCAAGTAAATCATAATTGATGTGTGCATTGGATCAGCAATGGTATAGACACTGTCCTTTGGCCTGGGAGGCCAAAGGGTATTGGATGCTGTGACTTGCATTGCATTTGTAGAGTTTGAGTACCAATTGAGACAGATCATCATGTGCCATTGATTCAATACAGACTTTGAGATCCTTGCATCACTCTTAAGTGTTCCTAAATTTGCAAGGTGTGTCCACTGTGAGAAAGTGCCATCTTTCTTGCATTGGTATGCCCCCACTTTTTTCTAAACTGCTGATGTGCTTTGACTGAGTGTGCCCTGGGTTCCTGCCAACCAGGTACCCAGGGCCTGTGTGCCTTCCCTAAAACTATGCTGAAACAAAAGACCCAATTGGCATCTCTGGCCACCTGTCAGCCCCTAGTAAATGGTACCCTACCCAGGGCATGGTGACCAAGGAAGACCCCTGAGGGCTGCAGCACTTATTGTGCCACCCTTAGGGGCCCTGTACCCTGGCACCCACACACTGCCTTTGCAGGCTGAGTACCTAGGTACAGAACTAAAAAAAGAGTCGACATGGCACACATCCCTGTGTACCATGCCCCCAGAACCCACTGCCCTGGCCTACTTCAGCCACCCCTCTAGCTGGGTGCCCTATGCCAGAGGTGAGGGCACAGGTGCATGAGCCCTGTGCCCCTACAGTACCCAGGGCCAGACCTGGGCACTGTATGTGCAGTGATGCCATTAAGAGTATATGGTGCTGGTAAGTTGTCATTACCAACTCCAGAGCACCATAATGGCTACACCGAAGACTGACAAGTTTGGTATCAAACTTCTCAGCACATTAAACCCGCACTGATGCCAGTGTGGGATTTAATGTAAAATGCACCAGAGGGCATCTTAGAGATGCCCTCTGAAACCCTAACCTACAATCTACGTCTGGCTGAGTGGCTGCAGAGGCTGCCACACAACAGACATGTTGCTGGACCCCTGGGTAGGAGAGCCCCCGCTCTCCTGGGCCTGCAACAATGCACATCCTGGGCGAGGTGCTAGGTCTCCTCCCCCAGGATGGGCAGGGGGAAGCTTCAAAGGCATGCTGCCTCTGTGAGCTTCTCTAGACCATTTGCTGTACCCAGCAACCAGTCCCCACCAGTCCTGCCCCCCACTCTGGTGGGAAGACTGGCGGGAAAAACTACGTCAGGAAGGGGGGGTGCCAGCCTGTGCCAACCCCACCCCTCGGGTGGGGGAGACGAGGTGAAGCACGACCCTGGGCTCTGGCCATCTTGAAGATGGGGAGCCCAGCCCTATCACAGCTAGGCTCCTGCCCCCTTCCCACAGGAGAGGAGCAGGCTAGGGGATGTACCCAACCCAGGGCAGGGACCCATTGGTCCGTGCCCTTGCCCTACCTGTAACACCCCTAAATTCAGTATTTAGGGGCTCCCTGAACCTTCCTTCCGGAGATCCCGATACCAAAAAGAAGAAAGAAGAACAAGACCCGCCGTGCAGCTGCTAACAACAGGACAACAACAACTGACTTGGCACCAGTCCTACTGGCCTGTTGATCCTGGAACCTGCTCCTGCCTAAACCCGGCGACTCCCGCGGACAGCAACCTTGGGACCCCCAGAGGACCTGCCGGCCTTGACCCTCTTGAAGATTGGGACTCCCATCAGCAGAGGCTCTGCTGCAACAACCCACCTGGTGCCCACCAGAAAGCTCCGGACCAGCCCACTCTGCACCAGCCGAGCCCGGGCCGGGCCAACCTGAACCAAGACCACGAGGATGTCCCCCCGGCGACTGGGACCCGAAGTCCAGTGCCCAAAGTCCCTCCTCAAGGAGCCAGTCGACGCCTGCAGACTCAGAACCAGGGGCCACCCCTACCGCGACCAGCCGAGGGTAAGCTTTTCCGACACCCAAAGACACCCCTGCACCCGGTGCACTACAGCCCCCTGTGCCTCCCCTTGGGGTACCTACCTGTGCTACAAGATCCCATCTTACCTCTCGAAGTGCTGGTCGCCCCTGGAGAGTCTCCGTCCCCGAGCCTGCCGCCTTTGTTCCCTCTTCAAGATCCTCGTTGGATAACATTGAGCGCCCGACGGCTCAAAAGCACCCTGCACCCAGCCGCCCGAGTGCCGCTGGCTGTGACCCCTTTGTCCTATCCTACCCCCCCTTGCCCTGAGCAAGTGACTGGACAGTAAGGTCAGTTCTGACTTTAACCTCTGTTATACCTCTGGGGTTGGTGGACTCTATACACACTGTATTTCATTCTAGTCCAGTATATATAAAGCCACTTTCTCACATTGGTGGCAGCGGTGGGATACAAACTTGCATTTGTTGGACTCCTTGGTTACCATCTTATCACACGACAGAACTCATGAATTGCCTTTAGAATTCTGAAATTGGTCTTTTTCAAAAATACTGAAAGTCTGATAGGGCCTTGCTTAAGCCCCATTAGGATTTGTTCAAAATAAAAATCACTGGAAGCTAGGGTAGAGGGTTAGAACTATCAGGTTAGAATGTCTCAAAAGAACCCTGCTAGTAGTGAAGATAATATAAACATGGTGGAGGAACTCAACCTCACACCTTACTTGCACTTGGACTTCAAGGAATTGAGGGCCCTATGCAAAGTTAAAAAAAATAACTGTAGGTCTGCATCCAACCAAACAAGGGCTCCAGGAGCTCCTGGCTGAGTATGCAAAAGACCATCCCTTTGAGCAGGGTGGCACCCTGCCAGAGGGAGAAGGAGTGGATGAGGAGGATAATACTGATGACCCCCCCCCATCATTCCTAGGGAAGAAAGGGTCTCTGTACCCTTGACTCCAAGAGTCAGCCTTTGGGAGCCTGGGAACCACACAGGTGGACTGGGCCCCAGGGAATACATTGGGGAGAACCCCAATGAAGAGGACAACGTCTTAGCAAAGTTGGCCAAGAGATTAGACCTAGAGACCAGACTCCTGGCTCTAGAAAAAGAAAGAAAAGAGATGGGCTTAGCCCCCATCCCTGGTGGCAGTAATACCAATAACAAGGACAGAGAGCAATCTTATGATCCTAAAATCCCAAAAGGGATTGTCCCTAAATTTGAGGAAGGTGATGACATCACCAAGTGGTTCATAGCCTTTGAGAGGGCTTGTGATATCAGACAACTAAAGAGACCTCTCTCGGGGGCACCTCTCTGGGAACTGTTATCTGGAAATTGCAGAGACAGACTTCTGACCCTCTCTGGGCCAGATGCAGGGTCCTATGAACTCATGAAGAAAACTCTGATTGAGGGATTTGGACTCACTACTGAGGAGTATAGAATTAGGTTCAGCGGGGCTCACAAACCCCAGACCCAATCCTGGATAGATTTTGTAGACTACTCAGTAAAGACACTGGATGGTTGGTTAACTGGACACAATGTGCATGATTTTACTGGACTGTATAATTTGTTTATGAAGGAACACATTTTGAGTAATTGCACAAATGAAAAGTTGCATCAGCATTTGGTAGACCTAGGTCTAGTTTCTCCCCAAGAATTGGGAAAGAAGGCAGACCACTGTGTCAAGACTAGGGTGACAAGGACGGCCACTGGGGGTGACCAAAAGAAGGTGGTCACAAAACCTCCCCAGGGGAAAAGTGGTGAGAGTCCCCAAGATAAAAAGTCTGAGTCTTCCAAAGGGCCCCAAAAACCTGTGCAGGTGGGTGGGTCCCAATCTACTCCCTATGTGCCTCAGCCCTATAGGGGAAGAAACTTTGATCCTAGCAAGGCCTATTGTAACAACTGTAAGACATTGGGACATTTAACTGTAGATAAGAAATGCCGCTACAACAAAGCCCCTAAGGCACCCATTCCAGCTACTCCAGAGACAGTAAATCTACAGATGGGATCAGAGGAGTGTCCAGAGCAAATCTGGGAATACACTCAAGCTAGTCTAGTCTCCTTGGAGGACATGGAGTTTGCCAGTGTAGCTGGGTGGCCACCCAACTGTAAAAAGTATTTACAATACCCCTCCATTAATGGAACTAAAGTAGAAGCACTGAGGGAAACAGGTGCCAGCATCACTATGGTGAAGGAAATGCTGGTTTCCCCAGAGCAATACCTGTTCGGGAAATCTTACCCAGTCACCAATGCTGACAGCATTACCACCCAACGCCCTATGGCAATGGTGACATTGAATTGGGGGGAGGTTACTGGCCTGAAACCAGTAGTGGTCTCTGCCATCTGACTGTCTGCTTGGAAATGACCTGGAAACCTCAGTCTGGGCTGAGGTTGAGCAAGTAGCCCATGCAGCCATGCTGGGTATCCCTAGACTGGTGTGTGTGAAAACCAGAGCACAGAGCAAAAAGCAGGGTGAACAAATTGGTTTGGAGCCTTAAAATATGGCCCAAGCAACCAAGAGAAAAAGCAAGAATACTGGGGAACTAGCTTCTACACAGCAAACCTCCTAGGACCCCTCTCCTCAGGGAGAGGACTTGGAAACCCTAGAGGGAACTGAGCCCATGGAGCTTGAGCCTTACCAGGTTGGACTCCAGGGCCCAGGGGGACCCACTAGAGAAGAGCTGTGCCAGGGCCAGCGAGAATGCCCTACTCTTGAGAGCCTGAGGCAGCAAGCTGTTTCAGAAGCCAAGGGAGATGTCAGTGGTACCCACAGAGCCTATTGGGCAGAGGGATTACTGTATGCTGAGGCAAGAGACCCCAAACCTGGAGCTACCAGAAGGGTGGTAGTGCCACAGAAGTACAGGGAGTTCCTCCTAACTTTAGCTCATGACATCCCCCTAGCTGGACATCTGGGCCAGACCAAGACTTGGGAAAGGTTAGTTAGTCATTTCTATTGGCCCCAGATGAACCAAAAAGTAAAGGAGTTTGTGAGCTCCTGTGTTACCTGTTAGGCCAGTGGCAAGACAGGTGGCAAGCCAAAGGACCCTGATACCACTACCAGTGGTAGGGGTACCCTTTGAGAGGGTAGGTGTGGACATTGTGGGTCCACTGGAACCTCCCACAGCCTCAGGGAACAAATTCATTCTAGTAGTAGTGGGTCATGCTAGTAGGTACCCTGAAGCAATTCCCCTTAGGGTTACTACAGCCCCTGCAGTAGCCAAGGCCCTCCTAGGTGTCTTCACCAGGGTAGAGTTTCCTAAGGAGGTGGTTTCAAACAGAGTTACCAACTTCATGTCTGCTTACCTGAAACACATGTGGAAGGAGTGTGGGGTGCAGTACAAGTTCACTACCCCCACCACCCACAAACCAATGGTCTTGTGGAAAGGTTCAACAAGACATTGAAAGGTATGATCATGGGGCTCCTTGAAAAACTCAAAAGGAGATGGGATGTCCTGTTGCCTTGCCTGCTTTTCGCTTATAGGGAAGTGCCGCAAAAGGGAGTGGGGTTTTCACCCTTTGAACTTCTGTTTGATCATCCTGTAAGGGGACCCCTTTGTCTTGTAAAGGAGGGTTGGGAGAGGCCTCTCCAGGAACCCAAACAGGACATTGTGGACTATGTGCTTGGCCTAAGGTCCAGAATGGCTGAGTACATGGATAAGGCATCCAAGAATCCTGAGGCCAGCCAGGTGCTGCAGAAGCACTGGTATGGCCAAAAAGCTGCCATGGCTGAATTTCAACCTGTGCAACAGGTGTGGGTTTTGGAGCCAGTGGCACCAAGGGCTCTCCAAGACAGATGGAGTGGCCCTTACCCTATCCTGGAGAAAAAGACTGAGGTCACTTACTTAGTGGACCTGGGCACCAGCAGGACATCCAAGAGGATTATCAATGTGAACCGCCTGAAACTCTACAATGACAGGGCTGACCTCACCATGCTGATGGTGACTGATGAGGAACAGGAAGCAGAGAGTGAACCTCTCCCTGATCTCCTCTCTTCCAGCCCAACAGATGGGTCAGTAGATGGAGTGGTCTTTTCGGACACCCTCTCTCCCCAACAGCATACTGACTGCAAGCAAGTCTTGCAGCGGTTTACTAGCATCTTTTCCTTGACCCCTGGGCTGACCAGCTGGTGTACCCATGATGTGGACACTGGGGGCAGTAACCCTGTCAAAAACACAATCTATCGACAATCAAACCAAGTCAAGGAAAGCATCAAAGCTGAAGTCAGCAAGATGCTGGAGCTAGGGGTGATTGAACCCTCTGAGAGCCCCTGGGCTAGGCCAGTGGTTCTGGTCCCCAAACCTCATCAACTGGGTGGAAAGAGAGAGATGAGGTTACTCCAGTATTGGAACTTTCATAGATTCCCATTGCTTGTATCATTCCCCGTCGTCGGACTGGGAGCCTCGGTAATAATAAATATATATATATATATATATATAAATATATATACTTAGGTAAATACACCCTCATAGGTGTAAAAAATTAAAAATTAGGCCTAGGCCTCATTATATTTTGTAGCCTATAGGTGTCCTTATGTAAAAAGACCCAAACTCACATTAGCAACCAATCAGATTAGCCTCACCCTGTGGAACCTTCCTGAGAAAGCTCAGAGCCTCAGATTTTCTACCGCATCGTTGGTGACAGGGAGTCTCCTTAGAGCTCTGCTCTAAATTCTACTTTGAGGTATTATTTAAGCTGTTTTTTGACAGGATTTCTTTGAATTTCTACTATGGCTGATAAGGAAAAGAAGAGCCTTTTCAGGCCTTGTGCCACTTGTGGCAAAAAACGACTTTATACTGAGGATAAACACAAGGACTGTATATACTGTTTATACCCTGACCACAAGCCAGAGGGTTGTAAGATATGCAGAATGATGTCTGTTAAGACCCTTCGTGATCGTGAAGGAAGGTTACTTCTTTGGCTCAGAAAGTTGGAGATCGTCATCTTCCAAGACATCTTTGAAGAGGGGTGTACCATCTGTGGAAGTTTCATCTGAACCCCCCTCAAAGGCTATGCGTGGGACCTCTGATAGGTCTGGCAAGCCCGGGCCTAGCGAATCTCCTCACGAGAGTGTAAAGGAGAGGGAAAGGCAAGCACCTCAGGTGCAGAAGGCAAAACTGGATGAGGGCTCGGCTGGGCCTTCACTTCAGGAGAAAGTTTCTAAGTCCTTCAGAAAACCAACTGTAGAGGCGTCAACAGTGGTCAAAAAAGGCTCTAAAGCCTCTGTGGTGACTTTGTCTCCTCATACGTCGACGAGCCATCCATCGACGACGAGGATGACGACGACGACGTCGACGAGGACCTCGACGACGATGCCGTCGACGAAGACTGGGTCGACGACAGCGTCGACGACGATGACTACGTCGACGGTTACCACCTCGTCGACGAAGACAATTCCGTCGACGATGACTATCCCGTCGACGGTGGCAATCTCGTCGACGATCTCGTCGACGAGGGCGAGCCCGTCGACGATGGCAGTTCCGTCGACGATGACGAGCCCGTCGACGGTGAAGTTTATCTCGTCGACATTCCCGTCGACGACGGTTCAGGCTATGGAGACGCCGTCGACGGCAGGTGATAGAGAGTGCGCCAGGAAGAGGAGAATAACTCCGGATATGACTTCACCTAGAAAGGTGTCATCATTACCCCCAGCCCTATTGTTGGACGAGGATGAGTACTCGGAGAATGAGATGTATGGGGATGCATATAGTCCATCTCAGTTGAATCTGAAATACCACGATTCTGACCAAGATGATGAGTACTATTATAGGCAGGAGCCGCGACAACAAAAACAGGTCGCATACCAGGAAACTCGGGCACAGCAGGGCACGGTTACAATGCCTATGAGTCTTTTGACAGACTTGAGAGCAATGCTGGAGGAGTATAGAAGCAGACAAGGGTCGCGACCAGTGGAAGGTCAGGCGCAGGTTCAGCCACAGGTGATGGCAGTTCAATCTGTACCTCCTTCACAGGGGGAAGAAGAGGGGGAATATCCTCGGCAGACACAAGTCCAAGATGATACCTCGGATGAGGATGAACACAACCAGGATCAGAATCCTGATAATGAATGGAACCAGTATATAGCACAGGATCCGGCTTCTCCGGTGCCGGACCCGGTAGATTTACCTCCGGCGGATGTGGGAGGTTTCCTTCAGCTTGATGGAAAGAGCCACGGCACGCTTTAAGCTAACCATGCCGGCAACATCTACGGATTGTTTTTTGTATGATTTTAAAGAGGCATACCGTAAGACAGTGCGTTTGATTCCCATCTGAGCAGCTGGGAAGAAATAACATCGGATCAGTGGGTATTGAACATCATCCGACATGGGCATACGCTAGAATTCCAGGAATTTCCACCTACAAGAGCTCCCCACGCCACTACTTCAGAACATCTAAACCTTCTGCAATTGGAAGTTCAACAAATGCTTCAGAAGGGGGCGATCCAACGTGTTCCCCTATCACAAAGAGGAGAAGGTTTCTATTCAAGATTTTTTCTGATCCGCAAAACGAAACTAAAGTGGCGTCCGATCCTGGACTTAAGGGAGCTCAATACCTATCTCGTAAAGCTGTCGTTTCGGATGATTTCACTCCAGCGACGGTCATTCCAACTCTTCCACGCTTGGAGAAAAAGTATAAAGCTCCGGATGACAGTCCCGCCTGCTTGATTGGACAACCTAGACCAGACTCGGTCATATCGCAGGCGGCGCAGAAGAAATCTCGGAATCCTTCGGCCACCCTCACAACTCCACCGGACAAGGAGGGTAGAAGGTTAGACAACGCTGGAAAGCGATTTTCGTCTATGGCTAGCTTGCTGGTCAGGGCGGCCAATGCCTTGGCGATTCTAGCAAGATACGACCGCCAGATGTGGAGTGATGTGGCACACTATGTGGACCTGCTGGCGGATGACCCTAGAGCCGAAGCACAGAAACTTCTGGAAGAAGGACAACGGTCTTCTTCGGAAATGATTGATTGCGCGATGGACATCGCCACCATTTCTTTCCGTGCTCTGGGCAGCGCGGCTGTTCTTCGACGGCAGGGGTGGCTACGAGCGACTTACTTCTGACCAGAGGTCCAAAATAAGATTCTGGACTTGCCCTTTGATGGGGACATGTTATTTGGGAAACATGTTGATGACACCCTACAGGGAATAAAGAAGGACACAGAGACAGCAAGGGCTCTGGGGAACCTCCAATATAGAAAGACACCATTCCGTGGAGCGAGAGGAAGAGGCTTCACTTCGCCAAGAGGTGGTTATCAGCAACAGCGATACTCGCAGCAGTCGCAGTCGTACAGACCGCAGTACGGCAATCAATATTATCAGCGACAGTCACAGTCTCAATCTTTCTCTCGTCAGAACGCTCGTGGACGTCAAGGGCGTCAGGGCAAAGACGCTGGCAAGCGTCAATAGCGGCCTCCTGATTCTGCCAACTGTTCCTCCGCTTCTGGGATCTCCAGTGGGCGGCAGGATATCTCAACCCCGTTGGGGAACACCAGCGATCGACCTGTTTGCAACACCGAGGAACAAGAAATGCCAGTGTAATGCGAGCAGGGAACATCATCGAGGGTCACTGGGGAATGCCCTTTTGATGTCTTGGTCAGGCGCATTTGTTTACGCCTTTCCGCCTTTTCCCCTGATTCCTCGAGTCCTCAAGAAGCTCAAGTTGGACAAGTGCAGGATGATACTAATAGCGCCTGCCTGGGCTCGCCAGTTCTGGTACACGGAGTTGCTTCTTCTATCGGAAAAGCGGCCCATTCATCTGCACCCCAACTAGACCCTTCTATCAATGTACAACGGCCAGGTTCTCCACCCGAACCCGAGCTCGCTTCAGTTGACAGCTTGGCTCCTGAACACAGAGAGTTTAAGGATTTAGACATTTCAGAAGAATGCAGGAACATTTTGTCACAGGCACGAGCTCCTAGCACTAATAAGACATATAGAGCGAAATGGAAAAGGTTCTATTTATGGTGCCAGAGAGAAGGAGTGCATCCATTCTCATCAGCTCCGCATCAACTCTTGCCATACATTCTATCTTTGGCACAGGCAGGTCTGGCTCATGCTTCCATCAAGGTCCACTTGGCAGCTATTTCCATAGAAGAACAAGATCGGGCCCTTCTCTACTATCAGCAAGGATAATAAAGCAATTCCTGAAAGGACTGTTTAGAGTTTTTCCGCCAGTTAGGCCCCCACCTCCGGTTTGGCACTTGAATGTGGTCCTGCTGTGGAAAAGTAAATTTTGCCATGTTCTGTGTCCCTACGTGTTCCCCATCTTATGTTATATGTGCATGATTAATATGCATATGTATTCCCCATGTTTGATTAAAGACGCAATTACAGTTGTGTCCATCTCTAGTATGCCAGTTTCCAGTTCCCGTGAATACTACGAATATTAGGCCTATGTAAAGCTACGTTGCCACGTTTCTCAGTGTGCACGTTATTTCATTGTAAAGTCCCCGTTTCTAGGCCTCAAAAGGGCCTGGACACCAGATTCAGCTCCTGTCTCCTGAATCCTCGCTGAGGAGCGATACAGCCCCCACCTGTATCCTCGACCCTTCACTTACTTCCTGCCTCACAGTGCCCGGTTCAGCCTGGCTCTGCCTACGAGTCTGCCAAGAGTATGTTATGATTCTAGTTATCAGTCCAGCCCTCCTTCTCTGCATTCCTAAGCTACTGAATCGCATCAATAGTTTCCGTCATTGTCTAGCCTTTACGTCTCCATGTAAGAGAAATACTGCATTTAATGGTCATTTAATATTCTTCATCACGCACTACATGTAGAATAATGCATGCTCCAGTCTTAGAGTCTGTTAGCCTCTCCCCTCCTGACTTTTAGTTTATATCAACATGTTCTCTAAACATTAGATACTAGATAGGGTTTAGGTACATGTCGCCCTGACTCTCCAGACTCCAGTCTCTGCTCCTAGCACAGAGTTCATAGCCCCCAGCTTCTCCTAGTAACACGTCATTGTCAGTTTGCGCGCACCATTAGGTTAGAGGTCCCGGCTCCTTAGGTAGCCCCCTCCATGTTTCCGCCCCATTTATGACATATTCTGTTACGTTTACATCACATGTCTATGTACACGCCTCTTGTTACACCTACTTTCACCCTTATCTTTCGCGACTGCTATTGACCACACCCACTGCTCCGCCTACTGTATTCATTGTAATGCAACTGTTTTAGTATATATGCTTGTGTATTGTTATTAAATGTTAGCGCGCTCATTCCAGATCCTGCCCGACAGCTGTCGGGGCCCCCCTGTCAGGCCCTGTCATCCTATTCCTGTGCAGGTTGTCCTGTTCCTGTCCTTTATGCTGTATTAAACCTGCAAACTCCTACTACCTCGAATCTTGACTCTTATTTATTGAGCTATCTGTTATTGCTATGTCCAGTAAAACCTAGATCCGGTATTATTTATTTATATACCACATAATGGCGCCCGAATAGGGACTTGCCCTTTCCCCACGCGCCGGTGAAGCCACGCCGGCCCCCTGACCCTCTGCAGCTGTGACGGAACCATACCATGCACGTGCAGATATTTCTGCTTCAAGTATCCCTCAGGCCCACGGAGGAGACGGAGGTGGCGGTCCAGCATCCAGACGAGGCGGTGGAGGAACGCGGCGAGTCCCGACCAGAGCCCAAGCCGAGAGTCCAAGGTCCGAGGTATCCGGAGGCCCACCCGTAACAGAAGTCCGAAGTTCGTCCGTCCGGCGTCGAAGCAGTCCAGTCCAGTCCGAGGCCTTCCGTTCTTGCTGCCCGGTGAGTACCGTTGCTGGGGTAGTATCTAGACAGGGTCAATCTAATTGTCTCTGGTCCGTGGGGTTTGGTGGTACACAGATCCCAAAACGAAGTGTCCACTTCGGTGGATGCGGGTCCTGACGTGTCTCTTTATGAGACCGGTGAGTTTCGTACTGTTTTAGCAGTGCATCTAGTTTCTGTTCTAGTCAGTTCTGTTCTCGAGAAGATTTATGTATTCTGTTTTCAGTATTCCAGGTAGTATTCTGTTCGAACTGTTATTTTAAATGTTCTTCATGTATTTTTAATGTCGTGGTACGAAAGTGGTGTAATTATCGTGTTCATTGTGTATTGTATTGTGTCTAGATTACAGTTCCGTCATGCCGTTATTTTCTAAACTACGTCAGTTAAAAACCAGAAAAGGTCTGCTAGAAGCAGCAGTTCCTGTCCCGCCTAGGGACAGTCCAGGTCATTTTATGTATCAGAAACATGGCATAAGTGCCATATTATATCTAGATTTATGGGTAGAGTACACCAAACAGTTAGAAGAAAAGTATAGATGGCCCGTATCAGGCACATGGGATGCCGAGTGCATCATGCGAGTAGAAGAAGCATTATGGAAAAAGAAAGCCAGACAGTCACAGAAAGATGCCATCGAGTTATGGCGCAAAGAATCTCATAAAAGAACCGAAAAAGAAATCAGAAAGTCAGAATTAAGTAGAGAATCCTTACAACGAGCCCAAGAAAGGGAACTAATCGAGATAGGTGAACGAGTCAAAACCGAACAGTCAGACAGACAGAGGCATGCCCTTATTAAGGGTATGTATCCTCTCCTTGCCGAGGGCTTGCCAAAAGCAACCCCGGAGGCATCCAGTAATTTTCCGCCACCCTTAGTTCCGACCAAGCTACGTCACAAACCGACCGCAGCTGATATTTTTATTTCGTCCTATTTGGACGACACAGTCCCAGAATATGCAAATCCTGTTCCGCCAGTCCCTGTAAATCATGCCATTCCTGCTCCTCCAGTCACCGGAGTACCTGTTACGGTACCCCCGGTCCAGCCCACATTACAATTTCCCGCCGCGCCAGTACGAAGAGTATCAGTCGACGATTCTAGTTTAGGGGCCGCAGGAGGAGGTCCTCCTGGTACCCCGCCGCCACACCAACGTTTAACGTTAGTCGAGTTACATGAATGTGCTTTACAGCGTACGCCCAAATATAAGTCCGTTGCAGAAATCCGACGAGCCCTTACTGAATGCCGCTATGATCCAGTTGCAGGTGATGACAGTACAGTTATATATTCCATCCGTGTAAGACGGGTGACCGGGTATTTGGACACCCTACCAGATATGAAAGAAGATCTAGACAGAATATATCGTTTCATCCGTACAGGGAATGATCCAGAAAGTATTGGCGAAGCCATGTCTCAAAGGAAAGCTGAGATCCAGCTCATGTTATTAAAGTTTCTGATGAATTGTTTAATAAGAGAACAAGATTATCCGACCAAAGATCCGGCCGAAATGAGAATCCTGACAAGGTGGAGTGATAATATAGCCGAGGGTAAACACAGAACTATCAGTAGTATAGAGAGTATGTACAAGAGAATCCGTAAAGAAATAATAAAGTTACACGAACAACGTAAAGCAGCACAAGTGAGCGAGAAAGAGAATGACTCTTCTACTGAAGAGGTAGAGGACGAGAATCCCACCAGAATAGCGTATGTAGGAAAATCTAGACTTTCCGACCGACATTCACGTCTAGACTACAAGAAAACTGTTCCTCCTCCAGCACCAGAACAAGGTTCTCTAGAACAAGTATTTCAAGCTACCGATCACATTTTGAAATCACGAATCGGTTACAGTGAGTTAAGTACTATGCACGAACAAGAAATAGCCCGATCAGCAGTCCGATGGACTACTGATTCTACCACTTTTCCAGATGAAATAGTGGCACAAATGTTTCTGAAACTGCCCCCGGCCGAGCAACGACTGGTGGGTATGTATATGATCCAGCACCTCATTACTCTGTATGAGGGTCAACATTCTGATCCAGGTCCGTTACACGATGTCCTGAACGAGTTACTCCAGTATAGATGGAAAGGTCTAGGTACCGATTTAATTAGTGTCATCCTAGAACAGCGCCACAAATATAGAACGTTCCTGAACCCGCATTTTGTTCATGTCTCACCTCCAGAAAGTAAACCGTTTTACATAGATAGACAGAATCCGTTACGAGAAGTACACCCAGTCAGGACAACAGATGGTGAAATGCAACGAGTGTTTGTTTACACCCCGATTACAAAGATGGAACTCTTAGAGATGAAGAAATTAATTCCCTGCCATGACAAAGATCCAGCAGGGTTCCACCGAGAATTAAAAGACATGCTCCGTATGGGAGAATACACGTATCCAGATATAATTAAAATGTTAAAGGCCCTGTTGCCCGCAGGGGTATATGAAAAACTCAAGGAAAAAGAATGGGAGGTGGGAGAGAAAAAGATCGATTGGGCAGTTCTAGAAGCTGAAGATAAGATACGAGTACCAGGTACCGGTCTTGGAGAGAAATGTAAAGAATTACCAGAATTGCTAATACAAGTTTTGCCAAGATTATTAGCCACTAAAAAGGAAGACTGGGATGCAATCTCAGCCTGTAAACAGAAACAAGATGAAGACACTAGTGATTTTTATTCTAGATTTGAAAAATGTTTTATCATAAACAGTGGCCTCAAGACAAGTAGCGAGTCATACCCTCATCTTTTTGTTACTAAATTAGTCGAGAATTCAAGTCCACAAGTAAAGAATCGAGTTTTGAAAGTTGAAAGTACCTGGCAAGCTAGTACCCCGTCCCAAATGTTACAGATGCTTCAGTATCACCAGAATAGAATCAGAGAAGAGCAAGATCATGAAAGAAAACGTATGAAAGACACGAAAATGAAAGTACTAGTTGCACAATCTGTTCCTCAAGACAGTCAGAAGAGGGGTCCGACTCAAGCCAGTCATCCTGCAGCTCCCGTTAAAGGGACCTGTAATTATTGTAAACAGCCAGGTCATTTTATAAACGAGTGTGCAGTTCTGAAACACAATATAGCTACTGGTAAGACTAAAGAAAGACCACGTCCGCCTAGACAAGAACAAGTTTCGCAGACTTCTCAGCCACAGAATGCACAACAGACAGTTCCAGCACCGCAGCCTATTGCTGCAACACAGCATGTTACACAGCAGATGTACCAGTATGCACAGTCCGAGTATCCAGAGTATCAACAGTATTCATGAAACAGCCTAGAGAGGGAGGTAGGCTTGCCTCTCATCGAGATTCCTGTAGATCAAGAGGGTCCCTATGTTCATAGTCAAGTACTAGGGAAAGACAGAAAGTTTCTGATTGATACAGGGGCAAGTAGGACGACCATCAGTCACGCCGAAGTTCCAGGGGCTCCGCTCTCAGGCTCTAGAAATGTTTCCCTTGGATTTTCAGGAAAGCCTATTGTAAACGAGATATCAAAGCCAGTTACTCTAGAAGTAGGTCCATTGTCCCGTACTACTGATCTGTTACTTACAAAGTCATGCCCAGAAAATTTGTTAGGAATTAAGACACTGAAAGAATTAGGTGCAGTTATTTGCTGCTCCCCAGAGGGAATACGCCTGTTTTTACGTGACTTCAAGGGTCACTATGTGTTACGAGATTTTGATCCGAGATTGTCCAAAGTTCCGCAGCATCTATGGGCGCAAGGTCCAACTGATGTTGGTTATATGCAAATCACACCCCATCGTGTGACTCTCAAGCCAGGTGTAGTCCTGCCACGAATCAGACAGTACAGATTGCCACCTGAGGCTGTAGCAGCCTTATCCAAAATTATTGACGAGCTCATGGCTCAAGGAGTAGTTGTAGAAACTGGCTCCAATGTATGTAATTCTCCGATCATTCCAGTCATGAAACGTACTGATCCAAATGCACCCCCAGTATATCGATTAGTGATTGACCTTCGAGAACTCAATAAATGTATTATTCCCCAGTACCCAGTTGTCCCAGATATCTCTTCCCTATTGACAGCCATTCATTCTGAAGCCTCATTTTTTACAGTCATAGACCTCAAGAACGCATTTTTTAGTGTCCCCATTCATCCAGATAGCCAGTTTCTTTTCGGATTTTGTTTAAATGGAAGGAGCTATATGTTCACACGAGCTCCTCAAGGTTTCACAGAAAGCCCTAGCATTTACAGTCAAGCACTTAAGAGACAACTAGACAACATTCACATGCCAACTGACACTGCCCTGCTCCAGTATGTCGATGATCTACTAATCACAGCCCGTTCTGAACGCGCTTGCGAGCGAGCATCACTTACAGTCTTGTATTTCTTAGCAGAGATGGGGCACAAGGTGTCCCCTTCGAAGCTTCAATTCTGTGTCCAGCAAGTGATCTATTTAGGCCACTTACTGTCCAAGAGGGGTAGGCAGTTGACACCAGACCGTATCCAGTTAATAGCGAGTCTTCCTCAGCCCAAGACACAGAAGGAGGTACGTGCTTTTATCGGCCTTACTTCTTATTGTAGACAATGGATTCCTCAGTATGCATTTCTAGCTAAACCACTGATACAGTTAACGACACAGGAGGCAGCCGTATCGACTGTCCTCCCTTGGACATCTGAACATACACTTAGTTTCAATGAGTTAAAGAAAGCTTTATGCCAAGCTCCAGTTCTAGCTACACCGAACTACAGTAAGCCTTTTACACTTTTCGTCACAGAACGTGAAGGTACAGCATTATCTGTTCTCACACAAGACCAAGCAGGACAATACAAGCCCTGTGCTTATTTCTCAAGCACATTAGATCCTGTAGCCCAGGCTCTGCCTGCGTGCCTCAAGTCAGTTGCAGCCACAGCACTAGCTATCAGACAAAGTGATTCCATAGTATTAGGACATTCCTTGACAGTACAAGTTCCACACTCCGTGGAAGTTCTTTTAAACCGAACACAAACTCAGCACTTGACAATTGCACGTTTAACAGGTTATGAACTGACACTGTTCCAGCCACACATAGAAATCAGACGCTGCAACGTTCTAAATCCTGCTACACTGTTACCGTCAGTTACTTCAAATCCTGCCACACACGACTGTGTGGAAGTAGTTAATATTATGACTAAGCCAAGACAAGATCTGACAGATATTCCATTACCAGATCCCGACCTGACACTTTATGTGGATGGTTCATGCATGAGAACAAGTACAGGAGAACTAGTAGCCGCGTATGCAGTGACTACTGACACTGAAGTTATAGAAACACACCGTATTGACACCCTGTCTGCTCAAGCAGCAGAGCTAGTTGCTCTGACACAAGCCTGCATACACGCCAAGAACCTGAAAGTTAATGTTTACACAGATTCACGCTACGCATTTGGAGTTGTACACGACTTCGGAGTGCTCTGGCAGGAGAGAGGTTTCATGACTTCTCATGGAACCAAGATTCAGCATGGTCTCCTTATTCAAGCTCTGTTAGATGCCATACATTTACCGACATCTATTGCTATCATGAAGTGCAAAGCACATACGAAAGTTACTGATACTATTTCTCAAGGTAATGATCTAGCAGATCGCACAGCCAAGCTTACAGCACAGACTCCAGACATTTCAGTTAACCCGACACAGACACATATTCCAGATCCGACTACATGTATGACAGTTAAGGACCCTACTCAAGATGTCATAGATATCCAGTTACATGCTACTCCCGATGAAATCAAGAAATGGTCCGAACAAGGAGGGGTCCAGACAGATCAGGGATGGGTAACGAAGGGAAAAGCCACATGGTTTCTCCCCGACTCTATGGTTCAAGTCATTATCAATACCGCACATAGTCCAGCACATTTAGGAGAAAAAGCTATGTTAGACAGTATCCAGAACATTTGGTTCAACAAGCATTTACGAGCTGCGGCCAAGCAGAAAGTCCGTACCTGTATGATATGTTGCCAGTTTAATCCAGGTAAAAGTGTCCCGGTGGAACAAGGTGGTTTCCAGCCCCCTGACCACCCTTTTGAAGTCCTCCAAATGGATTATATTCAGATGGAGCGATGTCGAGGTTTCAAGTATGTCCTTGTAGTTGTATGCGCTTTGTCCAGGTGGACAGAGGCATATCCAGTCCCAGATTACACAGCCGCGACCACTGCCAAGCAGTTGGTTCGTGAATTCTTCCCCCGTTATGGACTCCCTAGGGTCGTATATTCTGACAACGGCCAGCCATTCTCATCTGAACTCATGAAACATGTTTCCCTTCTGTTAGGGTACCAGTGGAAGTTCCATTGTGTACGCCATCCTGAAGCAGCCGGTCTCGTAGAGAGACATAATCAGACCCTGAAAATCCGCATTGCCAAAGTATGTAAAGAGAAAGGTGTGGACTGGCTAGTAGCTCTGCCAGTTGCTCTGTTTTATATGCGCATGGTCGCACATTCCAGATCAGGTCTGTCCCCGTACGAGGTCGTATTCGGCCGCCCCCCTAATATGTGGGGTACACCTAGACCCCGAAGTATTACCGATGTTTCAAGTAATATGCTGACAGATTACCTAGCTTCCTTGATGTCTGCCCTCAACTCTTGTCGTTCACAGGTTGCCGCCGCATTTCCAGACAATACCGAGGTGGCACCGCATGAAATCGTTCCCGGATGCATGGTTCTTGTGAGGAACTTTGATCGTTCAAGTCCGCTGGAGCCCCGCTGGAAAGAACCCAAACAGGTCCTCCTGACCACCCGTACTGCCGTCAAGCTGGAAGGCAGGAAGGGCTGGGTCCACCTGTCTCATGTGAAAAGATTTTACGGACTGAAGCCTGTTTCTAAGAACATTTCCGAGGATTTTAAGGACTGCCAAAGTACTATTCTTAAGGACTGTCCCGCAAAAGACAATGATACTGAACCCTCCCTGTTAGAGAAAACTCCGCAACAGGAGTATAAGCAAAAATTAAGGTCTAGTAAAATAAGTCAGCCAGTTTGATTGTCTAAGTCCTCCCCTAGGTGAAACGGTTAGACCGGTTTCTGACATGTATAAAATAGACCCCCATAGTGAGAGAGTTAGTCAAAACTCAATCCGATGTATTGTTTTTCTAAGTTTCGTATTGTTTCTCAGCCTTATGACTACCTGCACGAGCTATGCCTTTTATTTGTATTTTCCAGTTTCTAATGCAAATAAGTCTGCTAATGCTACAGTAGAGCATACGTTTAGTGATCTGCCTCCTCATGAACTATCTTATCGTCTTGCTATGCGTAATAATTCCTTTATCCGCATGTTACATTATTCACACCAGACCAGCAATGCCACTAATTGTTGGGTGTGTGGACGACTCCCCCCTTTCCAGACACCGAAGGGAGTTCTGCCACTCTTTCCTTATCCATTTTCACATAATGGTTCGTGTGGAGCATGGTCCACGTTAACGTCATCCTCAACAGATATGTCTTTTCTTAACAGTACATGTTTTCCAGACAAGCAAGGTCTTCCCCACAGAACAGGGTTAGATCTAGAAAATGAAGTTTACAATTTGGGTAATTATTCTTCGAATTTCATGGTCCTGAATGTTCAGTCTGATACTACTCCAGACTACCCTGCTATATCAGTATTACCAGTCAAAGGTGAATTATGTGTCCGAAAGAATGGTTCCGTACATGTAGGCCATAGTGATTGTACTACTATTGTCAAGTATCGTGACAGTAGGAAATCTATTTTCAAAGCTTCACGTCATTCTTATTTTGTTTGTGGTCAGACCGCATATGTTCGTCTGCCCCTCGATTGGGAGGGAATCTGTTACATTGCCTTCCTACTGCCATCAGTTTTTCTAGCCCCACCTGACTATCATAGGAATTCCCACCTAGTACATACTAGACACAAAAGAGACCTCCCGATTATCGATTATACTGAAACTGCTCTAGAACAATACATAGATATCAATAAAGGTGTCTTCCCCTATTTAGGTACTGTTGTGAATAGTAAACTGATACGTAGATTAACCAGAACCCTTGAAGCAGTAGTGATTGAGACTACCTCTGCTCTAGGTAACTTAACCGAAGAGCAATCCTTTATGAGAATTTTCGTGCTCCAGAATCGTCTCGTCCTTGACGTCATACTGGCCGATAGGGGCGGGGCATGTAGAGTCATCGGATCTAGTTGCTGCATTTTCATTCCAAATAACGCGCCGTCTGTTTATTCAGCTATTACCAGACTCCATAAAATTGCCCATATGTTACACCAAGATCCAGGCACCTGGACATGGTCCGGTTGGTTCTGGAATATAATTTCCGCCTGGGGATGGAAAGTATTGTCCTTTCTAGGTATTGCAGTAGCGATCATATTCAGTTGCTGCCTCTGTTTACAATGTGGCCCTGCGATTTGTGGCATTTGTGCTACCTCTTGTATTCCTAGTCCCAAGTCCCGTTCTAAATCCCGTTCCAAGAATATTCGAGACGAGCAAATGATACTGTATGAAATGATAGATGGTATCATGAATATTGATGTTTCCTGATGGAAACGTAGTGACAAGGAGGGAATGTGGAAAAGTAAATTTTGCCATGTTCTGTGTCCCTACGTGTTCCCCATCTTATGTTATATGTGCATGATTAATATGCATATGTATTCCCCATGTTTGATTAAAGACGCAATTACAGTTGTGTCCATCTCTAGTATGCCAGTTTCCAGTTCCCGTGAATACTACGAATATTAGGCCTATGTAAAGCTACGTTGCCACGTTTCTCAGTGTGCACGTTATTTCATTGTAAAGTCCCCGTTTCTAGGCCTCAAAAGGGCCTGGACACCAGATTCAGCTCCTGTCTCCTGAATCCTCGCTGAGGAGCGATACAGCCCCCACCTGTATCCTCGACCCTTCACTTACTTCCTGCCTCACAGTGCCCGGTTCAGCCTGGCTCTGCCTACGAGTCTGCCAAGAGTATGTTATGATTCTAGTTATCAGTCCAGCCCTCCTTCTCTGCATTCCTAAGCTACTGAATCGCATCAATAGTTTCCGTCATTGTCTAGCCTTTACGTCTCCATGTAAGAGAAATACTGCATTTAATGGTCATTTAATATTCTTCATCACGCACTACATGTAGAATAATGCATGCTCCAGTCTTAGAGTCTGTTAGCCTCTCCCCTCCTGACTTTTAGTTTATATCAACATGTTCTCTAAACATTAGATACTAGATAGGGTTTAGGTACATGTCGCCCTGACTCTCCAGACTCCAGTCTCTGCTCCTAGCACAGAGTTCATAGCCCCCAGCTTCTCCTAGTAACACGTCATTGTCAGTTTGCGCGCACCATTAGGTTAGAGGTCCCGGCTCCTTAGGTAGCCCCCTCCATGTTTCCGCCCCATTTATGACATATTCTGTTACGTTTACATCACATGTCTATGTACACGCCTCTTGTTACACCTACTTTCACCCTTATCTTTCGCGACTGCTATTGACCACACCCACTGCTCCGCCTACTGTATTCATTGTAATGCAACTGTTTTAGTATATATGCTTGTGTATTGTTATTAAATGTTAGCGCGCTCATTCCAGATCCTGCCCGACAGCTGTCGGGCCCCCCTGTCAGGCCCTGTCATCCTATTCCTGTGCAGGTTGTCCTGTTCCTGTCCTTTATGCTGTATTAAACCTGCAAACTCCTACTACCTCGAATCTTGACTCTTATTTATTGAGCTATCTGTTATTGCTATGTCCAGTAAAACCTAGATCCGGTATTATTTATTTATATACCACACTGCCTCAACTGATGAGATCGCCATTTGAGCCAATACATAGGGCGGACCTGAAGTTCCTATCATGGAAAGTGGCGCTTCTTCTGGCACTCACATCTGCAAGGAGAGTAGGAGAACTTCAGGCTTTAACTATCAAAGAACCTTTCTTGCAGTTCAAGAATGATACATTGATCCTACGAATGAACCCCAAGTTCATTCCGAAGGTACCGACAGACTTTCATCTTAATGAACCGGTGGTTCTGAATTCTTTTTTTCCTCGGCCTTCCACTCAGGCTGAGAGGACACTTCATTCTCTGGACGTTCAGAGATGTCTGAAATTTTATCTGCAACGCACAGCTGGATTTCGGAAGACGCCCCAGCTGTTTGTGGCTTTCGGAGCCCCAAGAAAAGGATTTCCTTTGTCAAAGCAGGGAATTTCCAGATGGATATCGAGTGCGATCCGTTTCTGCCACCAGGCGGCAGGCAAGCCGTTGGAAGGACAGGTGAAGGCGCACTCCACAAGATCGATCTCATCGTCAACAGCGCTGTTTGCTGGAGTATCGATAAAGGATATTTGCAGAGCGGCCACCTGGAGCAGTACTCACTCATTGACGAGGCACTACTGCCTGGAGGCGGCTGCAAAGGGGGATTCGGCTGTTGGACAAGCAGTCCTGAGAAATCTCTTCCAGTAAGAGGTGAGCTTTCCTCTCTTCCCTCCTCACGTTTTTTCAAACATTTCGTTTATAATGCTATGGTTACTGATTTATTGTTGTTATGATGTATAATATCATTGGTTTTTATTGGTTCTATAACTATGCACGAAATGTTTGAGGTATGCTAACTGCTATCTACTCTGATACAAGCAATGGGAATCTATGAAAGTTCCAATACTGGAGTAAGAAACAAGTTACTTACCTGTAACATTAGTTCTCCAGTATTGGTAACTTTCATAGATTCCCATGCGCCCACCCGCCTCCCCTGGGAAAGCTCACTTCTGGGCTAGGTGATTATGTGGCAAAGCAACGGCTACGAAAATCTGAGGCTCTGAGCTTTCTCAGGAAGGTTCCACAGGGTGAGGCTAATCTGATTGGTTGCTAATGTGAGTTTGGGTCTTTTTACATAAGGACACCTATAGGCTACAAAATATAATGAGGCCTAGGCCTAATTTTTACACCTATGAGGGTGTATTTACCTAAGTATATATATATATATATATATTTATATATATATATATATATATATATATATATATATATATATATATATATATTTATTATTACCGAGGCTCCCAGTCCGACGACGGGGAATGATACAAGCAATGGGAATCTATGAAAGTTACCAATACTGGAGAACTAAAGTTACAGGTAAGTAACTTGTTTCTTCTGTGTGGACTATAGAGGGCTCAACTCTGTCACCAAGGCGGATGCTCACCCCATTCTAAGAGCAGATGAGTTGATAGACAAACTAGGGGCAGCCAAATTCCTAAGCACCTTTGATTTAACTGCAGGGTACTGGCAAATTGGCATGGCCCCAGGAGCCAAAGAAAAAACAGCATTATCCACCCCTGATGGGCACTATCAGTTTACTGTGATGCCTTTTGGGTTAAAGAATGGCCCTGCCACCTTCCAGAGGTTGGTTAATCGAGTCCTGACTGGGTTGGAATCCTTCAGTTCAGCCTATCTGGGTGATATTTCTGTCTTTAGCTCCACCTGGCAGGATCACCTGATCTACCTTGGGAAGGTTCTACAAGCCCTGCAATCTGCAGGACTGACTATCAAGGCATTCAAATGCCAGATAGGGCAGGGCACTGTGGTGTACTTGGGCCACCTTGTGGGTGGAAGCCAGGTCCAACCCTTACACCCCCAAGATCCAGAGCATCCTGGACTGGGCAGCTCCAACCACCCAGACCCAAGTCAGGGCATTCCTTGGCTTGACTGGGTACTACTGAACGTTTGTGAAGGGTTATGGGTCCATTGTGACTGCCCTCACAAAACTCACATCCAATAAAATGCCCAAGAAAGTGAACCGGACTGTTCGCTACCAAAAGGCTTTTGACACCCTGAAAGAAGCAATGTGCTCAGCACCCATTCTAAAAGCACCATACTACTCCAAGCAGTTTATAGTGCAGACTGATGCCTCAGAGCTGGGAATAGGAGCAGTCCTCTCCCAGGTCAATGAGGAAGGCCAAGACCAACCTGTTGCTTTTATAAGCAGGAGGCTACTCCCCAGAGAGCAGCGTTGGAGTGCCATTGAGAGGGAGGTCTTTGCTGTGGTTTGGTCCCTGAAGAAGTCGAGGCCCTACATGTTTGGAACTCACTTCCTGGTTCAAACTGACCACAGACCTCTCAGATGGCTAATGCAGATGAAAGGGGAAAATCCAAAACTACTGAGATGGTCCATCTCCCTTCAGGGAATAGACTTTGAAGTGGAACACCGACCAGGGATTGCCCATGCCAATGCAGATGGACTTTCCAGGTTTTCCTCTTAGACAATGAAGACTCCCTAGGGCAAGGTTAGTCTCATCACCTTTCGTTTGGGGTGGGGGGGGGGGGGGTTTGTGTGAGAAAGTGCCATCTTTCTTGCATTGGTATGCCCCTACTTTTTTTCTGAACTGCTGATGTGCTTTGACTGAGTGTGACCTGGGTTCCTGCCAACCAGGTACCCAGGGCCTGTGTGCCTTCCCTTAAACTAAGCTGAAACAAAAGACACAGTTGGCATCTCTGGCCACCTGTCAGCCCCTAGTAAATGGTACCCATGGTACCCAGGGCATGGTGACCAAGGAAGACCCCTGAGGGCTGCAGCACTTACTGTGCCACCCTTAGGAGCCCTGTACCCTGGCACCCACACACTGGCTTTGCAGGCTGAGTACCTAGGTACAGAACTAAAACAAGAGTCGACATGGCACACATCCCTGTGTGCCATGCCCCCAGAACCCACTGCCCTGGCCTACTTCAGCCACCCCTCTAGCTGGGTGCCCTATGCCAGAGGTGAGGGCACAGGTGCATGAGCCCTGTGCCCCTACAGTACCCAGGGCCAGACCTGGGCACTGTATGTGCAGTGATGCCATTAAGAGTATATGGTGCTGGTAGGTTGTCATTACCAACTCCACAGCACCATAATGGCTACACTGAAGACTGACAAGTTTGGTATCAAACTTCTCAGCACATTAAACCCGCACTGATGCCAGCGTGGGATTTAATGTAAAATGCACCAGAGGGCATCTTAGAGATGCCCTCTGAAACTCTAACCTACAATCCACGTCTGGCTGTGTAGCTGCAGAGGCTGCCACACAACAGATATGTTGCTGGACCCCTGGGTAGGAGAGCCCCCACTCTCCTGGGCCTGCAACAATGCACATCCTGGGCGAGGTGCTAGGTCTCCTTCCCCAGGATTGGCAGGGGGAAGCTTCAAAGGCATGCCGCCTCTGTGAGCTTCTCCAGACCATTTGCTGTACCCAGCAACCAGCCCCCACCAGTCCTGCCCCCCACTCTGGCGGGAAGACTGGCAGGAAAAACTACGTCAGGAATGGGGGGGTGCCAGCCTGTGCCAACCCCACCCCTCAGTTGGGGGAGACGAGGTGAAGCACGACCCGAGCTCCGCCCATCTTGAAGATGGGGAGCCCTGCCCTATTACAGCTAGGCTCCTGCCCCCCTCCCACAAGAGAGGAGCAGGCTAGGGGGTGTACCCACCCCAGGGCAGGGACCCGTTGGTCCCTGCCCTTGCCCTACCTATAACACCCCTAAATTCAGTATTTAGGGGCTCCCTGAACCTTCCTTCCGGAGATCTCGATACCAAAAAGAAGAAAGAAGATCAAGAAGAAGAAGACCCGCCATGCAGCTGCTAACAACAGGACAACAACTTCTGACTTGGCCCCAGCCCTTCCAGCCTGTTGATCCTGGAACCTGCTCTTGCCTAAACCCGGTGACCCCCGTGGACAGCAACCTTGGGACCCCCAGAGGACCTGCCAGCCTTGACCCTCTTGAAGATTGGGACTCCCATCAGCTGAGGCTCTGCTGCAACAACCCACCTGGTGGACACCAGGAAGCTCCGGACCAGCCCACTCTGCACCAGCCGAGCCCGGGCCGGGCCAACCCGAACCAAGACCACGAGGACGTCCCCCCAGCGACTGGGACCGGAAGTCCAGTGCCCAAACACCCTCCTCCATGAACCAGCCGACGCCTGCAGACTGAGAACCAGGGGCCACCCCTACCGTGACCAGCCGAGGGTAAGCTTTTCCGACACCCAAAGACACCCCTGCACCCGGTGCCCTACAGCCCCCTGTTCCTCCCTTTGGGGTACCTACCTGTTCTCCAAGATCCCAACTTACCTCTCGAAGTGCTGGTCGCCCCTGGAGAGTCTCCGTCCCCGAGCCTGCAGCCTTTGTTTCCTCTTCAAGATCCTCGTTGGATAACATTGAGCGCCCGACGGCTCAAAAGCACCCTGCACCCAGTCGCCCGAGTGCCGCTGGCTGTGACCCCTTTGTCCTATCCTACTTCCCCCTTGCCCTGAGCAAGTGACCAGGAGCCCAGAGCCACGTGGCCTGCTAGCCAGCAGCCACCAACCGAAGGCCCCCTTTCCCTCATTGGATATCATTGGGCCTACCTACCTCTGCACCCGGCCGCCCCTGTGCCGCTGGGACTGAACTAACTGTACTCACCTGACCTTGGGGGGCCCCTAAGTCTATACCCAGAACCTTAACTTCACCAACCAAGTACTCACCTGGAAACCTGTAACTTACTTACCTGCCGTTGGATAACATTGACCCATTTTTGACTCGAACATTTTTCAAGTGTAAAGTTTTGAAAACTGAAAATATTCCTATAAAATCAGCCAAAGTTCGAATTCCTGTGATCAGGGGAGAAGCCAGTACTGTACCTTTCAGCCCAGTACTGAACTGTAAAAGTAATCCCTAGCGGGTTTACTAGTAATCTGTATTTTCTCCATAGGAACCCATTTTCTGCTTTTCTATGAAATTTCTTCTAAGTGTCTACTTTTGAGAACTGCAAATATTCTTTAAAAACCGTACGCAATACTGAAACGCCATTACCTACCTGTTTTGAGCTAAGCCCCCAGTGCTGGCCCTAGGAGACCCTTGCTGGGTTACAAAAGTAACGCGATCGTACTTTACCTGCAACCTGAATTTCTTCCAATTGAATAACATTGTCAGATTTACATTGAAAAGTTTCTAAGTGTGAACTTTTAAAACAGCTTTATATTCATGAAAATTCATCACAGTAACTAAAACGTTTTTGCTAATCTGGTTTCAGCTTAGAACCCAGGACTAAATCTAAGATCTGGTCCTGGAACTACCAAAGTTATCCATAAAGTAATCAACTGTCCTTATCTGTGACAAACCTATTGAGCTCAATGCTAGAGAGTGTTATAAAACTGTGTTGCTCACTATCTATCCTGTAATTATTCTGTGCACAAACTGTATTGCTCCTTTGCAAAGTATTTACATGAGAGTACTCATAACTTGAAAAGTATATTTTTATAACCGTTGGTTCTAAAAATAAAACAACTATATCTGAGGATATAACAACAATTGGCCTGGAGTTCAGTTCTTGAGTGTGTGAAACCTTTTGCTGACTGAGTGTGTACAACAAATGCTTTACACTGTCCTCTGGTACTGCCTTACTGCTCGACCAAGCTACCACTTTGGAGAGTAAGTTCAGTTCTGACTTTAACCTCTGTTATATCTCTGGGGTTGGTGGACTCTATACACACTGTACTTCATTCTAGACCAATATATATAGAGCCACTTTCTCACATCCACTAACAGACGTCTCACCCTCAGTGGCCTGTATGACATTTCACATGTACAGGTAGCTGTCACAACGACCCACCAATGTTCACCGGTGTACTGCACTACCTTTTAAGTCAACAAAGCCAATATGTGGCACTGGATTGTCAGATTATGTGTGGGGACGGTAAAAGGCTAGTCTCACAATGTAGCTAGAGAAGTAGCCCAGACCCTATGTGGATGTGTGACCCACATTCGGCATTTGTCTTGTCCCATACAATGCTGCAAAACAGATGACACTTGTCCAGACGTTAAATAGCTGCAACTCCATATCAATGGCCAAATTCAATTAAATCTGGACTTTTCATGTTCTCCTTTGGTGGACTGGTTTTGGAACTGGCACATGTAGCAGTGACATCAGTGTTTGAACACATTGGTTTGTTCCTATAAGTTGTTTACTCGGCTTTATCTATTTAATTTCCTTCGTAAATGTACCCACTTATGACACCTCTTCGGGTTCTTTTTATTTGCGTTAGTCCTTTGTTTGTTCCTAACCCCCTATGTCATACGGTCCCATTCACGCTTGTCTTTTGTCTGTTTCCAACTTTCTCACGTTAAACCGCCCACTTTCAGTATGTATTTCCGTGTCGTGCACTCGGAGCATTCACCCGCTTTTGCCTCATGAAATACGCCGTTTGAGAATATGCCGGTAAGATTCCACTACCACACCGTAGGAATGTTAAGAGAATATCTGATGCACTTTGTGGGGTGCACCGCTCGTTTTTGGTTTTCTCACCAACTCACACCAATTTCGCACTGTTACCTCCCATTTTATATTGTTTATACTACATCCGGTACCCTGAGAGCCTCGCCTATTTTTACCCCAAACACTTCACGTTCGATTTGCGCCCTTGTATTCACTCTTAACATAATGTTTTTTGCATGTTTTCACTATCACGGATCGGTATCTTTCCACTTATCCTCGTCGTTTCACCTTCGCTGAATTTCCATGTAATTTTACCATAAACCCGGCTCACTACAGTTTTAGTTTATCTTCACAGGATTAACTGTATTCATTTTTTTTTTTTGTGTAGAGTTTTATATAGCGCGAACTAGACCCGAACCGAATCAGGTATCAGAGCGCTTTACATAGTACAAGTTACGTATTTTTTTACATGAGGACACACACTTTCATTTTTAGGCACGGGGAGATTAAGTGATTTGCCCAGAATCACAGGAGGTTTTTTGGCGTCGTTACCGAGACTCGAACCCAGATCCCCAGATCCCCAGATCCCCAGATCCGAGGTTGAGCTCCTTAGCCGTTAGGCCAACTCCTCTCCCCTATTCATGTACTGTTTCCGTGTTGGTTCCATTCCTGATTCCGTGAATTTTCATTTACAGATTGTCAACTGTCCCCTGATGAAGGGACTTTGTCCCGAAATGCATAGGGATACCTTCAGTGCAATTAGATAGTTTGGAATATGATGAATTCATATATCTATTGAAATGAGATCGCTATGATTACAATACGTGATTTTTCAAATAAATATATTCTCACGAACAATTTATGAACAGTGATTCCTTATATACTACTTGGATTATACTATTCAGAACCTTTGAAGGAGATGTTTTCTCTACCTGGAGTGCCTCTGGAAGTAGTGTAGGTGGTCCTACACTCCCCCAATTTTTGTTCAAATTTCTGTGTCCTGACTGGCCAGGAAGGACCCATTCCTTGGCATCCGAAGATACTGATTATCTTATCATTTTGTTCACCTTCGTTTAATTTATTTTAAAAAGTGTGTGCCGCACTCCCACTTCATTGTGCAGTGACAGGACACACAGTTCACAAGAATGGAAAGGTTGAGAGTTGGTCAATACAGTTGCGTAAGCCACAAAAATTCACGTGAGATGTCCATGTCAGACTCAATTCAGTAAATGACAGTGAACATACATGTAATGTAAGTTCATAAACACTGACAACTGTAGAGTGTGATCAGAGGAAAACAAAGTCTGACCTTGGCTCATCTATGTATGTATCTCGTCCTGCATGAAACAACCACCACATCAAGATTTTGCTCACATTTCAGCAGGCACAGCTGAACAGAAGAACAGCATTGAACAGGTCTAGAGCAGGAGGCCATCAGTGCGCCGGCGGCTACACCCTCTTTCCACCAGCGAGGAAGAAGAGGATGAGGGACCCTCAACATCAGGAGGCAAGGGGATTGCTCCCACCCTGACTTAGAAAGAACACTACTCTGGTGCTACATCCCGGGTGGAGACTGTGGACATTTAAGGTGGGGGCAAGGAGCCGACACCTCTGACCATGATGTGGTAGAGAGCTACTCTCCCCCAGACTCTTCACCAGTGGGTCCTGAAGAGGTGTCCCCGGGGCAGGCCAATACTCAATCTGGGCCTGTCATCAGCCCCTCCCTACCTCTAGAGTCCCCCATGCCATCGGGGACTCTAGCTGCATCCCCTGCAACCTGTCCCCCTTCTCGTAGCCGCCAACTCGAACGCAACATCTGCTCCGGACCTGAGGCACCACATCCCTCCTGTCCCCCCCAGGCCCCTCCCGGTGTTGTTCCTCCTGTGGCTGTGCCAGGGGATTTGAGTTGGATGTGTGAGAGTCAACCAGACATGTCCGCACTCATCATGCTACAAGTGTGTCTGGAGATACGCACGATGCGAGAGGACAGTGTCTGATCTCTGGACAACTTCACCACCAGCGTCAATTCCATGGCCACAGCCATGTTGTCTGTTGTCTCCCAAATCCCTTCCCATACCACCATCGATGTCTCCCCCTTTCCTTTGCCCCACACTGTTTCCCCCCGTACTCCTCGTGTGTCACGATCCCATGTGGTGACTGTTCCTGCACCAGCCAGCCTGTGCCTGCATCGGACACTGAGGATCTGGACTTTGTGGTACTGGAGGATGACCAGAAGGACACTTTTTGACTGAGACGTCGTTGTGGACAAAGATTTTATTTTCCTCTTGTAAATAGACTGGTTTCCCTGACGCATTATATATTTTTTGCCCCACCCCAATCCCAAGTTCCCTTCTCCATCTGCATTAAGATCATCATTTGTTTTCCTTTCTCCCTTCCAAACGGACGGTTGTTTTCTGTTCCTACATAAATATCTTTGAGGAATTCTACTTACTTTAACTTGTTTGACTTCATTTTGAATGTCTGGTTCAGAATATGGACACATATTTTGTGAGTCATCTGCTATGCACAAATTAGCTTGTTGCAATGATGGGTTACACTTGTAACTGTGTCACACACACACACACACACTCATGCCTACATCGTTATACAGGTCATGATACACAACAGAATCTTATTTTTGTAGATCTTTATTTTTTCTATACACATATTCACACGGTTAATTTGTCTTGGGGTTCTTGTCACTGGTGATCATGCTTGCGACTTCGCAATTGTGGAGGTGATCGCTGTGAGGGGTCTGGTTGGGCTTGTCGCCTATGTGTAGGCGGGTGTTGTCCATGTGCCTGTCCAGGGTGATCTACATGTGCTGGGGCAGATGGTGTCTGCACATTTGGTGTTTGTGCCTAAACAAGGGCTGGTTGTGCACGTGGTGGGAGTGACTGTACAGGGGTTGGTGATGGTTGTGCACATGGTGGGAGTGACTGTACAGGGGGTGATGGTGGTTGTGGAGGTGGTAGGGGTGACCGTTCAGGGGGTGGGGGTGGTTGTGCAGGTGGTGGGAGTGGCTGTACAGGGGGTGATTGTAGTTGTGGAGGTGGTGGGGGTGACTGTTCAGGGGATGGGGGTGGTTGTGCAGGTGGTGGGAGTGACTGTACAGGGGGTGATTGTGGTTGTGGAGGTGGTGGGGGTGACCGTTCAGGGAGTGGGGGTGGTTGTGCAGATGGTGGGAGTGACTGTTCAGGGGTGATTGTGGTTGTGGAGGTGTTGGGGGCGCCTGTTCTGGGTGCCGGTGTGGCTATGTACCTTTGCTGTGGTGCTGTGCAGTTGGTGATACAGGTGTGTGGATGTGCTGTCCTGCGGGAAGATATGATGGCTCTCCTCCCTGCGTTGACCGTGAAGGGAGACTTTGGATCACTTTCAGCATGCCCACCATCATCTTCATGGCCAAGTCATGGTGTCTTGCGTTCCCTTCCCTTTGGATGGATATCAGGTCTCTCATGTTCCTGGACATGTCCTGCCAAGTTCTATCCATCCTATCCAAAGCTTGGCTCACCCTGTCCACCACCTGAGGGAATTGGACCATGTCCTGCAGGGACTCAGACATGTCTGGCAGGGTAGCCCTTATGGCACGAATGTCCTGTCTCACATCTGCCTGCTGTTGGAAGAAGTACTGCTCCCACTGGCTACCATAGCCAGGTGCAGGCCCCCTCTGCAGGTGTCGGCCATGGATGGGATGAGCAGGTCCAACAGCAGGGGGGGTGGCAGGTGGAAAACTGTGGGCAGGAGAATGGTGCCCAGGGGATACCTGCACCACAACAGGGCTGGGACTTCCCACAGATGGTGGAGAGGATGGCAGGGATACACTGTGTAGGGAAGAGCGGGTAGGGGAACCAACATGTCGGTCCTGGTCGTGAGGGCTGTGAGGGAGTGATATCTTCTTGGGATGCGTGGGAGCTGTGGCTGGTTTGCTCTAGGCTGGGGACAGGGAATTGATTGTTGGGAGGAGGCTGACGAACGTTGCTTGGCGGAGGATGTGATGCTGTGACTGATTTTTGCAATCTGGCAAGATAACTCTCATTGGCATCAGAATCATCATCCACTGAGTGGATTGACGTGTAGTCATCATCATCCACAAAGTCAACGTCCTAAGGAACTTCCTCCTCCTCTTGAGCATGACTTGCTGCCCACATAACTGCCTGGAGGATCAGGGGATTATACCCTCTGATTCCCTGTCGGCCCACACTGGTCCTAGGTCTGTCATCCTCTTCTCCAGCATCATCTGGAACACAGAAGTTGCAACCGTGTTAGTGATTGACGTGGTATTACATGTGGTGCAACACCAGGGTTGTATTAACTGTACATTGCATCAGAAGATGAGGATCATGTGACCTGATTAGGGTACCACCACAAATGGCCGCTCACACCATAGCACTGAGGTGTTACACAGAGATGTACATAATACTAGCAAACTCGCCAGCGCCAGCCACAACTTTCTGTCCCTTCGCGTTCCCCCCTGGTGTACCCTGCTGAACCTGTCTCCTCATAGATGTTGTAGACATAGCTGTAGGGGGTAGAGACAACATTCTCAATGATCTGCATCACCAATTGACAGACAGGCACATGTGACACTCCTGATTCGTATTTCACTTTGTAAACAACAACTGTTGATTCCATGCAGAAGGGGATCTTGATCTCTGTCATGGCTTAGTAATCTAAGCTAGTGGCACACCTCATGCCAGAATTACCTGAAGGACAGGTGCGCAAGGGTTTCACTGCTGCAGCCAGGATGTCATGCATCCCCCGGGATGGTGTCCGCTGCAGTGGTATCATCCTGTCAGCAGCTGTGATGGGACATACATGTCCATATTTTAGTACAACAGATGGTAGCTATGAGCCAACATGTCATTCTCAATAACCATTTGCGGATAATCCGGGACAATGTTCAGCATGTTTACCTCATGGACTTTACATGTGGGCACCTGCTCACATGCAGCATTTGCCAGCTGTTACCTCCACACAGCACTGACATCAATAAGATGACACATCAACAGACAAACTTGTATAAGAAGAATAAATGACCTGGACTCCTCCGCATTACACTGATTTCACCTTAACCATTAAGACTAACATTTTTCATGAGTGTAATGTCTGTTTTTTTTAATGTGTGAGATGTGCAGTAGTCAAGGACATGATGTTGCTCATTTGTGCTTCCCTACCCATGAGGTCACACAGCTCATTTTTGAATGAGAGAACACAGATTTCTTATGTCCATCCTTTGAGTGTCCTCTGTTTCCATACTCTATTTCCAATATCATGGTACTACTTAGCTGACAACGGATGGTGTCTTGTGCAGCAGACATCCAAACCTCATATGTCAAACACTCACCTATACATGTGAATACGGTAGAAGAGGAGGCAAGCAGAAAACAACATATGGTTATGATCACACATTGCGGATAAGCTGAGAAGCTTTGATGCTTCCCGCCTGCACTGGATTATAGTGTTGCTCTTCAGCTAAGTTATTTTGCAGTTGTAACTGCATGAAGCTTCACCTTGGCAGCCCCTACACTCATCTCAAAGGTACACAACTGGCATCAATGTGTGCCTCAGCCATACCAATTCCATTATGATTTAACCATGTATATTTTGCTACGATTTATCCTATCATTGAATTGCAAGCCTGTTGTGTTTTGGTCAGTTCATGTGACACATTGTTCTATTGTATGTCCATTCTGCACTCACTTGGCATACATTTTGTGTCATCCTTTCATTTGCCAACTGGGTCTGATCTGGCATGTGTTCAAATGCCATATGTGAGCATATTGTGATGCAGGGCAACAGTGTTGTACAACACATACAACATATGGTGGAGGTGAAAGGCATAATTTATGAGCATTCTGCCCAAATTATTCTTGGTTTTACTTACCTTGGCCCAGCACCGAAACAGTATGTGGTTCCTGAACAGATGTCACATCCAACCTTGTAGCAGAAGTCAGTGTGTGTCTTTGGTTCTGGGAGGAAAGCATTGTACCTACAATGATAAGTGTGTTTTCCAACTTTACATTTCGGCAGCCACATGTGATGCACTCTTTTTCTGGCACAAAGGACGAGCACAAGCAGTTGTGGGCACCACCGTTGCAGAAGTGTGTTATACATAATGTCATGAGTGATCCCACATATGACTTAGAATGGGCCTACTACCTAGATGCAACCTATATCACAATTACATGCCTACGAATCCAGAGGTAAGGTCCACTATCATGTTTTGTTGATGCCCAACAAAAAATCCATCCAATGTAAGAAGTACATGACCAGCTCTGTGGACTGTGCAATTTAATGTATATTGGAAAGATTTGAAGTTGGACAGTGCAGTGAATAGATTGTCAATACTACTGAGGCTGGTATCTCACTGCTTGTTTGTCATTACCATATTTGTGCAAATTGGACTTCTTGATTAGGTCTACAGACACTATTACAACATAGTGGCGACACCCTTTTGGCTAGTTGTGGCACTCTATTACAGGATTGGATTCCCAGATCTGGGACTGTTGGTGAAATACATGTTATGTTCCATATTTACAAAGGTATGATGAGCCAAGACATGTGATATTTGTTTTTCGCTGTTCACAAATGGCATATGCTAAAGGTGAATGTCCATTGACTACTCAAATTGTGATGAAGCAATTTTTTCATCTATGGTTGACTTTCATACGTGGGCACTATATGTCCCTCTGTCGTCTCCTGACAATGTATGCATTTTGACCATCTCCTGGCCAGTTTGACTTACCAGTTAGTGAGGTTGTGATGCCTTTCTCTGTATGTTGTCGATTCCTCCCAGTAGATGCAGGGACCTCTGCTACTGCAGTTGTCTGTGCTCTGGCTGAATGTGTCAATGGGTGAAAAGAGAGAAAAGTAACCAAATGGGAAATGTGCTTGTGGAACTTTTCAGGGATTTCCCCATATCTTCTGCATGCTAACAGTGTTGTGAAGTACTGCCGCAGACAGGGCAGGTAGGAGCAGTGGTGTGTTGGGAATGTAATGGCGTGGCAGAGTGGGAAATGAACAACAGAATATGTGTATGACATATTTTGATTTGATGATTCTCTCACCTTCTGCTTTGTGATTTAGGCTGGCACAGGGTGATTTACTTCTTGGATAATTTGTGGCAGGTTTACAATCCCCTTGAAAAAGATTTACACTGCTGTTGCATCACTTCTGTGACACAGCGGTGGTGTACAACAGACAACACATTTTGAATTATTCGCAACATGACGCATCTATGGTGAAGCGTCACGTTGTGAAGCCCTGCGCAACATTGAACCTGCGTCCGCTTTGATGTAGGCAGGGTAGGCATTCCTTTGGGATATGCCTCGTAAAAGTGATGCAGTGTAATCTACAAGATTTAAGGAGTCACTTTTCAGAGGCCCTGCGACGCAACCTTACGCCTGCTTGAAGCAGACGTAAGGAGTGGCGCAGCACGTTCGGTATGGGCAGTCCATGGACATTGATGGAGTTGCATCGTACTTGCGACACGACTCCAGCAATGCACCCCCCTAATGCCATCAGATGCAACACACATCTGTCTATCCCTGTACCACAGTGCACCCCAATGTAAATGCGTTGCATCCATGGTTGCGCAAGGGTTGAATTGCATGTTGCATTGGTACTGGTCCATCCCTGCTAATATTTGTCAATTGCTACTTAGCAGGGTTGTGTATATACGGCAGCAGTACTATTTTCAAAAGGGGGGAGGGATGTTTTCAAAAGGGGGGAGGGATTTGCCATTTCTAATGCAAAGGATTATGGGACTTGTAGTGCTATGCACAGATGGTGACACATGAGTCTCTGACTGACTATATTTTTATATACACTTTGGACAAGTTCCTTACTCACAATGACAGTGCAACACAGACAATCTTTTCATGCACTTTTTCTTTTCATCCCATTTACCTGGTACCACGTGGCGGACGTCAGTGACAGGCAGCCCATAGACCAAGTGGGGGTGTAATGTGGTAAGGATATCCTCCTCCAGTGGGGTGAGACGGATGCGGGGTCCAGGGTATGCAGCAGGGAGGATCCTGTTTAATTCGATTCTGGAGTACTTCTCCTTCACCTTCTGCCTTTCATCCTGCCACTTCTTCTTGAGGTCCTGTACTGTGCACATCTCCTCTCCCAATGCTGTGACAGCAGTGGCTAATTGCTGCCATAGGACTGCCTTCTGTGTCCCACTGGTGCAGTAGGGTAGGAGTCCATATAGGTGTTTGTGGTGCCTCACCATATACTCCACAAGCATGGTGGTCTCCTCTGCAGTGAAGTTCTTCTTTCTCCTCATTGTTTCCATTTTTCTCTGGCAATGTCAGCGTTGTGAACACGAACTCTCTGTGGCCAAACCTGTTCCTTCAATGTGTGCTGCTTTTATGTGTTTTGTGGTGCTGGTCAATTAGTGTTAATTGGCTTCAGCTGGAACGTGGTGGTGGATGGTAGGCACTTGCAACATTCATCATGGCAAAATGGAGCTATTGGCTGCGATTGGCTGCAGTGTGTCAGCTGATCCATGGTGGGGGATGGTAGGCACTTAGACAGGTGTTTACCCTTGGCTAAAATGATCAACGGCCACAGATCGTATCTTCCGGCCCGGAATCGGAAATTCTGACGCAGAGCCGGAAATTCCAGGTCGGATTCGGAATTTCCGCCGCAGAGCCGTAGATTCCGGCCCGGAAGCGGAAATTCCGGCCTGCGTGCGGATGCAAAGTTAGTAGTCGTAAGTCTATTCTGTGAATACCAAAAGTAGTACGTTCATTCTGTGAATGCCAAAAGTAGCAAGTTCATTCTGTGAATGCCAAAAGTAGTAAGTTCATTCTGTGAATGCCAAAAGTAGTAAGTGCATTCTGTAAATACCAAAATGGTAGTAAGTTTAGGATTTTGTCTTAAGTTCATTCTGTGAATCGGGCCCTTTGAGTTTAATCAGTTTCACAGCTGTAAGGTCCAAGATAGGTCGGGCTTGATTTTAGGTGTGATCTTTTTTTAATGTATGTTGCTTTTTTGTGACAAGGAAGACCCTCCCGTGCTTGGAAAAAGTTGTCCTAGCATGTGTGCAGATGACTGATACATCGGAGAAAGGGGAGTCTGCCGGGTTGCCATTCCTAGACTTAGGAGTTTCTGTATTGGGAGAGCAGCAGTTCTTGGATCTGTCAAGAGTAGCCCCGCAGATGAGGCGCTTGGACCTAACACTGCATCCTGGTGCTGGGAAGCCATTGCATCCTGTTTGCTTGTTGGTACTATTCGAGGAGAACTGCATATTGGCCTGTAGCAGGGACCTTGGTAAGGTTGCTCTTTGTTTCGTTCCTTGTGCAGATTTCTTTGGTTTCCACTGCCCAACTACATGACCCTAGTGAACTGTGGCTGCTTTGGGCAGCGACGAGAGTGGATTGCAACTCAACTGCCATGGATATCAATGCAGCTCCTTCCGCTGTCTGACCTTAACAATAGAGACATGATATCCTGTTCCCCTTAACCCCTCCTGCTACTGTGCTTTTAAGTACATGATCCGGTACCTATTCCTATCCCGGGCCTAGACATTAGAGGAGGAATCCAGTGGTCACCACATTGAGATAAGTAGAGGTGTGGGAGCCAGATTCACTAAATCAGACCCGATTTTGAATGGACGTTGGAAAGAATTGCAAGCAGGATGTGAGTGCGGTGGGGTTTTCTGCTTGTGAAATCTAAACAATACTATCTATTTTAAGAGTGGGCAATCCTGTTCATTTAATTGCTAATGTGTTGCTCCTGCTCTGCGTGTGTGGGTACACACATACATTGCCCTTTCTGCTCCCCTCCACCTCTGCTTAGCAGGGGTCGCTAGCCACCTTTGAAAGTGGTGGGACATTTCATTAAATTACATGGAGCGAAGAGAATAAGCCAGATTTCTATTAAGAGAGTTTGACGAGTTATCTCCTGAGAGCCTTTTATAACAAGGAAAGAACGCAGGAAAAAAAAAAAACGCTCGCCAGTCAGCCACTGTTAATTTTTGCACCTCTCTTTCACTTTAAAGTGAAAGCGCGATGCAAAAATAAACATGCGGCCTGCTTTCCTTCTATCGTGACGATTTCTTGTCTTTATGGAGCCATGTGTTCTAACACATGGCCCCATAAAGATAAGAAACCTTTTACTTCAGAAGGAAAGCAGGTGAGCTCGTCCAAGTGGGACTGCAGAAAAAGAGAAAAGTATATGTCATTAAAAGCTCTTTTCCAATGGCTTTCCACCGTTTAGCATAAACAGTGACACCAGCCAATGGAAAAGAGGGGCGGGGCTTGAGTCCCCTTCTCAAAAGTAACTTGATTACTATAAGTCTCGAGGCGAGGAGCACATGCGCTCCAACGCCAGCCGAGACCTAAAAAGTAATTGCCTTGTGGGGATCTGTGGGAAGATACAAGCCATCCAATGAAAGGAATTGTAATGAAACTATAATAAGAGGGAGGAACGGACACAATAAGAGGAAGGAAAGACATCAAAAAAGATGTGAGCAAATGAAACTAACTAGAAACCCAGCCAATAGAAAATAATTAACTGACTTAAAGCTCACTGAGTACTGAAACTGCCAGCCTCCTTGGATTTTCTACAGCAGCTGTAAAAATAGACCCCTCGGGTGACCAGTAAATAAACAGCTGTACTTGGGGTAAGTGTTTTTGTCGGATGTATGACATGACAACGCGGGCTTTTACCCCGCGCTGCCATTACGACGCTGCTCTTACAATGCAAGTCGTTACAACGACTTGCACTGTAGGCGCTGGATAGTGTAATAGTTTAATTTTCTATTCGAACTCCAGCCCATGTTACAGTAGGGAAGGTGTTGGAATAGAAAATTAAACTATTCCTTCTCCAACAGCGCCCTCCAGCGCAAGTCGTTTTAACGACTTGCGTTGTAAAAGCAGCGCGGGGTAAAGCCCGCGTTGTCATGGCTGCTTACCGTTTTTGTCACCCGTTCCACCACACCTGCCACACTATTGATAGTTATTCCTCTGCACCTATTCAAACTTGCATGATAGTTTTGCATCTACGTTTAAATATGAAGGAACAGTTCACCTCAAACCTTAACTTTGGAATAACTAGTCATACCTATCCCCATATACCTAGGACTCACCAGCGCCAGCATTTAAATAAAGGTTCTGAAAAAGAAGCAGCTGTAACACTATGATTGTCTGTGGAGACCCAACAACATCTGATTGAGTTAGCAGAATCATATATTTTCAAAAGCACATGGTCAAAGACAGACTAGCATGTCATTATGTTGATATGGAAGGCATTAAAAGGAACTTCTAAGTGTGATCAGTATTCCAAAGCGTATCTATAATACATCGGTGTCTTCGTACAGTCCCCTTTGTGTTAGAAATGGTTGCCCTGGCGTGGTTGCCAGACACTTCTGCCGGCTTTGTTTGCATTATTGTCATTTTAATGTAACATGATGTCAATTTATGCAATTCAAATTGGCGATGTAATGCCAATTATAAGCAGTGTAGGTTTGGCACTATATGGATGTGTGTTGGAAGGATTACTTTTTGTTTTTTTAACAAACTTTTTCGAGCCATTTTTCAGAGTGCCTTACAATATAACAACTGTTCATGGCATTTTTCATTTTAGGTCTAATATTGACACATCCGTTTCCATATGGAAAGATACATACGTCAACCCTCGTATCTGTCAGTTACACATCATAGAAATACTAATGCTATGAATGCAGCATGCAGATCCATATATATGCATTATGAACCAAGTGATCGTGGCTGGTATTTATACTTTTATTCTCCAAACTAAATTAAACTACCCCCCTCCTTGCCCCACCCTCCCCTTCCTGGTCTGTCCGTATGCCTCCACACATTCCATGCCATATTATTGAAAATCATTGATTTCAACCCATATCGCCTGTACACCATGGGTCATCTCTCCCCTCCTCCACAGTTGTCTTTGTCAGCGTAGTAAATGTCTAATACAATCAGGGAAGTGGGATATCCGACTGTGAAAGGTCTTTTAACATAAGGTCCCAGTCCATGGACATGGGACGTTACCTCAACCCCCCTCGCCTCCTCTCTTCTAAGCGCTGCGCTTTCCGCGCTACCCCACCTCATTACCTCCTCCTTCCATGTATGTAACGGGGGCTCCTTCCACCTCATTGTAATTGCTCTGATCGCTAATATAAGCGCTAGATCTAGGAATCGTATGTTGACCTTCTGAGCTTTGGTGCGCTTGCGTAGACCCAAGAGGCCCTCCAATATATCATCTGTCAGTATGAGATGAGTGACCTCCCCCAGTATGTTTCAATGTGTCCCCAATGTTCCCTAAGGTGTGTGCAGGTCCATAACATATGAGCAAAACCAGCCTCCTCCTCCCTGCACCTCGGGGACTAGCTCTGGGCCTCCGGCACTATACAATGTATCCGCTTTGGGATCAAATACGCCCTATGGAGAACCATATAATGTATAAACTTGAGATTGGTATTTCGGGAGATCCATTTAGGGTGTTCCAAAATGCTTTCCCATGCCTTGTCTGTGATTACCACATCTGTAGTTTCTGCCCATTTCTCACAGAGGTCCGCAAGGCATATGGAAACCTGTGTTCGGATGCCAGTATATAACCATTTCACTAGGTGTCCACCCCTCTCCCATGTAGTAAAGTAGATGGACCAGGTCATGTTGTGGAGGTTTGCTGCGCTGGGGTACCCATGTCGTCTTGATATAATGCGCCGTCATAGCATGTAGCAGGTAAAGGTGGTCAGGAGCCCCCGTGGTCCTTACAAATGTATCATGATCTAGGAGTATAACGTCTCCGAAGAATGAACCCACTTCCGTTACTCCCACATTTATCCAGTCCTGTATCCTAGCCATTGTGATCCTACTGCCCATGACCGGCAGCCCTAGTAGCGGGATATTGGATGCGTAGGGGAGCGTGGTTGACGTGTACTGTAGGGCCTATTTCCAACATTGTAGTGCCGCTTTCAACAGCAGTGGACCATCAGAGGGTATATTTGCTCCTGGGAGCAGCTTATTATGTAGTGTACCCCTGTCTAGTTCGTGAGTGGTACAGTTTATTTCTTGTAAGTTCCTGCCCGCCGTCCAGAACAACAGCCACTGTAATTGGGCGGCGTAATAGTATGTGGCCTGGGGCACCATCATGGGAAGATTAACAAAAAAGTACAATAGTACAATAATCTTGGAGATGGCTATCCTCCTCATCACGGACAGTGGCAGGGAGGTCCAAAAGGAAATGCTCGGGCGCAGTGAGGCTATGGCCCTCATCAAATTACCTTCTAGTTGTTCCGATGGGGCCCTGTATACCTTAATGCCTAAGTACTTAAATGTGTTTAATGCCACAGGAATCTGATAGGTGCCAAATCGGATGATGTCCAGACGAGGACCTTCTTGAAAAGAAAATGCATGGGACTTTCCTGCGTTAATTGCCAACCCAGATATAGTCTCGAAGGCGGAGAGGTGGCAGGGAGCGGGTCTGCCTCACTCTCCAAATCGTGCAACTATATGAGGATATCGTCTGCGTATATTGAAACGAGGTGTGTACTATCTTGTATGAGAATTCCCAAATCCCCTGACGACCGCCTCAAGGCTATGGCCAGCGGTTCTAATGCGAGCACAAACAGAAGAGAAGAAAGTGGGCACCCCTGCCTAGTACCTCTGTGTGCCTCGTATTCCGGGGATATGTATTGCCCTATGCGTGCCTTTTCCATAGGTTCCACATAAAGTAGGCGTATCCATCTCAGAGAATTGTGGGGGAGACCGAAACGCAACAGGGCTGCAAACATGTAGTCCCATGTTATTGAGTCGAACGCCTGACGTAGATCTAACGCCAGACATCTGGCCCTGTCACAGTCCCTATGAACAGCCCTCCTTATATGGTGGAGTCTTCTAGTATTGAGTGAAGTGTTACGTGCCGGAAGAAACCCACATTGGTCACTGTGTATAAGAGTGGGAAGAGCAGGGACCAGGCGGTTGACTAAGGCCTTACTAAGAATTTTGTATTCGGTAGCCAGTAACGACAGCGGTCTATAGTTGGACATTTCAGTGCTGTCTCTACCGGGCTTAGGGAGTGACACCACCATAGCTTGCATTGTGGATTGCAGTAATCTACCGATTTCCCAAGCCGTCTTATAGAGCTCCTCTAGTTTAGGTGTTAGAATCTCCGAGTACGTCGCATAAAATTCAACAGGCAAGCCGTCTAGGCCCGGGGCTTTGTTGTGGTTAAGGCCATTGTTCACTGCTTTTATTTCTTGTTGGGTTATGGGGCCTAAAAGGCCCTTCCGCACGGTCTCCGTGACCTTGGAAAACTGTAAGTCAGCGAAGAAGGCCTCTGTCGATGTGCCTTGGTGTCGCGTATAGAGTACTGAGGTGATTACAAAAAGCTTCATTAATCTCCATTTGAGTATGAAGCAGGCCCCTCTGTGGTGTACGAATACAGGTGATTAACGGTGTCTCCCGTTTATCCTTACTATCCGTGCTAGTAATGTACCTGACTTGTCGGCGTCCGTGTGTTTCAGTTGTGTATATGCTTGGTAATCCATAAGTCTAAGTGTTTCCAGAGTCTCCGCTTGTCTAATGCGGGCCTCCTGGAGAGTCGCCCTTTTATCAACATCTGTCACTGCGGCTTGTTCTAACTCTGTCATCAGTGATTCTGCAATGGAGTACTACGCCTCCGCGTAGCCTTGTGTGATCTCTGCCCCGCCCTCAGCAATGGTGCTGGCGTCTGGCAAGCAGGCTGGCGTTTCTCCTTTCAGCAAGCACTGCACTGCTGATTGATTGTAAACCCCATTCCTTCTTTTCCGCATCAGGCAGTGGTGTGAAGAGGTTCCCGGTATCGACGAAGCTCTCGATTTCCTTTCTTCCTTTCTTTTTGGGATATCGGGGGATGTTCAGTAATGGCTTGGCGGCATGCTTCTGGTGGCAGGTGAGGAGCAGAGAAAAGAGGTAGGGGTGGCAGCTGCTTTGGTTCTTTGATTTTGATTTTGAGCAAGTGAAACGCACAACGCCGTACAACGCCCCACAACGCCGCACAGCGTTGGAACCTCTGTTTGTTGCTGCTTACTCTTTGACTCTGTGGTCGTTTGGAGGTGTGAAGCATTGCATAAAGAGATGGCTGTGATTATCTCTGCTGTAGCATATAGCTGAAGCACTTGATTAATAGCAGAAAAGAAGCGATTTCTTCATTTGTTTGCATTTTTCACAGCCCTCCTCGACATCCAGCATCTAGCTTGCTAGAAAGACTTTGGCTTTATCTTTTTTTTTGGGCTCCCTTTTGAGATATTCTTTGTTCTTTGGGCTGTCTTTAAAAACGGTGCTTCATTCTGGAGAGAATTGCGCTCTATTAAGGAAAAAAAAAGGAAAATTTGAAGATTCAGGAGGTGTTTGGGAGAGACCGTTAAAGACTGTTCAGAAGTATATGCTCACAGAATAACACAAAGGAAAATACAAAGAAGGGGGCTAAAATTGATAGTGAAGCTGGCGGTGGCGGCTTATTCCCAGCAAGTAACAACAACATTGAAAAGTACAGGCTTCCATGTGTGGAGGTGAGGAGGAGAGGAGGTGGCGGACAGTAAAGCAAAACAAAGCAAGGCAATTTCCCAACATCCACTGTAGGTGTAGGTGTGCTGTACAGGGTTAGTGCTGGTCGGAGTTTGCCGGTGACCGAGCCATTGTAAGCAGTGGAAGGCGGGTGGCTGCAGTAAGCCTGAGGAGTTAGACTGACCGCGGCTTAACAACTGATTGGACAAAGGCAGTATTATTTTTTTTGCATTGTCAGCAATATATGCCTGAGCTTTCAGAGATGGGGAAACTGTTAAATACTCACCTCACCAAGGTTAAGACTCGTCGGCTCTTAGCAAAGGAAGCAAGAGAGGCTAAGAAAGCGGCTCGCTTAGCTGGGTTAGAAAGCACCCCCCTCCTCATACCCTGGATTCCACAGTTGAGAGTTCTGAGGGAGAGACAGAGGAAGAGAGCCCGGCTGCAGCCACTCAGCAGCCGGTACTGCTAGGGAAGAATCCCAGTAAAGACTCAATCACCGTAATTACTGTATGCCCTCCAATAAATGTGCAAGAAGAGGGTTAATTGGACATGCAGAAGAAAGTGAGTGCAAAGAAGGGGGCCAAGCAATTCTCACTCTTTCTGAAAAAACCTATCCCGCAGGTCTCCTCTCCCAGTTCCAAACTGTGTGTTCAGAATACTAAAGACACTGGGGTCGCGGTACTGAGACCAGAGAGTCCCAGAAGTCCACATGTGTCACAAGGGCCATTAATTAATGCGCATTGTGTTATTTACACTGCTCCACCCGACCTGCTGGCCTCCTGTAACTTTGATAAAGAGACCGTCCTCACCCCTACTAATCAGAGTGGGATGCCTTTGGTCAATTTGTTAAAATCAGGGAAGGATCAAGTATGTGATCAACGAGCTGACTCTCTGAAGAGTCTTGGGTCTGTTTCAACAAGTTTGGTCCAGTTGTTACCCCACCAGCAGGAGGAGGCGGAGGAGGTGGAATCGAGAACTTCTCCTTCTGCCATGGCTTTGCCCACCCCCAATGTCAATTTTGGCTCTGATCCTAATCTACTGGTGGACTCAATGGGAGACTTCCAAATGAGCATTAAGGATATGTTAAATCTGATCCTAGATGAGGTTCGGGACTTGAAAAAGGCTCAGAAAGCGGAATTGGCCTCTCTTAGTTTACGTTTAGAGACGATAGAAAATACAATGGCGAGTCTTCCAATTAAGCTTCAGGAGGCTGATGAGAGAATTTATGCTTTAGAGGATCAGTTGTCTTCTGTCATGAAGGAGGTCAAAGTAGCTGCTAAAAGTAAACAGGCATTGGAAATCAAAATGGAAGAGTTGGAGAACCATTCCCGAAGATCAAACCTTCGCCTGGTTGGTGTGCCCGAAGGTGTGGAAGGGTCCCAAACCCTGAGCTGGGCTAATACCTTCATTAAACACAGGGTTATTCCTGACTTTCAAGGAGACCTTACGATCACGAGAGCCCATCGTGTCCCAGGTCATCCTTTTCCCAACTCGACACTCCCACGCACGATTTTGATTAATTTTGCAGATTTCCGCATAAAAGAGGCAGTCTTAACGAAAGCTATTCAGCAGAAGCAATTCTTGGTTAATGAGACTACTAAATGTCGAATTTTTTCGGACATGTCAGCATCCGCGGCTTGCCGCAGGAAAGAATTTGTTAAAATGTTGCAATTATTTAAGCAAAAGGGGCACAAGCGTCAATCGCTCAGCAATCTAAGCTGAGAGTCCTGGTGAAGGGGAAGTTCTTCATGTTTACAGACGTAAATGAAGCGCAGGGGTTTCTGGAGGAGATCTCTCCGGCTTCAAAGGGCTAGAAGTGTCAAGTGCTGGTATGATATTAGTGCTAAGCCCTGCTGTCAGGATTTTGTGGGTGGGAGTAAAGGTGATATAGCTCTCTATCCCAGAGAGGTATGAAACGGATACTTATTGTTTAGATATCACACCGGGGAGATTGAATAGTAGGCTGAATTGTCAGGGTTGGATGCTGGGTGCCAAAAGGAACAGGTTGTTATACAAAACAAGGGAAACCCAAAGTAGTAATAGGTCTGGGACCTTGGGAATATACAGTATTTCAAGAGACAATGGTCCCAAACATCAATTCACAAATCAAGACAAAAAAAAAAAATATAGACCAAAATTGAAATCTATATTAACTGTCCAGCCGGACAGATTTAATAGTTATTATAGTCAGATGTGGCAAAGTTATTCAACAATTTCCAAGTGGGACACAACCTGTGTCCAACTACCACATAAGTACAAACAAAATAACATACAAATGCAAGGCAAGAGAGAGCAGTCTGTAAATTGATCACAATTAAAACAGACAATTAATATTTAGGTACACTTTGTGTGATTTCGCAATAAAAAGATTTTTAAATCATCAAGTGTGAGCTGTCGACGATGTTTCGATCCCTTTTTAATATGGGGGTTTTTACAGATAATCCCAAATATACCACCGGGTTCAGTTACATTAGTACCACGTGTTCCAGGCACTGGATGGTGCTTGGAATAGATATTGCTACCGAGGAACTTAATAAAGTTGTTATAGAAATACAAGATCTAGAAAAACAAATAAAAGAACAAGTTCCCTCCACTGACATAAAAAAAACTCCTAGAGGAGGTTCAGAAGACTGTTGACGAATTTAACAGAATTGAACAAAATAAAAAAACTATTAAAGTGAAGAAAGATATAAAACAATTCTCACTTGAACGTGCGTATCCATATCCCTCAAAAGATTTCTATTCTAATAGATCCTACACGGGCCCTCAGAATCAACGCCCTTGGGGTCGCTTCAATAAAAAAAGAAACATTGTAGGTTTTTCCGACAGTTCAGTGGAATCTTCTGACAATTCAGATAACAGTGAAGGGCAAAATACCCCACGGAGGATTCCTTTTTTAGAGCGAGGCCAGACAGAACAGCCCAAAAGGGGAAGAGGCAAACAACCACAACGCTGGCCGAATCCTCCGGGAGAACGATTCACTCGCAGACAGCATTACCAATGGTGAATCCAAATTTTTCTTCCAATATGACCAATACTGAGACTGACATCTCTGATACTACTATTGATACTACTATGTTACCCATTTTTAATCTTACTAAACATTGTCTTACGCCTTATGAATTACCTATTCTCAACAAAGGACTCTCATTTGTCCCTACTGTCCGTCCCAATTTCCTAGAGGTCCAGACTGAACTTCTATGGTTTTTTAGAAAGATAAGACTCCATAGCTTCTTTCTATTGAATCCCTCCACTCCCCCAATTGCCAATACTCCATTTAGGCCCCCTTCTACGTTTTCGCCGACAGGAGGCATGATACTAGGCAAAATTATTACTTTAAAAAAACTTGTTCTAAAAGACTTGGCAAAAATCGAGAACAGTAAAGTATTTGTACCTTATAACATCTCATTGGCTGAAAAACAGGCATTGGCAGATCTTAAAAACAACAATCTGATGATTGTTAAGCCAGCAGATAAAGGGGGCGGTATTGTGCTGCAGGATAAAGACAGATATCGAGATGAGATTTTGCGGCAACTAGGCAACAATGCACATTATTGCAAGCTCCCAAATAACCCTACGAAGGAGATCCAAGAAATGATAATCAAAGTGACTACTGAAGCTCTTGACTGTGGATATCTTACCAAAAAAGAATTCCAGTTCTTGAATATTAAATCACCGAGGACACCGGTAATATATACATTGCCAAAAGTCCATAAGAATACCGAAAATCCCCCCGGAAGGCCCATAGTGTCGGGCTGTGGTTCGGTTCTCGAGCCCCTAGGTCATTATGTAGACCATTTTATAAAGGAATTTGTACCAAATACCTAATGTTACATAAGGGACAGTATGGGTATGATCAATTTGATCGAGGATTACACATATGATCCCACATCTGAGGTACTTTGTACCTTAGATGTGGAATCATTATACACTAATATCCCTCAAATGAATTCCCTTTTGGTCATAGAGAACATTTTGGACTCCAGACCACGCCCACATGCAGTACCTACTCTGTTTATCTTACAGCTATTAGAGATCTGCCTTACTAAGAATTTTTTCATATTTGATGATCAATTCTATGGTCAAGTTAGAGGGACATCAATGGGAGCAATTATTGCTCCGAACCTCGCGATCCTATATATGGATCATCTCAAGTGCCACCGTATCCTTTCGCCTTTGAATCCCTTCCACCGTGCTATTGCCCTGTGGAGGAGATACATAGATGATATTTTCCTGATTTGGCATGAATCTATGGATCTTCTCTCACAATTTCATCATTGGCTTAATAATAACTCTAACGGTTTGCAATTTACTCTATCGACTAACACACAGGAAATATCCTTCCTAGATATAAACATTTTTCATAGTCAAGGAAGACTGATTACAAGCCTCTACAGAAAGCCCACTGAGAGAAACACGCTGCTCCGTTATCAGAGTAATCACCCTAGGGCTTTACGTGACTCTCTGCCTTTTCCCAGTTTCTTCGGCTGAGAAGAAACTGTTTTCAAAAGGAAGATTACTTTAGAGAAGCTAACACTTTGGCTAGCAAACTCTCAGCAAGAGGTTACCCAAGAAAACTCATTCGCGATCTCTCAAGAGGGCTTGGTATTGCCCACGAGAAACCTTGCTCGAGCCAAAAGAGAAAGTGACACAGAATCGCATGGTATGCGTTACCACTTTCTCACCCATTTCAAATGCCTTGAAAAAAGGTGTTAGTAAACATTGGCACACACTCAATGCAGGTGTTCTCAATCTAGAGCACCCGCTATTTGCTTTTAAGAAATCCAAAAACATTAAAGAGCATCTAGTGAGGGCAGCATTGCCAGTAGTAAATATTGGGAACACATTGGAAGACTTTTGGGGGCTCCCACGATTAACAGGCCATGCAAAATGCGGCTCTTGCAGTGTATGTGAAAACACAATTGAAGGAAAAGATTTTTTGTTTGAACAGGTTGTTTTTCATAGACAACATTTCACAAATTGCAATAGCTCTAATGTAATTTATGCTATTTTTTGTCCATGTGAATTAATATATTTAGGACAAACTACACAAAAGGTCCGCCTTCCAATTGGACAACATAAGAGCCGAATTCGGTGCAAGACACCTAATGCACCCCTTGTGGACAATTTTACTGAGAAAAATCACAGTGAATCTGAATTCAAATGGACAATCATTGATGCAGTCAAAAGCCCCCCAAGAGGAGGCGATGTGGGAACCCTGCTCAATAAAGAGGAATTAAAATGGATTCTAAGAACCAAAAGTATCCACACTGGCTTGAATCGCATGGAGGATTGGACCTCACTGCTCTGATGTCTATGGAACTTTTATTGCATGATATTAAGCTTGACATGTGTCTGATCTCTAATTTTGTTTCCTTCGAACCAGCTGTATGTTACATTGCTAGTATGAAACTTATGTAATCTACAGAATGATGTATTGTTGAAGTAGTATTCATTAGGATTGTTTTTAATTTATTTAAAAGGTTACGCTCACTGATCCACTGTGATTTCTGATACAAAAATAAGGTACATTTGTAAGAACCAGTCCTTTACTACCAATGTGTTTCATCCATTTTCTTTCGAGTTTCAAACTGTTTATTATAATATTTCTTTGATAACAGTTAATAATTAAAAAAAAAAAATTCCCTTATGGAATTGGTGTGTGCGATTGTGGAACTGTATTTTCAGCTGGCATGGCATTTGGTTTTTATGAACAACTCACCTTTACAAAATGGCCACTGCACTCGGACACACTATGCTCCCTAGTTACTCGACCTCTAAATAAATAACTCTGTTGTCTAACAGTTCATTTTTTTCCCCCATGGTGCGTGCTCATTGGAAACAGTATTTTCACCTCGGAAGTTATTATACTCCATGCGCATCTCACCCTTGTAAAATAGCGACTGTATTCGGGTGAATTAAGATTGCGAGCTACTCGTCTCCTAAATAAACCAAGGTGCCGCTTTAGATGGTTTGTGTATACAATTTCAATTTCAATTATAAATCTTTATTTGGCACTTAAAAAGACACCATAAAAGTACATACACAATATATACACATATTAAAAACAACTTAAATGGTGAATTAAAAAATAAAAAATGGGCTAAAAAAGCTTTTTATGAACGAAGGGGTTTAGAGGAAATTTCCTTACATGGGGCTCTATTTAAATAGCATTATAATAATTTATTTCTCTCGTAATCCTTAACCGCATTGCAACCCTGATAAAACGTACGGTACAAAACAACGTATAAGCATCTGAGGCTTCCTGAAGAAACCTCAAGGCCACTTTTGCTTGTCTAAGTTTGGTTTCTTTCAGGATCCCTACTAAAAACTTGCGTCTTGGAGCGGAATAAAAGGGGCATAACAGAACAAAGTGAAGTGTATCCTGCGGAGACCTAGAGTCGCAGCCACAGGTACCCTTCGCCTCCACTGTGAGAGTGAACCCAGAGGGAACAGCAAGTAGATGATGCAGCATATTTAGTCTGAATCGAGTCATATAGAATCGATCCTGGGCGTTATGCATCACAGTGAGGTATGGTTCCATACCTTGTTTCTTTGTTAATAAGCAGTAAGATAAAACAGTAAGCTTACATCTGTCCACCTCAACCCTAGTCATGTGTGACCATTCTAGAAAAAGTTTTTTAACCATTGTTTTGTTCTGGCCGGTTAAGGATTCTGGATCTGTAAAGAGATTTTTACAGCCAATTGCCTCCATGGAATCCTTTACATACTTCAACCATGGTATGTGACCCCTCTGTCACGTTTCAAACAATCTTTTAAAATTTGTCTTGTAAGGTCCGCTTCTGGGTTAATCCAGATTTTAATCCAAGCAAGGAGAGGTTTAATTTTAATACGGTCTTCAATGTAGGGCTCCCCTACTTCCTCGTGAATGATGAAGGCCGGGGTGCTCTGCGGCAATTTCAAGATTCTTCTAAGGAATTTATTTTCTTCCACCTGGATCTGCTGCAATTGTTTGTCTATAAAGCCCCATACTTCTGCTCCGTAGGTGACCTTAGCGCAGCATATCGATCTGTACAGGTTTAGGATTTGCTCTGGGGACCATCTGCCAAGTCTTTTCCTGTACCCCATGATGGCCCCTGATGACGCAGCCAGTTTCGCTGCGTGTTTGTCCACCAGGGGGTTAAAATTCAGTTGATCATCAAACAATACACCAAGGTACGAGAAAGTCTTAACCTGTCCAATCTTGTGTGACCCAATTTTATAAGTGAATTTCCCTTTTTCTTTAACTCCTGCTGACATGACGTAAGATTTTTCCAGGTTTGTCGATAAATCAAGTTTAGCCATAAAGTCGACGAAACCATCGATCAGCTTTTGTAGCCCCAATGGAGTCCTGGCTAACAATACCGCATCGTCGGCATAGAGTAATACCGGCACTGCTCGATGTCCAATTTGGGGTGAGTCCACATGCAATTTGATTAGGTCTTTGTCCAGGAGATTAATATATATAGAGAACAGGAAGGGCGCTAAGATGCAACCCTGCCTCACTCCACTGTTGTCTGTTTTAATTGTGATCAATTTACAGACTGCTCTCTCTTGCCTTGCATTTGTATGTTATTTTGTTTATACTTATGTGGTAGTTGGACACAGGTTGTGTCCCACTTGGAAATTGTTGAATAACTTTGCCACATCTGACTATAATAACTATTAAATCTGTCCGGCTGGACAGTTAATATAGATTTCAAAAGGAACAGTTACCTCACATATCTGGGGGGGCTGGAGGTGAGATCACCAGGGTGTAATAACATGACATCCGAATTGAGAGGGGGAGGGGAAAGTGGAGGGTGTGCTGGAGGGGGGAAGGTCCACTTTTCTGGGGGGTGGGTTGTGGTTGGCAAAAGGGGTAAATGAAGCCGTTGTTTTTTTCGATGGTTGGTTGTTTTTTACATCTGTTTTTGTTAGAAAAGTTACTTTTGTTCTTATATGGCTAATATGTTAACATTGAAAGTCGTTTCTTTTAATGTAATTGGACTGAATAACCAGAGAAAGATGCGTGCTATTGAAGTTTGGTTAAAAACGGAAAATCCAGGGGTAATTCTCTTACAAGAAACCCATATTTCAAATATAAAAATTCCCAAATTTTCTATGTTTAAAACATGGGCAGCCTATAGGGGCTTTTCATCGTCTTCTGCCTCCCATAGAGGGACTGCTATATTTATAAATAAAAACCTACAAGCACAGTATATTAACTCGGGTAAAGATCAATCGGGGAGGTGGTGTTGGGTCTCCTACTCCTTTAGATCAAAGCCGCGCCCTCTCACATTCGTGAGTTTTTATGCACCGGTGGAGGATAATGTAAAAGCATATGAGGAGTTAGGCCTATCATTAACCCAGGTTCCGGGAGATCTAATATTGGGAGGGGATTTTAATATCTTGATGAATCCCCGTATAGATTCTACAGTACAAGGGAAGAGGCAAACAAAGCCAAGGTCTTTTAAGGTTCTGAAAAATTATGGAGCGATGTTAAACCTACGAGATCCCTGGCGAGCAACGTTTCCGTCCCAAATTTAGGTGTGGATCAGGTCGGTTTTGTTCCTCCTCTCGCATTGATTTTTTTTTTATTTCTCAGGGTTTAGATTTTTCCCAACAGAAAATTTTTGTTAATGGATTTTCGGACCATGCAATGCTGACATTGGAAATCCATTTAGGGACAGGCGTGAGACTACCCAAACGCTGGGCCTTCAATAAGCAGTATTTGAATGATGTGGAGTGGGTGAAGTTTATGGACACAGAGATCGGACAATTTTTAATTCAGAACATCCAGACCGCCGCTCCAAATATAGTTTGGGATTCACTTAAAGCGTTTGTTCGTGGACTAATAATGGGCAAAGATGCAGCCAGAGCAAAAAAAGCTAGGCTGAATAAGTCAAAACTTGAAGATGGAGATCCACGCCCTCAATGAGGTATTTTTACAGAATCCCTCTGCCTCCAGTAAGATACAGCTTGAGCAGGCCAAGCGTGAGCTTTGTTCGGTGTATGATGCTCAAAGCGAGATCTTTTTTCAACGCTTTCAACAGAAAGCATATGAGGAGAGTAATTTTACCGGTAGACTGTTGGCGAGGCAGGCCAAAGAGCAGGCGGCCGCAAACCAAATTAAGGCATTAACTTGTCCCTTGACAGCAGTGTACACGGATGATCCAGGCAAAATTGGGAGCATTATGCTCTCCCATTATGAGGCTATTTATGGCAAACTCCAGATGGTCGACGACCATTTACTTGCAAAATGTCTCCATGAAAATCCACCCTCTACTGTTTCGGAAATGGATAAAGGCTCCATGGCGAGCTCCTTTTCATTGATAGAGTTGGAGGAAGTTGTAAAGAGCCTAGCAAATGGTAAGGCCTGCGGTCCAGATGGACTACCTGCTGAATTTTCTAAGTTTTTTTTTAGGCATTGTCTGAATTTTTTGTATTTTTGATTAATTCTTTATTAGAAGGCGGGGTAGTCCCAGAATCTTTTAGACAGGGGAACATCATCAGTTTTGTAAAGAAGGATAAGAATAAGATGGATCCTAATTCTTATCGTCTGATTACTTTGTTGAATTCGGATTATAAAATTGTCACCAAACTTTTATCTCTAAGGTTTAGTAGATATGCGGCGAAGTTGATTCATGTCGAACAAAATGGGTTTTTGTCGGTTAGACAATTAGCTACTAATACCCACTTCCTCTCAGAAGCTCTGGATTATTTTGAGATTCAGAAAATACCTGCTCTAGTTTTATTATTAGACGCGGAGAAGGCCTTTGACCTTGTGGTCTGGAAGACATTGTTTTCAATCTTGCACTCCTTAAATATCCCACTGTCATTCATATTCTTAATCCAGAAATTGTACGAGAATGCTGTGGCTAATGTAATTATTAATTCGTCCGTGGCAGGGTCTATAAAAATTAAACGAGGCACACGGCAAGGGTGCCCTTTATCGCCAGTTCTGTTTGCTTTTTTTATCGAGCCCCTGGCAATAGCCATTCGGAACTGTGCGCTATTCACCCCCCAATTCCAGCAATTCCCAAATTAAAATTATATGCAGACGACATCATGCTCCTAATTAAGCCAACAGTGGAAGTGCAAACTAAGGTCTTCAAGTTGTTTGAAGACTTTGAAGCATTAGGGGGGTATCGGATAAATAAAGGCAAGACGGAAGTTATACAATGTGGGAGGGCTGTCATAAATCTGCACCCCGATATCCATAGCTCTGTTAATTCCAACCCAAAGAGATACTTGGGGATATTTTTTTTCCGACTCAATTGATGATTTATATAAATTGAATTTTGTTCCACTAATAAAGAAAGTTCAAGGGTTGTTTTCTCGATGGAGCATGCTCCCCTTGTCCATCGTGGGACGCGTTGCTCTAAGTAAAATGTCTGTCTTACCGCTATTTAATTTTTTGTTTTCCTCAATACCATGCACTTTATCAGGTTCTTTTTTCTCTCAGGTTGAGTCCATGTTTACAGCCTTTATTTGGGCAAAAAAAATACACGCTTAGCACTTAGCACTTTATACGAAGATTTGGATCAGGGAGGGTTAGCACTCCCCGATCTTAAAAGTTATTATGACGCGTATTTTGCACAATATTCATCTAGGTTTAAGCCTTCACCGCATCCATATTTTTACTGTAACATTTTTATGAATTTAATGTGTAAGGACAGTCAAATCCACTCTCCTCTGCTAATGTTCAGATCTCCGAAGTTGGTACGCTATAAGTGTCTGCAATGGATTTTTAAAAGACGGCAGGCCTTCTTAAAAAAATACGCTATTCCAGCAATCAACTCAGCTACCTTACTAGAAGAAATTCTCCCCTTAATAGGGGTTAAACAACCTACATACTTGACGTCAAAATGGGCGGTAGCTGGGTTCGTTAAAGTGTCAGATTTGTTAAGGAATGGTAACTGGGGGACAGTAGTAGAAATGCTCCAATTCATTGATAATGATTTTATCCTAATTAATTCTTATGGTATTTTATATAAATACCTTGCTGAATTAAATGCTGTCTCTTTTATGGATCAAAATCAGTTGGTGGAGGAATTATTAGTCAAAGCATCGAATAGGGAACCAGGTGCCTGGAAGAAATATTTAGCCATTTTTAAGGGGTTGGATCTCGAGTCAAAAGCTATTAAGAAATGGTCAGAACACGAGAATTGCGAAATTTCTACCCATATTTGGACCACTATTAACAGGTTACATTTTAGCTCTTTGAGAGGGGCAAATTGGCGTAGGATGCTATTTTTTAGCAAATGGTTGTTGTATCGAACTCCCGCCTCCATGTCAAAGATGTATGCTAACCAGTCTTCTCAATGTTTCCACTGTATGAATCATCCATCTGCCAACTGGTCACATATTATGCTGAGTTGTCCAAAAATCAATGCTTATTGGGTAGATTTATTTGCGTATCTGGAACAGGTATGTAATATACAGCTAGAAGTTAATGATAGGCTAATTTTATTTGGCTTTGATCCTGATCTCCCTTTTACAGAGTCAATGACTAGATTTTTGTATATAGCGATGGCAATTGCAAGATCACTGTTATTACAAAAATGGCGTTCGGATTTGACTCCCTCGGCCCTGGAGTGGAGTCAGAAGATGAGAAGGGTTAAGAAAAGTGAATACACTTATGCTGTACGAATTAGGGGCCTTAAGAAATTTAACAAAATATGGGGTACCAACTTTGATTAATAGCTAGAGGAGATGATAGACACTGTTGCTATGTTGCGGTGGGATGGGGCGCGGTATCAGATCTTATCTAATGTTTTTTATTGTGTAAATGTGTAAATGTCTACAGTGGGTTTGCACTTCTTTCACTCGATTTTTTTATCTCTTTTATAGAGTGTTAAATAGGTTGAGTATTTGTGATGTTTATAGTGATTCAGATGTGATTTGTATTTGTATTTTCTTTTAAACTACGGCTTCAATAAAAAAAATCTAAAAAAATCAGTGATTCTGTATCTACAAGTCTTTTGTGTGCTTCCTGTCGTGCCCCTACAGTAGCACTAATTGCCGAGCCTCGAACCACCACTTTGAACGCATCCCAATCTATGAGGTTTGAGGAGGCTGTATTCCAGTTGTCTGTAAAATAATTACTAATGGTATCTGATAATGTGGTCCGAAAGGGGACATCCTCCAGGAGTTGAGGCCATAGTTTCCAAGTCGGTACAGGGGTCGAAACCCTGCCCCACGTTAGAGTAACCTCTAAGGGATTGTGGTCCGAAAATGTCTTGGCCAGGTATGTTGATTGGTGTATTTGTGTAGCTATCGAGTGGGAGCAGAGAAGTCTAGTCTGAAGCTGGTGGACCGGAGAATAAAAGGAATATTCCCTGTGCGTAGGGTGAAGCATGCGCCACGCGTCTATGAGAGCCCCTCCCAGCATCCAAGTGGCCAGAAATTCAGCCTGTTTGTGTGTACTTGCTCCGTGGAGCAGTGGATGGGATCTTTCTAATTCAATGTCTAGGACTGCATTGCAGTCACACCCCAAGATCCAGGGAATAGCTTCCCATCCTACCAAGGCTCTGCCCAGATCAGTGAAAATTTTTCTTGATCGAAATTTGGCGCATATATACAACCCAGGAGTACAGGCAGTCCAGGCAGTCCATCTAAAGTGCCTCTCAAAAGGATATATCGTCCCTGGTCATCTACTCGGCGATCCACTTCCACAAACAGAACCCCATGGCGTATCCAAATGGTTGCCCCTCTGGCAAAGGCCGCATAATTAGTGGTGTATAATCGGCCTCCCCATTTTTTCCGGGTCTTTACTGCCTCCATCAGATGGGACTCCTGCAAAACACGATCTGTGCCCTTCTTCTAAGAAGGTAAGTGTGTACTCTGTGTTGTTTGCTCACAGCCCCCAACCCTTGTACATTCCAGTTCAATAGGTTGTATGTGCCTAAGCCGGTACGTGCATGAGGCATATCTGTGTTACATGTACCATTCTCCATGTAGTGCGGAGCCCATGAATATTTGCAGACCAGAAAGTCCCCAACCCTTGTAAACGAACTATAAACAGCGCAGCCAATAAACTGTGCTGAACCAAACCCAAATTGACAACGTATAGAAACCATAAAACCGTGCATGCGCTTGGTAGGGGGTAAGCGCAGCCAACCATACGGCCGTCGGTATGGGCGTACAACTCCAGCGGCTCTACTGGGCCCCGGGGGGGGGGGTCTGTATCTCTCAAATTATACTTGTCAGTGCATTGTATAGTACCCGTATTAGTGTTTGGAACCAGGAGGTCTGCTGGCAAATGCTGCCCACGAGTATCTGGGGTTAATCACTAACTTGGGAAATCTCGCTAGTCTGAATTACTGATCAGGATGCACCTAATAATAAAGCATAACAGCATAGTTTACAAGACAGGCATCGCATACACTGTTAAACACACAACCCCACAAATACCATCAAGAAAGGATACTGTCTAACTGTTAAGATCATGTCCATGATCCAGCTATCCTCCCCATGTGGGTTTGATTGTGGGAAAAGTTCAGGACCGTCCCTCAGTTATCCAACAGGCCATCACCTGTTTGGGGCGTCGCCAAGGGGAAAAGAGTTATGCTATGTTCCGGGTCCGAGTGTATGGTGCTGTCTTCCGAGTCCGTCAAAAAAATCTTTGTATTGTCTTCACGGAAGGATCCAGCGACCGCCAACGCCTCTTCTCTGTCCATCCTCTTCTGAGCTGGAGTCGGACCCAGTCTCGCCAAGTTCCTGGAGCCTCCTCCCCGTCCTAGGGCAGCTGTTGTTGTGACGGTACAGGGCTGGGTCGCACCAATCCAGACAGTCTCTCCTGACTATGGTCCAACTCCATCACCTCAAGCCATTCTTCCACATCTGTGGGGCTGTCAAAGAAATAAGATTTCTTGTCGTGCATGATTTTGAGCCTGTCCGGGAACAGTAAGGCTATTTGAGTTGAGCTGCCCTTAGTTTTTTCTTCACTGCTTGAAAAGAGATCTGCTGCCGCTGCACCATGATCAAATTGAATGTTCGACTTTTCCCTCACTTTTTGGAATAGCACGTCTCTGTCCCTATAATTCAGGATTTTGACTATTAAAGGTCGCGTGGCACCCATTTTCGGTGCACCAGTCGGAATCCGGTGTGCCCTCTCCACGCAAAAATAGGGGGATAGACCTTCCGGAGCGACATGTTCCCTGAACCATGCTTCCATAAAATCCACAGGTCTCGCTCCTTCGCTTCTCTCCGGCAGGCCAATTACACAAACGTTATTACGTCGGTTGTGTCCCTCCGCATCCTCAATCCGGTCCTGGAGGCCAGTCACTTGGTGTTGTAGTTGTTTTATTTGCGTCGCCTGTTCTTTGAGTTGGGGGTCTGTGCTTGTCAGCGCCGCGTCATGGCTTCTCACCGTGTCTGCAAGTTTCCCATGGTCTGCCCGCAGTAGAGTGAGTGTTGTGTATTTACGGGGTTATGCCCAAATAAAAACTACCCGGCCTGGGTCACAATTACGGTACGTTTAAGCAAATGGTCGGAGTAGTTAAATAAGCATTCAAATACACATCAAATTTGTGAACATAAAAGCGAAAAGACAGATCACCAAAAATGTTTACAATGGAGTTTTAATTTGCCAAGCCGCATTTGATGCAATTAACATTCAAAGCATTAAATGGGTGCTTGTGTCTTTTCAAGATAAATAGTGCTCATGGGTGTGGAAAGTGCTAGAGCGAGGGAATGGGGAAGTGGTAGTGAAGGACAGGGTAAAGGTGTTTGTGACATAGATACAATACAAACAATATACAAATTAACCTTTCCAGTCTGTCAAGGTCAAATTGTACCAAAATACATTGCTCATTGGTATATCCTCAATTAGTACATTCTAATCAATGAGCATGTGAAGGTTAAGACAAGACGGTCTACGCTTCGACCCCCATAAAGCGGAGGGTTAATGATGGCCTCACAGTGGGGTCTTCATCAGGACAGTAGGGTACTAGGCTGTAGGATGGACCTAAAAAGGTAGAATCCTGGACGGGCTCCAAAAGGGGCTCCTGGGTTTATATATTCAAACAGAGCGTGAGTATGAGGAACCAATCTCCCAAACCTGCGATGATTAATCCGAATCAAAAGGTCTATCTCAATCTGCGGCTACACAACATCACCTGATTGCTTCCCGACATCGCCTGGTTCCTTCCTGGTTCCTTCCTGGTCACTGGCTAGAGACCCAAACTCTGTCCCCTCTGCTTTCAGGTACTCTTCATCCTCGATCCGCCATTGGATCCAACCGGACACCTCTCTCCTGGTCGCCTGCAGCATCTTTTTACAGGTCTCCATAGGAATCAGCGACGAAACCCGACAAAACTTGACACCTATGCACCCGGCTCCTGTGGGTGAGGTAACGCGGGCACTCCGGTGCTCCTGTAGGTATTGGCTATCCTAGTGTCCTAGTTTTCAGTGGCTTTCTCCTAGTACATCCGGAAGTGTCCTAAAAGAACTAGTTTCTAACTCTTACGTTTCCCTATGGTAACTTTGTGGAAAAGTAAATTTTGTCATGTTCTGTGTCCCTACGCGTCCTCCATCATATGTTATCTGTGCATGATTAATATGCATATGTATTCCCTATGTTCGATTAAAGACGCAATTACAGTTGTGTCCACCTCTAGTATGCCAGTTTCCAGTTCTCGTGAATACTACGAATATCAGGCCTATGTAAAGCTACGTTGCCACGTTTCTCAGTGTGCACGTTATTCCATTGTAAAGTCCCCGTTTCTAGGCCTCAAAAGGGCCCGGACACCAGATTCAGCTCCTGTCTCCTGAAGCCTCGCTGAGGAGCGATACAGCCCCCACCTGTATCCTCGACCCTTCACTTACTTCCTGCCTCACAGTGCCCGGCTCAGCCTGGCTCTGCCTCTGAGTCTGCCAAGAGTATGTTATGATTCCAGTTATCAGTTCAGTCCTCCTTCTCTGCATTCCTAAAGCTACTGAATCGCATCAATAGTTTCCGTCATTGTCTAGCCTTTACGTCTCCACGTTAGAGAAATACTGTATTAATGCTCATTTAATATTCTTCATCACGCACTACATGTAGAATAATGCATGCACCAGTCTTAGAGTCTGTTAGCCTTTACTCCGATAACTTTTGGATTCTATCAACATGTTCTCTAAACATCAGATACTAGATACTGCTTAGGTACATGTCGCCCTGACTCTCCAGACTTCAGTCTCTGCTCCTAGCATAGAGTTCGTAGCCCCCAGCTTCTCCTAGTAACACGTCATTGCCAGTTTGCGCGCACCATTAGGTTAGAGGTCCCGGCTCCTTAGGTAGCCCCCTCCATGTTTCCGCCCCATTTATGACATATTCTGTTACGTTTGCATCACATGTCTATGTATACGCCTCTGTTACACCTACTTTCACCCTTATCTTTCGCGACTGCTATTGACCACACCCACTGCTCCGCCTATCATATGTATTGTAATGCAACTGTTTTAGTATATATGATCGTGCACTGTTATTAAATGTTACCCATTCCCTTACGCCGATCCCGATTCTGCCCCCGGCAGCGCTGCCATCCTATTCCTGTGCAGGTTGTCCTGTTCCTGTCCTTTATGCTGTAATAAACCTGCAAACTCCTACTACCTCGAATCTTGACTCTTATTTTATTGAGCTATCTGTTATTGCTAAGTCCAGACAAACCTAGATCAGGTATTATTTATTTATATACCACATAATGGCGCCCGAATAGGGACTTGCCCTTTCCCCACGCGCCGGTGAAGCCACGCCGGCCCCCTGACCCTCTGCAGCCGTGACGGAACCATACCGTGCACGTGCAGATATTTCTGCTTCAAGTATCCCTCAGGCCCACGGAGGAGACGGAGGTGGCGGTCCAGCATCCAGACGAGGCGGTGGAGGAACGCGGCGAGTCCCGACCAGAGCCCAAGCCGAGAGTCCAAGGTCCGAGGTATCCGGAGGCCCACCCGTAACAGAAGTCCGAAGTTCGTCCGTCCGGCGTCGAAGCAGTCCAGTCCAGTCCGAGGCCTTCCGTTCTTGCTGCCCGGTGAGTACCGTTGCTGGGGTAGTATCTAGACAGGGTCAATCTAATTGACTCTGGTCCGTGGGTTGGTGGTACACAGACCCACAAACGAAGTGTCCACTTCGGTGGATGCGGGTCCTGACGTGTCTCTGCATGAGACCGGTAAGTTTCGTACTGTTTCAGCAGTGCATCTAGTTTCTGTTCTAGTCAGTTCTGTTCTCGAGAAAAGTCATGTATTCTGTTTTCCGTATTCCAGGTAGTATTCTGTTCGAACTGTTATTCATAATGTTCTTCATGTATTTTAATGTCGTGGTATGAGTGCGAAGTGATTCTCGTGTTCATTGTGTATTGTATTATGTCCAGATTATAGATCAGTCATGCCGCTCTTTTCAAAACTGCGTCAGTTAAAAACCAGAAAAGGTCTGCTAGAAGCAGCAGTTCCTGTCCCTCCTAGGGACAGTCCAGGTCATTTTATGTATCAGAAACATGGCATAAGTGCCATATTATATCTAGATTTATGGGTAGAGTATACAAAACAGTTAGAAGAAAAGTATAGATGGCCCGTATCGGGTACATGGGATGCCGAGTGCATCATGAGAGTAGAAGAAGCATTATGGAAAAAGAAAGCCAGACAGTCACAGAAAGATGCCATTGAGTTATGGCGCAAAGAATCTCATAAAAGAACCGAAAAAGAAATCAGAAAGTCAGAATTAAGTAGAGAATCCTTGGAACGAGCCCAGGAAAGGGAACTAATCGAGATTGGTGAACGAGTTAAAACCGAACAGTCAGACAGACAGAGGCATGCTCTTATTAAGGGTATGTATCCTCTTCTTGCCGAGGGCTTGCCAAAAGCGACCCCGGAGGCATCCAGTAATTTCCCGCCACCATTAGTTCCGACCAAGCTACGTCACAAACCGACCGCAGCTGATATTTTCATTTCGTCCTATTTGGACGACACAGTCCCAGAATATGCAAATCCTGCTCCGCCAGTCCCTGTAAATCAGGCACTTCCCGCTCCTCCAGACACCGGAGTACCTGTTACGGTACCCCCGGTCCAGCCCGCCATACAAGTCCAGCCTGCATTTCCATTTCCCACTCTGCCAGGACGAAGAGCATCAGTAGACGACTCTAGTTTAGGGGCCGCAGGGGGAGGTACTCCAGGAACCCCGCCGCCACACAAGCGTTTAACGTTAGCCGAATTACATGCACAAGCGTCACAGCGTACGCCCAGATATCAGTCTGTTGCAGAAATAAGAAAAGCCCTTACCGAATGTGGCTATGATCCAGTCCCAGGCGAGGATAATATGGTTTTATATTCATTACGCGTGAGAAAGGTGACCGAGTATCTAGTCACCCTACCAGACATGAAAGAAGATCTAGACAGAATATATCGTTTCATCCGTACAGGGAATGATCCAGAAAGTATTAGTGACGTCATGTGCCAAAGAAAAGCTGAAGTCCAGCTCATGCTATTAAAGTTTCTGATTAATTGTCTAATAAGGGAACAAGATTATCCGACCAAAGATCAAGCCGAAATGAAAGTCCTGACAAGGTGGAGTGATAATATAGCCGAGGGTAAGCATAGAACCATCAGTAGTATAGAGAGTATGTATAAGAAGATTCGTAAAGAAATAATAAGGATATACGAACAACGCAAAGCAGCACAAGTAAGCGAGAAAGAAAATGACTCTTCTACTGAAGAGGTAGAGGACGAGAATCCCGACAGAATAGCGTATGTAGGAAAATCTAGATTTCCAGATCGCCATTTACGTCTAGAACACAAGCCAGTTTTTCATCATCCAGCACCAGAACAAGGTTCTCTAGAACAAGTATTTCAAGCTACCGATCACATTCTGAAGTCACGAATCGGTTATAGCGAGTTAAGTACCATGCATGAACAAGAACTAGTCCGATCAGCAGTCCGATGGATTACTGATTCTACCACTTTTCCAGACGAAATAGTGGCACAAATGTTTCTGAAATTGCCCCCAGCCGAGCAACGACTGGCGGGTATGTATATGATCCAGCACCTCATTACATTGTATGAGGGTCAACATTCTGATCCAGGTCCGTTACACGATGTCCTGAACGAGTTACTCCAGTACAAATGGAAAGGTTTAGGTACTGATTTGATTAGTGTCATTCTAGAACAGCGCCACAAATACAGAACGTTTTTGAACCCGCATTTTGTTCATGTCTCACCCCCAGAAAGTAAACCCTTTTACATAGACAGACAGAATCCGTTACGAGAAGTGCATCCAGTTAAGACAGACGGTGGTGAAATGCAACGAGTGTTTGTTTACACCCCGATCACAAAGATGGAACTCTTAGAGATGAAAAAGTTAATTCCCTGTCATGATAAAGATCCAGCAGGGTTCCACCGAGAATTAAAAGACATGCTCCGTATGGGAGAATACACGTATCCAGATATTATTAAAATGTTAAAAGTCCTGTTGCCCGCAGGGGTATATGAGAAACTCAAGGAAAAAGAATGGGAGGTGGGAGAGAAAAAGATCGATTGGGCAGTTCTAGAAGCTGAAGACAAGGCACGAGTACCAGGTACCGGTCTTGGAGATAAATGTAAAGAATTACCAGAATTGTTAATACAAGTTTTGCCTAGGTTATTGACAACTAGAAAAGAAGACTGGGATGCAATCTCAGCCTGTAAACAGAAACAAGACGAAGATATTAGTGATTATTATTCTAGATTTGAGAAATGTTTTACCATAAACAGTGGCCTCAAGACAAGTAGTGAGTCATACCCTCATCTTTTTGTTACTAAATTAGTCGAGAATTCAAGCCCACAAATTAAAAATCGAGTCTTGAAAGTCGAAAGTACCTGGCAAGCTAATACCCCGTCCCAGATGTTACAGATGCTTCAATATCACCAGAATAGAATCAGAGAAGAACAAGATTACGAGAGAAAACGTATGAAAGACACGAAAATGAAAGTACTAGTTGCACAATCTGTTCCTCAAGACAGTCAGAAGAGGGGTCCGAATCAAGCCAGTCATCCTGCAGCTCCCGTTAAAGGAAACTGCAATTATTGTAAACAGCCAGGTCATTTTATAAACGAGTGTGCAGTTCTGAAACACAATATAGCTACTGGTAAGACTAAAGAAAGACCACGTCCGCCTAGACAAGAACAAGTTTCACAGACTCCTCAGTCACAGAATGCACCACAGACAGTTACAGCACCGCAGCCTATCGCTGCAACACAGCATGTTACACAGCAGATGTACCAGTATGCACAGTCTGAGTATCCAGAGTATCAACCGTATTCATGAAACAGCCTAGAGAGGGAGGTAGGCTTGCCTCTCATCGAGATACCTGTAGATCAAGAAGGTCCCTATGTTCATAGTCAAGTATTAGGGAAAGACAGAAAGTTTTTGATTGATACAGGGGCAAGTAGGACCACTATAAGTCACGCCGAAGTTCCAGGGGCTCCGCTCTCAGGCTCTAGAAATGTTTCCCTTGGATTTTCAGGAAAACCTATTGTAAATGAAATATCAAAGCCAGTTACTCTAGAAGTAGGTCCATTGTCCCGCACTACTGATCTGCTACTTACTAGGTCATGTCCAGAAAACCTATTAGGCATTAAGACACTGAAAGAATTAGGTGCAGTTATATGCTGTTCCCCAGAGGGAATACGATTGTTCCTACGTGACTTCAAGGGTCACTATGTATTACGAGATTTTGATCCGAGATTGTCTAATGTTCCGCAGCATCTATGGGCACAAGGTCCAACTGATGTTGGCTTTATGCAAATCACACCCCATCGTGTGACTCTCAAGCCAGGTGTAGTCCTGCCACGAATCAGACAGTACAGATTGCCACCTGAGGCTGTAGCAGCCTTATCCTAAATTATTGACGAGCTCATGGCTCAAGGAGTAGTTGTAGAAACTGACTCCAATGTATGCAATTCTCCGATCATTCCAGTCATGAAACGTACTGATCCAAATGCACCTCCAGTATATCGATTAGTGATTGATCTCTGAGAGCTTAATAAATGTATTATTCCCCAGTATCCAGTTGTCCCAGATATCTCTTCCCTGTTGACAGCCATTGATTCCGAAGCTTCATTTTTTACAGTCATAGACCTCAAGAACGCATTTTTCAGTGTCCCCATTCATCCAGACAGCCAGTTTCTTTTCGGATTTTGTTTAAATGGAAGGAGCTATATGTTTACACGAGCTCCTCAAGGTTTCACAGAAAGTCCTAGTATTTATAGTCAAGCACTCAAGAGACAACTAGACAACATTCACATGCCAACTGACACTGCCCTGCTCCAGTATGTCGATGATCTCCTGATCACAGCCCGTTCTGAACGTGCTTGCGAGCGAGCATCCCTTACAGTCTTGTATTTCCTAGCCGAGATGGGACACAAGGTGTCCCCTTCGAAGCTTCAATTCTGTGTCCAGCAAGTGGTCTACTTAGGACACTTACTGTCCAAGAGGGGTAGGCAGTTGACACCAGACCGTATCCAGTTAATAGCGAGTCTTCCTCAGCCCAAGACCCAGAAGGAGGTACGTGCTTTTATTGGCCTCACTTCTTACTGCAGACAATGGATTCCTCAGTATGCATTTCTAGCCAAGCCACTGATACAGTTAACGACACAGGAGGCAGCCGTATCGACTGTTCTCCCTTGGACATCTGAACATACACTTAGTTTCAATGAGTTAAAGAAAGCTTTATGCCAAGCTCCTGTTCTAGCTACACCGAACTACAGTAAGTCTTTTACACTTTTCGTCACTGAACGTGAAGGTACAGCATTATCTGTTCTCACACAAGATCAAGCAGGACAATACAAGCCCTGTGCTTATTTTTCGAGCACATTAGATCCTGTAGCCCAGGCTCTGCCTGCGTGCCTCAAGTCAGTTGCAGCCACAGCACTAGCTATCAGACAAAGTGATTCCATAGTCTTAGGACATTCCCTGACAGTACAAGTTCCACACTCCGTGGAAGTTCTTTTAAACCGAACACAAACTCAGCACTTGACAATTGCACGTTTAACAGGTTATGAATTGACACTGTTCCAGCCACACATAGAAATCAGACGCTGCAATGTTTTAAATCCTGCTACACTGTTACCATCAGTTACTTCGAATTCTGCCACACACGACTGTGTGGAAATAGTTAACATCATGACAAAGCCAAGACAAGATCTGACAGATATTCCATTACCAGATCCAGACCTGACACTTTATGTGGATGGTTCATGTATGAGAACAAGTACAGGAGAACTAGTCGCCGCGTATGCAGTGACTACTGACACTGAAGTTATTGAAACACACCGCATTGACACCCTGTCTGCTCAAGCAGCGGAGCTAGTTGCTCTGACACAAGCCTGCATTCACTTCAAGAACCTGAAAGTTAATGTTTACACAGATTCACGTTATGCATTTGGAGTCGTACACGACTTTGGAGTGCTCTGGCAAGAGAGAGGTTTCATGACTTCTCATGGAACCAAGATTCAGCATGGTCTCCTTATTCAGGCTCTGTTAGATGCCATACACTTACCGACATCCATTGCTATCATGAAATGCAAAGCACATACGAAAGTTACTGACATTATTTCCCAGGGTAATGATCTAGCAGATCGCACAGCCAAGCTTACAGCTCAGACTCCAGACATTTCAGTTAATCCGACACAGACACACACTCCAGATCCGACTACATGTATGACAGTTAAGGACCCTACTCAAGATGTCATAGATATCCAGTTACATGCTACTCCCGATGAAATCAAGAAATGGTCCGAACAAGGAGGGGTCCAGACAGATCAAGGATGGTTAACAAAGGGTAGAGCCACATGGTTTCTCCCCGACTCTATGGTTCAAGTCATTATTAATACCGCACATAGTCCAGCACATTTAGGAGAAAAAGCTATGTTAGACAGTATCCAGAATATTTGGTTCAACAAGCATTTACGAGCTGCAGCCAAGCAGAAAGTCCGTACCTGTATGATATGTTGCCAGTTTAATCCAGGTAAAAGTGTCCCGGTGGAACAAGGTGGTTTCCAGCCCCCTGACCACCCTTTTGAAGTCCTCCAGATGGATTACATTCAGATGGAGCGATGTCGAGGTTTCAAGTATGTCCTTGTAGTTGTATGCGCTTTGTCCAGGTGGACAGAGGCATATCCAGTTCCAGATTACACAGCCGCGACCACTGCCAAGCAGTTGGTTCGTGAATTCTTCCCCCGTTACGGACTCCCTAGAGTCGTATATTCTGACAACGGCCAGCCATTCTCATCTGAACTCATGAAACACGTGTCCCTTTTGTTAGGATACCAGTGGAAGTTCCATTGTGTACGCCATCCTGAAGCAGCCGGTCTCGTAGAGAGACATAACCAGACTTTGAAAATCCGTATTGCAAAAGTTTGTCAAGAGAAAGGTGTAGACTGGCTAGTAGCTCTGCCAATTGCTCTGTTCTATATGCGCATGGTCGCACATTCCAGATCAGGTCTGTCCCCGTACGAGGTCGTATTCGGCCGCCCCCCTAACATGTGGGGTACTCCTAGACCCCGAAGTATTACCGATGTTTCAAGTAATATGCTGACAGATTACCTAGCTTCCTTGATGTCTGCCCTCAACTCTTGTCGTTCACAGGTTGCTGCCGCATTTCCAGACAATACCGAGGTGGCACCGCATGAAATCGTTCCCGGATCCATGGTCCTAGTGCGAAATTTCGACCGTTCAAGTCCGCTGGAGCCTCGCTGGAAGGAGCCCCGACAGGTCCTCCTCGCCACCCGTACAGCCGTGAAGTTGGAGGGACGCAAAGGCTGGGTGCATCTTTCGCATATTAAAAAATTTTATGGGTTGAAGCCAGTCTCAAAGAACATTTCCCAGGATTCAAAGGACTGCCAAAGTACTATTCTTAAGGACTGTCCCGCAAAAGACAATGATACTGCACCCTCCCTGTTAGAGACAACTCCGCAACAGGAGTATAAACTCAAGTTAAGGTCTAGTAAACTAAGTCAGCCAGTTTGATTGTCTAAGTCCTCCCCTAGGTGAAACGGTTAGAACGGTTTCTGACATGTATAAAATAGACCCCCATAGTGAGAGAGTTAGTCAAAACTCAATCCGATGTATCGTTTTTCTATGTTTCATATTATTTCTCAGTATTATGATTTCCTGCACCAGTTATGCATTTTACCTGTATTTCCCAGTTTCTCATGTAAATAAGTCTGCCAATGCTACAGTAGAGCACACGTTTAGTGATCTGCCTCCTCATGAACTCTCTTACCGCCTCGCTATGCGTAATAATTCTTTCATCCGCATGTTACATTATTCACACCAGACCAGCAATGCCACTAATTGTTGGGTGTGTGGTCGACTCCCCCCTTTCCAGACCCCGAAGGGAGTTCTGCCACTTTTTCCTTATCCATTTTCACATAATGGTTCGTGTGGAGCATGGTCCACGTTAACGTCATCCTCAACAGATATGTCTTTTCTTAACAGTACATGTTTCCCAGACAAGCAAGGTCTTCCCCACAGAACAGGGTTAGATCTAGAAAATGAAGTTTACAATTTAGGTAATTATTCTTCGAATTTCATGGTCCTGAATGTTCAGTCTGATTCCACTCCAGACTTACCTGCTATTTCAGTACTACCAGTCAAAGGCGAATTATGTGTTAGAAATAATGGTTCCGTACATGTAGGACATAGCGATTGTACTACTATTGTCAAATATAGTGACAGTGGGAAATCTATTTTCAAAGCTTCACGTCATTCTTATTTTATTTGTGGTCAGACCGCATATGTTCGTCTGCCCCTCGATTGGGAGGGAACCTGTTACATTGCCTTCCTACTGCCACCAGTTTTCCTAGCCCCATCTGATTATCATAGAAACACACATCTAGTACACCTTAGACATAGAAGGGAGATCGAGTCCCCCATTGTCGATTATACTGAAACTGCTCTAGAACAGTATACAGATTTCAATAGAGGTTTCTTCTTCTTTATAGGACCTATCCAGAATAGTAAGCTAATCCGTAGGTTAACCAGAACCCTTGAAGCAGTAGTCAATGAGACTGCCTCTGCTCTAGGTAACTTAACCGAAGAGCAATCTGCTATGAGATTTGTCGTTTTACAGAATCGTCTCGTCCTTGACGTCATATTGGCCGATAGGGGCGGGGCCTGTAGAGTCATCGGATCTAGTTGCTGCATTTTCATTCCAAATAACGTGCCGTCTGTTTATTCAGCTATAACCAGACTCCATAAAATTGCCCATCTGTTACACCAAGATCCAGGCACCTGGACATGGTCCGGTTGGTTCTGGAATATAATTTCCGCTTGGGGATGGAAAGTCTTGTCCTTTCTAGGTATTGCAGTAGCGATCATATTTAGCTGCTGCCTCTGTATACAATGTGGCCCTGCGATTTGCGGCATTTGTGCTACCTCTTGTATTCCTAGTCCCAAGCCCCGTTCTAAAACCCGTTCCCAGAAAATTCGAGACGAGCATATGATACTGTATGAAATGATAGATGGTATCATGAATATTGATGTTTCCTGATGGAAACGTAGTGACAAGGAGGGAATGTGGAAAAGTAAATTTTGTCATGTTCTGTGTCCCTACGCGTCCTCCATCATATGTTATCTGTGCATGATTAATATGCATATGTATTCCCTATGTTCGATTAAAGACGCAATTACAGTTGTGTCCACCTCTAGTATGCCAGTTTCCAGTTCTCGTGAATACTACGAATATCAGGCCTATGTAAAGCTACGTTGCCACGTTTCTCAGTGTGCACGTTATTCCATTGTAAAGTCCCCGTTTCTAGGCCTCAAAAGGGCCCGGACACCAGATTCAGCTCCTGTCTCCTGAAGCCTCGCTGAGGAGCGATACAGCCCCCACCTGTATCCTCGACCCTTCACTTACTTCCTGCCTCACAGTGCCCGGCTCAGCCTGGCTCTGCCTCTGAGTCTGCCAAGAGTATGTTATGATTCCAGTTATCAGTTCAGTCCTCCTTCTCTGCATTCCTAAAGCTACTGAATCGCATCAATAGTTTCCGTCATTGTCTAGCCTTTACGTCTCCACGTTAGAGAAATACTGTATTAATGCTCATTTAATATTCTTCATCACGCACTACATGTAGAATAATGCATGCACCAGTCTTAGTCTGTTAGCCTTTACTCCGATAACTTTTGGATTCTATCAACATGTTCTCTAAACATCAGATACTAGATACTGCTTAGGTACATGTCGCCCTGACTCTCCAGACTTCAGTCTCTGCTCCTAGCATAGAGTTCGTAGCCCCCAGCTTCTCCTAGTAACACGTCATTGCCAGTTTGCGCGCACCATTAGGTTAGAGGTCCCGGCTCCTTAGGTAGCCCCCTCCATGTTTCCGCCCCATTTATGACATATTCTGTTACGTTTGCATCACATGTCTATGTATACGCCTCTGTTACACCTACTTTCACCCTTATCTTTCGCGACTGCTATTGACCACACCCACTGCTCCGCCTATCATATGTATTGTAATGCAACTGTTTTAGTATATATGATCGTGCACTGTTATTAAATGTTACCCATTCCCTTACGCCGATCCCGATTCTGCCCCCGGCAGCGCTGCCATCCTATTCCTGTGCAGGTTGTCCTGTTCCTGTCCTTTATGCTGTAATAAACCTGCAAACTCCTACTACCTCGAATCTTGACTCTTATTTTATTGAGCTATCTGTTATTGCTAAGTCCAGACAAACCTAGATCAGGTATTATTTATTTATATACCACAACTTGCATGTGTGAATAGACACTGCACACGCATCCCGTGGGCCTCCTGCTCCCTAACTCTCGTTAGTATAGCGTAGCCCCAGCGATTCCCTAGGCCCTAGGTCTATCCTGCGTTCGTGACGTGGTTCTTATACCACTATTTTAGTATATGGTTTTATGTGCCCCTAGGGCCCTACTGTATATTGTGCAACTTATTGTATGATAATTGAGTAACTTGTTATGTGCTTTAGCCTCTGACCTCATAAAGAGTTCAGAGGGGTTGTGTTTATAATAAATACATATATATTTTATATATAACCTGTGTGGTGTCCTTTCATTTGGTATTCAAGGGGTTACATATGGTAAAACAGCTTGCTTCACATGCTCTCTGAAGTTTTAGCCTGACTGCTTTGTCCATGCTACCACTAGGATAGCTGGTCTATAAGGTTGACTTTACAACCATCACCATAAGGGTTGTTTGGACTGGTGCAAGGTGCTCACTAGAATAGTGAACATCATATACCAGGCCAACTTCTCACAGCATCCAGAACGCCTCCGCACGCCTTATCCTCGACATCCGGCGCCGCAGCCACATCACACCCCACCTGAGAGACCTGCACTGGCTCCCCATCAACAAGAGGATAACCTTCAAGCTCCTCACCCACGCACACAAGGCACTCCACGACACTGGACCAGCGTACCTCAACAGCCCCCCATCCCGCCAGCTCCACTCTGCAGACTGCGCCCTCGCCACCGTCCCCCGCATCCAAAGAGTGACAGCCGGCAGCAGATCATTCTCCCACCTCGCCGCCAAGACGTGGACCCCCCTCCCCATCCGCCTATGCAAGACCTAAGACCTCCTAACCTTCAGGAGACTCCTCAAAACCTGGCTCTTCGAACAGTAGCAGCGTCCCCACCCCAGTGCCTTTGGACCCTCATGGGTATGTAGTGCGCTTTACAAACGCTATGATTGATTGAGCCCCAGTTGGTCTGTTGTCCAGGCAAGAAGTGAAGTTAAAAACAGCAGCTTTAGCCCTAACAAAGTCTTCTTTCTTTCTACAAATTAGAGGACGCCATTTCAGGGCAGTCGAACAACACCCCCGTTAGAGAACTGGGGTAGACCCAACCACAATGGTTTGCTATTTTGTTGAGCGAGGTCACACCACCAAAACATACATTTTTTATTATTAACCGAGAGGTCCAGGTCTTCCATGAAGTGGACAAAGAAGTTCAGCAAAATTTGCAGCGTCCTAGCTGTCCATTAAATATGTCAAACAGGTGTAAGCCAATCTAAACACGTTTAGTGGAGTGAGCACAAGCACTTTCAAACAATCAATGAGTAGATTTGTAGAGTGCTTCTTGTCACCCAGGAGGGTATCAAAGCGCTGGCAGGGTCCAGTTGGTTGAGTAGCCGAATAGCCAGGTCTTCAGGGACTTTCGGGACTCCGTAAGAGATGCGGAGGTCAGTAGATGAAAGGGTAGCTTGTGCCAGGTCTTCAGGGACTTTCGGGACTCCTTTGGAAATGCAGAGGTCAGTAGATGAAAGGGTAGCTTGTTCCATGTCTTTGCTGCTAGGTTTCATGTCTTCGCTGCTAGGTAGGAGAAGGAATGCCCTCAGCATCTGCTACATCGGATGCAGGGGGTGAGGGTTAGAGAAAGGGACATAGAGCAGAGGTGTTTGGTGATATGATGGAAGTGCAGGCGGTGGTTTAAGTAGGCAGGTTGGCATTTGTGCAGGGCTTTGTATGCATAGGCCAGGAGCTTGAACTGACCTATTTTCTGTGCAGAGAGCCAGTGGAGTTCCCTGAGGTACGGGGTGATTTGAGTTTGTCTAGGGCAGTAATACTCAAAGTACGACCCGGGGGCCGCCTGCAGCCCTCCTGACCTTTTCATGCAGCTCCATGGCCAAAAGCAGCGCTGAGCTGGTGTTTACTTTACTGAACACTAACATTCAGAATGATGTTAAATAAGCTGGAAAGCATTTATTTACATCTTACCTGCACTTAAAGAAAGGAGAGTAACTAAGGTGTTCAGAATCGCTTAGCTCTAGGAACTCCCTCATTTTTAAAGACATCTTAGATCGAACGTATGAAAATAAGAAAAAGTCTCTTCAAAATTTAAGAAAGTGTATTTCATTAACATGTAGGAGTGTTTCACCTTAGTAAATCCAATCAAATTGCTGCATTGAGAGTTTTTTTAAATGATAGTTTTCAAACATGTATTTAGAAACATTCTTGCTTTCACCCACCCAGACAACAATGCCATTAGTGAATTAAGAGGCAAATCAGTTATGTGCATCCTATCGGTGGCTTGGGTTGCTATTAAACATGGAGAACATTATAATGTAATAAATCAAACGCAAGAGAAGGTTTTGTATTGCATACATCCTATAAGAGGTTCTCTTATATGTGATAATGGAAAAAAAGGAGGCAAAGTGAAAAATATAAATGCCAAGGATCACACAAGTTGATCAGTCGCAGAAAGCGAGATTGATCCCAGGTTTTCTGATTTAACATTGTGCAATTCATCCACTAGAGCTACAAGCTTTGCTTCTCCTACACTCGCCTCGCACACATTCCTCACCCGACCTACACGTTGCTGGTATCAGTGTGGCCCTCAGTCACTTCATAGACCATACTTTGTGGCCTCTGGAGAAATGTTTGTGAGTACCCATGGTCTAGGGAGATCCTGGAATAGCCTGGCTGCAGCGTTATGTATGGTCCATAGTCGTTGGAGGAGGTGAACAGCGATCCTTCCATAGAGTGCAAAGCCGTAGTCCAGTCGGCTGGATGATGGTGCGACTTGAGCTTTGGGGTAGCTATTTGAATATCTTACGAAACATGGGGAGGATTAAGAAGCAGGAAGAAGAGACAGAGTTGACCTGGGTCGTCATGGTTAGCTTGTTATCCAGAATGATGCCTAGGCCCAAACGTGGTCAGTGGAGGTAGGAGTAGGTCTGAGTTCTGAGGGCCACCATGATGTGTTCCATAGGGAGCTTTTGTTTCTGAAAATCAGTACCTCTCTCTCTCTCGTCAGTGTTGAGTTTCAGACAGTTGTCCTTCATTCAGTTGACAACATCTGTCAAGCAGTTGTGGAAGTTCGTCTTGGTGGTGTCTTCGGAGAGGGAGCGGATGAGTTGTGTGTCGATGTTGAGTCTGTGGGTTTTGGAGATACTGGCCAGAGGTGTCATATAAGTGTTGAAGAGGGTTGGGCTGAGCGAGGATCTATGGGGTACTCCACAGATGATTTTCCTGGGTTCAAAGGTGAAGGCTGATTTTTTGCATTCTATCCGTGAGGAAAGCACAGTCCATCTGAACGTGGCTCCTTGGATGCCTATTTTGTGCAGCCTTGTGATAAATGTGTGGTGGGAGACCGTATCGAAGGCTGCCAAGAGGTCTAGGAGGATCAGACCCGCAGTCTCTCCTCGATTGAGTGGGGCTCTGATGTCAGTAGCCTCGTTGAGGGCTGTCTAAGTGCTGTAAAGCACTTTAGCTCAGGTTAGCAGTTGTAAAGTGCACAGTCATTCAGCAAAAAAGTGGAAGGTAAAAGGCAAAAGGTTTGGGGGTGAGCCTGCAAAGAGGGTCAGGTCCAACAGTACTATAATGCGCTTTGGGATTCTGGAGACCTAAACGTTGTGAACGTCACTAAACTCCCTACATGTATTGTTTGACTATGTCACAAATGTTTTACATTAAATGCAAAAATGTTACTCTAGTCATTCCATTGATTTGAATATGTATTTTGCAGGAATTATGTAATCCTGTATCTTCCTCAACGTATTGCCCTTGAAATGAGTCTTTTCAAAAGCTATTCTGAGAACACCAAAAGGAAATCATAGTGTGCGCTTGTGTCTATCTTTTTTGCATGCATGCATTACACTGATTCACAGTGGTCTCAAAACCTATATTTCATTTAAATAATGTTGCTCCATTGAAGTGTGCATCTCAACCAATGGGAAACTTAGAAGTACACTAAAGTGGTCCGCCTTTTTGCTTTCAAATCACATGGTTATTATGGTTTCAGTAATGGTTTTGTGTATTTACAGATACATTCAAAATACGTGTAATGTCTAAAAAAAGGTAAAGCCCACCCATTCAAGTGTCACTATTGGTATATGGTCATGACTTTCTTTCTACACTACACCATGAATATACAGAAGTATTCATACCATAGTTGTACGTTCTAGAAATAACATGTGTTGCATTTCTGGGAAAGTATGTGTTATAATCTATTGCTGCACTTCCCTTCTCTATGGTTCCTCTATCTACTGCTCAGCCAGTGTATGTATGGATGTGCCTGAAGATGACTGGAATGTTGGAGGTATGATGTGGTCATCGTGGAGTGTTGGGTGCTTGGGGAGCTGTGGAATGTCAGTTGCCAGCAGGCTGAGCAAGACAGAGGCTGCTCCTGGTGGGGCGTCATATGGACTTACCATCTTCCTGTGATTTACTGATGTAACTATCTTGACAATAAACCTAATGAATATATCTACACTACATCTGACTACAAGGACTATCATAATTATAATACTGGCGACGAGGTCAAAGGAACTACCTACGTGTTGGTGAAGGTTTACCCTACGTTACCCTGGATACCCTGGATTACCATTAAACAAAGGACTTGAGAAACTACAGGAATTTTAAAGAAAGAAGATAACGTGAAACAAACGCTCTGGTAAGCCCCACCAGTGTCCTTAGTCAACAGGACAGCCTGCAGACCAGAGCGTTTAATCATTTATCTGCTTCTGCGCAACTTGGATTTTGAAGGTCTGCCTTTTACTTTTCGGTCTGACTCGAGTATGTTTGCTGCCTTCTGCTGTTTAAAATTTATGGCTTTCACATGCTGACTGTCTCGCAATCCGTTGAATTTGACCCGGGACCTGAGGCGGCACGAGTGAAACAGACTGGCTGTGAGTATTTTACCTGTGACTAGTGGCAGCAGACAGTGAGTTTTCCCTTCTTAGTTTTACATGTGGTCAGTTTGCTGCATGGGTGTGGATTTGACTTGGAACTGAAGCGGCGGCAGCGTTCGAGTGAGAAGCAGACGGTGTAGATCTGACCTGGCAGCCGGCAGCTGGTGAGTCTACACTTCACGTTACGAATGATTTAAGCGGACTGGCTGCGGCTGTGGAAACAAGGTCTGGGGGCTGAGTGACTTCCCGTAACATGTTTTGGGACATTTTATTAGGCTAATGTACATTACATGTTCGCCAACTCACCATATGCAGCACCTGTGACGGTTGGGACGGTTGACCGGCGAAGCTCTTCTTTCTTCCCTTGCTGGTGCACGACTGATGACGTTACTCGAATTCTCCAGCGTGTTGGTGAAGGCTGTGACGTCAGATGACTGCAGTGTCTCGAAGGGTCATCACGCTAAAGCAGTAAACGTGGCCCATCTCCCTTAGAAAATGACGCTGAACGACGCTGTGGCGACCATCTTAGCACCTTGGGAAGGATCTCTTTGTTTGGCTGAGGATCACGACGTTACAGATTGTTCTTCGATGGATTTCGGGTTATTTTGCCTTCCGCTTTCATTTTTGCTGTCCAGACTCCTCGTCATTTCCTCTTATCAAGGGATGCAGCGTTTTTCTTTTATAATTCAGGGTGGGGTTGTCGTGTCCTTGTTAGTGCCGAACCCTCGCATGTGGTTAGTTGGGACTTGGTTGTCATCACTGCGACTGTGGTACTGGTGCTGTATTGGAAACACTGGATCCGGCATATTCTTTCTGGACTTTGGGTGAGGAGTTTCATGGATTTCGGGTGAGAAATCGCTCACCGATCGCAGACAACGGTGACTACGTTTTTTGTTTTAGTTAGTTGTGTTACTGAAACTTTGGCCTATTTACAACTGGGTGCTTATAATATTGTAATGGGAGTTTGTTGCTGTTGTCGCTGGTTCTTTCTGTCTGTTTTGTCTGGTTTTCTTTAATTTATATGGAAAGGGAGGGGTAGAGTGTGTGTTGTGTTTATTGTCCTTGCTTGCGTACTTGGTTTGGTGTGTACTTGGTTTGGTGTGTACTTGGGTTGGTGTGTACTTGGTTTGGCGTGTGTTTTCAGTTATGGGTTGCCCTGAGTTTGGGGTGTAGTGTTTATCACTGGTTTTTCCTGGATTCACATCTTGTGTGTTTCTTTTGTCATCAACCACTGTTGGTTGATGAGTGATGGTTTTCCTAATAGGTTATTGTGGTTTGGTCTGCATAGAGTAAACACTTCCACGTGAAGTTCTATGCGTGTACACTCACTGTTTGATTGGTGGGTGAATGGTTTTCCTGCACTTTCTTTAAGTGTTATCCTAGTTAGGATTGTGGTGTTATTGTGGTTTGGTCTGCATAGAGTAAGCACTTCCACGTGAAGTTCTATGCGTGTACACTCACTGTTTGGTTGGTGGGTGAATGGTTTCCCTGCACTTTCTTTAAGTGTTATCCTAGTTAGGATTGTGTTGTTATTGTGGTTTGGTCTGCATAGAGTAAGCACTTCCACGTGAAGTTCTATGCGTGTACACTCACTGTTTGGTTGGTGGGTGGTGGTTTGGTCTGCATAGAGTAAGCACTTCCACGTGAAGTTCTATGTGTGTACACTCACTGTTTGGTTGGTGGGTGAATGGTTTTCTTGCACTTTCTTTAAGTGTTATCCTAGTTAGGATTGTGTTGCTTATGACACTTTCTTGTGAGTTTTCACTGCTTCTTACTTGTTAAATGTTTGAGTTGAAGCAATCTTGGGTTTTACCTGGTTATGAATCTTCTTGTGGATTTCTTGTATTTGATGCTTTCCGGAAACCTTTTTTGTTGTGATTTAAGGTGTGTGATTTCGTTGACATTTGAATTGGCTTACATTCTCATTTTGTTTTATGTACTTGATTCATTTGTTCAGTGTATTTTCATGCATCTTTATTTATCCTTCATTGTGTTTGGTTTCCTTAGGGAGGGGGATGTGTTATAATCTATTGCTGCACTTCCCTTCTCTATGGTTCCTCTATCTACTGCTCAGCCAGTGTATGTATGGATGTGCCTGAAGATGACTGGAATGTTGGAGGTATGATGTGGTCATCGTGGAGTGTTGGGTGCTTGGGGAGCTGTGGAATGTCAGTTGCCAGCAGGCTGAGCAAGACAGAGGCTGCTCCTGGTGGGGCGTCATATGGACTTACCATCTTCCTGTGATTTACTGATGTAACTATCTTGACAATAAACCTAATGAATATATCTACACTACATCTGACTACAAGGACTATCATAATTATAATAGTATGGGAATCTCCAACAATGCTTGAAATGTTCGTGTTTTCCTTCCATTAAAAGAGAACTTTCAGCAGAGCAGCTTTTAAATTAAGCTGAGTTAATTGAGACTTAACCCGATAGCGTGCATGTAAGGCTCACAAGAAACTTGCTATGTAAAATTGCAAAAAACAACAAAAGTTGGCAAAGCCAATAGATTTCGCTTCTGCGAAATCTATTGGTTTTCACAATGTTTTTTAGACATGCAACATAGCAGCCTGTCTTAAAATAAAAATAAAAATACAGTATGACTCAGTCAATGCTTTATAGCTCTTTTCCTGTGCCTTGAGCTCAGACAGACAGCTGAAATTGTATCTAATCAGACCAAGGCAGTCTGGCATGGAGAAGACAATTGTCCCAAAAGACTGTTGAATGGCTTAATTTAAAATAGATAAAAGAGAAATCTGGAGCATAATAATTACCAGGCTTCATTACAGGGAGAGGTGACAAATGAGATTAGACGTGCGACACAGGGACGCCTCTATAAAATGCTTAAATATTAACCAAAATTGATGTTACTGCACAATATATTGCCTTTCTCAAATCACCAAGATAAAACTTATAGCAAAAACAAATACGCATTTTTAATCACATAGCATATAATCACATGCTTGTTCATATTTGATTTGTCTACTGAGAAATCAGCAAGGGGGAGGGGATCAAATTGTGACTTTAAACTTTGTTTTGTGTGTCTGTAAAATGCCCAATGGCACACATGCCAACAGACCTGATTCAGGCAGAAGGCTCCCAATTTGTGAAGCATAAATTGGCTTTATTTTACCTTTCTCCCACCTAAAATGCCTCTATTAACATATATGATAATGGGGAAAAAACATACCCTCCATTTTTTTTATCCAAAATCTCTCTTTTCTGCTGTAAAATGTTGACACATATGCAGAAGTATGTGGAGAGCTTGCCCTACAGTCGAGGGTCAGTACAAACTTGAGCAGCACGCAAAGTGTTTTAGCTGGCAGACAGCTTCCAGAAAAACGTGTAAAACTAGTCAAACGAGTAATACAAATCATAATTTAGTGAAGTGACTGCTGTCATAGGTGTTAACACCTCTAAAAGGGTATGTTCAAGTGTTTGTGTGGTGACTATGTTACATTTTTTTAAACCCTCTATGCTGGTGGCTCTTAAACGTATGTCTTCTCATGGTGCAGAAAGCACGGTTGTGCAACAGGGACTCTCATGGGCACCATCTGCAACCTAGTCTGCCTTGTGATGAGATCATATCTTACATTCCAGGCTTTGAAGGAGGTCCACACAGTCTCACGGTGCTTGAGAGCAACTCGGACAGGGAGGGGCAGTGGGATTGGGAAGAGAAGCATTAAAGGGAGAGATCTGACATAACACATCCACTCTCTTGAACTTCTTCATACGTTTTTAGGGCGAGCTAGAGTTGCGCATGCGTGTCTAGCTCGGTACCTATTGTATTCAGTTTCTTGGGAATCTGAGACAGCGTTCGGCCATGAGCCTCTGCTGTCTCAGATTTGTCCTCGTGGGCACGCACGGCGCCGTGCACATCCCCTGCCTCCGATTCACAGCCTCTCAATCACACACAACCACACTCACGCATGCGCACACACACACATACACCCACGCAGGCACAATGCATCGGGACACACAGACACACATATACACACACGCACAGCTAACAGACACACAGCCACACATATACATACACACGCACAGCTACACACGCGCACACACACAGTTACACCCACACACGCGCCCCACCCCCCACTCACCGGGCTCTTCTTGCTTCCTTGCACCGTTATGCATTTCCTGCTCTCTACCAAGAACCGCGTCACTCCTGGAATCCCTGCTTTCTTCTCCCGGAATCCCTGCTTGCTTGTGGGCTCCCTCTGCCTCCAAGGTGACGCGCTCCGGACGACCTACGTCACCGCTACCCTGCTACAGAGGCGGGGAATCTTGCGGAACTTCGCAGGCTCCTGCCTATCGAAGTAGAGCCCACCTCTCTCGCCTGCGTTCCACGCCTCGGAGCTATAATTCTGACTGCCTTCTGGAAAGTACGTCACAACCCTCACGTTACAAGAACATTTGGATTAAGTTAATAAATAAAATACAGCAGAGTACTTGTTTAAATTTGTTTTAACATTTCTTTCAACCCGAAGTCCCGAACGCTCTGAACACGCTACCCGGTCCCGTGTTTGTCTGATAGCATGCTGTTACTCCCATAAGTCTTAAACTTTGCTGTTCCTTGTTTTTGGTTTGCGGACAGTCGCAGAATCAAAAGCACAGACTTTCAGTGAGTTTTTTTTAAATTTATTTTTTGAATCGAGGGGCTGGGGCGCAGACCGGCCTCACTGTGTTCGAGGGAGAACGGGCAAATCAAACTGTGCCTCGCTTCTGCTCTTCATTTCTGTGGGGGACAGCCGTAGTAGAAGAAGACTAACACTGGGCTGCACTTCTTCCGTCCTTGTCTAGTTACAGGCCAGAGACTCAGCATTTCATCTGTGAAGAAATGCGGCGTCAGTAACCAGTAAAGGTAGGGCTTTAAGTGGAATGAAAAAACTTCGGAGTCTCTCAAAGGGGCGTGGCTGATGTAATAAGGGCATGTCATAAAGCACCTAAGCTACAACCAAGTGCTTAGCATAGAGCCCTCACTCTCCTCCGTAATTCTGCAGCTCTGTCGTCACATCCAGACCTGCGTGCGCGCGCGTCTCCTTCACGGGAGCCTCTATGCAGTGCATGCAGTTCGGGGCTCACTAGCTGTAGGTGCCAGGGAGCAGCCCCCTCTGGCACTGATGCCGACAGCAAGCTTTCACCTCGCAGCCAGAGCGTGAGCACATATGACTGTAGCATGTGTGTGTGAACAGATGGGTGACAGGCAGCAGACGCCTGTCCGCGCCAGGGCGTGTCTGTCACTGTGTGTTTCTGTGTACCCTCTGAGCACTGTGTGGTGTGTTAGTGCGTGGAGTTGTGAGTGTCTGTGTCCAAACAGATATCTGTGTGCAGATGAGTGTGTGTGTGTCTTTTGGAAACTGTAATTCTCAGTGACATTACACATGTGCTTTTGTCTAGGTTTCAGCGTCAAGGAGTGTTTTTTTATCTAGGTGTGTTTTTCGGCACGTGCCTATCAGATTGTAGGTGTGTAGATATGATTATGCGTGGATGCTGGTTTGGAAGGGGTACACATGTGCTTGAGTGTCAGACTGAACGTGTTGATGTGTGCATCTGATAATCTGTGTGAGCGTGTCTGTGTCAGTATATGGATGTGTTTGTGTGAGTGTGTCAGTATACTAATGTGTTTCCGTGAGCCTGTCTGTGTCCGTATGCGTGTCTCAGTATGTAGATGTTTGTGTGCGTTTGTCTGTATACCGATGTTTGTGGGCGTGTGTCTGTGTCCGTATACAGAAGTGTTTGCGTGCGTGTCTCAGTATGTAGATGTTTTTGTGTGCGTTTGTCTGTATACAGATGTTTATGGGCGTGTGTCTGTGTCCGTATACAGAAGTGTTTGTGTGCATGTCTCAGTATGTAGATGTGTTTGTGTGCGTTTGTCTGTATCCAGATGTTTGTGGGCGTGTGTCTGTGTCCGTATACAGGCAGCCTGCGGTGCTCCACGGGCCTCTCTACCTTGCATCTCACCCGGGGGCACAACAACAAAACTCGTAAACTCCACCTGCAAAACAGATCTAGAGCTGTGTATAAGTGAGTTATGCCTCATTTTATTCCCACTTCTCGTATTTGGCAAGGGTGCTGTTGGATTTAAAAAAACTAATTTAGTGGGTTGTGTGGGTCCTTGTTAACGCACCCCTCCCTGCTCCATACGGAGTCTGCTGAGCCAGTCTAATATTACAATGGCCTAGCAATCGACCAACCCTGTAAAGGGGACGATATGCAGGCTAGGGTTTCATGTAACACAAAGCATTCTGGTACTTGTAGTGCCCTAAAGAGTCTACCCCCAAGGTGCTTATGCTATACCGGGCTCAGACAGCCTCAAACCATGTTAGGCATTCGATTCTCTTCCCGCCCCCCCCACCCCTCCCTAAAAATGTAATTGGCACATACTTGAGACTGTAAACAAGCGTTCACTGGACCTTGCCAAGCTGTTAGTGTTGTACTCGATCTACTGTTGCAAATGTGTATTTTAGAAACGAAAAAAAAGTTGCCTTAATATAGTAGCCCAGTTGCTTGGAAACTGAAGGCCTGAAAGTAGCAAATTAAAAATGCTTACGCCCGCCGCCCCCCTCACTGCCCAGCCTTTCAAGTAGATGTGGTCCGCAAAATGCCATCCCAAATGGGCAGGCAGCGCCAATGATTATGCCAGTGATCGATGGTGTAAACAAAGTCATAGTGTAAGTGGGACACTTACCAACTGTCAGGCCAGACTAAAACTACAGAATCCATGGTCTGTGGCAGGGGCGAACCTGGGAGGGTGGTAGGATTCCCGAGCCCCCAATCCCGCAGTGGCGCACTGGGGGCTTTTGTACTAATTGCAGTGTTTGATCTGGAAGTGCATGAGCGCAAATGTTAAGGAGCAACATTGTAAAAACAAGGGCATGAAAAACTTGGATATTATCAAATAGTAATGTTTTGCAAAATACATGTAGCCTTGCATCCGGATGCGCATCACGCTCGTTTCCACACTAGTTGGACTCTGTTCCCACGTGTTATAAGGTCTGCTGTTTCCCCTGTTGCCATCACTCAGCGCAACCACAGCATCCACTCAGCGCAACCATAGCATCCACTCAGCGCAAACACAGCATCCACTCAGCGCAACAACAGCATCACTCAGCACCCCCACAGCATCACTAGCTCACCCAAACTAACAAGTTAGATCGTTACACGCAACCCAGAGGGTCGCCAACTGGGTCTGGGAAATCGCAAGATGGACATACGGGGGACTCGGCCTCTACAGCGGAGCCTCTTCTGCAGGATGTGATGGCTGTGATAGACGGGGTGAAAACCTCCCTTGGCAAGAAGATGGAATCCCTAGATCATAAACTTGATGCGGTCACAATAAAAGTTAATTTAATCTGGGCGGACCTCAAGAAGACCAGTGAAAAAGTCAAATCACTAGACATCAAAACCTCTAGTCTTACAGACGATGTGGCTCTTTTACAGCAGGAAGTTCGCGATTTTAAAGCCTCCAGTGAAGTCGCTAGTCGCAAGTTGGATGAAAATGAATGGAGGGCCCATAGAAACAACGTGCGCATTATTGGAGTGCCTGAAAAGGCAGAGGGACAAGCTGCTGACCTTTTCATTGAAGACCTTATTCTCAATCATTTAAAGCCCAAAGGCCTGGGAAATTTCTTTACAATTGAGAGAGCGCATAGGATAACGGGAGGGAGACTGCGACCTGGTGCACCACCCCGGCCGATGATTGCGAGGGTGCTCAATTTCAGGGACAGAGACGTTATCCTGCAAACCTCCAGGACCGGGGGCCCTCTACAGTATGAAAACTCCACCCTAAGCTTTTTTCCGGACTTTACGCAGGCGGTGCGAAACAACGGCAGACCTTCATGGGTGTCAAACGGAAACTTCGAGATAAAGGATTAAAGTATGCCATGATGTACCCCGCCAAGTTGAGAGTTGAATATGCGGGCAGGGCAATGTTCTTTGACAATCCTGAAATTGCCTCGGACTGGTTGGAGACCATCCCCGCTCAGACTGATCAGCGGCGAAGAAGTGGAGACAAAGAGGATGGCGCACATGAGCAAGAATAAGAACTAACATTATTGCAGGTGGTGTTTGACCAAACAGGGGGATAGAGACGGTCTGAAAAGATTACACAGACAAGTCAGTTGTAGACATTGTGTGATAAGGTCTGAAGAAACGTATGGGGACGGACGGGAAATTGGGGGTTGTACTCCTCCTCAGGGTTACTTTTCGATAGTTTAGCACGTAGAGTATGGGGCGACAGGCACACTGCGAGTTGGGGGCGGATGAACACCGTGAGCAGGGGTGCGGGGAGGGGAGTGGTGAACGGGGTTTGTTTGGGGGTGGCATTGTTTGTAACTTTTTTGTACTGTCGTTTGTATGCATTGCATTTCAAGGCTTCGTTCAGAATAGTAGCATGTTTAAGGTGCAGGAATTGGAGAGGGGACTGACCCATTTCATGTTTTATGATGGGGGCTAGGGGGCTGAAGGTATTAAGTTGGAATGTAAATGGGTTGGGAGACAAAATTAAACGTAGTGTGGTGCTTCAGTTCCTTAGACGTCAAGCCCCTGATGTGGTACTGCTTCAGGAGACGCATTTAGTGGGGAACTCCTGCAGGGCAATGCACAGAATGGGGTACCAAATTGAAAACATGGCTGTTCTCCAGCTACTAACCTCCATGGTCACTACCGCTGCTGTCTACAGCGCCGGGACACCCCCGGTGGGGGTAGCCGCGCACTTAACAAATTTCATAATAATAATATAATATGCAGGCAACCACATTTGTAGATTTAGGAAAAATCCTTCTGGACCTCCCGAGGGGTCTTCTGATTTTGGGAGGTGATTTTAATGCTGTGATCTCCGGCACTATGGACAGGCATCCCCCTAGAGATACGGGACGGGCGCAAAGATGGCTTCCTGAATTCATGGATGCAGTGGGGTTGGTCGGCGGTTGGAGATTGCTTCACCCGGACCAGCGACAGTTCACCTTCCACTCTGGTGCACATGGTAGTTTATCACGTATTGATCACTGTTTAGTGCCGGCGGCCCAGGTATATTGCATCACAGAGGCTGCACACCTAGCTAGAGGCCTATAGGATCATTTGCCACTTTGGGTCGGGTTCGATGTGACCTCGGGGTCGGGCGGTAGGATAGCCCCGATTAATCCCTGGTACATGCGCAATCCTAAAATCCGTAAGGACTTGCTGAAGGCGTTGGAATATTATTTTCAGGAGAATGAGGGATCGGTGTCGTCCTCGCTTTCGCTATGGGAGGCTTTTAAGGTAGTCATAAGGGGCCAGGCTTTGTCACTGATTGTAGGAGTAAAGAAGGTTCGGAACGCAGAAATTGTAAAAATAGAATCTGAGATTGCTGGCCATAGGCATAACGAGAAAAGAACTAAAGGAGGCTATACTATCACTGCCTATAGGGAAAGCCACAGGTGAAGACACCATTCCATTGGAAATCTATAAATTATGCTTAGATGAACTAATACCCTCTTTTTTAGAAGTGATATTACATATTGGCAGGACAGGACTGGCCCCCAGCTCCTGGAATAAAGCTAAAATAATATTTTTCCACAAAAAGGGCAAACCTAAAGAGGAGATGGGTTCATATAGACCCATATCCCTGATTAACACAGACGCAAAAATGCTTGGCCATAAGACTTGCACCACTAATGCCCAGAATTGTAAATATACAACAGCATGGGTTTATAGCAGGGAGGGACACATCAGCTCATGTCAACACAGCAATAACAGCATTTGACATAGCAGAGATAGAGGCCACTCCTCTTGCTATGATAATGCTTGATGCCGAAAAGGCGTTTGACCGGGTGGGATGGGACTATTTATGGCGCACACTGGGATCTTTGGGCTTTGAAGGGGAATTTTTAAACGGGATCCGTGCACTTTACGACAAACCAACGGCACACATTAGCTATGGAGGGCTTACATCGCCGTGTTTTTCAATCTTGAGGGGTACTCGTCAAGGGTGCCCTTTGTCACCTTTATTATTTGCCCTTTCACTTGAACCGTTCTTAAAGGCCTTGGATACCCAACTTGGAATAACACCATTCAAGACTGGCACGTATAGCCTAAAAATTACTGCATATGCAGACGACATTGCTATCTATTCGTCTGAAGTAATCGAGTCCCTAAGAGCTATTAATCATGAAGCACTTAAATTCGGCACAGTTTCAGGTTATAAATTGAATACACATAAAACCCAAATAATAGCTAAGTTTGTCCCCCCCGACACCAGTACCAGAAATCTGTAAGGTTGCAACCTATCTTGGAGTTAAAATCACCTCAAACATTAAAGAAATTAACGCTATTAACTATAACGAGCTAACAAAAACTACCATCTCGACTCTGAAGAAATGGCATCGACTTCCACTAAGTCTAATTGGTAGAATAAATTTGATCAAAATGAAAATCATACCCAAATATTTATATTTGTTTAGATCAATCCCTTTGATACTGAATAGACTTTTTTTTTTAAACAATTAGATGGGATTTTTGGTAACTTCATCTGAGGGTACAAGAAGGCTAGGAGATCATTAAAGGTATTGAAAAATCAGATTGAGTCCGGGGGCCTTAATTTTCCTGAATTGAAATTATACTTTTGGGCATCATTTATAAGACGTATACGGTCATTACTAAATACTGAGGATACGTTATTTTACCACCATTTATTGTTAAAAGACGACTCCAACCAATTTTTACTTCACATAACAGACCCAAATTACTACAAACGGGTCAAGTCCAAGACTGCACGTGACATAATAAGAGTATGGAAGGATATTCTCGATCACTGCAAAACCACTATATATCACTCTCAACTGATTCTATGGAACAATCCTGGCCTACCGAGCATATTCAGTGATGGGGAATCTGAAAGGCGTAACAGTTTTGGGTGATTTGTACAACTCACAAGGCATGCTAGACTTTCCCATTCTAAAACACCTATATGGTCTGACTGAAATACATAGGTTTAAATATTTACAAATCTATGATTTTTTAGTGCGCAAAAATAAAATCAATAGCGTGTCAAGCGGTGGTATCTGGATTGCTTAAATTCTAGGAAAGAGAAATCAATCATCAGTTCAACTTACAAATTTCTCATAGGCCTCAGATCTGACGACACTGATACACTTGCTAAAAAATTGAACTCTAAACTTGGAACAAATTTTACAGGAAAACATATAATTCAATCTTATACTAATATTCATAACTCTGTACGGTCATCTAGTCTAAGACTCCAACAATACAGAACCACCTACATGCTTTATTATACGCCAGAAATTTTTTCGAAATGCCCCACAAGCAATGCCTTGCGAGATAAAACCAAATGCCCAAAATGTGATGAATATGCGGCGGATTTGGTGCACATGCTGTTTTCCTGTCCAAAGTTAGTGAAATATTGGGAAGAAGTGGGAAAAATTTTGGTTGCTAAAAACATTCTTAGCTCTTCTATAACGGCGACTATGGCATTATTTGGCCTACATTTAACTAATCAACCACGCCCTGCATTGGCATCAATACTAATTTCATGTGCTAAATTAATCCTAGCAAGGGCCTGGATTAGCTCTAATATACCTAACGCTATGGAATGGTGGTATTTAGTCATTGAAATCAAAACAATGGAGTGTACTCTAGCAGAACTAAGAGGCACTCGTCGCTAAAGAAATTTGGGAAAATTTGGGGGGACTTAGATTGAACTGACTGACTTAAAAACTAACTTTGACTGACAAGTGGATCCTGCTGGTATATATTAATCTCTCTATTATGATATTTGATTTATAGATTTTACTTTACCTTTCACTTCTGTATTTAATTAACTTCTTGTAAAAATCAAGTTCATCCAAATCAAATTACAGTATGATGTGAAATAATTTTGAATGTATTGCTGTCTTGTACCAGGTGAAAAGAAAATTCACGCGGGAGACCAAGGTTCAATTCTCCGACGGGGAGCCAAAATGAAAAAAAAAAGAGAATAAAAAATAAATCAAAAAAATAAAAAGAGATTGCTAGTATTGACGCGGAATTGGAGCAGGAGGTGACCCGTGCTAAACTGCATGTCCTGAATCTTAAGCAGCTTGAGTATAGAGCGTTAGTCACTGAAAGTGCCAGAGCTCTAAGTAGAGAGCAGCAGGGCCGGTCATACGATGTCGGAGATAAGGCCGGGAAGCTTAGCGCCTGGTTAGATAAGAAAGACAGGGCGGTTCGGGTTGTTGCGGAACTTGAGACGGCAGAGGAGACGCGAATAACAGACCCCCAGGGCATAGTGGATAGTTTTGCAGAATATTTTCGTATAGTGTATACCTCAGTCGCGGGGCGGCCCGAGGATGACTCTCACTTGTTATTGCGAGCTATCCAACTCCCAAGCCTGACTAAGGAAGAACGTGACTTTATGGATAGTGCCCTTACTGTAGATGAGGTGGCTCTGGCAGTGCGCTCCTTGAACTCTGGTAAGGCATTGGGCCCAAATGGGCTCTCGATTGAGTTGTATAAGTTTAGACCCGATGGGATTGCCCCTTATCTTAGAGGTATGTTTGTGGCAGCATGAGAACAGGGAGTATTACCGTATGATCAGAGAGTGGCGTCTATCGTAGTCATCCATAAGGAGGGGAAAACAAAAACCAAATGTGCCTCTTATAGGCCTATCTCTTTATTGAATGCAGAACCTAAGATTCTTGCTAAACTATTGTCCAACAGGCTTGTTAAGGTTATTAGCAGTCTGATACATGCCGATCAATCGGGTTTTATTCCCCATAGAAATATGGCCTTAAATCTTTGCAGGTTGCACGGGGTGTTGGCCAGGGCTCATACCCTGAAGGAACAGGCTATAATAGCGTCGCTTGACGCAACAATGGCCTTCGACACGTTAGAATGGCCGTATCTGTGGGCAGTCTTGGCTAAGTTAGGATTCGGACCGGAGTTTATTAGTTGGGTGCGTCTGTTATATACTGAACCTCTTGCGCAGGTGGTAGTGAATAACCGGGTTTCGGCAACATTTTGTTTGGGGCGAGGCACCCGACAGGGGTGCCCTCTCTCTCCCCTTTTATTCTCATTGGCACTTGAGCCTTTGGCGGCCTGGATCCGCTGGGAGCCTTCCATTCGAGGTATTCGATGGTCCCCTCAGGTGTAGGACAGGATCTCTTTATACGCGGATGATATTCTGCTCTATTTGACTTCACCCAGAAAGTCCTTAAAGGTCGTTTGTGATGTTTTGGCCTCCTACGGAAGGAATTCGGGGCTCACTATAAATTGGGGGAAATCCTGTTTGTATGTGCTGAGTGGTGATACCCCGATTCCCCTACGAAATTGCCCAACTCAAATCGCTGCTGATCGGTTTAAGTATCTGGGGATCTTTATTTCAATGGGTCCCACGGTTCGATAAGAGAGAAACCTCCTTTACCTTTAGTTAGGTTAAAAAGCGACGCAAATAATTGGAGGAAGCTGCCTCTCTCCCTGTTGGGGAGGGCGGCCCTCTTTAAGATGATGTCCCTACCTCGTTTTCTTTACGCCCTCCAGAATACATTAGACATAGTCCTGGCCAGTTATTTCCGAGAGGTGGAGGGGGTGCAGCGTAGTTTATTATGGGAGGGTAGACCTCGTAATGCTTTGGCTAAATTGATGTTACCATGGTATGACGGTGGTATCGCCCTCCCTGACATCAGAAGGTACTATTGGGCTTATCAATTGGCAGCCATAAACCAGGGTACTTATGGGCCTCGCTCGGACCCTGGATATGCAATGGATAGATGGCTACTCCCGGGTGGAAATTATAGTAGAGCTTTATATACTAAGTTGGCAGGGAAAAGTTTGACGGGACCAACGAAGGTAGCGGTTCGTATATGGCATGATGCCACTAGCTCTCTGGGGTGGAGGGACCGCCTTACACTGGCCACTCCACTATTTGACTCGGACGGACTGGGAAAGCTTTGGAACACAAAGGGTTTCGATAAGTGGGACTTGATAGGGATTGCTAATATTGGCGATATTTGGGTCAAGGGCAGGATTAAGACGTTTGCTGAATTACAAACTGAATTTGAGTTGAATGGAGCGGAGTATTTCCGCTATGCGCAAGTTTGACATGCGCTACAGTCGGCAATACTGGCGGAGGAGGAGATGCCCGAGTCCTCGCCATTGCAGGATAGAATATTGGATGGGCATTTGCCGGATAGAACTATTTCCCTTATCTATAAGAAATTAATCAACCACAGAGTAGATCTCCTTGTAGAGTTCAGGGGTAAATGGATGAGGGACGGTATTGAACTGGATGATGAAGACTGGCAATCGGCCGTGTCCTCCCCGAAGGAGGTTGCGATTCCAGCGCGATTGAGGCTAGTCCAGTTGAAAATATTACATAGAGTGTATGTCACAGGTCCACGCTTGGTCCAGATGGGGCTTTCTGAAGACGGTTTGTGCAAGCGAGGATGTGGGCAGGTGGGCACGTTCCTCCATATCCTCTGGGAATGTCGCTATATGGTGGATTACTGGAGTTCAATACATGATGTTATGCGAGAGATGTTGGGGGTAACAGTGTTACCAGAGGCGAGGAGATGTCTCCTTAATATCTGGGAACCCACAGATCTAAACACAGCACAGACCAAGTGGGCCACTCTAGGGACAATGATAGCGAAACGGAATATAGCACCGCAGTGGGGATCCGGGAGACCGCCCACGCTTGAGGAATGGAAAGAGAGCATGGACTGGTGTATGTTTCGGGAGAAGACCGTCTACCTGGCCAGAGGCCGACCCCGTAAATGAGTGACTGTTTGGGGGTTGTGGAATCGATACAGGGGAGATATTTGTGTACCACCGTTTGACCCTCTTTTGGATATACTTGTATCCCCGTGACCCTTGTATGTTAAAGTAGTTCGGCCACCCTCCTTTCTTTTCACATCCCCCCAAGTATTTTTGATCTGTTGTAATGATGTATGGGAATGTCTAACCTCTGTTCTTTGCACTCATTTGAATGCCTTGTATTAATAAAAAGAAATATATATATAAAAAAAAAAATAATAGGTAGTTAGTTGAATTGATTATTAATTGGTTGTTTATTGATTTATGTATTAATTCGAAATCTGTTTGTGTTGTTAAAAGTTGTCTGGAATATCCCAGGATAAAGGAAGCGGGTGGTAAATAGAAGCCACACTGCAGTGAGGTTACTTGCCTTGAGGAATAGGTGCGTAAAGTTAGGTAAAACTTGAAGCACTAGTTAGGGTTTATTTTCCTGAGTATAATTGTGAGAGTGATTGATAGCAAAGAAGTTCGCTGGTGAAACTTTGGTCTTATATCACCTAGAAAGGGTAATTCTGAAGGAGTAGCAGTTTTTTTTGCTTAAGTGAAGAGTAAACGGAAGGGTAGGCGGAATTAGGTTTACTCGTTGTGAAAGAAATTGTCTATTCTTTTCTTTTTAGTCAATCAGGCACAGTAGCGAATGTTTTATGTTGTCAATTAATGAAATGTGTAATTGAATTTTGAAAAGAAATTGAATTGTCATATTACCTTACAAAGGAGGGAGTCAGTCGCGGGTGCTGCACTGATGTCATAGAGAGCTGCTCTGGGATTAATAGAAACAGCGGGTGTGTAGCCGTGAGAAAATTGTAAAGAAGGGGGGCGTGTAGAGAGTGAGATTCACGTCACAGAAAAGCAGCGCAATCATTGGCTAACGCTGCTTGTAAGTCTAACCTTCATTGGTCATTTAAAATAAGAGACGCGCCGGTATTGGAGAATTATTTCTGCAAAGTAAACAAACTGAGTTAATTAAATTCATTGACATTACATACAAAATTAAATAGCGGTATATGTGGAATTTAGATCCAGCAGTTATAGGAAACCGTCCTGATAGAAAATATTTAGGATTTGCAAGAGAACAACAAATTAGAGGAAGACCTTATATTATGTACGGAGAAAGAAGAAATATTTCTCTTTTTAGTAGAATAAATAATTATTTCAAAAAAGACAAAGTTATTAAAACTAGAGAAGGGATTATTATTCCACCACCTAATACGCCTGCATCATACATGATGGTAGAAAGGGTCTACCACACCTATGTGTGGTTAGAAAACTGGATAGAGTACACTAAGGAAGACAATATTTTGGCATTTCCAGAACATGGTACCTTTAATGGTAGAATTTTGTACAACTTGAGAAATCGTATGAATTAATTAGATCCCATACCAAGATTAACGCAATATGAAGCACTAGAAGAATGGGAGACAGAGACGTTTGAGCGAGATAGGTCCAGAAGTGACAGTAATTGGAGTAAATTTTATCCCAGATTCCCAAAGGAGACACGAGATAAGCAAATGAAAAAGTGGAGACAGTCCATGCCAGTGGAAGGATTATACCCTATTTTTACCACAGAGAACCCATCAGGAAGTAAACGAAATATGTAATTACTAGTGGTGATTCGGATGATGATTTATTAGATGACTTGTTAATAAGAAATCCACTACCTTATTAAGATATTAAGAAGAAACTCAGAGAGTTACTCCTAGTGCTCCGTTTTTACACCCACCTTTAGTTACACAAGTTATACATGAAACCTCATTAGAAAAGGTACTTCAAGAGAGCTAAAAGGAAGCATTAAATAAACAGCGTAGTGAATTAATTCAGAACATCTCCCAATTAAATACAAGTCCTGAAAAAAAACCTAATGAATTTGTCTTTGGAAATAGGAATTTATATTTGTAAATCAAAGGTATTGCAGAAACCATACAGAGCTGGATTTTCTGACAAAGACTTGGAAAACATGAATGTGTCAGGTCGTAAATTGTAGATTAAATAATTGTTGTTGTTGTTGCAAAAATGGGGAGATCCAGACAAATGGAAAGTTAGATGGACAAAGAAAAAGGAAGAGGCACAGGTAAATAAAAAGTCTTCTGAAGACTTATTAAAAGAAGCAGAACAGATCGAAAGGTTGTGTCCGATGAGAGAAGTGCCTGGAGGGGGTTATGTACATGTCCCATGGTCCCAACAGGATATTTTATCATTTACTAATGATTTCCCAAAGCTGAGAGAAAAACCTGTAGAATGGTACCGACAAGTCAAAAAGTTTGTGAAGGTGTCGAAAGTATTGTTAAAAGATTTAAATGGTTTATTTGACATTGTTGTTCCAGCTGATTTGTGGTCTGAGTGCAAATGCACTGTAGATTGGCCTAGTGAAGAGTACCCTAGAGACCAAAAGACAGGAGCTCCTTTTGGGGAGGTAATGAAGAAATATAATCAGGTGATAACTTATTTAAAAGGGAAAATTCCCCCTAAAGAAACTGATTGGACTAAAATAGACAGAACTACCCAAAATAAGGATGAATCTGTGTATGCATATTATGAACAGAAAAAACAATATGGTGAGGGAGGGAGGGAGGGCCTAAGTTCAGATGGTGGCGAAGGAGTACCGACGGAGAGAGCGGTGCTTCCCTCGAGTCCTGAGCCGTTGCCAGGCGGGGTGGAGCAATGTGTTTCAACAATAAGGTGACATACATAACATCTGCAAGTAAAGAACACACCTATAAAAACAGGTGATCTTTTTCCATGTTGAAGTTTCGTTAATATGTAGTCACTCTTTTAACCTTTCACTACACTCCTTGCAGTAGCATTTTCTCTAATATTCGGTCCTGATGAAAGCAATGGACTCCTTAGTCCCTTGGAATTGCTGAAACATGTTGACCATATTTCCATCTAGGTAGACATTTGTTGAATCTACTTATGCTGCTCTTTTAATGTTGGTGGAGCGAGCATAGAACAGAATAAAGTTAGTCTCATTCATGCTCCCTCACCCAATTTTAGTTTTCACTCACTTATCACACTTTTTTACACTAGCACTGCAAATCAGTCACCCTCATTTTATATTGATGGGTAGTTTGTGACACTCTAAACCACTTTGGCCACTACCAGGTTCTTAAGAGGTTATACCATCTGACCTTCCATCTTAACCGGTAGTGTACCTATTTTGTGGTTAACAGGAATCCCAAATGATGAAGGGCGGTTCCGAGTGGTGACTGATGGGTATCCTGTTAGTAATCGCAGGTATCCATCAATGTTTCTTCACATTCACTAGATGAGTTGACAGTGACTTTTATTAGTTTAATGAACCACACATAGATTATGTTAGACCCTTTGACACTTTTGTGTTTTATGCATATTATGAACGCCTTTTGCAGGTATTTAAACAGTACAGTGGTTTAGAAAACTTTGATAATAAGGACATGACACATTTTATTTATCGTTTTGTGTCTGGACTAAAACCTGAAATTTCCCAAACGATTAGGGAGCATAAATTGTGTTGGCAAGCAAAGCTTGTCGATGAAATTCTCAAGTACGCAAAATACCTTGAGGATGAAATTGACAATAAACGAAAGAAATTAGAAGAAAAAGTAATGTGGGCTCAAGTTAAAATGGCAGAGCAACAGGAACGTCAGTTAAGTCAGCAAGCAATTATTCAGAAAAGAGGGGAAGGCCAAAGTGAAGGAAGTGGGGGCAAACCCAGAGGGAAAATTAGTAAAGAAGAGCTGAAGATAGTTTCCTTGTCATGGGTGCGGAAAATTAGGGCATTGGAGAAACAAGTGTAAATTAATACAGAATAATAATGTCCGAACTCAAAATTTAAATCCGCAGACGCAGAATGAGGTTTCCATGAGACAGCCGCAACAGAAAATACAGAATCAATTGCCTCAAGCCCCTATGCCAGATTTTGTGAGTAAACCAAAATACAGTGTGGACACCAGATTTCAGGAGGGAAGTGGTAAGAAAAATACAGTAACACCACAGTTTCTTTTGCAGGACACATTTTTTGAATTTGGAGAAGATTGACGGTGCCTGAGAGGGGGGAAGAGGATTGCGTACTTGGCGCATCCTTACCGGTAGATCTGTCAGGTCCTTACATTGAAGGGAAAGTGGAGGGAAATTATGTTACCTTCTGTTGGACACTGGTGCTACCCGTTCTACTGTGAGAACAGCAGACATCCCAAACCTACCCCTCTCGGGAGAAGCGATCCAAGTAGTGGGCGTTTCGAATAAACAAATTAGGACCCCTGTCACAGAACCTATGGAAGTTTGTATTGGCAACTTCCGAAAAAAGCAAAAATTCATAGTGTGCGATTCTAGCCCTGTAAACTTGCTAGGAAGGGACCTACTGTGTAAAATGAACTGCACAATATTTTGTACCCCAAATGGTGTAGAAATTCAGACTCCAGATGAAGATGGAGTGTATAATATTATGCTAGCCAGACAAGAAACAGAAGTTAAAAAGATGTGCCTAGAAGATTTTCCCAGAGAACTGAAAACTTTTGTTAATCCTGATGTGTGGGATTTTACTGGGAAAGAAGTAGGCCTAATGGCAGATGTTGATCCCATAAAAGTGACAGTGAAAGAAGGTGCAGTTTACCCAAATATTCGACAGAACAAAATGAGTCCCAAAATAAAAGCAGGAGTTGCATTAGAAATAGGGCGTTTGGTTGAACAAGGTATTCTGGAAGAAATAATGAGCAGTCCTTGTAATTCACCTATAATTAGCATAAAGAAACCAAACGGGAAGTACAAGGTGGTCCAAGACCTCCGAAAAATTAATAAAATTGTCGTCCCATGTTGCCCAGTAGTACCAAATCCAGCTTTGATTCTGTACCAAATACCATGGGGAGCAGGATGGTTCACTGTATTTGATTTATGCCATGCGTTCTTTTCCATCCCACTGCATCCAGATTGCAAATTTTTATTTTTGTTCAAATTTGACAACCATGTTTACGGTTGGAATCGTGTCCCTTAGGGCAGTGGTTCCCAAACTTTTTTGACCCGTGGCTCCCTTGACCTAATTGGCAGTTGGCCGTGGCTCCCCCCCATTTCTTTACCGGTGGACGGGTGGATGGGGATGTAAGCCCGACCTCGGGAGTACTTTCTGTTGTCTTCCTTAAATTAATTGGGATGCAAGGAAGGTATTTAATCATATTTGTAACAAAATAAGATAACTGTTGTAAAAGGGGAAAAACAAACTTTTGTTTTATGTGCTGATACGTTTTCTCTCATCGAGAATGTAAATGCATTGTGAACTCAGGCGTGGGAGGCTGTATTGAAGCCAGTGACCATACTGATGTTTCAGTAATATTTGAATGCCTTCCCTTTTCAGGGACCATCCGAGAGTTCTACTGGGTTTGGTCTAGAATAGATTAGAAAAATGACGATGGCCCGGTCTGTAAACGCACATTTGAAGATGTTTTTTAAACAAAATACACTTTCTTTTTATTTAATTGTAAATGCATATTCCCTATTGAATATATGGAATATGCATTTACAATGACATTTTTAAAAAGTGCCTTTTGTTTAAAAAACATCTTCAGATGTGCGTTTACAGACAGGGCCATCGTCATTTTTCTAATCTATTCTAGACCAAACCCAGTAGAACTCTCGGTTAATCTGGAGTTAAATTCCACCAAGTTAAGACAGAGCCACTCAGTGTTATCATTTCATACTGGAGGAAAAATGCACCCAACAGGCAGACACGCACGCCGAAATTCATTTAATACACCCCTGTCAACCCTCTCCCCCTGTCTACCAGAACCCTGCCAACCCTCTCCCCCCTGCCACCCTCTACCCTGCCTGCCAGAACCCTGCCAACCCTCTCCCCCCTGCCACCCTCTCCCCCTGCCTGCCAGAACCCTGCCAACCCTCTCCCCCCTGCCACCCTCTCCCCCTGCCTGCCAGAACCCTGCCAACCCTCTCCCCCCTGCCACCCTCTCCCCCTGCCTGCCAGAACCCTGCCAACCCTCTCCTCGGATGTCTCCCCGTCTCTTGTTTTATGCCTTGTGGCTGGCCCTGCGCTAGGAGTGCTTGTTCTGCCCATGCTGCTCCCTTCGTGACCTCTCCTGCCCCCTCTACCCATGTCTGTCCCCTTCGTGTCTTGAGACTGTCACTTCTTTCCATGCCTGCTCCCTTTGTGTCCTCAGACTACCCTTCTCTCCATGCTTGCTCCCTTCGCGCACTTAGTCTGCTCCTAGTGTCCATACCTGCTTCTGTCAGGCCCTCAGACTACCCTTCTGTCCGTGCCTGCCCCCATACCCCTGACTACCCCTTCTGTCCATACCTGCCCCCATGCACTCTGACTGCCCCCTCTGTCCATGCCTGCCCCTGCACCCTCAGACTGCCCCTTCTGTGCATGCCTCCTTTCTTCGTGACCTCCGACTACCCCTTCTGTCCATGCCATCTCCATACATGCCTTCTGACTCCCCCTTCTATCCATGCCTGCTCCCTTTGTGCCCTAAGTCTGCCCCTTTCCTCCATGCCTCTTCCCTTCGTGCCCTGAGACTGCCCCTTTCTTCCATGCCTGCTCCCTTCGTGCCCTGAGACTGCCCCTTCCCTCCATGCCTGCTCCCTTCGTGCCCTGAGACTGCCCTTTCCTCTATAACTTCTCCCTTTGTGCCCTGAGACTGCCCCTTCCCTCTATGCCTTCTCCCTACGTGCCCTGAGACTGCCCCTTCCCTCCATGCCTGCTCCCTTCGTGCCCTGAGACTGCCCTTTCCTCTATAACTTCTCCCTTCGTGCCCTGAGACTGCCCCTTCCCTTTATGCCTTCTCCCTACGTGCCCTGAGACTGCCCCTTCCCTCCATGCCTGCTCCCTTCGTGCCCTCTATCCATTATCTTTATGCCTGTTCTCTTTGTGCCCTCAGACTCAGGCGCGCAACACCCATTGGACTCAAAGGGCTTTCCCCCCCCCCCGCTTCCCCCTACCCCCCTCCCCGCGTCGTATGTGGCAAGACCTCGAAATTCCCCGCGTCGTGTGTGGCAAGATCTCGAAAGTGTGCTGCTAATCACTCTTCTTACTGTAACTGTGAGCCACCATTGACGTGCACAACTTCTTTGACATGTTCTGCATGTGCACATTCAGACTGTATTACAATTATAGTGGACTGCGTTCATTGGTACTTAGGTCTCCCTTTAGTTACTTTCACACATCATCTAATCGGATTCCTCCTCTGAGCTGGGTAACGCATCCCCACTCCCAGTGGGGTCTTTATAATATCACTTCCGTGTCTTCTCGCACTGAGCAGCCAGTCTGTTCAACATTGCTTGGCAATGTGCACGCGCTATAGCTCCTTTTAACACGGAGGCTCATACTTGTCGCATTCATGACGGACGGTGGCTCGAGATTTTTCTCGGCTCCCAGACATAAGGTAGTTTCAGTTACAGGAGTTTGACAATCGAATGGGTACATTATCTCATTCGGGGTTACTAATATCTACCTCCCCCCGTTTTTCCACAGATTATTTATGTGATTGACTCGAAATTTTGGATTTCGTTTTACCCTTTTTGAACGGACCCTCTGGGTCTCTTGGCCACCCTTAGCGCAACTGTGATGCATGTAAGTTTTAGTTTATATGGCAGTTTGAATTAATACTTTTTTAGTTTAGTCCCAATTAACCTTGGGCACACTAACATGCACCTTCGCTTTACACCCTTTCTTTCCATTCCGGTTTCCTTAAAGCGGCAGGTGGCATTTCTAAATTTCCAGCGCTGCCACTGCAATTTCCCACATCGTGCCGCGGCGCCCCTGGCAACTCATCACGGCGCACCGGGGTGCCGCGGCGCACAGTTTGGGAACCATGGCCTTAGGGGTACACAGAAAGTCCATCCATCTTTAATCAGATTCTGAAAAAGTGCCTTGAATCACTGGTGCTGCCCGGAAAATCTGTCCTGGTGCAGTATATCGATGACCTATTGCTGGCATCGAGAACGAGAAATGACTGTGTGATCGATTCCATTGCATTGCTGAACCATTTAGCAAAGGGTGGACATTAGGTATCTCCAGAGAAGTTACAGTACTGTACAACCTCAGTAAAATATCTGGGACACCAGATAGAAAGCGGGGTTAGGAGAGTGACATCTGAAACAATCAAAAAAATTCAGAACATGAAATTACCCCAAACTCAGAAAGAAATCAGAATGTTTCTCGAAGTTGTAGGTTACTGCAGGCAGTGGATTGTGGGATTTGCAGTGCTTGCAAAACCACTGATTCAAATGACAAAGAAACGAGCAAGAGACCCAGTCGAGTGGGATGATTAAAGCATGACAGCTTTCCTAAAACAAAGAGTTTGCACTATTTTGTGACCCGAGAGATAATTGCAAACTCTCAGTCTTAACCCAGACTCATGGGTTAATGCGACGACCTGTGGCATATTTTTCTGCAATGTTGGACCCAGTAGCATCTGCACTGCCAGGTTGTCTGAAAGCAGTAGCTGCAACATGTATGAGCCTTGAGCAAAGTGAATCCATTATCATGGGACATCCTGTAACAGTGTATGTTCCACAATCAGTCGTGATTCTGTTAACCAGAACGCGCACTCGGCACCTAACACCTAGTCGAATGACTAAGTATGAAAGAATTATCCTTGGTTCAGAGAATGTGACAATAGTGACATGCACTATTTTAAATCCAGAAACCTTGTTGCCCAATTCTCACTTTGAGGAAGTCAGAGAGGAAGTCGAACATGATTGTATCGACTTAACTGAATTCAGTACTAAAACTCGCACAGATATACAGGAAGAACCTTTAAAAAACCCAGACTATTAGTTATTTGTAGATGGCTCATATATGTGCCATGAGGAAGGAGGACTAAGTGCTGCTTTTGCTGTGTGCACCTTATCAAACATAGTCGAAGAATCCTATTTACCAGGAGTCAAGTCTGCACAAGTAGCCAAATTGATTGCTTTAATAAAAGCATGCAAAATTGGAGAGTAACCATTTACACCAATAGCTGGTATGGTTACGGGGTTGTGCACGACTTTGGCCAGCTCTGGATGCAAAGGGAGTTCATGACTTCTTCGGGAACTCCTGTCAAAAATGGACAATATGTGATGGAATTACTTGAAGCAATTCAATTATCTAAAGAATTGGCCGTGGTCAAATGTGCTGCTCACCAATCTGGAACTGACAGAGTAACAGCCGGTAATCATTATGCTGACCAAGTGGCTCAACATTGTGCCAAATATAAAATGGCAATAAACAAGAAAATTGAAGGATGTGGAAACAGCTGCCAACTTATGCTTTTGTGTGGTGTGAATACATGGGAGTAAGTTAGAGATTTACAAGGTGAGGCAGAGCCCAAAGAAAAAGAAGACTGGCATAAAATAGGGTGCCGAGTGAGACGTGAAGATGGCATAATAGTCTACCCAGATGGGAGACCAGTGGCACCTGACTGTATGCTTGCACCAATGGTTAGAATGTACCATGGGGACACACACATAGGGAGAGAAGCTATGGTGAGGTTGTTTAGACAAGGCCGGTTCAATGCAAAGTTCAGGAACATAGCAGAGAGTCTTTGCCAGAGATGCCTTACATGTCAACGATTAAACCCTGGTAAGAAAACTATAGTGTGCCCTAGGAAAATTGGGAAAGCAGAAGGCCCTTTCATTAGACTACAAATTGATTTCATTCAGTTACCTGCTTGTCGAGGATTGAAGTATATTTTGGTTATTGTCTGCCTATTTTCAAAATGGGTGGAAGCATACCCTACTCGCAGGAACGATAGCATAACTGTAGCAAAACTTTTCTTGCGGGAAATCATCCCAAGGTTCTGTTTTCCAGTAACAATTGAATCCGACCAAGGAAGGCACTTTAATAATGATGAAATGATCAGTCTAATCTGTGAAGCATTCAAAATTGAGCAGAAACTGCACTGTGCATATCGCCCTGAGGCTTCCGGAGTGGTAGAACAATTGAATGGCACAATTACAGCAAGATTGGGTAAGATGTGTGAATCCACCCATTTGGAATGGCCTGATGCTTTACCTCTTGTTCTAATGGGACTCAGAAGCATTCCAGACAAGAAAATAGGCTTGAGTCCATATGAAATACTCATGGAAAGGGCAATGAGGCAAGCATGTATGCCAGGACATAAACTGTTAACTATAACTGATGATTTAGTGTTGGAGTACCGCAAAGAGTTGACTGACCAAGTGCGTTCTATCTCTCACCAGGTTGGGGAAGACGCAGAAGCCAGACATTCAACTCCAGCACATGACTTGAACCCTGGAAATTGGGTTGTGATAAAGAATCACACTCGGGAATCTTGCCTAGCACCAAGGTGGTGAAAGCCAGGTCAAGTGATATTGGTTACCACCACAGCTGTAAAGTGCAAGGGAATCCCATATTGGATCCATGCAAGCCATACCAAGCGGATACCAGAACCTGACGAAGTTGCGGCTGAAGGTTGTGCAGCTGAAGGGTCTCAAGAAGTTGATCCTGAAGTAGTTGACGAAGAGCAACCGAGCACCAGTCAGGATGAGTGGATCCCTGTGGTTGACATACCTGAAATCAGAGTGAGAACAAGAAGTCAAACATATTTAGATAGTCAGACTGATAGTGAGGACCAGATAGGCATAGAAGAACATACTCAGATTACAGAAATCTAAGCCAATGGTAATCATGAGGAGGACCAGATAAGGAAAGAGCAATATACTCAGACCAACGACACACCTACCAGAACTCCATTGTCTGAGAAGGGACAGATAGGTAATAGTCAAAACGCACAAGCGGAAGACAATCAAGAATCTGCAAGACCTGTGCAGGGCCAGACAGGATTAGTCAAAAGGATTCAGGACGAAGAAAAATTTCCACGCCCAACAAAGTCATATCCTGAATCAAGTCAGATTAGGATAGAAGGATCGGTACAGGCAGAAGAGTCAACTGCAATAAGCCCTGGAGTAGGTGAGTTAGAGAGGAAACCTGAAGTTGACGAAAATCAAGTTGTGCCACAACTTAAAGAAAACAAAAGAACACTTGAAGAATCAGAAAGCACAGTGCCAGCTAAAAGACTCAGAAAAGGTGATAAATGGACTGGTTTTGTTAAAAGACTGAACTATCATCTAGTGACAATAGATGAAGAACCTGAACAGGTGAACGACGTGACAAGTCAAACTGAACCATACACAAGCAATCAAAGAAGAAGAAGTCCACGCCTGAAAAAGCTGAATAATAAGTTCAAAGGCCCTGAATGGACATACATCATCCTTGAAGTTTTCGAAAATCTAGAAATCAGTGATGACAGTGATGAAGAATTGATTGCTGATCAAGATATTGAAGAAGTGAGGCCAACTTGAGATAAAAGACAGGAATTCCTATGAAAATTCTCAAAGAGGAGTTAAGCCTCCTTAGTCAAAAATGGCTGATAAAAGAGTTACTGGAAACACAAAAATAAGTTGTATAAAGACATGCTGTAGGATATGCATATGTAGTGTATTGATAGTACTTATAGTATGTCTAGGATTGACAATAGCAATACCGTACTTGATAGCTGCTAAGCAAAATTACACTAGTATACATGGAAAGATAGCGCACCACAAACAAGATAGAGTAGATTTAGAAGCACCCGATGAGATAGAAATACATCACATTAGAAATAGAAATGAAACTGAAATTAATGTTTTTGCTAGTCTATTAGTACATTATGTAGAGACCATGCAAATTAGTGATTGTTATGTATGTATGAAACTACCTACTTCTTTAGCTGAAAGTGTTACATACCATCATTTACCCCTGACCTATGGAATTTCATGTAGCATATTAACAAGCCTGTTTTACAAAACTGGAAGGTTGCTGTACTATTATTTTAACATAGATGTTATTTTTCCTGAAATTCCTATACGTAGGAGAATGAATCCTGTCCTTAGTGCTAAGGATGCCCAATTCTTTGGTGAATTGTTCCTAACAATGAAAGAAATAGATATAGCTAATGCACACAAAGATAATCTAACATGTAGTTTACACGAAGAATAAAAGGTCTTTTTAAACTTAGTAGAGAAAAGGAGACAGGATTTCCATAGAAAAGCCACTGAAATGAAACCCCAGATACCCAAATGGGCTGAAAGGGAAGAATTTATGGCAACTGGCAAACCTCATACTGCTATGTATTTGGACTTTGAAAAGATGGGGAAAATCTGTCTCCATAGAAAGAAAACTGAGTATAACAATGTATTCATCGATTCACTGAATGTGAACACAATTTCCTCATACTTGAGGGATGGGGACTAAAAGGGGGAACTGATCCAGTATTTCCTGGAGTTTATTATATTTGTGGGAATAAATCTTACTTTAAGCTGCCTGATCATTGGTATGGGAATTGCTATTTCGGAATAGTATTCCCAAAAGTATACCATGTCAAAAGAATCACTGGAAGCAATAAACACGAAAATGAACTAAAACGTTATAAAAGAGCTAGTTTTGCAGAAATTGTAGGTAATATATTTAGTGCATTGATACCTTCAGTGTGAGTGGTTCTGAATACTCAAAGAATTTGCAAATTATCTACAGTGGTGGATCGCTTATCGACTGACACTGCTGGAGGATTCTTATTGATCAATAGCAAACTGGTTGCGATTTCCTCAATGGTTTTACAAAATCGACTTGCTCTTGACATATTATTGGCAAAAGAGGGCGGAGTCTGTAGAATGTTGAAAGCGCAACATTGCTGCACTTACATACCAGATAAAAGTGTTGAAATTGGAAGGTATGTAAGGAACATTACTCATTTGGAAGAAGAACTGAAACCACTGGAAGTTGATAGTGCATGGAAGGGACTTACTGATGGTCTCTCCTCTATTGGTACTTGGATATCTAATGTAGGTAGAAGTATTGTAAGTAAAGTACTGATGCCAATAATGGGAATATCACTGATAATATTAGTGATAATGATTTGGTGCAAATGCTGCAGAAATAGAAAAAGGTACACTATTAATGAGAAAATGAAGACAAGGAAATTTGACGAGATTCAAATGGAAGAGTTAAAGTGAGTGTTTATCAGAATAATGGTAAAAAGAAAACTCCCCAAGTAATTGAAGAAATTGAATTGGGAGAGTGTTGAAGTTGGCATCGTGTTCTTTAAATTGTGATGATATAAAATATCATCAAAGAGGAGATTCATGGAGCAAGGTTTGATATATTCCGAAACGTGCTTGTATTCAGCCTTCTCTAAATAACTTGTAATATATTAACCAACATGTTTTGTTTACTAATATTTGCACTACACAACATTTTTAGCATCTAGGGGAAGCTTGTCTATGTGCTTTTACTAACAGTACCTCTTATGCATTAAAATGGCCACCAGAAATGCGGGAAACCTTCTGCGCATGCGTCTGTCACATCTACATGGCATGACGTACCTCTCTGCTTGGTGGGAAAACTTTGCTTCTGCGCACTTGTGCCAGAAATGGCTGCTTTTAATTTCACATGCTAATGCTTAGGCTGCAGCTTGTACTAAACTTGTACGTTCTGCTTAATCATTAATGCACAAGTTAAAATAAAGTAATGGGAATAGAGTAGAGATAAGTGGTATACAGTGCATTCATTTATTTCTGTATTCTAAAATGTTTCTTTTTGACTTTGCTATTAGCCCGTATTTGGGCCTGAAGGGTGATTTGAGACACAATTTTGAAAATGCACTGCGCATGTGCTGGGAGAAATGACAGACCTTGAGCTGTGGCATTGATATCGTGCCAAGGATTGTCTTACCTGCGATGCGCCTGAGAACCTCACCCCATGACCCGAGAAAAGGAAGAAGACTTACAAAATGTTTTAACATTGTATGCTAAAATGAAATAAAATTGATGGGCGGAATAAAATCGTGAGAAAATAAATTATGGGTGAGAACTTGATCAATGCAAGTCAGTTGAGATGATCTCATCTTAGTATGGTGTGATGACCTCTCCTCGTCTTTCCAACCAATCACTGAAGGGGAACACATAGATTTGCAACATTTAGGGGTGGTACATTGCCCTCAAAATGGTATAACTAAGGTAGGCTCAGATAGCAAAATTATCGGACTTGTCCGAATAGCTGACCTGTCACTGACCCAACGCACTCAATAGGCGATCGAGAGCAGAGGTGCTGGCGGAGCACTCTGTCAGAAGAATCGATTACCCAATCAGGGTATTAATTAGCTTTCCTAGAGAGAGGGGTGTGACGCTGGTGTTGCACTTAGATGAGGTCACCTGTCCTGATCGGCACCTGTCTTGTCTCGTGGGCACCTGATTAGTCGGGAGCCTGGTCCTGGTCCGTATTTTGCCCCAGCCCGTGGCCAGGATTAGTCATTGCACCATTCTAGGTAAATATAATCTATGTGGTATGTCCTTGTGCTATTTCCCTTTCTCACCCTTCCCAGGTACCAATGTCTAAAGGGGTTTCTGTGATTTCTCACAAACTTTATGTCCTGCTGGTTCTTTTCTTGCTTGTAAAATTTATGGTCACAAGATTGTGGCCCTTTTTCATTTGACTCAGAAAATCTATCATAGATAAAGGTTTTAAAACTTTTCCAGAGTCTGTGGTTATTATAAGAAAAGTAAATGTGTTTAAATACTATCTGTTTATTCTAACTCTCTGATCCACAGGACTTATAATAAGGTGACAAGGATTGGTAAGTCATGGTTTACAGGTATAAGTCCTAAGTCCGACCTCTGGGCAAACTGATAGAGTGAATAAATTAGTAAATTGGTTAGGCAGGACTACTAGTTCAATGTGTGAATGTTATATGGGCCAAAGGTGAGTATGGTAAAACTGAGCTAGTTATTCCCTCTGTGCTCTATCACATGTACTATAGGACAGTGCCTATCCAAGGGCGACATCTAAACTTGGCGACACATAACAGTGATATAAGATGCGGGACAGGTGAGTTACATCAAGTGCGTGCAGTTTGTGTGGTGGAGCATGCACGATTATAGAAGGGCCTTCCAAGCATAATATGGCTGGGGGATTTCAATACCCATTCATGCACGCACAAGGAGGTTAGCGTGTGCGGGATGGTCGATCTGCAAGGTAATCCATTATCACACTTTATGCTTAGTGATTACGGTGATATGCTCAATAGGCTCCTATACACAAGGCCCCTGACTGTACTTAATGGCGGAAAATCGGGTCAAATAACACCAACATTCAGGAGAACTAATTCGGAATCTACGATTGATTTCATTTGAGCTTCTTCTTCAATACAAGATAGAGTTGACCACCTCAGCTACACATTTACCTGTTTTAGCGATCATGCAATTTTATTAATCCAGCTAAGCATCCCTCAAAAAGCGAAGAGACATCAACCGCTAATGAATAATATTATACTATCCAGAAACAATGGCTATCAGATGAAGTGAAAGACACACAATTGATGGATGGAATGCAGAACACATCAAAACATTCACCCCCAGTCAAGAGATCTGGGTTAAATCCCTCATTCTTTTGCTCACCCTGCCACCCCAGTTTAGACCTGGCCATATGCAAATCAGTCTTGACCCTGTGCCTCATGGGAACAGTCCAGCCGGAACTGCCAAGCCAGGTCCTCCCTGGACCAGAAACAAGCATCCTGGGACTGGTTTCAGGGTTTCACCTGTCTTCAGCCACAATAGCTTGATTCCAGTGACACAGTGAGCCCAGGACCCATGTCTGGGCATACCTGGTGCACTTAGGGCGAGAAAGCAAAAGACACACAATTGATGGACGGAATGCAGAACAAATCAAAACAATCACCCCAGTCAAGAGATGTGGGTTAAATCCATCATTCTTTCTGTGCTCTCCATGCCACTGGAGTCAAGCAATCCTGGCTGATGAGGGCTGCAGCCCAAAACCGGTCCTAGGATGCTTGTTTCCAGTCCAGGGAGGACCTGGCCTGGCAGTTCGGACTGGACTGTTCCCATTGAGCCCAGGGTCAAGACTGATTTGCATATGGCTGGGTCCAAACTGGAATGGCATAGTGAGCAAAAAAATGATGGATTTAGGCCCAGATGTCAGTACTGGGGTGAATGTATGACATTGTTCTGCATTCTGTCCATCACTTGTTCTTTTTGCAACTGTCACCTCGAGTGGGACGGGTATGCCCAGACGTGGGTCCTGTGCTCTCCATGCCACTGGAGTCAAGCTATCCTGGCTGATGAGGGCTGAAAGCCCGAAACCGGTCCTAGGATGCTTGTTTCCAGTCCAGCGATGACCTGGCCTCGCAGTTCGGGCTGGACTGTTCCCATTGGGCACAGGGTCAATACTGAATTGCGTATGGCCGGGTTCGAACTGGAATGGCATGGTGAGCAAAAAAACTATGGATTTAGACCCAGATCTTTGTACTGAGGTGAATGTATGACATTCTGCGGTATTCTGTCCATCAATTGTTCTTTTTGCATTGTCACCCCTAGTGGGACGGGTATGCCCAGACGTGGGTCTCGTGCTCTCCATGCCACTGGAGTCATGCTATCCTGGCTGATGAGGGCTGAAAGTCCGAAACTGGTCCTAGGGTGCTTGTTTCCAGTCCAGGGAAGACCTCGCCTGGCAGTTCGGGCCGGACTGTTCCCATTGGGCGCAGAGTCAAGACTAGTTTGCGTATGGCTGTGTCCAAACTGGAATGGCATGGTGAGCAAAAAAACGATGGATTTAGGCCCAGATCTCTGTACTGGGGTGGATGTATGACATTGTTCTGCATTCTGTCCATCAATTGTTCTTATTGCATTGTCACCCTGAGTGGGATGGGTATGCCCAGACGTGGGTCCCATGCTCTCCATGCCACTGGAGTCAAGCTATCCTGGCTGATGAGGGCTGAAAAACCGAAACTGGTCCTAGGATGCTTGTTTCTAGTCCAGGGAAGACCTGGCCTGGCAGTTCGGGCTGGACTGTTCCCATTGGGCGCAGAGTCAAGACTGGTTTGCATATGGCTTAGTCCAAACTGGAATGGTATGGAGAGCAAAAAAAAGATGGATTTATGCCCAGATCTCTGTACTGGGGTGAATGTATGACATTGTTCTGCATTCTGTCCATCAATTGTTCTTTTTGCATTGTCACCCTGACTGGGATGGGTATGCCCAGACGTGGGTCCCGTGCTCTCCATGCCACTGGAGTCAAGCTGTCCTGGCTGATGAGGGCTGGATGCCCGAAACCGGTCCTAGGATGCTTGTTTCCAGTCCAGGGAGGACCTGGCCTGGCAGTTCGGGCTGGACTGTTCCCATTGGGCGCAGCGTCAAGACTGATTTGCATATGGCTGGGTCCAAACTAGAATGGCTTGGTGAACCAAAAATGACGGATTTAGGCCCAGATCTCTGTACTGAGGTGAATGTATGACATTGTTCTGCATTCTGTCCATCAATTGTTCTTCTTGCATTTATCAAATGAAGTGGTCACAGGCAGTGAAAAAGAATCTGGTACCCGCTATATTATCCTAAGTGAGCGGGGACATTTTACATTGCTTGGCCGAGAATGCCTCTCCCCACCTTCTAGTTTCCCAGTTTAAAACCCTACTAATAAAATTTTAAACTGCACTCACTAGACATAAACCAGTAAATGGCCCTCCACCTGGTCATTGGTTCGATTCATCATGCTCATTAGCTAAAAGAGCCCTTGACAGTGCCTTAAAAATGCAGCCTAGAGTTCTGGTACGGATAAGTGCACTCCGAAAGGATTATAAGAAGGCTAGAAGCATGCGTGTGAAGGAATTAAGGGAAAAGGCCTGGGATGATCTGGAACAAACCGCAAACTCACGCGACAGTACAGAGTTTTGGAAGGTCATAAATGCCCCATATTTTAAAGACTCAAACGATCCGTCTTTGGATACCCATGTAGAGGAAGCTGCATGGATAGGGCATTTTGAAAGCATCTTTGCATCACAAAGTTCCCAAGAGCTCTCTCAAATTGATCAACTGCCTCGCGTCCCAGGATTCCTGTCATTTTCACTGTATGAAGTGGAAAAAGGATGTGAAGCGTGTGTTCAAGGGAAAGCCCCGGGCCCAGACTGGTTCCCAATAGACCTCTTCCAGGCCAATCTTGACCTGTGGGTGCCGCTAATAACAAATGTTTTTAATAGCATAGCAATAAAGGATCCTCCACCATCTTGGAACCACAGCGTCATAGTCCCAATATTTAAAAAGGGAGATAGGGCATGCCCATCTCCTTTATGGGCACAACAGCTGAACTTATGGGGCGGCTGTTGTTAGCCAGATTGGAGGAGTGGGCCCAAGATCATAATATTTTAATGCAGGCGCAATATGGCTTTTGGAGAGGCAAGGGGACAGTGGATCGATGTCTAAACATCTTGCTTTGCATAGACAAATACACGAAGGCCAAAGATGGGAGGACATACATGGCCTTCATGGATTTGTTGGCGGCCTTCGATGATGTGTGCCACTCAAAACTGTGGTCTATGATGGAGGGCTTGGGATCAATCCCCTTGTCATCCGTTTTATTCGTCAGCTGTACGCCAATGCCACTGCCTCTGTGCAGTATGGCAGAAACGGGGAATGCACACAGTCATTTAAGATGATCGAAAAGGGCTTCAGCCAGGGCTGTGTCCTCGCCCGTTCCTTTTTTCCATCTACACCAATGGGGTGGAGGCGACCCTGTCTGGCCTCTCCCTAGAGGTGCCAAAATGTGATAACATCTCTCTCCCAATATTGGAGTATGCAGACGATGCGGTCTTAATCGCTAGGACAGGGGTAGCCCTCCAGAACCTTATATCTTCATACGCTTCATTTATGGCCTCATTAGACCTCAGAATGAACTAATCTAAATCGTTCATTATTATAGCGGGAGCCCCTAGAGGCGCAAAGGCACCATATTTCCATCTAGGCTCAAAGAAAATCGAGGTGGTTGACTCCTTCCCATACCTGGGGATCTTGTTTGATAGTAAGCGCTCCTGGAACAAACTGGTGGCAGCAAGAGCCCTGGGCATGGAGAGAGGTCTTCGAGCCATAAAGGGGTTTGCTAAAAAATTAGGAACCAGTCCTCTGGAAATAATTAAAAAGATCTATCAAGCTGAAACAAAAGCGGCAGCAACCTATGGGGCCGGAGTTTGGGGAATGGCACACATCGATCAAATGCAGGAAGTGGAAGATACCTTCTTTAAGTCAAGGGTTTCGCTGCCACCCTCAATATCCAATTATATCCTGCATCTCAAATTGGGCCTCCCATTCTTGCTTGACTCTATTAGAATGGTGCCCATTCTGTTGTGGCTTTCGATTTGGCGAAGGACAACTGGCAATTTAACCGAACGCATAATTGGTGATTGCCCGGGGCTCGAGGGACGTAGCAGGATTGGATGGCTTAGATATGTGGAGGTGGAACTAAATGCAATAGGGCAGGGAGAACTCTTTAGGGACCCCACACTATGCAGCAAGGTTTGCAAATGGAAAATAATTGATCTTTACGTACTGAAGGCTAGCTGTGACCACAGGGAAAAGATCAAGAATTTACAGGCGCTCTCAGTTCACGATCTAATCCCGCCAAGACTGGAGGAAGGCTATTGTTACCTTTCCTACGTTACTGTAGCTCAACACAGACTTATTCTGTTGCGCTTTCGCCTGAACCTAATTCCCCTGATGTTTGGGTTCCCAGAGAAGAGGGTTAAGCATGCAGACTAGGGCCCCTGCCCGTGTGACAACTGTTCTCCCCAATCTGACCTAGACCTCGTATTGTTTTGCAGGTTTTAACGGTAAATGGTCAAAATATCGATTCCAAAATATAGACTAACCTAAATATCGACTCCAAAATATAGAATGGACAAAATATCGAATCGACAGAATATAGACATCAAAAATATCGTTTTGAAGGTGAGTAATGTAATATCGATTTTAAAAATATAGACAGTCAAAATATCGAAGTACATAATATAGTTTATTAAAAATATCGAATTTTTAATATCGATTTTTGTAAGTGTTTTGTATGTTAGTATATGTGTGAAAGTGTATATATTTTTGTAATTTATTTTAAGTAATTAATTTTATGTTATTTAATTTTTGCGTAATTTAATTCTGTAGCGGGTTGTGGGTTTATAGGGGAATAGGGTGGGAAGTAATTTAATTATAATTAATTAAATATGTTAATTAATTAATTGGTATTTATTTAGAATACATTGTTAATTTTTTAATTGGTAATTAATTAATTCTTAATTGATAAGTAATTTTTATTAATTGAATAATTGATAATTATGTGAATTAAATTAATTTATTTTCTGTAGCGGGTTGTGCGTTTATAGGGGAATAGGGTGGGAAGTAATTTAATTATAATTAATTAAATATGTTAATTAATTAATTGGTATTTATTTAGAATAACTTGTTAATTAATTTTTAATTGGTAAATAATTAATTCTTAATTGATAATTAATTTTTATTAATTGATTAATTGATAATTATGTGAATTTAATTAATTTATTGTCTGTAGCGGGTTGTGGGTTTATAGGGGAATAGGGTGGGAAGTAATTTAATTATAATTAATTAAATATGTTAATTAATTTATTGGTATTTATTTTGAATAAACTGTTAATTAATTTTTAATTGATAATTAATTAATTCTTATTTGATAATTAATTGTTAATAATTGATTAATTGATAATTATGTGAATTATATTAATTTATTTTCACTAGAGTGGGAATAGTAAAATTTACCCCTACGCTATCCAACGCTTTCCCTACTGTTGCACTCTCTGGAGTGGGAATAGTAATTTTTACCCCTACGCTATCCAACGCTTTCCCTACTGTTGCACTCTCTAGAGTGGAAATAGTAATTTTTACGCCTACGCTATCCAACGCTTTCCCTACTGTTGCACTCTCTGGAGTGGGAATAGTAATTTTTACCCCTACGCTATCCAACGCTTTCCCTACTGTTGCACTCTTTGGAGTGGGAATAGTAATTTTTACCCCTACGCTATCCAACGCTTTCCCTACTGTTGCACTCTCTGGAGTGGGAATAGTAATTTTTATGCCTACGCTATCCAACGCTTTCCCTACTGTTGCACTCTCTGGAGTGGGAATAGTAATTTTTACCCCTACGCTATCCAACGCTTTCCCTACTGTTGCCCCCTCTGGAGTGGGAATAGTAATTTTTACCTCTACGCTATCCAACGCTTTCCCTACTGTTGCACTCTCTGGAGGGGGAATAGTAATTTGTACCCCTACGCTATACAACGCTTTCCCTACTGTTGCACTCTCTGGAGTGGGAATAGTAATTTTGACCCCTACACTATCCAACGCTTTCCCTACTGTTGCACTCTCTGGAGTGGGAATAGTAATTTTTACCCCTACGCTATCTAACGCTTTCCCTACTGTTGCCCCCTCTGGAGTTGGAATAGTAATTTTTACCCCTACGCTATCCAATGCTTTCCCTACTGTTGCACTCTCTGGAGTGGGAATCGTAATTTTTACCCCTACGCTATCCAAAGCTTTCCCTACTGTTGCACTCTCTGGAGTGGGAATAGTAATTTTTTCCCCTACGCTATCCAACGCTTTCCCTACTGTTGCACTCTTTGGAGTTGGAATAGTAATTTTTACCCCTACACTATCCAACGCTTTCCCTACTGTTGCACTCTTTGGAGTGGGAATAGTAATTTTTACCCCTACGCTATCCAGCGCTTTCCCTACTGTTGCACTCTTTGGAGTGGGAATAATCATTTTTACCCCTACTCTATCCAACGCTTTCCCTACTGTTGCCCCCTCTGGAGTTGGAATAGTAATTTTTACCCCTACGCTATCCAATGCTTTCCCTACTGTTGCACTCTCTGGAGTGGGAATAGTAATTTTTTCCCCTACGCTATCCAACGCTTTCCCTACTGTTGCACTCTTTGGAGTTGGAATAGTAATTTTTACCCCTACGCTATCCAACGCTTTCCCTACTGTTGCACTCTTTGGTTGGAGTGGGAATAGTAATTTTTACCCCTACGCTATCCAACGCTTTCCCTACTGTTGCACTCTTCGGAGTGGGAATAATAATTTTTACCCCTATGCTATCCAACGCTTTCCCTACTGTTGCACTCTCTGGAGTAGGAATAGTAATTTTTACCCCTACGCTATCCTACGGTATTAATATTGTGTATTTTTTATTAATATTATGTTAATATATATATGTGTTTTAACAGATATGATTGTATATATTTTTTTGTATAAGTTAAATTAGTTATTAATAATTTTAAGGTAATTCAAGTATTTTTAAGTATATTTTAGCTATTTATTTTTAATATTTTTTTAATTTTACATTATTTTTAAGAAATTCGATATTTTTACAAAGTATATATATATAAATGATATTTTGGGTTCGATATTTTGTTACTTACCTGTTTGTAGATAGGAATTCGATATTTTGTCTGTCGATTTTTTGGAATCTACATTTTGGGTAGTCTATATTTTGTCCCTCGATATTTAGTCAGTGATCCGTTTTAACACATTCAAAGAGAGAGGTTCCTCCTCCCAATCTTAAGGCGACAAAATTGTTCGCAATACAGAGTGCCTCTGTATTTTTTAAACTCTCTTTCTAATCCCTACGTCTGTTTTAAGGTAGCATCCTTCCTGTGGGCTTGCTGGAGAAACATTCACGCCATTGGAGACCATAAATAGGTTTGACATTTTTAACGGCCTAGATGATTGCGATTGATGTTTTGTGAGTCCAGGGGATGAGGGAAGTGGAATTCATACCCTTAGTATGGAGGGCATTGATATTGGAGTTGAAGTCATGGGGACTTCTGGGGTCAACTTCTCAACTACTGCAATAAACTTAAGTAGTCAGATTGTAAGTACAGAAATGGTAGCCCCGAGATTGATTGACAATATCCAGAGGCCCATGGGGTGCGATGAGCACTCAGGTCCCATAGGCATACAAGGGGAAGGTTGTTTACGATATAACTTGTCCCTAATGGTACCCCCCAACGAGTCTGGAGACCAGGGATCCTTGGGTTATTGTCAAGATCAAGTTACAGGAGTTATCCCAGGGTGTCCAACTGCAGCAAATTCACCAATGGTCAATATGGCACTGAGGGATGAAAGTGTTAGGCGGAGAGCGGAAGAGGTCCTAATGCATTAGGAGTAGCAGAAGAAATGTCGATACGAATGTCAACAATTGAGGAAACAACATTGGTGGCCCAATCTGAGATCCTGGCCGAAGTGATGGAGCCACTAAAATTAGTCTCCTGGAATATAGCTGGAGTCTCGAAGAACCTAAGGGACCCGAATGGGCAAGATTCATTGATACCAATGATTTTTGTCTGCTACAGGAGACCTGGGCGGTGGTAACACCTCATAGACTAGGGTTTAAGTCTTTTGGAATAGGTGCCATCCCATCCAAAAGTGGAAGGCCTTCGGGGGGCTTATTAATTTGGGTGAAAGTTAACTTGAGGTTACAGATTGAGGTGGTAGACGCAAACTCTCCTGACATATTAGCGTTAAAAATTACCACATGTGAAGAGAAAAAACTCCTCCTAATAAATGTCTATAATAGACCAATATCTTTATCCAAAGAATCACCCACACTAGCCAAAATAGACTTTCTTCTAAGTAGATTAGATGGTAAAGAGGATTACGTCATTCTGGCTGGTGACCTAAAGTGCAATTACAAACCAGTCCTGGGGCTCAGTGACATTTTCGAAGATGAGGACCAAGCTAACAAAATCCCAGCACTGGAGAATGTCAAACCGGTCAAGTGTTCTGTTTTGGCAGTCCAAATAACAAAATTATGTGCGGAGTATTGTCTCAGGGCCTGTAATGGACGGCTTCCGTCTGATAGTCTGAAAAGACCAACCTTCAGTAGAAATAATTACAAGAGCAATTTAGATTTCGTGATTGTTTCTATTCCCATTTGGTCGAGTATCCTGGACCTCGAGGTAAAGGACAGGCTAGAAAGCGATCACTTTCCCCTGAACCTTTTAATAGAAGCTTCCTTGTTTCAGGGAGTGGCGGGCACACTATCAGCAGATGCAAATAATGGAGATAACGTTGAGATACACATCAGTAATAGCAGACGAGTACTCAAATGGCCATTTATATTGGACCATGGCGAGATTCTCGCTGATATATATACACTTTTTGCAGGGACCTTTGGTTCATACATAGGTTCCATAGTAGATGAGGAAAATCCTACTTATTTTATGTCACTCCACAAATTTTTTTTAAAGATTTAAAAATGTTAGTCACTAAAATGCCCAAGAAAAACCAACAAAAGACACAGAATCTGTCCCACAGTAAACCATGGTATGATAGAATCTGTAGGGAATCTAAAAGGGCGCTTTTATCAGCTATTAAATCTAAGACACTATCTGATATAAAAATAGCAAGGAATAATTACAAGACAGTACAAAAGGCTTCCAAAAAAGCCTGGGAGGAAGACAAATGGGCTGACATGCTGCTAGCTGTTAAAACAAATGATAGCGTAGGTTTTTGGAGGTTAGTGGCTAATGGGAACCATGTAGGGAGAGTGGTCAAGGACGTCTACTTGGACGAGCTAACATGGGTCAACCACTTTACTAACCTCTATAAAAAGTATGATGATGCCCAATCCGATGTGGATGTCCCATGCTTCGAACACCCCACTGATTGCCTGGACTTTACACTAGGCGAAACAGAGTTGGCAATTAACCTAGTTAAGACTGGCAAAGCTCCAGGCCTAGATAAGATCCCTGGGGACTTATACAAACATGATTTAAAAGTATGGGCACCATATATAAACTACTTGTGTAATAGGTTATCCCTTAGCTTAGATTTCCCCGAAAGTTGGAGGGGAGCTGAAATTGTTTTAATTTTCAAAAAAGGGGATCGGATGGACCCCTCTAATTACCGGCCAATCAGCCTGATGGACATTCTCCAGAAAATCTACTCACGACATATCTTAATTCGTGTCAGCGACTGGATGGAGGAGAATGCAATATTAACCAAATTCCAAGCTGGTTTCCGATGTAAAGTAAGCACAATAGATCAGATATTTAGATTCTGCTGCCTTTATTGGAAATATGTACATATCAAAAAGGGACATCTATACGTTGCTTTCGTTGATCTGAGAGCAGCGTTCGATTTAGTGCCACGCAATCTTTTATGGAAAACATTGAGCGTAGTAGGGTTGCCAAATAGTCTATTGGTCCAGATAAAAGAGCTGCACGAAGGGAATTTTGCGAAAATCCGATGGGGCCCAAGTGGGGAACTGACCCAAAAAATTCCCATCGAGCGTGGCGTTCGCCAAGGCTGTGTAATGGCCCCTACACTTTTTTCCCTTTTCGTGAATGACATCCCTACACATCTAGAGGGATGCACAAATGATTCACCAAAATTGAATGGAGAAAGGGTAACATCACTATTATTTGCGGATGACACTATTTTGATTTCCCAAACCCAGAAAGGTCTCCAGGCACTACTTAATTCTTTTAGTGATTATTGTAGTAAGAAAGGACTGGAAATAAATGGGAAAAAGACAAAATGTATGACCCTCAATCCACCAAAAACTAATAAAGGCTGTTTAACACTGAATGGCGTTAAACTAGTATCGGTCTCACATTTTTCATATTTAGGGGTTACTTTAGACTCTAACTTTTCCTGGAGAGCCCAAATGGAAAAAAGCAAGCTGGCATTCACTCAGAATGTAAAGCCAATACTTAGGAAACAAAGTTTGAGTACTAGTAAAGCAGTGTCCCCGGTAGTTGAGCTTTTTAAATTCAAGGTTCAACCAGCAGCGTTGTACGGTGCAGAAATTTGGGGACCAGGGTCAAAGGATACTTTCTGTGTCCTGGACAATAATTTTATGAGAAGTCTGGTAACGGTCCCAAGAGGCACTCCTTTAGTGCCCCTTCAACTGGATTTAAATGTCAAAAGAACTGACCATTACACCATAATTCGCCCATTGATGTTATGGGTTAGACTGTGGCGGGTGCCTGAATTGCATGACTACAGAGATGGTCTAAAAGAAATCATGGGGTTTGATAATTCAAAAACCATCCCATGGCTAAAACATGTTAAAATTTGGCTTACCAAAATAGGTTTAAAACACTTTTGGGAGAACCCAGAACATCTACCGTCTAACCCAAAACTAATTTTAAAAAGGGCCTTTTGGAGTTTCATGGTTAACATGGCAATAAATGTTCCGGTTGCTGGAACTTTAGTAACAAATTTTCTCAGTTTCAAGGATGAGCCACTCTTTGAGACTTTTCTTGATGAGATAGAGCCCCCACTTGCCAAAACCCTATTTTTAAAACTAAGATATGGTAATCTTCTGATCAAAACAACTTTGGCACGTTGGTCACGGAGGCCTAATGCTCCACCCCTAGTGGCTGATGAAATTTGTGCTATGTGTGATTGTAGCCAGATTGAAAATGAGATTCACATCTTCTTTTTCTGCCCCACCTATGCATTGGCTAGAATAAGATGGATTAAACCACTATGCCTATTGTTAGGCCTGAGATCATGTAACCAGGCCCTGAGAATACTTAAAACAAACACAAATCAAACAATAATATTTAGTGTTAGTCGATTCTTACACTCAATCTTTTTCCTAAGGAAACAAAAGGGACAACAGCTATAAATGAAGTATATCCTTAAGAATAGAACCAGAATGTGCCCTAGTAATTATAGGGGGATCTTCAGTACTTATAAACAGTTGTGCTTAAATTTATTTGTATTAAGAAATGTATTTTTACTGATGTTTTTTAAATTCTTCTCGACAAAAATGTTTATTTTAATGTAATGAATTGTGTTGGGACTCTTTTATGGCATTTCATGCCGAAATAAAGAATTTAAACGAAACGAGAAGGGCAGACAATCTTGGTTTTAATTAACAAACAGTTTAATACGTTTTTTAAACGTTTCTGGTTTTATGTAATTTATTTTTATTGTGACTCAACTGATGAAATTGTGCTTTTATGATCTGTTTGTACATAGATCAAATAAAGATTTGAATTGACATAACACATCCACTCTCCTGGACTTCTTAAAAATGTTATTTAAAGTGTTCTTAAAAAGACAGCACTTGTGGAATGATAGAAGAAACTAATCAGAGAGGTGGTAAAAGGGCTTCTGTTTCGCGGTTAGGACAAATACCTGATTGAGGGGCTAAAACAAATAAAGACAGCGAATAGAGAGAAAGCAAATGTGAGTGACAAAACGTAATGGTAAGGAGTGGGTGTGATTAATTTATAGGTAAACTTTCAGCATGTCCCCAATATGGCTTTGCAACCAGACAGTGGTGTTGTCTGGTAGGCTTCGACCTGAAAATTGGTTAGGTTCTTCCAACACTACAGCTGCTTTTAAAAAAAAATATTTTACTTTATTTATGAAGTTTATCGGGAATAAAGCCATAGTACCATGTACATTCTAAGCCACCATCAGTACTTCATATTACTTGTACATTACTATAGGACAGTCAGTACCTATCCAAGGGCGACATCTAAACATGGCGACACATAAATAACAGTGACAGAAGATCCGGGACAGGTGAGTTACAACAAGCAACGTGCAGTGTGTGCGGTGTAGCATGCCATGGGAGTGGGACCCAGAGCAGGGCAGGGGGAGAACAGACTGGTGCAGGTTCACGTGTAGCTCGCTAGCAAAGAATCACTTGGTGCAGCGGGAGGGGAACAGGGGACCCCTCGAATAAAGCAGTGGCGATTCGTAGAGCTCTCAGTCATCTAGTGGTTGTCCCTACAGGGTGTTGCTGGCTTCTCAGAGAGGCGAGGAATGTAACAGCTGGTTCTCAAATACAGGCAGGTCGGGATGCGTAATGCATGAGGTCCCATTATTGCTCCATCTGCTCGTGACAGTATGCTACATCAGATATCCAGTCCCGTAAGGAGTAGGGACCGAGGCCTTACTGCAATGCACCGCCACTCTGCGTTTAGCTAAGAGGAGCAGCATTGCCCCGAGTCAGCGGGAGGCAAAAGGGATATCATGGACCGAGCCCAGCAGCACAGCCAGGGGCAACCAGGTACCTCAAAGTCTGTAATACATTGAAAGGTGTCAAATATATGGGAGCTGTATGCAGAATCCGTGTGCATTCCCAAGCAATGTACATGAACCATGCATCTGTCATGCTGCATCTCTCATAGCAGGTGTCCTTAATGAGGCCCATCCTGTGAAGCATCACAGGAATGGGGTAAAATCTGTATACAAATGTGATGTGGACGTCGGTCTGGAAGCAGCAATCTTTCCACTGTTTCTCTGGGAACGGCGGGGTAAGTTTGCTTTCCATTCCAGCTGAGCCCGTGGGGTGCATACAGGGGTATCAGTCTGCATGGGGGCGTAACCATTAATAATAAGTTTCTTAGGGGGCTGAGATTGAAGCACCCTCTCCAGTGTGACCAATGAGGCAGGTGTCCATAGGAAGGAGTCGTCCAACGTTCTGCAAGTGGCCCTAAGTCTGTAGTATAGGAATGAGTCGAGAAGCGTACTGTGCGGGTGCTCTGTGCTGCATTGCGGTTGGATTAAGTGTCCAGAACCCCAAGCATAGTCAGTTAAAGGTGTTTTAGTTGGTGGCAGACCCCACACTGCCGTCATGGGCATCGCCGGTTTTGTAATATAGCAATCCCCGCTGCAAACATGGAGGGGAGCCCGGCCTGCTCCCTCAGTTGGACCCAGGCCCATACAGTGCATCTAGTGGTATGACTAGCTCACCTGGGGCTTTGAGCAGGGGAGCAAATGATAGCGTTAAGTGGGCATGATGCAACGTTGTCTGTTTCAATAGTGACATTTGGTTGGAATGGTGCCAGAAGTGAGCAAATTGTGCCTGGGCTCATTAAATTATAATTCCAATTCGGAAGTGCACAGGCTTCCATGAACATAGGGAAGGGCAAGTACTTCCCAGGAGAGCCTGGGTAGTATGCTTTCCCAGACGAGACTGAAGACGTAAGAGGGGAGGAAACACAAAAAGTGTCTGGAGAGGGGAGTTGGCAAATTAGCAAACAAGTAAAAGAATTTAGGGAGGACAATAATTTTTGTGAAGGCTATCCACCCTGCATTGGAAAGGGCAGTTTGGTCCATATGGGCATCCTCTCCACAAGCCACAGGAGTGCTCTGCGTTAGATGTGGTGTATGACGTCTTACAAGTCTCTTCAGTCCACACTCCAAGATACTTAATTGTGTATTCTACCCACCTAAGTGGGCATTTAAGCTCAAAAGCAGTCATGGCTCATGTGAGTTGGAAGATAACTGATTTGGACTAGTTAGCAGGAACGCCCTCTAGGTGTCTAAATCATATGAATTAATGTAGAGTCAGGGCAGTGTTTTTGAGAGGGGATTCCAGACCTTGAGTGTGACATCATCAGCGTAGATACAGATGATCAACCGTCTGGTTGTGAAGTTTAATCCCTTATCGGAGTGGTGTTGGCAAAGCTTGGCAGCAAATCGTTCCATAGCAATTGCGAACACTAGGTGAGACAGGGGACACCCCTATCTGGCTCCTCTCTTTATGTGGATGGGTGATGACATGCCTTCGCTTATATGGAGTCTAGCAGTGAGCTGCACTTGCTTGAAGATGGCAGGAAGGAGAGGGAGGAGTCTAGCGACTATCAATTTGGCCAATGTTTTACTGTCCATATTGATCATGGACAAGAGTCTGTACGAGTGGCGGCTGTTGGATGGGTTATCAGGTTTTAGGATCGTGACTATTGGTGCCTCAAGAAAGGGATGGCGATAGGCATCCTGCTTCCCTGGCTTCTTCATACATGGCCGGGAAATATGGGGCCAAGATATGGGAACTATAATACTCTGCTAGTAGGATATTATGATGAAGAGGGTTTAAAATAGTGAAATATCGATTCTAAACTAAGTGATCATTCTTCTGATCCTCTATTGGTTTTATTGTTTTATTACCCTGTGACAGATCTCTTGCCATTGAAGTATACCTCCCCTGTTGGGATTCTACTCCGAAATAGAAACAGCACCATTGACTAGGTCTTACTTCCAGTGAACACTTTCTAAGTCCCATGGTTTCTTATCTTCTCTGTTTGTCAGTCAAAATGTCTTTGGTAGTGAGTTAAACGCTTCATCTTCTGGCTCACTGTCAACACCCAAGTCGCTTTTCAGAACACTGGTGTGGAAGGGTAAAGTTATAATGTTTATTTGTAATGGATAGTCTGTGCACTTTCCCACAGGAAAAAAAAGCTGCAGAAAACCTACACTATATAGGCTTGGTATTCTGATGTTAGTAGGAAGGTTGCTGTATGGCAGATGGACTGCAGATGAGTTGTTTCTGACAGGAAAGCCAGTAGTGGGTCTATGGTCAGAAACAAAGCAGCCTCATCTCCTGTAAATGGGGCTGCAAACGTGGGACAGTACATATCCCATATCTGCCACACTCTGGACGATCATTTAAGAGTCCCGTAACTGATTAATTTTTGTAAGACTCAGACTTTTAATAGAAAAAATATACTTCCTACCAAGGGGACACCTGTTTAGGTGGTTATGGAAATACTGGCTGTGAACTGAGTTACAGAGATAAAATATCGAGAAGGTCCCTCAGAGAAGACCAGTCTGGCATACAGGGCACAGTTGCTGGGGGAGAAAATCCCATCTGACAAGGTCATAACTAAGACTAAGAAAGACATTCTTTATGACTTGAAGAAAGTCAGCTCCTCTGATGAAGACAAGAGAAGTCAACAGAATTACCTGAGGACAGCTCGTAACACAAGGGCATGGAAGAGGTGATTTGGTAGTATTTGGTTAGGTTGAGGGGTGGAACTTGTGGACTGGCAGAAACTACATTGGGCAGCAGAGTGCTGACCGCAAGAAGATCTGCAAGAACTTTAGCACGTCCAATAGGGTCGTTGGGGTATGTAGAAGTAGGGTCTGAAGTGGACAAAAGATGAACTTGGATTCTCCGATAAGTTGCTACTACTAGTCTCTATTTCTATGTTATATTTGGTTTGATTGTGAAAGTTGCAGGGTGAGGATAATTGTAGCTGAGGTCTAGCAATCCTATGTGTACACAGGACATATTTAATGCAAGGCAAGAAAGAGGGTGCTGGGATGCACCTTTATGGTTTACTATGTGGGACCCAACCAGAGGCATACCACGGCTGCCATGGGGCCTTATGCAGGAAACAGGTCCTATCTATGGGTAGGTTAATAAAAGACAAGCTTGTTGACAGCAATAGGCTTCTCACGCGATTGGACCCCAGTTTTGCTGCACTAATCACAGCTATGCCTCTGTAGGCACATTCTACTCTTCAACATAGAAGAACATAACATAATGATATTGCAATGTGAAGCTTGTTAAGTGCTCACCTTGACTATGCCAATACATTAGTGCATCTTGCTGTTTTTTTGCCTATATAACACCAAACTTTTGTCAAACAGTTAAGAAAAATGCTTTGGGAGTTGGTGTACTAAAGTTACCTTGTGGGGCCTCTCTTTAGCTTTTAAATGCCTTCACAGTAATTTACCTGGTAATAAGAACATTGCAACCAACCAACCAGAATTTTCCCGATTTTGCAAACTACGTTTGTAGGACAGAGAGACAGATTCTTTCCTGTTTGGCATCTGCGACTATTGAGAAATCGCCATCAATGCTTCATTCAGTATATATTTACATCTGGTGCTTGAAACGTATCTATTTTAAAATACTGGTTGTTTGTAAGCCGTGTCCTCCATCTGGTGGCAGCATCAAAAGTAGTTAATTTTGGAGCTCGTCACCATGTTTCTAAAACATAAGCGTAAAGGTGTAGCTCAGGTGTGGCTTACACCCACCCGAGCGTGATGGCGTCCTGAGCTGAGAGCTCCGCGTCCGTGCTTCCTTTATTAGTCCCTACTCGTGCGTCTAGATCGGTGCTAGCATCAGAGGCCGGACCTATCATTATATGGACATGATGCTTGTTCTTGCTCCTTTTGGACAGCAACATTTTTAGGTCTCGCGCCTAGCGTTGTAGTGCGCAGCATTGCTCATGCAGCGAGAGACTTCATGTAGGGGCTTTTAAAATCTGCCCTCACACTCGCACACGCTCGTGCGTGTGCTTTTTCTTTTGTCCCACACTATTGGCCTTTGCCTGCGTCTTTTTAACAAACACAGCACACAATTGGCCAAAGGCAACAGGGACGGCCGCCATGTGGTTTAAATTATCGTGCCCAGACACGGGCGCAATAATTGAAACTAGATGTCTCGCACCACTCGCGGGCTTGTTCTTTTTTGGATCCATTTCACAGGGAAGCAACTAAATGAAAAATGGAAAGAGAGGTTGTGAACCGTTTCTTCAAGTCACGGTTTTCAGTAATTCTTGCATGGTGCTTTTTTTATTATCTGTTTGTAAGAAAGGGGAGCGACCCTACTGCCCAAGAGACAGGGTACCACAGGTGAAATCAAAGTAAAGACTCTTGGGAATGCCCAAAGGTTCTCAAATAGCCTGTAGTCTCAAGAACAACCCAACATCCAGTTATACAGTGGAGACACAATCCGTCCGCCCAAAATAAAAATGATGGACCCTATCCAACAATTATAATACACACAATGATAAACAACAACATTTTTTATACCAAAAATATATTTATTAAAAACAGTTTCCTAACTTTCTATAGCTAAGGCAATCCTACAAATTAATCACAATTACAGTCATAACTTTAAAAACCAGAATATCACATATTTTATCCGAGAGTCACAAAAATAAAAGTGTGAACACAATCACAACATCATAGTTTGGTTATTACACATGGAATTCATATCATCAATACGTTCAAATGTCTATCAATACGATCCTATGTTGGGCATTAACACGTTCCTTGGATATAACCGTGTGATTTAGACAAAAGTGTCAACGCTTTTCGGTGGTGCTTGATTGTTAAAAACCACCTTCTTCAAGACACAAGTAATATTTGTCTCTCTTATACTGTATAAACAATAAAAACACCAATTCCACACATGCAGTGTGTTCTATAGCTGTGTAGCTTACTTTATGGATATATGGGACCATTCGGAACTCAATCAGTTGAAATCTTATTCAAAACCAGTGAGATCCAAATTCTACGGGATGCCTCGGTCTCAATCAACCAAAAATGGAGCAAGAGCCTTGTTTTTTTTTATATAGCTCCAATACCAAGATAACGGCAATGGAAGAATCACCCTTCCATACAAATAATAAACCATGTAGGGGTGCTCATGATGGTCCTTGTTCCTCCAGAGTAAGGGTAGGAAATCTCTGACCCGGTTGTTCAGAAAAGGTGAATAAACCTGAAACTTCTTTTCCAATAGACAGAGTTAGTCCCAGGTATCCCATGCCGTCGCTTCTATTATCAGCACGACTGAATGTGAATCAGACCATCTCGCTACCAACCTTCTCTCCAAATCCCTCTACTCCTGCTGAGAGGGCTCTTCATTCATCAGACCTGAAGAGGGTTTTAAAATTTTACTTGGACAGGTCTAAATCTATTAGAAGGCTGATCAAATACGGTTCGATCGGGTCAGGTTTTCCAGCCTCTATACGTTCCATCTCCAGTTGTCAGCTAGCACAAAAGCCTCCTTGGTCTAGACCAAAAGCGCATTCCACTGGGTGAAAAGCAACAACTGCTGCATTCTTTAACAATGTACCAATTTCCGAGATCTGTAAAGCAGCTACTTGGAGATCTATATATAAATATACAAGGCATTATTGTCTTGATTTTGACACCAGAGGATAACCAAGTAGGTCAGGCCTCTTTGAGGAATCTGTTCCACTGCTGATTTATTCTGCTTGTTGATTTGGGTCATTCTTTTCCATGTGCCTGCAGGTGGAGGATGGGCTTGCTATTCTATTCAGTGCTTATGACTATTGATGAGGATTCCCTGGAAGAGAAGGATAAGTTACTGACCTGTAATGCTGGTTCTCTTACAGGGTATCATCATCAAAGTCATAAGCAATCCACCTGCCTCCCCAGGTAAATGAGAATGTTGTGTTGTTAAGCGATATCTTTGTGCCCTGACCTTCGGGTCTCCGCAAAGAACAACTGACTTAACTGTCACCCCTGAGGCATGATGGGAAGCTAGGGGTCATGGCTGCCTTAAAGGCACGGTGCCAGTTTTTTGTACAATTGCTTTTGTTTGCTATGTTATTGATTTACAATGCAGCCTGTAGGCTAACAATGTCTGCTTTCTTAGCAGTTTTTTCATGAGTATTACTCATTAAAAAGAGTTCAAGTGACACATGCCCTCCTGTGGTCTATATATACATTATGTGTCTGCAAAAGCAGTGTTTTATTATTGCATTGTTTAGCCTCCTATATGTGGGCTGCATTGGTATGGAAAAAATGATATATGTATATAGAGCTGTATATAGCTCCACGTGGGCTGGTGGGAGGAACATGTCCTCAGGGTCCAACATGCAAGAGCATGGAATAACCATATTGAGCAGTACTGGAGGTATATAGATGATGTATTCATCATGTGGTGTGGGGATGTACACCAAGCAATGGCGTTTGTTAGTGACATCAATAAAAATGAGTTAAATCTTAAATTCACCGCAGAGTATAGAGACAAATAAAACGAATTTCCTTGATGTTCAAGTCCAAATATTGGATGGCAAAATTGAAACCAGCCTCCATAGGAAAAGTACATCAGGAAACACTATACTTCCCACAGAAAGCTTCCATCCTCAACATACAATAGCCAGTATCCCCTATGGGGAATTTTTAAGAATTCACAGGGCATGTAGCGCAGTGGAGGCAAGGCAACATCACCAACAGGAGGCAAAGATCAGACTTATGGCGAGGGGCTATAAATCAGAACGTCTAGATATAGCAATGGCTAAAGCTAACTCATTAGACCGCCCATCCCTGTTGGACCCTGACAGAATCTCCATTACTACCATAGAAAAGCAAAACAGTGTAGATCAGATTAGACTGATTACTGGCTATAGCAGACAAGCGAAAGCCATACCCAGGATAATCAAAAGGGAATGGCCCATTATTCTGACTGATCAAGTTCTCAGGGATGTAATACCAAAAAATCCCACCATCATTTTCAGAAGAGCTTATTCAATGAGAAATGAATTAGTAACTAGCAGTCCTGAAACAAGACATACAAGCAACTGGTTAACCCCACAAAAGTTTTTTTTTAAATGCAGCTCTTGCAGAGCCTGCAAATTTGGGGTGAACACCACATCATATTTGACTCCTTTCTCTGATGTCCCTGTTTTCCTTAGAGCCCATTACACCTGCCGCACAGATTTTGCTGTATATATACTGCGATGCAGCTGTAATCTGTTATATGTGGGAAGTACGAAACTAGGCACACATGCGAGTATTGCAACATTTACGAGCCATAGTTAATTCAGATCCGGCATATCCGGTGGCTCGGCATTTCAAGAGCACCCATAACAATGATCCGAGCCATTTGCAATACTTTGTGATCGATGCTGTAGCACCTAGTAAGAAGGGAGGTAACAGGGAGAAGAGTCTGAGACAACTAGAGTCGAAATATATTGTTAATCTAAACAGCAAGGCACCAGCGGGTTTGAACATTGGGGAAGATTTACACAATTTCTTATAAGTACCCATTAAGCTAGTGTATGTCTCTAAGTACCCACCATAATCTAATCTTCATATCACCAGTGATATTCTAAACATATAGTCGAGCAGTTTGTTGCCGTTCAGGTAATAATATGCTGCAATATGTTTTGAATTTTGTTACAGTTCCACTGTCCTTTCATCCCTCGGGGGGTTTCCCCCTTCTGCAACACAATAGGCAATTCATACTTAGCAGTGACCGGCTGGTCACTGCAGTGTTAGGTTAAGCAGTTCTCATCAGCATTTTAAAATAGAAAAAACATTTCTGCACATAAGCACTTTTTAGATCACATTAGGGTGACCCACAGGGTGACGCCATAATAGCAACGCATTGAATATTTACATAATTAAGACTTGCTAATGTTATACTATATAAACGCTCAGGGTATTTTGTATAATGTAAGAAATTCCAATGCACAGTGTTTTCTGCATTTTCAATTACGGTATTTGTACAGATATATTGTTGGGGAAACATATTGACACATGTCAGATATAATGACGCATGGATTCACAATTGAGGACCCGTTGAGCTTAATGTATTTGTACATTGGATTTGCATAGTGTATTTGCACATTGCATTTTTGCACGTTTTCTTGAAACTATACATAATATATGAATTATATAGGCCTCTGTGCTTTCAGAACAGTTGTTAGTATGTTCCCAAATATTTACCTCGTTTTTAGATTTGAGCAGCCCTGGTTTATACACCAAATATGAACTGGTCCTTAAGAATGTGTAAATATATGAATTAGAGTTAGTATTAATTTTAACTTCAACCAAATGGGAAGTTTGCACAAACAAATGTATTGATCATATAATTTGAGTTTCTTTGTAAACTTTGCAAATAAGATTTTATACTAAAGATGGACTATGCTCAGGGTATAAATAAGACCCGACGGGTAGGGCATGTATGCTCATCACTGTGTAAATATAGCTAATTTAATCAGCACTGTTCACTACTACAGCACTAATATATGACAAATAACTAACAGAGGCAACATGACAAGATGGCGATGCCTGATAGCGTGTATCTGCAGTGTAACATTCAGTCCACTTTCTATATCTATATTGTTGCGTTTGTGTTTGGCGCCACTGGGGGATTTAAAGTACACTGCTTTTAGCCTCCCGTTTGTCAAGTGAGCAAGGACACAGTCTCGTGTCCGAAACGCGTCTTGGAGGCATGCACCGTTCCACGCATTTATATGAAAAAAATGAAAAAATAAATATGATTTTGGCGTAAAAGCTGAGTCCGTGTTCCTGTTTTAAGTGCCCCAAGGCACTGGGAAGTGGAGGAGTTGAGATATATATATATATATATATATATATATATATATATATATATATATATATATATATATATATATATGTTTTCATATATATTTTTTATTATATCCGGGGTCGCTGCATATGGGCGGGAATATTCAGTGCTTATGACTTTGATGAGGATACCCTGGAAGAGAAGCCAATATTATGGCAAGCTATCCTTAACTTCACCCTGGTAAGTTAGTGCCCAAGTCACCTAGGAAAGCCTAAAAAATGAAAGAAACTGGTGCATGCGGTTCTCTTTGTTATTCATATGTTATATTTGGAAATGTGAACCAGGGCAGGTCTTTAAAATTTCCCTATGACCCCCCCTCCCACTGTTTGTTGTAGTACCCTGGAAGAGAACCAGGATTACAGGTGAGTAACTTATCCTTATCGTGCTCGGAGGTAAGTATAAGACTTACAAGGTTGAGGTTTTGGGGTTAGGACCAAGGTTCCCCATGGTCCAAGTGGACACTCTAGTTACACCATCAGCGGCACTGAGGCGGCCGGGTGCACAGTGCAGGGGCCCAACATCAGCTAATGGGCTAAGGGGGGCCTTTGGGTGAAGTCTGCTGGCAAGTAGGCCACTTGAGTGTCGGAGCAAAGCTCCTAAGGTTGCGGTCGGCACTGCAGGGGTCACCGACCAACACAAAAACTGCACCGCCAGCGGCACCGAGGCGACCAGGTGCAGGAGGTAAAGCGGACATCGTGGTCCCTGGGCTTCCCAGTGGAGACCGTCGGTTTCGGAAAGCTGCAGGCTCAGTCTGGGGGACTTCTTGGAGGCGACCAACGACTGGAAAGGCGACTGGGAATCTGGGAGGATGCTTGGACATCGTTGGTTGGGCCACCCAGGGACGGAATGGTGTTGAGAGCTGGGGTGTTTTTGGCGTTTGTTTCTTTAGGCTGCGATCGGTCGTGGTCGGCGTCAGTCAGACAGACGCGGTCGGACTTCCTAGACTGCTTCGGTCAAGGTCGCGGTCGGTGGGACCCTTCAAGTAAAGGCTGCAGGTTTAGTTTTGAAGCTTGCGGGAGGACAGGGGGTCACCGGATCTCAACTTACGATCATCGGGGGGGACAGCTTTGGAGTACAGGCCACTCGACCTTGGGCCATGGCGGCCGGGTGCAGAGTGGTGCAGGATCGTGGAGTCCGGACTCTGACGGTTTAGTCTTTGGCTTGAGCAAATCCTGTGCTCACGCGAGACAGAGTCAGTTAATTGAGTGCAGGGCTGGTCCTTCAGGCTCTGGGGGTCTGTTGCTGCGAGACAAGCTGGTTTCTTTGCTGTAGGCAGGTCGTGGTTGGGCAGGCCGGTAGGGCTGGGGCCAAGTAGGTTGGTGTCCTCGGTTTCGTCCTGGTTCAGCACCCCTCTTCGGTCCTTCTTCTTTCTTCCTCGAATCTGAGGAGGCAAGGTTCAGGGTCGCCCCTAAATTCTAAATTTAGGGGTGTGAAAGGAGTGTGCAGGTTGGGACCAATGAGTCCCTTCCTTGGGGTGGGTACACCCCCTAATATGCCACCCTCGAATGGGAGGGGGCATGAGCCTCTTCCTAATTGGCTGAGTCCCCTCATCTTCAAGATGGAGGGGACTGAGATGTGTGCTTCACTTCACTTCCTTCACCTGAGGGGTAGGGTTGGCAACGGTGAGCACACGTCTCTTCCTAACTTGGATTTCCTGCCGATTCTCCCGCCCAAGTGGGGGTCAGAACCGGTTGGAGCCAGTTTCTGGTGGCTGCAAAATGCAAGGGCAGCGTCCTAAGGTGGCAGGTATTTGAAGCTTCCCCTTTCGTAGGTGCAGCCCATCCTGTGGGAGGAGGCATGACACATCTACCCAGGATGGGCATTGTTTCTTGACCCAGAGAGCATAGGCCCTCTACCCAGGGGTCCAGGAACCTGTCTGGTCGTGGCGTTGGTGGGCAGCCATTCAGGAGCCACACCGGGTCTGGTCGGTTTTCAGGGGGCATCTCTAAGATGCCCTCTGAGCGCATTTTATATTAAATCCCATAGTGGCATCAGTGTGGGTTTTAATGTGCTGAGAAGTTTGCTACCAAACTTCCCAGTTTTTAGTAAAGCCATTATGGAGCTGTGGAGTTCGTAGTAACTAAATCCCAGACCATATACTCTTTGCGGCTTTATTACACTTACAATGTCTATGACTGGACTTAGACACTGAAGGGGTACAGGGCTCATGTCTCCGTAACCTCACCTTAGGGCTAGTGCACCCTGCTAGGTGGGTGACTTATCTAGGCCTTAGGCAGTAGATTACAGGCATGGTCCGCAGGGGTGTGTTTCATGTCAACTCTTCACTTTTCTCTGCAATAAACCATGCAGCCTCCTGTGGCAGAGTGAATATGTTAAGGAGCAGGGTCCCTACGGGTGGCACAATGGGTGCTGCAGCCTTCAGAAGTCTTCCTTGGCCACAATGCACTTGGTACCCATGGTACCTTTTACAAGGGGCTTACCTATGGCCAGTAATGTGCCAATTGTGGATACAAAGGTACAATTTTGGGAAAGAACTAAGGTCTTGGGAACCTGATTGGCAGGGACCCAGGGCACATCAAGTCGGGCTCCATCAGATGTCAGGCATAAATGAGGGGTAGCCATGCAAAGAAGGTGCACTTTTCTACACGCACCATTTTTCATGTTGCCATAGTAAAACATGAAAACACTTTTAAAAAAATGTTTTTTTTCAACTTGCTTCATCATATGAGTGTAAAAATGAACAGATTGGCAGTAGGGAAAGAAAAAGTTGCATCACCTTACTCTACACGTAGATCCCAATAGATCACTCAAATTTTAGTTGCCCACCTCTTTTAGTCCACCGCCAAAGGACCATAAACATTGAATTTAAATACAAGCAAATAGAGAGGCAACAAAGCAAATATCTTTCAAAATGCTATATCACGCTAAAGAAATGAAAATGTCCTTCAATGATGTCAAGCAGATGATTCCTTTAATACATCCTGGAAATGTTCTTGACGCAAGATGGTCAAATTCAATATTCACATTCAATATTCACCGTGCAGCCAACGCGTTTCGCCCAAATGGGGCTTCCTCAGAGCATCCAATATGGTCCAACCAATAAAGTCTTTACTGCGTCAAGAACATTTCCAGGATATATTAAAGGAATCATCTGCTTGACATCATTGAAGGACATTTTCATTTCTTTAGCGTGATATAGCATTTTGAAAGATATTTGCTTTGTCGCCTCTCTATTTGCTTGTATTTAGATCATATGAGTGTAAACTGCACTACTGAATTTATGTTGACAGATCAGAAATTCTATGGGCCTGGCTCTCAGCAGCTACTGTAGTAAGTAAACAGGGGTATTCATCAGAAATTCTATGGGCCTGGCTCTCAGCAGCTACTGTAGTAAGTAAACAGTGGTCTTCCGAATACTGTTTTCATTCTGCTTTTGGCACTGCCTTTGCGATCTCTGAAGCCTGGTCGCAAAGGCTGGACGGGGGGTCACAATGGGCAAGCCAGGGATCGCTGTTGCGATGCCTGGGAGATTCCAAAATTAAGTCCATATTGGAAGGTATGAAATAACATGAGGGTGGAGAGTCTTAGCATGCAATTGTAGAAAGGTAATAGTCATGCCTGGAATATAAACTGTTAAATGAATATCTTGTTGCTTGCTAATTTCAGTTATTCGCGCTAACAAAAAAACTGTTTAGAATTCATTCAGCACGGGATTGTAGACAACATGTATAGCCATGCCTCTTAAAGACGAGTCTTAGTTATGTTTTGTATGCTACTTGTCCTTTACAGACTGTCCTCCCAGCTTTTTCCAAAAGTTTTTTCACAGCATCAGGCATTGAGCCAGACTTTGAAGGCGCATTTATTTTGTCAAACTGTATTCTAAAGGTTCTCTGAAACTTGGCATGCATAAACGAACGTTTCTATACCTTTGCTAAACAGTGCATGGTTTATTGATAGAAGATCTGGATTTAATGTCTCATAGTCAAGAGGCTTAAGTTTGAACTGTCTCTTTTATAGATCTCTGCTTGAAAATTCTAAGAGAAGATAAGAATTGTCCAGGCTCATTGCAGGTTGTCCGATGGTAAGTAAGTGACAGGATGGAGTAGAGCTAGCACTAGGTGGAAATGGCATGGGTTTGTGTCATAAGGGTTTACACAAATGAACAGGCACTGTCAAAGCCAATAGGTCTGGTGCTGGCTGCTGACCTTTTGGCTTAAACCAATGTTTATTTATATTTTGGTTGTAATTTTTTTCGGGGATGAAGGCATTTATTGTATGAAAACAATCATTGTCTGAAAGCCTTTATACACACACATCTATATATACATATAGCAATACCTAGATCTATCTATCTATCTATCTAAATATATATATATATATATATATATATATATATATATATATATATATATATATATGTTCATACAAATTGCCTGTGGCATGAGAGGCACACTGCAGGGCTCTCCTCTCCGGGCTACCGGGCTACAGCGTCTCAGCGCGCTTCCCCACGTGCAATGAGTAATTTGCCCGACGCGTTTCTGGGGGACTCCACCCCCGTCATCAGGGGCTTTTACCAAGTAATCCTCGGTGTGCTTCACTTAATTTATGGGCGTTTTTATTGCAAGCAAATCCCTAGGCATGCATGTGGCCAGATAGAGTTATGGGATTTGTAGTCCATAGTGAGGAAAACACCTCGTTTGTCTTGGATCAATAAAATGTCAATTGAAAACCTTGAGTAGGCTTGCTTTTCGTGCTTTGGCGCGCTGATATACCATGACGAGTCCTGCGCTTCTTTACCTCCAAGTAGTTTGGTTGTGAAGCTTCATCCTGCCGCTCCTCGTTTCACAGCGGCAAGCGATGGTGCCATCGCCTGCTGCTCTGTAATGAGGAGCGGCAGGATGAAGCTCAAAGCATCCAAACTTCTTGGCTGTAACAGGAGCGCAGGACTCGTCATTTTAATAACAGCGCGCCAAAGCACAAAAAGCAAGCCTACTCAAGGCATCAAATTGAAGCACCATTCACCCAAGATTATCGAGGTGTATTCTTCACCACGGACTACAAATCCCATAATTCCAACTCAACAGGCCACATGCTTGCCTATGATTTGCCTGATAGAAAATGTCCATAAATCACGTGAATTACATCGAGATTTGACTGGAAGCAGCCCCTGATGACGGGGGTGGAGTCCCCCAGAAACGCGTCGGGCACATTACTCCTTGCAACGTGCAGAAGCGCGCTGTGACATTTCAGCCCGGAGAGGAGAGCCCTGCAGTGTGCCTCTCATGTCACAGGCATCTTGTTTGAACATTTCTACGCGGCAGCCTGGCCGCGGAGAGGGCACCATCGCCTGCTGCTCTGTAATGAGGAGCGGCAGGATGAAGCTCAAAGCATCCAAACTTCTTGGCTGTAACAGGAGCGCAGGACTCGTCATTTTAATAACAGCGCGCCAAAGCACAAAAAGCAAGCCTACTCAAGGCATCAAATTGAAGCACCATTCACCCAAGATTATCTAGGTGTATTCTTCACCACGGACTACAAATCCCATAATTCCAACTCAACAGGCCACATGCTTGCCTATGGATTTGCCTGATAGAAAATGTCCATAAATCACGTGAATTACATCGAGATTTGACTGGAAGCAGCCCCTGATGACGGGGGTGGAGTCCCCCAGAAACGCTTCGGGCACATTACTCCTTGCAACGTGCAGAAGCGCGCTGTGACATTTCAGCCCGGAGAGGAGAGCCCTGCAGTGTGCCTCTCATGTCACAGGCATCTTGTTTGAACATTTCTACGCGGCAGCCTGGCCGCGGAGAGGGCACCATCGCCTGCTGCTCTGTAATGAGGAGCGGCAGGATGAAGCTCAAAGCATCCAAACTTCTTGGCTGTAACAGGAGCGCAGGACTCGTCATTTTAATAACAGCGCGCCAAAGCACAAAAAGCAAGCCTACTCAAGGCATCAAATTGAAGCACCATTCACCCAAGATTATCGAGGTGTATTCTTCACCAAGGACTACAAATCCCATAATTCCAACTCAACAGGCCACATGCTTGCCTATGGATTTGCCTGATAGAAAATGTCCATAAATCACGTGAATTACATCGAGATTTGACTGGAAGCAGCCCCTGATGACGGGGGTGGAGTCCCCCAGAAACGCGTCGGGCACATTACTCCTTGCAACGTGCAGAAGCGCGCTGTGACATTTCAGCCCGGAGAGGAGAGCCCTGCAGTGTGCCTCTCATGTCACAGGCATCTTGTTTGAACATATATATATATATATATATATATGCACACACACACACACACACACATTGCAACAGTAGACCCTCCTGGCACTGAGGTGAGTACTGCGCTTATGTGTACACGGTGCTAGAGCAGAATGCCATATCGTACAGTCAAGTAAGTCAGTAGCCTAAATGAGCTCTCCCTATGGCCCCTGCTGTATACTGTGGCGGGTGGAGACAAATTATGAATAACAATACCATAGGCCAGTGGATGAAGACATGTGGAGCCTATATATCTTTATTGAAAGAAAAAAGGTCTTGGCAAACGCCAGACCGAAAAATGAAGTTTACACTTGACTATATGCAATGGTGTGAAAATAGAAACTAATTCCAAACATAGTAATTGCAAAATTTTAGACCTGCAATAATGCCTTCATTGTTGAGCATCTCTTGTGATATCAGGGGAGAAGAAAATTATTACTGAACAGCCAGTACACCTGTGCAGTGTCATGACCCAAATGTCAATAAGTTGGGGATATTAAGGCCAGTCCCTCCTCCTCCCTCTGTGTGTCTGTTCTGTCGCTATGCTATGCTTCACGCATAGGGTAAAGGAAATGCTCAGAAAGAGAGTGAGATACCTGCTCCTTCATATGGTTGGTTGGAAGACCCAAACTGGAAGGACAGGACCAAAGTTCATGACAGTGTTTGGGCAACAATTAAGATCCAGCGACATCCCCACCAGAAGGAAAAGACCACAATAAGCAATGACGCACTGCTGTTAGATAATGTGAACTAACCAATGGTATTTCAATATGAGCAGGTGAACTGTAATTAGCTTAGATTTGCAGGAAATCCTGCCCAAGAGACCAAGTAGCAGATGAGAACACTGCAGCACTGGTAAGGAGGAAATCTGTTGGTAGGGAAACAAAACTAAGCATTACATGGTAAGTAAAAAACTCACTGAAGGATTAAGGACCTAAGGAGACAAAAGTGATGGAGGCAAGATGGGATGCTAACTAAAAGCATGAGCGAAGGAGTCATAACAACCGCTGTTGCACGGTTCCCGCTTGTGCACATAGTAGGACTTTATACCGACCTGCCTCTGTTGTCCGGGAAATGCTACTCGTTGCAGTCTGCTCTAATGTGTTGGTGCACTGTAGTAGATCTGTTCGTGCTGGAAGTGTTTGCCCTGTCTGTGTGTGTCTGTCTTTTCCATTGCTCTTTTCTCCATCTTGTCCATGTTTGATGTTGCTGGGGTATTATGTAAGCTAATGAATCCGGTGACCTGACATTCAAGCCGTTCTGCATATGGAATGAAGTAACCCAACTGCGAGTACTCAGGACATGGAAAGTCACAAAGGAGTTCCATGACCATCGCTTAATATAGTTGACTGTCAACACACCCGTAACTTGCGTTTGGTGGTACTTTATTCCTTGTGATTTACATTCCCTCAAGCACTTTGTAGTCAGATTAAGAGATGTGGCAAAATGAAATATGCAAACTGTCAACAGTAACATCCAGTCGGTGGAATCTGAAAATCTACCATAAAGAATAGAAGCTGATGAATTAAAATTAATATAGTGGAAAGATAAATCAGTGTTGTAGAGCATTGGCTGATGTAACAAAATACGCGTTGAAACAGTTTACAAAATAATATACTTCATTGTTATAGAAAATATAAGTGTGTGTGCCTAGTTGGCTTATGGATAAAAACAGACATGTTTTTATTTATATTAAAATTGAGCAGCTTTTTTACATGTTGTAACATTTCTTTTCATTAGGTTTTTAATTTAAAGCAACTAATAACTTGTATGCGTATGCAGTCGCCTACGTTATATGATACATTAATTTCAATAGTATTGTCTTTTGGATTTATAATTAAATAACACTTCAACATTTACTACTGTAGTTCCTTCTCATCAATCACAGTATTTGGAATGTGGGTTTATTATGGCCTGTCTGAATTTGTGTAAACCACAACAACCTTCATGTTGAATGTACTGAGCATATACAGCCTATTTTGACCTGCCAGTGTCTACTTATCTTGCCTATCCCATTCTAGGGATTCAGTTGCGCAAAGGTGTGTGTGTTGAATGATTTTAGATCAGTTTAGGGGATCATTTTTAATTCCTAATCGTGCATTTCACTGGTAGATAATTTGTATGAATTTGCATGTGGGCTGCATTCATTGCCACATATTCATGCCAGAAGTGAATAAGCATAAATGATTGAGAGGTAGACAATGATTTATGTATCTAATTATTTTACCTGAGAGGTCTGTTCGGTGTATATGGTACAACAACATCAGTTGGATAAGCAGGGGTAATTCTATAGGAAGTTCAATGAGCCCTATTCAAGGCCTTGAAGCAGTGATCGGAAGTGCATTAATAAGTGTATGGGAACTATGATCCTGAGCCTTGTGGGGTTGGGTCGCTGTGCAAGGGTGCAGAATTGAATGCTTGGCTAAAAAGAACAATATATTCTGCAACTATGTTGTTGGTGTTTCAGGTGCAAGTAACTGCATATAAAATATCACACATCTTAACTGAAAAATAAGTGCAAGTTAAACTAATCAGGGAGAGATGCAGTATTTTGCATTGTGAAATCTCCATTGGTAAATTCTATCACTGCGGATATTGGGGTGTGTGTAATCAGAGAGACACATAATTGAATCAGGTTGGTGCAGTGGGAAATAGTGACTTGTTTTAGTAGTGATAGAAAGTACTGTGAATATGTATGACATTACACAGCACATCAGGTCACTTTACAATAAAGGGTGACCAGAATTTTAAAGCCAAAAACCGGAGCATTTCACGGAAATAGAAGAGGGACTACAGTTTTACTTTAAGCACGCGCACAGAATGATATATTTTATATACACTAAGCACAGGATTTTGAGGCTATGAGAGATTGCACCTATCCATTAGTGTCCAATTTGTATCTAGAGAATTTAGGTGCTAAGGACAGGAAATCCAAGACCCCTAGATCTCCCTAAGACTAACAAGTCTCAAACAATCAGAAAAAAGATTTGTCCAGCATTTTAAAAATTTAAGTTATGTGATGTTTAAAAAAATTTATATTGTGTGAATAATGTAAATATATATCATTTGTAGCCCTGAAGAAGTCCTTTGATGGACGAAACGCGTAGGCATCGGCTACAGTCTGTCTTTTATGAAGAAAGAATCTTTTGATGAATTTAATAAATACTTTATTACTCTTCCACTGAAGACTCGTCATTGATTGGGTCTACAATCATTGGAATACTATGCCACAATATTGTTTATTATAAATTATTATGATTATTTTGTGTAATACCATGTGTTAAAGAGTGCTGGACAAATCTTTTTTCCACGCGCACTGAATGACTGCGCTCCACAGCAGAGAATTACAGAACAGACAGTTAGAACATACATAAAATGCAATTTTTAAACCCAGTAGCTTGCCTGTTAATCAAATTGCATTTTTGAAACAACTGCTAACTATCCCTACTTTGTAAAGTATAACAAGCACCTCCCACAGTTTTCAGTCTTCCCTCTCTAAAAACCAGGACAGAAGCTACATTTCCTGAAATCTGCCGGGACAGCAGGTGAAAAACGGGGACCGTCCGGGCAAATCCGGGCCACCTGGTCACCCTACAACAGTGGTTCCCAAACTTTTTCGACCCGCGGCTCCTTTGACCCATTGGCCATTGCCCGTGGCTCCCCACTGTTACTTTTTATGGCGGTGGGGGATGTAAGCCCAGCCTTAGGAGTACTTGCATTTTTATCCCTGAAAATAATTGGGATGAAGCTGATGAATGTATTATAATCATATACGCAGGGTGTTTTTGTATTACTTAGGCGGTGCCTCTAATAAAATATTACACTTTTTGCCCATGCCTTTTTAAGAGTACCTTCATAAACTTTTTTATCCCACTCACAGTGCTGGATAGCACCCCTATGTATGTAGGCCCAATTGCCAAAGTGTTTCTGCGCTTGAAGAATATTTGCATGCACTTCCATTTCTACCCATGTCATACGTGCAAACACACCTGTCTCAGCATGGTGACTCACAATTTTTTAAACCACATACAGCTTTATTTTTGCCATCTCCTCCCTAAAATTGCCTCCAAATCAATGCAAGTAAAATAAATTCCTCTGATTTTTTTTTTAAACGTCCCTCTTTCTTGCTTCAAATGTTGGCATTATGCCATATATGGCATTTTACTTCCCTGTGTTCAAGGAGAGAGACGGCCTGTCTGGAAGTGTGTGTATTGAAAGAAATGTGTACTGGAAGTACCTGTGATTCAAGTACAAATGTCAATATTTAATAATACTTAGTGTGTTTAATAGACAGGCAACGGTACTTTCCTGATAACTTGCATTGGTGTAAAATGCATTTGGAAAAAAAATAAAGTTATTAACAAGTCTAACAAAATAAATCAGGCATCTTCTGCCTACTTTGGGAGTGTTGGATTGTGGGAATCCAGTGAAATATGGAGGTAATCTCTCTCGAGATGCCATCAATTAACCACTACGTTTACAGCGTTGGGTATGTCACTTACAAATCATCAACATCATATGTTTAAGTCTAATTAGTTTAACTGAAGCCAACAACCCCTTCAACGTTAAATGCATTAAAGGGCTTGGTGCGCGGCTCCCCTGGCTAGACTTGACGGCTCCACAGGGAGCCACAGTGCACAGTTTGGGAACCACTGCACTACGTTTACAGCTTTAGGTATGTCACTTACAAATCATCAACATCATATCTTTTTTTTTTTTCTTTTTTTTAAATCTGTTTTTATTAATTTTGTGCACAAATCAGACCATTCAAGTCTCAGATCATCCCCCTCATATATCGTTCCTCCCCGTCTTGTACACACATACCCATTCAACAATCCTAACCATAACATCCCACCTCCCTCTCTACCCCCACCCCCCCCCTTGTCAGTGTGCCTCACATCCCCAATTGCGGTTCGTTTGGTCCAACATTACAACAGCGGGCGGCACTCCCCTTTATTCACCACCCACATACAGCTCCAGGTATAATCCAGCATTATCAAAGTGCAGCGTCACAACCCCGGGGTCCAGTAACTCCCTCAATCCGCCCCCTCCCTGTTCTGGTTGTCAGTTGAACTCCTCCCCTCCATCCCTGCAGGTTCTACCCCGCCCCGTCCCGCCTCCCCTGTCCTATTCGCCGGCTCACCAGTCTCCCCCTCCTCATCAGCCTCCATTCGCGACTGCAACTCTATCACTAGTGCGCTCCACGCCCTAGCCGTCTCCATCGCTTTATCGTTAGCCGCGCGCCTAGCTAATTGCAATCGGAGAGTGCTCTCAGATGAGGCCCATTGCAGGAAACACCTCCGCCACCTCAGGAAGTTGGGTCCCCCTCTAGTTTTCCAGTGTAGGGTAAGTTCCCTTTTGGCCATTATGAACCCCAAATCATAAAATTTACTAGTGACTTTAGTGGCAGGAGTATGGGGAAACCAAAGCAGCAGGCATGCCCCCGCGTCTGCATCAATCTGCCGACCCGTGACCGCGTTCAGGCAAGCAACAACGTCCATCCAGTACGTGCCGAGCCCCGTACATGACCAGAACATATGTGCAAAGTCAGCGTCCCCCGCTGCGCAGCGTGGATAGGTCAACAGCGCACCTCCAAAAATTCGATGGATCCTGGCCGGCGTCCAATATGCCCTATGGAGGGTATAATATTGAACCAGCTGGAACCGGACATTTCGGGTGCCCTTCCAGGCCCTACGTACCAGCTGGGGCCAAGTCATCTCCGGTATCTGCCGTCCAAGGTCAGCCTCCCAGCGCTCCCGCAGCCCATCAAGGGGAGGGGGTTCAGCCAGCGCCACTCTCCTATATAAGCATGTGATGGCCTTATGCGTGCCAGCCGCCATCATTACGTACTGGCAGCCCAGTGATGTGGGCGGCTCCACCAATCCCATCTTCCAACGCCTCTGAATCCCTGCAACCAAAGCCGCGTGCAACAGGAAGTCACCCCGCGGGAGCCCGAATGTCTCTTGTAATGCACCGAACGGCAGCAAGACACCGTCCTGATACAAGTCACCCAGCATGTGGACCCCAAGGTCCTCCCAGCCTGCTAGCGCCGACCAATCTCCGCCGTGCGGGATGGCAGTACACATCCCAAGTGGTATCTCCGGTGCATAGGGCGTACGACACCCCCCCCGTCTGTGGCAGCGCAGCCAGCACTTGCGAAGAGTACGCTCCTCAAGTGTCAGCTGCTCCAACCGAAGTTCCTGTTGGAGCACAATAAATGACAAAACATGGCGCTGCACAAGCCGCCCCTGTGGGCCGTCCGGTCCTCTGAATTCTCGCTCCACCGCCTGCGTGAGCCATTGAAGTTGAGCAGCCAGGTAGTACCATTCGAAATCTGGCACGGCCATACCACCCTCATCCCGGGACCTGAGCAAAGTATTCAGGGCTACCCGTCGCCCGCCAGTGCCCCAAATAAAGCCGATCACCACGGATCTCAGAGTGCGGAAGAAAGAGGATGGGATCCACACCGGCAACGTCCGGAAAAAGTAAAGGAGTCTCGGCAGGACCACCATTTTTAACGAGGCTATCCGCCCCGCGACAGATAACGGGAGGACCTGCCAAAACCTCATACTACCTCTGATGCCTCTCATGGCTCTTCCCACGTTTCCCTCGTACAGTAGCGAATGGGTGTGATATATATGAACTCCGAGATACTGCAGGCAATCCGGTTCCCAGCGCAGGCCGTCCAGCTCCACCGGTTGAACACATCGAGCGGTTAAGGGGAAGAGGCAGGTCTTGGACCAATTAACCAGAAGGCCCGATAGGTCCCCGAATTCCCGAAGCAAGGCACGGGCCCCCGCCACAGATGAATCCACATCTGCCAGGAACAACAAGAGGTCGCCTGCATACAAGGAGATATAATGCATGTCGCCTCGGGATAGTACTCCGGCAAAGGACCGACCCTGTCGGGCCCGAGCCACCAGCGGCTCGATCGCCAAAGCGAAAAGGAGCGGGGACAAGGAGCAACCCTGTCTAGTGCCCCGCCCAACCGCGCACGCCGCCGATATGGAGCGGCCCGTCCGGACCCTAGCTGTGGCCGACTCATATAACAGCCTCGTCCAGCGGACAAAGCCCTCACCTAGCCCGAATCGAAGGAGCACGCAGTACAGATAAGGCCATTCCACACTGTCGAATGCCTTTTCAATGTCCACTGACAGCGCCGCCGCCCCCACAGGGCCCTCCCCCTCCACATCCACAATGCGTATCAGGCGTCGTATGCACGTCGAGGTGTTCCTAGTGGGGATAAATCCCGATTGGTCTGGATGAACCAACGAGCACATATGAGTTGAGAGCCTCGTCGCCAATATCCTGCTCAGCACCTTATAGTCTACTGTGAGCATCGACAATGGCCGATACGCCGTTCTAGCCGTAGGGACGCCGCCCTTTTTCAACAGCGGGATGACAATCGCCTCTCGCGCCGACGTCGGTAGCCTACCCCGCTCCCAGGCCTCCCCATACACCTGGTGGAGGCGTGGTGCCAGCAAGTCCAAAAACGCCGCGTAAAACTCCACAGGGAGACCATCCCCCCCCGGTGTCTTCTTCCTGGCCATATGTTTAATCGCCGCCCTAATCTCACCCTGCGTAATAGTCGCCCCAAGCAAAGTGCTCTGTTCTAGTCCTAGCCATGGTAGCTGGGCCTCCTCAAGGAAGGCATCCAATTCCGCAGGGCAAGCCGTCATCCGACTCCGATAGAGTTCCGCATAATACTCCCGGAACTGAGTGTTAATCTCCAGTTGCGAATGGACCACGTCCCCGGTCGATGTAGCTAACGACAAAATCGGCGTACCCCTGGCATCAGGGTTCGCCAGCCAGGCCAGCAGCGTGCCGACCCGATCTCGCTCCGCGTGCGCCCGGACCATGTATTCCCCGTAGTCATGACAACGGAGCCTCTCCACCTGGGCGGCCACCCGTTCCCGAGCCTCCAGCACATCGTCCTTAATACTACCCGCTGCGTGACTGGTCCTCTCCGCCAGGCGCAGTGCAGTCTCCTCCCGCGCGATATCGGCTAACAGCGTCCGGCGAACCCCCGACGTGTACGAGAGGCACGCGCCTCGCACCACCACCTTGAAGGCGTCCCACTCAAGTGCCCGAGCGGACGCTGTCCCCGAGTTCTCTAGGAAATAGCGCTCAATGCAGGTCTGCAAGTCAGTGTGAAAGACTGGGTCCTCCAGCGTCAACGGATTCAGCTGCCACGAAGGAACCGGTTGTCGCTGCCTGGTCCAAGGGACTGTGAGCAGGCAAGGGTTATGATCCGATATGGTCCGTGCCAAGTACTCGCAATCATGCGTGAGCTCTTGGGCCCCACTTGAACAGAGGAACGTGTCAAGACGCACATGTAAATCATGCGGTACCGAATAGAACGAATAATCCCTGTCTGTGGGGTGACACGTCCGCCACGCGTCCTGCAGGCCCCAGCGGTCCTGCCAATCGCTCCGGACCGCGGCTACTCTACGCACCGCCGATCGAGCCAGCGGCGGATGAGAACGGTCCAACTCAACATCTGTTACCGAGTTAAAATCCCCACCCATGTACACCGTACTCACGAGCACATCCGAGAGTCGACTCGACAAGATGGAGAAGAACGCTGCCTGATCAAAGTTGGGGGCATATACGCTACAGAACGCCACATCCCGGCCATCCAGCCTCCCCAACACTGCCACAAACCTCCCGTCCTGATCCACTCTAGTGATCAACGGTTGAAAGGGGACACCCGCCCTCACCCAAATGAGTACCCCCCTAGCATGCGCAGAATAAGTAGTATAGAAGAGTTGCCCTCTCCATATCCGCTGCAGCGCCTGACCCTCCGCCAAAGTTAAATGCGTCTCTTGCAAGAAAGACACCTGGACCCCCCTCCGGACTAAATATGCATGCACTTTATACCTCTTCCTCATGGAGTTAAGCCCCCGCACATTCCAGGTAATGCACTTCAGTTCCAATCTAGCCGCCATCAGTGGGCACATAGCGCAGTCCAAACCCCAACAGTATCACCGGCACACTGACAATACCCAGCAACTCAACAGCCCCATAACATCCCCAACCAACGCCCTTCCCACCCACCCCCAGAACAGGCATCAAACAGTTGTCACCCATCCAAACCCCACCCCCGAATACGAGGGAAACTCTGGTAACTACCAGAGACTCACGAAGTACGTGAGGTCGAGGAGGTGTCCACTCACCAACCCGCCGGACAGCCCAAACCCATCCCACCAGAGGTGCCGATCTCGGCTATTAACAGTCCTCCCCCACCCCACCCCCGGCTGCACCATCCCGTATCAACAATCAGGCCCGAGGCCCATCACCCTCCATAAGATGCGAAGCACAGTTGCCCCTCTGGGCGCCCAAAGCACAAGGCCTCTGGAGCCCTCAGTTTGTTCACCCCGCCGGGCCCGCAGACCCCCTTACTGTCTGGTACTCAACGGCTCGCAGTCACTCGTCCAGTAAGCCATCCGCCGTCTGCGGCGTGATCCGGAGCTGTTCCCCTATGTCCTTGTCCGAAGCTTCATCTGACCCCCCTGGTTCAACCTCTTCCGAATCCTGTCTCGAGCTCGGGTCTGCCACCTGAGTCTGATGAACCACTCCAGATATGTCCGACACCGCTTTCAGGGCATCTCTCCTTTCCTGTGCAGTTTGAGAAGCCGATGGCGACCTCCTACCCTGCTCTCTCCTCCGATTGCGCCTGCTCCTGCGCGGTCTCGGCCGTGTCTCTGCACTCTCCGTCCAATTGCCCGATCCATCCTTGCCCGCTCTGTATCGCTCCAACCACTGCCAGGCGTCGTCCAGGGAATCACAGAACGTCGCTACTCCGTCCACCAGCACCTTCAGGCGAGCAGGAAACAACAGCGAGTATTGAACCCCTTCGTCACGGAGGGCTCTTTTTACAGCGATAAAGGAATAGCGGCTGCGTTGGACCTCCTGGGAATAGTCTGGGAAGATGGATACAGAGGCGTTGTCCACCTTATAGGGGCCGGCTAGTCTGGCCTGCCGCAATATGATGTCCCGGTCCCTGAAGTGGAGCAGCCGGGCTATCACCGGCCTCGGGGGTCGGCCCGGGGCAAGGGGACGCGCTGGGACCCTATGAGCCCTCTCCAAAGTGTAGAAGGGCGTCAAGCCCTCAGAGACCACCACGTCCCTCAGCCAGTTCTCCAGGTACGCAACCATATCGTCCCCCTCGATATTTTCAGGCAATCCCACCACGCGGATGTTGTTGCGTCTGTTGCGCCCTTCTGCGTCGGCCGCCCTCCGTTCCAACATCTGCACCCTGCGGGTTAGGTCCTCCAGGGCAGCGTTCGATGTCTTCTGGGCTGGTTCCATCGTTTCGATCGCCAGTTCAGTGGCTTTGACCCGGTCCGCAAGCTTTCCATGGTCCGCCTTCAGAAGGCCAAGGCTCGTGGATACCTGGGCGATGTCCAGGCGCAGCGCCTCTCTCGTGTCTCCGATAGCCTGGAGAATCTGGTCCAGCTGTTGCTGCTGTAACCCCGCCGTCCGGTCACCCGCAGTTTGCTGCTGGTCCAGGGGGTCCGACGAATCCTCCACCTGATCCGGTTGCGCGGCGCCCACTCCCTTCCGTGGTTTTCCCATGGTGGCGAACCGGTGAGCACAGCACTACCAACCCCGCACGAACACCCAACCTGGATCCGCAGCAAGGCCAAATGTGGTAGTCCGCCAATAAAGGCCTATCTGGTCAGCAGGACTCAGCCCAGGAAGGGAGGGCAACCAGCCAGCACAGCCAGGACTCGGCCCCACTATCTCCAAAGTGGTGCACTGCGCCCCAGGCCCCCAGCGCCAACAGCGTAGGCCGCCAGGGATCCTGCGCTGCGCCCAAATCGTCCCCGCCGGTCACCTGCTGCTCGAGGTCCGCGAAGGGGGTGGAACGGGCCCAGGCCCTCCCCGGCGCCAGCCAGTCGTCCCAGGGAGCTCGAAGGGCAAGGTCACCGGTGTAGCTGGTCGTCGCAGGACACAAGAGGGCCCCCTCTGGCGATCCCGGGCCCCCTCAGCGATTTTGGCCACTAGGCCCGGCAAGCACTACCAAAGTCCGATAGTCCCGCTTCCAAATCAGTGCCCCCGGGCACTAGGTCAGCGGCGCTCCACTTATGCAGCCGCAGGAGCAAGGCGCCAGGCGGTTGCTGTACCGACCTCCGACGGCGGGCACCTCCGCCCCCAGCAGCCGCTTCCGATCGTCTGTTGCGCCGGTGTCCAGGCGTCCGTACCGCCAATGCCCGGTGTGTCAGGCCCGGTCTGCAGGGCCCCAGGGCGTCGCTGCCTTTTCCCGGGATGTAGGCGCCCGTCCGCGCCGCCCGACAGCCTCCCACGTCCGAAAAGCTCCGGCGGCCCCCAGAAATCGAGGCCGAGGATCTGCCGGCACGCACAGGCCCAGGCAAGATGGCCGGCTGACGCACTCGCGGAGCCCGCCGAGGTGCGCGATTCTCTGCTGCTGCGGGACCCAGCGCAGTCCCTCGCGGCGCTAGGGCAACCCGCGGCTCTCAACTGCCGAGCCCGGGGGGGGGTCTGCGATCAGGATAAGTCCCGAGACCGGCCTGGAGCTCAGGGCTCAGGCATCCATGCTCGGCGGCTCCGTGGCCACGCCCCATCAACATCATATCTTTAAGTGTAATTAGTTTAACTGAAGCCAACAACCCCTTCAATGTTAAATGCATTAAAGTACTTGATGCACGGCTCCCCTGGCTAGACTTGACGGCTCCCCAGGGAGCCACGGTGCACAGTTTGGGAACCACTGCCCTACAGTAATAGCTCTCAAAAAGAATACTTTTGAAGTGACTCCATCAGTTAAAGGCAATGCCAGATTGCAAGCAGCCTTTACCTTTGCAGATTAACCAAATGCGCACATTTACAAATCTTTCAGGCTGCAGACTCCCTGGGAAGAATGTTTTTTCCATGTTCAGCTGATATTTTTCTCTCCCTCTGCTTCAGTGAACTGGTGACTCTCTCTCTTTCCACTTCAGCTGAGGCATCTCAAATGTCGGTATTAGCTGTTCCGGGACAGTTACCTTTTAACATAAAGTTGGAGAACTGTTTTGTCAAATGAAACTGCGAAGCGAAATGTTGTGATGGGGCGTGTTGTGCCCTCAAGTCGCACTGCAGGCAGCGACTGGGTGACAGTCGTCCAGTGGCCAGTTACCTTTTAACATAAAGTAGGAGAACTGTTTTTGTCAAATGAAAAAGGTATGGTCATGTCCTGCCCACTTCGACCTGGCATAAGTCCCAGTACGTCAAAGGTCAAAACACAGGTGGTTCATTACTAATGGCCAGGACGTGCATCTTGCCCCTGTTCATTTTAGTTAAATTGTCGGGTATCAATCCATGAACTTGTCAGAAACAGTGCTTACATTTATTTTTGAAGGTCAATCAGATCATGGCCATGACTGTTCCTGGGGAACTTGAAGCACGTGCAGGCCAATCCAGGCAGGTGGAAATGCCCCTCACCGGTCTCACTCTCTCACAATGCAGCGCAGACAGGACCTGTCTTCACAGCACTACAGCTCAGGCACCGATTGATGCAATTGCTTGTGCCCCATGGCTCAGGTCACACTAGGTTTTCTTCTTGGGCACAGCGTTTAAGGTCATGCTATGATCAGGCAAGCAGCTGAAGTCAGGCCATCTAGGATCACAGCCCTGATGAGTTTTCGGTGATCCTCGGTTCTCACCAAGATCTGCAGGGTAGACACTGTAGAGAGGGTAGGGACTGTTGTCTGCCTACACTGGGCACTCGGAATACTTTCTGCAGCACTCTTCTGGGGATCCACAGCAGAGGTACAAAGAAGTGTGATCTTTCAGCATCTGGTTGCCAACAGCCAAACTGAATTTATGAACATAAAACAAAGCACTAGACCTCACTTTAAGGGTCCTTTTCCCTTTACACAACAGAACCGGCAGTTCCATCCTTCAACCCTGCTATCTACCAAAGTGAAGTACTTCAGTAGGACGATTCAATAGCTCCTTATTCAGCAAAGGCCTAATCCAATTCTTAAAAGCACTTTGTGTCCTAGTCCTTCCCTTCATTGTCTAGGTCTTCTCCCTCCTGCTTCAGGAATGTCAGCAATACACGTCCACTGTCTAGGAAAACAACCTCACCATCATCTTGTGAAAAGTCCAGGCCAGGGGCTTTCAAAATGGATCCCAAATACTCCATTATTCCGGCGCACTTTCACACACTTCATACCCGTACCAAGCAGGCTATTTCCATCAGCATGCACAACATGAACTTGAAGGTTGGTGCTGGGATCCAAGTCAGCGTGTACAAGCAGAACTTTACACAAGTGGGCCAGTGGGCGTCTACTACAGTGACATGGATAAAAAGGTCTGGCCACACCTATAGATTCACAAAGCACTGTATGCTGCCACCACTGTTGTATGTGCACAGCCAATGGCTGAGACAGTTGAGTATTCCACTTTTTGTTCAATGAGTGAATGCTTGGTGCACCCTTTCATGACACAGGAGAGATTCAGGGCCTCACTCATGTCAAGGGAAAGGACTATGTGTACACACACACGTTTAGCATGAGGCTACAGCCAAAATCAGAAAACAGGGTACCAGATATGTGCAGTCAGGCACTCGGGCAGAGGAACACAAATGTACACTATATATTAGACATTCCCATCCCAACATTGAGATATCTACAGAAGAGCTGATGCAGATTGGCAATATTTCCAGGCCTTTGACCCACGAATAAAAAGGCAAGTGGTAGAAAGCAGGGTTCTGCCTCTATTGTGGGAAAGCCGGGCATCAGGTGTAGAATTGCTGTTGCTTGATGGGGAATGAGTAAGCCTGGTCTTGAAAAGTAGGCCAGGACAAGTCAGCAGTATGTCCAGAGATGTGTCAGTGAAAATGCCTATTTCCATGTACTGGCCTATTAGCCAAACTGAGAGGCCCCTGTGTACATGCACCCTACTAGACACCAGAACCTCAGGCTGCATCATTGATAGTGCTCTCCAGGTTAAAGACAACTTCCCTGTAGTCACAAAAATTGTTAGTGATCCCATCTGATGGTAGCACCTTGATATAGGTAGGAGTGTGGCAAACCCTTCATTATGGTCACACAATCTGGATATGCAAGAACCCTGAAGTTTGATATATATGGAATATCTTTCTTGCTTGTTTTGATAATCCCTACACTAGGATTACATGATCCTCTGATAAACTGGAGAGAAGTATGCGATGCCCAGCAGAATATTGTCCCCAGAATGGTTTTCTCTTCACTGCCAGTTCCACGTTCTAGCCATTAATTTGTTTTCCCTTTGAAGGGGCACCACTTTTAAATATTCCTGCATGTTATAAAGTTGAACGTGTTTATTGTTACTGGAGCTGGTACTCTGTCACCCTCCTTATAGAGGGGGTGTTTGTTCCGTAGAGTAAGTACCTTGATCCAAGATCTCATACAGCATAAATGACCCTTTTACAGTAAAGGAAGATGTTCTACTGAAGAGTACTTCCATGTAAATATGGCCCAAGGTTTCATCAGGCTCTCAGCTGTCACTTGGGCCCCTGTATTTTCCATCACTGAAGCCGAGAAGAGAGTGTGACACTGGGTGGATTAGAGAGAATTTATCTCTATAACTACAAGCAACAGGTATATTTTTCCTTTAACTTCCGAACTACACAATCAGATTAATAAAGGGCAATTCTTTGAAATTGGATCTGTGAGCTGCCTGAAACATTGTTTGCATCAAAAAAGAGGATGAGAGGGAAATGGCTTTCAACATCCTCAGGTTATGCGCTTTCCCGTTTCTGAAATGGGGACCAAATTGCTGCCTGTGGGGTTCGACGCCATGTCATGCGTGTGCCTGTGCCCTCTGGTGGAGGGACTGAGCGGGAAAAAGGACAGCCCCTTCTCTTTTACTAGAAGAAAAGTGTTCCTTGTAATAGATGACCTATGTGGAGAATGCTGGCAAGAGGTGTGCAATGGTGTCAGGCTGCTGCGCACAGCAGTCGCAGCAGTGCTAGATTCCAGTTATTATCAAGCATAAGCTCTATGATGACTCAAACCCAGACAATCCTGTGTTGAGGAAGCCCATCAGTACTTATGCATGCATCGGGCACAGCAGCCACTTTCCGGTGGCATTGCAAAGCAAAACCTCATGGAAGAAATGCTATAATTTTGATATAGCCCACAAACAGTCTTTCTAGATGTACAGCTTCAGCATGGCAGGACCTGCCACTTGTCCATTAAGATTCCCTCAGTAAGTTCTTTGAGTCATGGCATTGGCTGCCCTCTTGACTTCCACCTCAGTCGTAGGGGGCGTGAATCACAACAGTGGTCTTGGTCAGTGAGTGAGTTGCTCATCCTGTCCAGGTTTTTCCTTTGCACTCTGGCACTTGTAGTGCTGGGACTAACAGGACTACAAAATCAGCAATTCAAAGAAGAAACCTGGCCTATATGAGCTACTAATGTGAGCGGATTGGAATTTCGGAAGCTTTGCAGCGGCTAAGGAGCGGCATGGTCCCGTTACTAGCACCTTACAGGGTCTGTAGCACCAGTACCAACATCTGATAGAGGTAATTCTGTACATATTGGAGATAAACAGATTGTGGGAAGGTGGCTCAGTATATAGTGTCCACCTATGGTGAGGCACTCTGCACTGAGTCCAGGCAACCCTTAGTGATCGTGTTTTAGGTCCTTGAAAACAAGAGCTCTCAAGGCGTACCTGTGGAGAGCAGCTAAGGCAGTGGCGTAACGATAATTGAGGGGGCCCCCCTGCCAGGTACGTGGAGGGCCCCCCTCCGGACTCTATTAGGAGCTCCCAGGCCGAAGTGCAATGCTGAGGGGGCCCCCTTGAGCTTGAGGCCCCCCCCCGCACTGCGGGGGATGCGTGGGCATGTGTTACGCCCCTGAGCTAAGGGTTATCCAGGAGGGTGTAAAGCAATTACATTTATCACTATAGTTCGTCAGTAGCTTTTCCCACAAGAAAGAACCACACCAGGTAAGAATAAAAATATTTTATATTTATTACTACACACTAGACACTAACTTGGTATATCTCCTACCCAGGGGCCACACCATATACTAAAATAGTGGGATGTGAGGTAAGTACCAAAACAGGACTAGTACCCAAGGATGGAACAGCCCAGGGGAAACACAGACAACGCAAGGTAAGTAGCCAAGGGACCCCAAAGAGCCCTGTGCAGAGTGGTTACACCGGTTCAAACATCCATAGGATAACACAGGTAAATAAGCGGTTGGAATTTTACAGATCTAGGACCTCCCAAGGACCCCGAAGGGAGCACTTGGCTCAAGGAATGTTGGAGAGCCACCCCCCCATGTATACCCCAGGAACCAGGATACCTATACCAGGGAGCCCAGGTGCATAAGGATGAAATGGTTTCGGAACCGCCGTAGACGCCACTGGAGAAGTACAGAAGATCAGCAGCTAAAGTCGCGTGAACCAGGACGTGAATCCAGATGAGAAGAACCTGAAAGCAGAGGGGATAGAGTCAAAACCACCTAGAGGTGACCAGGAGCGCAGTACCAGCCTTTGTCTTTGGTTTTTGCTATAGCACTGTGAGGATGAAGTAGCAGCTGTGGAGCCCAGGCAACAATGCAGGAGTACAAGAGCCTTCCACAAGCTGTCCCACTCCTGTCGACGAGTGCAGGAACGGCGGTGGCCAGCAGGGACACCAACAAGCTTTGGCAGCCGCAAGCAACGGATTGCAGGTGAAGATGCTGTGTTGCAGACCAGCAATGTCTGTGGGACTAACCCAGCAAGGATCAGTCAGGGCAGCCCACAGCATGCAGGAGATGCAGCAGGAATTAATGGAGCCCCCTTGAAGGACCCTCTGGCAGCAGGCACAGGGAGTCGCAAGGAAACCTCAACAGGAGATAAACGCCCATGATGCTGAGGATGCAGGCAGCATGTAGTTCTTGGAGCAGTGCAACGCTGGAGGATGGGGCTTCTAGGAGAGCCAACAAGCCTTGGTAATGACAAACAGACACAGTGCACAGGGAGTCGGTTCACATCGGCTGGAGAGGGATTACAGTCTCCCAACATGCAGGGAAGACTGGTCAGGCCTCTGGAGAACCAACAAATCCCACCTGTGTTGGGGAGCCATGATATACCTGTGGGAAAACAGGATCAGCAAACCGGTTGTCGACGTAGAGGTGGCAAATGCAGGGAAGTGACTCCTTCACTCCAAGGGAGGTTCCTTCTGGCTGGGATGCAGGCTGAGTCCTTAGTGACTCGAAAGATGCACAGCCATGGAGTTGCAGAACTTGCAGAAGTACAGGGACGAAGATGCAGCAGTAATCTTTCCACCGGAGCTGTCTTGTCTTTGGTCGTGGCTTGAAAAACAGCAGAGTTCAGTGTTCATCAACAGAAGAGTCTTTGGAGTGGGAGAGGTGTGGCGCCGCGGCCAGGGCAACTGACGCTGGAATCTAAGGATCAGGGTTCGATCCCCGGCTCCGGCGGCAGGTTAGCCCAGCACCATGTGACTCTGGGCAATAGCTTGCTTAATCTTCCCGACGGCCCCCAGCGCCTAGAGACCCTTACGGGTGATTGTGCGCTTTACAAATGTGGATTATTATTTGGACAGTCTTCAGATGACAGGCAGTTGGATCTAGAAGTTGTTTTTGGTACGAATCATAGGCCCACCCTCAGGGTGGGCCCTTAAGTAACCCTAAAAAGAATAAGGGCCTCTTCTCTGGTGATCCACCTATCAGGGGGGTCAGGGAACCTACGCAGCTGTCCTAGCCAGTCAGATGCTCCCAGGGGCAAATATTCAACATTACAGAATCAAGTGCCCACCTGGAGGAGCTCTGGGCACCTCCCTAAGGAGGATCTGGACAGAGGGTGGTCACTCCCCTGTCTTTTGTGTAGTTTCGCCCCAGAGCAGGAGCTGAGAGCTCATGAGCTGGTCAAAACTTGTTTATGAAAGGAGGGCACCAAATGTTCCCTTCAATGAAGTCTGGTGGCGCTCGGGAGTGCCTCCACATGACCTAATCGCAAGAAATTCTTTGTTCTTTGTTCAGCTTCCCCTGCTCGAGCTAACCTCATCAATATCACAAAACCAGTGGGGTTTACCCAAATTACCCTCCTGTACCTGGGTATGAAACATAATATGTAAAAGGAAAATGGCACAGAGGAATCAATATCTCTTTTTATTTGTTCATAGTCCACATTTAATTACCCTATCAGTAGTCCAAAGTCCTGTTGACAATACATCAAAAACGTAATTCAACAATCGCATGCACCATGGAAACTGTCTTCGAAATTACTAGTCATTATGGAAGTTTTTTAACACAAAGAAAAAAACATACAAATAAACATATATGTGAACATATACAACACAAAAATTTGTAGCCTAACACCTGAATGTAACAAATCTAAGATGCCAATACCCATATATTTCTATAGTGATTGGTGTTTACACACTCAATCTGGGTGATACTCTTGAGGTAGTCTTATAGGCACATGAGGATATAATGCATCTCAAACCATCTATCGAATGTGCTTACAAAATAGAAACAAAGTTCTTATATTTTGTCAGACTCCTCTCGCCAAAACTGTCAGCTAAACTCATCAGCAGGGGGCCAGAACACTGTCTAGAGTTGGCAGCAGCGCGAGCTGGCAGTCAGACCCTGTAAGGCTACACAGATAGGTATTGGGGGGTTCTCTAAGGAGTCCCCAATACATGGTATCATGCAACTAACACTAGAATCGGTGTAGTTGTATGATTCCAGCATGTGTGATAGCAAACATGACCAGGTTCAGGTCAGCCATTATGTAGGTATACATCTCGACTTGCCAGTGTCCACTACACACATTATAATGGCTGTCCCATACTTACAAAGACCAGATAATGCAGTCTGGGGTTTGTAGGGGTACCTCTGCTTGTGCAGGGGTACCCATACTCTTAGAACCAAGCACCCTGCCCTTGGACTGAAGGGCCTACCTTAGGGGTGACCTACAGGTTAATAGTGTAGTGCCCGGAATATACGTGAAACCTTATATCCATAGTGAAAGGTGCAGGCTCCATATCACAGAGACTGCAATGGCAGCTCTGCAGACATAGTTTGCATGGGCTCCCTTAGATGGCATAATACATGCTGCAGCCCATGGGGGACTCCTGGTGTATTAATGCCCTGGGTCCCTCAGAATCATATACTTGGGACTTATATTGGTACCCCAGTATCCCAATTTTGGGGTGTACAAAGTACTTACCTTGGATTTTAGAGGAGAGAGCCATGCCATTGGGGTCCCGGTTAGCAGGATCCCAGTGAACTACAGTCAAAACACAATGACACCAGGCAAGAAGTGAGGGTATCTATGCCGGACAGATCCTACTTTCCTACAAACACTCCCTCAAACAAAGGAATATAAGACTAACCTTGCCTAGTTGAGTTTTCATTTTCTGAGTGGAAATATCTGGAAGTCCATCTGAGTTGGCATGTTTACTCCTGGGTCTATCACCCAGATTCATGAAACCCATTTCCTGCGAATTCTAAATTGCGAGAAATACCGAATCGCAATTTAGAAATCGCAGAATGGGATTCATGAAAATCTGCGATTAAAAAATGCGAATCGCAATCGGCCGCAAATGCCGATTGCGATTTTCCCTAAATCACAGAAAAATCGCAAAATCGGTCATTTTCCATGTAGAAATTGCGATCTCGCTATTACCGAAATCGCAAATTGCGATCTCGCTAATAGCGAGATCGCAAAAACGGGAAGTCGCATTTCGAGCACAGTGATGACATCACAACCAGGAAGCAGGCAGTTCCCTCCCTCATACTGCATACAGAGCCTGATTTGGAAGCAGCACTGGCCAGAGCTCCACTCCAGTCCACCTCCAGCTTGAAATCAGGAGACACCCCACTTCAGAAATGTCACAGGAAGCAGCAGGGAGCAGTTCCACAGGGAGAAAGCGCAAAATTAAATTTTCGGAACAAGAGCTCGAATACCTCATTGAGGGAGTCAGTAAAGACCACAACCGACTCTTTGGGAAGGATTCAAGGAGGGTGCCAGAGGCGGACAAACGTCGCATTTGGTTGCGCATCTGCGCCAAAGTCAATTCTTTGGAAGTGACCCAGCACTCCATTGACGACTTAAAGAAGAGGTGGTACGACCTCAGATGGCGTGCCAAGGAGAGGATTGCTGAGTGGCTGGCTGAGCGTGTCGCAACAGGAGGAGGAGAGCCCACAGTCCCACCCAACACCCCATTGGAGGATCGTGTTGAGGACACCTTGCAACCTGAGGCATGCGTGGGAGTAACTCGGCTGGACTCCTCCCGACCCACCCAAGAATCCCAAGGTAAGTGCCATGCGACTGCGACCCTGTCCCCTAACAATGGCCATGACCCCAGAGCTACCCATTAGAAACCCCAGTCATGCAGGCCATGCACTCCAGAAAAGCCATATTGCATTGTGGGACATGTAGTCTGACCACAATTTACATTCAGCCCCATACAGCCAGACATGTCCTGCTTGAGTCAATCCAACAGCCAGTCAGGGGATGCCAGCCTGCATGCATGTAGCAACCTTCCATGTGCAAGATACATGTCATTAATCTACGTCCACTTTACATCACAGGTGGCGCAGAAGATCCCAGCACTGACAGTGAGGGGCTGCAAATTGATGAGAATCCTGAGGATTCTGAGGGGTCCGTCCATCCATATCCTCAAGCACGACTATCAGGGCAAGCACCAGCACCAGCAGCATTAGCACCACCTGCAACCTCAGAGACAACAGGCGCACCACAACCGGCCACTGTGACACCCATCCCAGTGGCATTGGCAACACCAGCTGCAGCCAGGACAACAACACGACGCACAGACACTGTGACAACACAGTCCAGCGGACTGGTCAGGGAGCGGCGCCAAACTACACCACGCGCCGGCAGGAGGGGGGTGAATGTGCGTGTACCTGGTCTCTCAATAGAGCGCCGCATGCTGCGCATTCACCAAAAGCAAGCACGACATCTTGCAGCTATTCACCTGCAGCTGCACAAGACAGCGAGGAATGTGGGCCAACTCTCTGACAGGATGGAGAGAATGACCACTGCAGTGGAGGCAAACACAGAGGCCATGTTGACACAGCGGGACGTCAACCGGCACCGCCACCGCCAGCTGCTGACACGCCTCTCGGCGTACACGCGCTCTAACCATATCATCGGCAACGCTACATCACAACTGTCCCGAAGATCTTTGGCCATGCAGATCCAAATGGTCCAATGCTGCCAGGATGTCACAAGGGCACTGGAGCAGGTCACCACTGCAGTGCAGGGTCTGCAGGCAACTGGCCACGGCCAGGCAGGTGGAGGGGATGACGCTAGTGAGGAAAACTCTAGCCACAGCAGCCTTTCGTTGCCACTGGTGACAGTTCCCCGCCGCAGCACCAGGCCCACTGCTGCCTCACGGGCAAATGCGGAGGAAGAGGTGGAGAGGCGACTCGGAGCGTCGGGCCAGAGGCGCCATTGACAATTTGTGCTCACCATGCAGGGCCATGCTGATGAGACAAGCATGCCCTAAAAAAATAAAAAGGAGATGTATGACTCAGTACACCTCTAATCTATCTGTTGTAAATAATGCAATATTATTGTGAATACAACAATAATATTTATTCAGTACCAGTACATCAGACTCATGTCATTATTTCAATTGTCATGCATTAGTGAAGTGTTGGGTGAGGGGAGTGGGTGCACTAGAAACAGTTATTTGTGATTTGGTTGCGGCGTCTGTGTCCTTCAGCTGGATTTTCCCCGCGTGCATGACGCACATGTGCAGGTGGGCTGTTGTCCCCTTCCGACTCACTGCCAGATATCTCAACAGGTATCCTGTGCTTGGTAGCAACGATGCGGCAGCAGACCTCAGGCTCGTATTTGCTGCAGGGTTGAGGTAAGGGGTGAGGAGGTACTCACGGAGACTGTAGGCGCTGTCACCTGAATGAAAGGAGCACAGGGTGTCCTTCGCCAAAGTCTCCCCTGGCCAGTCGTGTGTGAATGCCGCTGTGCCGGAATATGAAGGAGTCATGTGTGCTCCCCGGGTATTGTGCCACTATGTCCGTGATGTAAGTCTTAGCGTTGCACACCATCTGGATATTGAGGGAGTGGTAGGACTTGCGGTTGCGGTACATGTATTCCGTTGGTGCTGGTGGGCAGATGTGGATGTGGGTACAGTCAATGCATCCGATTACATGAGGGAATTGCGCAACATTGTAGAAATGTAGCTTGGTCTCATTCAAGTCCTGTTGGGTGGTCGGGAATGAGATGTAGTGGTGTAGCCGGGTCAGCATTGCCTCCAGGAAACTCCTTAGGCAGCGGGACATGGTGCTCTGGGATATCCCCCCTGCAACAGCGACTATCCCCTGGAAGCTTCCGGAGGCCAGTAGGTGCAGGCTGCACAAGACCTGGACATGGGTGGGCACGGCATTGGTCCTCCTTGTTGGGTGCTGCATCAGGGGGTCTAGGTCCCGGATCAGCTTGATGATCATTGCCCCATTCAGGCGGTACTTAGAGTAAATTTGCTCCGCAGTTTGGCCCAGAAGGGTGACCCACAGGCGGAATATTCGTTCCTGGATCCTGCGTCTGTTCCGTGCTGCTGCCTGGAGCCTTTGCCGCCTGACCACCATGTAGAGTCCTGGCATTGTGAGAGTCCTCATGCTCCTACAGTGTTTCCTTAAGTGTGTTTGTTCAGGACTGCACCTGTGGCTTGTTAGGATTTTTTTCCTTAATGGTTACCACCTGCTTTTGGTTCTCCTTAAATTGCGCGTCGCAAATAGCGATTTTCTGCTTTTTCGCTAATTGCGAGTTGTCATGAATTGCATTAGCGATTATTTAGCGAGATCGCAAAACAAATCACAGAATCCATGGATTCTCGCTATTTCCGAATCGCTATAGGGGTTCCTCCTAGATTCTGCGATTTATTTTGCGATTTCGCTATTTTATTTTTGCGAATTCGCAATTTCTGTGTTTTTCACATCATGAATTGCTTTTCTGTTAATTGCGATCGCAATAGCTAATTCGCAGCTATTGAGATCGCAATTTTGCTTCATGAATCTGGCTGTATATTCCACTGAAAAGGGCATTCCCTGTAGGGGTTTTCACCTTTCATCTGTTTTAGCCTTTAGAGTGGCTTATGGACTGTCTGAATAGTGAAATGAGTGCCAAACAGGAATGGCTTCACTTTCCTCTAGGCCCGACCACAGCAAAGACCTCTCTCTTAATAGCTGACCAATTGGCGCCTTATTGGATGAATTACATCTCTGCATCTTTGCAGGTGTTGGGGTTGGCCCCTCTGTTTTCGTAGCCAACTGTAATAATCAAGGGTGAAAATCATGGATAAAGCACCTCTTTTTGGAAAAGTGTGATGAAAATAGAATGCATAAAGAGCTGCGGAAAATCTCTGTGGTGACTTATTATCGGACCCTTGCTAGTGCGGAGCTGTTTTTTTATTTTATGCTAGAACTAACGCAATGGGAAAGTTCTCTCCTCTTCCGCTTCAGGTCTCGTTCAGTTTGGCGACTTATGCCACTGATGTGGTGGGAGACACCAATCATGCTTGTTTCTGTAGTGGGGTTTCTTCACAATCGCTCTTGCATTATGTTTTTCTGTAATCACTACGATTACCCATGAAGAGCTTTCCTTAAACCCTTATTAAAATCGTTGGGATACCAAAGATGTTCAGAGGGCTTACACCACTTACAATTATTAAACACCCCCATTATCTGTTGCAGGGTGAGTTCTTTTCTTAAGGTAGCAGTTAGAGTGAGGAACACTATAATTGGATAAGCATGTATGTTTTATTTCATGATGTCATTGTATTTTAAGCTTTTTAGATATTCTCTTATAGTTGATTCCGTGATATAGTTTTATTATGCACTTTGCATTGATATTGCTTACTGATCGACCTACATCCCAGCGTCCGTTTACAGATTTAGACTATTGTATTACTTTTATCTTGCTTGTTTATATTGTGTTGTTATATCTCTTTTATGGCCAGGATTGGGCGAATAAAGATTTCTTAAAAAAAGAAAAAGAAAATCTAACCAACGTTTCCCTCTTGGGGTCAACCTTCTGCTGATAAAAGCTACTGGTTTATCCTGGCCCTCTTCATTACATTCTGACACCACTTCTCCTATTCTTATCTCAGAGGCATATGTCTGGACAATAAATTGTTTGGAACAGTCACAACACTGCAGAATGGGAGCCGACCACGTGGCCTCTTGACAGCTAACTGCCCAATTCACCTTTTTAGGCATCTTCTTAGAGGCGAAGTCATTATGGGAGTCAAAATGGACCCATCTCCCTTAACAAATCTTCTGTAGTACAAAATCAGGCCCAGAATATCTCAGACCTGAGTGTGGGTAGTGGGTCAACCCAATCCACAATGGTTTGGATATTGCTCTTCAATGGCTGAACTTAGCCTTCACCTACCAGGTAGCACACATACACAACCTTACTCTACCATATCTGGCACTTACTGGCCTTGATAGTGAGGCCTGCCTTATGCAGGGCCTCAAGTATATTGCGGAGGTTGACCAGGTGATCCTGCCACTTGGAGTTAAAGATTGCTATATTATCAACATAGGCTGCACTAAAGTCTTCCAGTCATGACAGCACTTGATTCACCACCCTCTGAAATGTGGCAGGTGCATTCTTCAAACCAAAGGGCATTACAGTAAACTGGAAGTGCCCTCCAAGGGTTGGAAATGCTGTCTGAGGTTTTGCAGCATCTGTGACCCTGATCTGCCAATAGCCTGCAGTCAGGTCAAAGCTGCTGAGATACTTGGTGGAAGCCAGAGTATCTGTCAACTCATCTGCCCTTGGGACAGGATGGGCAACTGTCTTAGTGACTGCGTTGAGGCCTCTGTAGTCTAAACAAAAACTAATTTCTCTCTTTCTGCACTGGGAGTGAGGTTCTGTGACCTCTGTGCCTCTGGGCCGGTCACTCCTCCATGCACTGCGCACACTCCCCGTGGGTGTGCCCTGCTGCCCGTTCCCGCCGCTGCTCGCAGCTGTGCCCCTGACCACGAGGCGTGGTCTCTGCTTCTGAAGCGCAGCGCCGCTTCTGCTGCCTGCGTGACCTTTTCTTTTCTTTTCCTGCCTCTGCCTCCGCACTCTGGTCTGTCCCCCCTGTGTTGGGACTGCTTTCCCCCGCTTTGCCCAGCTTTTTTTCTTCCTGCCAGTCTCTTGCCCAGTCCGCCGCTTTCCCGCCGTTTTTCCCGCCGTTTTTCCTCCCGCTGTGCCCCCGCCACATCCCCGCTCCCCGCCGCTGATCCCCTGCGGCCCCGCCCCCCTCCACCAGGAGCCTTCCCATTCGCCGCCCCGCTCCCGCCTCCCAGCTGCCCCTCCCTCCCACTGGAGCATATAGGGAGGAGTGCACGCAGTGGGGACCTGTGACCTCTGTGCCTCTGGGCCGGTCACTCCTCCACGCACTGCGCACACTCCCCGTGGGTGTGCCCTGCTGCCCGGTCCCGCCGCTGCTCGCAGCTGTGCCCCTGACCACGAGGCGTGGTCTCTGCTTCTGAAGCGCAGCGCCACTTCTGCTGCCTGCGTGACCTTTTCTTTTCTTTTCCTGCCTCTGCCTCCGCACTCTGGTCTGTCCCCCCTGTGTTGGGACTGCTTTCCCCCGCTTTGCCCAGCTTTTTTTTCTTCCTGCCAGTCTCTTGCCCAGTCCGCCGCTTTCCCGCCGTTTTTCCCGCCGTTTTTACTCCCGCTGTGCCCCCGCCACATCCCCGCTCCCCGCCGCTGATCCCCTGCGGCCCCGCCCCCCTCCACCAGGAGCCTTCCCATTCGCCGCCCCGCTCCCGCCTCCCAGCTGCCCCTCCCTCGCTCCGCCCCCTCCACCCTCCTCTTATGGCAGAGTGGCCAACGCGCAGCGTGCACGCGCAGCGGGCGCGCCGATTGTGCGCCGAAGGCGCGCCAAAGGTAAGCCCGTCTGCACCCGTCCGCGCCTGGACCGCGCCCAGTGCCAGGAACCCTGGCCCTCGCAGACCCCAGCCCTCCCGCCGGACCTACGACGCCGCCACCATCAACGCACTCAACACCGGCCGAATCCCAGGCTGCTACCGAGCCACCCCGAAACGGACCCACGGACCCTTCAGCTGCCACGCCTGCAAGTTCACCTGCATCCGGACCTGCCCCGCACCAACACCCGCCAAGCCGAACAGCAGCAGCAACCACCTGAAGTGCATCCTCCTCAACACCCGCTCCGTCCACAGACACGCCATCGAACTCTGGAACCTCCTCGACACCACAGTTCCTGACGTCGCCTTCCTCACGGAAACCTGGATGAACGACTCCTCAGCGCCCGCCATCGCCATCCCAGAGGGCTACAAGATCATCCGAAGGGATCGCATCAACAACACAGGAGGAGGCATCGCCATCATCCACAGGGAAACCATCCGCATCACAACCAACACCGACGACACCCTGACAACCGCCGAACACCTGCACTTCCAGATCCACACCGACCCGAAGACCACCCTCAGAGGCACCCTGATCTACCGACCCCCGGGACCACGCACACAATTCAGCGAGGACATCGCCGACTTCATCAGCCCGCAGGCCCTCCCCTCCGCTGACTACATCCTCCTGGGGGACATCAACTTCCACCTGGAGAACAACAACGACCGCAACACCATCACCCTGCTCGACAACCTATCCAACCTCGGCCTCAAGCAGCTGGTGTCCACCCCCACCCACCTCGCCGGACACACACTCGACGCTGTCTTCTCATCCAGCAAAGACATCGCCTTCAGCCACGCCACCGGACTCCACTGGACGGACCACAGCTGCGTCCACTTCACCTTCAAAAGAACGACGATCCACCACCACCTGCAACAGGTTGCTCGAAGAAGCTGGAACAAGATCACAGCCGACCAGCTCGCCGCGTCCCTGAGCCAGCACCCTCCCTCCAGCTCAGCGAACCCCAGCCAGGCCGCCGACAACCTCACGAAGTGGATCAGCAACTGCGCGGACGAACTCGCCCCACTGAGGACCCCGCCCAGCAGACCCGGCAGCAAGAAGGCCCCATGGTTCACCGACGAACTCAAGAGCTCCAAGAAGAACTGCCGAGCCCTCGAGAAAGCCTGGAGAAGAGAACCAACACCGGACAACATGACCACCCTCAAGCTTGCCACCCGGAAGCACCACCATCTGATCCGCGCCACCAAGAAAACTGCATTCAAGGACCGGCTGGACAACAACGCACACAACTGCAAGGAACTCTTCAACATCGTGAAAGAGCTCTCCAACCCCAACGCCGGAAACAACGACATCACCCCATCGCAAGACCTCTGCAACTCCCTCGCCTCCTACTTCCACAACAAGATCGCGGACATACACAACAGCTTCAGCACCCAACCGACGCACGCCACAACCGAACCACCGCCCCCCACCACCACCCTCCGCGCCTGGACTCCGATCAGCACCGATGACACCGTCCGCATGATGAACTCTATCCACTCCGGATCTCCAACTGACCCATGCCCTCACCACGTCTTCAACAAGGCCGACGCCGTCATCGCACCCCACCTGCGGGACATCATCAACACCTCCTTCGACACCGCCACCTTCCCGGAGAGCTGGAAGCACGCCGAACTCAGCGCCCTACTCAAGAAACCTACAGCGGACCCCACCGAACTCAAGAATTACCGCCCCATCTCGCTCCTCCCGTTTCCAGCCAAAGTCATCGAGAAGACCGTCAACAAACAGCTGGCCGCCTTCCTCGAGACGAATGGATCCTTCGACCCCTCCCAGTCTGGCTTCCGAGCCAACCACAGCACCGAGACCCCCCTCATCGCTGCCACCGATGACATCCGAGCCCTGATGGACATCGGAGAAACAGCGGCCCTCATCCTCCTAGACCTCTCCGCGGCTTTTGACACTGTCTGCCACCGCACCCTAGTGCAGCGCCTCAGCAACGTCGGAATCCAGGAGAAAGCACTGGAATGGATCATCTCCTTCCTCGACGGAAGAACACAGAGAGTCTGCCTACCACCGTACAAGTCAGAGGCCACCGAAGTCATCCGCGGCGTCCCTCAAGGATCCTCGCTGAGCCCCACCCTCTTCAACGTCTACATGAGCCCCCTCGCGGCCATCGCACGCCAGCACAACCTCAACATCATCTCCTACGCGGACGACACCCAGCTGATCCTCTCCCTGACCAACGACCCCGCCGCCGCCAGAGCCAACCTTCACGAAGGGATGAAAGAAGTAGCCGAGTGGATGACGACCAGCCGCCTGAAACTGAACTCAGACAAGACGGAAGTCCTCATCCTGGGCTCCTCGCCCTCCGCCTGGGACGACTCCTGGTGGCCCCCCGCCCTGGGCACCGCTCCCAAACCGACAGACCACGCACGCAACCTGGGCTTCATCCTGGACTCCTCCCTCTCCATGACCAGACAAGTCAACGCCGTCTCCTCGTCGTGCTTCAACATCCTGCGCATGCTACGGAAGATCTTCCGGTGGATCCCCACCGAGACCAGGAAGACGGTCACCCAGGCCCTCGTCACCAGCCGTCTGGACTACGGCAACGCCCTCTACGCCGGAACCACCGCCAAGCTCCAGAAGAGACTCCAGCGGATCCAGAACACCTCAGCCAGACTCATCCTCGACATCCCACGACACAGCCACATCTCCGGACATCTGAGAGACCTCCATTGGCTCCCCGTCAACAAAAGAATCACCTTCCGTCTCCTCACCCACGCACACAAAGCCCTTCACGATCAGGGCCCGAGCTACCTCAACAACCGCATCAACTTCTACGCTCCCAAACGCCACCTCCGATCAGCCAGTCACGCCCTCGCCGCCGTTCCCCGCGTCCGAAGAGCGACAACAGGAGGAAGGTCCTTCTCCTACCTGGCCGCCAAGACCTGGAACTCCCTCCCGACCGACCTGCGCCTGACCCAAGACCACCTCTCCTTCAGGAAGATGCTCAAGACCTGGCTGTTCGAGCAGTAGCAGCACCCCCCCCCTCCCCCAAGCGCCTTGAGACCCTCCGGGTAAGTAGTGCGCTCTACAAATGTCTTGATTGATTGATTGATTGATTTTGTCACAAGGACTACTGGACTAGCCCAGGGACTGTCTGAAGGCTCAATGACCCCTAACTCCTGCATCGTTTGGACCTCTGCCCTTATGCAATCTCTGACATGGTCAGGCTGCCTGTAGATTTTACTCTTGACAGGTGGACTGTCACCTGTGCCCACCTCATGTTCACACCAGGTACCAGGTGTCAGGGAAAAGAGTTCTGGGAACTGACTGACAACTTGTCTACAGTTAGCTTGCTGTTGGTCAGTGAGGTTATCTTCCTAGACTACTCCATCAACTAAACCATCAACAAGGTTGTGTGAGATGAGATCAGGGAGAGGGGTCCTTCTTTTACTCCTGCCCCTCATCAGTAGTCTTAAGCAAGCTCATATCTCTCCTGTCGAAGTAAGGCTTTAGGTGATTCACATGAAGCACCGTGTAGGGGTTCTAGGAGAACCTAGGTCCACCAAATAGGTGACCTCACCTTTCTTCTCCAGGTTAGTATGGGGCCACTTCACTTGTAATAGAATGCTCTTGGGGCCATAGGATCCAGTACACATACCTTCTGCCCTCGCTGGTACACTGTCAGAACAGCCTTTTGGTGATGCTCAACTTCTGAGGTTGTTGGTTGGCTTCCAGGTTTTTTCTGGCCTTCTTTCATATACTCAGAATGCATGAACGCACGTCTAGCACATAGTCTACAATGTCTTGCTTATGAGATTTGAGAGGCTGCTTCCATCCCTCCTTGACTAGAGCAAGTGGACCCCTAACTGGATGTCCAAACAGAGGTTCGAATGGGCTGTAGCCCACTCCCTTTTGTGAAACCTCTCTGTAGACAAAAAGAAGGCAAAGTAATTGGACATCCCATCTCCTCCTGAGCTTGTCAGATAGTCCCATAATCATACCTCTAAGGGTTTTGTTGAAACTTTCAACCAACCTGTTACCCTGTGGGTGGTGGGGTGTGGTGTGGTGAACTTATAGTTGATACCACACTCTTTCTACATGGTTGTCAGGTAGCCAGACATAAAGTTTGCACCTCGGTCTGACGCCACCTCCTTAGGAAAGCCCACTCTGGAAAAAAATCCTAAGAGGGACTTAGCCACTACAGGAGCTGTAGTGGTCCTAAGGGGAATAGCATCTGGGTATCTAGTGGAATGGTCTACCACCACCATGATATAAATGTTCCCAGATGCTGTAGGAGCATCTAGAGGACCAACAATGTCGAGTACTACCCTTTCAAAGGGAACCCCAACAACTGGTAGTGGGATTAAGGGGGTCTTTGTAGTGACACCTGACTTACCACTGGCGTGGCAGGTGACACAGGAGCCACAAAACTCCTTGGTATCCAGAGACGTTTTAAGACATGGGCAAAGAGGGCTCTGGCCCAGGGCCCCTGCCTTTTAGGGAGCTCCTGATAGAGCCAGCTCTGTTGTGCAGAGTCTTGCACTGACAACCTAGAATATTCCTGAAACAGATTCTTTTAAATACCGTTTCCCTTTAATTTATTCTAATTTCGGTGATGTGTGAGAGCCTCTGACAGACCTTTTGCAGATAAACATTATGTTTTTTGCAACATCCATAAAAAAGTTTAGAGGGGGCGTGGGCAGCCAAGATGGCCGAGTGGATGTATTCCACGGAGGCTTCATCACCATCAGCAACAGAGGAGGGGCTAGACACCACCAATGGGTTTGACTGAAGCACTCTGACGCCTGTCCAACCGACAGCTAAACATTGTCGCTGTGAACAGCACGAATAAGGCACAAGCTGACGTGAATTCTGTTGGATGAGCTAGACGGCATGTGGAGACAAGATGGTGCTGAAAGAAGTGACCCGACCGTAAAGCTCCCTTAACGCAAGAGACGACCTCCCGGAGCGCCAACGATACTCACCGCAGCATAGAGAAAGTGGAGAAGCAGCTCTCCAGATAAGGAGCGCGGTCAGTCCAAGATCCGATGAATGCGGTTGAGTAGACAGACAAGCCGACATAGCGAGGTGAGCCGCAGAGCGCCGGGAGAGGGCAGAGGAAAGCAGCAGGGCTTGATCGGGCACAAAGGAGAGAGGCTAAGCTCTGTGACGTAAGTAATGGAGGCTTGGGGAGACAGGATCGTCTCCACGGAGGCAGCAGGCCTCGCGGGGGAGGACTGCCTGACCTTAAGATGGCAGCCGAAACCCAGCAGATTGGCCACTCTGACTGGATGAACAAGGGCAAGAGATGGATTGTTCCCCCCCTCGCGAGACAGAGGAAACTCCCGGCCTATAGCGAGATGAAGGTACCACTGGAGTTTTGAAGTTTTGAAGAGAGGTCCCACAGGGTACCCTGTTAAGGCTTCTGTGTTCGACCAAGGTTACTCTGCATACAGCTGAGGAAGTGACACAAGCTAAGCATGACTGGTGCCACTGGGGGCTTAAGGGACATTGGGGCCCCTCCTACGTCCATTGCGCTCACGGGCTCAGAAGCCACCTACAGACGTCACAGTGAGCAAGGGAGAAGAGAGAAGGCCCTCCTCTTGCCAGTAATAATGAATCCGGATGCCTGAAGAAGAAAAGAGAGTGTGAACCGGCCTACTGAGCTGTACTGAAAAGACCTTGCCCCGGCTACGCATACCGGGAAGTGTCCAGCATCACTTGTTGAGTGCGCCAGAGACCGTGAACGTCAGCTGGGAATTTCTAGAAAAGTAAAGGAGAGTGAGAGTCAATTAACCACGCGCCAAGGGGGGCCCCAGTACCAGTGAGTACCTCTTGATGCCGCCCAAAATGTTGCAACCTCAATTTAACAGGGTCTCGAGCTATTTTGCCAAAACGGAAACCCAGGGGAGGCAGGGGCTACTGGGGACAGAGGAGAGAATGGCATTGATGAAAGAAGATCTGCTGAATTTGTTGCGAGAGTTTAAGCGCAAATTAAGGGAAGAACTGAAGACAGACCTGACCGCCTCACTAGATGCTTTAAAACAGAATTAAATGGAAGTTTGAGCTCGCTCCAACAGGATGTTGACTCCATCGGCATGAGACTAATGATCTGGAAACCAAGATGATGGATTGGGAGCAACATACTTAGTGTGCAGAGGATCAAATACAATTTCTCAACACACAACTACAGACCACTATTTTGAAGAATGAGTATTTAGAAAACAGGTCACGTCGTGACAACATTAGAATTAAGGATCTAGAGGAAGAAGTAGAAGGAACTGATGTGGAGGCCTTTGTAGTAGGTCTCTTCGAGGAAACTCTGGGAGAAACGCACATGATTGTCATAGTGGAAAGGGCACATAGAGTGGGAAGGCCTTTGCAAGGGAACAAGAAACGCCCAAGGGACATACTGCTGAAATTACACTTCTTCAAAGTTAAAGAAGCGATCCTGCAAGCAGCGAGAAAAGAGTAAGGGTGCTCTTTACAGGTGCATCATGCTCCTCTATCAAGATTAAGTCCCTGCAACGCTAGCGTGAAGACAGACGTTCCCCCCAGTAACAGAAAAACTCAACAAAGAACACATCAAATATCGTTGGACATTCCCCTTTGGTTGTAGTTTGAGTACTTTATTAAAGCCCACTGTGCAAAAGATCTTGAGGAGGCCTTAACCTTGTTGGACGTGCCGCTTCCGGATGGGCAGCAACAGGGAGAGCCGCCGACCTCTTCAACACAGGCCCCTTAGGGTCCCAGAGAGAAGGGCTGTGGCTGTCCCAGAGGCATACAAAGAAGCCTTGATGATATAGTGGGGACAAAGGGCCAGCATGGCTGTTCGTTTACCACCCCATTCTGGAAGGGACTCTGATGTTAAAGGAGGCTGTATTGTGAGTAAAGGTGTTGCAGTTCAAATCTGGAGGTGCTTTAGCCAGACATTTAGCATACAAATTTAATGATGGTGGCAGTCTCTGACCGATTCACCTCATATGATGTATTTGTTTACACACAGTTTCACTGGGTGGGACTTGACTGTCCCGGATGTTTTGGGGTTGGGGATTTTGTTTGCTTACCTGTTACATTACTCAGATGCTAACTGCTCTCCTGATGGGTGACAGATTGTATTATAGAGTATATGCAAGAGCAGCTAGTCTGTCTGAGGATAATCTTGGGAGGCTGGGTGGATGGGAGGAGTCAGGGTCTGGAAAACACAAGTGCAAGGCCGTAACCTCTAGAACCTAGGGGAATGATCACTACTTTATCATGGAATGTGAGAGGTCATAACTCTCCATTTAAGCGCCACAATATCTGGAAATATCTAGCAGATTCCCACTTCAATATAGTGGCCATACAGAAGACCCACCTCAACCGGTTGGAGGATCACAGTTTTAAACATAAGCTGTACCCCTGATCTATCGATCTTCGGCCCGACTAAACACATTGGGGTGGCGTTGTTTTTTCACTCTGCATTGCAGTTCCAGCCAACAGGACACAAGACGGATAAGGAGGGACGTTGGGTGATGGTCAAGGAGAGGCTTTGCTGAAGGTGAAATTCTATTAATGGGGTACGTCAACTTGACATGGCATTTGGGAGTGGATAGCTCGCTGCCACACAGATCACCTGCCAGTAGCTTCCCGACGGCTCTGAAACTTACGATGCTGGAACTTGGGCTAATAGACGCATGGAGCTCCCTCCATCCCGCGGTTAAAGATTATACTTTCTAATCACACACGGACCGCACATACTCAAGGCTACATTACACCTTTATTAGCAAATCTTTTCTCTCTGAATTGCAGCCAGAGCTTATACACCCTATTGAGAGCTGTGACCACTTGCCAATCTCGATGACTTTAGATTGGATTACCCCAGCAACTAGAAAGTCGAGGTGGTATTTCCCTAACTCATTAGTGAGAGACAAGGTACAGTGGGATGAGCTTAGGAAAGCGATCCAGGAGTATTTTCAACTAAACTGCCCCAAGGACATTAACCCCTCAAATAATTGGGATGCCTTTAAGGCAGTGCTACGAGGCAAGTACATACAACTCATGTTGCAACTTAATAAGCAAAGATCACACAACAGGGTACAGCTAGAGGATGAATTGAAAAAGTGCAAAGTGACTCACAAAACAACCCCACTATTAGCCCTCCATAGGCAGGTCGCCACATTAAAGAGAAAATTACTCGCAGTCTATTCCAACAGAACAGAATACACCCTGCTGAAACTCAAGCAGACTTAATATGAGCATGGGAACAAGGTAGGGGCACATTTAGCAAAACAACTAAGTCAAACGAGAAAAAGAATATATAGGGGGACTCAGGGGGAAAGATGGAGTGCTGATTAGCTCAGATGGAGGGAAGGCTGAGGAGTTTAAAGCTTTCTGCAAATGCCTCAATACCGAGGCTCCAACGGATCCGATTACAGAACTTGAATTCCTCAGCTCCATTGATCTCCCGCAAGTGTCTGCAGGTCAGAATGAATACCTGGGTGAAACCATCACAGAAGAGCAGGTGCTCCAGACAATAAGGGGACTGAAGCTTCATAAATCACCGGGCCCATAGGGCCTCTCTGCTCAGTTTTATGAGAACTTTTGTGCAGATGTGGCCCCCCCAGTTGACCCTGCTTTTGAATTATATAGCAACAAAGCAAACAGTCACGCTCAATGATCTAAGCACTAGTATTGGTAATACCTAAACCCAGAAAGGGCCTGCAGCGTTGTGGGTCATACAGACCAATAGCCCTCCTCAATTTAGACACCAAATTATATTCAAAAAGTTTGGCTACACGATTGGGAAACCTAATGCCGGACCTGAACCGTCGGACCAGTTGGGGTTTATTAAAGGCAGGAAAGCCCATGATAATATTAGAAGAGTGCTCCACTTGATTGAGAAGTCCACCAAAAGAAACATTCTGGCGGTCCTACTAGGGCTCGACGTAGAGAAAGCGTTTAACTGGGTGGACTGAGCCTTCTTATTTCAGACCTTGAAAACGTTTGACTTCTGTGATTCTTTCATTGATATGGTCCAATCTAATTATGTAGAGCCTAGAGCGAAGGGGATGGTCAATGGGGTGCAATCCAGTTTTTTAACACTGAGCAGAGGGACCAGACAGGGATGCCCCCTCTCTCCGTTGCTATTTGCTCTGAGCATAGAACCCTTAGCAGCACAAATACGCACTTAGTCTGAGTTTAAAGGCCTTATGTTCAGCAATGCAGAACATAAATTATCACTCTTTGCCAATGATGTTTTGCTCACCCTCACGACACCGGAAACATTTTTGAAACATTAGCAGGTTTTCGGATCAATCTAACAAAATCCTATCTGCTGAACCTGACTCTCCCTGGGCAGAAATGACACAGATAATAGAGATTTACCCCTTCCATGAAGCAAAGAAAGAGGTCACTTATTTAGGAATACAAACTACGCCCAACTTATCGGCATTATATAAGGCAAACTTTCCTCCCCTTCTGCAACGATTGAAGAGTGATCTTAAAAGATGGGCGCTGATGTTACTTTCTTGATTGGGAAGAATTAGTGCATTAAAGATGTCACTGTTGTCAAGGTTTCTCTATTTATTCCAGGCATTATCCATAGAAGTCAACAGTGGCCTGTTTACTATGCTACAGTCTCTTAGCATTTGATTTATCTGGCAAAAGGGACGAGCCCGCTTGCCATACAATCTATTCAAAATGCCTGAAGGATGAGGGGGTCTTGGGCTACCTGATTTCTACTTCTACTGTCAGGCAGCGTAACTGCGAGTGATTACTGAATGATCCATGCGAGAATAAGATAAGCACTGGCTGCACATGGACAGAGCAACTGTGGGTAGGGTTATGTGGGATGAAACCTAAGGACCAGCGTCCCCTCAATGCATATTTAAGTACCCCCACTGGGACTATACTTACCACCCGGGACAGAGTAAACAAAAGGGCCAACTGGACAACATTCCCATCCCCGTACACCCCAATTTACAGTAATCCAGCCTTCCCACCAGGACTACTCCAGGATCCTTTGATGCTTGGAGGCAAGGAGGATGCCTTACACTGCAGGACGTATTCCATTACTGGGATATACTGACATTTACTATTTGTAGACACAATTTTAATTTGCCTGAATCTGAACATTTCCATTACTTGCAGTTGAAAAGCTGGGCTTTAACAAGGGAGGTCTGTGAAGCTGCGACCGGGAGCTTGACTCCTCTTGAGCAGTTTGTATCGCGGGCAGAGTCATCCAGGGGTACAATCACTTTCTAATACAATATTCTTCTCACTACGCAGCATTTCCCCCAACCACGATATACCTCTTTCTTGGAACACACTCTGCGGATGGAGTTGCCAGAGGGGAAATAGAAGAAACTGTGGGAAGACAGCCCCAAACATAATCACTCCTCAGATATGAGAGAAGTGCACTACAAACTACTTTATGACTGGTGTCTATATCCAACATAACTTACGAAAATCTTCCCAGGAGCCTCTGACCTTTGTTGGCGGGAATGTGGGATGCTGGGAGACTTACGCCACATTCGGTGTGACTGTCTGAGCATGAGGATATTCTGGACTGAGATCCTGGCACAGAATAAAGAGATCTTAGGCTACCCTTTCCTGAATACCCCAGGATGTGTCTTGCTGGGCCCAGTAGATGACTACTTGAGAAGTCAAGAATACAAACCAGGATAGAAGGGTCTGAGGGAAGTTTAAAGACCAGCACAGACTATATCCCCCAATCTATATAAATAAATCAATAAAGTCCGAGGGTCTAAGAACGCCACCTAAAACTATGGTAGCCTAGGTGCCTACAGCGCACCAGAAACTTAACCTATCCTATCCTAACTTAAACGACGGAATCCCATCACTGACCGAAGTGACATGCTTCATCATCTGGGATCTCCTCCCGGCTGTAACTCCTAGTACAGCCGAGGGCTACAACCTCCTCACTGTGAGGAAGGAGCTCTGGGATGTTTTTTGATGTTGTCCCTAACCACGGGCTACTATAACTCAAGATGAAGAGCTGTTAGTATTGTATGTAAGTGATGAGCGCAGTGCAGCCTAATGTGGGAAAGTGAAAAGTGAGCTAAAACTAACAAGAGAAAAAATACTTTTACTGGTTGTCTCTTGTCAGGATTAAAAACAGTGCTAATGCAGTTTTAACATAATAACTGCAACATTGGTCTACATGTTTCGGCTATCATGACCTAACAAGTGTCTAGCCATCTTCAGGATTTCGATGTTATGTGCTACTGCATAATATGTATTAAAAAAAAGTGTAACCAAAAAATAAATAAATGGAACAAATACAACCAACACCATACAATATCTCTGGTGGAGGGTCATGGTGTACTAGTCAACCTGTGTAGAAAAAGATGAAGGACATCAATTAATCAAATTTCAGTGAAAATGTGCATAAGTCAGTTAATATCACTAACTATTATGATTTTGATGACCAAAGGAAACTTACCATGAATTACGAGTAAGGAACATCACCTCACCTGGTAACAGCTCAGGACGTGAGGCACCGCTCTGACAAAAAGCAGAATACAAAACAGTGACAGTATCAGTTCCAATTAAGTGATCCAACCTGTTTATATCAACAACCTGTGACTTATAAAAAGGCTTTGTTAGAAAAAACAGTAAAACAACCGTAAAAGGAAACTACATGCATAATATCGATGATGTCAAGACAATGAATTTAAAATAGATGGAACTCTTAGTCCGACTACATAATGTGTTTTAGGTAAGTAGCTGTATATTGTTCAGGTGTATAAGATATCATAGCACACTTGTGCCTGTATCGTACATTAGGTCGACATTAGCCTTGGTCAAGAAGATCAGAGGAAAACATGGACTGTATCTCCATGCACATGCTAGGGTAATAATCAAAGGTGTCATCCAATATTACCCAAATATGCCCTCCACACGCCTTCTCTTTAGCATGATTGAAAAAACCCCAATCATAAATGATCAGAAGATGAAGGTGGCACCATTATTTGCTCCAGTGTTAATGAAATGGTGTAACGTTAGGAGCATGTGAATGCTCACTAAAGCTACCAACAAGAGCATCAGCTATCACACGGTATTGGTACATCTTGTCAGCTGCCTCGTGGACAGAAATGCAGTAAGTAGTGAAACCTGACACGCTGCCTTTGACAGTAATAATGTAAACAATACGGGCAGCTCAAATCAGATGTATGAAGCACTGAGGAAAACTTGCGCATAGCGTGTAGCGCAATTACTAGCCTGTAAGACCATAAGCCGAAATAAGGATAGTTGTTATGCTTCTCACGCTGCTGTTTACGGTAAAAATATAATCAATATGGGCAGCTCAAATCAATAGGAAAACATTGTGCATGGTGCGTAGCGGAAATAATAATCTGCAAGGCTGTAAGCAGAAATGCGGTCAGTTGCTGAACCTGATAAGTTGCCTTTTAACAGAGAGAATGAAATTAGTAAAGGCAGCTCAAATCAGACGTACGATCTTCTTGACCAAGGCTAATGTCGGCCTAATGTACGATACAGGCACAAGTGTGCTATGATATCTTATACAGCATAATAGCTAGTATACTGTAAGGGTTACGAGTTAGAGAGAAAAGGCAGCTGACAATGAAGAATTTAGATAAAGCAATTGTATTCTAAAGACACTTCAATTTTTATACAATTGTTTCAGTGCAAGGGCGTCCCAGTGTTTCAAAAAGAGAACCAACGAAAACAAGGCGATTAGGCACATTAGGGAACACTAAAGGGTTCAGACACTGGGACCTCATAGGTATTACAAGCATTGGGGACTTATGGATCAGGGGAGAAATCCTCTCCTTTGCTGCGCTCAAAGACAAATATGGTATGGCAGACTCGGAGTTGTACCGCTACTCGCAGATCCGGCATGCACTTCAAGGTGCTATCACCCCCGACACCACATTGGTAGATGCCTCACCACTAGAGGACAGGCTCCTCACAGAACATCTGAGCAAGAAAACCATCTCACTAACATACCGAAAACTGATCAACAACCTTCCTGACCCCACTGGAGTACTACGTAGCAAATGGGAGATAGAACTTGGGGACATAGATGACTCGGACTGGATGGAGGCACTTGCATCGGCTAGAGAAGCGGCGATCCCCTCCCGATTGAAACTGGTTCAACTTAAAATCCTGCATCGAGTATATTACTCCCGTACCTTGGTCCATAAAATAGGGCGTGCGCCTGACCCACTCTGTCTCAGAGGATGCGGAGAAACAGGTACATACTATCATACGCTATGGGCTTGCACCAAAATTCAATCATATTGGGAAGGCTTGTTGCAGCAAATCTCAGAAGTGAGTGGGGTGGAAGTTAGGGCAGATCCCCGATGTTGTATTCTGAACATATGGCAACCCACAGATCTTAATGTGGCACAGAAAACGTGGGCTACAATGGGGATGGCCCTGGCAAAACGGAATATAGCAAATAATTGGGGATCCGGGGTGACGCCCTTACAATCACAGTGGGAAGAAGATATGGACATGGCGATGGTAGCCGAGAAGGCGGTTTACACACACAGGGGTTGCCCCAAGAAGTGGACACAAGTGTGGGTGAAGTGGAATGAAATCAGGGGGAACCTATGCGAGCCTCCACGTATGGAGCTCACACCTGAGAACAGTCCATGAGTGATGGGGTTTATGTAATAGACATGGATTCGGGGTGCTGGTGTGAAGAGAGGGAAGAGGAGGGGGTGATCTGAAAATGCTCTACTGTAGATGTAATGTCCTAATGTTATAAATACGGAGAGGCGGAGCCGATCTTGCGGAAACTGTCACTAGATAATGTCATGATCTGGCATAAGGCGCCTACCAACTACATCTCCCAGAATGCAATCTTAGTGGGAGGTGTTTAGAGTATATACCACTGCTTACCACCGGGGCGCACTGTATGTGATTGTGAATTCTGAATTTGGTTGTTTCGTAACGGTTCCGTGGAGAGGAGCTGCTTGTTTCAGAATCCCGGAGAAAAAAGGAACACGAGTCCGTGATTTCTACTTTTGGTACAAGGAAAATCTTTTCTTGCAGATACGAACTTCGTTATCGTGCTTTCCCGCTAGTGGCTGCAGCGGGAAAGAAGCATAGTGTTCTCGGCTGAGACACGTGTGTGTGGAGACTCAGGAAGCGGAGGTTAAATAGGATATTCCTTCGCTCTTTTCATCCTTCTCGCTTGTGGCTGCTGCAAGGAAGGGTTTTGTTGCGTGTTATGCCGGATGGGACACGAGTAGGAAAGTGTAGTCCATCTGCAGAAAGTGGCTGTTACTTTGGGCTTCTGAATCATCGTTTGCTGTGACGGAGAGGAAGAGCAGTTGTTTTGAATATCGAGTGGTGCAAATACTAGAATCCGGTACCAGCAGTGCTCAGGATATTGTGAAGTCCGTTGGCTACTTTGGAAAACAGTGCAAATTACCTTGAGGAGCTCCAGAGCACTGTTTTCACTGGACTCTTTAAAACAATGGCTTAAGGGTTTGTGCTAATGGGAAACAAGTCTTCAAGCTGGTAAGCCTCGGAGAAGGTTGAACTTGTTCCTATTCAGAACTTCTTTTTATGTGTTCCGTTTAGTTCGGCCCAGCTAGGAATACTGTATTTTTGGTTCTTTTGAATTGCTCTCTTTTGGATGAACTGGTATAGTTTTTCATTACTGTACTGAATCCTTCAGCTTCAGAGCTCTGGAATGACATTTGGTTTTCTACAGAGAAGTGAGAGCTTCCGGGTTACTGGAGAGAGTCCTGTTATAATTTCAAGGGAACGGAATTAAGGGTGCGTTCTCTATATGTATATTGGTGGTAGTATCATTCAGTATGAGTGTGAACCAACAGTAATTCTTGGTTTGGTTTTTAGGAAGCACGTGTAAATATATAGAGACGTATTGAAGAAGAGAGGAAGGGCTCACCTCCTGATTCAAGTGGTAGGTAGAGATTCATTAGTGAGAATGAAACGAGAGTAGTTAGGATATATATGTTTTAATGCTCTCCTTTTGTCATTTCAGCTATCCCTTCCGTTCCTGTCCCTTCCCTTACCTTTCCCTCGCTTGATTACCTTTGTGCTCTGTGAGTTATACTAGTCAGAGCGCGGGGAAATCAGGAGGTGGACCCCTTTCAGCATCACCCTGATCCTGAGGAGGAATATCCTTGACAGATAAAGACTGCACTTGATGTTATGTTATCTGATGAAATAAAATAAAAATTGTTTAAAAAAAAAAAAAAGAGAACCAACGAAACTGAACAGAAAATGTGATTACATGTGACAATATTTACAAGGTTTCTCAACAGTATTTTATAGGAGGAAGGATGACTATTCTGGATAGTTAACAGAAGCGATATACAGACACTTATTACAGTCATAAGTGCTGTCTGCAAAGTTTGTGTCCTTTTTACGTCGACGGCGTTTCGACCCTGTCGTGAATAGAGGGTCTCGTCAGGACCAAAGGTATAGGGACATCTGACTAGAACAGTGCAAGGTCATATACAGTGTGAGGTGCCAGCCGTGTGAGTGAAGAAAGAGTAAAAACATTTACTCACAGTGAGCAGTCTCAGTGGAGCGCGGCGATGAAGATGAAGAGATATCGAGTGTTGCTACAAGCCATGGTACCTTATTTACGCTGCTTGAAGGTTCTAGAGCAGTGCAGAAGGTTCTGTATGCTCTCTGTAAACGTTGCGTTATCCTACACGAGAGCAGACTGATCGACTCGTCCTGCTCCTGGGCCATCGTGCCTCTGTTACAGGTAACTCCCTTCAAGCCACCACTTCGCGCCCCACCGAGGTCGCAGGGTCGAAACGCCGTCGACTCAAAAAGGAAACAAACTTTGCAGACAGCACTTATGACTGTAATAAGTGTCTGTATATCGCTTATGTTAACTATCCAGAATAGTAGTCCTTCCTCCTATAAAATTCTGTTGAGAAACCTTGTAAATATTGTCACATGTAATCACATTATTCTGTTCAGTTTTGTTGGTTCTCTTTTTGAAACACTGGGACACCCTTGCACTGAAACAATTTTGTAATATGTATAACAATTGAAGTGTCTTTATGAATACAATTGCTTTATCTAAATTCTTCATTGTTAGCTGCCTTTTCTCTCTAACTCGTAACCCTTACAGTTTATTAGCTATTATGCTTTATTTTTATTACACCAAGTAATCACATTGATCCACTGGAACCGTTGTTTCCTATATAACTTATGCACCCTGGTTCCTAGTGAGTAGGGTTCCCTTATCTTCCCCTTTCGATGATATCTTATACATCCCAACAATATATAGCTACATTACTGACACACTTTATGTAGACGGACTAAGAGTTCCATCTATTTTAAATGCATTGTCTTGACATCATCGATATTATGCATGTAGTATCCTTTTACCGTTGTTTTACAGTTTTTTCCAACAATGCCTTCTTATTAGTCACAGGTTGTTGATATAAACAGGTTAGATCACTTGATTGGATCTGATACTGTCACTGTTTCGTATTCAGTTTTTTTTCAGAGCGGTGCCTCACGTCCTGAGCTGTTGTCAGGTGAGGTGATGTTCCCATTGGACATCAAAATCATAATAGTTAGTGATATAAACTGACTTAGGCGCTATTTTCACTGATATTTGATTAATTGATGTCCTTCATCTTTTTCTACACAGGTTAACTAGTACACCATGACCCTCCATCAGAGATATTGTGTGGTGTAGGTTGTATTTGTTCTATTTATTTATTTTTATTTTTTGGTTACCCTTTTTTGAATACACATTCGCAGTAGCACATAACATCGAGGTCCTGAAGAAGGCTAGACACTTGTTAGGTCATGATAGCCGAAACATGTAGACCAATGTTGAGGTTATTATGTTAAAACTGCATTAGCACTGTTTTCAATCCTAAAAACAAGAGCCAACCATTAAAAGTCATTTTTCTCTTGTTAGTAAGTTTTAGCTCACTTTTCGCATTCCCACATTAGGTTGCACTGCGCTCATCACTTACATACAATACTAACAGCTCTTCATCTTGGGTTTTAGTAGCCCGTAGTTAGGAACAACATCAAAAAACATCCAGGTTGATAAAAAGAATTATAAAAAATAAAAAAAACATCCCAGAGCTTCTCGCTCACAGTGAGGTGGTTGTAGCCCTCGGCTGTACTAGGAGTTACAGCCCGAATGAGATCTCAGATGATGAAGCATGTCACTTCGGTGAGTGATGGGATTTCGTCCTTTATGTTAGGACTCCCTGTGTAGGTTAAGTTTCTGGTGCTCCGTAGGCACTTAGGCGACCATAGTTTTAGTTGGCGTTCTTAGACCCTCGGACTTTATTGTTTTGTATACTTGAAAAGTCAGACTAAACAAGACAGAACTAATATGTGGTTATCTCTAGTTGAGGCTAAGCTGGTGACTGCAGCAGTGTGGAAAAAGACTGAGGCGCCATCCCTTACCCAGTGGTATACGCGACTTTGGCAGGCTATGGCTATGGAAAGAATGGCAGACATCTTTAGAGATGATTTAATTTTTTTTTAATATGTGTGGGTCCGTTGGTGCCATTTCTCTCCAGGGGACTTCCTCTCGCAGCCTGCTTTCCTAGGACGAGAGCACTACACTTTTTCCATTTTTAAGAGATACAAGCTTACCCTAGCCACAGTGTGTTTGCGCACCAGCGACCACTGAACGGGTAGTGCTATTACATGTAATTGTAGCATCTACAATACAATTAAAAGCAGACATTGCTGTCTGAGTATTGTTACTTGCATAGAAATAGCAGTTCGATTTGGAGGGGGGGGGTGGTGGGAGGAAGGGAGGCTTGTTTTCTCCTTCTTTTTTTCCCCTTTCTTTATCTTTATATTCAAGAGATTACAGACGTATAGAAGGGAGTGTCGGGTCCCACGTGTATACTAGGTTACGGATGCATCACTCTCATGTTTTTTTATAAAACTGTAAGTATACAATGTCATAATGTTGCTTCTTGAAAGGGAACCGTGAATGTTCGACAGGCCTGATTTATTTTGGAAACTGCTCAATAAATGAATTTTGACCAAAAAAAAAAATTGTTTAGATCAAAACAGCATCTCACATATGAAAAATAGGAGGGTGTCTCAGAAATTATTTGCAGTAATATTAATTAACAGCTGCTGTGATGCAATACTGAGAAAAACACTTCATCATCTCTGAATATTAGATGTAAAAACATTTAGATTTTGAAGGAGCACGCCTGTACACTGTCAGTGACCTGTCCAAAGAAGGTATGAGAGAGGTGAAACTGGATCATAAATTCGAAGGTGTTCCGAATAGGGCCCCCAAAATACATTAGGCCCAGGGCCCCCGGAATCCTTAAGATGTCCCTGCTCCCAAAACCAACCCCACCCCTCCTAATTGCAGCACAATCCCTCCCAAGTGATATCATTGAGGTGCCTGAACTGTCCACTAAATGCCCCTTCCTGGGGTGGTTTCCCTGGCCATGTCATGAAAGGCAGGGTTAGTGGCACAGCAGTGTGCTGGACCCCCCATTGTGTTAATGGACTGACCATTGGCATGTGCTTTACTCCATGTGTTTATTTTTCCTCAAATAACAAACTGTTCTTGTACACATTAGTCCCACCATTAATTTACTATCTATTTGATGTTATTGGAGACTTTGGAATGTGTGACTACATTTGTGTTTGTTTCTCCGTGATTGTTGATCCATTTGAAGTGGTTAGTAAGGTCTGACCTTGGAACCAGTGCTGGAGTCACATAGGACAAGAACAAATGTGTAATGGATGGATATGTGGGATGAATTCCAATTGGGGCTGACATTGCATTGGGTGGTATTTCATATGGTAAATATTTCAGCTTGGCTTGGCCAATGTCAACATCATTTAGCTTGCATTTCTCACTATGATGTAGGTTGGATATGTGTTTGAAGTCTGCAAGTTAGATATCTGTTTATCCAGACATGGAGGGTGCTAAATTGTCATACCTTTGTAGACATTTTTATGGGTGTGTTTATTTTCATGTATATACCTTAAACCTACTTTATCTAAATGTGTGACAAATGCTGTTACTTCTGACTTTGCTCTCTTAACTGGCACTTACACATTTCCCACATATACCTGGCACCTGGTTATGCTATTGATTGTCCCTGATATACTTCAATCCACAAGTCCTGTGCACATAGATGTTTTGAGGCATGTGCAAAGTGGACTGTGGCCCAGAGCCCCAGTCTTTCTGGGGTCCCCCTGCAGCAAGTCTTTACATTGTGCTCCTTGAATGCTTCTCACACTGATCATTTGGAATCCCATTTACCTGACATTATCTTTTAATGTGGGTGATGTGTGAGAGTCCATTACAGAGATTTAGCAGAAAAGGTGTGTTTCAGTTTCATGACACAGCTATGCAGATGTATCTTTGATATCACAACAGGACCTAACATGTGAGCAATGTGAGGGAGATTAATAGCTGTGATATTGATGATGAGGTGATGTTGTGTGACACAATTTAATGCACACATCACTATCCCGGATTATGAGATGTGAACACATGTCGACTCTTGTAGAGTGTACCTGTGCGGTGTCAGTGACCTGGCCAAAGAGGGCATCATAGAGCTGTAGTTGGATCATACTTTGAGAACAATTCTGAACAGGGGCACAAAAAATATGTTTGGCCCAGGTACCCCACACCCCTTGCCAGATCCATGGCGGGGTAACTGTTTGCTGAGGGGTCGATGGAAACGGGTATGAATATAGCTTACTGTTGGTTGCTTCTGCAACAGTGTCAGTTTTCGATGTCATCAAGCAGGAACAGCAGCGGCAGGACATATATGATCAGCTCCATGGCGGCACAGGATGTGTGAAGCGGAGTATAGGTGAGTTTTAGCCTTATAGCCCTCCCTTTCTGCCAGCTCAGATGTGGTGGTTAGACTGCCACAGTCACATCGGTGGGAAGCCACATGGTAATTAGGCTAGTGGTAACACTGTCGGCTCACCCTCTGACAGACACTTTGGCCTCTCCCCCTGCCGTTGACAATTCCTGTCTGCGGCGGCGGGACTCCGTCTGTCTTTTGTCTTTGAAATAGCATGCATCGTAATAGTGTGGTTGAACCGCCTACAGTGCGGCGGTGATTTCGACACTGTTTCAACAGCGGTACCATGACCGCTAAACTCATAATCAGGCCCCAAGTTTGGACTTCAGTTCTCTTCAATTACAGTATAGGAAAAGTCCTATCATTGACCATTATTCAAAGTCTCAATGTTTAAATATTCCTTGGAGGGTTTGAAAACGTTTTTCCTTCAGTTCAGAAAACATTACCTCTTTGGAAGCCCAACATGTTTTTATCACCTATTAACCCGATACATAAAGATTCCTTGCCATATCTTTCTTGTAAGACATTTTATATAGCCATCATTTCTGCCATTAACCCCTTGCATGCGTCGGAAGGCCCCCGCTGCAGAAATAAGGAATGTTCTTTCTACTGTATTCTAATATTTATGACCACCAATGAAGATTGTTATATGCAGAAGAGAAATCATAGAAATCTTCATTCATAATCATTCCTTCCTCTTTTCTGGTTTGAATCTTTGAGGGTGGGAACATTTGATTTTAGTGATATTTCTTTTAAAAACTCAGTTATATTGCATTTTGAAAGAACTGGGTCTCTGAAGCAAATACTAGTACAAGACATGACGAGATAGGAAGCTGCTTCCTTGAAAAAGGTGCAGCATCAAATTGTCTTCTGCCTAGCAAACACTTTAACTTTGTTCCTTACATGTTTTCCAAGGATATTACGGGAGCAATGGAATTATCATGCTGCAACATTGTTTTTATGTATCATTTCTTCGTTTGATGTTATTTTTAAATGAACCACATTCGAAATTTGGAAAATCTAGCCTTGTGCAGGGCATAGCTATGCATGTAAAATGTATGTGTTATGTTCCATGTATAATGACTTTGTATGCATGGTAAAAAAGTGTTCGCAGTCCTGCACAGACGTGGAGCAATTCTAAACTTCAATGAAGAATCCTACGATGCAGAAATAGGATTTCATCATGGAAATTGTTGGTTAATTCATGAAAAGCGTCACTCCTACCCAGAAAGCAAAGCAACAGAGATGGAAGACAATGAAGCTGAGATAACCTCATGTGAAAGCTTTAAACCAAATATATTTTCACCTCTCAAGGCTTCAATAAATGGTTTTGCTTCAACTAGAATTCTGACTGGGAACATATATATAAAGGTGAGAATATCCGAACCCAATATTAAGGAAACCTCACGGTGGAGTGTATAAAGAGGAACTGATATTCAGCTGTCCAGGTTGTGACCACAGGGGTAGGTGGAAGAGTCTGTAAAAGGTGCAGTGCAGTTTCTCTTCTTTGCAGGTCAGACAACTAATGAGAGTTTATCAGACAAAACAAACTCCCAAGTTTTATATAAAAATGAGAAGTTGATCAAAAATGCTTGGCAGCACAACCATGGAACTTTGGCATTGGATCAAAGATTGAGGAACTGTACTGTCAGAAGCTCTTCCTGTGGGACCTCTGCACCGTTGATGAGAAGCTTCCATTCTCCAGTATTAGGGGTGTCTTTCATAGATTCACATGCCTGAATCATTCCCCGTCGTCGGAGTGGGAGTCCCACGGTACATAAAAAAAGCAATAAAAATGCCATAAAATATATAGCAAATATCAGAAGTACCCAACCAGGAAGAAAAGTAGCACCAGCTACAGTAGAAAAAACCTCCACACTCATGACTATCTTAGTCATTATGTGTTAGTCCAAACTGCAGCCAATCAGGCGACAGCACCCACCAGAATGCTCTCCCCAGAGGCTCAGGCTGTCAGATTTTCTACCGCACGTCGTGTGAAGGGAGTCTCCCTGAGCTCTGCTCAGTTTTCTTTAAGATTAGTTAGTTTCTTCAAGTTTTTAGATCCCTCTTTAGGGCCTGTGATTCTTGTGGGAAGCTTAGGCTATTCAAAGAAGATCCCCACAAAAAATGTTTATATTGCCTTTATCCTGACCATAAGGCAAAGGAGTGCAAGATCTGCCGGACTTTTCCCCCTAAGACTATCAGGGACCGGGAAGGACGACTGCTGTTGTGGCTTAACAGACTCAAGGACAAAGACGACCCTTTGTCTGAGGTAGGAAGCATTGCCTCTAGTTCTTCACGAATTTCCATTAAGAGGAAGGCTGAAGCTGATGTTTCATCTCCAAGGGCTAAGGTGGCAAAGGAGGCCCACTCCTCTCTGGATTCTTCTGGGCCTAGTGTTTCAAAGAAGCCTCTTCCACCTTTTAAAATGGATAATGCGCCCTCTAAGAAGTCTGGGAAATCCACCGTTCCCAAGAAATCTTCACAGTCTGTGCCTCTTCAGTTGCCACCTTTGACAATTTCAACGTCAAAAAAGGATTGTGTTTCCTCTCATGTGGCCACGTCTACCACCTGCACGGTAACTTTCTCCTCACCTAAGCCAGCTCTAGTGATGTCTTCGGTCTCATCGCCCACGCTGGTCCATGTGCAGATCAGGCCTATCTCGTCGTCGAAGATAGTCCCGTCGACGATGGCTAAAGGACCGTCGACGAGCTCCTCGTCTACGAATCTAATGTCGACGGTTGTCTCCCCGTCGACGCCGCAAATTGTGCCGTCGACGACAAAATCCTCGTCGACGATGAAATCCACGTCGACGAAGCTACCGTCGACGACCTCGACGACGTCCCCGTCAACGAAGTTATCGTCGACGACCTCGTCGACGAAAGTATCATCTAAAAAGTCGTCGTCGACGAAGATGGATCAATCGTCGACGACGTTGCAGTCGAAGACGCAAAGGAGTCAGCATCAAAAACAGGTTCGTCGGCGACGGAGGTGAACCCATCGACGCCACCACTGTCAAGCTGCACTGCCTTACAAGTATGGTCGGCACAGCCAGCTTGGATACCGTTGCCCTCACCTGCAACTACAGCTACGCTGTTAAAGAAACGGGCTACTAATGAGGCGATTCCTTCTACGCTGGTAGTGCCAGAGAAGCTTTTGGATTCTGATGAGGAGGGATCCTACGAGGATGAGAATTTTGGATTGGCCAGAAGTCCGTCTGACCTCCAAATTAAGATTCAAGACGGTGATACGGAAGAAGATGTGCAAGAAACGGAGCCCTTGTCACATGAGGACAGGCCTGCTCCCGGCATGCAAATGCCGGAGGAATTGTTTCGCAATTTACAATACATGCTCAGCGACTACTATAGGCGTTTTCCGCCTTCAGAGTCAGGTGACTCTCATGTATCTACACCAAGACCTAAAACAGCGGCGCCGCTTTCAAAGCAGGCACAGCCAGTTGTTTCTGTGACGTTCGAGGAAGGACATACAGCATTGGCTGCGTCACAAGTCGGAGCTCCTCAAACAGAGGATGATGAGTACTCAGGTAGTGAGGAGCAGGAGGAAGGAGAATTAGACACTAGATCTGAATCGTCGGAGTATGAGGATTACAATGCAAACACACCCTCTCCGGCAGAGCCTACAACATCGGAGTCACCTCCTGCTGACATTGCCTCATTCCACAAGATCATGGATAGAGCAACAAGGAGGTTCCTGATAACTATGGAGTCAAAACAAGAAGACTGCTTCTTGTATGACTTCAAGTCTTCGCCACAGAAACAGAGTTGGACCATTCCAATCATAGAATTCATATGGAAGGAAGGTCTAAAGATCATGTCCAAACCAAATTCTTTGCCAGCAGTGCTCCCGAGAGTGGATAAAAAATATAGGGCACCAACTTCATCTCCAGCGTGCCTCATTGGACAAGCAAAAACAGACTCTGTAGTGGCGCAGGCAGCGCAAAAGAGATCTACTAATCCATCAGCTCAGGTCTCTGTTCCGCCAAATAAAGACGGGAGACGTCTAGATTCAATCGGGAAAAAAGTTTCTACAATTGCAGCTACAACTATTAGAGTCGCTAACTCCCTAGCCATATTAGGGAGATACGATAGGCAGATGTGGTCAGACATCTTGCCGTATGTGGACAAACTTCCCGAGCCAGATCGGGCAGAAGCAAAGAAGATCCTGCAAGAAGGAGAGTGCGTCTCATCTGAGATGATTGATGCTGCAGTGGACGTTGCTGCCACAGGGTTTCGTCAGCTAGCGGGTGCAGCTGTCCTCAGGAGGCAAGGATGGTTGAAGGCAACATCCTTTCGACAAGAGGTCCAGACAAGGATTATAGATATGGCTTATGATGGAGAGTATTTATTTGGAAAGCATGTAGACGATGCTCTGGAAGCCATGAAGAAGGATACTGAGACAGTACGTTCGCTGGGCACTTTACAATACAGGAAGTCTTCCTTTCGTGGAGCAAGACGAAGAGGGAATTTCTCTAATAGAGGAGGCTATAACCAACAGCGCTCCTATACTTCCGCCCAGGGAAACCAAAGATACCAGCCATATCGTCAACAGACATACGGGCAGAGAAGAGGAAATTTTTCTCAGTCTCGAGGAAAATCCAACTATCGCGGACGAGACAATAAAAAGTGAGAAACGCATCCTGCCGCCACTTTGCCCCAACCCGAACCAAATTGGAGGAAAAATATCCCAAAATTACTTAAATTGGTCCAAGATTACCACGGACAAATGGGTTCTGGATGTGGTGGCCAGAGGTCACATTTTGGAATTCATAAAAACCCCTCCAAACACCCCCCCAAGAGGACCACCTCCAACACATCTCAAGGAGCTGTTTGCCCAGATCAACATTATGATTCGGAAAGGAGCAATAGAAAGGGTACCTCATCATCAGAAAGGAAAAGGCTTTTACTCAAGATTTTTCCTTATTCGCAAGAAGTCGGGGGAATGGCGACCCATCCTCGACCTGCGTGCCCTCAACAAATTCCTCAAAAAACTGTCATTCAGGATGCTGACACTGCAAGAAATCCTCCATTTTCTTTCGGCGGGAGAGTATATGGCAACACTCGACCTTCAGGATGCATACTTCCATGTTCCAATTTTTCCCAGGCACCGGAAGTTTCTCAGGTTCAGAGTGGCTGGCAGGGACTTCCAGTTCAAAGTTCTTCCCTTTGGACTGCGCTCAGCCCCCAGAGTGTTCACAAAGATGCTGGCCCCGGTGGCAGCTCACCTTCGATTGCCGTCAATACAGATATATCCATATCTAGACGATTGCCTTATCAAGGCCAGTTCCTTCAACATGGTAAAAACTCACATTCAGAAAACTCTGTCACTGATGCAAAGCCTGGGTTTCACAGTGAACTTCCAGAAATCGCACCTAACGCCAGCAACGAGAAAGACTTTCTTGGGAGCGACACTAGACACCAAGCTCGCCCAAGTATTTATCTCAAAGGAGAGACAGGAAAAGATACAACGGCTGGCGGCTGCACTGTTGTTAAAAAGCTGCGTTTCAGTACGCATGTTCAAGTCCTTCATAGGGATGATCTCTTCCTGTATTCTTCTCACCCCCAACTGTCGTCTTCGGATGAGGCCCTTGCAAGAGGAGCTCAGTCACCAGTGGATACAGGTGTCGGGGTCCTTCGAGGACATCATAAAAATAACACCACAAATGCGAGAAGCGATCCAATGGTGGAGTCAAGGTTACAACATACAAGTGGGATGCTCTTTCCTCACGGAAGTGCCCAGGTTCATAGTGACGACAGACGCTTCAATGACAGGCTGGGGTGCACACCTCCAAGGCATGACGGTCAGCGGGAAATGGGACAAGATCCAAATGAAATGGCACATAAACAGGCTCGAATTGCACGCCATCTTTCTAGCCCTGAAGTCCTTTCAGGCGACCCTAGAAGGCGCCACAGTCTTGATCCGGACAGACAACACCACCTGCATGCATTACCTAAACAAGCAGGGGGGCACAAGATCAGCCCGGCTGTCACACCAGGCACAAGAGATTTGGAGTTGGGCTCTGACTCACAATATCCATCTGTCAGCTGTCCATGTCCCGGGAATCGCGAATGTGTTAGCGGACTCTCTCAGCAGATCCTCAGGTTGCACTCACGAGTGGGAACTACACCAACCATCTCTAGACCGCATCTTTCAGACATGGGGGCATCCGGATCTGGACTTGTTTGCGACGCATCAGAACCGGAAATGCCGATACTTTGCAAGCTGGGTTCCCCACAAGGACTCTTGCGGGGATGCCCTTTCGATGAGTTGGTATCAAATATTCGCTTACGCTTTTCCACCGATACCACTGATCCCGAAAGTCATCAAGAAGATGAAGAAGCAACCATGCCGGTTGATCCTGATTGCGCCACGATGGCCCCGGCAATACTGGTTCACCGAGCTGCTCCTTCTCTCGGAATGCAACCCGATCCAACTTCCTCACATTCCGCATCTTCTCTCTACCCACAAGGGCAAGGTGTATCATCCGGACCCGAACTCGCTGAAATTGTCGGCTTGGCTCCTCAGCACATGGAATTTGCACACTTAAACATTCCGCAGGATTGCCAGGAGGTACTGGCGAAGGCCAGAGCTCCATCCACGATCAAAACCTACAAGCTTAAGTGGAGGCGTTTCTGTGCATGGTGCCAGTCTAATGGTCTTCACCCCATTCATGCCAAGCCTGAACAAATTCTACCCTTCTTTTTGCACTTGGCCAGATTGGGTTTGGCGCATTCTACTCTTAAGGTCTTCCTGGCTGCCATTTCCAGATTTCGTCAGGATGGATCAAATTCTTTGTTTTCTGTGCGGATTATACAACAATTCTTCAAAGGATTGTTTCGCCGGTGCGGAAACCTCCTCCTACATGGCATCTGAATGTCGTCCTAACTCAACTCATGCGTCACCCTTTCCAGCCGATCCATAAGGTGGACCTGAAATTTGTAACATGGAAAGTGTCATTGTTACTAGCTTTAACATCTGCTAGCAGGGTTAGCGATGTTCAGGCATTCACATCTAAGTCGCCTTTCATCCAATTTACCACTGACTCGGTAGTACTACGTACTAATCCAACGTACATGCCAAAAGTGCCTTTGGATTTTCATCTGAACGAGCCGGTTGTTCTCAAGACATTCTTTCCAACCCCACAGTCTCCGGCTGAACGAGCATTGCATTCGTTCAGGATATTAAGAGATGCCTCAAGTTTTACCTATCAAGAACCTCTACCATCCGTAAGACAGACCATCTGTTCGTGGCTTATGGTCGGCAACGCCATGGCTATGCAGTTTCAAAACAGACTTTGGACTTTGTCATCAGCAGGCCGGTAGACCCTTACAGGCCTTGCCAAGAGCACATTCTACAAGGGCGGTTAGCTCTTCCACTGCCCTCTTTGCTGGTGTGCCTCTTCGACAGATCTGCAGAGCTGCTACGTGGTCTAGCAGGCACACCTTTACTAGACACTACTGTCTAGATTCAGCAGACGACGCAGATGCTTCGGTTGGAAGAGCAGTGCTGCGCAATCTTTTCAAATAAGGTGAGCCTCTGTTTCCACCTCCTCTTCTATGCTCTTTAGACGTTTGGTCAGATGTTGATGATTATTGTTTTACATGTATACTGTATATATATATATATTTGATACTCTGACGTCTACGAGCGTTATGCTGGGAGTACTGCTTACTATTCTGATTCAGGCATGTGAATCTATGAAAGACACCCCTAATACTGGAGAAGAACAATAGTTACTTACCTGTAAACAGGTGGTTCTCCAGTATTGGTGTCTTTCATAGATTCACATGCAACCCGCCCGCCTTCCCCCAGAGACTCACTCAGGCATTATGGGGTTTCACTCCTGTGCGAGAAAATCTGACAGCCTGAGCCTCTGGGGAGAGCATTCTGGTGGGTGCTGTCGCCTGATTGGCTGCAGTTTGGATTAACACATAATGACTAAGATAGTCACGAGTGTGGAGGTTTTTTCTACTGTAGCTGGTGCTACTTTACTTCCTGGTTGGGTACTTCTGATATTTGCTATATATTTTATGGCATTTTTATTGCTTTTTTTATGTACCGTGGGACTCCCACTCCGACGACGGGGAATGATTCAGGCATGTGAATCTATGAAAGACACCAATACTGGAGAACCACCTGTTTACAGGTAAGTAACTATTGTTCTTATCCAGTATTAGGGTATCTTTCATAGATTCACATGCCTGAATCATTCCCCGTCGTCGGGATGGGAGTTCCGGGACTCCCATCCCGACGACGGGGAATGATTCAGGCATGTGAATCTATGAAAGATACCAATACTGGATAACTGCAGTAACGGGTTAGTAACACATTTCGTATCCAGTATTAGGGTATCTTTCATAGATTCACATGCCTGAATCATTCCCTGTCGTCGGGATGGGAGTCCCGGGACTCCCATCCCGACGACTGGGAATGATTCAGGCATGTGAATCTATGAAAGATACCAATACTGGATAACTGCAGTTACAGGTAAGTAACACATTTCTTTCTGAAGGTTTGGGAAAAAGAGTTGGGCGTACACTTAAAAAAGGATCAGTGGGAGGATGTAGTAGAAGCATGATCTGGTATATGCGAGAGAAGCCCTGAGCCCTTTAAGCTAGGGGAGCCCTGGAGTTACCAAAAAAAGTGTCCCTATTAAACCGGTTCAAAAACTTACAATACCATATTTTACACCGCGCCCAGAACACCTCCAGCGCAATTACCCCAATACGCGCTTTACATGCCCTAGATGCCCAGAACCGGGAGCGTCCTTTATTCACATGTTTTGGGGCTGCCCAGCGCTCCACTCATACTGGGCTACAATTCATGCCACATTACTAGAGGTCACAAGACTCACAGATCTTAATACGTGGGAGGCCTCTGCGCTAGGCATCACCAGACGCTGTAAGCAACAGAAAGTAGAGACGCGTTTTGCCGCCCTGGCTATCCTACTTGCCAAAAGATGCATAGCCATGCATTGGCGAGCTTTGGAGGGCCGGAAATTGAGGCCTGGAGGGGTGCGTTAAGCAAGTTGGGGGCTGCAAAGGAGGAGCTGCTACGATCTGAAGAGCTGCAGGGAATGCGTACGCATCACATCTCCATGCTATGGGCGACATTACTCCATGCATCCAAATATCATGCAACAGAAGACCCCCATGAGCAGGCCACCTCGCCACCAGCAACAGGGGCACCCCGAGAGAGTGCACAGAGCACCACCCCTTCGCAGCGACCCATGATCGAGGATAGCGCATAACCTGAAAGTGACAAGTATCTTAATCGACACACATAGGTGCCCGCGTCCCACACACTGCACTACATGTACTAAAACTGTCACCAGCTTCTTGGCCCCCCAGCCCTCATTACAGTGAGTCAGTTCCCATGTTATGAATCCCAGTTCTAGATACCCATATTGTTTGAGTTATGTTCCCTACAGTCTTTAGGCACAACTCGAGGTGGTTTATATCACCAATACAACAGACCAACACAAAAGGGACAAAACAGCATACAGTTTGTGACTGACAATCGTATGGAGCTCAACAACATACCAATTCCAGTAACAAAGAATGTTAAAGTGGTCTAATGTATGTCCATTCTGATTGTCATAGTACCTACGAAATGCATCGTATGTAGAATTTGTATTGAAGTGTTTCTCACTAAACTGCTAAGCTGTAAGCACTCTGTCTAAGAATAAAATGCAAATAAAAAGTAAAAAAAAATCAGTGTAAAGGGCAGACAAAAGAGTTCAAATTCTGACAAATGCTAATGTGGTCTCATATTTCAAATGTGAACCTTACAATAGGGTATGTGTACAGTTTATGGACTCAGTGAATAGTGGGGACCTCTCGATACAAGTCAATGCTGCCTACTCATTCTCCTGGACCTATCGGCAGCCTTCAACACGGTTGACCACAAACTACTCATTAAGGCACTTCAAGAAAGGCTTCGAGCAGAAGAGGTGGTCTTACAGTGGTTCCCCGCTTTTCTACAGAAGCGCACCCAAAGAATAAAAACCCGAAACTTCTCGTCAGAGCTACTCCCCGTTAGCAGGGGTGTCCCCAGATGATCAGACCTCGCTGGAGCTTAAAATTGATGTGGTCACGTTAGATATTGGTATTCTGTGTGCGGACCTCCAAAAATGTCTGCAAAGGCATCGACAGCTGAGTCCAATATCCACACCCTTCAAACCACCTCCAAGTAACTGGAAGACCAAGTACGCAGCCTCACGAAGCAGCAAGAAATCATGGCTGACAAACTCCAGGACCAGGAGGGCAGAGCCTGCCGGAACAACATTAGAGTCATTGGGTTCCCGGAGGGGGTCAGAGGGACCCAGGGCTGACCTGTTCATTGAAGACCTTATAACTAATTTCCTGTGACCCAAGCACCTCTACAAATTCTTTTCGTTTGAGCAGGCGCACAGGCTGGGGGTTCCTCCACATACTATTATTGCCAGGATCTTTAACTACCGGGACAGAGACGCTATATTCCAGGCAGCTCACTCGCTTGGGGAATTGAAATTTGAAAATGCCATAGTGGGATCTTTCCCGGACTCTATGAAACATGTACAATGGCAGTGCCGTAGCTTTGAGGAAGTCAAGATGGCACACCGTGATAGAGAATTGAAATACATAATGTTATTTCCGGCCAAGCTGTGCATCCTGACGGAAGGCAAAGCATTTTGCTGCACTACACCAGTGGAGGCTTGGGACTGGCTGGAGTGCTGGCGTACCTTGGAGAAGAGGTGGCCTCGTGGGGGCAGGAAAGGGCACACCCCGGGCTGACAGGGCAATGATTCACCAGCACAAGGTGACAGCCAGACATTCGATGGTGTGGAGGAAGAGGCACCGTGAGAAACACCAACGGACAGTGGATGAGTACGTGATTGCATTTTTTGGGGGGCTGCCTGTGGGACTATTAGTTTAGACTGGCTTGGGAATCCCCTACTGAGGGCAATTATTTGGTTCTAAAGGCCCGTGGGTGCGAGGTACTAGTTTGTTCTCCTGTTATGTGGGGGGACCCAATGGTGCGTATTGGTAAAAATGTATTCTAATGGACTCGTGGGAATGTAAGAGCACATGAGGGATTGTGCAGAAGTTTGTTTTATCAGCAATAGCTATGGTGAGACGTTTAATGTCAGTCTCACAAGAGGTTTACGAGGGCCTTAAGTGGATGACAATGAATTGGTAAAGCGGCCAACACTTGAAATGTTGGTTGTTCAGTTAAGGGCAACAGGCACTCTGCAAATTGGAGTGGTGGGCATGATTCGACCCACAGTGCAGGGTAGCAGGGAGGGGGGAGTTTATGGGAATGTTATACCATTGATTTGCTTTCAATGTTATGCTCAGTACATCAACCATTTTTGTGGTTACCTGGTGGGGCGAGGGAAGGAGGGGGTCGGTCTGACCGTGGAGACTGGGCGGGCTATGACCGGATCCACATCTTGGGCAGGAATGGCCCTTGCCACCTCACGAAATGGAAATGCTGACCCGAAGACCTAAAATTCCTGTCCTGGAACATGAACAGTCTGAGCTCTAAGATTAAACATGCTCTGGTATTGCAATTTATCCGTCAACAAATCCTTGAACTGGTTTATTACAAGAAACTCATTTGAGAGGTCACTGCTGTAAGGCCTTGGATAGATGGGGCTACACCCTGATAGCGTATGCAGACTTCAGCACTGAGTCTCAGGAGAAGTGTATCCTTTTGAAATCCTCTACACCATACACACCTGGTCAGATGTGGTGCGACTTTCTGGGTCGCTTTGTGCTGCAGACTGGCATTTGGGAGGGTCAGACGCTTAACCTGTGCTGTTTATTCCCAGCCTACACTTCAGGGGGACACTGTATTGGCACTTGGCGCTTCTCTCTTGAACTTGCCAACTGGCCCACTAATTATGGGGCAGACATGAATGACGTGATGGCGCCAGGAAGGGACAGATGGCCGGAAAGAGTGGCTGCGCAGGGAGGAAGCCAACTTCACTCCTTTATGACCGCCATTGGTTTGGTGGACCTTTGGTGGGTACATAACCTGAATGAGAATCAGTTTGGTAAGGCATGACAGCCTCTCCCATCTGGATTATATATTTATCATCACACAAGTTAAAAGAAGTGACGCAGCTGGCGCACAACATTTCCGAACATTCCCTATCGGGTCTGGCAGGGAGACAGTATTGCCACCCAGTATAGTGTCTTGGCACAGGAAATTCCGAGACCAGGTGATTGAGTGCACCGCTCAGTACTTTGCTGTCAATGCAGGATCTGTAGATTCGGCACACAGTTTGTGGGAGGCTTTTAAAACTGTGTTAAGGGGACACCCTTATTGGGATTAAAAGATAGGACAAGGTTGCCCAGGGTGTAAAATTGGAGCAAGAGATCATGTCCCTAGAACGGGAGGCAATAAAAAGGGAGGTTTCGGACTCTGGGCTGATTCATATCATTTTTTTAAAAACAGATTTTATTGAGTTTTCTAACAGTCACCATCACATTTATCAGTACAACCTTAGATTCATTCATCCAGTTCCTATTAGATTGCAAGGAAGAACCTCGCAGTGGTACAACATTTATCAATGGCATCTAATAGTTTAGCTCTATCGGTTTACTACCAGGGCATCCACGGCTGACTTAGGAACTCGATAACTACTCATTTGCTTAGCTGTAACTTACAGTTCCTGTGTATCTATTTAAACTATCCCCCAACTGTTCCCTCCACACGTCCCACCCACCCAGGCATGCCACACTAGGCCCTTCTTTATGCTGCCAGTACAATGGCAGAACACCTCTTTTGTCCATGATCTCAGGTATAGTCTCAATGACCAACCTTACCATCGGAGGGGACACTTTAACCATGCATTCGCTGCTTTTGCTATTTTGGTACAGGGGGATCAGTTATTCATATTGTAGACCTCTCCTACTTGGTCCATCCCTACCATATATTCAGAGTTCTTTAACAAATCCAGCAACGCTGCCCATGCTTCAGCTGACTCCAGCGACTTCCCATTCCCTGTTCTTCTAGCTATTTGCAATCGAACAGAGCTGTCACCCGCAGCCCATTTTATAAACTCTTTTTTCTGGCTCTGGCTGACATAGTAAGGAATTTTGGGGTGGGCATTGTTAGCTATGCTGATGATACTCAACTTATGTTTAAAATCACACCGGACTGCAAGGAACATGCCACTAATTTTTCAAACTGTATGACGGCAGTAGCCACCTGGATGGACGATAACTGTCTACGCCTTAATGGAGAGAAGACCGAGGTATTGGTGGTGGGGAAGGAAACATCTGTGTGGTCTGATGCATGGTGGCCCTGTGAACTAGGAAAACTCCCAACCCCCGCTAAAGTGGTAAAAAACTTGGGGGTCATGATAGATTCTGATCTGTCGGGCAAATCCCAAGTGAACAAAACTATAGGAAAGTGCACGGGCACACTTAAAATTCTCCGGAAAATTATTGATTTGATTCCTATGGGAGCTAGAAAAACTATAGTCCATGCCTTAATAACGCCGCATTTGGACTATGGAAATGCTCTTTTAATAGGCCTCAATCACAAAGGCATTCACCAGCTCCAATGTATTCAAAATACGGCTGCCCGACTGGTGCTAGGTCTTTCGAGAAAAACTCCCATAAAATCTGCCCTAATCAAACTGCATTGGCTTCCTATCAAGGAAAGAATAATATTCAAAAGTCTCTGCTATGCCCATAGGATAGCACATAATAGAGGCCCCCTGTACCTAGGAAGTCTCCTGACTATACATCGACCGATTAGAGCTCTAAGGTCATCAGGAGCAATGCAATTCAAAACTCCCCGCATTAAAAAAGCTAAAATGGGAGGTAAATCCTTCCGTTTTTTAGCGGCTAAGCACTGGAATGGTCTCCCCCTTCAATTGCGGATGGAACCGTCCGAAAGGATATTCAGGGCAAAACTCAAAACCCTCCTTTTTCCTAAATAATTAGCTGATATGACCCCCCTCTCCCGGTCTCCTCCTTTTGGGTTGATTGATAAGCAGTTAGCGCGGGGACACACAGTTTGTGCAGCCAGGCGCTTTATAAGTGTTTTTAAATTAAATTAAATTAAATTTTTTCCATCTAGTTGTATTAGGGCCATCTCTCGACAATGGCAGGTGATGTCCTTTTTGGCCAAGACCAACCCAAGGTCTTAGAATTTACTTGTTACTGTATTCTTAGCAGTGTGGGGAAATCAATGTAGAAGGCAATAATCAGGGGTATTTGCTATCTCTTTTTCAATCACTTCCGCTATGGTCATGGTTACCTCTTCCCAGAAGGTCCCTATATGTGGACAGCACCAAAACATGTGTATATAATCTGCCCCTATCGTGTGGCAACGTGGACATGCTGCTGTTTGTATATGAAAGTACTTATAGATCCTATCCGGAGTAAGGTGGGCCCTGTGCAGTACGTAAACATTCACTAATTGAAACCTTGCGTTCCTGGTGCTTTTCCATGCCCTTTCCATCAGTACTCCCCAGTCCTTGTCCACTATGGGTTTGCCCAAGTCAGCCTCCCACTCCCTATGTACTGCTGCGTATGTAAACCGTCGATATAGACATGTGACTGCCTTAAATGTACCAGCCGTTGAGATCATATATTGGCACCCCGTTGAGGTTCCTGGTTCTCTGAGTCCCTCCCTCCAGTGCTTTCTTATGGCCGCTTTAAGAGCTGTATGTCATGGAAAATTCCTATCCGGTATGTCATAGCGGTCTCAAAGATCATCAAATGGGACCATACTGCCCGCTTCATAAACGTTTCCCATTGTAGATATTCCTAGGTCCCCCCAGGCCCTTAACCAACGCCAGCCTCACATATAATCAACAGGATTTCTGGCGCCTAGGGGTGTCTGATCTTGGAACGTCTCAGGCTACTGTTCCAGCATGTATGTGTTGTCCTCAGGTCCGTAGAGATGTCCCGGTCCCGGAAAGGAAGTCTCAATATTATTCTTGATAAAATCTGCAACTTGGTCTACCCTCTTCGCTCAGCTGGCCCTCTAAGTTTGTCTGCCCCCCATTTTGTGAGCAATTGCAATTGTGCTGCTATATAGTAGTTCTCGAAGACAGAGACCGCTAACCATCCCTCTGCTCTCGGTCTCATGAGAGTAATGAGGGCTACCCTCCTTCTCCCGGCCCCCCAAATGAACGCCGTCATCAGTGACTCGAGTTGGGTGAACATTCGCAGCGGAATCCAAACCGGCAGCACTCCATAGTAATACAGTAGTCTTGGGAGTGTCACCATTTTTAGGAGGGCAACTCTACCCGCCACCGAAAAAGGCAGGGTTCCCCAGAAGTCAAAACTACTCTTAACCCCTTTCAGGGCCCTCCCTGTGTTCCCTTCCAATAAATCTCCCTGAGAATGATATATTTGGGTGCCTAGGTACGTTAGGCAGTGAGATTCCCACCATACTCCTTCCGTTTCTTGTGGGCCATCTCTACCCACTCGGCCGGGAAAAAGAGAATATTCGGCCCACTTTACTTTTAGGCCTGCTACTCGCCCTAGCTCATGAAGGAGTTATTTTGCCCCCACTGAGCACTCTACCCGCATCTGCCAGGAACAGTAGCAAATCATCTGCATATAGTGCAATGTGATGGATCTGATCAGCCTCCTCCAAACCATGGAAGTTGTGGCTTGCACGAGCCTTGACTGCCATCGGCTCCATAGCCAGAGCAAACAGCAGGTGTGATAATAGGCACCCCTGTCGCGTACCTCGGTCCACCTTGCAGCTTCTGTAGATCTGCATACCTGTCTTGATCTGAGCAGTAGAGTCTGCATACAACAATGCCGTCCACTGAATGAATGCAGGTCCCAAGCTGATTTTCTTCATAACCTCGAATAGTTAGGCCCACTCAAGGCTATTAAAGGCATTTTCAATATCCACAGCAAAGATGGTCTCATCATCTTCACAACTGGATCTTGCCTCCAAGACCCGTAAAAGCCGCCTGACATTCAAAGCGGTGTTTCTGGTGGGCTGGGCTCATTCATATCATTAGATCAAAACAGCAGGTGCTGAGGGACCTAGTTGAAAACGCTGTGCGAGCGCACACCTTGGCTACTCAAAGTCGGTTGTAAGATACTGGAGTTAAAGCCAATAAACGTATTGCCTGGTAAGATAAGAGAGATAGGAATTGAAATCGAGTAGTCAAAGTTGAGGACCACAGGTGTGGGGTTCACAATTCCCAGCACGATATAGCTGAAGGATTCGCATAGTATTATGAAAACTAATATTCCTCTGAGACACTTAGGTCCCGGGATGATTGCACTGAACTCTTGGAGGATCTTGCCCTCAGCGTGCTCTCTACTGAGCACCGGGAAGTGTTAGAACAGGACCTGACGGCGAAGGATATTGAGGAGGCATCCAATCCGGAAAAGCAGAGGGGCCTAACGGATTGCCTGTAGAACTGTTTAAATGCGTAGCCGATCAGATAGCACCACACATGCTCTAAATGTATAAAACGGCAAAGAAGGGTGGAGCTCTCCTGCTTGATCAAAGGACGGCCATGATTGTGGTTCTCCTAAAGATGGGCAGGCCCATACGACCTGCAGTTCATACAGGCCCATTTCATTACTTAATATAAAGGCCATGTTATTGGCCAAAGCCTTGGCTTACAGCCTAGTGAGGGCGATATCCTCCGTGATACAACTGGACCAATCCAGGTTCATGTCGTGCAGGGGTACACAAATCAATTTAAGGCAGCTCTATATGGTGATGCATACGATGGTGGCGCCAGCAGCAAAGTAAGCCATGGTGCTCTCCCGGAATGCAAAATGGCTTTTGATAGCATGGAGTGTCAAATCTGTTTGTAGTGCTGCCCAGGCTGGGCTCTGACCCTAAATTCTGTTCATGGTTCCAACTTTTATATTGGGATCCCATGGACAGGGTACCAGTGAAAAGCGTGGTTTCCTGATCTTTTGACCCTTCATAGGGGCACTCGTCAGGGGTGCCTCTTATCACCAATTATATTTGCCTTGGCGATGGAGCCTTTGGCGGCTTGAATCCGGCAAGACCCTCTCCTGTGTGGGCATCCAGAGGAACGATGCGTGGGAGGAGAGAATCTCTTTGTATGCCGACGATATCCTTTTACATGTCTTGCGGCCTCTGCTGTCGGTGGACAAGATTCTACACATTTTTCAGCTACTGAATTAACTGGGATGAAGCTCTCATTTTCCCTCTGACGCGGGGCCACCCAGTCTTCCCGTCGGCCTGCCTAGCTCCGGTGGTGTAGAATGGTTTTCGATAACTAGGTATCTTTGTGACCAGGGATATCAAGAATTTTTTGCACCGGAACTTGTTCATTCAACTTGAACATTTTCGGGAGGATCTGACCTATTGGACAAGATTCTACACATTTTTCAGCTACTGAATTAACTGGGATAAATCGCTCATTTTCCCTCTGACGCGGGCCACCCGGTCTTCCTGTCGGCCTGCCTAGCTCCAGTGGTGTCGAATGGTTTTCGATAACTAGGTATCTTTGTGACCAGGGATATCAAAGATTTCTTACACTGGAACTTGTTCATTCAATTTGAACGTTTTCCGGAGGATCTGAGCTATTGGAGGGCACTGCCGATTTCTTTGATGGGCAAAGTAATGCTTTTTAAGATGATGACCCTCACCCGCATGCTGTATGCCCTTCAAAATATCCCATATAGGGTGCCACAGAATTTTTTTCAATATAGTTAACAGTGCATTGCTCAAGCTTCTCTGGGGTGGTGGTAGCTTGCCGATCTCCCTCGGTAAGCTGCAGGGAGGGTGTTCGAGGGGGGACAGGCTGTCACTGACATCCACGCTTATTATTGGGTTGCCTAATTGATGGTAATTAATTAAAGGGTATTTGGCGATTTGGAGGAGCTGGCATACAGGGTAGATCACACGGCTATGGGTGACTGGGGCTTTCCTTTCATCATGTAGGACAAAAAGCAAATGGGCCCTTGCTAAGTCATACTAAGGTGGTCGTTGGGGCGTGGCATGAGGCCAATAGATACCTGGGCTGGGAAGATAAATTGACAGCTGAGACCCCACTATGGGACGGTGCACAACTTAGGGAGGTGGGGAAATTGCAGGCCCTCTACTATGGGGACTAATAGCAATCGATCGCCTTGGGGATTTTTGGAGGGGGGGAACATATTTGACCTTTACTGTCCTCCAGGCTGAATATGACATGGGGGCTGGGAAGCAATACAAATACCTGCAACAGAGACTCATACTGCGTGTCATGTCCCGAAGGGGGAACAGCTTGCGGAGTCCTCATGTTTGGAGGATCGCTTGCTACTGGACCCAATGCCGGCCAAGGTAGTCTCATTAATATACTGGAAAATACTGAACAACTCCACCAACCTTCTCCATTCATTGAGGGAAGCCTGTGAGGGAGACATTGGTCTTATAGAGGACGATGACTGGGTAGAGGCCCTCCAGAGCCTGAGGGAAATAGCAGTACAGGCTTGTTTTTGTCTCATACAACGATGCATATTGCACAGATCCTATTATTCTAGATCCTTGCTGCACCGCCTGGGTAGCTGTGACTCGGACCTTTGAGCCAGGGGTTGTGGCTCGGTGGGCTCATTTTTCCACATGCTTTGGGACTGTCTGGTGATCCGACAGTATTGGAGAGGGGTCACGCAGGTCATGTCCGTGGTCACAGGCCTTGCGGTACCTCTTGACACTAGGTGGCTGGTTCTATGCATAACGGGGGAAGAGACTTGGCCATGGTTTGTTAAAATATGGTTGATATTGGCAGCTGGGGTAGCCAAACGAAATATTGCAAAAACGTGGTGGGCGAGTGAACCCCTGGCCCTCGGGGACTGGAAGAACGATTTTGATTGGTGTCAGCTAGAGGAACATGAAGTCTATAAGAGTCAGGCTGTCCTCAAAAGTATAAGAAGATTTGGGGCAAATGGAGCCAATACAGAGAGGCCTTGGGGTGTGTCAGGAGATGTGTGGGAGGAGGGAGGAAGGCGACTTCCATTTGCATTGTTCTCCATGTTACCTTGTGCCTGCAGCCGTGTATAAGTGTAATACTAGATGATTTCATTGCTATCTGCCACGGAATGTGGTGGTATTCTCTTCATACTGACATGCTATGTGCATACCTAATGTTGTAATCATTAATGGATACTGAGCAAATATTTAATAAAAAAGACTATTTAAAAAAAACTAAATGTTGGTTTGCTCTGTCTGTATTTTTAAATCTGAAAAGTGTAAGTTAGGGGCCGAGGTATTGTCACATTCTCTTTCGGTTTTCATGCACAGCTTTTGTGTGTTTGGCTCTGTCTTTTTTAGGTCTCGCCTACGTAGGGTGCATGCGCTGCATAGGAGAGAGACCTGTAGCCATCGGCACAGCTTTCCCTGCAAAGACGTGCACGCGTTGCATTGCTTGCAATGGCAACGCGTGCACGTCTGGCGATTTCCTTGTGGGAGCGCGCGGCGCCATATGGTCGCATGCTCCCGCAAGGGAATCTCGCAGGCCCCCTCCCCTGCTGCCACGCGAGGCTCGCGGTTGTTTTTTACAGGCTGCAGAACTCACTCTTGAAAATTACCCCGTATATTTATGGTCACGTGATCTTTTGAATTCCGGAAACGAAACCCCACAAAAGGTACGTCTAGCATCATAAGAGTGAAGCGCCTCCCTGCCGGGGAACCCTTTCTCTAGAATGGCTGCCAACACTCTACTTGTTTCCTTCTGTGTTACCGATATTTAAAATAGGACTGTGTTTCTAGGCCACAAGCTGTATACCGCATAACAAATATGATGAACCGTTGAGGAGATGGGGTGGGCGTTTTTTGGACGGTTGGAGTGCTAATTGGGCAAATGACAGTTCAGTTGCAGAGTTCATAATTAAGCGTAGAAAGTATATGAATAACCGAATGGTTTTGCTATTGGAGACAGCTTTGCAGCGCGAAACTTAGCTCACTCTTTCTCATTGATCCCCCACCCTGCCGAACCTTCTTCATTCAGAAGCCTGCTGAGCAGTGTTAGCACTGTGGTACTTCCAGATGGGTGAGCTTGAAGGGTCAAGTGTGTGTAGTATTTTTTGGTTCTGTTATGGCCTACAGGACTAACACTCACTAAATTCACTGGATTGCCAATAGGTCTCGCCTTTGGGACCTTATAAGTGTTTAGCCATGCAACAGTTGATGTTGTTGCACCAAGGATATTGTGCAGCATAACAAAATACTTATAAGGTCCCGAAAGCGAGACCTATTGGCTATGCCAATGCTTGTTTGATATTGTCTTCTAGAAATTTAGACGAAAGTAATGTCACAGGAACCGGTGGTGCGCTGTATTGAATAGTTTTACAATATCCAGGTATTACATCTTATGATTTGCAGATAGCATCGCCACCTAGGTTAGGTGAGTTGGCTTTGATGAAAGTCTTTTTTGATCTTATTTGAAGCCTTGGAAGTGAGCTTAAGCTGAGAACAAGATGACATAGCTGTTAGAAAGAGCAATACTAAAGGTAAGTAATTTATCCTTAAACTCCTAATGCCTGCTCAACGATTTAGAGCGGAGAACTACCTGGATGAGATAGATATCATGGTCAAGGATCAGATGAGCCCTGTTGCTCAGATTCGATGTAATGTAATGTGAGTGTGCAGACTAATGTGTGGCAGACTAATGTGTGGCTTAAGACTCTTGCAAAAAAAGGTTATTGTAGGCTTATATAACGCTAGCTACTTCTCGTGAGGCGTTGATATGCTTTGTGGGGGGCAACATGCCACTCAATGATCCTAGAGTTAGTTTTCATTGTTAGTTGCAAGTGCTGCAGTTGAAGTATATTATGCAACATTAGTAGATTTGTTATACTGATTAGTTTCATGCAATTTCCAGTCTATAGCAAAAGTTATTTGTTAATTCCTATTGGTGCAAATGGGAATGCCTACCCTACCATATTTCATTTAATGTTGGTAGTTATCTCCTTTCAGCACTGAATCATTTTTAGATTTGCTTGAAATCTTCTCTTCTGAGCCCAGCGACATCAAGAAAGTAAATGGAATCATTATAGCATTCTGTTTAAACTTCATCCTGCCCTACAAAAGCCTAAACGAGAGACTTTGGAATAAGAGAAGGATTCCCCATATTTTAAATAAAACTGAAGTTTTTGGTATCCTCAGTTTAAAAGATAAATATTTGTCAAAACAGTAAGACAGTAAAAACCTGAGTGGAAAAAAAGTTGTACAGTACTTTTTAAAATTACTTTTGTAAAGTGTAGACAAGGTACTATTCACATTTTGCATGTGTAAGGCATCATATCAACTTGCATGTTAAAATCATGACTTTATTTCTATTACAAATCACAAGAATGTATAGCATAAGTTTCTCATAAAATGCTGTTTTGCAGGATTCAGGGGTCTTTTGACGCTCTGGAAAAGAAGTATGTAAGTATTATTTTTGTTGGATGTTATGACTCTGTTAGCAGGAACAGTTTCACATAGTGTGAGGTGAATTGCACAGTCTTCCTGAGTGATGCTCCATTATTTCTCACTTAATAGTTAGTGGATGAGAATTTTCCTTGCCTGATTCATCCAGTAAATGAGAGCATTTGGTATAACCTCAGATGCCTTTCGTGACTGAGAGATGCTAAATGTACTCCATTGAGCACTGCTGCACTGTTCAAACTTCTACTGTCATGACAAGCCTGTGTAAGCTTATGACTGTCTGCACATTCTGATTTCCCAAATGCATTGGCCACAACTCCTTTTCCTTCAAAGCACTTACTTGAAGTGTTGTCAACAGGAATATCATTGTTTTTATTGAAAATTGCATGGGCTTGTTGCTTCCTAAATATGTATATCCCTGAAAGTTGTGTTCCTAATACTTGAAAGGTTGGCACTGCTATTCCCACAGTCTTGTACATTGCTTTATATTCCTGGCAGATGTTTCGCCCAAAACCGGTACTTTCTATTTCTTGAAATACAAGATCCTTGACTTCCTTACACATTCTGACAAAGATCTCTAAAAGAACCCCAGTTTCAACCACCAAGTTATTCTTTTCTTTCAAACATTGAGCCATGGGAACCTAATTTGTTGACTTGCGCTGGGTGCATGAATTGTGAACCCTAGTCGTGAAATGCAAAATGTTTGTCAGGACAGTTCTAAGATATAAACGGGAAAGATATAAATAGCAAAACACAAGGACACTCATTTGAAACCACATTATTAATAAAAATCCCATATCTAGAGGTCGAGATCTGTTTTGGTCATCTTTTAGCTGAGGAGAGTCTTTTTTTTTAAGTCTTAGAAAGACTTTATTGATCATAGTTATATGAAATACAAGATAATAAACATTCTGTAATGAACAACAGAATTGTGCTTTAACATAGAAGATAGTGTAAAATATAACATTATATTTAGAATAATACATGTAGACCTATGAATGATTCAAAACAGTAACAAAAGCAACGTATTCAAAAATCCATGTATGATCAATAAGGAATTTGGAAAAAGAAAGTAACAAGGAAAGAAATAAGAATAAAAAGAAAAAGGAATGAATAGTGGGGAATTAATTAAAAATTCGAAATTTTAAAAAATAAGAAGTGAAGCATATTTAATGATAAACGTGGGACAATATATAGAAAACAACAATCCAATTACCAAATATTTATTTATTTTGTTATGGAACTCCTACAGAGGTCCACAAAAACACACCATCAGATAAAAAAAGAAACAAACTATACATACAATACAAAATACTTCCTTATACATCACTATGGGAATTATTATATCAAACATACTGAAAGCTGTGCAAATAGTGCTAAGATACAAAATACAGTCAAATAACCGACCTGTAAATTTCTTTTATCGACATAATGAGTAATGTACAAATAGTGCTATAAATACATAAGACAATAAAAGAAATTCCTAATAAATAGGAAAAAATATTTTTTTAATGTATATATCTTAAAACAGACCATTTCATTCGGGGGGACAGAACCAAAGATCGTGCCTCATGGGCACGATCCTTGGTTCTTTTTAATATATTTAATAAAAACTGACTTTAAAAACAGTTGCCTAGCACTTTGCAGCTTTGGGCATAGAAGTTGTTTCAAAACAGGTTTGGACTTAGGAGAAGCGGAAGTCAAACTAATGCCGAATGTGTAAGCACATACAAAGGACCTAAAAAATGTTGATTGTTCTTTTTGCATGTCAAAAAATTCTATTCTCAAGGCGGCCCTAAGTATGCCCTTCTCCCGCAAAAGAAGGGAATTACCCCACCTAAGAACTGCAGCCAGGGATAGTGTAAAGGGCGAGACAAATCCAAATTTGAGGCGTATTGCATGTGGCGCTGCCAATGAATTTAAATTGCAAATTTGACGCAGGATTCGTCCTTCCGCCTTATCGAAAGAAAGCCAATAATTCATATCCAGTACCTCGGCAGCATATATTAACGATAGAGGAATTTTGACCTTAAAAACAGATAAAACATGTCCAAAGTGGCGTCTCCTGCAAGTTTTATGAAATCTGTTTAGTGCACATGCCTGGGAGACAGCTTTATTGACACAATGTTTAATATGCTCTAAATCGCAGCCAGTTTTAGAAAAAATCTTCCCCAAATATAGGTACAAATCAACCAGTTCCAGTTTTTCGTAACCAAGCATCCATCTTAAGCATCTCCTTATTTTAAGCCCCTTCTTACGAAATAACAAAATCTCACTTTTTGCGATATTAATTTTCAAGAAGTGAGCCTCTGCATATTTACTTAAGGCATCTCGATGACGTTGCAGGCCGGTAGGCGTTAGATCGAATATTGCAACATAGTCTGCATATAATAGAGAGCCGACGGACATTGTACCAATATTTGGGGCATCCTCCCTTACCGAGTTCAATGTTCCGGGGAGATCAGCAATATACAGAGAAAATAAAAGTGATGCCAATAGGCAGCCCTGTTTGAGCCCATTGTGTGTTCTAATTTTACATGATAGCCACTGCGAACCTCTCATCAGAACCCGGCTCACGTGTCTGTGTGCAATTCCATAATCAGACCCAAGAGATGATATGGTATGCCCAGGAGGACAAGTTTTCTCCACAGGGTTTGGCGATCCACTTTGTCAAATGCCGTGGAGAAATCAATAAAAGCTGTATATATTCGCATTCCTCTGACCAAAACATATTTCTCTACAATTGTCTGAACAACCGCTATATTATCCAAGGTGCCATGGTTCTTTCTAAAACCTGCTTGTTCTGGGGAAAGGATATTCTGATCATAAACCCATTGTTGAAGACGGCTTAATATGCTTTTTGCAAATAATTTGCTTGAGGCAACCAGAGGGCATCTGTCTAAAACTAGTCTGCACTGTTTACAGCCATTTTTTATACAGGGAGACTATAATGCTCCCCTTCCAAGATGGGGGGATTTTATTCATAAGAAATCAATATTTAAAGAGAAGCTCTAAAAAATTACCCCACGCTTCTGGTTCTTTTTTAATTAGTGCAATCGGGATTCCATCCAGCCCTTGTGCGCTAGAGGTTCTTGCATTCTTTATGTAACTTACCACTTCCTTTGCGGACGTATGGCCAAATTCAGTCAATTCAGTAGATGCGGGATTAACCCCATCTGTCATCATGGCAGAAACTGGGCTATTGTTTCCATATAATAAGGAGATGTAATCCACCCAGTCCTTTTCTGGATTGGCATGGGTAGTGCCCTCTGCCTTGAATCCCAGTATTCCGCGAGCAAGCACCAGTACTTTCTTGAGTCTTTGGCCCTTGCAGTTTCCCTCAACCCAATCCACTTGTCATCCAGCTCCCTTCTTTTTTCAGAGAGCACAATACGTCTTTTCACTCGCTTAAGGAGATCGATTTCCCGCTGCTGGACTGTGAAGAAATATATATGCTGTTTTCGGACAGGATGGTTAATTGCTTGTTTTAAGGAAATCATATTAATACAGGCAAGGTACAGAAGATATAGAACTTAATTTACTCCATTTGCGCCTCAAAAAAGGGTATAATATTATAGTGTGTTAAACCCTGCTATTCTTCTTGGGTCATCTTCACAATTGAGCCTACTTCAAAGATATTTTTTTGCGTCCAAAAAGACGGACCATTTGCTTTGTTAAAGGTAGCCCTGCCCTGACCAGCATTCCCTGAATCTAATGTGGGTAGATCAAAGGCCACTGTCATGCCCACTATACTGTGGTCGCTCCATATCAACGGGCGGACAAAAAAGTTATCACAATCCCCAAACATTTGGTAGGTCACAATCACATAGTCTAAAAGACTCTGAGTATGTTGTGAGTGAAAGGTAAAGTGTTCTGTTTTGTCAGCGGGCACTCTCCCATTTAAAATAACAAGATCTAAACTTCTAATGCAATCAAGCAAAACAAACCCCAGCTTATCGGTTTTTACTTTGTTTGGTAATAAAATCTCGGGTATGTGCGAGATTTCCTCTTTGTCTGTATTTGCATAGATCCCCGAAGCAGAGTTAGAAATTTTGGCATTTAAATCCCCTTCTAATGTCACTAAGGAGCATTCTTCCCTGATAACTATATCATGAATAAAAGAGAAAAATGCACACAAAAAGTGATCAAAATATTTCTCAGGGGGATATACATATTTGCCACGAGGAACGAAATGGACCTGCCAGATTCTCCCAAACACGCTAACTTTGCACATATACATAAATTTGAGGGGTGATAAAAAACCTTCTGGTTCCAATTGGTGGAATTTTTTTTCTCTTCTTTTTTTCTGCCCCCTTAAGACGGTCTTATACGCCTCCCACAAGACAATATGTGATGCTACGGACCCCTGGTTTTCCTCAAAGTAGAGCTGGGAACCCTCCCTGAGCTTGTCACTTAACTTGTCATCTTGGAGGTGCCAGGGATCTATCCGCGGGAACGCGGCCTTATTTACGACTGGCCCCCTCAGGGTGGCACCCACCGACGAGTGGTCGGAAAGACCCCGGGCCATGATTTGGGGGTCTGAAAATTCCTACAGTTGATCAGTACGAGTCAGGAGGTGATCCAGTCTTGAGAAGGACCCGTGCCTGGCCGAGTAAAATGTATATTGTCTCACAGAGGGATGATGTGCCTGCCATAGATCGCTTAGGCCAAAAGACTCCAGAAAGCCCTGTAGTCCCTACTCCCCCCGGAATCCCCGCCCCCCCGATCTGTCAAGATCTGCTATAAGGACTGCGTTCATATCTCCACCCACCAGGAGCGTCCCAAGGGGAAGATCCGTCAAGAAGCCCCCCAGTCGGGCATATGTCGTTGAGTGGAGGCCCGGTGGGACATAGCTTGAGCAGAAAACAATTGTACGTCCCTCTCATCCACCCGCCACTGCCACCATGCACCCCGAATCATCTGTCCATTTCCCAGAAAGGACTATCGGGAACTTCTTGCGTATGAGGATGCCCACCCTTCTGGAGCCAGATGTGAAGCCCGAGTGGGCAACCATTCTGTACCCAAAGTGATCCAGGGCCCGGCAGCTGTTGCCCCGTAAAAGCGTCTCCTGCAGGAGAACCACGTCCGGGGAGTGTCGCTTCAGGTGTTGTAGTACAAGGGTTCGTTTAATCTTGGTATCTCGGCCATTGACGTTCCACGTCCAAATCCTAGCCTGTGTCCGGGAGCCCATGAAACAATCATGTCCCACCCACTGTTCGACTGGAATCTACAACTTTGTCAGGAAATACCCGCCACCGCTGCCCCAGAGGAATTGACAAAGAGCTGAGCATAACCAACCCATTTCTGACACCCCCACATCCCCCTGTAACAACCAAACACCCCATCCCCCCAACTCCCCCCTCCCTGCTTCCCTGCCAGGTGAGCCTCCAACCCCCCACCAGTGAAAACAGCAGAGTGCCTGTCACCCCAAATCCACAAAAAAGAACATACCAGAGGAAACGTGGGATCGCCAGCCCGAGAAAGATGCACATGTATCATGTCGGATTATACCCCCTCCCATATGAAACACCCCCCAGGTGCCCCACCCATGGCCCTGCACCCCCAACACCCGGCCCAACAAACAATCCGATCCCCAGTCCGTGAGCAGCCTCAGTCAATGTCTCACTTCAAGGTCCCATGGCGAGGCAGACCCCCCTCCCCCGGGATCCAAGCCCTCCAGCCCCCAACTTCCAGTACCTAAACTCTCAGTTCAAGCAGGGACACAGGCGTAATTATGCAATTCCCTACCAAACCATAGTCACTCCGCCTCCTGCCGCTCCTTAACTCTGGGAGCCCTCCCTGGATCCGGGCTCAGCCCTCGGCCACCACGCTCCACCTGCGGATCTTGTCGCTTGTTCCGCCGTCCCACTGTACGCCACCCTTCCAACCAGTCGGCGCCATCCGCTGGCGTGTCGAAAAAGTAGGCTTTGTCTCCGTCCAGAACCTTGAGCTGGCCGGGAATAGCATCATGTATTTCACTCCCGCTTCTCGGAACGCCCTTTTAACACCATCAAATGAGCGCCGCTGGCGTTTTACCTGGAGTGGAAAATCCGGAAAAAAACGGATGACAGCATTGTCTCAGTGAAGGTCTCTATGGACTCGTGCCGCCTGCAATATGGCGTCTCTATCCCTAAAATTAAGGATGATCGTGCGCGGGGGGGGGGCTCCTGGCTTCGGCTTACCGCCCAGGGCCCTGTGCGCCCGCTCAATGGAGTAGTTTGAGAGGCGCTTGAAGAGGTTCAGGATAAGGTCCTCAACAAAGAAGTCCGTCGAGGGCCCCTCCATCCCCTCTGGCACACCCACTATACGAATGTTATTGCACCTGGCACGACCCTCCTGATCCTCCAGGCAGGCCCACACGTCCGCCTGATTTGTAGTGAGCGCAGCCACCTGCTCCTCTAAGCGCTTCGTCTTTGCCTGCAGCCCAGTAATGCCAGTTTCCGCCACTGCTACCTTGTCAGACATCTTGCGGAAAACCGCCCGCAGGAGATTCACCTCCTCCATGACCGAGTCCAATTTCGGCTCCACCATGCCCCAAAAGTCATTAATGGCCCTCATTATGTCTTTCAGAGATGGATCAGGGCCTCCGTCGTCCTGGTCACCAACCTGGCCGCCACCTGACGCACCACGATCCCTGTTCATCGCCATTGTGTATTTTTCAATGTGGTTAGATTGGCCTGATGCTCTATTCCGGCCCATTGTGGGGCCCGACCACCACGAGGCACCAACAAAGCAATTCGGTCAGTGCTTCTGCGCACCGGCCCCCAGCCACACCCAGAACACTTTTGCGAGCGTTCCAGGCACGCCGGCCCCACCTGTCCCCCAGGGGTGACCACCACCAGACTAGACTGGACACTGTCCGTGGCCCAGGCGGCGGGACCGTCAGTAGATTAGAGGCCTCTGGCTTTGGGGTGCCCCCCAGAGCTCACAGGGTGTCGCAGCGCATCAGGCCGGGTCACGGTCAGCACTCCAGAAGGGGCCCCCCCACTGCCAGGTACTCGCACCACCACAGGTCGCCGGCCGGTTCCACGCTGTTCCCGCCTCCCAGGCCGGCCACCTCCACAATCAGGCTCTCGCTCCGCCGCACTGGGCCCCTCTCACCATATTGCAGGCTTCCACAGGTCAATGGAGCACCCCCTCAGGGCCAGGATAGCCGCAGCGTCAGGGGGACAGGACCAAGGGCGGACTCTTCTTGCCCCATGCGTAGGGGCCGCCACACTCCTCGCTCAGGCCACCTGTACTCGCCCAACACAGAGCTGCAGAGGGACGTCTGTGCCCCCCCTGCCGCCCGCTGCACACACAGTCAGGCCCTGCTGTGCTAAGGCCCCACAGCTGTATCTCACGGGGTGTGCAGCAAAAGGGCTCGCTATTGCTCCTATCAGGCATGCCTCCGGGGCGCCGCCGCTCAGATCTGCCTAGCGGCCGCCATTTTGACAACACAGCCGCCGATCCTCCAATGCTCGCCGCTGGCGTCCAGGGGCACTCGGGGATACTGGAAGCACCGCCGCCGACTGCTCGACCGCTCCAACAACAGCGGGTACCTTCGGCAGATGCGGCTGTGCTCGGATAATGCCGGATGTCGGGAGGATCTCTCAGGTCCTCAGAGCATCTACGGGACTACGCCGCCATCTTCTTCGGCTGCAAGCCACGCCCCCCCAGTTAGTGGAATTTTTAAGTAAAATCGAAAACTCCCCCACTGGCATGACCCCGATCCGAATGCCTAGCATTGCAAAAACACACAAAATATCCAGAATATTCAAATTCTTTGCAAGACCACGTTTCCTGTAAGCATATAATTAAAGGGTTCATCATTTTCAGAGAATTCAATTTTGTTTCATTGGGACCCAAACCAGCCATATTCCAGGACAAAAGTAGCCCACCCAGACTACCTCAACAAATCACCTTTTACAGGAGATGGACCACTCTCCGCAGATTGTCGCGAGTCTGTCTTCTATTAATGAATCCTGACCGATCAGGGTGTATCAGATCCAATTCAACCAGTCAAGCAGAACCTACCTCACTAGCCCCAGAAAAACCTTGGGCCGAGAAATGATCTTCACAGAGGTCTGGTCCTTATCCAAGGTAGTAAAGGTGGCCATAATCTTCTCAGTGCCTTTAAGAGTCTCCAAACAAAAAGACTTGAGCTACTGGCCCTGCCTCTAACTGTGCCAAATATCTCAATTGGCATCCACTTCAATTAAAAACAAGCGATAGGGCTCAATGAAGAACTCACAACAGGTGTTCCCCTAGAACGCAAGTGGCGTTTTAGGCCCATCCTGATGAAATGTCTGGAGAAGTCAGGCTTCTGGAGGCCATGACCTCTTTGATTATGTGAAGGATCCTCGGTTTATGATTGGACAGGATATGATCTGGGGACTCGTGGGAATCACAGTGATGAAAGCCGTGTTTGTTGGCTGTTGTGATAATAACCGAAGAAAGCAATGCATAGTACTCACCTCTGGTCCTGTCATCATATTTGAATAGTCACGTGGGTAATTAGTGTAGCATAAAACTCATTTAAAGTATAATAAACTTTAGTACGTTTTATTGAGTAAAGAGCGTGTGTTCGTGTCGTTACTTAGTGGTTGTGATGTGCTAGTGTCTATTCAGTTACTCAAGTGTATCTTGTGGGCTGCACACCTTAGATAACTTCTCTACATATACAAATATGTCTGTGTGTGTGCAATTATGTGTACAGCATCAAATGTACAAGAGATGTAGTGTGTTGTAGTGCTTCCACGTCCAGTATGACCAATATTGACTTAACATTTCCTTTTTTCTTACTTAGCTCCGGATGGCAATATTGACAGTGAGTATTTAAAGAAAAACTCAACTATAAATTCGTTAGATCTACTTGATATTATAATTATTAGGACCTGTTAAAAAAAATGTTTTTATTTACAGTTTTACACGAATCCAAAGGATCCTGAGGTGAGTAACATCTAATACCTACAACATAGATGTGAAACTATGCACAGGTAGTCTCAGAATTGACCGATTGTCACTCATTGCTTTTCATGTAAACGGGTCATTCGAGGGGAGCTTCTCAAAGCTATTCAATGCCAAAATCAGTGCACTGTCCATGGTACTGTCTTCACTTCTGTCTCTGTGAAGGCCCTGCTTCTTTCTGTTTTTAAGATGCGTCTCTTAATCTGTTTTTCCCCTAATCGAGGTACAATTGGTTTGTAATTTTCAAATAGCTTTCTTTGTTATTTATTCCCTCTTACAACACCAAATTTAGATAAAAAAATGTGTATTTTGAAATCGATTTACTATTTTCGCAGTTTTCTGGTTTAAGGTTGAGTTCAAGTCAGCTTAAAGCTATGCCCTGCTTTCACTAGATATTTCTTGTGTAGAGTGTACCAGTGGCTCCCAAAGCCTAATTCTCACGAGGTTGCGAGGAGTCTTTCATGAGACAAACATAATTATTTTGATTCTTGGCCTAACCATATGTCTATTTTAGTGCTAGGGATTACTGTGTGTATCTGTCTTTAGGTATGTATGTATATGGTATTTCTATAGTACGCAACTAGTCAAAATGCAGCAGAGCCTTTTGAAAAGAAAAAGAAAAAGGCAAAACAAAGTCAGCATAAGGAGGTGACCGGAAACCAAGCAAGAGGAACTTATTCCGTCCTAGAAATTCCTTTGGTAATTCTGGGGGATTATGAATGTAAATGCAGAAAAACTGGAAGAAAGCCTATTGTTTAGAGATAATTGACAAACCACATACGAAACATGAAGAAGTTATGTTTCTTTATTGGAGCATGCCAAAGTAAGCCCCACTTGGAGCAGCATCCTTGCAGCTCAACCCATGCTCTCCAACTGACATTTACCCAACCAGGCTTATATCAGCATTCTAATTACATCACAGTCACACTGGCTGAGAAGCAGGGAAAATAACACTAAGGGGAGAATGCATGGCATAGAAATGAAGATACCACACACCTCTCTTCTTTATGGAAATACTAGAAAATATAAATCAAAATAAGACAGTAATAAACAACATAGATAATAATGAGAACGAAGAAAGGGACTACAAATTCAATCACACAATACATAAACACAAAAAGACCAGAGAAGAGAATAATGATACAAAGGTGAGAATAATTATACAAAATTTAGAATAACACATACATATATCACCAGGGGAAAAACCCACACTTTACCCTTTCCACAGACAATATAATATATAGGGGGAACAAAAATAGTGACACCTTATAATAGTCACTGACTCTGAAGTATAGTGCAACGGGTGCCATACACTTGCCCAATAATAAAGTGCAAAACATATGTCCCTGCGGGTACAACACATATGCCCCATTCACAAGAGTGCAATACGTGGGCCCGATGGGTCCCATACACCTGCCCAATAATAAAGTGCAAAACATATGCCCTTGTGGGTGCAAAACATATGCCCACAGCAGGGCGCAAAGAAAAATGCCCCAACCTCAGTACTAGATAGAAGTCGTAAAGTAAGTATTTGTTTGGGTAGGTATTAACAGGCTCCAACACATAGCAATATTTGGATGCAAGAAATATGCCCCATAACTTGTAACTGCAAGAACTGTTTGGGCTGCAAAGCAAATGACCAACACTAGCAATGGTAAGCAAGTATGGTTTGGGTTCCAGAATCCCTGCCCCATCACCTGGAACTGTAAGAATTGATTGGGATGCAAAAAACATGCTCCAGCTCAAGTAAAAGTAAGTGATATATGGGTACAAAACATAACCCTCACCACAATGAACAATAAATAACATTGGCATAATGATCAACACATGCAGCACACAGGAGTTACTCCATACTCCGTAAAGAATTGACAAGTAAGCATGGCAAAGACAAAAGAGAAAATACTAGGAAAGCCAATAAAGCACAGCATCAGACAAAACATCTTAGCATGAAGTAAATGGCAAGCATAATAAGCAGTCAACAGCAGAAATATTAAGCATGGCAGAAACTGAAGAATAGGATTTAAATATATGCTTAGACTGTGTGTTTAAATTTGAAAGCACTGCGGGGAGTAAAGCGCGAGCATCTTAAAACTGTCTATTACAATTGAAGGCACCACTGTCTATTACAATGGGTGGGGTACCCAGAAATGTCCTCACAGCCTTGCACAAAGCTATTGAGGCTCATTTGTCCCTGGCTTCATTGATGTTCATTACTGTATGGTGGCACTGGTGCATTACTTCTTGGAGCTATTATTACTTAGCACATTTATGTTTATTTCTGCATGGGACCATTGGTGACTCATTATTCTGTTGGACCGCTGATGCTTGTGACTGCCTAGACCATTACGCCTTATTACTTTATTCTTGGTTTTTCGTACTGCATGAGGCTAGAACAGATGTTCTCTAATTCTATGTCACGACTGGAGGCGAGGATTTTGCCCTTCTCTCTTCACTTTTTTAATAGCAGCCAAAACAACATATAACAACTATGTTTACCATGAACCTCTGGGAAAACGCTAGTGAGAAAATTGTCCAATCAGCCACCGACATGGGTCCTCCAATCAGGTGCGATGTAGTCCTACATATTCTGGCTCCACTGACTTCCCATCCTCTTTCTTTGCTGCTGTGCAGCAGAGCTAAGTGCCTTTTTTCTCTTGTTAAAATTTCATATGCTATGTGTTGATAACTGCTTAGAGTATAGTTATTTACATATTTTAGCTATTCTGCTAGTGATTCTGTATATCACAGCGCTTCACGCGTCATTTGTAAAAGCCTTAATCTGCTTGCTGATATTTCTTGTGCTTTGCGCGTAACACGTACTTTTTAGGGCTCGGCATCGAGCCCTATTGCAGTTGAGTTCGCTCTCAAGGGAGGACAGAGCGGTGCACGAGCCTACCAGGGTCTGTGGACGCGCACACACACAGGCAGGCAGGTACGCCCCAGACACACATAGACAGACAGACACACGCACACACACACACACACACACACACACACACACACACACACTCCCTCTCTGCCCACTCCCTCTCTGCCGCCCCCTTCCCCCCTCCCCTCTACCCCCACTCACCGGGCTCTTTCCCTCCAGCGGGTCAGTCACGGCAGCAGGCAGACTCTGTGTCTTCTCCGGCGATCTTCAGCTGATGTGCATGCCCACGCTGCGTCACGTGCGCGCCCACCACGCTGTTTTCACGCCCGTTGATCCTCAGCTTGTTATATACTTTGGCTATGGACAATTAGACCACCGTTTTGCTCCGTCAATCATGTTTTCTTGGGCTGCGGTGTCTACAAGGCAAGGGGGCAGTGCACTGCACATGGATTTATCCTCGTCACGCCAATCGGTATTGTTTAATTTTATTTCTTTCGATCAGCATGTTTTTTTGTAATGTCTGGGAGAGCCGACGCTGGGACTTGAACCCCATTCCACAGTGTCAAAGTCCGGACACGGAGTGAAAGAACGTGGCTGTGCAAGCTACCACTGGACCCACTATACTCAGTTACCATGAGGTGGCGATATCTGCCACTCACTTTCCTCACTTTACCTTTGTGTTAGCCACGATGATCATAATCATTTCTATCCACTTCCATAATAGGCTTGTATTTTCAAAGATAGCCTCTAATACTGAAAAGAAATTAGGGCAATAAATATCTATACAGCAGCGTACATAAACACAAAATGTCATGACATTTTGCACAGTGTTGCAGGTCCGCTGTAGTCAAGGAGATTGTCTTCTGAGAAGTGTTTACATCCTCAAAATGACTTTCCAGTGTAGAGGACCATTGGTGCACCTGCTTATCTGGCAATATGCATAAGGATTACTACCTATCTCACTAATATTTTATCTTCCTAAATAGTTTGTTCACAGTACATTATAAATTGTTTTCACATCATGGGAGCTCTAAAAATTGAATTCTGTTCATCGCTTCTAAATGAGGCGCTTTTTTTGCATTCTTCGACAATGCTTTCAAACTAATTTCTGCTACTGCGGTAGATGGATGGCACTCTGGAGAATATTGTGTTTCTCGGTATAGCTCTATAAGCCGTGCGTGCCCCTGGTGACCCTCACGCCCGACCCCATGTCTGCCCAGTAGAACGGCGCTCACTTCATCCCTCTGTGAGGCAGAAGGTGAGTGTGAGTTCAGAGTGCGCAGAGTGTGAAGTAGTGAGTGCAGAGTGAGTGTGCAGAGTGAGTGTGCAGAGTGCAGAGTAGTGAGTGCAGAGTAGTGAGTGCAGAGTAGTGAGTGTGCAGAGTAGTGAGTGTGCAGAGTAGTGAGTGTGCAGAGTAGTGAGTGCAGAGTAGTGAGTGCAGAGTAGTGAGGGTGCAGAGTAGTGAGTGTGCAGAGTAGTGAGTGCAGTGTAGTGAGTGTGCAGAGTAGTGAGTGTGCAGACTAGTGAGTGTGCAGACTAGTGAGTGCAGAGTTGTGAGTGTGTAGAGTAGAGAGTGCAGAGTAGTGAGTGCAGAGTAGTGAGTGAGTGCAGAGTAGTGAGTGTGTAGAGTAGTGAGTGCAGGGTAGTGAGTGCAGAGTAGTGAGTGCAGAGTAGTGAGTGCAGAGTAGTGAGTGCAGAGAGTAGTGAGTGCAGAGAGTAGTGAGTGCAGAGAGTAGTGAGTGCAGAGAGTAGTGAGTGCAGAGTAGTGAGTGCAGAGAGTAGTGAGTGCAGAGTGCAGAGTAGTGAGTGCAGAGTGCAGAGTAGTGAGTGCAGAGTAGTGAGTGCAGAGTAGTGAGTGCAGAGTAGTGAGTGCAGAGTAGTGAGTGTGTAGAGTAGTGAGTGCAGGGTAGTGAGTGCAGAGTAGTGAGTGCAGAGTAGTGAGTGCAGAGTGCAGAGTTGTGAGTGCAGAGTGCAGAGTTGTGCGTGCAGAGTACAGAGTAGTGAGTGCAGAGTACAGAGTTGTGAGTGCAGAGTACAGAGTTGTGAGTGCAGAGTGCAGAGTTGTGAGTGCAGAGTGCAGAGTTGTGAGTGCAGAGTTGTGAGTGCATAGAGTAGTGAGTGCAGAGAGTAGTGAGTGCAGAGTAGTGAGTGCAGAGAGTAGTGAGTGCAGAGTACAGAGTAGTGAGTGCAGAGTGCAGAGTAGTGAGTGCAGAGTGCAGAGTAGTGAGTGCAGAGTAGTGAGTGCAGAGTAGTGAGTGCAGAGTAGTGAGTGCAGAGTAGTGAGTGCAGAGTAGTGAGTGTGTAGAGTAGTGAGTGCAGGGTAGTGAGTGCAGAGTAGTGAGTGCAGAGTAGTGAGTGCAGAGTGCAGAGTTGTGAGTGCAGAGTGCAGAGTTGTGAGTGCAGAGTACAGAGTAGTGAGTGCAGAGTACAGAGTTGTGAGTGCAGAGTGCAGAGTTGTGAGTGCAGAGTGCAGAGTTGTGAGTGCAGAGTGCAGAGTTGTGAGTGCAGAGTTGTGAGTGCAGAGTTGTGAGTGCAGAGTAGTGAGTGCAGAGTGCAGAGTAGTGAGTGCAGAGTGCAGAGTAGTGAGTGCAGAGTGCAGAGTAGTGAGTGCAGAGTACAGAGTAGTGAGTGCAGGGTAGTGAGTGCAGAGTAGTGAGCGCAGAGTAGTGAGTGCTGAGTGCAGAGTGCAGAGTAGTGAGTAGTGAGTGCAGAGTAGTGAGTGCAGAGTGCAGAGTAGTGAGTGCAGAGTGCAGAGTAGTGAGTGCAGAGTACAGAGTAGTGAGTGCAGGGTAGTGAGTGCAGGGTAGTGAGTGCAGAGTAGTGAGTGCAGAGTAGTGAGTGCTGAGTGCAGAGTGCAGAGTAGTGAGTAGTGAGTGCAGAGTAGTGAGTGCAGAGTAGTGAGTGCAGAGTAGTGAGTGCAGAGTAGTGAGTGCAGAGTAGTGAGTGCAGAGTGCAGAGTAGTGAGTGCAGAGTGCAGAGTAGTGAGTGCAGAGTGCAGAGTAGTGAGTGCAGAGTGCTGAGTAGTGAGTGCAGAGTGCAGAGTAGTGAGTGCAGAGTGCAGAGTAGTGAGTGCGGAGTGCAGAGTAGTGAGTGCAGAGTGCTGAGTAGTGAGAGCAGAGTGCAGAGTAGTGAGTGCAGAGTGCAGAGTAGTGAGTGCAGAGTGCAGAGTAGTGAGTGCAGAGTGCAGAGTAGTGAGTGTAGAGTGCAGAGTAGTGAGTGTAGAGTGCAGAGTAGTGAGGAGTGCAGAGTAGTGAGGAGTGCAGAGTAGTGAGTGCAGAGTGCAGAGTAGTGAGTGCAGAGTGCAGAGTAGTGAGTGCAGAGTGCAGAGTAGTGAGTGCAGAGTGCAGAGTAGTGAGTGCAGAGTAGTGAGTGCAGAGTGCAGAGTAGTGAGTGCAGAGTGCAGAGTAGTGAGTGCAGAGTGCAGAGTAGTGAGTGCAGGGTAGTGAGTGCAGGGTAGTGAGTGCAGGGTAGTGAGTGCAGGGTAGTGAGTGCAGGGTAGTGAGTGCAGGGTAGTGAGTGCAGAGTAGTGAGTGCAGGGTAGTGAGTGCAGAGTAGTGAGTGCAGAGAGTGCAGAGTAGTGAGTGCTGAGTAGTGAGTGCAGAGTGCTGAGTAGTGAGTGCAGAGTAGTGAGTGCAGAGTGCAGAGTAGTGAGTGCAGAGTGCAGAGTAGTGAGTGCAGAGTGCAGAGTAGTGAGTGAAGAGTGCAGAGTAGTGAGTGCAGAGTAGTGAGTGCAGAGTGCAGAGTAGTGAGTGCAGAGTGCAGAGTAGTGAGTGCAGAGTAGTGAGTGCAGGGTAGTGAGTGCAGGGTAGTGAGTGCAGAGTAGTGAGTGCAGGGTAGTGAGTGCAGGGTATTGAGTGCAGAGTAGTGAGTGCAGAGAGTGCAGAGTGCAGAGTGCAGAGTAGTGAGTGCAGAGTGCAGAGTAGTGAGTGCAGAGTGCAGAGTAGTGAGTGCAGAGTGCTGAGTAGTGAGAGCAGAGTGCAGAGTAGTGAGTGCAGAGTGCAGAGTAGTGAGTGCAGAGTGCAGAGTAGTGAGTGCAGAGTGCAGAGTAGTGAGTGCAGAGTGCAGAGTAGTGAGTGCAGAGTGCAGAGTAGTGAGTGTAGAGTGCAGAGTAGTGAGGAGTGCAGAGTAGTGAGTGCAGAGTGCAGAGTAGTGAGTGCAGAGTGCAGAGTAGTGAGTGCAGAGTGCAGAGTAGTGAGTGCAGAGTGCAGAGTAGTGAGTGCAGAGTGCAGAGTAGTGAGTGCAGAGTGCTGAGTAGTGAGAGCAGAGTGCAGAGTAGTGAGAGCAGAGTGCAGAGTAGTGAGTGCAGAGTGCAGAGTAGTGAGTGCAGAGTGCAGAGTAGTGAGTGCAGAGTGCAGAGTAGTGAGTGCAGAGTGCAGAGTAGTGAGTGCAGAGTGCAGAGTAGTGAGGAGTGCAGAGTAGTGAGGAGTGCAGAGTAGTGAGGAGTGCAGAGTAGTGAGGAGTGCAGAGTAGTGAGTGCAGAGTGCAGAGTAGTGAGTGCAGAGTGCAGAGTAGTGAGTGCAGAGTGCAGAGTAGTGAGTGCAGAGTGCAGAGTAGTGAGTGCAGAGTAGTGAGTGCAGATTGCAGAGTAGTGAGTGCAGAGTGCAGAGTAGTGAGTGCAGAGTGCAGAGTAGTGAGTGCAGAGTGCAGAGTAGTGAGTGCAGGGTAGTGAGTGCAGGGTAGTGAGTGCAGGGTAGTGAGTGCAGGGTAGTGAGTGCAGGGTAGTGAGTGCAGAGTAGTGAGTGCAGGGTAGTGAGTGCAGAGTAGTGAGTGCAGAGTGCAGAGTAGTGAGTGCTGAGTAGTGAGTGCAGAGTGCTGAGTAGTGAGTGCAGAGTGCAGAGTAGTGAGTGCAGAGTGCAGAGTAGTGAGTGCAGAGTGCAGAGTAGTGAGTGCAGAGTGCAGAGTAGTGAGTGCAGAGTGCAGAGTAGTGAGTGCAGAGTAGTGAGTGCAGAGTAGTGAGTGCAGAGTGCAGAGTAGTGAGTGCAGAGTGCAGAGTAGTGAGTGCAGGGTAGTGAGTGCAGGGTAGTGGGTGCAGAGTAGTGAGTGCAGGGTAGTGAGTGCAGGGTAGTGAGTGCAGAGTAGTGAGTGCAGAGAGTGCAGAGTGCAGAGTAGTGAGTGCAGAGTGCAGAGTAGTGAGTGCAGAGTGCAGAGTAGTGAGTGCAGAGTGCAGAGTAGTGAGTGCAGAGTGCAGAGTAGTGAGTGCAGAGTGCAGAGTAGTGAGTGCAGAGTGCAGAGTGCAGAGTAGTGAGTGCAGAGTAGTGAGTGCAGAGTGCAGAGTGCAGAGTAGTGAGTGCAGAGTAGTGAGTGCAGGGTAGTGAGTGCAGGGTAGTGAGTGCAGAGTAGTGAGTGCAGGGTAGTGAGTGCAGGGTAGTGAGTGCAGAGTAGTGAGTGCAGAGAGTGCAGAGTGCAGAGTAGTGAGTGCAGAGTGCAGAGTAGTGAGTGCAGAGTGCAGAGTAGTGAGTGCAGAGTGCAGAGTAGTGAGTGCAGAGTGCTGAGTAGTGAGAGCAGAGTGCAGAGTAGTGAGTGCAGAGTGCAGAGTAGTGAGTGCAGAGTGCAGAGTAGTGAGTGCAGAGTGCAGAGTAGTGAGTGCAGAGTGCAGAGTAGTGAGTGCAGAGTGCAGAGTAGTGAGGAGTGCAGAGTAGTGAGTGCAGAGTAGTGAGTGCAGAGTGCAGAGTAGTGAGTGCAGAGTAGTGAGTGCAGAGTGCAGAGTAGTGAGTGCAGAGTGCAGAGTAGTGAGTGCAGAGTTCTGAGTAGTGAGAGCAGAGTGCAGAGTAGTGAGTGCAGAGTAGTGAGTGCAGAGTGCAGAGTAGTGAGTGCAGAGTGCAGAGTAGTGAGTGCAGAGTGCAGAGTAGTGAGTGTAGAGTGCAGAGTAGTGAGGAGTGCAGAGTAGTGAGGAGTGCAGAGTAGTGAGGAGTGCAGAGTAGTGAGGAGTGCAGAGTAGTGAGTGCAGAGTGCAGAGTAGTGAGTGCAGAGTGCAGAGTAGTGAGTGCACAGTGCAGAGTAGTGAGTGCAGAGTGCAGAGTAGTGAGTGCAGAGTGCAGAGTAGTGAGTGCAGAGTGCAGAGTAGTGAGTGCAGAGTAGTGAGTGCAGGGTAGTGAGTGCAGGGTAGTGAGTGCAGGGTAGTGAGTGCAGGGTAGTGAGTGCAGGGTAGTGAGTGCAGAGTAGTGAGTGCAGGGTAGTGAGTGCAGAGTAGTGGGTGCAGAGAGTGCAGAGTGCAGAGTAGTGAGTGCTGAGTAGTGAGTGCAGAGTGCTGAGTAGTGAGTGCAGAGTGCAGAGTAGTGAGTGCAGAGTGCAGAGTAGTGAGTGCAGAGTGCAGAGTAGTGAGTGCAGAGTGCAGAGTAGTGAGTGCAGAGTGCAGAGTAGTGAGTGCAGAGTAGTGAGTGCAGAGTAGTGAGTGCAGAGTAGTGAGTGCAGAGTGCAGAGTAGTGAGTGCAGAGTAGTGAGTGCAGGGTAGTGAGTGCAGGGTAGTGGGTGCAGAGTAGTGAGTGCAGGGTAGTGAGTGCAGGGTAGTGAGTGCAGAGTAGTGAGTGCAGAGAGTGCAGAGTGCAGAGTAGTGAGTGCAGAGTGCAGAGTAGTGAGTGCAGAGTGCAGAGTAGTGAGTGCAGAGTGCAGAGTAGTGAGTGCAGAGTGCTGAGTAGTGAGAGCAGAGTGCAGAGTAGTGAGTGCAGAGTGCAGAGTAGTGAGTGCAGAGTGCAGAGTAGTGAGTGCAGAGTGCAGAGTAGTGAGTGCAGAGTGCAGAGTAGTGAGTGCAGAGTGCAGAGTAGTGAGTGTAGAGTGCAGAGTAGTGAGGAGTGCAGAGTAGTGAGGAGTGCAGAGTAGTGAGGAGTGCAGAGTAGTGAGTGCAGAGTGCAGAGTAGTGAGTGCAGAGTGCAGAGTAGTGAGTGCAGAGTGCAGAGTAGTGAGTGCAGAGTAGTGAGTGCAGAGTGCAGAGTAGTGAGTGCAGAGTGCAGAGTAGTGAGTGCAGAGTGCAGAGTAGTGAGTGCAGGGTAGTGAGTGCAGGGTAGTGAGTGCAGGGTAGTGAGTGCAGGGTAGTGAGTGCAGGGTAGTGAGTGCAGGGTAGTGAGTGCAGAGTAGTGAGTGCAGGGTAGTGAGTGCAGAGTAGTGAGTGCAGAGAGTGCAGAGTGCAGAGTAGTGAGTGCTGAGTAGTGAGTGCAGAGTGCTGAGTAGTGAGTGCAGAGTGCAGAGTAGTGAGTGCAGAGTGCAGAGTAGTGAGTGCAGAGTGCAGAGTAGTGAGTGCAGAGTGCAGAGTAGTGAGTGCAGAGTAGTGAGTGCAGAGTGCAGAGTAGTGAGTGCAGAGTGCAGAGTAGTGAGTGCAGAGTAGTGAGTGCAGAGTGCAGAGTAGTGAGTGCAGAGAAGTGAGTGCAGAGTAGTGAGTGCAGGGTAGTGAGTGCAGGGTAGAGAGTGCAGGGTAGTGAGTGCCGGGTAGTGAGTGCCGGGTAGTGAGTGCTGGGTAGTGAGTGCCGGGTAGTGAGTGCCGGGTAGTGAGTGCCGGGTAGTGAGTGCAGGGTAGTGAGTGCAGGGTAGTGAGTGCAGGGTAGTGAGTGCAGAGTGCATAGTAGTGAGTGCAGAGTGCAGAGTAGTGAGTGCAGAGTGCAGAGTAGTGAGTGCAGGGTAGTGAGTGCAGGGTAGTGAGTGCAGGGTAGTGAGCGCAGGGTAGTGAGCGCAGGGTAGTGAGCGCAGAGTAGTGAGCGCAGAGTAGCGAGCGCAGAGTGCAGAGTTGTGAGTGCAGAGATGTGAGTGCAGAGTTGTGAGTGCAGAGTTGTGAGTGCAGAGTAGTGAGTGCAGAATGCAGAGTTGTGAGTGCAGAGTAGTGAGTGCAGAATGCAGAGTTGTGAGTGCAGAGTAGTGAGTGCAGAATGCAGAGTGAGTGTGCAGAGTAGTGAGTGCAGAATGCAGAGTGAGTGTGCAGAGCAGTAAGTGCAAGTGCAGAGCGGTGTGTGCTGTTGAGTGCAGAGTGCTATGTGCTGTTGAGTGCAGAGTGCTGTGTGCCGTTGAGTGCAGAGTGCTGTGTGCTGTTGAGTGCAGAGTGCTGTGTGCTGTTGAGTGCAGAGTGCTGTGTATTGGCAATGTAAATGACAATGTCATTTGTTTATGATTTAAAGAAAAAAAAAGAAATGTCATGAGCAATGCCAATAGCTCTTCCTTTAATGATGCCGAGACCATTACATTGTAAATGCTTGTTTTGTGTTATTGCTGATTCGGAGTGTTTTTCTCTCTGTTTTTTTTACTGACAGAGGGAGCGTTTCCGCTCCTACGCGGTCTCTGCCTGGACTTTTGGCGCGGCATCATCCTCCTGCCGCCAGGGGGCGCCGGAGGTCTTGCGGGACACGGCGCACGCTTTCGAATTCCCTGAGAGGATCGAGCCGCAAGCCGTAGTTCCAGAGCTGTGTGTGGCCTGAGGGAGACGCGAGCCGTAGTTCCAGAGCTGAGTGGCCGTTTTTGGTGTAGGACCGTTCTGCTGTCACTAACAGTTGATCCCTTCCAATTAACGCTACGCTCTGATCCCTATTTTGGACCCATTACTCAGGAGCAGAGTCTGTATTCCGTGTCGCACGCCTTGAGCTACTCAGGGTCTGTACAATTAGCGCGCTGCGCTTGAGGGGAGTTACCTAGGCCAAAGGTGTTAAAAATGATTATCAATCCTATCAAGGCTTCCTCCCCAGAGCAGTGACCCATAAATCTGCGAGGTTTCTCCTCACACTTCACCAAGTGGCTGACAACCAGCCAGTGTTGAGCAACCTAAGTAGGCTGCAGGTCTGTCACCCAGACTCTAATATATTTACATTCTCAATTAACCTCATTTCAGGATGGAAATGCATTATGAGGATGATTCCCGAGGGGGAGATAACACCCGGGCAGATCTCCCTTGGGATGATGATTTTTATGATGCAGTAGACGCATCAATTTTCAGGGCAGTAGGGGAAGCCATGACCTCCCACAAGGACAGATTGTCCAGGAAGATTGATCAGACCCTAGCCGCCTTACCCACGGCTCCTGCCCCCCAGACCGGACCTTCAGACACTACTCCCCCAACTGACCTTGCTCCGCCCTCACCCAAATGTCCTAGAGATGCAGGGGAAGACCTGTCTGCTTTTGACAGGCTGAAACAAGCCTTTCTGGCTACCCAACCGACGCAACCATCCCTGCCGCTATCAGAGAACCCTGTGACCCCAGATAACGCTAGTCCTGATGACGCAGGTGATCCTGACGCTGAACTGGTGCAAGCCTTTCTGCGCCCGTCCGTGGCCGGCCAGGGGCCGGAATCCCTGGCTCAAATAGTCTTCAGTATACGCAAGAACAGCTGTTAGGCTGGTGCCCTTTTACTAAAGAAGCATGCAGGCATAGTATGCACGCGGAAATTATGCCTTATCAGTGTAAGGTATGCCTTTACCACCCCTTAGCTCTTTTGGGTGACGAGAGGGAGGTAGAGAAACTAAGCATGATTCAGGTGAATTGCCGCTCTCTTAATAAGCACAGATTGGAAATCCATGATCTGCTAATGGACTGCCAGCCGGACGTGCTGTTTTTAACGGAGACCTGGCTAGATGAGGCGTCCGCCCCGGAGATTCTGGAAGCCCTTCCTCACGCATACGGCTTATTGAGAATTGACAGGGGGGCCCAGCGAGGTGGTGGAATAGCTCTGGCGCATAAACTGGAGTTGACATGCGCCCTAGAATCAGTGAATATCACTAATAGCGAAGCAGGTTTCTTCTCTATTAAAGTCTCCCCTAATTACACCATAAACGGCTATCTTATTTACCGTCCACCAGGAACGTCCACACAATTTGTGGACAGCTTGTTGGAGGTGGTGACCCAACCAGCTCTACGATATAGCAGAGTCCTAATTTTAGGTGATCTGAACCTACATTTCGAGGATGTAGGTTGCAAAGAAGCTCAAGGGGTTATTGCTTCCATGAAGTCTTTGATGTTTGACCTCCTATCGCTGGCACCCACGCATCAAATGGGCCATCTTCTTGACCCTATTTTTGCTAACTGGGATGAAGTGAAGGCACAGTGCCCCATCAGGGTTCCCTGGTCTGACCACTGCCTTGTCCCTTTCTCTGTTTTAAGTAGATCGATAGGGACGATATCGAGGAAACCCTCATTTCCCAAACGTAGGAATTGGAAGAAATTTAGCCAAGAAACATTTGAGCTTGCCTTGAAGCAAGACTATCCTCCGTTAAGAGGGACCCTCAACGAGGCTTGGAAAGTATATGAAGATTGGATGACCAGGGCATTAGACAAAGTGGCACCATGGACAAACAGGGCCCCAGCACGGCGCTCTAAGTCTGCCCCATGGTTCAATGAGGAATTAAGAGCAGCCAAATCCATTTGTAAAGATCTAGAACGCACATGGCGTAAAGATTTGGTACAACCCATAAGCTGCAATATAAGAACAGTATGAGGAAGTATCATAGACTGATAAGGAAAGTGAAAAGAGAATTCTTAAAGGAGAGAATTGAGTCAGCTGAGAATATGTCTAAGGAACTCTTCTCAATATACAAGGAGCTGACGTTGCCCAATAGGACAGTGGCCCAAGACACTTTTTCCGAAGAAGTCTGGGAGTCTATTGCGGACCACTTCGTGAAGAAGGTTGAGAAGATATATGTATCCTTCCCGACAGGGGCTGGTAAGGACATATTGGACCCTGACGGAAGTACGAGGCATACAGTGGACAAATACTTGAATCGTTTCGAGGTTCCTCCGAGATTGGAATTGCTGAGAATTGCGCTTAGCATTCAATCAGGATCTCCCACCGATGCTGCCCTGCCCAAGATTTTTAGGAACCAGTTGGAATTCCTGATAAACAATATAGGTCATATAGCTACTCTCTCCCTTCAGGAAGCTATGTGCCTGATGATTGGAAAAGGGCTCAGGTAATCCCTATAAAAAAGAAAGTAAATTTAAATATATCCCAACTGGATAATCTCCGTCCTATTTCGCTCCTTCCTTTCTGCATGAAAGTAGTGGAAAAAATAGCTAATATCCAGCTTATGAAATTTATGGAAGAAGGCCAACTTCTCCATTCTTCCCAATCAGGCTTTAGGGCAAGCCACTCAACAGAAACCGCCCTTCTCTTCTCCACGGAGATGCTCCGGCAAAAAGTGGACGAGGGACAGACAGCTGCCTTGGTATTATTAGACCTGAGTGCGGCTTTTGATACCGTCTCGCACTTCTTGCTGTTAGTCCGTCTCAGTGAGGCCGGAGTGGTTGGACCGGCTTACAATTGGCTATGCTCATTTCTTGCGGATAGGAGTTTCCAAGTTTATTGCTCCCCGTTCAAATCAACATCCCGGTGTTTAAGGCAGGGGATTCCACAAGGCTCTATTTTGAGCCCCACGTTGGTCAATGTCTATATGTAGCCCCTTGCGAGGATTGTGGGAATCATATGGTGTGGAAATTGTATCTTATGCCGACGATACACAATTGGTGGTCACTCTATCTCAAAACCCGGTTGAGGCGGCAGCTAATTTCTCTGCCTGTCTAACTGATTTAGCTGTTGGATGATTAATAATTGCCTCCGCCTTAACGGGAACAAAACCGAGTTGCTAGTGATCGGTAAGATGCCATCTATTTGGTCGTTGGCCTGGTGGCCTCCTGAACTAGGTCCCACACCCACTCCTTCGGTCCTTGTGAAGAACTTAGGTGTTTACCTGGATACTAACCTCTCTTTTGAACAACACATTGGAAGTATGTCAGGCAAATGCTATGGCATTCTGAAAACCCTTCGAAAAGTTTTAGATCTTCTTCCCATTAAAGCAAGGAAAACGTTGATACACGCCTTAGTCACCCCCGATCTGGACTATGGGAATTCTTTGCGTATTGGTCTTAACAAGAAAGGGATGCGCCAACTCCAATGTGTCCAAAATGCGGCTGCCAGACTCGTCCTTAATTTGCCCAGGAAGACATCAGGGAAACAAGCCTTAGCTACTCTACACTGGCTCCCCATACGGGAACGTATCCGATTTAAAACTATGTGCATGGCTCACCGTATTGCACAGGGCAAAGGCCCTGCATACCTTCAAAATTTGCTGACCATTTACCGTTCTAAAAGCATCCTGAGATCTCTTGGAAGTATGCAATTCCATGTTCCTCGCATTCATAAAGCGCGGATGGGAGGTCGCTCCTTTAGATACTTAGCCTGCAAACAGTGGAATAAACTTCCCATTGAACTCCGGATGGAGCCTTCGGAAACAAGGTTCCGCCTGAAACTCAAAACTCACCTTTTCCCGTAGAACTAACTTTGAATCTGTGTCTTCCGACCTCTACCGCTGATTGCTTGAATCTCTGCCTTCTTTTGGACTGCATTCATAGCGCGGGGACACACTGATTATAGTGTAACCAGGCGCTTTATAAATGTTTTTATTATTATTATTATTATTATTATTATTATTACTCCCTAGGGGACAAGGCCCTAGACAACAGCAATACCAGGACAAGACAAGATTCGGGAATTTCTATCCCACCAGAGGCCGGTGAGGCAAGGGCTGTGGTTATCGTGGAGCAGCATCCTCCGCTATTCCCGGTAAGTGTAATCCCTTCTTTCCACTTAAGGGTAGGGGGAGGCTGGGGAGTTTTATCCAGGCATGGATTTCCATCACAGGGGACTCCTGGGTACTCCAAACAGTTCAATAGTTCCAAATTGACTATATAGGCGAACCCCATCAGGAGTTAAGACCACATCCCATTCAGTTCTCCCTCCAAGAGTCCAGTCTCGTAGACTCGGAGGTTTCTTCCCTTCTATCCAAAGGTGCTATCGCCTGCACAACCCCTCACCCACGGGGGTTCATCAGCAACATCTTTCTAGTGGACAGAATGTATGGAGGCAAGCGTCCATTCATAAATCTCAGCTAATTCAATGAGTGGTTGGTCTACCGCCACTTCAAAATAGAGGGGATTCATCTCCTCAGGGATGTCCTGAGAACTCAGGATTGGATGGTATGGCTAGATTTGAAAGATGCCTACTTGGTGATCACAATATTTCCACCTCATTGTCGCTTCCTCCAATTCGTTTGGCGCAATCAGACTTACGAGTTTACCGCCCTTCCCTTTGGTCTTTCCTTGGCCCCTTTGTGCTTCACCAAGGTCCTCAGACCAGCGGTGGAGTTCTTGGGGGCGCGAGGAATCCGAATGATTGTTTATCTGGATGACATTCTCCTCATGGATGCATGCCCTCACTAACTCTCACACCACCTCGAAACAGCGGTGGATCTCTTGCAGGGTCTGGGTTTTGTGGTCAACGAGTTCAAATCTGTCCTAACGCCCTCTCAGTCCCTCAACTTTCTGGGTTTTGTGTTAGACTCTGTTTCTTCCACTCTTAGTCTCCCATCCAGAAAGATGTCTTCTCGCCACCTCCATCCAGGCCATCTTCCTGGGCCCTCTACACTATTGAGCGCTCCAGCACCTCAAACCGAGTCACTTACGGAGGGGACGTCCCTACTCTTTCAAGGTTCCCCTGTCAGAGGAAGCCCGGGAGGAAATCACTTGGTGGTTGGAACATATGGAAGCCTGGAACAGGCGAGCTATATTCGGTTCTGCCCCAGTCCTCGTGATAGGATCAGATGGCAGCAGACAAGGCTGGGGCACCAGATGCAGCAAAGTTTCCACAGGAGGTTTGTGGTCTCCTCAAGAACGGAGATTTCATATAAATTGCTTAGACCTCCTCGCGGGCTCTTTCACTGTTCGCTGCTGGACAAGGGACTCGGTCCAATCCTCACTCCTTCTAAAGATGGATAATATTTTGGCCGTCCGATAAATCAACCATTTAGGAGGGATGAGATCCAGGGCCCTCTCGGATTAGGCCGCCAGTTTTTGGCAGTACTGTCTGGATCATCAGGTGTCGGTAAAGGCGGAGTATCTCCCCGGTTGGGAGAACCTGGTTGGGGATTTCCACTCCCGCAATTTGAGGGACTCCAGCCTCTGGAAGCTCGACCCAGAAGTCTTCCAGTCCTTGAATGACCGTTGGGGTCCTTTTTCCATAGACCTTTTTGCCTCAAGACTAGACAGTCAACTTCCACGGTTCTTCAGTTGGAGACCAGATCCGGTGGCAGTGGCCACGGATGCCTTCCTCCAAGTTTAGAGTGTGGAACATGCTTATGCGTTCCCTCCGTTTGCGATGATAACGAGAGTGACGGCCTAGATCAGGAGGCAACGGGCGGAGTTGGTTCTAATCACTCCCTTGTGGAGATCGCAAGTTTGGTTTCCAGTTCTTCTAGAACTTTCTTGGGATTCTCCAATCCGAGCAAGTTCCTCATCCTCTGATTCTGGCGAACTTCTTGTGACTCATGGTATTGGCGGATTTCAGGAGACGCTGGGAAGTCCCAGGCCTTTTGAAAAAGATGAAGAGTTCATGTCCAAGGCGTGGGTGGACAGTACTGTCAAACGGTACAGGTCTGTATGGGGTTGATGGTCCTTTTGGTGTATGCGACGGGAGTATCAATCCAGTGGATGCAGGGGTAGTTCATATGCTGAATTTTCTAGCCCATTTAGCCTCAAAGGGACTGGCCTACAGATCAGTCAATACCTTTCATTCCGCCATTTTGTCTGGCCATATTCCGCTGAACAACGCTGTGGGCGAACACCCTCTTGCTTGAAAGCTACTACGAGGTATCAAATTGTCCCTTCCTCCGGAACCCAGGTACTCAGCCCTTTGGGACGAGAATCAAGTTCCTAATCTGTTTTTGTCTTGGCATCCTAATCCTAATCGGTTCCTCTCACGGACAGTTGTCGGCCAAACTGGCCATGCTACTCTGCCTTGTTTCCTGCCGCCGCGTGTCTGACGTGAAGGCATTGGATATCATGGGCAGGATGTTCACTCTTACAGAAGAACAAAGTGCTACGCAAGAGTCATCAGCTACCCGGAACTCCCGGAGTCCCCGAAATTGTGTGTGGTTCGCTGTTTGAAAGCGTATGAGGAGGCAAAAGAGGAGTTCCGTCCTCCTAGGGAGCTCCAGCTCCTTACTGCATTACGCAAACCTTTTAAGGCAGTTTCATCACCCATAATAGCCAGATGGGTTAGATGGGTTATGCAGGAGGCAGCCATTAACCTCAAGGATTTCAGAGCTCACTCAACTAGTAATGGCCACAAAGGCGTTTGGTTTAGATGGCCATTTAGAGGACATCCTCAATGTGGTGGATTGGTCTTCGGACTCCACCTTCAAAAGCTTTTACCCTAAACCTTTTTTGGATATGGCTCACCTCGTGGTGAGCAAGCTTTGAACTAGCATATATTTTTTTTAAACACAATTTTTGATTGAGTTTCATTTTGCAAATATGGGTACACAGTCAGTAAGTTATCGATTACATGGCATTGTAACATCTCGGTGCACCATGACAAACAGGTATATCTGTCCCTGCTCGCGCAGGGCCATCAAAGCAAAAGCAAAACTCAAGTTTTCTTTATAAGTGAACCACAGAACATAAAAAGCAACAAAAGAGAAACCCCACACAAAAATACCCCCCTCCCCACCCTGGTCCATTAGTCCACACAATAGGAAAAGGAACACATGGGGGGCGGGTTGTGTACATCGTCACAATTACAAAAGGAGTTTAAAGTGGGAATCAAACTACAACAGGTGGAGCAGGCAATAACATGCATTCCTGGGCATCAGCAATAAATTATAATAAATTACTACGCAGTGTCAAGCGAATCAGTCACAGGAGGGGGGTGCAGATGATGATATGGGCTCAGGCGGCGACACGGGGGGTGAGTGAGACAAGGGCCTTAAGCGTCTCTAGCATTTGATCCCAATCCAAAGCAATGGGGGTTTTGCGGTGGCATCGATATTCTTCCTGTCTAATGACAGCACTTTCTGCGGCGCCCCACCTTATCAATTCCACCTGCCAGGCCGCTGCTGTAGGGGGGTGGGCAGATTTACACCTCATGGTGATGGGCCGTTTCGCCAGCAGCACAACCAGGTCCGTGAATTTATATTGCACTTTCAATGTCTTGGGGCGTTTATGCAGACCTAGTAGACAGCTATCCTCAGCCGTCCAGTCGGCCATGCCCGTGACCTCTCGGACTCTGTAAGCTATTGTTTGCCAATAAGTTCGCAAGAGTGGACAGGACCACAGCATGTGGATGAGATCTGCATCCGCCTCTTGACATTTAGGGCAGGGAAGTTGGGCGTCTGGGTAGATACAGTTCAGTCGGTGTGGGGTCAGATAGGCCCTGTGTAAGATCATGTGTTGTATATATTTAAATGTAGCATTCCAGGAGACTTTCTTGGGGAACTCCAATATAGTTGCCCAGTCCCTGTCCGGGAGTTCTTTTCCCAGTCCCACCTCCCATTTCGCCTGGAGTGGAGTCAGAGACGTCCCTGAGTGAGCATGGATCCCCCTGTAAAGCCATCGGTAAGATGTCGACCAGCACCCATCAAGTATGTAGCGTACACAAGTTCATTTTTTGAGGTTCTAACCCATCAGGGGACCAGTGGCGCTTGATGTAGTGAGTAATGGTGGCGTGGCGGAGGAACAGTGTCGAAGGGACCCCCTGTGCACAGGTGAAGTTGGCATGGTCTGTCAGACTGCCGTCTACAAACAGCGCTCCAACAGTGGATACCCCTTCCTGCTCCCAAGAGGACACACTCCGCTTCCTTATTAAGCCATGTGCTCCAGGGATCACAAGGAAGGGAATGCTCGAAGAGTAAGGGAGGGTTCATCGTGTGTAGTTAAGGGACTTCTTCCATTACGCCAGTGCAATTCTAAGCAAGGGGGGCCGTTGGCGGGATTTTATCCCACGGCTGAAGTAAAGCATGTAATGTACCCTGAGCAAGGAGGCGATCGGTGTACCCAATCTCATGAGTGTGCTTTCCCGCCAGCCAATATGACAACCACTGTAGTTGACTGGCCATACAGTATACCCAAAAGTCTGGTGCCCCCAGGCCTCCCTCAGCGGGTCGAAGCTGCAACCTCACTAGTCCCACTCTTCTGCGTCCCTTCCCCCAAATAAGGTCTAACAATAGGGATTCCAACGTCTTGAATATGCCGGGCGGGTTAACAACTGGTATGTTAGTAAAAAAATATAAAAGGCGGGGGAGCATCACCATTTTGGAGATGGCTATCCTGCCCATCACAGACAGTGGCAATGAAGTCCAGAAGGAGATCTGGCTCCGGAGAGACCCTATCGTCTTCTGTAGATTACTCTCAATCAGATCCTGGGGAGTTCGATAAATTTGAATACCATGGTATTTGAAAGTGTCTGGGGCAGTCGTCAACAGGAGCTCGCCAAAGGGTATCAAGTCAGGGTCCTCCCTATGTCTCATAAAGAAAGCATGGGATTTCTGGGCATTAATCGTTAAACCCGATATCAGTCTAAAATTCTTAAGTAGAGTCGGGACGGGTTCCAGACTAGCCGTGAGGTCTTTAAAATAAAGGATAATGTCGTTGGTGTATGCAGACGCAATATGTGTTGTGTTAGACATGGGTATCCCCAGCCCCATGGGCTCCTTTCGGATCTTGAGAAGAAGATGATCTAGCGCCAGGACAAATAATATTGGTGACAGGGGGCAGCCCTGTTGCGTGCCCCTGGCCACAGGGTAAGCAGCTGAGATGGAAGTGCCTGTCCGAGCCCGGGCCGTGGGAGAGGACTACAGTAGTTTGACCCATCGCTGGTACACCAGTGGGCTGCCAAATCTCTTAAGTGAGGTCAACATATATATCCAGTCCAGGGTGTCAAATGCATGTCACACATCCAGAGAGATGCACCCGGCGGTGTCGGAGTGAGTTGCAGTGGGTTCCATCAGATAGTGGAGGCGCCTAATATTGAGTGAAGTGCTAAGGCCCGGGACGAAACCGCACTGGCCCGTGTGAATAAGTCTGGGGAGATAAGGAAGCAGACGCTGCACTAGTATTTTACTGAGTATTTTATACTCGGTAGCTAACATGGAGAGGGGGCGGTATACCGATATGTCTCTGTTGGGCTTGGGGAGGGAAACAACCAGTGCTTGCATAGTTGTTACAGGAAGTGTGCGTTTTTCTAGTGCCGTCTTGTAAAGAGTCAACTGGCGTGGAGTGAGTTGTCCAGCATAAGTCAAATAAAATTCCGCTGGGAGGCTGTCCAGCCCTGGTGTTTTATTCTTAGGGAGGCTCTTTAGGGCTCACATTATTTCTGCTCTAATGATAGGGGCCTCCAAGTCCAATTGTGCATCTGTCGTTAGTACGGGGAAGGTGAGGTCGTCCAAGAAATTAGTCAGGAGATCCTGGGGCATAGCAGGCGGGACAGCGAAGAGGGACTTATAATAGGTGCAAAACGCCATGTTAATATCAGCCTGGGTATTAACCACAGTGCCATCTGGGAGGAATACCTCCAATATAGGATGCGGGGTGGGGTATCGCCAATGAGACGGGCCAGAAGAGTCCCTGATTTGTCAGCCTGTTTATGACTATGTTGGGTGTACGTACTGTAATCTATTAGACAGAGTCGTTCAAGGAGCTCTGCGTATTGAATCCTGGCGTCTTGCAGTGGTGCTTGCTGGGTAGGGTCAGTAAGAGCCTCCGTTTCCAGTGTGTTTAGGGAGTCCTCCTCAGAGACGAGCCTCTGATGTAGCTTGTGCCGGGCCCCAACAGTAGTCCCTATGGCCATCCCCCTAATGACTGCCGTAAAGGCATCCCATTCAACTGGACAGGAGGATGCCGAACCTGTACTTTCTGTGAAGTAATTGGTGATAGTGGTACCCAGAGTGTCCCTGAACCCCCCATCTTCTAGTGTGAGCGGCCATAATCTCCAAGTCGGGACTGGGGGGAGGGCCCTCCCCCATTCGAGTAACACCTCCAGTGGATAGTGGTCGGATAACGTTTTCTCGTGGTACGTGGATTTAAGCACCTGGGATGATAGGGACAGGGAGCAGAAAATCCTGTCTATTCGTGTGTGCAGTTGGTGCAGGGGGAGTAAAATGAATATTCGCGATTGGACGTGTGTTGTGTGCGCCATATGTCATTGATCCTCCAACCCACCGCCCAGGCATGTAGGAACTCCGCAATCTTAGTAGGAACTGCGCCCTGCACTGGGGGATGAGAGCGGTCTAATTGCACATATAGAACAGAATTAAAATCCCCCCCCGAGAACCCAGGCGCACTGTACCAGTCCATCAAAACCGCATTGAGGCCAGTAAGATAAGCAGTCTGTTCATGTTTCGGGGCGTACAGGCTGCCCAAAACAATTGGGGTTGCGTCCAGCCTTCCCTGCAGAAAAACATAGCGCCCTGCCGTGTCCACCCTCCGTTCCAGCAGCTCAAATGGCACCCCATTCCTCACCCAAGTAAGCGACCCATGTACAAAGGCAAAATAGGATGTATTATATATTTTCCCCTTCAATTTCCGCTGCAGTTTAGCAACCTCCAAGTCAGTCATGTGCGTTCCCTGGAGTAAGGCTATGTGGACCCTGCACCTGTTCAATTGAGCATAAATGCGATGTCCCTTATGCACAGATCCCATTCCCCGCACATTCCATGTCAGTATTTTATACTTAGCCAGAACAGCCATGCATCAACATTTGTGGAAAGAAGGGCGACCCTGGGTGACGTTGTGTACACAACACAATAAAGAATAGGGTGTGGACCAGGAACCAAAATAAACAACCTCTGAAAGACAATCCCCAATACTAGGGCCAGCCATCGAACTGTGCTGGTCCAAACTCTGATTAACAAACATTGAGTCCAAACGGTAATACCATGCAGGAGCCGCGGCCTGTGGAGGGAGTTGCGGTGGGGCAGGCAGGCGGGGCGGGGGAGGGGCAGGGGGTGATAAACACCGGAATCTGGATGATTGCAGGTAAGTACATCATTAAATTAACAAAACGAATTTCATTCCGTGCCCTGCATCGCATTTTGCGATGCAGGACGCGCTACGAACTTCGTTTTAGTAATTTAAATGTTTACTTACCTGCAGTCATCCAGATTAAGGTGTTTATCACCCCCCACCCTGCCCCTCCCCGCCCCGCCTGCCCCACCACAACTCCCTCCACGGGCTGCGGCTGCCATGCAGTGAATGCAACTGCAGGGGGGGCAGGCCCAGCACCAAACGCTCGCCACATAAACACTCCCAAGAGCACCTCCCCGCCGGGACCATGTAGGATGATGAACCATGAGGTATGCCAAACCTGGGAGAAAAAGGGTATTTAAGTGGAAAGCTGTTTCCACACCACACAAATACTATCAACATCCTTCTGAGTTCAAATCATAGTTACGAAAGTGTCGTAGAGGACAGGCCTCCACCTCAGCCAAAGAGGTCCCTGACCACCTGGGGAGTGATCGAGGGGAACAGAGGGTCGTTGCTGCCAGAGTCGACAGCGTCACGTCATCCTCTGATTGTTCCGGAGAGGAAGAGATCTGTGTAGGGTCCCGCATGGCAGCAGCCACTTCCAGCGCCAATTCCTGCTCCATCACGGCCTGTTCCAGAGTTGGTTTCTGTGCAGAAGGGAGAGACCACAGAGTACTGCCAAGACGGTGTCTGAGCCGGTTGGACTGCGCCTGCGCCCCACGCACACGCCGGTCGATGCCATCCAGAGACTGAGCGGGCATGGTGTGTTCAAGCCAGTCGTTCGCCGCTTCGGGGCAAACAAAGAAATGGGTTTTCTGATTGTAGATGATTTTTATACGTGCGGGGAACAGAAGATCGTATTTCAGATTGAGGGCTTGGAGCCTCTTCTTGAGCAGCTGGTAGGAGGCCCTCTGGCGCTGTACCTGCACAGTGTAATCCGGATACAGCGAAATTTGAGCATTTTCTAACAATATCGGGGCATTTTCCCGTGCCTTCTGCAAGAGGATATCACAGTCTCTGTAATTGAGAATGCGGGCAATAAGTGGTCTGGGCGGCCGGCCCTTCCATTTCCACCTCTCGTCGGGTGACGAGAGGGGGAAATGGAAGGGCCACTATTCGCGCGCAGCAGTTGTTGCCCCCAACACACCGTCAGGAACACACACCACTAGGCAGATACGGTTCACGTGGAAGCAGTCTGTAGGCCGCAGGCAGGGGGGGATATTCCCGCCAGGGGCAAGAGCAGATGTCTGGGAGAGCACGGGCGGTACTCACTGCAACCAGTTCCAATCCATTGGTCCGCGCCCACTCGAGGGGACAAGCAGGGGGCCCAAATCTCAGTCAGTGCCACAGAACCACAGAGCCAGTCCACTGCACCCCCGGTCTGCTTCCAGTCTGCGGGCCTCCTCGTTGCTCAGGGTCACAGGGGCGCTCCTGGCATACTTTGAAGTGACTCCAGCCACTCAGTAACGGGGGCATCAGCAGCAACGGGTGCCGCGACACCCCCAACAGCACAGCTAATTTCAGTGCTGCAGCCGCACACGCTGCCAGCCGCCAGCTGGGAACCCAGGACACGGCACCCCACGGAGGGCAGGCACGGGGCCGCGCAGCAAGGCACTCCACGCTGCCCCCTCCCTCTCAGAAGGTTCGCTGTGCGTCTGGCAGCACTCCGCAAGGTGGTAGGCCTCTGCACAAAAGCCAATGTAGGAGCCGGGGCTCTCCTCCCCCGAGCTCCCAGCCAGCGGTGGTCCGCCTCTCTCACCGCAGTGATGCAGCGCTGGTCACGCGCCGCCTCACGCCATCTCCAGTCATGCAGCAGCAGGCAGCGACAGCAGCCGGTCCCCGGGCCTCCAGCGGCCCTCCCCTCCGAAGACTCAGATCCACGGAGCGCCGACGATGCTCAAGGTCAAGGATTCCAGCCGTCCCAGAGGCCCACAGCCCTGTCACAGGTGTGTAATCCTGGTGGATTCCGCAGTCAGGCGGTCAGCTTTCTCGGTAGGATAGCGCCCAGGGTTGACAGAGAGGCAGGGTGAACAAAGTCCCTGCCAGGAGCTCCACTACAACGCGGCCGCCAAGTTCGGCGCCTAGCCACGCCCCCAGCTTTGAACTAGCATAATCCTCGCCTCCAGTCCTGACATACAATGAAAAATGTCCTAGCTATCGTAACGATGTCGCTTATGCACCGATCCCATTCCCCGCACATTCCATGTCAGTATTTTATACTTATCCAGAACAGCCATGCATCAACATTTGTGGAAAGAAGGGTGACCCTGGGTGACGTTGTGTACACAACACAATAAAGAATAGGGTGTGGACCAGGAACCAAAATAAACAACCCCTGAAAAACAATCCCCAATACTAGGGCCAGCCATCGAACTGTGCTAGTCCAAACTCTGATTACCAAACATTGAGTCCAAACGGTTATACCATGCAGTAAATGCAACAGCAGGGGGGCGGGCCCAGCACCAAACGCTCGCCACATAAACACTCCCAAGAGTACCTCCCCGCCAGGACCGTGTAGGATGATGAACCATGAGGTATGCCTAACCTGGGAGAAAAAGGGTATTTAAGTGGAAAGCTGTTTCCACACCACACAAATACTATCAACATCCTACTGAGTTTAAATCATAGTTACGAAAGTGTCGTAGAGGACAGGCCTCCACCTCAGCCATAGAGGTCCCTGATCACCTGGGGAGTGATCGGGGGGGAACAAAGGGTCGTTGCTGCCAGAGTCCAACAGCGTTACGTCATCCTCTGATTGTTCCGGAGAGGAAGAGATCTGTGTAGGGTCCCGCATGGCAGCGGCCACTTCCAGCGCCAATTCCTGCTCCATCACGGCCTGTTCCAGAGTTGCTTTCTGTGCAGAAGGGAGAGACCACAGAGTACTGTCAAGACAGGGTCTGAGCCGGTTGGACTGCGCCTGCGCCTGCGGCCCACGCACCCACGGGTCGATGCCATCCATAGACTGAGCGGGCATGGTGTGTTCAAGCCAGTCGTTTGCGGTTTCGGGGCAAACGAAGAAATGGGTCTTCTGATTGTAGATGATTTTTAAACATGCTGCGAACAGCAGAGCGTATTTCAGATAGAGGGCTTGGAGCCTCTTTTTGAGCGGCTGTTAGGAGGCCCTCTGGCGCTGTACCTGCACAGTGTAATCCGGATACAGTGAAATTCGGGCATTTTCTAACAATATCGGGGCATTTTCCCGTGCCTTCTGCAAGAGGATATCACAGTCTCTGTAATTGATAATGCGGGCAATAAGTGGTCTGGGCGGCCGGCCGGTAGTCGGCCTACCTGTAGGGATACGGTGCGCTCGTTCCACGCAGAAGAAGGCAGAAAGACCCTACGGGGCCACCTTATCTCTGAGCCACTGCTCAACAAAGTGCGTTGCGTCAGCACTTTCGGAGCGCTCCAGCAGCCCAATAATGCGGATGTTGTTTAGTTGCGCCCTCCCTTCCGCATCATCGGCCCTGTCCAGCAGGGCAGTCATTTGTTTATTCAAGTGCACCAGCTGGACGGCCTGATCTTTTTGTTGAGGCACTAGGTCAGACAGTGTGCGGGTGTGGTCCTTGACAGTAGCTGCAAGTTGCCATGATCTGCTCGCAGGAGGTCAAGGCCCGTAGTAAACGTGCCCATCTGGTGCTCGATAGCTTGGTGCGAGTCCTCCTGTAGAAGAGGCCGACTCTGCCGTCCTCCGAGACGGATCCTCGGTGCCATGCCCCTCTGGTTGCTACCCCCGCCGGGGCCCCATGGCAATGTGCGCAATGACGAGAGGTGGAAATGGAAGGCCCACTAGTCGCCCGCAGCAGTTGTTGCCCCCAACACACTGTCAGGACCACACACCACTGGGCAGAAACGGTTCACGTGGAAGCAGTCTGTAGGCCGCAGGCGGGGGGGGGGGGGATATTCCCGCCAGGGGAAAGAGCAGATGTCTGGGAGAGCACGGGCGGTACTCACTGCAACCAGTTCCAATCCATTGGTCCACTCGAGGGGACAAGCAGGAGGCCCAAATCTCAGTCAGGGCCACAGAAACACAGAGCCAGTCCACTGCCCCCCGGTCTGCTTCCAGTCGGCAGGCCTCCGCGTCGCTCAGGGTACCAGGGGCGCATCTGGCGTACTTTGAAGTGGCTCCAGCCACTCAGTAACGGGGGCATCAGCAGCAACTCCAGGGTGGGCGCCGCGACAGCACAGCTAATTTCAGCACTGCAGCCGCACACGCAGCCAGCCGCCAGCTGGGAACCCAGGACATGGCACCCCACGGAGGGCAGGCATGGGGCCGCGCAGCAAGGCACTCCGCACCACCCCCTCCCTCTCAGAAGGTTCGCCGTGCGGCAGGCAGCACGCCGCAAGGTGGTGGGCCTCCGCACAAAAGCCAATGTAGGAGCCGGGGCTCTCCTCTCCCTTGCTCCCAGCCTAGCGGTGGTCCGCCTCTCTCACCGCGGTGATGCAGCGCTGGTCACGCTCCGCCTCGCTCCATCTCCAGCCATGCACCACCAGGCAGCGGCAGCAGCCAGTCCCTGGGCCTCCAGCGGCCCTCCCCTCCGAAGACTAACCGCCACGGAGCGCCGACGATGCTCAAGGACAAGGATTCCAGCCGTCCCGGAGGCCCACAGCCCCGTCGTCACAGGCGTGTTATCCCGATGGAATCCGCAGTCAGGAGGTCAGCTTTCTTGGTAGGATAGCGCCCAGGGTTGACAGAGAGGCAGGGTGAACAAAGCCCCTGCCAGGAGCTCCACTACAAGGCAACCACCATGTTCGGCGCCTAGCCACGCCCCCAGCGTTGAACTAGCATTATCCTCGCCTCCAGTCCTGACATAGAATGAAAACTGTCCTAGCTATCGTAACAGAAAATTTCAATTGTTTTAAGGACTCGGAGGCGAGGATTATCCCACCGCAGGGTTTTCGGATAAACTTTCCCTCCCCGTATGTGAGTAGGTAAAACGGTTTCCATACTGTATGAGAGAAGACCTTTATGTGGTTGTTATATCTCACTTGCTCCATCCACAGGTTGTAGCATTGCCTGGTTTGGATAGTGAAAATGTCCCTGTTTTTCTCTTGTAGGCTCGGAATCAAACAAACAGGACTCATGAATGTGAGCTATCGACTGTCTTCGCTCTTCGAAAGAGGATGGGAAGTCAGTGGAGCCAGAATATGTGGGACTACATCGCACCTGATTGGATGACCCATGTCGGTGGCTGATTGGACAATTTTCTCACTACTGTTTTCCCAGAGGTTCATGGGAAACGTAGTTGTTATATGTTGTTTTGGCTGCTATTAATAAAGTGAAGAGAGAATGACATAATCCTTGCCTCCGAATCCTTAATAGAATTTAAACTTTCTGTTACGATAGCTAGGAAATTTTTCTTTCCTGCACATATTGCTATACACAAAAAAGGTGATAGGATGATTGCTTGCAAATAGTCTAAACCACTGACAGGTGCTCTGGGTAGCAATCAAACCCATTGTTTTTGCCTACTGAGCGACTGCCAGAGGTTTAGACTATTAGCAAGCATTCCTCCCATCACCTTTGTGTGTTTGATATAAAGCCCTAGCTAACCAATGATATGATGTGAGTCCCCTGCTCGCTGTGCCATATGATTCAAACTATTTTTTTCTTTTTCTAGAGCGCGTAGTAACCCGGAAGCATCCCATCGCTAAAAACCAAGACAGCTGGTTCAGAGGTGGTGACCAAGAGAAAAGGGGGTTCAGGGGAAGAGGTGGGTTTTCAGGAGTTTTCTGAAGCGGAGATGACAGGGTTCGCTCCTGAGTTTGAGAGGAAGGGCGTTCCACAGTTTAGCCGTGTTCACCGAGAATCGCCGGCCTTCTGTGCGTGCCCTTTTTACTCTGTGCACAGTGACAAGGTGTTCATGATCTGAGCGGAGGGGCCTATTGGCTTTGTAGGGCATGACTAAGTTTTTGAGAATGGGGGGCCCTTGTCCTGCAGAAGTTTATGTGCCAAACAGAGGGATTTGAATTTTATCCTTTCTCTTATTGGGAGCCAGTGCAGACGTTTTAGTGCTGGTTTGGCGGATGTTCTAGCCGGCGTGTTTGTAAGAAGCCGGGCTGCGGCATTCTGAATTTGTTGTAGTTTGTTGAGGGTAGATTCAGGTGTTCCCAGGAAGATGGCGTTGCTATGGTCCAAGTCTGGAGAGGATCAGACCTTGGATGAGCAGCTTCCGGGAGACTTGCGGAAGAAGGGGCAGGATTTTTCGGACTGATCTAAGAAGGCCGAAGCAGATTCACGCTGTTTTTTTAGCTTGGGTTTTAAAAGACAAGTCCTTTTCAATCCAGATCCCTAGACTCTTGATCTCCTCTTTAGGGGTGGGTGGCTCTCCCAGGCATGTGGGCCAGATGTTAGGGGGAAGGGTGGACCCATTATGCCCGAGTAGCATGATCTCAGTCTTGGATCCATTGAGTTTTAGGGCTGATTCATTCATCCAGGAGAGGATTTCAGATAGGCAGGTGTGAAGATTGGACGGTCCTCGGTCAGGTTGGGATAGGGAGACGACCAGTTGGGTATCGTCAGCGTAGCTAACGATTTTTACTCCAAATGGGGCGACCACCTCCTCCAGTGGGGACATGTAAACGTTAAATAAAGTTCGACTGAGGGAGGAGTCATGCGGTACTCCACACTGGAGGGGAATCGCCGTGGAGTGGGTGTTCACTAGCTCACTAAGGAGGCCGAATAGGGCCAAAACATGTCTGGGGTTCCAAGTGTTCCTAAATAGATAGGACCTTGTTTGGCAGTTCCGGATGAACTGTTCTAATGAGGAACAACATCAGTACTGATTTCTTTTAAGGGAGCCTCTTCGTAGGGTGATATATTGGATGATAAACAATGTGTTGGTATACTACCCAGTGTGATTGCCAGTTGTTTATATTATTTACAAGCATTCCTCCTATTGTCTTTAGTGTGTTTGATGCCCATATTGTTACTGGTTGTTACTTAGGAAATTGGATTTCTTTATTGTCTGCTGTAATTAATGCTCGTTTACACTCATTACTGTCACAGTCTATTATTGTTCATTCCTCCTTGTGGACATTTACCAGAGTCATTCCTTTTTAAGTCTCTAAGGGATATTAATGTTATATGCATCCTGGAGCCATCCAGGCTCATTAATGTATTACACCATTAAAGCACCTGCCGTGACTGTTAAGGATAATTAAATCCAGGAACTATTAGGGTCATTACTGAGTGGGCCTATTAACACTTGCAGTGAAAAGCCCTTAAGGCATGGGGTCATTAATGCTCATTCCTTTCCAGGGACATTTTGGGTTGCATTCACACAAAACATTGACATTTATTGTAAACAACGTTACTGAAGGATTATTTAAAGCTGAAGGGAGGTGAATAGTGCTAGCAAACGAAGGGCTAGATGTAGGTAAATCTATTTGACCACTTCTTAAATACCGAATTTTACCGATTCGGTATTTAAGAAGTGGTAAAATAGAGGGGGGGAGATGTAGGTAATTCCAGATGTGGAATTACCGATGCGGTAATATTCGGTATTTACCGATTCGGTAAATACCGAATCGGTATTTCCTATCGATTCCTATGGGCTGTGAAGCCCATAGGAATCAATGGGAAATACCGATTCTGTAATTACAGAATCTGTAAATACCGATTTTAGCAAGGGTGCAGGGGGTGTCACTTTGACACCCTCTGGCACCCCAAACATTGACATGTGCGCCATGTGGCACTCAGACATGCCCTAAAGGCATGTCTGTCTGTCACATGGCATAGGTGTGCATGCACACATGTGCATGCACACCTGAATTCGGTATTTTAACACCCAATTGGATTGGGTGGTAAAATACCGAATTTGTAGGGCCTTTGGGACTCTGAAGAGTCCCACCTACATCTGAGATTTACCGAATCGGTAAAAATACAGATTCGGTATTTTACAGAATCGGTAAATTTACCGAATCTGTAAATTTACCGATTCTGTAAAAAAAGTGCCCCTACATACCGAAAACCCATTTACCGGTCGGTAAATGGCTCCTACATCTGGCCCGAAATGTCATAAGGTAGGAAATATAACTGTTATGGTACTGATTATTCTTAAATTCCATCCCTGCCTTGCCATCTTTATATCAGTGAGCACTAATACATTTAGACCCTGATTACGAGTCTGGCGGTCCGAAGACCGCCAGACTTGCGTGGCGCAGCAGTCCAACCGCCCCATTACGAGTTGGGCAGTTGGACCACCTTGAGACCACCGCTGCCACCAGGGCACCTCTGTTCTCTGGAGGTGGAGTGGCGGTCAGAGGCCGCAATATGCTTGGCGGGCCGCTACAGTCCGGCCAAGCATATTACGAGTTACCTCTCTGCCGGCAGTGACATGGAGGTTTCTACTCCATGTCAACCATGATGTAGAGGCAACAAAGCTCCTCCGCTTGTGGATGCTCATGGGGGCATAACATGGGCCCCCTGTGTTCATGCGCAACAGTTCCTGCATGACATGGACTTTCGAGTCCATGCTGTGCAGGAACCTTGTGAGGCGTTCCTATTGCGATGCCTTTTTCAAATGCATTGCCACGTTTGGCACCCTCCTGGGGCCACCACACCACCCTCCTGTAGACCACTTTGAAGTCGTAATCTGCCGGGTGCGCAGGCAGCGGCAAGTCTCGGTGGTGTGGGGCGCGGCAGTGGTGTAATGCTTGCCCTCGCACCGCCAAAACCCGTATTCGGGCCTTCAGAGTTCCAGACCTGCCCTTTCGCATCATGCACTGCAGGTTTAACCAGTGGGTTTTCTTTTTCTACTCGCCAAACAAGGATCCAAGAACAATGCAGCCTTTGTTAAGGCAATGATTTAATGATAAAGAACTCCATGCATTTCTTCCTTTCACTGGACATCTCAAGGCGGCTTCTTTGTTTTTTGGATTTCTCTTCCAAGATAGAGCTCTTTTTTGCATTTCTTGTGGTGGCAGTACATCTTGGAAAGATGAGTTGGACATCTGTGTAATTTGCCTTCCAGATCTTCACACCATTAAAAAGTGCCAAATGTTGTTTGATAAAAAAAGTGCCAAATCTATTAGGGGATTCAATAGAAGAGCCTCCCTGGTCTTCCACTTTTGTGCCTCTTTAGTTGCCACAGCGTCTCCATGTTTTCCCCAGGTGCGCATGGCACGGTAAAGAAACAGACTATTGAGAAAGAGGAAGCTGAAAGAGAGAGTGACTAGGAGAGCTCAGAGGGCCAAGGGAAATATAGGCCATAAGCACACAAATAGGTGAGAAAGAGACCTAAGAGATGCAGATATGAAAAACGTGAATAAGGGGTGATAACGAGACAGATACATGGACAACTGCGCTTAGAGAGGAGGAGGAGGAGAGAGAGAGAGAGAGAGAGACAGATAAAAGATAAAAGAGGTGAAAATGGGGCGAATAGGTGACCGCAGAGCCGAATGAACTGGTACCTTTCATCAAACTAAAAAGTGACACTTATCCTGCCCCAAAGTGATGTCACTTCAATGGCCAGGACTTCTGGCCCTCCCCTGGTCCCCACCCCGGATCTGATGTAACATCCAGGTGAATGAATGAATATTTGATTTCTAAAGTGCAAACTTAGCCCAGGGGTGTCAAGGCGCTACAGGAGGGTCTGTCATACAGAATTAAGATAACATGCTCAAACTAATGTCTTTGTAAAAAGCCAGGTCTTCAAAGCCTTGCGGAAAAGGGAGTGTGACACTTGTCCAGAGAGATCGCCAGGGAGGGAATTCCATAGCCTAGGAGCGGCGAAATTCAAGATGCGACGGCAGCAACAGCTACGGTGACACGCTTCTTCCTCATTGCGAGACACTTATCTTGATGCGGTGCAATACGAAAGCTACAGCGTCGACACTCTCCCTTGGAGTTGCGACGGCAGCAGCAGCAACGGCGACACGCTCCTTCCTCGTTGAGTCGCGCTTCCAGCTCCTTGCGACACACAGTGCCTCAGAAGGCCTAAAACAGCAGCACGGAATTCCAAAGAACTCTGGGAAGCTGGGGGGGGTGAAGTATGTTGTGTCTGAGACTTCAGCAAGAGGCAAGCTCTTTTTCAAGCCCTTGGAGATCCTTCACAAGTTGAAAGTAAAGCACACAAAGTTCTTTCTCCTCTCTTTGGCAGTCAGGCAACCACTGCAGGCCAATCCCCTAAGCAGAACTTCAGCTTAAGAATAGTCTCTCCTCAGTTTCTTCAGGTTCCTCTCCTCAGCAGAGGTTTCTTCTTGTAGTCCAAAAGTGATCTAATTTTTTGGGATCAGGGTGCCAATATTTATACCCCAAAATCCTTTGTCCTCTGAGGGCAGAGGGGCCTTTGCCCAGTCCAAACCAGTTCTGAAGCACTCTGTTTACAAGACTCCTTCTTTCCTTTCACAGTGCAGGTCAGAAACATCAGACGCCCCACAGGAGGTGGGGACAGCATTGTGGAGGGAAAGCACAGCCCTGGAGCACTTTGTTGACATCATTCCTTCTCTTCTTTCACAGTGCAGGGCAGAGACATCAGCCGCACCCCAGGAGGTGGAGCCAGCATTGTGTAAGGCAGGGACAGCCCTATTCAGGTCCCAGGCAGAGAAAGTGGGCTCTGGTCCAGGGCCCCAGTCTTTCAGTCTGACAGAGTCAGCTCCGTTCTCCTAATGACCTTGAATATTTCTGAAAAAGATTGTTTGGAATACTGTTTTCCTTTAATTTATTTTTTATGTTTATGATGTGTGAGAGTCTAGTACAGCCTTTTTGCGGAGAAATGTTGTGTTTATGTTTCATGCAATTTACATAAAAAAAGTTTCTTTTAGATCAAATTAAGGTCTAACATATAAGAAATGGGAGGGCGTCACAGAGATTATTTGCAGTAATATTGGTGAGCTGCTGCTGTGTTACAATATTGAAAACACTGGAATTTAAAAGTAAACACATGTAGGCCCTTATTTATGAGAAGTGATGCATCACTGTGTGAAAACAGGGATGCTTCACTTCTTAGTGCGCCCTCCTTGCGACATGATGGAAGCGTCATATTTACTATATGACGCATCATGTCGCAAGGAGTTACAGATTGTTATCTTCTACTTCCTCAGGATCAGCGTGTAGACGTAATAGGCCCCCTTCAGATCTATCCAAACCCAGCGTGCTATATCAGCCTTGGGCTAAGGAAGGATCAGATGAGGGCTGAGGGAAAAAACGGGAAGGGAAGGAAGGGGACAGCAGGGAGGGAGAGCTGCAAGATAAAGAACAGGAGATTGGAACCTTTTCTATGACCAAAGAACAGCTCTATCAGATAAGAACGATGTACAATCTCCCTACCTTGGTTGAATAAGGATAAGCAACTATGCTCAGAAGATAACTCTCTTCTACAGCTAACCGGACTGGTCGTCCTAACGAAGACTTCTCGTCTGCAACACACAAGATTGGAAAAAACAAGTAAAGACCCATATACTGTATACCCTACCACCTATCATGTGAATAGCTAGTACTTCACCTACCCTTCTTCCTTTCCCTTCAGTTCCAAACATGGGATTCTAGAGTCAAAAGAAGACGCCAAAGAAGGTGGGAGGGGGGGTTACATCACCCAAAGGACAATAAGAACAGTAGTACCTTTTTAGCACGGTTTCCAGTATCAGAACCTCCAAAAAGACGTGAGCAGGATGCCTGGTTGATTTCACCAGGACGGCTCCTTGTAACGAACCCAGGACACTCAAACCCTCTGCAATAGCCGTGGAAAGAAGGCTCGCCAACAGAGGGTTTGTTACGATATGAAGGGACAAAATAAACACACGGAGAACCCCTTCCGCAGTAGCCGGTGCAAGAAGGCTCTCCAACGGAAGAGGGATCGGAATAGAGATGTCACAGCTCCGTTTCCGCATGAGCCGTTGAAAGAAGGCTCGCCAACGGAACGGATAACTTTCCTGACACACCGTTGCTTAAGGGTTCCCTTCCGCAAGAGCCGAGGAAAGAAGGCTCGCCAACGGAGGGAACGGCAACGGAGAGTGCCCGACTGACACTCACTGATGACTGTACGAAATGAGCGGTTACTTCACCGCCCGCCTACAGCGCACCGCAGCCTCAGCACGCCAGGGAGCTTTCAAAAGCAAGAACACAGTCTAGGAACAAGAGTAGCACTTGAACGAGGAACAAAGTTGATTGAGTAACCACCGGGTCAAGGTCCAGGATATCCGACACCGGGCAAAGGAAATGATGACTTATATACCCCGCCTCCTGCCGCTATGCATTCTGGGCATTGTAGTTCTCATGCCCCAATGTTTACTCTGTGAGGCGCGATGAGGACCATAACAGTACATCCCCCCTCACCTAGAGCGCCGAACAGGACCTGGACGCAATGGATGCAACCTATGGAATTCGTCCACCAGACGGGGGGCGTGGACCCCGGACGCCGGCTCCCAAGAGTTCTCCTCGGGCCCGTAGCCCTTCCAGGCCACCAGATAGCTCAAACCTCTGCCACGCCACCTGGAGTCCAAGATACCGCTCACTTCGTACTCCACCCCATCCGGGACAACCAAAGGAGGAGGCAGCCGTCGCACAACAACAGCCGCTGGCTTCAGCAGAGACACGTGAAACACAGGATGGATACGGAGATGTTGTGGCAGTTTCAGTTTCATTGCCACCGGATTGATGCATCTCACTATAGGAAAGGGTCCAATGTAACGAGGATTGAACACACTGTACCTTTTGAACCTGAAGTTCCGGGTCGACAGCCACACCCTGTCCCCCACCCGGTAGAGCGGACCAGGACGACGTCTTTTGTCTGCCGAGGTTTTATACGACACCTTGGTCGCCTTCAGATCGTCCTTAACTCTCGTCAGTATGCCCTTCAGCTGCGCAATCCTCCTGGCCGCTTCAGGCACCGTAACATCCTGAACAGGCTGCAAGAAGGGAAGGAATCTCGGATGGTGGCCATACGTGCAATAGAAAGGGGAAACCTTGATGGCCGAATGAGTGGCGTTGTTGTATGCAACTTCGGCCAGCCACAGGTATTCCACCCAATTGTCTTTTCCTTGCGATACAAAACATCTTAAATACTGTTTTAACGTCTGGTTCAGACGCTCGGTCTGCCCGTCAGTTTGTGGGTGGAAACTCGTGGACAGAGCCGTCTCTATATGCAGTGAAGAGCACCAGGACTTCCAGAATCTGGCGGTGAATTGGGAGCCACGGTCCGAGACAATGACAGCAGGCAAACCGTGTAAACGCACCACATGCACCATGAGTAACTGTGCCAGCTGTCCTGCTGTTGGGACCTGAGGGCAGGCGATGAAGTGGCCCATCTTAGTCAAGAAATCGATGACCACTAATACTGCAGTACAACCTTGATCTCTGGGCAACCCTACCACAAAATCCAATGAAATGCTCTCCCATGGCACTGAGGGGGTAGGCATGGGACAAAGGAGACCAGCAGGACGCCTATGATCCGCTTTCACTGTGGCACAAACAGTACAGGATGATATCCATCTTTTTACATCAGCTTTCACAGACGGCCACCAACATTTGCGGGTGATCAGGTCTACGGTTTTCACCACCCCCATGTGACCAGCACTAGGCGAGGCATGACACCAAGAATACATCTGTTTTCGGAGAGGTTCTGTAGGGATCAACAGTCGTCCCTGCTTGACAGGGAATCCGTCCCTCAATTGCCATTCCGGATGTACCTGCAACCATCCTTTCCACTTCTCGGACTCGAAACCCCTGCGTACTCCCTGCAAAAAGGCATCAGGTTGGATTGCCCCTATCACCCTTGCAGGATTTACAATGGAGGAGTCCATTCCCTTTATGGGGGTCTGTACGGAGGACTGGCGTGTGAGCGCATCCGCCTTTCGATTGTCCACTCCTGGACGGAAGGTGATGGTAAAATTGAATTCCGAAAAGAAGAGCATCCAACGGAGTTGCCGTGGAGACAAATGTCTTGCAGCAGCCATGAATTGTAAGTTCCTGTGATCTGAATAGACCGTCACCTTATGCATAGCACCCATAAGAAAGTGACGCCATTCAGTGAAGGCGATCTTAATAGCATAAAGCTCTTTTTCAGCTATACAACAGTTACGTTCCGCCCCGTTGAGTTTCCGGGACATGTATGCCACCGGATGCAAAAGGTGTGTCTGTTGGTTCCTTTGAGACAGAACCGCCCCTATAGCCACCTCGGAAGCGTCTGCTTCAACGATAAATGGCAATTCGGGATTTGGGTGCACCAACACAGGTGCGGACACAAACGCCTGTTTCAAGTTTAGGAATGCCTCCTGAGCTTCTTCATCCCACACGAATCCCTGATCCTTGCGTAGTAACCTGGTAAGGGGTGCCACCACACCTGAGAACTTATCGATGAAGCGGCGGTAAAAGTTGGCAAATCCCAGGAAGCATTGTACATCCTTAACATTCCTAGGCGCTGGCCAATCGCGCACCGCCTGAATCTTCCTCTCAGACATTTCCTGACCACGAGGGCTCAGCATGACCCCCAGAAACTCCACAGTAGACACGTGAAAGTCGCACTTCGTCAGTTTACAATACAATCGATGTCTACGCAGAATGTCCAAAACGGCTTTCACGTGGAGTACATGCAGCGCCTCTGTTTCTGAATAAATAAGAATGTCATCAATATACACAATGACGTACCGATCGAGAATCTCCCGCAGCACGTCATTGAGAAAAAATTGAAACGCCGCAGGGGCGTTGCACAAGCCAAACGGCATGACCAGGTATTCAAATAGACCATACCTGGTCTTAAAAGCCGTTTTCCATTCGTCCCCCGACCTCATCCTCACTAAATGGTAGGCCCCTTTTAAATCCAATTTAGTGAATATCCTTGCTTTCTTTACTTGTTCGAGCAATACATTAATCAGAGGTAACGGGTATCTGTTCTTGATGGTTATCTCGTTGAGGGCCCTAAAATCCACACATGCCCTCAATTCCCCATTCGCTTTCGGAATGAAGAAAAGAGGGGAAGCAGCAGGCGATTTGGAAGGACGTATGAATCCCAAAGCCAACAGCTTGTCAAGATATTGTCTCAGATGAAGGTTCTCGGGTTCGGTCAAGGCGTACAGGCGTCCTGATGGTACCACTGCCCCAGGCATCAAATCAATCTGACAGTCGTACTGTCTATGTGGGGGTAGTTCTTCCGCCAGCACCTCGTCAAACACCTCTCTGTACTCGCCATAGACTTCTGGCAAGATCACCTCCTTTTCGGCCGCCGTGGCCACATACTCGCTATTAGCAAGGGAGAAAGAGGGGCTCTGGGTATTCATGAAACAGTGTTCCCTGCAATACTCCGAATTCATGTGTACAGTGTTGGTACCCCAATTGATTTCAGGGTTATGTCTCTGCAACCAGGGCAAACCTATGATAACACCATACTGAGGAGCTTGTATGATGCTGAAAGTGACCATCTCATAATGCTTCCCATATCTCATTTCCGTTTCAGCTGTACGATAACATACAGGACCCAAGTCCAGTCTTCTACCGTCAACAGCATAAACCGCATTACAAGTCTCAGTCGGAAAAAGAGGAATCCCGATCCTCTCTGCCACCGCCTTATCCATAAATACTCCCGTGGCCCCTGAATCCACCATAGCACAAGTAGCGACTTCTACCATGCTAATCATAAGTATGATATTAATAAACAAATGATGTGTCCCTGTTTCGTTATGACCCATGGAAGGGATACAAACTGGACTCCAAGGAACCCCTTCACTCACCCTAGAGTCCGTCAGTTTTCCGCCGGTTTTTCCGAAGCCACGGATACCCCTTTGCCCATACGATACCTGGGAAACTTGGGTTTTACTGGACACTCCCGGACGTAGTGTCCTTTTTTCCCACAATATAAGCAGAGACCCTGTTTGCGTCTCTGTTCTTTTTCCACAGGGGTAAGGGCAGCTCGTACAGCCCCTATATCCATTGGTTCTACATGGGGAGTGAGATGATTCTCTGATGTACTAGAAGTGCCAGACACTGGGATGGTTCTGGACTTGGTCTTGGAATCCCCCTTTCGGTTCTTGAGTCTGTGATCCAGGCGTAACACCAGACTTATTAAATCCTCACAGGACGAAGGCTGAGGATCAATTTGGGCAATGATATCCTTCATTTCCTCAGTTAACCCTAAGTGAAACAGTGATGCCTGCTTGGCCTCGGGCCACTTGGTCTCCGTAACCAACCTCCGAAATGAATTGAGGTAGGTTAAGATATCTTGATTTCCCTGTCGGAGTTCCATTAACTCCTTATCCGCCGTATAATCATCCGCCCGCCTATCAAACACTTTGACGAACTCCTCCCTGAATGCCTCCCAGTCGTGTATCAAAGGATCATCACGTTGAATCAGAGGGACCGCCCATTGAGCCGCATCCCCCACTAGGTACGAAATCACAAATGCCACCTTGGACTGGTTTGTGGGAAAGGAGCGTGGTTTGCATGTAAAATGCATCATGACTTGTGTCAGAAACACTTGTACCGTACCGGCATCCCCTTTAAACCGTTCTGGGTTGGCGAGTGGAACACTGGTCGGTATTTCGATTACTACAGGACTGGGAGGGTTGGACCCAGATGCCCCTGCATTGAAGGGATTTCTCTGAAGGGTGTCTAACCGAGTACGTAACTCGGTGGTTTCCTGTCTGGAGGAAAGCAGCTCGTTCTGTACCGTAATCAACGCAGCCAACACATCATCAAGGGTGGCCATATCTACACACTGAACGGGAGGACGTATAACCGTGGGTCGGATATTCTGTTATCTTCTACTTCCTCAGGATCAGCGTGTAGACGTAATAGGCCCCCTTCAGATCTATCCAAACCCAGCGTGCTATATCAGCCTTGGGCTAAGGAAGGATCAGATGAGGGCTGAGGGAAAAAACGGGAAGGGAAGGAAGGGGACAGCAGGGAGGGAGAGCTGCAAGATAAAGAACAGGAGATTGGAACCTTTTCTATGACCAAAGAACAGCTCTATCAGATAAGAACGATGTACAATCTCCCTACCTTGGTTGAATAAGGATAAGCAACTATGCTCAGAAGATAACTCTCTTCTACAGCTAACCGGACTGGTCGTCCTAACGAAGACTTCTCGTCTGCAACACACAAGATTGGAAAAAACAAGTAAAGACCCATATACTGTATACCCTACCACCTATCATGTGAATAGCTAGTACTTCACCTACCCTTCTTCCTTTCCCTTCAGTTCCAAACATGGGATTCTAGAGTCAAAAGAAGACGCCAAAGAAGGTGGGAGGGGGGGTTACATCACCCAAAGGACAATAAGAACAGTAGTACCTTTTTAGCACGGTTTCCAGTATCAGAACCTCCAAAAAGACGTGAGCAGGATGCCTGGTTGATTTCACCAGGACGGCTCCTTGTAACGAACCCAGGACACTCAAACCCTCTGCAATAGCCGTGGAAAGAAGGCTCGCCAACAGAGGGTTTGTTACGATATGAAGGGACAAAATAAACACACGGAGAACCCCTTCCGCAGTAGCCGGTGCAAGAAGGCTCTCCAACGGAAGAGGGATCGGAATAGAGATGTCACAGCTCCGTTTCCGCATGAGCCGTTGAAAGAAGGCTCGCCAACGGAACGGATAACTTTCCTGACACACCGTTGCTTAAGGGTTCCCTTCCGCAAGAGCCGAGGAAAGAAGGCTCGCCAACGGAGGGAACGGCAACGGAGAGTGCCCGACTGACACTCACTGATGACTGTACGAAATGAGCGGTTACTTCACCGCCCGCCTACAGCGCACCGCAGCCTCAGCACGCCAGGGAGCTTTCAAAAGCAAGAACACAGTCTAGGAACAAGAGTAGCACTTGAACGAGGAACAAAGTTGATTGAGTAACCACCGGGTCAAGGTCCAGGATATCCGACACCGGGCAAAGGAAATGATGACTTATATACCCCGCCTCCTGCCGCTATGCATTCTGGGCATTGTAGTTCTCATGCCCCAATGTTTACTCTGTGAGGCGCGATGAGGACCATAACACAGATACATCAGTATTTCTGATGTATCTGTAGGTGCAAAAGTGATACATTGCTGCGGTGTGTCTGAAAATTGACGGACTCCGTACTGTAGTTAGCCCTAAAACCGAATTGGGACTCATGAAGGAGCTTCCCATCTTCAATGTGTTTTTGGAGGGCCTTGTTCACATGCTTCTCTAATACTTTGGAGAGGGCCGGATGAAGGGAGATTGGCCTGTAGTTGGCAGGGTGCGTTGGTTTGGCGTTAGCCTTTTTTATCAGTGGAAGAATCTTAGCATTCTTTCATTATTTCAGCATGTTGCCTGAGGAGAGAGAACCATTAAAAAGCTGGTTTATCTTGGGGTTTATGGTGGGAGCTAATAGGTTCAGGATATTCGCTGGACATGGGTCGGTAGGAGATCTAGACTCAATACTTTGGAGAAGGGTCAGTGACTCTTCAAGCTGAAACTCAGGGAAAGCTAGTAAGAAGGAGGATCCAAGAGCTGAAATTTGCTATTAGAACTGAGGTAGAATGTCAGTTGTTCTTCTGAGATGTTAGTGAAGGCTTGTTAGATCACAGAGATCTTTTTGTGGAAGAATTGAGCTATTTGCTTAGATCATTCTTCCGTGCATAGCCCTTCCTTTGTGCCGGCTTTCGGGGCGGTAAAGGATTTAACTATGCTAAAGATTTCCTTACTCTTATTTTAGGCATTTTCTAACTTGGTTTGAAAGAAGTTTTTCTCGGCTGCCTTCACGCGAATGTAATGAGCTTTTAAGGTGTCTCTATACACCTGTCTGTCCTCGGGTAGATAGTATTTACGCCATTTCCATTCCATTTTTCTACAATTTCTTTTGTTAGATCTGAGGGAATCGTTAAACCATGGAGCTGGTGGGGCTGACCTCTTTGAGTGGCGGGCAGCAACCGGTACCGCTGCATCAATGTTGGTTCGGAGCCATGAATCTATTGAGAGGGCGTCTGAGTCAGGTCAGCCAGACAGCTCCAGTGAGGAACGATTGAGGTCGTCTGCTAACATCGGGATGGATATTTTATGGAACATCCTGCAATTAGGGACCCTCTGCCCTACGTTAGCCCGAGGAGCTGTGGCAGAGTTGGGAATGACACATTTTAATAGGAGGTGGTCAGACCAGGTAATGGGAAGAGGTAGGCTTACTGATATGTCAAAGTTGTGAAAGATTTTGTCTAATGGATGGCCCTTCTCATGGGTGACCGAAGAAATAGATCCAAACATGTTGCAGGCCTGCAGCGTCAACAAGGAAATTGTTTGAGGGTCTTTTCCATTGTCCATATGTATATTGAAATCTCCCAGAATAAGGCTGTTTTTGTATTTTTAGGCCAGGGAGGTGGTGGCTGTATTAAGTGTAGTAATACAATTTCCAATTGCACAGGGAGGTATGTAAATCAGAAAAACAGCTATGCTATGATGGGGGGATAAGGTACAGCGGAAGCCTAAGGACTCTGTCCCCTCGATGTTTTCCATCGGGATGGGAGAGCAGTCTAGTTTTTTTTTAAAATAATTTTTATTGTTTTCCTTAATAGCACAACACATGAGTCCAATATAAGTTAGCAATACATTATACATCATTGGATTACACTTAAACACAGTCAACACTTTTGGTTCATACCTCCGCATTGCATCACAGCTGTTATCTATACCCCTCTCGATTTCCACCCAATCTTCTTTTTTATTCTGTTTCTGAACCCTCATCATCCTGGTCTGGTGGTGGATCACATAAGTCCCCCCTAAATTTGTTCCAAGCCCCCCATATTTTACTCCACTTTCGGGGGCACCCTCGATTGATGTACGCCGTTCCTTCGGCTATCATGGCCGCATCCATGTCCCTGCACCATAAGGTCAGTGATGGTATTTCCGCCGCTCCCCACTTCTGGGCAATATTTCATTGAGCGACCATGTTCCCTAGCGTGGCCCAGTTTTGAGCCTGATGAGTAAGGTCATAGGGTTCCCACACATTTATTAAACATCTCCTGGGCTCCGGTACTAGTGACAGTCCCTCCGATTGTGATATTGTCCTCATCACTTGTGTCCAGTATTCCATAATTTTGGGAAGCTGCCATATGGTGTGGAAAAAGGTACCCTCATCCCCGCAGCCACAGAGGCAGAAAGGGTGCAGCTTTCTACCTATCCTGTGTAGGGTGTGCCTGGTGTAATATGATCGGTGTAGAATTGTTCACAGCAAAACACATAAGATGATGGACGGAATGTTGCACAATGGCAAAACATTCACCCCCAGTCACAAATCTGGGTTTAATCCATCGTTATTTTGCTCACCAAGCCACCTCAGTTTAGACATGGCCATATGCAAATCAGTCATGACCCTGTGCCTCATGGGAACAGTCCAGCCCGAACTGCCAAGCCATGTCTTCCCTGGACCGGAATCAAACATCCTAGGACCGGTTTCTGGCTATCAGCCGTCTTCAGCCAGGATAGCTTGACCCCAGTGGCTTAGTGAGCACGGGACCCACGTCTGGGCATACCCTCCCCACATAGGGTGAACAGCAAAACACACAAGATGATGGACGGAATGTTGCACAATGGCAAAATATTCACCCCCAGTCACAGATCTGGGTTTAATCCATCGTTATTTTGCTCACCAAGCCACCTCAGTTCAGACATGGCCATATGCAAATAGTCTTGACCCTGTGCCTCATGGGAACAGTCCAGCCCGAACTGCCAAGCCATGTCTTCCCTGGACCGGAATCAAGCATCCTAGGACCGGTTTCTGGCTAGCAGCCGTCTTCAGCCAGGATAGCTTGACTCCAGTGGCTTAGTGAGCACAGGACCCACGTCTGGGCATACCCTTCCCACATAGGGTGAACAGCAAAACACACAAGATGATGGGCGGAATGTTGCACAATGGCAAAACATTCATCTCCATTCACAGATCTGGGTTTAATCCATCGTTATATTGCTCACCAAGCCACCTCAGTTCAGACATGGCCATATGCAAATCAGTCTTGACCCTAGGCCTCATGGGAACAGTCCAGCCCGAACTGCCAAGCCATGTCTTCCCTGGACCGGAATCAAGCATCCTAGGACCGGTTTCTGGCTATCAGCCGTCTTCAGCCAGGATAGCTTAACTCCAGTGGCTTAGTGAGCACGGAACCCACATCTGGGCATACCCTTCCCACATAGGGTGAACAGCAAAACACACAAGATGATGGACGGAATGTTGCACAATGGCAAAACATTGACCCCTAGTCACAGATCTGGGTTTAATCCATCGTTATTTTGCTCACCAAGCCACCTCAGTTCAGATATGGCCATATGCAAATCAGTCTTGACCCTGTGCCTCATGGGAACAGTCCAGCCCGAACTGCTAAGCTATGTCTTCCTTGGACTGGAATCAAGCATCCTAGGACCGGTTTCTGGCTATCAGCCATCTTCAGCCGGGATAGCTTGACCCCAGTGGCTTAGTGAGCACGGGACCCACGTCTGGGCATACCCTTCCCACATAGGGTGTACAGCAAAACACACAAGATGATGGACGGAATGTTCACAATAGCAAAACATCCATCCCCAGTCACAGATCTGGGTTTAATCCATCATTATTTTGCTCACCAAGCCACCTCAGTTCAGACATGGCCATATGCAAATCAGTCTTGACCCTCTGCTTCATGGGAACAGCATGGGTGTCCGCAGACATTTTTCCAGGGGGGGCAAAATGTTAACGTCATCACCATCCTCAGACATGATGTGTGCCAGGTGGGGCACAAGAAACACTGGGGCGCAGAACTGGGATAGACTCAATTGAATGCCAGGAATCCAGGACATGTGACTGACCCTTCCACAGGCCAACAAACACCACCTGTAGGGAAAACGCTAAACTTTCTGACAAGGTGCTTTATCTCTGTCTGCTAGGTGTGCAGACTTCTGGGTCCTCGATCCAACACCAATCAAGGCTGTCTTCAGCACGATTCGATTTTATCAGAATACTTTACAACAGCCTATGATTAAAGCACCAGATTAAATATACTATATGCACAGTGTATGTTAGGGATTATTTGTAGCACACATATTTACCAATATTGGCTTCTTGGTGCTAGAATTCATGATAACTTTTATCCAAAGTTAAAGCACAAAGTCAAAGTTAGTCATAAATAATGCATCAATCACACACGCTAGTGATTCGCCAATGGGGGCTCCCTTTACTAGAATTCCCCGGGCATTGCTAAATTTTACACACATTAAATTAATTTATACAAAATAAAATGTATAGGTCCAAATGTTAGCTATATTTTTTAAAAGAAACTTAGAGTCCATCTACTTGTAGTCAATGTCAAACTGACAACGTGCCCACGTTTAGGGATACAATAATAACCAGCTCCTTTATGCGGAAGCCCGGCACTGTTAATGTGTGGCACACGCGGCGCCTGCAGCGGCGGCACATCACAGGTCCAGGAATGCTGAGTCTTACACAGTGGTCGAAGTGGGGGAAAAAAGTAGGGGAACAGTGGGCGGAGAATCAAAGGGCGGAAATAACCCAAGGATTTGATCTGTGGGTGGAGCTAGAGGTGTGGCCAGAATGCGCAGTCATCCCAGTTTTTAGTATTTGTTTGGCATTTCACTGCCCAGTTTAATCAACTAATGGATACACATGATTATTTAAGGTTATAATGAGTTATTGACATTAAAATATATTCACAAAGTGGGATATGCTTCTAATCACAGAATGTACCAAATACGATAAAATGTGGAAACACAAGCCATTTGTCTCCGAGCCATGGAGTTTCTGTCATCAGCACTTCTCCCTTTTTCCACAACAGCAGTTCAAACAGGAATGCCAAAATATCCTAGTTTGCAAATGTTTTCTCTAAAATTATGGCTCTGCCATATTTGCAGTTAAACAACAGAGGAGTGACTCAAACAAGTTAGAATAAAAACTAAAGAAGGAGCACGTGAATAAGTGATGAAAGAAAAAAGGAGAAGGAAAAATCACAGTGATTTTTTTATAAAACCCTCACTCACCCAACTATTGGGTGACATGCTTCATCATCGGGTTGTTCACCGGGTATGCCAAGTGCATGCCCGGTGTGCTGCTACACCTGCAACTGCAGTGGAGCTGGTGACTAAGGTAAAAGCAGTGCAAAAAGTGATAGTGAAATTCAAGTGTAAGGCTAAAAAAGTGCGTGTTCCAACCAATACCCAATTTTAATAAGGGTTGAAGCATGCACACTGGTTAAAAAGTTAGGCGGACAGGTTTGACCGTGAATTTGAGTCAAAAAGTCCTGTTTTTTAGATCATATGGTCAACATGTTTCTGCTCATCATGGCCACTTTAGCCGAGCATTCTTCAGGACCAAACTTTGACACTGGGCGGTATACGCACGCTAAGGCGTACCCTAACCTCAGTGTACTTGTGAAAAGCGTAAACTCACGGTTGTTTACCGGACTATCCTGAAATTACCAGGATGTTGTAATCTGTGGGATAAGGAGACAAAGAAACAAGACCAAACAAATAATCATGAACATGAAAGAAATGCATGGGTTCCTATGTCCACCACAAATTATCTCATCATACATCACCACATTATGTGCTCATCAAGAGTCTCTCTCTCTTTTTTGAAATTATTTCAAGTGGGGTTGGTTTGATTATTTTGGTTGGGTTACAAAGGGGAGTACCCTCTTCACTCTCACAAACCAACCGCTTTGTAGTGCGTCGGCAAAAACGCTTACTACAACTGTGTCTGTAACATTATTTAAACACAGTGTAATTAGATAAAATACCACGATCATCACACTCGGTTTTCAGAGAATTTGTGCAAAAACTAAAAGCTATATACAAATTAAAATCACACAACTCACACCGGAGACCTGGGGGAATTCGCGGAGGAAAAGGGACAGAAAACTGTTTATAATTACGTGAAAGTTCAGTTAACTTCACTTCTTAGGTCGGTGGGGCGGGTTTTCTTCACTCCGGAAAAAGCTGACAATAAAAAGAAATGACCGGCGTTGTTATGAGCCGTCTAAATCTGTAGAGTAGGTCGGGGTTAGCTAAGATGATATAAGTTTTCCACTGACCTGCATTCCGAAGACTCCCCGCATTTCAACCTCTACAAGGCTCTGCCACCGCCTGAATAGTAGCGGAAGCGGAATCCTGACCGGTGAATTATTGCGGTGCGTGGCACACGTGACCATTTCGTCTAATCAGCAGCAGCGTCCGAGAATGACGTCAGACGTGTGTGTTTGTTTACCACAAAATTTAAAGGGGAAGTAAACAACTCTATCGAGTCATGAAAACTTTATCAGTTATCTGTTGACAGAGGCATACTTCGGTACTTATGTTTACTGTCTGCATACGTAGGTTGCCATGGCAATAGGGCTCGATTGCCACGGCCACAGTATCAGAAGTAAAAATGACACTGACAGTCACCAATGTATTCTTGCTTACAATGAAAAGAAGAAGAAAGGGTACCCGTTAGCTTTCTAGAGCACATGCTTTGCGGTCAAGAAAGTGTGATCGTGCTTAAATGTATAACAATACCCTAGTTGTCACTGGCACTCTTAAATGAGAGGGGTTAGCGATGTCTTACACTACCCCAGGGAATATTATCATTCAGACCCTGTAGGTGTGTCGAAAGGCGGTACACCCATCGCTGCTCCTTCTCAAACAAGGATTCCTGTGTCATTGTAGTAGTCTCTATCTGCTCAACTACAGTCTGCCATATTTGCCTCATAATGCAAGATCTGCTGCATGATCTGACCATTTAAACTAATACATTGTCTGTAGCTCAAACATATCAAAAGTTAATATACAATGTGACTTGTGTTGCTGCAGAGTGGATGGCCTATTGTAAAGGTTGACTGATCACCTTTCTCACTGCTGTGTTTGCATGTTACACTGGTACTAATGAGGCAAAATCTTTCCAGAGACTGTTAGCATGTGTACACACGTCAAAATAATAAAATATCTGAAAATATACTGCATTACGCTGCAGCCTTGTTTTTAATGCATAATTTAGTCAACACTACGACATAATGTTGTCATCCTTTGCTGCATAATTAATTCCAGTGGCCCCACAGCAGGCAGCACATGTTAAAAGTGCATGTGAATGAAGCCGGGTGACTGTAAGTTTGCGAACTTAGTTTGGTGTGCGTGCAAATCCTGCATTGCCAATCCTTGATGAGTTGCAGCTACTACTGCTGAAACAAGACCAATGGAGGTACCTATGGGTGATGCAGACTGGCCTCAAGGGCAGGGCCAGCCATAGCACTGGTGGTGTCCTGCGCATTAATGTTTGTCAGTGCCCCCCAATGACTACCTCTGCCATGGATTCCCTCACTACCACCCTTTAACTGTGCCACCCAAGTTTCCATGACCACTCTTTCTCAGATGCATTTAATTTGATTTACAGCGCCACTCATACCATTGTAGGGCGTCAGAGCACTTTACATCACACACATTACACAGAGACAATCAATATGTGTGTAAATCACTGTATAGAAAATGTTACATAAGACTAAGGACTACAAGGTGTAGGAGTCACATGACAACCATACTAGTAGCCGTATAGTTTTATAGTTATTGGTCTGGAGAAACACAATGCCCTGAATTTAAAACGTAATACCATGGTTGGGGGTTCTCCTTAATAATCAGAATTGATTTCTGTCCAAAAGAACACTTTTTGGGACATTAGGATAATCAAAGACTGGGGGGGTGGGGGGGGTTACATAACGCTCTAATTTATACCTTGCAGTTTGTATGCAGCTCTTAGATGACAGTTAATAGCTCACTGTTCTAAGTTAGTATTTTAACTTATAAACTGCAAGTAATAAAAGGATCTCTCTGACAAAAGCAGTAACCCACTGACCTATTTACATTATGTGCACTTTGTGATCTGCATGGCACATGTTCTTTGCAGCCGGTTCATTAACCCTCTAAGTTAACTTTCCATGAGTCAAAACTTCCACAAGACAACATTCTGATCTCTCTCTTGGAAGAACATTAATCACCAGAGTCATCATTACATTTTTATTGTTGCCAAAAATTGCTGGAGGCCAGGAAGGAGGCAGCAAGCGTTTTTAAAACCATAATATACTTGCAAACATGATGCCTCCACCTGAAGTCAGCACCCAGTGCGGTCACACTGGTTGCACCGCCCTAGAGCTGGCCCTTCTCAAGGGTCCTGTGACCTCAGTGACAGGGTCACTGTTGCTCTAGGGTGTGCTGCTTCATAGGCCTGCCCGCAAGACTGGAGGTGAACTTCAGTATGGATAGTGGTGGACAAGCCTTGAAGGTTAACCTACACTTGTCATGCTAGGGTCCACCTGCTGGTGCGAACACACCAGGACTTCTAAGGTGTTGCGAAGCCTTCTAAGGTCTAGCATGTGATTGTGCTCTCGCAGGAGAGTGGTCTGGTGGACTGGTTATTAAGGCTAAACCTGGTTCCCAGTTCCAAATTCATCAGCTCTGACCATAGTGCCTATCCACTCCCCCACTGAACAACGTACTGCCCCACTGAGAAAAACTCCCACTGTCTTCAACTACAACCTAATTGTTGCCTGCTATAAACACCTGGATGCGGCTCAATTTAAATTACGCACTAGACAAGAGCAATATGCGGCCTACAAAAAAAAAGTAACAACATCCTGGAAAAAGCAAACACTTATAGGGAATGCAAAATTTAGCAAACCATGGGAAATGTAAGCAGGAACAACATGGTTACCTTAATGCTTTTGCACTCACTATTCAGAAATCAGTGAGTGCTTTTTCCTTAAAAGTTAAGGACACGACTACAGGGCCCTGAATGGACCCATTGCAATGGCCATTGCTTATATCCTTACAAAACGTAAGCAGTATGGTAAAAAGACCACATCCCTGGACGCAGAGACGCAGCACAGGGTTTGTTTTCCAATCCACACATTGTAGTACCTCCAGGATTGGTGCACTAGTTCCAAGTCCAGGGAAAACAAAGACAAGAAAACAAAAATAGCGCTTCACTGGCAAACTCTGTAAAAATGGCGCTAATGTGTTTCAGTGTGAATAAAATCAGTTTGGCCAGTTTGCTACCACTCTGTCTTACTTTATTTAGTTATTTATATATGTTTAGCCTTTTATTCCCAATGCGGCACTTTGGAATTAAAATGTCAGAAAAATATGACATTTCCAGCAAAAGCGTATTTCTTTTTTGGATCCATTTCACAGGGAAGCAAATAAAAGAAAGGAGAGGAAAGAGAGTTAGAACCCCGTCTTGAAGTCACGGTTTTCATGGGCGTCTGCAGGGGGGCAAGCGCCCCTCCTTGCCCCCCCCTGCAGACACCCATGGGGAACAGTCCAGCCCGAACTGCCAAGCCATGTCTTCCCTGGACCGGAATCAAGAATCCTAGGACCGGTTTGGGGTGGCTTGGTGAGCAAAATAACGATGGATTAAACCCAGATCTGTGACTGGGGGTGAATGTTTTGCCATTGTGCAACATTCCGTCCATCATCTTGTGTGTTTTGTAGAATTTTTAGATGCACTAGCCTCAGTCGTGAGGGTATGCTCTCCTCCCGTGGAGAGGGCAGCGCCTCCTGCCATTCCGAGTCATCGAGGTACCTACATCATGAGACCACTTGTCCCGCAAGGGTCCCGTGGGGTCTGGCAGATTGTTCACCAATTTGTGATAAGTGAGGGAAGTCTCCTTTTTTACCATGTAGTCCATCAATAGTCTGTCTTCCTTAGGTGATGCCTCCGGGACATCAGTACCAGGTAGCAATGCCGTCATTAGTGTGTGCCTAATCTGTGTGTATCTAAAAAGTTCCGAGGGTGCCAGTTCATATTGTTGCTGGAGTCGCTCACATGGAACTACTTCACCTTTGTGCCACAGGTCACCCACCGTGGAAATGCCTGTAGCATCCCACTGGTCAAAACCCCTACTGTTCCTAAGCCTTCCCAGTCGTTTTGTGTCCCAGAGTGGAGTTAGTTTGGTAATGACCCTCCGCCATCCCAGTTTAGCCTGTGCGGAATGCTAAATGGTAACAGTGTGCCTCAAGGGTTCTATCATTGCGGGGGTTAATTTCCGGGGTTAATTTCCGGTCGTAGATTGGAGACAGCATACCTTTCGTACCTAGTATTGACCTGTCTGTCAGGAATGCTGGGTCAGACTGCGGGGCATGCAACCATTGGTTAATGACCTTCAATTATGCCGCCCAATAATAGAGTTGTATGTTTGGGAGTGCTATTCCACCATCATACCATTCGCGTACCAATTTGAACTGTGCAATGCGTGCCGGTTTGTTGCCCCACAGTAGGCTGGAAACCTGGGCTGCTATGGCCTTGAAGTAATTTGGCTGCACTGGGTACGGCGTATTTTCCAGCACATACAGGAAGCGAGGTAGGGCCATCATTTTAAAAAGTGCTGCTTTACCTAGTAAAGTCAACGGCAAGGTCCCCCAGTGTCGTACATCTCTTTTAAGACGATCTAGCGGGGGTTGCAGATTTCTTTTAAAGAAGTCCGCCGGGTCAACATTGATATATATATACCTAGATATTTAAATGCACCCTCCGAAATTCAGAGTGGGCAGTCCGTGGGGAGTTGCGGTGTGGGGCCATGTAGCACATACATAACCGATTTGGACCAGTTTATGGAATAGCCAGACGCCCTTCCAAAAATTGTGCAGATATTTAGAAGGGTCGGTATGGAACACCCCGGGGGAGGTCATGTATAACAGAACTGTCAGGAAATGATCAAGCCGCGCCTACAGTATTCGCCTTGATGCCACTGGAGGAGCAAAAACTACATTCCCCATGATGCTTGGCGAAGGAGGGGCTATTTACGGGATGAGCACACACCGGCCGGCGCACATAATACTGTTTCCTGGCTGTTCCAGTCTGTGGACGTTTCCTGTTTGGTTCACGCTGCACCCCTTCGGTGGCTGAGGATTTCCTACGGGTCTGTTGGGAAGGAACGTGGAGCGGACTCGGCGGCTCGTCTGGCACCCGTGACCTTGTCCCTTGGTAATTCTTGAGTAGTAGCGGTTGTTACTTCTCTTGAAGAATTCCGACGATAGGAATTGCTAATGTAAAAGCGGAATACAGTGGTGACTCTAACCACGTATTGCCCTTTCTTGGATCCCTGGAGCGATCCTTTATCAGACAGTTGTGGTGATTATCAGATTACCTTAAGAGCGGAATACAGTGGTTCCTATCCTAAGTATCAATGGGAGTGAAGGTATTTGGATATTATTTTCGGAGTGGAAAGCGACCTCTAAGAGCGGAGTGCAGTGGTGACAGTAACTACGCATTACTGTGTCTTACTATGGAATATATTTAATTTGCCTTTTGCCTTTAATATCTTCTTTGCTACAGTGGGATAAGAGACTTCTGGGGCAGAGCGGAATACTGTGGTTGTGGCCACGCCTTACCGTATCTGTAAACCTATGCCTGTGTTTCTTGCAATACACTGAAGGATTCTCCTGGGTTAAGGGCTTCTGGAAGAAGTGATTCTAGCCTCCTTTTTACCTTGGAGTCAAGTGTATTTATTGGACCATTGTTTGTTCTTCTTTGGATTCTTACCGTCAGTAGGCTTGCAGACATTATATGCTGGTATGTATGAGGAATGATTGGCGGTGGTGTTTCTGTTAGAACAGATAGAAATGTATTAGATAATCATGTACGTTATTTTGTGTTCTAGAGTACTTTTGGAGTAAGAAAAGATCAGCATTGGTTATAGAGAAGGCGGAGAACTTAACAAGGTATACACATAGAACTAGCGAGAATACATGAGAGTAGAATCTCTTTGTTTGTTTTCTTATGCGTTGTTCTTTTGTTGTTGCAGGTCCTTTTTCCCCTGCTGTCCCCTTCCCTATCCTTCCCTCGCCTGATCGCCCTAATTCTCTGTGTATAATATTCAGAGGTTGGGGATATCTGGAGGTGGACCATTTATTGCTACGCCTGGATTCTGAGGAGTCATCTCTTCCGTCTGAAGAGACCCTGACAGATTAAGCACCCACAAAATAGGGCTCTTTCCGGTCCAGGTGTAGCAATATTATGGCGTCCATGGAAGATGTCTTACATGCTCTAGTACTGGTGCAACAGGAACTTGCTTCTTCTAAAGCGGAAACCGCTGCATTAAGGGAGAAAGTAGAGGAGTTAACCCGTAATCCTTTTAATGCCACAGCGGCCGCCTCTCAGATTCAGGTCACTGTTCCTCCACCCATCCCCTTAGCTAGTCCAGAGAGGTATGCTGGGGATCCTTTGAAAATTCAGGTATTCTTAACCCGGATACTGTTGCATTTTTCGAGTAAGCCTGCTACTTTTCCCAACAATCACTCTAGGGTGGCATTTGCAATATCATATCTGGTTGGGGATGCGGCCAGTTGGGCGGTTCCCTTGGTTAGGAACAATGATGCAGTACTATCAGATTGGTCCGCTTTTAGAGCGGAATTCGAACGAGTGTTTGATAGGAGGGCGACGACTTTCAGTGCAGATAGGGATTTACTGGAGCTAAAACAGGGCAGAAACGACTTGATAACTTACCTCACCAGATTTAATCGTTTGGTTGCCGAAACAGCCTGGCCGGAAGAAAAGAGGATGTCCCTTTTTTATCAAGGTTTAAGAGATGAGCTGAAAGACGTCATAGCCCAGATAGACCGCAACCCATAAACTGCACTGATATGATCAATTTGACTCTACGGTTAGATAGTAGAATATCGGAGAGAGGTGGAGACAGAAAAAGGTCAGACAGGGGGTTGTATCGTCCAGACAGGGGTACCACCCGTACATCTCCCAATTCAGAGATAGGAGTAGAGCCCATGGAGATAGGAGCCATAAGAGCCCCTTTGACCCGAGAAGAAAGAGACAGTAGGAGAGTACAAGGTCTTTGTATGTATTGCGGGAGGAAAGGGCGACCGCTGAGCCTACTTCCAGGCGAGGTCGCCCCCACTCACCGCTGCTCCTGCCATCTCCTGCCTCGCTCCTCTGCTGCTTGCTGCTCCTGCCTCGCTGTTGCCTGGAACGCCCCAGCCGCCACAGAACCGCCATTTTTGCCGCCGCTGCTGCCTGGAACGCCCCAGCCGCCGCAGAACCGCGAATTTTCCCGCCGCTGACTCCCGGCGGCCCCGCCCCCCTCCTGCCCATTCGCCGCCCCGCTCCCGCCACCCAGCTGCTCCTCCCTCCCGGCTCCTTACTTAAGGGGACCGCGCACGAGGTGTAGGGAGCGACCGCTGAGCCTACTTCCAGGCGAGGTCGCCCCCACTCACCGCTGCTCCTGCAAACTCCTGCCTCGCTCCTCTGCTGCTTGCTGCTCCTGCCTCGCTGCTGCCTGGAACGCCCCAGCCGCCGCAGAACCGCTAATTTTCCCGCCGCAGACTTTCGGCGGCCCCTCCCCGCTCTTGCCCATTTGCCGCCCCGCTCCCGCCACCCAGCTGCTCCTCCCCCCCGGCTCCTTACTTATGCCGCCCACACGCATGCGCAGCGTTGACGCGCAGCGGGCGCGCCGATTGTGCGCCGAAGGCGCGCCAAAGGCAAGCCCGTCTGCGCCCATCCGCGCCTGGACCGCGCCCAATGCCAGGACCCCTGGCCCCCACCGATGCAAGATGTCCCGACAGACCTACGACGCCGCTGCCCTCAATGCACTCAATACCGGCCGGGACCCCACCTGCTGCCGGGCCGCCCCAAAACGCATGCACGGACCCTTCACCTGCAGAACCTGCAAGTTCACCTGCCTCCGTACCTGCACCGCGCCCGCCAAGCCAAGCACCAGCAGCAACCTCAAGTGCATTCTGCTCAACCCCCGCTCTGTCCACAGACACGCCGTGGAACTCTGGAACCTCCTCGACACAACATCACCAGACATCGCCTTCCTCACGGAAACCTGGATGAACGGCTCCTCAGCCCCCGACATCGCCATCGCCATCCCGGACGGGTACAAGATCATCAGGAGGGACCGCATCAACCAGACCGGAGGAGGCATCGCCATCATCCACAAGAACTCCATCCGCATCACGACCGACTCAAACGACACCTTCGCCGCCGCCGAGCACCTCTACTTCCAGATTCACACCGACCCAAAGACGACCCTCAGAGGCACTCTCATCTACAGACCCCCGGGACCACGCACTCAATTCAGCGAAGACATCACGGACTTCATCAGCCCGCACGCCCTCCCGTCCGCCAACTACATCCTCCTAGGGGACCTCAACTTCCACCTGGAGAACCACAAGGACCGCAACACCGCCGCCCTGCTGGACAACCTCGCCAACCTCGGACTCAAGCAACTGGTCAACACCCCCACCCACTACGCCGGCCACACGCTTGACCCCATCTCCTCATCCAGCAAGCACATCACCTTCAGCCACTCCACCGGACTCCACTGGACCGACCACAGCTGCGTCCACTTCAACTTCAGGAGAACCACGACCCACCACCACCCGCAACAGATTCCTCACAGAAGCTGGAGTAAGATCACCACCGACCAGCTCACCACCTCCCTCAGCTAGAACCCACCTGCCAGCACAACGGACCCCAACGAAGCAGCCCGCAACTTCACGCAGTGGCTGACCGCCTGCGCCAACGACCTCGCTCCACTGAAGAACCCTCCCAGCAGACCCAGAAGCAAGAAGGCCCCCTGGTTCACCGACGAACTCAAGGACTCCAAGAAGACATGCCGCACCCTCGAGAAAGCCTGGCTCCTCAACCAGACCACTGACAACATGACCACCCTCAAACACGCCACCCGCAAGCACCACCAGCTCATCCGCACCACCAAGAAGAAATCACTGAAGGAACGACTGGACAACAACGCCCACGACAGCAAGGAAGTCTTCTGCATCGTCAAGGAGTTCTCCAACCCCAGCACCGGCAACAACGACATCACTCCTTCACAAGATCTCTGCGACTCTCTCGCCTCGTTCTTCCACCGCAAGATTGCCGACATCCACAACAGTTTCGGCGCACCATCCACGCACCCTACCGTCGAACCAACGCACCCCATCGCCACCCTCCGCACCTGGACCACGGTGACCACCGAAGACACAGCCCGCACGATGAACACCATCCACTCCGGATCTCCAACCGACCCCTGCCCCCACCACATCTTCAACAAGGCCGACTCCACCATCGCACCCCAACTCCGGGACATCATCAACACCTCCTTCAACACCGCCACCTTCCCGGAGAGCTGGAAGCATGCCGAGCTCAGCGCCCTACTGAAGAAACCAACAGCAGACCCCACCGACCTCAAAAACTTCTGCCCCATCTCACTCCTCCCTTTTCCTGCCAAGGTCATCGAGAAGAAGGTCAACAGACAGCTTGCCGCCTTCCTCGAGACGAACGGATCCCTCGACTCCTCGCAGTCCGGTTTCAGAGCCAACCACAGCACCGAGACCGCCCTCATCGCAGCCACCGACGACATCCGAGCCCTGCTCGACAACGGGGAAACAGCGGCTCTCATCCTCCTGGACCTCTCTGCAGCTTTCAACACTGTCGGCCACCGCACCCTAGTCCAACGCCTCAGCAACATCGGCGTCCAAGAGAAGGCACAGGAGTGGATCATCTCGTTCCTCGCCGGAAGAACACAGAGAGTCCGCCTCCCCCCGTTCCGATCCGAGGCCACCGATCTGCGGCGTCCCGCAAGGATCATCTCTCAGCCCCACCCTCTTCAACGTCTACATGAGACCTCTTGCTGCCATCGCACGCCAACACAACCTCAACATCATCTCCTACGCCGATGACACCCAGCTGATCCTCTGCCTCACCAGAGACCCTGACACCGCCAGAACCAGCCTACACGAAGGGATGAAAGACGTCGCCGAGTGGATGAAGAACAGCCGCCTGAAACTGAACTCAGACAAGACGGAAGTCCTCATCCTGGGACCATCGCCCTCCGCCTGGGACGACTCCTGGTGGCCCCCGCCCTGGGCACCGCTCCCAAGCCAACAGACCACGCACGCAACCTGGGCTTCATCCTGGACTCCTCCCTCTCGATGACCAGACAAGTCAACGCCGTCTCCTCATCATGCTTTCACACCCTTCGCATGCTTCGCAAGATCTTCCGATGGATCCCGACCGAAACCAGGAAGACGGTCACCCAGGCCCTCGTCACCAGCCGACTGGACTACGGAAACACCCTCTACGCCGGAACCACAGCCAAGCTACAGAAAAGACTCCAACGCATCCAGAACGCCTCCGCCTGACTCATGCTGGACATTCCCCGATGCAGCCACATCTCCGGCCACCTGAGGGACCTGCACTGGCTCCCCGTCAACAAGAGGATCACGTTCAGGCTCCTCACCCACGCACACAAGTCTCTCCACGACCTGGGCCCCAAGTACCTCAACGACCGCCTGACCTTCTACACGCCCACCCGCCAGCTACGGTCTACTAGCCTCGCCCTCGCCGCCGTACCACGCATCCGAAGAGCCACCGCCGGAGGCAGATCCTTCTCCTACCTGGCGGCCAAGACATGGAACTCCCTCCCCATCCACCTTCGGCTGACCCAGGACCACCTCGCCTTCAGGAGACAACTCAAGACCTGGCTGTTCGAGCAGTAGCAGACCCCCTCCCCCCAAGCGCCTTGAGACCCTTCCGGGTGAGTAGTGCGCTATACAAGTGTCATGATTGATTACGTGAGAAGTTGTCCTGCAAAACCTAAGACCTCTGGTTCTTGGTCACAAAACAAGAAGGTGGCAGTATCTCATACTAGAACCGAGATAGAGGACCAGGGAAATATAGGTAAAGAAGAGTTAACAGGTCAGAAATGGAAACTTCCGTCTCTGACAACAGTGGCCTTACCTGACACTGAGTCCCACATAGTAATACCAATGTGTTTGAAAAATACACAAAGAATTCATCAAGTATTGGTGATGTTAGTTTCAGGGGCCACGGGAAATTTCATAGACAGTGGTCTAGTGACACGCCTAGCTCTGCAGAGAGTGCAAAGGGAAAACCTGGAAGAAGTGTTGGCTGTGGATGGCAAGCCTCTGATCTCGGGTCTCCTTACTGAGCGTACTGAGGCAATCGCTCTATCCGTGGGAGCAGTAAATGGGAACCACGTAGAGGAACTACCATTAAACATCATAGAGGCTCCTCAGTATGAGGTGATTTTAGGCATGCCGTGGTTGAGTCATCACAACCCCTCCATTGATTGGAAGACTAAGACAGTTAAATTTTCCTCAGAAGTTTGTCGGGGTTTTTACTATGTCAAAAGCAGCAGCGTTGTCCTACCCGTTAGTAGTAGCTACGGCAGCAGGGAAACAGGTGTCCCTCCCTTTGGAATATGATTCTTTTTCAGACGTCTTTAGTGAGACACAGGCTGAACAACTCCCGCCATATAGGGAGTATGATCGTCGCATTGATTTGGTGGAAGGAGCCAATGTCCCGGCTTGTAGAGTGTATGCCCTGTCTTTGCCGACGACAAAACATTTAAGGAAATATCTAGATCAGTATCTTGCGATAGGCTTTATTCGGCCCTCCCGTTCGCCAGCAGCATCTCCTCTCTTTTTTATGGCTAAGGGAAATGGTGATTTGCGGGCCTGCATTGACTATAGGATGTTGAACAAACAGACTGTGCGCAACAGATATCCTTTACCACTTATCTCAGTTCTGTTAGATCAAGTGAGGGAAGCAACTATCTACACCCGACTTGATCTTAGAGGGGCATATCATTTGGTGCGTATCAGGGCTGGGGATGAGTGGAAGGCGGCTTTTGAGACACAATACGGACTGTACGAATATACTGTTATGCCGTTTGGTTTGTGCAATGCGCCAGCGGCGTTTCAGTATTTTTTGAATTAGGTCCTTAAAGAGTATGTGGACCACTTTGTTGTGGTCTACATAGATGACATCTTGATCTACTCTTAATTCCACACAGGAACATAGGGAACAAGTCATTTTGGTACTAGAGCAGTTGAGAAAACACCACCTATACTGTAAACTTAGCAAGTGCGAGTTTGGGGTGTGTGAGGTGGAGTTCTTGGGAGTCATGCTCAGTCTGGAAGGATTACACATGTCAGAAAGAAAGGTGCAAGCTGTACTGGATTGGCCCACTCCAAAAAACATGCGGGATGTACAGTGTTTTTTAGGATTCTCAAACTATTATCGAAGGTTTATTAACCAGTTCTCACAGGTGGCAGTCCCAATCTCTTGTCTGCTTCGTAAAGGGGTCCCTTTTCAATGGTCTCAGGAGGCAGAGGAAGCCTTTAGATATCTAAAAAAGGCCTTCACTGCTGCTCCCATTCTGGCACACCCGAGGTTGGAACATCCTTTTGTGGTAGAAGCGGATGCCTCGGATGAGGCCGTGGGGGCCATTCTGTCACAAAGAGACCTGGAGTCAGGACAACTGCATCCGGTTGCCAACCTATCAAAGAAACTGAACCCGGCCAAGAAAAACTATAACATTGCAGAGAAATAACTTTTGGCAATTAAAAAAGCCTTTCAGGAATGGAGACAGTATCTTTGGGGGAGCACACCATCCCATTACGGTCTATTCAGACCATCAAAATCTACAGTACATGAGAACTGCCAGACACCTGTCTCAAAGGCAAATGAGGGGGATGTTCTTATTTGCCGAATTTGACTTTCTGGTGACCTTTCGTACTAGGTCCGACAACCGCAAGGCGGATTCGTTGTCTAGGATGGATTCAATAGACATCCATCAAGAAAAGGAATCTAAGGTGATATTAGAACCCTCAAGGGTGTTGTGTGTGGTGAAGGCTGAGGATTTCATGGCAGAGATCAGGAGACACAAAAATACCTCTGCATGGGAAAGATGGGCAGGTCAAGACATCAATCGTTCAGTTAAACAAGGGCTGCCGTTCTATCACGACAAATTGTATCTGCCCACCTGTGAACTCCAAAAGAAGGCTTTTACTTGGTGTCATGTATCCCCTCTGGCTGGGCATCCTGGAACGATCAAAACGACCCGTTTGGTGCAAAGACATTTCTGGTGGGCCTCTCTACGTACTGATGTTGTCAAGTGGGTGGCCCAATGTGATGCATGTGCTAGGGCAAAGACGGACAACATCAAAAGACAAGGGTTGCTTATGCCTCTTCCTACACCGCAAAGACCATGGCAAACATTGAGCTTGGATTTTATCACAGGGTTACCCATGGAACAGGGTTTTTCAGCAGTACTGGTGGTCATCGACAGCCTCATGAAATTAGGACATTTCATTCCTTGTAAAAATCTACCCACTGCTGGGCAAACTATACAGCTTCTTTTGGATAACGTCATAAGAATCCATGGGTTGCCAGAGGCCATCATTTCTGACAGGGGTCCTCAATTTATAGCCAGGTTCTGGAAAATGTGGTGCAGGGCCTTACAAATTGATTCCTCCCTCTCTACCAGCTTCCATCCACAAACCGATGGTCAGACCGAGAGATTACATCAGACCTTGAAGAAGTACCTTCGTTGCTACGCGATGGAGGCACAAAACTCATGGGTGTCTCTTCTATGGATGGCTGAACTGGCGTATAACAACGCATGGCATTGTTTCGTAGGAGGGTCCCCTTTCCATGCCACCTATGGTTTTGATGCCAAAATACTCCCCATCAGTTTTCCCGAGGACATAGCAGACCAGCCTTCGGTACAGACTCAGGTAAAATTGTTACGGGGAGTACATCGGAAGGTTGGGCAACATTTGATTCAGGCTAAGAAGGTCTACAAGAAGTGGGAAGACCGACACCGACGAGAGGGTCCAGTGTACAAGGTGGGCGATCGGGTGTGGCTGTCTACAAAAAACATCCAGTTCAAGCTACCGAGTGTGTTCCATCCACGGTATATCGGGCCTTATGCTGTGCTCAAGAAAATCAATCCGGTGGCCTACAGGTTGAAGTTGCATGGGAGTCTTCGCATCCACCCAGTCTTCCATTGCAGTCTCCTTAAGCCTACTTTGGCAGCGCGACGTCGTGCACCTCCCCCTGTGTCCTGTGATGGTGGGCTTGAATATATGGTTCGAGGCATCCGTAATTCCAGATGGCAGAGGGGCGTTTTGTGGTATCTCATCTCTTGGAAAGGGTACTCGGCTCAGGATAACTCCTGGGAGCCTTGCCATAATGTACATGCGCCTGTTGCTGTTCGCTCTTACCATCGCAGGTTTCCTGATCAGCCTGGTCCTTGGAGGCGCTTGGCGGGGGGACCTACTGTCAGGAAATGATCAAGACGCGATCGCACGGGAGGAGCAAAAACTACATTCCCCATGATGCTTGGCGAAGGAGGGGCTATTTACGGGATGAGCGCACACCGGCCGGCGTGCGCAATACTGTTTCCTGGCTGTTTCCGTCTGTGGACGTTTCCTGTTTGGTTCACGTTGCACCCCTTCGGTGGCTGAGAATTTTCTATGGATCTGTTGGGAAGGAACGTGGAGCGGACGCGGCGGCTCGTCTGGCACCCGCGACCTTGTCCCTTGGTAATTCGTGAGTAGTAGCGGTTGTTACTTCTCTTGAAGAATTCCGACGATAGGAATTGCTAATGTAAAAGCGGAATACAGTGGTGACTCTAACCACGTATTGCCGTTTCTTGGATCCCTGGAGCGATCCTTTATCAGACAGGTGTGGTGATTATCAGATTACCTTAAGAGCAGAATACAGTGGTTCCTACCACGTATTACCGTGCCTAAGTATCATTGGGAGTGAAGGTACTTAGATATTATTTTCGGAGTGAAAAGCGACCCCTAAGAGCTGAGTGCGGTGGTGACAGTAACTGCGCATTACTGTGTCTTACTATGGAATATATTTAATTTGCCTTTTGCCTTTAATATCTTCTTTGCTACAGTGGGATAAGAGACTTCTGGGGAAGAGCGGAACACTGTGGTTGTGGCCACGCATTACCGTATCTGTAAACCTATGCCTGTGTTTCTTGCAATACACTGAAGGATTCTCCTGGGTTAAGGGCTTGTGGAAGAAGTGATTCTAGCCTCCTTTTTACCTTGGAGTCAAGTGTATTTATTGGACCATTTTTTGTTCTTCTTTGGATTCTTACCGTCATTAGGCTTGCAGACATTTTATGCTGGTATGTATGAGGAATGATTGACGGTGGTGTTTCTGTTAGAACAGATAGAAATGTATTCGATAATCATGTACGTTATTTTGTGTTCTAGAGTACTTTTGGAGTAAGAAAAGATCAGCATTGGTTATAGAGAAGGCGGAGAACTTAACAAGGTATACACATAGAACTAGCGAGAATACATGAGAGTAGAATCTCTTTGTATGTTTTCTTATGCGTTGTTCTTTTGTTGTTACAGGTCCTTTTTCCCCTGCTGTCCCCTTCCCTATCCTTCCCTCACCTGATCGCCCTAATTCTCTGTGTATAATATTCAGAGGTTGGGGATGTCTGGAGGTGGACCATTTATTGCTACGCCTAGATTCTGAGGAGTCATCTCTTCCATCCGAAGAGACCCTGACAAGAACATCGTCTGCATACAGGGAGATGCGATCCTCCCAGCTTTACGTCCATTGAGTCCCCGTTTCATTGGCTCCCACCGTATCCACGCCACCAGCGGTTCCAGCACCAAAGCAAAAAGCAGCGGTGACAGGGGACAGCCTTGGCGGGTGCCCCTCGTCAAGGGGAAGTCGTAAGAGATATGACTATTAGCAGTTATATGAGCCATGGGTTTAGTGTAGAGAAGCCGGACCCATGCACAAAAGTTAGCCCCAAAGCCCAGGTGTTGGAGTACGGCAAAAAGGAAGGGCCATTCGACCATATCAAATGCCATTTGTGCATCTAGTGACAGTACAACAGCCGGTTCCTGAAGGTAGACCGCACGGGCCAACACCCCATGTAGGTACCTTAGATTGAGGGCCGTATTTCTGCCTGGCATAAAGCCAGACTGGTCGGGGTGTATTATGGCCACCAAGTGGGACGTCAGCCTGATCGCCGGTAATTTTGCAAGGATTTTAGCCTCTTCGTTAATTAGCGATATGGGCCGATATTAGTGGCACTTATCAGCAGGCTTTCCTGGTTTCGGTATAGCTACTATGGTTGCTATGCGCTGATCCAGTGGGAGTTCACCCATTGCTAGGCTGTCGGTGAACATGCTCAGCAAGTGCGGGGCGATGGCCCCGCCGTCTTATTGGATAGTTCAATAGGTATCCCATTTGGCCCTACCGCTTTGCCCGACTACAGCGATCCGATCGTCACCCGTAACTCCTCCACCGTAAGATCCGCCTCGAGTTCAAGTGCCGCCTCAGGGTTGAGCTTGGGCATAGCAATGTCTTTTATATAGGTCAGTGCCTCTTCCTCTGTCATCTCCGAGGCCGCTGTATTCACCATCTGCAAATGTCACGCTAGTGCGTACACTATTGTCCGTGGGTCAGTTGGTGCCCGCCCCTCCTCCGTACTAATTTGCGCTATCCAGCGAGTTTCCTGTTCCCTCCTATTTAGCCATGCCAGTAGTTTTCCGGCTTTATCGCCGGTTTCATATAACTTGTGTTGCGTGGCCTTTAGCTGCTATTTGATCAGTTCTGTAAGGTATTCTCTGTGTTGCCGCTATTTAAGACGTAGGCTCTAGGCTCTATCAGGTGTAGGGTCGTTGGTGTGTTGGGTCTCTGCATCATGTAACTCTAGCTCTAGGTTCTGCAGCTCTAGCTACTTCTCCCGCTTATGTGTTGTAATGGAGGCGATGGCCAGTCCCCTAAGGACGGTTTTATACGCCTCCCAGAGAATGGTCGGGGAGTCAACCGACGTGGTGTTCTCTTGGAAGTAGTGGTCTGTCGTCTTACTGATGGTCTTCCTAATCTTGGGGACTTGCAAATATCCCGGGTATATCGCATAGATACGTCGCCGTGTTTTGTGGTAGTGAGTGTACTGCAGGAACAATGGGGAGTGGTCAGAGATGCCTCTGGGTCTAATCTCTATGCTGTCAATATTTTGAAGGCAGCCTGCCGACCCCAGAATGTAATCTATTCTCGTCAGGCTCATGTGTACCCCAGAGTAGAATGTGAATTGTCACGCTGCTGGGTGGTGTTGCCTCCACACATCCGTGAGCCCAAGTGCATCTAAGAAGCTCCCAAGTCGGGACATACCTGAGTCACCTGCCCTCGCGGGATGTCGGTCAATGGTCCCATCTATAGTAGTATTGAAGTCCCCGCCAAGGAGCAGCTCCCCTTCCGGGAGGTTAAGCAAAAACTCACTGAGATCTGGGAGTGAGCAGTCTAGTTTTTGATTGTAAATTATGACAACACCGCCCTCCTTCCCCCTCGGTCGGTCCCTCTTATAACCGTAGGGATGGCCGAGGTGCTAGTAGGGTTGGAGGTTCAGACAGTCAGGTCTCAGTGAGAAATAAAAGTTCAGGCTGTTCATCTAAAAGTAAGCCATAGTTTGTGGTTCATGCTTTTGCATAGAGCGACAATTTAAAATGGTGGCCTTTAGGACCTCTGTTTTCTTATTGTTTTCACACTTATTGTTGCGTGGGAGGATCTTGGGTGCGAGTTTCCTGGGCTGGAGGAGAGACCAGTTGCACTTATTGCATCGAAAGTCTACCTCCAAGCTCGGAACAGCCACTGTACACAGACATAATGGTAGCCGCCTAAGGCTAAGCAGTTTTTCCCTATGTAATATAGTGGAAGAAACTCACCGGAGGGGAACTGGGCAGCATGGCTGGACGGGCTTCCCTTTGGCGAGCCTTTGGCACGCCAGCGGCATGCCCTCTGCTCACGTCTGCTGCGCACGTCCCTTTGCATCAGGAATAGATAGCCTAATGCCTATGATGCAAACTGTATTGCTAACACAGCTGAGGAAGTGGAAACTGCGTGGGTGGAAGTGAGGAGCCGGATAGTAGCCCCACCCATCCGCACAAGCGGCATATCAGCTGCTGCGGACCAGGACTGGAGGAAAAGCGAGATGCGAATCAGAGCAGCTAAGGAGGTGTAGGCAAGCAGAATCAAGTAAAGTGCAAGTGTGCGTAGGTAGGAGAAATTGTTAAAAAGCACAGAGTAATTCAGCCACACATATACAATTTAAAAAGTGTTAAACACCTAGTAGTAGGGCAGGAAACACTAAATCCTACCACTGTCAGCTTTGCGCGTCAATTGACATCGGGAATATATAGGCTAATCCCTATGATGCAAACTGGATCGCTAACGCAGCAGAGGAAGCGGAAACTGTGCGGAAAACAGGGGCTTAAATTGGATCATACATTCAAAGCTGTTTTGAACAGGGCCCCCCAAAATATGTTTGGCACTGGGCCCCCAAAATCCTTAAGATGCCCCTGGTCCTAGGTGCAACTCCTCCCACCCATCTAGATGCAGATCTCTCTATTAACCACTGGGCTGACTCATTCTGTCTCTTGGAATCCCCCAGCCCTGTCACTCAAACTCCAGACAAGGAATACACAACCTAGCAGAGGCAGGCTTTGGATAGTTAGACAAGAAAATACCTACTTTCTAAAAGTGGAATTTTCAAACACAGAATGTTAAAACCAACTTCACTAAAAGATGTATTTTATCATTCTGAGTTCAGACATACTAAACTCGAATTTCTACCATGTTCTCTGAGTCAGTTAGGATTATAAAAATGTAATAATCAAACTGCCCATTCTGGCCTATGGAGAACAGGTAGCCTTGCAATAGTTAAACATCGAAAATGGCTGTAATTCACTATTAGGACATGTCATACACATCAGGGCTTGTCCTACCTTATACTTACAATGCACCCTGCCCTTGGGCCTACCATAGGGGTGTCTGATATGAAGAAAAGGGAAGGTTTAGGGACTGGCAAGTGGGTGCACTTGCCCAGTCAGTGTGACAGTACCAGACTGCACACAGGTTCTCCAATGGCAGACCTTAGACACATTTTACAAGGCTGCTTCTGTGGGTGGCACAACCAGTGCTGCAGGCCCACCAACAGCATTTGGATTTACGCGCCCTGGGCACACTCAGTGCACTGTACTAGGGGCTGACAAGTAAACCAAACAAGCCAATCATGGAATCAATAATCAATACATTAATTTACAGTAGGGAGCACTTGCACTGTGGCACTGGACAGCAGTGGCACAGTACCCGAAGCATTTAACACCAACGAAAATACATGAGGCAACAGCAAAAATGGAAGGGAGACCCACACCAATGGTGCCGGGTCTAACATTCCTCATAACCACAGTACACACATTGGCTTTTCGGGGTTGGCGGTGGGCGATCTCTTGGCTTGGTGGTCCTGTCCAGCATCCTGACGGCATTGGCACGTTCAGTCTTGACGACTCCCTTTTCCGCGTTGCGCACGAGTGCAAGGTCCATTTCTTCTGCACGCGCTGCTGATTGACCCTGGGACCGTGCTAACACGATGTTTTTCATTGGTATATTCGGCTGCCCTAGGATGAGGCCTCGCAGGACTTTACTGTGGATTCCTAGAATCAGTTGTTCCCTGATTTCTTCTGTGGCTCTGTCTCCTTTGAGGTGGGTACTCGCAAGCTCCCTCAGCCTTGCGTGAAAAATGTCCACTGATTCTCTTTCCCTTTGTCTCACTTGCTTTAACTTGAAATGTTCGAAATCAGGATTTAGTTGTGAATCAAAATTTGCGCTCAACGCAGCTACCGCTGCCGCATAGTCCTCTGTGGGTCAGGTGGCGGGAAGGTGTTTGAAGAATAGATAGATCTCCTCTCCCGCGTATTGGAGAAGTAGTGAGCGTTTGACGGCACCGTCCGTCTCCCTGGTGGCGACGAAGCATTCTCTAGGCAGCCGAGCCAGACCTGCCACCTCGGCGAGGCCGTGGAGGGACCTGCTGATTCACTAAAAGGAGGTAGAACTCCTGAGGGAGGGTGTTGTGTGGCAGCCCTCACTGGTGGTTGCGCCTCCTCTCCCTGGTCTCCCATAATGCTGGCTAATGGGGTATCTGTGTGTCAGAGCGAGGGAGTAGTGCCCAAAGGAATGGATCGGGCATGTGGGCTAGAGAGAGTGGTATCGCAATGGTCCTGCGCGGGCAGCTCCTGTAGGCGCAGGCTTGAGGCGCGTGGTTCACCTCTGCCACGTGGGAAAATGCCTGGGTGCCTCCCTTGTGCGTTGTGCGCACATCCCCACCCTTGGCGGGGGCGTGTCGTGCTGTCCCCCTGTCAGGCACTCCTTGAGGGCACGTGAGAGGCCTCCTACCTTGTGGTGTCACCAGAAGGGTCAAGTCTGCTTGATGGTGGTCCTCAGTGTGGACTGCACACTGTTGGGGACGGGCTGCAGCAAACCCTCAGCGGGGTGCCTAGGAGCGTGGGTCATTTCACTCCTCGTCCCCAGTGTTACATGTGGAGCCTGGGGGGGCCACGCGGGCCGTGAGCGCTTGGCAGAATGGCAGTATGAATAATGGGACTCCCACACACTACTCGAGTTGGCGGCGGACTGCCTAGCACGGTCATGCCCCATTTATTTTAAATGCGCGCTCTGCCTTCCGGTGCGAGCACGGGGGCCGGATATTTCTGCCGTGTGCGGCAGCGTCAAAGGCTGGCATCCTAACTCACCACATACTTTTACGGCTGCTCCATGATACCAAACTCATTGTAATATATGCAATAAAGTCCCATTAAGAAGCTGTTTATTTTCCAATTTGTCATGATCATCAGATAACAAAATTTTTCCTTTTGTTATCAGCTGCGTACAAATGTAAAACAAATACACACTTTTAACATTAAATCATAAAGATAACACACACATGTTCAACTTAACAGAATCATTCCGAAGTCTAGTAGCTTTTCAAACAAGCTGTTCTGCCAAACACAGAAACTTTTCAGCACAATATAGCGGGCCTTTGAACATGTCACAAAGATATAATATATACATGTTTTGCCACCAGAAAAGATGATTGAGTGTCTGCATCTCAAGGCCCTTCAGGATCTGCCACGGCCGGATTTAGACTTGATAAGGCCCTAAGCTATTTGAAATATGGGACCCTTTATAAGTCCAGATATTCTATGTGACTATGTCAGTGACAAATATGATTTCCGGATACCTAGAGGGTTAAACTGAAATACAATTAAGAAGTATATTGATAGTGAAATAATACATCTTTAACTTAAAAACATTTTTATTCATTACAAACTTAAAAATGCAAACTCTGGTAAAAAGAAACAAAAGTTCTTCTGAAAAGGCACAATTTACAAAGGCTTATTATCTAATCTCTTGAATCATGTTATAAGGATTAAGGAATTATATTAAACTAAAATATTTTCTTTCTTGCCTTTGCCAGAGCAAAGTCACTGATGACATCATCAAATGATAAACTGCGTAGTTTGTCGCTTTCTATGCACATGAGACTGAGGCAACATAATTTATCTTGAGTCATTGTTGTTCTAAATTCATTTTTTATCCTCTTCAGCTGAGAAAAAGATCTTTCTCCAGAGCAATTTGCAACCATCATACTAAGAAACAATCTCAAAATTGCTTCTACATTAGGGAATGCTGATTGGACACGATCGTTAAATATTACCCTATACAGATCCTGATGTGTCAGACTATCTTGTTCTGCTGAACCATGGGCTTGACTATGTCTAACATATTGATGAAAATGCTTGACTTCTCCTACAAGATTCATGTCCACATCTTCAGGATATGTTTGGCATAAAGCACTAACTCCTTCATGAGTCTCTTCTTCTGCAGCTTCTAGTTTTGTTAAGAATGAAAACTTTTTTGCAGCATCATTGTATACTGAGGCCCTCTGTGCCAGACTTGACTCTAATGCATCCATCACAGGTATAAATGTTTTGATTCTGAACTTGTCTCTTGGCTCAAGGTTCTCTAAAGCATCATCTTCATCATCATTGATATGCCTTTTCAATATCTTCTTTTCTTGTAATCAACATCAGGCAATTTTTTCTTTGCTTCTTCTTCAAAATGCTCGAAAAAATCCCTGGACCCTTTAACAAAATCCGAAAGTGAAGCATACAATTTCCTACATACATCTAGACTAATTTGGGGGTCTTGCAGTGATTGATAGTCTTGTGAAATTCATCCAGCAAGTAACTCCACAAATATAACAATACCATACATTCAAATGTCTCTATTTTATTCAAAATGTTTATGGGTTGATTTCTTGTTTCGCCTTTCTCTGTAGTATCAATATGCAGCTGATGCAATGCAGAAATTATTCCATCATAACTATCAAGTATTGCACTTGTGGCCATTGAATGTGCTTCCCATCTAGTCTTTGACAAAGACTTTGGAATTTTTGAATCATCTTTGAAGAATGACAACAGTACTGCCCATCTATGTGTAGATGATGAAAAGAAATTATATATTTCTTGAACAATTCCCAAAAAGTTTACTGCATCTAAACAACAGTCAACTGCTGCTCTACCAACAAGATTCAAGGAATGACCAGCACATGGAATATACATAGCATACTTGTTAATCTTCAATATTATTTCTTGCATACCCTTGTATTTGCCAGACATATTGGCAGCATTATCATATGACTGACCTCGACACGTACTAAAATCTATTTTGCACTAATTTGTAAGGTAGTTGTGCACCATCTTAGCCATACTTTCTCCTGTGTGGCTACCCATCTCTAAGAAAGTTAGAAAACGTTCAATAGGGAGCCCATCATCTGGTGAAACATACCTCACAATAACAGTGAGCTGATCAATATGGGACCGGTCTGGAGTGTAATCTACAGATAAACTGAAGTACCCTGCAGTTCTTAAATCATCCAAGATTGAGTCTCTTGCTTTATGCGCCATAATTTGGATACATTCATCACATATTGTTTTAGAAGGATAAGATGTGACACCTGATCCTTTATTCCCAAATGTTTTTATATGGCTTGCTAGAAAAGGATCAAATGTTGCTATAAGTTCGAGTAATCCAAGGAAATTGCCAGTGTGAGGAGAACCAAATGTTTCCTTATCTCCTCTGAAAGGTAAACCACGCTCTGCCATAGTAATTATGACTGCCACAACTCGTTCAAGAACTTTTTTCCAGTACTGCCGTTTATTATTTATCTGTTCTACTGGTTGGCAGTCAATTGTTGAGCCATGTTTTCTTGTAAGATATGTTACCGAAGCTGTTCTATGGTCTACAGAGTTTTCATGACTTTGAACTAAATAGGTGTTGCGCCTATCACAAAATCCATCGGATGATAATGGTGTAGAAGAATTTGAAAAGAGTTTACACACCAAACAGTATACACGACCAGTTGCTGGCAAATATACTAACCATTCTCTGCAATATTTTTCACCATTAGCCCGTTTGGGATAGAGCAAGCTTTTCGAGCAATATCTGTCTTGGTTTGCAAAAAGCTTCTTTGATTTTTCAAATGAGCCATTTGAGTGCTGACATTCTGATGGACCTTTTTCAACCCAGTATAAAATCTCATCTTTACTTAAATCACCCCATACCCCAACATCATTCTGTTTGTTTTTTGATGCTGAATCTTCTGTTCTTGTACTACTCTCTGGTTTATAAATCTTAATATTTGTTGCTTCATTCGTTGAAGTAGATTCTATACAACTAGATGTACCAGGCTCTGTATCAGGAATAGGGTGAATATCCCGTGACTGACTCACTGTGGTAGATGCTTTTGGTTCATCAGGCCCCATATTTATCTTCTTCTTTGTTAAGAAACTATCTAATTTTGTTAACTTGCTAATCTCTTCTTCAGCTCTCTACTTCTTTTTCCTCTTTTGAGCTCCACTTTTATAACTACTAGTTGACATCTTGCAAACTGTGGGCATAATATTGAATATAACTATAAACATACTACATTTAAAAGTAATATAATGCATTACATTTTTTTTTCATTTAATATTTCCTGTGATATTACCACTACTTACCAGCAAGCGATATTTTTATAATAAATAAACATGCAAACAGAAAATTAACAATATCATCTCAAGTTTTAATATTAGTTTAATTAAATTAACGAAGAAAAAAACAATTAACATATACATTAATACTTAATTTAATACAATCAAAACAAAATAATATGTATTTTTTAGTGTGCAGTTCTTTCAAATATATATTTAATAATAACAAATTGTAAGTTTATATATTAAACTTACAATTTGCTATTATACTGACAAAAAAAAACGTTAAAAATATATATGCTATATAAGAGCAGGCAAGTACTTTGGATTTAACATTGGCAGCCACCGTGTTAACGGAAAGTGCCTGGCTGTAAGGACCTTTGATGTTAACCTCTGCTTCCACCATGCTTTATTCCTTAACGCATGGCAGCCGATGTTAAAATCCAAGGTATTTGCATGCACTGAGCCGCTTTCACCAACTACTACGCAAAGGAAAATGAAAGCGTGGTTAAGTCAGTGAAAGCGGATTAGTGCAGGCAAGAAACTTGCATTTAACATCGGATGCCCAGTACCTAAAAGGACTTTTAATTTTAACGTTGCCCTCCCTTGCGCTCTATTACTGAAGGCAGATCTAAAGCGCAGAGGCAGCCAACGTTAAAATCAAGGGGCCTTTCAGGCATTCCTTCAATTTTATCAACGCTGCTACGGCTGAGTTAAAGGCCCACTTACCTCATAACTGCCCGATTTTACAGACTCTGCAACTGCTCGATTAGGGGCCCACTTAACTCACAGCTGCTCCGGGAGGCCCAGATCGAAAACAAATGCGAAGTGCGGTTCCTGGCTGCGATGTACTGTTTCAGGCTGCAAATCGCGCTGCCAGCCCGGAAATGACAGGTGGCGCATGACTAAGAGGAAGAACATCACGTTCTTCAGCCCGCCCCCCCCAGCTAAGCTCACTTCAGCCAATCTGAGCAGCTGGTTTGTGTGAGGGCGGGCAAGGGCGATGATAGCTGTGAAAGACAATGAAGGATTACAAAATACAATGCTTATAAAGCCTTATAAGACGTCTCAATAATTAGATAGCGGCGCGAGCTACTCTCAAAGGGTTGGCCGCGCTATAAAAATTGGGTGAAGAGTATGGGACACCCCGGACGTGCAGCATTGGGACTAATAATATTCTTTGGGGGCCCTCAAAAAAGTGGGGGCCCCAAGCTATAGCTTGTGTAGCTTATACGTAAATCCTGCACTGGAGTCTGCGTATCTGTGTAGTGGGTTTCAGACTCTGCCATATCGTGCCAGGGGTCCATGGGTCAGTTGTCTACAGAAATGTGTGTTTTCCAGCCTCAAGCAGGATGGACTGGGGTATTCCATAGGAGTGATTTATGCTACAAGGTCTTAATTATGTATACTTTTTCAACAAAGAAGTGGGGGAGTTTCCTCGCCAGGAACGGTGGGGCCTGAACTCCTAATTTATCCATATTTTTTTAATAATATAGGGATTTCTCTAACAGAAAATGATTACATTTATGTGTCTTTTTTCAATAATAAAGCGATGTATGCATATATTCGAACAATAGGGGGGGGTCCCTTGTGTGACAATGCATTTTAATTTATGCCTCTTTTTTCAATAATAGAGTGATTTATGTGTATTTTATAATAACTAGGGGAGAATCATTACATGCATTGGGTGACTTTGTGTTAAATTTATGCTTCTTTTTTTTCAATAATAGGAGGGTTCCATTACACTGAAACTTGCTCCACAGTAATATGGCCCTACGGGCTTCGGAGAGACAGTGGGAGAGCTGAGTTTTGAGTCGCCTGCTTCTCTTTTTCTTTATCTGTCCCTCGCTGAGGGACGATCCCTGTGGGACTCCCCTTATCACTTTCTTGGTCTCTGATGTGAACTGTGGCAGCCTGACCCTTTCAGTTCTTTATGGGAGGAAGGAAGAGATCTATTTGAGGGTGGATACTTGTATGCCGATCTTGTGGAGGCTTCTGATTAGGGTGTTGTGGGAGAGAATGTTGAAAGCTGTGGAGCGGTCAAGAAGGATGCAGGGCGCTGTTTCTTCTCTGTCCAGCCGAGAGAGTTGGACCTGTGCATTCTAACAGGCTGTTAGAGCACATAATACAAGTAACAAAAGAGCTTCCTTGATAAATACAGTGGATTTTCTTATAAAGGAGAAGAATTGCTGAATGTTTGAATAGCAAAATGGCATGATACCTGATCTGCTCTGCAGAGATGTCAATTGCTGAGATAATTTATCTACCTCATCCACCCCAAATTGGAGCCTGAGCTCACTAAAGAAACCTCAGGGAAAAGCCTCCTCAGGAGAAAGGGAAAAGGGAAAAATAAAAACTGACCTGTATCCTTTCCCGTCAATTAAATACTGCAGTTCACCTCTTAAATAACGAGATTCTAGAGTGCTCACAACTTCATTTTCTGGTTCTCATTCATAAATCACTGGAACTGACCATTTCCTAACCATGGAGCATTTAACTACAGGTTTTAGTAAGGAAGAGTGGAAGACAGGATGTATATATAATGTGGAAGGAAGTGCTGCTGGGTTAAAGTGGCTTGACGCCCTGTATCAGCCTTACTATCTTGGCAACATCTTTCTTTTCCCATATAAATGGATATATTTATATGACTACCATACGCTTAAACCTGCAGTATAAATAACATTTCTTCTGCGTCTCTTACCAACCTGCTTCTTATATTGTGCTTTAGCATGATACAAATTAAATTATTTTTTTCTTTTGAATCTCCTGCACACTCTGTGTAGCAGTAGGATTATTGAGTTTTCTGTTGATGGTGGTTAAAGTGAATTTTGGATGACAGCCTTGCACAATAAAGTAGAGGTATTATCCTGTAGAAGCATGGTATTCATTATTATAGGAATCAGCTCAACAGATAATCTTTACCCAATCATTTTTTTATTGATTTGTATTACATACAACTTATGCAGTGTATTCAGAACCATAACATGGCTACACACATAGTAAATGTTACAGTAAGAAAAGAAAAGAGAACAAAAAAACAAATAAAAAACAAACAGCTCCTGCAGTTCAGTTTCACATTCATATCTATCATCCGTCCGACTGGACATGATTATTGGTAAGGGTTCATCCAGGTAATCGATTTACAACTTATTGGGCCGAGTTTAGATGCTACACAGCGAGGGACTTTTACAACAGCTCCGGATGGTCAAGCAAGTATACAGTCAACGGTGCCCATACATTCTTGGGCCTTTAGACCATTGGTAGTTCGTCTGCATATATGTTTAATTATTCTCTGCAGTATACTATCTCCTTCAGCCACTTTGTCACTGTGGGTGCCATCTTCCCTCCCCTGTGCTTCGCCACAAATCGCTTAGCCAGTAGTGTTGTTTCCTGTTGCATGGTTTGAATGACTTAACCAGACCCAAAAGGCAAAATTTCGGTGTGCAGTCCACAGTTTCCAGTACCATTTGCGTTATAGTCTCTGTCACCTGAGCCCAGAAGGCATGGACAGGTTTACATTCCCTGGCCAAATGTACAAAATCTGCCATATCTTCACCACATCGCACACAACAAGAAGCCTCCCACAACCCATATTTCTGTAATCTAAAAGGAGTATAGTACATTTGTTGCAGAAACTTAAAATGTACTATTTGGAGGTTACAATTTACAGTGAGATGCCCAATTAGCGTGCAACATGCCTCCCATTCCTCCCAAGCCAGTGGTATCTCAAGCCTACTGTTCCACCTATCTAGGGCTGCAGAGCAAGTCACTGCATTTTCTCTTAGGGATGCATTATATAGTTTAGTTATTAACCCTTTACTTTCTGCACTAGTCAATACCACCTGCAGCACTTTCAGCATCTCCGGCTCATTTGGAATTTCATGGTCTAACAACCGGACAGCCCTACCCAGCCCAGTGTACGTAAACCCCAGCATCGCCGTATAGGGTCGTCCTGCAGAGAATGTATCCAGTGTCAGAAATTGACCATTTGTATACAAATCCCCCAGCGTGGTCACAACAGCAGCAGTGAGGATTCCCAACTCCCCATGTTCATGAGCTACAGATACGCTTGGGTGAGCTGCGATGGGCTTGCCCAGTGCATGGAGACAACCCTCCCTGCCCGGGCACCCAAGTCCCTCCAGGCTCTACAAGTTGAGGCTATAGTATTTATTTCCTTCCTATTCATTTCTGTTCTGTTGTGCAACACCATGGCAGTTAGTGGGATTGGGTGTGCATCGTCTGCCTCCACCGCTAAATGTGGGATATAGCATTGAGGAAAATACCAATAGTGCATGAATTGCCCCTTCACACATAAATAATAGAGTCTTAAGTCTGGGGCACCAAAACCCCCTCTCTCATATGATTGTGGTAGAGTGTCCCAATTACATTTCAGCTGTTTACCACACCAGAGTTAACAAACATGTTTTAAATGTCTTGAATATTGCTCTGTTGAGTACAATTGGTATATTCACAAACAAGTAAAGAAATTTGGGGAGGATTGACATTTTCCCAACCACTTTTCTGTCCACAAGGGACAATGGGAGACGCGGCAATCTGGCTACCTGATCCAATAGTTTTGTGATAGCACGCCCATAGTTCATGCTGATCACAGTTTCCGGGTCACTGTGCACCCATATACCCAAATATCGCACAGGGTCATTTGTCCAGGTCAGTGGGAACTCTAGTTCTTGGCTAACGGTGCATTGTGTTAGGGGAAACAGTAGATTTGTCCCAATTTATCCGGAGACTTGAATATCCCTCAAAGCGTACATACTCCCGCAGCAGGGGCTCCAAATGTGTCTCAGGGTCCCTCACATACACCGGCATGTCGTCTGCGTACAGCGATATAGCTAAAGGCCATTGTCTGAACCCCAACGCAGCTCGGGCGTGGCACTGCCTAATCTTGCACGCCAGAAGCTGAAGGGCCAGTTAGAACAACATAGGGGAGATGGTTAATGACCTACTTCTCTATATGTTTTGGTGCTTCTGTCAGTCACCAGGCCATTACTTACCACATCCTTTCTCTGGATCCAGAAAGACACCACATTTCACAATACTTACCCAAGAAAGGAATAAACACTGAAAACATATAAGACCATTGCCGAGGAACTCGCAAATAACAACAAGTCACAACACCTCCCCATCCGAGAGGGTACGCAGCAATTCACAACACCTCCCCATCTGAGACGGTACACGGCGCATGCTCCTCCTAGCAATGTAATTTAGACATCCCTGATGGGAGCCGATTCCCCTCCCGTATCAACAATTACCCATTAGAGGGGAATCGCCCATCCCTCTGTAAGTACTTGGTAAAAAAGGGTCCCGACCTTCCCTCACAAAGAATAAAGACAAATTATATTCTCCAAGGGTTCTTTATTACATGATAATAGATGACAAAAGAAAGAAATAACTATATTTCACAACAGACATTTGTAGCAATCACCAACACATACATATACATAGAGCCTGAAAATAAAAGCATTGGGGAGGAGCCAAGATGGCGATCGGAACGGTCGCATAAACGCCTCGCTCCGAGATCCCTTCCTCCCCGCCACCTATCCTGTCTTTAATCCTGTTCGGGGCGTTCCGAATTCGGTTACCAAGGAAGAGCCTTCACTTACCGTCTGTTTCCGGGGCTCCGGCGTGCAGTGGTTTCTGCGTTCTGCCCTTGTCGTCTTGCCGGCCTTCCCGGCCCTGACGCCGGGGCCTCGAGTGCAGTGCCTGCCCGGAGGTGTTCGGAGTGCCGGCGGTCCGGAACCGGTGGAGAGACCCGATGGTGGGAGCCTGAGAGCCGCGAGCCGGTGGCACCAGAGCGGACCCACCCCCGATAGTGGGCCGCCCCACATGCCCGATTGCCTGCCGGACCAGAGAGAGAAGCCGCGTTGTCCGGCACCCCTCGGGTGAGACGCCCACTCCTGTTGATTGTCCCGCCTGGGATCCGGTGCAGGGCTCCCCGAGAGTTGTGGGGGGCACGCCCGTTCTTCTGGTGACTCTCCTTTCTCCGCCAGGCGCCATCCGCCGCGGATCGGCTGTGTGCCCTGGGGCCTCCGGCACTCATGGTGGACTTGGAGGCGGACGAGACAATGGCGGCGGGCGATGTGCTCAGGATGGCGGATGGCCCCTCGGAGTGTCTTCCTCCTGGAGACAGGGACGTTGCTGCTTTTGCTCTCCCCGGACCTCGTTTGCTTTGGGCGGCCCCTACACGAAGTACTGTCTTGCTTGCCCTGGCTGCTCTGCGGATCGACCTGTCCTTGAAATGTCGGGACTTGGAGTTGCGGATCGCCGCCATGGTTGCTCCGCCATTTTGTGACGCTGTGTCGTCTCCCCGAGTTGGTATTGTTGAGACTCCTCCAGCTGCTGTGCTGGGATCTCCAGATGGGTGTTCGATTCTATGGGATCAAGTGGACCCGGTGCCGATGCTGCAGTGTTTCCTACATCCTGATTTCTTTGCTTCGTGCTGGACAGCCCAGATTTTGTGCTTGGCCACGTGGATATTCGGTGTACTTTTGCATTCTGACTGCTGCCGAGTTTTCCTGGTTGCTTCTTGGTGGCCGGGACGGTGTTCCGCGAAGATTCCACTTGCTTTCCCTGACTGGTATGATCCCACTATATCGTGCTGTTTCTTGGCCATGCCGGGGTCTGGCAGTTCTGCTCTTCATAGAAGTGGACAGGGGTGATCGTGCCTGGGTGCCTGCGGGACTTTCGTTTTGTTAATGGCATCTCCGGGCCTCATTATTTGGACAGCTCCTGTCTCCATCCTCTGTGTAGGCTCTTCTCAGTATCCTCTTTGACCTCGATTATTGATCCTTTGTTGCGGGGGGGGAGGTGTTCTGTATTTCGATCGCCGGCTCCTCTCCTCTCTCTCTCTCCTTGTTCCTCTTCTTCTCTCTTTTTCTCCTTTTTCTTTCTCCGTTATTTCTCTCTTTTTCTTTTCTCCTATATTTCGGGTGACTCTGGGGCGACAGGCACGCTGTTTAGTGGGGTAGGCCATAGCCATTACAGTGATGTAAGGTGGGGGGGGTGTTTGTTATTTTAGCTTGTTTTGTTCTATGGTCCCTTTTTGCTTCCTTTCTAGGGGGTGGGCTATGTCCCTTTGTTCTTTCTCCTTCGATTCGTAAGTGTCTGCACTTTCTCCTTTTTCGGGGCGGGTGGGCTGTCTATGTGGCGTCCTATTCAATTGTATGCTATGATTTGTCCTTTATTTTTGACCCCTTTGATGGGCATAGGATTTCGTTGGGCCTTGCCCTACTATGGTTACCTGATTGCGTGGGGGGCTATATCCCTCTCGTCCCCCCCCCCTTTTTCTGTATATGTTGCATGACGCCCTGGTAGATATGGCTGCTGCCTCCTCTATAAATCATAAAATGGAACCTTTCTTATCCTGGCGCTTACTGTGTAGCAACTTTATTCCACGTCTATACTGTATTCATTTTGCCGTACACATTGATGTTGCTCCTTTTTTGGCTCTCCTGATTTTGCGGCCGGCCCCTGTGGTTGTAGGCCTGCGCTTGTACTGATATGCGTATTTCAATAAAGGTTTTTAAAAAAAAAAAAAATAATAAAAGCATTGTTAGATAAAGTTAGATATACATGGAACACCTCACCATAATCTTAGGCGTCTTGTCATCTGAAGAAGGGTCCGTCTCTCTTTCCCTCTCTGGTTGGGTCCGGACTCCCTGTTGCACAAACACGACTGCACATCTGCACCGTGATGTATCATCAGACCGCCAAAACACCAGACCAGCATCTCAGCATCTCACCCTCTCTCGGACCCCCTTTCTCTCATATAGAACTCTATCCTCTATCGAAGCTTCTGGAAGAACCCGCCTACCTTTCTCACAAGATTCCTGTACCTTTCCACACCAAGCACCCAACAGCAGCTGGACAAGCATTTTGTTATGGCGCCAATGCGAAGAAGGCACATTCCTCCTGATAAGAACTGGTCTGCTCTGGTTCACTGCCGGTGAACAACACATGTAATCTCAAATATCACCTCACACCTACAGAGGCTCAGAAGATGGATGCAGTTTAAAATATGGAGTTGCTCAAGCATAGGCCTCTACTACTTGGAAAACAGAATGATATTAGACCACGTCAAAGCCAATAGGCTAAAGTCATAATTCACCTAACTCAAATAACATTATGCACTTAATCCCTCAGTATCCACTATGGAGCACATGTGTGCACCATCACCAACAATTCTGCACCTCAACATCCCATACCTTCTATTCTTTGGCAAGATTATTCTAATGCAAAACCATCCTACATTAAGGCTAAAGTAACATAGCACACTAAAGCCAGTACACAATGGTGGTGATCGAGGGTCATCACAGATCATCAGACCACTAAAGTGGCTCATTCACTACACATGGAGCACCCCTGCCTGGGTCCCGTTTTAGAAAGGCGAGCGGCATTCCCATGCATATACCCCAGTTGTATAGAATCGAATGATTTGGAATGATTTGGCTGCATATAATAGCACAGCTATTATATATATATAATTGATATAGCACTGCAAACAAGGTGCGCAGATTATGTGTGGTAGATCTTAAAGGTAAAATCCCGACTGATCCGGAAAAGTCAGATTAGGCACTAGGGGCTGCAGTCTATTAGCGATTATTTTAGCGCAAATTTTGGTATAAATATTTATTAACGACAGCAGTCGGTATGATTCACACCTATTTGACTCCTTGTCAGTCTTCAGCAGCGTTACTGTTAATGGTTCCCTCAAGGTGTGGGGCAGGACACCACTAGCATATACCTCTGTGTACACCTCTAGAAGTCTCGGGCCAGACTATCCGCAGAAGGATAATAGAATTCACCTGGCAGGCCATCAATCCCGGCGGCCTTTCCATTAGGTAATGCCATTATAGCTTCTTTCACATCATCTACTGTCCAAGGTTGGATTAGATACTCTCTCGAGCCCGAGGAAAGCCAGCCTAGGGCGATGTACTCAAAATATTGGGACATGTCACTGTCAGTGATTGTTGGTCTACACCCGTATAATGTGGAATACAACTCAGTGAACACTTCGATAATCCCTGGTGTGGTATAATGTGTTTCAAATTTTTGGTCTACCATCTCAACTATATGTTCCTGCTCTCTTGGTTCTACCAGTTTATTTGCAAGTTACCGTCCCGGCTGCCGCCCTCCCCGTATGCCCGTGCTTTCTACCTTCTGGATCTATGATGCACCACCTGCTCAGTGAGGTCCGCGTGCTCAGAGACCAACTCCCTCACCTGGGCCCACAAGACATGTGTGAGCCTTTGTTCGTATGTGCGCTCTAGTGTATATATCTTGTATTCGATGTCCTGTAACCTGTTACCCAGCGATTTCAGGATTCCCGCCTGTACCCCCATGCATTTCCCAAGGATGGTGACCTCCCATAGCGTCCCCACCCCGTCCACTGAGCCTTCATTATAAAAAAAAAATTGGGCTGTCAGTTCCTATGGTGGTATGAAATACCTGATCTAGCAGCGCAGATGGTTGCAGCCTCCATTGAAATGGTGGCCTAGTACATGTGGGTATATCTAACACCAGTACTACCGGAGCGTGGCCAGATAATGTCCTGGCGAGGTGCTTGACACCCTTCGTCCAATCGCTCACCTCCTTGGAGACCAGCCAGTAGTCCAACATGGTCCAGGAGCCATGCACTGATGACACATAGGTTCCCTCCATGGCAGTTGGATTCCAGCTCCTCCACACATCAACCAGCCCCTCAGCCTCCATTATTTCCCTTATTGTAGCTGCCTGTTTGCCATGCCGTGCTGTGGTGGCCGAGCGGTCCAGCTGTGGGTCTAAGTAAACATTTAAGTCCCCACCCCACACACCAGCAGCATCAATAGAGAACCCATACGCCTCCAAACGTCATTATAAAATGCAGGGTCATCTATGTTAGGGCCATAAGTGTTTACAAACAATATCGTCTGGCCACCAAGGCATCAATGTATCAGGAACAGCCTTCCATGCTCGTCCACATCTGAATGAGTTAGGACGAAGGGTGTACCCCTTTTCACTAATATCAATACCCCTTTGGAATATACAGACTACGAGGATGCCACCCTGAATGCAGCTCATCTTTTCCCTACATTATGCTCTGTATGCTTGGTGAGGTGGGTTTCCGGCAGAAATGCTACTTGAATATTATGTCTATCCAAATATGCTAGGACATGGCGGATTTTCTTGGGGGTTTTAAGACCCCATACGTTCTATGTGAGCAATTTAGTTAGACCACCCTGATGTGCCATTTCCTACATTTGTGTTTCCAGGATTCCTGCTGTGTCTCATTTTCATTGTTGGACTGCACTCAGACCTGTCTTACATTCTTTCTATACTGCATGTGCACAAACTCTCTTATCTACCACCCCACCCACATCAGCACACTCAACTGGCTAAAGACATCCCAATGTAAACCTAACTTGTCTGAACTGAACAAGTAAGAAACAGTCTGGTAGTGAGGCCGTCCTTGACTTCGATGCACTGTTCTTCCGCCACCTGCCTCTCCTTCTATATTGTGCCAACATATATCTAGGTGTCTGTAGCAGTTCCGATCTGGTTGCATGGTCCTTTTGTTGTTCCTCATCATCTGTTCTTTCCGCTTGATCTCATCGGCTCCTCTTCAGGGACTTGACATACTCCATAGCTGATTTTGGAGTTTTGAAAATTTTGGTCTTTCCTTCCACTTCGATCCTTAGCCTAGCTGGGTACAGCATTGCATTGGAAATGTTTGCTGCCTGTAACTGTTTCTTAACTGCCTAGAATTCCTGCCTGGCTGCCTGAATAGTGGCAGTGAAGTCTAGGTAGAATGCAAGATTGTTTCCCTTATAATTGATGTTATGTTTCTCTCTTGTCAGGCGCACAACCACATCACGGTCCCTGTAATTCAGCAGTCTTGCGATTATCGGTCGCGGTTGGGCGCCTGGGATTGGGCCTGCTGCCAATGGCCTATGGGCCCTCTCCACAATTAGCACCTCAGACAAGTGCTCAGACCCAAAAATGTCCTTGAGCATACCTTCCACGTAAAGCTCCAGCTTGCCAGTGTTTGTCGATTCCGGCAGACCCATGATTCTGAGGTTGTTGCGCCTCGACCATGCATCTAAGTCCTCGTTCTTTGCCTGAATTACGGCCAAGACCTTCACCATGTTGAGGCAGTTAGATGAGACAGTTTGTAGGCCATCCTCTGTGTCGGAGATGTGTTTTTCGCTTCTCCCAGCCTGGCACCTAGTTGGTTTAGTTTGGCGGACATGTGGTCCGTTCGTAGATATAGCACGTCTATTTTCCCATCAATGGACTGCAAACTGCTCTGCATTGCAGGGAACGAGGTCTTAAGTGCAGTAGCGCCTTCCACCGGCTCATCCTGCTCAGAGTCCGACAGTGACCGACTTCCTCATTTCGAAAGTGAGGCGGGTTTGGCTGTTATCCGTCTTCCCCATTATAATTGCTTGATGCTCTGTGCCCTAGGTGGCCCTCAATCAATGGCAGTGTAATTAGGCAAATAATGGATCCTGCTCCCTGTAGTGTAAATAGGCAAATAATTGACCCTGCTCCCTGTAGTGGTTCACTCTGCACCTATATGTTGTGTGTGTTTGCAGTGGAGTGATAGTGGTTGCCACTGATCAGGCCTTCATTGACACTCTGGCTCAGTTCACCAGCTGCTGGAATCCTAAATCTGCTCTAAGGGCATCCCACCCAGTCCGAGTAGGTCTGCCGCCCCGGTCCCGACTCCCCCGCTGTGCCGCCCCGGCCCCGACTCCCCCGTATGTATATATATATGTATATATATATATATATGTATATGTATATTACCTACTGGCGGTCGCCAGTAGGTATATATAGTTAGGATTTTTTCTCTATGGGATTTTTGAAAATTCTATGTCTAATAACTTTGGCGTTTGTGGACGGAATTGGCTGAAATTTTCAGGAAAATTGAACATTTTGTTTCTGAGCAGCCCCTGAAAATTTGGGGGGGGGTCGTCAAGGGGGGGCCGAGAAAAAAGGGGGTCCCAAAACGTGTTTTTGCCATGCAATTTTCCATAGGGCGGTTGGCCTCACTTTTAGCTCGAACGGCTGAATGGATTTCCACGAAACTTGGCAAAATTGTAAATGTAAATGTACAGGAATTTATATAGCGCAAATCACCAAGCGGTTTCTAAGCGCTTGCTTAGGGAACCCGTCCTGGTATTCCCCTGTGAGATAACCCCGGCAGGGTATCCGCAAGGTGAAAGCCAGGCATCCCGCCGCGAGGGGCCGTTGTGGAGATTAAGCAAGCTATTGCCCAGAGTCGCAGAGTGTGAACCCGTGAATCGAGTAGGCACCGGAGCGAGAATTGTCGAGTCCATGGACATTTTAGGACTCAAGACCCCACCAAGCCGGGAATTGAACCCTGGTCCCGGGCTGACCTCTGCTTCCAGGTCTGCCTCCTCTAACCAGTGAGCCACACTTCTCCACAGGAGCAAAAAAATTTGAAAATTTAGGGACTGGAAGAGCAGCGGTGTTGCTGTTTCTTTAGGGCAATGAGTTCAACACTCTGCTCCCCATAGCAGAGCAGTTCGTCACACTCCGTGGACAAAAATTTGATGCCTGCAAACACCGGCTGAATGTTAGGGACCATTCTTCCACGGGGTGGTCCCGAAGGTGTTGCTCCACCAGTGGAGGTGCTGCCGCCATCTGTGGGTACATTCCGTGCCAGCTCTCTGACACTCTCCCTGGCAAAGTTGTTAGGGTGTCTTCTTTTCACATGCCTGATCAAATTAGCATTTCCAAAACTATATTTTTTCAGAGGATTGCCTCTGGATAAACTACTCCCACATATTTTGCAGGTTACTTTGGGAGCGTTGACTTTTTTCTGTCCTTCAGGGATGTCGTAAAATTTCCAGATGAAATGGTTTTTTTTCTTTTGCTGAGGAGGGTCCTCATCTAAAAATCCCTCTGAATCACTGCTGGATGACTCTCTTGCAGCCATTGCTGGAGATCAGAAAAGTAGGAGATAAACAGAGTAGACAGAACAGCTCTTGCGCTCTCCAAGTACAAAGCAATAGTGAGAGAAATGGGTGGGTTTCACACAATTTGGAAAAAAAAAAGTTCTGAACCAATGAAAAGTGTTATTTTAAAGTCACATGGTTTGACGCGCTTACGCTACGCGCCCCGGGGCGCGTCCCGGGCGTGTATCGTAAGCGCATCGGGGCGCTTACGTTGCGCGATCGTATGCGCTTCCGGGTGCGCTTACACGGTGCGTCATAAGACGCATCTCGCGGCTACGCGATACGTGTCTTATGACGCAAGGCGTGGCGGCTACGCGATACGTCACGATGTTGTTTTCGTTCGCGGCAATAGCGCTTCCGGGACGCGCATCAGTACGCGCCCCGGGGCGCGCCGCAAGATTGCGCTTACCCGTGCGTTCACCTGTCCGCGCCCCGGGAGCGCACCAAAAATAATATAAAAAAAAAATAAAAAAATTATAAAATATAAAATTCGATTTAAAATGTATTATTTTTATAAAGATTTGCTATTAAAAAATCTATGAAATTCACTGAAAAAACCATAGGTTATAGACCATATATAGTTAGGAATTAGCATTTACAAAACCTTGAAAATTCACTGAAAAAACCATAGGTTATAGACCATATATAGTTAGGAATTAGCATTTACAAAACCTTATTTTACTCACACAAAACCATTGAAATTCCATATATAGTTAGTTGTACTAACTATATATCGCGCACCCGCAATCCACTGCTGATGATGTCACATATTACATCATTCATGACATGGTCAGTGACATCACTGATGACATCACTGATGACATCTCAAATGACATCACTGATGACATCACTGATGACATCTCATTTGACATTACTCATGACATCATTCATGTGATGATACGATGAACCTCTTCAGACTCCAATATAACCTTAGATACACTCAGTGTAAACAGACACTCACAGACTGTCACTCATCCATGGAGTTACTCACACACCTAATCAGTCTTGCAAAGAATCAATCACACCTCCATTTCCTCAACTATATAGTTAAACACACCTTACTTATTGAAACATATAATAACACATATTTACTCTGTTATACAATCCCTGATACAAGTTCACAATAATCCATACAGCCACTCACACATTCACTGGCTCTTATGCACAGTTATTTATATATGTCAACTACCACATGTACTGTGTTTTACATATGTACTTACTTTGACATGTAGCACTGAGATATCCATTCACTCACCAATACACTCATGCACACAGTAAACCGCCCATACAGCTGTTTCCACATGCACTTTTGAACCCATGCATCTAGTGAATCAACAGCTCACACATCTATGCACAGAGTCATACACCTCCCAGACACCCACACACACACTCAGTCTCCCATACAAATACTTGGCCAACTAATCAATAACCCATATAGTTAGTCATATAGGTAATGATCAACACATGCATCAGATTACAAAACAACAGACACAATGGTGCACAATTTAAAACAGTTTAGTCACTAACCCATGCACTCAGTGAGACACATTTAATCACTCACTTATACAGTCAGTCATGCACCTACTAAATACATCATCCAGACACTTATACATCCACTCATTCTTCAATATATAAGACATATTTTAACTTTACAGAAACATACAGTCACTGGATGTTGTCATCAGTGATGTCATCAGTGATGTCATTTGAGATGTCATCAGTGATGTCACTGACCATGTCATGAATGATGTAATATGTGACATCATCAGCAGTGGATTGCGGGTGCGCGATATATAGTTAGTACAACTAACTATATATGGAATTTCAATGGTTTTGCGTGAGTAAAATAAGGTTTTGTAAATGCTAATTCCTAACTATATATGGTCTATAACCTATGGTTTTTTCAGTGAATATATATATGTATATATAACATCCAGCCCTTTGCCAGTACGATAGTAGAAAAGGCGCTGACTATATATATATATATATATATGTATATATATATATATGTATATATGTATATGTATATCCAACTCCTGTGTTTGGCGCGAAGCATAAGTGGCCACTTGCAGCGGCGGGCCAGGACGGGAGCGCCACTCCCTATGTTTTCAAAGCACACGTCCTCCACTCTCAAGAACGACGTCCAGGCCAGCTTAGTTTCAAAAACCGGTGTTTATTTCACAGCCCACTCAACGTTTCGGGAACCACTTCCCTTGCTCACGAGTGATCGTGTCTGTTTACACCCAGTGTTTTAAGGTTTGACATGTGATCAGAAACAATATAAACATAGTGAACAGACTCCCATTTCATTAGTTCTCTGGAGCTGTGAAGACAGACTCGTATGCTTAATCAGTGGGACGTGGCACATTGTACATTCTCATTCACTTAATTGAATTTATATTTCTGCGTCAATCAATTGCGACAAAGGAAAATAATTTAAAATAAATTACATATTGGCATTATATTTTTAGCCACAACAGTGAGTTGTCCTAATTCATTTTTGGCCCCCGTGGGCTGAAATGATACCTTGCGGTTCCGTTCATTGCATGATTCATGTACCAATTGGCATACTCCAAGTTGACTCACTCGAGAGATCACACCCAATACGTTATTTCGCCTCTGTTACCCGAGGACTGGTGGCATAATGTTATTTCATGCGATTACGTGTTATTTAGCCCCAGTGGGCTAGCGCACTACATTGCAATTCTGTCCATTGCATAGTTCATGTATCTCAATTTGATATACTCAAAGTTGACTCACTCGAGGTGGATCATGTCAGATCCTACTGCTCACGTCGTGAATAACTACTCAGATAGAGCCCTAGTGGGCATTTGAATCACCAGGTTTCATTCAGTGTCCAATCACTTGCCACTTGACGCATTGTGCCACACTCTTTCTGTACTGCGTTAGCTGTCTCACACTCTCCCAAAATAAACGTTTATAGGTACCTGTAAAGTAAATAAAATACAGTGATTATAAATCAATTTTTCTGTGTTATCTTCCTACTAACCATTAAAAACAACAAAATACTTTGAAGCAGCCAGACACATTATTACTTAGTTCAATACTTTTTCTTTCATTTTGCAATAAATTTTCTACCCAAGGTGTACACTTAGAGCTTCATCACAGTTATGCCCTAGGGGTTGCATAGTATGATATTTAATTATGAACCTGGACTCCAACCTCCTCAGTTCCTGCATTCTATTTCCACCTCTCTCTCTTGTAGGTATTTGATCTAACACTACAAATGAGAGGAGGTTACAATTGCCTTGGTGGTGTGTAGCAAAATGCCTTGCTACCGGATACTGTTTATCATGATTCTTTATTGCCCTTAAATGCTGCAACACCCTATCTTTTGCAGGTTTGATAGTGCTCCCCACATACCATTTTTTGCAGGGACATTTTAAGGCATACACCACATATTCAGTGTGGCATGAAACATGTTTGGTAATTTTGTATGGTTCACAATCATTGGACAGCTTGACTTCTTTGACACTATGGCTAAATGTGCATGCCTTGCACCGCCCACATACAAAAAATCCTTGGACTGGGTTCGCATTTCGTTTTTTGTGTACTACAAGTGTCTGACAGATTCTGTCTTTCAGAGACGCTGGTCTTCTATATGTTATCTGCGCGTGCTCTTGGATACCTGCTTTAATATCCTTGTCTGTCATGAGGGCACTCCAGTATTTGTTAATAGCTCCCCTGACTTGTTTAGCTTGGGGGTTGTAATCTGTGATAAACCTGACTCCATCCTCAGCTTTATTATTCACTTCTGTGGTTACAGGATTTTTGTCTTTCTCCATTACCTTGCGTACAGCTTCACCAATACATTTTTTGCTGTACCCCCTGGCTTTAAATCTTTCACACATGGTGGTTTTCTCTTTTTCAAAGTCCTCTATTTTGGAGCAGTTCCTCTTTGCTCTCAAAAGTTCGCCAAAGGGGATAGAGTTAATCAGGTTTTTAGGGTGGCAGCTTTGTGCGTGCAGAAGGCTGTTTCCAGCCGTCTCCTTTCGATATAGAGTGGTTACTAGCCGTTCATTCTCTTTTGTGACCCTTAGATCCAAGAAGTCCACAGTTACCTCATTTATATGGCAAGTGAAGGAGAGATTGTAGTCATTTACATTTAAAATGTCCACAAACTCTTCTGCATCTTTTACTGTTCCTTTCCAGACGATAAAAATATCGTCTATGTATCGGAGCCAGGTACATACTCCGGTCCGGTATTGCTTGAGCTGTCTGACAACTTGTTCTTCCCACCATCCTAAATAGATTCCAGCAAAGCAAGGAGCAAAGCAAGTGCCCATGGAAGTCCCAAGCAGCTGGTGATATATGGTGCCATTGAATAAAAAGTAATTTTGGGTCAAGCATGTATAGATCATGTCAAGTAGCATGTCTGTGTGAAAAAGGTAAGAGACTGATCTGCTCTGAAAGAAATGTCTGCAAGCTTTAACTCCCATCTCGTGAGGGATGTTGGTGTATAGACTGTTTACATCTAAGGTCATTAATATACAGTCTGTGTCTACTCTGATTTTAGTAATCTTTTGCAAAAAGTCTCCTGAGTCTTTCAAGTAGGATGGAAGATTTTGTACAATCGGCTGCAGGAAATGATCCACATATCGTGATGTGTTTTCCAGGCAACTGTTCCTAGAGGACACAATGGGCCTCCCTGGGGGGTTTTTGGCATCTTTGTGTAATTTAGGCAACAGATAGAGTGCTGGAATTTTCGGGAATTTGCATTTAAGGAAGTTGTACTCTTCAGTTTCAATGAGTCCCTGATTACGCCATTCTATAAGCCTTTCCTGATACGCTTGATTTTTACTTTCATAGATTTTCCTACTGCTTTTCTCATACTTGGTAACATCATTCAGTTGACACATACCTTCATTTACATACATTTCTTTTGACATAATGACAATGTTTCCACCTTTGTCAGATTTCTTTATGACAATGCTGGCATCTTTAGCCAGGCTGTCAATTGCTGACCTATGCGCCTGACTGAGATTACTGTTCACTCTATTTCTTTTTTGTGCTAGTATTTTCAATTCAGACACTACCCCTCGTTCAAACACATCAATGGCATCATTATTTAGCATGGGTAAAAAAATAGATTTTGGTTTAAAACCACTTTTGCTGTTTAGATCCAGCCTGATGTTCTCATTAATTAAATTAAGGGTTGGGTTTTCAATAACATCTGGATTTCCCCCAAGGTCATGCATTACTTGCAACATTTCAGCATCTCCAATCTGAATGGTACTTGGTAATATGCTGTCAGTTTCAGTGTTATCATTCATCCTAGTGGCGAACCACTTTTTAAGTCTGAGTTTCCTTGTAAATTGGAAAAGGTCAATCCGACTTTGGGTATAGTTAAAGTTTGGGGAGGGACAGAAAGACAAACCAAAAGAAAGTACCTCAATTTCCGCGGCATTCAGTGTCCTGTTAGACAGGTTAACCACAGTCTTGGTGTCCTTCATTTTTGCTTCTTTTGGCCCCTTGTTCTCATTCCCACTGGGCTCGATACGCTGGAGTTTGCCGCATTTTGCTGCTTTCCTCCTCTCCCTCCTCTTCCTCGTCCTCTTGTTCCTCCTGTGTTTGCTCTGCTTTGGGATTCCATTCTCCCTTTGGCCATGAGCGTGAACTCGTTTAAAATGTTGTCTTTTGGGCTTAAGAAGCCTGCCCTTGTTGCATCTTGTTGGTTCTCATTCCTTTCATCATCGTCACCCTGATCAGTTAGATCCTCATCAGTAATTTCCACCGGGGTTTTATTCAAGGATGACTTGGCCTTGTTAGCTTGAGCCTGAGCACGTAGGTGATCATACTTCTTTGCGAAGGTTAGGACTTGACCCTTTGCATAATCATCATGATCTCTTAGAAACTTTCTTTGTTTCTTTTCTTTTATTTCTTTTTCGGTTGTCTCCAATTTTTTCTCTAGTTTACCCATGTCTAAATCAAATTCTGGAGTCAGGTTTATCACAGATTACAACCCCCAAGCTAAACAAGTCAGGGGAGCTATTAACAAATACTGGAGTGCCCTCATGACAGACAAGGATATTAAAGCAGGTATCCAAGAGCACGCGCAGATAACATATAGAAGACCAGCGTCTCTGAAAGACAGAATCTGTCAGACACTTGTAGTACACAAAAAACGAAATGCGAACCCAGTCCAAGGATTTTTTGTATGTGGGCGGTGCAAGGCATGCAAATTTAGCCATAGTGTCAAAGAAGTCAAGCTGTCCAATGATTGTGAACCATACAAAATTACCAAACATGTTTCATGCCACACTGAATATGTGGTGTATGCCTTAAAATGTCCCTGCAAAAAATGGTATGTGGGGAGCACTATCAAACCTGCAAAAGATAGGGTGTTGCAGCATTTAAGGGCAATAAAGAATCATGATAAACAGTATCCGGTAGCAAGGCATTTTGCTACACACCACCAAGGCAATTGTAACCTCCTCTCATTTGTAGTGTTAGATCAAATACCTACAAGAGAGAGAGGTGGAAATAGAATGCAGGAACTGAGGAGGTTGGAGTCCAGGTTCATAATTAAATATCATACTATGCAACCCCTAGGGCATAACTGTGATGAAGCTCTAAGTGTACACCTTGGGTAGAAAATTTATTGCAAAATGAAAGAAAAAGTATTGAACTAAGTAATAATGTGTCTGGCTGCTTCAAAGTATTTTGTTGTTTTTAATGGTTAGTAGGAAGATAACACAGAAAAATTGATTTATAATCACTGTATTTTATTTACTTTACAGGTACCTATAAACGTTTATTTTGGGAGAGTGTGAGACAGCTAACGCAGTACAGAAAGAGTGTGGCACAATGCGTCAAGTGGCAAGTGATTGGCCACTGAATGAAACCTGGTGATTCAAATGCCCACTAGGGCTCTATCTGAGTAGTTATTCACGACGTGAGCAGTAGGATCTGACATGATCCACCTCGAGTGAGTCAACTTTGAGTATATCAAATTGAGATACATGAACTATGCAATGGACAGAATTGCAATGTAGTGCGCTAGCCCACTGGGGCTAAATAACACGTAATCGCATGAAATAACATTATGCCACCAGTCCTCGGGTAACAGAGGCGAAATAACGTATTGGGTGTGATCTCTCGAGTGAGTCAACTTGGAGTATGCCAATTGGTACATGAATCATGCAATGAACGGAAGCGCAAGGTATCATTTCAGCCCACGGGGGCCAAAAATGAATTAGGACAACTCACTGTTGTGGCTAAAAATATAATGCCAATATGTAATTTATTTTAAATTATTTTCCTTTGTCGCAATTGATTGACGCAGAAATATAAATTCAATTAAGTGAATGAGAATGTACAATGTGCCACGTCCCACTGATTAAGCATACGAGTCTGTCTTCACAGCTCCAGAGAACTAATGAAATGGCAGTCTGTTCACTATGTTTATATTGTTTCTGATCACATGTCAAACCTTAAAACACTGGGTGTAAACAGACACGATCACTCGTGAGCAAGGGAAGTGGTTCCCGAAACGTTGAGTGGGCTGTGAAATAAACACCGGTTTTTGAAACTAAGCTGGCCTGGACGTCGTTCTTGAGAGTGGAGGACGTGTGCTTTGAAAAATGTATATGTATATATGTATATGTATATATATATATATATGTATATGTATATTACCTACTGGCGGTCGCCAGTAGGTATATATAGTTAGGATTTTTTCTCTATGGGATTTTTGAAAATTCTATGTCTAATAACTTTGGCGTTTGTGGACGGAATTGGCTGAAATTTTCGGGAAAATGGAACATTTTGTTTCTGAGCAGCAACTGAAAATTTGGGGGGGGGTTTGTCAAGGGGGGGCTGAGAAAAAAGGGGGGTCCCAAAACGTGTTTTTCCCATGTTAATTTCCATAGGGCGGTTGGCCTCACTTTTAGCCCGAACGGCTGAATGGATTTCCACGAAACTTGGCAAAATTGTAGATATTGTTTGCCCGATGTGCCTTTGCTAGGTCTCAAGATATGTGCTCCTGTGAATTTTGAGTAAATTAGGTTTAAAAAAAGATATATATCTAGAGCCGCGCCCCGGTGCGCGTACCTGGGAGCGCTCTGGGCGCGCCACGCGACTTGCGCACGGCAAGCTGATTGTTTCTCGGGTGTCTGTAAACATTCGAAACAGTCCGCTGCGGCCGCCATCTTGTGTCTCGGTAGGATTGAGACACAAGAGGTGGCAAAAACTCAAAGGGGGAAATGAGCAAAAGGGGGCAGGGTACACCCCCCTGACCCCCTAGTTTTGATGTGGGGGCCATAAAAGGGTCCCGCGGGTAAAAAAATAAATTAAAAAAAATTCGATTTTCGCGGGGGGAGCGCCAGGTACGCGCACCGGGGAGCGTACGGGGGAGCGTACCATGGAGATCAAAAATGACACTTTTTTAAAAAAAAATAGCATTTTTTTATAAATTGGAGGTAGTTCTGAAAAGAACTTTTTTTTTGTTTTTGTTGTTTTATTTTTTTTAGACTTTTTAAAACGATTTTATATTTTTTTGGGATTTTTGTCAGGGGAAAAACAAAAACAGGGATTCCAAAACTGCTCAACAGGAGCAAAAAAATGTGAAAATTTAAGGACTGGCAGGGCAGCGGTGTTGCTGTTTCTTTATGGCAATGAGTTCAACACTCTGCTCCCCATAGCAGAGCAGTTTGTCACACTCCGTGCACAGAAATTTGATGCCTGCAAACACCGGCTGAATGTTAGGGACCATTCTTCCACGGGGTGGTCCCGAAGGTGTTGCTCCACCAGTGGAGGTGCTGCCGCCATCTGCGGGTAAATTCCGTGCCAGCTCTCTGACACTCTCCCTGGCAAAGTTGTTAGGGTGTCTTCTTTTCACATGCCTGATTAAATTAGCATTTCCAAAACGATATTTTTTCAGAGGATTGCCTCTGGATAAAGTACTACCACATATTTTGCAGGTTACTTTTGGAGCGTTGACTTTTTTTTGTCCTTCAGGGATGTCATAGAATTTCCAGATGAAATGTTTTTTTTTCTTCTGCTGAGGAGGGTCCTCATCTAAAAATCCGTCGGAATCACTGCTGGATGACTCTCTTGCAGCCATTGCTGTAGATCAGAAAAGTAGGAGATGAACACAGTACACAGAACAGCTCTTGCTCTCTCCAAGTACAAAGCAATAGTGAGAGAAATGGGTGGGTTTCACACAATTTGGAAAAAAAAAAAGTTATGAACCAATGAAAAGTGTTATTTTAAAGTCACATGGTTTGACGCGCTTACGCTACGCGCCCCGGGGTGCGTCCCGGGGCGTGTTTCGTAAGCGCATCAGGGCGTTTACGTTGCGCGATCGTACGCGCTTCCGGGTGCGCTTACGCGGTGCGTCATAAGACGCATCTCGCGGCTACGCGATACGCGCTTATGACGCAAGGCGTGGCGGCTACGCAATACGTCACGATGTTGTTTTCGTTCGCGGCAATAGCGCTATCGGGACGCTCATCAGTACGCGCCCCGGGGCGCGCCGCAAGATTGCGCTTACCCGTGCGTTCACTGGTCCGCGCCCCGGGAGCGCACCAAAAAGAATTAAAAAAAAAATTACATAATTATGCAATATAAAATTCGATTGAAAATTTATTATTTTTAAAAACTATAAAAATTTGCTATTAAAAAACCTATGAAATTCACTGAAAAAACCATAGGTTATAGACCATATATAGTTAGGAATTAGCATTTACAAAACCTTGAAAATTCACTGAAAAAACCATAGGTTATAGACCATATATAGTTAGGAATTAGCATTTACAAAACCTTATTTTACTCACACAAAACCATTGAAATTCCATATATAGTTAGTTGCACTAACTATATATCGCGCACCCGCAATCCACTGCTGATGATGTCACATATTACATCATTCATGACATGGTCAGTGACATCACTGATGACATCACTGATGACATCTCAAATGACATCACTGATGACATCACTGATGACATCTCATTTGACATTACTGATCACATCACTGATAACATCATTCATGTGATGATACGATGAACCTCTTCAGACTCTAATATAACCTTAGATACACTCAGTGTAAACAGACACTCACAGACTGTCACTCATCCATGGAGTTACTCACACACCTAGTCAGTCATGCAAAGAATCAATCACACCTCCATTTCATCAACTATATAGTTATACACACCTTACTTATTGAAACATATAATAACACATATTTACTCTGTTATACAATCCCTGATACAAGTTCACAATGATCCATACAGCCACTCACACATTCACTGGCTCTTATGCACAGTTATTTATATATGTCAACTCTCACATGTACTGTGTTTTACATATGTACTTACTTTGACATGTAGCACTGAGATATCCATTCACTCACCAATACACTCATGCACACAGTCAACCGCCCATACAGCTGTTTCCACATGCACTTTTGAACCCATACATCTAGTGAATCAACTGCTCACACATCTATGCACAGAGTCATACACCTCCCAGACACCCACACACACACTCAGTCTCCCATACAAATACTTGGGCAACTAATCAATAACCCATATAGTTAGTCATATAGCTAATGATCAACACATGCATCAGATTACAGAACAACAGACATAATGATGCACAATTTAAAACAGTTTAGTCACTAACCCATGCACTCAGTGAGACACATTTAATCACTCACTTATACAGTCAGTCATGCACCTACTAAATCCTTCATCCAGACACTTATACATCCACTCATTCTTCAATATGTAAGACATATTTTAACTTTACAGAAACATACAGTCACTGGATGTTGTCATCAGTGATGTCATCAGTGATGTCATTTGAGATGTCATCAGTGATGTCATCAGTGATGTCACTGACCATGTATGAATGATGTAATATGTGACATCATCAGCAGTGGATTGCGGGTGCGCGATATATAGTTAGTGCAACTAACTATATATGGAATTTCAATGGTTTTGTGTGAGTAAAATAAGGTTTTGTAAATGCTAATTCCTAATTATATATGGTCTATAACCTATGGTTTTTTCAGTGAATATATATATATATATGTGTGTGTGTATGTATATATATATATATATATATATATATATATATATATATATGTTTAGCAAATGCGCTCCTGCGCTTCCAGCAGTCACCCTCACACGCTCCATGCTATCCAGCTTGGTGTAGCCTCTCAGCCTCTGAACTCCCGTTTCTCCTGCAATTTTTCAAGTGCCCGACGCGTTTCGAGGCTAAAACGCCTCTTCTTCATGGGGCTCAAAACATAAAACAGGCAGTATTCTCACCCTTCGTTTTTCTGACTTTAATTCAATTAGAGGGAACCGCCCTGAGTGGGCGTGGCTTGTAGGAATGATGGTTGTCGTAGTCCTTGGTGAGTATAACAATCATACCTTGAGTAGGTTGCCTGCTTTGTTTGAAGATTATGCCAAAGTCGTTATGCCCTTAAGTAGGGGGAGAGCTCGAGGGTTCAGGGGCCATCAATGTCTCGGGGGCGTTTGAACCACAAGCGCAATGCAGAGTGCAACGCGGGGCCTCCCTGCGCTGTGTTACGTTCCACTACAGCCAGGGATGGTGCTCTGCTCCACGGCCAGGGGCAGCCGTGTATTATCCAAGTTTAGCAAATGCGCTCCTGCGCTTCCAGCAGTCACCCTCACACGCTCCATGCTATCCAGCTTGGTGTAGCCTCTCAGCCTCTGAACTCCCGTTTCTCCTGCAATTTTTCAAGTGCCCGACGCGTTTCGAGGCTAAAACGCCTCTTCTTCATGGGGCTCAAAACATAAAACAGGCAGTATTCTCACCCTTCGTTTTTCTGACTTTAATTCAATTAGAGGGAACCGCCCTAAGTGGGCGTGGCTTGTAGGAATGATGGTTGTCGTACTCCTTGGTGAGTATAATAATCATACCTTGAGTAGGTTGCCTGCTTTGTTTGAAGATTATGCCAAAGTCGTTATGCCCTTAAGTAGGGGGAGAGCTCGAGGGTTCAGGGGCCATCAATGTCTCGGGAGCGTTTGAACCACAAGCGCAATGCAGAGTGCAACGCGGGGCCTCCCTGCGCTGTGTTACGTTCCACTACAGCCAGGGATGGTGCTCTGCTGCACGACCAGGGGCAGCCGTGTATTATCCAAGTTTAGCAAATGCGCTCCTGCGCTTCGAGCAGTCACCCTCACACGCTCCATGCTATCCAGCTTGGTGTAGCCTCTCAGCCTCTGAACTCCCGTTTCTCCTGCAATTTTTCAAGTGCCCGACGCGTTTCGAGGCTAAAACGCCTCTTCTTCATGGGGCTCAAAACATAAAACAGGCAGTATTCTCACCCTTCGTTTTTCTGACTTTAATTCAATAAGAGGGAACCGCCCTAAGTGGGCGTGGCTTGTAGGAATGATGGTTGTCGTAGTCCTTGGTGAGTATAACAATCATACCTTGAGTAGGTTGCCTGCTTTGTTTGAAGATTATGCCAAAGTCGTTATGCCCTTAAGTAGGGGGAGAGCTCGAGGGTTCAGGGGCCATCAATGTCTCGGGGGCGTTTGAACCACAAGCGCGATGCAGAGTGCAACGCGGGGCCTCCCTGCGCTGTGTTACGTTCCACTACAGCCAGGGATGGTGCTCTGCTGCACGGCCAGGGGCAGCCGTGTATTATCCAAGTTTAGCAAATGCGCTCCTGCGCTTCCAGCAGTCACTCTCACACGCTCCATGCTATCCAGCTTGGTGTAGCCTCTCAGCCTCTGAATTCCCGTTTCTCCTGCAATTTTTCAAGTGCCCGACGCGTTTCGAGGCTAAAACACCTCTTCTTCATGGGGCTCAAAACATAAAACAGGCAGTATTCTCACCCTTCGTTTTTCTGACTTTAATTCAATTAGAGGGAACCGCCCTAAGTGGGCGTGGCTTGTAGGAATGATGGTTGTCGTAGTCCTTGGTGAGTATAACAATCATACCTTGAGTAGGTTGCCTGCTTTGTTTGAAGATTATGCCAAAGTCGTTATGCCCTTAAGTAGGGGGAGAGCTCGAGGGTTCAGGGGCCATCAATGTCTCGGGGGCGTTTGAACCACAAGCGCAATGCAGAGTGCAACGCGGGGCCTCCCTGCGCTGTGTTACGTTCCACTACAGCCAGGGATGGTGCTCTGCTGCACGGCCAGGGGCAGCCGTGTATTATCCAAGTTTAGCAAATGCGCTCCTGCGCTTCCAGCAGTCACCCTCACACGCTCCATGCTATCCAGCTTGGTGTAGCCTCTCAGCCTCTGAACTCCTGTTTCTCCTGCAATTTTTCAAGTGCCCGACGCGTTTCGAGGCTAAAACGCCTCTTCTTCATGGGGCTCAAAACATAAAACAGGCAGTATTCTCACCCTTCGTTTTTCTGACTTTAATTCAATTAGAGGGAACCGCCCTAAGTGGGCGTGGCTTGTAGGAATGATGGTTGTCGTAGTCCTTGGTGAGTATAACAATCATACCTTGAGTAGGTTGCCTGCTTTGTTTGAAGATTATGCCAAAGTCGTTATGCCCTTAAGTAGGGGGAGAGCTCGGGGGTTCAGGGGCCATCAATGTCTCGGGGGCGTTTGAACCACAAGCGCGATGCAGAGTGCAACGCGGGGCCTCCCTGCGCTGTGTTACGTTCCACTACAGCCAGGGATGGTGCTCTGCTGCACGACCAGGGGCAGCCGTGTATTATCCAAGTTTAGCAAATGCGCTCCTGCGCTTCCAGCAGTCACCCTCACACGCTCCATGCTATCCAGCTTGGTGTAGCCTCTCAGCCTCTGAACTCCCGTTTCTCCTGCAATTTTTCAAGTGCCCGACGTGTTTCGAGGCTAAAACGCCTCTTCTTCATGGGGCTCACAACATAAAACAGGCAGTATTCTCACCCTTCGTTTTTCTGACTTTAATTCAATTAGAGGGAACCGCCCTAAGTGGGCGTGGCTTGTAGGAATGATGGTTGTCGTAGTCCTTGGTGAGTATAACAATCATACCTTGAGTAGGTTGCCTGCTTTGTTTGAAGATTATGCCAAAGTCGTTATGCCCTTAAGTAGGGGGAGAGCTCGAGGGTTCAGGGGCCATCAATGTCTCGGGGGCGTTTGAACCACAAGCGCGATGCAGAGTGCAACGCGGGGCCTCCCTGCGCTGTGTTACGTTCCACTACAGCCAGGGATGGTGCTCTGCTGCATGGCCAGGGGCAGCCGTGTATTATCCAAGTTTAGCAAATGCGCTCCTGCGCTTCCAGCAGTCACCCTCACACGCTCCATGCTATCCAGCTTGGTGTAGTCTCTCAGCCTCTGAACTCCCGTTTCTCCTGCAATTTTTCAAGTGCCCAACGCGTTTCGAGGCTAAAACGCCTCTTCTTCATGGGGCTCAAAACATAAAACAGGCAGTATTCTCACCCTTCGTTTTTCTGACTTTAATTCAATTAGAGGGAACCGCCCTAAGTGGGCGTGGCTTGTAGGAATGATGGTTGTCGTAGTCCTTGGTGAGTATAACAATCATACCTTGAGTAGGCTGCCTGCTTTGTTTGAAGATTATGCCAAAGTCGTTATGCCCTTAAGTAGGGGGGAGAGCTTGATGTTTCGGGGGCGTTTGAACCACAAGCGCGATGCAGAGTGCAACGCGGGGCCTCCCTGCGCTGTGTTACGTTCCACTACAGCCAGGGATGGTGCTCTGCTGCACGGCCAGGGGCAGCCGTGTATTATCCAAGTTTAGCAAATGCGCTCCTGCGCTTCCAGCAGTCACCCTCACACGCTCCATGCTATCCAGCTTGGTGTAGCCTTTCAGCCTCTGAACTCCCGTTTCTCCTGCAATTTTTCAAGTGCCCGACGCGTTTCGAGGCTAAAACGCCTCTTCTTCATGGGGCTCAAAACATAAAACAGGCAGTATTCTCACCCTTCGTTTTTCTGACTTTAATTCAATTAGAGGGAACCGCCCTAAGTGGGCGTGGCTTGTAGGAATGTTGGTTGTCGTAGTCCTTGGTGAGTATAACAATCATACCTTGAGTAGGTTGCCTGCTTTGTTTGAAGATTATGCCAAAGTCGCTATGCCCTTAAGTAGGGGGAGAGCTCGAGGGTTCAGGGGCCATCAGAGCACCATCCCTGGCTGTAGTGGAACGTAACACAGCGCAGGGAGGCCCCGCTTTGCACTCTGCATCGCGCTTGTGGTTCAAACGCCCCCGAGACATTGATGGCCCCTGAACCCTCGAGCTCTCCCCCTACTTAAGGGCATAACGACTTTGGCATAATCTTCAAACAAAGCAGGCAACCTACTCAAGGTATGATTGTTATACTCACCAAGGACTACGACAACCATCATTCCTACAAGCCACGCCCACTTAGGGCGGTTCCCTCTAATTGAATTAAAGTTAGAAAAACGAAGGGTGAGAATACTGCCTGTTTTATGTTTTGAGCCCCATGAAGAAGAGGCGATTTAGCCTCGAAACGCGTCGGGCACTTGAAAAATTGCAAGAGAAACGGGAGTTCAGAGGCTGAGAGGCTACACCAAGCTGGATAGCATGGAGCGTGTGAGGGTGACTGCTCGAAGCGCAGGAGCGCATTTGCTAAACTTGGATAATACACGGCTGCCCCTGGCCGTGCAGCAGAGCACCATCCCTGGCTGTAGTGGAACGTAACACAGCGCAGGGAGGCCCCGCGTTGCACTCTGCATCGCGCTTGTGGTTCAAACGCCCCCGAGACATTGATGGCCCCTGAACCCTCGAGCTCTCCCCCTACTTAAGGGCATAACGACTTTGTCATAATCTTCAAACAAAGCAGGCAACCTACTCAAGGTATGATTGTTATACTCACCAAGGACTACGACAACCATCATTCCTACAAGCCACGCCCACTTAGGGCGGTTCCCTCTAATTGAATTAAAGTTAGAAAAACGAAGGGTGAGAATACTGCCTGTTTTATGTTTTGAGCCCCATGAAGAAGAGGCGTTTTAGCCTCGAAACGTGTCGGGCACTTGAAAAATTGCAGGAAAAACGGGAGTTCAGAGGCTGAGAGGCTACACCAAGCTGGATAGCATGGAGCGTGTGAGGGTGACTGCTGGAAGCGCAGGAGCGCATTTTCTAAACTTGGATAATACACGGCTGCCCCAGGCTGTGCAGCAGAGCACCATCCCTGGCTGTAGTGGAACGTAACACAGCGCAGGGAGGCCCCGCGTTGCACTCTGCATCGCGCTTGTGGTTCAAACGCCCCTGAGACATTGATGGCCCCTGAACCCTCGAGCGCTCCCCCTACTTAAGGGCATAACGACTTTGGCATAATCTTCAAACAAAGCAGGCAACCTACTCAAGGTATGATTGTTATACTCACCAAGGACTACGACAACCATCATTCCTACAAGCCACGCCCACTTAGGGCGGTTCCCTCTAATTGAATTAAAGTTAGAAAAACGAAGGGTGAGAATACTGCCTGTTTTATGTTTTGAGCCCCATGAAGAAGAGGCGTTTTAGCCTCGAAACGCGTCGGGCACTTGAAAAATTGCAGGAGAAACGGGAGTTCAGAGGCTGAGAGGCTACACCAAGCTGGATAGCATGGAGCGTGTGAGGGTGACTGCTGGAAGCGCAGGAGCGCATTTGCTAAACTTGGATAATACACGGCTGCCCCTGGCCGTGCAGCAGAGCACCATCCCTGGCTGTAGTGGAACGTAACACAGCGCAGGGAGGCCCCGCGTTGCATTCTGCATCACGCTTGTGGTTCAAATGCCCCCGAGACATTGATGGCCCCTGAGCCCTCGAGCTCTCCCCCTACTTAAGGGCATAACGACTTTGGCATAATCTTCAAACAAAGCAGGCAACCTACTCAAGGTATGATTGTTATACTCACCAAGGACTACGACAACCATCATTCTCTTCCAGGGGATCCTCATCAATAGTCATAAGCACTGAATATTCCCGCCCATGTGCGGGACCCCGGAAACAATATAAAAATATATATGTAAAAAACACATATATCTCGCTCCACATATATGTATGTACATATATTATTTTTCTCACACCAATGCAGCTCCATAACTGAGGCTAAAAACAATGTAAACACATATACATGCACTGCAATTAGTAAGGAAGTAAAAGAAAAAACACATTAGGTCAAATAACCTTTGAACTTTGTGTTTTAATGAGTAGACCACTCATAAATCCTGAAAATTGCTTGTAAATAGACATTGTTAGCCCTCAGGCTGCATTGCAAAACAATAGCATAGAAAATGAAACCATTTTCAACAAAAAACTGGCACCGTGCCTTTAAGGCAGCCATGACCCCAGGCTTCCCATCATGCCTCAGGGGTGACAGTTAGGTCAGTTGTTCTTTCCGGCTCCTTCAGTCAGGACCCTGGTGAAACAGCTCCCTTTCTTTTTGTTTTTTTGTCAAAAAATATTCTTGTTACCTACAATTTTTTGCTTTCACTCGACGTCTTTTTGACCTAGGGTGTTACTGCTACCTTTTTTAGGCTTAAAAAAGGTGATTTTTCTGTCAGAGATGCCTTCTCTCTTTGACAAATGCCCTTCATGTGGAAGGAAGATGGCCAAGACTGACACTCATTCAGTGTGTATCCTGTGCCTACCAGACTCTCATTCCTCGAAAACTTGTGAACACTGCCAGGTTTTATCATCCAGAACTCTGAAAGAACGTGAGAGGATTCGTGTTGATGGGCTTTCTGAGAGAGGAAGATCTCCCAAGAAGCAGAAAAGTCAGAAGACGCGGTCGACGTCGAAAGAAGCCCCGACTGGTTCGCATTCGGCGTCGAGATCAGCGTTGGAGAAGCAGTCGACGGCGACGAAGATGTCTTCAGCGTCAACATCCAAGGTACCTCCGCTACAGACAGCGTCGAGGGATAGGTCACCGTCGAAGCAGAAGAGTTCGACGGCGAGCCACCTGACGTCGAAGCAGCATCGTCATGCTGTGACGTCGAGGCATTCTCCGTCGACGCCTGGCCACCGGCGTTCGACGTCGAAACATCCTCCGTCGACGACTAGTCATGGTCGTTCGGCGTCGAGGGAGCCTCTGTCGACACATAGTCGATCGACGTCGAAGCAGCCCACGTCGACGCCCGATCAATGGCGATCGACGTCGAGGCCGCCTCCGTCGCATTCAGACACGCGGCATTCGGCCTCGAGGCACACCCCGTCGCCGACAGAGCACCGGCGATCGGCGTCGAAGCAGCCTCAGTCGTCGTCGAGTAGACAGCCTTCAACGGCGAGATGCTCTATGCCGAAGGACAGTCATCGCCACCCGAGGTCGGCGTCGAGGAAACCACGGTCGACGTCGAGAGAGCGTCTCTCTGCTCGGCACTCGGCGTCGATACAGCCACCGTCGTTGGATCAGCGGAGATCCAGGGAACGGAGCGTTTCGCAGCCAGTGAACATCTCTCCTGCAAGGTCACAGGAGAGGTCGCCTTTGAAGCAGGTGCTACAGGAGAAAGAGGGTGAACCATTGGACCTGTCTCAAGTCCTAAGGCCTCAATTAGGTTCTCCAGGATCAGCATCGGCTGCGGAGGTGGGACAATCTCCAGTGCAGGATCCTCCCGCCATGAGAAGGAGGGTCACAGAAGAGAGATCTCGGTCGAGGTCTTCCTCTAGATCTCTAGTGAGCCTATCCTCATCCTCTTCAGCATCTCGCAGTGGCAGATCCTCGGATGGACAAAACAGCGATTCGGATAGGGAGAGGTCCAAGTACCCTGCAAGATCGCAACAGGATCAAGCGGATCAGCCTCCACGGTCACGTTCACCAGTGAAGGATCCCACACACAAATCTCCTCATATTCATCTTTCCCCAAGGTGGTATAGGCCTCTTCACCACTGGGCCGAGGACAAGGAGACGGCAGATCGGCTGAAGGCGTATCGAGACCAGGCTACCCGCCGCAAGGAACGGTCTCGTTCTAGGCACTCAAGTAATAGAAGATCTCGTCACAGAGACCGATCTCATTCTAGAACGCGCTCAAGTAGAAGATCTAGGAGGACCCGTAGCTCTTCAAGTTCTTCGAGGACCCGATCTCACAGGGATTACTCTCCGACCCTGACAAACAGTCCACGCTCGAGGATATCTCCAACTGAAGATATTTTCTTGTTCCAAGACATCTTGGGCAGGGGAGCCCTGAAGCTAGGAGTGCCTATGACTGCTCCGCAGATCAAGACAACGGTCATATTTGAAACCCTACAGCACAGAACGACACCCAAACCTTTGTTGCCGTTGATCCCGGGTATAATGGACCCAGTGAATGAAGTCTTTCTGACTCCGGCAACGGTGAAGTCCGTCCCAGCGAGGATTCTCAAGAAGTATAGTCCTCCTGATGAGGATCCTCTGTTCCTCAAGTCTGATCCCCCGCCTGATTCAGTAGTCATTGCGGCGGCAAGAAAGTCCAATGCGGTAGCATCCTCATCCACGATACCGCCGGATAAGGACAGCAAGGTGCAAGACTCATGGGGGGGAAGAGTTTGTAACACTTCAGCTTCTTTCCTCAAGGTCTCCAATGCGGAAGCGCTGCTCGGCAGGTATGATAGATCTCTGTGGGACTCACTTCAGAGGTTTTCTGAAAAACTTCCTCAGGAAGATAGAAAGGACTTTGAGGAGGTTCTGTTGGAGGGCAGTCAAGTCTCCAATCAGATTATAGGAGCGGCGGCAGATGGGGCAACGTTGGCTGCGCATGGTTATGCGCATGGCATCACAGCGAGGAGATCCTCATGGTTGCGCCTTACGGCATTGAAACCCGAGGCTCAAGCCAGGATTCTAAATCTTCCTTTTTCGGGCACGTCTCTTTTTGGTGCGAGTGCTGATGAGGAGATGCAGCGGATGAAGCCTGAGTTAGACACCCTCAAAGCCGTGGGGCTTGAAAAGAAAAAGGAATTCCGGAAGAAGTTCCGTTCAGACAACAAGGGCTCTTTGAAGCAGAGGGTTCAAACCCCTCACTGGCAGAAGGGCCAGAACCAGCAAGGCCAACAAAAGTCGCAATACAAAGGCAAGCGCAATTCCAAAGGAAATGGAAATCAGCGACAAGGCAACAACTTCAATAAGTCTCAGCAGAAGCAATGAGTCTTTACTTCCCCCAGCACCGTTGTCCACTCCAGTGGGGGGAAGCATTGCGCATCACAGGACAGAGTGGCAGGCCATTACAAAAGATCAATGGGTGTTGTCTACGCTGCAAAGTGGGTACTGTCTTCGTTTCCATCGTCTACCTCGACCCGTTCCTCCGATGTCAACATCAAGCCACCAGCTACAAATGTTAAAGAAAGAAGTAGCTACACTCCTCGAGAAATCAGCCATCGAGAAGGTACCGGTGGCTCAAAGTGGAAAAGGAGTATACTCGAGGTATTTTCTGGTCAGAAAAAAGGGCCAGAAGGCAGAATACAGGCCTATTCTGGACTTGAGAACACTCAATCTACATGTACGAAAAGAAAAATTTTGCATGTTGGCGCTTCACCAAATATATCCACATCTCAGGAAGGGGGATTGGATGTGTTCGGTGGACCTTCAGGACGCATATTTTCATGTCCCGATACGACCAGATCATAGAAGATTCCTTCGGTTCCGGGTGGGGACCTCTCACTACCAGTTCAAAGTCCTTCCGTTTGGGTTGAAGTCGGCCCCCAGAGTGTTCACAAAGTGTGTCACAGTGGTGGCGGCAGCTCTACGCCGCAGGGGAGTCTTCGTTTACCCATACTTAGACGATTGGCTGTTGAAAGGTCCAACTCCAGACAATGTAAGGAATCAATTCCAGACATGCATAGAACTTTGTCAACGTCTAGGCCTGCATGCCAACGACAAGAAGTCGGTCTCCCATCCCACTCAGAAGATTCACTTCCTAGGAGCTCTGCTAGACTCCGAGGTAGGAAAAGTGTTTCCTTCGGAGGAGAGACAGTTTTCAATAGCACTCAAGTGCCGGCAAGTTCTTCGCAACAGGACTCAGAAAGTGCGAAAGATAGCCTCCCTCTTAGGATCGATGGCTTCCTGCATATTCTTAGTACCGAACGCCAGACTTCGGATGCGTCCTCTTCAGCAGGATCTGGAGGACAAATGGGACCAACAATCAGATCGCTGGGACGATCAGATCACTTTGTCGGAGGTAGCACGATCTTCCATCCTGTGGTGGACGAAGAAGCAGAACATGCAAGTGGGAGTTCTCTTCCATCAACCTCCTCCTACACAAACGATCATCACAGACGCGTCATTGCAAGGCTGGGGGGCGCACATGGGTCCTCTTCAGGTGCAGGGTCTGTGGTCGTCCAAGGAAAGCACCTACCACATCAACTTGCTGGAGTTGAGAGCAGTCCACCTGGCTCTCAAAGCGTTCCTTCCCTCGCTTCAGAAAGAGGTGGTTCTAGTACAGACGGACAACACCACCACTATATACTATTTAAACAAGCAGGGAGGAACCCGCTCAAGGACTCTGTCACTAGAAGCTCAGGGCATCTGGCATTGGCTGCTGGCTCGCAAGTTGTCTGTTCAAGCAGTCCACCTCCCAGGAGAGCAGAACGTGAGGGCGGACGCACTAAGTCGGCACTTCGAAGACAGAGAAGACTGGGTTTTCAACGACGAAGTGCTAGACGTGTTCCAGTCTTGGGGTCGTCCTTCCATAGATCTCTTTGCGGACGACGTAAACAGCAAATGCCCAAGCTTCACCTCAAGGTTCTATCGACCAGGAACGAGGGGGAATGCTCTTTTGATCGATTGGTCAGGGGAATTTGTGTACGCCTTTCCACCCCTTCCTCTGATCCCGAAGGTGGTGAGCAAGCTGAGTCACTCGTGCACAACAATGATCCTGATTGCCCCCGACTGGCCGAGGCAATGGTGGTACACGGACCTCCTTCACCTGTCAGTGTCTCCTCACAAGAGGCTTCCATGCAGGCCGGACCTGTTATTGAAGATGAACGGGAGGATTCACCATCCCAACCTTCCGTCACTGAACTTGGCAGCATGGCTCCTGAGGTCATTCAGTACGGCCATCTAGGGCTGCCACAAGACTGCATGTCTATTCTGAGAGAAGCACGACGTCCTTCCACGAGACATTCTTACGCATGCAAGTGGAAGAGGTTCTATATGTGGTGCGTGCAGAATGGTGACAATCCGGTGAAGAGTCAGGAAGAAGCAGTTCTTCCATACTTGTTATACCTTGCTAAAGCAGGTTTGAAGTTTAACTCCATTAAGGTGCATTTAGCCGCTATAACTGCTTATAGGCGATCACCTTCACAAACCTCTTTTTTTCAGTTGCCAGCAGTAAAAGATTTCCTGCAAGGTCTAAAAAAGGTTTACCCTCCTGTACGGCCTCCTTCTCCTCCCTGGGAGCTGAACCTAGTACTATCAAAGTTGATGGGCCCACCTTTTGAGCCCATTCATAAAGTTACTTTGCAGCATATTTCCTGGAAAGCTGCTTTTTTGGTAGCGATTACGTCAGCCCGTGGGGTGAGCGAAATTCAGGCCCTATGTACTAAAGAACCGTATACAGTTTTTCATTTGAACAGAGTGGTGCTCAGAACGCACCCTTCTTTCCTGCCGAAAGTGGTGTCAGATTTTCATGGCAATCATTCTATCTCTTTACCCACTTTCTTTCCTAATCCCTCTACTCCAGCTGAGAGGGCGTTACACTCTTTGGACCTGAAAAGGGTTTTAAAGTTCTATCTGGACAGGTCCAAGTCTATTCGACATTCTGATTAATTGTTTGTTAACTACGGATCGATCAGAACTGGCCATGCAGCATCGAAACGGTCCATTTCCAGGTGGATCGTCTCGTGTATCAAACTTGCTTACCAATTGGCGCAGAAACCTCTGGTTTTTACTCCTAAAGCGCATTCCACTAGAGGTAGAGCGGCCACGGCGGCTTACCTACATGATGTGCCCATGTCTGAGATTTGTAAAGCGGCGACCTGGAGGTCTGTCCATACATTTACCAGACATTACTGTCTAGATTCTGACACGAGAGCAGATACCCAGGTGGGCCAGGCCTCCCTGAGGAATCTGTTTAACAGCTGAGTTATTTGGCTGTTATTGCTTGGTTGGGTCATGTACTTCTCATTTACCTGCAGGTGGTTGATGGGCTTGCTATTCTATTCAGTGCTTATGACTATTGATGAGGATCCCCTGGAAGAGAAGGGTAAGTTACTTACCTGTAATCCTAGTTCTCTTCCAGGGGTATCCTCATCAAAGTCATAAGCAACCCACCCGCCTCCCCAGGTAAATGAGATTTGGTACTTTTTCAATCTTGTGGTTGAGCCCTGTCTTCAGGGTTATGCAAAGAACAACTGACCTAACTGTCACCCCTGAGGCATGATGAGAAGCCTGGGGTCATGGCTGCCTTAAAGGCACGGTGCCAGTTTTTTGTTGAAAATGGTTTCATTTTCTATGCTATTGTTTTGCAATGCAGCCTGAGGGCTAACAATGTCTATTTACAAGCAATTTTCAGGATTTATGAGTGGTCTACTCATTAAAACACAAAGTTCAAAGGTTATTTGACCTAATGTGTTTTTTCTTTTACTTCCTTTCTAATTGCAGTGCATGTATATGTGTATACATTGTTTTTAGCCTCAGTTATGGAGCTGCATTGGTGTGAGAAAAATAATATATGTACATACATATATGTGGAACGAGATAAATGTGTTTTTTACATATATATTTGTATATTGTTTCCGGGGTCCCGCACATGGGCGGGAATATTCAGTGCTTATGACTTTGATGAGGATACCCCTGGAAGAGAACTAGGATTACAGGTAAGTAACTTATCCTTCCTACAAGCCACGCCCACTTAGGGCGGTTCCCTCTAATTGAATTAAAGTTAGAAAAACGAAGGGTGAGAATACTGCCTGTTTTATGTTTTGAGCCCCATGAAGAAGAGGCGTTTTAGCCTCGAAACGCGTCGGGCACTTGAAAAATTGCAGGAGAAACGGGAGTTCAGAGGCTGAGAGGCTACACCAAGCTGGATAGCATGGAGCGTGTGAGGGTGACTGCTGGAAGCGCAGGAGCGCATTTGCTAAACATATATATATATATATATATATATATATATATATATATATATATATATATATATATATATATATATACATATACATATACATATATTATATATATATTATATTTCCATGATACCTGAAAATCGATTATTTATAAATAGTTTATGTCGAAACCAGTAAAATCCACTTTAGGCTTTGCAGTGTTTAACCGCATCAATGCGGCGGCTTTTCCCGCTGTACGCGGCAATTTTGAAATTACCGCGTTACATGGCGAGCTGAGCTCGTCATGAGCGCACGGCAGGTTACGCTCATGACGAGCTGAGCTCGTCATCAGCCCCGAAGGGGTTAAATATGCACACGCACTTTTATATAAAACTATGGAAAGTTCTATACTTGCAGGTATCTTCTAACATAACGACCACAACAGTCTGTTGTCTATGACCATGTCTTTTTTCTATCATGTGGTGTATACTGCACTTTAAATGTTAGAACTGAAGTGTACCTCGGTATGTAAACAAACCCAGCGAGGTGGGCGAAACGCGTCATCCTCCCATCTGATCTCTAATAAAATCATTCTAACAGCACGTAGTAAAGTCTGTGTTCCCTGTGAAGCCAATTCAACAATCTTTATTTCGATCTTTGCGATCATAAAAGATATGCAGGCAAACAACATTACACCATTACAAACTGTATATAAAATAGATTCATTGGTTTAAAATCCATAAAATCAATTTCTAGGTTTAAAAGTGCATCTTTAAGATAAAATCATTTTCTAGGTTTTACAGTTACATTTTCAGAGTATGTTAGGGACAAATTAGTCGTGGCACAGTGGAGTTACTTATAATTCTAGCGCGAGCTCTCCACATTGCTGTTAGGAACTTCGCCATTACAAACACTGTAGGGGAGGCAAGGTCAGTTTTGAGGACTCTATAGGCTGGGGCATAAGTTCGGAAGCCCAAGTTCCTTAGGTACGGTCTGAGCCAATAGCTCCTGATTTTACAGTAGGCTTTACAAAATAAAACCACGTGTACATCATTTTCTAGTATTCAAAACTATAAATGTCTTTTGTTTTGATGAATATGTCGGTTAGGGAGCCCTCCCGGATTGAGGTGATGGAACTCAGCAGCATGAAACCATAAAAAAGTTTAGAAAGTGCTTTCCTGGAAAGCCTTAGAGATGTTAGTTCTGGATTATTCCATAGCTCTGGGACTCCAAGGGTCATACACATGTCTCTTATATACTTGAGCCATTGAATTTTAGATACTGGTATCAGTCTGAGAAGCTCCTGCAGTTCGCTTCTATAATGGCTCAAATCTTGACTACTCCAGAGGCGCCTCCAATATGTCAACGGTTTGAGGCTCACTTCTTCACTGATTGGGCACAATGCCAAGTCCATTCTTAACGGAAGTAGTGGAGTACTTGGGGGGAGAGCCGTCAAGTGTCTAATAAAGTTATTCTCAGCCACTTGTATGGAGTGAAGCGGTGTGTGTCCCCATAATTCAGCCCCATAGATGATGCCGCCTCGTGCTTGGGCCTTGTAAATTTGTATTGCTGGTGCCAATGGACGAAAGCGGGATTTTTTTTGCGATTCTTGTGATTACACCCGCCCTCTGGATTAATTTAGTGGTTGCTTTTGTTTTATGTGGCAGCCAGGTTAAATTGTGGTTGAGTGTTATGCCCAAATACTCAATCACATTAACTCTCTCCAGAGGTGTTGGCCCCAGACGTGGATTTGGGCAATTTTTATACTTGCGGCTCAGGACCATGAATTTGGTCTTCGTTGGGTTTATTTCTAATCCCCTTTTAATACAGAAGTCCAAAAATCCATCCAGGATTCTTTGCAGCCCCATTGGTGTCTTTGACAGCAGCAGGGTGTCGTCCGCGAACATAATCGCCGGCACCCTACTGCTGTTCAATTGTGGCGCATCGATGTTGGCGATTCCACACAGGTGCTCTATCACCCCGTTTGAAAATAGGCAAAAAAGGGTCGGCGCCAACACGCATCCCTGCCTTACCCCCCGTTGGACAGGGAACCTATCTGTAAGCCTACCTCCCTTTCCATATCTCACCCGTGCGTAATTATCTGTGTGGAGCCTAATAAGAATCTGGAGGATGTCTCCTGGGACACCCATGTCCTCCAATACCGCCCACAGCCTGGCCCGAGGAACCAGGTCGAAGGCGGCACGGAGGTCCACAAAAACTGCATAAAGTGACCCCCCCTTCTACATACGCAGTTTTCCAGAATAGGATATTTAGCCTCAGTATTTGGTCCACTGTTGAGACACCCTTCCTAAAGCCGGCTTGAAGGGGGCTCAAGATCTCTGTCTCTTCCATCCAACATTGGAGTCTGTCCAGGATCAGCCTTCCAAACAGCTTTTGACTGACATCAATGAGGCTGATCGGGCGATAATTGGCGGGGAGCAGAGGCGAGCCCTTTTTGTATATCGGTACCACCTCTGCTCCCAGCCAAGTATCTGGAAGCCTCATTCCCCCCCAGGACTGCGTTAAATAAAACCATCAAATATGGAGCCCAGATCACAGGTTCCTGCCTAAAAAGATCGCCTGGGATCCCATCTAATCCCGGGGCTTTTCCAGCTGGGAGGCCCGATATGGCCACCTCGACATCTCTCAGTGTGAAGGGGACTGATTTGTGTGTGGTGGTAGTACTAGGTGCAGATGGCGCTAGGTCCTCAGCCTCGGGGGCATATAGCCTCTGGAAGTGATCTTGCCAGACAATGGCTTCAATGTTTGGTTCAAATGCAGATGGAAGATCTGCGGAGCCATGATTGATGATTCTCCAGAATCTGCGAGAGTCCCTATCAGCTAGGGAGTCTGCCAGGTTCTCCCAGTGTTGTGTGTCCCACTCCAATCTTGCGTTGTCTAGGAGTGTCTTATAGGCACGCCTTTTGGATCGAATCTCCTCCGTACTACGTCCCTCTTTTATGGTCATGATAAGATCTTGTTTTGCCAGACGGCATGAACGATTAAACCAGGAGTTGGTGAATTGTTCTTTAGCTTTCGGGCGGACCTTAACAAAAAAGACTAGTTCGAGCTTCTGGATTAAATGAGTATGGATTTGAGCTAAGTCCTCATTTCTGTGTGTAGTAGATAGTGGATCCCATAGGTCAAAGGCCTCCTCAAGAATGGGAATAATCCCAGCATAGAGGGAGGTAACCCTTTCTTCGCTGGAGGCGAGGCTATCCCATTTTATCCGCCTCCTGTTATTCTCTAGTAGGATTCCTCCTGTCTGTTTCTCCTCGCCGGTCGCTTTCTCCCAGGGAATCATGTATTCTAGCTCCAGGGTGTTATGGTCACTGTCATGTCTAGCTGTTATTTTAAAATCGACCACCCTTTTCCATGTCTTTAACTGTACAAGGATGTAGTCAGTTCTAGATTCCCTCCCTTGTTTATTGAAAGTACATTGGGAAGGAATGTCGGACCGAGTGCGGCCGTTGCAAGCTCTCAACCCATGTGTAAGATTAAAGGTGTTGATCTGCACAGCCAGAGTTGTCCAAACTCTGGGAGGAGGTGCTTCCGTCCGAGGGACCTGCCAACTCGAATCCTCCTCTAGGGAGGGTCCATCGAGTAAACCAGGTAGAGGCTCAAAATGTGAGTTAAAGTCACCTCCTATTAGATAAGACAAGTTCTCGGGGATAGTTTCCAATAGAGAAGAAAGGGACTCTATAGTTTTGGAAGTTGACCCATTTTTAACAGGCCTTGAGTAGATATTAATAACCAACAGCTTCAAATGGCCTGGCCATTCAAGCACAACAGCCAGTATGTCTACAGAGTCTACGGGATATCTTGAGGCTTGGCATCCTATGTCCGAGGCCACCCAAATCGCTAAGCCTCCAGATGGTCTGCCTTTCCCGCCCCAAACCGCAGGGATTGAGAATATGTGGAAGCCCCGATAGTGGGTCTCGTCCCTTGCCCAAGTCTCTTGGAAGAGACAAACACTGTTTGATTGTATTAATTCTGCCCATGGATCTGTATCTATTTTGTTTGATAGGCCAGCGACATTCCACGAAAGAATATTTAAGGTTTGTGGGGCTTTTTGGATGTCCGGTTGCCTAGGCATAGGGATTGTATTTTCTGGCAAATGAGGACTTACTATTTCACCCTCGACTACCAGCGGGACATCTCTAATGATATCCGATTTATATAAGACGTCAGGTGTATCGGTAATCCCAGAAGTATCCATCTCCTGGGTACATATTAGGGGGGGGCAGTTCAGACATTTATTTCCTGGCGTTTGCGCATGCAGTCGAGGTGTGGAAGCCAGCTGTCAATCAACCATTTCAAGGCAATCATAGTGGTTGTACAAAGGAAGGGGTGGTGGCTGGTAAACTCTCTGAGGCCACGGGTCGTCTCTAACAAACCCACCCCCTCCCGTCCTTCTCGGGACAGTTTCCCATCCATGAGAGTCACTATATATGTTTGGGCGGAATGGGGGTATTTGTGGTTGAGTGAAAGGTATCCTCCTCCTTCCTTGATTGCCCTGCCAGATTCCCTTAAAGTTCTGATAGTGACCTCTACTCTGAGGCTTAGCCGTATATTCGTTAGGTGGATAGAAAAACGAGAGGGAGACTGGCTGGATGTTACTACCTTCGTCTTCTAGTGATGGATTACAGACAAAAGTAGCTGTTCTTGGGTCTCTAAAGCTCACCAAAAGGCAATCACCGCTGATTGTTTTTGGACTCTTGCCTACCCAGGAGACCCTTCTGACCATGCGAACGTCGCTGGTCATGCCTCCAGGGAGTGGTCTGTGTGTCGACAGCCAGTTGATGACCTTATTTTTTAGAGATTCTTCAGTTTCATAGGAATCTGTTTTTAATTCTGGTACCCCAACTAAGATGGCAGTATATGGGGCGACCTCGGGTGGTAGATTGACAGTAACCGTTCTAGGTGCCTTTGCCTTTCTGTGATCATCCATATCATGGTTAGCATTTAGGGAAGGTGTTGAGGAGTTAATCGATTGCGGGATAGGAAGCACTTTGGGCTTGTCTACTATTAGTGGCTGTTTTGTTGCATGTGGTTGGTTGGTTAAGCCGGAGGTCGGTTTTGCAACAGGTTTAGAATTTGATATTGTGTATTGGTTAGAACAAACATTTGGATTGTTTTTGCCTGTCGTGGGTGCTATTACTGCTTCATTAGATGTTACAAGTTTTTGGGTGACCGGACTACTATTATTATGTTGTGTATCTATGTAGGGTGGAGTAGGCCCTACAGCCCCAGGTTTCCAGGTGTCCATGATCTGCATAGCTGTTTTCTCTATTTTTATTATTCTTGCCTCCATTTTTATTAGTAGTGCTTCTAAAGGGCCTATAATTGACTTCAGGAGGTGGCCTATATCAGCTAAGGTTATATCCTCTTCTGGTGACTCTAGATTTTGGACTACAGTGGGTGGTATGTAGTCAGTAGGGATATTACTGTGCAGCTGCTGCGAATGGTCAATTACTATAACCGGTGAAGCTTTTTCCTGGGTGTTGTGGTTTGGTGTGACTAGGGTAGGGGTGTGCCCTGTTTGCTCTTTAAGAATTTTAGACTTTTTTCCCTTAGATGGATTTTTTCCCTGTATCCTTTTTTGGATGGCTCATTCCCTTGTTCCTCGGTTGATGCTTGGAGTCCCTGACGAAATTGGGTTAGTGCTTACCACACTCAATTCCTCCCTGGTTAAGACGGGGGATGGGTTCGGTGTGGCTGTGATCTCCCCCAGATTTTTGTCAATAGACAATTGGGCAGTTTGTATTGAGGGCAGTGGGAGAAGGCTCATATCCTCTAGATCATTTAGTGTGTCCTCAGTAAGGTCTAAACCATCGGATAACTGAGCCCCCCCCTGATCACCATTTTGTAGTGTGTTTCTAATGCGCCTATCTTCAGGGGTTTTTGCCATGGCTATAGCACCCATTGAGGACCGCTTGACCCACTCTATCTCTTGGGAGATACGTCTTTCCAGTAAATGGATATCGTCTATTAAAAGTGAGCCTGCTTTCAAGAAATAGTTATCGATTGTGCCCTGGGTTGGGGCGGTTGATGTATGGCCGGTAGCTGCCTGGTTAACTTTGCTCCTGGTCTCCATATGGGTCATAGTTGGAGTTAGGGCTGGATATGTATTGCAATTGGGGAAAATGCTGTAAACTGGAGAATGGGTATATTAACAGTACCTGATGTAAATGGGGTGGGCCAGTCCAGTCCTCTCCGTACTTGAACGGCCTCAAACGGCCCAGTCTTTGCCCAGTCTTCGCCCGGGCTGCGTCCCGCGCTGCGGGAGTTGGTGGTTATGATATAGCGGGCGTGTTGGACAGGGGGCGGGCCGGCAGGGAGAGCGGACCGGATGCTGGTGTCCGTGGTCTCGCAGGGGCTCCTGGTAGTCGGAGTCCCCTGCACACTCGCAGCCCCGCCGAGCCTCACGCCCAGCCGCCTTGGTACTTGAAGATCCGAGCACCGCGCACTCCTGTGCGACGCGGCACCCGCGAAGCGGGTGCGGCGAGGTGTAGGTGAAGAACCGGAAAAGAAAGAATGCCGCCTGAAAGTGCTTGCCTCCGTGGATACTGGAAAGTCAGAAGTCACACCGGTAAGAGGTACAGGGCGCCTTAACAGCCCTCAGGTGGACGGGGGGCGGGCCGGCAGGGAGAGCGGACCGGATGCTGGTGTCCGTGGTCTCGCAGGGGCTCCTGGTAGTCGGAGTCCCCTGCACACTCGCAGCCCCGCCGAGCCTCACGCCCAGCCGCCTTGGTACTTGAAGATCCGAGCACCGCGCACTCCTGTGCGATGCGGCACCCGTGAAGCGGGTGCGGCGAGGTGTAGGTGAAGAACCGGAAAAGAAAGAATGCCGCCTGAAAGTGCTTGCCTCCGTGGATACTGGAAAGTCAGAAACCCTGTGAAGCAGCGCGGCGGGGATTCCTCATTTGTGAATATATATATATATATATATATATTACCTACTGGCGGTCGCCAGTAGGTAGTTATAGTTAGGACCTAGTTTCCATAGGAAATCCGCAACATTCTATTGGGAATAACTTTGGCGCCGGTTGAGGAATTTGCTTGTAATTTTCCAAAATTTTGGCCAGCTCCGTTGCGCTCCTTCCCTGAAAGTCTTGGGTAGATTCGTCAAGCGGGGACCGAGAAAAAAGGGGGGTCCCAAAACGTGTTTTCCCCATGTTAATTTCCATAGGACCTTTAGACACGGAATTACACCAAACTTGGCAAAATGGTAGAGTCTGGTACGCAGATCACACTTTTGGTTAAATCGTGTAAATCCCTCCAGCAGTTCCTGAGAAAATTAAAGTTGAAATCAATTATATATCTATAAGCGCGCACCGTGCGCGCACCTTGCCGTGCACGAGCTTCATGCTGATTGGCTGCCACTGTCTGTCAACACTCCAAAACAGAAATGGATGGCAGGCATCTTGTGCCTCAGTAGACTGAGGCACAAGAAAGCAGAAAAAAAAGTGTAGAACTCAAAAAGGGGGCAGGGTAGAAGCACCCTGACCCCCTAGGCCTGCTCATGGGGTCCCACAAGGACCCCCAAGGCCAAAAATGTTTTTTTTTTAAAAACCCGGTATGTTTATTTAAAAATTACCCCCCCGGGGGACCAAATTGTGGGGGCATAGTGATAAAGAAGTGTGAGGGGTGCCCAATCCTCCCCCACACTGCCCCGGGGACCGCCGCCCTCCGGGGCAAAGCAACGCAGTCCCCTGGCGCATACTGGAGGCTCCTGGTGGGCTAGTTGCCTCCCAGGGAATTAGTTCCCCCTCTGCAAACGCGCCCGTGGGCTGCGCTGCAGAGAGGTGTAAAAAAGGGTGTGGCCTCATTACACCTCTCTGCACTGCAGCCCCCTGGGAAATACTGGAGGTTCCTGGTGGGCTAGTTGCCCCCCAGGGACCCCCAGTATGCAAGGGGAATTAGTTCCCCCTCTGCAAACACGTCAGGGGGCTGCGTTGCAGAGAGGTGTACAAACATTTTTTATCAATTTATATTAAAAATATGTATTGTAATTTAAAAAATAATATATCTAAAAATAAAAAATGTATAATAATATAGTAAATCAGTATAAAAATATAACAATTACTACATTAAAAAATTTTCATTTACAAAACCATTGAAATTCACTGAAAAAACCATAGGTTACAGCCACGTTATAGTTAGGAATTAGCATTTAAAAAAACCTTTGAAATTCACTGAAAAAACGTAGGTTTTACACACGTTATAGTTAGGAATTAGTATTTAAAAAACCTTTGAAATTCACTGAAAAAAACGAAGGTTTTACATACGTTATAGTTAGGAAGTAGCATTTACAAAACCTTTGAAATTCACTGAAAAAACCGTAGGTTTGACACATGTTATAGTTAGCTGGACATTTCACTCATATAAAACCATTGAAATTCCCCCGTTATAGTTAGTTCAGCTAACTATAACTCGCGCACCCGCAATGCACTGCTGATGACGTCACATATTACATCACTCATGACATGGTCAGTGACATCACTGATGACATCTCAAATGACATCACTGATCACATCACTGATGACATCATCCTTGTGGAAGAGTGGCAGATCTTCTCTCACCCTAATATAACTTTTATTACACACATTCAAAAATAGAAAATAACATTTTCAATACAATAGACATACCAATGCCACTTACAACACACCTATTTAGTAATTCCAAGATCTATACACACATCCACTCATTCATCAACAGGCATATACAGTCACTCATACATGTACTCACTGATCATATGTACTCATACACTTATACATCCTGATCATCCTGTTACACACCGACACTCATCCATAGAGTTACTCACAGATAACTCATATGTACTAGTTTAAAACATATGTACTTACTCACAAATACACTATTAAAACAGTCATTCATTCACTAACACACCCATATATACACTCATCCACCCATACAGAAAAAAAAATTACCTATATAGCTACTCATCACACACACTCATCCACCCATACAGTCCTGCACATATGCTGCCTTCAACACATACAAGCAGTAAGTCACTCATTCATGCATCTATGCACTACGTAAGACCTCCCAACGAAGCATACAGACACTCAAACACTCAGACACTTCTACTGATAATCAAACAAACAATAACCTATATAGACACTCATGTATCACTCATATAGCTACTCACCAACACATGCAGCCACTTATACAGAAAGTGAGAGACTGATACAGAAATGTATATATTTAAACTTTACTCACTAACCCATGTATTCATTAAGATACACTTAATCAGTCAGTTATACAATCTAATCTTCTTCCATCAACCTTCAGATATACATATATAAAACATATTTAATTTTCAGAAAAACACCCATTCACTGGATGATTTCATCAGTGATGTCATCAGTGATGTCATTTGAGATGTCATCAGTGATGTCATGAGTGATGTCACTGACCATGTCATGAGTGATGTAATATGTGACGTCATCAGCAGTGCATTGCGGGCGCGTGAGTTATAGTTAGCTGAACTAACTATAACGGGGGAATTTCATTGGTTTTAATGAGTGAAATGTCCAGCTAACTATAACATGTGTCAAACCTACGTTTTTTTCAGTGAATTTCAAAGGTTTTGTAAATGCTACTTCCTAACTATAACGTGTGTAAAACCTACGGTTTTTTCAGTGAATTTCAAAGGTTTTTTAAATACTAATTCCTAACTATAACGTGTGTAAAACCTACGTTTTTTTCAGTGAATATATATATATATATATATATATATTACCTACTGGCGGTCGCCAGTAGGTATATATAGTTAGGATTGATTTCCATAGGGAAATCGCAACATTCTATTGGGAATAACCTTGGCGCTGGTTGAGGAATCTGCCGAGATAAAAGGGGGGTCCCAAAACGTGTTTTCCCCATGTTAATTTCCATAGGGCGGTCTGTCGCACTTTTAGCTCGAACGGCTGAATGGATTTCCACCAAATTTGGCAAAATTGTAGGGACTGGTACCCCGATGTGCCTTTGCTATGTCTCAAGATATATGCTCCAGTGGTTTTTACGAAAATTAACTTTGAAAAATATATATTGGGCTACATTGGGCTATATATATATGTTAGAGCCCAAATGTAGCCCAATGTAGCCCAATGTAGCCCAAAGATGGCCACCAGAGACAAAAAAAAACAAATGTAGCCCAAATATCAACCAGATGTAGCCCAACTATAGCCCAATGACAGAATGTCCCAGAGTGTTCTAAAGAACAACTAGAGCGCTAACAGTCTTACTTATGACAAAAGTATGGCACACCTGAAGTCATCTTGATTGGAATAAAGTGTTAACACTTAATACATTTAATTTGAAAAGGAACAAAATGAGGGGGTTTCATTTTGCCATAGAAATTTTATATATATATATATATATATATATATATATATCATCACAGTGCAGGAATCCCATTCAAAGAAAGCCTCAGGAGGAAAACATTGTTCACTTAAATTATTAAATGGCTGCCTGCCGACTGCGAACATGTACAGGAACACACATCCCAAAGTATAACGCCAGATGCGTTTCGGGAACAGGAATCCCTTCTTCTGTGGCGTAATGTTGCAATGAAAAAAGAACACGCTGGTGCTGCTGCACAGTTCTATTTGAAACACCTGCCGCTGTGGGCGGGGCCAGAAACCTGGCCTTCTGGATGTTGTAGTTCATGTACCCCAAGTGGGCGCGCTGTTCTTATTTCGAATAAAACATAATTAATATCTCCAGTGAGTAGATGTGGCGCCTGACAGTCACAGCCCCACTTTGTGACAGCCATTGTGAACGAGCCTCCGCTACTCCGCAATAACTTTGGCTCTCCTCCTTCCAAACTGCTGACTCCGGGTTGGTGCCTGCATGGACCCGCTGGGAACGGTGAGCTTTCCTTGCGACCGGGAACGGCCGCTTAAACATCATCACAGTGCAGGAATCCCATTCAAAGAAAGCCTCAGGAGGAAAACATTGTTCACTTAAATTATTAAATGGCTGCCTGCCGACTGCGAACATGTACAGGAACACACATCCCAAAGTATAACGCCAGACGCGTTTCGGGAACAGGAATCCCTTCTTCTGTGGCGTAATGTTGCAATGAAAAAAGAACACGCTGGTGCTGCTGCACAGTTCTATTTGAAACACCTGCCGCTGTGGGCGGGGCCAGAAACCTGGCCTTCTGGATGTTGTAGTTCATGTACCCCAAGTGGGCGCGCTGTTCTTATTTCGAATAAAACATAATTAATATCTCCAGTGAGTAGATGTGGCGCCTGACAGTCACAGCCCCACTTTGTGACAGCCATTGTGAACGAGCCTCCGCTACTCCGCAATAACTTTGGCTCTCCTCCTTCCAAACTGCTGACTCCGGGTTGGTGCCTGCATGGACCCGCTGGGAACGGTGAGCTTTCCTTGCGACCGGGAACGGCCGCTTAAACATCATCACAGTGCAGGAATCCCATTCAAAGAAAGCCTCAGGAGGAAAACATTGTTCACTTAAATTATTTGATGGCTGCCTGCCGACTGCGAACATGTACAGGAACACACATCCCAAAGTATAACGCCAGACGCGTTTCGGGAACAGGAATCCCTTCTTCTGTGGCGTAATGTTGCAATGAAAAAAGAACACGCTGGTGCTGCTGCACAGTTCTATTTGAAACACCTGCCGCTGTGGGCGGGGCCAGAAACCTGGCCTTCTGGATGTTGTAGTTCATGTACCCCAAGTGGGCGCGCTGTTCTTATTTCGAATAAAACATAATTAATATCTCCAGTGAGTAGATGTGGCGCCTGACAGTCACAGCCCCACTTTGTGACAGCCATTGTGAACGAGCCTCCGCTACTCCGCAATAACTTTGGCTCTCCTCCTTCCAAACTGCTGACTCCGGGTTGGTGCCTGCATGGACCCGCTGGGAACGGTGAGCTTTCCTTGCGACCGGGAACGGCCGCTTAAACATCATCACAGTGCAGGAATCCCATTCAAAGAAAGCCTCAGGAGGAAAACATTGTTCACTTAAATTATTTAATGGCTGCCTGCCGACTGCGAACATGTACAGGAACACACATCCCAAAGTATAACGCCAGACGCGTTTCGGGAACAGGAATCCCTTCTTCTGTGGCGTAATGTTGCAATGAAAAAAGAACACGCTGGTGCTGCTGCACAGTTCTATTTGAAACACCTGCCGCTGTGGGCGGGGCCAGAAACCTGGCCTTCTGGATGTTGTAGTTCATGTACCCCAAGTGGGCGCGCTGTTCTTATTTCGAATAAAACATAATTAATATCTCCAGTGAGTAGATGTGGCGCCTGACAGTCACAGCCCCACTTTGTGACAGCCATTGTGAACGAGCCTCCGCTACTCCGCAATAACTTTGGCTCTCCTCCTTCCAAACTGCTGACTCCGGGTTGGTGCCTGCATGGACCCGCTGGGAACGGTGAGCTTTCCTTGCGACCGGGAACGGCCGCTTAAACATCATCACAGTGCAGGAATCCCATTCAAAGAAAGCCTCAGGAGGAAAACATTGTTCACTTAAATTATTTAATGGCTGCCTGCCGACTGCGAACATGTACAGGAACACACATCCCAAAGTATAACGCCAGACGCGTTTCGGGAACAGGAATCCCTTCTTCTGTGGCGTAATGTTGCAATGAAAAAAGAACACGCTGGTGCTGCTGCACAGTTCTATTTGAAACACCTGCCGCTGTGGGCGGGGCCAGAAACCTGGCCTTCTGGATGTTGTAGTTCATGTACCCCAAGTGGGCGCGCTGTTCTTATTTCGAATAAAACATAATTAATATCTCCAGTGAGTAGATGTGGCGCCTGACAGTCACAGCCCCACTTTGTGACAGCCATTGTGAACGAGCCTCCGCTACTCCGCAATAACTTTGGCTCTCCTCCTTCCAAACTGCTGACTCCGGGTTGGTGCCTGCATGGACCCGCTGGGAACGGTGAGCTTTCCTTGCGACCGGGAACGGCCGCTTAAACATCATCACAGTGCAGGAATCCCATTCAAAGAAAGCCTCAGGAGGAAAACATTGTTCACTTAAATTATTTAATGGCTGCCTGCCGACTGCGAACATGTACAGGAACACACATCCCAAAGTATAACGCCAGACGCGTTTCGGGAACAGGAATCCCTTCTTCTGTGGCGTAATGTTGCAATGAAAAAAGAACACGCTGGTGCTGCTGCACAGTTCTATTTGAAACACCTGCCGCTGTGGGCGGGGCCAGAAACCTGGCCTTCTGGATGTTGTAGTTCATGTACCCCAAGTGGGCGCGCTGTTCTTATTTCGAATAAAACATAATTAATATCTCCAGTGAGTAGATGTGGCGCCTGACAGTCACAGCCCCACTATATATATCAATGCTCGAAGGTATCCACCTTTGAGTAGCACGCGAACAGCAGCTTGGTTTATGTATAGGTGAGGACGGGGATCCACTCGTAGACGCCGCTCCGTACGGGATCTGCCCGACGCGTTTCGAAGCTCCATATGCTTCTCTTCAGGGGCTTTAACGGAAGCGGTGTGCGCAACCGCCGACCCACTTCCCCATTTTATATATAACACACCCACCGATGGGAGGCTCAAATGAGACTGTGCATTCTAGGAAGTGTGGTCCAGGAAGCACACAATCAAGTCCTGTATGGACTCCACAAGTGGGCCCGTCCTCGATTCCAAGTACGACTGCTGCTTCACTTACGTGACCCCCAGGGTACCGGGGTGGTGCATACTCCGCGGCTGGACGGCCGCGTATAAATCAATGCTCGAAGGTATCCACCTTTGAGTAGCACGCGAACAGCAGCTTGGTTTATGTATAGGTGAGGACGGGGATCCACTCGTAGACGCCGCTCCGTACGGGATCTGCCCGACGCGTTTCGAAGCTCCATATGCTTCTCTTCAGGGGCTTTAACGGAAGCGGTGTGCGCAACCGCCGACCCACTTCCCCATTTTATATATAACACACCCACCGATGGAAACGCGCCGGGCAGATCCCGGGATCAGTGATGTAATTTGAGATGTCATCAGTGATGTCACTGACCATGTCATGAATGATCTAATATGTGACATCATCAGCAGTGGATTGCGGGTGCGCGATATATACTTAGTACAACTAACTATATAGGAGCAATTTCAATGGTTTTGTATGAGTAAAATGTCCAGCTAACTATAACACCACTAAAACTTATAGTTTTTTGAGTGAATTTCAAAGGTTTTGTAAAAGCTAATTCCTAACTATATAACTCCTGAAACCTATGGTTTTTTCAGTGAATATATATATATATATATATATATATATTCAGATTAATTTGCTATTGTTTCATAAAATTGGATCAACGCTGTTGTACCACATTTGAGCATATCACTTGACTTTTTGCATAACATAGATATTTGAATTGTTTACATGTAGACATTGGGTCGACACTCTTTTACATAGACATAATTATTTGTCATGTTTTGATGCGACTTCTATTAGTTCATGTTGTGTAAATATACCTGTATTTTTATAAACTGAATTATCGGTTTTATTGAATGTAAAACATTTGGGGAAATTTACGTGTTTCCTAAAAGCTTTCTTTCATTGATTGCACACCTACAGCGTTACTATGTACAGTATTGTTTCCATTTTTATGGATCTTTCTGATGCCCTGTCACTTTAAATGACCCGCTCAATGACGAGCAGTTTGTCATGTGATCAAGCCTTTCCGAAGGCGAAACGCGTCATGGCGGCAGCGCTGGCTTTATTTCAATAAACCACCTTTGCACCAGCACTCCTTTGGGTCGACTCTTTGTCGCTACAGATTCGGCAGTTCTCTGTCTTCTAAGTGACGAGCCTCGCAAATATATATATATATATATATATATAATATGATGACTTGCACATTTTTTTCAGTCACAAACTTTACTATGTCCATCACCCTCCCACCCGTTGCCATGACAACCCACGTAATTTTCCTGTGTGTCACGAGTGTGTAACCTATGACTATAAAATGTTTCTTCACTTCGGTGAAATCAGATGTAGTGAATAAGGCGGACCTGTCCGCCGAAACGCGTCTGGTTGTTTGGAATAAATATCCTCCTTGAAATACATCCCACGGAGTCGGTGCCTGATTTTGTATGCTGTAAAACAGGATTAGCTGAATATATATATTATATATATATATGTAGGTGAGCTACAGAACTAACTGCTGTTGGGGCGGAGACTGTGAAGTATTTTTAAGTCAATGACCTCCACACATCTCTAACACTGCTGGCGCTGAGGAAGGCAAATGGTGCCGAAATGCATTCGCCGTTGTTCAGTGACGAAATAAAGCTGCCCTCATGGTTTTCCCCTACTGTGGCCTCATCTCTTTCTTCGAAGGAGCTTACTTGGATATTTTTGCGTGGTGACCAGAGACGCGCTGTGAGGCCCCTGTATCCTCAAGTTGGTCTGGCTCTGCTGGTGTCTGCTGCGGCGGATTTTTCTTTGCTCCAAGGGATTGGAATAGCCAGAACCCACCCATTTGTTCCGGAGGAGAGAAAGTGGTGCAGGGGTCATTGACTTCGCATTGGGCTTTATTGGATTGCCAATCTTAGCCCCCACTGACAAGATTCTTGAACATTGGGTTGATGCGGCTGGGGACCCAAGGGGGCGCTGGAAATCGGACATTGTCAACAAGCAGGCTTGGTGCTTTATTTTCATCGTACTTACATCACATCCCACAAAAATTTGACTTTCTTTTCCCCACGCTACACCTACCTGAATTTCGAAATGCATTTTGGGAGTTGCAGTTCACACAGACTACGTGACTTGCAACAGGTGAGCTACAGAACTAACTGCTGTTGGGGGCGGAGACTGTGAAGTATTTTTAAGTCGATGACCTGCACACATCTCTAACACTGCTGGCGCTGAGGAAGGCAAATGGTGCCGAAATGCATTCGCCGTTGTTCAGTGACGAAATAAAGCTGCCCTCATGGTTTTCCCCTACTGTGGCCTCATCTCTTTCTTCGAAGGAGCTTACTTGGATATTTTTGCGTGGTGACCAGAGACGCGCTGTGAGGCCCCCGTATCTTAAAGTTGGTCTGGCTCTGCTGCGGCGGATTTTTCTTTGCTCCAAGGGATTGGAATAGCCAGAACCCACCCATTTGTTCCAGAGGAGAGAAAGTGGTGCAGGGGTCATTGACTTCGCATTGGGCTTTATTGGATTGCCAATCTTAGCCCCCACTGACAAGATTCTTGAACATTGGGTTGATGCGGCTGGGGACCCAAGGGGGCACTGGAAATCGGACATTGTCAACAAGCAGGCTTGGTGCTTTATTTTCATTGTACTTATATCACATCCCGCAAAAATTGGACTTTCTTTTCCCCACGCTACACCTACCTGAATATCGAATGGCATTTTGGGAGTTGCAGTTCACACAGACTACGTGACTTGCGACAGGTGAGCTACAGAACTAACTGCTGTTGGGGGCGGAGACTGTGAAGTATTTTTAAGTCGATGACCTGCACACATCGCTAACACTGCTGGCGCTGAGGAAGACAAATGGTGCCGAAATGCATTCGACGTTGTTCAGTGACGAAATAAAGCTGCCCTCATGGTTTTCCCCTACTGTGGCCTCATCTCTTTCTTCGAAGGAGCTTACTTGGATATTTTTGCGTGGTGACCAGAGACGCGCTGTGAGGCCCCCGTATCTTCAAGTTGGTCTGGCTCTGCTGGTGTCTGCTGCGGCGGATTTTTCTTTGCTCCAAGGGATTGGAATAGCCAGAACCCACCCATTTGTTCCGGAGGAGAGAAAGTGGTGCAGGGGTCATTGACTTCGCATTGGGCTTTATTGGATTGCCAATCTTAGCCCCCACTGACAAGATTCTTGAACATTGGGTTGATGCGGCTGGGGACCCAAGGGGGCGCTGGAAATCGGACATTGTCAACAAGCAGGCTTGGTGCTTTATTTTCATCGTACTTCTATCACATCCCGCAAAATTTGGACTTTCTTTTCCCCACGCTACACCTACCTGAATTTCGAAATGCATTTTGGGAGTTGCAGTTCACACAGACTACGTGACTTGCAACAGGTGAGCTACAGAACTAACTGCTGTTGGGGGCGGAGACTGTGAAGTATTTTTAAGTCGATGACCTGCACACATCTCTAACACTGCAGGCGCTGAGGAAGGCAAATGGTGCCGAAATGCATTCGCTGTTGTTCAGTGATGAAATAAAGCTGCCCTCATGGTTTTCCCCTACTGTGGCCTCATCTCTTTCTTCGAAGGAGCTTACTTGGATATTTTTGCGTGGTGACCAGAGACGCGCTGTGAGGCCCCCGTATCTTAAAGTTGGTCTGGCTCTGCTGGTGTCTGCTGCGGCGGATTTTTATTTGCTCCAAGGGATTGGAATAGCTAGAACCCACCCATTTGTTCCAGAGGAGAGAAAATGGTGCAGGGGTCATTGACTTCGCATTGGGCTTTATTGGATTGCCAATCTTAGCCCCCACTGACAAGATTCTTGAACATTGGGTTGATGCGGCTGGGGACCCAAGGGGGCGCTGGAAATCGGACATTGTCAACAAGCAGGCTTGGTGCTTTATTTTCATCGTACTTATATCACATCCCGCAAAAATTGGACTTTCTTTTCCCCACGCTACACCTACCTGAATTTCGAAATGCATTTTGGGAGTTGCAGTTCACACAGACTACGTGACTTGCAACAGGTGAGCTACAGAACTAACTGCTGTTGGGGGCGGAGACTGTGAAGTATTTTTAAGTCGATGACCTGCACACATCGCTAACACTGCTGGGGCTGAGGAAGGCAAATGGTGCCGAAATGCATTCGCCGTTGTTCAGTGACGAAATAAAGCTGTCCTCATGGTTTTCCCCTACTGTGGCCTCATCTCTTTCTTCGAAGGAGCTTACTTGGATATTTTTGGGTGGTGACAAGAGACGCGCTGTGAGGCCCCCGTATCTTCAAGTTGGTCTGGCTCTGCTGGTGTCTGCTGCGGCGGATTTTTCTTTGCTCCAAGGGATTGGAATAGCCAGAACCCACCCATTTGTTCCGGAGGAGAGAAAGTGGTGCAGGGGTCATTGACTTCGCATTGGGCTTTATTGGATTGCCAATCTTAGCCCCCACTGACAAGATTCTTGAACATTGGGTTGATGCGGCTGGGGACCCAAATGGGCGCTGGAAATCGGACATTGTCAACAAGCAGGCTTGGTGCTTTATTTTCATCGTACTTCTATCACATCCCGCAAAAATTGGACTTTCTTTTCCCCACGCTACACCTACCTGAATTTCGAAATGCATTTTGGGAGTTGCAGTTCACACAGACTACGTGATTTGCAACAGGTGAGCTACAGAACTAACTGCTGTTGGGGGCGGAGACTGTGAAGTATTTTTAAGTCGATGACCTGCACACATCTCTAACACTGCTGGCGCTGAGGAAGGCAAATGGTGCCGAAATGCATTCGCCGTTGTTCAGTGACGAAATAAAGCTGCCCTCATGGTTTTCCCCTACTGTGGCCTCATCTCTTTCTTCGAAGGAGCTTACTTGGATATATATATATATATATATATATATATATATATATATATATATATATATATATCACTCCAACCGGTCACTGTGCAGTCAAGCCTCATGCACGCTCACCAGTGCGCAGACAACGATAAACACGTCCAAAGCCAGTCTTTAGGTTATGGTTCTTTATTCATCATCCATAAAGTGCAGGGGTACAAAAATCGTCGAACAGACGCGTTTCGGGCGTGAACGCCCTTGCTCACTGTCAGCGGGGGAATGGACTCGTACATACTTAAATACCAATTGATGAATTTGAAAAAGCGCGCCCAATGCATAATTAGGATACATCAACATAAATGAGGGACTTAAATCAGTACTCCATACAATGTATACACCATCTGTGGGGGCCATTTTGGAATGGTGAAACCTATTTCAAACTATAACGATACAAATACAGATTGTACATGTATATGGATATTAATCACTGTACATTCAAAAAATCAATTATGTCAAAAATGACATTAAACCTGATGTGTGCGTTTCATCATAAACTGTGAATCATTTTATAAAGTACAAATACTCGAATTAATCAACACTTCATATATGGTTGTGGAATATGTCTGTACAAATACATTTTAATGATGAGCATAATCGAAATAATAGTTCATCCAACACACGTGTATTCCTAACTTTTTAAGAAATGCCATAGAAGGTTGTAAGTGATCACATATATCCAAAAACAGATCCTGAGAAAAACAGCCCCATGGTGAATGCGCATAATATTCAAAGCGAAGTATGTCATAAACACATGTTTCTTACACACATATCGTGCTAATATGTAGTCCAATATTTGCGAAAATCATAAATGAATTGAATAGGGAGTGAAGGAGTGATTTAAATGTGAATAACCAAAATAAAATCATAATTTACATTAGATAACAAATATGGCATTAAAATCTTGGTCTTAAGATGTTACTTCACATCCTAATTTGCAACAGTATCCGACAAAGTGGAATGGACAATTGATAGACTTAATATCAAATGGCTGATGTAACAGGCCTATGCATATAATATATTACTAAATTGTCTGCATGATAAGGTGAACATTAGTGATTGGGCGGAGGGTCATATAATCTACAAAAGTCACAGAATATGCTGTTTTTACTGCTCAAATGTAATGGAGAGCTAATGCTCACAAAAATAGGGACACATATTACAGAAAATTGCTCAAATCCTCTCCCATATTTAAACCTCCCGGGGTTTTGCTGTTTAATCGTACAATATACAGTGACTCTAGTTGTCTTAGTCTCTTTTCATAATCGCCACCTTTCTTGCTAGTTCTCACGGCATCAATCACAAAGTAATTTAGATGAGACAAATTCCTATTGTGATGTTGGTCAAAGTGCCGTGCTACAGGGTAGCTCTGGTCGCAATTCACTATGGCCCTCAGGTGCTGAAGGATGCGCTGGTGCACTGGAAGTTTAGTGCTTCCAACGTAACGCAGATTGCACGTACAAGTGAGTACATATACTGCTAATACAGTTTTACATGTATAGTGGGCCTTGATGGTAACAGGTTTAGAGTCAAAAGGGGTCAGATAGGATTTGGTGTTCACGCTAAATTTGCAGGCGCGGCATGAAATACATTGGAAAAAACCCTTTCTAGGTGATAACCATTCATCATTTTTGGGTACCTCCGGTGAGCTTGAGACTAAATCATTACGCATGCTAAATGCCCTCCTATAGGTTACAGTGGGTTTGTTGGGCAAAATGTCCTTAAGTACAGGGTCTGTTTGGATGACAGGCCACTGACCCCTGACCAAATTGGAGATTTGACTTGCTTGGCGGCTGTAACTTGTGATTAGTCTTATGGTGTTGCTATTTTCATTGGAGTTTGTTGTCTGGGAATCTGGGATAGGGGCACTCAATAGACTGTGTCGATCTAACTTGTTAGCTCTCAACTTGGCTTTGTTAAGTGCACTAAGTTTATAGCCTCTGGCTTCTAACCGTTGTGTTGCTTCATTTTGGTGTTGATCCCTGAGTTCCACCGTGCTACAAGTTCTGTGAATTCTGAGGAATTCCCCATAAGGGATTGCTCTAATGGTGTGCTCAGGATGAAAGCTACACGCATGCAGGATCGAATTGCCTGCCGTGTTCTTTCTAAACAGTCTTGTAGTAAGTGTGTCATTTACTATTTCTACCTGCACATCCAAGAAGCTGATCTTCTTGTCGCTTATTTCAGCACTGAATATCAGGTTCAATTCATTAACATTGATAGCTTCCACAAAATGTTGTGCATCTGTCAGACTCCCTCTCCAAATGATAAATACGTTGTCGATATATCTCATATATTTCACAATGTTGGTGTTCCACGCCTCCGCGTGTTGGACCCTGAGGACATGCTCCTCCCACCAGCCCACGTGCAATCCCGCGTAGCTGGGGGAAAAGCATGCCCCCATGGCCACACCTCTTAGTTGCCTGTAAACCTTGTTATCAAATAAAAAAACATTGTTGTTCAGACAACGTTCCACCATAGTGATTAGCATGGAATTGTGCTTATAAAGCTCTACCGGTCTTTTGTCTAAGTAGAACTTAATAGCTTTGAGACCATCTGTATGTGAAATACTAGTGTATAAACTAGCAATATCCATTGTAATTAACAGAAAATCAGCTGACCACACACATTGGTTTATTTCCCTCAAAAATTCTGTTGTATCTTTAATGTAGGCAGGGAGGGTGGTGACAAAGTCCTGTAGATGATAGTCAATATATTTGGAGGTATTTTCGAACAGACTGTTGATTGCTGACACTATAGGTCTGCCCGGAGTAGGTGTGGTGTTTTTATGAACTTTGGGGATGAAATATATATTTGGCAGCACGGGATGGTCTTTGTGCAGAAATTTCATCTCATCCCTAGACAAAAGGCCTTCTCGTTTCCACCCATTCAGTTCTTTGTGATACGCTTGTTGGATGGATTTGACAGTCCTTAGATCTATCTCGGCATAGCAGGCAGAGTCATTCAAATGTCTGAAAGCTTCTTCCATATAGTTCGCCTTATCCCAAAGCACCACATTCCCCCCCTTGTCAGATTGATTGATGATTATTGTTTGGTTAGTTTTCAGCTTTTTCATCAAAACATTGTAAGGCCGCATACTGGCATTAGTAAAGCTTTGTTGTTTTCTGACTTGGGTGTGCAGTTTCTTTAAGCCATCAGTTAAAAGTTCTGCATATGTATCTATGGCATCTTTAGGCATTTGTGGCATGAAAGTAGATGGTAATTTGAAAGCGCTTGTCGTGGTTTGTCCTATGTCGATATAATCCTCCTGGGCAATATCTTGGGTACTCGGGCTAGATGTGTTCCCATTACATAATGAATGCAATGTTTTCATTAACGGTATGTCCTTGGCCTGTAGCCCACTCCTCTTGGGTGTGTGGGTAGTGATTGTAGATTTGTTCGTCTTTGCTAGGCCACCCTTAATGGCATAGTATTTCCGCAGTTTAAGCTTTCTGATAAATTTGAACACATCTACTCTAGTATTTTCATAGTTGAAATTACTCTCCGGGCAGTAAGAAAGTCCCAAAGTCAGCAATTGTATTTCAGCCTGATCAAGTTCAATGTCGGTAAGGTTAACGATGGTATTATCACTGATTATTTTTTGTTTCCCCAATTCTTCTTTTTCTGTTGTCTCCCCCTTCCTCTTGGCGCATTTCCTGCGTTGCCGCCGCCTTGCATTCCTGCGTTGTTTGTTTGCACGTTTCTGGAGCGTAGAGTGCTCTTCCTTTGTAGTCTCATGAATTCTAGTTCTTCTCGTAGGGTCAGTTGGCCCATATCCCCTTCCTCTGCACCTGGGCCCCCACTGCTTGATTCCTCACTGCTCGGCACTAAGCTCTCATTGGAGCTTGAGGCGATGGAGTCACATAAACCACCTGATGTCGACTGGGCTTGAGGTCGAATTTGTGTTTGTTTGGGTATATTACCACCAGATATCCGTTGTTTACGTAAGTGATCGTATTTTCGTGCAAATGTATAAATTTGCCCCAATTTGTAGTCCTGTTCATCGCGAGCAAATTTATAAACTTTTCTCATTTTGATCGTGTTTTCATGCTTACTGAGACGTTCTTTTATGTCTTTCCTTGTTTGCGTGATCAGATCCTTATCTTTAGAAAAAAGTTCTTTACTTAGTTCCTCATTGATACAAGCTATTTCGATGAGGTCCTTATCACGGTCAATTTTAGCGTACTTAACTAGAAGACATAGCAACCTCATGGACGCCTCCAGGTTGCTCTCAGCCCATTCCTTTAATAATAAGGGGTTCGGATTTTCGAAACATGGTACCAACATTATTCTTAAGCCTCTTGGAACCCTGTTCACCTCGTGGTATTTTTCCAACGAACGAATTTCCCACCACTTTGTGAGTTCGCTCCGCATGTGTTTTTCCAGTTCTCTGAGTAATTTTTTTACATCACTGTCTTTATCCACTGCATTATTTTTGTTTTTATTGCCATTACCACCCTGTCGTACTGTTGGCAAATGCAGAAACAGTTGGTCGAACGCCTCCTCCCGGTCCCGCTCCTCCGACATTTTGCCCCCTATTAGATATGCACTGTTAGATATATAGAATTCAAGGGAACGGCAAAAATTTCAAATGCCTCTCCTTACCGCTGGCTTGTAGGACACCTTTCCAACCTGTCTCGGGATACACATGCGCCAATGTCCGGAAAATCGATGTTCCCCGCTGGATAACCCCGTCCTCCGACGGTCAATTCAGCAGAAACAAAATCCGATCACCGGAACCTCGTCCCGTGTAAAACCTCAAAGGCAGGGGGCTGACGCAATTTGCTTCCCAGCAAACACTCCCAATTGGTCCGTTTGATCGTCAGCCAACTTGCAAGGAAAAGGGTCTGCGTGAACAGGAACCGACCTCGTCCTGTGTTGAATATCACTCCAACCGGTCACTGTGCAGTCAAGCCTCATGCACGCTCACCAGTGCGCAGACAACGATAAACACGTCCAAAGCCAGTATTTAGGTTATGGTTCTTTATTCATCATCCATAAAGTGCAGGGGTACAAAAATCGTCGAACAGACGCGTTTCGGGCGTGAACGCCCTTGCTCACTGTCAGCGGGGAAATGGACTCGTACATACTTAAATACCAATTGATGAATTTGAAAAAGCGCGCCCAATGCATAATTAGGATACATCAACATAAATGAGGGACTTAAATCAGTACTCCATACAATGTATACACCATCTGTGGGGGCCATTTTGGAATGGTGAAACCTATTTCAAACTATATATATATATATATATATATGTATATTGAATGTCATATATGCATATATGTTACAGGAATATAGGTGAATTTATCGGCGATCTCCCTGACACATATTATGAGATGACCACATGAAATTGTCCAATAGCGTTAACTATGAGTTTCATTTTACTCTGGTTTCTATGCATATATGACGTTCAATAATGGCAGGGATGATCCCTAGAAGCCGTTTTCTATGTTGCTGACATGCCGTGCTATTTGGGTTCTTTTCTATGGTGTCGTTGTACACATGATCAAGCCTTTCGGTGAAACGCGTTGTGTGCAATAAACAGCAGTTTACACTACTAATCCACGGATTCTGGATTTTCTGAGAGCGTGCGTATTTTGGAAGCAGTTACGTATATATATATATATATATATATATATATATATATATCCTCACAGGTAAGCCCCAATGAGGAAGAGCCAACAGCTGCGTAAAATATTCGATGCTTTAATGATGTCAGCAACCAGGCAGACAAGGGGTACAGTTTGTACAACAATCTTCACTGTGCCAGCCAGACGCGTTTCGGGAACGGCAGTTCCCTTCTTCAATGGCAGAAGTTCGTGTTTGGAAACCAAAACAGTCTCTGCTGCACTTATATTTCCCTGGGTGCCTCAGTGGGCGGGGCCACTCACGCAGCCTTGTGGTCCTGGTAGTGCAAACAGTAATATCAAAACTCCAGTGAGTCCGTCTCGGTATGCAAACATGTTAAAAATATTAAACCCAAGTGGGGTGTTGCAACAACGTGCCCTCTTGCCTGCTGAATTTGAATGCTGTCACCTCGAACGCTGCTCCCGTTGTACAGATGCAACTCCGTAGTTACATCACAGGTCCGCTTCCATGCGGCGGGCTGTTCCTCGCGGCTGGGCCACAGCCGCTCAAATCCAAACTCACAGGTAAGCCCCAATGAGGAAGAGCCAACAGCTGCGTAAAATATTCGATGCTTTAATGATGTCAGCAACCAGGCAGACAAGGGGTACAGTTTGTACAACAATCTTCACTGTGCCAGCCAGACGCGTTTCGGGAACGGCAGTTCCCTTCTTCAATGGCAGAAGTTCGTGTTTGGAAACCAAAACAGTCTCTGCTGCACTGCCGCGAGGAACAGCCCGCCGCATGGAAGCGGACCTGTGATGTAACTACGGAGTTGCATCTGTACAACGGGAGCAGCGTTCGAGGTGACAGCATTCAAATTCAGCAGGCAAGAGGGCACGTTGTTGCAACACCCCACTTGGGTTTAATATTTTTAACATGTTTGCATACCGAGACGGACTCACTGGAGTTTTGATATTACTGTTTGCACTACCAGGACCACAAGGCTGCGTGAGTGGCCCCGCCCACTGAGGCATCCAGGGAAATATAAGTGCAGCAGAGACTGTTTTGGTTTCCAAACACGAACTTCTGCCATTGAAGAAGGGAACTGCCGTTCCCGAAACGCGTCTGGCTGGCACAGTGAAGATTGTTGTACAAACTGTACCCCTTGTCTGCCTGGTTGCTGACATCATTAAAGCATCGAATATTTTACGCAGCTGTTGGCTCTTCCTCATTGGGGCTTACCTGTGAGTTTGGATTTGAGCGGCTGTGGCCCAGCCACGAGGAACAGCCCGCCGCATGGAAGCGGACCTGTGATGTAACTACGGAGTTGCATCTGTACAACGGGAGCAGCGTTCGAGGTGACAGCATTCAAATTCAGCAGGCAAGAGGGCACGTTGTTGCAACACCCCACTTGGGTTTAATATTTTTAACATGTTTGCATACCGAGACGGACTCACTGGAGTTTTGATATTACTGTTTGCACTACCAGGACCACAAGGCTGCGTGAGTGGCCCCGCCCACTGAGGCACCCAGGGAAATATAAGTGCAGCAGAGACTGTTTTGGTTTCCAAACACGAACTTCTGCCATTGAAGAAGGGAACTGCCGTTCCCGAAACGCGTCTGGCTGGCACAGTGAAGATTGTTGTACAAACTGTACCCCTTGTCTGCCTGGTTGCTGACATCATTAAAGCATCAAATATTTTACGCAGCTGTTGGCTCTTCCTCATTGGGGCTTACCTGTGAGTTTGGATATATATATATATATATATATATATATATATATATAAAATCTACATTAATAATGGGCATGGGAATCACTTGGACGTGTTAAAGAATCAGCTTTACTGTTTCTTCTTGCTGGTCAATAACTTATGATGGAAAGAAAAGGTAACCAACATAACTGCCTGGCCGAAACAGCTCTTGCTATTTTAAGAAATATTAGATTTTTTTATCAAGTATTATATACAGACAAGTAAAAACTTTAGCAAAGTTAAAGCAGACAGTACTCGTCCAAAGGGTCTGTTACATCTAATGCAGTTCCTATTACCTGGGAATTGATTATAATGGATTTTATCAATAATGGCCACTTCATAATTATAATAATTGATATATTTTGAATGATCTCAGTGTGTTGACTGATGTTTGAGCTACGAACCTTTAGTATGTTTGATTGTTTTGTAGTGTTAAAATCAACAACACTTAAAAAAGTAAACTCTCATGTATTTTTATAATGTGTGTAACTTTTTTTTGTTTCTAGAGTGTGACTGAGTTGTATCAATTCAATTTTCGATATACAAGCAATGGACCGCAAATGGATCTAAGCAGGTATGACTCTTTACATTTCTTTTTTTTTTACTTTATTTTTTATTTTGCAATTTAATAGGAGGCAGACAAACAAACATTGAGATTGAGGAAGCACAAAATTACATCAAAATAAGTACATAAACAAATTAGTAAAGAAAAAGAAATTTGTTACCATCGATTTGCAGTTGTAAATCAATAAATAAGTTTAAAAAAAGAAACAATCAAATAAGACAGTGAAAAAAATGACAAACACTATATCTCAGTGTGAGAGCCAGTCCTCGTAAGGGGCCCAATTCTTAGATGCGATTATACGTCTTCTCATCCCCCTCAACGAATAAACAGAAGAATCTAATTTATACCATGCAAGCATCCTAGCTTTCCAATGACTAAAAGTAGGAGCCTCAGGGCTTAACCACTGTGATGTTATGCATAATCTGATCATAGCCATTACAATAAACAGAAATGAGCGAATGTATCTTGTTCTGTGGAAAAGTAAATTTTGTCATGTTCTGTGTCTCTACGTGTCATCCATCATATGTTATGTGTGCATGACCAATATGCATATGTTATTCCCCATGTCCGATTAATGACGCAATTATAGTTGTGTCCTCCTCTAGTATGCCAGTTTCCAGTCCTCGTGAATACTATGAGTGTCAGGCCTATGTAAAGCTACGTTGCCACGTTTCTCAGTGTGCACGTTATTTCATTATAAAGTCCCCGTTTCCAGGCCTCAACAGGGCCCGGACATCAGATTCAGCTCCTGCCTCCTGAAGCCTCGCTGAGGAGCGATCCAGCCCCCACCTGTATCCTCGACCTTTCACTTACTTCCTGCCTCGCAGTGCCCGGTGCAGCTTGGCTCTGCCTCTGAGTCTGCCAAGACTATGTTATGATTCCAGTTATCAGTTTAGTCCTCCTTCTCTGCATTCCTAAGCTACTGAACTACATCAATAGTTTCCGTCATTGTCTAGCCAATTCGGCCCCATGTTAGGAGAAATACTGTATTTAATGGTCATTTAATATTCTTCATCACTCGCTACAAGTAGAATAAATGCATGCTCCAGTCTTAGAGTCAGTTAGCTTTTCCCCTCATGACTTCTAGTTTATATCAACATGTTCCCTAAACATCAGATACTAGATAGGGTTTAGGTACATGTCGCTCCGACCCTCCAGACTTCAGTCTCTGCTCCTAGCACAGAGTTCATAGCCCCCAGCTTCTCCTCGTAACACGTCATTGCCAGTTTGCGCGCACCACCAGGTTAGAGGTCCCGGCTCCTTAGGTAGCCCCCTCCATGGTTTCCGCCCCATTCATGACATATTCTGCTACGTTCGCATCACATGTCTGAGTTACGCCTTCTTTATCCCTTATCTTTCGCGACTGCTACGCGTCACGCCTTCTGCTCCACCCACTGCTACGCCTACTGCAATGTAATGCCATGTGTTTGCGCTATGTATATATGCTCATGTATTGTTATTAAAAGTTAGCGCGCTCATCCCAGACCCAGCCCCAGCAGCTGCTGGGCCCTGTCATCCTATTCCTATGCAGGTTGTCCTGTTCCTGTCCTTATGCTGTATTAAACCTGCAAAACACCCACTACCTCGAATCTTGACTCTTATTTATTGAGCTATCTGTTATTCATTCATTCATTCAAAAATAGATCCGGTATTATTTATTTATATACCACATAATGGCGCCCGAATAGGGACTTGCCCTTTCCCCACGCGTCGGTGAAGCCACGCCGACCCCCTGACCCTCTGCAGTCGTGACGGAACTCTTCTGCGCAGTGGCAGATATTTCTGCTCAAGTATCCCTCAGGCCCACGGAGGAGACGGAGGAGGCGGTCCAGCATCCAGACGAGACGGTGGAGGAACGCGGCGAGTCCCGACCAGAGCCCAAGCCAAGAGTCCAAGGTCCGAGGTATCCGGAGGTCCACCCGTAACTGAAGTCCGAAGTCCGAAGTTTGTCGTCGTAGCAGTCCAGTCCAGTCCGAGGCCTTCCGTTCTTGCTGCCCGGTGAGTACCGTTACTGGGGTGGTATCTAGACAGGGTCAATTTAATTGACTCTGGTCTGTGGGTTGGTGGTACACAGTCCCACAAACGAAGTGTCCACTTCGGTGGATGCGGGTCCTGACGTGTCTCTTTAAGAGACCGGTAAGTTTCGTACTGTTTCAGCAGTGCATCTAGTTTCTGTTCTAGTCAGTTCTGTTCTCGAGTAATTTCAAGTATTTCCAGGTAGTATTCTGTTCGAACTGTTATTTTAAATGTTTTTCATGTATTCTAATGTCGTGGTATGAATGGGAAATAAGTATCGTGTTTATTGTGTATTGTATTGTGTCTAGATTACAGTTCAGTCATGCCCATATTTTCCAAGTTACGTCAGTTAAAAACTAGAAAGGGTCTGCTGGAAGCAGCAGTTCCCGTCCCGCCCAGGGACAGTCCAGGTCACTTTATGTATCAGAAACATGGCATAAGTGCCATATTGTATCTAGATTTATGGGTAGAGTATACCAAACAGTTAGAAGAAAAGTATAGATGGCCCGTATCGGGTACATGGAATGCCGAGTGCATCATGCGAGTAGAAGAAGCATTATGGAAAAAGAAAGCCAGACAATCACAGAAAGATGCCATCGAGTTATGGCGCAAAGAAGCTCATAAAAGAACCGAAAAAGAAATCAGAAAGTCAGAACTAAGTAGAGAATCCCAAGAACGAGCCCAAGAAAGAGAATTAATCGAGATAGGTGAACGAGTTAGAACTGAGCAATCAGACAGACAGAGGAATGCCCTCATTAAGGGTATGTATCCTCTTCTTGCCGAAGGCTTGCCAAAAGCGACCCCGGAGGCATCCAGTAATTTCCCGCCACCATTAGTTCCGACCAAGCTACGTCACAAACCGACCGCAGCTGATATTTTTATTTCGTCCTATCTGGACGACACAGTCCCCGAATATGCAAATCCTGTTCGCGCTCCGCCAGTCCCTGTAAATCAGGTAATTCCTGCTCCTCCAGACACCGGGGTGCCATTAACAGCCCCCCCGGGTCAGCCCGCCATACAAGTCCAGCCCACGTTACAATTACCGACCCTGTCAGGACGAAAAGCATCAGTTGATGATTCTAGTTTAGGGGCCGCAGGAGGAGGTCTTCCTCAAACCCCGCCGCCATACAAGCGTTTATCAGCACTCGAATTACATGCTCAAGCATCACAGCGTACTCCTAAAAGTAATAAGTCTGTTGCAGAGATCAGGCAAACCCTTGGCGAATGTGTCTATGACCCAGTTCCAGGCGAGTTTAATATGGTTTTATATTCCGTACGCGTAAGGAGAGTGACCGAGTATCTAGTCACCCTGCCGAATATGAAAGAAGATCTAGACAGGATATATCGTTTCATCCGTACAGGGGATGACCCACAAAGTATTAGTGATGCCATGTCTCAAAGGAAAGCCGAGATTCAGCGCATGATATTAAAGTTCTTAATTAACTGTCTAATAAGAGAACAGGATTACCCGTCTAAAGACCCGGAAGAAATGAAAACTCTAACAAAGTGGAGTGATAATATAGCCGAAGGAAAGCACAATACCATTGGTGCCATGGAAAGTATGTACAAGAAAATCCGTAGAGAGATAATAAAGATACACGAACAGCGTAAAGCAGCACAAGTAAGCGAGAAAGAAAGTATCTCCGATCCCGAAGAGGAAGACGACGAGAATACTGCCAGAATAGCGTATGTAGGAAAATCTAGATTTCCAGATCGCCATTTACGTCTAGAACACAAGCCATTTTTCCATCATCCAGCACCAGAACAAGGTTCCCTAGAACAAGTATTTCAAGCTACCGATCACATTCTGAAATCACGAATCGGTTATAGTGAGTTAAGTACTATGCATGAACAGGAACTAGTCCGATCAGCAGTCAGATGGATTACTGATTCTACCACTTTTCCAGACGAAATAGTGGCACAAATGTTTCTGAAAATGCCCCCAGCCGAGCAGCGACTGGTGGGTATGTATATGATCCAGCACCTCATTACTCTGTATGAGGGTCAGCACTCTGATCCAGGTCCGTTACACGATATCCTGAACGAGTTACTCCAGTATAGATGGAGAGGTCTAGGTACCGATTTAATTAGTGTCATTCTAGAACAGCGTCACAAATATAGAACGTTTCTGAACCCGCATTTTGTTCATGTCTCACCCCCAGAAAGTAAATCATTCTACATAGACAGACAGAATCCGTTACGAGAAGTCCACCCAGTCAGAGGAGCGGGTGGCGAAATGCAGCGAGTGTTTGTATACACTCCAATCACAAAGATGGAACTCCTCGAAATGAAGAAATTAATTCCCTGTCATGACAAAGATCCAGCAGGGTTCCATAGAGAATTAAAAGACATGCTCCGTATGGGAGAATACACTTATCCAGACATAATTAAAATGTTAAAGGTTCTGCTACCCGCAGGGGTGTATGAAAAGCTCAAGGAAAAAGAATGGGAGGTGGGAGAGAAAAAGATCGATTGGGCAGTCCTAGAAGCTGAAGATAAGATACGTGTACCAGGTACTGGTCTTGGAGAGAAATGTAAAGAATTACCAGAATTATTAATTCAAGTTTTACCCAGATTATTAATAACGAGAAAGGAAGACTGGGATGCAATCTCAGCCTGTAAACAGAAACAAGATGAAGATATTAGTGATTTTTATTCTAGATTTGAAAAATGTTTCAGTATCAACAGTGGCCTCAAGACAAGTAGTGAGTCATATCCTCACCTTTTCGTTACTAAATTAGTCGAGAATTCAAGCCCACAAGTTAAAAACCGAGTTTTGAAAGTCGAAAGTACCTGGCAAGCAAATACTCCGTCCCAGATGCTCCAGATGCTCCAGTACCACCAGAATAGAATCAGGGAAGAGCAAGAACACGAAAGAAAACGTATGAAAGACACGAAAATGAAAGTACTAGTTGCACAATCTGTTCCTCAAGACAGTCAGAAGAGGGGTCCGAATCAAGTCGGTCATCCTGCAGCTCCCGTTAAAGGGAACTGCAATTATTGTAAACAGCCAGGTCATTTTATAAATGAGTGTGCAGTTCTGAAACATAACATAGCTACTGGTAAGACTAAAGAAAGACCACGTCCGCCTAGACAGGAACAAGTTTCACAGATTCCTCAGCCACAGAATGCACAACAGACAGTTACAGTACCGCAGCCTATTGCTGCAACACAGCATGTTACATCGCAGATGTACCAGTATGCACAGTCTGAGTATCCAGAGTACCAGCCATATTCATGAAACAGCCTAGAGAGGGAGGTAGGCTTGCCTCTCATCGAGATACCTGTAGATCAAGAAGGTCCCTATGTTCACAGTCAAGTATTAGGGAAAGACAGAAAGTTTTTGATTGATACAGGGGCAAGTAGGACCACAATTAGTCATGCCGAAGTTCCAGGGGCTCCGCTCTCAGGCTCAAGAAATGTTTCCCTTGGATTTTCAGGAAAGCCTATCGTTAATGAGATTTCAAAGCCAGTCACTCTAGAAGTAGGTCCATTGTCCCGCACTACTGATCTGTTACTTACTAAGTCATGTCCAGAAAATCTATTAGGCATTAAAACACTGAAAGAGTTAGGTGCAGTTATATGTTGTTCCCCAGAGGGAATACGTCTGTTCCTACGTGACTTTAAGGGTCACTATGTATTACGAGATTTTGATTCAAGACTGTCTAATGTCCCGCAGCATTTATGGGCGCAAGGTCCAACTGATGTAGGTTATATGCAAATCACACCCCATCGTGTGACCCTGAAACCAGGTGTAGTGTTACCCCGAATCAGGCAGTATAGATTGCCACCTGAGGCTGTAGCAGCCTTATCCAAAATTATTGACGAGCTCATGGCTCAAGGAGTAGTTGTAGAAACTGACTCCAATGTATGCAATTCTCCGATCATTCCAGTCATGAAACGTACTGATCCAAATGCACCCCCAGTATATCGATTAGTGATCGACCTACGAGAACTTAACAAATGTATTATTCCGCAGTACCCAGTTGTCCCAGACATCTCTTCTCTATTAACAGCCATTGATTCCGAAGCCACGTTCTTTACAGTAATAGACCTCAAGAATGCATTTTTTAGTGTTCCTATTCATCCAGACAGCCAGTTTCTTTTCGGATTCTGTTTAAATGGAAGGAGCTATATGTTCACACGCGCTCCTCAAGGTTTCACAGAAAGTCCTAGTATTTACAGTCAAGCACTCAAGAGACAGCTAGACAACATTCACATGCCAACTGACACTGCCCTGCTCCAGTATGTCGATGATCTACTGATCACAGCCCGTTCTGAACGTGACTGCGAGCGAGCGTCACTGACGGTTCTGTATTTCCTAGCCGAGATGGGGCACAAGGTGTCCCCTTCGAAGCTTCAATTCTGTGTCCAGCAAGTGGTCTACTTAGGACACTTACTGTCCAAGAGGGGTAGGCAGTTGACACCAGACCGTATCCAGTTGATAGCGAGTCTTCCTCAGCCCAGGACCCAGAAGGAGGTACGTGCCTTTATCGGCCTTACTTCTTACTGCAGACAATGGATTCCTCAGTATGCATTTCTAGCCAAGCCACTGATACAGTTAACGACACAGGAGGCAGCCGTATCGACTGTTCTCCCTTGGACATCTGAACATACACTTAGTTTCAACGAGTTAAAGAAAGCTTTATGCCAAGCTCCAGTTCTAGCTACACCGAACTACAGTAAGCCTTTTACACTTTTCGTCACTGAACGCGAAGGTACAGCATTATCTGTTCTCACACAAGATCAAGCAGGACAATACAAGCCCTGTGCTTATTTTTCGAGCACATTAGATCCTGTAGCCCAGGCTCTGCCTGCGTGCCTCAAGTCAGTTGCAGCCACAGCACTAGCTATCAGACAAAGTGATTCCATAGTTTTAGGACACTCCTTGACAGTACAAGTCCCACACTCCGTGGAAGTTCTTTTAAACCGAACACAAACTCAGCACTTGACAATCGCACGTTTAACAGGTTATGAATTGACACTGTTCCAGCCACACATAGAAATCAGACGCTGCAACGTCCTGAACCCTGCTACACTGTTGCCATCAGCTAGTTCAAATCCTGCCGCACACGACTGTGTGGAAGTAGTCAACATTACGACAAAGCCAAGACAAGACCTGACAGACATTCCGTTACCAGATCCTGACCTGACACTTTATGTGGATGGTTCATGTATGAGAACTAGTACAGGAGAACTAGTCGCCGCGTATGCAGTGACTACTGACACCGAAGTTATTGAAACACACCGTATTGATACCCTGTCCGCTCAAGCAGCAGAGCTAGTTGCTCTGACACAAGCCTGTATACACGCCAAGAACCTGAAAGTTAATGTTTACACAGATTCACGTTACGCATTTGGAGTTGTTCACGACTTCGGAGTGCTCTGGCAGGAGAGAGGTTTCATGACTTCTCATGGAACCAAGATTCAGCATGGTCTCCTTATTCAAGCTCTGTTAGATGCCATACATTTACCGACATCCATTGCTATCATGAAATGCAAAGCACATACGAAAGTTACTGACATTATTTCTCAAGGTAATGATCTAGCAGATCGCACAGCCAAGCTTACAGCACAGACTCTAGACAGTCCAGTTAACATGACACACACTCCAGATCCGACTACATGTATGACCGTTAAGGACCCTACTCAAGATGTCATAGATATCCAATTACATGCTACTCCCGATGAAATCAAGAAATGGTCTGAACAAGGAGGGGTCCAGACAGATCAAGGATGGTTAACAAAGGGTAGGACTGCATGGTTTCTCCCCGACTCTATGGTTCAAGTCATCATTAATACCGCACATAGTCCAGCACATTTAGGAGAAAAAGCTATGTTAGACAGTATCCAGAACATTTGGTTCAACAAGCATTTACGAGCTGCAGCCAAGCAGAAAGTCCGTACCTGTATGATATGCTGTCAGTTTAATCCAGGTAAAAGTGTCCCGGTGGAACAAGGGGGATTCCAGCCTCCTGACCACCCTTTTGAGGTCCTCCAGATGGATTATATTCAGATGGAGCGATGTCGAGGTTTCAAGTATGTCCTTGTAGTTGTATGCGCTTTGTCCAGATGGACAGAAGCATATCCAGTCCCAGATTACACAGCCGCGACCACTGCCAAGCAGTTGGTTCGTGAGTTTTTTCCTCGATATGGACTCCCTAGAGTCGTATATTCTGATAACGGTCAGCCATTTTCATCTGAGTTGATGAAACACGTTTCCCTGTTGTTAGGGTACCAGTGGAAGTTTCATTGTGTACGCCATCCTGAAGCAGCCGGTCTAGTCGAGAGACATAATCAGACTCTGAAAATTCGAATTGCCAAAATATGTAAAGATAAGGGTGTGGACTGGCTAGTAGCTCTGCCAGTCGCTTTGTTTTATATGCGCATGGTCGCACATTCCAGATCAGGTCTGTCCCCGTATGAGGTCGTTTTCGGCCGCCCCCCTAACATGTGGGGTACTCCTAGACCCCGAAGTATTACTGATGTTTCATGTAATATGCTGACAGATTACCTAGCTTCCTTGATGTCTGCCCTCAACTCATGTCGTTCACAGGTTGCCGCCGCATTTCCAGACAATACCGAGGTGGCACCGCATGAGATCGTTCCAGGTTCGATGGTGCTCGTCCGGAACTTTGACAGATCAAGTCCGCTGGAGCCACGTTGGAAGGAGCCCCGTCAGGTCCTCCTCACCACCCGTACAGCTGTGAAATTGGAAGGACGCCGCGGCTGGGTGCACCTTTCGCACGTCAAGAAATTCTACGGATTGAAACCGGTCTCCAAGAACATTTCCCAGGATATCAAGACTTGTCAAAACATTGTTCCTAAGGACTGTCCCGCAAATGACATTGACACAACCCCTCCCCTGTTAGAGAAAACTCCGCAACAGGAGTATAAACAGAAACTCCGGTCTAGTAAAATAAGTCAGTCAGTTTGATTGTCTAAGTCCTCCCCTAGGTGAAACGGTTAGACTGTTTCTGACATGTATAAAATAGACCCCCATAGTGAGAGAGTTAGTCAAAACTCAAACCGATGTATCGTTTTTCTAAGTTTCATATTATTTCTCAGCCTTTTGATTTCCTGCACCAGTTACGCATTTTACCTGTGTTTTCCAGTTCCTCATGTAAATAAGCATTCTAATGTTACAGTAGAGCACACGTTTAGTGATCTGCCTCCTCATGAATATTCATACCGCCTCGCTATGCGCAATAACTCATTTATCCGCATGTTACATTACTCACACCAGACCAGCAATGCCACTAATTGTTGGGTGTGTGGTCGACTCCCCCCTTTCCAGACACCGAAGGGAGTTCTGCCACTCTTTCCTTATCCTTTTTCCCATAATGGTTCGTGTGGAGCATGGTCCACGTTAACGTCATCCTCGACGGATATGTCCTTTCTTAACAGCACATGTTTCCCAGACAAGAAAGGTCTCCCCCACAGAACAGGGTTAGATCTAGAAAATGAAGTGTATAATTTAGGTAATTATTCTTCGAATTTCATGGTCCTGAATGTTCAGTCTGATACTACTCTAGACTCACCTGCTATTTCAGTGTTACCAGTCAAAGGCGAATTATGTGTTCGTAATTATGGTTCTGTACATGTAGGACATAGTGATTGTACTACTATTATCAAGTATAGTGACAGTGGGAAATCTATTTTTAAAGCTTCACGTCATTCTTATTTCGTTTGTGGTCAAACTGCATATGTTCGTCTGCCCCTCGATTGGGAGGGAACCTGTTACATTGCCTTCCTACTGCCACCTGTTTTTCTAGCCCCACCTGACTACCATAGGAATTCCTACCTAGTACACACTAGACACAAGAGAAACCTCCCGATTGTCGATTATACTGAGACTGCTGCAGAGCAATTCATTGATATTGATAAAGGTGTTTTCCCTTATTTAGGCACAGTTGTAAATAGTAAGCTAATCCGTAGGTTAACAAGAACCCTTGAAGCTGTAGTAGATGAGACTGCCTCCGCTCTAGGTAACTTAACCGAAGAGCAATCCTTTATGAGAATTGTTGTGCTCCAGAATCGTCTCGTCCTTGACGTCATACTGGCCGATAGGGGCGGGGCCTGTAGAGTCCTCGGATCCAGTTGCTGCATTTTTATTCCAAATAACGCGCCGTCTGTTTATTCAGCTATAACCAGACTCCATAAAATTGCCCATCTGTTACACCAAGATCCAGGCACCTGGACATGGTCCGGTTGGTTCTGGAATATAATTTCCGCCTGGGGATGGAAAGTCCTGTCCTTTCTAGGTATTGCAGTAGCGATCATATTCAGCTGCTGCCTCTGTATACAATGTGGCCCTGCGATTTGCGGCATGTGTGCTACCTCTTGTATTCCTAGTCCCAAGCCCCGTTCTAAATCTCGTTCCAAGACAATTCGAGATGAACAAATGGTACTGTATGAAATGATAGATGGTATCATGAATATTGATGTTTCCTGATGGAAACGTAGTGACAAGGAGGGAATGTGGAAAAGTAAATTTTGTCATGTTCTGTGTCTCTACGTGTCATCCATCATATGTTATGTGTGCATGACCAATATGCATATGTTATTCCCCATGTCCGATTAATGACGCAATTATAGTTGTGTCCTCCTCTAGTATGCCAGTTTCCAGTCCTCGTGAATACTATGAGTGTCAGGCCTATGTAAAGCTACGTTGCCACGTTTCTCAGTGTGCACGTTATTTCATTATAAAGTCCCCGTTTCCAGGCCTCAACAGGGCCCGGACATCAGATTCAGCTCCTGCCTCCTGAAGCCTCGCTGAGGAGCGATCCAGCCCCCACCTGTATCCTCGACCTTTCACTTACTTCCTGCCTCGCAGTGCCCGGTGCAGCTTGGCTCTGCCTCTGAGTCTGCCAAGACTATGTTATGATTCCAGTTATCAGTTTAGTCCTCCTTCTCTGCATTCCTAAGCTACTGAACTACATCAATAGTTTCCGTCATTGTCTAGCCTATTCGGCCCCATGTTAGGAGAAATACTGTATTTAATGGTCATTTAATATTCTTCATCACTCGCTACAAGTAGAATAAATGCATGCTCCAGTCTTAGAGTCAGTTAGCTTTTCCCCTCATGACTTCTAGTTTATATCAACATGTTCCCTAAACATCAGATACTAGATAGGGTTTAGGTACATGTCGCTCCGACCCTCCAGACTTCAGTCTCTGCTCCTAGCACAGAGTTCATAGCCCCCAGCTTCTCCTCGTAACACGTCATTGCCAGTTTGCGCGCACCACCAGGTTAGAGGTCCCGGCTCCTTAGGTAGCCCCCTCCATGGTTTCCGCCCCATTCATGACATATTCTGCTATGTTCGCATCACATGTCTGAGTTACGCCTTCTTTATCCCTTATCTTTCGCGACTGCTACGCGTCACGCCTTCTGCTCCACCCACTGCTACGCCTACTGCAATGTAATGCCATGTGTTTGCGCTATGTATATATGCTCATGTATTGTTATTAAAAGTTAGCGCGCTCATCCCAGACCCAGCCCCAGCAGCTGCTGGGCCCTGTCATCCTATTCCTATGCAGGTTGTCCTGTTCCTGTCCTTATGCTGTATTAAACCTGCAAAACTCCCACTACCTCGAATCTTGACTCTTATTTATTGAGCTATCTGTTATTCATTCATTCATTCAAAAATAGATCCGGTATTATTTATTTATATACCACAGTTCTTTCAATACCACTTGAATATTCATATCCGGTAATAATTAACTCTGGTGTTAACTGAACCTGGATCGTAAGTACTTGATTAAGAAACACCTCAATTTCCTTCAAAAATATATTCAAATCCGGACATGAATAAAACATATGAATTGCGTCTGCAGCAAATAATTTACATCTAGTACAGGAGTCGCCCCTAGATCCTCTAACACCACCCCAACTCTCAATCTTAGAAGGGGTATAATAAAGATCGAACATAGCCATGTAACTTTGAGTTCTTAAAGTGCCTGAGATAAACACAGATCTGGCTAGTTCAAGTGGGAATGTAAGATCTATTATTGGAACATCAAATTTAGGGGCTAGTTTAATATTCTGAGCCTCCAAGTCGTCCGGAAGTTGAGATAGGATATATTGATAAAAAACACCTATTCTAGATTTTTTCTTGATCAATTCTACGAGGGGAATCTTGACAAACATATTAGTATTTCTAGAGAGTTGTTTATCAAGATAACTTCTGACTTGCAAATACTTAAAAAAATTATTAGAGTGAAGCTGAAATTTCTCCTTAAGAAAGGAGAAAGAAGCCATTTGGCCATCTTGAGCGAGGTCACCAATTTCCTTCTGGCCTAACAACCTCCATTTAAACATTATCCCATCCTCGAAAATTGATGGTAACAAACCAGAGGTACTAAGTGGGGTATATTAATTAAGCTTGGGGATAGCAAAACGATGACGAATTTTATACCAAATAGAAAACAATGTCCAGCAAGTCTTAAATTTAATTTTCTTAATATAGCTTGGTTCCGGGACTCGCGTTAAAACCCCCTTAGCAGCATCACCAAGTACAATATCATAAACAGAAGGAGAGCAACTCAAAGGGATATTAACTTGATCACTTACCAACGGCGAACCAAAATGTTGGATCATAGCTGCCCAATAATAGTATAACAAACTAGGAACAGACCAACCACCTCGATCCCGAGGCAGGTGAGTCCACTCAGCAGTTCTTCTTGCCCGATGGTATCCCCATAAAAACCCTTGACATATTCTTCCAGCTCTGGTCAAAGTTACCTGGGGAATCAAAAGAGGAATAGACCTGAAGAGGTATAAAAATTTGGGTAAAACAGTCATCTTCAAGATGTTACAGCGCCCGTGAAGAGACAAATGTAAATGATCCAGTCTTTCAAGTTTGGTATGAAGAGAGTCAACTACGGGAAGATAGTTTAAATCAGGGATCTGGTCCACTTCTGGCGAAATCTGTACCCCTAGGTACGTGGCCGTACTAACAACTGGAAAGAATGAAGAGGACGTACCAGCGGATTGAATCACTTGGGTCTTTGTAATGTTAAGCTTATATGGCACCAAACTGCCCAGCCAAAGACTCGAGGGCGGAAAAGGAGGAATCGACATCATCTGTTAAGACTACGATGTCATCGGCATATGCCAATGCTTTACAATCCGTCCCCGGAGCCGTGGCTAAAGAGATATCCTGACAGTTTTCAATCATACACAAGAAGGGCTCGATGAATAAAGCAAATAGCAGAGGGGAGCAAGGGCATCCTTGCCTAGTCCCTCTGCTATTGCTAAAATACCCAGATTCTTTCCCAGATATACGAATGGCTGCCATTGGAGAAAGATATAACGCTTGAAGGGCATGAATAAACCCATCGGTGAAACCTTTCCAGCGCAATACTGCCCATAAAACCCCCCAGGAGACCCTGTCGAACGCCTTCTCGGCGTCCAACAGGATCACCCGAGGGAAGCGCCCTTAACCTGCGCCCAATCAAGGAGGGTGACAACGCGGCGAACATGATCGGTTGTGTCCCTACCAGGGATGAACCCATGTTGGTGATTAGAAACAAGAGGGGCTATAATTTGAGCCAATCTAAATGCTAAAATACTTGAATATATTTTGCTATCAGTGTTGATAAGCGTTATTGGCCGATATGATGCAGGGTTCAGCTCGTCTTTTCCTTTCTTCTTAAGTAAAACAATGATAGCATATCGCCAGGAATCTGGAATATCACCAGCTTGGGCCGCCCTGAAAATAGTGAGCAGACCTTGTCTTAATATTGGCAGAAAGGTCTTATAGAACTCAAGGTGAATGAGATCAGGGCCGGCAGCCTTACCATTGGCCAGAGAACTGATAGCATTTTCAACTTCCTCCCAGCTGATGGGTACTGATAGTAACTGATTTTGTTCTTCTGTTACCGTTAGGGTGTCTATAGCATCTAGAAACTCATCTAGCCGGGTCTGGTTTCGAATAATACTGGGCTCTTCTCTGTACAAGCTAGAGTAGAAACTCACAAAAACATCCAGAACACCGTTTGGGGTCTCGTGGAGGACACCCTGATGATCCTTCACCCGAATAATCCGATTTGCCATAGCCCTTTGTTGCAATCTTTTCGCCAAGACCCTACCTGAATTTTCTCCAAATTCATACATTGACGTACGAAACTGAGTGTATTTAGCTGCCAAGTCCTGATATAGTGGATCGAGCAAATTGGATTTCAATATAGCGACCACCTTCTGACTCTGTGTCAACGGACGCCCTAATCGAATATTAGTACTTAATTCAAATTCTGCTATCCTTAACTCATCCAGCCTGTTTTTAATCTGGTGCTGGGCGAGCTTCCATCGATTAGATGCAAAGCTTTTTGTTTCACCACGTAACACGGCTTTAAATGCATCCCAGACAACACCGTCTCGGGCGGTCCCCCGATTAATATCCATAAACTCTGAAATCCAGGAACTCATATGTTGCTTATATTGCTGGTCTAGGAGCAGTTTTCTGTCAAATGTCCATGGCCTGACCAATTTGGTAGGACGATCCCATGGCAAACCAAGAATTATGGGGTAATGATCCGATAGGGTTCTTGGAGCGACCTCAATTTTGACAGCTCCAGCACAATAGTCAGACAGTAAAATATAATCAAGACGAACCATTTTACTGTGCGGAATAGAGTAAAACGTATGCCCATCCTGATCATGATGCCATACATCAATCAGGCCATGTTCTACAGCTAATGTCTGCAGAGCTTTGAACACACGGGGCTTCCGACCAGTATAGCTACGGTGAGTTGTCAGATCTATTTGACTAGACAAATTGATGTTAAGGTCCCCACAGAATACCAGTGGATGCGGCCAGGTCGCTAGTTCTACATTCAAGTTCCTAAATACATCAGGGTCGTCCAGATTAGGACCATATACTAAACAGATTGAAATAGGACAAGAGTTAACCAGTAATTCTGCAATCACCCACCGACCTGCTTTATCCTCTTTAGTTCTTTTGCAGCAGCCAACCCCATTCTTAAGCAAAATAGCAGGGCCCCTTATCGTAGAAATTTGTCGAGAACAGGCAGCTAACTCATACCCAGGAAATCTTAGAAACCACGATTGTGACATGCAGTGTGGGTCTCCTGCAGGCACATTACATCAGCCGGCATAATTTGAAGGATTTTAAAGAAGATCCTACGTTTTTTCACATCCTTTAACCCGCAAATGTTCCAGGTACAAAGTCGAAGTCTATCCCCCATTATTTAAAAATAGTATAAACCAGCACACACACATGATAATGATACAAAGATAGTTCAGTTTTATAGCACTGAGATCAAAAAATATTTGCGTTAGTACAATAGAAAAAATGTGTTTCCGCAACTCAGACATAATTCTTGCAACAGATAATGCCTTCTAGACACCCCCCACCACCACCAAAGCAACCCCCACCGACCCTACCCCCAACCACCCAAAAGCCCACCCCCGAGCTTCCCCTCCCCCCCTTGTAGCGCAGCAGGACTATGGTCCTTATGACGGTTTAGGTTGGTGGTCCCCCCGCTATCCTGGATTCAATAGCCCCCCCAAATACAAACTACGAGACAACCCGTTTCAACTAAAAAATATTTAAACAGTCACAGAGTTCTAGCAAGAAAGGAGTATCCGGGTTGACTTATAACTCAAGACATCGCAAAAAAAGGACCCGATCCCGGGTTAATAAATAAGTTGTAACAGTTCTAGCTAAATAGAGCCCAAGAATTCATTAGCCAAAACCTCAGATTCAAAATATTTCGTTTGACCTTTAAAAATCACTTTTAACTTGGATGGGAAAAGCAAATAAGCCTGAGCACCTTTCGACTGAAACTTCGTAATCAACTGACGAAGATGCCATCTGCGTTCCACAGTTGATGGGCAAAAGTCAGGCCGTACAAAAAATTGGCAACCTTTCCGCACCCGTTTTTTATCAGGTCTGGCCAGATCATATATTTTCTCACGAGCCAGAAAATTATTAAAACATATCAAAATTGCGTGTGGGAAGTTATTCTTTGAACCTGATGGCAATGGAGATTGGCGCTTCTTAAATGGGAATCGATGTGCGCGCTGAATTTCTAAGTTCCAGTCCCATTTACATTTCTGATGTTATTAAAGCTCAAAAGGGTTCCATAGCAGGAATCTTTAACCTTTTTGACTCTGCAACCCGGTTGGGGTGATTTGTGCATGTTACCAAATTATATATATATATAAAGAGAGAGTGCAGCACTTATGATGTTTGATGAAAAGAAATCGGAACCGCAAAAAGGAGAGCGGCGCAACGAATAAATTGAACGAACCTAAGAATACAATTAAAGAAAAGTTCAAGCTATTAGAAAAGAAAAGTCGCGCTGAGCAAAGTAAATGGTGGGAGGCCCGATCACTGAAGATGTACCTAGACGTAAATCGGGTCCCGCGTGGGCTCCGCATCTTATTGGCGCCCACATACGACAAACCAAATCCCACACTAATGCGCGAATGGGCCGACTGCAACCTAGACAATTCCAAAAGGCTCATGGTAATTTTAGTAAAGCATGCAGAATTGGATAGAGCCGAACTACTGGAAGAAATAAATACAATAAATGATGAAATCGAGGCTCTAAATGATGTGGACGAAGCAACCAAGCTTAGAAAGGAAATGTGCATAAAATTGAAAAAAGAAGAAGACGTAATAAAAAACCGTAAAACATATACATTTTTCAGGGACAAAACTGATTACGAAACGGGACAGATATTCACTTTCTCTAGAAAGTATGAGGCTCTAAGGAAAAACCGGCAAGCAGATAAACAAGGAAGCACTAAACCGGTAACCGTGAGAATGGAAAATGCTGCAACTGGATCTTCTGTATCGGAGGACAGTTCTAACCCCGACAGTGACCAAGAGAAAAATGAACAGGCAAGGGCAGCAGGTCCCAAAAATACACTAGATGAAGAGCTAGCCCTTTTTTGCGAGGACAGAAGATAGATCTTGCGCCCTCGGACAAGGCAACAACACTACGCAGCCCAAACAACGTCAAACGAAGAGAGCGGAGAAAAGCAAACAAACAAAGGAACAAGCTGGAAAAACAAGAACAAAAAAAAGAAAGGGGGATGGAACAAGAATTAATAACCCCCAAGGATCTTGATAAAACGATCGTAAATCTCGCAGGAATAGACCTGAATGAAAAAGAGAAACAAATACTCAGCTTGGGTCTGACTTATTGTCCAAAAAGAGAATTCAATTACATTAATACACGCTTGGATGTCTATAAAAGAACAAGAAAATTTAAACTTAAAAAATACTTTACAATGAACAAATGTGGTGATGAGCAGGTGGAGCTGCCTGACAACAGAACCATCAATGCCAGTCAAAATTCCCAGGCGACAGAAGCATTAATGGAAGAACTAGCCGAAATGTGGGGATCTAACACATCGCAGGCCAGCGGTATGACTGTTACTCAACCACAAATGAATGACGATTTCAGGCATGCACCTGCCAACCAAAGGAAAAAACCCTTAACGAATTTCAAAGCCAAGTCCACGTACACTCCGGTCATGCTTAAAGATTCAATAGATTTATTTCATGAACAAGTTACTAGCCAGCTAAAGGATCTAAAGATGAAAATTCACAGAGGTAAACACAAATACAACAAGGAAATAGCCGAGTATAAAGCTCTTATCTCCAAATTACAGAAAAATCGCAATGTAATAATTCGAGCATCAGACAAGGGAGGTAATATTGTGCTAATCCATAGAGACATGTATATGAAAGAAGCCCTTTCGCAGCTTAATGACAGAACTTGCTATACGAGATTTTCAAGTACAGAACTTAAGACTATGTACACAAACTGCTATAAAAAACTATCAAAATGGAAATCCAAGGGCCTCATAACCAATCAGGAGTACAAATTCCTCAGAAATGACTATCCTGTTGTATCAACAATATACTTTTTACCCAAGCTGCATAAAAACCCCACCAACCCCTCTGGGCGTCCTATTATTTCAGCGAGGAATAGCTGTTTGGAACACATGTCCCAATACGTCGATTTCTTCTTACAGGGAGAGGTCAAGGGTCTTCCGTCGTATGTCAGTGATACTAGTGACTTTCTTGACAAAAGCAAAAATGTTGAATGGCAAAATGATTACATACTGATTGCATTGGATGTTTGTTCGCTGTATACCAGCATTGTACACTCAGATGGTCTAAATGCTCTTAATTTCTACCTTGAAAGAATATTGCGAGATATGCCAGAGCATAGGGAAATGTTACTGGAAATGGTGAAAATCTGCCTGGAGAATAACATTTTTATGTTCAATAACCTGATGTACAGGCAGTTGCAGGGTGTTGCATGGGGCCAGCTTCTCCCCCAGGTACGCGTGTGTACACATGGGCTGGTGGGAGGAGCTGGTCCTCCCGGTTCAACACTCAGAAACTATGCAATCACAGGTGGTAACTTGGTTACGATTTATCGATGACCTATTTGTGATTTGGAGGGGGGATATGACATCAGCAGAAACCTTTGTGTCAGACCTCAACAAGAACACTCTAAACCTTCAATTCACAGCCACCCTGAGTAAGACATCCATTAAATTTTTGGACACTGAGGTTTTCATTGAACAGGGTAGAATAGAAACCAGATTACACCGCAAGATTACAGCGGGAAACTCTACCCTGCATGCTAGTAGCTCACATACAAAACACCTGATTAACAGCATTCCGTATGGTGAAATGCTACGTTTAAAAAGAATACATAGCAGACCGATTGACCTAAAGGACGCACAGTTGGATAGCAAAGCAAGGTTTCTAGAAAGGGGCTATTCCCATAAAATAATAGATGCGGCTATATCTAAATCCAACTCAAAAGATAGATCCCTTTTGCTGGCTAATGTGACACAACCTCCGTCAAAGAATGAGGATTCTGCCAAAAGTAACCCTGAATTCAGATTTATTGTACAATACAGTGCCCAACACAAGGAAATTGAAAAAATTATTAGCAAAAACTGGCCATTAATTCTCAGTGATCCAGTGATAGGGAAGCATCTCCCTAAGAGGCCCAGCATAACATACAGCAGAGGGCAGTCCATGAAGGATGAATTGGTTCAAACCAGCCCTGAGGTCCTTGAAGCCTCTGTTTGGTATCAAACACATGCAGGATTTTTTAACTGCAAGGTATGTAAAGCCTGTCAACAAGCAACCAACAAAAAGAGTTACTATTCACCGTTTGACTGCAGGCAACACAAAATTACCAAAGTATTGACATGTAAGACGGAATATGCCGTCTATGTGTTAATTTGTCCCTGCAATTTGCTGTACGTGGGGAGTACGAAGCTCCAAGTACACAAAAGAATTTTGCAACACCTACGGGCAATAGGAAACCAGGATAATACATACCCTGTTGCCAGACATTTTAAAGTAAAACACAACTCCAGGAGCAGTGATTTGAAATACTTTGTTATAGACTGTGTACAGGCGAGCAGAAGAGGCGGTAATAGAGAGGACAAACTACGCCGCCTCGAAACAAGGTATATAATTGAACTGAACACAAAGCATCCCTCAGGCCTCAATACAACGGAGGACCTGTACACGTGTCTTTAACATGTGATTAGGATGGCCCTTTTCACTCCTATGTAAATATGTACAATTTGACTATGGGATTTGTAAATTATTAAGCATGTTTTATTGGTCTTAGACAGCTTTGCACAGGAAATTTATATTAACTTTTCTATGTTATTTATGATTTTAGCAATCAATTGAAATAACAAACTTAGATATACTATATGAATTCATTTTTTCTTAGCCAATTTTTAACCTTTTTTAAGGTTTTAATAGGCATATTTCTGAATCCTGTAGATATAAGTGTATTTATGAATTATTGGGTATTGATTGCTGAATTTATGTAAAAACTATGTAAAAACTGAATAAGGATGTCTGATGTTTTAAAACATGCGTTATTTGCACATTACTTGTGTATATATCTTTAGTTCCTGCACTCGCGCTGCACTCGCGCTGTATATGTAACAGCTACCTTGCTTTTAAATCTTTTAAATCTTTGCTCGTGATTTGCGCCGAGCGCTTGCTGTGTAATATTTTTCTTTTACCGCTTAGTGGGAATTGAGGGAGTAACTCACCCGCATTTAAACGCCTGCACACCCACACTTGTGGGGTAGAAGGGACTCGGGGGCACTGTATACTCCTCGCGCCGATTGGAGAGCGCCATCTTGGATTGGGGGAAGCTTTCTCTTGAGGGAGCGCCATCTTTGGTGAGGGAGAGCCACTCGCCCTGCCAGGACCCACGCATTGGAGGCGGAGGTATTATAAGTAGGACCTCCTTCCTCGCTTTGATAGATCTTTAGTTCCTGCACTCGCGCTGTATATGTAACAGCTACCTTGCTTTTAAATCTTTTAAATCTTTGCTCGTGATTTGCGCCAAGCGCTTGCTGTGTAATATTTTTCTTTTACCGCTTAGTGGGAATTGAGGGAGTAACTCACCCGCATTTAAACGCCTGCACACCCACACTTGTGGGGTAGAAGGGACTCGGGGGCACTGTATACTCCTCGCGCCGATTGGAGAGCGCCATCTTGGATTGGGGGAAGCTTTCTCTTGAGGGAGCGCCATCTTTGGTGAGGGAGAGCCACTCGCCCTGCCAGGACCCACGTGACCTTTTGATCAGGCTTCTTAAGATGGTTGCCAGACAGGCGCGCAGCGACGGCGCGCAGGGGACGCGCCGTAGACGCGCCGGAGGTGCGCCAGAGGTAAGCCCGTTTGCGCCCGTTCGCGCAACGGACACGCCTAGGGCCGCTACCTCTGGCCACTTGCATTCTCCCCGTCTGGTTTATTCTCAGTCAGACTTGCGGGCTCTGAGACCATCTTATGACTCCTCGACACGGAGACCCACAGCTCTGTTTCCGCCTCAGTCACTCACATGTGGTCTGCTTAATGTGCGGTCGCTCTGCAAGCACCACACGGAGATCGCCTTTATGGTCGAGTCATCTGGGCTGGACGTGTTGTTTCTGACGGAGACATGGACTCGGGAGGACTGCCTAGTTGAACTAGGCCTGGCCTGTCCCCCGGGTTTCAAAATTATTCATACTCCGCGCCCATTGAATCGGGGGGGCGGAATTGGCATCATTTACCGCGAACAGCTGGATGTTTCCCAGCTCAAAATCGGCGAAATCTCGGGCTTTGAGCTCATGGGTTTTTCCTTGAGAAACCTGGAGAGAACACTGATATCCGGCGTGCTATGTTATCGGCCGCCGGGCTCGGCCTCTTCTCTGCCGGAGTTCCTCGACTTAGTATATGACCTCTCAAACACTCATTCTAACCTGTTAGTCTTGGGAGATTTCAATCTATGGCAGGGGGGTCCTTTAGACGGAGCGTTTACTTCACTCTGTCAAGCCCTGGCCGACATCCATCTGCAACAACTGGTTGGCTCCGCGACTCATAGGGGCGGTCATGTGTTGGATCTCATCTTTGCAGGCGCCCACTTGGCGGTGATTATTGACATCTTAGTCCAATGCTGGACTGACCACGCGCTTGTGGTTTTTTCCCTATGCTTAGGGGATCATCTTCCCGAGGCCGCAGGGGTTGGACTCTCACAAGTGGGTCGACCTTGGTCCCGATTGCTTAGTCTAGCTCCTTTGCCCTCTTTAATACCTGCCAACTTCTGCCTGAGGAACTCAGTGGAAGAAAGCTACTCCTCCTTTTGCCGGTCCATCACCGAGTCGCTCGATAAGACTGTGCCCCTTCGAAAGGCAAGAGCGAGGGTGAATCGGGCTTTTCCTTGGTACACGGTGGAGTTACAACACTTGAAACTGAGCTGTAAACGGGCGGAGAGAGCATGGAGAAGGGAGTATTCCCCTTCGGCTAAAGTCTTGTTTAGACTCGCACTGAGAGGCTATAAGGATCAGATCAAGCGGGCTAAGGCGACTTTTATACAAACGTCCCTGCTACAGGCGCCTAATAAATCTCAAGCCCTATTTAAAATTGTCAAGGACTTGTCTCATCCGGTCTGTGCGGCTAATTCTGTCCGGGCCTCACAGGCTTTGTGTGACTCGTTGGCTCTTGCCTTCGAGGAGAAGACCGCTAAGATCTTGGCGGGCTTAACACATCCCGTATCTGCGGAGGCCTGCCTGGGAATGGCCGCCGACCTGTCTAGTCGTTCTTGCATCAGGGTTGTTGATGGGGGGCTGGGAGTTCCGGCCAGCTCACCCAGTCGACCCCAGCCGATCATTGTGGGAGCTCCGGTGGAGCAGCCCAGTCGACCCCAGACGTGCACTGGTGCTTTTGATTTGGGAGCTCCGGGCAGCTCACCCAGTCGACCCCAGCCGGTTGGTGTGGGAGCTCCGGTGGAGCAGCCCAGTCGACCCCAGAAGTGCACTGTTGCCTTTGATCTGGGAGCTCCGGGCAGCTCACCCAGTCGACCCCAGCCGATCAGTGTGGGAGCTCCGGTGGAGCAGCCCAGTCGACCCCAGATGGCTACCATTGCCCTCGGGTTGGGTGCCTCGACCATTTCACCCAGGCTACCACGGCTGAATTCTTTCCCCCTCCCTTCCTTTGAAGAATTTTGTAAGATTGCTCATTCGGTGTCATCGGGGTCTCCGCTTGATCCGTTGCCCCCCAAGTTTTGGAAGGCCTTTCATGCGGAATTGTTTCCGCCTTTGTTTTCGATCTGCCTCCAATCCTTGGAATCGGCATCAGTGCCAGAAAGCTGGAAGTTAGCAGTGGTGTCGCCTCTGTTAAAAAATGCCAACCTTGGATCCGGCCTGTCTTTCCAACTACAGGCCGATCTCCCTCCTTCCTTTTCCGATCAAGATCTTGGAAAAGTGGGTAACTCGTTCTCTTTCTGGCTTCCTGGAAAACATCGGGTGGTTCGACGAGGCCCAGTTTGGCTTCCGCCCTGGACATGGGACGGAGACCGCACTGGTGACCGTGTTGGACAATCTACGTTCGCGTGTCGACAGTGGTCGGGCAGCCTTTCTGGTGCTGCTCGACATGTCGGCCGCGTTCGACACGGTCTGCCATCGGACCCTGGTCCAGAGGCTGGAGGAGTGCGGGGTCGATGAGGGGGCTAGAGACTGGCTGATTTCGTATCTTGAGGGTAGGCAACAGTTGGTCTCACTTCCGCCTTTCAGCTCTGAGCCAAGCAAAATAGGACAGGGGGTTCCACAGGGCTCGGCCATCAGCCCGATATTGTTCAACTTGTACCTCCGCCCTTTAGTCCAGCTAATAAAATCTTTCGGGGTCTCGGCATTTAATTATGCCGATGACACTCAGCTGGTCTTCTCCTTGGAAGGGAATAATGCGGTCTCGCTGGGCACCTTCCATCGCTGCATGGCAGCTACAGCGGACTGGCTTCGAGCTAATTCCTTGCAATTCAACAGCTCGAAGACGGAGGTGCTCCACTGTTCTACGGACCGTATTCCGCGGGCACTGCCCGCGAACTTTTGGCCTAGTACCTTTTCCGAACCAGTGCTGGCATCGGAGTCAGCACGTAATTTAGGGCTAATGTTTGGCCCTAATTTACAACTGGACCTACATGTCAACAAAACCACGGGAACATGTATGATGCTGCTACGCATGTTACGTAGAGTTCTGCCTTTTCTCCCTGTTCAGGCCAGGCCGGAAGTAGTCCGTGGGACTATATTAAGTCGGCTCGACTATTGCAATGGACTTCTTTTGGGGGCCCCAAAAAATCTGATTGGGAAGCTTCAGCGAGTTCAGAACATGGCCGCTAAATTGGCCCTTTCCCGACCCAGGTCTAGCTCCTCCACTCTTGCGTTACGAGAGCTGCACTGGCTCCCGGTAGATCTACGGGTTCAGTTCAAAGCGGCTTGCTTGGTGTTTAGAGCTGTACACCTTTTGGGCCCTATCCCGCTGCAAAATATGTTTGCATGGTACTCGGCCCCACGGCTTTTGTGGTCTTCATCGGCTCACCTTCTGGTGGTGCCAAGGTTTCAAAGAGTGAGGATGGGCGGTCGCTCTTTTAGCGTGGTTGCAGCTAAATTATGGAACTCCCTCCCACTCTCTCTTAGGAGCTACAAGGACTATCTTCCGTTCACAAAGGCCTTAAAGACGCACCTATTCCCTAAGTAAGGGTTGCGCGACTGCTTCAGTCTAGTGCTTGGTTCTCTGATCAAAGCGCCAGGATGCCCTCTGGGTGACAGGCTTGCGCTCTACAAGTATATGAAATAAAATAATAATAAATAAATAATATAAGGTTATTATCAAGGACGAGTAAGGTATTTTACCGCTATTATCTCCTTCTGACTGTAAACCTTATACATCATCGGCAATATAATCCTCATTCAAGATGAAAACCTGTCAAATTTGCACAAGCACTTTTTTGCTCTCCTTTGCACAAATGCGGATATATCAACTGGATATAACCAACATATGGGGCTCCATATCATCTCCAGTTTAAAAGTATATGCGATTTCAAAAAAATATTCAGAACTATCATAGAGCAAACGTCGACATAGGTACTGCACTACAAACAATGACTATACTGATTATTTTAATGCTATTGAGAAACATATGCTGTTTGTTTTTTAAAGTAAGTCACAATCACCTTTTATTTTAATGGTTTCTGCATCCATACTTTGAGATACAATTGTGTTCTGCCTCTTTGAGAAAAAAATAATTATTGCGGAATATATATAATCCTGTGAAACTCGATGGTACTACAAATGAGCCTGTGTAGTTTTTAAAGTTACAATTCTTCTATGTCTATGCCGTTTGTAGGCTCGGTCAGGATGTGTGGATTGTATTTAAACCAACTGTTGGTGATTAACTGTGTCATGTGATCAAGCGCTCTGTGAAGCGCGAAACGCGTCGTGATGACTGGGAACGCCACAGCTGAATAAATCACTTTTTTTGCACCAAAAATTGGGTTTGTGTTCGTATCTGCAGTTTAGAGGAAGCCTGCGCTGTACTGGACTATCCCTGGAATATATATATATATATATATATATATATATATATATATATATATATATATACGTTAAAGCAAATGCCCTGAAGCATAAGAGCACACTCAAAGTCACTCTGCCATCCGGCTTTTAAAGATGCAGCCTGTCTTAATGTTCCATTAATCATTAAAATGGCAACGCGTTTCAGGGTTCCGTGACCCCTTCCTCATGGGCTAAACACACAAAGCATCGAAAACTTTCATGCCTGCATATCCGGTTTTTATTCATTTGCATTTCATCCTGTTATGGGTGTGTGCTTAAAGCAATGTTAGTTACAATGCATGTTGGGACCCAGTGTTCCTTTCGTAAGTTTAAATGCATAGTCTGTGTAATTTAGTTTTTCATTATTTCCTTGAGTAGTTTTTGTCACACACAGGCAAGCTATTTTAGCATGTAGAGTGGCTTGCTGATCCGATAAAGAAAAGTTCAAAACGGCAGCCTCACCCATCTGGTTGCAGGTTCTCTCCCAGGTGATGATGGTGCAGCTCCCCACGGCCAGGACTCCGTGTAGAAATGTGTTAAAGCAAATGCCCTGAAGCATAAGAGCACACTCAAAGTCACTCTGCAATCCGGCCTTTAAAGATGCAGCCTGCCTTAATGTTCCATTAATCATTAAAATGCCAACGCGTTTCAGGGTTCCGTGACCCCTTCCTTATGGGCTAAACACACAAAGCATCGAAAACTTTCATGCCTGCATTTCCCGTCTTTATTCATTTGCATTTCATCCTGTTATGGGCGTGTGCTTGAAGCAGTGTTAGTTACAATGCATGTTGGGACACAGTGTTCCTTTCGTAAGTTTAAATGCATAGTCTGTGTAATTTCGTTTTCATTATTTCCTTGAGTAAGGTTATGTCACACACAGGCAGGCTAATTTAGCACGTAGAGTGGCTTGCTGATCCGATAAAGAAAAGTTCAAAACGGCAGCCTCACCCATCTGGTTGCAGGTTCTCTCCCAGGTGATGATGGTGCAGCTCCCCACGGCCAGGACTCCGTGTAGAAATGTGTTAAAGCAAATGCCCTGAAGCATAAGAGCACACTCGAAGTCACTCTGCCATCCGGCTTTTAAAGATGCAGCCTGCCTTAATGTTCCATTAATCATTAAAATGCCAACGCGTTTCAGGGTTCCGTGACCCCTTCCTCATGGGCTAAACACACAAAGAATCGAAAACTTTCATGCCTGCATTTCCGGTTTTTATTCATTTGCATTTCATCCTGTTATGGGCGTGTGCTTGAAGCAGTGTTAGTTACAATGCATGTTGGGACACAGTGTTCCTTTCGTAAGTTTAAATGCATAGTCTGTGTAATTTCGTTTTTCATTATTTCCTTGAGTAGGTTATGTCACACACAGGCAGGCTAATTTAGCATGTAGAGTGGCTTGCTGATCCGATAAAGAAAAGTTCAAAACGGCAGCCTCACCCATCTGGTTGCAGGTTCTTATGCAAAAGAATAAAAACGCCACAGAACCACCAGGGAGGCCGATCGTCTCATCGTTCTACGGACTAACAGAGAACATGTCCAAATTCATCGATAGTTTTCTATTTCCCCTAGTGGTACAACTCAAATCCCACGTGAAAGATACCAAAGATTTTTTATCAAAAATTGAAGATTTAGTCTGGGACCCAACATACTTACTGATGGTATTTGATATAACCAGTTTGTACACCAACATCAGGCACGATTAACTGGGTTATACTGCTTGTTATTTCATTGTAATTCTATGAGACGATCGAGTTTTGCGATATTTATCGCGTCTCATGGGATTTAGTAGACACTGCAATATGGAGGAGTGTTGAGATGAAAGAATGAACTTATACAGTCCTCTTTCTATGACCATGGTAGACATCATGTGATGCATAAATTATACGTGTGGCCGTGGTGCGAACTGTGAAACAAATTGATGAAGGCTAACGCCGAAACGCGTCTTTGTGTGCCGGAGTTTTTCGAATAAATATTCTTGAAAAACCATCCCCCGTGAGTGCTGCCAATCTTTGCACCACACATAGTCAAACTATAAGTGCTCCTACGTAATTCGCCAGTCGCAGCACGTCCCAGTCCGCAGCGGACTGGAATGGCCCCTATGATGAAGCATGTCACCGTGGGGCAACCCTGGCGAGTGAGGGGACAACAAGAAAAAGAGCAATACTCCTTTTCTATCACTATATCCACTATTCCAACCCCAATGAATGTTGTGAATAGGACTATAGTTAGTAGCTAGGCTCTCGATTTCTGTCCCTCCGAGATTGTTTTTTGCAACTAAGGTATTTTTTGGAGGGTGAGCCTATGCCTTTTCTTCCCCCTACCTCCCTCCCTTTTGTGTTAATGCTGCCAATCTGTGACAGGAGAAATCCTGAAGGATTTGTTGAGCGATATATATACGGTGTCAGCACCTTTTTCGTTGGAAAATACGAAGGTTTGGAGTTTATATATATATATATATATATATATATATATATATATATATATATTTATATATATATAGCTCCTTTGTTTGAATCAAGCATATTTAAATGATAACTCTAATTACATATTATTCCATTAAACTCCCAAATGCTTTTTATTAGAATCCAGGGATGCTCAATCATGGATTCGTTGCACAATATCACTCTGTTTCGTTCCGTTCACTGCACTGATATAGTGCCTTAACCTTTGTTTCCTTTCAGTGGTTGGTACTATGCACTTTATTATTTTATCTCACGGTGCTAAATGATTGAATCTGCCCATCCTTTGGCCTGGGTCCTCTGATGCGACTACTCATACGCTGTCTATGATTCTCCTGACTCTTTAGGAGCAGTGGTGTGTGCATAGAGGGGTGGTGTGTCACATGTACTAGTTTTTGAGTTATGTAAAGTACATGACACCAGAGTGATGCGGCGGTCTCAGTTCAGGAAGTTCACAAACTGCATTAACTGGCCAGACAGGCAGACATAAGGACTGTTGACCAGCCTTTCAAGCCATCTTCTAAGGTAAAATGCGCCAAACTATCACAAAGACTAGGGACCTGATTCACAAAAGTAAACTTGCATGTTTGTTTAAGTTTACTCTTTTTTGGGTATTCACAAAACTGCATTTTAATGGTAAGTTTACAAATGAGGAGACTCTGCACATAAAAAGATATGCATGTCGGCACCACCAACTTTGAGGACCAAGTTTGAGGCTACAATCATGGAAATAAGCATCTCCTAAATTGCCCTCTGTGATAAGTCTCAAGCAAAATGCTATCATAATCTGAGTCTCTGTCTAACTGTATAAATTGAGCCATTATACTGTTTGAAAAATGGACCACTTGTTGGGGGTGCAGTACTTTACCCCAAGCAAAATGAGTATTTGGGGAAGTATGAGTGCAGCAGCTTCCTAAGACCTATATGACTAGTTTACCCCACCCAGTGGATTGGGTTAAATATGAAAACTAAGTGTATTAGGTTCTGAAGAAGGAAGTTAAAGATGTTGTACTCCACTGAAACGTGCATTGACAGAATTTTTGGAAATACCCAGTTTGAGACACATCAATGAAAGGCTGAACAATAGTCTCCTTGGTTGTCTGTTAAATTATTTTTTGTTCTGGGAACTTAAAACAATTGTATATATGGTTTGTACAGGTGTGATGTATGAGTGAGAGGTAGTGATTGGTGTGTGGGGTGAACAAATGGTGTATTGTATTGTATTGTTGTTGTGTAGTTCCTACAAATCTATATAGGGTCTGCACTTTTAGGCAACATAAACTAAGAGATTGGTGTCCAGACTGATTCCATACACCCCCAAAGGATATGTTAGTCTGTAGACCAGTTAGCTCACAGTGCCACTATGAGCTCCTCTTACCAAGGAGCGAAATGTTTCTGGCAACTATCGAACATGACAACCTTGACCACTCAGGGATCGTGAAAACAGTACAGTACTTTTCGCTCAGTCACTCATGCTCACTCAGAGAGATATACAGAATAAACAGTGGGGACGTGTTCAATAATTTTATTGAAGCAGTGTCATTCTTGTATAAAATAGGTGTGCTGCAACAGCCATTAGACAGAAACATATGTATACGGTTATAGGCACCAACCAAGTAAAGAAAAGGTAGAATTTTAAAACAATGAATATATGCGGGCACATGGATACATAATAAAATGCGTACTCCTACGATGCAAGCCCTAACTATATATACCTAAGTGTACCTAGAATGTATGTAGGTGTATAGCCAAGAATCCCCTTAGGATAGAGCCTTCCCCATTACCAGATGTCCGATAGCGAAGGACCCCATCTTGGTATCGATATGGACAACCCGCAAGGGATGTCAGACCACTGCGTGCTGGAGTGTCTGCGTGGAGGGACCTCAGCGTCACACGTCAGCGTGTCAGCATGGAAGTCTTTTTCTCCTCTAGTTTTACCCAGTGAAGATTTGGTCATTATATACCCGAATCGTACCCTTAGGGGTTTTTTCCCTTTATGTGTCATTGTACTTGTGCGCATGTTGGCCAAGGATGACGATAGTGGTGACCCTTATTCAGAGGTATTATGCAGAAGATGGTAATCCTGCTGTGATACTGAGAATCCTCATGCATAATAAATGAGGCTGGTTTTGAGAGAAAACCACATGACATTTATGCTGCACCTAACTGGGTAAAAGGTCAGCGCCAGAACCGTTATGTAGAACAATGGTAGTACAAATGTAGGTAAAAGGTCGTAAAACTACTTAGGCCTCTATCGGGGGCATTAAGATTCATAATATGTTATAGTTTTTGTAATTATTGTAGTATTGTTTGTGAAATTTATGTATGTTTTTTAAAGAATGTATTCACAAGAAAGTACATATAAATTGAACAACATAAAAATACAAAAAGGTTTTGTCTATAGAATGTGCGATCTAAGCTCAATACAGTGGTTGTATATTTGAATGTTTTTAACGCTTTTACTTGGTTCTTATGTTTTTATCTTTTATTATTATGATGCATAATCGAATAAAGATTTCATTAATTGATTGAGAAAAGCTTTTGGAAAATAAATCACGTTGAAATTAAATAAAAACATCAATGAACATTACTGGGTCTCTTCACATTGGATTAACTCCATATATGAAGGTAAATAGGTTCAGTGGAAAGTGTTACAAGTGATTTTTTCCAGGTATCTCCACTGGGACATCTTTGACAGTTGGAACTGATGAGGCTTCATGCAGTATTTTTAATAGAGCGAGCTCTGTGCACAAGACAGATGTTCCCACTGCCATCCGTTAGTGCAGGAAGTGCTCATCACACATTCCTTCATGGAAGAGCTTTTCCTCAGTCTCCTGGAAGCTTCCATCAAAGTGTTCCCCAAAGACCAAGGAGTATGTACTTCATAAAGGCCAGCCTCCCTGCTAAAAGTGGATACAACACTTTTCACAGGATTTGTGGCACATAGAGAGGGCTTTCCTATGCGTGGATTGATAAACCTTGATTAAGCTGGGTTTATACCAGGGAGCGACAGCAGTGACAATACCAAACCGATTTTACATGTAGTAGATAGCGTAAAGTAAAGCAAGAAAACTGAGCTGCTATATCACTTCACACAGAACACTGAGAATAGTAAAGCGGGAGGGAAAGTTACTTCAGGTAAACTTATTTTAACTGGCCTGTGGATGCAGGAGGGGAGCAAGTGCTCACAAAGCTCAGCCGGTCAGTGACAGAATTGATCCATTAATACACCGCTCCTTCATTACTGGATAACGGACACCTGATTATCTGGTATGCTATGATATGATACGATACAGTGCAGTACCGTAAGGTATTGCAAGGTATGATATGAACCAATACGATGTATGATATATTCTAAAGCAGCCAGGTTGGTGTATTTGACAGTGAATGCATCCATGTGACTGTTAAGGGTACCCACATTAGAGAATGATTTCTACAGATAAAAAAGTTTTGAAGCAATAATCGTTCTCAAAATAAAACATTGATACTGGACTCTTAGCCCTTACTCAAAGAAATCTTGTACATTTGATGTCGTGCTCGAAGCGTTTAATCCCCTCACCAAGGGCCAGATGTAGGTCGCCAATTACCAGTCGGTAACGGCCGATTTCGTCCGTTACCGACCGGTAATTGGTTTTTGAGATGTAGGGGGCCCGAATTTTACCGAATCAGTAAATTTACAGATTTGGTAAATTTACCGATTTGGTAAAATACCGAATCGGTATATGTACCGATTCCGTAAATCCAGATGTAGCTGGCACCTCAAAGAGTGCCACAGGCCCTTTAGGAGTCTGTATTTACCACCCAATCCTATTGGGTGGTAAAATACCGAATTCCAGTGTACATGCACATCTGTGCATGTACACCTATCCCATGTGACACACAGACATGCCCTTAGGGCATGTATATGTGCCACATGGCACACAAGCCTGCAATTGGGGTGCTACAGGGTGTCAAAGTGACACGCCGTTCCCCCTGCCAGGATTCGGTATTTACCGATTCGGTAAATACCGAATCGGTATTTCTAATTGATTCCTATGGGCTTCAAGGCCCCTTAGGAATCAATGGGAAATACCGATTCGGTATTTACCGAATCGGTAAATACCGAATCTTACAAATTCGGTAATTGCAAAATAAAAATTACCTACATCTGCCTACTTCCAATTTACCTACTCTTAAATACCGATTCGGTATGATTCGGTATTTAAGAGTAGGTAAATTGGAATTACCTACATCTGGCCCCAAGTACTCTAACATGGCATGTCTCTTTGCCCCCTGCTCTATTCTCAGATATAGGGGTGTTGTGTATGTCCCACAAGCATAATTGCATCTGCAGTAACTGTGTATTATTCTCTTATGGGTCTTTTTCTACAGTGAAGGCATGAGGTTAGAAAGCATTACAAGGTGTCAAGAAATAAAAAATGCAAGTACCCTGCTGACCCGAAAACTGTATATGGTGATGCAGAACCTTGGCCCGCTTCCTAATGATGTCACCATGACTATGAAACTATTTTACTACAATGACGGTAAGGTCTGAATCATATTCCGAGAGCTGTTTTTCACCATTTCTTAAAAAGTGTATTACGAAAGAAAACATGTAACTTTTTAAAATTCATTGTCTTAAACAAAAAAGAATGCGCAACAGATCATGCCAAATTGCCACCCGACTAGAACAGTATACGAATCTAACTTCATACACAGAAAATCTAAGACTGGACCCACCTCTCAGTCTACGCTCGGCTTGTGCACCCTATGCTGCCGCTTGGATTTTCAGTCATTCTGGAGCACGGCAGCTTTACAGTTTTCTCAATAATTTTTCTTGCCATTGCAGGTTTTTATCTCTTCCGTAAAGCACCCCATACGTCTCCCAGCTGCAGTGGCGTAGCAAGGTCAGGTGGTACCCGGTGCGGAAAATTTCTTGTCACCCCCGGTGTGACAAAATGGCAAAAATATGTGTTTATAATACATATTTTTTGCCATTTTGTCACCCCCTCAGTGATGACAGCCCCCTTCCTACGCCACTGCCCAGCTGCCCGCATTAGCAAACGTTACAGATACAAAGAAAATAAAAATGAATAGCATTATTAATTTGTCCACACATAGATTTGTAAAACAAAGCTAAAATAGGTGGAATAACGGCTAGAGCTGCCGACTTTGGACTTGGGGAACCAGGTTTGAATTATGTCTTAAACGAGCATCGTTTGATTCTGGGCAATCCATGGTCCATTCCTGTGCCTTAAAAATGTGTAACGTGTGGTTCATTGCGCTCTCACGGCCCTTTGAACTAGTTTGCGTGCTGTAAAACTGCAGAGATATCCAACTACTCAATCAATATGAATCCGTTCTACTACCTCATTCCCCGTTGTTCAATTAGTAATAAAAATTTCCATACTGACAAATTTACCTTATCACCATTCTGTTTCCAAAATAAAGGCAGTCTGAAAATGTATTGTTCCACTTTCCTACATACCTACTTGACAAATACAGTGCAAACTTTGTGCTCCTAAAAGTTAGCAATCGAAAATATGCACAGGTGTCACAAGCAATTTTGTCAGGACATGAGGCGCGAAGTATGCATCATTCTTTTTTATTTCAAAATGCATTAATCCTTTAACATGCTCCAATAATCATAAGTGATTTAAAAAAAAAAAATATATAAATATCCAACATACCAGGTAGCACCAAAGGAGGGAGGCCACAGGAAGCACTAGTAGTTCAATTCTTTAATGTCGGAACTTGATCTTTGTAAGTACTGAGAGACATGGCTCTCCTATGGCTTTGATAATAGCATATAATTTTTGGAGATATTGACACCAGCTTTGTGCAAATTTGTATTCCTTATGTTTAACAGATAAGAGGAATTTAAAGTGACGTGGAGAATTTCGACTTCCGGCTGGAAGTTATTGGTAATGATATGGCGTGAAACACTGAATAACTTAAGATTGGAGATAATTTTCTTATTATAACATAACGGGCTTTAGCACATTTGGCACACTCTTACCTGTGGGGAACTTACTGGTAACACTATGGGTGTTGGTCAGTGATGTCATCAGTGATGTCACTGACCATGTCATGAATGATGTAATATGTGACATCATCAGCAGTGGATTGCGGGCGTGTGAATTATATTTAACAGAACTAACTATAACGTAGGAATTTAAATGGTTTTGTACGAGTGAACTTTCCAGCAAAATATAACAGCCCTGAAACCTATGTTTTTTTCAGTGAATATATGTATATATATATATAAATGGGTGTGCTTTGCACTTATCCCGTGAGACGGGATGATGGGGAAACAGGGGTTTGGGGTGTGGAAGTGTATTATTACTCAAGTATTATTGTTAATACTTGTGTATTAATTAATATTTAGTTTTACTGATAGAAGTTTTTTTACATACTTTTTTTTAATTAATAAAAAGTGGTTTGCACCTGTTGCAGGGATTATGCACAAATGCAGAACTATGTGCAGGAAATGGGACTTTGTTATATAGGGACTGAGTCTTCCCACCACCTTAGTGCTCACAAACCCAGGACCGACTAGCTATAGTGTCTCACTTGCTCTCCTACTCATTCCAGGAGAAGGTTGGCTTGGATGGTATTTTGCCAATCCAAGGCAGTGGTACTGTGCCTGGAGTGGCAAAAGGCTTTGGCCATTTTACAGTGCAGCATGCATAGCACTGTGCTAATCCTATGCTTAAAGACTTTGGTGTAGAAATGGCAAAAGACTTTGTCCCTTTCTATCTCGGCGTGGATGGCACTGTGCTAATCCTACGCTTAAAGACTTTGATAGAAAAGCAGACATTTGAGGTGAGCAAATTTAGAGTGTCACTGGTGTTGAGAGTGCTCAATGCTGGAGCTGCTTTCCACCTAAACTTGAGAACTAACCAGAGTTCTCTGCTTCTTTTTATGTATAATTTATGCGTCCCTGTATGGCTGAAAGGGTTTTGTTTTGACTTATACTGGGTGCTTCCTTGTGTCTGGACAAAGCTATACCTCTCTGAAGAGCTCAAATGAAAGTGAAACACATGTCATGGGTTGCTTTTATTAATTTCAGGTTGGCTTGGATAGTATTTTGCCAACCCAAGGCTGTGGTACTGTGCCTGGAGTGGTAAAAGACTTGGTAATTTTACAGCTCGGTATGGATAGCACTGTGCTAATCCTATGCTTAAAGACTTTGCTGTAGAAATGGCAAAAGACTTTGTCCCTTTCTATCTCGGTGTGGATGGCACTGTGCTAATCCTACGCTTAAAGACTTTGATAGAAAAGCAGATGTTTGAGGTGAGAAAATTTAGAGTGTCGCTGGTGTTGAGAGTGCTCTATACTTGAGCTGCTTTCCACCTAAACTTGAGAACTACCCAGAGTTCTCTGCTTCTTATATTGCCTAAAATATAATATTAAATGTGCTTTGCACTTATCCCCTAAGACAGGACAATTGGGAAACAGGGGTTTTGGGTGTGGGAGTGTATTATTACTCAGGTATTCATTTTAATACTTGCGTATTAATTAATATTTAGTTTAACTGATAGAATTTTTTTTAATTAATAAAAAGGGGTTGCCACCTGTTGCAGGAATTCTGCACAAATACAGAACTATGTGCATGAAATGGGACCTTGGTGTATAGGGACTGAGTCTACCCACCACCTTAGTACCCATGTACCCAGAACCGACTAGCTATAGTGTCTCACTTGCTCTCCTACTCACTCCCGGGGAAGCAAATGATTAGAAAGCCCAGAACACAAAACTCCCAGTTCTCTCAGGAATCACGGTAACAAGAAATACCTTTTCGCTTACTCTCTTGTACTCGTCCACAATAAGATCTGACTGAGACACAAAACAGTTTAAAATATTTATTTTAACTAACGTGCCCTAACAAGCAGTATGCGAGCCACAACAAGCATGAAAATGCATAGTACAAATATTGCCAGCATAGCAGTCAGTCCATAAATTATGAAGGGAGATGTCATCATTAAAGACAATGGAGAAAGGACCACAGTGCCTAACCTCCCGCCCCTTGCTAAGAAGTATTATTATATAATAGAAGATCTCTTGGCTTTGTCAGCAGATCCCATGTCTTAGCATATAAATGGTAGTTCTACATCATGGGCGCTTGTCTCCCTGGAAATATCCCTCTCCAAGTGTGTGTTACCTATTCGTGCACCCCACTAAAAACCCAAGTACGCTGCCCAAACAACAGCTGCATCAGTATGTTTTGTCTAAGGGCTAAGAACTGGCCAGTAAAAAATAACAAGGGACATTTTTGTTCGACCTTGCACATAATGTTTAGTCATAATCCCAGGAACATGCAGAGAGCAAGCACAGCGATGACTTCTCATGTGAAAGCAGTCTTTGAAAATATTGCAAAAAATAAAGACGTATAGTAACGTGTGCAGAGCAGCAGGCAAGTTGCAACGTGCTCATGCTAAGGCAGTGAAAATCGACAATGTCCCCATGGGCCACGTGACACCCTCCCCTTAGCCAGGGCGTTAGCCCTTGCAAGAAATAAAAATAAGAGGTAAACAGAGGCAAAGCGTCTTTGTTATAGGCCAATTTGTGTAACTTTGGGGAGAGAAAAAAAAATGCCAGGGTAAAATGTTCTAAAATGTTGCCAATTGGGCACTCAAAAATTGCTAACCATTCATAGTTAGTCATCAACTTCAAAAATGTGGCTGGTAAAGCGGAATTCCATGAATTCCAGGACGTTTTCTATTCCTTCCATCGAAAAAATGCATGCCATCCAGTTTAGTAGGTCGAACGAACACACATGCTCCTGATATCCAGAAGCCATTAGGAGCATCTCAGGGCAACCTGCGTTAACTTCGAAGAAGCTGCTGTCAATGAGGCACTGCGCAAGAGCACAGGTACTCAAGTCTGTCGTTGGTCCAAGCAGAGGATCACACACCAAACGCATATCCCTGGCACATACCCGGACATGGGCCTTTAGTGGACTCATTAGCAGCTCGTAATCCAGGACAGCATGTGTGGTATTGGACAAGCAGACATCCAAGGCCCATTGAAAAGGGCATTGTAGGCAGTGAAACACAGGTCGCACGCAGGTAAAGTAGGCATAGGGGAAGGTCAGTGTGAGGAAATCTGCCCTGATCCCCAAACAGTACCTTCGCTTGGGTCCGATTTCCGACAACCGGAGTCGAGACGCAACCCTGAAGGAAAACAGAGATCTCGGCCATTTCGGGAAGATAACCTACATAAGTCATTTGTTGCCACAGGATTAGACGGATTGGTCGAACTCGGGGCTGAGAGACAGAGCTGACTCTGGAAGGTGAATCCAGAAGGGAGTGAAAACAGACAGAGGAGGACCAAAGAGGGAAATCCTGGAATCTCTGGAGCAGAGCAGAGACAGCCTGAGAAGAGCCGGCATACAGCCCAACCAAGAAGAAGGAATCCGAGAGGATGGCGAGGGGTAGGAAGAGGCAGAGGGGTGGCGCAAAGAGTGGTGGTGTTCACCGGATGATGCAGAAGTGCGGCCGCAGCTCAGAGAGTTGCAGACTTGGGTCCGCTTTCCGACAACTAGAGTCAGGACACAACACGGAAAGAAATCAGAGATCACAGCCATTTCTGGAAGGTAACCTACCTGTGTCATGTATTGCCACAGGGCGAGATGGATTGGTCGAACTCGGAGCTGAGAGGCAGAGCTGACCCCGGTAGGTGCATCCAGAAGGGTGTAAAAACAGACGAAGGAAGAACAAAGAGGGAAATCCCGGAATCGCTGGAGCAGAGCGGAGACAGTCTGAGAGGAGCCGGCATACAACCAACCAAGAAGAGGGAATCGAAGAATACGGCAAGGTGGAGGACGAGCCTGGAAGGGTGGAGCGAAGAGTGGTGGTGCTCACCGGAGGATGCAGAAGTGCAGCCGCAGCTCAGGAGAGTTGCGGCGGAGCGTGTAAGTCCTGATGGGATGGGTGGGTAGTTATTTTGGGAGAAACACGTTGAGAGGAAATGGGAGGGGGGAGCACTATGGGAAGAGCACCAACACATGTTTGTACCAGTCCTCACTGAAGCACCTCCCGCAAACCCTTCACCACTGATTCGCTTCTAAGAGAAACTGCACTATTTTGGCACATAACAACGACGTCCATGAAGTCCCCAATGCCAGGCTGACAACTTTATTTGTTGTGAGCCACGGGTAAAAGACCTGCAGAATATTCTGACAGGTGATGGAAGGTCCATTCCTACTATTACCTTTCTTTCTGCCTTTTTGAGTTAAAAATCCCCCTGTTTAATCCGATGCAGCAAACGGGTGAGGTGAAGGTTGAACGTCTCTCACACTAGACCCATTTTACTGATTGCTTCTTCTTGTCTTCATTTCCAAGCCTCTGGGAGGACCACTTTACCAGGAGACAGTCAGAAGAAGGAGAAAGTCAGCCTGAAGGAAGAGGAAGAACCGTGATACACTGAGGAGTTCCTAAAAACTGGGGTTTATACTTGAGAGACTTAATAAAACTACCACCATTAAGAAATATATACAGCCTCCGCATCTGTTTATCTACCCTGCCTTCCCACAGTCAGCCAGTAATCGATGGCAGAATATTCCACTGGCATAGAACCAAAGAGCTGCCACATAAGATCATGGTACAGTTGCAACTGTACCGGGTTTGGCAGCACCACAGATCGAGCATTGATTGCGAAGCAGTAATAGGAGAACCAGCATGCCGCTGACTAACAGGAGCACCAGGGGAAACCCTCCGAAGGCGCTGGAAAAATAGAATGATTAAAAGCCAGAATAACTACAAAAATAGTCTGAAAGGAAGAAACAAGGCCGGATCCCACAAGTTAAAAAAAAGTGAGCAAGGCCTTCCGTATTAGACGCATTGAATATTTGGTGTATTAATTCCCCAAAATGAAGTTGGAGATTCGTGTTTAGCAGCGAGTTTATCTTGCTTGTGGTTCTTACCACCTGCAATTCAAAGGTCTCTTGAGCTGATGTAAGAGCGACTTCTTGTTGAAACAACAGTGCTTTGAGTCTCCTTAGCTTATTGAAATCTGTTTTCAAAGTCAGAATGGAAGGCCAAAGAGAACTATCTACTGCGGCGGTGGAAATAGGACATTGCTGCAACATGTAACTCTCTGAGAAACTGTTAGTATATACGGGATGCCAGCTCTTAAGCTGCAGCAATCGTGGTTATTCAAAATAAGATATCTAACGTTAGAAAGCAAAGTTAATACAGGAATAATATCCGGGACAGTGGTACCTTTAAAAAAGCAAGCTAGATTAGGGGCCGTAACGTTACAGGCTCCAGGTAGCTTAACCTGTTTACAGACTAGAGAATGTCCTACTGTGGAGTCACAATCCTCCCATGTAAGGAAAACTTCCTTTTATGCATGTGCGAAAGGTAAAGACCACAATTTGTGAATAAAATGATTGCCTACGGGCTAATATCTACCAATCGGGTATTGTTTCATGCACATTGTTAACTGAAAACGTGAGATAACCTTATGTATTAACTACACAGCTGAATCAGTCTTGGCCACAGAAAACGGTAACTGTTCTAATTGTTTAATATGTGATAACGTTTATGTGGCATCTTTCATGGACATTAATTTCTGTTTATCAGTCAAATTAAACGGAAAAAACAGTTCAGAAGCATTCAAATAATCTGATGGTACTTTTCCATTTTTTAGTGTTTGCAGCGTCCACGCAAACTGCATCACAGAACGTAACTGATTTTGACCATGATACAAAACAGGCACTCCATGTTGAACAATGTCAATGACAGAAGAAACAATATTATATGAAGTATATATCTGGGAAGACAATGTATTAATGCTGTTATCGAAAACTGCAAGCACTTTTTCCAAATTAGCCTGGTCAATTTGATGGAGGCGCCGTGCAGCTTCCATCTGAGACAGTTTCCAAATTTCATTATATGCTGAATAAATAAAATGTTTTGTTTTAGGGGCCTTCGCACCTAAAAGAAAATCATTTAAATCAATGTCACCTGATAAATGAGAAAGGTGTTGTTTCACAGCCGACAGTGTGGAATGTTCCAACCATTGCTGACCTAATTTACCTACGGAATATGTGGTAACTGTATGCGAATGTGGGAAACGTGGATCAGGTCTACTTTGTGTAAAACCCTTTGTAGTATTCAAAAAACTTAATTGACATGCATTTGAAGTTGTCAGCCAAACTAACCATCCCAAGGGATCAATATGAGTTGTGTGTGCCATTTTAAAATAAGACCTCTAAGTCTTCAATTGTATAGTTGGTAAGTTTTTGCCATGTATCATACACAGCTAATGATGGAATGGAGGGTATATTTAGATTTGTGGTTGTTGCTAAACCAAAACAAGTAGTCTGTTGTACGGTGTCCTTTAAAAATACAATTTGAGACGGTATTAAACAAGCACGATGCAAAGTGTCTGTGCCCTCCACTTGACAATCTTCAGTACCCCAAATGGATTTTAAATCAATTGTGTCCTTCAATGCGCATAACATTTGTTCCTGAAGTACATAGATTAAACTAGTTTAGTTTGGCTTAACATACATTTGGATTGGGGCTGCATCTTCAATTGATAAAAATAGGACTGTGGGTCGGATAGCTTGTATCCAGAAAAATATACAAATTTACTTTGTTGGGTCTTTGAACTTCCCAGTACCGGTGTTGGGAAATGCTCCCATTGGGTATAATTAAAAAAGGGTCTCTGTGTTTTCGTTTTGTGTAAGAAAGTATGGCCATAATGTTGATAACAAAATAAATCTACGTAATTTTCCGAATTTACATACAATTGCCCCAGTATTGGAACTTTGATAGATTCCAATGCTTTGTATCATTCCCCGTCGTCAGCCTGGGAGGCTCGGTAAATAGAAAATACCATAGCAGTATGTACAAAAGAGAAAGAAAGGCCTATGCCTCGTCTCATTTTGTAGCATATCTACCTCTTTTTGTAAAAGAGACCAACATTTTGCAACAACCAATCGGATTAGCCTCACCCCATAGAACCCTCATGAAAGAGCCTCAGAGGCTCAGATTTTGTATGTATGTATGTATGTATGTAACGCATACTTGTAGAGCGCAGACTGTCACCCAGAGGGTATCCTGGTGCTTTGACCCTGTATATACCTGCGCGAAGCGCCATTACACTGCCCTAGGGAAAAGATGGCATTTAAGTCCTTTTTTTCAAGCTCCTCAAAGAGAGTGGCAGAGAATTCCAACTCCAAATTCCATTTTCTACCGCACGTTGTGCTAAGGGAGTCTCCACTGAGCTCTGCTCAGATTTCTCTTCAACTTTTGGATTTCAACTGTCAGGAAGCTGTTTCCCCCCCTTTTTTTTTTCATCATCAGACAAGAAAAAAAAAAAGGAGGCATTAGGCGAATGGCCCTCATAAGATGGCATTTTCTGCCTGTATCCGGACCACAAGTTCTAGGTAAGATAAACGTAAGGGTCCGTGAGGACCGTCTTTTACCTTGTTCCGGAAGCTAAAATCTAGAACAGATCCAGTCTCTAGTATGATAGTGATGAGGCCTCGTCTGCTGTGTCTTCGTGAAGATCTGAGAAGGAATACGATCTCACCCAGTTTCTGGTGAGCAGCGCACTCAAAACGCCTCAAAAGACCTCCCATGTGTCTGAGAGGCGCAGTCCAACTAAATCTCCTCACTGAGGTGTAAAGGAAAGGATGGGATTTACAAAGGAAATTCCTCAAAAAGCCTCTAAAAAGACCTCCCTGGGGTCTGACAGGCACAGTCCACCTGAATCTCCTCACCGAGGTGTAAAGGAGAGGAAGGGACTTATAACAGGAGAAACTGTTGTGAGGAAGTCTAGCTGAAACCTCCTCTCTTCCTCGACACTGTCGACTACGCTGGCACCGTCGACTCACCACCGTCGACGGCACCGTCGACGACATCGTCGACGACGATGGCAGTGTCGACGACGAAAGCGTCCACGACTATGCATTGTCGACGTCGACAACAGCGGCGACGACGATGGCAGTGTCGACGACAACAGTGTCGACGACAACAGCGTCGACGACGACAGCGTCAACGACGATGGCGGTGTCGACGACTGTGATAGTTTAGCAAATCATTAAGTTAAGCATTAGCAGAAGACATCCAGTTTTTTGACCTATATTGCCTGTTTTACGGAATCCATTTTGTTTTTCTGTCGGACATTTTGTACGCCATGTGCTCTGTCCTACCTTCCTGTCAACTGCTCTTGAAATCTGCCTAGAGACAAGATAGGTTTAGTCTCGTCTACTTTGCACATGCTCAGAAGAGCATACAGCTGTCCCTAGCATGTAACTGTCAGGATGTGTTTACTCCAACTAGCTAACTGTTAGCTCCTCCCACTTGTCGACTGTGCATTTTCTGTATGACCTTGTATGTGCCTAAAAACAGCAGCTTGTACTTGTACCGCCTTCTTTTGAGCCCCTGTGTGGGTATAAAAGGACCCAGCTCCTTCCAGTCAGTGTGCTACCTCATACTATACCGAAGGGTGTTGTGTGAATGTAGTTCCACCTCATGAGGTTTAATAAACTCTGTCTTTTCTATTCCAGTTTCTGTGCCAACTTCTTACTATTGGTCTAAGGACTCTGAGCAGAGAAGGGTGAATCCCTTGTACTAGTAGGCCTGGCTGGGGCTTGCTACTACACGACAACAGCGTCGACGACGATGGCAGTGTCGACGACGATGGCAGTGTCGACGACGACAGCGTCGATGACGACAGCGTCGACGACGATGGCAGCGTCGACGACGACAGCATCGACGACGATGGCAGTGTAGACGACACCGTCTACGACGATGGCAGTGTAGACGACACCGTCTACAATGGCAGTGTATGATGGCGGTGTAGACGACACCGTCTACGACGATGGCAGTGTAGACGACACCGTCTACGACGATGGCAGTGTAGACGACAGCGTCGACGACGATGTCTACATCATTTACGACAACCGTCAACTACAGCGTCGACGGATATATTTAAAAAAAACAAAAAACTTCTGTGACATCAACATCTCAAAGGCAGGGAGAACAGCCTGTGACAGAAGGGCATGATGTAGTTACAGTGCCAGATGATGATGATGATGATTCATCTGATGAGGACCAGAATGAGGGACATATCCAAAATCCTGAGGAAGAATGGGACGATTATGTTACCCCAGATACGGCTTCACCATCCCCGGACCTTGTGCATTCGCCTCCCGCGGACATAGGAGGCTTCCATAATCCTATGGAAAGAGCATATAAAAGATTTGGCCTTTCTGTTCCTGTGGTACAATCAGACTGTTTCCTGTATGGTTTTAAATAACCTTTCAAGACTCTATCCGTTCCATTCCCATAGTAGAGCATGTTTGGAATGAAAGCAAGAACGTGATGCAGTCTCCAGCTACTGTAACTCTGGTTCTATCGCGTCTGGAGAAAGAAAAAATATATATATATATAAGGCACCGGAGGACAGTCTGGCCTGTCTTATTGGTCAACCTAGACCGGACTCAGTTATTTCTCAGGCGACCCTAAGAAAATCAAGAAACCCGACGGCATCCCTGACTGCACCGCCAGATAGAGAGGGCAGGCACAGGGACAATGTAGGCAAGAGCTTTTCCTCTATGTCTAGCCTCCTTGTTAGGGCCTCGAACGCACTAGCAATTTTGGGCCGATATGATCGCCAAATGTGGTGCGATCTCTCTCCTTTCATTGATCTGCTTCCAGTGAGTGCCAAAGCGGAAGCGAGAAAGATCCTGGAAAAAGGTGAACGATCTTCATCTGAGATGATAGATTGTGCAATGGACATTGCTACAACGGCTTTTCGTGCCTTGGCATGTTCAGCGGTCCTGAGGTATCAAGGTTGGCTGAGATGTACCTGGTTTTGCCCAGAGGTGCAGAATAAAATTCTGGATCTGCCCTTCGATGGAGATGTGCTGTTTGGCAAGCATATAGATGATGCTTTACAAGACATTTTGAAAAGATACCAAGACGGCAAGATCTTTGGGCACACTTCAATATTGAAAAGTACCTTTCCGGGGTGCTAGAGGAGAAGGTGTCTCTAAATATAGGGGAGGTTATCCACATCGCTAGTCCTCCTATTCACAATCCTCTCAATCATTCAAGCCTCAGTACTCTCAAAGGCAAAATCAATCGGAGTCTTTCTCTTGCCATTCTTCAAGAGGTAGACAAGGACGTCAAGGGAGAGATACTTCTAAAAGCCAATAGCGGCTTCCTGGCTCTGCCTACTGGTCCTTCACCCCTTGTAACACCGATGGGGGGCAGGATTACACATTTTCTCGATTGCTGGAAGTTCATAACAGATCGGTGGGTCCTGAATATCGTTCAATTTGGCCATACACTAGAACTCCAAAACCTTCCACCTCCCGGAACTCCTCGCGCCACAAAATCAAAACACCTGCTTCTTCTCCGTCTCGAAGTTTGTCAACTGCTCACCAAGGGAGCGATAGAACCAGTGCCTCTTTCTCAAAGAGGAAGAGGGTTCTATTCCAGGTTTTTCCTCATCCACAAGACGGAAGAAAAGTGGCGCCCAATCTTTGATCTGAGGAAGCTCAACACCTATCTCATAAAACTCTCTTTTCAAATGGTCTTTCTTCAAGACGCCTTGCGTCTTATGTCTTCTAAATCCATGGGACTCTGGATCTCCAGGACACATATTTCCACGTTCCAATCCACCCAGCTCACAGAAAATATTTACTCTTCACAGTAGCCAAGAGCCACTTTCAGTTCAAAGTACTGCCGTTCGAGCTCAGATCCGCTCCGCAAATATTCACAAGGGTGTTGGCCCCGGTAGCAGCATTCCTAAGGAAACAATCGCTGGAAGTTTTCCCTTACCTAGACGATTGGGTGATAAAAGCTCCATCTTCTCAAACATTGACAAGGGCAGTCGAAAGTTACATCCAACTTTTCAATCACCTGGGTCTGCATCTCAACAAGGAAAAATCAGTCTTTATTCCATCCAGGAGGGTCAAGTTCCTGGGCTCCATTCTGGATAAAAGAAGCTGCAAGGTTTTTCCTTCGGAAGAAAGACAGAAAAAGCTAATCTTCTCTGCCAAAAGAGACGATCCCTGTCAGTTCGTCTATACAAGTTTTTCCTAGGATCAATCTCATTTTGCATACCATTAGTTCCGCATTGCAGACTGCGAATGCGCCCCTTGCTAGAACAACTGAACATGCAAGAACGCCAAGTGGAAGTTTCTTTCAAGGACAAGATAAAGGTCACTCCTCTCATGAGAAAAGCAGCAGGCTGGTGGGCTATCAAGGAGAACATCTAGAGAGGTCTCTCTTTCAGAATGGCTCCATCCCCTCTGATTTTAACCACAGACGCCTCTATGGAAGGGAGGGGCGCAGTCTTACAGAACCTCCAAGTGAGCAGTCACTGGGACGCAGAAGTGCGTTTTCTTCATATCAATCTTTTAGATCTCATAGCGATTCGCCTAGCCTTGCAGGCTTTCAGGCCGAAAGTTCAAGACGCAACCGTGCTGGTCAGGACGGACAACACAATGGCCATGCATTACATAACCAAGCAGGGAGGTACGAGGTCTCATCTGCTCTCGAAAGAAGCCCAGGGAATATGGGAAAGGGCAATTCTCCACAATGTCGTTCTTTCAGCGGGACATCTACCAGGCACTTTCAGCACAACAGCAGACACCTTGAGTCATCTGAAATCGGCCTGTCACGAGTGGGAATTCGATCAAGACATTCTGGAGGAAGTGTTTCAACACTGGGGAACGCCAACAATAGAACTGTTTGCAACTCCAGAAAACAGAAAATGGCGACTCTATACAAGCAGGGATCACCATCGAGGGTCGCTGGGGAATGCTCTTTCAATGTCTTGGTTAGGCGCATTTGTTTACGCCTTTCCTCCAAATCCCCTAATCCCACGGCTTCTCAGGAAAATAAAGATGGAACCTTGCAGGATGATCTTAATATCACCAGCGTGGCCTTGCCAATTCTGGTTCACACAACTTCTGCTTTCTCAGGTCCATCCATTTCACCTATGTTCCATTCCATCTCTATTAACAATGTCCCAGGGACAGGTGGTACATCCAGATCCTAGTTCTCTCCATTTGAAGGTCTGGCTCCTGATCACAGAGAGTTCCACAGCTTAGATATCCCTCAGGAATGTAGGGAGATATTAACTCAAGCTCGCGCACCAATTACAAACAGAACCTATCGTGCTTCTGCCTGTGGTGTCATCGTGAACACATCCATCCATTCTCTTCAGCTCCTTATCAAATACTGCCTTACATTCTATCACTGGGTAAATCAGGCTTTTTCTCATTCTTCCATCAAAGTACATCTGGCAGCTATTTCAAGATTCAGAAGAACAGCTTCTGGTCCTTCTCTCTGGTCTGCTAGAATTATCAAACAGTTCCTGAAAGGTCTTTTCAGGGTTTTTCCCTCCAGTGCGGCCACCACCTTCGGCTTGGCATCTCAATCTGGTTCTGGCTCATCTCATGAGACATTCGCTCGAGCCTATCCACAGGGTAGACTTAAAATTTTTGTCTTGGAAATTAGCTCTCCTTTTAGCCCTCACTTCAGCTAGGAGAGTAGGAGAGTTGCAAACTCTATCCATTTTAGAACCTTTTCTACAGTTGAAAAAGGACAGGGTGTTTTTAAGGACCAATCCAAAATTTTGTCCTAAGTTCCCTTCAGATTTCCATTTGAACGAACCAGTGGTTCTAAAGTCATTCTTTCCTCGACCAACATCCCCTGCAGGAAGGTCTCTACATTCTTTAGATGTCCAGAGAATTTTCAAATTATATCTTGAACGCACAAAGGATTTGAAGAAATCATCTCAACTTTTTGTGGCTTTTAGTGCACCTCAAAAAGGTCTTCCTCTCTCAAAACAAGGAATCACACGCTGGATTTCAAGTGCAATTCATTATTGCCACCAAGCGGCAGGAAAGTCGCTGCAGAGACATGTACGAGCTCACTCCACAAGATCAGTTTAACCTTCGGCAGCTCTCTTCACTGGAGTCCCTATAAAATACATTTGTAGGGCAGCTACATGGAGCAGTGCCCATACATTCACAAAGCATTACTGCCTGGACTCTTTCATAAGGAGCAAAGCGGCAGTAGGACAAGCAGTCCTGAGGAATCTTTTCCAATGAGAGGTGAGCTTCCCCTTCTATCCCTCCTTCCTCGATTGCACATTTTGTATCACATAATGTATCTGATGTATTGTTACAAGGTATATGACTGTCTTATGATTACGGTTATGCAGAGATATTGTAATACTCATGTAGCAAAATGTGCACTGGTGACTTACTGCTAGCTACTCTGATACTGGGGCAAGAAAACAAGTTACTTACCCGTAACTTTGGTTCCCCAGTATTGGTAACTTTCATAGATTCCCTTGCGCCCACCCTCCTCCCCTGGGAAAGCTGAGCCTTCAGCAAAAGTGGTTACTGATACACAACGGCTGCGAAAATCTGAGCCTCTGAGGCTCTCTCATGAGGGTTCTATGGGGTGAGGCTAATCTGATTGGTTGTTGCAAAATGTTGGTCTCTTTTACAAAAAGAGGTAGATATGCTACAAAATGAGATGAGGTCTAGGCCTTTCTTTCTCTTTTGTACATACTGCTATGGTATTTTCTATTTACCGAGGCTCCCAGACTGACGACGGGGAATGATACAAAGCATGGGAATCTATGAAAGTTACCAATACTGGGGAACCAAAGTTACAGATAAGTAACTTGTTTTCATCTCCAGTGTCAAATGCAGCACAATATTTTAAATCAGAGAATAATGAATGAACGTCAATAACTTCCCAGTCATCAGAATGGATGTCGGGCAAGACCACATCTCCTAAGGAAACGCAGAAGACGTATGAAATGTTCAAAATTTCTGTCGGCCATTTATATCCAAAGCAACTTTATCCCAGACGATACCATTAACAACAGGGAAAGTTGATATATTGACAAAGGCTTGGTCTCTTTTCATTATGTGGGACGATGTGTGAGGGGCCAGAATTCCATCAACAAAGATCACAACAGAGCGTTCAGGTAAATAATGGCCATTAATGAGCAGAAAAAAAACACAGACACAAATCCGATCCACATGATGAGGAATATCATCGTAAGCACCATCCAGATATATGTCCAGGGTGGGACCAAGTAAGTCTTTTTGAACCAGGAGATGAAGACACTGGTACGGTTAAGGATCTCCCGCACAGAATATGACGAGGAAGATGTGCCAGAGGAGAAGCTATTACAATCCATATAATAACCACTGGACCTCAGTTGAAACAACTGTGGATGTGCTGCATCAGATGTATCAGGTATGGTACTCTCAGGAATGTAATTTATGATTTCAACTGGAGGAGAATCATACTCAATATCCACAGGAGTGGATGTAGAAGGAAAAACTGGTAATAATTTGATTGAGGTTTCCATCTCCCCTTGTAATTGCTGGGGAGTAGCCGAAGATACAGAGACCGTCGGGTTCAGCAAAAGTTCTTGCTGTGGAATACTTTGAGGCATACTATTCAGTATCGGCCATATAGTGTAACTTGACATGTTTGATTGAAATGTAACGATTCTACTTACGACTAGGTAAAGGAGGCAGGATCACAGTGCGGGTGCCTTTCAAGCCAAGGACTGTGACCGGTGCACGGTAGGATGAACCAAATTCCTTTTAGTTTTCCACCTTTTCACAGACCACATCTCCAACTTTAAGAAGCTAGCCAGAAACAGGAATCAGCACCGCTGGATCTGTAGAGGGAAGCAGCTGGGCTCTTGCTTATGAATCAAAATCTTTTTGTAGACCCTGTAACATAGCACAATGATTATCTACGTCAAAGGTTGTGACAGCCGCCACAACGTCTAGACCATCAAGGTCTGGCACAAACATCATAATGCCAAAGAGCACCCTTAGGCCTTCTAGGGAGATTATTTAGTGCACGCTGGACTCTGTACAAATGAATCAGCCATCCCCTGCCAGTACCTGAGACTCTAGCTGTCAAAGATTGCTTTAAGTCACGGTTCATCCACTCCACAAATGAATTGCCCTTGGGCCGGTATGGAGAGGAATATTCCACCTGCAACCCCAGAGACTTCATCGCCACCTGGTAAGCCTCAGAGGCAAATGCAGGACCTTGGTCAGAATAGAAGATGCCACAAGCAAATGTCCCGACAAAGACATGCAAATGTTTAATGTCAGTTTGAGCATCAGCACTATGTTAGGCCAAACCCAAAGGAATCTAGTGCATGAATCCACTGCAACCAAGATGTGTTTAAATGTAGTGTCAGAAGTCAGTGGACCTCAGTGATCAAGATAAATGCAGCCAAACAACTGATTAGAGATGTAAAGCTGAGTAAGTGGTGGGTGTGCAACAGTGGAAGGCTTAATTTGTTGACAAATGTCACAAGAAAGAACATATTTGCGTGCCTGTTGCTATAAATCACGCCACCAAAAACGCTACTGTAGTAAAGAAACAGTCACATTCACACCAGCATGTGCAGAAGCAACACCTTCATGTACGGCGATGACCAAAGAAAGTCTGCGGTCCTCATTGGGAATCAGCCGATCCCCCATGGACGGAATAGTAGCAAATGGAATTTGATCTGTCGACAAGTGATGTGTGTAACATGAAGGAAACCTTGGGGAAACTCTGTTCCCTCCTTTGTAGCTGCTAAGATATCATCATCAATTTTAGTCATGGACCTAGTGACTAATGCTACAGAACAAGTGACTAATGCCGATTTGGCTGCCTCATCAGCCAGTGAATTACCAACAGCGTGTGCTCCCACACGTTGATGGTCCAAAGTATGGATAACATGTGTGTGCGGGAAACATTCCTTAAGAGCGGCCACTTGAACCCAAAGCGTTTTATGCTTAATTGCCCTACCTTTAGAATCACGGAAATCATTTTGCTTCCAAAAGAATAAGTTGTCATTGAAGGACCGTACACAGTAAAACTAATCTCACACAATAAGTGTAGGAATTTCTGGATCAGCAAATTCAACAGCCAAAACCAAAGCACGCAGCTGTGCCAATTGAGCCGTGCAGTCAACAAGGGACTGTGTGTGCACCAAGGAGGATTTAAAAGCCCCATCCACAAATGATCTGCTACTAATGCTCATGCTGTCCAATAAGTGTGCTTAGAACCAACAGCTGGCTGCGCAGAACCATCAGTGTAAACAATGCATTGGTACTGATCAAGAGGAATTAATGACAGAGTGGGTGAACTTGTTCATATTGTAAAAACTCCTGTGTCTGTAAAGACGGGTCAAAGATAAATTTGACATCAGCCGACGTCAATGAACTAGCCCATTGTATCCAACGTGGATGCATAGCTTTAGTGTTCGGGACACTAGCTTTCGTAACTGCCTCTAAAGCAGGTACTGGAGAGACCATGAAAATGCGTTTACCCTGAGCCAGAGAGTGTTCTTTCAGAAACGCTATCAGGACAGCCATCACATTTTTACTGTAGGAGAGAAACTCATCTCGGCTGCAGTGTACAAATGATATTTATATGCAATGGGGACTGCCTCTCCCTCATTTAACGTTAAGTAAATGAAACCTAACACGCCTGGTACAATCCTTACGACCAAATTTGTAGATTTATCACATGTCAACAAGAAGTTGGTCGCAAGCAGATCAGACAGTAAAGACCAAAGAATTGCGGTATGTTCCGGAAGCCAACAGGAAGCAGAGAAAGAAGATTGTATCAAAGAGTAAAGCGGTTTGATACACTGGTCATAATCAGGACAGTATGTTCTCCCGAAATTCAGGAAACTCAGCATTGATTGTGAATTTTTAGGAGTAGAAGGAGGTTTCAATTGAGCACATTTCACCAGAAAGTGGGGACCAACCCCCTACCTTCATTGGTGTGTTTGTAATCCAGAAAAAGAACAGCCAAACAGGCAGTAGGTGACTTGGCAAAGTCAAATTTGTATCCCAAATCAGCAAAAGACATTATGATGCGATCCACACGTACAAAACGCGGTATCAATTCATCATCTGTCAAATAAATGTAATCGACATGAGAGAATCACATCAGTGTCAATGTCATGCAAAAGAGACACTATGCATACCGCAAAAGTGCTGGGACTATTCTTATACCCCATATGCAAGTACATGTATACCTTTTGGGATTGCCAAGGGTGCTGAATAAGGTTCAGTTATGGTTTCAGAAGCCAAATTGTAACTGTAAAATCCACAGAGGGAGGATGAGAGGCAATATGATTAGTACACAATACGAAGCAGAAATAAACAGGTAAAGACAATCCATATTAGTCCGTTTGAAGTCTTTGCCTTTTATTTCAAAAGCGCTTGGTTTGCATCCTTAACGACAGCCAACGTGTTTCACCCAAACAAAGGGCTTTTTCCAGGCAAAGTCCTGTCACTGTCCACAACCTGTCAGTGCCCCTTCCAGGCACGACATTTTCAGCATCACTCTTTGCTCTGAAGAAGCCCTTTGTATGGGCGAAAAGCGTGTCCATCACTGAATTAATCATGATGGGAATTATGATAAGACCACCACTGTGTCCCAGTGGTTGAGCAGCAGCTCCAGCCGGAGCCACTTGAATGTTACGAGACATGAACTGAATGACAGCTCTATGTACATTTATCAGCGTTGTATGTAATTGACGTAGCTCAGTGACAGGAACATTAAGATAATTTGGATGTGGTGTAAAACCAGCCAAAACGAGCCACGTGGCTCCATCAACTGATAAGGGACCTAAACGGACCACAGAAACAGGGTGACCAAGGGCACCATTAAACCATATGGTATGCTCTCAGGCTATCAATGGAACTTCAAGTAATCGATAAGGGCAATAATTCTGCAGTATGTTCATGAAACAAATTATCATTCACATCCACTGCAGGAAATGTAACCTAAGAGTAGAAAACCTTGAAGCGGTAACCTGCATCCGCCTCGACAACAAAGATAGTATCAGCCCCTGCATTAGGGACTCCATGTTAAGTCAAATGGGCTGTAACCACAGCGAGGTTAGGCACCGTAATAGCGACTGCCATAATAAAAGCAGAATAACAAATCAACTGTAGCTCATACGCGGGCCAATAAAGAAAGAAGAACCTTTTAAAATTCAAACTTAAAAAACCTATAAAACAAAAATCTGTGAGGCTACGCCCCCACACCACGGACATCTCCGGACACCGGTGAGAGGGAATTGTGGATAGGCACAGGTGCTACTCAGGGGACTTGTGAATGAGTTCCAGAACAAACGCTGGTGGTGCCATGTTGCAGGGATTCTGCACAAATACAGAACTATGCGTAGGAAATAGGACCTTGGTGTATAGAGACTGAGTCTTCCCACCATCTTAGTACCCACGAACCCAGGACTAACTAGCTATAGTGTCTCACTTGCTCTCCTGTTCACTCCCGGAGAAGTAAATGATTAGACACCCCAGAACACAACACTCCCAGTTCTCTCAGGAATTGCAGTAACAAGACACACCTTTTCGCTCACTCTCTTGTACTCGTTCACAATAAGATCTGACAGAGACGCCAAACAGTTTAAAATATTTATTTTTAACTAACGTGCCCTAACATTCAGTATATGAGGCACAACAAGCAGGAAAATGCATAGTACAAATATTGCCAGCATAGCAGCCAGTCCATAAATCATGAAGGGAGATGTCATCATAAAAAGACATTGGAGAAAGGACCACAGTGCCTAACCTCCCTCCCCTTGCTAAGAAGTATTATTATATAATAGAAGATCTCTGGGCTTTGTTAGCAGACCCCATACCTTAGCCTATAGATTGTAGATCTACATCATGGGCGCTCGTCTCCCTGGAAAGATCCCTCTCCAAATGTGTGTTACTTATTCGTGCACCTCACTAAAAACCCAAGTACGCTGCCCAAACAATAGCTGCATCGGTATGTTTTGTCTAAGAGATAAGGACTGGCCAGAATAAAATACCAAGGGGCATTGTTGTTCGACCTTGCACATGTTCAGTCAAAATCCCAGGAACATGCAGAGAGCGCACAAAGCAATGAATTCTCATTTGAAAGCAGTCTTTGAAAATATAAAAAAAAATAAAGACATGTAGTAACGTGCAGAGCAGCAGGCAAGCTGCAATGCACTCATGCTAAGTTAGTGAAAAACGACAATGTCCCTATGGGCCACGTGACACACCTATCCTCTGGGACGGGATGCATGGAAAACAGGAGTTTTGGGCAGGGGAGTGTATTAATCCCCAGGTATTCATTTTTAATACTTGAGTATTAATTATTACTTACATTATAATGTGTTTTATTGTAAAATTGTTAAATTAATATATAATATTAATATTAATAAAAGGGATATGCAGCTAAACTGTGGGTTTGGTAGGGGAATATCAAGGTGTAATCATAAGCTCTCATTAAACAATTAATATACATTTTAAATGTAATTTAATACAATTAATAATCCTTAAAAAATATATTAATGTAGTTTAAAAATTAAAAAATCATATATGTGCAACATAAGTTAGTATAAATAGATATAGAAAATGTTTAAACACATAAATATAACTAATAAACAATGTAATATTTTAAAAGCAAAAAATTGACACATTAATAGTTTTGTAGAAAACTATTACATTACAACAAATTATAATACAATTTTAAAAAATAATCAAAAATTTTTTTTTTAACTTTAATAAATGTATTATTTTAAAAAATAAACATGGATTTTAAATTGTATTGTAACATATTTTTTATTTTTTTGTAGGTTTTCCCACAGTTTCCCATTGAAATGAATGAGATAAATTGTCCTTTTTTGAATATTTTTTTAATGCGACAGGTTTTTTAAATTAATGTATTGCATTGTCGTGATTTTTCAGATAGATCAAAGGAACATAGACACAGATTTCATGGATCGCAGAAATACTTTTTGGGACATTTTGAAAACATTGATATATGTTTTTTGGAACTTATGCTGGATTTTGCTCGAGAGAGGATTGCATCAATGGATTTTTTGTAGCACATTTTTCAAAAAGTTTTTTCTTTTTCGTGTTCTTTATGCTTGATTTTGCTTGAGAGAGGATTGCAACGATGGATTTCTTGTTGCGTTGTTTTGCCAAACAAATTTTCTTTTTCTGGATTTTTTTGGGGGGGATGCGTTTTTTGTAGGTGAGCACAGTACCGTTTTCAACACAATTTTCACAGTAAAAAATGGCTTTGCCAAACGGTGTCCGTTTTGGTTCGTTCAACTCGGGACATGGCTTGTATCACAGATTATGGATTATTTACTATTGATTAATGGATTGCACAAGACTCTTGGTGAAATGTGCGATCGTACGCAAGTCCAAGAGTTGAAAAAAGAAGATTCTGAAGGTAAGAAACCCGATTTTTAATTTCTAATTAAAAAATTACAAGAAAAATACCAATTGAATTAGGGAAATTCCTTGTCAAAACAGGCAAGTAAGGTAGTTTAGGGGTTAGTATAGATAAAAAATGTAGGATGTGTGCAATATTGTCTAGGTAGTCTGAAGCCACAATCAATAAAAATGGTTCAATTGCACCCAATAGTCGCTCGTAAATTTCTTTTGATCTTTTTGAAATTTGTGGGTTCAGACTACCAGTCAATGATTGCACACTTCTCGTTTCTTGGAAACTTTGCCCCTTCTTAAAAATTTCCCAAATATGATAGAAGTTAGGATGTGGTTTACCTGTAGATTTGTTGAAGGAGTTGTGCTATCCCTCTAAGGCATTATTTGTTTTTCTTCCTCCCTCTAAGTAGGACGAGTAGCAGTTCCGCCACTTCACATGGAAACGTGGCTTCCTCATGCGACCTGACCTGCTTAGATTGCCAATCCACGTGTCTTCAAAGTAATTTAGAAGGGGTGCTAATTTGTCCTTGTTTGCAGTAAAATAGATTCAGTAATAGATGTGTAGTATTCATCTACACTGTCAAGAGGAACAAAGCAAAGTGCTGTTAGTTTCTTCAAGTCGAATTGCTGTTTACTGTCTGATATGTAATCTTCAACTAAGGATGTTTTTTTTTTATTTTTCTCAAATAAGCCTGTGAAAAGTGAGAAAAACATTCTTGAACTTGGGTATCGGTGAACATTTTGGTAATTGTGTTAATCATAGGTAATTCAAAGTCAATTAACACTTTTCTAGGACTTTTGTTCATGGTTTTAGCTTTTATCACTGACAAAATTGAGTGTATGTTGAGGTTTGTTTACCAGGGAGTAAACGGAACACTAAGGTCACTCTTGTATGATTAATGTAGGGTTGAATAGTGTATATTTGGGTGAATGGGTGGGGTGTAGATGTAAACGTCCCATCCATCATCCAAATATCACTAGTCTCTAATGTAAGATTATGGGGTGTACTAAAGATTAGAATTATTTTAAGAGGGTTTTTGTTGTCATGCAAAAGAAAGGTTTCATTAGTAACAGTTACTGTAAGTTCAGGAGGAATGTTAATATCAGAGAAGGTTTGGGGTGTTACACGTAGGGGGTTACTTGCCAGTTTTTTACGCTGTATAATTCTGCGATTGTGGACATACAAATTGCTACATGGATAGGAATGTTTTGTGACACCGCCCTCAAAACTGAGCCATAGGGTTCTTTGGAGGTTTACGCCAGGGCTTTCATTTCATGTATATTTTCTCTTACCTCTGTCTCCATTGCAGAGGCTCAGTGGTTATGCTCGGTGGTTCCTTCAACAGTGTCTCCAAGAGTAACGACTCTGCCTGTGCAACGGTATGAGTAATAATGCACTCCTCCAATGACACCTGGGCTCAGTTAATCTCTCCTTACAATAAGCGTAGCCACTGTTTCCCCTGCTTGATTTCAAATATTTGGCTTGGTTTCTTGCTGCCATTCTCTGTAGAAAGAAGAAAAAGAGAAAACACTGTTTTAGTGATTTTGTCTGTGATTGCTTTGAAAAATATTTTGCCTGCACGGGTAAAGTTAGTGTACATTAATTATTTTACAGCTTTTTTAACAAAATTGTACCAGGATTTAATTGCATTGGTGTGTCAATGTTGGTTTTGAATTGTTTGCTGCCTTCATACCTTTGATGAAAAAAAGGTTATTTTTGGAGAGAGTTGACAGAATGAAACCGGTTACCTTTTTTTTTAGGTTTTTCTGTTGTATGGTCGGAAAGTCCTGGTGTAGATGATGGTTTCCTTTAAATTTTTCTTTGTTGTTGTTCTTTCTGTGGTGTTTTGAGCTTTAGCTTCTTTGGTTCTTAAAAAAGTGAAGAAATGTTCTTAGTTTTTTCCTCTGAAAATATTTGTTTTACAAAGAGCCTGCAAAGAAAAAGTTTAGTCCTTATGTACTAGAAAAAAAAAGTCATTTTGCTTTTGTTTGTGAGGCTTCAATTTTTAATGCAATGATACTTTTTCAAATAAAATGCTTCTTAACTTGAAACCTGCACACAAAAATATAATTGTGGTTTGTGATAATTTTTCCTGGTATAGTTTGGCTTCTTTAGTGTTGATGGACTTGATTTGATTATGAAGGTAAAGGATATTTTCCTATACACTTCTGGGTTAATGTGATGATTTTGTCTGTTGAGATTCGTAAAACAAAAAACACTGTTTAATTGCATGCTTGACAAAGAACAGAAATGAAAATTTGAAATTTAAAGTTTACATTTTTAATTTAAGTTCAATCAATTTGCCCCCACCTCCATCCAGCACTTTCCCTGAGGCAAGCACCGGTTGGAGTAGGAAAAGTAAATTTGCCCCCACCATCATCCAGCACTTTCCCTGAGGCTAGCACCTGTGGAAGTAGAAATAGTAGTGTTGCCCCACCACAATCCAGCACTTCCCTTGAGGCAAGCACCGGTCGGAGTAGGAAAAGTAAATTTGCCCCCTCTACCATCCAGCACGTTCCCTGAGGCAAGCACCGGTCGGGCAGGAATTATAAATTTGCCCCACCACCATCCAGCACTTTCCCTAAGGCAAGCACCGGTTTGAGTAGGAATAGTAAATTTGCCTCCACCACCATCTAACACTTTCCCTGAGGCAAGCACCGGCCAGAGCAGGAATAGTAAATTTGCCCCACCATAATCCAGCACTTTCCCTGAGGCATGCACCTGTGGGAGTAGGAATTGTAACTTTGACCCTACCACCATCCAGCACTTTCCCTCAGGCAAGCACTTGTTGGAGTAAAAATAGTAAAATTTCCTCCACCACCATCCAAAACTTTGCCTGAGGCAAGCACCGGTCGGAGTAGGAATAGTAAATTTGCCGCCACCACCATCCAGCACTTTTCCTGATGCAAGCTATTGGATGCACCTGTTGGATTAGGAATAGTAAATCTCCCCCCACCATCATCCAGCACTTTCCCTGAGGCTAGCACCTGTGGTAGTAGTAATATTAAGTTTGGCCCCACTACCATCTAAAACTTTCCCTGAGGCAAGCACTGGACGGAGAAGGAATAGTAATTTGCCCCCACCACCATCCTACACTTTCCCTAAGGCAAGCACTGATCGGAGTAGGAATAGTAAATTTGCCTCCTCTACCATCCAGCACGTTCCCTGAGACAAGCACCGGTCGGAGTAGGAATTATAAATTTGCCCCCACCACCATCCAGCACTTTCCTTGAGGCAAGCACCTGTCGGAGTAGGAATAGTAAATTTACCCCACCACCATCCAGCACTTTCCCTACGGCAAGCACCGGTTTGAGTAGGACTAGTAAATTTGCCTCCACCACCATCTAACACTTTCCCTGAGGCAAGCACTGGTCAGAGCAGGAATAGTAAATTTGCCCCCTCTACCATCCAGCACATTCCCTGAGGCAAGCACTGGTCAGAGTAGGAATTGTAACTTCACCCCTACCACCATCCAGCACTTTCCCTGAGGCAAGCACTTGTTGGAGTAGGAATAGTAAATTTTCCTCCACCACCATCCAGCACTTTTCCTGATGCAAGCGCCTGTCGGATTAGGCATAGTAAATCTCCCCCCACCATCATCCAGCACTTTCCCTGAGGCTAGCACCAGTGGTAGTAGGAATAGAAAGTTTGGCCCCACTACCATCTAAAACTTTCCCTGAGGCAAGCACTGGACGGAGAAGGAATAGTAAATTTGCCCCCACCACCATCCAACACTTTCCCTAAGGCAAGCACCGATCGGAGTAGGAATAGTAAATTTGCCCCCTCTACCATCCAGCACGTTCCCTGAGGCAAGCATTGGTCGGAGGAAATTAATTATAAATTTGCCCCCACCACCATCCAGCACTTTCCTTGAGGCAAACACCTGTCAGAGTAGGAATAGTAAATTTGCCCCACCACCATCCAGCACTTTCCCTAAGGCAAGCACCGGTTTGAGTAGGCAAAGTAAATTTGCCTCCACAACCATCTAACACTTTCCCTGAGGCAAGCACCGGTCAGAGCAGGAATAGTAAATCCCCCCGCACCCACATAATTAAGCACTTTCCCTGAGGCATGCACCTGTGGGAGTAGGAATAGTAAATTGTCCTCCACCACCATCCAACACTTTCCCTGAGGCTAGCACCTGTGGTAGTAGGAATAGTAAGTTTGGCCCCACTACCATCTAAACCTTCCCTGAGGCAAGCACTGGACGGAGAAGGGATAGTGAATTTGCCCCCACCACCTTCCAGCACTTTCGCTGAGGCAAGCACCAGTCAGTGTTGGAATCGTTAATTTGCCCCCACCACCACCCAGAACTTTCCCTGAGCATTTTCCCTGAGGCAAACACATGAATGTGATAAAATAGTAATTTTGTAACATACCACGGATCAGTGCCTCCTAATATTTTATTTCTGATATTAATAAAGTTCTTATTTTTTTGGTTCAAATAATTGTTTTACAGTTTACTTACAGTTGTTTCTGTAAAGGTTTGTTTGTTCTAAGTTGGTATTTGGTGTTGCTGTATGTCCAATCTCTGTTAATATCAAAAGGAAAATTTGTATAATTTATTTTTTTGCTTATGGGCTTTTTACTTTTGAATTCAGTGTGTTCATTTATTCACTTACCTTTCACAGTAAAGATAATTTCATGAATGTCTGCTCTAGACTAGGGGCTGCTTTTCAAATACATTAATTGCTGTAAATAAGTTAAGCATATATTTTAAGTACTTGAGAATTAGGTGTAATCATTTGAAAGCTGTTTACTTATAAACATAAAAGTATTTTGGTCTGTAGATTGAAGTGTTCAATTTGAAAGTCGGAAAAATGATCCTGCCACTCCTGCTACATGTGGTCACCATGGAAGTCAGTGTACCACTGCGCACAAAATGGTGGATGGTTTCTTTTATACTTTTTTGGGGGTAAATGAGAATTTAAAAGAAAACATGTTTCGAAAGCAGTGTTATCTCATGATTCACAACCTGACAAAATGTATATTTATTTTGTCATGTTTGAAAATGTTAGTTTATACGTTCCTTCTCTGAATGTGATGGAGCAAGGTGGAAAGAAACATTTTTGCATACCCCTTGTGAAAGTAACTTTCCATAACAATAATATGTACTAAACCTGTGGTTTTGAAATTAACCAACATAGAATAGAATGCACACACACAAATACACGTGGGATATTAATTTGCATGAAATTGCCAAGCATAATTGACTAATTTGTTGTATATTGTGTCATAAAGGGTACGCATTTGCCGTAATCTAATTGAAAATTGCATAAATGTGCTTTTTGTCTGTTTATTTGTGGCATAAATCAGGAAGATTGGTAAGTAAATTCATGCATATGTGTTGCTTAAAGCTAGGTAAATACTAACTGGGATATTATTAGAAGGGGGAAGGTAAAAAGAAAGGCTTTAATTCGTAAATTTACGTTCATTTGTGTTTGTTTATGTAATAGTTCCTAAATTGAGGCCTATGTAACTAAAAGAAAATGGAAGCTAACTGTGACTCTGAGGTGGCGGTCTAAGTACGCATGCGCCAACTGGAATCGCAAGCTGCCTGTGCCTGAGCAGTATGGGTCAAGGACAGCGTGGCCTGCTACATGGAGTACATGCCATGTTTGTTGAAGTCAGCAAGTTGACTCATGGGAATGGGGCACCGAATAGCAATTTAAAGGACACTTCGAAGGAAGTAAAACCTGAACAATAGCACCGCTATTTTTTTTGTTATAATGATGACTCCGCATAAATTGAACAGTAAAGCGATGAGGTGATGCTCATCCAACTCTAAATTGATCAATCATGGACATTCTAGGACATAAGACTTACGAGTTTAGATAGATAAGTTAGTGGAAAAAAGGATATAAAAGAGGACCTTTGGGACTTTGAAGAGTGTAGTGTAGTTCCTATATTCCCAATAGGCTCTGCGCATTGGAATAATATAAACAGCAGTGTAGACGTAGGACTGAGGTCATCTAGGTCTCTACTGACTATATTAGACTTAACTAGTTTTGCCAGCTAGCTCAGAGGTCACTAGAAACTTTCTCGAATAAACAAGGAGGAGTTTAACTTCCCTGGATAGACAAGAAGGGATTAGCTTCTGACAACCATAAAACATGACAACTTTGCTCCCTCAGAATAAGAGTGTATCTCTAGAGTCGTGTGAAAACAATAGACAACTATTTTACTCAGTCAATCGTGCGTACTTAGTTTCACCAGAGTGCAGAGAAATAGAGAGACGGGCGTTTTCAATAAAAGGTGTTGTTTATTGAGCAGTCTTCTTTCTCATGCAAGAGAAATGAATTGCCACAATTGCAATACTTAACATGAAGTAAAGTGTGTACAGTAAAAGGAGTATTATGAAATAATACTGTAAAAGCATTGATATGGTTCCTTAGCCATATGATACTTTAAAATGAATAAAATATATACATACATAAAAACATTGACTAACGTCCTCAACTGGTGCTTCTAATCTACGCCTACCCCGGTGTACCTGACCTAAGCCTAATACGTGGGAAGGAGTAAGTAAGTAGCAGTTTAAGTTAAGTTGGGTTTTGCCAAGGAATCTGAATCAAGAATTCTCTCAAGGGTTTAGTCAGCTCCGTACCTAGGTAATAGAAAGCAGGAGGTCTGGAATCTCTCTCTCAGGACTCGATATCCCAGCAACCAGCAAGGGCGGCTGGAAACACCGGAGCTGGATTTTCTCAGCTGGAGAAAAAGACAGCGTCTTTCTCAGTGCGTCAAAAGGGAGGGGCGGCGTCCGTGGGCTCACGCATCAGCTGGGCTCTCGAGCAAGTAGATAGCCGCTCTGCTCCAAACCACCGTGTGTTTGCTTAAGGCAACGTTGGTATATTTATACCTGAAAGGTGCCGGGTTTGACGTAAGGTTGGACATAAGACGTCAATAAAGATGTCACTAAGAACTGGCCGTTCTTTCAGTGCTCGCAGGAGTTCTAGGACAAATCAAAACAGAAGCATGGGGATTTCCTAGGTTGCTGGAGGTTTGCTTTGTTTAAAGAACGCGTTGTACTTTCTAGGAGTCTGGGGAAGTAGCCTTGCTTAATTTGGACTGCATGGGCTACAACTAAATATGGATATAACTTTTAACTTTTATGATAACTTTATTCGGTCACCACAGACCATAAAAGTACAGATAAAATGCATACATACAACACGAAATAGCTAAAACAATAAATAGCATGTCCAGTAAAATTTACAGCTAAGAATAGATTAAACCTAAATGGTTATCAAGATAGGCAAAATAGAAACTAGAGGTAGACATAATTTATACTACCAACGCATTCAGCATTAGACCATTAATACCCCCGGACATAGTTTCAATAATCTGGAACGCGTCAACCACACACTACCCAAGAATTTTGCAACCCCACAAATCATGATGGAAGATGAACTGTCCGTAGAGAGAACACGTAGTGCCTGATTGTGGCACCTCAGCCCAAGTTCCCTGCAAACTGGTTTCAACCAGAGTTTCCGAGCTCCTTTATAAGCTGGGCAAGCAAAAAACAAATGGGCCACAGACTCCTTTGGTGCCACACAACCTGGACATGCACGCTGGCGGGCACCAGGGTTTGACCACCTCGCCGTAAACTCGTGCACTGGAAGCGTCCCATATCGCAGTTTTAGGTATAACGCACGATCTAGGGGTTTCGTTATCAGATCGAGGAAGGGCTCCCATTTCCTCACACACTTAAATAACAGGAATCGGTCCGTGAGTGGTCCCCCATCCGCAGCCCTCAGCGCATTATTCTGGACCCAGTCCCAATATAGCTTTTTAATCATTTCCTTGGGCGGTGGCAATTGTGACTCCCATGCATCCCTTAACCCTAGGTTAAGAACCAGGTCTTTCAGTTTATTCAGCCAAACTATTTTTTTGCCCGTGTCCAATAACAGAAGATCGTCCAGCCCTTCAGCGTATTTTGCAAGCTCGGCAGTTCTTCTCAATCGAGTCCAAAAGAGCAACGGGCGGAGCCTTACAAAGTCCTTTAATGCTCTTCTACCCAGATCTAGTCTCAGGGGGATCAATGGGGTGGAAATAGGGAGAGCCACCACCTTCCTTAGGAAGATATTTTCCGCTGCCGATAAATCAGACACATTTTCGAACCCCCAGAGTTCAGAGCCATATAATGCCGCAGGGAGAATCTGGCCCTCGTAAATAGCCATAGCAGGAGAGACAGGCTTGCTGTTTGATTCACGGAGCTCCCTCAAAGTCACCCCGGATACTCTTTGGTGACTGAGTAGCATTTTGGCCAAATGATTCTTCCAGGTCATACGACTGTTTATCCGGACACCAAGGTAATCAAAGGATTTAACCCACTCCAAAGGAACACCATTAAGTAGAAAATTGTTTTTAAATCTCTTGGAAGGGGAGAATGCCATCAATTTAGTTTTTGACGTATTAATGGTTAAGCCTCGGTTGGTACAAAATATGGATATGATTCTTATGCCTTTATAAGGATATTATTTATTATAGCCATACAAGGGCATAAATTAGGAATATCGAATTAGGGTCCTAGATAGAAATACAACAGCCACTCCACGATCTAATGTTCCTCATTACTAAAACTAAGCAATAGTAAACATATAATGGTGCATGTGTTTTCCAACCCACCCCAAAATACATAATTCGCATTTGAAATGGTATATGGTAAATACACGAAAATGAGTATTGGTACTGTACGCTTTTCAAGCAGTGGTATCAATCAGTTGAAAATGCATATATATATCAGCTGAATGAATTGCGAAAATGACACATGAAATGGCTCTTAATACAGAAGAGAAGGTCAAGACCATTCCATCACATAATAATACAAATGCTGTACATGTGCTAGAGGTAAAAAATTGTCTCTAGAGTTCTTAAAATAGAAGCTCTGTTCTTTAGGAATAGTTCTACTTTAAGCAGAGTACTCTGTGCCAGAAGAAGGTATATATTTTGGAAGTGAAAAAAAAAATAATTTCGCTTTCAGGGGAAAAAATAGTTCCAAATGTCTTCAGTAGCTTTTGTTTATCAAAGCTGAAGGCCGAATTCAGAGTTCAGGGAACGCTGTGTGCTTGTTGCTTTAAAAGTTATTCTTTCTGTTCAGGGGAGAACATAATTTCAGACAGACTCACAAAAAATTGGTCTACGACATCAGGTGAAAGTTCGACCAAGTTTGAAAATGCCAAAACAGTGCATGTGTGAGAATGATTGCTATCATCGATGTCAGGATCAGCAATGCTCACAGAACGTTGTACCTGTGTGATGCTGCTCTCATCTCGTACTCCACTGCCACATACTCGTAGTGGTGAAGTCTCAACGAATGCCGTCATCAGAATAGGTAGCCGCTGGGGACAACACGATGCATGAGCCGTTACCGGACCTAGCAAGGTATCTGTATCCATTGGTACTGCTGATGGTAGTGTAAGACAGACATCCAACACGCATTCTTCTACGCATAGCATACATCGAAGCACAGATAAGATGCAATCTTGCCAGATTGGTCTGAATTAAAGAAACCAGGTCATATTCAGATCTCTTAGCCAGGCTAATCCAAGGACTTTAGTTATGCGGTCCCGGTAGTGTATTGCTGGGATCGTTTCTTCCATCGTTGCTGGAGTCTTGTCTGCGGCTTGGCTTGCCATATCGGAGCAGAAGAATCAAAAATAAAATTCCTGCTACGAGTCCCAAAAGTAGAGGTAGGCCGCCAAAGACAGAATGGACAAAATTGGGAAAGATGCCAGAACTGTTTCAATTTTTTATTTTTTTTAAAAATCTTTTTATTGAAAGTTTTTTTTACTGTTGCATACAGGACACGGCAATTTTTTTAACAAAATAGCTCACATTGAGAGAAGAAGAAATAAAACGAAAAAACAAATAAAGCAGCAACAATAATAAAATAAAAATAGATGGCGCAACGCCCAGTACAAAAGTAATCAAAACTAGGAGATAACGGTCCAAATTTTAAAAATATAGCTCTAATCACGCACAGTTTCCATTCTATAATGTTTTTCATAGCTTCACTTATATACAATTATATCATAATCAGCTATCTCCCTCCTTCCATCGTGCGATGGGATCCCATATTAACTTGCCCAACTTTCTTCCCCTTTTTCCCTTCCGTGCATAGATCTCTTTCTCCACATTGTATGTAGATATTAATTTGGCCAACCAATTGTGAAAAGTAGGTGGGATAGGATCAATCCATGCTGAGGCTATGCATAGTCTCATAACTGATAATGCCACAAATAAAAATTCCCTCCCGCTTAATAATTGTTCATCCTCCACATTTACTCCTAATAATATTGTTCCTGGGGTTAACACAATTTCAGTTCCTAAAATATTATTTATAAAGTCTTCAATATCTTTTTTAAGTGAATACAGATGAGGGCACGTTGCAAATACATGTTTTAAATCAGCTTCCAGGCTTCCACATCTATAGCACTTAATACCCACAGTACCTCCCCATTGTGCTATTTTTGCAGGGGTATAATATAAATGATACAATGTTTTATAATGTTGCGCCTGCAGTGGTGCCGAGCATAGCAAAGAATATCCCATTTCTAAAGAAATGCCAAAACTTTCACCGCTAATATTAAGATTATCTTTCCATTTCTCATTCCATTTTTCATAATCATCCTGCTTTGATTTTATCAGTTCAGCATAAAACCTCTTAATAGTACAATCTTCCCCTAGTAGAACCACTTCCATAATGGAATCACGCCTAAAACCCAAAGCACCCCCCTTTTTATTCAACAGAAAGCTCCTGATTTGTAAGTATTTAAAAAATTGCCTGGTGTTTAACTTAAATCTAGCCTGTAATTCTGAGAATTGAAAAACCCCCTGTTCCCCCCTTATATCCCCTATACTTCTTATTCCCTTGTTTCCCCATTCGATAAGTGTAGAGCCCGAGAAAATCTCTTGTGGAAGATTTGGGTTATCTAAAAGTCTGGTATATACATTATATTTCCCCAATCCCGTTCTTTTAACAAAACTCTTCCAAATTGTACATGCTGCTATAAGCGTCTTAAACGTTGTCCTTTTATAGTAACTAGCCTCTGTGAACTTCAAGAACATATTCTCCACTTCTCTTCCCAAGGTTAGCCCATAAATTGCCAGTGTTCCAAATTCGCTCCAACCTTCTGATTCTGCCCCTCCCAACAAGCCAGTCATATTTTGAAGAGCTGCCGATCAATAATAAAGCTTTAAATCTGGTACTCCCCAGCCTCCCCTCTCTCTCGGAAGTGTCATGAATCTGAGGGCTCTTCTAGTTTTCCCCTTTGCCCAAATAAATCTATTGATTATATACTCCAATTTTATGAAAAATTTGACATCAAATAACAAGGGTATAGCTCTGAATAAATATAGAAATTTTGGGAGCACCAGCATTTTTATAATATTCGTCCGCCCCACAATTGACATGTGCAAGTTATCCCACCTGTCCAAGTCTTTCTCCACTTTACTTAATTAAGGGGGTAGTATTTTTCTCTACTAAGGAATCCACATCTGCCAAAATTATTATCCCTAGGTATATGCCTGCCTGTGTCACTCGGTTATCTGTACAAATAGTGTAAGAGTTTTTGATTATCTGTGTTTTAGATGTATTTAATTTGTAACCCGATATTTTTCCAAATTTCATCGCCTCAGTCTCCAGATATTCTATAGATTCAGTGGGATTAGGAGTAATTACAGCGATATCGTCTGCATAGGCTAAGGTTTTACAGTGCCCGATAAGTGTTGTTAGAGGTCTAATCATCTCAGACGAATCTATTCTACGAATTAGTGGGTCGATGTATATAGCAAACAAAAGTGGTGAACAGGGGCACCCCTGTCTTGTACCCCTTTTTATTTGAAATTGCCCCGTATTACCGGCATTCACTCGTAACGTTGCTATCGGATTTAAATATAGCATCTGTATTGCTTTAAGATATCCCTGTTTAATACCTATTCTTTCTAAAGCATACCAAAGATAATTCCAGGAGACCCGGTCAAATGCTTTTTCTGCATCGAGTAACATTACTGCCATCGGGTCTCCTGTGACTGATGTAACATTAAATAAAGTTATTAATTTACGTATGTGGTGTGTGGTTCCTCTTTCTGGTATAAAACCATGTTGAGTACTACTAACTATTTTATGGATTACTTTGGCCAGTCTTGATGCTAATACCTTAGAAAACACTTTCACATCTGCATTCATTAGAGTAATTGGTCTATAAGATCCTGGTTCCTTCGAATTTTTCCCTTTTTTAGTATTACTATCACCTCTGCACTCCCCCATGATTTGGGTGCTGATTTACCCAACTGTGCCTGTTGCATGATCTTTACTAACTCTTCTTCCAAAATATCCCAGAACACTTTATAAAACTCTATAGGTATTTGATCAGGGCCCGCTGCCTTACCTGAGGGAAGTTTCCATACTGCCTCCTTAATTTCTTCTGTCTGCAAGACCACATCTAAACCATCTGCGTCATCCTCCTCCAATATATCCACCGGAATCTCCTGAAGATACTCTTTCATATCCTCTTTATCTCTCTGAGTTTCTCGCCCCACTAATTCGTCGTCGTATAACTTCTCATAAAAAGTCCTAAATACTTCCCTTATTTCATTAGACTCTGTATACTCCCTCCCTGATGTATCCCTAATTTCTCTCACTATTCCCACCGCTTCTTGTTGCCTTGTCCGGGTAGCCAGGATTCTCCCTACTGACTCACTCAGTTCATAGCACTTTTCCCTTTTAGTAGTGTATATTTTCGCTGCCTTACTAGCTATGTCGCTTTCAGCCTCACCTTTTGCTTTCACTAATTCTATCAAGGCATTATCCACTTGACTCCCGATCAGAACGCATTTTTCTAAATTCTCCTCTGCATTAAGTACCTTCTCAGACAGCTCTATATTCCTCAGGTGCATCTGTTTCCGTTTATAGGAATTATAGCTCTTCGTTTCCCCTCGTACCCCTGCTTTAAAAGTGTCCCAGACCACACCCAATTCTGCGGTATCCCTGTTAAAGAAGAAAAAATCACTAATCCATTTATTCATATGTTCTATATATTTATCCTCTTTTAACAATCCTCTTTCAAAAGTCCAATTTGTATATTGTCTAGCATTTGTTTTTGTTACTATTGTAAGCACTAAGGGATTATGGTCACTAAGGATCCGTGGTAACCTTTCAATTTTTGTATTCGAGATGATAGTACTTGAAACAAAAAAATAATCCAATCTTGCACACGTTCGATGTGGGGCTGAGTAATATGTATATCCTTTATTATCCAATCTCTTTTCCCCCCATACATCTGAGAGAGCATTATTTAATACTAAACTATGAAGTGCCTGATTAACTCTCCTTTTCCGTCCTTTATATTTCCCAAAAGAGCCCAATCCTAATCCATCTGCTCCATTTATATTAAGATCGCCAGCCAAAATAATTTTCGGTGCCCAAGTAGCCAGCTCCACATCTAAAAATTGAAAGATTTCAGGGTCATCCTCTGTTGAACCATATACGGTTACAAGTGTTGTCCACTCCCCATCTATGTAACACTCAACCATGGCCCATCTGCCCCATTTATCCTGTGCTTTCTTCCTAGTCAAGATGTTTTTATTTCTAGCTAAAATAGCTACCCCTCTTTTTTTAACCCCTTGACTTGAGTCGACTAATAAAAAAAATCCTAAGTGACTAAGGAAATATACTTGTGTAGCCATAACATGTGTTTCTTGGATACATACAAAATCCACATTCATTTGTTTTAAAGCTACTGCTATTTTTGATCTTTTTGGAGCATTATTTAAACCACATATGTTCCACGATACATACCTAACTCCCATAGCTTAAGTTATCATATAACCTTTCCCACTTCCAGTCTCGTATGCACCCTAGCCGTCTTGTTATACAATATCTGGTCAATTCTATGGAAACATTGTTTTTTATATCTCTTCCTTCAAATTTTTTCCGCCTCCCTGTCCATTCTCCCGTATCTACTGTTGCCCTTTCTAAACTACATCTCTCTCTTATATGTCTTGCCGTGTCCTGTACCGCCCTTAACTCCCCCCCAGTTCCCTGTCCCCCCTCCCCCCCCTCCCTTACTGGCAAATAGGTCAATCCTGACCTATGTGTGACAGCCGAGCCCCCCCTCAGGGGATTTTCGCCCAACCACTCCCCCATGATCCATCTCTTAAAACCTTCTTACAAGGTGTAAAGAACTTGTCCACAAAAATATTTCTTTTTTCTCTTTTTTCCCCCCCCCCCCCCCCTCCCTTTTATTTCTTTGTTATGCTTGCTACTTGTCTTATGCCTTCAATCCGGTCGGATTGTGTATTCCGCTCCCTATGTATTCTCTCTTCTCGGAGATAGGTCAAATATTCCTGCGCTACAATTTCAGAAAAGAATACTCTGAACTGACCATTAAACCCTACTTTAAGACGAGAAGGAAACAGTAAATACACTTCACACCCTACATTTTGAAACGGTGTTATAAGTTGCCTCATTCGCCATCTTCTCTCCACTGTTGTGTGGCAGAAATCTGGGCGCGCAAAAAAAGTTATGTCTTTGTATGTTCTTTTCTTCATTGGTTTAGCCTTCATAATTACTTCCTCTCTTAGTAAGTAATTTCCCACATACACAAGAATAGCTCTTGCTCTTGAACCAGCATTACTCTTTTTCTGCGTAAGGGGAAATCGATGTGCCCGTTGCACTTCCTTATCCCAATCCCAGTTCTCCATCTCTGGAAAGGCACCTTTCAGCAACTCCACGACAAAGGCTCTTATGTCTCCCCCTTCTTTTCCTTCCTCTATTCCCAGCAATCTTATATTGTTTCTCCTTTGCCGGTTTTCAAAGTCTTCCAATTTCCAAAGTATATCAGACTCTGTTTTCTCCTGCCCCTGTCTAGATTCCTGCAGCTTTACCATCTCATCTTCCATTTTGCCAGTCCTCTGTTCAACCTCCGTCAATCTACCAGTGACTTCAGTATACATTTCATTTACTTTGTGGAGAGATCTCTGTATTTTCTTAGTAGCGCGCTTGGCTCTTTGACTCTCCAACCGAGCTTCCCCTTGTATTTGTTTCAGTGTAGAAAATAGTAGATCGAATTTATCTGTATTCGACTCTGTAATGCTCTGGTGTCGGTGTTGGACCTGACTCTGCTCCCATTCATTCACCTCCTGCAGACCGGTGCCGGTACCACTAGTCCCATCTTGGAGACTCTGAGATGTAACTGGCTTATCCCATTCCTGTTTCTTAGCTACTTCTCTTTGTAACATACTCCCTGATCTATCATTTCTCTTACGAGGTCTCCCCCTAGGCTTATAAGTCTTGGTTTTAGTTTTCGGGTTCAGTTTTGAAGCTGTGTTCTGCTCCTTCTCCTTCTCTGACCCTGAGGAGTTAGTATCTTCGGAACTGCTCAATGAAGAGCTCACTGACTCTGCAGAAGAGGTGGAAATATCTGCTGTATCCATTTCATAGTCCTCCTCCTCCTCTTCTTCCTTATCATTATCGTCATCATCATTATTAGGTAGCTCAGCAGCAGGTAATTGACTGATAATATTTATATTTCCTTCCTGATTTGCTCTCTTATATAGTGAGACATCATTAGGTCTACCAGATCTACTAGATCCAGATCTCGTTGATTTCGAAAACTCCATTTTTTTAGTTTCCTTAGGGATGGCTCCACTTCTCGGGTTAATTGCTACAACTGCTATGCTTATAGCATCTACAGCCTCTACTGCGCTTACTGCGCTTACTGCTACTTTGACTGTGTTTGTTATATTTGTAGTGTCTCCTGCGCTTACAGTAGTATCAGTGGCTGTGCTTTGCTGCACTGGTATTTCTACTTGATGACCGATAAGTTCTCCTTTTTGCTCAATTCCACACGGGGCTCCCGACTGCCTAGAGAGTGTCCCCCTCTCCTCCTCTGTAATACCCGCCTGTAAATTTGAATATGTGTTCATATCCCCATCCAACCTTTCCCCTTGTAGTTCACCTTTCTGTTTGATTTCAGCTGTAGTCACTGCCATAACGGGATACGACTCCTCTCCTTTTTTCCCACTCACCAAGCAATCTGCTCCCTTTTGTAATTCCTTTCTTGACAGCACATTAGTCTCTACGCCAGCTTGTTGTGAAGCGCCGGTTTCGTTATCGTCGATTCGTTTGTCGATGCTGTCTTCCGCATCACCGGCTCCTCCCCCACTAGCATCGTCAGTCTCACCATCCACAGTATCAGCTCCGCCCCTGCCCCTGCCTACTAAAGAAACTTCAATCATACGCTCTGTAATTTCTGTTGCTTCGGCAGGAGCAGGGCGCTCCGTGCTCACAGCAGTCTCAGCAATCTCATCCGGCTCAGCGCACATCGCGGATTCCGCCATCACCAACCCCGCTGCTACCGGCGCTATCGCGTCTATTGCATCTACTGCATCCGCCGCATCCACAGTATCGACCTCCACGGTTACAGCCTCGGGTGCAGTTTCTGCCTCTGTTGTTTTCCCTGACAAGGCTGACAGTGCTGGTGAGGTCCTCTCTCCACGTGGTGAGAAAGATTAAAAAATCAGAGGCTGCCGCAAGATCGCTTCTCTCAGGGACTCAGCACCAAGGTCTAGGGACTCCCCCCCAGGTAAGTCCTTGCGCCGTTCTTCTCTCCTTTTTTCACTTGCTGTAAAGCGCTCTTCCTCGCGCTTCTTTGCCGCTTCCTTTCGGACCAGAGCTCTCTGCCGTGCTTTAGCCCTCAGGTTCGCCGCTGGTATATCAGAATCACTTAATGGTCTTAATGGACCGAGTTCTTCTTCTTCTCGCCCCCGAATATCCTTCACTGCCCTCTGTATTTTCGGGGCCATGGCACGCTTGACACGCTTGAAGGCTTCCCAACTCTCAAGGAAATTAGCAAACGTCTCCTTAAATAGAGATGCTGCAGCAGCCCAAACGTCTCTCTGATCCTTCTTAAGGTGAACCTCGGTAGGCAACCGCACAGGAATAAACACCAGCTTGTGAAGACCTTCAAACATTTCTCTATCAATATACAAAAAAGCCAAAAACTCGCTGTGGACAAGATCAGCACTTCATTGTATCAGCGTAGGAGAGTGGCTTGAGGGCTGCTACCCCCTACGGACTGCCGGCGGCCATCTTGCCTCCTTGCACTCCTCTGCCTCCTTGCACGCCAGAACTGTTTCAAAGGGTGTTAACAGTCCCGAAAAAATTGTCTTAAATACATGTGCGATGCCACTGGTATCTGACATGTTTAAAATTTGGCTCAACATTTCTACGAAATGCACGGGGCAATTGGTTGATAATAAGGAGTGTATCTCTGCCGTTGTCCTTGCAACTTGCAGATCATACGTTTCTTTAGACGAGGTCAAAGGCACAGTTGTTTGTAAAAGAATGGATTTCCTTCTGCTTAAAGTATCAATTCGAATAGAAGAGATATTCAAATAAGGCCATATTGCCGCCTCCATGTCTGGAGTGCTGTTTGGATAAAATACTTGCATACAGCAAGTGACCATGGAACTAACGCTCACGAGATAGGCCTTTCATGGCACCATGCCACAACAGCTGTGGTCATTTATTAGAACGTGGCCGCCGTTGGAAAGCTGTCTAAAGAATGGCTCTATCTGTTTCGCAGGAGTGCCCTGCAGGTGACATGAAAGGTTATTTGAAGACCCTTCGCAGGCTCCATGCAAGTTAATACCTTGACACAGAAGTGTACCGCTTAGTGATTTTTTACAATTGTTACCACTAAGAAATATCTCTTTTTTCTTTTCATTATAACATTTGTGTGTATAAGGTAATTTCCATGTTGACTTGATGTATCCTTTACCCAACCTTTCATACTGGCCCGCTGGTATATACTCTTGGCAATATTTAAACTGGAAAGTTGTTATCGGAATTGTAATAATTCCGTGTATTATCCATTCAATGACAGGTCTTTCTGACATTGTCAATGGTAATCTCTCAAGTTTTTCAATGCTCAGAATTGTATAGTCTGCTCCTTTTAGTGCCAAACTGATTTGTTTATCAGTAAGGTTAAAGATAGAGAATAATGACGTTGTGTTGATTAAACGCCATGGCACGTAGCCTGAACGCAGATTTTGCAATGTCCAGCCAAGCTGTACAATAGAACGTAATTGGGACTGACCATGTTGTAACATTAGTAAGTCCTGCTCTATTATATCGATAGCAGATGATACAATGCTGTCCAGTGAATATATTCCGGAGGACAGAGTCGTTAACCCATTGTCCACAACAGAAAGTGATTTTTCCAAATTAATACGATCAATTTCTTGTATTTTTTCTGCTGTCTCAATTTGCATTACTTTCCAAGCTTCATTGTACGTAGCGTATATACCGGCCGCTATGAAACGTTTTTGACGCTGTTTGCGTGGTCCCAGTATGAAATCACGCAAGTCAGCACCGTCTTTAAGTAAAGTCAAGTGTTGCTTCATTTCAGCCAGTGTGGATTTCTGTAGCCATTCGAGGCATAGTTTCCCTACACTGTATGTTGTAATTATCCCTGGATGTTGTCTCTAGGAGTATCTAGGGTCTGGCCTGTTCTGTTTAAACCCCTGTATTTTGTTCAGGAATCTATCTTGACAGTTATTTGTGTCTGTGGGCCAGATCAACCATTTTTTCCAATCAGGATGTGTTCTGTTTTGGTGTAAAATATGGTATATGTCTATCTCCACATCTGTAGTGCTATTACTATCAGGTATGGGCTTTGGAATAGACGGTTTATTTAAGTCTTTTATCTTGGCTAGGCCAAGACAGGTGGTCTGTTGAATGGTGTCATTCGAGAATATTATTTGTTCTGGGATCATGCAGGCTCTAAATAATGCTTCCAGGCCTTGTACCTGCCATTCTTTTGAACCCCAGATGGTTTTTGTTTCAATGTTGTTTTTCCACAATTCAAAACCAAATGTAGTCATTTTTTCATAAAATGCTTCAGAGTAAATCAATTTAGTATTTGTCAACATTGTTTTCATTCCTGTCTTATTTAACATTTTAAAATAAAACGTTTCTGCATCACTTGTGTTGAACCCTGAGAAGTATGGGAATTTCTCAAAAAATGTTTTCGAGCTGCCTTTAGGTGGTGTTGCACAATGTTCCCATTGGTTATAATTAAAAACATTTCTAGGCTGTGCAGATTTATGCAAATAGTGATGACCGAAATGATTATAGCAGTACATTTCTTCATAATTTGATGAACCCTGTAAATAATCATGTTTTGTAAATTTTGCTGACATTACTAAATCTGACATCATATTATTAATGTTTTCAAAGTCCCAATCATCAGAGAAAGTACTTGGTTTTACAAAGTCACTTAATGAAACTTTAAACTGGTGTGGATATTTCAAGAGCTCAATCGGGCCATAAATTTCATAATCCGTTTTGTCCCATGCTACCCCACCGGGTATTGGATTGGCTGTGACGTTCACTGATGATAGTTCTCTTTTCTCGATGTGCGATGACTTGTGAGGTTTTAGGACCAAGTTGATGTTCTGACTTGCTGTGTCCATTGTAGTGTATTTTCCTTCAATGAATCTTCCCAAACAAAGAACCATGATGAGCCAAAGTAGGAGGAAAAGTACACCTAACACAATCCAAAATTCAATCCATGGAGAAATCAGATAGGTTTCTTTGAGTTCATGAAAGAGTTCAGTTACTTTGTCTTTGAAAGTTTTTGTTGCTGGTGTTTCTTCATGTTTACTTGGATCATCAGAAAAGTCATCGAAATTGATGAAGTAGCCAGATGCAGTTCTGTCAATTGTTGGAATTGCTTCCGGATTGTCATTTGCTTTTTGCTTTTTGTTTGTTTCATTAGCATAGTCTGAGGCTACATCGTTGTAGACTGGTGTTTCTTGACGAACTGTTGAAATTTGGGTTTCAAGAGGCACAAGTTCCATGGCTTTTTTGCATAGTCCTTTTTTACTGCAGGTTTATCAAATGTGATTAGTCTCTCAGTTTGAACCTCTTGGATTGTAGCAAATTTTGGTATTCTGCTATTTCTTGGGAGTCCACTGGGCCTACTACTTATTATTGGCCACATGATTGTGGTTTTACCAGGTCGATGGATACAACTCGGTTCTCCTTTTTACCAGCAAGGGGCGGTAGTACAACTGATCTTGATCCGCTGACAGCTAAGACAGGTACTGCTTTTCTGTAAGAAGGCCCAAATTCCCTCTTCACCGCGATCTTTTCTCTGACTAGATCCCCAATCTTTGGAATCCAGACAGGTCTTGCTGGGACAGGTGGTTTTTCTTCAGTGGCTGTTGGCTGTTGTTTTAACTTTATGTTGCTCAGGTTCTTTCTTGTTTCATTTAAGTCCTGTAAAACAGCCAAACGGTCTTTGATGTAAAAGCATTTTTCTTCTACCACTGAAGTGTGACTATCAAGATCCTGAAAATACATTCTAGTACCGAACAATAGTTTGTACGGACTGAGACCTTTTAGAGAATTTCTTGGCAGATTATTAAGACTACGTTGGACACTTGTTAAATGTTTGACCCACCCATCACCCGCACCTAATACCCTCGCCGTTATAGATTGCTTTATGTCCCGTTTTTTTCTTTCCACTACCGCATTTCCCTCAGGATGGAAGGGACAAGAGTACCGCAATGCAATGCCATGCCCATGCTGGCCATGGCCTCCTTGTACGCCCTAGAGCTAAACGCAGGACCCTGGTCAGAATGTAGCATGCCAATTGCGTATGTGCCGATAAAGACTCGCAGATCTTTTATAACAGTTCTGGCATCAGCCGAGCCTTGGGGTCTATATTTTAAGTGAATCTCGTATTAAACATTGATGGGACGCATTTCTGCGTATAGACAGCCTTATATTTCTAATAGAAGGGTCCTGGCATTACTCCGGTCGGTTCACGTCTGCGATCTCTGTTGCAGTTTGGACAGCCCATTGCAAATGTGTAATGTTGCAGGCTCATCCCCGGCCACCAGTATTTTGATTGTAATTCTTTCTGAGATTCCTTGATCTCTCGGTGCCTTAGACCCAATCCCATGTGTGCATCTGCTATTAAAAAGACTCTCCAGTTCGTGTTTGGAATTGCTCTATCCCCCACTCCAGGAATTTGAGCAAAAGGAACGGAGTTTGCATCAATTATGTATGTATTACTGAGTGGATAGTTCAGAGGTAATGCTGCATAGTCGCCGTTTAAAGATGTTTTTACCGCCAGCATAGTTTCTCCGTCTATGTATTTTTCTGAACGCTTTTTTGTGGCTATGGAAGCCGGTTGAGCTGCTTCCGCTGTGGCTCTGTGAGCCAATGAATTCCCTGCAACGTGAACGCCATCACGTTGATGACTCAGTGTATGTATCACGGGAGTCTTTTGTAGTTCTTTCTGCAAAAGAACTACTTGTTCCCAAAGCTTTTTATGCTTTATTGTGGTACCTGTGTCATCTTTGTAATCGTTTTGAACCCAGTTCTGCAAGTCATTGTTGTAAGATTTGACGCAGTAATGTGAATCGCACACTATTAGTGTGGGGGATTCGCGATCGGCATTTTCAAGCGCCATCTTTAAAGATCTTATTTCAGCTCGCTGAGTTGAACAGTTTCTTAGTGATTCAGTTTTGGTAATTAATGGTCTGAATTTACCAAAGCGCCAGCGACCTTTAACAATTGCGCACGCTGCGTTGTAGCATTTGTCTTCTACATCGTAGTGTTGTGCAAATCTGTCCATGTAGATTACACATGTATATTGTTCTAGAGGCAGAATTTCGATTGGCAGAGGATATTCTTCTTCATATTCTAGATTTTCTAGTTTTTTCATTTTCGGGTCAAAATAGTATTTCACGTCTTCTGCAGCAAGAGAATTTTCCCATTGTATTCATTTTGGATCTAATGCCACAGCAGTGAAATTGCGTGGGCTTGTTAATGCCTCAAGGGCTGATTCTGCTGTTAAAACAGTTATCCTTCTGCCTTGGGCTTGGGCTCTTTCTTTTGCTACAGCAGTTTGAACCGCTATTAGAATTTTTTCAGTAGAACTCAATTTCATTTCAGCTTGTGTATACAAGTGTGATTTGTAAGCTATTGGTACCGTTTCTCCCTCATTAGAGGTCAGGTACGGGAATCCGCATCTTCCTGGGATGACTCGGATTACAAGGTTGCATATGTTTTCGCGAGTTTGTAATTTTGTTTTAGCTAACATGTCTGTTTGCAATGATCTTAAAATTTCTGTGTGTTTCTGAGTCCAATTGATTGGTTTGAAATCAGGTTTTATTAATTCATAGAGAGGTTTAACCCTCTCTGCATAATTTAGAATGTATGTTCTTCCGAAATTCAGGAAACCTAGTAGTGATTGTAAGTTCTTCAGCGTTTTAGGTGCTTGGAGTACTGCACACTTCTCTAAGAAGTTGTCTGCTAGGCTTTTGCCTTCACTTGATAATTCATATCCTAAAAATAGGACAGTTAGATGGGCAATTCGAGACTTTTTAAAGTTGAATTTGTAACCCTCAGCTGCGAAACCAAGTATTATGGTGTTCACTCTTTTCAAGTGAGTCTCCAGGTCATCATCTGTGAGATAAATGTCATCGACATAAGATAATGCTTCATCATCATATATTTGTAGTAACTCTGTTACTCTTGCTGAGAATAATCCTGGGCTATTCTTGAATCCCTGTGGGAGTCGACAGAAGTGTTTTTGCGACCCCATTATTGAGAAAGCGGTCAAATACCTGCTTTCAGGTGCAATGTTTTGACAAAAGAATCCATTAGAGATGTCTAATGTCGTTTTATATTTTTTGCGCACAATGTTATTCATTAGTGCTGCACTGTGTAAGGTTTGTACTGCAAATGTTTTGCAACATGACTTAAGGTGTCTGTAGTCCAAAACTAGACGATATGAATCATCTGGCTTGGAGACAGGAAACAAAAGATTGTTCATTTGTGAGGTGCATGTTTCAATCACCCCCTGGTATTCAAGTTGATCTAAGATCTCCCTGACTTGCTTTTTAGCTTCTTGTTTAACTGGCTACTGCCTTTGTGCAGTGGGTTGACTTTTCATTTGGATTTTGTGAGGAGGAGAGTCCTCATCCCATCCTACATGATTTTTATATAATGCAGGAGCTTGAGCTACTGCCCATTTTCTTGCTAATGTATATTTTTTATGAATTGGAATATGATTTGAGAAGGCAGGCATAATCATTTCTTCGCCATGAGGGCACTCCCTGACAAACTCTGGTGGCCAGTCTTTCTCAGCTAACAGGATATCATAGCCTTTCGAAAGGTTATCCCAAAAGAGACCCCTTACTTTCCTAGTCTTGTCTCCCTCTATACGTAATGTTATTTCATATCATTTATTGGGTTTGCTAACTCTGGTGTCTCCAGTTTCCACCTGAATGTATTCATTCGTGCCCACTGTCTCCAGAAGATTCATCAAGAGCTTGCGAGCTATTGTCACTTCTGCTGCGCTGTCTAGCATTGTCTGGGCCCACTCTCCGTTTTTCAGTTGTGTCCTCAGTATCCTCGGCATATTTAATTATTTTAATACTGGCTACCTTCTCTCTTGGAAATTGAATTTTTTACTTTGATGAGCAGGTACCTTGTCTTTGGACTTGACGTGCTCTTCCTTGTGTTCTGACCGTCCTCTTCTTTCCGATTTCTGTGAGGAAGTCTGAAAAGATCGAGAAGGACGTGTATCAATATCTTGATATCTGTCAGGTTTTCTCAATTTATCCCTATCTCTAAGGTTGTATCTTTTCTCTGAGGGCTCCCTTTGGGGAGACTTGCCTCCTTGGTCCGGAGATCTATCTCTCCGTTGAGGAGACCTTTCTCTGGACTGGAATCGTTTTTCTTTCGGAGTGGATTGTTTATTTCCATCCCAACTCTTTTTTGGAGTGTTTAGATTATTTTTAATAAAAGTTTTTTCAGGATTTTCAGTGAGTTGGGGTTTTACTTATTTCCCACCCAAACTATCTCTACCTAGCTCTTCATAGGATTTTTCTATGATTCTGGCAAGTTCAAAAGGTTGTTCTGCTATATCTGTTTCTTTCAATTTCTGGCGGATCGCCACAGATGCTGCTTCTCCTTTTATGTTGGCTAATAATATAGCCGAGACCTGCTTGAAGTCTTTCAGTAATTTCATACCCAGAGTTAAAGCAGGTTCTGGACTGTATTCATTTTGAATCTGTCTTAGCACATCTGGTATAACCGCCATGGACGGAACACCATGTGTTTTTGTGTAAATGGAAGCAAAGACTGTGCCCCAAGTGTCACAGTCCTCCACATGTGGTGCGATCCCCATTGGAAGACAGATAGTCAGAATTCTGTGTTTTTCAGTAGGAGTAGTATCAGGAAATACTGCCTCTATTTGAGTGATTTTTTGTGCTAACCAGAATGGAATTTGTTCCCGTTTTGCGGGTGTTTTACCAAGACATGATTGTATGTTCTGTGGTGTAATTTTGTTTGTGTTCCCCTGATGAGGGGTCAGCTGTGGAATGTTAATTGCTGGTTGGACTATTGAAGTCCGCATTACATATTGGACCAATTGTCTGTGTATTTTAATTAGTATTTTTAGCTGAGCTAAAAGTTCTGATACTGACATTTTATCAATGTCTGGATGTGGTGTGTAGCTGGCTAGAACCGGCCACGTTGCTCCTGGTCTATCTAGTGGACCGAGCCTGGTGATGTGATTTTTATGTTTTAGGGCGCCTTTAAACCAGAGCAGGTGCTCTTGGTAATTTAGTGGGATTTCAATCTCCTCGAAAGGAGTGTATTCATCCGGAGGTTCCTCTATTTTATAATAGTGGAATTCTTTTGTTACAGCGGTTGCTGCTGGAAAGTGTATCCATGAATAGAATACCTCTGTCTGCCGATATTCATGGGCCTCTACCACAAATATGACTGTACCACCTTGTGATGTCAGTCCATTTTCTATAAGTTTAATAGTTATAGTTCTTCTTATATTTGCCGGAATGAAAATAGCATTCGGGTCATTTTCTTGGAGACTTGTGTCATCCGCTAGGAGTTGAGCTGCTATTCTAGCTGCCTCCCTTTCGTCTTCACTTTCTACCATTTTTACTGACAGAAAGTGTTTGTTGCAGATCAAGTTTCAAGGGAAACAAAGATTAGGTGCACAATATTTTGGAACACTGTATCCTTCAACGTTGACTAAACCAAAAACTATACATGGGATTCTCATCCTACTAAGTTCCGGCGGATTTTAACCTTTTACCCACTCCAGACGTCTTTTGGAGTATTTAGGGAAAAAGGGTTCTGTGTGAAAAAGCACAACTGAGTTACTCTAGTGTCTTGCGTTAGATTATCGCCTTACCAAACGTTGGGCGCCATGTAGTGTAGTTCCTCTATTCCCAATAGGCTCTGCGCATTGGAATAATATACTACGTCTACAGCAGTGTAGACGTAGGACTCAGGTCATCTAGGTCTCTACTGACTATATTAGACTTAATTAGTTTTGCCAGCTAGCTCAGAGGTCACTAGAAACTTTCTCGAATAAACAAGGAGGAGTTTAACTTCCCTGGATAGACAAGAAGGGATTAACTTCTGACAACCATAAAACATGACAACTTTGCTCCCTCAGAATAAGAGTGTATCTACAGAGTCATGTGAAAACAATAGACAACTATTTTACTCAGTCAATCGTGCGTACTTAGTTTCACCAGAGTGCAGAGAAATAGAGAGACGGGCGTTTTCAATAAAAGGTGTTGTTTATTGAGCAGTCTTCTTTCTCATGCAAGAGAAATGAATTGCCACAATTGCAATACTTAACATGAAGTAAAGTGCGTACAGTAAAAGGAGTATTATGAAATAATACTGTAAAAGCATTGATATGGTTTCTTAGCCATATGATACTTTAAAATGGATAAAATATATACATACATAAAAACATTGACTAACATACTCAACTGGTGCTTCTAATCTACGCCTACCCCGGTGTACCTGACCTAAGCCTAATACGTGGGAAGGAGTAAGTAAGTAGCAGTTTAAGTTAAGTTGGGTTTTGCCAAGGAATCTGAATCAAGAATTCTCTCAAGGGTTTAGTCAGCTCCGTACCTGGGTAATAGAAAGCAGGAGGTCTGGTATCTCTCTCTCAGGACTCGATATCCCAGCAACCCACAAGGGCGGCTGGAAACACCGGAGCTGGATTTTCTCAGCTGGAGAAAAAGACAGCGTCTTTCTCAGTGCGTCAAAAGGGAGGGGCGGCGTCCGTGGGCTCTCGCATCAGCTGGGCTCTCGGGCAAGTAGATAGCCTCTCTGCTCCAAACCACCCTGTGTTTGCTTAAGGCAACGTTGGTATATTTATACCTGAAAGGTGCCGGGTTTGACGTAAGGTTGGACATAAGACGTCAATAAAGATGTCACTAAGAACTGGCCGTTCTTTCAGTGCTCGCAGGAGTTCTAGGACAAATCAAAACAGAAGCATGGGGATTTCCCAGGTTGCTGGAGGTTTGCTTTGTTTAAAGAACGCGTTGTACTTTCTAGGAGTATGGGGAAGTAGCCTTGCTTAATTTGGACTGCATGGGCTACGACTAAATATGTATATGATTCTTATGCCTTTATAAGGATATTATTTATTATAGCCATACAAGGGCATAAATTAGGAATATCGAATTAGGGTCCTAGATAGAAATACAACAAGAGAGCTTGCTTTTCGACCTAATCTTTGCACCCCGAGATGCTGTCGGTCTGTGCAATTTTTCTTATGGCGCAGGGACTCTGAAATTTTTCTGAACTTTAACTTTTGTATAGGTGCGAAATCCTATGAGAAGGGAACATCAAGAAAGATAGAGAGGTGTTTCTTTGGGAACTATTTTGTTTTTTTTGTGCTCATGTCTGCGTCTCTACATTTGGGTAATATACTTTTAACTTATTTTCCTAAACTGTCATGCTAATAAATGTATTTTTTTAAATTTAACTTTTCTTTCAGGATTAATAATATATAACGGAATTATTCTTTCAAATAGAACGTAGAGACCATGCTAGGAGATTTAATCTTTAAATAAAAATTAAATAAATGGAGAATTAAGCAGGTCTTGTTGTCCTTTAGTTTAGGACTGTGAAGTGAGATAAGAGAAAGTAAAACTAGGAATCAGGGAGGATACACGCTATATTTCTACAGTACCTATAATAAGGTTTGAGTGCATCTAAGCGCTTATTGGAACGTCTGAATCGCGTTCCTTTTCCCAACCTGGTGATGAGATAAAAAAGAGAGACACATAACCACAAACAAAACACGCAGATCAGTTGTAAACCGAGGCCTTCGCTTGGAGTAGAATGTTGTCAAAATTGGCATTCATATCCTCAGAAATTATCCTAGGCATGGCCCTGTCATCATTTTACCACATACTCATGCGTGACAGAATTCTGCACACATTTGCGGCCGGTGCAGTGAAACATACACAGGCAGTGTGTCACCTTGGACTGGCAAGACATCGCCAGAGGTGACCGGTATATTGCATGCATATATCATATTTGTGAACCCCATGGTATATAGGGTGAAATCCATACTGTGACAGTAAACTCAAGGCATCGCTGCCATGGTGCTTGTGGCAGTCCGTTAGCCTTACAAGATGTAAATGAGACTATCACGAGTGTCTTGGTAGTGTGTGACTCAGTATAACAGTGAAAGTAGTTAAAAAACGCGGTATGACACATACACCACTCGTAAGCATACATGACCACATACCCCTCTATTCGGAATAGTTGGCCTCGCTGGCAATTACTGCGATAATGAAGAGGAATCTCTGTGAGTTAATTAAAACAGTGAAAAATTGTGAGCTAGTGATGCCCCCGGCGTCCGTTTAAAAAAAAAAAAAAACCTGAGTCCTTGTTCAGAGTCAGCAAGAAGATACTCACAGTCACCCTCCTCTGTGGCAGCCCATTACCTGCCCCTCCGATCGTGGATCGCCAGTGGTTTGGAGAAAGCCGGCTCGCCTAGTTATAGTCGCGAGTCAGTAAGAGAGCGGAAATCACGATAGAGGGGGTGACACACGTATTCTTGCGGTATATTCCCAAAGTGGCGGCCAAAGTGGCGGCCATATTGGGATCAGTACACGTCACTTATTACTATGGGGGAAACCATATGCAGAGTGTTAGTCTCTGTTAAAACACTGTAGGTAAAATAAAGGCAAAGGTAAGGCTCTGAACTAGCCACGGATGGTGTATGCAGAGAATCCTGGCTGCATTGCATACTCTGTATTGAAACGGGTAGCAGGTAACAGAGCATGTTGTGGTTATGAGCCGTAACCCATATAGGTCTCTTCCTACTCTCTGCGACAATTCCTAATTGCGAAAGTATGAACTTGGCACTCGACCTATCCCCTACCCTAACCTTTTCTGGCCTACTTATCTACCGCCCCCCCAGGCCAAATGGGAGAATTTATGAAGCTCCTTCCATCCTAGGTCGCTGAATCAGCCGTCTCTCTGCCTCATTTTACGGTCCTTGGTGACATAAATATTCATTTAGACGATCCTATGGACCCGCAAGCTACCATCTTTTTAAACAATCTTGCAGCCCTACAAATTGTTCAGAAGGGTTTTGAACCTACGCACAACAAAGGTCACCTGCTAGATGCAGTCCTAAGCAATGATCACAGACTTAAGACTGGGAACCCAGTCCCCCTCCCATGGACCGATCATTTTTTGGTCCCACTACTCTGGCACATTCCTAGCCCCCCCTTTGCGCCCCTCGAGCCATATTAAGAGGGAGGGATTGGGCGAAACTATCCACAGACCAGTGGGCAGATTCCCTTTCCACTACCCCTCGGCAGATTGGGGTTGACGTAGACACACTTTACATTCAATATGTCAATTGGCTACAGACCACTTTAGACACAATCGTGCCTCAGAAACCCCTTAAAGCGAAAACCAAGTCCAAAGAATCACCTTGGTTTACCCCTGAGCTAAAAGAGCTAAAACAAAACTGCCGGAAGCTAGAGAGAACTTGGAGAAGCACTCTCAAGGCACATGATAGAAGCAGCCACCGAGAGGCAATCAAAAAATATAAAGCTGAAATTACACTGACACAGGCTTTATTCTACGAGGAAAAAATTACAACGTCTGCCAATTCTCCGAGGGAACTTTTCCGGATAGCAAAATCCCTGATCAGCATCCCCCCAATTTTGCAGGACCCCCGTGAAGCCCAGACGCGCTGAGACAGACAGGCAGAGTACTTCTATCAAAAAATCCAAGCCATTTCCTCATCATTCGACCCGGTCAGCCAACACCCAGCGGGAACAGATACCCTCCCCTCAACCACGGTCTGCCAGCTAGCTGAATTCCCACTGCTTGAAGAAGACTCACTGAATACTCTTATGTTGAAAGTTACATCAGGCTTCCCTTCAGACCCCGCTCCCCCACGCCATCTCCTGAAAGTCGCGGATACCATTAGACCAGCGATTTTAAATGTTGTAAATATGTCAATCACTACAGGGAGAGTACCAGAAACCTGGAAATCTGCACAATTTAGGGCTTTGTTAAAAAAAAAACCTTGACCCAGAAAAAATGACCAACTACCGCCCCATCTCACTCCTCCCTTGGGTAGGTAAGCTGCTTGAGAAACATATCAACACCAGCCTTATGCTCTATCTGGAAGCCAACCATCTGCTCCATGATTTTCAAGCTGACTTTCGCCCAAAACTGGGGACAGAGGCGGCATTATTGACTGTCACAGAATTAGCCCGCAAGCACATGGATCAAGGCGGCACCACAGCAATCATGCTGTTGGACCTAAGTGCCGCCTTTGATACCGTGAACAGTAACATCCTTATCTCCCGATTAAAACAGCTTGGAGTGACGGGAAGCGCCATCTCGTGGCTACAGTCTTTTTTGGAAAATCGAACTTTCCAGGTGGTGGAGGGTGACATTCATTCCAAAACTTGGCCTCTCAATCAAGGTGTGCTTCAGGGCTCCTCCCTGAGCCCCACACTTTTTAACATTTACATGCAACCATTAGCGGAGGTCGTTCACCCTTTTGGTTTTGAAATCGTGACCTACGCGTGGAGTGGAGTGGAGAAGCGTGGCTCAGTGGTTAGAGGCGGCAGACCCGGAAGCTGAGATCGGCCGTGGACCAGGGTTCGATTCCCCACCTTGGCGGGTCTCAGGCTCAAAAAATTCCACAGACTCGACAATTCTCGCTCCGGTGCCTACTCAACTCACGGGGTCACACTCTGCGACTCTGGGCAATAGCTTGCTTAATCTCCACTACGGCCCCTCGCAGCGGGATGCCTGGCTTTCACCTTGTGGATACCCTGCCGGGGTATCTCACAGGGGAATACCAGGACGGGTTCCCTAAGCAAGCGCCTTGATACCTTCGGGTGATACGTGCGCTATATAAGTCGCAATACATACATACATACATACATACATACGCTGATGACACCCAGCTTGTGGTGGCCCTCAATCAGCCAGGACACACCCCTTCTAACCTGAACAGCTGCCTAGTAGCAGTCACAAAATGGATGGCCTCTTCCCATTTAAAACTTAACGGGGACAAAATTGAACTGATGTTCCTGGGGAACACAGTCGGCCCTAGACCAACTCTACAATGGCCACCCTGTATGGGCCCCCCCAGAGCCAAAAAAGCAAATCAAAAGCTTGGGCATGTGGCTGGATGATACCCTTAGCTTTAACCAGCAAGCCACAATACTCTCCGCCACCTGCTTCGGGCTGATGCGAATGTTGCGGAAAATCCTACCACTTCTCCCTTTCCAGGCCCGCAGGATAATGGTCCAGGCCATCATCCTGTCCCGTCTCGACTATGGGAATGCTTTATATCTGGGTGTACCGACCAGCACACTTAAAAAGCTGCAAGTCACTCAGAACGCAGCAGCACGTCTACTGCTAGGCCTGTCCCGTAGGCATTCTGGCACCGCTGCCCTGAGAAATCTACACTGGCTGCCCATCCAAGCCAGAGTAAAATTCAAGGCTATGTGCATAATGCACAAGGCCATGTGGAAAAACTCCCCCGCAATGATTTGTTCCTTAGCCACCCCTTACCATCCCCAAAGATCACTGCGTTAAAGCACGGCCTTTCTGGCAACAACACGCAAGATCAAACGGGCCGGGTGGGGCGGACGCTCCTTCTCCCTGAATGCTGCCACGACTTGGAACTCTCTACCATCCACGCTCCGTAGTGAGCCTAATCTTCTAAAATTCCGCAAAACTCTTAAAACCTTCCTTTTTAGTAAATCAGTAGACTTCCAGAGATATGCATTACAGCGCTACGAGGCCTTCGGGTAGTAATGCGCTTTACAAAACCCACTTTCATTTAATTTCTACTAGGTAGGGAAATCATGTCCCGGGTTTAGGTCTTTGTAATGCGTGTTATGAGTGCAAATAGAGACAACGGTTGGGATCCATGTTGGCCATGGTTGATATATCACTACTACATTGCATACTCTATGAGGGTGCCAGGTAGAAGGTAACAGAGCATGTCATGGTTAGGACCTCTATATGTGAATTAAAAATAGTTTCCATAAAGGTCATCTAAACTATGGAGTACATGTTATGGGCTGACCACTGTGTGTCACCTGAATATAGTTTTGATAATGGTCAAATGGGCTATGGAGTATGTGTAATAGGCTGGAAAGCTAATTCCCTTACCTTGGGTATTCATTAATTATGGGTGTGATATGTCGCTGATTCGAACCCGTGTTGTAACACACTATGCGCGCGAGGTCCAGAGGAAGTATAGGGGACCCCAGGTGTAAAGGTGGGTCCCCTGTCATAGAGATAAGGGTAAACTTCAGACTTCAAGGTGTGTGGACTGTGAATATGGGTGAATACCCAACTTTGCTGCTAGCCTGCAGTCCTAGGTCATCAGTTCTGCCCATGGTATCTCCTCATTCAGGCCCCCTGAATTGCTCTTCAGTCGCAAAAACCCAGTGTTGTTCCTGCCTGAATAATGTGATTGTGTTCCAGCTGGGGATAGATTCAATAATTGTCCGTCTGAGATTATCTGAGCCCTGAGTATTGTTCTTTTTAAAAAAGTGACTCAGTAATTTAGTATTGGTTTTTCTACAATGTATTGCACTACTGTGCTCTCCTATTCGAATGTTCACGGGTCTCGTTGTCATACCCACATACCTCTTATCGCAAGGACAAGTGATGAGGTATATGCAGTTTTTCGTATTGCAATTCCTATGTCGTTTCCAAAGCCAAGGTCTGGCCAGACCTAGGTCAATCTGTTTTGACACTGCACTGAGGGGACAGACGGAAGAAGTCTCACAGGGTTAGTGACCCTCTACTGGGGGTAATGCCCATAAAGTAGATTGTGTGATTATAGTGGCTTTCGGATGTATGTGGATCAAAATGTCTTTTAGATTTTGGGTGCGTTTGAATTCAAAGAGAGGGGGCGGCCCTGGAGTGAAACCTCCTGTCTCAAGAATGCCCCAATGTTTTCTAATCACTTTCTCGATCTTATTGGAATTGGGAGTAAATGTGGTCACGCATGTGATCGCCTCCGTCTCTGATCTCTCCCTGACCTCCAGAAGGGCTACCCTATGGTTGTTCTTAGCCCGTTTTTGTGCCTGTCGTATTATTTTTGTGGGGTAATTCCGTTCCGACAGATTGTCTGACAGGATTTCGGATTGTTTCTCAAACTCACTCAAGGTGTTGCAGTTCCTGGGGAGGCATAACAACTGGCCAACTGGAAGGTTATTTCTTAGCGCATTCGGGCAATGGCTCTCATACATAAGAAGACTGTTCCTGTCTGTGGGCTTTTTATAGTTAGTTGTATGTAGGGCCCCTTCATGTAGGGAGATCAGGAGAACCAGAAAGGGGATGCTTTAATGTGATCTGGTTCCTGAAAACCTAGGATAGGGGTTCAGGTGTTGATCCATCCACAGAATGCCACACACTGTTCTTCGTCCCCCCTCCAGAAGAGGAGGATATCGTCAATGTAGCACCACCACATCAAAATATTGGTCCTGTAAGGATTATTCTCCCCTAGGATAAACTTGTCTTCAAAGTTAGCTCCTCATGCTGGTACCTTGGATCTGATGGTAGAGCTGCATATGAAAGGCAAAGACATTTTCCTTCAAGGCTATGGAGGCACACTCACAGATGAACGAGATAGGTGTCTCATATGGCCACAGATTAATACTTTGTAGTGTTGATTCCAAGACTTCCAAGGTAGCATCTTGGGGGATGTTGGTGTAAAGATCCTCCACGTGCAAGGTACCCAAGAAGTTGATTGTTTCAGGTCCAGGAAAGTTCTCGATCAGGTTAAGGACTTCAGTTGTGTTCCTGAGATAGGTTGGCGTTTTGGTGACTACTGGAAGTCACAAAATTGGCTTAGTGGTTCCAGCAAGGAGTCAATCTCAGACACAAGGGGCATCCTGGAGGTGGGTTGATCCTCTTGTGTATCTTCAGTAGAGTGTAATAGTGAGGGATCCGGGGATCATCATTGATAAGAAATGCTGCTTCCTGTGAGGAAATCCATCCTTCAGTTTCTGCTTCGGTGACTAAGCCCTTGATATTGGTGGTCAACAGAAGCGTGAGGTCTTCCTCGATGGGAAGGTAGTATTTGGTGTTGGTGACGGCACTCCGCATCATATGTGCCCTCATCCTGGATAACTATGGCACCGCCTTTATCGGCTGGTTTAAGGATGCTGCTGGTATCTTCAGTGACGGCCTTCAGTAGCGTCCTTTCCACTTTGGACATGTTGCTGAATGGGCGCCTGCTTGTGATGTCCGTGACATCCTTCAAGATGGCTTGTTCGAAGGTAAGTACTTCGTTCGGTCTCATGGCAGCTGTTGGAGTGAACCTTGATTTTCTTTTTTTCAGACCCGTTCCGGTGGTGGGGGTCTCTGGTTTCGCCTGGAAAAAGGCTTTGAATCTCTTCTTCCGGAAAAATTGGTGTAGTTCCTGGTGATGTCTACATGAGTCCTCGGAAGGGGTCGGGACGAAACCGAAGCCCTTCTCCAAGAGCCTGGATTCACCCTCCGTCAGTGGTCTTGAGGACAGATTAACCTCTAGGGTTTCTGTCCTGATGTCTTGCTCCATAGTATCATTGGTTCTTGATCCTGCCACTGGACATTCTTGGGTCCTCCTCTTCTTCTGCCTCTTCCTCTGCCCCTCCCTCTGTTGTAAAAAGGGGGGTTCGGGAATTGGTGGTATTGTGGTATCTGAAGAGGGTGTCCTGGTGGCACACTCCACATCTGTTGGGGTCTCATCCACTGTCCCGGGTACATTTGTGGTTGGAATGGATCATATTGAAATTTCTAAAACAGGGGTGGTGGATGTTGTCTATGAGCTCCTCTGGACTGAGGCGCATAATTCCTGCCCTCATAGCTGGAGTCGCTACTCGTTGATCCTGATCTCCTTGAGTGATTGCTACTACCCTCATCTACTGTCGTCTCGTAATTCTGGAAGACGCAATCGACTTTGGTATATGGATACACCTTTTCTACGTCAAAACGTTTGACGCCCTTCTGGAGTTTAGTAATCTTTTGTTTCGTGAGGAACTCCTTGTGTTCGTTCATCTCCTCATTTATCTCTGCAAGTCGTGATTTAAATGCTGAGACTGAAATGCCAGCTTTGAGTCCATTCTCAGCTAAGGTGCTATGAATCAGAAGTATGTTTGACAAGCGTTTGGCCTTGTTGATTATTAATACCAGCCAATCTCATGTACACTTCTATGCTATTTCGGACCATTCTCTGCGGAAGGTACGATCTTCTAGGAAGATCCTTGGGGTCAGTGTAACCAAAAGGCCATTAGGGGCTATATTAGCCCGAAGATATTCTGTCATGATTATCCAGTGTAGGGCTGTTTTTATCTGTTGTTTCCTTAGGGATTGTAGGGCTTTTCAGTCATCATTCTTGCTCCCTGTTGCTGCACTACCATCCCCTGATAAGAGTGAGGGTTGCCCTCAAATTTTCAGCCACTGTATTGTTATCAAAGCTTAACCCCTTAATTGCTGCCGTCGGCCAACGGTCGTCACGGCCACTACCTCCCCAGTGCTGCGCACGACCGTTGGACGTCCAGTTCAGCACTGGATAATGGACAGCGCAGCACTGGGGAGGTTTGTTTACAAGCTCTAAAGGGGTTAAACCTGGGTTGTCCATTTTCTTATATGTATGTGTGCATGTGGTGGTACCCACTAAGAATTGTAATAGGAGGTGATCAGAGGAATAGCAAGAGGAAATATAGAAAATAGAATGTCGCACGACTAGCTGCCGTACTAAGTCACAACACAATGTAAAGAGGGGGACAGGGAGCTAATTGGAAAGGAAAAGTCTGAGTCAATGGCAGAAAATGTAACAGGTACTGGTTCAGGATTGTTTTGTTGGATTTAACTCAAGCCTTACTTGTGCAGGTGATTCTCGCTTTGGCAAATTCAGTGCGGCTTTGTAGATCTTGGTGGTAATCTTGTCCAGCGGGGGGCTCAATACCCAGAGTGATTTCACTTCCATAAGACAGGGTGGGGTGACCTTTGCTTTCATCACTTGGAGTAGGGGTCTAGGCCCGGACCCTTGAGATGCTCAGCAAGTGTTGTGATAGCAAGAATGAGGCTAGTGCCTTTCTTCCTCAGGGTGTGGAGGTGTGATTTAAACAACCCTTGACTATCCAGAGGGTTGTCCAAGTGCTGTACAGCAGCCGTTCCTCATTTTGGGACCACCTGCCACAACCAGCCATTTTTTTGCCAAAGATGACCATAGTTGTTTTATTGTAGTTTATTTTGAGACTATTTCTGACGGTGTAATTGTGCAGGCAGGAATGTTGCTGTGAAGGCAGATTCTGGTTTGATTTAGCAGGACGTGGTCATCAGTATAGACTTGATGCGTCATACATTGACCTTTCAGCTTGGGAGGATGACAGTTGGCTTTACCTAAGACATGTTGGTGATATACAGGTTGAAGAGCAAAGGGTCAAAAACGAAGCCTAATTTGAGGCCCAGATTTGTAGGGACATTCCTTGAAATGCGTGTCCCATCCCTATGTTTGACCTGCACCCAGGTGTTAGAGTATAGTCACACAATCACCCTCAATAGGTTAACTGGCAGGCGCCAATCCTGAAGTTTGTGCCACAGCAAGTCTCTGGGAACGCTATCAAATTCAGCTTTAAAGTTGATAAAAACCAAAGTAAAGCATAGAACCGCTCCTGTAGACTTTGCTGTGCATTCACATCAGTGCCATCAGATTTGTTGTGGTGTCACAGTTGTTTCTAAAGCTGCACTGGTTTCTAGGTATGATCTTCACGCCGTCTTTTCAGGATTTCAAGTCATCAAGCAGAAGGCTAGCAAATAGTTTCAAAAAGGGGGGTGGTGATGGACAGAGTATCTGAGTTAATCAGAACACTCCTACCCAGTCAACAGATCAGGGCTTGATCCATCACCGTTTTTTAGCTCACTGCACCATCCCAGTTCAGAACCTGGCTACATGCAAATTAGTCTGTCCCTGGCCCAGTGCATCATGGGAACAGGGCAGACCAAACTACCAAGCCAATTCTTCACTGGAAAGGAAACAAGCTTCCGGGGACCGGTTTCTGGCATTACAGCCGTCTTCGGCCCGGCTTGCTTGAATCCTGATGGTGCAGTGAGCAAGGGACTCATGTCTGAGCATACCCTTCCACACTTATGGTGGCCAAAATAATTTCAAAAAGGGGGTGGTGATGGACAGAGTATCTGAGTTAATCAGAACACTCCTACCCAGTCAACAGATCAGGGCTTGATCCATCACCGTTTTTTAGCTCACTGCACCATCCCAGTTCAGAACCTGGCTACATGCAAATTAGTCTGTCCCTGGCCCAGTGCATCATGGGAACAGGGCAGACCAAACTACCAAGCCAATTCTTCACTGGAAAGGAAACAAGCTTCCGGGGACCGGTTTCTGGCATTACAGCCGTCTTCGGCCCGGCTTGCTTGAATCCTGATGGTGCAGTGAGCAAGGGACTCATGTCTGAGCATACCCTTCCACACTTATGGTGGCCAAAATAATTTCAAAAAGGGGGGTGGTGATGGACAGAGTATCTGAGTTAATCAGAACACTCCTACCCAGTCAACAGATCAGGGCTTGATCCATCACCGTTTTTTAGCTCACTGCACCATCCCAGTTCAGAACCTGGCTACATGCAAATTAGTCTGTCCCTGGCCCAGTGCAACATGGGAACAGGGCAGACCAAACTACCAAGCCAATTCTTCACTGGAAAGGAAACAAGCTTCCGGGGACCGGTTTCTGGCATTACAGCCGTCTTCGGCCCGGCTTGCTTGAATCCTGATGGTGCAGTGAGCAAGGGACTCATGTCTGAGCATACCCTTCCACACTTATGGTGGCCAAAATAATTTCAAAAAGGGGGTGGTGATGGACAGAGTATCTGAGTTAATCAGAACACTCCTACCCAGTCAACAGATCAGGGCTTGATCCATCACCGTTTTGCACTGGGCCAGGGTCAGACTAATTTGCATGTAGCCAGGTTCTGAACTGGGATGGTGCAGTGAGCTAAAAAACGGTGATGGATCAAGCCCTGATCTTTTGACTGGGTAGGAGTGTTCTGCTTAATTCAGATACTCTGTCCATCACCACCCCCTTTTTGAATCGTTTTGGCCACCACAAGTGTGGAAGGGTATGCTCAGATGTGAGTCCCTTGCTCACTGCACCATCAGGATTCAAGCAAGCCGGGCCGAAGACGGCTGTAATGCCAGAAACCGGTCCCCGGAAGCTTGTTTCCATTCCAGTAAAGAATTGGCTTGGTAGTTTGGTCTGCCCTGTTCCCATGATGCACTGGGCCAGGGTCAGACTAATTTGCATGTAGCCAGGTTCTGAACTGGGATGGTGCAGTGAGCTAAAAAACGGTGATGGATCAAGCCCTGATCTTTTGACTGGGTAGGAGTGTTCTGCTTAATTCAGATACTCTGTCCATCACCACCCCCCTTTTTGAATCGTTTTGGCCACCACAAGTGTGGAAGGGTATGCTCAGATGTGAGTCCCTTGCTCACTGCACCATCAGGATTCAAGCAAGCCGGGCCGAAGACGGCTGTAATGCCAGAAACCGGTCCCCGGAAGCTTGTTTCCTTTCCAGTAAAGAATTGGCTTGGTAGTTTGGTCTGCCCTGTTCCCATGATGCACTGGGCCAGGGTCAGACTAATTTGCATGTAGCCAGGTTCTGAACTGGGATGGTGCAGTGAGCTAAAAAACGGTGATGGATCAAGCCCTGATCTTTTGACTGGGTAGGAGTGTTCTGCTTAATTCAGATACTCTGTCCATCACCACCCCCTTTTTGAATCGTTTTGGCCACCACAAGTGTGGAAGGGTATGCTCAGATGTGAGTCCCTTGCTCACTGCACCATCAGGATTCAAGCAAGCCGGGCCGAAGACGGCTGTAATGCCAGAAACCGGTCCCCGGAAGCTTGTTTCCTTTCCAGTAAAGAATTGGCTTGGTAGTTTGGTCTGCCCTGTTCCCATGATGCACTGGGCCAGGGTCAGACTAATTTGCATGTAGCCAGGTTCTGAACTGGGATGGTGCAGTGAGCTAAAAAACGGTGATGGATCAAGCCCGGATCTTTTGACTGGGTAGGAGTGTTCTGCTTAATTCAGATACTCTGTCCATCACCACCCCCTTTTTGAATCGTTTTGGCCACCACAAGTGTGGAAGGGTATGCTCAGATGTGAGTCCCTTGCTCACTGCACCATCAGGATTCAAGCAAGCCGGGCCGAAGACGGCTGTAATGCCAGAAACCGGTCCCCGGAAGCTTGTTTCCTTTCCAGTAAAGAATTGGCTTGGTAGTTTGGTCTGCCCTGTTCCCATGATGCACTGGGCCAGGGTCAGACTAATTTGCATGTAGCCAGGTTCTGAACTGGGATGGTGCAGTGAGCTAAAAAACGGTGATGGATCAAGCCCTGATCTTTTGACTGAGTAGGAGTGTTCTGCTTAATTCAGATACTCTGTCCATCACCACCCCCTTTTTGAATCGTTTTGGCCACCACAAGTGTGGAAGGGTATGCTCATATGTGAGTCCCTTGCTCACTGCACCATCAGGATTCAAGCAAGCCGGGCCGAAGACGGCTGTAATGCCAGAAACCGGTCCCCGGAAGCTTGTTTCCTTTCCAGTAAAGAATTGGCTTGGTAGTTTGGTCTGCCCTGTTCCCATGATGCACTGGGCCAGGGTCAGACTAATTTGCATGTAGCCAGGTTCTGAACTGGGATGGTGCAGTGAGCTAAAAAACGGTGATGGATCAAGCCCTGATCTTTTGACTGGGTAGGAGTGTTCTGCTTAATTCAGATACTCTGTCCATCACCACCCCCTTTTTGAATCGTTTTGGCCACCACAAGTGTGGAAGGGTATGCTCAGATGTGAGTCCCTTGCTCACTGCACCATCAGGATTCAAGCAAGCCGGGCCGAAGACGGCTGTAATGCCAGAAACCGGTCCCCGGAAGCTTGTTTCCTTTCCAGTAAAGAATTGGCTTGGTAGTTTGGTCTGCCCTGTTCCCATGATGCACTGGGCCAGGGGCAGACTAATTTGCATGTAGCCAGGTTCTGAACTGGGATGGTGCAGTGAGCTAAAAAACGGTGATGGATCAAGCCCTGATCTTTTGACTGGGTAGGAGTGTTCTGCTTAATTCAGATACTCTGTCCATCACCACCCCCTTTTTGAATCGTTTTAGCAAATAGTTTGGCATCATTATCGATGAGTATTATGATGGGGGCATAGCTGACCGAGGCAAGATGGTGGACGCAAACTGAGAGGGCTCCGAGCGGTTGAGCAGCAGACCCTTGGGCTTGCAGATGACGGTGAGTGGGGCTACTGGGGGACACCCTTGCTAGCAGTGTCTGGCTACAGGTGGCCTAACTTGCCCCTATGCACTGTGGCCAGAGAACTAACAGGGGCCCTGATTCTGGCGAGACATACACAGCCCCATGGAGAGTTTGATGGTGGGGCTTGGACTGCTCGTGCCCCTCTCCTTCCTTTATTTTTCTATTGCCTCAGCTGCAGAGTTGCTGTGGGCATAGAGAGGAGAGGCAGGCCCCCCTGCAGTGTGCCACACCAGGTTGAATAGGCACATATATGAGGCCCTGGGGACTGTTTCTGTTGACACTTGCCTGGGCTCCCCCTCGGTGAAGATCTGAGGGACTGTGATAAATCTGGTGGGAGTTGCAACAGTGGAATACAAATTTACACATTGGCTCTCCCCTGGCACCATTGTGCGGTGAGGCTGGCAGGGGTGGAGGTGCCACTGTTGGGCTGTGCTGGGCTGCTGCAGGGGCGGGGATTAGGACGCGGGGTGCGGGAATTTCTTCCTCCCCCCTCCACTGACATTAATCCTGATACAAGTGGTCTGGAACCTCCATAGCCTATCTTTGGCAAGCGGATTCTATCTAGAGGTGAGAGGTCTCTGCAATCACACTGCCACAGAGTTGAGCATTATCACGCCTCTGTGGACTAGGTGTAGAGTGACTGCCCTATTGCCTGCATTCCGTGCGATCTGCTTGAACTGAGACCTCTGTCGTGAAACATGGGGAAGCGAGGAGGGCCTAGATCAACCTCGTTGGGTCACCAAGGAGCCAATTTTCAGCATGAACAGTGAAGCAGGACAGGGGAACCCTCTTCAGGAGACAAATTCAAACAAATGTATTTTTTATTGAATCAACAACCGACATATCAGCAGGTCACCATCACATACAATAAAAGACCTTGTGCACGGTTCAGTGATCAGTGTCAGAAAAAAAACAGGATTAACCAATACTCAATATTCCCCCCCCCCCCATTAAATCCCCCCCTTAAATCCTGTCAGACATAATGGAAACACATCAGGACCTGGAAACACATCAGGACCTGCGCAATCGCATAGACACAGTGGCAATTGACCTGAACCTACTGCGAGATGACCAGAAGAAGGTGGCCGGCCGAGTCACACAGGCTAAGGGAACTCTTGGGGAACTGCAACCCAGTGTGAGAGATCTGGAGGGCCAAGTTCGCACATTGATGACCAGTGTGCGGGAAATAGATAGGGTGGAGGTTTCTGAAGGCTGGTCCCGCCGCAACAACTTTTGGGTTGTATGATTTCCAGAGACAATGGCTTGCTCAGGTGGTGGCTCTGTTGGCTCTCTCTCTGGAGTATCAGGTTCAACAAGCGCAGAGGGTCCTGGGGAGGCGGCAACCACAGGCATCACTCCCCAGACCGTGGTGCTTCGCCTTCTGAATTTTGAGGACAAAGAGACTATATTGAAAGTGGTCTGGGGTGCAGGTCCTCTGCAGTACGAGAATGCCCTCATCTTCATATTTCCAGACAATACTTTGATAGTGCAGTGTAGATGAGCATCTTTCTTGGGTGCTAAGAAACGTCTGAGGGAATTTGGCCTCTAGTACTCGTTGCTATACCCAGCAAAGCTTAAAGTAATAGCCAACCAAACCATTTATTTTTTCACTGAACCAGTGGATGCATGGGACTTGGTAGAACAGAGGTGATATGAGTCATCCGCCCCAGCCATGCCGACCCAGCAGTCAGAAATGGAGAAGAAACAACATACCTGGAGATGGCGAGATCATGGTAAAGCAAGGTCTTGTACAGAGGGGGCACCCTCATCAGAGCAAATGCGAGACCAGCAGTAACGCACACTGACAGATGTGACGCTCCTGGCAACGGTGCACCGTTCTCCCCCACCTCTCAGGTTCATTGATGACTCACAGTCAGATACTGGATCACTTGTCTCACCCAGTAGCACCGCCTCATTTATCCTCCCAAACGTCACCCCACAGACAGCAGATTTATTGATCTGACTCGCTCACTGTAGGGATGCTGTTAATGGTTAATTGGATCACCGTGACGAATTACCGCCTTCTTGTATAAATCCTGGCGAGTATTGTACTTATTGCATAATGTTTTTTTTTTTTTTTGCGTTCAAAATGCTTTTATTGAGTGTTATAGACAGTACACCGCTTTCTGTGCCTACAACCCGGGGGCCGGCAGCATTATGGACATCAGAGTGACAGTAATAGAGCGAAAAGAACACAGCTGTGTAACCGGCATCCCGGAGGCCCGGCAGCGTCAAATCAGTACCATACAATAAATGTCCAACAGTTAATACATATTATATGCACCATAGTAGGTGCTGCAGCAGAACAGGGTTTTTTGAGTGTTTGTTTGTTGATAGTCTTTGTGAACAGTTCCCAACTTCAGAACAAAAAACTCAGGGGGTTAATAGTCACACTTAAGAATATAACGTTAGGTCGGATACGTGGAAGTACATGTCTAGGGTCTTTTAAAGTAATGCATTAACACATGTCAGTCACAACGGTACCCGCTCATCCAGAGGGTAGGGGCGATGTGCAGCACTGCAGGGCGGTGTCGGAACCAGGAATTAAGGCGGTTAGGGATGTCAGGTCAGTGGGGTGTGCGTGTCAGACCAAGGTCTGGCGGTGAGCCCCGCGCGTGTAGCGCCAGTGGACAATCTACAGGGATCGTGTTATGTAGGTGAATGGCCAGCAGAGTATCACGCGGGGTAGTGTGTCGGCGCGAGAGGCGGGTAGTGTTGTATGTATCTGCAGAGCTGTCGATGTCCCAGGCGCCGCCGCGCCAGTTAATCACCCACCGACCCCCCCGCAGGATCATCACCGCCATCCGCCTGAGCAAGCAGATAACCGACCAGTGGGCTCCAGATATCCCTAGGCTGGCTAGAGATCGGCAGTAGCTCGGTAAAGGTGATGTGTTGTTCCTGACAATAAGTTAAGTCAGTCAGCCATTCTTTGAATTTGGGAGCTCTGCCTCTACCCCAGCGGCACGCCACGCGACGCTTCGCCAAGAGTAAAGCCATGTCCACGAATTTCCTACAGGATTTAGGAATGTGGGCCGTGTGCCCAAGTAGTGCTATGAATGGTTCTGCAGCAACGGAGACCGCAGTCATTGCTGTGAGGGCGTCCGTCACTTGCTGCCAGTATAAGCGGACAGCAGGGCACTCCCAAGCCAAGTGCAGGAAGCCCGCATGTTCAGTGTGACAGCGCTCGTACCGGTCGTCAGCGGCCATATGAAAGCGGTGTTTCTTCACAGGAGTATAGTATACTTGGTGCAAGAATTTGTAGTGAATCATCTTGAATCTGCTACTAGCTGATATTCGAGCTGTCAGGGCACAGCAGGATTGCCAGTGGTCATCAGTGATGTCCGTGGCAAGATCAGTACTCCAACGCGCCCTCTCCGCAGACGGCACGGCGATCGATCGAAGCTGGCGATAGAGTCCGGCGACCAAGTGTTTCCCTTCCTGCGAAGTTAACAGAAAGTGGAGGGGGAGAAAAGTCTCGGGTTCCCCATGGAACTCAGGCAATATGTCTTTCATGCCCTGACGTAGGCGCAGGTAGTAAAAGACATCCAGCGGGGTGCGATCTGCGGAGGCGAAAAAAACATCTGCAGTTTTGAACGTGCCGTTCACGAAAAGCTCACCCCAGGAGGCGAGTCGCAGGCGCTCACAGAGCAACCGAAAGCCTCGCTCCTGCAGTAGGGGGAGACGAGGATGAAATGTCAACGGCAGTCTGGGGGAGTACGGAAGGGAGCAGGACATCCTCTTTGCGATGCGACGCCACGCATCAAGAGTACAAGAGACTGAGGTGTTGGGTGTCTGTATCAGTGCCTCTGGGCAGTGAAGTAGACCATTGAGGGGGATGGGATGTACTATCCAATCCTCCACCGCCAGCTGAGGCATGAAGGGTGTCGGACTAACCAGTGATATGCATAATGTGCTTGTGCGCATAGGTAATAGGCCTCAAAGTCTGGGACGTCGAAGCCTCCGGCCTCACAAGGCAGCGTCAGCGTGGACCACCTCAGTCGCGTGTTCTTACCCCCCCAGAACAACCGACAGAGTTCCAACCTCAATGATTTAAAGAAGAACGCACCCGGATGGTATGGAATGTTGAGGAAAAGATATAGAAATTGGGGGAGCATCACCATTTTAATAAGGGATGCTCGGCCCGCCATGGAGAGTGGCAGAGCAATCCAACGGTCAACCGTGGCTGTGAGTTTCGTGATGGCCACTCCGTAATTAGCACGGAGCGTTTCGTCCTTGTCGCGGGATATTTGGATACCCAGGTAACGGAGATCTGTCCGACACCACTCAAGCGGGTAATCAAGGGGGACGTCAGTAACAGCATCAGTCAAAGGGAAGAATTGTGACTTGGACCAATTTATGTGTATCCCCGACATCCTACCAAAGACTACGAATTCTCGTAATAGAGGATTGAGATGGAGGTCCGGATGTTTGACATATAGGGTGATGTCATCGGCGTATAAGGACACATCAATTTGGCGCTGGAGGCACTGTACTGCGCCAGCTTGATGCAGCTGTCGCAGCCTGCAGGCCAGGGGCTCGACCGCGATGGCAAGAAGGAGAGGGGATAGGGGGCACCCCTGACGTGTGCCTCCGGTAATGGCAATGGATTGTGAAAGGCGACCATTGATGAGGACCTTCGCTGTGGGTTGTGTGTAGAGTAGTCTGATCCAGGAGACAAAGAGTCTAGGGAACCCCATCCTTTCCAGGACAGAAAACAGGTAGGGCTATTCGACAGAGTCGAATGCCTTGGTGGCATCAAGGAAAACAGCCGCTACTGGTAAGTTGGGGTGAACCGCGCGAAGCAGAGAAAACAAGGTGCGGAGGTTGTGCGATGTAGAGCGACCAGGAACAAATCCGGCTTGGTCAGGTAGAACAATCCTAGTCATAAGGAGGGACAGCCGGGTGGCCAGGACCTTTGCTAGGATCTTAACATCGCAGTTTAGTAGGGAGAGTGGGCGGTACGAGCCACAAGAGCCGGGATCCTTACCCGGTTTCAAGAGCGATGTAATGACAACTTCCCGCATAGAGCAAGGGAGAATGCCATCGGTCAGCGATTCTTCATACACCTCGCGTAGGACAGGGGCCATGATGTCAATATAGGCCTTGTAGAACTCAGCGGGAATGCCATCAAGACCTGGTGCTTTACCATTCTGCAAGGACATAATGGCATCTCGAATCTCGTCAGTTTCGAAGGGAGCGGCCAGGAATGCCCTGTCGCCATCGCTGAGCCAGCATAGTGCCACGTCTCCAAGGAAGTCAGAATAGGGTACGTCAGGTGTGGCAGCGGCGGTGTAGAGCTCGTGATAGTGAGTGGTAAAGGTAGCGAGTAGTGCATCTGAGTCCCTAATGACGTGGCCTTGGTCGTCAGTGAGTTCTAGGATAGTATTGTGTTCTCGCGGGGAACGTGTGAGGGTCGCTAGCGCCTTCCCAGGTCTGTCCCCTTCGCAATATCTTCTGGCCTGCCAATGTTTCCCCCGGAATTTTGCCTCCCTGGTGGCCTCCTCCTCGTATTTCGATAGCTTGTCTCTAAATGCTGCGTGAAGATCATGATCACCCCCCTCAGCCATGCGGAGTTCTAATGCCCTAAGTTCAGTGTGCAACAAGTGGATAGTGTTTCGTATGTCACGTAGGACCCCGAAGCTCTTGGATATACAGTACCCCCTTATGGTGACTTTGAAGGCCTCCCAAATGCACTCGACGGAGTCCACAGACCCCCTGTTTCTGGGAAAAAAGGCTGTGATTTCCTCCCCTAGCTCCACTCGGAACACACTGTCTAGTAGTGCCGCCGGCTGTAACTTCTAACCTGGTCTAGGGTTATCCCATCCAGGGATGCGTGCGTGCAGCAGGACTGGGCTGTGATCAGAGTACGTTCTCGGTAAATGTGAAATCCCCAGAACTTCCGAGGTGACCCCTTTGGAGATGAGGAAGTAGTCCAACCGTGACCATGTGCCCAAGTGCGAGGTGAAGTGTGTGCCTTCTCGCTGAGTAGAGTGTAGGTGTCGCCATGCGTCCACTAGGTCGCCCTCGGTGATAATACCTTCCAATGCCTCTCTGGCCTTCGGTTTGTAATGATGTGCACCATCAGATCGATCCAAATGAGGTATTAGCGCTAGGTTGAAGTCTCCCCCCCATATTATATGGCGGGAGCCCACATCCACGACCTTAGCCCATAGTGTGGTAAAAAAAGAAGGCATATCCGAATTGGGGGCATAGCAGTTTATGAATGTAATTGTGTCGTGACCCATGCGACCCCATAATAATGCATAGCGACCCTCCCTGTCCAGTAAGTCTCCGTATTTGTGGAACGGCACTGCACGTTTGATCAGGATTGTGACACCCCTAGCATATGAGGAGTATGAGGAAAATGCTCGGTGTCCAGCCCACTTGCTCGCAAAGGTAGCACCGACCCTCGGTGATAGGTGAGTCTCCTGTAGCATGGCAACATGGACATTAAATCTATTAAGATAAGCAATCACATCACAACATTTTCTCGCATTGTTAAGTCCCCGAACATTCCATGTAATGCAGTTCAATTGCGTATCAGACCCCGTACCTGCCATGTGAGGTAATTTATCCATACATCCCACCCTCGTAGCGGTGAGACAACTGACATTGTGCCGTTGACAATATATAGTCGACCATTGTGCATCGTGTCGTGAGTACCCCTCTCGTGTGTGAACCGTAGTCCCCCAAACAATCCCACCCCCCCTCCCACTACTGCATCCCAATCATGCCAGCAGCCACCCGACCCCACCCTCTTCCTCCCTCCTCCCTCCTCCCTCCCCCCTTCCCACAACTTTAACCTTTCAAGATTGCGCATGGGGGACACCCGATAGGGAAACAACAACAAGGGCGCACAGCCACTGCTCCCGCCAACCGGCCTCCCAATCTGTACCGCCCTCGGAGGAGGTCGGGGCAGGGAGAGTGGTCCTTGGGATACGTTACCATCGGCGAGTTCGAGTAGTCCAGTTCAGTAGTGCAGGATTCACCGCACCCCACCTCCCGGAGCGGGAATAGTTGAGCACAGTTCAGGTCAGTAATCAGTTAGGGCAAGCCGCAACCACATGCTCACTGCTCCTCCGCTGCCGAGGGGGGATCGTCCTCCTCCAGATCTGCCTCAGCGTGATGACCATTTCGCCTGGCTTTAGTGACTGACTTGAGAAAGTCTTCAACTTTCTGAGGATTGGTGAAGATGCGATGCTTCCCCCGGTGGGTGACTCGCAGTCTCGCTGGGTAGAGGAGGGCGTATTCTAGCTGAGCCTCTCGTAGTTTCTTTTTGACAGGAAGGAACTTCCGTCGTTCTTCTTGCACTAAGGGTGTGAAGTCAGGATATATAGAAAACGTTACTCCATTATATTGCAGGGTTTGTTGGGTCCGGGCTGCCCGCAGTGCAGCATCGCGGTCGCGATAATTCAGCAATTTGGCGATGATCGGTCGGGGTGGCAGTCCGGGCTGAGGAGCGGGGGCCAATGAGCGGTGCGCCCGTTCAAAAATAAATTGCGGCGAGAAGGCGTCCTCTCCTATCGAGCCTTTGAGGAGATACTCGATGTATTCCTCCATTCTGCCCGTGTTTGTGGACTCTGGAACGCCCGTAACACGTATGTTGTTGCGTCGGCTACGAGCTTCCAAGTCTTCGTTCTTGGCCGCTATGACTCGGAGCAAGTTGTTCATGCGGGCCAGTTGGTTGTTGTGGGAAGTGGTGATGTCGTCGTTATCCGAGATTCGTTGTTCTGTAGCGGTGATGCGCTCCTCGTGCCGATCAACCTTATGGACCAGCGCGTCCAGTCTAGCAGTCATACCGTCCACCTTCTCAACCACCGTGGCAAAGCCCTGTCTCATCTCCTGGAAAAGGCGGGGTAGGTCGAGGTCTCTAGCGGGGGAGGTAGCAGTCGATGTGGTAGCGCCACTGGGACCTGATTCAGCAGCCGTCGTCTTCGTCCCCTTCTTGGCGCTATCAAAGCTAATTTTAGACTGGCGATTTTCAGGGCGCCCCATTGTGGCCGCCGGCCGCTTCAGTGCTGTCGATTCTTGTATCCTTACTTCAGTACCTCGTGAGGTGGAAGCCGCAGCGGGGGTTGTCGTCGTCCAAAGGTGGGCAGGCCCAGCGATAGGGTATCTGGCGCCCGGAGCACCGGAGCCTGCAGGGGATCCCACAAAGGAGGTGCAGTCTCCCCGGCCCCAGGTCACACCACCTAGGCAAAGAGGATGGTAGTGCAGGGGTAGGGCGACCAGGCTCACAGGCCCTCCGTGCGCCGGCTGGCTTATGTTAGATCAGGTGGCCAAACTCAGTGCCGCTGCCGCTCGCTCCACCAGGTGTCCAGTATATGGGGGACAGCTCAGCCAAGTGAAGGACAGACGCTCCTCGCCTTGTACATAGGTGCGACGGGCGCAACGCCAGTCCAGCAATTCCGGCGCTGCAGCGATGATTACAGTGCCCCGTTGTCAGCCCCTCCGTTTCCCAGGCCGTGCGTGAAGGGCGGCAGTATCCGCTGGCCACAGCAGGTCTGAGCGGCGCAGCAGTCTCTGAAAGCCGAGCCAGCAGTCTGAACAACGCACCGCCGTTTGAAATCGCCGATTTCGGCACCCCGGGGGGTCAGTTGCAAGCACACCGCAGCCGCCAAGTCGGAAGCGCCGATCAGGCCCGCCGCCTTGTGGCAAGCCCCGGACTAGCGTAGGCTCCCGCAGCCTGTCTCCTCAAGGGGCATGCTCCGAAGGTTCCACCGGCCGGTCTTTCAGCGCCGATTACAGCGGTTCCCGCTACCCCACAGGATCGAGCTTCGGGTCGAGTGCGGGGAAACGTCCACTACAGCGATCTGTGGTGCTGTTTGTGAGATTACTCGCCGATGGCAGCAAATCAAGAAAGGATTATTGTCCAAGGAACGGGAGCTGTGTAGTTAAGCAGCCATTCCGGTTGCGCGCCCTCTAGCGCCCCCGCTACTTATTGCATAATGTTGGTCCTATATTTGAACAGACTGCACTAGGGGAGTAGTTGGCTGGGGGGACAATTACTTTTCTCTATATTTTTTCTTTCTTAGGTACTTGTTTCCCTTGTATTATAGGAGTTACAGTGCTGACTGTAGGTAAGTAGGATATTTCTGGCATGGCAAACAAGCTTTACAACGCAGTCCTTACATCGCACTACCTTTACATAGCAGTCATTACATCGCAACATCCTTTACATCGCATGTCATTACAACGCAGCCATTACATTGCATGTCACTACAACGCATGTCATTACAATGCATATCACTACAACACAGACATTACATCGCAAGACATTACATCGCAAGTCATTACAATGCATACCATTACAACGCATAGTACCCTTACACTATCTGACTCTTATCCTACTGTTGCACTCACTGGAGTTAGAATAGTAATTTCTACCCCTTCACTATCCAACACTAGCCCTACTGTTGCTCTCACTGGAGTTAGAATAGTAATTTTTACCCCTACACTATCCAACACTTACCCTACTGTTGTACTCACTAGAGTTAGAATAGTAATTATTACCCCTATACTATCCAACACTTACCTTAAATGCAATGTAATGGTCTGCATTGTAATGGTATGCATTGTAAAGGTATAATGCGATGTAATGGAATGCGTTGTAAAGGTAGTTTCTGATAATGCGATGTAATGGCATGCAATGTAAAAGAATGCGTTGTAAAGGCATGCATTGTAAATTTTCGCATTGTAACGTCATACATTCTTCTGGCATAGGTATGTTTTGACTTTAGTTCACTGGGATCCTGTTAATCAGGACCCCAGTGACTGGGGAAGGTGACACAAAGTCCCCCTCCCCGTTCCTTTTTCCAGTCCCGGGGACTTCATCCCCAGGGGACACATTTTATTAAAAGGGGCGAGGGTCAAACAGTAACCCTACCCTAGCCTTCTTTAGGCCACGGGGATCCCACCCCCTGGATTGTTTTTAGTTAAAGGGGAGGGAGTCTTTTTCAATCCCCGGGGATTCAATAACCTGGGGGTCACATTTTATTAAAAGGAGAGGAGGGCACAGAGCCCCCCTTTCCCAAGCCTCTTTGAGGCCCCAGGGAACCCATCTCCCAGGGTTGAATATTTTTGGGAGGCATCAAGCCCCCCTCCTAGAGCCATTGTTCCAGCCCTGGGGACCTCATACCCCAGGGCCTGTTACAGCTACAATGTCCTGTGCACCCCATCGCTGGGATTCTGTAGTTCTCTGCCCAGGAGAGTGCTGGCATATCATGCCTGCACTCTCCGCAAGTACTAGACGTTTTCGCCCACCATGGAGGGAGCCGTGAGGAAAATGCTGCTACCACGTTGATGGGAGCAAAATCATTGAGTCTGCACTCGCCAGCACCATGATGGGTGCTGGCTGGTGAGCAGGCAGGGGCTTCAGGGGTCCTGGGGCTCCCCAGACAACTCTCAAGGAAATAATGGGATGTGAGGGCCCCAGGTGGGCACCGTGGTAAACACTTTGGTAAAAAAAGGAAACAAATGATTGGCTCCTGCCCAGACCCGATATCAGTCCTGGCCGGGAAGCCAGCCCTGATGCCCCATACCAATTTTGGGGCTATGGGTGCAAAAAAAGATTAAGAAATGAGCGGCAGGAACCTCTAATTTATTATTCACTGTTCTGTGGAAGGAGCACCCCGTAATGCCCTTGGGCTTTTTTTGAAAAATATTTTGTATTCCTGGTGGTGCCCATAGAAGTGGCAACATCACCACCAATCTTTCTTTAATATTGTGGGGGGTTGCAGGGAGTGAAGCAGTCACCTGCAACATGAAACAAAACCACAGAAAGTCTCCTGGGTCATTGAATTCATGACCTCAGGAGAGCTTATTCAATTTTTTAAAGCACTTCAGCTGGAATGTGGTTGGTTTTATGGCTGCACTTCGTGGCTTGAAAAAAGTTACAAAAAGACACATTTTTAAAATGTTTTATTCAAAATAATTTGAGACAATCCCTATTATTATACATAGCAATACGTGAATTTATGAAATATACATTTGATTATAGTTATTGATGACTCTTTGACAAAACGAATAGGTCGTCTCTTCATATACTAATTTGTTGATGTACTGACCCCTTGATAAACTCAATAGGCCCACTGATTTTTGTATTATACCTTTTGGCAAAGGTCTGCCTTGCTTAAAATGACACCCTTTATATTTTTGCTCATAGTCAGGCGTATGCTACAGCAGTGGTTGTTGGCCAGGCACTGTGCCCAACCCCATGCTGTGCAGCCACAGGCCAGGGCTTGTGCTCAACACCACGCTGAAGGCACAGTGCGGCAGGTGGGAGCAGGGTCTGGTCTAAGGCCAGGCCCAGCATCCAACACCATGCCACTCATGGCCAAAGGTCTGCACAGATGGGGGTTGGGCCCAGCGTGGGTTTGGGTGGAAAGCCTGGCCGCAGCCCAGGTCCTATACCCAACCCCATGTCATGCATGGCGATGGACATCTTACTTTACGTTGAAAAAAACATATAAATTCACAGAAAAAATGCAAACTTTAAAGTGTGTTGTAATTAGGAATTGTAATAATATGTTTCTTTACACTAAAAACATCTTGGAAATTCACTGGAAATACCAATTGCACTTTGTAACAGGTCGAATTTGTAGTATTCAGGCCAGTGTGACGGGTCGATGTCTCGAAATAGGGAGCATGTAATGCCTTGGAACGAGACTGCTTCCACATTTTCTTGCAGTTTGTAATACTGACTCTCTCATTTTGAAGGTATGGCGCTTTCGCAGGACATCACGGGCCTTCTCCCCCTCCCGGAGCCTGCGGATCAAATTGGTGAACCAGAACCAGTTTAATCATGGCATTATTATCCCTCAAAGTTCTGAGAACATGCCCATCACAAAGGCCTCCAGGTCTGGACCTTCCGCTAACTCCTCCAGGTTTCGAATCCTGATGTTGTCTCGTTCTTAACGATTTTCCAATTCTTGGAATTTCAAAATGGAAGTATGCAGTTGGTTCTGAAGGAGATCTGTGGAATCTTCCATCTAGCCCATCCGTTGTTCCAATCCCTGAAACTTAGTGTAGAGGTCTGGAGTCCGGGTATCCACCGAGTCTACTTCTTGCTGAAGGGTAGCGAGCTTAGAATGGATATTGGATTTGAAGGCTTCGAGGGAAGTGGTGAGGTCTGCCCTCAGTTATTCCTGCCGCTTCATTTTATAGTCTTGGAGGTCCTCCTTGGTGAGGGCCATCGTGTCTCCCTGGGAGGTGGAGTTGCGGAAGTCTCTCGCCTCGGTTGGTGCAAAAAAGCTTGACACACTATTTGTTTGCACCTTTTTCTGAATCGTAAAGGCAGTAGACGAGCAATAAGGAGAGGCCCCTATGGGATAGTATTCAGATTATGTCCTTTAGTGAAGCAAGTTGAAGATAGCCAGGCTCCTCTCTTCTCCCCGGTAGCAGACCTGCATGTGGAACGTGAGGCCCCTGGGGGAAGGGTCTTCTTAGCAGAGCTTAATCTGATGGTAGTCCGGGCCCCCTCTCCACCAGATCCCTTCCATCAAAATCAACTGTTCCCCTTAGCAGCGCCTCTGTTTTAGTCAATGTATAGCAAAGCTCCCAAGAAGTTGCAAAGGGAAGCCTTTAATTTTTTCACCTCTCCGCCAACTGCCTCCTCTCTAAGTTGTAGATCTAGGATTTGGCAGCACACGCTCTAGGTACAGGGCCCTAGACCTCCCTAATGGCTGTAGCAGCAGTAGAACAGGGCATCATGAAGCATAGAAGAAGGAAGCATTAGGAAGTAGGGAGCATGTAACACCAGTCACTCATTGCTTGTGCTCACTTGTGTAAGTATGTGGGTTGTGTCAATAAGGGCTGCGCCCGAGCAGACTCTCGCAGCGGGTGCTACTCCTACATTAAAGCATCTCCGGAAGGGGCTTATGTCTCTACACAGCTAGCCAGCAATGTGGCCGTCATGTTTGAGTTGGGCAACGGGACAGTGGAAGAGGTAATGGCTCGCCGATCTTCTTTTCGCCATGTCTGAGCCCTCACATCAAACTACGTAGCTGCTCCTCAAGGTCCCTGCATCGGCTTGAAGAGGATGGGTTTGATTATTTCAGCAAGGCATTTCGCCAATACCCCTGCACAGGCCTTAACTTGGCGGATTGTTGTCATGGGCCCAATGATTTATCGTTGCTCCTCTGACTCTTAGAGGCATATAAAGTGGCCCCCACGGCACTCTCAGCACTTTATCATTGGGGCATGATGAGGCTGAGCGATTTCCGGGGCTATGGCACCAGTTGCCGTGATGTAAAGAGCGAATGCAGCGCTGTCCACGCTGACATGTTGATTGGCTGCGCCCCACAACATAACATTTTAAACAAAAAAAAAACACTGAAATTCACCACTTATAGTTGACTGAAGTAACTATAACATGATCCCTGAAGTAACTATAACTCATACCCTTGCCATGCTTGGCTTATGACCTCACATATTACATCACTCATGGCATGTTCTATGACATCATTAATAACATTACTGCAACATCTGAAATACATCATTGATGACAATGTTGTGCGCTGCTGGACACGAGTTATAGTTACTTCAAGACTCGAGTTGCAGTTACTTCAGTTAACTCTAACTTATGGTTTTCAGTGTTTTTTCTTTATAGTATAAAATGTTATTGTCAGCTAAATAAAGCGCCACTTTAACTTTTGTTTAATTAGCAAATATATATATATATATATATATATATATATATTCTATTTCTAAAGTCTACAACATAAAAAGTTACAAATCTTCTCTTGCAAATGTGAAAAATGTACAGATATCAGTCAACAAATGAACAATTTTGACAATTTACCAAAGACAAATAAGAATTTAAAATAAAAAAAATTACAGTTGGAGAGCTTAAAAAAGACATTAAATATAGCAATTGTTAGTAATAATGCAGGAATGTACATTTCTTGAAATCATTCCTCCTCAAAGAGAAATCTTCCAGACTTTGGAAATGCCTTTCAGCTATAGCTTATGATGAAAGCAGGTGTCCGATTGAAAATGTCAGACTCTTCACCAAGATGTATCTAGACATCTTCTGTAATTCTTCACAGCATATGTGCACTCTCAATCTCTTCTTTAGTGTCAGAGGCCTATGGTCATAACTCATAACATGAATCAGTTTCTTCATGTTTTGATGTAAGGTATTTTTAAGGAATCATTAACAGTTCAAATCTAAAGTTTTTATCACTTAAAACACAAGCTTAGTCCCCAAAGCTTATTTTGGTTGCGGAGTATTTTATGATATGCGTTCTAGCTATCTTTAGATCCTTTCTGGCAGCTTATCTAATTAAGTCATTTTATTTACGACTAAGAAAATCTAGATTTCTAGGATGTTTCTGTTGATCTTAACTTACCAATCATGCCTAAAATGTGTTGCTGTTGTTGGTTCTGCTTTTGTAAATCTAAAAGGTCTGAGACCATGGGCTCTGCTTTTCCTGTTGATGTTTTGAAGGATGAGAAAAAGACCCCATATTCTGGTTCCTGTTCTTTTTAGAATTGGCTGCAATATTTTGTGTTGGTTTTCTACTAAGTGAATGACTTTGAGACATGTCTTATAAAAGTCTGTGTGTCTACAGGATAGAAATGTATTTCTTAAACGGTCAATTCAAGAATCCTCTGCACTCAGATGACATGGCCCATTGTTGGTGTCCACTGGACACAGCACAGACATGGAAGAATAGCCATGTTCATTTTTCCCAGTCTTGCATGTACACTACTTGATCAGTACCCTTTCCTGGTGGTTAGAAGCACATACTTATATTCAGGTATTGAGAAAGTCTCTGGGATGTGTGATGGGTGTCACTGAAGGTACGTTAGTGAGTTTAATATAGAGGATGCAAGTGGGCTCAGTTTGATGAGAAGACAAGAGTATGTGCAACTATTTGATATATCACCAATTAAATACATTTTGGAATTGAAGAGACTGTACCTGCATATGTGTGGTATTTTGTTTGCTGACATATGTTTCATATATGTCCATGACAGTATTTTTATATGCATTTTATTTTGATCACAGTCACTCCCAATGATTATCAGCCTTCTGGCTTTAAAGAAGGAAACAGTTCGGACATGATGTTTGAGGGGGACCCTGTCCACCTGAAAGTGGGCTCAGTCTCCACAGGGCATCACACCATGAAAGTAAAGGTTACAACAGAAAGTGATAGAACAATGGCTATGGATAACAAACTGATGCAGGAAAACATCATGGAAGAGAACAGCATGGAGATCTCCCATGAGGGATTGGACTGTGAAGAAGAAGAGGAACATGTGGAAGACCACTTAGGTGTAAGTAAAAATGTGTATACTGTAGAGCACATAATGATTGAAGGATATCTCTGATGTATTCTTTTATCATTTGATTGTTCATGTTTAAATGACTCACATGTTACCTAAGTTTCTACGGCCCGACCTGTGCTGAATAAGGATGTCCTTGAGTAGGGCCAGTAATGTGATAATAGATCTTTATTGAAAACAGTAGCTCTTGGGGAGATCAAACTCTAACTTACACTTGAGAGAATGACCTATTACACACGTATAGCCAACTTCTTCTTAACCAGTCATTGGAAATCTGTCTCAGAAGATGAAGTGATCGTGTTTCTCACCCTGTTAAAAGTAAAACTAGCATGCCATTAAAAATATGCATGCTGTTACCTCTACACAAGCTCTTTGTTCCTCTGTATGAATATCTAATTCCATGGACTTCTGTGGGCTGTTTCTTTGTTGAATGTCTTGATGGACCTCGTCTTGATTTTCTTTGCTCTTGAGAATTCCTGGCAAGAGTTGTGGCCTGTTGCTACATGTTATTTAACGGATAGATGCACAGCAATGATAATTGAAAAATTTGAAATTTAGGATCAAAAAGGTCTCTGGTTACTTTGTAGGTGCACAACAAGGTGGCGTCGAGGGCCCAACGACGTCAGACAAGATGCTTAGAACGTGAGGCTAGAGGGTCTCTAGTCTCATCCCTTCGTTGGCACACAAATAATTGTCCCTCCTTAGGTCAAGAAGGTGACTTTCATTCAATGTTTGTTGCAGTTTATATTTATTTCATATTAAAGTTCTTTTTGCAAAACTGGTTTGTAGTTATTTTGTGTTCATTTGCAACATTGCAATCTTAAGCACTGTCTTTTAGGCGTGTCCAATGCCTTTAAACCACAGAGCTAACACCGTTTCGTGCACCCTTTCCCTTTTAGATTTTCACACAACTGCTTACAAGAAGCACGTAAGTGACACGCCGCTTTTAACCTTCATGTATATAGGTAGACACACAGTATGATTTTCGCCACGCACTGTCAAAAGTATGCTCATTTGTTGATTGCTTTATTTTTTCTATTAATCAATAGTACATAGCGACTAGCATGTTTTGCACAATGTTTGATTTAGTATGGTTTTTGACACATTATTTACAATCATGCTAATGTATGCTTATATCATTGTTTTTAGTGTCAATTCCCTGATGAAGGGCATATTAATAATGCCCGAAATGCATTGGACATGCCTAAAAGACAGTGCTTAAGATTGCAATGTTGCAAATGAACACAAAATAACTACAAACCAGTTTTGCAAAAAGAACTTTAATATGAAATAAATATAAACTGCAACAAACATTGAATGAAAGTCACCTTCTTGACCTAAGGAGGGACAATTATTTGTGTGCCAACGAAGGGATGAGACTAGAGACCCTCTAGCCTCACGTTCTAAGCTGTTGCTACATGTGCCATGCACGAAGAGGTTGATGAAGGAAAGTCAAAGCTACCAGCTAAGGGTTCCTCCTATACGGTAAAAAGTGCCCTCAACCACTAATAGTAGTATGTTTCATCATCGGGCTGCCTCTACACTCCCTGTATTGCCATGAGCAGGGGTGAAGCATAAGTAATATTTTGAAGGTCTTAGATATTAAGATGGCAAGGGTGGAATAAACCAAACCGAGCTCCAATTGATCATAGGGCGAGTCTCAATGCTAAGAACTCTTTATGTCTGTCTGCCGTGGATTTCACATAATCTTGTGAGAAGAAGATGAGTTCCTGAAGAGGACAAGCACTTGTTGGATCTGACCGTTAAAAACACCTTGAGGAGATCTGTTTATTCAAGGAAGTATGATATAATTCCTCTTGGTTTCCTCATACTTGAAGTCGATGGATGCAGAGGACCTAATCATTGCGCACGTTGAATATTGAGAGGGGTATCCTCAGATATATATTTACCTAGGAATGGTGTGAAGAACTAACCCTGGCCACAGGTCAGTTTGAAGGACAGAACCCCGAAAGTTGCAGTCGCCAGTAGTCTAGCAGGTGACAGATCAGAATCAGGACAGGTAAAGCCAAATTGGATCAGGACAAAACCACCAAAGTATAAGACTGGCACCAGCAGTTAAGTTGCAATGCCTGCCCTACTCCCTATCTGCAGCTAACAGCCGGAACCCCGATTGGGTTATCGATTTCCCCAAAAAAGTGCTTCGCCAGCACTTCAGCTTCCCAGAACCCCGATTGGGTTATCGATTCTTCTGACAGAGTGCTCCGCAGCCCTCTGCTCTTGATCACCTATTGAGTGCATTGGGTCAGTGACAGGTCAGCTATTCGGACAAGTCGGACAATTTCTCTAGCTAAACCTACGCTAGTTATACTATTTTTCAGGTCAGTGTACCACCCCCCAATGTTGCAAGTGTAAGGATCCCCAAATTTGATTGGACAAGTAATGAGGAGAGGTCGTCACACCATACCAAAATGAAACTTTCTGCGTGTCATATTTAAATTATTGTTCCCGCCCATCAATTTATTTTCACATAACATCTTTATTCCACCCAACAATGAATGTTCTATCATTTGTTACATTTTAGTTCATATTAGAATTCTGTTTCCCCTGTAAAGTTCAGGAGGTTGTTCCAGGTACTTTTATCCTTTATTATAGGTTTCTATGGAACGGGTCCTGATGCAAGGAATTCAGGATGCTGAACATGTTCAAGGATGCAGTGGTTGTGATGCCGTTGACAGGGGTATTTCTGTGGTTATTGCTTGGTACAAAAATTTGGTGAGGCGGTCCAGGCCACAGGGGTTGACATCTCTCGAAGTCCATCTCGGTCCTGGTAGAAGGCCAGTCACCACGGCATCACGGTTAAAGTCAATCCTTCCCTGGGTGATAACTTGTCTTCTGGGTGACCAAGCTGCACTCCGACAACTCTCACAGGTCCAACAAACTCAGGTGCAACTTCGAGCATCGGATCCTGGTCTCTGGTGTTGGATGGTGGTGATGCAGAGATCTGGGATACCAACTTTCCCAAACAGGCTTCTTCAGCTGTTGTGGCCCTGTGCTGCAAAAAGGATGTCAGCCAATTGACCCTTGGGTTCTCTTTCTTCAGTTGAGCTTGAGAAACTACTTCTCCACGAGCAGAACAAATCAGGCACAGTCCCTTCTCCTTTGCTAGTCACCAAGTTCGGCAGGGGCAACCCACGTCTGTACAGTCTCTCATTGCTGGATCCTTGGTGGAACAGGGCAGTCCCTCTTTAGTCCTCCCTCAAGTCAAATGAGATGTGAGTTGTAATGGGAGGGATCCCATGTATGCTCACAAAATGCCTTCTGGATAGGATGCAGTTGGTAGCTAATGGGCTACCAGGTTACCACTCTACTGGTGACCACTTCCTGTCAACCGTTCTGCCCACTTTCAACATGGCAGAACCCCTCTCTTGGCATCGAGAGCTCCATAGCACACCAAGAGGTGTGGCTACAAGGGGGACTACACTCCCCTGGAAAACTGGTCTGGCAAACTGGTTCCCCTCTCCTTCGAGAGTGCCAGCTTGTCTGGTTCAAACTGTAGAATAGCCCCTCTCCTAAGAGTGTACCATTTACCCTTCAAAGGCTGCTTCTGTTTTGAAGCTCGCCTTATGGGCAAATACTCGGGTGACTACCTGCCAGGGAGAGGTAACACCTCCATTGTCTCCTTTCCTGGGAGTCATTTATTTATTTTTATTTTATTTACTTATTTGAATAGCGCAGCTAAAACCCTAAGGCGTCCAGGCATTTGCACTACTCCCAGGACAGGTGAAAACTGTCTCACTGACGGACTCCATGTGCAACCGTGAGTGGGCACACAGGATTTAGGACAACAAAGTGGCAACTTTGTAAAAGTTGCACACTGCAAAAAGTTACATTAATTTCGAATTGGGCATCAAGTTGGGCCTAATGTAACAAGTTGTTTGATACCTAATAGTATCCTCCTTAGCAGTCCGAATCAGAAGTTAAAAGAGCTGCTGTGGCAGCCTGTAACTCCTATTTTTGCCGATGGGACTACTAGCCTTGTCCACAGCAAAATCACAATGGCAGGTTTTTACTATTGGAACAAGAAAAAACACATGTTCCACTTCCTAATACACTGCGCTAGCGGCCCGTGGAGGGAGTTGCGGTGGGGCAGGTGGGCGGGGGAGGGGCAGGGTGGGGGTTGATAAACACCTTAATATGGATGATTACATGTAAGTAAACAATTAAATTAATAAAACGAATTTCGTAGCGCGCCCTGCATTGCATTTTGCGATGCAGGACATTGAACGAAATTCATTTTATTAATTTAATTGTTTACTTACCTGTAATCATCCATATTCCAGTGTTTATCACCCCCCACCCTGCCCATCCCTCACCCCGCCTGCCTGCCCCACTGCAACTCCCTCCACGGGCCGCGGCTGCACTGCACCCTACCTTAGGGCTTGCTAGGCCTGCCTAGCGGTGACTTATATACATTAAAAAGGGAGGACTTTGCTTTGCCATTACTTTAAATACTGCAGACCCTAGGGTGAGCCTCTAACTTACATGCCCTGGGTACCTAGGGTACCATATACTAGGGACTTACATGTAAGTTAGCTTATGCAAATCGGGTGTAAGCCAATCAAACATATATAGTTTAGTGTCAGGGCACAGGCACTGAGATCTGGTTAGCAGGCCTCAGTGCACTTTCAGTCGTGAAACCAGCTGCATCTGTTCAAAACTTTCGGAGTGACCATACAAAAACAGAAATTTCCTTACAACACCCCTATTTTACTCAATTCATATTTATTGGGAGAGTACTCAGTTCACTTTACCCCTGCTAACCAGTGGTAAAGTACTCATGCATGTTTCCTTAAATATGGCAACATTGCTATATACCTAATTGGCACATTCATTTACTTCTAAGTTCCCTAGTATATGTACTGCCTCTAAATGAAATCTTACCAGTGGGCTGCAGCACTCATTGTTCCACCCACTGAAGTAGCAGTGCAAAACATTTCTCAGGCCTGCAACTGCTGCCTTTAGTGCAGTTTTAAACTGCCATTTCAACCTGACAAAATAAACGGTTTGCCATGTATAAACCTTCCTTTCTAATACTTATAAGTCACCCCATAACAATTAAATTAATAAAACGAATTTCGTAGCGCGCCCTGCATTGCATTTTGCGATGCAGGACATTGAACGAAATTCGTTTTATTAATTTAATTGTTTACTTACCTGTAATCATCCATATTCCAGTGTTTATCACCCCCCACCCTGCCCATCCCTCGCCCCGCCTGCCTGCCCCACTGCAACTCCCTCCACGGGCCGCGGCTGCACTGCACCCTACCTCAGGGCTTGCTAGGCCTGCCTACCGGTGACTTATATACATTAAAAAGGGAGGACTTTGCTTTGCCATTACTTTAAATACTGCAGGTTATTCCACCCTTATCTTCTTTGCCGGCACATTTAGACCCCTACAGTTAAATGAAGCGATTCCGAGGTATCTGCCCATTTCTTTAGTTGTAGTACTTTGCACATTAGAAAACACAAGGAGATGATGGACGGAGAACTGAAACCTTTCAAACACTCACCCCAGTCACAGATATGGGTTGAATCCATCATCATTCTTTAGCTCACTTCGCCTCCGCAGTTCAGACCCAGCTATATGAAAATCAGTCTTGACCCTGTGCCTCATGGGAACAGTCCAGCCCGAACTGCCAAGCCAGGTCTTCCCTGAACTGGAAACAAGCATACTGGGTCCGGGTTCTGGGTAACACCCTTCATTAACCAGGCAAGGGTGAATCCAGTGGCAAAGTGAGCAAGGGACCCACGTCTGGGCATACCCTGCAACTTTAGGGCGAACAAAGAAAAGACTAGCAGATGATGGATGGAGCGCTGAAACTTTTCAGACACTCACACCCAGTCACTGATCTTGGTTGAATCCATCATCATTCTTTAGCTCACTTCACCACCTCGTTGAGACCCAGCTATATGCAAATCAGTCTTGACCCTGTGCCTCATGGGAACAGTCCAGCCCGAACTGCCAAGCCAGATCTTCCCTGAAGCGGAAACACGCATCCTGGGACCAGTTTCTGGGTAACACCCTCCATCAGCCAGGCTAGGGTGAATCCAGTGGCAAAGTGAGCAAGGGAGCCACGTCTTGGCATACCCTGCCAACTTAGGGCAAACAATGCTAACACAAGGATGTGATGGACGGAGCGCTGAAACTTTTCAGACACTCACTCCTAGTCACAGATCTGGGTTGAATCCCTCATCATTCTTGAGCTCACTTCGCCACCTTGGTTCAGACCCAGCTATATGCAAATCAGTCTTGACCCTGTGCCTCATGGGAACAGTCCAGACCAAAATGGCAAGCCAGGTCTTCCCTGAACCGGAGACACGCATCCTGGGACCGGTTTCTGCATAGCAACCTTCATCAGCCAGGCTAGCTTGACTCCAGTGGCAAAGTCGGCAAGGGACCCACATCTGGGCATACCCTGCCAACTTAGGGTGAACAAAGCAAACATAAGGAGATGATGGACGGAGCGCTGAAACTTTTCAGACACTCGCCCCCAGTAACAGATCTGTGTTGAATCCATCATCATTCTTTAGCTCACTTCGCCACCTCAATTCAGACCCAGCTATTTGCAAATCAATCTTGACACTGTGTCATCATGGGCCCGGTTTCTGGATTCATCACAGATCTGTGACTGGGGGTGAGTGTCTGAAAAGTTTCAGCGCTCTGTTCATCATCTCCCTGTGTTTGGTTTGTTCGACTTAAGGTGGCAGGGTATGCCCAGACGTAAGTACCTTGCTCACTTTGCCACCGGATTCAAACTAGCCTGGCTGATGAGGGGTTTTACCCCAAAACCGGTCCCAGGATGCTTGTTTCCGGTTCAGGGAACGTTACAACGCATGCCATTACAACGCAGTCGTTGTTACATCACAGTCCCATTACAACGCAAGTCGTTACAACTATTTGCTGTAAGGGGCGCTCTAAACTAAGGAATACTTTTGCACACGCTGGAGTTGGAATAGTAACTTATACTATTCCTAAGCCCAGCGCGCCCCCTACAGCAAGTTGTTATACCAACTTGCGTTGTACTGCGATGTAACTACGCGGTTGTTGTAACAACCGTGTTGTAATCGCATGCGTTGTAAACGCATGCGATGTAAACCGCTATATTTGGTCTAACCTGATCGGTTCTTCATCATTTGCACCCAGGACGGAGTTTAGGAGCCTTGGTGCACAGCCTTCAATGTCCGTGTCCTCTGCTGCAATTGGTATGCCCCAATCCCTCAACTGTTCCTCCAGGATCCATTTTTAATATGTTCAAGGTTTTCTTGCAGTTGAATGTTATGGCCTGACACCTTCACAATGGCTCGCTTTTATCAGAGTCATCCTGGATACGTTGCTTTTCCATGCCATTTCTCGGTTTAAAGGAGCTGCGATCTCAATGTTTCAAACCTTGAGCCTGCTGAACCTACAATTCTATGCTTGGAGACTGAGGGCCTTTGATCTCCCTCCTGAAGTGGTTGGTGTCATCTTGGCAGCCAGGCGTCCCTTCAATTATTCTGTTTATGAAGGACGAAGGGAGAAGTGTGTTGCTTGGTATTCTTCCTGAAACAGTCCCTCTCTGAATTCACAATTATCAGATGCTATCTATTATTTTTGTCCTTAGCCCAGCAGGGCTGTGGTGTGGCAGAAGCTAAAAGTTCGCTTTCAGCCTTCCTATATATACCTGATCATCCATTCCTTTTCAAGTCACCTGTTGCGATGCATTTTTTCAAAGGGGTGATCCACTTTTTCCCGCCAACAGTGTTTGCGATGCATCACTAGGAATTTAATATGGAACTCATTTACCTGATGTGCATTCCCTTCAAACCCATGCACTGTTGTTCTCTTCACCTCCTAACTATCAAGAGGGCATTTCTCATCACCATACTATAAGCCAGACAAGTGAGTGAACTCCAGGCTTTGTCAGTAGTTCCACCATGTACATCTTTCTTCCTGGACAAATTAGCCCTTCCCACCAAATTGGCATCCCTACCCAAGGTAGTAACGCCCTTCCATATAGGGCAATTTGTCACCTCGCCATCTTTCAATGCAACACCTCATATCTTCGAAGAGGAAGAACAGCTCCAGTGCCGTCACTCTAAGAGGGTGTTTAGTTATTTTGCAGGCCAAACCAGAGACTACCAACAGGATGACCAATTTTTCATAAGGTCTGGGTGGAGCTTGCGGAGTTTCACACTGCGGAATTTCATGGAGTTACCAAAAAACGTTGGCAAATTCCACGGAGTTCAGCGTGCGGGCAGAGTATCGGCCACCCCTAATTAACAAATGATTAGTGTAGGGCTTGGCACTCTGCTGCTTATCTCCAAAGATCGGTGTGGTCTGGGTCCAGTCAGAGGTGGTAAGTAAAGTAAAGTTTATTATGCATAGTTAATTAAAACCAGTGCAAAACATGTTACAAAAAAAGTTCGTAAAATATCATAATTTAAAACCGTAAAAAATTAACATGAGATTGAAAAGTACAGTATGACTGTCCAAGCACCTTTTTCCATAGGATAAAACATTGAGTTTCCTTGCGTCCTCCAGTCCATCTGCTTATTGGCCTGTGTCTGTGACATTGATCGCCGGTTTTAACAGTCTTGGAATTCTTTGCTCGACCGTTGTGAGACATTTCACGTATCTGCAATTTAGTTTAGTGTTTGATGGGTTCAGGCAGGCGAGCACCGCTTGCCTTCTGGTGCTAATCACTTTTTGGTTGAAATGTTCTTTGAGGAGCAGTTGGCGTGCTTGTTGTAGTTCTTCACAGAGACAGGTGACATGGAGAATGTCCCCCTTTTTAGAGTTACAAAGCAAGCAGGCCTCGTTGCCCTAAGCCATGGTGGAAGATGCTCTGTGCTTGGCAGAATCCCTAGTCTATATTTCAGGAACTTAATTTTTGTGGCTTTTGGGTAACCCTGGTTAAAGTATATTTGTGGTGTCAGAGATTTGTACGAGTTGAGGATCATCCATGCATGAGATCTTTTGGAGAAGAGAGCCTTGTCCTCTAGTAAGAAAAGTGATTTGACATTTTTCCAGGCTAGTTTTTTAAAAGTGCTATGCCCAAGTTGCATGTCCCAAGGCCCAGAGAGTTTAGTCGCTTCCAACGCTGCCTGCGAAGCGTCCCTGCCTTGTATGTCCTGCCATAGCAGGGAGTTTAGTGTGTCTGTAGTGGCGGTTCTAAGTTTATGATGAGTATATGTGATGGTGGGCCTGCACACCTACTTTTGTCAATCTTTTACCTAAAGTCTACACTGTATGTGATGTTTTGCGTGCTGACAAGTGTGGGAGCTCTGCCCGAAGCCCTGAAGTAACGAATGAATAACTAGAGAGCGTAAGGAAAAACCCTACGCTACTTGTCGCACAGCTATGGGCAGAGGGCCTCTATAAAGTATTCAAAAAATGAATCATAAAAGTTATTCATTTTTGCCACCTGGTTTATTTGTATACATTAAACCATGGTTTATCATGCAGTTTCGATATCAATGTACATTACATGACTCTCTAGTTCATCAAAACAAATAATACATTCAATCTGTGAATTCTTTTTTCACTCAACTCAATTGTATCAAATGAATCAGTTTAGATTACAGAACTCAGAATAATACCCAATGCATTTCAGGTTCTGAACTGAACCCTTCATCAGGGGATCAATACCACAACATATTTATAATGATACAAAATTTCTTGATGACCGTTGTATGGTTACTGTCCGGATCTAGAACACAGAAAACAGCAAAGTTTTTAATGCTTCACATATCATCAACATGCAGTTAATTCCTGCTCTATGTTGATTCGAAATAAAACTGGGGAATGACACCGCGAAAACCGAAGAGTAGAAAAAAGGAAAAGAAAAAGACAACTGGTGCAAAGTGAAATGGAAAACGACACCCGTGTAAAGTCGAAAAAACGTTCTGAGAGTGCATCACTCAAGATGTCTAATTCTTAGTAACCGACATAGAGGTATCTATGATAGTGAAAGTGTAATGTGAGAGGAGTTTCCTATTCTTCACCTAGCGTGATAATAAGGCTCTTCAGTACAATTATCACGGTGCTGGTGTTCATAAAGGGATACTCGGTCTACAGCACATGTGGGCAGAATGCAAACCAGTGGTCTAACTACCTCTTATCGAACACTCCGTTTTAAGTACTCGCGGTTTTCAATATATGACCACAAAGATAACCTTTGGATGAGACAACAGAATTCCTAAAATAAATGGACAATAAATATGAGAAAGTTCCCGAGTTTACCAATATTCTCAACTAGTTTCCAATAGCTCAAGAGTTCCTACCTGACTCCTCCTGAAAAGACCCCTCGAGATTCACGCTACTCCTTCAAAAGTGCTCTGCAAGTAATCGTACACACGAAAAGAGGTTAAATCACCCTCTGCCCTTCTTATGTTTCTTTATCAATCCAAAACAATAGCGTTCTTTAATGGACACTTACCAAAATACGCGGAACGCCGCCTTCATACCGTCTCTTCAAAAAAAGCTTAACTCGCAACAGAGGTCACATGATCGAGAAAGTTACACGTGACTGTTTAAAGGTTCTGCCTGAGAACCATAAACATCAATGATGGACTATATATCCGGCAACACTAAAAACGGACTACTCTTCAAATGTAGTTAAATGCTAGAATGCGCGAAAAACCCGAGTGCAACTATACTATGTGTAAAAAGATCGGCCAGCGCCCGTTTTTTTAAAAAAAAGAGTATGCATGTGATTCCCAATCACCCAATGAAAACGTACAAAAAATAGAAAACCCATGCAAAGTAGATATAAGATAAAGTAAAGGTGAGAATTTAAAAGCCTGAAGAGGCAAACAGGTCAATTTCTATGCTAATGACTGTGCGTCATCATAGTATTCTGATGATCCTAACGAAGGGTGCAATTGCACGTGAACTAAACAAAGTCAAAAAATTAATTAAGGGAAAAAGGATAAAGAAGCAGTGCATTCCCTCACATTCTAACAGGTATGACATTGCAACAAACGTTTACAAATAACATAGTAGTTCATAATGGTCATTGAGGCCTCCTGGTATCACAGTTCCTAAAGACTTTATCCAGTGGGGTTCCCTACGTGCTAACATTGTGTTTTGGTCTATGCCTGAACCTGGTTGGATACATTCTAAAATTGTGTATCGCAGTTGTGGGATAGTGTGAGGTGTTTCTATCCAGTGTTTTGCAAGTGATGAATTAGTGTTCTTATTCCGGATGCGACTTTTATGTTCAACTATCAGTGTTTTTATCTTCCTACTGGTTCTGCCTACGTATACTAGCCCCCACGGGCATTTTATGGCATACACTACCCCCTCTGTGTTACAATCTGATGTGTGTCTCAACTCAATGTTTTTACCTGTATGAGGGTGTGTAAAGTTCTTGCCCATCATAACATTGCCACACTGTCCACAGTTATAGCATTTCATCATGCCCTTGTGTTTGGAACGAGATACTTCTTTTGCAGGTTTCAAAAGTTCTCTTAAATTGCTTGCCCTTGTATGCGCAAACAGTGGAGTGCCTTGGAATACTTGTTGGAAATCCGGCTCCTTTTCAATCAATTCCCATCGATTTCTGATAATTGCCTTAATTGCTGGTGCCTGAACCGAATGTTTGATAACGCATACTTCTTGTTTCATTGGTAATTTATTTTTCTTTCTCAAAAGATCTTCACGGGGTGTTTGAGAAACTACATGTTGAGCTTCCTTCAATATGGTTTCCGGGTATCCTCGATCCTTGTACTCTATTATTTGGTGCTCAATCAATCTCTGACATGTGTCTGGTTCAGAAGTGATCCTTTTTATGCGCATCATCTGGGAAATAGGTAAATGCTTTTTTAGAGCATGTGGATGTGCACTTCAGTATAGTAGGGCGTTGTTCACATCAGTTTGTTTCTTATATAATGTTGTCTCTAAACCCAATGTTGTCTTCTTAATTTCTATATCTAAGAAATGAATAGATTCAGTGCTTATTTCAAAGGTAAATTTGATTCTGGGGTTGCATTGATTCAGTTCATTAATGCTCTCTTCCAACAATTGTCTCGAACCTGTCCAGATGACTAAAATGTCATCGATGTAACGAATAAAAAGCGCTGCATTCTCTTTCCAATGTGTTTTCGATAGTATATGTAGTTCTTCAAAGTGTGAAACGAAAAGAGGGGTGGTGTGGCACACCAGGTTTTTTAGAAAGACTTCAAAATCAGTAATCCTAGACTGAAGTGTGACGTTTCTTGGCACCGCAGGAATGTCCCTTCTGGCGGGTGAGGGACTGAGAGTGAAGTCTAGTACCAGGGGAGTGTAGGAGGTTCCCACACTGGATCCTAATGGTGCTCCTGCGTAGGTGTTAACCTCTGAATTTTTGCAAGTTTCTTCAAGTTTAACAAACCAAATAGTAGTTCAAGAAAGGTTTTATTCCAAGGAGTCGTATATTCCAATCATATGGACTCAAATAGTATGCAATACGTGATTCATCACAAAGTTTTTCACAAAATATTTTTCAAGGTCCCAAATCCCAATGCATTTCGGGAAAGAAGTCCCTTCATCAGGGGAATGTAGATGATCTGTAAGGAAACTAAACACTGTTTCAGGGGGGGAACAATAACCTCTAAAGTGGTTCAAATAACATAAGATGAATGGAGTTGGAGGATAGAGTAAACCCACGATACACAAACAAACTGAAGAGAAAACGGAGTGAAAACAAAAACCTAAGGAAACGTGGGTACGAGAATAAAGAAACCAAGTCAAAACGAAAACCGAAAGTGGTCGAGGAAAATTCCGTGGAGAATAAAGAATAGCCTTAGAGCGAGCAATTTCGGAAACTGAACGTCGTGAGTCAACACCCGGCTTGTGCACGTTACTCAGGTAGCAAAAGAAGGTGTAACAAAAAAAGTCGGAAAGAGTAAATCTTACCCAAACGGTCATGTAGACTCGCTCTAACAGCGAGTCTCAGCGGGAAAACGTAAGTGTGCGGAAGAGAGGTGTGTTTAAGGAGCCAGATGGTGCGAAATAGAAACCGGACTAGTTAAAGCAACCCCGATTAAAAAATAATAATAAGTCCTGTAACATGCACTGAATGGAAAGTGTCGCATATCAAAAACGGCTTCTAAATGTATTTTAGGTGTTAAAGGCAAATAATAATCGGGTTAGAAGTTTCGAAACACAGTAACTGAAGGTGAACGCGGGGCGGGGCACAAATAGGTTGAAGTGCAAAGTCGATCAGCCATCTTGAAACGGGAAAACGTATGCGGGAATGGAGGCTTACGATGCATGGTTCACAGATAAATAGTATATAATCACAAAATATATGGACAATCATGACGGGTAAATACAACAAATAGATGCAAAAACTTAGGGAATTTAAAACGGGAAAATAGGAATGGAGTTAATAAACAATAAAAGTGGAAGCAGAAAAAGGAATAGGTGTTTCTCAGTCAGAAATGATTATCGAGGAAAATGGTAGGTCAGATAAAAGTCAGAAAAGAAATATATGCAAGTAGTAGGTTGGAAGAGATATATGAGGTTAAAAAAGATATATAAGGGAAAATGGTGAGGGATAGTGAACTGTAGGAAAAATGTAGAAAACAAAGCAAAGGACATGTTTTTATAAGAAGCAACTATATTCAATCCTTTCATTGAGTCCCTTTGGGTGGCTCGAATCCAAGAATTTAATCCAAAAGAGTTCTCGTTGGAGTAGTTTTTTCCGGTTATCAACGCCGGGTCTCGTTGGGACAACCTCCAGTACAAGGAACCTCAACTGGCTGATGTTGTGTTGAGATGAAATGAAGTGAGCAGCTAGGGGAGATTTCAAGTTCTTGTTTCTGATCGTGCTCTTGTGTTCAGTTAAACGAACTTTGAGTTTCCTTTCAGTTTTACCAACATAAGGTAAGCCACAAGGGCACTTTATTAGGTACACCAAGTTCATAGAATCGCAAGTGGCATTAGTCCTTAGTTTGATTTGTTTACCTGAAAACGGATGGTTGGTGGCACTTCCTTTGATGATGTTGTTGCAATGACTGCAATTATGACAAGGTATGGTACCAGAGAAAACAGAATCGGGTGATTTGGGTTTGAATTCCAACATATTTTTGAGATTTTTCACTCTTTGGTATGCAAACAATGGAGTGCAGTTGAAAAGATTTTGAAAATCTTGTTCAAATTGTATCATCTGCCAGTTGCTTAGAATGATGTTTTTTATTGTTGGGCTTCTAGAAGAGTATTTGGACACGAAAACTGGTCTTTCAGTTTTTTTCTTGCTCGTGTTGGGAATTAAAAGATCGTTTCTGTTCTTGGACTTAATGCGGTCGCTGGCGGCCTGTAGGGTCACTTCCGGGTATTTTCTCTCTCTGTATTTTTGCAAGATTTTCTTTTCGGTAAGTAGATATTCATCCGGTTCAGAACAGATCCTTTTAGCCCTCAACAACTGAGAGAAAGGTAAGTGTTTTTTCAAAGGGGTTGGGTGACAACTGGTGTACCAGAGAGCATTGTTCCGATCAGTTTATTTTGTAAACAGCGAGGTGCTTAGGCTGGTATTACTGAGGGTAACTTGGATGTCCAAAAAAGGTAAACATTTGGTATCTGTGTTGTAAGTGAATTGAATGTGATCATAAACTTGATTGATATATGAGATGAATTCAGGTATTTGTTGTGGGGATCCTACCCAGATCAAAAAAAGTCATCGATGTATCTCCAGTATGTTGCAATTCTGTCTCGCCACTGGGCGTTCTTCAAAATAGTGTCAATCTCAAGCCGGTGCATAAACAAGTTCGCGTAGCTGGGGGCAGCACAATTACCCATTGAGGTACCCACTAATTGTAGATAAAACTCGTTGTTCCAGGTAAAGTAGCTATGGTATAGCATGAAATGCATAAGTTCAAGTAATAGCACTTTCAAATCGTCGTTCATGGGGTTGGAGAGTAAAATAGATTCAAATGCTTCAATGCCCCTGTTGTGCGGTATTGATGTGTATAAAGCACACACGTCGATGGTAACCAGGGTGTATTGGGTATTCGAGTGTAAAGTCACTTTATTCAGTTTGTCACTTTTGGTTTTTCCACGCCTGACTGTGCATCTGGATTGACTATGTTTTTGTCCGGAGGCATCTTGGCGTTGGGACCATCCACTAAAAAAGGCGCCATAGCAGTGGATGTAGTTGCTGTCTCGGCTGTAGCTGGATGAGATGTTTGAGGCACCAAGGATGCGCCGGGTCGTTGTAATGATAGGTCCTGATCGGTCACGATGCTCTCGTCCGATGATGTTGCTCCAGGTTTTTTAAAAACCTAGTCAATCCAGACGCACAGTCAGGCGTGGAAAAACCAAAAGTGACAAAAGAAACTGGCAGACCACAGAGGACTGTAAAGAAATGAAATCGCTAGTAGTGAATATCTCAAAGAGACCCTTGACCCATGATGAAGAAGCTATTCTAAGCAAAGGAATATTTTTTGTTCCTACATACGTATCAAACGCCTTGGAAACTGAGGTGACTCTCTTTAAATTCATGCGGAAGCTACAGTTAAGATGGTTCTTTTCCAGCATGGCTACACCGAACGGAGAGGAACCGAAATTACACAAGTTTAAACCAAAGAGCAAATTTATTTCACCCATTTCCCATAAAACTTTGGATACATTTGAAGTCCTAGTGAAAAAGAATCTGTAGAGTATACGATATGGTCCACCTCCTCAGCCAAATCTCACCACAAGGGAGCGACGTATTTTAAACAAGTTGCGACAAGATAAAACTATTACATTTCATACCACCAATAAAGGAGGTGCTCTGGTGGTATTGGACACTGATTTATATATCGACAGTGTGGATCGACACTGATAAAGATACTTACATCAGGTTGGATCATGACCCCACGAAAGAAATTTTAGTGACGTTAGGAGTCATATTACAGAAAGCATTTGATGAAGGTTCCATTGACGACAACACAAATACATTTCTGTATATTTCTACTCCACGGGTTTCTACAATATACATGTTACCCAAGATTCACAAGCACAAAACTACGCCTCCATTTAGACCCATCGTGGCAGGATGTGGATCAATCAATGAACCATTAGGATACTACTTAGACTTCCATCTTCAACCACTAGTACAGGCATGGGTAACCTACGTGAAGGACACTACGGATTGTTTACACAAGCTGGAATCTGTACGACATTTGTTTTTACAAGACATTCAACTATGCACTATAGATGTGGTAGCATTGTATACCTCAATAGCACACAATGAAGGCATCGAGGCATTAGAATGGAGACTACTTCAATCAGATATTTCGGAGGAAAAGAGTATCTTTCTTTTGGAACTGCTGCACTTCGCGCTATATCACAGCTACTTTACCTGGCAAGGAGACCATTACATCCAACGCACGGGGACCTCCATGGGATTTCCTGGAGCGCCTTCCTATGCAAATACCTTTATGTCACACTTTGAAGAACTACATATACTATCGAAAACACATTGGAAAGAGAATGCAGTGCTTTTTATTCGTTACATCGATGACATTTTAGTCATCTGGACAGGATCAAGACAATTGTTGGAAGAGAGCATTAATGAACTGAATCAATGCAACCCCAGAATCAAATTTAACTTTGAAATAAGCACTGAATCCATTCATTTCTTAGATATAGAAATTAAGAAGACAACATTGGGTTTAGAGACAACAGTAGATAAGAAACCAACTGATGTGAACAACGCCCTACTATACTCAAGTGCACATCCACATGCTCTAAAAAAGCATTTACCTATTTCCCAGATGATGCGCATAAAAAGGATCGCTTCTGAACCAGACACATGTCAGAGATTCATTGAGCACCAAATAATAGAGTACAAGGATCGAGGAAACCATATTGAAGGAAGCTCAAGATGTAGTTTCTCAAACACCCCGTGAAGATCTTTTGAGAAAGAAAAATAAATTACCAATGAAACGAGAAGTATGCGTTGTCAAACATTCGGTTCAGGCACCAGCAATTAAGGCAATTATCAGAAATCGATGGGAATTGATTGAAAAGGAGCTGGATTTCCAACAAGTATTCCAAGGCACTCCACTGTTTGCGCATACAAGGGCAAGCAATTTGAGAGAACTTATGAAACCTGCAAAAGAAGTATCCCGTTCCAAACACAAGGGCATGATGACATGCTATAACTGTGGACAGTGTGGCAATGTTATAATGGGCAAGAACTTTACACACCCTCATACAGGTAAAAACATTGAGTTGAGACACACATCAGATTGTAACACAGAGGGGGTAGTGTATGCCATAAAATGCCCGTGGGGGCTAGGATACGTAGGCAGAACCAGTAGGAAGATAAAAACACGGATAGTGGAACATAAAATTCGCATCCGGAATAAGAACACAAATTCATCACTTGCAAAACACTGGATAGAAACACCTCACACTATCCCACAACTGCGATACACAATTTTAGAATGTATCCAACCAGGTTCAGGCATAGACCAAAACACAATGTTAGCACATAGGGAAACCCACTGGATAAAGTATTTAGGAACTGTGATACCAGGAGGGCTCAATGACCATTATGAACTACTATGTTATTTGTAAACGTTTGTTGCAATGTCATACCTGTTAGATTGTGAGGGAATGCACTGCTTCTTTATCCTTTTTCCCCTTAATTAATCTTTCGACTTTGTTTAGTTCACGTGCAATTGCACCCTTCGTTAGGATCATCAGAATACTATGATGACGTACAGTCATTAGCATAGAAATGGACCTGTTTGCCTCTTCAGGCTTTTAAATTCTCACCTTTACTTTATCTTATATCTACTTTGCATGGGTTTTCAATTTTTCGTACGTTTTCATTGGGTGATTGGGAATCACATACATACTCTTTTTTTTAAAAACGAGCGCTGGCCGATCTTTTTACACATAGTATAGTTTCACTCGGGTTTTTCGAGCATTCTAGCATTTAACTACATTTGAAGAGTAGTCCGTTTTTAGTGTTGCCGGATATATAGTCCATCATTGATGTTTATGGTTCTCAGGCAGAACCTTTAAACAGTCACGTGTAACTTTCTCAATCATGTGACCTCGGTTGCGATTTAAGCTTTTTTTGAAGAGACGGTATGGAGGCAGCGTTCCGCGTATTTTGGTAAGTGTCCATTAAAGAACTCTATTATTTTGGATTGATAAATAAACATAAGAAGGGCAGGGGGTGATTTAACCTATTTTCGTGTGTACGATTATTTGCAGAGCACCTATGAAGGAGTAGAGTGAATCTCGAGGGGTCTTTTCAGGAGGAGTCAGGTAGGAACTCTTGAGCTCTTGGAAACTAGTTGAGAATATTGGTAAACTCAGGAACTTTCTCATATTTATTGTCCATTTATTTTAGGACTACTGTTGTCTCCTCCAAAGGTTATCTTTGTGGTCATATATTGAACACAGCGAGTACTCAAAACGGAGTGTTCGGTAAGAGGTAGTTAGACCACTGGTTTGCATTCTGCCCGCATGTGCTGTAGACCGAGTATCCCTTTATGAGCACCAGCACCGTGATAATTGTACTGAAGAGCCTTATTATCACGCTACGTGAAGAATAGGAAACTCCTCTCACATTACACTTTCACTATCATAGATACCTCTATGTCGGTTACTAAGAATTAGACATCTTGAGTGATGCACTCTCAGAACGTTTTTTCGACTTTACACGGGTGTCGTTTTCCATTTCACTCTGCACCAGTTGTCTTTTTCTTTTCTTTTCCTTTTTTCTACTCTTCGGTTTTCGTGGTGTCATTCCCCAGTTTTACTTCGAATCAACAAAGAGCAGGAATTAACTGCATGTTGATGATATGTGAAGCATTAAAAACTTTGCTGTTTTCTGTGTTCTAGATCCGGACAGTAACCATACAACGGTCATCAAGAAATTTTGTATCAGTATAAATATGTTGTGGTATTGATCCCCTGATGAAGGGTTCAGTTCAGAACCCGAAATGCATTGGGTATTATTCTGAGTTCTGTAATCTAACTGATTAATTTGATACAATTGAGTTGAGTGAAAAAAAAATTCACAGATTGAATGTATTATTTGTTTTGATGAACTAGAGTGTCATGTAATGTACATTGATATCGAAACTGCATGATAAACCATGGTTTAATGTATACAAATAAACCAGGTGGCAAAAATGAATAACTTTTATGATTCATTTTTTGAATACTTTATAGAGGCCCTCTGCCCATAGCTGTGCGACAAGTAGCGTAGGGTTTTTCCTTACGCTCTCTGGTTCTAAGTTGAAGCCAGCAGATGATGTATGCTCCGTACCTGGCTAGATCTTGCTTTTGCAGGCAGAACTCCAGTCTTATTTGAGCCGGGGAAGTATAGAGCGGAAGCGAAAACCTTGTTCTATAAGCTTTGACCTGTATGTTGTCCAAATTTTTGGAATCTCGTCCCCGCAAGGCCTCGCTGTCATAGGTAACCGAGGGAAGTAGCTTCGCCTGGATGACTTTCAGGTAAGGGGTCAAGGTCGGTCCCATCAATTGGTTAGCTAGATTTGTCATCGTCCTAGAAATCAGTGCTCCTCTCCTTCTCGATTCCTGCTTCTGCTGCGCGAATGAGCCTTCTTTATCAAAAATGACTCCCAGGTATTTGTACTCACAAGCTGGCTCGATCTTTAGGCCACCAAGAGACCAGTTCCTCTGTTGTTTTTTATTGGTGTTGATTGACATCGTGCAAGTCTTGCTGAGATTTATTTTTAGGGAGTTTGCCATTGCGTATTTTTGCATTTCCGTCAGAAGACGTTGAAGACCAATGTAGGTGTGACTGAGTAGCACAACGTCATCTGCATACAGTAGATTGCTTAAAGTTTTCCCTCCCAACCTCGGGGAGTGGGAGTTGCAGGCGTCGAGTAGTCTCGGTAGATCCGCCATAAAGAGGTTGAACAATATTGGAGCAAGCACACACCCTTGTTTAAGGCCTTTGGTAGTGCGAACTTTTGAGGACAGATGGGTGCCGCTTCCTAGTTTCACCTGCACCCAGGTGTCAGTGTGAAGGAGCTTCAGCATGTTTAAAGTCGGCTGCGGTATGCCCCATTGTGCCTGTTTCCCCCATAGTCTGCCTCTCTCGATATTATTGAATGCAGCGCTGAAGTCAATATAACACAGGTACAGTGGGAGCTTTGTGGTTTTTGCTGCGTCGATGATTAATGAGATGGCAAGGATGTTTGTTGCTGTACCGGTCCTTTTCCGAAAGCCGGTCTGGTTCAGCGGTATGATCAGGTTTAACTCCGCCCAGAGTGCGATATCCTCTAGAATGGTACCAGCGAAGTATTTCGCCTCGTTGTCAAGGAGGGCTACTAAACGATAGTTATTTGGGTCCATCTTGTCTCCTTTTTCATAAATAGGGACGATCGTCGACCCCCTCCAGGATTCTGGGATTCTGTTTAGTAGCCTGATTTCCATGAATAGGGTTTGCATGATGTCCGCCCACTCTGTATTTTTTGCTTTATAAAGGGCAGGTGGAATGCCATTTGGTCCCGGGGCGCCTTCTTTCCTGCCTTTGGCTATCTGTTTTTTGATTACGGCTATCTGCTGGATTCTCGGGGTATCTTGGGAGTTGGTGATTGTGCCTTGAGAGGCCTGACCCAGTCTCAGTCGTATGAATTTCACAGTTTGACTCTATGCTCTTATTGGTCCTCTTTTGAGCTCCTGCGTGCCCTGTGTGGTCTTGGAAGTGGCTGGATAGGTATTTTATCCAAATCTCTTCCGTGATATGAGATCCTAGTTCTTTGTGCTGTGGGCGCATGATCCCATTCACTGATTGCCAGAAACGGGCGCTGTTGTTAGTTTTTATATCATATAAGAGTTTTGCCCAGACCTCATTTTCAACGTCTTTTTTAATATTCCATTTTGTTCGCTTAAGCACAGCCCTTTGATGTTTCAGCTCTGCTCGTAGGCTGATGTTGTTGGGGGCTGATCTCAGCTTCTGTAGTGACAGGTTTACTGCTCTTTTATATATCTTTAGTTGTACTCTCTGTGCTTTCTTTGGATTGTGTTTGCTGTGTTTTTTGTGAGGATTGGCTTTTGGGGAAACATTAACTGCAAGTTCTTTTCGCAGTGTTCCCATAAAGTGCTCCCAGTAGATAATGTGCCCAGCAGCAGTTGATTTTTGGCTGTTGTAGAGTTGGAGTGCAGCTATAGCCAGAGTGGTCGAGTTAGCTGGCGTACATTTAATCCTTTTTTGATTCATGGAATAGGTCGACCCCAGAGTTGTGTCTGGCCTAATTGCGGTTGGCGTCTTTGTTATTATATGACATTCCTGGGGGCGGTGGTCGCTTTCACCCTTGTCTCCCATTCTAAACCCCAAGATATATGGGAATAGCGCAAGACTAGCAAAAGTGTAGTCCATGATAGATTTCGCTATGATCGAGTAGAAAGATTCTACTGGAGGAGAGTCTGTCACAAATCTACCGTTCAGTGTCCGAAGGTTTTGATGTTCTAAGTTATAGAGTTGGCGGTTGTTTTGTTTTTTTCCTTTTTGGTGGGGCACTTTGCGTTGGTATGGTATATATTCTGTTTAAAGCCAGTACCTCTTCTCCTTCTGACGAGCCAAGTAGGTCTTGATTTAGGTCCCCTGTCAGAAGGAAGAGTGTCTTTTCCATCTGTGTGACAAACTCAGCCAATTGATTGGTAATTTTGGAGGAGTCTTTAGCTCTGTTTTTAGTCAGAGGTGGTGGTAACTCCTTAGCTGGGCATGTCTCCCTCACAGACCCCATATTCTTATGCACAGCATCGCCTCTGTCCATATCCCTTCATAATCATAAACCTCTGTTTATGTTGTAGCAAGGACCGGCTCACAATATGGTCTACCAACCACTAAGGATGCGCTCCTTTCATATGAAACACAAGAGTTTTTTCACTCACTCTTGTGTTTCATATGAAAGGAGCGCATCCTTAGTGGTTGGTAGACCACATTGTGAATCAGTGAATAAAAAGGCACTGCCTGACACAGTGCGACAAGGATAGCGTCACCACGAATCGAATTAACCAATTAAATATAGATGTGCACGAAGAGAACATTGTAGTGGTAGCAAGGACCGTCGCCAGGCCCAGGGTGATGCAGCAGTCTAGCCCGATTCATAACAGCGTTTCTGTTAGCTCATAACTTCACGAGGACGGCCTGCGTGCTTTGTTGCAATTTGGATTTCAGATTTCGGATTATGGGTGCAAAAATACAATAACAATAGCAATCTAATGCCTTTGATCTGAATGGATTGCCCAGCAAGGAAGTTGTTGCCTTCACTCCATTAATGGGGCAGAATGCTGGCGCCAGTGCCCTGGGGAGAGCCATCGAGATTTGAAAACAACATTTGCATACATCACAGTGAGGGTGCTGTGTAGCAATGAACTGTATGGCATTAAGACCACCAGTGACAGCCCTGCCATTTTATGTCCAGGGCCTATACCAAGTAGTTGCATGGCTCCTGGAACACACTATTGTGTGGTTTCGTGATGCAACTGGCAATTTAGTCATGAAATTAGCTACACCTGCCAACCCTTGAAACTCCGAATATGATGAAAGTGAACAACTCGTAACGTGAGACAGCCAGCAAAGTAATTTGACATTATAAATGCCATAAGTTGGGGGCGTGGCCAGGATGGCGGCCTGAGCGGACGGAGATTCTTGTGGCTCCCGGTCCCTATCCTCACTAATGCCCTTTTCTAGTGCATATTACCCCCCCCCCCCCAGCACTCCCTGACTTGCCTGTCCTGCGGGGGCACCTTGCGGCTGCTCCGGTGTGCCCTGACTCGGCTCACGCGGCCCCGATCCTCCTCCGAGCTGCGCGACACTTGCCGACCTGCGGGGACTGTCATGGCGGATGATCTCGCCAAGTGACAACGCTCGTCCTGTCCCCTCTGCTGGTCCCTTCGGCTGGCCGCCTGCTCGGCCCCCACCGGAAAATCTGCAGCATCTCCGGCCCGCCCGCTAGAATACGGAGGCGAATACCGGCAGTGTTTGGGGCGAGTGCATACCACCGCATCGCCCCCGGCAGCGTGAAGTGGAGCTGGCCGGGAGGCGCGGTAATCCAGACCCCGGCTCTGGGCCTGCACGAACACCGACGAAGGTGTCCTCTGCTACAGTGAGCGGAGGAAGGGGGAATCAGCCGTGACCAACTCCAGCCTCTGGCAGCCCCGAGTGAGCGGCGTCACCAGGAGCCCACGCAAGGTGAGGAGTGTGTTTTGGCGCTGGCGGGAACGTGAGACTCGGGGGGCATAATCGAGCCCCCGGCGCCGGGCCTGATCGGGCCCATAAGCTACACCCTCCTGACACGGAGCCGGCAGCGAACAAGGGTTCTGACTGCTAAGCTGAGCTGTGGGGGACAGAGCACAGCGGGGCCCCACTACATACTTGCTAGGAGTCTGCGGCAGCGCGTCGGGGTGTTCCCGGGCACCATTTTACAAGTTCCAGTCCTACACGAATGCTAACGCAGGTGCTCTCTGCTGCAACGGCCGGCGAGGGGGGCAGGCCGTGTCCATCACCAGCCCCTGGTAGACTCGAGTGAGCGGTATCGTCTGGGCCCTAAACTAGGTGAGAGGTGTGGTTCAGGGCTAGAGGGAGCGAGAGGTTCGAGGGGCATAATCGAGCCCCTGGTGCCAGGCCTAGTCGGGCCCACAGCCCACACTCCCCTGCGCGGAGCCTATGGTGCGGGGGGATCTCGGATCCCCGCACAAGTTTGTTGAACAGCGCACAGAGAGCCGGGTGCAGACGGGTGCAGCGGAGCCCCGCCACATACCTGCCAGGAGTTCGCGGGGGAGTTGGGAAGCCCCTGGGCGCCATTTCATGGACTTTGCCCCTGCTGCTGCGAGGAACCCCTTGGCCTTAGAGGGCGCACTCACCTCCTCTGCGAATCCTCGTGCTGAGCTTTAGGGAGCTATACTTCTATTGAAGCCCTACTTCAATGCGACTGCCCTCCCGTAGGCACTCGCTGGACATACGCCGCGAAAACAGCTAGACCTCTGTGCTGGTGGCCCTCCCTCATCGTCTGCCACTAGGGACTACAACATTAGCTCCTCATACTCGATTGGCATTGCCGTCCACTGCGACGCCACGGAAGTCCCGCGCAATCTCACCCGGACAATCCTCGTCGTCTGGTACATATCTCGGAAGTGACTCACAAGGCGGGTCTCTGGAAGAAAGGGGACCGCACGCTCCCGGAGATGCTCGCGAAAAACCACCCTAAGGCCGACAAAGGGCCCCCCTCCCCAGAGATCACAAAGACCCAACCAACGTCCTCCGACGACCAAATGCCCATCGCAAAATCTTTTCTGGAGTCCCTGTTTAATTCCCTTCGGGACGACTTCAAATCCCTGAAGCAGGATGTAGCTGGAGAGATCAAGGAACTCAGGAGGGATGTAGAGGGCCTGGGGGAACGCGTGGTCGCCATTGAGGAAGCTGACCACGCGAGAAGCGAGCAGATTGAGCAGCTTCAGCAGGAGGTTCTCCGTCTCAAGGATCAGCAGGTGGACCTCCAGGCCCATGCTGAGGACTTGGAAAATCGGTCCCGCCGTAATAATATACGGGTCCGGGGAGTCCCTCAGAAGGCTGAAGGGGCAGACGTCGCCAGCTACTTGCAAGATATTTTCCGTGAGATCCTAAGAGAACCTTCCGACTTTACCATCAGAATAGACAGGGCACATAGAGTGGGGCTTCCCAGGCATTCCTCTGCCCCGCCTCCGGACATCTTGGCGTACCTCCCCGACTTCCCGCTCAAGGAGAGGATTCTGCGTGAAGCTAGGCGATCCCAACCCCTCCGATTCCGTGGTCACTCCATTGCTCTATATCAAGATCTTTCGGCGATCACCCTCCAGAAGAGGAAGACGTTCAAGGTGGCCATGGACTTTCTGCGTCAACGAGAAATTCTTTACTCCTGGGGGCACCCGTTTCACCTGTTATTCAAATAGAATGGGGCCCTGCACCAAATGCAATCACTTAAAGACACTTGTTCACTTTTGGGCGTGGAACTGGTGGAGACCCCATCGCCAGAGCGGTCATCCCAGGGGCCCTCCGGAGGCGGTTGGCAGGCAGTGGGCCACGGATGTTCTCCAGAGCTGTGTTCTAAACCCGAGGCACATGCTATTTCCCAAGGGAAAGCCACGGCCATTTTAGAAGTGGCCAAAGAAACATCGTCCCCTGCTTGACTTTCCTAGTAGTTGGGGGTACATCACAGCAACACTGCATGCTCGGCGGGGGAGACGGGTGGGGGGCCACACAGGTCGTCACTGGTCATCACCCCAATAGGTATTTCTACCACAGCCCTTTATTGGACTGACAGGACTGGGACTTTGTCTTTCTACGTTGGGGATGTTGGGATTAGGGTGGTGGGAGGGGGTACTGGATGTTTGGGTCGGGGGGATGTTGGGGTCCGGAGGAGGGGAGCGGTGGAGGATGGGGTTTGGGGGCACTGGGGGGAGAGGTTGGGGGGGTTGGGGAAGGGGTGGAGAGAAGTGGCTCACTGGTTAGAGGCAACAGACCTGTAAGCAGAGAACGGCCCGGGACCAGGGTTCAATTCCCGATGCGGCAGGGTCTTGGACCAGGGTCAACGGACTCGATAATTCTCGCCTCAGTGCCTACTAACCAGGGAACACACTCGGTAACTCTGGGCATTAAGCTTGCCTCATCTCTACAACGGCCCCCCACAGACGCCGGGGATGCCTGGTTTCACCCTGGAGATACCCAGAAAGGGACCATCTCACAGGGAAAACCAGGACGGGTTCCCCAGCGGTCTACAGCGCCAGGACACTCGGGTAGAGTATCCCACATTTACATTTGGGGGGATTTCACTTTGTCCACTCTTTTTCTTTTTTTTGTCCTGTTTCTCATGCGCTATGCGGAAGCCCGATGCCCACTGTGATAAGCTAAGACACCACACGGCCTTAAAGTCCTCTCCCTCAATGTGCGGGGACTCAATAACCAGATTAAGCGCCATGCAGTCCTCTCCTTTTTGGAGCACTCCTCGGCTGACATATGCCTCCTTCAGGAGACTCATTTGTTGCCCAAGGACCACCACCGCCTCAGGACACGGGCCTTTTCCACACAACTCTTCTCCTCTTCCTCTAAAAAAGTGGCTGGGATAGCAATACTTCTGTCTAGAACCTTTAAGGGTAGAGTACTGCAGCGGGAGGCGGAGATAAAGGGGCTGCTTTTGGTATACCGCTTTCTGATAGCGGGGCTGACACTGTTAGTGGGCTCAATCTACGCGCCAAATGAGGGGCAGGAGACTTTCCTCCAGACCGCGCTGGCTGCTGCTACCGCCAACTCTGAATGACACCTGCTTCTCGGGGGCGACCTTAATCTCGTCTTTCACAACGTGGCTGACCGCTCCTGCCAAAGGTCGGGTCAAGTGGGGTCCCTCTCCAAATCCGGGCACGCACACCTTCAAGAATTGGGCCTCACGGATCTATGGCGACACTTCCACCCACGCAGCACAGCATACACATACCATTCAGGGGGCCCATAAGTCGTATGCCAGACTCGATTACATTCTTTGCACATCTGAGATGCTAACGTGAGCACGGGAAGTGGAGATCTTGCCGGACTCACTGTCCGATCACTCCCCAGTGGTTGCCTCGTTCCTTTACCCTGCCACACCACCCGCGCATCGACACTGGCGTCTTAGGGAGAACCTTCTTTCCACCCCATCGATAGTGGAACGCATCCAGAGCGCCATCAAGGACTTCCAGCTACACAATAACAACGCTGACACAACACAAGTCACACAGTGGGGAGCCCTCAAAGTGGTACTGCGCGGTGATTTTATCTCCATTGCCACAGCCAATAATCGGGAGCGAGTGCAGAAAAGAGCCGAGATAGCACGTCGAGTGTCAGAGCTGGAGCAATGCACTAGCGCACGGGGGCAGCACGGGCTTGGCGCCAATTATGCTCCGAGCGGAAGATGCTGGCCGCACTGGATCAAGATGCGGCGGAATACGCGGCTCTCCGCCTCCATCACGGCTACTATACTGGGGGTGACCGTGCGGGTGGCTGCTGGCGAATAAGTTGCGGGAGCGGCGCAAACGGCAGGGGGTGCAGGCCATACAGACGGATCGGGGAAGTGTTGTCACGGATGATGCGGCAATAGCGGGGGCCTTTGGGTCATTCTATGAGGCCTTCTACTCTGGCGAGACCCTTGAGCCTCGGACAGGCCTGGCATATCTTCAGGGGGCGCGCCTCCCCTCCCTGTCTCCGGCTCAGGCGGAGTTCCTGGACCGACCCATAGGCTTGGAGGAAGTGGTGTCTGCGATCTCCCGCCTGAAGATTGGGAAGTCCCCTGGCCCTGATGAGTACCCGCATACTTTTATAAGACGTTCTGCCACCAGGTCGCTCCTCTCTTACGCTATCTCTGTAACTCATTCGCACAGCCGGGCGCAATCCCTACAGACTTGCTGGAGGCTGCAATTTCGGTTCTACCGAAGCCAGGCAGGGACAAAACCTGCTGCGGTTGTTACCGGCCCATCTCGTTGCTTAATGTGGATTTTAAGCTTTACACAGGGATTTTGGCAAGCCGGCTCGCACCCTATATGCAACAACTGGTCGAACCGGACCAAGCGGGCTTTATACCGCAACGGCAGACAAGCGACAATACGAGGAGGGTACTCCACCTCATCGAAGCTGGTTCACGTACACGGCCAGACTGCATGCTCCTCACTATCGACGCCGAAAAAGCGTTCGATAGGGTGCACTGGCCCTATCTGGAACTGGTGCTACGGCACTTTGGCTTGGGGGAAACCCTGTGCACCCGCATCCTGAACTGCTACAGGCGGCCAACTGCATCCGTCCGTGTCAACGGTCACACCTCTTCCCACTTCCCGATCGGTAGGGGGACTCGTCAAGGATGCCCCCTCTCTCCTATCCTGTTTGCCCTCTATATGGAACCGCTGGCGCTGCGGATCCGGCAGCACGCCCTTATCAAGGGCATATCTTTTGGCAGTGATACTCACAAAATCAGCCTTTATGCTGATGACATCTTACTCTCGCTTCCTGAGCCGGTCCAATCCCTTCGTGCGCTTTTTATTGAGCTTCACGATTTTGGCCTCGCTTCCGGGTTCAAAGTCAATTCTGATAAATCCATTGCCTTAACATCTCCCTGGCACCCGCGACGTTAGTAGAGGTCCAAGAGGAACATGATGTGCAGTGGTCCTGCACCACGGTCCCTTACCTTGGCATCCTTTTGGGCCCCACCATCCCGGCAACTATTGAGGCGAACTACGCCAGACTCCGCTTGCAGCTCTGCGATGAACTTCGGCGCTGGAAACGACACTCTCTCTCATGGCTCGGGAGGATCGCCGCTACGAAAATGACCCTGCTGCCACAGATACTTTACCTGTTCCAGACCCTGCCCCTACGACCACCGTCAGGTTGGATCCAACGCACGCAGTCTGACCTAGCGTGCTTTATATGGCAGGGGCGGCGCCCTCGCTTTAAGCAGGCAATAGCGATCCTCCCGCCCGAACATGGTGGCGTGGGAGTCCCAGACCTCCAACTCTACTTTAACGCAGCGCAGTTCCGATGCCTAATGGAATGGTATCAACAGGAGTCTGGGAAAATTTGGCTCTTTCAGGACCAGGCAGTGGCAGGCAGACCCCTCCAGGGGATTCCCTTTCTCCCCAAACGCCACAGGCCGCCCAACCTCTACGCATCCCAGATCACGGGCACGGTTATGGAGACTTGGGATCGGACCGCGACCACGCACGGATTGACATCATTCCCTTCCACTATGACACCGCTCTTTGATAACCCCGACTTCACCCCAGGCCTGGACCATCGGGCTTTTGCGGCCTGGCGGCAATCCCCTTGTAGGGAGCTGGGGCATCTTTTTGACCTGAAGGGTACCCTCTCCTTCACACAGGTGAAGGAGGACTATGGCATCACGGAAGACAGCCGGCTTGCCTACTTACAGGTGCGTCACTGGGCACTCCACCAGGAGGTCCGACCTGGAGCACAACGACCATTAACTCCATACGAGAAGTGGCTGGTCACGTGTACCTCGGAGAAGAAACTAATCTCAGACCTCTATCAACATCTCCTTCTCACAAGCATCCATACATACAACGCGGGTAGATGTCGGTGGGAGCGGGAACTGGGGAGGCCCCTAACACATAAGGAGTGGGGTAACATCTATTACAGAGCACGACACTCCGCATATCACTCTGAGCTGACTGAGACTTTGACCAAGGTGGCCACCTACTGGTATCATACGCCTGAGCGCTTACACCAGTTCAATTCCCACATCCGTGATCGCTGCTGGAGGGGGTGCGGGGAACTGGGTACACTGGAACACCTGCTTTGGAGCTGCGACCGCATACAGGGTTATTGGGACACGATCCTTGCTGACATTGACTCACACCTGGACACCCAACTCCCGCGGTTCCCTGCGTACATTTTGCTGGGATTGCCTAATGCCCTAATGTACCCCCTGAAATCCCGGAGGGGCCGCCTGATTGCTATCGCGTTGGGGGTGGCTGTGCAGAACATCCTAGCGCACTGGAGGACACCACAAGCTCCCCCTCATACTGGTTGGTTACACAGGTTGTGGATGGTCCTTGGAATGGAAAAACTGTCCCTGGTACAGGCGGGTAGGGGAGGTGACTTTCCGGAACTTTGGCGGCCATTCCTGTCCCTCCTCACTGGTGAATTCCGAGAGCTCAGCTGTCCCCGATACCTTCGCCTTCTCCGATTAGCAGACACCCCCATCCCGGATAAGCAGGTGCCCGCGCGCAAACGGAAGCCATGTGCAGAGGCTACCCTTGCTCATTGACTCACTTCTTCTCCTTTTCTTTTTTCTACACCCCCTTTTTGTTTTGTGGATGAAGGGGGAGGGGAGGGGAGGGGGGAGGGTTTTGTTGGATTGTTCTTGGAAGTTCTCCACGACCTACAGCACAAATAGGCTTCTTTCACCAACGGACACGCCTGTACCTAGAACATTGAAGCTTACCGTCCTGTACATGTCTGATACGGTTTTGTCAAGTTATTTTGTTTTGTGTAAAAACTCAATAAAAGATTTAAACCATAAATGCTTTATGTTAGGAGTGAACCCATGTACACCATCCTGACAATTTAACAAACAGCAAGCTGCATTCTGGAAGTTGAAGTTTCCAATTAAAAAAATAGCAGCAAAGAGATGTTACTGACTGAAAAAACTCTGGTGCGACTTAAGGCTTCATGAGGGACAGGCACCCCTTGGTAGCTTTTAGGAGGCACACACCAGGTAAAGAACTACTTCAGGCTCAGAGCATCTCCCCAACACAGGTCGTGACTCATGAACCCCTTATAGGTACCGGTCAGGCACCCTCGATGCAGAAAACCACCCACCTTAACTGTTCTTTCGTCCCTCATTGCAGACACCCACTGCTATCCACCCTCTTACCTGCATTGTAGAAATCTTCAAGACCCCTTGGGCCACCCCCCAGTTCCAGGTTACCCTGTCGCAGGATGCATACTTTACCCCGAGCCCGGCACAGGCCTCCAGCAGACAGCACAGGGAGGGTGTGTCCAGTACCACCAGCACAGCTGTGGGGGCCCCATGGAAAGATCCTGCCCGCAGCTAGCCGCCGACTTCATGTGCACAGGAGCAGTGGGACCAGGCCTATGCCCACAAACGAGGATACCATACCTAATCAACAGTCACGCCAACATGCATGTAAAAATTAAAAATGCCTACTCGTGTCACACCATACTAGGAGAGTACACCTATACGGGGCTATGCCACGCCTACAATATGAGTAAGTGATTCTCAAGAAATATAAATGTGCATACACGAGGAAAAAATTAAAGAAAATAAATATTCTCACAGAACGGAAACCCACCAATGGAAAAAATGATCCAATCAAGTTACTTTAGTCGGTTAAGTAAAAATCCATGGGCAACAAGCCACTATTGCACTGACTGAAATCATGTACCAGTAAACTCTGCTGCGCCATTGGTTGGCAACGTTTTTTTTTCTGAACTCCGTGCTCCAAGTGGAGTTGCAGAGTGGTAAAACCCTGTGAACTTCACTGGCGGAGCAGAGTTTACCGTCCACTCCTACTTTTGATTGTTTCTCTGGTGCTAAAAAAGGCAAATCTACGCTAAAGAGGACCATCTTGAGATAAATTATGTCATGCATCAATGTATGGTATGGGCTGGCCAATAAAAAGCCCCCTGAAGACTTGTGCTTTCCCTCCACCAGAGCAAAGGTTGCTACCACTACGCAGGTGCACGGTGTGCCACTCTTGGATATTTGCCAGGCAGTGACGTGTGCATCTCTCCACACGTACATGAAGCAAAACTACCTTAATAGCAAGGTTTGGCTGGACGGGTACTTTGCCCAACCTGTCCTCGCAGGATTTCCTGGTCTGAGCCATTCCACAGACCAACCACCAGAGATGGTGTACTGCTTTGGTTTTTTTTTACAAGGTGAGGGATCTGTGCTTAGAAGTCAATATCAGAAGAACAAGTTACTTACCTTTGGTAACACTTATCTTACCGCAGATTCACCAGCCATCCCTCCTCCCAATTGTTTGGAATGGACTCATACTGTCAATAATAAGATGCTAAATCTAAAGATCTGCACGCAGCACTATCTGATTTCCATAGCTTTGCATCCAACGGCGTGGACACAAAGAAACTGACAGCCAGTCTTTTGCATCCTACTGTGCTCCCCTCTCGAACTTTAAGGTCTAGTCGTCAATATCACCCTGTCCCAGTACTTTGCAAGTCACTACTTTGTGTGTGGTCCCCTCACCTCTTGAATTAGCTGTGCTTCAGCAGGTCTCCTTGTGTCTCCCAACACCACTTTCTAAACTTTGCCGCCTTGTTGGTTGCATCGCACACTCTCCCCGGAGCATTGGGTGATCAGATGAAGCCTGGTCCTGGTTTGTGCACTGTGCTCACCTTTTGCGGTCTGAGTCCACATCCCTCTGGCTCATGTCTCAGAAGGGTCTTGTCACCTGGAATGCAGTGTGCTTTGCCTTATTTTTTTATGCTCATACTCCAGCACTGAAATAATATCTGCAGTGCCAACATACTTCATATTTTTCAGCACAAGTGTGTAACCTCTAGCCCCCTGAGTTTTAACAAAGGAGGTGTTTGGGGTTGCTTGTGACTCCAAAAAGCAATAAGGTGAAAAGACTGCTTATAATACTATTTTCACTGAGTGCTTATTAAAGCTTCTGTTTTGAAAAATGTACCAGTGTTCCCAACTGGGTGACAGGGAATCAGTCAAGAATGGAAATCTGTAAGATATCAATGTTGATGAATTGTGGTTACAGGTAAGTGACTTTTTTCAGCGTGCAGTAGATATTATTCTTTTGTCACTCCTTGATTTAGTCATTTATTTACACATTTGGAATCTGATGCTTAAAGTACAGTAGTGACAGCCTCTATTCGGCCAGCTCAAGTTTTACTTAAGCTGGGAGGAGCTTTTTCTGATCACCTATGCTTCAGTCCCCCAAGCTTCACCTGCAAGTCCAGTGTCTTTGGCTCTGGAAGTATTGGGTCTGGAATTTGCAGACCCAATAATTCTAGACCCGGACACATCAGGAAGCTTATAGTTACCCTGAGGGGCATTCGCCATGGAGACACGGCTCTGGCCAACTTGTAAAGTTTCATTTATTTAGAGTGTGAATGAAAACTTTCCTAGCGTTCATAATGGAAAGTTAAAATTCTATTAAGAGCATAGTGGCGAGGATTATGCCACACTTTTTTCGTTTTATTTAACAGCAGCCATCTTGAAGGAACATTTCACTTCATTTCCCATAACACCTAGGGAATCAAAGAAAAAGTCCATCATCCAATCAAGGTACTGGATGTCCCTCAAATGCACCTGTCTGCTTTCACTCGTCCTCTATCTTTCTGCGACAAATCTAGCAATGAAAAACTTCACTCCTGTTTGGACGGCTCCAATCCTGCAAGAACCAATGGATCAAATTTAATCACCAGGATCTCATAAGTAAACCACAAAGCAATATAACCAGTAATAATGCATGGAATTGGAAAATACAGATTTTCACCTCTGCTAGGACTTATCCTCATGACAAGCATTTAACATAACTGAAAACATAGTACTTACACCCAAGTAATCGCATCCTGTATCTCCGGGTGGGTGATGATCACAGAATGTGGGTTGGGCTAATCCTTGCCTCTGTGTCCTTAATAGAAATGAAACTTTTCATTACGAATGCTAGGAATATTTGTGATTCTGTGTTAGGACGTGGAGGCGAGGATTATGCCAGTTTAAAGCTTATCTATCACTAGAGCCGCAATGGAGGGAGCTGGCTTGAAATAGAACCTCTTGAAGGTCAAATCTGAAGACCGGTCCACGGCATCCATAATATCCTCCAAGCGAGCCCCAAGAGCGAAAGCCTTTGACACCATAGCCCTCTGGTTGAATGTGCTCTGAAAACTGTGGTGTCAATGCCATACTCTTCCATGGCAGTCATCTTGCAATGCTCGGGGAACAGACCGCCTTATACTGTTCATGAAGGGCAATGACTAACTGCTGCTCCCCATGAGAACAGAGTTCCTCAGTTAGGGTCTCATGAGCTTTGACGAAACAAACCCCACATAGTTTTGGAGACTCTGCAAAGGCTGGGTTGAAAGTAGCCTGGAGTTACACTTTGTACGTCGCGACACATGGAAGGCAACCCAATCTGGGTTAAATGTCGATCCTGTAATGTCTGGGGCTCAGAAATCCGAGCCCCTTCTGCAGGACACTAGACATAGCAGAATGACCAATTTTGCTGACAGTTGCTTCTAAGAAAGGTATTTTTTGCTAGGCCAGGAAAGGAACACGTTCAGTACTTTGTTGACATCCCAAAGAACCAAATATCTTGGCCCTGGAGGAAGAGATAATCTGATGCCGCTGAGAAGCTTCTGGACCAGAGGATGTTCTTCCACTGGAACACACCCTGAGGAAATCGCTCACCCAAAAGTGTTGAATGACCTATAGGCCATCCCTGCCGCTGCTAACAAATCTAAGAAATTGAAGATATGGACAACATCCGTCCCCACTGGACTTGCCATCGAAACCTGTAATCATCCATGCCATAAGGTGGAGGGTAAAGTTCCTCGTCAGGTGGCGGGGATTGCCAGAGGGGTCCCTGAGGAGATTCTGATCCAGGTGTAGGCCGATCAGAGAATCCCAAGACAGTTTAATCAGAACCGGAAAACAAACTAGTGACTTCCCCATCGGGGTCATTACCACCAGATCTGCCAGCTGCCTGTTAGTCTGCCTAGCAAGCCTCATTATCGTAGCAAAAGGAGGGAAGGCGTAACCTGTCTCCATCGACCAATCCTGGAGGAAGGCATCAGTTGCTACAGGGCTGGGGTCCGGTCTCCAAATGAAGTACTGGGGAAGTTGATGGTCCAGGTGGGACGCAAAGAGGTCTTTAGTGAAGGGGCCTCATTAGTCCGAGAGGGCGCGAAAGATGGCCAGGAGCAGTTACCACATGCTACACCCTTGAGGTGTTGTGCCAATCCATGGCCTGGTTGGCTGTGGGAAATGTTCTGCAACCACCGACACGTGGCAGTCGAGGCAGTAGTCCCAGAAACTCTTGGCAAGATCAGAAAGGGCTCTGTACTGCATGCCTTCCCGATGAATGATGTAGCAGACAGAGGCCTCATTGTTCATTTTAAAGAGCACACAACATTGGGTGCGCTCTGTGGTCCAGCCCCTTGCCATGAAAGGGCCCGCCTTCAGTTCAAGGCAGTTGATGTGAAGGGATTGTTCTGCTGCGAACCATCCATCTCCTGTGGTGAACTCTCCACAGTGCTGCCCCAACCAGTGCCAATGGCATCGGACTCTATCACCAGGTCCGGTTGAGAACCGAAAATCTCACCCGTTCCAGGCTTCCATGTGTGTGAGCCACCATCGTAGTTCATAATTGGCCTAATCCGAGAGGGGAGCATGCTGGGAGTACATGAGATCACAACGCAGGTGAGATGCCTTCAGCAGTTGTGGGGCCTGGAACTGAAAGGTTCTGGGGAAAGTGGCCTGAATAGGAGACAACAGGAGGCCAACTACTCTGGCTGTCTACCGGAGGGAGGTAGATTGTCTGGCCAAGGTGCTGCGTACCTCGAGTTGTATCTTGGTCATTTGCCTCGATGAAAGACTTAGGGTTGTATTTACCGAATAGATCACGAAACCCAGGAAAGTAATGGGCTTGGAAGGGAAAAGGATCAACTTGTCATGATTTATAATGAAGCCTAGGAACTGGAGGAGGTCCACAGACTTTCTCAGGTGTGCCAATAGCATGTGTGGGCACTGATCCATGAGGAGCATGTCCTCCAGGTGCATGCATATCCCGGAGGACCTTCGATGTTCTACCACAAAGGACCTTGGTAAATCACAATGGAGTGGAAGATAGGCCCAAGGGGAGGGAGTTGAAATTGAAGGTGTGAACCTGCCGTTAGAGCTACTGGAACTGAGAATGTGGCGGGAATATTTAGATCCAGGCGCACCAGCCAATCAGTGAGCCCTAGGAGGTCCCGAAGGAAATGAATGCCCACTATCTTGAAATGCCTAGTCATTCTTTGAATTCTCGGAGATTGATCAACAGGCGCTGTCCTCCATCTTGCTTTTCCACAAGGAATAAATAGCTGAGAAAGCCCAAGGGATGGGGCATGGACAGAGAGATGGTACCCTTGGGAAGGAGTTCCTGGATCTCCACCTGGATAAGGGTGGCCTCCGACTCCGAGAAGCAGATAGGTCAAAGTGGGAAAGGTTGGAAGTGGGACCCATAGAATTCTATATGGAAGCCCTGAATAGTCTGCAGAACCCAGGCGTTGAATGTCAGAGTGTTCCAAGCGTGCATGAAATGTGCCAATCAACCCCCCAAATGCATGCGAGAAATGAGAGTTCGACTCACCGTGTGTGTTGGCAGAGGGGCCTCCTCCACTAGAACCACCCTGTGATCCTCGGTGGCAAGGGTACCCCCTGGTGGGGTAGATGCCACTGAAGCGAGATATTTCCTGCTATTGACTCCACCGGGAGGTATGACCTCTACTGGGTAGTTGGGATTGGGTATGGCCAGCTGAGCACCCCCTGCCACGGCTGGCTCCGAGAACACCCGAGGAGTGAAGATTCTCTCTATGAAGGATTGTGCCTTGTCTTAAATATTAAATGTAGAGCCAAATTTACTGACCTCCTTGATGAAAGGTTCACCAAAGAGACCCCTACGACACTTGTCCTGCCTCTGATGTCACCAGATCCTGCAACGTCGGGTCTGTTTTGTTTAACCGTAGAAAAGGTGCAGTTGGCGTTGCCCAGGAAAATACTTGCACGCTGGGCCCAGCCAATTCTTCTTGGGGGATCAGTGCCCCAGATGCATTAGCCTTCCCCGCCATGTCCAAAATTGTTGTCAATGTAATGGTCCGTTATGTCCAGTAGCTTGTCCTGGCATGACCGCTAGGAGCGACCAATGCCCTTCTTTGGATCCCTAACATTCTTGCCAGGAAAATGGCCATTCTGGGGTCCATCTCTGGTGTTACGGCTACTTTATGTCCAAGGAGGGACGGTGACATTCCACCCACAGGCAGTTGCGCATTTCCTTATCAAGGGACTTGCATAACCTATCTGCCAACTCTGTGGCCACCTTATCGGCAGGGGTCCACTCAGAGGAGGGAGGGTATCAGTTCCTTGTGGTCAGGCATGTCAGAATCCGGACCACACATTCCCTCTGTAGACAGACCCGACCCGAAGGGTAGATATTCATCGGTCGCCATGACCTGTCCTCATTCTTCCATGAATAAACTCACTTGTGTATCACATGTAGGTGCCGCTCGCAGCTGTACACAGAACTTGTGTCCTTGCTTCTTCTGTCCCTTGCCTGCCGAGCCCTGTGGAAAGGGTGAAGATATTGTCAGGAGAGTGTGAGGCCATTGAAACAGGGGCCGGGACTGCGAGACCCAGGGTTCCGCGCAGGATCACCGCAGCGCACCTGGAGTCTCTTCCCGCCCCTGCTCCTCCCTGATTGCCAGCTCCTCCTTGCCTGCCTGCCTTCATAACAGCTCGCGGCCCCCGCTCCACGGGTGCCGCTCGCAGCTGTACACAGAACTCGTGTCCTTGCTTCTTCTGTCCCTTGCCTGCCGAGCCCTGTGGAAAGGGTGAAGATATTGTCAGGAGAGTGTGAGGCCATTGAAACAGGGGCCGGGACTGCGAGATCCAGGGTTCCGCGCAGGATCACCGCAGCGCACCTGGAGTCTCTTCCCGCCCCTGCTCCTCCCTGATTGCCAGCTCCTCCTTGCCTGCCTGCCTGCCTTCATAACAGCTCGCGGCCCCCGCTCCGCGGGTGCCGCTCGCAGCTGTACACAGAACTAGTGTCCTGGCTTCTTCTGTCCCTTGCCTGCCGAGCCCTGTGGAAAGGGTGAAGATATTGTCAGGAGAGTGTGAGGCCATTGAAACAGGGGTCGGGACTGCGAGACCCAGGGTTCCCGCGCAGGATCACCGCAGCGCACCTGGAGTCTCTTCCCGCCCCTGCTCCTCCTATAAAGCCACACCCCTCACGCTAAGCGGGACGCGTGCGGGGCGCCGGAAGAAGCCCGAACAAAGGGCGGACAGTCTAAGACAGTCCGAAACTGGCAGAGACTGGACTGGGCCATTGACTTTGTCTGTAACTATAAGGTGAGACTTTGTTATTGCACGAGGACGACGCTGGACCCAATTGGCTATTGACTCTGTTTGTATTGTGGCTAAGCTGCTTCGTGGGTGTGTGGTACACGTAGCTTTTGCATATCAGTGGTCTGGAAAGGTTATTGCCTACTGGGTTATTATGTCTGGTAAAAAGGTATCCCCAGCAATGAATACTATTGATAATTACCTAGTACAGGTTGTGTCTAAAATTAATAGTGAGAGGAGATCCTCACTTGGGCTGGGTGGGTCTCCAAAAACACCTAAATCACCTATATCTATTGTGATGGTACCTGAGGTAGTACAAACCCTTGAAGCAGTTGATAATAATTGCCCTGTTGTAATCCTGGATCCTGATGTTAATATTACTTTGGACGAGACTAACTATGTGCTGGAAACGGGTGACAGCGAAGATGAGGCTATTCTAAATGAAGATAAAACCCCTACCCCAGTCCCTGCGCCGCGCACTACTAGAGGAGATAAAAAGTGCCAGCCAAAGCGTGGAGGACTTCGTTCAAGTCGAAAAAAGGTTGCCTCTCCACCTAGTAACACTCTGGCAGAGGAGGAAGGGTTAATAGAAGAAGCCTGTATGTCCTTAAGTAATGATCAATTTAAAAAGCTGTTGGGATTGATAGATACCAAGATCAAGGGAATTGTAAAGCCGTTGATAGGCAGGATTGAAAAGCTTACCAATGAGGTTAACCGATTAGAGGGCATATTGAGTAAAACTCTGGATGAAGTAGAGAAACTGCCTGAAGAGGTTGCTAATAGAGTTGAGTTAAAGAAGGGAACCTCTAGTTCTGAGGGCGGTGGAGTTCTTCCACGAACTAACCAACAGGTGGTCCACCAGGCAGTTGAGGCGGATGGGTCACAAGGGGACGATATTCCATCAGTGATATCCACAGTGACTGAACCTGTGAATGGCTCAGTTGAGCTTATAGTTGAGGCTTCCCCATTAGTTCTTGTATTGGCTAACGTTCCTAAATTGGCTCCAGGTCAGGAAGAAACTACTTCATCATTGATGTCCAAGGCTTTACACTGGTTAACTAACAATATGGAGATAACTTACCGAGGCAAGCAACAGCTGGCATAGGAATTAGTTATGGCCAGGAGGGTGGAGTGGATTGGGTGTAGTGTAAAAAGATTTAGGGGTGATTGTGTCGTTTTGAATTTTTCAGTCCCCGAAGTATTGACCAATATACTGCCCAACCTTCTACCACCACAGCGAAGATCTAATGACATTGTACCGCTTACCTTAGACTTTTTTTATTACAGGAGTGGAAAGGGTCCGAATAGGAGTACATTAAGGACAAAATGGAACTTGGTGTCAGCCAAGGGGAGGAGTGTTGCTAAACCCGCTGAGTGGGGACTCAACCTTGAGAACAGGTTCTCAGCCTTTTCCAATTTGAACGATTGCGATTGACTCCCTGGTGGTAGTAATTTACTGCCATCAGCTATAAAAGACCAAAGTCCATGCACGCTGCCTGTTTATAACGGTAAAGAGGCTGGCCAATTGGCCACTTTAAGTTCCGTAGCTCAGTTAAGTCCAGTAGCATCAGTGGTAGGAGGGTCCTGTGCTTGTCCTTTAAACTCAAATCTTGATGTGCAACCTGTTTGTGCGACCGGGGTGGGGAACTTAATCTGCTGGAATTTGGCTGGGCTGTGCTCTAAGCTAGACTGTGGGGAATGGCTCGGCTTTGTTGGTTTGTATGACGTTTGTATATTCCAAGAAACCTGGGCTTGTGAACCTGTTTTTATGCTAGGCTATCTAAATTATTCGGTGCCAGCTATAAAGGGTATTAAAGGGAGACCAATGGGGGGACTTACAATTTCGGTTCGTCAGACCCTTAAACTTACCATCAAAAACATAGAGACTAGTAATAACGACATCCAGTTGATCAGGGTATCTAGTGGTCAAACTGGGTCGCTTGATATATATAATGTATATGCTAGGGGTGTAAAGGGTGGACGATCTGATGTTCTAATTGCCTTGGGAAATTTTCTGGATACTTTTTCCATTGGTAACAATGTTGTAATTGCGGGTGACCTTAACCGAACTTTTGAGCCCTTGGTCACTTCTGAGGCCTCCCTTGAAGCAGATGAGGATCAACAATGGGGCATACCTGCGTTAGATTTAAAGCCAGTCTCGAGGTGGACTGAGGACATTATAGACTTGAATGCTATGTGCCTAGAAAAAGGCCTAAGAGCCCTGAATGGCCGTACAATGTCGGATAAAAACGGATCTATGACCTTTGATAATGGGAGATTCAGAAGCAGGATAGATTATGTTATCTGTAGCTTGGCATTGTGGCCATCTGTTTGTGATATGGAGGTAACCATGAGACCTGAGAGTGATCATAACCCCCTATGTGTAGAACATAAATGGTGGCCCGCTGGGACAAGCTTATCTTGCCAGAACACCCTAGCTCCACCGTTGATTATTCCAGAAAATAGTATGCGTAGGTTGAAATGGGCTAGTGTTGTGATCAACCAACAGGCAATTGAGAACATTAATTGGGAAACTGACAAGGCTATAGCAGCTCTGGGTACAATCAACGGTTCACCATCTGAACTGGGGGACGTGGTCAACATCCACAATACCCTTTTTGCTGGGATCAAACAACATTTTCTGAAACCTGTTAGGCGAAATGGGATAAGAAACAGAAAAGAGGCAAAATGGTATAACGCTGAATGTAGGGCAGCACGACTTGCACTGGGCCAGGCCATTAAAAAGAGGGTGGTTGAATCTATTCGCCTAGCTAGAAAGAGTTATAAAATGTGCATAGCGAAAGCCAAAAGAGAATGGGACGAGCTGCATTGGTGCAAATTGAAGAAAGCGAGCGATAGAAAGGACTCCAGAGCATTTTGGAATATTGTTAAATGGGGTAGTGAGAGAGTTGATGAACCCCCCAATAACAACATTCCTCAGGAGGCTTGGATAATTTTTTTTAGCTCACAGTATGCTCTTAATACTCAGATTACAGGTGAAGACAGTATTAACGTGTCCTTCTCTCAAGGTAATCTTTTTACTGAAAAAGAGATTATGATTGCTTTAGATGCTGCAAATAAAGGACGTGCTCCTGGTTCTGATGGCGTTCCTGCAGACATCTTTTTAAACGATAAAGAGCGGTGGTGTAAATACATTCATTTACTGATCAATTTCATTGCTAATGGTGCGGAGGTCCCGGCTTCGTGGAAAGGAGCAGTGATAATTCCTGTGTTTAAAAAGGGTGACCGTGCTCAACCGGGTAACTACAGGCCAATAAGCCTTATCGACACTGTACAAAAAGTAGTTGGTCGAGTGGTTGTTAATAGCCTCCTGGATTGGGCAGAGGACAATAATATTATTTCACCCTATCATGCAGGTTTTCGTAGGGCAACAAGTACGGTGGACCAAGTATTTCGATTCCAATTGCTTCAATGGAAGTCTGTGGTGCTGGGAGGTGGCAGCCTTTACGCGGCTTTTGTCGATTTGAGGGCTGCCTTCGACCTGGTGCCACGGGCCAAACTGTGGCAAGTTTTACAGGGTCTGGGGGTCCCTGCGGAACTGTTGACCCTGGTAATGCGCTTGCATGAGTTTACTTTTGCTAAAATCCAATGGGGTTGCTATGATATGACAACAGCAGAATTTCCTGTAGAAAGAGGGGTTCGACAAGGGTGTTCAATGGCTCCAACATTTTTCACTTTGTACATAAATGGTGTCGTCTCCCGTATGATACCAGCTCCTGTCGATGCTCCTTCACTTGCAGGGCTAAAAATCCCTATACTTATGTTTGCGGACGACACTCTTATATTGTCTAAAACCCCTAGTGGTCTGCAGCATGCCCTGTTTATTTTTGAGAATTTTTGTGGAGAACACGGCTTGGAGGTGAACGCTACTAAAACTAAACTCATGACTTTTAAACCACATCGTAGCTTTAAGTCCAAAATAGTAATGAGTGGGCGGCCTCTTGAGGTGGTAAATTCATTCACATATTTGGGCATCCTTATTGCAGATAACAACAGGTGGAATCAGCATATTAACATTGCAACCTTGCGACATAAGCAATTATCGGGTGTCATTAACTCGGAACATAGGAAGTCTATGACCAAACCAGTCAAGACAGCTTTGCTGGTTTATGAAGCAAAGGCTATCGGGTCCGCACTCTATGGTGCAGAGATGTGGGGTTTTGAAAATTTGAACTCCCTACAAGGGTCAGAGAACAAATTTTTAAGGCTACTTACAGGTACCCCGAAAAGCACTCCTCTCCTGCCTTTAAGATATGAGCTTGGTAGGAATCAGATTAAGGACTTAGCCCGATTACGTCCAATTTTATATTGGCGAAGACTCTGGACTACTCCCGAACTAGCTCACTATGCTGAAGGTTTTATTGATATTATAAAGGCGGACTGCTTCCATAAAATCAGTTGGCTCAATACACTCAAGGCAATGTTGTTTGAGCTTGGGTTAAGTCCCTTATGGCTTGATCCAGCTGGTGAATCATTTCCTTCCAAATCTGTCCTAAAAAATATATTTTGGGAACACGTTGCTAGCAGGAGTTTGAGTAGCAGTAGCAACGGGTCTATGTCTGCGGGTTTTCTTGAGGTAAAACTATACCCGGCTCTGGAGATGTATTGGGATATTATCTCAAAACCAAGTGATAGGAAGTTGTTATTCCAATTGAGAGCTGGAGCCCTCCCCATAAGATCATTGACAGCCAAATGGGGCTTAGGGGGGTGTGACATTTGCCCCGTTTGTGGAACGGGGAAGGAAACCCTTGGTCATTTTTTGGTCTCCTGCAAAGCATACTGTGCCCCTAGGCGGGCTTGGTTGGCACCAATGTGTAGGAATCTGGGGACTACTTGTAGTTCTGTTGCTCTGCGAATTATATGTTCAAGCCCACTTACATGGATATTAATAGCAACAGCGAAATATATGGGCTGGGCATGGGCGATCAGGCAGAGATTGCTAGTTAATTAACTATTCTCTGTCTGTAATACCCTGTTTTTAGAATAACAACGAAATTGATCTTTTACAGGGATTGCTAGTTAATTGTCTATTCTCTGTATTTATATTATTGCAGAGACTGCTAGTTGGTTAACTATTCTCTGTTTGTAAAATTTGATTATATTAACTTACTTACACTATCGCTTTTTTTTAAAACGTACATGTTTTTATAATATTGCATTAATCAAATCTCTTTTTAATTATTTAACAATTACTGTGAGAATCCTTTTAACCAAATGTATTTTATGGACCCTATAATGCTTTGTAAATGTATTTGAGTGTAAATTTAATCCTATTTTATATTGTTAATACTCTGTGTATGTTTTGCTTTTATGAGTAATTACTCGAATAAAGCACTATTTGAATTTGAATTTGAATCACATGTGTATCGCTATAGAGGGTAATCAATGAACTGGTGGTGGGGGGGGGGAGACCCAGATCCAGTAGTAGGGGTAGCGAAAATGCTACAATTATATAGTATGAGAGGATGCAAGCCTCACAGGACACCACACACCCCTGATTTAAATTGGGCCAATCTCACACCCCCTGGGTCAGTGTTGGTTTTTATCCTACAGGAGCTGCCGCTATAATCGCTTAAAATACAGACCACAGGGAGACAAAGAGACTCCAGGCGGGATAGGGCACTCCCTGCACCTACAAATGCAGTCGGAGGTGCTTGACTGGTTAGTGAGGTGAAATGCCAAAGTGTCCTCTGATCCGCGGAGGCCGGGAGAGGTGCCTGCATCAGGCTCGCACCCTCAAGTGGCCGGATAACCACTTCATGCCCGCTCCGAGGCCGCACACGAAGTGGAATGATCAAAGCTGCCATGAAGGAGCTTTAGAGCGTTCCCTTGGTCAGGGGCAGCTATTCCATGTGGGCGGAGGAGCGTTGCCACACTTGCTTTCTCGCAGTGCCATAAGCAGTAACATAAAATGGTATACCAATTTATGTTACTGCTTCATGCAGTGCTTGAAAGCAGATGCATTTGGTTGGGGGGCGGTCGGGCGGGTGGGCGGTCCAGCAACAGGACAGGGGAGGAGTGGCTAGGTCAATGTCGCAGGGCCCGACTGTTTGGTCGGCCCTCTGAGGGCGACCAAACCAGTCATGCGCCCTCTGCCATTTTTTCCATGTAGGCTTCATGGAGAAAACGGCCTCCCTATAGATGCCGGTGCAGTCGGCGTCCCAGCCAATGGCAGCGCTGCCATTGCAGTGTTGTGATTGGCTATGGGGAGGGGAGGAAGGCTGCCTGCTTCCTTCTCCTGAGGCTGTGGCTGAGAGGAGCAGAAATGACCTGGGACCAGATTAGGTGGCTAAGGTAAGTTGTTTAAAAAAATATATAATTAAAATTAAACCTCCCCCTGCACGACCTCCCCCCCCCCAACCCCCCCGCCACCCGCGAGTCATGCCGGTTGCGACTTTCTTGGCTCCTTGGCTACTATCTATACACAGCAAAATATGCAGGCAATGTACATTACAAAATGTGCAGGACAATACAAGCACTCAGAAAATATGCAGGCAATATAATAATTATTGTGCAATATCGAGTTGAACACACCTACCACGAATTATGTTGTTACAATGAGGAAGCTGTCCTGGAAATTCTTTCAGGCCCTTCCCTATTAGGGGAAACTACCATCCACCAGGTCTTCACCCAAGGGGAAGGGAGGGACACCTTGGTAGAATCTCCCACTCGAAGTCATTACTTTTGAAAGAGCGATCATGCGTGAGGTAGAAGAGCTAGCCAAAACTTACATGCAACCATTCAGAGATCTCAGTAGAGAGGAAAAAGAGCCACTTGACCAACTGAAAAATAACCAGGACATGGTCATAAAGCCTGTGTACAAGGGATGTGCCATAGTACTCTAAACGAGAGTAGCATATGACCAGGAGTGCATCAGACTATCAAATGATGCAAGAAATTACAAAGTCCTCCCAAAAGACCCCACGTTTGGGACACATTTTTACTCAGCGCAGGAGCGCTTGTTTCTTTTTCATTGGTTTCGCGCAGGAGCGCTTTTTGGTTTCCTTTCTGGTGTGCTAGCGCAGGAGCGCTTGTTTCTTTGGTAGTAGCGCAGGAGCGCTTTGACTTTCCTTGTATTAGCGCAGGAGCGCTTTAACGATTCCTAGGGCTTAGCGCAGGAGCGCTTCTGGGTTTCTCTTACCACCAGCGCAGGCGCGCTCATAACTTTCTGTCTTTCATCACAGGGAAGCCTATGACATTGTACTAGAGTATAGCGCAGGAGCGCTTTAGTTATTGTTTCTGGATTCCTTGCCACAGAGCGCAGGCGCGCTTATAAACCTTTAATTTCGTTTTCAATGATGGTAGCAGAGCTTTTATGAGAGAATAGATGATAACTGCTGGTGCGCCCTTGTTATCATCTGCCAAATACCGGGAGACTGATCCCCGCTCACCCCGTTATAATCGGCAATTAATACCTTGCCCGTTCCAACCCTGGATCAAAAACACGCTGTTCTCTACCTGGACGGAACCAACGGTGCTCAGGCTGATCCCAGTGGCTATCATGGCTTGTAACATTTAGGCATTATTCAGTCCTGATGATGATCCCTGTGATTCTGTAAATTGGATCGAAACGCCGTCGACATTTAAAACACCATATACTGTGAAATGCATAAATTGCTATGTTAGGCTAGTAATGGTGTTAAATTGAATTTCTGTTACTGTAATATTTACAGAAAACAACAGCTTTTGCCTAAAAACTCTGTTCTATTCTCTGTTCACCTTCCTCACTATGCCATTTTGTATATGTTTGGGTACAGGCTTGTGCCCCTCCATATGGAATTGTTGAAGGTATTCTTTCAAAACATTCGTTGTTTAATGTAAAAATTGGACCTCTGTCCGGCTGGACAAGTCAGTACTTAATATAGTCTCCAACGTGTCTATATTCATTCTGTGCTCTCAATTCTCTTGTGCATGGGACCACTGTTGTCTTCATTAATATGTTCCCCAAGGTCCTGTGCTGACTCGAATGGGTGCCCTTGTTGTTTTGTATAATATGTAATTTGTATGGCATGTTTTTATGTGCTTTTATGATTCTCTTAGATAGATAAATAAGCTTTATTTGATTTCTATTTATCTACTCATTATGCAGAAATGAAACACACGGTGAATGATATGTACTGGACAGTACTAGGCAAACCCTATATCAAAGTCAACACGAGGGACCCCAACAGGGTCCTTTTTCTACGAGAACAAAAATGGGTGTACAGGTTGCGCAGTCATGAGCGTAATCTCAATGATGATATCCCGTGGACCACATTAGGAAGACCATGAGTATGCAAGTACCTGATTGGAGCCTGAGGTTACGTAGTTTTCAGCCTCGCTTCGCTACAGCCGCCATTTTGCGTTTAGTCGCCATTTTATGTTGCCTCACTCAGGCAGCACGGCTAACGCGGAAAAATGGTCTTTTTGTCACTTTCAGCTGCTCGATGTTTTTCTCGTCAAGGAACAACCTTTGTCCTTGTGTACGACACTGATGTCAGGGTCCGGCCGAGTTCGCAAAGCCATGTCTAGACTGATTAATCCATGACTTACTCCACTGTTTGGGTCCCACCATTCTTCTCTACCTTATCTTATTTAACTGGCCTTCACTATTCTCTCCGTGTGTTCTCTTGTTACATAGCTCTTCTTTTGAAGCATTCTACGCATGTTTTGCCACCTGCAAATTGAATTACGGGCATCAGTGTTGATTAACCCGATGGGAGGAGAGCACACGGGGTCTGAAAGGAGGGTGTGTTTTAGATATCTGATAGCTTGTTTTCAAACTATTCCTATTTGTCAGTTTTGTGTATATTGGGAGTTGTCATTGTATACTTGTGTTGTATAAAAGACTGTGCGCCACAGATTGAAGTGGCAGTCTCTTGAGAACCTACTTGTGTGGTACTTCTTAGATAACTGTGCTTAGCTGCAGGTAATAAAACTACTTTTCTACGCCAAACAGAGTGTCCCGTGTCTCTGTCGGTCGAGGCAGGTGAACTCGGAGATCTTAGGCGTGCCCTGCGCCGCTCGGCCCATAAGGCCGGGTTCTCCAATTGGCGGCCCAACGTGTGGGCGACTTCAGCGGTAGTAGTTTTGCCCGAGAGTCGTGAGGAGCTTTGCGAGAAAATTCCGGAGGATTTCGCGAACCACGTGAGCGACCCCTGCATGTCCAAGTGGACCGAAGGTCTTTTGAAGCGTGGCTACTCCTTCCCAACGGCTGCTGACGACTGCTGCCCTGACTGTCGCCCTGCCTTGGCCCTTTGGTGATGATTGGTATCGCGAGACGATAGACGGACATCTGTTGGCGTGAGAAAAGCATTTAGTGAAGTATTTGTGGGTAGCGCCCACTCTCTTTGTTTTTGGTATTTTGTTATTCGATTAGCGCGCTAACCGAAGCCAGGGGGTAAGTACGTTTGTGCTGTGACTCTATTGTCTGAAAATCCCTTGACGTTTGTAAGGAAGTCCAGTTTGTTACGAAATGCCTGGATTTAGTAAGTTTAAGAAATTTTGTTGTTGTGGTTGTTTTGCGGATTCCCGACTAGAGGATTCTTGTCCAATTCCTCCAGTTGGAACTCCTACTTACGAACTTTACTCAAAGCACGGTCTGGGTCCTATAGTTTTTAATGAAACATGGACCCGTTACACTAAAAAGGACGGTGTTTTGCAATGGCCACAACATGGGTCTTTTGAGTCAGATATATTAGATAATTTAGAAGCGATTTTATTCAAGAGAAAAGCCCGGCCGGCAATGTTCGACTCCTTTCGCCTATGGCGCAAGGAAGCCAAACAGAAAGAAATTAAGCAAATAAAGAAAGATAAGAAAGAACAGAGTATGTTGATTCTACAAGCTGCCCAACAGTTTAAAAATGACGAAGCTGATCAGGCGATTGAGGTGTTAGAAAGACAACATCGTATGGCAATAGATAGATGCTATCCTGTGTTACCTACTGTATCAAAGAGTGAAACGCCTGATGATGATTCTTTCATGTCCCATTTATTGACATTACCTCCGCCTTATGTGTTAGGAGCTAATGCACCGCCATTACAGCCCGCTGCCAATGCAGCCGCTGTACTTCCTGCACAGTTGCCTGTCCCTGTGATTCCGCCTCAACCCCCTCTGCCAGCAATATTGGTACCCCAATCTCCTGTGCCTCAGCCTTCTCCATCTGCCGTTTCTTTTGCTACAGATTCCTCTTCTGTCTTGCAGAATACATTATCCCCCGTTTTAGTGTCAGATTCCCCTGCAGCTCGACGGCGTTTAGTCGACACTGTCTCGGGTCTTTTGTCGCCTTTTCTTGGACCTCTTTTCTTCTCTCCTGCCTCGTCTAGGAGGCAATCTCGTAGTCAGTTTCCAGATTTGGAAGAACGGACTAAATTAGATTCCCTTGCTTATAATTGGATTATGAGTCATGTACAGTATAGTACACGTGATATCTTAGATACTTTCCTCCAATGGAACGCGCCCACACAGAGATATGTATTTGATGTCATGTGTAATACTCTGATTAAGGAATGGGGAGACGTAGATCTAGACTCGCCTGCTCAGGATTTATTCGACATACAGGATCAATTTGATAAGGGACTTATTGTGGGTCCTGCCGTAGAGCATGCTGTTCAGAAACTTGTTGCTTTTCGATCTACCCTTTTCTCTCAAAATTCTCTTGAGCCTGATCCCGCGGTTCATCGTAAAACGGCACAATATCCTATGCGAGAAGTTCCTCCGATATGGAGAGATGAGGTTCCTCAAGCAGGTGCTAATCCAGGTGTTCCTGCTCACTTTTAGCGTATATGGAAACGGTCGGAAGTATTGGCACTCAAACAGTCTTTGCCGGACCCTCGTAAGAATCCCGCTGGGTATTATAAAGAGCTGTCCCAGACTGTTGACGCCTGCATTATGAATCTGGCAGATATTGACTTACTTATGGGGAATGTAGTCCCACAAGCAATATGGACCAAGATTCGTAGGCAGGATCATGCGGCAGGTTTAGGTGGTGATTGGGCTGCCATTACAGCTGCGGATGCAGGTCAAGTAGGTGTGGCCAAACCAGATGTCCTCATCACAGAATTGCCTGGAAAAATAATAGATTTGATGAAGAATTTAATGCCTGCGATGCGCGTTAATTGGGATAAGTTAGCGGCGTGTAAGCAAAAGACGGATGAAAGTGTCTCCGACTTCTTTACTCGGTTTGAGGAGACCTTCATCGACCATCGACCAGGGCGGGAGTCTCTCGCGCGCAATCATTGACTAAACGAAGATTGCAGCGCTAGCGCTATACTTTCACCAGCGCTATACTTTCACTAGGATTACTATAAACACTTCATATCGTTTTATTGATCTTTTTAGTATCTTTTAAATATCTTCGAGCGTGATAATGTGATAATGTGCTTTTACATGTGATATTGTGTTTTAAAAACAATTGCTCTGCTCCTACTTGCATTTTGCTCGCTACTCCCCGGTCCACCACAGCTTCTGTGCTGATTGTCGTGGAGGGAGCTTTGGAGCGACACCACTTCCTGGTTCCTGGCTGTTCCATCCTGGCCAGCCATCTTGGAGAGGTCGGCGGACTAGTCTCCCCCTCGCCCTGACTATTTGAGGGCGGGAGTCTCTCGCGCGCAATCATTGACTAAACGAAGATTGCAGCGCTAGCGCTATACTTTCACCAGCGCTATACTTTCACTAGGATTACTATAAACACTTCATATCGTTTTATTGATCTTTTTAGTATCTTTTAAATATCTTCGAGCGTGATAATGTGATAATGTGCTTTTACATGTGATATTGTGTTTTAAAAACAATTGCTCTGCTCCTACTTGCATTTTGCTCGCTACTCCCCGGTCCACCACAGCTTCTGTGCTGATTGTCGTGGAGGGAGCTTTGGAGCGACACCACTTCCTGGTTCCTGGCTGTTCCATCCTGGCCAGCCATCTTGGAGAGGTCGGCGGACTAGTCTCCCCCTCGCCCTGACTATTTGAGGGCGGGAGTCTCTCGCGCGCAATCATTGACAAAACGAAGATTGCAGCGCTAGCGCTATACTTTCACCAGCGCTATACTTTCACTAGGATTACTATAAACACTTCATATCGTTTTATTGATCTTTTTAGTATCTTTTAAATATCTTCGAGCGTGATAATGTGATAATGTGCTTTTACATGTGATATTGTGTTTTAAAAACAATTGCTCTGCTCCTACTTGCATTTTGCTCGCTACTCCCCGGTCCACCACAGCTTCTGTGCTGATTGTCGTGGAGGGAGCTTTGGAGCGACACCACTTCCTGGTTCCTGGCTGTTCCATCCTGGCCAGCCATCTTGGAGAGGTCGGCGGACTAGTCTCCACCCTCACCTAATCTATAAGACCTCTCACTGACTAGCGCAGCGGTGACGCGCAGCGGTAGCGCCGAATACGCGCCGAAGAGGCGCCAAAGAGTAGCCAGTCTGCGCCAGTCCGCGGCACGGAGGCGGACGGGGCCGGGCGACTTTCGCATATACCCTCTACCTGTGCTAGTGGCATTATGTGTCTCATTATACTCACGTATTCCAGCCCCGAGCTACGCTCCTTCCGCCCCCCGTGTGGTCGCTGCCATCATGTATTCCCGGGAGGGCGGGCTCTGAAGAAAGGGTGTAGTACATGTGGCTGGCGCCTTCCTGATCGGAAATCTTTTACGCAGGTCAGCCCACCCATCCAGCATAAATGTTTACTACTGAATACCAGATCCTTACCCGGCCACGCTCTAGACATTTGGAATATGTTACAGGATTCTAAGATATCCTGTCTGTTCCTTACGGAAACTTGGCTGTCTGAATCTTCCCCTCCCGATTTGGCAAATGCCGTACCCTCCGCCTATAACATTTATAGGAAAGATAGGTCATCTGGTAGAGGTGGTGGAGTGGCTATTATAGTTAATAAGAATATTGTATGCCGTACGTTCTCAGTAGATAATATACAGGGCTGCGAAGCATTAGGCTTCACTCTCCAGCTCTCATCTTCCCAGGCCTGTACTGGTATCCTGGTCTACAGACCACCAGGCTCGGTGGGGCTGTTTTTGGAAGAACTACAGGCAGCCCTATCAATACAATGCCTTAGGTCCAATCATTGCTTTCTATTAGGTGACTTAAATATTCACATGGACAATAGCTCGGATCCGGACACTCTAAAACTGTTAGATATTACTTCCGTGCTTGGCCTATCTCCTTATGTGGCAGGACCGTCTCATAATAAAGGCCACACGCTCGACCAGATTTTTTCTACTTTTCCTATCTGTGTTGACCCTCCCATGCCAGTTTTGTGGTCAGATCATTTTCTCATCACTTTTTCCATCTCTGTCATGGTTTCATCACGGTCCAAACCAGCAGGGTCGTTAAAGCATCTCTCTAAATCTTTCCATCTTCTTACTAGAGAGATGCTATCAAATGTTTTAACTAACTTCCCGTGTCCCACCTCTGACAATGTAGAGGATTACATCGATCTCTTTCATAATTGGTTCACAGATCGTCTAGAGAGCTTGGTTCCGGCCAAGAAACAAAATTCTGCAGACAAGAGAACATCTGCCCCTTGGTTTACCCCTCATCTAAAAAAAGCACGACAAGATCTTAAGAAAGCAGAAAGAGCATGGAGGCGATCTTATGATCATACTGAGAGGCTAAATTTTAAGACGCTGACTCGAGCCTACCATAAATTAATTTGGGATGGTAAAAAATCCTATCTGGAATCTAGAATAAATGAAGCGGAGCATTCTTGCAAGGAAATTTTCAGGGTGGTTAAAGATTTCACCTCTCCCTCTGCCTATACTCCGACCCATGCTCACTCCGAAACCTGGCTGAAGGAATTAGCTGTCTACTTTGTACAGAAAATTACCTCTATTCAATCATCTCTCCAGGCCACTTTCCAGCAGCATACGACAAGTCTGGGGTTTCCCTTGCCAGATCATGGCCCCTTTCTGTGCAATTTTCCCCCATTAGATCATGAGAGTTCTCTTGCTATTCTGACAAGTCTTAAATCCGGATCTCCACAGGACCCTTGCCCTGCCAAGTGTCTAGCAAATATGGCACCTGTTCTAAATGACCTGATAAATCCCATCTTGAATCTGTCGCTCTCTTCCGGGGTAGTTCCCAAAGCTTGGAAGAGCGCCATGATCCTGCCACTCATTAAAAAACCAGCGCTCGACCCTTCAGTCCATGCAAATTATAGACCCATCTCCTTACTCCCTGCTCTGGCGAAAGTGACTGAGAGGTTTGCTCACAGATCTATTTCCAATTTTATCGAGGAAAGGGGTCTGTTGCATAGCACTCAATCTGGCTTCCGTGCAAATTTCAGCACGGAGACCGCGCTCCTTGAAGTCACAGATGCCATCAGGGAGGAGTTGGATGTTGGAAAAAAAGTGGTACTGATTATGCTGGATCTGTCGGCGGCGTTCGACACCGTTCCCCACGCACTTCTTCTTTCCAGACTCTGGGACTTTGGTCTGCGGGGAACGTTGTGGAATTGGCTCAAATCCTTCTTAGCCGACCGCCGGCAGACAATCTGGGCGCCTCCCTTCTCCGCCGAAATGTCACCACTTGAAGTGGGGGTCCCTCAAGGTTCCATCCTGAGCCCCCTCCTTTTTAACATTTTTATGGCCCCCCTGGCGGTGACAGCGGAGTCTTTCGGCGCCCGGATTGTCAGCTATGCTGACGACACCCAGCTCCTCTTTGTAAGCAACAAGGATGGCCAGTTTGATGGTGTCCAGGTCAACGGCTGTTTGAGTGCTGTTTTTGAGTGGTTTGGGCGCCATGGGCTGAAGTGCAACGCCGACAAGTCGGAGTTGCTCTTCTTTGGCTGTACATCTGAGCCTGATTGGAAAACCTGGTGGCCGCAAGATATGTCTCCTCCCACTAGCTCGTCTGTGAAAGCCAAAAATTTGGGAGTGGTGATTGACAACAAGCTATCTTTCGGACCACATATTTCATCTCTCACTGGGAAATGTTTCGGCATCCTGCGGATGCTTCGTAAATTTCTCCCCCTAGTTTCTATCCAGCACAGAAAAATTATTGTCCAGGCACTGATTTGCTCCAGGTTGGATTATGCAAATATTTTGTTTCTGGGACTTCCCAAATACCTGGTCAGGCGTCTGCAAATCGCCCAGAATTCTGCAGCCCGAGTCATCTTTGGTCTTCCAAGAAAAGCCAGAGCCACTGATCTTCTCTCCACACTGCATTGGCTCCCAGTTGCTAAAAGGATTCTATTTAAAACTTTGACCACGACTTTCAAGGCCCTACATGGCATAGGCCCCAAATATATTTCCAAACGACTGTCTTGGTATACCCCCCCAGATCTCTCAGATCCTCGTCCTTATCAAAAATGAGTGTTCCCATTATCAAACGGGCAAGAGCAGGAGGACGGTCTTTTCGCTACTTAGCTCCTCATGCTTGGAATGATCTTCCAATCTCTTTAAGACAGACCTCTAGTCTTCTGTCTTTCCGAAAGGCCCTTAAGACTTGGCTCTTCCCTTAATCTTGATGCTGTTTCTGTGTTTGTACGCCCTTTTAGTGTTATGTTCTCCCCTTCTTCGGTTGGGTGTCTTCGTTAAAGCGCCGGGATACTCCAGTGGAGTGGCCGTGCGCTATAGAAGTATACAAATAACATAACATAACATAACATAGTGGGCAAGATATGAGTACTGAAGGTGGACAACGATTGTTCGTAGACAAATTTGTTTTTAATTTACTTCCAGAATTATCGAATAAATTAAAACAATCGGAGAGTTCTTGGGCTGTCTCTTCCACTGCTCAGATATTGGCCACTGCTCAATATTATGAGAATAGGGATAAGGAGGACAAGGAGAAAGCGGAGAAAAAGACTAAAAACTTGAAAACAAAAGTTCTTCTGCAACAGGCTTATCCCCCTCGTTCTGCTCAACCCGCATTTTCACAGCCTCCACAGTTTCAGAGGTTGTTGCAGAAGCCAGTTCCCTCAGTTCCACGAGCTCCATTGGGCCCCAACCAGTGTGCTTATTGTAAGGAAGATGGTCATTTTAAGAATACTTGTCCAATTTTATTGCAACGGTATGGTGGATCATTGGCGCCACGGGGTCGTGGTGATTCTCGATCCATATCCAGAGGAAGGGGTCGTGGTGCGCCACCTCAGGAACGACGTCCCTCTCCCTCTCAAGACTCTACAAATTATTTTGATCAGCAGAATTCTCAATCTGCACAATACTACAATGATGACTATTGTTTCGATAATGAGGACGTTGCTTTCCACACTAGCTAGGACAGCCATAGGCAAAGTAAGGGAGTCACATCAGTTCCAGTAGATCAGGAAGGACCTTATGTTAATGTTATGGCATTAGGTGTTACAGAACCATTTCTCTTGGATACTGGTGCTATGAGAAGTTCTATAATGCATTCTAAACTCCCTGGGGCACCTTTGTCTGGCTTAACAAATGTTTCTGTAGGATTCTCTGGCGCCCCAGTTTCAAATCCTATCTCTTGTCCTTTGCCCATTTCTATTGGTCCATATGATTTGGAAGCTCCACTCCTTTTAACGACAGGATGCGGAGAAAATGTATTGGGTTTGGACCTACTGAAACGTTTACATGCTACACTGTATTGTTCACCCTCTGGTGTGCACCTCACTTTAGGTGACAAGTTGACTTCTCCAATGTATGTATCTAAAGAACAGCTACCACCCGAGTTGCGTTCACTTGCTGCTACACTTTGGGCTGTGGGTCCAAATGATGTTGGCTTGTTGCAAATTCCACCATATGTAATTACGGTTAAAGACAATGTTAAGATGCCACGTGTTCCCCGATATAAAATATCCAGTGATGGCGAGAGAGCCTTGTTGGCCATTGTTCATGATTTGGTTCAGAAGGGTGTGGTTGAAGAGACTAGAGGAAACGTTTGCAATAGTCCTGTTTTGCCTATTCTTAAACGTACTGATCCCTCTCAGCCACCTGTGTACCGTTTTGTAATTGATCTTCGAGAGGTCAACAAAATTGTCGTCCCTCAATTTCCTGTTGTGCCAGATATCACCGCTTTGCTTACCATGATTCCTGCTTCAGCAGTTTGGTTCTCAGTGATCGATCTTAAAAATGCTTTCTTTAGCATTCCCATTGCTGAAGAAAGTAGGGATCTTTTCGGCTTCTCTCTCGGAGGTCGAAGCTTCCGGTTTAAGCGCGCACCCCAAGGCTATTGTGAAAGTCCTTCAATATACAGTCAAGCTTTGAAATCACAACTTGATACCTTTTCTTTGCCTTCAGGTGCCACTCTTATCCAATATGTGGATGATTTGTTGATCGCTGCAGATTCTGAAAATGTCTGTAAAGCAGCAACTGTTTCGCTCTTACAGCATTTGTCTGATTCACATCATAAAGTATCGTCTTCCAAGTTACAATATTGCCGACAAGAGGTTACCTATTTAGGTGATCTCTTGTCGAAGGAGGGAAGGCGATTGACTCCAGAACGTATTTATGCAATTGCACGAATGCCTGTACCGTCCACACAAAGAGAAGTGCGTGCTTTCCTAGGCATTACCTCTTACTGTAGACAGTGGATTCCAAATTTTTCCCTTCTTGCTAAACCTCTGTTGGCACTTACACTTAAAGACAAGCCCCAGCCTTTGCCTTGGACTGATGAATGTCAAAAGAGTTTTTCTGATTTGCGTACTGCTTTGTGTTCTGATCCTGTGTTGGGTACTCCAGATTACAGTAAACCTTTCACACTCTATGTGCATGAAAGGGAAGGTTGCGCATTATCAGTGTTGACGCAACGATTTGGCGACAAACAAAGGCCGTGTGCCTATTTTTCTGCAACATTAGATCCAGTAGCTAAGGCATTACCTAGTTGCCTTAGAGCAACAGCAGCAGCGGCAATTTCTATTCGTCAGTCCGCTGGACTAGTGCTAGATCATACTCTTAATGTTATGGTGCCACATGCAGTAGATACTCTTCTTAATAGGACGAAAACTCAGCATTTAACGAGTGCTCGCTTGTCTGGATACGAGTTGACACTTCTGGCTAGTCACATACACATAAAAAGATGTAATGTTCTGAATCCAGCAACATTGTTGCCTGCTTTGGATGCTAGCAATGTACAAGATCAGCATGATTGTTTTCTTCGCACTGAAGAAGAAACGAAGGGTCGAATAGACCTCAAGGACACACCACTTGTGGATCCGGACGGGATCCTATGGGTAGATGGGTCATGTTTCAAGCTCCCTAATGGTGAAACGACAGCTGCTTATGCAGTAACGACGTTGTACACAGTGGTAGAAACCGCACGTATTCCGCATAATTCAGCGCAAGCTGCAGAATTGATTGCGTTGACAAGAGCATGTGTGTTGGCAAAAGGGAAGAGAGTGACTGTCTATACCGACAGCCAATATGCATTTGGCGTTGCCCACAGTTTTGGTCGTTTGTGGAAGGAAAGAGGATTCTTTACCTCCCACGGCACCAAGATACAGCATGGTCAGTTGGTAACTGACCTTCTTGAATCACTTGCCCTTCCCACTCAAATAGCGATTGTGAAGTGCAGCGCGCATAAAAAGATTACTGATGACGTGGGTCGAGGAAATGCATTTGCAGATGAGATAGCGAAGGAAACAGCGAGGAATGTTGAAAGTCGCATGTATGTTGCAGGTCCTGCGAGATGGGATGCAGAAGCTGGTATGTGTGAGGACACTGCCTGTAGTTACTATGGCCCATGGACCAGCCCATATTAATGCACGGGGTATATGTAAGCTTTTAGCTCCAGTATGGCAGAATGCTGGTATTCCTAAATGTGCAGAAAATGTGGTGAAACATTGCATTGTTTGTTTGATGCATAATCCAGGAAAGGGAACTCCAACTCCAGCAGGTCACTTTGCACCCCCTACGTACCTATTCGAGGTACTGCAAATAGACTACATCCATATGGAACGTTTCAATAATGTCAAGTATGTCCTGGTGGTGGTTTGTGCCTTTTCCAGATGGATAGAGGCCTACCCCCTAAAGGACAACACTGCTTTGTCCACTGCAAAAAATACTCTTGAAAGAATTCTTCCCGAGGTTTGGTTTGCCGCGCATTGTCTGGAGTGACAATGGAAGTGAATTTGTAGGTGAAATTATGCAAAAGGTGTGTGTAGGTCTAGGCATTAGACAGAAATTCCATGCGGCAAACCATCCTCAGTCAGCAAGTTTGGTAGAGTGTTACAATGGCACTCTCAAACTTAAGCTAGCAAAGATTCAGGCCAGCACGGGCCTTTCTTGGCCTGATGCTTTGCCTTTGGCACTCCTTTCTACTATAACTACTGTTCACTCTCGTTTGGGGCTTAGCCCATACGAGGTTGTGTTTGGACGCCCAGCTAATGTCTGGGGAGTCCCCAGACCCAAAAAGTACTCAGATATCCCCTACCCACTGTTGGTTGACTATTTGCATGATCTCACCACTAAATTGCATGTTATTCGTCAACAGGTCCAAAACGCTTTACCAGAGGCCTCTTCACACCATCCAGCCTGGGGATTGGGTGTGCCTGAAAAATTTCCAGAGAAAAGGGAACCTGGAACCTCGCTGGGGGCCTCCAAGACAAGTCCTGCTTACAACTCGTACAGCTGTCAAGGTCCTGGGGAAAAGACACTGGATCCACGGTGTGCACTGCAAAAGGGTACCATTGCCTTTGCCGTATGACCAGTGGGTCCGAGAAGGTATTGGTGACAGTGAGTTTGAGCAGGTACCCAGTTTTGTGCCGTTCAGCAGTGCACACCTGGATTGGACTAGCTTGGAGAAAGAGGACGATGATGTTCTACAGGAAGCTGTCCCCGTTCATCTGAGACTCAATACAGCAGATCCCGAACATTTATTCCAGGACCAGAAAACGCTTGGAAAGAGACGATATAATTTGAGGAAAAGATCCCCTAAGGACAATTAATTTTGACTTTCTTTTAATTCTGTCAATAAAGAAAAAAAAATGTCTTTCCCCTATCCATCAAAGTTGCAGGGTCACTGTAGGAGTCTTGAGCTGTGACATGAATAGTGACTAGGTCAACAGGACTTGCAGTGTCATAGACGGCTAACAATCACAGCCAAGTGATTAAGGAAGATTATCGTAAGCGACGCCTTTAGAGTAATGGATAGTGCAGGGAAAGGAAGTGATATTAAAATGTTGAAGAGAGCTCATTATAAGAAATTATTATTTGGTCGTTGTGGCGTAGCACTATGTGTTTTAGTAGGTTTAAATAGTTTATTAGCTTATTCATGTCCTGCAGTTAGTACCTGTTCCCGTTTCTGTCCCTCTAACTCCCTCTACTACCGTTTCACCGCATAAGTTTTACTCACTCCCAGATCACGAGCAAATGAGAAGAATGGAATATATTAACAATTCGTTCATTCAACTGCTACACCAGCATCAGTTGATAGTAAATGTTACTGACTGTTGGGTATGTGGTCTCATACCACATAATACACAAAGAGGAATGCCGTATCTAGTCCTCCCCTTCTCTGCTTGGGCCTATCTGGCTAGGTTTTCCAATGCATACCAGAATTTACTTCGATACCCTTCTGGTGGATCCTATAATGGTGAAGTGGATTTCAGTCACAGTTCTTTGATAAAAGGCATTGTAACTATGGCAAAGATTGCTGATATCATCAAGATTCCCAAAGACGAAAAGAGAGCGTATGATGGGTGGAATATAACTCGCTATACTCTTAGCCTTACTTACAAGCTCAAGCAACAGAGTTCTGCACCGATTTGGGTACTACCCCAAAGAGGTCGTTTGTGCTTGCAAATAAATGGCCAGAATACCAAAACTAAGAAAGAGAGGAGCAACTGTTCCCACACTTATGTCTATACTCCTCCTACACCCGCACCATTAGTGGCATCACAAGGTACATATTTCATCTGTCATGATAAAGCTTATACATGGCTTCCCACACACTTCTCGGGAACATGTTATGTAGCTTTTCTCCTCCCTCCTACATACACCGCTCCTGCTGATTATCACAAGAAGAGAGTTGCTAGAGGAGTAGTAGATTCAGAAGATACAGCAGGGCAAGAAGGAGGGGATTTTCTGAAAGGGTTTCTCCCCTTTTGGGGTCCGATGGCCAATAGCAAAAATATCAGACAGTTGATCCGTGTGGTGGATGCCACAATCAATGTAACTTCTGGAGCATTGAAAAATTTGACTGCTGAGCTTCAGGGGGATCGACTTATGACCTTACAGAATAGAATGGTTTTATACATAATACTTGCAGATAAAGGAGGAGTTTGCAAATTGATTGGGTCCAGTTGTTGCATTTATATTCCTGACAACGCCCCTACAGTATACCAAGCCATCTCTAAGCTACATGTCATCTCTGAGTCTATCCACCAAGATACTGGAGATTGGTCTGTGATGGGATGGTTTTAGGGACTACTGTCCACTTGGGGATGGAAAGTGCTAACCTTCCTTAGAATGATTTTAGCACTCGTCTTTTCTTGTTGTCTTTGTCTACAGTGTGGTCCAGCCATTTGTGGACTTTGTGCCACAATCTGTGTCTCCAAACCAGTAGCACAACAGACAGAACACATTAAGATGATGGTGCAACAACATCTTAGTGACCTCATGACCATTGATATTGACTCAGATTGAAATGGGTTCCTTTGTGCTTTGCCTGAGTATGGCAAAAGGAGGGTCTGAGGTTACGTAGTTTTCAGCCTCGCTTCGCTACAGCCGCCATTTTGCGTTTAGTCGCCATTTTATGTTGCCTCACTCAGGCAGCACGGCTAACGCGGAAAAATGGTCTTTTTGTCAATTTCAGCTGCTTGATGTTTTTCTCGTCAAGGAACAACCTTTGTCCTTGTGTACGACACTGATGTCAGGGTCCGGCCGAGTTTGCAAAACCATGTCTAGACTGATTAATCCATGACTTACTCCACTGTTTGGGTCCCACCATTCTTCTCTCCCTTATCTTATTTAACTGGCCTTCACTATTCTCTCCGTGTGTTCTCTTGTTACATAGCTCTTCTTTTGAAGCATTCTACGCATGTTTTGCCACCTGCAAATTGAATTACGGGCACCAGTGTTGATTAACCTGATGGGAGGAGAGCACACGGGGTCTGAAAGGAGGGTGTGTTTTAGATATCTGATAGCTTGTTTTCAAACTATTCCTATTTGTCAGTTTTGTGTATATTGGGAGTTGTCATTGTAAACTTGTGTTGTATAAAAGACTGTGCGCCACAGATTGAAGTGGCAGTCTCTTGAGAACCTACCTGTGTGGTACTTCTTAGATAACTGTGCTTAGCTGCAGCTAATAAAACTACTTTTCTACGCCAAACAGAGTGTCCCGTGTCTTTGTCGGTCGAGGCAGGTGAACTCGGAGATCTTAGGCGTGCCCTGCGCCGCTCGGCCCATAAGGCCGGGTTCTCCAAGCCTCCAAAGAAAAGACCTAAGTAAATAAGCTCTAGTTTGAGTGGGGCGGCACCATGTGCCAGTTGCCTATACCTAGGGTTCCATCATAATAGGAATAGCATTAATGGTACATAGAATGCCATCAGCAAGACACTACCTTGCAATGCTTCGCGTGTATTATAGTGCACTACTGACCAACGCAACGTAAAAGTGGCTAAACAGCGTTTTTGCCATTGACCGCCATATAGCTACGTGAGGGTTAGTAACCACGTAGAAAAATTGGGTTTTATCAAGGCATGCAGACAGCATGATTGGTCATCAATCACAACACACTACTGTATTCGGACATGTCTCTATATTAACAATGAATGACAATACCACAGAATATAGCGCGAGATGAGCGCTCCAGCTTCGGAGCTTCACGCTGACCCATACAGGACACTGTCAGCTAATACCCATCGCTAGTAACACCACACAAGGTTAGCGCTCCAGCTGCGTCTTTGCACGTTGACGCTATCGGGTCATGACGTCATTGGCCGCTGCCCACTGTAACACGTGACAGGAAGTATAGCCTCTTGAGCAGTACCTTGGGGCTTCTCCTGGGTACCTACAGAGCACCAGGAAGGACAACTAGTTGGAGGTGCACCACCCTTGACGAAGTAAGGAGGGGATAGGGGAGTCGCTTTGGCTAGTGAACAGTGTGCGCGATTATAGCGCACCTGCCGCACATGTTTGTCTGGACGATTACGTGTAATGGGAAAACCCGTTCTTCCTCACATTTCGTAGACAGTATGTGGTGTGTGTACAAAAACGCCCAATCATGAGATGTATATCTAATTCTTTACATATAACTATAATTTTCCCTAATAGTGTGTGACTACAGGGGGTCGCCCTCTCCCCTCATGCCACTTCTAGCGGTACACTAAGATCAATTCGGTAAGATCTGCCGAGTGGTTGCGACAGCATCACCCATGCGTTCATGTTGGAATTTTTGCATGTCTGTGTCATAAGCATGATTTGCTCACATAGCATTGATAGGTGTGCTCAATATTTGTTTTTAATAAATGCACAAATACAGCTTTAGATATATTGCATCCGTGAAATCACAAGCAATACAGGGCATTACCCCATCATCAAAATGGTTATTTTAGAAGACAAAGGTAGCAAATATAGAGTTTTGATCACAATTTATCACATTTATGCACTTTTTATTTACTGATGCAAGAACTCCCTTCACTTGTACGTATTCTTTCTCTTCACTTACAGAGCCTAACAGGAGTAAGATTACGACACCCACTTGTACTAGTAACAAGTGTAGTAACAAGCTATACGATTTGTATATAGATAGAAAAGGATTTAGTACAGGGTTCCAACAGTCCTGACGAAAGCCTGTAGAGACACGCAATCCAGTAAAAACATGTCGACCTTTTTGCAGAACAGAGGGGTGATGGGTGCCTAATACACTCACCTCAGCACCATCCATTGATAGAGAGATACCTTTTATCCTGACCAAGGCGTAACTAGGAACCAAAACCGGCCCTGGCAAAGTGCTCGGCTGCCCCCCTCCCCCCCTTCCCCGGGGGTTTGTGGGTGCCGCCGAGCTCTTTGCCAGGGCCGATTTTCGGCCGATTTTGTTACAGGGCCGATTTTGCAGCTATGCTGCAGAAACGACCCTGTAACCAAAATGGCCCCCTGGGGCCCCAAAACGGCCCCCGACCTGTGCGGCGCACCAGGGGATTGCCCGGTGTCCGCTACGGCCAGTCTGGCCCTGACCCTGACAAGGGAATCTAGGAATAATATTACTATGAGGATATCCCTTAGATAGTTTTAGATGTTTTGAGCTGCACTCATTCTTTCCGAGATCATTTTCCATTTCTGTGTGTTTGTATTGTCTTCACCACCCTATTGCTCCACCTCTAGCGTTGGTCTGTGCCGAAGTGTTGTAGCAGCCCTATGATGAAGCATGCCACAACTTGTTGTGGGGGAGGGCAGTTTTTACAAAGCACTGTACTTTGCTATACTTTGCATTTCTTCTCTAAAAATTACGATTATATAGGCCTTACTTCTCTATGTGTAATGATGGGAATATAATATCAATGCCAAACAGGGGTCTGTGGTCCTGATACTTATCTTATAGCTGCAGCAGTGAAGAAAGCGGACAAGTGAAAGCTGACAGGAGCATATGAGGAATATCCTGTGCCCTGATTGGATGATGGACGTTTTCATCTTTTCCTTAGGTGTTATGGGAAATGAAGTGTTTGTTCAAGATGACTACTGTTAAATAAAGCGAAGAAAGTGTTGCATAATCCTCGCCTGCGGGTCCTGAAGTAGAATTGATGTTACATATAGTCAGAACCTTGAAAGAGAGTTTCATCCAACGTGGGTGATTTTAAGGATTCTCTTTGTTTGGTTGACTTTGAAATTACTTGGAACGGACTCTTTACTGTTTCCCCACTTTTAACCGTTTTAGCCTAGGTAGTAATTACTTGTTTTTTTACTTTAAACTTCTGCAGCATCTGGAATTTTCGTGCAGTCAAGAGGAAGGAATTGGCCCGAGGAAGCGCAAGGTTAGTGAACCAGAGATGGACCTGACAGCCAACAAACACTAAGGACTGTGCTCTGTTATAGACATGCTACTCGTCACAAAGCTCGATGTATACACTGGATAGATATTTCTGAGTGTTGTAAAATATTTACACACTATTTTTATATTAACGTTTTAAACTCTTTCAGACCTGTGAGTACTTTAGTGTATTTTACTCATATCATTTTGTGTCAAATATAAAATATTCCCAATAGACTGCATACGTGCCTTTTGTTTTGCTTCTACTTTGCCCTCACGTCATGACAGCATGTTCTTTTTTCAGTATGCTTCTCATCCATCTGCTAATCTTTTATATAAACATATTTAGATTTCAGCACTGAATAGCGTGTCAGGGATCACTGATTATAGATGGATTATGTGCATTTTAAGGGGACATTTATGTTCGTTTATTTATTTATATTTTATTTTGCATTTTATTAGAAAGCAAAGCAATACACTGAAATGTATGTTGTAGTCATTTTGCAAGTACAATAACAAGGGTAATACATTCTGTCGTAGGCCCGATCGGTGTCATATTATGGCAAGATATTACATATATTTTGGCAAGACATTACATATTTATGTTCGTTTATAAAGCAGCTAATGTTTATTTTGGTTGTAGCTTTTTGTAAATGTGTTGCAAAATAAGATCTGTATGTATGTGGCAAAAGCAGCGAAAAACAGAACAATATTAGCAATATCACACTTTGTCATGTGGAACTGAGGCGGCAAGTGTTAAGAAAGAGGTCAACACTGGATTAAACATATTGTTGTACCATATGTTCTGCATCACAGGATCATCATTGATAGTCTTGCATTTTAGAATAAGTCGCAGCCCTGCATGGGATCCATGAGCACTTCCTTTACCATAAGACCTATCCCAAATATAAATAAATTATAAGAACAAACTGCACTGTCGTCCTGATTTAGAGTTTTGCAGATGGCTACTCATTACAAAAGTGATAGATATGCCGTCTACCTTATTACAAGTGCGTTGTATCCTAATGCTTTTGTAACATTATGAGCAGAACACCTGTACCCATCTGCCAATATTTTAAAAAAGGCCTAAAGTGCCATGTAGAATAAACAACTGCAGTCAATCTAAGACCAATTTTCCAAACTTTAAATGTTTTTCCACTTTTTTAAAAACAAAGGTTTAAATCTTCTGAAGAGACATATTAGTGACAAACTTTATATTTCAAATTATTGACATAGGGAGATTCAAAAAGGCTGACCACGGCCAATGTAGTCCTACTACACTATCTAGCATCTATTTGTTCTGTTTTCCATGTTGGGTTTTGCTTTAAGTTCTTCACAGCATTGCATTTTAGGTGATATAGTTTTCAGGCACATGTACTGTTAAAACAGTTTCATCTGTGTTTTTAATGATGGGATTCTAGGAAGTGATCTATATTTACTGTAATGCTCAAATTTAGATTGCTTTACAATTTAAAATAATTATACTTTCGTATCATGTTCATTGCAGTGCCCCCCTCCCCGAAATGGTATTGGCCCTATGGACCCTATCATCTGGGGCCACTTATTTAAATAAAGGGGAAGGGGTCCATGTGGCCCTCCTTCCCAAGCCTTGTTAGGCAGGGCCAGACTGGCCGTAGCAGGCACCGGGCATTTCCCCGGTGGGCTGCTAGGGTGGGGGACGATTTTGGGCCCCTGGGGGCCGTTTTTGTTACAGGGCCGTTTTTGCAGCATAGCTGCAAAATTGGCACCTGTAACAAAATAACCCGAAACCCGCCCTGGCAAACAGCTTGGCCATTCCCAGGGGGCTGGCCGATCTCTTTGCCAGGGCCAGTTTTGGTTTCCAGTCCGGCCCTGTTGTTAGGCCAAGAGACCCCATCTCCCAGGGCCACTCTTTTAAATAGTGGGGAGGAAGACGCTTGTGGTCAGACAGATTTCGGTCCCGGGGACCCCATCTCCCAGGGCTCGATGCATTTTTCAAGGGTAGGGGGGACGCGGCCCAACTCCCCAGGCGATTTTAGCCCTGGATACCAATCCCCATGGCCCAGTTTTATTTTTCAGGGAGAGGAAGTCCCGCGGCCCCCCTCCTCGAGCCAATTTTAGCCCTGAGGACCCCATCCCCGGGGCCTGGCATTATGTTTAAGACGTCCGGTTTTCCATTTTTACTGATTTTTGCAGATAAATACAGACTGAAAACAATGTGTTTCCTGTCAGTATTTATTTTTAAAAGTGGAAAAATACTGAAAATAGTGTTTCTTGTGAGATACTCTGCATGCTGTCTTTCATAAATTCCAGGCAACAGCTAAGCAGATAGACAGCATGGAGAGTTAAAAAACAGGATGAGATCTCCTTAAATACAGGCATATGCTAACATATATTTGTAGGATAATACTAATATATACCTGTGAGCATAGTCTTTTGTTATATGTGAATGCTTAATTTGCTCAAATGTGACAGGCATCCATGTATAAGTGCACGTCAAAGCGTTAAATAAAAATGGAAATATACCAATGTACAGCTCCATTCATTCTCAAAATACAAAATAAATATGGATAAATACCAATAAGCCGGCCAAAAAATAAATATGGATAAATATTGAATTGAATTGAATTGAAGCGAATCTTATCATGCGCAAAACTTAGCCCAACGGGCGTCAAGGCGCCTAAGTCAAATATAACAGCTAAGCTCCCTACAATACACTCAGCAGCACACTCTCATTGATAGGCCTTCTTAAAGAAGAAAGTTTTGAGAGCATTTTTAAAGAGCTCAATTGTGGGGAGGGTTTTTATATCCAGAGGAGTAGAATTCCAAAGCTGCGGAGCAACCACAGAAAACGCTCTGGCTCCCCATCTGGCTAGTTTAAAGCGCGGAACAGCCAATTGACAGAGTCCCGCAGAACGAAGGCCTCTTGTAGGAACGTAGCGCGTAAGAAGAGAGCCAATGGCACTAGAGGAACCTTCTGTCACCGCTCTGTAAGCTAGACACAGAATTTTAAAAGAGATTCTGTGCTGCACAGGTAGCCAGTGAAGTTCTTTCCTAGCTGCAGTAGCAGAGCAGGTTTTCGGAAGGGCCAAGACGAAGCGAGCTGCAGCATTCTGCACAACCTGCAGTCGGTGCAAAAGGCTTTTATTGACTTCCGTGTATAGGGAATTGCAATAATCTAGTCTCGATCCTACCAAGGCAACTGCAACCTGCTTACGAGCCTGAAGGGAAAGATACCCACGTATTTTATTGAGTATCCTAATCACACCCCAGCAAGTGGCCACGGTCCTGTTAACTTGGAGGGAAAGGGAAAGCGAGGTGTCGAAAATTACGCCAAGGTTTCTGGCAGATTGGGAAGGGGTGGGGCAGATGCCAAAAGAAGATGGCCACCACTCACTTGACCAAGCATCTTGGTCCTTCCCAAAAATCAACACCTCCGTCTTTTCGCCGTTCAGTTTCAGGGAATTTATAGTCATCCAGTCTGCCACATACTGCATGCATACCCTGAAACGCGCGGCAGATGTCCTAACAGAAGAGTGAGCCAGTGACACCATGATCTGGGTGTCATCTGCATAGGACACCACCTCCATCCCCTGTGATCTTACTAGTCTTGCCAGGGGAGCCACATAGATGTTAAACAGGGTCGGACTTAAAGCCGACCCTTGTGGCACCCCACACTGCAATGACTTAGCAGGGGAGAGGTGGTTCCCGAGCATAACTCTCTGCTCCCTTTCCAACAAAAAGGAATTGAGGAGACTCAAGGCCGGTCCACTGACACCAGCTTCCCTAAGCCGAGATGTAAGAATGGCCGGGGAAAGGGTATCGAACGCAGCCGTGAGGTCCAACAAAACCAGGACCGCGGTTTGGCCATAGTCCACTTTGAGTCGGATGTTATTGACCACACAAGTGAGAGCGGACTCAGTGCTGTGGTGTTTTCTGAAGCCGTGTTGCGTGTTGATGGAAATACAGATGGAAATATTAAAAAATAATTAGGAGGGTACCCAGCCCCTCTCCCTGGGCCGATTTCTACCTTCCTGACCTCATCCCCTGGAGACCGGCATTATGCTTAGAGGGAGAAGGGCACAAGGGCCCCTCCCCCGGGACTCGGCACCTTTTTCAGAGTGAGGGGGTACATGGCCCTCCTCCTCGGACCGATTTAGGCCCAGGAGCCCCATCCTCTGGGGCCCGTCACATTTTGAAGTGGGAGGTTGGCACCCGGTCCCACTTCCCGGACTGCTTTCAGTTTCGGGGATCCCACCTCTCTGGGCTCACACAAGATGGGTGCCTTGGTTCCCACCCAGAGTACTCACCATACTGTCATTGGGGATCGCTGGGTGAGCCCAAAGGCCCTGCGGCCCCAGCTGTCTCCCCGCATATAGTGGGAGCCCGGCATTGCTACCGATTGCAGGGAACAGCTCCATATGCTACTCTCGCCAAACAAGAGCAATTTTTTGATCTGTTTCCCTTGCTGCTTTACTGCTTGCAGGGAAACAGATAGATCAAAAGTCTGCTCCCAACGGGCAGTAGCATTTTTGAAGCTCCCATCTGCTGGGAGCGGACTTGGTGTTTGCTCTCCCTTTGTGGGAGTTTTGAAAATGCTCCCACTAAGCAACACCAAACACAAGTTTCCCCTGCCTGAGCCTGTGTCTTTATTTTTGTGTAACTTCAGGGCAGATGACTAAGTCCCTGAGTCCTGTAATGGCTGCCAGCAATACTGTTCTCATGTTGCTGGCAGCCAGTCAGAGCACTTGCTCTCATGAGAGTATGACTCCCACAGGAGCAAGATGCCCCAAGGGAAATAAAGCTCAGAGGGCCAATCAGAACACTCTATTTTTAAATTTTCGCTCCACTCTCGCGGACCATACTGCTCAAATATACAATTATTGTTTAACGTTAATTTCTCAAAACCTACTAAATGAATTTACACCAAATCACAAAAAGCACAATCTGTTGACCAAGATCTAGCTTCCCATGACAATTTGATGTAATTCCGTTCAGCTGTTTTTGCTGTAGCTTTGTCTAAAGAAATCTATGGAAAATACATGAACATTTTGCTTTTTGAAACCCCCCCTTTTTTGTGTCAGCCCCCTCTTGACGGGTTACCCTGAAACTTTCTAGGAAGGAGCTGAGGTGGATGGACTTTTTTTTAATAAATGTTTTGTGAAGATTCATCAATTGGCCAGGCCAAAGATATTAGGAAACCGAAAAACGCTCTTTCTATGGAAAAGCGGGCCCTACTATAACTAGCTGGCTGCAACCAACACTAGGTAATACATACATGTGTGTGTGTGTATATATAATGCAACTCGCAATGTATTGCCAGGCCAGAAAACTAAGTGATGACTACATCTCCGCGCCTCTACTTACATAGGCAAAGGTACACCGGCTCGCTGTGATTATTGATGGTAGGGTGAAGGTCAGCAAATTGAGCCCCCAGAACACTACAAGAACAAAGAGCCTAAGGGGGCTGCAGTCACAGCCATCTGGGGCAAGGACTTCCACATGTGTTACTGCAGCCAGTAAACTCGGGGCAGCGAGTTTGAAAATCTTCCCTTTAAAGGTCTCCGTTACTTGAAGTGGACAGTTTATTTAAAACAAGCAATGGCATCCGAGGAAGGCATGGAGTGCCGAAATGCATAATGCCATTTGTTTTCTGAAATAAAAGGAGGTCGATTTTAATTCACCTGTGTGGGCTCACGTCTTTCCTACCGGAGAGGTTTGTTTGGTCGGATATATATTTGTGTATGTATATTACCTACTGGCGGTCGCCAGTAGGTATATATAGTTAGGATTTTTTCTCTATGGGATTTTTGAAAATTCTATGTCTAATAACTTTGGCGTTTGTCGACGGAATTGGCTGAAATTTTCAGGAAAATGGAACATTTTGTTTCTGAGCAGCCACTGAAAATTTGGGGGGGTTTCGTCAAGGGGGGGCCGAGAAAAAAGGGGGTCCCAAAACGCGTTTTTCCCATGTTAATTTCCATAGGGCGGTTGGCCTCACTTTTAGCCCGAACGGCTGAATGGATTTGCACGAAACTTGGCAAAATTGTAGGGACTGTTAGCCTGATGTGCCTTTGCTAGGTCTCAAGATATGTGCTCCAGTGGATTTTGAGAAATTAACGTTCAAAAAAAATATATATCTGTAAGCGCGCTCCGGGCAGCGCTCCGGTTCGCGTACTTGACGCGTAACGGAACTTCGCGAAGCGAAGCTGATTGGCTCTCCGGTGTCTGTCAACATTCTAAACAGTCCGGAGCGGCCGCCATCTTGTCTCTCGGTAGGATCGAGAGACAAGAGGAGGCCAAAACAAAGGGGGAAATGACCATAAGGGGGCATAGTAGATCCTCCTTGACCCCCTAGGTTTGATGTGGAGGCTTTAAAAGGGCCCCGCGGGGCAAAAAAAAAAAAAAAATTGTTTTTTTTGCGTGGGGAGCGCCCGGTACGCGCACCGGGAAGCGGTCTGGGGAGCGTACTATAAGGAAAAAAGAATGATAGACTTTTCAAATATTGTATGTTAATTGATTGTTTGTTTTGTTGATTTTTGTTTAATTTCTTTATTTTTTAAGCAATTATTTATTATTGTGATTGTGTTTCAAAAATTAATAAAATGTCTAACATTTCACTGTCTGAAATGTCGTTATTTTCATTGAACATAGCTTGTAATGTTTGAGTGTGTAAAATGTCCTCATTTTCAAGGAGGACATCTACTGATTGCACACATTGCAGTAGTTCTTCGTCCCAAGTTTCATCCATAAAATTTATGTAATTTGGATCAATGATTTCTTCGTTGGTCTCTGGAAGGACAATTTCAAATGAAATTTTCTGTTCGCCTTCCATTTTGCCTGAAATTTGCATTAAAAAAAATATATTAGTAGAGATAGGGCACTGTTGGGATTAATTTTAGATAGGCAGTTTTTAACAGTGAATTTATCTTTGGGCAGTGTATAGTATCAGAGTGGAAGTAGGAATATAAAAAAGTGTATGTGATTTAAGGTAAATAAATTCATAATTATACAAGACAAGCCTAACTCCATCCATAACTATAACAGAGAAGTCTATCTAAATGTATAACTACTACAGAGGGATAGTATATAACTATCAGAAAAAATTTACCATATTAACTTAAAGTGCACAATATACTTCAGTTTTTAAAATAACAACTTACCTTTATAAAGAAGTTGAAGTAATTACTGAAAATCCTATTGAAATGTACACCAGGAAGTAGTAGTCAAAATGGCTGTGTTTCTCTCTCTTTTTTATATATATTCAGGTACATAACCAATCAAATGTCAGGTAAAAAAAGTAGAAAATGAAAGTAACATTTTAATAGGTTGTCAATTCCAACACTTCAGATGTGTTTTGTGAAGTAATTTACCTCAGGGTATTTAGAGAGGTCTACAGGCTAAATAACTAAATGGAATTCCAACCAAATTAGTGAAAATGGTAGGGATTGGTATGTAGTATGAGCAATTCTATATTTGGTGAAAGTGTCTCCAGGGTTTCTTCTGTAAATTACTTTCCCACCTTTTTTAATGGAGCGCTTCCCGGTGAGCGCCCCGGTACGCGAACCTGCAGCGTTACGGGAGTCCACCATTTTGTGTTTCGGTCGAATTAAAATACAAGATGGAGGGCAAATAATGTTCAGAATGGGTAGAAGGGGGCACGGTAGACGTATCTTGACCCCCTAGGTTTTCTGAGGGTGGCTGAGGAGGCCCATATGTGCGGAAAAAAAAATTTTGCGCGGTTAGCTTCCGGTTCGCGTACCAGGTAGCGCTCCGGGGAGCGTACTTTGTTGAAAATTTGTGAAAAAAGTTAGAGTAAAATAATAATTGTGAGTGATCAGATGTAGGGTAGCTTTGAGAAGAGCTTTTGGGTTTATGGTACATTTAGGTACTTATAAGTAGGTACCAATGCACAGTCTTAAATTCAAAATGAAAACTCTGTTGCCCTCATCTGAGAAGTGAACTCCATCACCTCTGTAGATATCTTGCATATAGTAACGCAAGTTATTGTTGTACATGGAGCCCATTCCATGGTCTCTCATGTAAGCTGAAACAGATTTGTTTACATGCTTCCTCGACTTCTCAATTTGTGGACAAAATTGGTTCGACCACCTCCATTTCTGTCTTTGGCATATATTTGAATATACCAAGGCAGTTTGAGGAAAAAGTGCCATCAATTGCTCAAAGGTGTCCTTTAAAAGCATTTCCAGACCTACACCAGTCAAAGTGCCCAAGTCATTACCTCCACAGTGCACAATTAACAGGTCAGGTTTAGGCAAATGCATAAAGGTTTTCACCAATGGTATCAATTGGTGACATTTTAATCCTCTGTGGCCAAACCACTTAATTTCCACATCTTGTAAATTGAGATTAGGTAAATTTCTGTTCTCAGCATACCTTTGAGCCCAGTAGATGTAACTATGTCCAACAATCCAGACAGAAAACATGGTGAGAGAAGGTTCTGCTGCAGTCAGATGAAGTGTGGCAATGAAATGGCAGTTGGAAAAAAAAGAGTTTAAAATGAAAAAAACTGTGGAGTTTCTGTGTTAAGGAAGCAGTAGCAGTGATTGGTGGATTTTGATTGCTGAAAACAGAAAGTTAGGGTGCATGGATGTGTTCTTTGAAAGATGTAATTTGAATGGTCAAGAAAAAATCATTTAATGAAAGATTGCACTGGATACGCAGGTGCACTGAGAGTTCAGAGTTCAATTGAAACATTGTTGTGTGAACTTGCAAACATCAGAGGTCTTTCAGGAGGTGGTTGCTATGCAAAAAAGGCAGAAAGGCCAGAGGGGGGAAGGGTGTTGATTTGAAAAAAGTGAGGGAAGAGTTTTGATTGGGTGACATGAGAGATATGTGTGATGAGTTACAGCATTTCCGTGCTTTTCATAGCTGCAGACTCTGGAGTGCATACCTTTTGCTCTGCTAAAGACAATTTGGTGTGTTTCTGAGACTGTTTTGAAACTCATAAAGTATTTGCTAAGGTGAGAAAAGATTCATTTAATTTAGATAGAGAATAGTATGGTTTTGGGAGAAAATTATGAAGAAAGTTGTGTATTTAAAATGTTGCTTGGTTTCATGTGTCTTAGGCCATTTTAAGTCATTTCTCCTTGAATGTAGATATATAATTCATTTAGATGATGTGTTTAAAAACGATTTTTTAAAACAATTAGGTTTCTTGATATGTACTGCTAGAGCTTCATAGGTTGCTTGGGGCATATTTATAAGGCCTTTGAGTCTCTCTGATGTTATTTTTTCCATTTTAATTTAAGACCTTTCCCTTTGGTGCAAGGTCCTTGTAAATATGCCCACATCTGTGCTTGGCAAATTTAGATTTTAATTCTTTGACTAACATAGCCATGTCAAAAATGACCCAAAAATGTTGCAAGGGCCTTAAAAAAACGCTTTCATGTGTCTTAGGCCTTTTTAAGTCATTTTATTTATGATAGGTGTGTGACTCTTTTTCGCCGCTGTGCGTCACTTTTGTGACGCAGCGGTGGTGCAAAAGATTTCCTATGTGGTGACATATTTACAACTTGATGCATCTAGGCAGATGTGTCGTGCTGTAAAGTCCCGTGCCACATGAAACCGATGCAGCAGTGATGCAAAATAGGCACCATGTTGCAAGACAGGCCTCATTTCATCTCCAACAAGATAAGAAGCTGAATGTTTTGTAAATGTCAAAATTGTTGTATACACTGCTCAACTTCTGTGTACTCTTTGATATGCTAGAGTCCATCTGCACTATGAGATACCTAAGCAAAGGAAACACAGGTGATGTGATTGTGAAATGAGGAAAAGAAACTCCATATTTTTTAATTACATCACCTGTGTTTCCTAAGTTTCCGAATGACATTGTGCAGATGAGGTTTAGGTCTGTCCACGGACACAGAAGAGGTCTGGCCTTTGTTCAAGAGTGAAGTGGATATGACTTACTTCATTGGTAGGCCTGCACATGTATTATCTGCTCTATACTCTTCAACAAGTGTAAATCTCATCTGCAACCCTGAGTAGGCCTCACCTCAAACAAACCTCTGGATAGGTCACACCTTATCGTCATCCTGAATCAATCATTTAAAATGTTAGGGACAGATTTATGATAGGTGTGTGACTCTTTTGCGCCACTGTGCGTCACTTTTGTGACGCAGCGGTGGTGCAAAAGATTTCCTATGTGGTGACATATTTACAACTTGATGCATCTAGGCAGATGTGTCATGCTGTAAAATACCGTGCCACATGAAACCGATGCAGCAGTGATGCAAAAGATGCACCATGTTGCAAGACAGGCCTCATTTCATTTCCAACAAGATACGATGCTGAATCTTCTGTAAATGTCAAAATTGTTGTATACAGTGCTCAACTTATGTGTACTCTTTGATATGCTAGAGTCCATCTTCACTATGAGATACCTAAGCAAAGGAAACACAGGTAATGTGATTGTGAAATGAGGAAAAGAAACTCCATATTTTTCAATTACATCACCTGTGTTTCCAAAATTTACAAATGACATTGTGCAGATGAGGTTTAGGTCTGTCCACGGACACAGAAGAGGTATGGCCTTTGTTCAAGAGTGAAGTGGATATGACTTACTTCATTGGTAGGTCTTCACATGTATTATCTCCTCTGTACTCTTCAACAAGTGTAAATCTCATCTGCAACCCTGAGTAGGCCTCACCTCAAACAAACCTCTGGATAGGCCACACCTTATCGTCATCCTGAATCAATCATTTAAAATGTTAGGGACAGATTTATGATAGGTGTGTGACTCTTTTGCGCCGCTGTGCGTCACTTTTATGACGCAGCGGTGGTGCAAAAGATTTCCTATGTGGTGACATATTTACAACTTGATGCATCTAGGCAGATGTGTCATGCTGTAAAGTCCCGTGCCACATGAAATTGATGCAGCAGTGATCCAAACATGCACCATGTTGCAAGACAGGCCTCATTTCATCTCCAACAAGATAAGAAGCTGAATCTTCTGTAAATGTGAAAATTGTTGTATACACTGCTCAACTTATGTGTAGTCTTTGATATGCTAGAGTCCATCTGCACTATGAGATACCTAAGCAAAGGAAACACAGGTGATGTGATTGTGAAATGAGGAAAAGAAACTACATATTTTTCAATTACATCACATGTGTTTCCTAAGTTTACAAATGACATTGTGTAGATGAGGTTTAGGTCTGTCCACAGACACAGAAGAGGTCTGGCCTTTCTTGAAGAGTGAAGTGGACATAACTTACTTCATTGGTAGGTCTTCACATGTATTATCTCCTCTGTACTCTTCAACAAGTGTAAATCTCATCTGCAACCCTGAGTAGGCCTCACCTCAAACAAACCTCTGGATAGGCCACACCTTATCGTCATCCTGAATCAATCATTTAAAATGTTAGGGACAGATTTATGATAGGTGTGTGACTCTTTTGCGCCGCTGTGCGTCACTTTTATGACGCAGCGGTGGTGCAAAAGATTTCCTATGTGGTGACATATTTACAACTTGATGCATCTAGGCAGATGTGTCATGCTGTAAAGTCCCGTGCCACATGAAATTGATGCAGCAGTGATCCAAACATGCACCATGTTGCAAGACAGGCCTCATTTCATCTCCAACAAGATAAGAAGCTGAATCTTCTGTAAATGTGAAAATTGTTGTATACACTGCTCAACTTATGTGTAGTCTTTGATATGCTAGAGTCCATCTGCACTATGAGATACCTAAGCAAAGGAAACACAGGTGATGTGATTGTGAAATGAGGAAAAGAAACTACATATTTTTCAATTACATCACATGTGTTTCCTAAGTTTACAAATGACATTGTGTAGATGAGGTTTAGGTCTGTCCACAGACACAGAAGAGGTCTGGCCTTTCTTGAAGAGTGAAGTGGACATAACTTACTTCATTGGTAGGCCTTCACATGTATTATCTCCTCTGTACTCTTCAACAAGCGTAAATTTCATCTGCAACCCTGAGTAGGCCTCACCTTAAACAAACCTCTGGATAGGCCACACCTTATCGTCATCCTGAATCAATCATTTAAAATGTTAGGGACAGATTTATGATAGGTGTATGCCTCTTTTGCGTCACTGTGCGTCACTGTTGTGACGCAGCGGCGGTGCAAAAGATTTGCTATGTGGTGACATATTTACAACTTGAAGCATCTAATTTCTAATTTCTAATTTAAAACATTTATAGAGCGCAGCGTGCACCGTACGGTTTCTTGGCGCTAGTGGGGAGTTCGGCAACAGAGGCAAAATTAACCTGTGGTAGAGAAGAAGGGAGATTACACGGAGAAAGCCTGTTTGAAAAGGAACGTTTTTAGGTCTTTACGAAAAGAAAGATAGTGGGTGGCAGAACGAAGGTGATCAGGAAGGGAGTTCCAAAACGTGGGGGCTAAGGTAGAAAAGTTGGTTCCACCCCACTTTTTACGTTTGAAACGTGGGATTTGAAGGAGAGATTTGGAAGAAGAGCGAAGCTCTCTAGTGGGGACGTATTCTTTTATTAACGAGGAGATGAAGGCAGGAGCAGTGCCTTGGCGGGCCTGAAAGACCATGCAGCCGGTCTTAAAAAGGGAGCGTTCCTTAACAGGAAGCCAGTGAAGCTCCCTGAGGAGCGGTGTGGAGTGATGATATCGTGGGAGACCAAAGACCAACCGGGCCGCCTGGTTCTGGACCATCTGGAGCCTCCGCAGGCTGTATGCTGGGATGCCGTTGTAGAGGGCATTGGCATAGTCCAGCCGCGATATCACCAGTGCGGCCATGATCAACTTGAGTGCCTGGGGGGAAAAAAAACGGGAAACAGTGCGGAGGGTGAGGAAGCAGGAGGAGACTACAGCGCTGATTTGTGAATGAAGGGTGAGCTGGTTGTTCATTTTAACACCCAGTGTTTTGACCGAGGTAGAAGGAGTGGGGGAGGGACCAAGAGAGGGGGGCCAGAAGAGAGAATTCCAGGGACTGGAAGAACCACCGGTGAGAACCAACTCGGTTTTATCCGGGTTCAATGTGTTATGCTGTAAAGTCCTGTGCCACAGGAAAGTTGCGTCAGGTTTCATATAGGTGTTTTGTTGCAGGGTGGGCATTCATTTGCATGAAAGCCCTGTAAAACTAACACAGTGAAATTTAGAAGATTTCACTGAGTCAGATTTATAGCATTGCTGAATCAAATCCTTACGCCTGTTTGAAACAGGCATAAGGAGTGAAGCACCATGCAATGTGTGGCTTCCTCCTGTGCATTGCAGTAGACATGTCGTGTTTACGACGTGATTCGTGCAATGTGCTGCTTTTGAGGCACAGATGCATGACGCATCTGTGCTGTTTTTACTCAATGGTGCTCCACATTGTAAATGCGGCACACCATGGGTGGCAGAGCAGCGGTGCACGTTAACTGGTGCATCCCCGGGGATGCGCCAGTTAACATAAATCTGCCCCTTTACATTTAAGTATGAGCAGGGTAAAAAGAGTCGGTGGACATGGCTAAATAATAGCTGCAAAATGTTACTCTTGTTAAACAATTTTACTATTATAGTCTCTGACATTTGTGCCTTACTCTGCAACATCTCATTGTTGTTCTCTTTTTTTAAAGATAACAACAACATCAAGCATGAGTGATAATGAGGAATCAGTTGATCTTGATCTTATCGTTGAACTTGTGATTGAAACGTCAGTGGAAGTGGATCCCTTAGATGATTTAAATCCTGAGGATGAAGAAGACTATGATGAGGATGCTGATTTGTCAGAATTGTATGACATAGGTTGGGAAGCTGACCTGCTTGAGCCTATGGAACTATAAACATTTATTTTTAAAAGTTAGAAGAAATTAAAAGTAAAAATGTAAACGGTTTCATTTAAAATTAAACACACCTTCAAAAACAGGTTATGTGTAGTGTCTTCAATAAAATATTAAAATATGCTCATTAAATTAGATCAGATTCACATAAAAAACAGCACAGGTAAAATAAAGAAGAATTCCATTTCTTTTCTGCTATTTGTGTATTCTAAATTTGCCAAAGCACTAAAAAATATTCAATGTAAAAATGTCAAGTAGTGTGTTAAGTTTTTGATGACTGCTATTGATTTACTGTTTGGTAATAGTGGTTAATAACATTTTTTATTATATTTTACCACAGATTCAACTGCAGATCATTTCAAAATTTGAGAATGCCAACCAAAGATAGAATTAAAAAGGCTGCAAAACGACAAAGACAGCAGGTCCATGAAATAATGCAGCAGTCCTCTACAATAAAAAATCGTCAAGTCACCAAGAAAGCACCGGGTAAGACCACGAAAACATTCATAAGAAACATTTCTAGAAAAAAAAGTAGTACTACAGAAAATGTTTTTGTCCAGAAAAAGAGAAGCAATTTAAACGGAAAGGAAAGGCCAATCAAAAATGTTACTGCTAGAGCAAGAGATAACTCTGTGCATGATAGTAGAAGGAAACAACAGTTTAGGGACATTCGTAAACGAATGTTCCGCAACAGGATAATTGGCAATTTGCTAAAAAATATTAAGAAAGGTCAACAGAAAGTGTTTTTTTGTAAGAGAAAAAAAAAGTTGAGAAAGTTATTGATCAGGCGTTTGAAATTAAACGAAAGTTATTTATTTTGATAATCAATAGAATTAGGAAGCTAAACAAGGCAATTTATGATTTCAAAAGAAATAGTAGATGGAAGAGAACAGTTAATCGTAGTAATTTTTGTGAAGTTTTTTCCAGAGAATGGATGCATAGTTCAAGTTGTGAGGCATTTTTCAATGAGGAGAGTTATTTCCAGGATAATGATTTGGTGCATGCAGTTGACACCAGCGGTCAAGCTTATGAGGTGAAAGATGGTTGTCCAGTTGAAAAAGAAAAACTTGTGACAACAGAGGCAGAGGATGTGTTAGGTAATGAGGTTTTAGGAAGACGTCCTAAGGGACCTGTGTACACCTGGAAGTGTAGTAGTATTTGCAGTGTGCGACAGGATTCTATCAATTTGCTTTGTGATTTTGTACGGACATTTAATAAGAAAAGTTTGAAGCAGAAAATGAAGTTGTTGCAAGAATTAGACCCTTGCAGAGTGAGAGAAGTGACAGGTTTGCATGGTCATTCACTGGCTTGTCTTTCCAGGAGAGTATGCCAGAGTGTTTTTCATCATTTCAGGATGCTAGCAGTGCATCATAATAAAGTGAGGAAATTAGTTAGAATGTTGTATTATGCTAAGAGTCCAGCAGTTATGCTTAAACAATTATGCGCTGCTCTTTTGCATGGTTCTGAAATAGATGTGAAGAATATGTGTGAAGAAATTGAGTTTTGTTACTTTGGAAGTAAAGAGGAGAATGTTGAAATTGACCCAGAAGAAGAGGGTAATGTGGAAGATAGTGTACAGGTTTCCAGTACAGATAATTTTCAGAAGGAAATTGCCACGTTTCAGGTGAAATCAAGTGAGAGGCCTAGTTTCACTTGTGTGTGTTGTCGACGCACTTATTATAAGAATCAGACTAATTTAGTGGATTTATATGCAAAAAGTGAAAGGGAAAATAATAGTGAATGGAAGGATTTCGCTACATACTTGATGGTAGAAAATTGTTTTGATTTGGGATTGGATCAACGTGTGTGTACTTATTGTTGTAATAAATTAAATCAAAACCAGATGCCTGCTAGAGCGGTTCATAATAATCTGGAATTGGTTGAGATTCCTTCTGAATTGAAGGATTTAAATACTTATGAATCTATTTTGATTCAAAGTATCCATCCCTTTCAGGCTATTGTAAGAATGGAGCCAAAGACAGGGAAATTGCCTCCATCAGATTTACAGAGAGGATTAAAGGGAAGAGTTGTTTATTTGCCTCTAGATTTGAAGAAAAACATTAACACAATTGGAGTAGAAAAAGTGGAAGAGGAACCTCTGGTTATCTTAGTTAATGGGGTTCCGACAAAGAATAAGAAAATATGGCAAGATTTAGTGGATGTTAGGAAAGTCAAAAAGGCAACATTGTATTTGAAAAAAAAAAATAAGTACTATAAGAATGTATATGTTGCAGAAGAGGAAGTAAGTGAGGAAGAGGATAGCGATTTGTGTGCTAGTCAAATTGAGAAAGTAGAACCCTCTAAAAGTGAAGAAATATATGAACATTATAGTGTTCATCCTTTGCATTCCAAGGAAGTCATGGGGAATGCTATTGAGTTGTTTCAAATGAAACAAGCCAAAGGGAGTCCCATTAGTGTCTGGGAGGAAAGTTTGGAAGCTCTGTGTTTCCCACAGCTATTTCCAACAGGTCAAGGAGGAAGATATGATGAGCGACCTCATCAAATTCCTGCTTCTGAATACCGGACTTTACGATTGTATGCAGAAGATGCTAGGTTTCGACAATGCATTCCCTATTTGTTTCATCTCCTGTTTGAAAGCGATCTGTCTGGACTGTCATATGCAGTGAACCACATCTTGAAAAGTGGTACACAGATGCAAAACATCTCGGCAAGTGACTTTATGGATAAAGTCAATGTCCAAGACAGTATTCTGGATTCTCACCTGATTAATCTCATGGCGTGTCAGCGTGGTACTAATGAGTACTGGTACCGTCGTCATGGTGATTTAAAATGTATGCTGAGGAACTTAGGAACTCCCACATGGTTTCTCACTCTGAGCTGTGCCGAGTATGGCTGGGAAGACTTACTTGAATTTCTACGAGAGGCAAATGGAAACATCGAAAACATCGAATTCAAGACACCCGGAGAACTGTGCTCTTTGGATCCAGTCAATGTATGCAGGTACTTCAATCATAGATTTGAAGCTATGATGTCTTTCATCATGAATAAGAAGAATCCACCTCTTGGAGAGGTGTTGGATTTCTTCTGGAGAAAGGAGTACCAAGCAAGAGGTGCTCCTCATATACATATGCTGCTGTGGATCAAGGATGCACCTAAATTTGGAACAGATCCAGAAGACTCAGTGATGAGTTTCATACAACAGTATTCTACGTGTGCTGTTCCAAACGCAAAGGAGAAGAAAAGCCTAAGAGAAAAAGTTCTACGTTTCCAAAGCCATCGTTGTGGAAAGTACTGTCGTCGTAAATTCAGAAGCAAGGACAAGTTCTACACCAAATGTCGTTTTGGCTTTCCACGACCGGTGATTTCTAAAGGAAGAGTAAACAGTTTGATGTCTTCGCTGCGACATAATGTGATGAAGAAATCACCTAAAAACACATACAATTTGAAGAGGAACGAAGAGTCCAAGTACATCAACGACTACAACCCAGTGATTTTGTCCATGTGGAATGCTAACATGGATATACAGTTTGTGGCTGATAACTGTATGGCTGTGGCTCGGTATGTAACATCTTACATCACCAAAAAAGAAAAGACAGAATTGAAGGATATGTGGGAGGACATTTCCCATGAAAAGAGCCTCAGTAAGAAGTTGTACAGTTTCAGTCTGAAGATGTTGTCGCATCGAGAAATCGGAGCTTACGAATGTTCTGACCGCTTGTCTTCAGCAAGTCTCTATGCCAAATCTAGGAGTATCGTTTGGGCGAGTCTTGGTCTTGCTGCAACGCGTAATCGAGTTCTGAAACCTGTGCGGGAAATTGAGTATTTGGCGGAAAAGGAGCCAAACAGTACTGACATTTTGAAGACCAACATGTTGGATACATATTATCCAAATCGAAGCAGTCACCTCGAGAATGTTTGTCTGTATGAGGTTCTACAAAATTATATATTCAAGAGGAACATCAAAGAAGATATTGATAAAGGAGTGTATGCTGTAATTGGAAGTGAGGGATGTCTGGTAAAGCAAAGAAAATGCCACTTGGTAAACCATCGAAAATTGAGTGGCGAATCTCCTGAAAAAAAGGAGTTTTTCTATTTAGCACTTTTGCAACTTTTCAAGCCTTGGCGTGCAGAAGAGGAACTGCTTGGAGATTTCCTCTGTTACGAAGACTCTTTCACTGCCGCCAAGGAGACCATAGAATGTCCTGCTTTTCCCAAATATGTAGAAATGTTGAATGCGGAAATCGAGCAGGAAGCAACGATAGCAGCCGAGATTGCCAGAGACAGTTCTCAGGACAGTCAGAGTTCTGTTTCATTGAGTCAGGATCCACTAGGAGGCCCTGTTATTGAAAATGAAGCTGCCACTGCCATGAATGAAGTGGAAAGAGCCATGGCACATGCTCAGGAGGATGCGGTTAACTTAGTAGACTTGGAAAGACAACTCAACGTTGAGCAGAGGAAAATATATGACGAAGTTACCAAGCAAATTGATCACGGATTAAGTCATGAGAAGAAAGAGTGCTCATGTACGTCGTTGAAGCCTGTCCGACTGTACGTGAGTGGAGAAGCGGGAACTGGAAAGAGTTTCCTCATTAAAGCAATCTCATGTTATTTGAAGGAAAGGACTGAGTCATCGCTGTCTTGTGTTGTCACCGCTCCAACTGGACTGGCAGCACATAACATTAAAGGTATTACTTTGCATCGTCTACTGATGCTGCCAGTGGAGCATGATAACAAATTACAATACCACAAGTTATCTGGAGATGCTTGTTGTGAAGTTTCAAGAGTCTTGAGGAAAATGAAACTTCTTATCATTGACGAAGTAAGCATGGTTTCCAATGTCATGCTTGCCTTTGTGCATTTGAGAATGCAAGAAGTTCTTAAAACAGAGTATGATGTGTTATTTGGTGGCAAACACATCATTGTTTTTGGAGATCTTCTGCAGCTGACACCAGTGAAAGGACAACCTGTGTTCAAAATGCTCACGCATGAAGATACCAGGAAGTGCCTAGGGAGCATTGGCAACGTCAATATATGGTTAAACTTCAATTATGCTGAACTGCATGAAAATATGCGTCAGGCGAAGGATGAAGTTTACAAGAATATTCTACAAGATGTTAGAATTGGAAAAGTGACCGAGCATGGGAAAGAAGCTTTACATGCACGATTACTGTCAAATTTATATCCAGAACAAGACGTTGTGCCTGAGAATATTTTTCAGAAAATTACTGAGAAGAAATCTGGAATATGTTTGATGCCAACTCTTGCAGAATGTGCCATCTTCAACAACAAAATGTTGCATTTAGAAAACCAAGAGATTGTGAAACTGGAAGCTATTGACAGAGTAGAGCATATGGGATCTACAATTATTTTGTCTGAGAATTTGAAAACAAAATTGGATTCATTAGAGAAGACTATATCTAAAACTGCAGGTTTTGAAAAGACTCTGAATGTGTGCTTAAATTGCCGTATAATTTTAAGAAGGAATTTACATGTTGAAAGAGGTCTGGTAAATGGATCAATGGGTAATGTTGTTGATTTTGTGAAATACAGAAATAGAGATGGAATTGAATTTTTAAAAAATTAAATTTGATGGCATTGAGGAAGTACAGCTAATTGGTCGTTGCTCTGCTAGGTTTTTGCTTGTAAAAGACTTATATGTTCGCCGTAAACAGTTTCCTGTTTGCTTGGCATATGCGGTGACAATCCATAAATCGCAAGGTTTAAGTGTAGACAGTTCATTGGTGAATATTGGCAGTTCTGTGTTCAAGGAGGGTATGGCATATGTGGCATTGTCACGAGTTAGAACTTTATCGGGATTGTACTTGATTGAGTGTGATGTCACAAAAATTTGTGCGGATCTAGATTGTGTTAAGGAATACAATAGGTTAAGAAGAGAGTATGCGCCACATTTGCCTCAATATCCTTTGTTTGAGAAACGTGTGGTAGGCCAGAAACGAAGAAATGTCACCAATACTATGGAGGTTGTAGCAAAAAGACGAAAAGTCGATGAACCTGAAATTATAAGCAGAAACAAAAAGGATTCTGTTGAAGATGTTGTTGGTTTTCAATTTGAAAACAGTTCTGGTGTCAACTGCTATGCTAATGTAGTGGTTAATGTTTTGTTTTCTCTAGAAAATGTAAAGGTGCACAGACATAATATCGACTCCAAAATATCGTTTGGACAGAATATCGAGTCAAAAATATCGTTTGGACAAAATATCGACAGGACAGAATATAGACAGCCAAAATATCGTTTTTAAGGTAAGTGAAGTAATATCGACTGTAAATAATATAGAAAGTGAAAATATGTAAGTATATAATATAGATAGTAAAAAAAATTGTTTTTATTTTTAGGGTTCAGGGTCAGTTTTGGGTTTTTGGGTAAAGGGGTATTTTTAGGGTTCAGGGTCAGTTTTGGGTTTTTGGGTAAAGGGGTATTTTTAGGGTTCAGGGTCAGTTTTCAGTTTTTGGGTAAATGGGTATTTTTAGGGTTCAGGGTCAGTTTTCAGTTTTTGGGTAAAGGGGTATTTTTAGGGTTTAGGATCAGTTTTCAGTTTTAGGGTAAAGGGGTATTTTTAGGGTTCAGGGTCAGTTTTGGGTTTTTGGGTAAAGGGGTATTTTTAGGGTTCAGGGTCAGTTTTCAGTTTTTGGGTATTATTTTATTATATTTTGTTACTATATATATATGTTTTAATAAATATGAAATAAAAAAATATTTATTTAACTTTCATTAATTATTTAATTATTATAAGTTAATTTAAGTAATTTTAAGTATATTTTAGTAATTAATTATTAATATTAATTTAATTTAACACTGTTTTTAGTAAATACGATATTTTTTACAACTATATTTTTGTAAACGATATTTTTAACTCGATATTTTTGTACTTACCTGTTTGTAGATAGAAACTCGATATTTTGACTGTCGATATTTTGTCAACGATATTTTTGATGGTCGATATTCTGTCCCTCGATATTATTTCAGTGATCCAATGTAAAAGAAGAGATTGTGGTCAATTCTGATCAAAGATTTAGCAGTTTGTTAAATTCTGTGTTAGAGAAATGTAGCACTGATAAAACAAAAATAGAAAGTGTGTCTGAAATTCGAAATCTGTTAGACAGATGTTCAGGTCAAACACAATTCTCTCAAAATATTCAGCAAGATTGTCAGGAGTTTTTAATGTATATGCTTGATGTATTGCATGCTGAAGGTGTAGATGTAGATCACCTGTTTGGGCTTTCTTATCAATGGCAGCATGACTGCGAGAACTGTAGGGTATCAAGTACTACTAGTGTAGGCTCAGAAAGATTTATATATTTAACTTTGCCAGACAGTAAATCAGTCTCCTTTAATAAGCTAGTAAAAGCAGCTGATCACAACATGGAGTGTAGCCAATGTAAATCTGAAATGATGTCAACATTATTTATACGGACATATGGCCAGTATGTCATTTTAATGTTCCAACGATGTAGGCCTGATGGAACAAAATTGACAACTTTAATTAAAAATTTTGTAGCTTCGCAGTTGTCAATATCAGGAAGTACTTTTGTAACTGCAGCAATTATATATCATGACGGTCCTTCAATAACATCAGGACATTACACAGCTTATTTAAAGTCTAGAAACGGCTGGTCATTCTGCAACGATTCTGTTTTAACTTTCAAAAAAAAATTGCCGTATGACCTTAAAAATTCTTACCTGGTGTTTTTAAAACCAAAATTTTAGGGAAAGAATCTCGGGATGTGCTCTGAGGAATTTCAAGAGGTTCTAATGGCTCCTACATGATTTGGCCTTGAGGATAAGTGTAGTACAGAGACAATAGTTCCTGGAAAAAAAGAAGATTTTCTTACAGAAAGTGGTGGGCACAGATTAGTTGAAGGACAACAGAGTATTTCCCAAAGCAAACGGTCTTCTTACCATAACACTTGACGTCATGGAAAAATAACTGCACTTTGAATGAGTTCAGAAAAACTGTTTCTTTTTATAAGCTAATTCAAGCAGCCAATCAAAACATGGAGTAGAGGGAATGTAAGTCTGCAATGCTGTCTAAATTATTGGTCCAAACTTTTGATTATAATGTCATTTTAAAAATCCAATTATATAAATCTGATGAAAGTAAGTCTTCAACTTTAATTACAAATGTTGTGGCTACACAGTCGTTGATTTTATGAAGAACATTTGTAACTGCAGCTATTATATTGCCAAGAAGCGCTGTTCCTGTGTAGCTGTTAGCTGCCCATTCTGCCACGCCTCGCGGCCCCCGCTCCGCGGTTGCCGCTCGCAGGCTGAGACTCACTTTGGGGAATAACCTTCCTGCCTCCCTCCAAGTGCACTGAGCACCAACGCGCCCCCGTGCAAGCTGTCATCTGGTCCACAAGGGCAGAGGCGGGACTGCGAGGACCAGCGTTCCTAGCGGCGTGGATCGGCCGCAGCTGGTCCTCTTCCCGCCCCCTCCTCCTCCCCTTCAAAATCTGTGTGGAGCGAGTGAGCCTTGGGACCCTTTCTGCCAAGAAGCGCTGTTCCTGTGTAGCTGTTAGCTGCCCATTCTGCCACGCCTCGCGGCCCCCGCTCCGCGGGAGCCGCTCGCAGGCTGAGACTCACTTTGGGGAATAACCTTCCTGCCTCCCTCCAAGTGCACTGAGCACCAACGCGCCCCCGTGCAAGCTGTCATCTGGTCCACAAGGGCAGAGGCGGGACTGCGAGGACCAGCGTTCCTAGCGGCGTGGATCGACCGCAGCTGGTCCTCTTCCCGCCCCCTCCTCCTCCCCTTCAAAATCTGTGTGGAGCGAGTGAGCCTTGGGACCCTTTCTGCCAAGAAGCGCTGTTCCTGTGTAGCTGTTAGCTGCCCATTCTGCCACGCCTCGCGGCCCCCGCTCCGCGGGAGCCGCTCGCAGGCTGAGACTCACTTTGGGGAATAACCTTCCTGCCTCCCTCCAAGTGCACTGAGCACCAACGCGCCCCCGTGCAAGCTGTCATCTGGTCCACAAGGGCAGAGGCGGGACTGCGAGGACCAGCGTTCCTAGCGGCGTGGATCGGCCGCAGCTGGTCCTCTTCCCGCCCCCTCCTCTTGTCTCTTCTTTATAACTTGTGCGGACAACGCGCACGCGGGACGCGCGCGGGGCTAAGGCCGGGGCGAAGACCGGGCAAAGAGCGGGCCGTTTAAGGCCGTTCAAGGACGGCAGAGGACGGCCCTGGCCCTGAACCCCTGCCTTATTGCCCCCAACCAATTGCTAAGGTAGGCGGAACTGTGTCTTCTATTTGTGTATTGAAACTCTAGCGGCCGCCCTCCAGCTATATCACCATCTTCTATTGTCCTTGCGCTACAGATGTCGGCCATGCGCAACAGAACTAGAAGTTGTACAAAAAAAGCTACGGTGGTAGCACAGGTGACTGGACCCATAGATCTCTTTATTTCACGGGTGAATGAGACTATTGACAAAAGCATTGTTTTATTGGAAAAAAGAGTCTCCATGGATCTTGCGAACGCAAAGCGCCCGTCCTTGGGTTCTCTTGCAAATGCCAAATCACCTGCCCAGCAGTTATTGAATAATTGTTCTCTACCCTTAACCCTGCCTACTACTAGCGCACTGACTGTACCGAATGCTGTTGATTTATCGGTCGCCCTATCAGACTTGGATCCGTCTTTCGTCGATCTGGAGGCCACTCCAGATCTAGAAGCCTGTCAGTCACCTGGCAAAGCGGAGCCAAGTCTGGGTGGGTTAACTGATGTGGAAACAGCCCCTGTACTTATAGATTCTGGGGGAAGGGTTATCATTCCCCCAAAAGTTACATCCAAGAGTAAAAACAAAGTAAAAGTTGCAGTTAGGAACCATAATCTGATATCACCTACCCCGCAACTGGCACCAGGTATACCCTGCTGGGTGCAAAATATGGTAACAGATCTAAAATTGGACCTTGAGGCCACAATAGCAGCACAAATTAAGCCTCTAATTTCCAAACTTGACAGGCTCACGTCTTTAATGCACTTGAAATGGCCAAATAAGACGAACGGGCCAGGGCCTGTTCAGCCACAAGGGATCACAGAAGCAGCCCCTAAATGCTCATCCTGTGTCCAGCTTCCTAAAGATGTATTAAATAACGTACAAGTATCTATAGTCCCCGGGAATCCAGCTTTATCTCATCTGTCGCAAACAGGGAATAATTCTGTCCAATCCACAGCTTTATCCACTCCGAAGGCGGTGGGTTCTATTCCGACTCACCAACACTCTGTCGTTGGTAACAAAACCACCACTCCTCAAGTAAAAGATGTCGTGGGAAAGTCTAATACCCCTTTAGTACCTCCCCCTACAAATAAGACTGAAGGTTTTAAGCCAAAGCAGGCACGTTTTAAGTCAATTAATCTGCCACCAGAAGTCTCCCCTTTTGTGGTCGTGTTGACAGCAGTTCCCCCACTGAAGGAGGGAGCAAAAGAAACTTTTGTTGAGTTAAGGAATAAATGCGCTCAGTGGCTCCACTTACATAAACCTCTACCTAATAATATGAACGGTGAAATTCTTACTGTGCGTAGAGGGGACTGGGTGGGCAGAAGTAAGAAAACAATAGTAGGGGATGTAATTACAGTTAATTTTAGGGATATAGGGGCAGCTAGTTACATATGTAATGCACCCAACAGTGGTCCTGCTACTCAAATCAATCCACTCCCTTTGTCCTATTTTCTTCCTATGCCATCAAGACCAAATCCTCCTTGTACTACTTTGTCAAGTAATAGAGGATCTGTGTATCCCCCGCAACATATTACTAAACCTTGGCAGCAACCACCACACCCTTCTCCTTTTTTTTCCACATTATGCCAGTTTTCAGCAGCAGCCATCACATGCCTTATCTTTTCCCCCACACCATGTTAATCCTCAATGGCAACAACCTCCTCACTTTCCACCACCTCATATCAGTTTGCCCATCAGTGGCAGCAACCTTTTCAGCCCCTACAATCAGTTAAACCCCAGTGGCAACAAACATGGCAGGACTTGCCTCCTTCCCAAGATCCCTCGTACTCACAATTTGCCCATCCTAACAGATATGCTGTGTTAGACGAGGTAGATTGACTCAGCTTTATTAAAGCTTTAGATTCAAACATCTCTACGTCTAAATTAGATATGGAGAGTGTTCCTCCAGTCATACTTTTTCCCACACCTCCTGAATTCCCAATAGTGTCATCGCTAATACCCCTCTCGCATATAGAAAATAGGGATAGCCTTGATGCATGTACACCTACCGTTACTCCCAGATTAGGCCCAGATAGCAACCCCCGGGAAGATGGTCCTATTCTACCACGTGGAATCCAGCCAGAGTCGACTATTGTTGGCGATACTGGTAAACCAGCAGGACTCTCTCTTATTTCCTGGAACATTGCTGGCCTTGCCAGTAAAATAGGTACACCCTTCTGGACCAGATTTATTGGGGAGGGATTGGACCTAATCCTTTTGCAGGAAACGTGGTGTCTGGACCTCATTAACATCGAAGGGTACGTATCTCATTGCCTTAAAGCCACCAAATCTAGTTCGGGCAGGGCTAAGGGGGGCCTTTTGATGCTTTTGTCCACCAAGCTGTGCGATTGTACGGTCAAAAGCAGTACGACAGTTGGGACCCATAGTCAAGTTATAAGGGTGGAGTGTAGGAAGAGTATTGATTTAGTTGTAGTAAATTTCTACCACAATATTTTTGATGCCACCAGAGGAGATATTCTACCGCCTCTAGAAAAGGAAATTGCCAAGGCCTTGGGCATTTCGAAAAGAAAGGCTGAGGTTGTTTGGGCAGGGGACTTTAATTTGCAGCCCTGCCATTTGTCTAATGGGAATATCTGTGGCTTCGGAGCGGCTATGAGTAGTCACTGGGGGGGTCCGGGAGTGAGGGAGGATTCTCCTCACTTCCAACATTGCAGTTACGGTTCTACACTAAATAACATGCTAGTCACACTAGACATGACCCTGTTAAACTGTAACACAAATAACCAGGCAATAACATGCCCCACATTTACAGGAAGAGACGCAGGATCATTTATAGATCATATTCTTTTGTCTAGCAGTGGAGACTTTACCGATTTGTATGTAAATGAAGAAAGTCTCAGTGACCATAACAGCATCCGTGTTACCCTCTTAGGGCATGGTACCTCGACAGTTTCAGGTGAAAAATGCTCTACTGACCTAGTACCTATAAGACCGAAGGGTCTAAGGATTAAATGGACTGGAATTAATTCTAAGGCTAAGCAGAAGGAGGTTCTTACTAGCTGTAAGAACCAAATTAGTTGCTGTCTAGATAATGACTGTGACCCAGGTTGCTTATTAGTCCACTTTGTCTCCATGAATAGTATTATTGATGGTATTTTTACTAAGGCCCCGTCATCCAATAGTGGTCCGAAGCAGGGGTGGTTTGATAAGACCTGTATAGTCGCCCTCCGAGAACTAAAGAGAGCTTTAGGTACCAAACCACGTGATAAGGAGGATATACAATATCTCAGGGCTAGATATAAAATAGCAATCAATAATAGGAAAAGGGTATTACAGACTGAGGCGTGGGATAAGTTGAAGGAAGCAGCCGAGACCAAAAACTGCAAACTTTATTGGGAAACAATTAACAGCCCTTTTCTCAATAAAGAAGATGTTCTAGAACTAACATCATATGTGGCATGCAGCGATTGGGTCAGTCACTTTTCAAAAATCTTTAATCCAGAAGGGTTATCCCTTGAGTCATTGTCACGTGAGTCTACCCCTTGGTTACCCCTCCCGTTGGGAATAACATTAGAAGAAAGCCATGAAGGAATTTCTATTAGCAAAGGAGGCAAGGCCCCTGGCCCTGATGGGGTCCCGCTGGATTTATACAAAGATGAACCAGTTCTGTGGGCTCCCATCCTGGCGAGGATATTTAATTGTGCGGCAGAAACTAATTTCCCTTCTACCTGGGGTCAATCGGTTATTATCCCCTTACACAAGAAAGGTAATAAATCAGAGGCCTCCAATTATCGGCCAATTTCATTATTGGACGCCTCTGTAAAGGTAATGAGTAGGATTTTGCTCAAAAGGCTAGAAGATTGGGCAACTGATTCAAATATTTTAACTAGAGTCCAATACGGCTTTCGGAAAGGTTTGGGCACATTGGATCAATGTGTAAATTTGGACCTTTTAATTAACAAATATACTGTGGCCAAAAATGGCAACCTCTTTTTATGTTTTGCTGATTTGAGTAGCGCTTTTGATTTGGTTAACCACGCTATTCTTTGGGAGGTTTTGCTTGATGCAGGGGCACCGAGGGAAATCGTCCACTTCTTAGCTAGACTTTATGAAAAACTCTCCTGTAAGGTCCGCTATGGCACCCTAGGCGAATGCACCCCGTTTTTTAAAGTGTCCCGGGGCATACGCCAGGGATGTGTTCTGGCCCCGCTTTTATTCTCCCTTTTTATCAATGATGTCGACCGTTCCTTGGTTGACATCCCAGCAGACGCCCCCCTGATTGGTGGTAAACCTGTCCCGCTGTTACTTTATGCGGATGACGCTGTTCTTTTATCTCGAACACAGATTGGTCTCCAGCGCTTAATTGATAATTTTATGCAGTTTATCCAAGTTAGGAGGCTCCGAGTGAACAAAACCAAGACGTATGTTATGTCATGTGGTCAGGCAGCAAAGCAGTCAAAGCATACCTTTTTCCTGGATAAAGAAAAGTTGACTCATGTTAAGTCCTTTTGTTATCTAGGAATTACATACAATAATAGTGGGACCTGGACCTCGGAATTTGATTCTATTAGACTAAAAATGCTGCGGTCTACTAGCAGTATTTTTCGATTTGCCTCTAAACTTGGCTCACGAAGCATTTCAGACATGATGAACATATATAACGTTTGTTGTGTCTCCTCTGCACTGTATGGGGCAGGTGTATGGGGCCACAGCGAGGGTCCATCCCTGCAGAAGGAGGAAAATAAGTTTCTAAGGAGGTTGTTATGTGTTCCCCCTTCTGCCTCTGTTCAACTGATCCATGAAGAGGTCGGGGTCGAGTTCATTTCTGACTTAGCAGCAGTTCGGCCACTTTTATTGTGGCGCTCTATTTGGGCTAAGCCAGAGACTCGATTCACTCAAGATATTATTCTTGACTGTATAGGTTTGTACCATTCTTCACGCATACAGTGGTTGAGATACATCCATCGCTGGTATCTCCTTCTTTTTAATATCGATGTGTTCCGTGAGCCAGAAGAGGTTGTTTCTATTCCAAAAAAAGAAATTAAGACAACGTTTTTAAATTTTCAAAAGGCAGAGCGAGATAAAATTTCTGGTAATCTTATTACAGTGAAATTTTATAAAGATCTGAATTTAATTTCGGGGCTCCAACCCTACCTTGTGTACGTGACTCGTCCCTCTCATCAGTATGTTTTAACACGTGTCAGATTGGGTATTGTTCACCATTTGGTTGCATTTCCAAACACAAGAGCCAGATCAGAGACACCCTGCCCGTGCGACAGTACTTCCCGCCAGAGTAGTTGCCATTTTTTACTTTTCTGTAAATTTTTTCATTTTCTTAGGTTAAAATACCTTAAACCGATTTTTATAAAGTATAATATTTGTACCACAAAAACTGCATTGATACTTTTATCCTCATTAGAGAATGAGGAGATCTGCTTTTTTCTGGCTACTTTTATTTTAAAGTGTACAGCTGCCAGGAAAAGTATTGTACTATAATATTTTTTTATACCTACCTGTCTGTACCTATGTTATACAGCTGCCAGGAATTGTATTATGCTGCTATTACCTTTTACATTCCTGTCTGTATATACATGTTTCCAAGTTTTATACCAATTTTTGTAACTAAGGTATTATTTTTACCCGTTGATGTCCACAGTATGTTATGATTATCTAAATTGAAATGTACAGCTGCCAGGAAATGTCTATCAAGTAAACCTTACTGATTTCCTGTCTGTTCATTTATGAATGTCCTGTATTTTTGTAACAGTATGTTGATTTAAAAAGGCAAGATTACCTTTTAATTGTTGCACACTAGCCTTTGCACATCTTCCTACCTCCTTTCTTATTTGTGTTCATATGGCGATTTTAATATCTTAACTATGTATCTTATTATGCTTGTATGATTTGTATGTACAAATCGAATAAAAGCTTTTGAAATTGAAATTGAAATTGCATGATGGTCATTTGACAAGATCCGCTTATTAGACAGGTTATTGAAAATGTAAAAAAATTTGCTGTTTCGGAAATTATTGCCATTTGACTACGATACAATGTTGCCTTTTTACTAAAAAATATTCTTACTTTCTGTTTTCAGAAAAGAGAATTTAGGGTAGGTAACTGGCGTATAATGATTCTAGGGGTTGATATAATTTTATCTACTGTTTTATATTGCTTTGTGATTAAAAGTGATGTAGAGAATTAAATAATTGTAGTAGTCATAGAGGTACTGTAAGTCTGCTTCATAGTAAGCAGTATCAGTGTCATAGGAAATGTAGAACATGAGTGAGCAAAAAGGGTAAGATATTACTAGTCTAGGATTGTGAAAGTGATCTTGAACGTTTTCTTTCTGAAAGTTGCGGAAATACAAAATGACGGGATTTGCTTACAAGAATTCCAAGAGTTATAAATGGCTCTTACACGATTTGGCCTTGAGGAAACATGTGGTAGAGAGCGAGAAGTCATTTATTGTATCTAACATATTTTTCAAAACGATGGAGCTTTTCTTTTCAGAAAGTGGCGGGCTGAAAAAACAGCACAACCGAGTGTAAGCTGTTCATAGGACATCCTTCGACGTCATGGAAAGTAAGTTACTTTTGAGGAGTTTTGATTTCTGATTGGTTATGTTATATGGGTTTTTTAAACACAGTCATTTTGATTGTGGTTTTTTTTCCCCGCTGTTATATGATGAATACCTTCAAGTCACTGTTTTTAGTGAAATTTGATACATTCTGAGAACAGCAAAAATAAACCATTTAACATGTATAGTTAATTCTGTACTGTTTGTATTTATGATGTACATTTAGAACTGTGTAGGAGGCATGGAGAAGGTGAGGCTTCTGTAAGTGTCAAAGTTGTTGCATTCAGTGCGTACTCTTCCATATGCTGGACTACATCTGCACAATGAGATACCTAACCAAAGGAAACACAAGTGATGTGATTGTGAAATGAGCAAAAGAAATTGAATATTTTTCAAATACATTACCTGTGTTTCGTAACATTACGAATCAAATTGTGCAGATGAAGTTTAGGCCTCTCCAGGGAAACAGAGGAAGTCTGAACTTTATTGGTTGCCCTGCACATGTATTATCTCCTCTGTACTCTTCAACAAGGCTAAATTTGATCTGCAACCCTGAGTAGGCCTCACCTGAAACAAACGTCTGGATAGGACACACCTTATTGCCATCCTGAAACAATCATTTAAAATGTTAGAAACAGTTTTATGATGATTGTGCACCTCTTTTGCGCTGCCATTGCGTCACTTTTGTGAGACAACAGCAGTGCAAAAGATGCACCATGTTTCAAGATAGGCCTCAGTTCATCTGCATCAAGATACTGTTAGTTTAAAATGTATATCTTTAGGACTGTGAAGGGGGCCTGGAGAAGCAGAAGCTTCTGTAACTGTCAAAGTTGTTGGAAAAGTGTTTGTCCTTCAATCTTTTCCCTTGTCTTTTCTAATTTTTAAATACATGTTTTAATATTTTTCAAATGTGTGTTCTCTCTTTCACAGATTGAAAGTATAAAAATAACAAGTGACTAAGTTAACGACAATTATAAGGTAAATGTTTTGTACTCTTTTCGTTACATTTCTATCACTTTTAACTACTATTAGTTCCACTGCTTCATTTCTTTAACCCTAACTTTCCTGCCTTTGCTACTTCCCTCATTCCTTTCTCTATTACTTACTTACTTACTCTACTCCTTCCACTCCTTTTCTCAGTCCCTCTCCTCATAGTTCCTCACTCTTGTTCACTCACTCCGTCTCTATTACTCTTAGTGTCTCTGACTGATCACTCTTTCACTACTTGTTCATTATGCTTTCTCTGTGTAGTTGAAGCACACTAAGGGGCATGTTATGAACACAGCCAATAAAATTATTGCTGCTTTTATCGGCAGAAAACTGCTGCAAAAGTGGCTTTAGCGGCAGTTTTCTGCCGCAAAAGTGGCTTTAGCGACACATTTCTGCCAATAAAAGCTGCGAAACTTTTATTGCCTATGTTGATAATATGCCCCTATGTTATTTACATTTCTTTGCTGTTTCAATTATTCCTTTTCTGTTACTTCTTCTTTTCTGCTTTCTGTTTTTTCTCTCTGTTATTCCACATGTTTTAATCTTATTTTGAACATTCACTCACATTCTCTAAGAAACTCTTCTTTGTTATTCTTCTACTCTCCTTTTTTTCTTTCACTTCCTTATCTATTTTGTTTTTCTTCGGTAAATAAATCTATTAAACAGTATCTCTGGTTTAGTCCCTATAGCTGTCTTTTAACATTACTCTCTGTTTACTTCCCTTATACTTACTCTTCTTTTAAAAAAAAAAAAATTGTTTTTGGTTCGCTCCCGGTTCGCGTACCGGGGAGCGAACCGGGAAGTGAACCAAAAGAAATAGATGTTGGCAGATTGCTAAATATTCTACCAATTTTTTTATAAAGGGGAGGTAGTTCTGATAAGAACTTTTTTTTATTGTTTTTGTTGTTTTATATATTTTTTATTATTTTTCTGAACATTTTTTTACTTTTTTTGTATTTTTTGAACGGTTTTATATTTTTTTTGTTTTTTTTGGGGGGGGGGGAAAGAAAACGATTCATTGTAAAGGGCTCAACAGGAGCAACAAAAAAAAAAAGAATTTATTCTCTGGGGCGTTTTGGACAATCATGATTGTGTATAGCTCTGTTGATCAGAGTGATGCTACTTTCTCTGTAGCAAAGTAATTGGTTACAACGCACGCAGACTTGTTTCACTTCCCCGAACCTCATCTGTATATTTGGGACCGTCTCCCTCGCCTCTGGTCCCGTCACTTCCTGTACAACTGATCTTCTGGCCATAGAAGGGGGATTATCTTGCTGGTCACGTAACTGTGCAGCACTGTAGTTGATAGGATGCCACCTCTCCATATGGCGATGCATAGTATAATTCCCGTAACTGTACTTCTTATCTGTCCCTCAGGACAAATCCTTCTTACAGATCAGGCAAGTTACGTACCGTGCATTGATTTTTTTTTGGCCCCGAGGATATTTAAAAAATTGCCAAATAAAGTTTTCTTTCAGATGAGACCTCCTGGGCTCCTCAGGCAAAAAATGCCTCTCTTCCTGCTGTTCCTCCTCTTCTTCTTCTTCTTCCTCCTCTTGCTGAATGATAACTTCAGCAGGTGGTCCTCTGTTCCTTGAAGGTGGTGGAGGTGGTGGGGGTGCACCAGCTGAAGCTACTAATGAAGCCATTGCTCAGTGATCACAAAGGGTCTTCCTCTCACAACGATGAAAGTCAGAGTGAGGAAAGAAGGAGGGGTTTTCATCATTTGGGAAAAACAATACTTCTAAACCAATGAAAAGTGTTACTTTTAGGTCACATGACCTAGTCTTACATCATTAGGAAACCAAAAGTGAAATGAACCAATGAAAAGTGTTATTAACAAGTCACATGACCGATTGTGTTTACGTTACGCGCTTTGCGCCGCGTCCCGGATCGCTTCCGGGAAGCTGCGCTTCGCGCCTCGTTCGCGTACCGGTTCACTTCCGGGTACGCTAACGCGGCGCGTCATATGACGTTTCACGCGACAACGCGATACGTCACGCTGACGCGACGCGTCACGATGTTGTTTTCTAACGCGGCAGTTGCGCAAACGGAACGTTTACCGGTTCGCGGACCGGGTCGCGGCACCATTTTGAGCTAGGTTCGCGGACCGGGAGCGAAACAAAAAAAAATAATAAAAAAAATTATTAATAAACATATAAAATATATTTTTTGATTTAAAGAAGAATACATTTTACAGCTATAGATATTAGCTTTTAAAAAACCAATGAAATTCACTGAAAAAACCATAGGTTATAGACCATATATAGTTAGGAATTAGCATTTACAAAACCTTGAAAATTCACTGAAAAAACCATAGGTTATAGACCATATATAGTTAGGAATTAGCATTTACAAAACCTTATTTTACTCACACAAAACCATTGAAATTCCATATATAGTTAGTTGTACTAACTATATATCGCGCACCCGCAATCCACTGCTGATCATGTCACATATTACATCATTCATGACATGGTCAGTGACATCACTGATGACATCACTGATGACATCTCAAATGACATCACTGATGACATCACTGATGACATCTCAAATGACATCACTGATGACATCACTGATGACAACATCCAGTGACTGTATGTTTCGGTAAAGTTAAAATATGTCTTACATATTGAACAATGAGTGGATGTATAAGTGTCTGGATGAAGGATTTAGTAGGTGCATGACTGACTGTATGAGTGAGTGAATAAATGTGTGTCACTGAGTGCATGGGTTAGTGACTAAACTGACTTAATTTGTGCATCATTATGTCTGTTGTTCTGTAAACTGCTGCATGTGTTGATCAGTAGCTATATGAGTAAGTATATGGGTTATTGTTTGGTTGCCCAAGTATTTGTATGGGAGACTGAGTGTGTGTGTGTGGGTGGCTGGGAGGTGTATGACTCTGTGCATAGATGTGTGAGCAGTTGATTCACTAGATGTATGGGTTCAAAAGTGCATGTGGAAACACCTGTATGGGCGGTTGACTGAGTGCATTGGTGAGTGAATGGATATCTCAGTGCTACATGTCAAAGTAAGTACATATGTAAAACACAGTACATGTGACAGTTGACATATATAAATAACTGTGCATAAGAGCCAGTGAATGTGTGAGTGGCTGTATTGATCATTGTGAACTTGTATCAGGCATTGTAAAAAAGAGTAAATATGTGTTAGTATATGTTTGAATAAGTAAGGTGTGTATAACTGTATAGTTGAGGAAATGGAGGTGTGATTGATTCTTTGCATGACTGACTAAGTGTGTGAGTAACTCCATGGATGAGTGACAGTCTGTGAGTGTCTGTTTACACTGAGTGTATCTAAGGTTATATTAGAGTCTGAAAAGGTTCATCGTATTATCACATGAATGATGTCATCAGTGATGTGATCAGTAATGTCAAATGAGATGTCATCAGTGATGTCATTTGAGATATTATCAGTGATGTCATCAGTGATGTCATTTGAGATGTCATCAGTGATGTCATCAGTGATGTCATTTGAGATGTCATCAGTGATGTCATCAGTGATGTCACTGACCATGTCATGAATGATGTAATATGTGACATGATCAGCAGTGGATTGCGGGTGCGCGATATATAGTTAGTACAACTAACTATATATGGAATTTCAATGGTTTTGTGTGAGTAAAATAAGGTTTTGTAAATGCTAATTCCTAACTATATATGGTCTATAACCTATGGTTTTTTCAGTGAATATATATATATATATATATATGTGTGTGTGTATATATATATATATATACATATCTATATATATATATATATATATATATTGCAGCTCCAAGTCTTTCTTAATGTCGGAAAGAATTTTTGGCACTCATGGGGGAAGTGTTCACGTTAGTTTATTGAAAACACTCAGCAGAGTGTTTTCAATAAACTAACGTGAACACTTCCCCCATGAGTGCCAAAAATTCTTTCCGACATTAAGAAAGACTTGGAGCTGCAGTGTGTAACGTGGTGCGCCACCACGAAGAGGCACCCGTCTGCGAGTGACCCGGATTTGGTGCAACAAGGAGCTACAATATATATATATATATATATATATATATATATATATATCATGATTCCACTCTCCACGCCATATTTCCTAGCGCTCGTAAAAGATGAGAGAAACGGACTCTTTGTTTCTATCAGCAGCCACTGGTAATTTTATTCAATTTTTATTCGTGCATTGCTGTGTCCATAACCAAACGCGTTTCGGCGATCCCAGTCGCCTTGCTCGCTGGTAGTTTGTGTTCATAACCCTCCTCTTATTTAAATTACATACAACCCAGTGATTGGTCGCGACCACATAATAGACATAGATGACATACTTGAAAAACTAGCATATATCATGTAGGGGTATCTTTGAAGAAGACAGACTCCGATGTAAGGATGCTGTCTCTGCCTTACAGTTACTGAAAAATTCTGTAAACAATCCACACATTAAATTGTACTGGGGTGAATGTATGACATTGTTCTACATTCTGTCCATCAACTGTGTTTTTTGCAATTTCACCCCGAGTGGGCTGAGGATGCTCAGACGTGAGTCCCAGGCTCTCCACACCACTGGAGTCAAGCTATCCAGGCTGATGAAGGCTGATAGCCAGAAACCGGTCCTTGGATGCTTGATTCCAGTCTGGGAAAGACATGGCTTGGTAGTTCGGACTGGACTGTTCCCATGAGGCACAGGGTCAGAGCTGATTTGCATATAGCCAGTGTCTAACCCAGGGCGGTGTGGAGTGCAAAAAACCGATGGATTTAGGCCCAGATCCTTGTACTGGGGTGAATGTATGACATTGTTCTACATTCTGTCCATCAACTGTGTTTTTTGCAATTTCACCCCGAGTGGGCTGGTGATGCTCAGACGTGAGTCCCAGGCTCTCCACACCACTGGATTCAAGCTATCCAGGCTGATGAAGGCTGATAGCCAGAAACCGGTCCTTGGATGCTTGATTCCGGTCTGGGAAAGACTTGGCTTGGTAGTTCGGACTGGACTGTTCCCATGAGGCACAGGGTCAGAGCTGATTTGCATATAGCCAGTGTCTAACCCAGGGTGGTGTGGAGTGCAAAAAAACGATGGATTTAGGCCCAGATCCTTGTACTGGGGTGAATGTATGACATTGTTCTACATTCTGTCCATCAACTGTGTTTTTTGCAATTTCACACCGAGTGGGCTGGGGATGCTCAGACGTGAGTCCCAGGCTCTCCACACCACTGGAGTCAAGCTATCCAGGCTGATGAAGGCTGATAGCCAGTAACCGGTCCTTGGATGCTTGATTCCGGTCTGGGAAAGACATGGCTTGGTAGTTCGGACTGGACTGTTCCCATGAGGCACAGGGTCAGAGCTGATTTGCATATAGCCAGTGTCTAACCCAGGGTGGTGTGGAGTGCAAAAAACGATGGATTTAGGCCCAGATCCTTGTACTGGGGTGAATGTATGACATTGTTCTACATTCTGTCCATCAACTGTGTTTTTTGCAATTTCACCCCGAGTTGGCTGGGGATGCTCAGACGTGAGTCCCAGGCTCTCCACACCACTGGAGTCAAGCTATCCAGGCTGATGAAGGCTGATAGCCAGAAACCGGTCCTTGGATGCTCGATTCCGGTCTGGGAAAGACATGGCTTGGTAGTTCGGACTGGACTGTTCCCATGAGGCACAGGGTCAGAGCTGATTTGCATATAGCCAGTGTCTAACCCAGGGTGGTGTAGAGTGCAAAAAAACGATGGATTTAGGCCCAGATCCTTGTACTGGGGTGAATGTATGACATTGTTCTACATTCTGTCCATCAACTGTGTTTTTTGCAATTTCACCCCGAGTGGGCTGGGGATGCTCAGATGTGAGTCCCAGGCTCTCCACACCACTGGAGTCAAGCTATCCAGGCTGATGAAGGCTGATAGCCAGAAACCGGTCCTTGGATGCTTGATTCCAGTCTGGGAAAGACATGGCTTGGTAGTTCGGACTGGACTGTTCCCATGAGGCACAGGGTCAGAGCTGATTTGCATATAGCCAGTGTCTAACCCAGGGCGGTGTGGAGTGCAAAAAAACGATGGATTTAGGCCCAGATCCTTGTACTGGGGTGAATGTATGACATTGTTCTACATTCTGTCCATCAACTGTGTTTTTTGCAATTTCACCCCGAGTGGGCTGGTGATGCTCAGACGTGAGTCCCAGGCTCTCCACACCACTGGAGTCAAGCTATCCAGGCTGATGAAGGCTGATAGCCAGAAACCGGTCCTTGGATGCTTGATTCCGGTCTGGGAAAGACATGGCTTGGTAGTTCGGACTGGACTGTTCCGATGAGGCACAGGGTCAGAGCTGATTTGCATATAGCCAGTGTCTAACCTAGGGTGGTGTGGAGTGCAAAAAAACGATGGATTTAGGCCCAGATCCTTGTACTGGGGTGAATGTATGACATTGTTCTACATTCTGTCCATCAACTGTGTTTTTTGCAATTTCACCCCGAGTGGGCTGGGGATGCTCAGACGTGAGTCCCAGGCTCTCCACACCACTGGAGTCAAGCTATCCAGGCTGATGAAGGCTGATAGCCAGAAACCGGTCCTTGGATGCTTGATTCCAGTCTGGGAAAGACATGGCTTGGTAGTTCGGACTGGACTGTTCCCATGAGGCACAGGGTCAGAGCTGATTTGCATATAGCCAGTGTCTAACCCAGGGCGGTGTGGAGTGCAAAAAAACGATGGATTTAGGCCCAGATCCTTGTACTGGGGTGAATGTATGACATTGTTCTACATTCTGTCCATCAACTGTGTTTTTTGCAATTTCACCCCGAGTGGGCTGGTGATGCTCAGACGTGAGTCCCAGGCTCTCCACACCACTGGAGTCAAGCTATCCAGGCTGATGAAGGCTGATAGCCAGAAACCGGTCCTTGGATGCTTGATTCCGGTCTGGGAAAGACATGGCTTGGTAGTTCGGACTGGACTGTTCCGATGAGGCACAGGGTCAGAGCTGATTTGCATATAGCCAGTGTCTAACCCAGGGTGGTGTGGAGTGCAAAAAAACGATGGATTTAGGCCCAGATCCTTGTACTGGGGTGAATGTATGACTTTGTTCTACATTCTGTCCATCAACTGTGTTTTTTGCAATTTCACCCCGAGTGGGCTGGGGATGCTCAGACGTGAGTCCCAGGCTCTCCACACCACTGGAGTCAAGCTATCCAGGCTGATGAAGGCTGATAGCCAGAAACCGGTCCTTGGATGCTTGATTCCGGTCTGGGAAAGACATGGCTTGGTAGTTCGGACTGGACTGTTCCCATGAGGCACAGGGTCAGAGCTGATTTGCATATAGTTAGTGTCTAACCCTGGGTGGTGTGGAGTGCAAAAAAACGATGGATTTAGGCCCAGATCCTTGTACTGGGGTGAATGTATGACATTGTTCTACATTCTGTCCATCAACTGTGTTTTTTGCAATTTCACCCCGAGTGGGCTGGGGATGCTCAGACGTGAGTCCCAGGCTCTCCACACCACTGGAGTCAAGCTATCCAGGCTGATGAAGGCTGATAGCCAGAAACCGGTCCTTGGATGCTTGATTCCGGTCTGGGAAAGACATGGCTTGGTAGTTCGGACTGGACTGTTCCGATGAGGCACAGGGTCAGAGCTGATTTGCATATAGCCAGTGTCTAACCTAGGGTGGTGTGGAGTGCAAAAAAACGATGGATTTAGGCCCAGATCCTTGTACTGGGGTGAATGTATGACATTGTTCTACATTCTGTCCATCAACTGTGTTTTTTGCAATTTCACCCCGAGTGGGCTGGGGATGCTCAGACGTGAGTCCCAGGCTCTCCACACCACTGGAGTCAAGCTATCCAGGCTGATGAAGGCTGATAGCCAGAAACCGGTCCTTGGATGCTTGATTCCAGTCTGGGAAAGACATGGCTTGGTAGTTCGGACTGGACTGTTCCCATGAGGCACAGGGTCAGAGCTGATTTGCATATAGCCAGTGTCTAACCCAGGGCGGTGTGGAGTGCATAAAAACGATGGATTTAGGCCCAGATCCTTGTACTAGGGTGAATGTATGACATTGTTCTACATTCTGTCCATCAACTGTGTTTTTTGCAATTTCACCCCGAGTGGGCTGGGGATGCTCAGACGTGAGTCCCAGGCTCTCCACACCACTGGAGTCAAGCTATCCAGGCTGATGAAGGCTGATAGCCAGAAACCGGTCCTTGGATGCTTGATTCCGGTCTGGGAAAGACATGGCTTGGTAGTTCGGACTGGACTGTTCCCATGAGGCACAGGGTCAGAGCTGATATGCATATAGCCAGTGTCTAACCCAGGGTGGTGTGGAGTGCAAAAAAACGATGGATTTAGGCCCAGATCCTTGTACTGGGGTGAATGTATGACATTGTTCTACATTCTGTCCATCAACTGTGTTTTTTGCAATTTCACCCCGAGTGGGCTGGGGATGCTCAGACGTGAGTCCCAGGCTCTCCACACCACTGGAGTCAAGCTATCCAGGCTGATGAAGGCTGATAGCCAGAAACCGGTCCTTGGATGCTTGATTTCGGTCTGGGAAAGACATGGCTTGGTAGTTCGGACTGGACTGTTCCCATGAGGCACAGGGTCAGAGCTGATTTGCATATAGCCAGTGTCTAACCCAGGGTGGTGTGGAGTGCAAAAAAACGATGGATTTAGGCCCCGATTCTTGTACTGGGGTGAATGTATGACATTGTTCTACATTCTGTCCATCAACTGTGTTTTTTGCAATTTCACCCCGAGTGGGCTGGGGATGCTCAGACGTGAGTCCCAGGCTCTCCACACCACTGGAGTCAAGCTATCCAGGCTGATGAAGGCTGATAGCCAGAAACCTGTCCTTGGATGCTTGATTCCGGTCTGGGAAAGACATGGCTTGGTAGTTCGGACTGGACTGTTCCCATGAGGCACAGGGTCAGAGCTGATTTGCATATAGCCAGTGTCTAACCCAGGGTGGTGTGGAGTGCAAAAAAACTATGGATTTAGGCCCAGATCCTTGTACTGGGGTGAATGTATGACATTGTTCTACATTCTGTCCATCAACTGTGTTTTTTGCAATTTCACCCCGAGTGGGCTGGGGATGCTCAGACGTGAGTCCCAGGCTCTCCACACCACTGGAGTCAAGCTATCCAGGCTGATGAAGGCTGATAGCCAGAAACCGGTCCTTGGATGCTTGATTCCGGTCTGGGAAAGACATGGCTTGGTAGTTCGGACTGGACTGTTCCCATGAGGCACAGGGTCAGAGCTGATTTGCATATAACCAGTGTCTAACCCAGGGTGGTGTGGAGTGCAAAAAAACGATGGATTTAGGCCCAGATCCTTGTACTGGGGTGAATGTATGACATTGTTCTACATTCTGTCCATCAACTGTGTTTTTTGCAATTTCACCCCGAGTGGGCTGGGGATGCTCAGACGTGAGTCCCAGGCTCTCCACACCACTGGAGTCAAGCTATCCAGGCTGATGAAGGCTGATAGCCAGAAACCGGTCCTTGGATGCTTGATTCCGGTCTGGGAAAGACATGGCTTGGTAGTTCGGACTGGACTGTTCCCATGAGACACAGGGTCAGAGCTGATTTGCATATAGCCAGTGTCTAACCCAGGGTGGTGTGGAGTGCAAAAAAACGATGGATTTAGGCCCAGATCCTTGTACTGGGGTGAATGTATGACATTGTTCTACATTCTGTCCATCAACTGTGTTTTTTGCAATTTCACCCCGAGTGGGCTGGGGATGCTCAGACGTGAGTCCCAGGCTCTCCACACCACTGGAGTCAAGCTATCCAGGCTGATGAAGGCTGATAGCCAGAAACCGGTCCTTGGATGCTTGATTCCGGTCTGGGAAAGACATGGCTTGGTAGTTCGGACTGGACTGTTCCCATGAGGCACAGGGTCAGAGCTGATTTGCATATAGCCAGTGTCTAACCCAGGGTGGTGTGGAGTGCAAAAAAACGATGGATTTAGGCCCAGATCCTTGTACTGGGGTGAATGTATGACATTGTTCTACATTCTGCCCATCAACTGTGTTTTTTGCAATTTCACCCAGAGTGGGCTGGGGATGCTCAGACGTGAGTCCCAGGCTCTCCACACCACTGGAGTCAGCTATCCAGGCTGATGAAGGCTGATAGCCAGAAACCGGTCCTTGGATGCTTGATTCCGGTCTGGGAAAGACATGGCTTGGTAGTTCGGACTGGACTGTTCCTATGAGGCACAGGGTCAGAGCTGATTTGCATATAGCCAGTGTCTAACCCAGGGTGGTGTGGAGTGCAAAAAAACGATGGATTTAGGCCCAGATCCTTGTACTGGGGTGAATGTATGACATTGTTCTACATTCTGTCCATCAACTGTGTTTTTTGCAATTTCACCCCGAGTGGGCTGGGGATGCTCAGACGTGAGTCCCAGGCTCTCCACACCACTGGAGTCAAGCTATCCAGGCTGATGAAGGCTGATAGCCAGAAACCGGTCCTTGGATGCTTGATTCCGGTCTGGGAAAGACATGGCTTGGTAGTTCGGACTGGACTGTTCCCATGAGGCACAGGGTCAGAGCTGATTTGCATATAGCCAGTGTCTAACCCAGGGTGGTGTGGAGTGCAAAAAAACGATGGATTTAGGCCCAGATCCTTGTACTGGGGTGAATGTATGACATTGTTCTACATTCTGTCCATCAACTGTGTTTTTTGCAATTTCACCCCGAGTGGGCTGGGGATGCTCAGACGTGAGTCCCAGGCTCTCCACACCACTGGAGTCAAGCTATCCAGGCTGATGAAGGCTGATAGCCAGAAACCGGTCCTTGGATGCTTGATTCCGGTCTGGGAAAGACATGGCTTGGTAGTTCGGACTGGACTGTCCCCATGAGGCACAGGGTCAGAGCTGATTTGCATATAGCCAGTGTCTAACCCAGGGTGGTGTGGAGTGCAAAATAAAGATGGATTTAGGCCCAGATCCTTGTACTGGGGTGAATGTATGACATTGTTCTACATTCTGTCCATCAACTGTGTTTTTTGCAATTTCACCCCGAGTGGGCTGGGGATGCTCAGACGTGAGTCCCAGGCTCTCCACACCACTGGAGTCAAGCTATCCAGGCTGATGAAGGCTGATAGCCAGAAACCGGTCCTTGGATGCTTGATTCCGGTCTGGGAAAGACATGGCTTGGTAGTTCGGACTGGACTGTTCCCATGAGGCACAGGGTCAGAGCTGATTTGCGTATAGCCAGTGTCTAACCCAGGGTGGTGTGGAGTGCAAAAAAACGATGGATTTAGGCCCAGATCCTTGTACTGGGGTGAATGTATGACATTGTTCTACATTCTGTCCATCAACTGTGTTTTTTGCATGGTACAATTGGGACCAGTTTTCCTCAATTCCTGAAATAAATAATCTAGCCAAAACATCAGTTACATAGGAACTTTCATTTTGCTGGACATGCTTAACTAATATGTTATTGTGTTGTGTTGTGTTCAATCCATCCATTTTCAACACAGTCACCAGAGAACCTAGTACACCGCATAAAAAAAACAAATAGACATAAAAACATTCACTACATATAAAATCCAGATTATAAAATTTACCTAAAGTTCCACAGTGCTAAAAATTAGTGCATCAGGCTATACTTTCTTCTAATCACTATCCTATCTCGCTGTGATTATTGCAGTATATTGACCTATTTTGAATATTTGTGTTGTGTTAGCTAATTACAGGAAATGGTACAGGTCTTCACAAATATTAAGGCCCCGCGGGCTCTTGGTATCCAGGTCCACTATGTAACTGGTTTCTAGGCGACGGTGTTGTTTTTCTCTGTCGCCTCCCCTCGTGTTACTCGGAACGCTATCAATAAAAATATATAGATATATATAGATATAGATATATATATATTCGAGCCACGAATTCCGGTAAGAAAACCCCGGGCTGTCGACGGCGGTCCTAGTCAGGATACCGGATCTCCTCAAAATTAATGCCACAAGTTCCTAAGGTCATAGGAAACACTCCGACACCCAGGCTTCTTGCAGTAAATTTATTAGGCAAGTACATAAACAACACGTTTCACCATTACGGCTTGCTCACGCTCGAGTGTGAGCAAGCCGTAATGGTGAAACGCGTTGTTAATGCACTTGCCTATATATATATATATATATATATATATATTCACTGAAAAAAACATAGGTTATAGACCATATATAGTTAGGAATTAGCATTTAAAAAACCTTATTTTACTCACACAAAACCATTGAAATTCCATATATAGTTAGTTGCACTAACTATATATTGCGCACCCGCAATCCACTGCTGATCATGTCACATATTACATCATTCATGACATGGTCAGTGACATCACTGATGACATCACTGATGACATCTCAAATGACATCACTGATGACATCACTGATGACAACATCCAGTGACTGTATGTTTCTGTAAAGTTAAAATATGTCTTACATATTGAAGAATGAGTGGATGTATAAGTGTCTGGATGAAGGATTTAGTAGGTGCGTGACTGACTGTATGAGTGAGTGATTAAATGTGTCTCACTGAATGCATGGGTTAGTAACTAAACTGTCTTAATTTGTGCATCATTATGTCTGTTGTTCTGTAAACTGCTGCATGTGTTCATCATTAGCTATACGAGAGGCTATATGTGTTATTAATTGGTTGCCCAAGTATTTCTATGGGAGATTGAGTTTGTGTGGGGGTGGCTGGAAGGTGTGTGACTCTATGCATAGATGTGTGAGCAGTTTATTCACTAGGTGTATGAGTTCAAGAGTGCATGTGGAAACAGCTACATGGGCAGTTGACTGTGTGCATGAGTGTATTGATGAGTGAATGGATATCTCAATGCTACATGTCATAGTAAGTACATATGTAAAACACAGTACATGTGAGAGTTGGCATATATAAATAACTGTGCATGAGAGCCACTGAATGAGTGAGTGGTTGTATCGATCATTGTGAACTTGTATCAGGGATTGTATAAGAGAGTAAATATGTGTTAGTATATGTTTCAATAAGTAAGGTGTGTTTAACTGTATAGTTGAAGAAATGGAGGTGAGATTGTTTCTTTGCATGACTGACTGGGTGTGTGAGTAACTCCATGGATGAGTGGCAGTGTGTGAGTGTCTGTATACACTGAGTGTATCTAAGGTTATATTAGAGTCTGAAGAGGTTTATCGTATTAGCACAAGAATGATGTCAAATGAGATGTCATCAGTGATGTCATCAGTGATGTCATTTGAGATGTCATCAGTGATGTCATCAGTGATGTCACTGACCATGTCATGAATGATGTAATATGTGACATGATCAGCAGTGGATTGCGGGTGCGCAATATATAGTTAGTGCAACTAACTATATATGGAATTTCAATGGTTTTGTGTGAGTAAAATAAGGTTTTTTAAATGCTAATTCCTAACTATATATGGTCTATAACCTATGGTTTTTTCAGTGAATTTTCAAGGTTTTGTAAATGCTAATTCCTAACTATATATGGTCTATAACCTATGGTTTTTTCAGTGAATTTCAATGGTTTTTTAATAGCAAATATCATAAGCTGTCGAATGTCAAGTACGTGGTAAGTGAAAACATTTTCGTGTTTATGCACACTGATCTGCTTTGAATGGTGCCCCCCCCCCTCATTTCTATTAGGAGTACTCTCTCTTTGCAGATAGTGAAAGGTAGTTAACGCAGGCCTTTGCCCCCGTTGTAATCCGTCGTGCCTGCTTCTCTCTCCATTTGATTGATTGTTATCCAAGTATTTACTGTTTTAGAATTAGTTCTCTTTGGTTCATTCTCTATTTACAAACAAACACAGAGTCGCAATACTCTGTTTAGTCTTTGCAGATAAAGAAAAATCGTGTAAAAAAAAGAAAAGGAATCGAGCAAAATCAGTAGGCCACTAATGGGATCTCTTTTTGACCTCGCTAAAATAGAAACATTAGGAACAACCCCTCATGACAAATACAAAACTAGTGAGATGAACTGAACTCCACACAATGATGGCTGCAAAACAGCTCGGCTCCGCCACCCACCCCGCCCAAAATAACGATAAAGAACGGCTGCCATGATTGGTTGCGGAATGACCACGACGGAGCTACGAAATGGTGCTGCTCTCATGCTAACCCCAGCTTCAGTCTGAAACATCCAGAAACACTGTAGACTACCAATTCGATCAGTTCCGGTAGCGCCCCAATGTAACCCGGTAGAGAAGAACTAGCCCTCCCCTCTTTGACTGATGGTTCTTGTTGCCTGTCCCTTCTGTTGTCCTTTAACAGAACTATTTAGCCTGCTGAAAGGGGTTGTGTTCCGACCGCTGGTTGGTGGAGACATTTTGACTATATTCTGGACCTGCGTTGTCGCGTAATGCGTCATATGACGCGCCGCGTTAGCGCATCCGGAAGTCATCCGGGGCGCGCAGCGCGTAACGTAAGCATAACAAGTCATGTGACTTGTTAATAAAACTTTTCATTGGTTCATTTTACTTTTCTTATTGTAATGATGAAAGGCTTGGTCATATGACCTAAAAATTACGCTTTTCATTACTTCCGAACATTATTTTTTCTTAAATATATGTTATAATGTTCCAGGCTAATGTACTTTCCCGGAAATTTTACAACTGTCCTGCAAGTAAAATATATTCTTTTTTCGAGAAAAAGAGCGTTTCTTCGTCCCATGACGGAGCCGTTGAGCAAAAGAGGGTCGACCTGCTGTCTTAGTCGCCGATACGCCTGAATATGAGATTCTTATCGATCACTTTATGTTGCAGGAATAGAAAACACAACAGCCCTTGACCATTTATCTTTACTGCGTTCCTTCGTATTATACCTTTTACCCTTCATGTAATTGGTCTGCTTTATTTCACTTGCCTTTTAATGATTCTAAAACAGTCACTATTATTAAAAACTTTACCAATGTATATACTACTACCATGTTTTCTTTTAAAAACCTTTATTGTGAAAATTTCATTATACAAATACGAGCCTATAACCACGTGGGCCTGCCACAGAGCAAACTGTAATCGTATATGATGAATAGACATTTACACTGTAGAGGAACGTAACGGGCGGGCCATTAGGTTGCAAGAACTAAGGTGTCTAACAGTTACGGAATCGGTGGACGTACATTTTATAATTAAAATACGACAGGGCCAGTTACAATAAAATTATCTAGATATACATTTGCGGGCAAGTACCATGGGTGACGTTAATTCGAACTTTCAACAGTACAGTAATCAATAACACATCAGAACTTAATATCAATAGGGATGTCGAAATAGTCAATCAATTCTCGTCCCCGCCCGCCATGTGCTTCAAAACTGCATACGTATCTCGTGATTTCAAGGTTCTGCAACCAGTACACAACAAGGAGTTACGAGTCCCATTTATTCCGGCGCCATTTTGGGCGAGGACGGGCAGGTCCAGGATATAGTCAAAATGTCTCTACCAACCATCGACTATGATGATGTTTATATGCTGTATTTATTAGAGTAACACTCATCTGTCCACATGAAATTAATTTGCCACAATCTAAACATGTCATTTTAATCTTTCCAAAGTTCTTCTAAATATTTGGGACCGTTTCCCTTGCCTCTGAAGCTCTCAGTGCCACTTCTTTGATGAATGTACTAGCAGGTCAGGGGTTCTCCTCCAAATCTCTCTTTTATGCAGCACTATAATTAATTGGTGCCACCTCTCCATATGACGATGCATGGTATAGTTACCACAACTATATTTTTTTTCGGTTCCTCTGGAGAGTTCATCGTGGCAGATGAAGCGTGTAACGTACCGGGCATTTACCTTTTTTTGCATGTACAGGAAAGGAAAAAAAAATCGAGCGTCCGAGTTCTAAGGTGTCCCAGGGCCATTTTAGTGGACCAGGCCCAAATCCAAAGAACAGGCCGCCATTTTGAGAGTCCTCTTGCAGCCGCCTGTCGCTGTAGCATCAAGAGCAGCCGAAACTCAGCTGAATGGCAACTGAAACGGTAAAGGGGCCCCCTACTACAGCAGACGAGCCTCCACCTAGGAAGGCCCATTCACGCCGGCTCCCCCCCCCTTCGGACACCCCACGCCGTTATTCGGAGCAGTATTGTAGGATGGCCACACCAGTGCGGCAACTTGCTAGACATCACCTCGGTGGTAACCGAATCTCAACGCCTTGTGGTGTCTTCTATTCAAAAAACATTGTTATGCTGCCTTCGACCTATTCGCCGCAAGTGCGCACACAACTCAACTGCATAGCTTGCTAGACACCACCTCGGTGCCATCCGGATCTTGGAATCTCAGCACTTTTTGGTGTCATCTCTTCAGAAAATATTGTTGCGCTGCCTTTGGCCCCATTCGCACATCAGTCCGCTACTGACGCCATCTCACAGGCTAATGGGGCGCCCCACGCCGACTTTCAGCATTGTAGAATGACCACACCAGTACAGCAACTTGCTAGACATCACCTCGGTGCCATCCGGATCTCGGCGCCCCACTGCAGATGAAGTGCCTCTCAACTATGAAACCACCACGGTGACATCCGGATCTTGGCGCGTTGTGCTGCCTTCGGCCTATTCGCACATCAGTCCGCTACTGACGCCATCTCACAGGCTAATGGGGCGCCCCACGCCGACTTTCAGCATTGTAGGATGACCACACCAGTACAGCAACTTGCTAGACATCACCTCGGTGCCATCCGAATCTTGGCATCTCAACGCCTAGTGGTATCTTCCATACAAAAAATATTGTTACGCTGCCTTTGGCCCCATTCGCACATCAGTCCGCTACTGACGCCATCTCACAGGCTAATGGGGCGCCCCACGCCGACTTTCAGCATTGTAGGATGACCACACCAGTACAGCAACTTGCTAGACATCACCTCGGTGCCATCCGAATCTTGGCATCTCAACGCCTAGTGGTATCTTCCATACAAAAAATATTGTTACGCTGCCTTTGGCCCCATTCGCACATCAGTCCGCAACTTAGACATCACCTCGGTGCCATCCGGATCTTGGCATCTCAGCGCCTTGTGGTGTCAGTCAGAAAATATTGTTGCGCTGCCTTTGGCCCCATTCGCACATCGGTCCGCTACTGACGCCATCTCACAGGCCAACGGGGCGCCCCACGCCGACTTTCAACATTGTAGGATGGCCACAGAAGTGCGACAACTTACTAGACACCACCTCGGTGCCATCCGGATCTTGGCGCGTTGTGCTGCCTTCGGCCTATTCGCACATCGGTCCGCTACTGACGCCATCTCACAGGCCAACGGGGCGCCCCACGCCGACTTTCAGCATTGTTGGATGGCCACACCAGTGCGGCAACTTACTAGACACCACCTCGGTGCCATCCGGATCTTGGCGCGTTGTGCTGCCTTCGGCCTATTCGCACATCGGTCCGCTACTGACGCAAACTCACAGGCCAACGGGGCGCCCCACGCCGACTTTCAGCATTGTAGGATGGCCACACCAGTGCTGCAACTTGCTGGACACCACCTCGGTGCCATCCGGATCTTGGCGCGTTGTATTGCCTTCGGCCTATTCGCACATCGGTCCGCTACTGACGCCGCCTCACGTGCCAACGTATTTTCTCCGCATTTTATACCCTATGCCGCATAACAGGTCATGTGACTTGTTTATAAAACTTTTCATTGGTTCATTTTACTTTTGGTTTCCTAATGATGGAAGGCTTGATCATATGACCTAAAAACAACACTTTTCATTGGATGAAAACTTTTTTTTTTTCTTCCAAACGATGAAAGCCCCACCTTGTTTCTGGATGTTTCAGACTAAACTGGCGTCAGCATGAGAGCACCACCATCTCGTAGCTCCGTCGTGGTCATTCCGCGAGCAATCATGGCAGCCGCTCCCCACCAGAAGCCTGCAGGAGTCGGGGCCCCCAAAACTTTTGATGAATTCTCAAGGCGGAGGGGACGCTTTCGAGAATGGGGTCCAAGACCTAGCAGACAAGCGTCCGATTTCCAAGGTGTCCCAGGGCCATTTCAGTGGACCAGGCCCAAAAAGGAAAGAGCCTGCCGCCATTTTGAGAGTCCTGTGACAGCCGCCTATCGCTGCACCGCAAGAGTGGGCGCAACTCAGCTGAATTGCGGCTTTTGACACAGTGGACCAAAAACGGACGGAATGGCAACTGAAACGGTAAAGGGGCGCCCCACTACAACAGATGACACTCCACCTGGAGAGGCCCGTTCACGCCGCCTCCCCCGGGGCGCCCCACGCCGTTATTCGGAGCAGCATTGTAGGATACCAAAACCAGTGCGGCAACTTACTGGACATCACCTTGGTGCCATCGTTCTGCTGCCTTGGAACTATTCGCACAACAGTTTGCTACTGATGACCCACCCCCCGCGACGCCCTACGCCGTTATTTGCTGGGTGGCAACTTACTAGACATCACTTTCGTGTCATCTAGATTTCGGCGCGTTCTGCTGCCTTGGAACTATTCGCACAACAGTTTGCTACTGATGACCCACCCCCCGCGACGCCCCACGCCGGAAATCTGGACGTTGTGCTGCATTGGGACTATTCGCACAGCCGACCGCTACTTCGTTGTTTTTCCCTAAAAATGTTTATATGTTATTACTATTTTTGTTTTCTTGTATATATTTATAAATTATTAAAGTTTTATAATCTTACTACTTTGTCGGAGTGCTATATATTTTTAATGTGACACATAATTGTAAAAACTTTGATGTACAAAGAGTCATCCCTGGAATCTTCCGCTTCACGCTCGGTCCCCTCCCCAATCACAATACAGGATGGTTTTCAGATAATAGCAACGCTTCTGCTGTGACGGATCTCATCGAGTGTGGGCCTTGATCTACTATAACTCCTTTGAAGAGGGGTGATTCTTTACAGCTGTGGCCATAAACTACATCTGCAGGGCTAGCTGATAGCCTAGGACCGGCCTGGACAATCGGACACAGAGGAAAAGGAGTGTCAGAGGGTGCGGTAGTGAATAGGGCGAAAGGGAGGTGTCGGGCGGGCACAGGGTGTGATTCTCAGGGAAGAGCAGCGCAGATGGGGGGAGGTTTATTACCCATGCATAAGACAGAGAGCGGGGGTGACCACTGCCTGGGTGAGATGCTTGCGAGGGTGGGGAGCCATGCTAAGGATCGACAGCGTGCACAGAGTGGGTCTGGTCAAGGCATCTAAAATGGCTGCCGTGCACGACAAAAGTGTGGCATTTGAAAAAAGACAAGATGGCGCAGACAATGTTTTTCAACACTTCCTGATTTCCTTCGAATCGAACGTTAACAGACGTTGGGGCATATTACCAAAGTTAAGCGATATTTATCCCTAACGATGCATTGCAAAGATTTTTTTACCGTCAGAAATTATCGCAGATAAACCTTGCTATTATCAAGGTTTATCGCAAATACGATAAAAAACGACCGCAATGCATTAATATCGCTGAAAACTCAGCGATATTCATGCATTACCGAGCTAATGCTCTTAGCCATGTTATCCACCTCCCATTGCATAACATGGCTAAGAACTGCTCAGGGCAGCTGTTACTTTTTGGAGATATTCGCGCTTATCTCGAATATTTCCAAAAGTTGATAATAGGAGATAGCGATGTTAGCGACTGTTTCCAGTCGCTAACATCTTGGCATGCCCACTTTGCATGTCATTAGTGATAAATATCACTCACATGCAAAGTGGGGCCCAAGATGGTCGCTATCTCCTACTAGCCGTCGCTAACTGGTGTTAGCAACAGCTAGGTAATACAGATATAATTTTATCTCCGCGAAGCGGAGCGCTGTTACAGATATATATCTTGTTTTTGAACGTTAATTTCTCAAAATGCACTGAAGCACATATATTGAGACCTAGCAAAGGCACATCGGGCTACCAGTCCCTAATATTTTACCAAGTTTCGTGCAAATCCATTCAGCCGTTCGATTATTATTATTATTTTTTTTTTTTGCCCCGCGGGGCCCTTTTTAAACCTCCACATCAAACCTAGGGGGTCAGCGAGGATCTACTATGCCCCCTTATGGTCATTTGCCCCTTCCCTTTGGCCTCCTCTTGTCTCTCGATCCTACCGAGAGACAAGATGGCGGCCGCTACGTACTGTTTGGAATGTTTACAGACACCGGAGAGCCAATCAGCTTCGCTTCGCAAAGCTCCGTAACGCGAAAAGTACGCGAAGCGGTGCGCTGTTACAGATATATATCTTTTTTTGAACGTTAATTTCTCAAAATCCACTGAAGCACATATATTGAGACCTAGCAAAGGCACATCGGGCTACCAGTCCCTACAATTTTGCCAAGTTTCGTGCAAATCCATTCAGCCGTTCGATTATTATTATTATTTATTTTTTTTGCCCCGCGGGGCCCTTTTAAAACCTCCACATCAAACCTAGGGGGTCAGCGAGGATCTACTATTCCCCCTTATGGTCATTTGCCCCTTCGCTTTGGCCTCCTCTTGTCTCTCGATCCTACCGAGAGACAAGATGGCGGCCGCTACGGACTGGTTGGAATGTTGACAGACGCCGGAGAACCAATCAGCTTCGCTTCACAAAGCTCCGTTGCGCGCAAAGTACGCGTCCTGGGACGCTGCCCGGTCCGCTGTTACAGATATATATCTTTTTTTAAACGTTAATTTCTCAAAATCCACTGGAGCACATATATTGAGACCTACAAAAGGCACATCGGGCTACCAGTCCCTACAATTTTGCCAAGTTTCGTGCAAATCCATTCAGCCGTTCGGGCTAAAAGTGAGGCCAACCGCCCTATGGAAAACTCAATGTTAAAAACACGTTTTGGGACCCCCCTTTTTTCTCGGCCCCCCCTTGACGAACCCCCCCCAAATTTTCAAGGGCTGCTCAGAAACAAAATGTGCCATTTTCCTGAAAATTTCAGCCAATTCCGTCCACAAACGCCAAAGTTATTAGACATAGAATTTTCAAAAATCCCATAGAGAAAAAATCCTAACTATATATACCTACTGGCGACCGCCAGTAGGTAATATATATATATATATATATATATATATACACAATTTGGAGGAAACAGCTGAGCGATTCAATGACTGCATGACGCAGGTAGAGCAGTTGATGCAGCTAAACTTCCTTAAGTTGAACTGTGACAAAGCCAAGGTTATGCTGTTGGGATCAAAGACAGACTTTTGGTCTCCCAATTGGTGGCCAGCCAGGTTGGGCGTCTGCCCAAAACCAGTGGACAAGGTTAAAAATCTAGGAGTCATATTTAATAACAAATTGACTTGTAACGCCCAGATAAACAACCTCTCTTTGACCATCTGTTATATTGTAAAGATGATTAGAAGAGTCTGCCCGTTCATTCCCCCCGATTCACGTAAAACGTTGGTCACGGCTTTGGCCTTTCCAGACTGGATAATGGCAACGCCTTGTATGCAGGAATCCAAGCCCAACATCTTTCAAAACTCCAGCGTCCAGGTCCAGGTCCTCGAAATTCCCAGATCTGAGCCAGTTGGACATGGTCTGAAGGCCCTTCATTGGTTACCCATGGAAAAAAGGATTATGTTTAAATCACTGTGCCAGGCATTTAAGGCCTTGCATGGGTCAGGACCACAGTTCTTGAGATCACACATGAAATGATATGTGCCGACCAGAAGCCTGAGATCAGCCTGCTCAAAACTTCTACAAGTCCCTAGGTTTAAACAGGTGAGGTGGGGAGGGAGAAGCTGCCAAAAATGGAATCTCCCCCCGATTGCGATAAAAAGCAGTCCTTCACTTTTGCTTTAGAAAAGCCGTAAAAACATGGGTTTTCACCTGTTAAGGCAGCACCCTACTTTTTCCAGGAATCCTTTGTGCATCAGACTTAGCACCAAGACGCCTTTGGGCAATCGCGCGCTTTATACATTTCTAATCAAATGAAATATATATATATATATATATATATATATATATTTATTTTTCATTGAAAAAGTGGACGATGATCATTATGAATAAAGATGAAGGCGTTGAAAAAATTGAGGGATGATAAAAAACTTTCAAAAATAAAAATAAATACGAACAGAACTAAAGTGAAAGGACGAATGTGATCTTTGGCTGCGGTACCAGGTGTGAGTCTAGATGAATACGAGGGTCAAAAAATGGTGTGATAAAGTGAGAAGGTGCTGATCTAGGATCGGATACTCAGATGATCGTACTTTAGGTGATGTGTATGATGTATCATCCCACCTGTTACACCATTAACACAGAACATTAGGCCATAGTGGCTATCCATTATAGTATTAGAGATAACATGCCAATTCTATACGGTCATTTAGCCCATTGGGCTTGGCTGAATTTAATTTACATATCCAAAAATGTTCACGACGTAGTAGATATTTATTGTTGTCCCTGCCTTCTGTTTTTTCAATGACTTCAAGAATCATAAATTTCAATTGGGAATTTTTTTTTAGGGTCTACTATTTTATTAAATATTAGCGGTTTTACAAACTGTGAGGTAGTAAATTATCAACGGAAATAAATATAGTAAATGTTGTCAATGTGTCGCAGGGATAGATCTCCAACCCCTTTGAAGTACTATAAGTTCACAGTATTAAAATGTACATGGTGAGTTTATGGTATTCCACAGAAGAAGAAGAATAAGGAGCACAACAAAAAAACTAAATTTTTACAATCTCTATTCTGTAGAAGTCAGGAAAGTTTTGTCATAGTGCTTAGAGGTCCGCTCACTGCTCTGCTAACAGATCATGTACTCCTTTAAGAATATATAGGAAAGTAGTAATATATACACTACTATTCCTATATAATCTATAGGGAGAATGAGAATAGGAACCACAACAGAAAAAAAGAGAAATACTAAAATATCAATTAAAAAATGTAGGGTTTATCAAAGGCATTCAGTAAAAAAGTACCTATGCTTTTTTTAAACTGCAATTTCGAAAAATATTCTCACTGTAGAAATATCTGATCAAGTCAGTTATAAAGGTCAGTAAGCTGTATTTCAGATGGTTTACTCCTGGCGGCGACAAATCTCCAATTCCTCTTGTGTGATATGACACTCTACTACAATATAGAGAGTATCACTGATGCCACACAAAAAGGGAAAAGGAAAATAAAGTCATAAACACAAAACAAGATCAATAACAAAATATTTTCCAGCGGTAAATATGTTCAAAGCTTTTTTCTCCGGAACTTCGAAATCTTTCGTCTTCGCGCCGACGGCTCATAAACTCCTCTGACATTATAATGACTGTGAATATTATAATATACATATTCACACTACATAATCCAAGGGGGGAAACAGAGTAAAAAGCAGAAGCTGGTGATGTTACATATAAATCTTTAGTCTTTGGGCCGACGGGTCACCAACAAGCTGCTGATGGTACATATAAATGGCAAAAACAACCAATAACACTTTTTTCTTAATACAAATCTTTAAATATTCACAAATACCTATGCATTATAAATATCTACTATGCATAATCAAACAACTTACAACTCCGTAATATATTTTGTTATCGCAAAAGAAGAATCCAACGCTAGAAAAGGGAACCTGCATCACAGAATGGACACGCTTAAATAACTTGCAAAAATGAAACGAATCGATTAACGGGTGTGGCTTATATATTTTTTGGTTATTGAGTAGTCTATGGAAGTAAGATGCAGCTCCGCCTATTTAGTTGTCATGTTTTACAGTTGACACGTGCTCCCGTTTTAACTGTTTAACTTGTGCATGCGTTAGGAAAAGTTGCAAAATGTGAAGCGGTAAAGTTTTCGATTTCGATCCTAACAAGTATAAGTTCCTTAATGTGTACATACGTTGTAGTGCTTAAAAACTGTTACCCGGCAAATCTTGTCATTCCCTTTCTCGTGACTAAAAATATCTATTAATTGCCGTAATTCTAAATAGAAGACATAAAGAAATATCGTTCAGAATAGAAGAAAAAAATGTATGTGCTAATATTTCTCATGACTATGGTTTTAAATTAAAAAAATTCCAGCGTTTGTAAAGCAGAAAGCTACCGCCGGAGAGGTGTCCCGGCGTTCGGGGGCGTCGGAAAGATTAAGCAAGGTGTTGCCCAGTGACATAGTGGTGGGCTAACGTGCCGCTGGAGCAGAGAATCGAACTGTGAACGCTGTTGTACGAAGTCAGGTATCATAGCTGCTGCGTCACACTTTTTCCACACTTATATGTTAATTAGTGTTAATTAAGTTTTAAACATTGTTAAATTATAACTTATAACAGACTACTGGTAGTTAGTTTTTCACTACAAAAAGTATGCACGTCTTTTTTAAATGTACTTTAAAGCAATATAGGTTTCAGGGACATTGTAGTTAGAAATTATCATTTAATAAACCTTTGAAATTCACTGAAAAAACCATAGGTTTTGCCGGCGTTATAGTTAGAAATTAGCATTTTAAAAACCATAGAAATTCACTGAAAAAACCATAGGTTTCAGGAACGGTAGAGTTAGTTGGACATTTAACTCGTACAAAACCATAGAAATTCCACCGTATAGTTAATTCAGCTAACTATAACTCGCTTCCCCGCAATGCACTGCTGATGACGTCGTATATTACATCATTCATGACATGGTCATTGACATCACTGATGACATCACTGATGACATCACTGACGACATCATCCACGTGAAAATCTGATGCACTTCTCACACTCTGATATAATCTTCGATACACCCACTGTAAAATACAGACTACCATTTTCTAAATCATTGACACACCACTACTAGTTACTACATACGCACTCACTGATTGCTAGGTCTAAACACACATCCACTCATTCATCCATACATTCACTCATACATGCAGTCACTCATCAATACAACACTATCATATGCACTCATACACCTATACAGACAATCACACACCGCCACTCATCCATGCAGTTACTCACACACCTAGTCAGTCATGCTAAGAATCAATCACACTCCCATTTACTCACCTACACAATTATACACACACCACCTCACTTAGTCATACAGACACTAATGCATACTTACGCTCTTACATAATCAGTGATACAAGTACACACTCATCCATATGTGTGTGTATATATATATATATCAAGAGCACTAGTTGCTCGAAACGCGTCGCCTGAGAGGAGAATAAAATCTACCTTACTGCAGCCTGGGGTCCGTGTCTTCTATTGCAGGAGTTTTGCGGTGTTGAAGACTTGGGTTTTTCATATATATATATATATATATATATATATATATATATATATATATATATATAGATAGATAGATAGATAGATAGATAGATAGATATATATATATATATATATAGAGATAGAGATATAGATATAGATATAGATATAGATATATAGATATATATATATATACCATAGGAAAATCGCAACATTCTATTCCCAATAACTTTGGTGCCGATTGACGTATGGCCCGCTTCAGTCCGCTCCTATCTTGCAAGTTTCGGGGTGATTCAGCAAGCGGAGGCCGAGGAAAAAGGGGGGGTCCTAAAACGTGTTTTCTCCATGCAATTTTCCATAGGAAACTTTACACACGGCTACAGCCCAAACTGCTGAACGGATTTACACCAAATTTGGCAAAAAGGTAGCCCTTGGTTCAGAAAGAGCCCTTTTTGTTAAATGGTGTAAATCTGTTTAGTAGTTTTTAAAATATTGACGGAAAAAGAAGTATATATATCTGGGCGGAGCCTACCAACACATCTCATCGTGAGATCTGATTGGCTGTCAGCACTTCATCCAAGAAGTGTTGGCAGACACTTTAGGACCAATATACATGATAGCACCTCATTAAAAAGCATTGCGGTTAATAGAAGGTTTTAAGACTTTCGTTACATTATAAATCATTTGTTGATGGTACCATACTCATTTTAGGAATTGTGATGTGTTCTAAGGTGATTTTACCATGTGAAAAAGCCTTCTTCTGGGATATCATGAATCATGTTTGAGAGAAAACTATTTTCTCATGCTTTTCCCACAGAGGTTTGGAAGGTGATCTATAAGCTAAACTGAGAGCGTATTTTCTGTAAATTCACATTATTTTTCTCAGTCATGTGAGAATGAAGTCTGATATTCTCAGTAAAAGATCTACATCCAACAAGGGCAGAAACTGCCAGTTGATTCCTTTGTGTTCTACTGCTGCTTCCCAGAGTGTTCTAAAGAACAACTAGAGCGCTAACAGTCCTACTTAAGACAAACGTATTGCAAAAGTATGATTAGTGCTGCAGAAAGAACAATTAGGGCACATTTTGAGTGACTTCTCAAATCCTCTTCTATTTCATTAAAAAATTCTGACATGCAGACTGAAACATGCACTTTCAATACCAGTAGCAGGCTTCCCTGGTGAGCAGTAGCTTTACTACAGTGATCTAATAAGCAACTAGAGTGCTAACATTCTGAATTTATGGCAAATGTGTGACACATCTGAATGCCTTCTTGACGGAATCAAAGTAAAAAACTGAAAGTATTTCCTACTGAGGAGACTGTAGTAAATGAGGAAATTAGGAAACTTCATAAGTCTCCCAAGATGGCCACCAGAGACAAAAGAGCCCAAATGTAGCACAAATATCACCCAGATGTAGCCCAAGTATAGCCCAATGACAGAATGTCCCAGACTGTTCTTAAGAACAACTAGAGCTCTTACTGTCTTACTTATGACAGAAGTATGGCACACCTGAAGCCACCTTGATTGGAATACACTGGTAACACTTAAACATTTAATTTAAAAAGGAACACAATGAGGGGGTTCATTTGTACATAGAAATTATGATTAGTGCTGAAGAAAGAAAAATTAGGGCACATTTTGAGTGACTTCTCAAATCCTCTTCTATTTCATTAAAGAATTCTGCAGTAAATGAGGAAAATAACAAATAAATCTTCCAAAATGGCCATCAGAGACAAAAGAGCCCAAATGTAGCACAAATATCACCCATATGTAGCTTTACATGAGCATTGGTTACATCACACAAGAACAAAGTCATGTTGGTTTAGACATGGGAAGATTAACCCCCAGATTCATCATTGACCTGTTTTGAGAATCCTTAATAGCGGATATTAAGGAATCGCTATTAAAGACTCGCAAAACGGGATTCATGTAGAAATCGCAATATATATATATAAGGAGGCGGTTTCAAGGGTGCCAGGGGTGTCCAAAGGACACCCTGTAGCACCCCTGAAATGAAAATGTAGACTGATGTTGCGCACACACATGTCCAAAGGACATGTGTTTGTGTAACATACAACTTAGAAAAATGCACTAAAGTGCATTTTTCTAAGTTTTCGCTATTTACCACGAAGTCAGATATCGCGGTAAATAGCGGCCAAAAATTGCGATTTCGCAATTCTAAAATGGTTCATGAATTGCATTTAAGGAATCTCAAATAAAGATTCCTTAAATGCAATTGCTCGCAATTTAGCGATTTCGCAATTTGCGATTTTTGCATTTGGGATGATGAATCCCAAATGCAAAAATTGCGCTCGCAAAGGGCCAGATTCTCAGAATCTGGCCCTTTGCGAGCCGATTTTCCGTTGATGATTCTGGCTGAAAGTGATTTGACTAGAATCACAGAATGTCGAGTTGAAACAGAAACTCCAACATGTTTACCCAGTTTCAAAGTCTACAGCTCTGGAAGTAACACCACATCCTCTCCCCTAAGTGCAACATTTAATCAAGTGGTCAACTGGATAAAAAAGCATAAAGATAACAAATAGTTTAAAAGTGCTTTGTCACTATTTGAAAACTCAGAAAATATGTCCTCATTTTAGTTTTTTAGAGCACTAACCATAGTTTTGATGCAAATAAGACCCTCTCATATATGTAATTTCTAAAGGAAATGCTCTAGGTATTACAGTTTTGATTACATCAAGATGACGTCAGGCGTTCCATACTTTTGTAATAAATATAGAATGTTAGCAATCTAGTTGTTCATTAGGATACTTGTTGAGAGGCAGAGGCCAGTGGCATGGACTCTGAAAATTAAAGGCAGGTAGGAGGGTGCAGAGGCAACCATTTGACCACACTGGGCAGGCAGGAAGGGCAGGGGCAGCACAACAGACTATGGAGGGCAGTGGAAAGGGGAACAGGGGCAACAAACCAACAATACAGGACTGGCAAGAGAGGCTGTGGCAATATAATAGACCATTGTGGGCAGAAGGAAGAGGCAGTAGTAGTACAACCATACATGCCAACAAACCCAATTCAGCCAGGAAATGTCCAATGTTTTTAAACCTAAATGGCCTTTATTTGATCTGTCTCCTGTCAACAATCTCCTCTTTTTCAAAGTAAGTCAAAGGGGAAAATCAATACTCCAGTTTATTTTCAAAATCTCCCTCTCACCAAGTTCAAAATGTTAGCAAGTATGGTACATGGATCATGGAAGGCAGGAGGAATTGGGGTAGGGACATGGACTCGGATAACAGAGGACAGGAGGGGCAAGTAGAGGTGCACCAAACTGACCCTACAGGGCAGGCATCAGGGTTTGCAGCAGCACAATACACCACACAGGGCATGCGGGAAGGGAGTGCAGCACAACAATCCATAGAAAGCAATAGGGAGGGGACAGGACCATGCACATGGACAACAGAAAACAGAGGGCAAATAGGCAATGGTAGCTAGCTGACCATAATGAACAGACAAGAGAGAAAGCTGTAGCATAACGGACCATAAAGGGCAGGAGGGACGGATCAGGGGCATTACAATGGAACAGACAAACCAGAAGGGAGGGAATAGGGGTCTGCATATGGAAACGGAGAGTTAGGGGCAAGGGGGCAGGGCAGGGGCTGCAAGATGACCATGGAGGTCAGGCAGGATGGGCACTAGGAGCAAGACACACCATGGAGAGCAATAGTGAGACTATAATGGTGTACACATAGACCATTGAGGGAAGGTGGGAGGGGGTCAGGGGCAGCTAGCTGACCACACAGGGAAGGTGGGAGGGGCCATGGCAGCACAGAAGACCAAGCATGGCAAGCGGGAGGGTTAGTGGCAGCATAATGGTTATGATGGGCAAGAAGGAAGATGCAGGGGCATGCACAAAGGACCATGGAGGATGGAAGGGAGGGTCAGGACCTGGGCAGAGACAAGAGAGTTCAGGGGAAGGGGCCTCACAACAGACCACGCAGGGCAGGCAGGAGGAGCAGTTGCAGCACAACAGACCAGGGAGGGCAGAAGGGTGTGGCAGTAAAAGGGACCACGGAGGACTGGAGGAATGAGATAGGGGCATGGAATGTGGACAGGAAGGGTGGAGGTGGCAGGGACAGGTTACAGTCTTCTGACAATGCTAGGCAGGTGGGAGGGGAGTGGCAGCTTAACAGAACACTCAGAGTAGATAGGAGTGGCATGTCCATGGAACATGGTTCGGCAAAAAGGATGGAGCAGGGGCATGCACACAGACATCAGAGGGCAGGGGGAAGGAGAATAGGGACAGTAAGCTAAGCACAGAGGCTAAGCAGGAGGTCAATGATGGGGCATAGAATTGGGCAATGGAGGAAAGGAGGAGTAGACTGGTATATCATGCTAAATGAAGGGCAGTGGCAGCACATCAGACCATGCATGATAGGAGGGAGGAGGCTAGTCCATGGATTCAGACAACAGAGGATAGGGAGGAGGTGGATGGGGCAGCAAACTAACTGTTCAGAGAAGGCGGGAAGGCCAGTGGCAGAACAACGGCCACACAGGGCTGTAATAAGATAGCAGGGACATGGACTTGGACAATGGATGGCTAGGAGGAGGGAAGGCAGGAGCAGCAAGCTTGGGTGGGGGCAGTACAATGCCAGGCCCTGATTCCAACCACCCACCATCCATTGTAATATGCATCTATCTTACTTAACGTTAAAAAAAAAGTATAGTTAGACTCAGATTTCACTCATACACAACCAGTGAAATTCATCAGTTATAGTTACCTGTGCTAACTATAACTTACGCCCACGCAATGTACTGCTAATGACCTCAGACATTACATCATTCATGACATGGTCCGTTACATCACTCATGACATCACTCATGACATCTCAAATGAGCTGTGAATGGAATGGAACTATAATCACTAGAACTTTATTTAGGGATAGTGTGTGTATATTAACATCCCTTTTTTTATTTTCTTTCGTGTAAGAACCATTATAATATGCAACGTGCCCAGATTAATTTGGCTGATAGCCTTTCACTTTAAAGTAATGTGTAGTCCATTGTTTATGTTGATGTTTGCAATCCTAGGTATGTTTATTATGAATAATTCATGTTGACGAACATACAGGTATGGCAGTCACTGGGCAAGATTTCTGAAATGACATTGTGTGCATATTGACACTTGTTTTCTTTTCTTTATTGTATCAATTCCGGAATTTTCACATTGTGACCAGGCCAATATGGCTGCCAGCTTTTTGGATTAAAGTAATATGTAGTCCTTTGTTAATGTTGGCAACCTTAGGCATTTTTACATTTAAATAAGGATGCTACAATGACGTCTTGCATCGTTATCAAGCTTCGGACGAGCCGAAACGTGCGGATCACGTCCTTTGCAGATTAAATACTTCCAAAGTACAACCTGAGTGCTGATTCCTTCCTTGTAAGAGTTAGAGGAGATTAAATACATATATATAAAATTCACTGAAAAAAACACAAGTTTTTGGGACATTATAGTTAGAAATTAGCATTTAAAAAACCTCAGAAATTCACTGAAAAAAACACAGGTTTCATGGATGTCATAGTTAGTTGGACATTTCACTCGTACAAAACAAGAGAAATTTGTCCGTTATAGTTAGTTGTGCTAACTATAACTTGCGCCCCCGCAATGCACTGCTGATGATGTCACATATTACAGCACTCATGACATGGTCAGTGACATCACTGATGACATCTCAAATGACATCACTGATGACATTATCCACGTGATCATCTGATGCACCTCCTCACACCCTAAAATACAGACTACCATTCTCAAAACCATAGACACACCAGTACTAGTACAGCTACAATATTCTGTGCACTATGCATGCAGATTCTAACCAGCTACATACTGTTGAGACGCTCTTCTAAATACCCAGTTAGTACCTATCATTCTAGGAATCCTTCTGTCTGTCCCATGCACTTCTCCATTCACCCATCCAGCACTATTTCCGTATCCTATCACTCCACCAATACTAAGCACTTATAAATTCAGCACGCACTTTCTTTGCAACACTGAAATTACTCCAGTTATTAGTCGTATACTTAAGGAATGGCGTAGTCACTAACACAAGTGCAGGTACAATATTTTGTACACTATGCATGCACACCTCTAACCAGCTACAGAATATTGATACACTGTTCTAAATACCAAGTTAGTACCTATGCAGTGTAGGAATCCTCCTGTCTGTCCCATGCATTTCTCCAATCACCCATCCAGCACTATCTACGTATCCTATTACTCCACCAATACCTAAGCACTTATAAATTCACTATACACTCTGTTAGTAATACTGTAATTATTCTAGTTACTAGTCATGAACTTATGGAATGGCCTAGCTACTAACACAAGTACAGCTATAATATTTTGTGCACTATCCAAGCAGACTTCTAACTAGCTACATACTATTGCTACACTCTTCTAAATACCCAGTTAGTACTCATGCAGATAATAGGAATCGTCCAGTCTGTCCCATGCACTTTTTTAATCACTTATCTACCACTGTCTACTTATCCTATCACTTCACCAATACGTAAGCACTTATAAATTAAGTGTTCACTCTGTTTGCAGCACTGTCATCATTCCAGTTACTAGTGGTATTCTTATTAAATGACCTAAACACCAACATAAGTACACATAAAATATTCTGTGCATTATCCCTACAAATCTCCAAGCAGATACATACTATTGGTCCACTTAATTAAATACTGAAGTAATACCAATGCAGCGGAGGATACCTCCTGTCAGTCTCATGCAATTCTTCAATCACCCATCCAGCACAATGGGGTCGATTATGATGGCGGACGGACGCACCCCCGAGGTGGAGGGACCGTCGCCAGGGGCAGCGGCGTTCCCTCCGTTGCAATTAGGATGCATAGTCCCCCCACCACATCCTAATATGGCTGGCGGTGTCTGATAGACACCGCCATCTTATTAGAGCTTTTCCACCGCGGTCGCAAGGTGACCGCGGCGGAAATACGGTGGACGGTCTTCACGTCCGCCACGGTCCCCCCCGCCATTGTAATATGGCGGGGAGAAATAGGTGGCGGACGGATCGCCACCGCCTGCATGGCGGTGGCGATCCGTCCGTCATCCTAATTGACCCCATATGTTCTTATTGTATCAGTCTGTCAATACCTAAGCACTTATGGGGCAGATTTACAAGCACCCTGCGCCACCAGTCTGTCACTTTTTGTAACGTAGTGATGACGCCAGGCACGCCTTCATATTTGCAAGGAGAGGAAACACGACACAGACATCCTTGCACCATGGTGCAAAGGTGCCTGTGTCACCGCATGGCTGCAGTTTGTGCAGCAGTGCAGAGGGAAGCACAGAGTTGCAACATATTCAAGTACATATGTCACATCCCTGTGCTTCGGAAGTGCCACATTGCTGTGCAGCTAAAGAGCAAGCAGTGTCACTCTGCAGTACTTCCTCATAAATCTTCACCTATAAATTCACTATACTCTACTAATGCATTCTTTCAGTCAATCATGCTGTATACATATATTCAATCAAACTTTCGCACATTACCTTGCAATTATAGTTCTTTCTTTAACCAGATAAGGTAGTTCTGATAAGAACAGTTTTTTTCTTTTGAATTTTTTTTAACAATTTTGGAAACTTTTGGAATTACTTATCATTCCAAATACAACAACAACAAAAAATTAACAACGCTGGTTGCGTTGAGCAGCACAAACTGCATCCACCGACTGCTCACCGAAGCATATCAGTTTCTTACACTTCACACAGTGTTGCTCGAGAAAGGCGAATTCTGGCCTAATGTCCATTGCAGGTGTTCCTGAGGACCCTCCAGACGTACTTGCCACAGGAGGTGAGGGGTTAAAGCAGCTCGCCCCATTTCCTCCCGAGCATGATTGAGAGGATGTGTGGTCCGGAGATGCTTGTACATAGAAGCAGTGCCATATGAGTATTTTTCTTCACTGCCTCTTGACAGGACTTGGTCACAAATTTTGCACGGCACCTTTCTCACATTTACTTTCTTCTCACCAGGTGAAAAGTGAAGAATTTCCACACGACAGATTCCGGCCTCTGTGGACGTGGTGCCTCCTGCAATAATTCTTCTTCAGAAGATACTTCCTCCTGCTGCTGTCCAGATGCCATTTTGTTTGATATTTTTTGGAAAACACCTAAAAAAAACAAGCAAAAAGGGTTCTTGTAGGAAAAGTGATGTCTCTCTAAAGATGCTCCAACAAGAATGATTAAAATGGGCGAGGTCCTTCAATTGTTACAGTAGGAAATGTTACCCAATGAAATCCTTATTTTTTTTTAGGTCACATGGGATCCGCGCACTCTGCGCTCACGAAGCACACACCCGAAGCAACTTCACGAAAATATATTTTAAAATAATATACGTTTATTATAAGTACGAATATATTATTTTAATGAATATCTGAGATAATCTCTTGCCCTAATATGTTTATTAAAGACACATACATATAATTTCAGAACATAAAAAAAGGTTGGGGGAGTCGCGCGCCCAAGCACGTATGTGACATCACGCAGGACCCGCCACCGCGCAAGCCCCATGTACCGTAATGCGCATGTGTTGCGAATGTGCGGGAGCAGAAGTCGCGGACTGGTCGCATACCAATCGCGCACATCACGTAATATTAAATGTATATGATGTAACTGAAAAACACACAGCCATTGCACACTGTACGCGAATCCTTCACAACTTTTCTAATATGGCAGTTAGAATTCGTGCACCCACTGTGATGTGTACACTTTGGGTGCGCGAATAAAAAATATATATATATATATTAAGATAAAAAAATTAAACAAAAAGATTAAACAATATTTCAGTTTTAATTATTATTGTTTTTTTGCAATTTTGAGAAAAATATATGTTATTTAATGAATAAAATATTTATAAATAAACAGTTAAAAAACTGTAGAAAATCAGTAAAAAAAATAGGTATAACTACTATTACACTTAAAAATTAGCATTTAAAAAACCTTTGAGATTCACTGAAAAAACCATAGGTTTCAGTGACGTTATTGTTAGAAATTAGCATTGAAAAACCTTAGAAATTCACAGAAAAACCATAGGTTTCAGGGGTGTTATAGTTAGCTGGACATTTCACTCGTACAAAACCATAGAAATTCCTCCATTATAGTTAGTTCTGCTAATGCACTGCTGATGATGTCACATATTACATCATTCATGACATGGTCAGTGACATCACTGATGACATCACTGATAACATCTCAAATTACATCACTGATGACATCACTGATGACATCATCCAAGTGACAATCTGAAACACCTCATCATACACTAGTATAACCTTTCATCACTCACTGTAAAATACAGAGTACCATATTTGAAACCATTGACACACCAATACCAGTTACTACATACCCACCTACTGATTCATTAGTCTACACACACAACTACCCATTCAACAACAGAATCACGTATACATGTGATGGATCCTCGTGTTTGTCGAGTATTCCGTGAGACATTCTTTCCTGCGTTCCCTGTGTGGTACACGGAATGCCTGTGATCGGCAGTTGCTGCGGGGGAGCTGTTGAAGTCGCATGAAATACAGGTGACTTGAACTTACCTGGACTTCGTCATCTTTTCATTGGCAACGATTGCCGATTTCCAGCCTTCCCCTACTGCTACCATGTGCCGTGGCTGTCATCCGTGTTGCTCCTGCCAAGTTCAGTCGAAGGTGTTGTCTGGTGTGTCTGCAGAGTACGCCATTAGGATCTGGTGCTGTTCATTCCCTGCTTTGTGCAACGCTTTTCTCACAAAGTCCGGTGAGGTTGTTTTTTCTTTTCTCCTCATATTACTGTTTGAGGGCGTGTTTGCGTGGTGACGATCGGCGCGTGTGTCGGCGCGTGTCACCGTTGTGGACTTAGTTATCATAGCAACCTGTCATTGACTTCGCGTTTAAGGTTGTAGGGGAAGTTTTTCTTGTGGGAACACATGGCATATCCTCGTGTGGATCACCTTTGAGAGCATCACTGTGCACGCATTAAATGAAACCATAAATGTTTCTTATGCCCAGAAAGTGTGCATCTGTGCTGAGCATTGGTTCCCGGCTGGCTGTGAAGGAGCAGTAAATAAATCTACTCTCTCTACGAATATTGTACACCAAGGCACACTGTTACACGGTGAAATCTTGACAACAGTGCCATTTAGTGGATTTTGATATAATTACAGAGAACAAGAAAATGCGACAAACATCCATAATAATATTTAGTGTCAGTGAAGCCAGATTTTAAGTGGTGTTCAAATGTTAATGCTGACTTTGATTAGGAAAGTTGCATCTTCACACATAGTGAATAAAAGTCTAAGATTTAATAAGCTGACTCAGTGATACGGACACTGTTTTTGAATTCATAGACTGTACCTGAATCAACATCAGCACATTAGTGGTTTCTTTAACAATATTGTGACACTGGAAACTTCAAGTCAAATTTTTGTTTGTTGTGATGTTTGTGGCAGCAACTCACCCACGCAATGGATCACGTAGTTGCACCTCCTCCCTTTTTACAGTCACCGGGTACTCCCCCTGTCATGTGGCAGCAATGGAAGGAGACATTTGAAGCCTATCTTGAGGCAATTGATGGCGACACTTTTACTTCAAAGAAGAAGAAATCTCTACTCGTATACAATTTAGGTGCAGAAGGTAGGACCATATTGAAGACTTTACCTTTGGAACTTGTTATAACATGTATGAGCGGTGGAAATGATGGTGACTCCTTAGTAGTGGATGATTACGCCTCTCTTATTAAACGATGGATTCAATCCAAAGAGAAATATAGTATTGGAGCGTCACAAATTTCTGCAACGTGCTCAGTTGCCTGGGGAATCTATTGATGATTTTGTAGCTGCTCTCAGGACTCTAGCACTCTCTTGCAATTATAGGGAATTTAGGGATTAAATAATTTGTGATCAACTGATTGAACGCACGTGCAATAAAAAGATTCAGTCTAAACTATTAGCTTCTGAAGACCCTGATCTAGAAACTGCTCTCATTCTAGCCAGAACTGTGGAGCACTCTCAGCATTGCATGAAAGAAATGAGTGGGTCTGCGTCATCCAACGAAGTTAAGTTAGTCACTAAAGCTGCAACCAAACCTACAAGGGGTGATGTCACAAATGTGCCTGGTGTTTCTTCTTCTGCATCCTGTTTGCCTAAACCAAAGTTAGAAAAAAATATAAAAGTTGAAAAATCTGATTTATCCTGTTACCGATGTGGAAGCAGATCTCATTTGGGAAATTTCAAGTTTTGTTTTGCCATTAATCAAACTTGTTTCAAATGTGGTAAAAGAGGTCATTTGGCACGCATGCGCAAAGCTGTTGTAACTCACAAAGGGCAGACAAGATCTGTAAAAGCTATTGAAAGTGACAATGTAGACTATGGGGATGATGATACAAGTTATGAATTGTTAATGCTATCTTCTTGTTCTACTCAATTTGATGGTGTTGTGGAAATTGCTTCCATTGTGGAACCGCACAAAAGGAAGTCCCCTGCTTGTGTTATAAATCTAAACGGGAGAGGTATAAAGTTTCTCGCTGATTCTGGTTCTCCTTTTACCCTCATTAATGCAAAGGACTCTGAGGGATTGGGCAATATTCCAATTGTTCAGTCCAACATAAAAATGTTGCTTATGGCGGTAAAACACTAGAGGTTCTTGGGAAGTTTGAAGGTAGGTTGGAATTCAAAGGAGAGTCAACTCAAGGGACTGTGTATATGGTAAAAGAAGGTGCAAATTTATTAGGTTGGGAAGAGCAGGGTGAACTGGGGATCATATTAGACCCTAATCATCCTGATATGGTTCTATCGAAACATGAAGCTAAGCAATATTACTCCAATCTTCCAAAGCTTACCCCTGTGCATAACGTCACTAGTAAATCATTACCTAAAGATGATTGGGCTCGAAAATACCCAGAGATCTTTAATGGTAATTTGGGCAAACTCAAGGGTTTTCAGCACCGTAAAATTTTGAAGGAAGGTGCAAAAGCTGTTGCTCACAAAGTATGAAGGGTACCTCTTAGCTTGCGTGGTGAACTCAAACAAGAACTTGAGCGATTGTGTTCCCTGGGCGTGATTGAGCCCATCGAGGGGTCTGAATGGTTATCTCCCATAGTTCTGGCGCGCAATGCCGACAAGTCACTTAGAATGTGTGTGGATTTGCGCAATCTTAATTCTTGCATATGGGTGGACCGGCAACCCCTCCCCAATATCAATGAGATGCTGTCTTCTCTTGAGGGTGCCAAGTATTTTTCTTCTCTGATATCTCTTCTGCTTACCATCAGGTAGAGTTATGCCAAGACTCGAAGCATCTCACGTCTTTTGTGACACCCGAAGCGGAATTTCGCTATGTACGTAAGCCATTCGGTCTGGCATCGGCTTCTGCAGTGTTCCAGCGTCTGATATGAAATTTGTTTAAGAACACTGCAGGAGTCGTATTTTTTCAGGATGACATTTTGATTCATTGTAAAACAGAGTTAGAACACAATTCCAGAGTTAAGGAGGTATTGGACATTATTAAATCAAGTGGTCTAACACTGAGAAAAGACACATGTAAATTTTTCCAAGATGGTGTGGATTATCTAGGGCACCATATTTCTGAGAAGGGGGTGGAACCCAAGGTAAAACTTTAAGATGCCATTCAGAATGCCCCTGAACCATATAATAAAGACCAGCTTAGTTCTTTTCTTGGGCTGGTGGAGTATTACGCAAAATTTTTGCCTAATTTTTCTGATAAGACTGTGCGTTTATGTAGGCTATTAAGGAAGAATGTGAAGTATGTGTGGTCAGACTCTTGTGCTTGTGATTTTAAGCTATTAAAATAAGCAATTGTGCAGGCACACCCACTCAAGTTATTTAATATAAATGATCGCTGCATTGTTACCACTGATGCGAGCAATGTGAGACTTGGGGCTGTTCTAATGCAGAAAATATCTGATAACAAGAAGGAGACTATTGCTTTTGCTTCTAGAGCACTTCGTGGAGCAGAAGGCACTTAGTCTACCATAGCAAAAAGAAGCTCTAGCTCTATGGTGGGGTGTACAATATTTTCGCAATTTCTTGTGGGGAAATGAATTTGTTCTAAGGACAGATCATAAGCCATTAGTTGATCTTTTCACCACCAAGGGTGGTGGTAGGGCCACCCCACGCATTGCTAAGTGGCAGTACAGGTTGAACGAATTCAATTATCGCCTGGAGTATGTGGCGGGCGTGAAAAATCACGTGGCTGACTGCTTGTCCAGATTACCTCTTACTGAGTTTGTGGATGACAATTTGGAAATGGTGTGTGCTGTTAGCGGAGTAGCAGACACTGGAGCTGCTTTGTCTGAGGGTGATTGGAAGGTGGCTTTGTCTGAAGATTCTGAGATCAAAAAAGTAATGGATTTTGTAGTTCATGGCTGGTCCAGCAACACTGATTTAGTTCCTGAACTGATTCCCTTCAAAAGAATTTGTGATGAATTATCCCTTGTTGACAGGATCCTACGTAGAGGTGGGCTGTTAGTTGTGCCCATGGCCATGCGCAAGATAATGTTAGACCTGGCCCATGAAGGTCATCCAGGGATTCATGCCATGAAGCGGAGAGTTCGGGAGGATTTCTGGTGGCCAGGTGTAGATAGGTCTATTGAGCACTGTGTTCGTGAGTGTGGTGTGTGTGTTTTGAGCGACAAAACTCAGGTAACTTATCCCTCTCCCATTGAGCCAGTTTCAGTGAAAAATTCACCTTGGTGTAAGTTGGCCTTCGACATAGCTGGTCCTTTTTTTGGTGGTATGGGCAGTTCGCCTAAATATGCTCTTGTGTTGATTGACTATATGTCCATACATATATTCACTCACCAACACACAAATAAATACACTCAGTCACCCAAACTGTTTCCACATGCACTCTTAAACCTATAGACCTAGTAAATCAACCATTCACACATCTATGCATAGAGTTACACACACCCCATCCAACCACACACAAACTCAGTGTCCCGTACAAATACTCACCCAACTAATATACACACTCATGTAGTTAGTGAACATCTGATGCAGCATGTTATACAACAACAGAGACAGTGATGCACACATTCACATAGTTTAGTTACTAATCCATGTATTAAGTGAGACACTTTTAATTACTCACTTAAACAGACAGTCAGACAGCTCCTAAATCCTCCATCCAGACAGTTATATATCCACTCAATCTTCAATACTTGCAGGTCAGGTCACCCCCCCTGCAGCAGGACAGCGCCACCGCCAAGTGCCTGCTCCTTTGCTGCGAGTGATCACACCCGCTGCCTGCCTCAGATCATCTCTGCTCCAGTAACCCCCCACTCTCCCTTTCTCGCTCTTCTTCCCGCTCCTTTCGTACTGCCCCTGAGGCCACGTCTCCTCGCCGCCCCGCTCCCGCCTCCCAGCTGCCCCTCCCTCCCTCCACTCCTCAAATGGTGGCCACCGCCCGGTAACAGGAGTGACCTCTGACCCTGCTTGCTGGTCAGGTCACCCCCCTGCAGCCGGACAGTGCCACCGCCAGGTGCCTGCTCCTTTGCTGAGAGTGATCGCGCCCGCTGCCTGCCTCAGATCATCTCCGCTCCTGTAACCCCCCTACCCCCCCTTTCTCGCTCTTCTTCCCTCTCCTTTCGTCACTGCCCCTGAGGCCACGCCCCCTCGCTGCCCCGCTCCTGCCTCCCAGCTGCCCCTGCCTCCCTCCACTCCTCAAATGGCAGCAGCCGCCCGGCAACAGGAGTGACCTCTGACCCTGCTTGCAGGTCAGGTCACCCTCCCTGCTGCCGGACAGCACCACCGCCAAGTGCCTGCTCCTTTGCTGCGAATGATCAAGCCGGCTGCCTGCCTTGGATCATCTCCGCTCCAGTAACCCCCCCACTCCCCCCTTTCTCGCTCTTCTTCCCGCTCCTTTCGTCACTGCCCCTGAGGCCATGCCCCCTCGCCACCCCGTTCCCGCCTCCCAGCTGCCCCTCCCTCCCTCCACTCCTTAAATGGCGGCCGCTGCTCAGACGCCCAGCGGGCGAGCCGATTGCGCGCCAAAGGCAAACCCGTCTGCGCCCGTCCATGCCTGGACCGCATCCAGCACCAGAACCCCTGGACCCCGCGCACTCCACAACGCCAGACTCCGATACGACGCCAACACCCATCGCTCTCAACACCGGCCGAGACCACCGCTGCTTCCAGGCCACCCCGAAACGCACCCACGGACCCTTCTCCTGCCACACCTGCAACTTCACCTGCAACAGAACCACCAAGCCTCCAAGGACCGGACCCAACCACCTTCGATGTATCCTCCTCAACAACCGCTCCGCACGCAACAAGCCGTCGAGTTCTGGGACCTGCTCGACACCTCCGCCCAGACGTTGCCTTCCTGACTGAGAACTGGTGGAGCGACTCCTCGGCACCTGACATCGCCATAGCCATCCCAGACGGCTACAAGATCTCCCGCAGAGACCGCACCAACGGAGTCCGAGGAGGAATAGCCATCGTCCACAAGTCCACCCTCCAGGTCCACACCCTCGCAGGCGACTCCCTCAACTCCGCCGAACACCTCCACTTCTGGATCCAAAAACAAAACACTAGTGCACATCATATGTAGTCCCTTTTATTCTCTGTGCAATTTAGCACTCTTCATCCATCAAATGTTCTTTTTCGAGATAGACTTTCACATTTCCAGTAGCCAAGTTGTGTTGATAGTTCAAATTTTATTCCTTAAACAACAATGATCCACAGCCGATGCGCGTTTCGCCCCATTCGGGCTTCCTCAAGGCTGTACGTCATACATAAAACAGAAAGAAAGACACAAGATATGACCTGTACATTCTAATCACTTTTTTTGAATACATGTGATTAGTTGATTGATGTATTGTTCATGCATCTTTCCATGCGTTAAATACATAAATAACGACCACCATCACCACTCAAGCGAGTGCCATGCATCTCTACAAGTACATTACTACAACTCATATTTCCATCCTAATTGTGTTGCTCACAAAGGAAAAGAAGACCACCGCCACACAATTTGATTGGTCTGTTAGTTCAAGAAAATGTTTTATTTTCTTAAATCAAAGAAGATCCCATTGGTGAGAAAGGAAGAGAAACGAAAAAGGTGAACTCTAAGATCAAACTGTATGTACATGCTGAAAACAAAACCCAGTGCGTAAATTACCATTCCATGTGTATTACTCTACTCCTACACATTCCCATCTAAAAATGGGCAATGCATTATTACTGCCTGCTCACCTTTTTTTGCTGACGTGATACACCCTACTTTTTTGTAAGTGCCGCTTTTGTAAAATCAATTGTTTCTATAAAAGAGATTGTAAGAATGTTCTTTTAAGTTATACACTTTTTACTACATTCAGGCATCTCATACCCCCACTGAAAGGCGCCCCTGTTTACAAACAAGTTTGAATTTTACCTTAATATAAGATTCAGCTATTATATAATTTCCAATGTTCAAATGAATAAGGCGTCTCTATGCTTTCCTACACAGTGTAATTATTCAGGGAGCCATGATAAGTTCCATCTGTCCTGGAAAAATAACCATAAGTATTCCTCATTCTTTTGTATTCACTATCATCTATTAATTATGCAAATAAGGGCCCTCCGCGTGCTAACTAAACATACTATCAATTCTTAAATAGGCAACGCACCGCATTGTGGCCCTCTTTAAAATTCACTGTACGTTATTTTTATATATGCCCCCTCTTTGCATATCCCAACAATGTAGCTTATGAGGTTTTTCCATATTAGATGTATGTGATTATACGGTGCCTGTATTGACCACACTTCATACATCTTAAAAAGGCCCTTACTTCTTTTTCTAATAAAACGATCGTATATAAGACCAATTCCAATAAAAGCTCATAATTGCTACAACCATACTCCACCCTTCTCATGCGTCTTTACCAATGTCATAATTTCAACCTTTTTCTTCTCTCTTCGCCCGAACCATCCGTGTCAAATTGCATCTTTAATATAAAAGCACTAGCATGTACCTCGTGATTGGAAAATTTTATTCATTAAAAACCTTGCGTGACTTTATTTGCACCCAATCCGAGTAAAATCACTGCTCTTGTATATTTAATATCAGCTACGCATAGGTTCATTCCATTTAAAATGCACACAGAATGTGAATGCTAGATTTCCTCTAAAGCCCCTTTTTTTTAACAACTGTGCTACTCCTAAACGTAATGCCACCATAACGCTATCTTCGTTGCATCGAGGCTCACTTTTCGACTGTCCCCGTAGCTTCTTAATCTCCTCTGTATTACGTCTGAAACATCATTTGCAACCATATCTCCACGCTAACATATGCCCAACTCACCATAATGCTTTCGCTGTCTGTCAGCATATCATGTTAATGTCCCGGCGGCGTTATCTCTCACGTTCTCTCTCGCTTAGTTAAGCCTCCACGCTGTGACCCGAAATAAACAAAGGACACCTCCTTTCTGAACAGTCAAAGTATCGTACTGAGAGTGGCGGCCATCTTGGACTTCCCATGTGTTAAAAAACGATCAATTTCCAGCCATAAACGCCTTCATTCCTCATTATTTACGGCCCCAATACTATGCATGGCGATTGTCGAACTCTGATTCGTGCACAACACATACTGGTTAAAAACTCTGAATCTAATCTATATGTCAATATAATTATACATCTTGTTGTAAATCAAATATGGTATTGATTACTCTATTGCATGTGAATATATAAAAAAAAGCCATATAATAGCCAATATACATTGACTTTCATTTCATGATTTATGTATGTATGTCAATATATGTCAATTACCTATATTTCTTATAGAGTCACATTTATGTTTTAAAGCTTAGTGTTTATACTCTTGTCAATAAAGTTTCAATTCAATATATATTCACAAAAAAAAACAAAAAAACATGACCATCATCTCATATATATAATCGCTCTTCTTCTATATATATTCAGTGTTGTAGACAACCCCGTATTTATCTAGCCCATGCAACTTCTTATCTTTCATAGGAATAGATACAACCATACTATAGGTATATACATTTCATTGTATCTCTATTCCTGCAAGATCAACTGTTGGCCCCGTATTTTTCAGCCCAAATACCTTTTTATCTTTCTTAGGATTAAATACAATAATACTAGAAGTATATACATTTCATAGTGTCTCTAGTTCTACAAAATCAACTGTTGGCCATATCTAGATCATATATATATATGTAGTTTTCATTCCTCCTTTTCATACTTAACAATTTTGTGCTCTAGTATTCCTGTTATTTATTCATTATATCTTTGTTCACCCTTATACATTGAAGATGCAGTTCTTATTGCCGCTTCACATATGATCTTCTTTTGTTCATCCTTTTTTGCGAATTCAGGATATAGTTCCTATGACCTCCTACTTTGGTTTACAAGATCATATATTAATGTGTATAAACCGGGGGGTTATTTTTCATAAGTTCTAGTATTCATTCTAAATCTATACCAAGGTCTATGGTCTCACTAACCCTATAAAATTTCCAAGAATACTATCCTGATACTATCATCGATCACAGAAATTCGAATAGCTCCTTGTCTATATTGATCCCCTGTTCCACCGCTCGTAATGATATAATCCATTTACTCTCCTTTTGGCGTAGTTTGGAAGTTCTATTGCCACCTCGGTTTCCAACTACTGCCACATATATGCCATGAAACCCTATCTTGTATATCTCTGCGTTCGCGTGTATGGTGTTAAAATGCACTGCGAACGGATATTGTGTGTTGTTATTCCGTATTGCCCGTATGTGTTCTTGGATTCTTTCTTGTAGGGGTCTTTTCGTGCTACCAATGTAGATCTGATTACAAATACATTTGAGACAATATACTACATATGTTGAATTGCAGTTTATAAAATGATTTATATTGTGTGTCTTTGCATTGTAATATTGAAATTTTATATTTTTATTCATGGAGAAGCAACACACACTGCACATTCCGCACTTGAAAAAACCTTTAGGTGTTGTTGGAAGCCAAGTGCTAGTTCTCCTGGGGGGAATATAGCTTGGGCAAAGTTATTGGCGTAATGTTCTCCCCTTTTTAAATGTGATTGATGGCTTGTTACCTATCTTCTCATGTAGGCTAGTATCTTCCATTAACAAATGCCAATGTTTGTTCAGGATCCTAAACAGATCTGTGCTCACCGTACTATACGGTGTTATAAACCGGATTTTCCCGGTATTTGTAGATTGGGATCGTCTTTTACGTTTGAGGAGTGTGTTCCTATCACTCTTGTCAATTTTTATGCGGGCCTTACTGATTATATCCCTACCGTACCCTCTGGCCAGAAATCTTTTTTCAACCATTAGTAACTCATCTTCAAGTTTGTCCTCATTGCTGCAGTTTCTCTTTGTCCTTACCATTTCCCCATAAGGAATTGCCTTAATCTGTGAGGTTGGATGTAAACTCTCAGCATGTAAAACTGCATTGCAAGCAGTAGATTTTCTATACGGTATGGATAATAATTTTCCATTCTCCACCATAATGGTGATATCAAGGAAATTAATGCTGGATGTGCTTTCCTCTTTTGTAAAGCTCTGGTTGAAGGGATTATCATTCATGTACTCAAAGAATTGATTTAGTTCCTCATTGGTACCTGCCCAAAAGAGTAGCAAATCGTCAATATATCTACCTAGATACAGAATAGTGTCTGGGCCTTTACGCCAAATGTGTATTAATTCAAAATATTCCATATAGAGGTTGGCCAGTGAAGGAGAAAATTTGGCTCCCATGGCCACCCCTTTTATTTGGCGGAACCAACTTCCATTGTGTAGGAAAATGTTGTTGTTTAGTACCAATTCTATCATTGCCATAAGCATTATAGAGTGTTCATAGGTTTCAATGGGTCGTGTGTCCAAAAAGTGGCGTACTGTGTCCAGTCCTGATTTGTACGGAATACTTGTATATAATGAACACACGTCCATTGTAACCAAATAATGTCCAGGTACCCAGTCTACATCTGCAATTTTGTTTAAAACAACTCCCGTATTCTGGATGAATGAGGGCAGATTAATGACCAATGGCTGCATGAACAAGTCGATATATTCCGAGATTTTCTCCGTGGGAGAACCAATACCTGCTATAATCGGTCTCCCCGGAGGAAACCCCCCCCCCCTTGGTGTACCTTTGGTAGGCAGTATATAGATGGATAGGTGGGGACATCATTGAAGAGATACTTCATTTCAATATCAGAGATCAAACATTTGTCATTCCAAGATTTTAAATGGTTATGTATTATGTCTTTGGTTCCTTTGATGGGATTGCCACTAAGCTTGGTATATGTCATGTCTATCTATCTCCATAATGTAGTCCTGATGATTCATCACGACTATATTTCCTCCCTTGTCCGCCTCTAGGATGACAAGGGAGTCCATTTTCTTGAGATTATCTATAGCCTTACGTTCTTCAATTGGGATATTCTGTTTTTTGTATTTCTGATTATTGTGAAATTTATCCTCTAGTTTGTATAGGTCTAACATGACATTTTGTTGGAATTTGTCAATATTATTACCCCCCTGAAGCTGAGGAGTAAATCTGGATTTTGTTTTGAACCCACTGTCTATGTTTGTGTAAGTGTCTAAATCTAGATCTGCAGCTACTGATTGGCACGTCATCTTGATCATCCAAGCTCAAAATTAGATGTACATCCTTGATCTCCTTGATAGATGGATTATCATTATCGGTTTCCATTAAAAGACGTCTATTAGCAACATTAAGTCTGTCTTGATAATACTTAAACAGTTTAATATTCCTAATGAATTTAAAATAGCTTATATGAAAAAAGCAAAATCCGGTATTGCACTGGGACAGAAACCAAGTCCTTTGCTGAGTATTGTTATTTCTTGATTAGACAACACATGTGCAGAGAGATTCACAATATTGATACCATCACATACATCCAAATTTTGTGTATCCATCACATCTTTTGATTGCGGGCCACTGATCTTGTTGTGACTCCTATCTTTTCTTTTGGGTCCTGATCTTGTGTTCCCTCATGGTCTATGACTATATACATAACCAAACATTACTATAGTTTCTCTCTGGGGAAACTTCTCTGCGAGAGAACACCAGATATATATATATATATATGGCGGAATGCAACTCCACACCCCACAATTGTACGCACTGCAGGACCACTTCAGTACACCACATCACGCTATGCAAAGGAACGCACGCATTCCAGACAGGATGCAACCTCCACACCCGACAACTGTACACACTGTAGGCCTACTACAGCACACCACATCTCGCTATGCAAAGGAACGCACATGTTCCAGGCAGGATGGATCTCTACACCCCACCAATGTATGCACTGCACAACCACTACAGTACACCACATCAAGCTATGCAAAGGAACGCACATGTTCCAGGCAGGATGCAACCTCCATACCCCACAACTGTACACACTGTATAACGACTGCAGCACACCACACCCCACATCTGTATGCACTGCAGAACTACTACAGCACACCATATCTCGCTAAGCAAAGAAACGCACATGTTCCAGGCAAGATGCACACTCCACACCCCCAACTGCACGCACTGCAAAACCTCTACAGCACACCACATCACGTTATCCAAAGAAATGCACATGTTCCAGGCAGGATGCAACCTCCACATTCCAAAACAATATGTGCTTCAGAACCACTACAGTACACCACATCTCGTTATGCAAAGGAACGCACATGTTCCAGGCAGGATGCAACACCCCACAACAGTAGGCATGGGAAACTACACCCACCCCATACTTTAAAAGACTCACGCAAAGCGTGCACACATCCAAATACAAAATCACATGCAACAACTCAATCATAAACCACAGCCAATAAGTATGGCAAATAGTAAATACAATATTGGCTTCAGGACAAAATGTGTAAGCATCCACAAGAAGTATGTTTTGGGCCCCTATGGGACCGTTTTTGTTACAGGGTCGATTTTGCAGCTTAGAATCGGCCGAAACCGGCCCTTGCAAACAGCTTGGCTGTACCTCCAACCCCCCGGGGGGCCCGCCGAGCACTTTGCCAGGGCCGGTTTTGGTTCCCAGTCCGAACCTGTATGTATGCCTTCAAAACCTCAGACTCAAAATACCGCCAAGAAAAATCTGTAGACTGTATACCTGCATCCAGTTCATGGTATGCATGGATACCTTCCATGAGTGTATTCACAGAAATTAGCTGAAAAACATTAACTGTCCAAAAGTCATGAGAGCGACTGCACAACAAGGCCATCCCAACAGCACCAGAGTGACTTCGCCTTAATATCAGAACAACATGCACGTCTCAGCAATCTGAGTCTTTATCTGATGATGCCAGAGGGTCTGCATGCAGTGGTATTCCACAGAATAAAATCCTTCCTGCTGAGGCACCGGCACTAACACTAAGGATGAAACGCAGCCAATCACAGAGACTGGAGCAAACGTGGTGCATCAGTTCAGCGGGACTGCACTGAACTGCTTTCTACGATGTCCCAGATGTCCCACGATGATGACTGCAAGCTCGGAATTCTGCTCACGGAGGGGCTGATCAAGAAAACTCCCCACATGCAAACAATGCCACGGCTCTTGCCCTCTTGAGCTCGCGGCTTCAGTTTTGAAGGTAAGCCCTCCTGGGCTGGTGGTGGTCATCATAAAAACCCAGTTTTGAAGGTAAGCTCTCCTGAGCCTGTGGCCGTCGTCATGGAAACTCCCACCACAGACAATGCCAAGACTCATTCCCGCCTGAGGTTGTGTCGCAGCTTGCTCGTGGATTCCAACCTCGCAGTCACAAAGGTAAACGGCACCGGCAGCCCCACGCGCAATAACGTGAGTGTTCCAAGTCACAATGGTGCATGCCACGAGCCCATAACGGATGTATGACGTAACAACGCATAATTTTACAACGCCTACCTTTACATCGCATGTTTTACAACGCATACCATTACAACGCATAATGCTTTTGGGCGCTGGATAGTGAATAGTTTAATTTACTATTCCAACTCCAGTCCCCGTGGATAGTAGAGAAGGTGTTGGATAGTACATTAAACCTATTCCCTATCCTAGAGCGCCCCCAGCGCAATGCGTTGTAATGGTTTGCGTTGTAAAAGTTGCGTTGTAATGCTAGTTCGTTGTAAAAGTTTCGTTGTAAAGGCTGTATACCGCCCATAACATTTCAAATACAAACATCCACAAGCATATTGAATTGGCAATTATTTATACTCCCCAGGGCCCAACATATGCCCACGGATCCAGGTTGAAACGCTTAAAACACGCGCTGTCACATTGTGCTGTACGTTGTACACAGCCTATGTTACTGGCTCCCCATCACAGTTACATCGCTGGAAACATTACAGATTCCTCACAGTTTAAACTTGAAACAATGTACCAAATACATGCAGCGTTGCTGGTTCATTGAATGCGCCAGTTCTTTGGATTATTGATGACTGCTGGCTTGTATAACATCCAGCCACCCAAAATCAATTGAAAACTTCTCAATATGATGCTGCTATTTGGTTTCAAAAGGCTATGTGTAGCTTGGTAGGTTTCAAGCATCAGGTAGTACATCAAATCATGTATTATGTAGACTCACTGTAGTCAGGTAGATTTCAAACATCCATGGTTCAACTCCCAAAACGTCCAATGTATAAGCTATCTGTTGTGGAAGACACCGGTGGGGCATCCAGGACGTTACTTGGGCTTTTGTTCAGACTTCTTTTCAAACTATGGCAAACTTTTCTAGTTTCTTGTGTACTTTCTTGGCTCTTCAGGCTTGGTTCTTTTCAAAATCATCACCACTTTTGTAAATGAAGTAAGGTCCTTGTAAGTTATCATTCCAGTAGCCAGTATTGTAGATTTTGTAGATTTATTCAGTTACAGGTAAGATGGTATAGGCCCTACCGGGAACAGCATTGTGCTGCTCAGCCCCACTTATTCCAACTGACCACTCGTCCATACTATGTACTCAAGAAAATTCTATTAAATCACACTCACACAGGCTGGGCAGCAAGGAAGTAGGAGACACAGGATATAACAGTTACTTTTCTATCAACGGAACTCCAGGCTATTTATTAACTGCGTCAGGCCCTACACCAGACGGTTCGACTTAACACACACACAAGGGGTCCAACCAGATATCACCCCTGTGCATATGGAGTCACCTAGGTCATCGCAACACTACAGGGCCTATGATAAATCCGATATCTCTAGCAAGTGATCTTTCTTCATGACTTTTTCTCTAACTTTTCAACACCAAGAACGAAACAATACCTCTAGTAATGCTCTTTACATTAACTCTACATATCTGTGAAACTTACTGTTGAGTATGATGAATTTGTTTCTCCATCAGTTAAACCTTACAAAAGAGAAGTCTGCGGGTCTCGATTCACTAACCATCGAATAGTACAAATAGTTTTAATAGAGATTGTGTTGAAGCTCCTATAACTATATTAATTTCTCTCGTGCATTATTGGAACCAAATGAAGGCAAGCAATAATGCACCACCGTTGATGTGATGAAAATAGCCATAGAACACAGTACCTTCTATATTTAGGTCCAAATAGTTCGCGTTGCCGTTTATTCACGCCTCTAGGTGGCAGCAGAGCACCACTCCTGATGCACTATAGTGACAGCACCTTCAGCTTCATTACATGAAAAGTGAAATTGAACCACCAAGCCCGGCTCTCAAGTTACTTGAGCCTCATGACTTATGTGTGTTTTTATTTTGTCATGAAACTGTCTCTCTGAAAGCTAGCAGGATGTTATTTTATCTATAAGCATTGAAGCTTCTTGGCTCATCAGTGCAGAATCTAGCGGCCGACACTGTTATTTGATGCCCTGGGCTAGCTGCCCTAGCAAGGAAGAAGTACATTTATTTGTGCTGGCACAACTCTGTACCCAGGGGTCGGACTGGGACAGAAAATAGGCCTGGGCAGCAAAATAAAGTGGTCTCCATTAGTGACTTAGATAGCTAAAAGGTGGCTCATGTCTAAGCATTTTGCAAGGTATGGAAGATAACATGCATTTGAGCTCGCTTTGGGCAATGTTTGTTTTAATGTCAGGCAAAGTAACAGTAAAAAACAGACTAGAAACTAGCCCACAAATAACCAACAAACTCGCCCACCCACTGACTTGTGACATTCGCCCTTCGGGCACGGACTGATTGCCCTATAGGCCAGTCCGACCTCCGCTGATAGAATTTTTGGAGCCTCAGGAAAATGGCATTTTTTTTTATTTGTCGCCCCCCTCCCCCCCCCCTTCACTAGTAATTTGATATATGAGACTTTTAGTTGAATTCTGCAGCTCCTTGTGCTGACCTTGTATCACCTTAAAACAGCATTGCCCCTGTGCATGTCTGTAGACCAGAATTCTTCAAACTGTGGGGGGTGGGGGGTGGCGGAGGTGGGAGACGGTGGATGTATTCCCAAGGAGCAGCAAATGCCTCTGTAAGTACTTGCGTTGAAGCGCGACTTTATTTGGCACGTTTCAAGGCAGCCTTCATTTTCATGCAGAGTTGAAGTGCTTAAAGAGTGGGAACTACCTTGTAACAAAAAGCACTGTGAACAGGAGAGACTCCTCCATTAGAGCAGAGGAATGTCGCCCCACTTACAAAACTGCCTCCCAGAAAACCCCCAGAGATGAAATAGAAAATTGTAATAAAGTTAATTTATTACCATTTTACCATTCAACCCCTGAGTGTTAGGATGGGATGGGGCCATTGCTGCTGAGTGGCAGCAGCAATGCTCTGCACTTAGGATTAAAGTGCGCATGTCTCTTTGGCCATGAGTCTTGCGATAGCCAGCCAGACATGCACATTTTCAACCTCTCTAATGGGTTAGAGAAAGCACAGGCCTCCAGTGCTCTTGAGAGCGCTGAGAGAGTCCGCTCCCTCCAGTCCTGGCACTTCTCTCATGCTGGTTACTAGCATCAGAGCAGTGCCAAGATTGGTTCGGGGAATTGGCTGGAGCCTGAAGGAGACAGAATCAGAAGATGGACCGGAGCGAGGAGGACGTCGTGCAGCAAGCAAGGTAAGTAGCTTTTTGGATGGAAGTTAACCACTGAACCCTACGTCCCCCATTGATTTCCTTGTAGCACTCGGTGTGTTTTGGGAGATGCTTGGCTCCCGCGTCACCGCCCCATATTACTGGTAGCGGCATATGCTATCTCTGCCTGTTTTTAAATGTTTTTGAGCTTTCTCACCATTTTGTTAGTTTTCCTTATTTTTGCCAGGAGCTGTAGCTTACAAGGAAGTTTGTAAGGGGCAGCAGGGTTGCTTGGCCCTAGTTTGTGTTTCTTTGCCCACATGTTTGCTTGTCATCGCGCCAATTCTGTGTTCCTCAGCCACACTCCCTGACACACCCCTGGATGCTGAGCTTTTAAGCTGATCTGAGAGCGCATTCACATGCAGTGGTTGCAACGCTGCTGTGCCAGTGGTGCACTGGAGTCAAGCTATCCTGGCTGAAGACAGCTGATAGCCAGAAAACGGTCATAGGATGCTTGATTCCGGTCCAGGGAAGACATGGCTTGGCAGTTCGGGCCGGACTGTTCCCATGAGGCACGGGGTCAAGGCTGATTTGCATATGGCTATGTCTGAACTGGGGTGGTGTGGTGGGTAAAAAAACTATGGATTTAGGCCCAGATCTCTGTACTGGGGTGAATGTATGACATTGTTCTGCATTCTGTCCAACTGTTGTTTTTGCAGTTGTCACCCCGAGTGGGACGAGTATGCTCAGACGTGATTCCCGTGCTCTCCACGCCACTGGAGTCAAGCTATCCTGGCTGAAGACGGTTGATAGCCAGAAACCGGTCCTAGGATGCTTGATTCCGGTCCAGGGAAGACATGGCTTGGCAGTTCGGGCTGGACTGTTCCCATGAGGCACAGGGTCAAGGCTGATTTGCATATGGCCATGTCTGAACTGGGGTGGTGAGCAAAAAACCGATGGATTTAGACCCAGGTCTCTGTACTGGGGTGAATGTATGACATTGTTCTGCATTCTGTCCATCAACTGTTGTTTTTGCAATGGTGCACTAAAGGCAAGACCGTCTGCGACCATCCGTGCCAGGAAGGCACCAGGGGCCAGGCCCCCTGGTTCTGACACATGGGCCCTTAGACAATATTCCTCACTCCATTTTAAAGAGCTAGCCATTAGAGCTCTCATATGTGCCAGCAGAAACTGGATGTCACGATTTTGTGTCCGAATCTGTTCCTACCCTTAAGGTGAGTGACGTGCAATCAGACTTTCCCATTGCCTCCTTCTATCTGGTAAACTCTCGCTTGCTAGTCTAGCACGATATAGAAATGCATGGTTTTGTCCTAGACTTTGCACCTGCCGCCATCTTTGTTAATGAGACCTGGCTCTCTGAGAATTCGGAGCCAGATATTCTTTTAATCATCTCCTCTGGCTACGCCATTATGTGGCTTGATAGACGTGGCCAACGTGGGGTGGCATTGCCACATTTTTAAGCAGACCTTTGTTCTTTCTCTGAGATAGCTATAAAGGGCTGTGAGGCAGCGCTCTTCTCCTTGACTTGCTCTAGTAGTTTCAGCTTATTAGGGATACTTGTCTATCGACCGCCAAGCAGAGCCTCGAGTTTCGTATCATCCTTGGTAGAAGTCTTACCCCCTCTGATCCTACACTATGCTAATTTCTCTGTGATAGGTTGTCTTAATCTTCATTTTGAAGACACTGGGTGCCTGGCGGCAGCTGCTTAACCTGCCAACATTAAGGCCCTCCAGCTATCTCAGGTAGTTTTCTCTCCCACTCCCAGTGGCGGTCACACCCTTGATCCCATATTATCTAACTTAACTACTATTGTGTGTACCCTCTCCTTCCTCTTATTGGTCTGACCATCTAGCAGTATCGTTCCAGGTTCCTCTGGGCTGCGCTCTTGCCATTTCCACCTCTGGTACTCAGGTGAGGTCTAGGAAATGGGCCAATGATTTGCCCGCTAGCTTCATCCTTCCCCTCGCGGCTAGAAGGCCCAGTCTTGATAGTTGTATTGACATTGCAACATCACAGGTTGACGAATGGTTGATAAGTGCCCCGGTTTGAGCAGGCAAGAGCATTTTGATCTTGCTTGCTCAAAGCAGACCACGCTTTTGTGGGGCGTTGTGGTAGAGGGCCTTGTGCGTCATTCAAGTGATTTTTAAATGAATTCTGGCTTCAAACGGTAGCCAGTTGATACTTAGACCATTGTCACCCTGTCCTAGAATACGGCTACGGCTGCTGCCTCTCTGAGGACTTGTCTGTCTGAGGTGGCCCTCTGGATGGACCCCAATTGGCAGAAATCAAATGCTGGAAAAACAGAGTTCCTGATCCAGGGGGTCAGACGTTTATCTGGACTCCTGACTGGTGGCTGCAATCACTTGGTTCTCTCCCTGAGCCAAAGCCTGTGGTGAAGAACTTGGGCATTTTATTTGATGCAAACCTGACACATGACATCCTGATCCCAGCCTTAGCAAGCCAGTACTACAGGATGAAAAATCGCTAAAAAAAATCATTGGCCTTCTACCTGAGGCCACGAAGAAAACAGTTATCTGGGCCTCTATCATTTCTCTGTTGGACTACTGTAATGTTTTGTATCTAGGAGTCTCCCAGACACGGCTAAGGAGGCTCCAAAGTGTTCAAAACTCTTTCCAGAACTCAATTGATAACACCCTTACATAAATTCTCAAAATTACTAAAACCTTTGCCACCATAAAAATGAAATGGACTCAATTGAATAAAGGCTAGACTGGATCCTAAGCAGCTTTTGCATTTGGTGATACACTAAATGCACACATTTACATTTCTTTCAGGTATCAGGTACCCTGGTGAGAAGCCCTGTTTCATTTTTAGCTCGCTGTCCCTTCCTTGGCTCTACAGCACAGAAGACAATCAAACCCTCCACCACCTACCAGCTTTAACTGTCACCTTCACCCAGAGGCATCTCAAGGTCTATATTAACCATTGGGGGAGGGAGGGTTTAGGAAAAAGTATGGGAAGTGTTTTTGTAAAATTACAAAATCATGGGCATGTTGGTCCCCATTGATTCTACCCAGTTTGACCTGAGTCCAGTCGTCCAGGTGTCTTTTCAGGTGAGCCAAGGAGGACAATGGGAGGGTGTGGAAACATGTTTGTAAACTGTTCCATGGTGCCAGCTACTATGATTTGAGGCATACAAGATGGTGACTGTGTTATACTGCCTGTATTGTATTCTTATGAAGTCCTCTTTCCTTGACTACACAGTCACTGTTTAAAAATGGTGTTTCACATGAACATGTATGCGTGAGTAAAGCCGGGGTGCTGAAGTACATTGCTTGATCTAGTGCTTTTGTTCTAAATAAGCAACAAGTTTATTTGCAGTCCTCAGTGCAAGTTCTTTCTTTCATATACTGAACGTTTTCGACTTAGGTCAGGTCAGCTTCTGACACCACGCATTACCCCCGCTGAATGAAGTGGATTGTAGCAGACTTGTCTTTGAAAAAAATATATATATATATTCACTGAACAAACCAAAGGTTACAGGGATGTAATAGTTAGGCTCAGGTTTCACTCGTACAAAACCAGTGAAATTCAGCCATTATAGTTAGTGAGCCTACTATCAGTGGCGTAACGAAACGTGAGGGGGCACCATGCAAGGTACATGGAGGGGCCCCCTCCGGCCTCAATCAGGAGCTCTCTGGCCGGAGTACTGTGCTGGGGGCTGCGGGGGCCTGTGTTACGCGCCTCCTAATTATAACTCGCTCCCCCGCAATGTACTGCTTATGACCTCACATATTACATCACTCATGACATGGTCGTGAGTTATAGTTATCCCACTAACTAGAACAGCTGAATTTCACTGGTTTTGTATGAGTGAAACCTGAGCCTAACTATAACGTCCCTGTAATCTTTGGTTTTTCAGTGAATTTTTAAGGTTTTTTAAATGCTAATTCCTAACTATAACGTCCCTGTAACCTTTGGTCTTTACAATCAATTTCTATATTTTTTTAACTAGTAGTCGCATTTGCAGAGTGGTGGTAAAGGGGGCTGGGCCAGCTCTCAGGAATCCCGCTGTGTAGGACTTACAGGAGGTACCTGGAGGGCTTTTTGACCCCCCCAAGGTCCCTCAAGAGGCAAGTGGACTTCATTTTCAAACCAGTAGTTCACCTTGAGCTCCGTTTGCATAGTGGTGGAGAAAGGGGTGTGGCCTCTGAAGACCTCTTCGCACTACTGCTGTGTGGGACATATTGGAGATAACAGGAGGAGGAGTTGGCCCCCAAGGACCACCTTGGGGGCAAACTACCATCCCTGTTAACTCCAGTAAGTCCCAAACCACAGTATTGCTAAGAGGTTATCGAAGGTCACAACCTCTTTCTCCACCACACTGCAAACGTGCCTCCTGGTGCACTAGTAGTAGGAGTCCCCATGGCTATTGAGGGTCCTTGAGGGCCAACTAACCCTCTTGTTACCTCTAATAAGACTCAGACAGCTATATTGCTGAGAGGTCATCAGAAGCCATGCCCCCTTTCTCCACCATTGTGCAAACTTGCTTCCTGATGCACTACTGGTTGGGGGAAGAAGTCCACTTTAGTCCTTGAGGTCCTCACGACTAAAGTGGTATTCATTCCCCAACCAGCAGTGTGCCAGGAGGCACATTTTCAGAGTGGGGAAGAAAGGGGGCAAGGCCTCGAAATCCTCTCAGCAATCCCACTATCTGGGAGTTACTGGAGGTAACAGAAGAGTTTCCTGTACCCCATGGACCCTCAGCATCCAAGGGAACTTCATCCCTGAACCACCACTGCACCATGAGGTGCATTTGCAGAGTGGTGGTGAAGGGGGAGTGGCCTCTGGCAACTTGCCGGATGTTTTATTTTTGGAATTTTTTTTAAGGGAGGAGGGCTGCGTGACCCCCCTTCCCTGGGCTATTTTCCACCCCGGGTACCCCATCTCCCGGGGCCAGGCCTTTTTTCAGTGGGTAAGGGGGCTGCATGGCCCTCCTCCCTTGACCGATTCCGGCTCCAGGGACCCATCCCCTAGGGCCTTGCCTTTTTTAAAAAAAATTAAATTTAAAGAGAGGGGGGCTGCACAGCCCCCATCGGGCTGATGTTTGCCCCGGGGACCCCATCCCCTGAGTACTGGCCTGTAGTGTGGGTGCCCTGGTCCCACACAGGCCACCCACATTTTACACATTGGGGACTGTGTGGGGAGCCTGAAAGCACCTGCAGCCCTTGCAGGCTCCACGACTCCTGCAGGAGCCAGCATTGTTTTTTACACACAGGGAGCTGCTGACATGCAGCGCCCTGTGAGTAAATAGCAAAGCGTGGTCTGCTTTGAGCAAGCAAGATCAAAATGCTCTTGCCTGCTCAAAGCGGGGCACTGTTTGCTATAGATTGTGGGAGCACTGCTCCTGCCATGCCATAGCACACTGCATTGTCCCTGGGTTGGTGGTCCCTAGGGCCTTGTACGGCTCCAGGAGGAGGGGCGAGCAGCCCCCCTCCTTCCTTGACTACGGGCCTGCCCTGGGAAGGTGGCGGTCCCTGGGGCCGAGAGCGGCCTGGGAGGGGGGCCACAAGGCCCCACTCCCATTGCTTTATAATGCACTTCAGCCCCGGGGAGGTGGTTGTCCCAGGTGGGGTTTGTGAGGCCCCCACATGAAAATGTAAAAGCCATGGGGAGTTGGTGGCCCCCGCATCACTATATAAACCATCCCAGGACCTAGCCCACCCAGGGCTCTTTATTTAATGAAGTGTGGGTGACCTTGCTTTTTTTTTTTTTCGGTGAGAGTCGCGAACACAACAACCAAAACACAAGATGGCTGCCAACACTTCCTGGTTGAAGTGTTGGCAGCCAATCAGATCTCAAGCATGAGATCGGGAGGGTTCGCTGATCCTTCGTGTTCTTATATATACAACTGGGAATTTATTAACATTTCTCCGCAACTACTGAACAGATTTACACTATTTAACAAAAAGCTACCTTTCTGCCAAATTTGGTGTAATTCCGTTCAGCAGTTTGGGCTGTAGCAGTGTCTAGAGTTTCCTATAGAAATTAACATGGAAAAAAATGTTTTGGGACCCCCCTTTTACCGGCCCCCACTTGACGGATCACCCCGAAGTTTTTAAGACAGCAGTTGACATGAGCTTCAAAATTGTTTTGAAAATTTCGCGAAAATTCATCACATGATGCCAAAGTTATTGGCAAATGAGAAAACGCTCTTCCTATGGAAACTACATCCTAACTATAACTACTTACTGGCAACCACCAGTAGGTTTATATATAAATAAAAGGTATGGGTTTCACTTCACTTAATTTTTTTTTTTTTTTGTAAAAGCATGCATGGTAAAGGTATATTCATGGTAAAGACATGTGTGGTAAATATATTGTGTGTTAAAGGCATTGTGTGGGAAGAAAGGATGCATGGTAGAGGAATGCGTGGTAAAAGCATGTGTTGTAATGTCGTAGAACCATTTTTCTGAACAGAAAAGAGAGTCAGTTTCAAAATTAGGGTGATGGCCACTTATGGTGGGGAAGGAGTGAAAGAGGCAGCGGAGACAGTCTGCTACTCTTTGCTGCAACTATCATCAGTGCAGCAGGTGCAGTTTCATTGTGGCCCAGGAGAGTGACAGGCTCACAGCACCCAAATTATTGTGAGCAGTCTTTTTTTGGTTAAATTCTGTTTTTGGTCTATATATTTGCTCTTTTATAAGTCTCACATTAAGGGGTCGATTAGGATGGCGGACGGAAACGTGTACCGTCCGCCGCGGAAGGTGGCAAGATACTCCGGACCTGTCGGCGGAAAATCCGCAACAGCAATTAGGATAAAACATGCAAAAAACGCCGACCTCGGCGTACGGAGCACACCAATCCCCGTCCGCGGCGGTTGGAGTACACCTGAGTCCGCGGCAGGCGGACGGAACAGAAAGAACACCGACCGCCGCGTACGCACATGACCGCGAATACATCCACTACCCCCGCGATACCTGCGCAATGTCCGTGTCCGCAATTAGGATAACTCCGCAAGTACCCCGGTAGTCACCGCCATCCACGTCCGCAGCGGTACCAATGCACCGAGAATCCGTGCTCCACAGCGGAACGACAACACAAACAACATCCCTACTGTCAAACCAATGCCATACATTGCCACGGAAGTTATCACCAAACACACGGAAAAAAAACGGCCACCCACCGAAAACATCCAAACCAATCACAACACACAATGATCCACCGCCAAGCACCACACAATCCACACCTGGCAACACTCCCACCTAGCACCTGACTGCCAATAACCATTCAGACACGGCCAAGACACACACCATAAAATAACTCCCACCCACTCCACAACTCCTCTGCATCACTGCATAGCTGCTAGCAGGATACACTACTGAACTGACAGCAAAGACATATATCATTCACACAACCCACACCCAAACACACCCACCACACAAAGACCCACCACACCATTCCTACACACCACACACCTGCACCTCCCCATCCACGCAAACCCACACCCCGAGCACCACACACCATGGCACCAAAAAAACCCCCAAAATTCACTGACACCGAGTTAAAGGTTATGGTAGATGAGATAAACCGTGTCGAAACCCACTTATTCGGGGCCCTAGTGCAGCAGACCAGCATAGCCAGGAGAAACAGCATGTGGGACCGGATAGTCACCAGGGTGAATGCCTCCGGGAGCGTCCCGAGGACGAAGCAGGATATACAGAGGCGGTGGCATGATCTCAAGACCCGAGTGAAATCCATTCGAGCCAAGAACTATCTCCGGGCAACTCACACAGGCGGTGGAACCCCCCCGGAGCCCTTACCCTACACCGAGTGGGAGGACAAGGTGATGACCATCATCCACCCTGAGAGCCTTGATGGACTTGCTGAGGGAGAAGAGGCTGGTAAGTACAAACCAAGCACCACGAGCACAACTACATGGTGTGCCTCACACAACTGTGAAGACACATCTCCCAGACCCCAACCCATGCATGCAGTCCACATACTCACCAACGTCGAAATCACTCCAACAGGCCCCCATGTCCATAGGACTGGCGGTGGTGGTGGGTGGTGGTGGTGGTGGGTGTGATGGGATGGAACTACAACTCCCAACAGGCCCCCTTGTCCATAGGGATGGCGGTGGTGGTGGTGGCGGTGGTGGTGGTGGGTGGTGGTGGGTGTGAGGGGATGGAACTACAACTCCCAACAGGCCCCCTTGTCCATAGGGATGGCGGTGGTGGTGGTGGTGGGTGGTGGTGGGTGTGATGGGATGGAACTACAACTCCCAACAGGCCCCCTTGTCCATAGGGATGGCGGTGGTGGTGGTGGGTGGTGGTGGGTGTGAGGGGATGGAACTACAACTCCCAACAGGCCCCCTTGTCCATAGGGATGGCGGTGGTGGTGGTGGTGGTGGGTGGTGGTGGGTGTGAGGGGATGGAACTACAACTCCCAACAGGCCCCCTTGTCCATAGGGATGGCGGTGGTGGTGGTGGGTGGTGGTGGGTGTGAGGGGATGGAACTACAACTCCCAACAGGCCCCCTTGTCCATAGGGATGGCGGTGGTGGTGGTGGTGGTGGGTGGTGGTGGGTGTGAGGGGATGGAACTACAACTCCCAACAGGCCCCCTTGTCCATAGGGATGGCGGTGGTGGTGGTGGGTGGTGGTGGGTGTGAGGGGATGGAACTACAACTCCCAACAGGCCCCCTTGTCCATAGGGATGGCGGTGGTGGTGGTGGGTGGTGGTGGGTGTGAGGGGATGGAACTACAACTCCCAACAGGCCCCCTTGTCCATAGGGATGGCGGTGGTGGTGGTGGGTGGTGGTGGGTGTGAGGGGATGGAACTACAACTCCCAACAGGCCCCCTTGTCCATAGGGATGGCGGTGGTGGTGGTGGTGGTGGGTGGTGGTGGGTGTGAGGGGATGGAACTACAACTCCCAACAGGCCCCCTTGTCCATAGGGATGGCGGTGGTGGTGGTGGGTGGTGGTGGGTGTGAGGGGATGGAACTACAACTCCCAACAGGCCCCCTTGTCCATAGGGATGGCGGTGGTGGTGGTGGTGGTGGGTGGTGGTGGGTGTGAGGGGATGGAACTACAACTCCCAACAGGCCCCCTTGTCCATAGGGATGGCGGTGGTGGTGGTGGGTGGTGGTGGGTGTGAGGGGATGGAACTACAACTCCCAACAGGCCCCCTTGTCCATAGGGATGGCGGTGGTGGTGGTGGGTGGGGTGAGTACCAGTGCAGACAGAATCGGCAACAAAATGAAAACAACCTGTCAAGTCCACATTACTCATCCTCACATTTTGGTTTTGCAGGTCATCCTAATCTGACAGCTGGAAGCAACACCCGCCCTCCAGACTCGCCACTCACAGAAGTCTCAGGGGACGATTGGGCAGCCACCTCCGGGGCAGAGGATGATCCCGGCACAAGCAGGCAGCCAGGGCCATCTGGCTCCCAGGTCACACCTGCACCAACGACTACGGCCTCTGCCATTGTCACAACACCGGCCACTGTGACCTGCACAGCCACCACCAGCACCACCTCCACCACCACCACTACTACCACCACTCCTGCCCCTGCCACCCTGCCCAACCCACCGGCCAACGCCGTGCCAGCGCCATCCCAGCCACGCAGGGAGAGTGTGAGGCAAGGCAGAGATGCAAGGCCAGATCCGGCAGGCAGGAGCATACGCCAAAGACGACATGAGGATACCAACACACCCAATCCTGTGCAACAGTCATTGGAAACACTGGGCAGGGTGGAGGTAAGCTATCAACGTGGTCAGGCACAGGCAGACCGGGCCCACCAGGACTTTGTTGACAACACTGCTATGTTGGGGGCCATTGAGAGGCGGCTTGGCCAACTAGTGGACATTTTTACCAGGACAACCAACATGCGGATGCCATGTACATCCGCTAACACCACCCTCCCCACAACCCCACAAACAACGCCACCGCCACCGCCACCGCCACCTGCGGCGGATGTGGTACCTGATGCCCCAGCGCAACCAGCTGACTCCGTACCGTCACAAAGACGGAGGGGCCGTCCGAGGCTGGAAGTGGGCGAGAGCAGTGTGGAAGCAGCTGGCACACGCTCCAAGAGGAACCGAAAATGACTATACCAGTACCTGAGCATGCCATTCACCCTGCCAACTATCCGGTCCCACCTGCCACAGGCCTGCTGTACTAGGCAGACACCACCCTATGTGGTGTCAGCACGGACATTTTATCTGCCATAACCTTCTACTCTCACTCCCCCACCCCTTCACTCATTTGTAAATATGCACCTACACCCATGCACAATTTGTAAATAAAAGCCACTTACTCACTCAATCATGTGTTGCCTCCATGTTTATTCACATGAATGCATCAGAAACAGATGTTACTAGGTACAGGTATCCAACTGGTACAGAATCATGGCGCTGCGGGAGTGACCTAGGGAAAATAGAAACCGCAAAGACACGTCAGGAAACATGATCACACTCATCAGAACACACTGCAGTGCAACATTGAACAACCCACACGCATCACAACAGTAATGGATGAGACGACACACATCATGGAGACGTGCATTGGCCACAATTTAGCACACACACACACATGCATGCATCACATAGCAGAACACAGAGATGAAGCACACCACTATGCCACAACACCAGCACACATTCACAGGGCATACCCAAGCAGCACAAGAGGAGCACACTCACAATCAAGGGAAGTAGCGATCAATGATCTGGCGCCTCTGGTCCACACCTTCCTCCTCACCACTATCCTCATCAGTTGACATGGGTGGGTCGGGAGGGCGAGGAACTTGCAGTTCATCAGGGTCCAAGAGCAGTTCAATGTTATAGCGCACAGCCAGGTTGTGGAGCATGCAGCACGCTATCACGATCTTGCATACTTTGCCTGGTGAGTAAGGCAGGGCCCCTCCAGTCTTATCCAGGCACCGAAACCTAGACTTGAGCAGGCCAAATGTCCGTTCTACCACTCGACGTGTCCTACCATGGGCATCATTGTATCTCATTTCTCCAGCTGTAGTGGGATTGCGTATGGGACTGAGCAGCCAAGGCCTGTTTGGGTAAGCCGAGTCGCCTGTGTTGGTGGAAGAGAGAGAGAGAGAAACATCACAACCTGCATTGTGGGGCACACCATGCCACACAGATATCACTCCTGTCACCACAGCATACTCACCAACAAGCCACGCTTGTGCCGGACGCAGATTAGCCATCAGTTGGGGGACCATGCTGCTCCGCATGATGTGGGCGTCATGTGCAGAGCCAGGGAATCTTGCACACACATGTGAGATGATGTTGTCGGCCTGGCACACCACCTGCACGTTCAGGGAATGGAAGTGTTTCCGATTCCTATACACCTGCTCACGTGCCCGTGGTGCAATGATAGCGATATGCGTGCCATCAATGGAACCCACAACGTGTGGTATACGACCCAGGGCATAGAAGTCAGCTTTGACCGCTGCCAACTCCGCCGCCTGAGGGAAATGTATATAGTCATGCTTGTACAGCATCATGGCTGTCAGTACATCCCGGAGTACCGTGCTGAACATGGCCTGTGACATTCCCCCGGCATCTCCAACTGTGTACTGGAATGTGCCTGTTGCAAAGAAATGGAGTGCCGCCATCACCTTTTGCGTGGGTGTCATGGAACCTGGATAGGTTCTTCGCGGCTGCAGGTGAGGAGACAATAGGGTCACAAGTTCCAACAATCGACGGCGATCCAGCCTGAATTTCCGGATCACCTCCTCGTCCACCATATCCTCCAGCACAGTGTATGGGCGAAGGACATTTGGAGCCCTCCTGTGTGGGAGTAGATGGAATGGAAGTCAATTCACATACAACGCATGTGTGTGCAACTCAATCACATGTCAACGCCCTCTACCAACATGTAGTATCCAGTGTATGCTTGTCATATGTGTGACTCCTCTGATTGTCAGGACAACATGGATTGACGTAGCAACAATGTGCATCCACTAGCAACATGATGTTTAGCAACATGTGCAATGCACAGTGTCTCACCTCAACATCACTGCCAACCAGACATGTGACATGACCCACATGTGTAGGCCCAACATCACATGCACACATGCAAGTACATGCACACATACTAAATTAAACACCCCCCCCCACCCCCCCATTTCATGATGCACCAATGGCAACACCAGTAATGGTGGGCATACGGACATCACATGCATGGGGACACAATAGGCAACACACATGTACAGTACACAACAGAACCCCCACCATAGTCATCATCTGACACATACCACTCACTGACAACTGATTCACAGGTGCCCATACATACGGGATCTACTGTGTACATGTGAGGTACGACAAACTTGTGTAGGGTACTACCCGATGTGGACATGCACACGTGATGGACACTTGTGGCTCACCGATGGCCATGGTATGGACACACATGGGATGGAGCATGACATGTGTAGCCACGCAATCACGCACACAACCGTGAGCAGGCAGCTGCAGACAATGGTACAAGGTGCATCATCGGCTAAGATGCAAACATTGACCACGCCATGGCGGTGCACTGCATCCGCTGTTTACGTCTGGGCATACGCGGCCCGCCTTCGACATTCACATTGTCTGCACGTGCACAGACCGTCACGCTCACACACCGGCAAGTGCATGTGCAAGGTTCCGGGACGGATGGTCGATTTGCAACAATGTTGTATCACTGGCGCCAACATGGCGGGGCACGTGATCGGCGGGGGACGTGTAGGCCAACACATCCATTAGCTGATGTCAATGCACATGCCAGGTCATGCCCCCCCTTACAGTGCCATTGCATCATCCAGCCTTCACCGGCCGGCCTGCCGGCCGGCCCTGCCCTGCCCAGGACCGCCGTGCCGGCCATGGAAACCACCGCCATTGCACGGCCATTCCACTACCGCCGTGCCAGGCCCTGCCCAGGACCGCCGTGCCGGCCATGGAAACCACGGCCGTTGCACGGACCGCCAGGGAACGCCGGTAGTGGAAGGGCCGTGCAATGGCGGTGGTTGCCATGGCCGGCGCGGCGGTCCTGGGCAGGGCCTGGCACGGCGGTAGTGGAATGGCCGTGCAACGGCCGTGGTTGCCATGGCCGGCACGGCGGTCCTGGGCAGGGCAGGGCCGGCCGGCCGGCCGGTGAAGGCTGGATGATGCAATGGCACTGTAAGGGGGGGCATGACCTGCCATGTGCATTGACATCAGCTAATGGATGTGTTGGCCTGCACGTCCCCCGCCGATCACGTGCCCCGCCATGTTGGCGCCAGTGATACAACATTGTTGCAAATCGACCATCCGTCCCGGAACTTTGCACATGCACTTGCCGGTGTGTGAGCGTGACGGTCTGTGCACGTGCAGGAATGGGAGGTGCGAACAAGGGCGGTGTGTGCCCAATAGAATGTACCATATGCTGGACAGCGCAACACCAGGGCCAGTCATTGGCCCATTTCCAAACACGCTTCTAGGGCTGCCCAATGGCTGTCGCCGTATGCCACTGACATGGCCACAGGGCCCTATAAATGTGTCATGTGCAATACCACACATTCCACGATCACCACCGACTGCTGCCTGTGACCATCACCTCCAACTGCTGCTGCGGAGCTGACCACCGACTGCTGCCTGTGACCATCACCTCCAACTGCTGCTGCGGAGCTGACCACCGACTGCTGCCTGTGACCATCACCTCCAACTGCTGCTGCGGAGCTGACCACCGACTGCTGCCTGTGACCATCACCTCCAACTGCTGCTGCGGAGCTGACCACCGACTGCCGCTCTAGTGCCCTACTCCGTGACCTTGCCATGTCGAGAGGCAAAGAGATCCGGTCTCGTCCCTTCACCGCCGCGGAGCTGGATGTCCTCGTGGACGGTGTGCTCCGCAACTACGGACGCCTGTACGGCGCACCCGGACAGGTGGTAAGTGCAGTGGGGGACAAGTTGGTGTGCATGATGTGTACCATGACACCTGGGCTCTGGGATCTTGGCGGTGTGATGTGGGACCAACGCATGAATCGCAATGTGCATGGCTGCTTGAGAGTAACGTGTTGCCCCAATCTGTGTGACTGGCCAACTGTCCACTAACTTGCACCCTTTTGTCTCCCATCATGGTAGGTCAAGCTGCACCTTCGCAAGAACGTGTGGAGGAGCATTGCACGTGATGTACGAGCAGTGGGGGTGTCCAATAGACGACATACACACTGCCACAAACGCTGGGACGACATTTCCAGGCTGAGCAGGAACGTAGCGGAAGTGACACTAGGGATGATTCCAAGAACGGCACGACTGGCCCGACGCTCAATGACCCCTCTCATGCACCGTATCATAGCTGTGACGCATCCTGCCCTGTCCGAGCGGTTGCGTGTGGATGACCAGCAACGTGGCGGTAAGCATACTGTCAGTGAATGTTGCTTGTGAGTGCAATGCATGTTATGTTGGCCAGACACATTAGTGACTTCCGTGATTCGTGCGTCTCGTTGCAATGCCATGTTGGTGACATTGGCGCAGTTAAAAGTCACTTTCCGGTGCGGCATATTGAGACGGCACTCGCTAAGCAGTTGAGTGTTGGTGCACATGCTGTAGTGCTCCGTCACCCCATGGCAAGACTGGTGTGCAGATGTAGTTGCTCATGCCCTGTCCGCATGCTGTACATGTCGCACGGACAACGCCACTTATTTCGTGTGAGGATGACTGGTAGGGGTGGCCCGTGTGTAGGTTGGGGGATCGAAGTACATCGTCAGCAATGGCAATAGGGTTTCCGTACCAGTACTGTACGTGAGTGTGGCCGTGACTTACACCTCTTTCCTGTGAATTTCAGCTTTGGCAGTGGACACTCAGCCACAGACCGAGGAGATATTTGAAGCCAATGCATCCGGATCAGACGTCGGGCACACGCAGACTGACACAGAAGGGGGCAGCGCCGGAGAGGGGGACAGGACCGTCCCGGAGGACTCGCATGTGGAGACAACATCGTCAACATCTTACGACAGTGTTGGTGAGTCAGCACTGTTGTCACAGACTGGGAGTGGGCAATTCACACCTTTGGTCGGGACACAGCACACAGGGCCCACCCTGCCGCCAACTGCACCATGTACTGTTCGTGCACGCAGGAGTAGGGGGAGCAGAGTAGCGTTCGGTGCCGGAACCGCTGCCCCGGCCTCCGTGAGCCAAAATGCTCTTTGTGCTGAGGCTGTTGATCTGCTGCGACAGCTGTGTGTGGGGCAGACCAATATGATTAATGCTTTGCAAGACCACGATAGGAAGTTGGGGCAGGTGGTAGCTTTCATGGAAGGTATGCATGGCGATCTGGCTGCTCTACACAGGACAGTGCAGTCATTGGTGAACAGTGTGTCGTCTGCCATTGTACAGTCGCAGGGACTGGGTGCAACTTCTGTTCCACCATCTACAACACTGGATGTCTCAGGGGGGAGTCAATTGTCTGACACAGGTCATTGCACTAGAAGCAGCGTCAGTCAGCACGTCAAGTCTCGGAGGGCTCAGACACCATCCCCTAGGTCAGCTAAATCTGTTCACAGAGACACCGTCAGAGACAGTGGAGTACAGACACGTGATCCAATAGAGGGTTTGGGTTCAATGGCAAGACATGCTGCACAGGCCTCCCACACACAAGGTACTCCCAAGGCAAACCTTACTCCCAGTTCCATTGACACTACCTTGGACATGGACAGTGAGAAGAGGAAGGCACCTCATGAGAGCAGGGACACTCCCAGGGGCAGGGAGACTAGGAAGGAAGGAGACACTCCCAAGGGCAGGGAGACTAGGAAGGAAGGAGACACTCCCAAGGGCAGGGAGACTGGGAAGGAAGGAGACACTCCCAAGGGCAGGGAGACTGGGAAGGAAGGAGACACTCCCAAGGGCAGGGAGACTAGGAAGGAAGGAGCCACTCCCAGGGGCAGGGAGACTAGGAAGGAAGGAGCCACTCCCAAGGGCAGGGAGACTAGGAAGGAAGGAGCCACTCCCAAGGGCAGGGAGACTAGGAAGGAAGGAGCCACTCCCAAGGGCAGGGAGACTGGGAAGGAAGGAGACACTCCCAAGGGCAGGGAGACTAGGAAGGAAGGAGCCACTCCCAGGGGCAGGGAGACTAGGAAGGAAGGAGCCACTCCCAGGGGCAGGGAGACTAGGAAGGAAGGAGCCACTCCCAAGGGCAGGGAGACTAGGAAGGAAGGAGCCACTCCCAAGGGCAGGGAGACTGGGAAGGAAGGAGACACTCCCAAGGGCAGGGAGACTGGGAAGGAAGGAGACACTCCCAAGGGCAGGGAGACTAGGAAGGAAGGAGACACTCCCAAGGGCATGGACAAGGACAGTCACAAGACATACGCACCTAAGAAGAGCACGGACACTCCCAGAGGCAGGGACACACACAGGGAGAAGGTGTGTCCTGGGGATGTGTACACCAAAGACAAGTCTGCTGCCTGGGACAGGGCACCATCCAGGGAAGAGGGAGGATCCACAGACATCATTCCTCCTACGGAAATTGGACATCCAAGGGCAAAGGCATCTCCCATGGACAGTGGTGCTGTCAAGGACAGGCATACATCACCCCTTGATGCACTGCGGTTGCTGTTTTCTGGGAAACGGAATACAGATGTCTCCGCAGTGGAGTCACCCCTTACCTCCACTCCCATCAGGGCCCGTCAGGAGCGGATGGAGGTTGACCCTGTAGTAGCATCCCCCATGCCACATGTTGCTGAGGCCAGAAGGCAGCCACACAGCAAACGACAAGCTGGCTCAAGCACGTCCCCAGAGAGCATTCCCCCGCCAGCAGATGCACCTCCCATGGTGGGTGATATTTCTGGCCAGTCAGGCCCACTTGCCAGTCCTGTCCTGTCCAGGGTGCAGTCACATGTCACCAAGAAACGGAAACACACACCATTGACACATGCCCAACCCGATGTCGGCCAATTGCAACTATCCCCCGCTCCCAGAGCCACCCTGCCTCCTGGCCCATACAGCCCTGTGGCTCATCATTTCAGTGGTCCCAGTGGCGCCGCTGCAGTTGACTCGCATGTGTCAGGTAGTGGCACTGTGTCTGTTGTTTGCTGTCATGCATCATGTAGTGCCACTGTATCAGTTATGCCTCATCCTGTTTCAGGTGCTGGCAGTCTGTCTGGGTCTGTGGCCCATGTGTCGGTCACTCGGGCTGTGGCTGTGTCTCACACTCCTGTTTCAGGTGCTGGCAGTCTGTCTGGGTCTGTGGCCCATGTGTCGGTCACTCGGGCTGTGGCTGTGTCTCACACTCCTGTTTCAGGTGCTGGCAGTCTGTCTGGGTCTGTGGCCCATGTGTCGGTCACTCGGGCTGTGGCTGTGTCTCACACTCCTGTTTCAGGTGCTGGCAGTCTGTCTGGGTCTGTGGCCCATGTGTCGGTCACTCGGGCTGTGGCTGTGTCTCACACCCCTGTTTCAGGTGCTGCCAGTCTGTCTGGGTCTGTGGCCCATGTGTCGGTCACTCGGGCTGTGGCTGTGTCTCACACTCCTGTTTCAGGTGCTGCCAGTCTGTCTGGGTCTGTGGCCCATGTGTCGGTCACTCGGGCTGTGGCTGTGTCTCACACTCCTGTTTCAGGTGCTGGCAGTCTGTCTGGGTCTGTGGCCCATGTGTCGGTCACTCGGGCTGTGGCTGTGTCTCACACTCCTGTTTCAGGTGCTGCCAGTCTGTCTGGGTCTGTGGCCCATGTGTCGGTCACTCGGGCTGTGGCTGTGTCTCACACTCCTGTTTCAGGTGCTGCCAGTCTGTCTGGGTCTGTGGCCCATGTGTCGGTCACTCGGGCTGTGGCTGTGTCTCACACTCCTGTTTCAGGTGCTGGCAGTCTGTCTGGGTCTGTGGCCCATGTGTCGGTCACTCGGGCTGTGGCTGTGTCTCACACTCCTGTTTCAGGTGCTGCCAGTCTGTCTGGGTCTGTGGCCCATGTGTCGGTCACTCGGGCTGTGGCTGTGTCTCACACTCCTGTTTCAGGTGCTGCCAGTCTGTCTGGGTCTGTGGCCCATGTGTCGGTCACTCGGGCTGTGGCTGTGTCTCACACTCCTGTTTCAGGTGCTGCCAGTCTGTCCGATGCGGGAACTTCACGCAATCCACCTGATGGTGTGATGTAAGGTGCTGTTGTCTTCATTCACATGTAATTGGACATGGTGTGTGATTTGTCCATTGTACACAGTCTTCCACTGCTGTGGACCTTGTTACGGGTTGTTGGTGATTCGTACTTGTGGTGCCTCAGATACTGCTGTATGTCCTGTGATGTACTGCCTCTGATGTACCTGCTCTGGTGTCCACACTGCCCTGTTGCTCTTCTCTTGATGCTGTATGCCCTGTGATGTACTGCCTCTGATGTACCTGCTCTGGTGTCCACACTGCCCTGTTGCTGTTCTCTTGCTGCTGTATGCCCTGTGATGTACTGCCTCTGATGTACCTGCTCTGGTGTCCACACTGCCCTGTTGTTGTTCACATGCTGCTGTATGCCCTCTCATGTGCTGCCTCTGATGGACCTGTTCTGTGCAATGGACTGTTGATGCACTTAGCCCCTCTCACGTGCTGCCTATGATGTACCTGCTCTGTACTCCACAATGCCCTGTTGATGCTCTGATACTGCATACTGCCCCTCTCACGTGCTGCCTCTGATGGGCCTGTTCTGTGCAATGGACTGTTGATGCACTTTGCCCCTCTCACGTGCTGCCTCTGATGGGCCTGTTCTGTGCAATGGACTGTTGATGCACTTTGCCCCTCTCACGTGCTGCCTCTGATGGGCCTGTTCTGTGCAATGGACTGTTGATGCACTTAGCCCCTCTCACGTGCTGCCTCTGATGGACCTGTTCTGTGCAATGGACTGTTGATGCACTTAGCCCCTCTCACGTGCTGCCTCTGATGGACATGTTCTGTGCAATGGACTGTTGATGCACTTAGCCCCTCTCACGTGCTGCCTCTGATGGACATGTTCTGTGCAATGGACTGTTGATGCACTTAGCCCCTCTCACGTGCTGCCTCTGATGGACATGTTCTGTGCAATGGACTGTTGATGCACTTAGCCCCTCTCACGTGCTGCCTCTGATGTACCTGCTCTGTACTCCACAATGCCCTGTTGATGCTCTGATACTGCATTCTGCCCTCTCGTTTACTGCCTATGATGTACCTGCTCTGTACTCCACAATGCCCTGTTGATGCTCTGATACTGCATTCTGCCCTCTCGTTTACTGCCTATGATGTACCTGCTCTGTACTCCACAATGCCCTGTTGATGCTCTGATACTGCATTCTGCCCTCTCGTTTACTGCCTATGATGTACCTGCTCTGTACTCCACAATGCCCTGTTGATGCTCTGATACTGCATTCTGCCCTCTCGTTTACTGCCTATGATGTACCTGCTCTGTACTCCACAATGCCCTGTTGATGCTCTGATACTGCATTCTGCCCTCTCGTTTACTGCCTATGATGTACCTGCTCTGTACTCCACAATGCCCTGTTGATGCTCTGATACTGCATTCTGCCCTCTCGTTTACTGCCTATGATGTACCTGCTCTGTACTCCACAATGCCCTGTTGATGCTCTGATACTGCATTCTGCCCTCTCGTTACCTGCTGTGATGTACCTGCTCTGTACTGCACAATGCCCTGTTGATGCTCTGATACTGCATTCTGCCCTCTCGTTTACTGCCTATGATGTACCTGCTCTGTACTCCACAATGCCCTGTTGATGCTCTGATACTGCATTCTGCCCTCTCGTTACCTGCTGTGATGTACCTGCTCTGTACTGCACAATGCCCTGTTGATGCTCTGATACTGCATTCTGCCCTCTCGTTTACTGCCTATGATGTACCTGCTCTGTACTCCACAATGCCCTGTTGATGCTCTGATACTGCATTCTGCCCTCTCGTTGACTGCCAATGATGTAGCTGCTCTGGTGCCCACTTTGCCCATGCTCACGCATGCACTGTGATTATACCCCTATTTTGTACAATAAAGGTAGTCTATCAAGTCTCGTGGTCTGTCGTTGTCATTCCTGCTTGCGTACTACAAATGTGTATTCGTATTTGCTTCTCATCAGTGGTTTCGGTAACATGACACTCCCCCTCCCTACGTCACGTCCCTTACTGGTATTCCCCTGCAGACAGCCAATGGTTTGTGCCTTACCTGCGTCGTCGTCCATGGTGGGCCATGACTAGGACGTGGTGGATCGCGAAGAGCATCGGGAAAGCGTGTAGTGCTGGGTCCATGGTGGTGGTCAGCTTGCGGTGGGTATCTCTGCTATGTCACCTATCTTCGCTGTGGGGATTCCGCCGTGTTCAGACAGGTTGTTTTTCCGCTGCGGTTTTATGTGTATTTTCCGCCATCTTGATTTGGGGGACGGTCTTCGACGTCAGTACGTACGGCGGGGACTCCGGATGTGTTCCGTCCGCCACGTGATCGTGTGTAGTTCGGCGGCGGTGCGTGCTTTTCCGTCGCGGACGCAAATTTGACACGTTTTCCTATCCTGATATGGCGGACGGAGTATCCGCGGCAGGCGGACACGGAAAAGGCTTTTTCCGCCTACTCCAGGGCCGCGGTGGCTCTTCCGTCCGCCATCCTAATGAGCCCCTTAGTTTGGATTATGGGCTACTGGAAAGGTTGCTCTGAAATGATCTGAGCCCCACCTTTCCCAGCACTTAGATCTGCATCTCCCCCTCCTCTAATTCTTGGAGGGCTATTTCATAATATTTTACTTTTAGAGAATCTAAAAAGTTTAAAGACCTATGGTGTAGACGATCTGACGCAGCCTGAAAGAGAAACCAAACGGGCTCAAGACAAATGTTCCTACTGTTGAGGTGTGCCAAGCAAGCCTGGCCATACACTGATGTTTTGTAGCTTCAGCTGCTCCAAGGCAATTGTGAGAAAATAGTGACAAATGGTGTATTTTCTGCAGAATTTCCTTATTAAATCCTACAAAGCCAGAAGTGATACGGGAAGGTTGGAAAATACAATTTGCTTTTCTACATCTCCTCAGATCTCCTTACCTCTCCACCCTCAAGTGGCTCCTTTGGCCTTCCTGACGTCATCTCGTATCTCTGCCAAAGCCCCTGAATATGTCCACTCCCACTGTATGCAAGACCTAACTGTCTACTATACTGTCCCATACGTGTCAATTATCTTCATATACTTTTAAAGGTTTAAATAATTGATTAGGAAATCCTTAATTTTCTGTTATAAAAAGATTACGTCAATCAAAAATGTATTTATATACATCATTATCTCACTAAAACCTCCATCTAAAGCGAACACTTATTAAGCATCCTAGAGAGCCAATTATCTTCCATAATGAGGAATCAAATGTCACTGTGGAGCTCCATCTGAAACTTCTCTTGTATTGTAGGCTACTGTGCAGAAAGCACATATATAATAAATCCATTTGTGTTTGTGCCTTAGTTTGTTGGCCTAGATATTTTAATTACCCCATAATCGAATATTTGACTTAAAGATATTGGGATGCTTCACCTGATAATACCAGTTCATGGTATTATCAGCAAATATACTAAGGCTGGAATTAATGTTTGTATTTCCCAGACACTGAAAGTGTATATTAGCATAATGTGGAAAACGATAACACTGGTAAAATAAAAGTAATAAAGCACAAAATGAAGGAATCAATATGTTGAATCAGGGCTTTAAGTGGGTTGGGAGCTGCTGGGTCTCAGAGCCGTCAGTGATTAAAAACCCACTTGAAACGGGTCCTATTCATATTCTTAACTTAACAGGCAAAAAACTGATGCCTTTCTCAACAATGATTGTTAAAACCCATAAGGCTTTCCAAGTCAGCGATGCAGCTCCTGCTTTCATTTCGCATGCTTTACATCATCTTGTATTCCTTGACAGTATTTGCTCTTTAAAGTTGCTGTGCATCTGTAACTTTTTTCATGCATCAAATGTTATTGTTATTGTTAATTTATTAACCGCACAGCTACCCAAGGGTTTCCCGGCACTGCCTGACAGGTAAAGAAGGACAAGAAAAAGGCTTTATAAGCTAAACAGCCAAGTGTTTGCTTGAACCTCCCACTTTCAAGAAGGAAAGATCGATGGCCCAATCCTTTTCAGGCAACGCGGTGAGAATCTGGAACTCCCTTCCGCATCAGCTCCGGACCACCACCTCCTCCCAGGCCTTCAAAACGGACCTCAAAGACACCTCCAAAAGTAATTCACGCCCTCTCTATTATCTGAAGGAAGACCTCCCATTATTGAAAATGCTGTTCTCCATGACTATGGAAGTGCCTTCCCAGTGTGTTCTTGTGGTTGGAGTGTTTGCCATTTATAGCAGGTTTATCCTTGTACCTGTGTTTGGTACTCTTTTGTAACATGTACATGCCACTTTTCTCTTGAAACACACAGTTTGCTACCTCTCACATTTTGTTTGCTTTTGATACTTGCACGAGTGCCACCATTGCCTACGTAACGTTTGTTCTTGTGCCTGAGTGTCTAGCATATATTGCAGTATTATACCTCTAATTGTACTTTGTTTTCTCTTGTAACCTGCACACTTGTCACTTTTTCCTCCTGTAATGCACTGTTTGCTACCTCATGTATTTTGTTTGCTCACAATTGTCACTTTTACCTCATGTAACTTAACGTCTGCTTTTGTAATTTGTTCACTTGTAATTTTCTCCTCGTATCATTACTGTTCCTATTGTGAAAAGCTCTGACGCCTTCAGGTAAAGTCCGCGCTATATAAAACGCATAAATAAATAAATTGGAAGTGTGTTCCACGACCGTGGGCCAAGATAAGAAAACGACCTCCCGCCCATCAGGGACAGTCTGATCCTTGGCACAATGAAATTAGCCTGTGAGGCTGTGAGGCTGAACGTAATGTAAGTTATGGAAGATACGATGAACTAAAGCTTTCAAATATTGTGATTGTTTGTCACTGTTCTTTCTGAACATATAGCTCAAGGCTTTGAACTTTAAACGGTTCTCAACCATGAGCCAATGCAGATTGCGAAGAGCGCCTGTGACGGAAGCTATTTTGGGGATATTGCATTTTGGACCAGTTGCAGCTTACGTACTACATCCTTATTAGATCCAAGATAAAGAATATTGCCATAATCCAGCCTAGATATAATAAGAGCATGGACCACAGTACATTGTGTAGAAAATGGCATCATCCAGAGGATTTTTCTAAGCCATTTGAGGATGGTAAAACAAGTGGACAACACTTTCACCGCTTGCTGCCTCATTGAAAGTTGTTCATCAATTATGACCCCCAGATTCAGAACCATGCTTCTTGTATAGTGCTTACTTTGAAGGGAGTTGCATCCAGGGGTGTAATTTCAAAGTTAGGGGGATGACTTGGGTGTCATTCCCGGGAATAAATATATTTTCGGGTTGGTGTGTGAGCTCACTGAGATGGATGATCTGCTAGTGTCTATTATGCATGAGTTTAGGTTGTGGGTGGGTGGTTATGATTGCACAATTGAGGGCTCATAGGTAGTAGCACAAGGCAGTGGAGTTTCTTACAGTAGCTGTCAGTGGGTCATAAAGGTGTGCAGATGTGTCTAACGGAATGAGAGACTGCAAAAGAAAGTGGTGTGAGGGGGAAAACAAGAGTGCCTGAGAGGCTTCGAGGGACACTACCCCTTCCACAGACCTTAGTTGTGCTCCCTTACTTGCAGTCCAGGTTCTCAGTATGCTGACATGCATGGTTGCTTGAAGTCCATGTTATCACAACAAACTGTGCTGGTCTGGTCAGTGGCAAAATGCAAAACAAATGCCCCTCCACCCCTTGCAGAATGTGAAGGGCCTCCTAGTATTTCATATCTCACAGATATTCATTGGTTTTGGGCTTCTTGGTGCTTTGTTGAAGGGCCTGCATCATGCCCCTGGGTCTGATGACTTCTCAGCATGCTGACATGCAGTGTTGCTTGCCTGGGCATGAAGTCCACTGTTACGAAAGGGCAGGCAGTGGACGCTGCTACATCCAAGGATCAGGTGGAAGAGATAAGAACATACATAAGAAATTGCCTTATACAGGCATTGGTATGCCCTTGGGTTCTCACTTATCAGAAAAGACGAAATCTAGGATTTGGCGTAATGAATTTGTTGTCAATTTGGAGTCAAGTGCGGACCATCGCCGAGGATATTCGTACTTTTGCATGGTCCGCACTTGACTCCTGCAAAATACTTAGAACATTGGATTGCCCTAACCCACCCGTCTGAACAGTTGCTGTAATATTTCCAACATCGCCATCACGTAATTCACCCTCTTCCAGGTCATCATCATCAATATCCAAAGGTATTACATCTCCATGTCCAACATAATCCCCACTGCCACCAGGCATCTCTCCATCACCAACTAGTGGGGAAGTGTGGCTCACTGGTTAGAGCGGCAGACTCTGAAGCCGAGATCAGGCCCGGGACCAGGGTTCAAGTCCCGACGCGGCAGGGTCTTGAGCTCAATGACCACGGACTCGATAATTCTCGCCTCGGCGCCTACTCTAATCATGGGTCCCACGCTGCAACTCTGGGCAATAGCTTGCTTAATCTCCACAATGGCCCCTACAACACTGGGATGCCTGGCTTCACCATGGGGGAGCCCAGGAGGGGCTTCTCACAGGGAGAGCCAGGAAGTGTTCCACAGCGTTATACAGCGCCGGGACGCCCCGTTGGGGCAGCTCTGCGCTTTACAAATACACTACATTTACATTTACATTACAACTCCCCCGTCGTAAAATTCCCATTGAATATCGTCATTGCGCACTGCGCCTAGCGAAAAAGAAGAGAAATCCGCTCCAGATCCCTCTCCCGTGCCCCCCCCAGACTGAACCTCCACCTGTTCAGCCCGCAACTAGCGTTTACCAGCCAAAGACCTGCTCGCTGCAGCTGTGTTCTTGCCTTTGGAGCCGCTCCAATCAGGCTGCGCCACACCAAAAGACCCAACAGCCCCCACTGTGCCCTGTGGACCAACTGCCGAGTCTGCACCCGAACCAAGCCAAACCCATTGGCCGCACCCATGTCCAAGGCCCACCTCCTGAACAGGTAAATCCAAACTCGCCGCAAGGGGAACGGGCAACCACGCCTGGGGGAATAGCAGACGTGTACCTGTAAGGGCCCCACCACCCAACTGGCATGGGGTAGGCTGGGAGAGGCGCGGGGTGGGAGGAGGGGGCACCTGTGATGGCGCATGGGGGGACAAGGAAGCAGCAGCCAAAGGGGCTGCAGACACAAGGAAATCCGATCTCCCTGCCTGACCACCTGAGTTAATGGGAGCAACACTGGGCAGGGGGCCACCCCCACGCCCAGCCACCAAGCCTACCTGGGGGGCTACCTGTCCGGGAAACACACTCTGGGCCTGCCGGGGGGTTGGAGACAAAACATAAGTCTGCCCATTGTATTGAATGCACTGGGCAATGTCCTGCCCAGCCTCGCTGCACAAGGAATACACAGAGGCACTGGGTGAAACCGTTGCAGGCAAGCGCGAGCTGACCGAGGTACCCAGGCTCCTCCCCCGCCTCCCCCGGGCTCGAGACACAGACCGGGCCTGGGAGCTCGAGGAAACCCCACCCCAAAAACGAGCAACCCGCCCACAAGACCGCCCCCACCGCCCACCAGCCGCTCCCCTCGCGCACTCCGCTCCCGAGGGAACAGGACATACCTCTGTGGGAGCGCCCGGTGTCGTGGGGGGGTCAGCAGCAGCCATGGCAGGCCCCGATTCATCATCTGACCCAAATCCGGGCGTGGCCGCGTCGCCGTCGTTCTCGTCTGCCTGCAGAGACAAGCAGGCAGACACAGCCTTGGAAACTCTACCGGCCGCTGTAGGGGCCGGTTGTCACTGAAGGGTAATAGAAATGAGGGACACTGACACAAGTGCTGGGACGGTTGGACAGGAAGTCCCGAGCGACTTCCTCCCGTTTATTTATAGCCTTCTGGCCAAGCCTGGCCTGAAGGTGTTACAATCTGTGCAAGTGGTTCCGGGTCTCAGCCGAGACCCTCGGACCACTAGAACGCTACATCCCTTCCCAAGTTAGTCCTTGTTTGCTGTGTTCATACATGGTTCATGAGTAGCACATATATTCTGCTAGTCTCTGACTTGGCTTAGGGTTAGGTCGGAGATGGTACATCTGTCTTCCTCTCGCTGGCGTTGCAGTTTGCACAGGTGATTGCACTGGTGATACTGGTGCCGGTAGAGTCGGTTCCCCTTCATGTAATGTTGTCCTGGGTTGTTCTTCACGCCGTCCCGCTGACTGGTCATCATTGTGGCTTTCAGCGTTTTCTTCAGCCCCTGCTGATTCCGCTGGGATGCGTTTAAACCAGGATACATTGCGGGTCACCTCCTCTCCATCTCTGTGTGCGGTGACTGCAGTGCCCTTGGTGTCCTTGATGACCCATGGTTCAGGCTCATATGGTGTCTTGAACTTGCCCCCTGGTCTTCGTGTCCGCAGTAGCACCGTATCTCCCGGTGCTAGGTCTCTACTCTGTGCTCTCCTCCTTTTGTCGATCCGTTCATTGTTCAGTTTTCTCCTCCGCTGAGTCTCACTGGACTTGTATGGTTCTGGTGCCCAGCCTTCTGTCATCGGGAGACTGTCTTGCCGATTTCCTGCAAACATCAACGACCACGGTGTTCTCTGTGTTGTGCTGTGTGGCGTGCTTCGATATTCTCCTAGGAACTGTTGTAGTGCTGATTCTGGATCGATTTCCTCAATATTTGCTATTCTTAATGCTTTGTTGATGGTTCGCATAAACCTTTCGGCCTCACCGTTGGCTTGCGGCCACTGGGGTGTTATGCGGTGATGTCTGATCCCTAATGTACTCATAAAGTCACGGAATTCACTCCCCTGGAAAGGAGGCCCATTGTCCGTCTTCAGGATCTGGGGACGACCAAACATGGCGAATATTTTGCTCAATATAGGCTGAACATTTCTGAAGCTGGTGGATTCAGCTAACTCCACGATGGGATATTTGGAAAATGAGTCTATAAGAACAACTGTTGTTCTCCCATCTGGGAAACTTCCAAAATCCATGCTAACCCAAGACCAAGGTGCAGGGGCATGTTCCTCTGTGATGACAGGCGCTGGGTTTTCAGGAGTGCTGGTGAGTTGGCACAGTCTGCAGTTCTTCACTAGGGTGTCGATGCTGTCCTCCATCTCTGGGAACCACACTTTCTCTCTCATTCGGCTCTTCATCCGCCGCGTTCCCTGGTGTCCTGCATGCGCTAACATGGTGGCCTGTTCTTGCAAGCTGAGTGGTATTACTATGCGGCGTCCCCTGAGAATCAGTCCGTTCTTTGCCATGCTTAGTTCATTGTGAACTTTCCATATTTGGCCTATCCTAGAACGCTCATTCTCTGACCAGTCATTGTTGTCCCTTAAGAATCCATTCCATGTTCCTGTTCGTATGGTGTTTGCCACCTTTTGTAACACTTTGTCTTGAAGGTAATGTTCAATTATCACTGGGATGGACATGGCCTGCGGGCATGCGCTCTGAGCCAGGAGATTGATTTCTTCTTCAAACAGGGTCTCTTGTTCTTCAGGGACCATTCCATCTGCAGCTGGGTGACGGGACAGAAAATCAGCTGGGTTCTTTTCACCAGGTGTCTCTCTGTTGTGTTATCTTGTCAAGATATAGCTGCCAACTTTGACTGTCTGTTTTTCTCTTTTTTTTTTCTTGCGTTGGTTTTACCAATGCTTTATTGTTATTATTTGTTTGTTTAATTTTCCCTTCTGTTGTGTGCCTTGGGCAGCTGGGCCTTCTTCGCGCTTAAAATCGGCTTCGCCGATGCCTTCCCCTACTTGTTGTTGAAAGCGCTGCTCTGCGCTCGTGTTCCTGTCAGTTTCTGTCAGGCTCAGCGTGTGAGGCCTAATCGGGCGCCGGACCCCGCTCCTGCGCATGCGCGTGTTCTGCGCGGCTCCTGAAGCGTTTCTGGGCCTCGATCTCACTTTCTTCCTCCGCCCGGTGCCTGACGCAGCCCTCGCTCACGCTGCTTACCGGGGTGTCTTTTCCGGGTGTCTTCTTCCTTTCATGGGCTGAGGAGCGCCACACAGCCTCGGGTGAGGAACAGCTTCGATGCCCTCAGGGACAACTTCACGGGCCACGCGTCACTCCGGATCCGGACTCGCCACAGATAGACGTCGCCTGCAGGTAGGGATATGTAGGATCCCACCCTCGTCGCCAAAATGTAGGGGCCGGTTGTCACTGAAGGGTAATAGAAATGAGGGACACTGACACAAGTGCTGGGACGGTTGGACAGGAAGTCCCGAGCGACTTCCTCCCGTTTATTTATAGCCTTCCGGCCAAGCCTGGCCTGAAGGTGTTACAATCTGTGCAAGTGGTTCCGGGTCTCAGCCGAGACCCTCGGACCACTAGAACGCTACAGCCGCCTTCCGGGCCGAACGCTGTGGCCCCAACCCTGCCGCGCCGGGAACGCCAGGGACGAGAAGGTCCTCCCGGCCCGCCGCTCGCAGGACCTGTATGGCCCTCTACACTTCTAGGGAGGCCTCCATGCACTCGCCAGGCCAGGTAAGCTACGCAGCTCCCCCACGCACGCAAAACAAATTATGTTACCCGCCTCCCGCCGGCACAGACCTTCCCGCCCTACACTGGCCCTATTTATAAGCTCTGTCCCTCGCGCTACCTGATTATCACCTGCCCATGGCCAGCTCTTGCGCGAACCTACCCAGGGAGAGACCGGCTCGCGCACGGCTCTCCCTGGTCTGAGAGGTAGTCGAGTAGTCACATCGCAGCACACCGACCCTCCCCACAATAATAATAAAAACAAGACGAAGGCGAGTGCTAAATTCCTGGGCATGCCTGATTCCCTGAACACAACTCGCTCATTGTCTAGCCCGTACATGCTTGGCAGCCCCGCCCCAACTGGAACACCTGAATGGGGAAGCATATGCCGCCACAAGCACCCCTCAGCAGTCCCTATAGCAAGTCCCCACTTTGTAAGTGACCGTATTGAAGCTTTTTACTTTTGTCACAAATGTACACGTAGTCAGGTCCTTACCTTACCGACCTCGCACATTCCTTTAATTTTACCTTCATCCTCTGGGTAGGATGCCGACAGAGGAACAACAGGAAGCGAGGGAGGCGGCAGGTGCCTTTAGTAACACATTACGGATGGTGTAAACCTAAAAGACGGATTAGGTAGTGTGCTTTGGAGGCAGAGGGGGACTGCCTGCGGGTCATTCTTAATTACCAAACATGTCTCTGACCTATCTTAAGCCTTAGTGCAGAGGTACTTCAGCTGAGAAGCAAAAGCGAAACAAGAGGCAACTTAGAATTAATAACTTCTTTTCCTGCAACACAAACAACCCTAGTATTGCCATTTCATAGCACTTTAGAAAGAAGTGTTACTATTACCTAATGTTGAAGTACGACACTTATCGACCATGGAAGAGTGAATTGCAGAGTGGACCCTGCAAGGTTTCAAATCCGAAACGTTTAAAAGAGAAACATGTCCAGTTAATCTGTGTTACAAAATACTTCTGTATCGACTTGTTGCGTGTTGGTTCCCGATTAGACTGTTTTAGAGATTGGATATGTATATATTTAGGGCGAAAAGGGTTTGTATATATTGCAAAATACTGGCTTTTTGGTTGAAGTAGTGGTTTAACGCACTGCAATGTTTCAGGAGCACTATAAAGGGAGAACAACTAACTGGGGGAACGGACAGCTTTTGCATTTGATTACATTACACCAGCTTCCCCCTTCATAAAAGGCAGCACTATGCATCAAGCACCTTGCTTCAAAGCACATGTGGGTGATGCCTCCGATTCCCGCACCTCTGCCAGGCTTCACTAAGAAGACACAACCAGTGGTGTGCGTGCACCACAGAGGAGCGGGCGGGAATCGAAACCAGTGGTGCGTGCGCACCACAGGGGAGCGGGGGCGAGGGAGCGCGGCAGCGAGGCGAACGCCCGCTGCTGCGCCTATCAGACACCAATGAGAAGTGGGCGGAGCAAAGGCGGGACATGCGCCCACCTTTGCCCAATTGCGTGCTGTACTTTATAAAAAAATGCACGCTAAAGCCTATTGCAGCCGGCGAAAGCAAAACCACACGCACGAGCATGTGGTCAGCTTTCAGAACCCCCTACATGAGGTCTCGCGCTGCACACTGCAACACTAGGCGCAAGACCTAAAAACTGCCGGTGCTCAGACCCTGTGAGGCCCGGCCCACTTAAAGCCCTGGCCAGACCAATTAGCTATGCCAATGCTTGTTAGCTGTTTCAGCTGAATGATCAACAACATTTATTTTGTTGTGAATAATTAGAATCTATAATGGTTCAATTCTGAAAATATAAGACCATGAATTAAACATGTCTGCGCACAAAAATGTCACCAGACCCACACGGTTTTCGCTTATTTCCTGGAATGCAAGAAACTGCCTGTCAGCACACAGGGAAGTCAACGGACTGACTCGTTTGTGTTCGATAAGTGGAGGGCATGTCCGGCAAGCAACTGTTCATGTCTGCGCAATGGGGAGGTCACCAGACCAACAAAGTTACCTGCTAATCTGATGTGCATGCCCCGCAAAAGCAACTGTGCATCAGCGCACAGGGAGATCATTAGAACAACAATGTTTTCTGTTAACCTGGCTGCAAACCCGGGCAAGGGACCTCTTACGAGGAATGACAGGTTTTTTTCCTGCACTTAGCCGTAGACTCTTTACAGGCCTTTGTTTCTTCCAAAAAATACACATTTAAATCAAATTATTTTATTTTAAACTGAGTTTCGTAGTATATTTTGCCCGTTTATAGTCCCTTGTTTCCACGTGAAAGCTTTCTTGTAATGAACCTGAGAGGCACAGGTAAAGATTTTAACAAAGATGCCTCTTTCACTAAAATGTAAGTGTTTCATTTTATTGTGTGATTTATGATATATCCAGCCTATATCTGTCTCATCATTCTTACCACCCACCACAGTGTTTCTTGTTTGGCAATTAACTATGACCAAAATCTTCAAAGGGAATGTTATGTTTGGTTATGCAATTGCAATAGGATTTATAAAGCTCACACTGAGCATTCACAGTGCCTTTAGCCGGAATCCAGATAGGTGAGACGGAAGTTCACTTCTTACCATGATCGTTGTTCCTAAAACGAGAAGGGGAAAGTCAGTCAAGGCACAAAAACTTGCAAACCTCGAAGCAGCAAAATATTTCAGGCACTAGATTAGAAAAAAAACCTACTACAGAATACAAATACCAGGAGAACTGAAAGAAAAGGGGGAGGGGTGGGAAGAAGCAGAAGAAGGAGACAGAGAGAATAATCCCCCCTTGATGCATGCTTGAGTGGGTTGGAGAAAAATGTGAATGACACAACTACAGACAAATGTATGAAGTGGGGCTGAAAACTCCTAAGTAATCCCATTATACACATAATTTTAGTAAAAACAAAAGGTCATGGCTAACACAGACACAAAAAAGCTAACCGTTCTGCAATTGGCTGCCAGCCTCTTGAATTTGAGAAAGAAAGAAACAATGAAAGAGAAATGACAGAAAGGAAGGGAAAAAGAAAGAATAAGGCAAGGATGAAAAAAAGGGAAAGAAACAAAGAAAGAAGGAAAAACAGAAAAAAGAGACAAAGACAGAAAGATAAAAAATACTGAAAAGGGGAAGTAAAGAAGGACAGGAAAGAACAAAGGGAAAAAAGAAGAAAAGAAGGAAAGGAATTGAGAAGGAATGGAAGAAGAATGATAGAAGGAAAGAAAGCAAGCAAGCAAGAATAAAATAATGAAGAAAAAGGAAAAAAAAGAACGAAAGAAGGAAAAGGAAAGGGAGAAAGAAAGATGGAAAGAAACAGAAAGATGGAAGGAAAGACAGAAATAAGGAAAAAGAATGAAAAAAAGATAGAAGGAAAGAAAGGCAAGGAAGAAAGAAACAAAGAAAGAAATATTATAGAAAGAAAGCTGGCTGGTGTGGGAATGCTGGAAAGCTTCAGCTGGCTGGTGTGGGAATCTTCCCTGCGGCTTGGAGGGGCAGCAGCCGGGCCGTAGCCGAGATCAATCAATCAATCAATCAAAGCATTTGTATAGCGCACTACTCACCCGGAGGGTCTCAAGGCGCTAGGGGAGAGGGGGTCCGCTACTGCTCGAACAGCCAGGTCTTGAGCTGCTTCCTGAAGGCGAGGTGGTCCTGGGTCAGCGGATGTGGGTCGGGAGGGAGTTCCACGTCTTGGCGGCGAGGTAGGAGTGGACCTTCCCCCTGTGGTGGCTCTTCGGATGCGGGGGACGGCGGCGAGGGCGTGGCTGGTCGATCGAAGCTGGCATTTGGGAGCGTAGAAGTTGAGGCAGCTGTTGAGGTATCCTGGGCCTTGGTTGTGCAGGGCTTTGTGTGCGTGGGTGAGGAGACGGAAGGTGATTCGCTTGTTGACCGGGAGCCAGTGCAGGTCTCTCAGGTGTCCGGAGATGTGGCTGCGGCGGGGGATGTCCAGGATGAGTCGTGCTGAGGCGTTCTGGATCCGCTGGAGTCTCTTCTGGAGTTTGGCGGTGGTTCCGGCGTAGAGGGCGTTGCCGTAGTCCAGGCGGCTGGTGACGAGGGCCTGGGTGACCGTCTTCCTGGTCTCGGTGGGGATCCACCGGAAGATCTTGCGTAGCATGCGTAGGATATTGAAGCACGATGAGGAGACGGCGTTGACTTGTCTGGTCATGGAGAGGGAGGAGTCCAGGATGAAGCCTAGGTTGCGTGCGTGGTCTGTTGGTTTGAGTGCGCTGCCTAGGGCGGGGGGCCACCAGGAGTCGTCCCAGGCGGAGGGTGAGGATCCCAAGATGAGGACTTCCGTCTTGTCAGAGTTCAGTTTCAGGCGGCTGTTCTTCATCCATTCGGCTACCTCTTTCATCCCTTCGTGTAGGTTGGCTCTGGCGGTGGCGGGGTCGTTGGTGAGGGAGAGGATCAGCTGGGTGTCGTCGGCGTAGGAGATGATGTTGAGGTTGTGCTGGCGTGCGATGGCTGCGAGGGGACTCATGTAGACGTTGAAGAGGGTTGGGCTGAGCGAGGAGCCTTGAGGGACGCCGCAGATGACTTCGGTGGCTTCTGATCTGAACGGGGGGAGGCGGACTCTCTGTGTCCTTCCGGCGAGGAAGGAGATGATCCACTCCAGTGCCTTCTCCTGGATTCCGACGTTGCTGAGGCGCTGTACTAGGGTGCGGTGGCAAACTGTGTCGAAGGCCGCGGAGAGGTCTAGGAGGATGAGGGCCGCTGTTTCTCCGTTGTCATCGGTTGCTGCGATCAGGGAGGTCTCGGTGCTGTGGTTGGCCCGGAAGCCAGACTGCGAGAGGTCGAGGGATCCGTTCGTCTCGAGGAAGGCGGCCAGCTGTTTGTTGACGGTCTTCTCGATGACTTTTGCGGGAAACGGGAGCAGCGAGATGGGAGATGTGTTTCCCGGCCGTGATAGCACATGCAAAAGTCCCGGAGTGCCTACGTCCATGCCGGCGCAGGATTGTCTGCGAGGCGCTGAGCCTTGCGGGGCTTCCTGGCCAGATCACCCTTGTGCCTGAGAGGGAATGAAGTTTAGTGGGCCTAGTGGGGCCTTGATTTGTCGGAGCAAGCCTGGCAGCCCTGAGGACTGAATGTGGTGTTGGCATGCTGGGCCTGCTGGGGCTTCACTGTAGGTGCTTGAGCCAGGCGGGAGACCTGACTTCGAGGAACAGATCTGCCTGCCCTGGGCATCCTCCTCCTCTCACAAGATGGAGCCCAGCATGACCTCCACATCAGCCCGGGGATCCAACATGCTGCTTCAACCCACCACCACCCGGCCTTCTACCCCTACGGCTATCTCCACCTCGGGGATCCTTACGGACCCAAGACCACCGCCCCTAAGGGCAACACCACCAGAACGCCTGGCGGAACAACGGCAAGAATGTCATGCTCTGTAAATATGTAATTGTCCAACCCTAATCTTGAGTGATTTGCAACTTGTATATATATAACTCTAACCACTAGTATCTGAGGTAGACGTATGTACTTACTACCATTCTACCATTCTTATGTGAATTTAGAGTTTTTCTGTTTGTATCTTTTCCTTGAGTGAATTTTCAACTTGTATATATGCAACTCTAACCACTAGTATCTGTAGTTGACGTATGTACTTAATACAATTGTTTTGTGAACTTAGAGTTTTTCTGTTTGTAACTTTTATGTACCTCATGTACTCCAAAGTCCTTATGTAATGTAACTGGTCCTTTTGTAAAGCGCCCTGACACCTTTGGGTAAAGTTCGTGCTATATAAAATCGCATTACATAAATAAATAAATAAGGATAAAAAGAAAGAATGACAGAAATCAGAAAAGAAGAAAAAGAAAGAGTAGCAAGGGAAGAAAGAAAGAAAGAAAAAAGAAAGATAGATAGAAGGAAAGGAAGTAAGAAAGAAAGAAGGAAGGAAAATAGAAAGAGAGAAAGAAAGAAAGAAAGAAAATGAAAGAAAGAAGGAAGGAAAGACAGAAAGAAGGAAAATAAGGAAAGAAAAATGCAAAGAAGAAATACACAAAGAAAAAAGGAAAGAAAAAAAGAAAAAGGAATGAAAGATTGAGAAAAGAAAGAATAAAAAAGAATGAAAAAGACAGAAAGCGGGGCGTGGCTTAGATAGCGATGTGGTAGGACGTGTCTCTCGGGAGCTCCCGGCGTCCACCACCCTCATAAGCAATTTTCAGCGGACCCCGGGGCGATCGCTACTCACTCAGAGGTGACTGCGGTCCTGTGGTGCCCGGGGAGCCTTGAGTGGCCTTTCCTCGAGGTCTGTGGTCGCAGCGGTGCCCAGCGGTGAGGAGACGAGGACGGCCCTCGGGCGGGAGCCGCCATTTTGCATTGTCCGTTTGGACCCCAAGCCGGCACTCTATTGCCCCCGGAGGGGTCGCTGACCCGGGAACGTGCTCCCTTGCTGGTAACTGCGGGCTGAGGCGTACCATCTGGCCCCCAGGCTGGCCGGAGCGGCCGGGAGCCGCCATTTTGTGTTCCTAGCGAGGGGACTCGGCCTACTGCCCCTTGGCTGCTGGCCCCTGAGGCGGCCCTGGAGCCCTGAGGTGTGGGCCCTCCCCCCCCTCGCGAGCTGCAGCGGAGGACCTGGCGTGAGGGCTGGCCAGATGGTGGTGGTGACGGCGCCTCCTTTCCGCAGATGACGGCGGGACCCCTGCTGGGTTGTGTGCCCCCGTGGTGACGGGACGGCGGTGGCGGGAAGGCTGCAGTCGGGGCCTGGAAGACGCTCCCTACTGTCGGCGTGGCCCGCCTGGTGGGCGGATCGATCCTGAGCATACCTGGTGAGGTGAGGAGTGGGGGTGGAGGTGGGGGCCCGCGCTGGTGCCGGTGATGGGAAGTTTCTGGCGCCTGTGACACTGTGAGCCCCCGTGTGTGCGGCTGCTGCTTGTTGGCCGGTGGTGAGCTGCGGGCTCTAGAGGTGCGGCCCCCCCCCCTGACGAGACGTTTGACGGCGGAGCTACGCCTGCTGCTGTTGGGCCCTGAGAGAGGGCCTTGGTGCTGGTCGAGCCCCCCTGGCCGGTGGTGGCCCTTCTCTGTACTATCTGGGGCCCCCTGCTTCGAGGAGCGCAGGCTGGTGCGCGTGGCTGGTGACCCGGGGCCTCTGGGCTGCTTGTGGGTCGCGCAGGCCCACTCCGAGAGAACTTATAGCGTGGCCTTGGACTGAGGGGCCCGGGGGGTGACAGCGCCTGGTGTATCTGGGGCTCCCCCTTCCCCCCCTGTGATTGCACAGCGGACCCCCCCCTGGCCTGGGGACCCTGCTGCCTGCCCTGGGGTGCTGGACAGGCCCTACCGCCGCCTTGCGTGCCTCGGAGGGGTGACCCTGGCATTGTGTCTTTACTGCAAGTCCTCTTGGTGATTTGTGCTTGGGTTACCTGGGGTCCTGTTTTGTAGTGCTCTGGGGGGGCTGACGAGAGGACAGTACCCCACGATCTGTTTGTCGCCTACGACAGCTCCGACCCCGACTCTTGAGGAACTGGTGGGCCAGCGGGGTCCAGTCAACACTGGCGATGACGCGCTCCAAAGGGAGCAAGGCTGAACCGACAGTGCCCCCCAGGGACAACTCAGTGGTGGCAATGTGGGGCAAAACGGGGGCAACTGCGCCGGCGGCGGAGGCGCCGCGGACCTCGGGAGACACGGCTCTGGTAATGCAGGCATTTATGACATCCTTCATGTCGGACCTGAAAATGGAGGTCCACATTTGTGTGCGGGAGCTGCGCCGAGAGGTCACGGACCTGGGGGACCGCGTAGACGGCCTGGAGAAGACAGTTGATGCCCGCACCGAGGATCAGGAGCTTCTGTGGCAACGCCTGACAATGCTGGAGGAACAGCACATAGAGCTGCAGGTCAAACAAGAAGACCTGAAGAATAGGAGTCGCCGGAACAACCTCCGTATTCGCGGCGTACCACTCGGAGAAGAAGGGAAAGATGTTCTGACTTTTGTTGCGCAGCTCCTCCATGAGGTGTGGGGCGACAGCGATGCCTCACCGCCGACCCTGGATCGTGCCCACGGGGTCTCCGGGCCGCCGGGGTGCCCAGGACTTCTCCTTGATATCCTGACGAGGGTCCACTTCTTCACGGAGAAGTAGGCCATCCTATGGGCCGCGCGAAGCAAACCGGACCTTACTTACAGGGGCCACAAAATCCAAAATTTTCAAGACCTAGCGCCTAACACCCTCCAGCGGCGGAAAGTGTTCAGACCGGTGACTAAAAAACTGCGGGACCTGGGCATTGCCTACCAATGGGGCCACCCCTTTGCCCTTATCTTCCAGTGGGAGACCAAACGGAGAGTTATTTGGAAATTCGCGGAGGCGGTGCAGCTTCTGCAGCTCCCGACATCACCACCGGCGAGTCCGGTGCGCCCTCAAAGGCAGGAGCGTATTCCCGCTAAGCCGTCCTGGACCACGGTCCAACGCCACCGCCGATCGCCCCGACTGGATGAGCAATCTGCCTCCCAGACCAAACAGGACATTATCGCCCACATCAAGTCCCTGGAGGGAGACCGAGAGGAGGCTGCTTCTCGTTCGCCAACCCCGTGATCTTGCAGGAGTCTGTTCAGGTCGGCTCATGTTCTACTTGCTCGGGGGGTGAGCACTCTCCCCCCTTCCCTCGGGGCGCCACTGAGGACGGCTGCCCTATCTGATTCTGCACCCCGTATCCTATCTCTAAGGTGGGCGATGCTGGGGCTCCTCCTCACGACGACCCCGGGACAGGCTACGCCCCTATCACCTAGTGATCCCTGAGGGAGTGACATCCCTGGGCATTTCCGAACCCCCGGGTGTAGGATGCCCATTGGCGGGATCAACTGGACTTGGCCCTGTTGGCCACTGTTGGATCATTTATTTCCTCTTTGTTTCTCTCTTCTTTCTGGCCTTCCTTACCTTCCTTCCTTCCTCCTCCTTTCTTCTTTACTTGTGCGGGGTGGGGGGCGGTGTGATGATGGCGCCTGGCTTGAGTAGCGCTGGTGTGGGGTGTGGATGCTTTTGGGCGGCTGCGGGAGGGGGATGGCGGGGCGCAGGCGACTCCCCTTAGAACTTCAATATGACTGCCACCTTGCCTAGTCCCGCTTAACGTTAAGGGCCTCAACTCCTCCAATAAGAGGCGGCAGACCTGGCGATACCTCCTGCAGCAGAACCCTGACATCATATTTCTTCAGGAGACCCATCTTCTGCAGGCAGACATTGGGCGCATGGCGCACCCACGATACCCCCTCCAATTTTGGGCTGCAGCAAACACTAAGACAGCAGGTGTGGCGGTTCTGTGTAGACAGAGCATCAGGCGGGGGGACACCAAGCCCTTCAGGAGTGACGACGGGCGTTTTCTCAAGGTGAGTGTGGGCGTTGGTCGACGCACCTTCACTTTATGCAATGTGTATGCACCCAACCAGCTGCAGGATCGGTACCTGCGCATGCTTTTTAACACACATGTACCGCGGGGAGACCCCTCCCTGATTCTGGGGGGAGATTTTAACCTAGTCTGGGACCCGAATGCAGACCGTAGCGATACCCCGGCCTACGGCTCTGGGGCTATGTCCTCGGCGCTGCGTACCCATATCACGGACCTGGGACTCTACGATGTATGGCGCTACTGCTCCCCAGGGTTGACTGATTATTCGTTTTACTCCCATGCCCACCGCTCGTACTCCCTTATCGACTATTTGTTGATCTCCTGTGCTCCTCCATTTCTGCTATCTCGCTATCGGACCATGCGCACGTTGAATTGCTGCTGCAGGACCCGGCCATTCACCCCGCTCAGGAGGCGCGCTGGCGTCTACCGCCGAGTGTCCTGAGGAATGCAGCCGATGTAGATAGCATCAGGATGGCAATAGACTCTTACTTTGCTAGCAACGACTTACCGGAGATGCCCTTCCCTGTCGTATGGGACGCCTTCAAGGCAACCATTCGGGGGCATATCACCACTCTCTCGATTGCGCGGGCTCGCGCGGCCCAGGTCCTCGAGGATACACCAGAGAGAGATATAAAACAAGAGGAGCAGCAGGATCATAAGAGCACCTCCGCAGTGTCTAGACGGCGGTTGGCCAATCTCAGAGGACAGCTCCGACTCTTGCCCACTAACAAGGCGGAGTCTTCCCTGTTGGCCCTGAAGCAGAAATACTTTGAGGGTGGGGACAAGGTAGGCAGCTTGCTAGCAAGGCGATTGAGGGCGCAGGCGGCCAAGGCCCACATCGCGAGTGTTCCGCTCCCTGATGGGACGCATGCAGTCTCAGAGAAAGGTAAATGCGAGGCGTTTTGCGCCTACTACACCGCGCTCTATTAGGAGGAGATACCGGACCCAGGGGCTATGGTGGAGGTCCTGCAAGCCTATACGGGGACGCCGCTCCACCCGTGCCACGCGACAGCCTTGGAAACTCCGATCGTCCAGGAAGAGATAGCAGACTCCATACGGGGCCTTCCCCTAGGGATGGTCTGCCTTTATCTTTTTACCGTATGTTCCAGGCGCAGCTCGGACCTCACCTCTTGAGATTGTTTAACTCATTTACTGATGCGGCGGGCCCGTCTCGAGACATGGGAATGGCGGAGATAGCACTGATTCTAAAACCCGGCAAGGATCCGAAGCAGTGCGCCTCGTACCGCCCCATAGCCTTGCTGAACACTGATTTTAAGATCTACACCAAGCTCCTGGTGAGACGTTTGGACCACCACATGCCGGGTCTTGTGGACCCGGATCAGGTTGGCTTCATCCGCAATCGGCAGGGTGCGGACAACGTCCGCAAAGTAGCTCACCTGGTGGGGAAGGCGCATCACTGGAAAATCTCGGCCTGCCTCCTCTCGCTGGACGCGAAGAAGGCCTTTGACCGGGTGGGCTGGACCTTCTTGCGGGCGGTCCTAGGCAAGATTGGCTTGGGACCGGACATGATCAGTAGGATCATGGCGCCATACTTTGCTCCGCAGGCCCGGATTCGGGTTAATGGACAGCTTTCGGCACCGTTCCCCATCCGCAGAGGCACCCGATAGGGATGCCCCCTGTCGCCCTTGCTCTTCGCCCTCGTGGTGGAGCCACTGGCGGCAATGATCCGTCGGGCACCTGGCATCCATGGCATCCACATGGGGGGCTGTGAGAACAAGGTGGCGCTGTTTGCTGATGATCGTCTCCTCACTCTCACCCGCCCTGACAAGTCTCTGCCGGCACTCCACTCAGCACTGACCCTTTTCGAGCAGGCCTCGGGCCTTAAGATTAACCACGGCAAGTCCTGGGCCCTCAACATAACCGTTCCTGATGCGGACGTCCCTCATCTCAAGCAGCTGGCGCCATACCAGTGGGCCTCCCAGAGCATCCGTTACCTCGGATTGCAGATAACCCCTTCCCTGGACACATGGTCGCAAGTCAACTGGCGGGAGTGCCGACGATCGGTCCTGGAGGAGCTACGGCAGTGGAAGCCCCTGGTGCTGACATGGCTGGGCAGGCTCAACGCCGTAAAAATGTCAATCCTCCCTAAAATCCTTTACGTATTTCAGTGCCTCCCCACGCCCATTCCGCTTAGCGACATCCGCGATCTCCAGCGTGCCCTCACACCTTCATTTGGGGCGGTAAGAGGCCTCGATTCTCCCAGAAATTGTTAATGACACCCCGGGATAGGGGGGGACTGGCTTGCCCTGATTTACTGGATTACTACTGGGCCTCGCACCTCCGCTTCGAGATGGAGTGGGGAGTGACGGAGAGTGAGAAGGGATGGCATCACATGGACCGGGCTGTGACAGGGCGTACCATCTGGGACCTAGCCTGGCATCAGCGGGTGGCGTGCTCTAAGAGTGCCTACTTGGCGGTCCCCGCGAAGACGGTGCTCGACATCTGGGACGTGGTAGCGGTGCGCAGAGGCCTCACGACCTTTCCTTCGCCGCACACCCCGATCAAAGGGAACCCGTCTTTTCCACCGGTGCATCGAAAGCGGGCCTTCGCCAAGTGGACGCAAGGGGACTGCAGGGTGGTTACGGACCTATTTGAGGGGGGCAAACTAAAATCTTTCACCTAATGTAGAGAGAAGTTCCGTATTCAGGTGACGGCGCAACTACAGTATACCCAGCTACGACATTGGGTGACGGCCGACACAGTGTACCAGGCGGCCACGCGCGCCTTCACCCCTTTTGAGTGGCTGGCCCGCCATCCTATCGAATCCAAAGGACTGGTGTCTCGTATTTATCAGATCCTGCAACACCCGCAGGCGCCGCCTTCCCATCCCTATCAAGACAGATGGCAGGCATTGTCAGACACGGACATTACCCCTGCGCAATGGCATAGGCTCTGGCGGGACATCCCCAAAATATATCGCAGCATCCCACAGCAGGAAAATGCCTATAAATTAATGACTCAATGGTATTATACTCCTCAGCGCCTGCAACAGATGTTTCCTGCCTCCTCACCACTGTGTTGGCGGTGTCGATCTGCAACGGGGGATCTCATTCATATCTGGTGGGCGTGCCTGACACTTACTCTCTACTGGAAGGAGGTCCTTAGCCACATCAGGGGGGTGCTGGGGTTCCCTCTGCCTGAAATCGCTACCACCATCCTGCTGGGAGTTAAACCTGCTGCTCTAAAGGCCCTTACCAGGAGTGATTGGATCCTGGCACTCCAAATGCTGGGTGCTGCCAAACAGCTCATAGCCCTATGCTGGAAGAAGCCCGAAGCCCCTCCAATAGCAGCTTGGTTTGTGCGCCTCTGGCATGTCCTTACGATGGAGCTCTTCACAGCCCGCCTGCAAACGCTCTACACCCGCTTCCAAGCTGTGTGGCAGCCCCTAGTCAAATATCTTTGTGCAGTTGAACGGGGGCGCTACGTGCCTGTCAAACTCAGGGCACTGAGATTGTTTGAGGATGCTTTTGCCCCCCCTGATCCGAACAGATTGCTACCATGACTGCCCACCTAAGCTACGCCTCGCCACTGCCGTCAATAGGCTGGAACATCGAGTCCTCCTCTCTCCGCGCACTGTCTTTACTCTTGCTCTCCTCTCCCTCCTCCCTTCCCTGCCTCTCCTTCTCTGGCTGTTCTTCTTCTTGCTATCACTGTCTGTCATTCGGGCCCTGATGCCCTGTTGCAATGGTTGTTCCATACGGGCCTGTTGCCCGTCTATAACATATAATGGCGCCCTGGGTCCTACCACTCCACAGGTCTACCTAATGTTGAGTTCTGCCATTAGATCGCGGCCGGCCCCTTTGGGGATGTAGGCGCAACGCTGTGTATAACTCTCCTCCCCCCTGAAATTTAATGCCATCTGATATGCCCTTCTTTTGCGCGGCCGGCCCTGAATAGGGTTGTAGGCTTAACACTGTGTATCTGATTCCCCTGTGGAGTATGACCCTTTCTCCTTGCTGAAAATAAAAACAGATTTGAAACAAAAGACAGAAAGCAGGAAAGAAGAAAAAAGAAAGAAAGAAGGCAGGAAAGTTGAAAGAAAAAAGGTCAGAATGAAGGAAAAAAGGAACGGAAGAGGGTAAGAAAGACGGAAAGAAGGAAAGAAAGAAATAAGAGAGGAAGGCAAGGAAGAAAGAAATAAAGAAGGTATATAGAAAGAAAGAATATGAAAAGAAGAACGGAAAGAAAATACAAAAGAGAAGGAGAGAAAGAAAGGAAAGAAGGAAATAAGTAAAACAGTTTTACAAGTGTTTCAAATTAAACACAACAAAGGTTGATTTTCTTCCTGGGCACAGTTTTTTAAAGAACCATTTGTGAAACTGAGCCCAGAATAAATGTGTTTTGGAGAGTTGGCCGCTTATGAATTCACACTTATAATATTGAATCTTTGGTTTGAGGACTGCATGCGTAGTAAAAAGAAGATTGCTTAATACAGTTTTAAATGGACGCACTCTGTTATGCTGTGAAATGCCAGCAGCCAGATCAACAGAGGACACTCCAAAAAGAATTTACCACAGTATTGGGAGGGGACAGGAACTTACTAAGTGTTAGAAAAGTCCTCCTTTCACCTCAGGCTATAAACACAAGGGCATCTTCGAAGTAATTATAAAGTACAAACAAACATACTGGAACTGAAGGGAACTACCTTGCGTGTGGCTGTGCTCACTATGAATGAGCAAAATGTAGTCACTCAAAGTGAAGTTAACCAGTGGCTGAAGTAGGATAACCCATTGTCCCATGCTGTATGCTGTAGTGGTCAGATTAATGTGCATTACACAACAATAGGCGGATGGATGAAGAGAGGTGGCGGAAAGCCCCTACAAATAAGTATATTCTACATATACTTTTGGTAAATTGAAATGGTCTTAGCAAACACCAGACCTAAAAATGTACACCTAGATACAACAACATGCTGAGCACTGGTATTCTCTGTCAACTATGCCTTTGGGTATTCATGTCTCTATCGCCCTAAGGCGACAGAAATCTTTGAAGATGAAGGGTAAACAAAGACAAGCAGTACTCTTTCTCAAGAAATAAACCTCAGCCATCTTGGAATTTAATGAAGCAGGCTGAGAGGTTGGTATTGCCTGAATTCAACCCTCCTGGAGTGTGTAATGTCATACTGTAAGAGAAGTGGGTGTATACGCGCTTAGCAGAAGTGTATGACTTGCATTCTTGATGCTTATGTCTGTATTATTGGAGCGTGAGCTTATCCTTGCATAGTACCAAGCTTTTGTGACAGTATCGGATCTTTTAGTCTTTCCTGAAACAAGCAGAAGAGAAGAGCTGTTCTTCTTTGTAACACTACTAGAGATCTTATGGACTGAATTTGCATACCAAGTTGGAGATACCAAACTTCTAAACCCACCCCTGGAGCCAGTGTTATGGGTTGCTTGATTTTGATATACGGCTTGTCTGCTGTTCAGGTGTCTAGTAGCCTATATACAGGGGTGTAGTTTCAGAGTTAGGGGGAAGTCTTGGGTGTCATTCCCCAAAATAAATGTATTTTCGGGTTGATGTTTGAGCGCATTGAGATGCTTGATCAGCCAGTGTCTATTATGCATGTTTTTCATGAGGAATCAGCAGCACTCTGGGCAGAGGAGCATGCCAAACAATTAAAGGTCTCCTTTTGATAAACCCCCTCTCTGTCCCCCACAAATCACAGGGTAATGATTTAGACTCCGCAAGGTTTGATGACTGTAACAGTCTACCTCACAGAAGCCTTTCAGGTTTAAAAGATTACTCATAGTTTTCGTATGAGATAAAGAGGTTTTCACTTGCTTATTTTTTGGAGGCATGCAATTTTAAAATGTGTTTGCTGAGATGATAAATGGTTTGCAGTGTAAATGGCAATGGACCTCATTGTGGCACCTTTTCAGCTTTTTTGGGCTAGAGGAGTGATGAGTGGGCGGGCAGGACAAACCAGCATCACACCCCACCTAGCCTTTTCAAGTTTAATATGACGTAGCCAAACTGAGAGCTAAAGGGGGCCCTGGAGAATATTTTCATCCCATTCCCTGTTCCACTAAGTGAGTGAAGCACAAATGTGTGCTGCTCTGGGATGGTTTAAACTCTCTGATTGAGAATATTTCCATCAAAGTTGGGGTTTACTATTCATTTTATTCTATACATTTCCTGTCAGAAACCCTTTCAGAGGGTCATGGGGCAAGCAAGGGTTACCTGCCCAAGTGTAATTACTCCTGATGTCCCGGGAACCAACTTACTATGGGTTTTGAGCAGCTCTGCCAAGTACCCCTTCAACACTTAACTCTCTGTGGTAGCGCGGATTGAGCAGTCAAAGACATCTTGGGGTGGTGGGGTTAACAAAGGGGGGTGAGCAAAGGCTCACTACTCAAAATGCGTTCAATAGCAGCATTAAATGATTGTCCAGTCAAATACATGTTTTTATGAATAATGGAGTATTTATATACCAACACAAAGTAAAATAAGGCATTCACAAATGAGCTCTAGTGTTTCAATAGACGGGTTCCGGAATCCCCCTCTACTCTTGCTAGCAGTAGTGGTTATTCCCCATTCACTATAGGCGACATTCAGGTTAAGCCTCACTAGTAGTCCAAATCTCAGGAGTCCCACTCCGTCTCCAGTTAAAGTCAAAAGTGTTGCAGTGGAGAAACGCTAAATGACAGGCAAGTTCCCGAGGGGCCTTATGGCCTGTAAAGCACTCTTACCCGCACCACAGGACCAGCACAACCTGAGTCTCTGTGAGCGCTTCTCTTGCAGGTGTGTAGGCTACAGCAGCTGTCTCAGGTAAGTATCACCCATGCTGCCCTGCAGGGGCAACAGTCAGATGTCCTCGAGTTCCTTATGCACTCCACACATGGGCTATGACTCGATCGGTGCAGAAGCCGTCTCCTCACACCTTGCTTCAGAGGTCCAGTTGCCAGCATCTCCCAATGGACCACACTCTTCTCTTACTCACAGGGCACCAGGGCCGTTTCTACCATTAGGCAAGCCTAGGCGGCCGCCTAGGGCGGCAAAAGGGGGAGGGCGGCAAAAAACATGAGTTTGGCCCTTGACTCCAGAGGCTCTGGGGTCACAGAGACATTTCTGACTTTCGATGTGACTGCTTGTGGGATCTTCGTCCAAGAGAGTGTAAAACAAAGCAGCGCCTTCTTTGAAGGGCTCAAATGAGGGACTTAATTGGGGGCCAGTGACGTTCGTGCCAGAATGAGACACAGCAGCACATCCCAGTGCATGGGGTTCACGGGTGAGGCGCCCCCACACTGCTCCTATGAGACAGTCGGTGATTTATCACCTGGAGGAAGCGATGGGCATGAATGGGGGCCCTGGGTCAGGGGGGGGCGGAGCAGCCTGTCACTGCATGCTTCTTTCCAGCGCCCAGAGGAGCCAAACTGTTCCCTGAAGGGTGGGCGATGCCCAGGCCTCTCTTAGAGCCGGTACAAGGCTGGCACAGAAATTCGGCCTATGTGCGCTGCTGTCCAACAGCTATCAAATATTGGCGCCTGAAAGGGCCTGTGCATGGAGCTTGGGCACAGGAGGAAGGGGGTGATGTTCATTGGCAAAAGGGGTATTCAAATCTGCCATATTGGACCAGCTGACATTTAATAAAAGACCGGGAGGCCGGCTGCCTTTTCCTGCACTCCTAAATCCTAACATGCAGTTCAGGCACACAGTAGGCAGCAAACGTTGTCATTGTCGCGATATGGATGTAATATTTGCAGCGGATGCTTAATTTAGGCAACCGTCTCATAACTGTGCCAACCTCCCCCCACACCCTCAACCTCCTGCTCCCTCTCCACCGCTTCACTCTTCACTCCCTTCACTCTTTGCCTCTGAGGGCACTAACACCATCTAATCATCAGTCCACTCACTCCTTCACAAGTCGAGATAAACCGGCACCACAGACATCTTCCGCCCGCTGGTTTATTCTTCTCAGCCTCTCACCAGCTCTCGAGCCAGCAAGATAGATCTCACTTTCACTGACAGAGCTCCTCTTTGTGCACTCATCCTAACCTGCCATCAGTCCCATCATTTTCTCAGTGCCACCAGGCCCTCACCCCCCACAATGAGCCAGAGTCTAATTCACATAATCAGAAAAGGATTATTCTGGCTTCTCTTTAAAGTTCAAATCCTTCACCATTAATACCCCCCTTGTTAGCATCTTTTCTTCTCTTCTGCCGAGTCTTCAGTTCTCCCCTTTTGACTCACACAACCTTTGTCAGCCTCCCTCGTTTCCCTACAATCTCTGATCCTCCTGAGATGCGAACACTACATAGCAGCACTGCAGAGTTTCACTCAATCATCCACTCCGCCAAAGCCTTACCTCGAGACAGCGATAGTCCCCACCCTACTTAATAAAGCAAGCATTGGCAAAGCCAATGGGTGTGGTGTGCATTTTGAAACCTGACTAATGTATTTTTAAAATGCCTATAGTAGTGCAAAACAAAGAAAAAACGATTGCTTTTCTTATACAATTCATTTAGGAGAAAAATAATTTATTGTGACATGATTCAGAGATGTGAAATAGTCCCTTATGTATTGCCAAGTAAACATGACATTGGAGGGGAAAGGATACAGCCAATAGCATGAGTTGAGAGAAAAACTTCTCTGACTGAAGCTTACTGTATGGGAAATTTAATGAATGACTATCAATGGTTGTAGAGACAGCTGTGTCGACAAGCCAGAACTAAACACGGATCCCCTGGTCATTATTTTATTGTCGCCATCTTATTTCTCCCAAAGTTAGTGGTTGGATTTTAAAAGTCTGATCCTATCTCTCATCGAATAACATTTGTCGCCCTCTAGTTGCATTGGCCATGAATGTATGCTACAGGAGGGGTGCTCGTGCACACCTCCCACCCCCTCACCACAGCCCACCACGGCCATCTATGCCTATGTCCAGCCTCCTTGGCCTGTGCTCTGGGTTTCATATCTACCCCTTATCTTTCCTGAGTGACCCTGACTGTTACCCCATCAGTTCGCCTCTTACTTATTTACCTGTTTCTTTTTGTTTTCCTACTGCCCACATATTCCACACACACACACACACCCACAGTGCCCTCTGCAGAACTCCGAGCCCTCATACACACCTTAGTTATCAGATACCAGTAAACATGCTTAAAGTGACATGTTTTATCAACTCTCCGGACAAGAATGTTTGTTTACCTTTGTCACATTATGAAGCAGAAATGCTTACTTTGGTCGCCAAGGAAACGTTTGCACATTCTTACAGAAGGAATATTGTGCCCTTCGTTCTTTAACTTTCTTTAGTAATAGAATTCCAGTTGTCTACAGGTCTCCTGCTACATTAAAACCTGAGTTACCTCCAACATTAATACATGACGTTCTGTAATATGTAATTACATTCTTTCTCATCTGTAAAATCCCACCAATCCTTTACAGTCAGTGAACTTTAACTGTAACCTTTTATGTAGGAGTCTTGTGTACGTTTCAGACAGAGACACGTTTTGCTTCCTACTGTTGTTGTTTCAGATAGGGTAGGGTTGTCAAAAAGCACAGTGCCCGTCGCGTGGAGTGTGCTCTGTGTGATCTGGCCCCAGTCGGTGGGATGAGGAGGAGGGAGGGAGATGGGCGAGTGAAAGCACGCCAGTGGGATGTCGCTTCGGATGTTGTAGGGACACACACTCTTTGCCACCTAAGTTGACGACTGCAAAAAGAACAGAAGATGGACGGAATGCTGAGCCAATCAAACATTGCCCAGTCAGTCACAGATCTGGGTTAAATCCATCGTTTTTTTCCATGCCACGCAATTCCACTTTAGACCCAGCCACATGCAAATCAGTCTTGACCCTTTTCCTCATGGGAACAGTCCAGCCCGAACTGTCTGGCCAGGTGCTCCCTGGACCAGAAACAAGCATCCTGGGACCTGTTTTGGGGCATCACCTCTCATTAGCCAGGATAACTTGAATCTGGTGACGTAGCGAGTATACGACCCACGTCTGGGCATACCCTTCCCACTTAGGGTGACAATTGCAAAAAGAACATGATGGATGGAATGCTGGACAATGCAAACATTCACTCCCAGTCACAGATCAGGATTCAAGCTAGCCTAGCTGATGAGGGGTGAAACCCCGAAACCAGTCCCAGAGCTCATGTTTCTGGTCCAGGGAGGACCTGGCCTGGCAATTCGGGCTGGACTGTTCCCAACAGGGGCAAGACAGATTTGCATATGGGTGGGTCTAAACTGGGGTGGCACGGTGAGCAAAGGAACGTCAAATTTAGCCCAGATCTTTTGACTGGGGTGAATGTTTTAATTTATTCAGCATTCTGTCCATCATCTCGACAGTAGGGCCTTGAAGGTAGGGACAGGTTCCTTGGAGAACAAGCACTCTCAAAACAGTAACAGGGCTTAGGCCGCACGGAAAGTTCAAATCTCAGCTCATGGGAGGCAGAGACACAGTACATTTGGAGACTCTCCTTAACACCCAGCCTGTTTTCTCAGACCTCCCATCGCCTAGTGGCTCTGACTTTCTTGGAGCTCGCTGCCTCTAGCAGCCCCCTGCCCTTTGGACCATCCAGTGCCCCGGGGGAGTCTCTCGGAGCTACCACCAGCCCCCTCACGAACCCCTTCCTCTAGCTGCTGCACCCCCCCAGTCCTCCCAGAGCCTAGGTCTCCTTGCAGCCCGCCCTCTTAGTTCCCGTCCTCAAGCAGTCCTGGTCTTTTCGAAACCATTTTTGTCTGTACAGCTCCTGTCCTGGCTGTTAAAGGTCCCACACTCTAGCAGCTCCAGTCGTATCAGAACTCCCTACCCCCTGGCAGACCGGGCCTTCCCCGGAACCCTCGGCATTCTAAGCTCCTGTCCCAGAGCTTCCGGTCCCTCAGACCTCCTATCCACTAGCAGCCTCTGCACCTTCAACTCTCATCCTCTAGCAGTCCCAGCCCTCTTAGAGCCCCCGTCGCCCTAGCAGCCTCAGTCCTCACAGAGCTCCAGTCCCGAGCTCCCAGGCCATCTTCAGCTCTTCTTCAATTCATTTTCACCCCAAAATATGCTGTTTAAATATTTACTTTTATATTGAAAAGCCTGAATGAAAGGGAGAGAGAGTGATGGTAGTAAAAGGGAGGGGGTGACATTTTTGAATTCTCGCCTAGGGCGGCAAAACACCTAGAAACGGCCCTGCAGGGCACACTGGTCTTGGCAAGCAAGCAGGTGCTCCAGGATTGATGGCCAGGGGGTTTTGGATTCACCCGGTGATGTCCCCTCACTCAGCTGGGACAGTGGGAGGCCTTCGCCTCCAGGTCTGGTCACAGCCAGAAGTCTTGCAGAGCTCCTCCTCCTCGCACACTGTTGTAATCTGTACCCAGTGGCTCTTGAAATACTGGCTTGCTGCATTCCATTTGGATAGCTAGTTGACTGTAGAACGAATTGCTAGGAGTCAGTTGATGTTACTGCTGACTCTTGCAGATTGTGCCCTGTTGTTGATGACCAATAAATCTTTGGAATCACTTGGACTGGCAGCTTATTTATCTGCAACACTGGCGATGAGTGACCTGTCACCAACATCTTCATTGAGCCCTGCTCATGCCATGGAATGTCATTGGTCAACAAAAGGTACTGTTACTATTTTCCTGCTATTTCGTATGGAAGGGAGTCCATTACTGTAAATTACAAAATTATACAAATGAATATCGGTCTGCTGTGAGGCCAATATTGTGGATTACTATTGGATTCCAATGTATATTGGAGTGTAGCATGAAAGGAACTACCAGCTTCTGTCTGTTTCGTGTTCGTGAAGGAGCTGCAAGTTTCTGCTTGTCTTGTGCGAGAGTCTGGGGTCATGCGTGTATGTACATTTCACATACAGCATTTTGACCCAATGCTGCTCCGCCCAATGCTGCCTGCTTGATGAAAGATTGCTTCAAGATTATAGCTATGGTTCGAATTGTATACTTATCACAATATAACTGTCAGGATTGCGGTTATAGAATTAAAGACATTCAAGACCACTTAGTGGGCACAAACTAGAAATGGTAGATCAACATACCGTTTAGTTCTCTAGAGTAGATGTTGCACATTCTGCCAAATTGTGGAAACTGATCAAACCAAGCAGATTTGTGGAGACAGGAACCTGCTCAAGAATGATAGTTCGCTGCATAAGTTCTTATTTTGATCATTTGTATTAGTTTATTAATTTAACTCATTGTTTTAAATTCTTATGTTTGTTTATTTTTCTAGTTATATATGTGTAATTCTTTGCTTAGAGTTTTTGGAGTTATGACTTCAGTTGGGATGTTGCAACCTCCTCAATTTCTATCTGGGTCTGGGGAACCACTTATGCCTTGGATACATTGAAAGTGGCTATTTTACTCTTACTTAATAGCTATTGGAACAGAAACATTTTCAACTGCAAGTAAGCAAGTTGTTTTGCTTTCAGGAATTGAGTGGCAAAACATTTATGAGAGTCTGGATGACATAACTATTGGTAATGAGGAAGGTGAGCGCAGAGATGTACTCCAAATGCCAGTGGCGATGTAGACACAAATTCTTTACAAGTGCTTCTAGAAAGAGTCTTTCAAGGACCTGTGAATTTTGTGAACTGACGGATTCACTGATCTGTGGCCAATTGGTACATTGCACTAGTGATCCACGAGTGCAGGAGAAACTGTTAGCCAAAGAGCCTTCTTTAAAGGAGGTCATAGATAGCGTAGAAAGAATTGAATTGCTATCACAGGGAAGAGATTTGTATTGGTGTTGGTGGATTTCGGTGAATATTTACCATTAGCGATCACCAAGTAAAGTGTCTAGATTTGTTTTGATCATATTAATATCTTTGTGGCCATCACCCTTCAGAATTACAAAATGTATGTGCTTCATTTGTGCTTTCCTAATTCCTTATATATTTAGAAATATGTGTATAATCTATTTAAAGGAAATTACAATATTGATGTGTGTTGGAATAAAACGGACACCCCACATACTTTTCTTCCACTCCCATTATCCCAAAGAGATTATCACTGTGGTCACTTTTACAAAATCTTCTCCCCTTTCAGTCAGAGAAATAAAAGTAAACACCAGTTTCATAGCTAAACTAAACTGCAATTTGTCAGAACATGTAGCCTGTCTCCTTATGATTTCTTTATTTAGCACGGAATCACATTATATTCATTTTGTTTATTAGTGTTTGTTTACACTTTTTTGCAGTAGCAACAGTCATATAGGTCCTGAAGAAAGCAAGGACAAATATGTCCAGAAGATTTGCTGAAACATGTTGACCTCGTATTACACCTAGGCAGTTATTTTAGAAAACTGTCACTGTCAATTTTTTTAATGTTGGAGGAGTGAGTGACACCAGAATAAAACTCTTTAGTACTCCCTCATCCAATTTTAACACACTTTTCTTTTTACACATTTTCTTGCACTGCGACATCAGTCACTCTGTTCCATCTATATTCTCAAAACAGAGTAGTAAGACCATATTGAGACCTATCTGAGCAGGTGAGGGCTTTTACCACCTCTGTCCTCATCTGTGAAGGGCAGGGGCTCTTCCGTTTTGGTCATAAAGGAATCCCAAATGATGAAGGGTGGTTCCGTGTGGTGACTGATGGGTATCCTCAACCGACCAATCGGGAGGTCTGGGGTTAGACTTTTTTGATTTAGATGTACAGAGTAGGTATGGTGTTTGTGTTGGGTGTCCTGTTCACTTTAGCGTATATATTTTTTTGTTGAAGACCCTTTGATACTTGTGTGTAGAAAAGAACATGTAGCCTGCCAGTTGACCTTTCTCTTTGAACACACAAGCAAATGTGACGACATAAACATAAAAGTCAAACGCATCTTTATTGCTCATTCACTTTTTGAACTCCAGCATGGTTATTTTGGGAGTGCAGCAGAAACCCCTCGAACCCTTGCTTCCAGCTCATATGTGTATAGTAGGGCTGGGCGTAGTGTGCGTAGCACCACTACGCACACTACGCAGAATTTTAGAAAAAATGTGCTGAGGGTCTGTGTTCCCGGGACAGGGGTCCCTCGTGCCTGAGCAGGCTCCCTGATCTCCACGGACTGGTTGGGTTGGAAAGCAGGGACCGGCCCCGGGGCCTGGGTTTGGGAGCCCCCGTCCTACGGCCTGCCAAGAGTCCATCTGCCCGGGACAAGGTTCCCTGGTGCAGAGCCCCGGAGACCTGATAGGCTCCCGGGCAGTCTTCCCCCAGGTGGATGGGCGCCAGGAGCACTTGCGGCCCTCCCCATGCCTGAGGCCCAGCGTGGGGTTTCTGAGCCCCGCAGCCCCGTAGCCCTGCAGCCCTGGAGCCCTATAGCCCTGCAGCCCCCAAGCCCTGCAGCCCCAGAGGCCCGCAGCCCCGGAGCCCTGCAGCCCCCGGAGCCCTGCAGCCTCGGAGCCCTGCAGCCCCCGAGCCCTGGAGCCCCCAAGCCCTGCAGCCCCCCGAGCCCTACAAGGGCAGGCAGGGCGGGAGTTCTACCGGGAAGGCTCGGGTGGGCAGCTGGGAGTCCTTTCGGTCCCGGCCATCTGGTCGCCCCTCTCTCCTCGGCCATCTGGTCGCGCCCAATGCTTTCCTATGGGGTGACCAGATGGCCGGGCTTCTCTGGAAGTCCCGATGAGGTGCCCTTCACCTCCCGGATCCCAGCCAGGGCTCCAGGAGGTCGGGCACGTTTGCGCCCTGGGTCCCCTCTGTCACCTTGAGTGCACAGATTACAAGAAAGGGGGGTAATTTTCCTCCGGATTACTAGGGGCAAGGGTATGCTCGGACACCCTCCCGGGGCTGGTGGTTCCCTGCTGGGCAACACCTCCCAGGCGTCCGGGGCTCCCTCCTCCGGCCCGCGGCGTGGCAAAGTACCCAGGACGGGCTCCATGGGTCCCAGGCCCTGCAGCCCCGGAGCCCCGCAGCCCCGGAGCCCTGCAGCCCCGGAGCCCTGCAGTCCCCGAGCCCTGGAGCCCCGGAGCCCTGGAGCCCCGGAGCCCTGCAGCCCTGGAGCCCTGCAGCCCCGGAGCCCTGCAGTCCCCGAGCCCTGGAGCCCCGGAGCCCACAGCTCCGGAGCTCCGGAGCCCTGCAACCCCGGAGCCCTGCAGCCCTGGAGCCCTGCAGCCCTGGAGACCCGGAGCCCTGCAGCCCCGGAGCTCTGCAGCCTTGCAGCCCTGAAGTCCCGATGAGGTGCCATTCGCCTCCCAGATCCCAGCCAAGGCCCCAGGAGGTCGGGCACGTTTGATTTTCCTCCAGATTACTAGGGGCAAGGGTATGCCCGGACACCCTCCTGGGGCTGGTGGTTTCCTGACGGGGACCAGATGGGCGATGCCCAGGCAACACCTCCCAGGCATCCGGGGCTCCCTCCTCCGGCCCGCGGCGTGGCAAAGTACCTGGGACGGGCTCCAGGGGTCCCAGGCCCTGCAGCCCCGGAGCCCCGCAGCCCCGGAGCCCTGCAGCCCCGGAGCCTTGCAGCCCCGGAGCCCTGCAGTCCCGAGCCCTGGAGCCCCAGAGCCCTGCAGCCCCGGAGCTCTGCAGCCCCCGAGCCCTGGAGCCCCGGAGCCCTGCAGCCCCGGAGCCCTGCAGCCCCGGAGCCCTGCAGCCCCGGAACCCTGCAGTCCCCGAGCCCTGGAGCCCCAGAGCCCTGCAGCCCCGGAGCTCTGCAGCCCCTGAGCCCTGGAGCCCTGGAGCCCTGCAGCCTCGGAGCCCTGCAGCCCCCGAGCCCTGGAGCACCGAAGCCCTGCAGCCCCCGAGCCCTACAAGGGCAGGCAGGGCGGGAGCCCTACCGGGAAGGCTCGGGTGGGCAGCTGGGAGTCCTTTCGGTCCCGGCCATCTGGTCCCCCCTCTCTCCTCGGCCATCTGGTCGCGCCCAATGCTTTCCTATGGGGTGACCAGATGGCCGGGCTTCCCTGGAAGTCCCGATGAGGTGCCATTCACCTCCCGGATCCCAGCCAGGGCTCCGGGAGGTCGGGCATGTTTGCACCCTGGGTCCCCTCTGTCATCATGAGTGCACGGATTACAAGAAAGGGGGTAATTTTCCTCCGGATTACTAGGGGCGAGGGTATGCCCGGACACCCTCCCGGTCGGGCGGTTCCCTGCCGGGGACCAGATGGGCTGTGCCCAGGCAACACCTCCCAGACGTCCGGGGCTCCCTCATCCGGCCCGCGGCGTGGCAAAGTACCTGGGACAGGCTCCATGGGTCCCGGGTACTGCAGCCCCTGAGCCCTGCGGCCCCGGAGCCCTGGAGCCCTGCAGCCCCCGAGCCCTGCACCCCCGAGCCCTGCAGCCCTGGAGCCCCCCAAGCCCTGCAGCCCCCGAGCCCTGCAGCCCCCGAGCCCTGCAAGGGCAGGCAGGCGCAAGCCCTCCCGCGGAGGCTCGGGGCAGGCAGATTGGTGTCATTTTGGTCCCGGCCATCTGGTCGCGCGCAATGCTTTCCAATGGCGCGACCAGATGGCCGGGCTTCCCTGGACGTCCCGATGAAGGGCCATTCACCTCCCCGATCCTAGCGAGGGCTCCAGGAGTTAAGGCGCCTCCGCGCCCCGGGTCCCCTCCGTCACTCGGTGCGCACGGGTTTGCAGAAAGAGAGGTAGCCTTCCTCCAGATTACATGGGGCAGGGTATGCCGGAACACCCAACCCGGGCTGGTGCTTTCCTGCCGGGGGGGCAGATGGGATGTGCCCGGCCAACACTTCCCAGGTGTCCGGGACTCCCTCTTCCGGCCCGCGGCGTGGCAAAGTAGCCGGAACGGGCTCTATGTGCCCCGGGCAGTCCTCCCCCGGGTGTCCGGGCCCCGAGAGCTCCGGCAGCCCCACCTGTGCCTGAGGCCCAGCAGCCGGGGTCTCCGAGCCCTGCGTGGGCAGGCGGGAGCCCTACCGCGAAGGCCTCGGGACAGGCAGATGGGGAGTCCTTTTGGTCCCGGCCATCTGGACGCACCTCTCCCCTCGGCCATCTGGTCGCACCCAATGCTTTCCTATGGGGCGACCAGATGGCCGGGCTTCCCTGGAAGTCCCGATGAGGTGCCATTCACCTCCCCGATCCCAGCCAGGGCTCCAGGAGGTCGGGCACGTACGCTCCCTGGGTCCCCTCTGTCACTCTGTGCGCGCAAGTTCCCAGAAAGAGGGGTAGTCTTCCTCCGGATTACTAGGGGCAGGGTACTCTAGGACCCCTCTCGGCCTAGCCTCAGCTGGCAGCTGGACGGGCCAGGATGCCGCCCCAGCCCTGGGTCCGTCCTCGGTCCTGCCGCATGGCAGGGTACCCAGGACGGGGTCCGGAGGGCCCGGGAGGGCTTCCCCTGCGCCTCTGGGCCTGGGAGCCTTGGCTGAGTCCAGGAGCCCCGCCGGGCCTTGGGTCGGGTGCTTCGGCCCTGGGTCCGGTTCTCCGGCCCTGGGCCCTGTCCCTTGGACTGTCGCACTGCAAAAGGCCCAGGACGGGGATCCGTTGTGCCTGGGGAGCCTCCCCTTGCTTGGCTGGGTTCAGGAGCTCCATGGGGCCCCGGGGAGGGTGGCCTCCCCTCCCCAGGCTCCGTCCTTGGTCCTGCCGCATGGCAGGGTGCCCAGAGAGCAAGATGGACAAGGAAAGTTATTGAATAAACAGTTAGCAAACAAGAGTGACAACAAAGACAATCATAGAGAAGCAATGGGTTGGATGAAAGCCTACAGTACGTTTTCGGTATCATACAGAATATGCTTTTAAGGCAAGACCCAAAGAGGTAAGGTACTGAAAAATACTCCAGTCAAACATAATTTGCCATGCTTACCATTCTTTAAACATCTTTGGTGGTAATTCTGCGTATAGTGGGAGCGTTTGCTTATCTATTATGGTTTGAAAGCAAAGGCCTGCCTTTCGAAGTTTATATCCCTAATGGCATTGATGAGCGGTTATAAAGTAAATTAGAATCCTATTCAGAAGGAAAACAAACTTAGCTATTATTCAGATCAACAGTCTTGAGATTCCAGGACCCATAGCGGGGTTCTGGAGATCCTTACGAGTTCCTAGCATCACATCTGATCAAAAATATTCTGTGACGGTATTCTTCCACTGCTTCTCATTAAGAGTTGGACCTGGAAAAAAATATAGATGCTTATTACACTTTGGCTTGGATGGATGTGAATTCACTGTCAGCTGCCCACAAAGCACAACCTTCCCTATCTAGTTAATGATCAAGTGACATTCCATATGTTTGGGATTGATTCAACGGGAAGGTGGTGAGCCTCTTCGATTTCCCTTTCGAAATCCCACCTGGTAAACTTTGGAAAATCTGGCTCAAAAACCCTCCTCTCCCTCCAGTATACCATACAATTCTGAAAACAGACCATTGATTGGTGCATTCGAACTTCCTGGATTTCATTGTGAAGATGGGATTAATTGATGTCTGTCTCTTCACAACTTTGGTTTGTTATGACATAACTCCCTCAGGAAAATGTGTCCCCCCTACGGTTTGTTGACCTAATGACTTCTATCATATGGGAAGAATCTGTGGTCAGCTGGGTAATAACAAGGAGAAGTTTATCATTGCTTACTTGTTTTGATTGTATTTTCGTCTGCTGAGTATCAATCCCAACACTACTTTAGTCAGAGAGTGCAGAAAGCATTGCAGAGAGCTCTCTACAGGGGATATTTGTAGTATTAGGCCAGCCATTTGAGCACTGCCAGATGATCAGTCCTTGGTAGTCCCATCATGAAGGCTGGTAGAGGAATTTTGGGAGCTTTAGCTGATGTGGATTTTTCTACTCTTGCCTCCGAATCAGAGAACTATTGGCTACGAAGATACTTTTTACTCTCTATCTATCCTGGGGTTAGAGTTGGATGCACATAAGTCGACTGAAAATGCAGAAAACGATTAACCTCATGATAAATAATATCCATCATACGAGGTCCCTAATGTGGGTGTGTGTCCTCCTCAACTCGGGCAGTTAAGGTGTTTCTCCAATGTGGGTCCAGCTGGGACTTCTTAGCACCATCTCCAATTCACAGGCATGAACGTGTAGACCAGCTGCTTGTTTTTTCAGAGTCAACATGAGCACAAAGAAGCTAGCCAATCAGATGCACTCCATTACTGGCCCCTCCTTTGGTCTGGCCCTTCTTCACATAATCATCCTGGGGCTTCAAGTGAAATTAGAAGAACTACCATTCCTGGCCCATTGGGAGCTGAGCTCGATGGTTCTGGGGTACTAGTGAAAACTGAGAAGCTGCCTTTGCTGACATGCTCCCAGATGTCTAGATGCTGATCTTCATTGGATGCCAACTTTTAGTTTCACTTTTATGCATTCACCTTCTTACAAGGGAAACAACTGTTGCATTGTGTTGTTTGTAGTTGTGGGCCATTTACATACTTTCCACCTTCCTTTGCCAGAGGCGAATTCAGGTTAATGTTGGTTCTGGCAAGGCACCTCATTGCTGTTGGTGGGTTCTGCTATTTGCTGTTCCCTCCCACATCTCTCGTTTACGAGGGAGAGAGCAAACCATGTTTCTTCCATCAGGAGATGACTTCTAACATGATCTCCAGGGTCACTGGTTTCCATCTCCACATGGAGAGGCTGCAGGAGAGTACACTGGGTCTGACCTAGAAATATGGAGAGGCTTTACAAATATGAAGTGAGCACTGGGCCGTAGACTCCAAACATCTACTCTGTTTGAAAATTATGGGTCAAGCATTCTTTGAGGCTTTAGTTCATTGAGAAGCCTGGCCTTACAGTCATGTATCAACAACACAAGATATCAGCAGGGGAGCACTTTGCAATGATGTACCCCAGATCTGTCCGCTTAAACAGACACAGAGTCATTTGCCCTCAGCAGATTTTTCCATTAAGGCACCTGGTATGATTGCTACCAAGATAGTGTATTTTGAGAATAGATCCGCTGGTGATAGGAGGCACAGAATGAAGGAGTGTGACTGCCTATGACCTCTCTCAATGGACAGATTCCGCGCTGAGCTTTCGCTCTGCCACTACCTCTCAATTCTTTTTTCATCTCAGTTTTTAAATTTGCTGTTTTTATAAAAAATCGATTTGGAGCTTTAACTTATTTATCGTTTTGTCAAAATTGTGACTATTTGAATTCGTTATCTTTTTGTTCAAATATTGAGCTATTTCATTGATTATGCCTGAGGTCCAGCTGCACATATGAGCCAAAGCATACCTTGAGGAGAGTTTGGTTTGCCTTACTCGGGTACGAAAATCAGTCACATATGAAAGGCTTGGGCCACGCTCCCCCTCAGCTTGTTAAATGGATCTGATACAAAGTTAGTAAATAGGTATGTTTATCAGTGGATCGTAATGTACGTATGTAAGTATGTATGCCAGATCAAGTAGAAATCAGTGCATGACAGTGCCTTTTTGATTTGTGAGTCTGTGTGCATATGTTTGGATGTGTGTGTGTGTGTGTCTGGGTGTGAATTTGTAGGTTTATGGGCATAAGTGCAAGAATGTATGCATGCATATGATTGATAGTGGTGTGTGTGAAAGCATGTTTGGGCTTGGTGGACCGTACCATGGCATTTGAGGTGTGTGGTGTGTCATATGCTGGCAATGGGTTGTAGTGGGAACATCCATGCTTATCGTTGTCACACATTTAATATGGTGTGAATATTTAGAGTACAAGGTCATATTAACATGTGACCATATATACAATGGGATAACCATAGTATATGTTGCTGTCAGGCTCTGTTCAAGGGGCCGTAGAGCAACCAGGAGCTACTGGGCAGCAAGTGGGCTGTTGTCCTGGGGTCCATCCAACTATGGCTCTGTCAACTGGGCAATCATAACCGCACTTGACTGTCAGGTCAGCAAAAGCAAACAGTCAAAGGCTTCTCAGGGAGGTAGTGTAGGGTGCAAGAGCTCAGAGCTCAACAGTTAAACAACAGATAAAATAACATACTGTTCAGCTCAGTGCTTATCTTAGTAAAAAGAAGAACTTTAATATCACAACAAAATTACATACTAAATAGGGACTCAGTTACAGCGTTGCGATTTAACCTAGGATTCCTAGTCAAATGTTACACCCTCTCACTATGGTGCCCTCTTCGCATTTTAAGAAGCTCTCCCAGTGTCTCTAGTAGCTTATACAAAAGCACAACAGTTCTTGCCAAAGCAATCACATTGGTGACATTTAGTGTTCATGTGACAGATTTACCTCTGCACGATCAGTTCAGTCTTCTAGCCTTTCATGTTTATGCCCCGCTTCACTTATTTCTGGAGATGCAGCTTCCGTGGCGCTGAAGGGTTGCATTAATCAAACTTGCACCTTCAGCATCAGCTCCAGTGACAGAGACCCATTCTGGTGGCCTCGTATTTGTCTCAGACCACTGGGGTTGAGCAGCATGACAGTCTTGCTTGACGGGCATTAGTCTCCAGCATCTGCAGCCTCCGGCCCAGGATCAGACGGGTGGTCGTCTTCGGGAGGTGTGGTCTGCAGGCCAGGATAAGGCGGGTGCTCATCTTTGGCAGATGAGGCCTCCTCGCCAGTTTCAGCAGTGTGCTTGCTCAGTCTTTCATTATTCTGCACACAATGCCACCTAGGTTTGGACCAAGCCATATTCAAATCAGTCTTGCCCTGCTCCAGTAGGAACAGTCCAGCCCACACTGTCAGGTCAGGTCCTCACTGAACTGGAACACAAGCAACCCAAGCCCTAATAGTGGTTCTTCCGTTGGGTGTAGCTCAGTTCCAGTGGCACAGTGAGCAAGGCATCCACGTCTGGACATACCTGTTGCACTTATGGCATTGAACTGAAGTGAAAAAAATAGGAGTGGACGAAATTCTTGAATTTATCTCAGCCAGTGATAATTACTTGGCCTCATCCTGCCAGCCTACATGGGAAATGCCTGCTGCCAAAGTGGTTAGTTGGGCAGTCCATTCAGTGCTATCAGGGTTCTACTCACACAACCATGCCTAAACAAATCATACAACCAGCAATACATAGAAGCAAGTCTGCAAAGTTACTGCAGAGCATTCAAGTTTTCCCTAGAGATTTAAGGGCTGGTTACGACTTTGGCAGTGTAGGGTGGCCTGCCACCGCCTGCTCCACACAGTCAAAGTCGACCGCCTGCCAGATTAGGAGTTTTCAACTGGTCTGGCGAGCGGTCCTATGGTGTTCCCACTGCAGTGCCTTTGAAAAAGGCACCGCAATGGGAACGCCAGAGCAAGTTCCTTCACGGCATAGACTGCTTAGTCCATGCAGTGCTGGAGCTGGGCGTGCATGCACATAGGGGGACACACCATGAGCACCCTGCATTCATCTCAGTGTACAGGGGCAACAGTGGGCCCTGCAGGGCCTCCTTTGTTTCTCCACCACCAGCCTTTTCATGGCAGGCTAACAGCCATGAAAAGGCTGGTGGTGGGGAAACTCAAAATATGATTGACGGTGCCGCAGCAGCACCGCCAAGCATAATACTGCCCCAGACAGTCGTGCCACTGCCAGGGAACGCAGTTCCCCTGCAGTTGAAGCGGTCCCAAAATGTGACTGCCGTAATTGTAATACGGCGGTCGGACCACTGGTGCAGCGGTCTCCTACCACCACTGCACCTCCACCATGGGTTTGGCGGACTGATGGACCGCTGAAGTCGTTATCAGGCCCTTAGGCTGCCTTCAAGGGAAAATGACAGGAGAATGAGGAATTACCAGGGGATTCCGAGCCAGAAATACAAATTTCAATGATAGTTGCTCATAACCGAGCCTCTCAGGGGTCAACCTGCATTCACCACCAGTTCTGCATCCTGGGAGCTAATGGAGCCCCAGTGTCAATAAATCTATGTTAGACAACGAACGACCCTGACATTAGCATTTTATACACTAAATAAAGTTAACTTCTACAGTTGTTCAAGCTTCATTCATAAATGTTAGCTGTTTTAGCTAATGTTAGCCCCATGCTGTCAATGCAGCCTTCGGCCTAATGGTCACAATCAACAGCAAGGAAAGGCCCTCAAAATCATCTATTTTCTGTATTTTTCCATTTTTTGAATTAAATGCATACAAGGAACCATTGTTGTGTCTGACTGTATTTATGCGTAAAATTCATGAAGCACAGAAAACATGTGTGCCTTCTTTATGAACTGCATCGTTTTTGATCGTGGTGTTTAATGTGTAAAAAGAAGGCACTAGCAAGCTGTTTATATGCAAGTAGATTCTTTTTCTACAAATACTCTCGTGGTTTAAAATGGCAACACAATTTGCTTGTGGGTTCTGCTAACTTTGATCGGTATCACCTACTTGTGTGACACTCGGCTTAAAGTTTTGAAATGTACCCCTAAATGGAACTAAAAAGGGGGTTTTCTGTGAGAAAAAAAGCTGTGTTCTGCTGTAGGTACAGAAAACTTGAACTTTTTCAAGTTTGGGGAATCTCTGTTCTGTGGTACGTTTATGAATGTTTACATTGCTGGACTCACCGCCGTTATGTTTGCTTTTTACTCATAATTCTTTACCTAGGTACTTGTGTCTGACTACCTGGAATGGGGGCGGATATGGCTTTGTAGTACCTCTCAAACCACATCCTGTCATGTTAGACAGTGGGTTTTACAAGTGTCGAAATAAAACAAGTCTGCTTGCATTTTCACTCATCCTTTGTAGTGAGAGTTTCTAGTTTCGTCTTTGCCACAATACATTGTAGTAGGGATTTTCACATGAGACAATTGGTCTGTGTTTAGGAGGCCTGAAATGAAGCAAACTGAGATCAAAGAAACGAAACTCACATGCCATTGGTGTGTTTCTTCCAAACAGTGCTGCATTTTTTCCTTTCAAAAAGTTCCCCCGGCTGCCTACTCTTGGGACATCCTTTGTAATTGTAATTACCATTTTATTAGCACTGTGTTTGTGTGGCTGGGAGAAAAGATAGAGGTTACCTCGTGCCAACATATTTACTGCAGATTTTCCCGTTGCTTTCCTACCAGCCTCTTGCTTGCAGTATCCTGTGCATGTAAAGTTACATTTTAAGCTCAATCAATCAGTCAATCAGGATCTATTAAGCGCAACAGATCACCCGTGAGGTTCTCAAGGCGCAGGTAAACGATCAAAACCTGCAGAATGAGACAAACGATTCTTTATCCTGGAATCTTCACTAATATTCATGGACACTACATATGTGTGCGATTCCAGAATAGTTTTTCAATAGACATAAAAAGAGTCTGCATTTCTATAAAATAAAATAAAAACAATTAAAACAAGGCCTGTGCAAAGGCTACATTTTCTTTCAGTTTTTAGGTCTCGACCTCTGCCAAAGCGCTTGCGCATTGCAGATGTCGAGACATATAGAGGCGGAACAGGAAAGCTGATCAAGGGGCTTTGGTAGGCGGATTACGCAGAATGCATGTGCCCGTGCACGCGCTTGCCGTTTGCTCCCCGAGCCGCCTCGCATCATCGCATCAGACCCGCCACAGCAATGCCGAGAGCTTCACACTTCAAAGGAATGCTCTCCCCGCCCCCCTCTGCGCAATGCCTCGCTCCCATTTGCTCCCCGTCTCTCCGTGCTTACAAGTAAAAACAAATATGTACTACGGATCAGTGTCGTCACGGCCGCTGAAAAAAACATTTCTTACACATAAACACTGAGAATAACTTCCTTTTCAACTCTTGGATGAAGTTTCCTCTCAAATGAACATTCCATTAGATTTAGACAAACTTGTCATTAATACTGCAGCCGATGAAACCTGAAATGCACAAAACGGCATGCTAGCACCTTCAGAGCTGAAGCTAAACTACAATGTTGTATTTGAGATAGCTTGGCTAGGCTTCAAGTGAAGAGTGGCCTTCAAAAATGTGTTTTATCGGCAACCAAGGAAGAAAGACGAGCTAAACCACATGCATGACGTGTTGCGACAACCTAACTGGTCACGTGATTACACTGACTAATTGTATCCCCATTACTAAAATGTAGCCATTGGATGGAATTCACGTGCTGGACTTTTGCAATCGGTGTGGTCAAGTTATCCGTCACCCTGGGGGCCTGGTCGCATTCTGCACGGTATGGATATTTTACTTCTAAAGTTACGAAAACTGATACAATATTTCACAATTGGTGTATCTATTTGATGTATACCCGTTTCAGCATTTTGGTGCATTGATTTCAAGTTCAAAGAGAAATGTTTAGGCAGTGTACCCATGCTTACAGTAGTGATTCGGGAAGGGGGTGGGGGGACAACATAAGTCAAAAGGTTAAGAACCGCGGGAGTACTGTATTGCTCGGGTTGTGCATCAAGCAGCGCCCACAGTATGAACTTACTCTTCAGCATATACCAACACAGCTTGCCAGAGGTGCTGCGCCCGTCTCGACTCCCAACACCAGGCAGTGGGCTCTACCTCGGTGACCCTTACGACCCAAGCCAGGTGTGCACCAGTCGCAAGTGACGCAATTCCAACGTTCTTGGTTAGATTGTGCTATGAATGACATCCCTCTCTCTGTCCATTTTCTTACCTCCCTGTCCCTCTCAGCCTCCCTACCATAGCACCATATTTAAACTATGCCTCTAGCTTCCTCCCTCACCCCTCACCCTCACACCCCCCACCCTCACACACCCCCTCCCCCTCACTCACCCTCTCACCCACCCTCACCCACCCTCTCACCCACACTCTCACCCTCACACACCCTTTCACCTTCACACACCCTCTCACCCACCCTCACACCCCCTCACCCTCACACCCCTCACCCTCACACCCACTCACCCTCACACACCCTCACCCCCTCTCATGCACCCTCACACACCCTCACTCACCCTCTCACCCTCACACACCCTCTCACCCTCACACCCCTTCACCCTCACACCCCCTCACCCTCACACACCCTCACTCACCTTCACAGACCCTCTCACCCTCACAGACCCTCTCACCCTCACACCCCCTCACCCTCACACCCCTCACCCTCAAACCCCCTCACACCCTCACCCACCCCCTCACACACCCTCTCACCCTCACACCCTCTCACCCTCACACACCCTCACCCTCACACCCCCCCTCACCCTCTCACCCCCACACACCCTCAACCCCGTCACCTGCACCCCGTCACTCTCACCAACCCTCACACACTCACACACTCACCCTCCAAACCCCACACCCTCACAACCCCACACCCTCCCCTCACACCCCCTCACCCTCACCCTCACCCCCCACACCCTCGCACCCCTCACCCTCACACACCCCCTCACCCTCACACCCCCTCACCCTCACTCCCCCTCACACCCCCTCACCCTCACACACCCCCTCACCCTCACACCCCCTCACTCTCACACGCCCTCACCCTCACACACCGTCACCAGCATAGCATAACAAAACATAGCATAGCATAACAAAACACAACATAGCATAGCATAACAAAACAAAGCATAGGATAGCAAAACAAAACATAGCATAACATAACAAAACAAAACATAGCATAGCAAAACACAACAAAGCATAGCATAGCATAACAAAACACAACAAAACATAGCATAGCATAACAAAACATAGCATAACAAAACAAAGCATAGCATAACATAAAGCATAGCAAAACAAAACATAGCACAGTTTAACAAAACAGCATAGCATAACAAAACACAACAAAACATAGCAGAACAAAACATAGCATAACATAACAAAACATAGCATAAAATAACCTAACTTAAAACATAGCATAGCATAACAAAACATAGCATAGCATAACAAAGCATAGCATAGCTAAACACAACAAAACATAGCATAACAAAACACAGCATAATAAAACAAAGCATAGGATAGCAAAACACAGCAACACATAGCATAACAAAACATAGCATTGCAATGCAGAGCAAAACATAGCATAGCATAACAAAACACAACAACACATAGCATAACAAAACATAGCAAAACACATCAAAACATAGCTTAGCTTAACAAAACACAACAAAACAGTATATCAAAACAAAACATATAATAGCATAGAAAAACTTAGCATACCAAACACAACAAAACAGAGCATAGCATAGCATAACAAAACATAGCATAGCAAAACAAAGCGCAGCATAATAAAACACAACAAAACAAAGCATAGCATAACAAAAATATATCATAGCATAACCAAGCATAGCATAGCAAAACATAGCATAGCATAACAAAACACAGCATAGCATAGCATAGCATAACAAATCCAAGCATAGGATAACAAAACATAGCATAGCATAACAAAGCAAAACATAGGATAGCAAAACAAAACATAGCATAGCATACAGCATCACTCCGCACCACAACATCATCACTCAGGGGCACCACAGCATCACTATGCACTACCACAGCATCACTGAACGCCACAGCATCACTCGTTTGCCATCACAACATCACTCAGCGCCACCACAGCATCAATCTGTGCAACCATTCAACAACACTTGGTTCAAATATGTTTTCTCAATGTTTCAAGCTTTATTACATATGTCACAATTTTTTTAATATTTCACTTCTGTTCTTGGATTTTCGTCACAATAAAATACACTGAACATAATCTTCACAAAAGTTATTTACAAAACTTTAAGCTATTGCCATTATAAATTACAATAACTTATATTTAAGTATTAATTATTAAAAAAAAATTAAAAGCCATTGTTATTTGTAATATCAATACATGTAAGTCACGTAAATACAACACATATTGCATTACAAATGCTATAGGTGTCACATTTGCGAAAGTTATAACTATTGGCATTGTAAATGTCAAAGCTATTAATTTCGCTATTTACAAAAACAAAACATTAATAAAAAATGTGTCATTTACAATACCAATAGCTCAAACTTTCCTAATGCGAGACCTATTGCATTGCAAATGCTTGTTTAATCTATTGCTAAATGAAGTGTACACATAAAAGTAATTACTAGAAGGAAACACGTATTACAGGCATATAACCTCTCATATGGGAAACACTAAATTGTCTGTTTTAGGTAGCCAAAGACCTCCACTGACAGAGGATGCAGATCAATGGTAGGTAGTTGGTCCATAAGTTAATTATTTTCTCTTTTTTTTAGGACAAAGCCTGAACACAGAGATCTGCTCTTCGTCGGTTTTTTTCGCAAAAATTATGAATGAAAACCATTTCTGTGATTTTCATACGTTTTATATACTTGATATATTTATATCAATACATATGTCTGACAGGTAGGGATTGGGCTTCACACTCTGTTTCACATTGTCTTTTAGTGGGGACCCTGATATCAAACAGGGAGGTGGAGTTGAACAAGGTGGAAATTTAATTTGGCTTTCACTATATTGTATCTGCTGTGGGGGGGGGGGGGGGAAAGACTAAAAGCCCTTTCTCCACTTGCAGAGAAACAATGTGGAAAATTGTGGCCTTTGGTGGTCTGTCACCTAAACACTACAACAGCAGATCAGAAGACCAGTGTAGAAAAGGGGTCACAGAGGAGCTGCTCTCCTACATACACCCATCTGTCCTTCCCTCGTGAGACCTTGTAGCTGACTTCCGAAGGTTTCACACCATTTCTTGCAAAGCTAAATCTGGAAGTTGGAAACAATCTTTTGGTGTCTGGAGATGTCAATATCTAAAGAGGCCCTGAATGCTAGGCATGTGACATGATATTGAGAGAGTCCTTGACACGATGAAGGTTGCGACATTTAGAGTTGACTTAATGCTGTAAAAGTCTTGCTATACATATAGACATGTCAATGGCCTTAGAAGTCCTCAGAACTGGGCACACAGCTAAGCGTTTGCCACTTCTGTGCCATTTCCAAAGCATGTTATGCTCACACCACACCTCATGTACCAGCAGTACATATTAGAAACATGATCTGGCACCATTCAACACACTGCATGGCTCCAGGTCATTTATTTGGTTAAACCTTTGCCACCTCATCCATTTAAGTTATACTGACACACATACATCTTTGATTCAGTCTATTTATAAACCATCCTGAAGCAGTCAAATGACACCCACTCAACCAGCTTCAACATAAAATAGCATACAAACATATAAAGAGAAATGATGCCGGGAAATATAACAACCACCTAAAGTTGAGCAAAGAAATATCGTACACCCCAGCAGAACAAAAGGAAGTTCGCTGGAGGGCTAAAAGACGTGAAATTGTAAAGAGGATTTCTTAATTGGCTTCTAACATCTGACACTGAGATGACAAGGTCAGTTTATCTCTCTACCTCTTCTAGTACCACTTCTGACACTTAAGACAGTGAGTGGCCAGAATCTTGATGTCGCCTGCACTCCCATTTCCACTCAGTGTCGAGCCGGTCAACGTCAAGAGTCTCTTCAGAGCATCAGCTGGTGTCCAAATATTCAACATCAAGGCTTTGTCATGCTTCAGCAAGAAGAGGTTCTAAATATTCAGAATTAACGTTGAAGCACTTATCAACTTCCACATAGGTGACATCAAGAAAGACATCACCACAACCCCTTGATCCCAGAGGGTAGCATGCTAGCTCATATCCAGGGCACATATAGCGCATCAGCCCTGCTTGGGTACCTGTCCACAGGCAAAGCCCCCAAAGATCCAACCAGAAATAGAAGGGTAGGGCAGGAGGGTCCATGACCAACAGCAGGTCAGTACCCAGGGGTAGTACCCTTTCCCACCAACCTGGTGCCCGCGCAACAATGCTGTATGTATGCAAAACTGAATATATTTCTTTTGACACTGCTCCATTCGAAAGCATGTTGTTAGGATTTCCTAATATGTGATCAACCCTTGAGTATAACGCTTGAAATTAAACTGGCGTTAAGAGTAACCCTTGTTTAGCTGCTTACCTGTTCTATGAAGCTAATCTTGCAAGCCATAACCAATTTTTGTGGCATTCAAGAAATACCTTGCCAGATGGTTTACATCCCTGGTAGTCGGCATACCCATGCTTTTTTGCCTTTGCTAAATACACCTTATTATTCTGCTAGTTGCTTAAGATGTTAGGAGAGGATGTTTATGCAGAGACTACTCTTCTGCCCTTTACCCTTCTTACAGAAGTCCAGGATAAATAGAGGGAATGATTGCTCAAACACAGAGGAACTCCCTACGGTTTCCTTTTTTTAAATAAACTCTTTCCCATACAGCTCTTCAGGTGTTTGTAAACACAGCTATGGTAGCTGACTAAACTCACTGTTACTGAGTGGAAAGATTAGATGACTGAGTGGGGTATGGCAGGATTTAAAATTTGTATTCTGTGTATAAATTCCTGTCACACCTGGAAACATTTCACCTTACTGATTCGTTCAGCTGCTTTTTTTTTGTTTAAGAAGTTTTTATTGAGTTTTAAATACATAAGAGAATTAAATGCCGTAATAAAACAGATACAGTACAGTAAAATAAAACAATCAGGCATATAACATGCGATGAAGTGACAATATTGTGAGAGAAAGGGAAAGAAAATAGAAGAGAGTAAAGAAAAAGAGAAAAAGAAAGAGGAAGAGAAGAAGAGAGACAGAGGAAAGAAAAGAAAAGGAAGGATCGAGAAGGTGAGAAGAAAACATGAAGAGAGAAAGAGGAGTTAATGTATAGAGAAGTTAGAGGAAAGATATGTAGTAAAAGGAAGCCAATGAAGATCAGATTTGATTTTCTGAGACAAAGAAGAGGAGGAAACAGTAGACATCCTGTGTTCATCACAGATAAAATTCCACCAAGTTAGTAAAGATATGTTAGAATTATATTTTCAAGATGATAAAATAACTTTAAAAGCTAATGCAATAAAACGATCCAATAATCTGGAAACAGAAGGTGTAACATTCACTTCAGGTGATAAAGAACCTAGAAAAACATTCTGTATTGTTAAAGTAACATTGAATTTAAAAATAGACATGCAAGTATTCCAAACAGTTTATTGGTTTACATTTTATTGTTCAGTTAATTAAAACTATAACAAAAATTTCCATTATCGGTCTCAAGCGTGATAAAAAATATGATCAATAAGTAAGGTCAGCCACAACAAAATTTCCATTATCATCGCAACCTTTGATTGAAATTTGATCATTGAGTGTAGTCATCTATTTAAAACCTAATAGTTATAGTTGATAAAATAACTGAAATTAATAAAAGAATAAAACAGGAACTAAGTATTTACATTGCATTCACAAGTTTTTCGAAAGTCAGCAAGAAGTTTACAATCTTGCAGTTTGTTTGTGGTGACGTTGCGTCCAGGCATCCAATTACTGCAGTCCTGCAAGTGCGTAGATTCCTTAACAGGAATATGTTCCTTAGAAAGAGCCTTCGCTGCGTTGTCAGCTGTTTACAGAGACATATTATGTGAATAAGATCTTCTTTTACATACCCACACAGGCGGCAAAAGACGGATTCTGTATGTTTCCAGGCTGGCTCGTCGGCCAAGGTTGGGAATTTACCGAACCTCAGTGCCATCAGCTTTCTTTTAATAAAGACAGGGTATGTTGCGTCCAGGTAAGCCGCGGGGGTTAGTAGGTATTAATAAAAGCCCAGGAGTGTGAGCGGTGTGAAAAAATGTCTTTGTCCATGATCAGAGAATGAAATTTTGCAGCCTTGTTTAGTACCAGTTTGAATGATGAAAATGGCAAGTTTTTGTCCCAAAGATTAGAGGTGCATGTTATATCCAATGCACTAGTCAGATATTTATTTGTCTCTGATTTTTTTTGAGTTTCTAGTTCCTGCCATAGGTATTTGTTCAAATTGTTATCCGCAGCTCTCTTTTTGATCCGATACTACTCCTTTAGGCATGAATAAAGCCGACCCAAGCTTTCATTCTTTAGTCCAAACTCTAGGCGAATTTGCGCTGGTGAATCAGAGTTCGGCAGTTGTAGTACCTGTTTATAAATTTTGGTAATTAAACTGTTTATGAGAACGGAGTCCTTACCATTCATTGCTACGCTGGCGTAAGCTAGGGTTGGAAGAGCTTTGTTGGCAATCACCGTGAGTAAAGGTTTTAAAGAAGGACCATCCAGCTTTTTCGATAGAGTGCTAAGTGCAAACGATAGTGCTCTTGATATGTGAGTTAAATAAGTTTTCTTGGCCTTTAAGGTGAGCTTGTCATCGATGTAATATCCCAAGTATTTATAACTTGTTACCCTTTCCAGCTGTTGTCCTTCTAGCCAGACATTGTGTGATGTTATGTGCTGATTGGTAATTAACATTGTTTTAGATTTTGAGAAGTTAAGAACCAAGTTGTTTGCAGACAAAAAAGCTGATAGGACCGATAACAGTCTTGACAGGCCAACCTTTGTCTGACTCATGAGAACAATATCATCTGCATATGCCAGGTGTGTCAATTGTAAGTCGCCTAGTTTTGGCGGGTGGGCGTTACATCCGTTTAACTTTCCTGAAAGGTCAGAAATAAATAGATTAAACAGATGAGGAGCCAGGACGCATCCCTGTTTAAAGCCAGATGTTGTGCGCACTTTTCTCGATAATCGCGACCCGTCCCCTAGCCTTACTTGCGTCCAGGTATCAGAGTAAAATAGCAGCAGACCCCTTAATATACTGTCTGGAATCATCCAAGCTCTCAATTTAGCCCATAATAGGTTCCGGTCCACGCTGTCGAATGCTGCTTGGAGGTCAATGAAGCACAAGTTCAGGTCCTGTTTGATGCGCTTACATTTTTCCGCAATCATTGAGATGAATAAAATGTTTGATATAGTTCCGATCCCATCTCTGAACCCTGTTTGGTTAGGTGGGATCAAATCTTTCTCTCCTGACCACTTTACCAAGTCAATTAGTAATAGCGAGGCAAATTATTTAGCTTCGACATCCTGTAAGGCAATTAATCTGTAGTTAGCAGGATTGGATCTCTCACCGCCCTTATATATGGGCATTGTGATGGAACCGTGCCAGCTTTCCGGCACTAGGTTGTGAGTTTGGATGTCATCAAAGAGTTTCTCGAGCAATGGGCTCCAATATTCCGGTGCATGTTTGAAGGCAGCTTGCGGGATGCCATTTGGCCCAGGGGCCCCGTTACTTCTGCCCTTTTTGATTATTTTCATTATCTCCTCAGCGAATTTTTTTTTTCCGTGTAATGCAACAGGAGTTTACATTTTGGACTGGCTGGTAATAGGTGATTGGCTGATGCAGTCTTCTTCCATTGTCCTTATTTGTCGATGCAATGAAAGCTGTGTGTTCCCAGTAACTATTGCTCGGTGTGCTTTAAATTTAGAGGAGAGAAAGGCGACCCATTCAGATTCCTGCACGTTTGAAGTCAATACATTGCGAGGGCTTGTTAATTCATTAACAATTTTCCAGAATGTATTTGAGTTTGGAAGCTTTGAGCTAAACAGCAATTTGGTCCAAAAATTCTCGTTAGACCTCCTTTTATGTTCCCAGACCATCTTTTTGTATAAACGTCTTTGCGCATAAAAATTCCAAACAGATTTTCAAAAGGATAAAACAGTAGAACAGTCGTAAAGTTGATGCTTTAGCGTGCCCATTTCATTAGAGCATGACCAACATAATGGAGAAGAACCAGGTGAAATTTACATGTAGTAACTGGGGTAATAAGAGCTCTATGGTAAATTAAATACAGGGATAGGGTTATACGGGCAGCAGCAGAAACCTTGAATAACTTCGACCATAATTTGTCCCAGGTTGTAATAGGAAAGGAAACGGATAAATCAGTTTCCTATGCAATCTCAGTCTGGACTTAGGCCGTACAATATTATCAGATAATAATAACTTATATATAAGAGCAGCTTTAGGTCTGTGAAGGGAGAATAAGGGGTATAAAGGAGTGGTGGAAGATATAGACGGTGTGTGAGGAGGAAGGGAGAAAGTGGCTAGATGAGATTGTATAGCATTAACAATAATATTATATTCAGGGAGAAAAGAGTCAGGTAATTGATAAGTCGTCTGCAAAGTATGGAAGGGAACATTAGAATAATTGTGAAGCAATTAATGTACAAAAATAATTTCTTTCCAATACTTGTAGTAAAAAGATTTGCCTTTATATTTGAGAAATGTATTATACCATACAGTGGAGGACAGAAAACATTGAAGATGAGAAAAGTCCTTGGCAAATGTATTGTATAATAAAGATTGGGAATATTTTAAAACATGATTAGTGGACAAAAAGTTACAGTTTGACATAAAAACTACAAGTTGAAAAGAAAAATCTTTTAAGAAGGAACGTTCAAAAAGAATCCATCTTGGGATGGGAGTATCCATAACATCATAAACTAGTGCAAAAGATTTCTTAATCAAAAAAGCTGAATGATAAGCTTTAAAGTTTAGGAAACGGACACCACCCTTCTTTAGGACGAATGAGTTTGCTTAAGGCGATTCTTGGGTGCTTATTATTCCATAGGAATTTTGTACAAATAGAGTTAATACGAGAAAAATATAAATTTTTTATTCTGACGGGAAGCATAGACAGTGTATATTGAACATGTGGTACAATCATCATTTTAATGGTATCTAACCTGCCCCACCAAGAAAGATACGGGGGTGACCAAGAAAGGAGTAGTGATTGGATTTGATCTAATAATGCAAAAAATGTGAATTGAATAGTGTCATTTAGGGAAGACGAAAACCAAATGCCGAGGTATTTAAGTTTTAAAGGGCACCAAGCTAAATTAGTATCACTAAACATAAATTGATAGCATATAGAATTTAAGGGTAGGACTTCTGTTTTTGTAAGCTTGAGTTTGTAACCAGAGATGCTAGAGTATAGTCGAACTTCATTCATAAAGTGTGGAAGAGATTCAACAGGATTAGACATATAAACCAATATATCATCTGCATAAGCAGATAGCTCAGTTTCTTCTACAGAATTATGTTTAAAACCAGCAATTTGAGAATTAGTACGAATGCGTTCTAAAAAAGGTTCAAGGCATAGTATAAATAATAATGGGGAAAGAGGACAGTCTTGTCTTGTGCCTCTGGATAGGGAAAAAAATTGGAAAAATGATTGTTAAAAAAATGCTGGCTCGAGGACAGGAATACAAAAGTTTAAAATATGAAATAAAAGAGGGCCCAAAACCAAACCATTGGAGAGTATGGAACATAAATTGCCAATTAATACGGTCAAATGATTTTTCAGCATCTAAAGACAGGGCTGCGAGGGGAGATTTGTATTTTTTCCCATATGAAATGATATTAGCAAACATCCGAGCATTATCAGATGCCAGCCTACCCTTCACAAACCCAACTTGATCAGTTTTGATCAAAAGAGGAATGATAGTTTCAAGTCTGGATGCAAGAATTTTGGCAAAAATGTGGCAATCATAATTAATTAATGATATAGGTCGATAGTTTTTACAATAGGAATGATCTTTATCAGGTTTGGGAATTATAATAATTAAGGCATCCATAAAAGATCCAGAAGCTTTAGCCTCTGTAATAAAGGAATTAAAAAGTGCTAGAAGTTTGGGGGCAAAAATAGAATTAAAGGTGGTGTAAAATTCCACAGATAAACCATCTGGGCCTGGAGCCTTCGATTTGTTTAAGGAATTGATAGCATTAGAAATTTCCCGGAGAGTGATGTCTTTTTCTAGTGCGAGAAATTCATCAGGGAAGGAAGGTGGGGCAGGGAGGCCAGAAAAAAAGTTGGTTAAATTGGAAGAGGAAGGAAAAGTATCCTCAGAGTAAAGAGATTTATAATATTCATGAAAGGCTTCAGCAATATCTTCATCTGATGAGACTAATTTATTAATAGGTTCTTTAAGGATAGGGCCAATATTTTTACGTTCAGATTTAATTTTTAAATAGTTAGCTAGCATCCTACCCGCTTTATTCTGACCCCCATGATATTTAGATTTAATTTTGAGCAAGATCTTACAAGCTTCATTGGTTGCTAATTTATTAAGTTCAGATTTTGCTTTGATCAAATCATGAAGGGCAGAAGATGTTCAAGAAGTAAAATAAACATGTTCTAAGTCCTTAAGTTTGTGTAGTTGATCTTCGTATTTCTTCTTGGCAGATTTCTTCTTTTTCGAGACATAGGAGATAGTGAAGGCACGAAATGCAGCCTTGAAAGCATCCCAGCTATTAGAAACAGAGGTATCCAATGGATTATTGATAGTGAAAAATTCATCAATAAAGATAGTAGCTTCTTTGATAAAAATTGTGTCAGATAACAAAAAAGTATTAAGTTTCCATCGGCTAAAATGAGAGGAGGTGAGCGAGAGGTCCAAAAGAGCATGTACAGGGGCATGGTCCAAAGTAAAAATGGACCAAATTTCAGAGTGTTGAATAGAAGGGAGCAAGGGTTTGCTAACCAAAATATAGTCAATCCTGGAACGGGTGTGATGAACATTGGAAAAAAATTTAAATTCACGTAAATCAGGATTACAAGTTTTCCAAACATCATATAAGGATCGAGAGGCAATGGCAGATTGAAAGGCTTTATGAGTTTTGTCAGATTGAAATTTACATTTTGACAGTCTATCAGAGAAAGGATCCAACCACTGGTTAAAATCACCAGCAACGATGATATTAGGGCAATCAATAGAGGAGAGAAGAATTTTAATATTATTCCAGAATGTAGGATCAGGTGTAACAGGACCATAAATATTTTATAAGACTATTGTTTTGTTCTGTAATCTTTGCCATTACCCATCGTCCGTCATCATCATTTTGTGTAGATAAAATCTGCACTGCCAAAGCTTTGTGTAACAATATTGCAACACTCCTCTTTTTATTGGAAGCAGGTGAAAAAACAACTTGACCCACCCGTTGCCATTTCAACTTAAGAGATTCAACATCTGTACAGTGAGTTTCTTGAAGGAAAGGAATCTGAGAGTTGAGTTTTGATAAAGGAGACAATACCTTTTGCCTTTTGACTGGATTCCCAAGACCACGGACGTTCCACGTAACAAAGTTACACATATTGAAGGGATGGAGGGGTATAACACATTTCGAGTCGATACACTTCAAGGGTATAACTACAAGAAAAAACACACCACAAGAGACAATTACATATGGAGCATACTACAAAAAATCCCATATTACCAGGGTACATTAATAGGAAGACAAAAACAGAAGCGAATGTTAAACAGAGAAAAACAAAATGAGTAGAAAAGCATGAAAAGAAGAGTAGAGCAGAAAAAAAGAAAAAGGAAAGAAAAAGAGAGAGAAAGAAAAGAAGGGAGTGAACAAACAGATCACGGCAAAACAGCCAGACCTGAAACAAGAAGAAGGAACAATAAAGGAAAAGCATGATGACGCAGAGCAAAGCGGATCTCATAAGGATAGATATAGAAAAAAACGAGAGCCTCAATAAGAAGGGAAGCATGCAAAAAGAGAAAAGGAGAAAAAGGGAAGAGAAGAGGGGATAGGAATGAAAAAGAAATAAAGGAAAACCATGTCAGAGATACTAGGTAAAAGGAAAACCTATCAATGTAAAAAGGGAACTGAGAAGTTAATTATAGAAAGATAGAAAGAAAGGAGCAAGACACAAAAAATCAGACATTAGTGTCCATTCCAGCGGAAGAAAAGGAGAGAAGAAAAAGTTTTAACTTTTCAGGATCTTCGAAGGAGCGTGAGCACCCATTGTGAGTAATCTTGCAGAGACAAGGATGAAGTATTCTATATTGAATATTGAGATGTGTCATCTGAGGTGATAGAGCTAGAAATTATTTTCGACGTGCGTTAATGGCATTGAAGATGTCTTGTGAAATGAAGATGTTATGACCAGACCAAGTAAGACGACGCTTGAGCTTAACAGCCTTCAGGACAGTCATCAATTCAGTAAATTCTAGGAATAGCATAATAATTCCACGTGGTTTCGAGGGGTTAGAAGTAGGACAACCTAGGCGATGCGCTCTTTGATGGTGATGGGAGTATTTGAGGATGGAAGACTTAGAAGCTCAGGGAGAAATTTTTGAAGAAAAAGTACCATGTCTGGGCCTTCAACATTTTCCGGTAAACCATAAAGGCATAGTTTGTTACGACGATTACGATTTTCCAAATCCTCTGTGTAGAGTTTCAATCTATGAATTTCCTGCTCTAATATCGGAATCTTTGTGGTGATATCTTGTAGGCCGCTAAAACGTTGTTCTAAGTCCAGTACCTTACTCTCCATAACAATCCACCTCTCCTCAATTTGTTGCAATTTTTCGTTCGTTGCAGTCATAAAAGGTTGGAGACTACGTAATTCATCCAGAATAGAACCCAAAATAGGGTTTTGAAAGGAATGGATAGGAGACGGTGGGTCATTTTTATGACGCTTAGGCTTCGTACCCATGATGGAGGATCTGGCAGAGTGTGAATCGTTAGCCATAGTAGTAGGAATATCAAGAGAGCTCTGAGAAGAACTCAGCAGATTGATCCAATAAAAATTGGAATTTGAACTGAGTGCAAACGTAAAAAGAAAACCAAAGAATGCACACAAAATATTCCTCAGGGAGAAACAGCAGAAATCCGTGTGATATTTCAAGAGGATGCAAAAAGGAAAAAAAAATAAAGAAGAAAAATGTGAGCTCAGCGGCTATTAATAGCGTCCGCTCACATCTTCAGCATGAGAGGCAGTACCAAAGAAAGCAGGGCTAGACTCAAGCACAAAAACAAGTCAGTGCAGACCTAACTCGTTGCAGGGGACCAGGAAGTCAAATTATTTAGTTGCTTGAGTAGTAATGAGGCCTCTTAACTTTGAAAAAAGTAAAAAAGTCCAGAGAGTACAAATATCCCAGAGCGCTTATTCATTGAACTTAGTGAACGAGATGGCATTGAAGAAAATCCTCAAAAATATAGCAGGTAAAAAGAATAGTGCCAAAAGGAAAACATACGCAGCAGGATAAAATAGTAACCAGTCATATCTTTCCTGAAGAGAAAAATTACCAAAATCCACAGGTATTGAGGAGAAGTAAGTGAATTACAATGAAAATAATGTAGAGAGCAGAGGAAAAGCAGGTGAAAACATGTTGGCGATGATAGGGGCCTCAAGAAAGTAAAAGTTCCAAAGAAATTACCGGCTCTTGAGGAAACGTGATCATGGCGTCCTAAAATGGCGGCCGCTCGCATCTTATGTGGAGAAAGCAGCAACAGAAGAACAACTTAGGCATTCAGTGTGAGAGAAAGCCGCAACCAACTCCGAGTTGTACGCCGCATCTTCCGAAGCCCGAAGCAGCTTCTTCTGGGAAGAAAGACGATGCAGAAACGGCTCGTAGATGGAAATGAGTCACGTCAATATACGGAGCTCACGAAGGATCCGCCATTTCGCTGCAGCGTCAAGCCATGCCCCCCCGTTCAGCTGCTTTTTGATCAGCCATCAGTCAGCAGTGTTGTTATTGTGAGCAATAACTGCTTTCCAAATGTGCTTATTGGCCAGCACTAGGTGCAAATACAAGATAACATATTTGGCTCTTGATCGAGCATGCCTGGGCATCTCAACCCCAGATCACTGTCATTTGCTATGAACACCTTGACCAGAACGACATGTGTCCTTATTGCAAGAGGTTACATTCATGTCTGCTGAAGTTGACACTCATGTTACAGAAACCCACATTGACAAAGGTATGATGGGGCCTGGGAGAGCACGACTGCCTGATTAGGCAGTGACTCTACCTTTGCAGTCTTAGCGCTGTGTGCTCCTCATGACTGGTGTTTGTCATAATTGCTTTCATTGCCGCTTGGAATCCCTCAAACTCAATAAGGTAATGACCTTTATGTACACTTTTGGATGGCCAATTTTAGGTGGAGCCTACAGCGCTTGTGCTGCACCGTCATCTGTTGTATGTACTTTGTGGGCTCTGGAGTATTGCTGCAGAACTTGTCTGCTTCTGCTTTTTTTACTTTCTCCAAAGGGACTTTTTTCACCATTTTTTCAGTGGCTATGTGCGCATGTGCCTTTATTTTTTACTCTCTGCTTCATGAGCACTGACAGCATAGGTGCAAAAAAAGGTACGCATTTACCTACTAACGTTCATGCCATTACTGCACCATTCGTGCCCGAGTCCCTGTGCGTGCTCGGTGCCCCCCTCCCCGGCTCAGTTGTCCCAAAGGCCTCCCATTATGCCTGAGCCCTGCTCCCAATCTCCAATCCTAGCATCAGCAGTGTGGATGTCTCGCTGCCTCCTCCTTGCTGTTCCCTAGCCTATTATGTCACCGCTTTCACAGAAAGCCGGCATTTTCAATGAGCCCTGGCGTTATTGTTGACGCAATGTTCTCACTGGTGCTGCCCGGGAGGATCACAGAGGAGGGAGCTGAGGCCAGGAGCAGCATCAGGCAGCAGAGTAACAGGGCTCGGCAAATGCTCGTACACCCTTGCTTCAGCAGCCGCTTCCTCCCTCCCCCCCACTTTATATTATGCGTGCGGGCTCCATAAAAACAGTGTCAACTTCTCCTGCTCTGCCTCTGGCAGCTGTTACCCCCCTGTCTCTTTCTTCCTCTTATTCCCTGTCTTTCTGTCTCTGTCTCAATCCTCATCCATCACTCGTTCCCCTGTGAAATGGATCCCAAAAAATAAAAAGAAACCCTTTTGCTGGAAATGTCCTCTTTTTCTGTCATTTTATTATTCTAAAGTGTAGCCTCAGGAGGGAGAAAAAAAGTTTCAAAGTACAAAAAGAAACTAAATAATGCATGACAGAGTGGTCGCAAAATGACCAGATTGGTTTTATTCACAGCCAAACACATTAGGGCCACTTTACAGAGTTTGCCATTGAAGCACTACTCTAGTTTTCTCGTCTTTCTGTGAACAACATTGTTCCCGGGTAGGAAAATGCACCATTCCTGGCAGTCCTGCAATACCTGGTTGATGTACAGAGTAGATAATTTTAATGTGGTCCTTTTCAGCTGCTTTCCTTATAAAGTTACGGATATAAGCAATGGACATTGAAACGGGTCCCTTCCAGGCCCTGTAGTCATGTCCTTAACTTTTCAGTCAAAAACACTCACTGATTTTTGAATAATGAGTGTAAAAGTGTCAAGGTAACCATGTTGTTCCTGCTTACATTTCACAAATGCAAAAAGAACAATTGATGGGCAGAATGCAGAACAATGTTATACATTCACCCCAGTACAGAGATCTGGGCCTAAATCCATCATTTTGTTGCTCTCCATGCCATTCCAGTTTGAACACAGCCATGTGCAAATCAGTCTTGATGCTGCGCCCAATGAGAACAGTCCAGCCCAAACTGTTAGGCCAGGTACTCTATGAACTGGAAACAAGCATCCTACGGCCGGTTTTGGGGTTTCACCCCTCATCAGCCAGGAGGGCTTGACTCCAGTGGCATGGAGAGCACGGGACCCACGTCTGGGCATACCCGTCCCACTCGGGGGTGACAAATGCAAAAAGAACAATTGATGGATAGAATGCAGAACAATGTCATAGATTCACCCCAGTACAGAGATCTGGGCCTAAATCCATTTTATTTGCTCTCCATGCCATTCCAGTTTGAACCCAGCCATATGCAAATCAGTCGACCCCACGCCCAATGGTAACAGTCCAGCCCGAACTGCCAGGCCAGGTCCTCCCTGGACTGGAAACAAGCAACATTTCACCCCTCATCAGCCAGGATAGCTTGACTCCAGTGGCATGGAGAGCACAGGACCCAAGTCTGGGCATACCCGTCCCACTCGGGGTGACAAATGAAACAAGCATTTGCAATGCAATAGGTCTCGCATTTACGCGAGTTTGAGCTATTGACATTGCAAATAACAATGCCTTTTACTTTTGTTTTCGTTTTAAAGCATAAATAAAAGGCATTGTCATTTACAATGCCAATACCTAGCTTAAACTTGCGTAACTGTGAGACCTAATGCATTGCAAATGCTTGTTATAGCTCTTTCTGTCTCAACTCGTGCAGCAGTAACCCGCTGCAATACTAGACAATTACCAGGCTATTTATAGCCAGAACAGAGCTTGGCAGCCAGAACAGACTTTGGCATCTAGTTGAATTGTGTATCCCCCTAGATCAGCCCGAGGAGAGATCGTGGCTTCTCTGAACCTGCCCGGGAGGAGTTTTGTTTCCAAAAAGTGCCAAAGAGCAGGGGACACGCGGTATGATGGGGATACCAGATATGACACAACACTGGGCTCATGTTATAGTGCTGTGCAATCTGTCTATGGACCCGGGCTTCACATTTTCCAGTGCACATAATCCAAAAGTGTTCTACAGAGCAAAGACCCCGGAGCGCAATCCGGCTCACAAGTGACTGGCCCATAACTTTCGGGAAAATGGAACTACTGTTCCGGTGCAATGGTAGAGAGAGGGGCCTGGTTTCTTCGAGAAGGAGTGGGCTGTATACAATTGGGCTAGCCAGTTAGGTCGAACCAATCGGGAGCATTCCTGGGCGGTATAGCGCCACTACAGACTCAGAGGAGAGCTTTTTGCTTCCGTCTCCTCGCCTTCGTTATCCAGTTGCTAAAAAAACGGAACCAAAGTAGAGGGAACTGGATGTGTGTGATCTGGAGATGGGAGGTAAGGCCCCCATGCGGGAACCTCCTGCCTCATTAGGGAGGGCTGTTATGTAATCAAAACCTATTGTGTTTGAAGTTATTTCCCCCATGCAGTGTATCATTAAAGGTGGCGTCTGGTCCATTCTGCAGGACCATGCTTCTCACGCTTTAATTAACAAGCAATGCTGGGGGAAGCTGCGCGCCACAGGGGGATTCCTCAGCACTGCTGCCGGGCCCTTCAGCCTGTCTGGGAAAGCGAAAGCACGCACATGTAGGGACAAAAAATGCGCGCCCATGTGCACAAAAATAGCGTCGGGCTGTCCACATGCGTGTGCATTTTTTTGTCTCTACGCGTGCATGTTTAGCTTTGCGATGGCGAGAGCAGCCATCTTTGTCCATTTGGACGCGCGTGAATTCAGCTTTGGCTGAATTGATTCCAAAAGGTTCTCTCCATGGCGAGAGCAACGCATGCGCTGCTTTTGCCAGGCGAGACCTACAAACGAAAGCAAGGAAAGAACATTTCACATGCTTTACTTAATCTTGCATTCCCTATGAGTGTTTACTTTTTTCCAGGATATTACTTTTTTTATTCAGGCAGCATATAGCGGGGCACAATTGGGTTTGTAGCTGAAGGCAGTGTGAGTTTCTCTCAATGGGGCGATATGGTGTTCAGTGGGGGAGAGGATGTGGCACCAACTCAGCACTACCTCAGCATCTGTGCATCACCTGAGCATCACTCAGGAGCACCTGAGCACCACAACACCACAGCATCACTCAACCCCAGCGCAGCACCATCTCAGCACCACACATGCAGCAGCACCTCTGCACTAGTGCAGCACTACTTCACTACCAGTGGTGTTTATGGGCTTCCCTCCCCCATAAAAAAAGTTGTAACAAACAAGCATTAGAATATTCAGAAAGAATTTGCCAGCATTGCAAGAACAAAAAAACGAGAAGACATTTTTTATGTTAATTCTTTTTTATAGGGTTGTTCAGTTCTACATAATGTCTTCTTGGTTATATATAAAATAAAAATGCTTACAGCACTTTATTATAACTTTCAACATGCTGATCAGCAGCCACACTGCTCTATACTATAGCTTAACGACATTGGCAAAACCAATAGCTCTAGCTAAACACTTATAAGTTCCCAAAGGCGAGACCTATTGGCTATGCCAAAGCTTTTTTTTTTATCACCAAATTTCAGAAGTACCAAGTGGAAAGCGAATCATAGATCACATGTTAGTCCATCCTTGGACCGATAAATTACAAAGGCATAGAAAGTGTGAAGGGGCCTTGTCAGGAGAACACACTAATTGCCGCCCAGTAGCTATTATGTCCAGCCGGACCATTCCATTGTCTACAGATAAGCAAATAATCAAGCGTGCGCATTCAAACTGCAAAAAATATATGTGTAACAGATTAAACCACTGCACAGTTTTCCTTTAGGGTGCCAGTATACTGCCTTTGGCCTTACAGGGATGTGTGTCATCTCTTTCACAGAATGGAAAAGGCACCAGCATAACAGCCCAGCCACATATATTAAAGATTTTTCATTTATTGTCCTTGTAATAAATCTCCCAATTCAATGCGTTGAAACAGACAGAGCCAGACTCGGACTCGCAACTTTTGTTGCATTTGTAACCCACTCTTTGAAAACCGCGGGACTCGGGAGACTGTACTTCTGTGGCAGCTAAAAAACTGCAGAAGGGACTTTTATCAGTGTGGGATTCTCTCATCTGTGGTGACATCCCTGAGACATGGGTGTACCAGGTATCATAGCCTGTTTTGAAACCAGACCATCACCATCTCTACCAGAAACACTCACATCCAATGGACTCAGTCTTCTCACGTCAAAAGGGATAACTCCTCGGCACAGAGTCCATGAAAGCCCCGTCCGCACCATGTTGGATATTGAGCTATCCTTTATTATTAAGCATTACATACTCAGGCTTAATCCTAAAAGCACCAGGATGACCTTTCAAGCATACCAGAATTTAGTAAAAGAAAGTACTCTGTAACATCCCATACTAAGTTCACGAGAAGAATAGGATGTTTATTTTTTAAAGATTTATTTATTCTCAGAAGAAGATTCCATCCATCTGCCAATTACTTCTTCCTTGTCCAACTGCCAATCCTCCACCCTCAAAATGCCAGCTCCTCTAGTGACACATATAACATTCTTATGCTATCTATGTCATGTAGAATTCCATCACTTACACTGTTGCCCAGCTACCACATACCTGCCTCCTTTATAACAATAACAATAAATTGAAATACTGCGGAGGAACGCATCTGGTGAATACATTAGCACTCTGCACAAACATCACATAGATGTAGCAAAAGAAATAACCCAAACATTACAAGCGTAAATAGTTTTCTTGGTAATCACATATCAGAAATGATTAAGTAGGTCTAAACTAAACATGATCTTTCAAATAAGTAGGTTTTCTTAGAGTTCTACTAGGCCTAGTTTGATTTGCCCTTGACTCAGAACCACACACACCTCTCTGCTCCTTCCTGGATTGGATATGCGCATCGTGACAAACCACTACCCTGCCAAGATTCCGTATCCGGTGGTCTTGAGTTTTCTCTGCATTGCTAAAGGTCTTAATGACTCTTATGGGCTTCAAGAACTTAGGGACATCACCACACTTCCATGGCTGCTTTATCATGACCATGTTCCCATTGTTACTACCATTTTCTTTACCACCTTTCTGTTATCATAATTTTCCTAACTATTGTGCACTTTCACAGCTTCCTTCTCATCTCAGTGTTCTTCTACTTCACACCTTATTGGAACAAGCTCAAAGCTCTTGACCCAAGGAGGTTTTATTCTTGAATTGAGCTGTCTCTGTTGAAATAGCTCAAAAGGAGTTTCCCCGTCGTGATATGAGGTTTTAATCTATATATCTCCACCTCTTATTTCCAGTTTAAGGAATTGGATTTTGCCAACATAATGGTTTTCTTTAATACTCTATTCATCCTCTCCACTATGCCATTTGCTTCAGGATGATAAAGTGCACATTTCTTGTGCTTTATCCTTCTCATCCCCAGGAACTCCTCCATTTCTTTCTAAACCAAATGGATACCATTGTCTGTGAGACATGTCTCTGGGTAACCCTCCCTTGACATCAGGTTTTTATGGCATGTTAAGTTTCTATACCTGTTGAAAAACGCACCCTTCAGGCAATCTAGAATACATATCAATGACAACAATTACATAGATCTGCTGGTCTGTCCCATGTACAGGACCTAAAATGTCCAAAGTAATTTCTTTCCACGGCCCTGAAGGACATTCTCTGATCTCCATAGGTTACACTCTTGTTTTCTTTATTTTTTCACTAAGAGCATATGGTAAGCAATCATGTACAATCCTCTCAACTTGTATGTCCATTCCTTGCCACCAATAAGAGGTACACAACCTCGCCTTTCTTTTGGATATTCCTTGATGACTCATGAGCCAAGGATGTTAACTCTTCATGGAGTTTAGTAGGAGGAATTAGACGTGTTCCCTGAAACATAAAATCCCTACATGTATTTAACTCATTCTCCACCACCCAAAACACTCTACAACCTTCCAAATCCAGTTGCTGGTCATGCCATGCTTTTTCCACCAGACGCTGTAACTCACTAAGTAAAACAACAGAGTTCAACTCCCCCCTGCCACCTTTCCTCAGAGATGATGTTGTGTTCAACCTCACACACCCATTCTGTTTCATCCTCAATCAGGTCAGACTCATGCTGCACATCATCCCCTTTGGGGATAAATCTGCTCAATGTGTCTGCAACTCCTTTTCCACTCCTGGGATATATTTAATTTCAAATGATATTCCTCTCGAGCATTGACCCATCTACTTATGCGTCCTGACACCAAATTCACCAAGTTTTAAATAACAAATTTCACAGAGTGGCTTATGATACGTCCTTACCTCAAATTTAGTTCCCCACAGAAATGTCTTCAGTTTCTTTAATTCCTAAAACACAGCTAGAGCCTCACGCTCAATTACTGAATACCTGGTTTCAGCATCTCGCAAAAAACGTGATATAAGCTTGATGGTGTTCAAACCATCCTGGCATCCCTATTGTAAAACTGCACCCAAGCCCTTAAGTCGTGCTTCCATTGTGATTGTGGACCTACATTTTGGATAAATGTTTTTCAAGTTGGAGGCAGCACTGAGTTTTTCCTTTGATCCAATAAATGTCTCATCCCAACACTCAATTCTGTGAAGTTTTTGACAAACAGATTATAATATTCAAACATTCCTAATAATTTCATTAACTCTTCGCATGTGGATGGAGAGCTCATACGTTGAATGGCACTAACCAACCCTGCTTTGGGCGTCAAACCATCTCCAGTTGTCCTAAATAATCAAATGATGTGGTACCAAATTTACATTTATCTGGTTTTATAGTCAGATTACATCCACTAAGATTTTCTAAGACCTGCCAAAGACGACCATTATGTACTTCTATTTCCTTACCAAACACCACAATATCATCCTGATAAATACACACCCTTACAACTCCTTTCAAGATTTTTTCCATTGCACCCTGAAAAAATGAAGCAGGGGAAACTAAACCAAACAGCAGTCTTACCTTTCTAAAGGTTCCAAAGGGCATGATGAAAGCAGTGTAGTCTCTCGATGATTACTCCAGCTCAATTTGATGGCATGCCGAAATCAGATCTATGGTGATGAACATCTTTGACCCATCAAGTAACAATAACAGTTCTGCTATGTTTCGAAGTGGATATTTGTCCACAATGATATTCATATTCAAATGTCTAAAATCTACACAGAGATGCAAGCTACCATTGGCGTTTTTAGCAGCAACTACTGGTACAAGCCACTCAGTGCCTTCCACTTCCTCTATTATTCCTCCATTCTTTAACTTCTTAATCTCCTCTCACATCTCCTCCCTAATCGCTATGGGCGCATTCCTTCCCTTGCAACCAATCGGTTGTGCACCAGCACTTAGAGCAGTACCACACACCTTGGCATATCGTTCAAAGACTTTCTTCCACTTATGCCACTTAATAGGTGGTGTCCCTGGACAAGTGAGAAAGAACGATGGTGCAGTTACGTTTTGCATGTTAAATAGGTCTCACCTAACAACTGCGTAAACTTTGAACACAACAACCACAACACAGGGTAAGTGATGCTGATTTACTAAGCAACCACTGATGCAGCGTTCAGCAAATGCACGCGTGTCATTACTGTAGGTGACCACACAGAAGCTTGCTGATTTCTGTAAACGGTTTAATTGGCAGAGAAAATACACAAACACAAGTGTGCTAATTACTGTAAGCTACTACATTCCAGCCTACCAGCAACTAAATGTAAGTACAGGGTAAGTGATGCTAATTCACCGTACATCCAATGATGCAGCAATTAGCAATTACCAGCGTGCCAATCCTTGTAGGTGGCCAGCACTCGGAAAACAGAAGCGTGCTAATCGCTTTAAATGGTTGAATTGGCATAGAATATACAAGAGTGCTGATAGCTGTAAATGACTACATTCCAGAGGACCAGCAACAAAAACATAAGTATGCCATTTGCTGTGGAACCAGCAACAAAATAGAAGCATACCGATCGCTGTGGACAGAGTTGCCAGACAACAAGTGATCAGCAGGACTATGCACTGATTGCTGCCAGGTGAGTTGCGGACCAACCAGTAAACAATAAAACCACACACCAAACTCTGTGAGTGGTTATGCAACGAAGTCTCAAAGGTGCACCCAGCACTTGGAAAATATCAGCGTGCTGATCGCCATCGGATGAGTTGCTAGGCAACGAGTGATCAGCAGGACTGAATACTTTGTGCATCATCAGATAAAGGAGTCTGGAATGTGTTCATCACAGGGATGCTTCCTCCTGCCTGCTGTCAGTGAAGCCAAAGGACAACCTCACAAACTTACAGAATAATGGATTGCAGATGTTGAATCCCGCTTGGACACCTTGCCAGACTGGGGGTAGGAGGTTCGGCACCTCCAACAGAAAGCCATTGATTCGGAACACCATGGTCGCAGGGATAGCATGCAGATCATAGGGCTTCTGTAAAAGGTCAAGCAAGATGATATGTTTAATTTTCTGGTTACCCTGATTCCTAGTCTTATGAACTTTATCTTTACTCCCCAGCTCAAATTCCATAGGGCCCACAGAGTGCCCTTCCGTCCTCCGCCCGCCACTCACATTTGAGACTTGTTCTGGCGTGCTGTGTGAGGCAACAACAGGCCCGTCAAATCCTCCAAGAAGCTAAAAAACATGAGAACACACAAATAGCATTTGTGGTAGACTATATGGCTCCCACCAACGTTAAGAGGAAGCAGTTCTTTGCTCACTATCCATGACTATAAAAGAGGACATTAAATATGGCCTCCTGGAACCAGCCTCTATGATCATCACCTTCCAGGGCCATACAATCAAATACCATGACCAACCGGAACCGGAGACATTTCTGGAAACACTGGATGCTAACTCCATGGACACTGCACCTGACAAAGAATGTTTGGATCACCTGCCAGTGATTATAAAGGACCCAAACCAACTGGATAAAGCTGTACAGGCAGAACTACAGCAATGGAACTCAGTTACACAAAATTGGCCCCTTCTAATCAGACCACAGTCTGGGAAGGTTTCTCAGACTAGGGATAAATTTCGATTGCCCCACAAACTTTGAATATTCGTCTCCCCTGTGTTAAATGCCTTTTTATTATATATATTATCGGTAATACATACATGACTCTTCCTACTCTTCCTGCCCTCCCTGCCCCTTGCCCCTTGTTTTTTTGCACAATATTAGGAGTTGGTTAAATGAGGGAGGCATGTTGGGAGACGGGGAAGCCTGGTGCGATATCCGAATGTTGTTGCATGTATACCTGAATGCTCTATTGGTTCTATTTCATCTGCTGTCCTTTCCAGGGTGTGGACCAGTGGTGGCTGGTGCATAGGGGCAAACAGGGCGTTGCCCCACTAGACTCGGACGAGGATTGGGGACTGGAGACAAGAGAGAGACACCACCACACGCAATGCAGCAGCCTCAAATGAAATGCTCGCTGGCTGGTGTGGAACACAAATCAAATTCTGTTTTGTGTGACTGTTTTCCTAGGAAGGGACGAGCAAAGAAGAAAACGAGCCCTCAGGGGGAAGGAGAGCCTAAAGGATTACGGAGCAAGCTGGAAGCTCCTAAAGAAGAGGAGGGAAGCGATCAGGACTCTGAAGTTGCGGGTAAGGGGGATTTTGGTGTTAAAGAGAGGAGAAAATTGATAATGGCTCCTAAAATGAATGCTGCAGCCAAAGCGGCTGCAAAAAGGAAAGCTGCTGCGGAGCAGGCAGGGCTGACATTGAAAAAAGGGGGAGATGGAATGAAAAGGAAAATTCAAAGTCCAATATCCCCGGTTAAAAAAGCAGCACAGCAAGGAGTGGCGAAAGCTAGTCACGGTACTACCCCAATTACGAACATCTTTCAAAAGATAAGGAAAGACAAGGAGATTATTGGCGATGCGCTGGAGGACTCTGAATTAGGGTCCAAAGAGAAAGATAATTTGAAGGACGAAATGACGGGTGTACAGGTCTTAGGTCTTCAGAGTCAGGTGATGGGCTCCATAAACAAAGAGGAGGGCGGTAATGTGCTGCCATACGGAGTGGAGAATACTGAAAATCTGGAAAACTCTATTCAATCTGTATCTCAACCCGAGCCTAATATATGTACTATGCCGGTGCTAGAACAAGCCACTAAAATCCCAAATCAGGAGCTGGAGGGGGGAATGGAGTAGGAGCAGGAGCAGGAGCTCAAGGAGAGCGCAGAAACTGCAGAGAATACAGAAACTTTTGAAGATAAAAAAGAGGCTCCTAGCGAGGCCTTCTTCTCACTCTCTGAGGGAGGGGAATGGTCGGATGAAGATGAAGGGAGCTTGGATCAAGAGGAAAGTGGCTCTGCCTCAGAAAGTGACCCTGATCGGGAAGAGGCTTTACCCTCAACATCAGCTGGAAAATCTAGTATAGGACCTGGAATACGCGGTCAGAGACATGATCAGCCTCAGCGTAATCCACTAATAGAGAGCCCTGGTGGAGATCTAGCACAGATGTCACTGCTGGAGGTAATACATCAAGAAATATTGGCGCACAGAGAAGAGGCTCGACAAGAGAGCCGTAAGTCACAAGCAACAGCTAGGAAAATACAAGGAGCGGTAAGGAAATTGGCAAGAGTATGTACGAACTTGGGAGAACGGGTGACTAATCTTGAGGAAAGAATTGTGACGACAGAATCAGAAACGACTACTACCTTGCACAAAGTGGCTCAGCAAGGTGAGCAGCTGATTGACGTGCAGTGGAAGCTCGAGGCGTTGGAAAATAGAGCGAGACAAAATAATCTACGTATTCTTGGAATACCGGAGGGATCAGAAAATACGGACACAAGAGCCTTCGTGATAAAACTTTTTGAGCATGCCTTCACTGAATTGAAGGGGTGGGATTGGCCGAAGGAGATACAGAGAGCACATCGTACCCCCGCTAGAGTTCATAAAAATGCTAAAGAGGGAGATAAACCCAGAGCGATTTTAATCTTTCTGGGTAATTTTAATCTGAAACAGGCAATTTCAGAAAAAGCAAGACCGGATTCGAAAAAGAATATTGATGGCTTTTCTTTCTTTGTCCGACCGGATTTTTGTCATGTCACGGTGGAGAGACGCTGGCGGCTCAGGCAGATGATAAAACCATTTCAGGACAAGGGCATGCAAGTTTATCTAATTAATCCGGCACAACTCAAAGTAATTAATGGGGGCAGAACCCTGTATTTTTCCTCGGAGGTCAAAGCAAAAGAGTATCTTGATACTCAAAGCTCTTAGACGGTATTTTGCACTGTGGTTGTACGATGGCTGTATTATGGATGTGACTAGATGGAATTGTACAGGGTGTTGGTGTAGGTGCTGGTGCTGGTGTAGGTGGCACATAGGTTTAGGGAGGTAAACGGGTCTACGGGTTCATGATGGTTAATATTGAATCTCTTCAGTTAGTACTGCAACCATCACATGCACAGACCACTGGGTCTGAGCGCCTCTGTAAGGGGGAGGAAGGGGAGGAGGGGGGGAAGGGGTGGGAGGGGCAAGAGTGTTGAAGGGGAGGAAGGGGGGAGCGGGGGGTTCAAGGGGAGGGCAGGGGGGGTGGGGGTGGGGAAAAAGGGAGAAAAAAATATTGAGATGAAAAAGGGCCAAATACCAGTTCGGGATGGTTTTGATAGATGTGTGTATACAATCAGGTTGGAATTGAAAAAAGATAATAATGTCAGACATTAGGATATGCACTATTAATGTAGGGGGCTTAAATGATTGGAAGAAGAGACAGAGACTGAATCAATTTGTGAAGTTTAACAATATTGATGTAGCTTGTATCCAAGAAACACACTTACCCTGGGCTAAAAGGAATTTATTGAGTATCCCTGGCTATAATCTATTAGGCTGCTCGTCCCAAACATCAACTACAAGGGGAGTGGCTATTGTAGGGAAACGTAATCTGGGGGGAGCGAGACGCACCAAAACAGATGGCTCAGGTAGATGGGCCTTGGTTGAGCTGGAGCTGGGCATTACTTTAGGGGTAATTTATGGTGCAAATGAGGATGACCCAGAAGTGTTCAATTTGATGGAGGAGGAAATGGCTAACTGGGGTACCCCTGTAGTGTTATGTGGCGATTTAAACATTTCGGTAAATTGGAGTCAAAAAGACAATTACAAAGGACGTAAACAGAAGGTGTATAGAGCATTAAGCTCTCTTATAGTGTCGCATGGTTTGTCTGATGTATGGTCGGAAAAAGTTATTGGAGACCCAGGATACACATACTTTTCATTTCCAGCTCAGAAATTCTCTAAGTTAGATTATTTTTTTATCTCTACGGGTGAATTAGGGAAGGCTAAAATTGCCAAAATGCCAAGATTGATCTCAGACCATAACCCCTTGATATTGACATACAGAGTATGTAATGTAGCTAAAAAGACAACCAAATGGACTTTTGAAAAGAAACTTCTAAACGATGAAAGATTTGTTACACATATAAAACAGTGGGCAAAGGAGTTTTTCGAAATAAATAGATATAGTTCGTCCAGGAATGGGGTTTGGGAAACTTTTAAAGCAGCTTTAAGGGGGGAAATCATTAGTTGCTCCGCAAGATTAAGAAAGGAGGACAGAAAGAAACTTGAAACGCTCCTCTTAGAGCTAACAGAATCAGAAAATCGGCATTTAGAAGAAATAAGATTAGGTAATGATGGGAGGGAAACAGCTAAAAGTATTGCGCTGATTAAAGGGGATGCTCTAAGAATATTTACGCAAAAAGAGACCAGAGAATATCAGACATCGCGAGCTAAAAGATATGAGACAGGAGAGCAAGCTGGCAGGGTGTTGGCATTGCGCATAAGGCAAGATCTCAATAAGAATAATATAAAGAAGCTGGAAGAGAATGGAATAGGTTACACTGAGCCTAGTGAGATAATGGGGGTCTTTCAAAGATTTTACCAAAATTTATATGATCAAGAGGCCAGCCAGATACCATCTAGACTAGATTTCGGAATTCCTTATCCAGTTTTAGAGGAAAGGGATATAGAGCAGCTGGAGAAAGATATATCCCTTGAAGAGATCAGAGTTGCGTTACAAGAACTTGCGGCAGGTAAAGCGGCAGGCCCAGACGGGATACCTATTGAGTTATATAAAACTCTAGAAGAGGAATTACTGCTTATAATTCTAGATCTCTTTAATGGAATAGTTTGTTCAGGGAAGATTCCAGATTCATGGAAACTGACTAATATCGTGGTCTTCCATAAAAAAGGTAAACCAGAAGATAATCCAGGGTCTTATAGGCCTATTTCTTTAATAAATGCAGACACTAAACTGTATTCAAAGGTGTGGGCGAAGAGGATGGGAGGAGTCATTGGACAACTTGTCTCTCCTTGGCAGCATGGGTTTGTCCCGGGAAGAGGTACGACGGATCACATCTCGCGGGCAATTTCCATGTTCGATGCGTCAGCTGCCACGGGGAAGGAGATGGCCATGATTCTCCTGGACGCTGAAAAAGCCTTCGATCGAGTAGTTTGGAAATTCTTATGGGAGGTTTTGCTCAGTAGAGGGTTCGGAGGAAAATGTTTGAAAGCTATAAAAGCCATGTATGAAGATCCGGTAGCCCGAATTACAACTATGGGGTTACAGTCAGAAGAAGTGGTTATTAGGAGAGGGACGCGCCAGGGGTGTCCCTGTTCCCCTATACTTTTCGCGCTGTACATAGATCCACTAATTAGAAAAATTCTGGCTTCAGATCAAATCTCTCCGGTTAAACTCAATGGTTATGCCACTAAAATATTGGCCTATGCAGATGACTTGGCGATAACAACTACCAACCCACAGATGGCCATGACAGAATTGACTCAATTAGCTAAAACTTTTGGGTCTCATTCGGGGTACAAGCTAAATGAAGGAAAAACTATAATAATCAGCACTAAGAATATATATAAGGTTGATCGAAGCTATGTGGATTCTGCAGTCTATTTGGGGGTGAGGATTAACGCGAATGTGGAGAAAATTGTACAAGAGAACTATGTACCCTTGATAACATCAATAGATAAAGAGCTGAGAAGAGTAGACGTCCTACATCTATCATTAATCGGTAGAGTGAACGTTTTGAAGATGTCTATGTTTCCTAAAATTTTGTATCTTTTCCGGGCCATACCTTTACTGATAGATGAAAGTGTATTTAGGAAATTGGAAGCAGTTTTCTCACAATTTCTATGGCAATATGGGAAAATTCGAAGATCTTTAGCTAGACTATCAGCTCCATTGGAAGGTGGGGGTTTGACGGCACCAAACTTGAGATTATATCATTGGGTTTGTCTTATATTACAAATGAATGTTCTGTTCAAATATGATGATAATGAGGTCTTAAAAATACTAGATAGAACTCCAACAATATATGAATTATTAGTTGGCAGAAAAGCAGTGGGTTTGCTTACTCGAGAAATAAACTATAGGTATTTTAAAAGGAGTGGGAGTAGGTTGATGATGAGTGCTTGGGGTTTATGGAAAGCAGTAAAGAGATATTTGAAGATTCCGAAAATTAATTGTATTACAGACATTTGGCATGCAAAACCTTTTGAGCATCTAGGGCAGAATAGAAATAGTAAGCGATGGAAGGAAGCGGGGATTAAGTGTCTTGGCGATGTTATGGTAGAGGATGGAATTTTGGGCTTTGATGTGCTTCAACAAAAATTTGGTATACCAACTGACCAATGGTTTCTATATAGACAGCTAGAAGGAACAGTTAAGGCTGTTAGACCTAGGATTCGGATTCAGGAGCTTAACCCAATTCTGAAATATGTGAGGAATGGTGGTAAGAAGATAAAAATTGGCTACAGCTATCTTCTCCAAGGTTTGGGGGATGATATCGGGCGAGTGGAATCTGACTGGGCGGAAAGAATTAGTGATCCAGATGTGGATATTGATTATGTTCTTGCAATGAATAAAAAGGTGCTAAGAGCTTCAAATTTAAAAGCACAGCATTATAAAACTATTTTTAACTTATATTATACACCTGCCAAATTGTATAAATGGGGTAAGAGGGATAATGATAGATGCCCCAGGTGTGATCAAGGACCAGCAGATCTACCCCATATGTTTTATAAATGCCAGAATATGAATCCGGTCATTATGGAAATTGAAAGATTTATAACAGGGTTGTTAGAGGAACAGATTACCTTATCCCCTACGATGGTTTTGATCGGTAGGGATGCTAGTCTAAGATTAGAATATGAAGCGGAAGCCTTTATCTTTATCTCCATGGCTGTGCTGAGGATTCTAATCTCGGCTGGATGGAAAGATCCGGTAGCCCCCACTTTCCAGCTGTGGATTACTAAACTGCTGGGAATACACAATAGTGAGGAATGTTTATACGAGTTTAAAGGAAGAAGAATGAGGGAATTGGGTTTGAAGATATGGGCCCCGTTAAAGAAATGGAGAGAAAATAGATGAGTAAGAATGTAAGGATCATAATGATGAGATTTAAGTTAGTATTATTAATAGTATATGTTAGTTGCATGTCTTATTGTCAGATTAGGTTGAACTTATATTTTGCTGTTTTGTGTACTTTTTTTTTTGTATATCTGATTTGTACTTTGGTAAGTTATGTATGTATGTGGTTTTCTTTTGTTGCCCTGAATTTTCTCAATAAAAAAAAAAAAAAAAAAAAAAGGAAGGGACGAGGTCGCAGCCAGGTCAGAGACACCTCCTGCGCATGTGCTGGCCGGGGCGAGGACTATTGCTCGCCCTCGAAGCACATGCGAGAGCAGTGATGTCATCCTGAAGGGAGTGGCCAGAGAAAGCAGAAAATGGCTGTTTTCAAAAAGGGCGACTATGCTGCGCCACAGGCGACTTCAGCAGCGTGCCACTGAAATGAATGGCAAGAGGCCGGGCCAGCCCCCCTCAAGACAGAGCAGTGGGTGGCAACAACCGGAGCAGAGCACTCCCTTGCCTTCGCTTCGCGCTAGTCCCAGACCTCCTGATTGGACAATGTGAGGGAGCTGAGGGAGTGGGCTGTGGAAGAGCCTGCAGACCGCCGCGCAGCTCTGAAACAGTACTGATCCCCATTGCGATGCTCAAACAATCCTGGGGCTGAAGAACCACGGGAACACACGTCCTTCGTGAACGCCGTGCTCCAGTTTCTGAGGCTGAGCAACACCGACCTGCTGGCCGAGTACCTGGGGCTGGGGGAGACTACCAGTCCCAGCTAAACTGCGCCGGGAACGAGCAGGGAACAACCCTGCCAGGAAAAGGCAGGTGACCCAGCAGCTGGCCTCTGTCAGGGCCCTGTGGACTCTGGACTACACCCTGCAACTTTCAGTCAGTGGAGTTCAAGGTAAGAGGGGGCGCGGCTGCATTCGAGGGCCATCAGCTGTTTGCGGAGGAAACGAAAAGAGAAGTGCAGGAGCCTGCCCTGTGCACTCTGCCTCATACTTTACTTTACTTTGTGAATTTATAGAGTGCAAATGAATCATCCCCGAGGGGATCTCTCGGCGCTGTGTGAGAAGGGAGATGGATGGGGATGCATGTCTAAAAGAGCCATGTCTTTAGAAGTCTCTTAAAATTGGTTAGCGCACCACAGGACCTGATGTTCTGTGGCAGCATATTCCAATGGCTCGCCGCCAGATAGGAAAAGGCTCTACCTACATTACGTGCCCTCCGTATTTTCTGGGTGCACAGAAGGTTGGTATTGCTGGATCTTAATTGTCGGCCGGTTGATACCACCTAAGTTTGTTTCTAAGGTAGGCCGGGCCTTTCTCCTGTAGTGATCTTAAGACCACGCAGAGCATCTTAAAGATAGCTCTTTTCCTCACCGGGAGCCAGTGTAACTGGTGCAACGAAGGGGCTGATGGCGTCCTTGCTAGCTTGTTAAGGGCAAGGCTGGCAGCCGTGTTCTGTACTACCTGGAGTCGTAATAAGAGGTCTTCCCTTGCTCCCACCAGTAGCGAGTTTCCATAGTAAAGTCGACTCACCAGGAGTGACTGGATAAGGGTCTTCCTAGCCGACAGAGGGATCCAGGGAAAGACCTTCCTAAGCATCCTCATGGTGCCAAAACACGTGCCTGATACCTTTTTGACCTGTTCCTCCATGGATAGTTTATCGTCTATCTTAATGCCCAGGTTCTTCACACAACTCTTAGGTGAAGGGGCCTCGCCCGGCTCATTGGGCCACCACTCCGGAGACCAGATGGCTTCCGCCTTCCCAAACAGCAGGATTTCGGTTTTTGAGGAGTTCTGCTGTAGAAAGCTCCTCCTCATCCAGGTAGCAATTCTAAACATGCAGCTTCTGAACATCAATTGGGTGGATATGATGTCCTCCCCAATGGGGACAATAAGCTGCGTGTCGTCCGTATATGAGATGGTCTGAAAGCCATAGCCCCTGATGATGTCGGCCAATGGGGTCACATACACATTGAACAGGGTCGTACTGAGCACATATCCCTGCGGCATGCCCCTGTCTACCCCTGTGGTCTGTGATACAAACGTATCTAGCTGGATGCTCTGGGTGCGACCGATAAGAAAACGTGCATGCATTAAGAGCCTGTGGCACTTGTTTTTACTGCACTAATTCTGCGGGGTTAAAATGTGCTCGCGGCAGGCGAAGATCTCAATGACCCACGTCAGAGTCGGAAATGGAATGCACTTGGATTCCATAAACCGAAGGTCAAGCCTAAGCCCATCTACTTTGTGTTTGTTTCACTTCTTCCTTCAAAACATTTTCAGGGGTAGAAGAACCCTCCCAAGCTCCACCCCCTCACACCACCGGGCACTCAACCCAGACCTCCACTCCCCACCACCTTCAAATGTCACCAGCCGCCCATGGTGTGGACCACGTAAACTTTCCATATGGCCCATTTTCTCCTCCAGGCAGTGTTTGTAACCCATACTTCAAATAAAGACCCAGTCCAATAGCGTGCATATGTAGCAGTGACAACCAGGGTTTAAAAAAAAAAAATCCTACTCCCCACTACACTCTTATACACATTATAAGGAGGTAATGCACTGTGCGCCGCTCACAATAAAACACCTGTTCTCTCTGGCAACACCACAGAACACCCACTCAAAGTGAGCCAACCCAGAATTGGTCACACAAGTCCACCACAAACATTAGATATACCTCTTCATAGAGGAAAAAATGTGGGAGAAGCAAATGACCCCTCACGGAAACACCACCATCGGGGTAACTGGTATGCAATTTCCAGACAGGCCCCTGTCTCATCATCGGTGGTCACTTGCTTCTCAAAGAAAAGTGAGAGGAAAGAAAAGACGTGTCCAAAATAAACAACATTTAAAGTGACAAATAGTGAAGTGCAGAAAAATCTGCTAGTGACAAACAAACACAAGTATAACTGAGTGCTTAAAAACACACACAGCACACCAGTCCCTTAACCAATTTTATTCATAGGGCGGTGATCGTGTGCTGTTGAATACTAAAAAGGCTGGTAGCTAATCATGCCTACCATTACCTACTGCCAGTGCCGACATGTTTCACTGCTATGTTTCATTAAGCAGTTTCATCAGGGCTGCACTCAAATGCTGCCACTTCACTTTTTTGGACACTAGTTCTGTAAAATGCTGCCAGGAGAGAACAGGTAAAACACATATTTTTAAAAACACGTAAACCCTGGGGTGGCAAGAAACACAATAGGGGGATAGTAAGTATAGTAATGTGTGGAGTATTACCAGGAGACAGCCAAGCTACTCATACCGGCCGCTCCGGTATCAACAAGGTTACCGGGTACTTCTAAAATGAGGATATCCCTTGATCCTTGGAAGACTTAATGATCTGCAAGGAGAGACGTACAGGGGCTTGTAAACTGTACTGTGTAGGGCGTTGTTCTGCTACCTTTCAATGTGCACAATCATACTGCAAGTCACAGTGCTGTTGCTCGTGCCACCGATATAGAAAAACATAGCCACAGTGCCTACCAGATGTATACTGGTTAATAGAAGCAAGCTCGTAAACAGATGGTGCATTTAGAACGGGCACACTGTACATTTATAACCATTCCCCGGTGTACACCACACTCCACACTGCCCATAAGGCACACTGGCCCCGAGGTGCTACTCTGCCAAATCACTCTCGCAGACACCTCCTCACTGCGCTTAAAATATGCCCCCAGTTACTGATTTAACATCTGCTTCTTTTTTATTTAGAGCAGAGTACCACACTAAGGTAGTTGATCCTTAGATGTGTATATTTATTTTAAATAGATGAAAGGAATAATTGCATCAATATACATGTTCATAACAGTCCGAAGATTTACTCACTGTCCTGCACATGGGCGCGTATATTTACAAGTGAATACATATATACATTACTATACAAAACAGAACAAAGAATTCTTATGGCCATTTGTGACAATTCAAAACAACAATATTCGACAAATAAGTGATTGATTCATGGAAGTACCCTGTCCACTATTTCATAGTCAGGCCAATAGCATGCAATTATTTTTCTATATTTTTTGGCCTGATAGCGCAAAGGCAAGTGTTGCAATGAGCATTCAATTATATTTCATTGTATGAAAAGCAAAGCCTTATGCGCGACAAGAGGGCATTCGGATTTAAGACGAATGAAGACGCCTGTGGGCCAGAGCGCCTGTGAGCCAACAGTCCGAAGATTTACTCACTGTCCTGCACATGGGCGCGTATATTTACAAGTGAATACATATATACATTACTATACAAAACAGAACAAAGAATTCTTATGGGCATTTGTGACAATTCAAAACAACAATATTCGACAAATAAGTGATTGATTCATGGAAGTACCCTGTCCACTATTTCATAGTCAGGCCAATAGCATGCAATTATTTTTCTATATTTTTTGGCCTGATAGCGCAAAGGCAAGTGTTGCAATGAGCATTCAATTATATTTCATTGTATGAAAAGCAAAGCCTTATGCGCGACAAGAGGGCATTCGGATTTAAGACGAATGAAGACGCCTGTGGGCCAGAGCGCCTGTGAGCCGACGCGTTTCCGAGCCTGTCTGTCTACTTGTTCAGGCTCTTCTTCAGGGCTTCGAGGCTGGGTACCTATGTGAATATAAGTGAGGGGTATATTAGACTTGGGACCCTTACTTATGTTGTCACTAACGTGCTGAAGCAAACATTATTTTTACCTTGTGATTCAATTTGACACTTTGATTTTTCATGTGTTCAATTTCTTGGAGGACTCCTTGTATTCTGCAATAAAAGCAGTAATATAATATCTGTACTAAAGTGGAGTTTTAAAGTACTATTTGTTCCGGAATTTCAGAGCGTCACTCACGTGATTTCAGGCAAGGCGTTTTCAACTGAGTGAAGAATTTCAGTGTTCGAAGTTTACTACCGCTGAGGCTGAAATATTAACAAACGTGCGTTTTAAAGAATACTCTTCTTTTCAGTGGAAAGCAGATTTTTTAACATTAGGTCACAGGTGACTGATCGTATCTGCACTTACTTGTTTGTGTTTGATTGAGCGCGGAGTGCCTGGCTTGTTGGGTTGGGACACCACCTCCTATCTTTTGTGAGAATTTTGGCGCTGTGAACTGTAAATAATATTACCATTTAAAAAGACGTCAATCTGATCGTCTGCGGTGTTTGAGGGTTTAAACAAAGAAAACACCTACTTGCGCTATATTTTTAGATGTGCCAGGCGCCAGGTCTCTGCTACTCAGGGCGTTGCTTGTCCTCGTGTTCGTTCCGAGGGAGCCGTTAGTGCTGCAATTAATCAGCATATTACAAGTTTTTGAGATTCAGATTCCCCAGTTTTGTGTGGAAACAATGTCTAAATGCAGTGCATGCGATCATTTACCTGTGGAACTGTTGCTGGACGCTACTGTCTGCTTCGTGGTTCCTCCAGTGAGTGAATGCTCAGGTCACATGGGTATTTGAAACTTAATCATGTGACTTGGAAGTTGTGGGACTTGTAGTCCAGAATATATTAGGTGATTTTTTTGACCGTGGTCTAAACTGACTAGGACCCAGTTACTGATTCTGGCATTCAGTATGCTCATTCAATCCTGCACTCACGCAGTCGTATTTCAAAATTAAATAGGCTTCCCTTTTTGATAGCAATGTTTCTACATTACCTCCTCGTGTAGGAACCTTTATTTTTGATAGTACTGACCACTTTAACTCTTTCTCTGTGTGACCAAGGTCAATGCAGTGTTGTACCATTGGTGCAGTGAGAACTTTTTGTTTTATCCTAGATCTGTGCTGTGCCAGTCTCTGTGAGACTTGTTGTGTGGTTTTTCCAATGTAGAGTTTGTCACATGGACAAATAATTACGTACACTACATTTTTGCTCTTGCAGTTCGTGAATTCCGCATGGGTCCATCTGATACTGTGATGTTCGAATGTGGAACCTTCAATGGTATTGGGACACGAGATGCAATTACCACATTTATGGTGTCCTTTTACCGGGTCTAATTTCCACAATGTCGGTAAATCACTTTTTGGTTGCTGGATGCCCATATCCGCGCGAATTATTTGTTGTCCGATGTTTTTGTTCTTTTTTAAGGCGAACAAGGGCTTTGGAAAGGGTATGTTTAAGTTGGACAACAGATGCCAGTTTTTTAGTACTATGCCTTTGAATTTGTTTGTAAGGGGACCATACGTGGAGACACAAACCAATCAAGCCGGCTGACAAGGGGGGCGCTTTGGTGCTGTGGCAGAAAGAAAAATACATTGATGAGGCAAATAGTCAGATTGGCAACACAGAATGGTATAGGAAGCTAACAGAGGATCCCACCTCGACAATCCAAAATGAAATCTGTACCAAACTAAAACAGGGATTAGATGATGGAATTTTGGATAAAACAAAAAGTTCTCACTGCACCAATGGTACAACACTGCATTGACCTTGGTCACACAGAGAAAGAGTTAAAGTGGTCAGTACTATCAAAAATAAAGGTTCCTACACGAGGAGGTAATGTAGAAACATTGCTATCAAAAAGGGAAGCCTATTTAATTTTGAAATACGACTGCGTGAGTGCAGGATTGAATGAGCATACTGAATGCCAGAATCAGTAACTGGGTCCTAGTCAGTTTAGACCACGGTCAAAAAAATCACCTAATATATTCTGGACTACAAGTCCCACAACTTCCAAGTCACATGATTAAGTTTCAAATACCCATGTGACCTGAGCATTCACTCACTGGAGGAACCACGAAGCAGACAGTAGCGTCCAGCAACAGTTCCACAGGTAAATGATCGCATGCACTGCATTTAGACATTGTTTCCACACAAAACTGGGGAATCTGAATCTCAAAAACTTGTAATATGCTGATTAATTGCAGCACTAACGGCTCCCTCGGAACGAACACGAGGACAAGCAACGCCCTGAGTAGCAGAGACCTGGCGCCTGGCACATCTAAAAATATAGCGCAAGTAGGTGTTTTCTTTGTTTAAACCCTCAAACACCGCAGACGATCAGATTGACGTCTTTTTAAATGGTAATATTATTTACAGTTCACAGCGCCAAAATTCTCACAAAAGATAGGAGGTGGTGTCCCAACCCAACAAGCCAGGCACTCCGCGCTCAATCAAACACAAACAAGTAAGTGCAGATACGATCAGTCACCTGTGACCTAATGTTAAAAAATCTGCTTTCCACTGAAAAGAAGAGTATTCTTTAAAACGCACGTTTGTTAATATTTCAGCCTCGGTGGTAGTAAACTTCGAACACTGAAATTCTTCACTCAGTTGAAAACGCCTTGCCTGAAATCACGTGAGTGACGCTCTGAAATTCCGGAACAAATAGTACTTTAAAACTCCACTTTAGTACAGATATTATATTACTGCTTTTATTGCAGAATACAAGGAGTCCTCCAAGAAATTGAACACATGAAAAATCAAAGTGTCAAATTGAATCACAAGGTAAAAATAATGTTTGCTTCAGCACGTTAGTGACAACATAAGTAAGGGTCCCAAGTCTAATATGCCCCTCACTTATATTCACATAGGTACCCAGCCTCGAAGCCCTGAAGAAGAGCCTGAACAAGTAGACAGACAGGCTCGGAAACGCGTCGGCTCACAGGCGCTCTGGCCCACAGGCGTCTTCATTCGTCTTAAATCCGAATGCCCTCTTGTCGCGCATAAGGCTTTGCTTTTCATACAATGAAATATAATTGAATGCTCATTGCAACACTTGCCTTTGCGCTATCAGGCCAAAAAATATAGAAAAATAATTGCATGCTATTGGCCTGACTATGAAATAGTGGACAGGGTACTTCCATGAATCAATCACTTATTTGTCGAATATTGTTGTTTTGAATTGTCACAAATGCCCATAAGAATTCTTTGTTCTGTTTTGTATAGTAATGTATATATGTATTCACTTGTAAATATACGCGCCCATGTGCAGGACAGTGAGTAAATCTTCGGACTGTTGGCTCACAGGCGCTCTGGCCCACAGGCGTCTTCATTCGTCTTAAATCCGAATGCCCTCTTGTCGCGCATAAGGCTTTGCTTTTCATACAATGAAATATAATTGAATGCTCATTGCAACACTTGCCTTTGCGCTATCAGGCCAAAAAATATAGAAAAATAATTGCATGCTATTGGCCTGACTATGAAATAGTGGACAGGGTACTTCCATGAATCAATCACTTATTTGTCGAATATTGTTGTTTTGAATTGTCACAAATGCCCATAAGAATTCTTTGTTCTGTTTTGTATAGTAATGTATATATGTATTCACTTGTAAATATACGCGCCCATGTGCAGGACAGTGAGTAAATCTTCGGACTGTTATGAACATGTAAATTGATGCAATTATTCCTTTCATCTATTTAAAATAAATATACACATCTAAGGATCAACTACCTTAGTGTGGTACTCTGCTCTAAATAAAAAAGAAGCAGATGTTAAATCAGTAACTGGGTCCTTCTCTTCTTTCCACATTTGAATATTGTCCTACCCAGTTACATTGTTGGACATAACCCCACTTGTAAAAGAGTAAAATATGCCCCCAGCGTAGAGCACACAACAACACGCACATAACGCACTCTGGCCCGAGGTACTTCCCTGCCATGTCACTCCTGGGAAGACCCCTCCTCACCGTCACGGGCTTGGAAGACTCCTTTCCTCAGCCATGCCGGCTGCTTCTACCGGCGGTATACAAATACGGAGTGTAAGCGAGGCCACGCCCATCACGAAACAACACGTGATCGCGACCAAGGGCGTGGCGGCCATCTTAGCCTAGTCACTGTAACGCGTGTGAAGGCAAGTTTAGTGGCATATTATTCTGATTATGCCCCAGAGAGGTCCAAAGGTGCCGCACTATTTAGAGACTCCCAACCTGACAATGCGAGGATGATAATTAGGAACAATTTTTATTTAATATGGAAGGTTGAAAAGAAGCACGCTGGATCTACAATGAGAAAACAAACAGGACAGGGCTCAATGAGATCATAGAATGGAACAGGATAAAATTATGACGGACACACTGTTCAACTACAGTCCCTTGATCTGCAATATGCACACATGCCCTCCCCCCGGGGTATAGGTGAGGGAGGTTGTACCATGCTTGCCCTTTTGTTAGGGGGGCTCCTTATACTCCCCAACCAGCCGATATATAATCACAGTGCCCTGTATGACAAGGGTCATGTGAGGGGTTTGACTGGTTCGTTCATTGTTATGAAACAGGGTGTGCATTATATGCAGCGTGTCCCTTAGGAAGTAAGAGCGTGTGCTGCTTTTTCCACTGTACCTCTATGTGACATCCAGGTGTAACTGGTGCAATGGTCTCCCCTGGGCATGCTTCATCTATGGCACTAACTTTCTTTATCCTTTGGGCAAAAATGAATCTCACTTACAACCACTAGATCAGTGCTGTTCCCTGGTATTCTCAACCTTCCATATTAAAAATAAATAAAAATTGTTCCTAATTATCATCCTCGCATTGTCAGGTTGGGAGTCTCTAAATAGTGCGGCACCTTGGGACCTCTCTGGGGCATAATCAGAATAATATGCCACTAAACTTGCCTTCACACGCGTTACAGTGACTAGGCTAAGATGGCCGCCACGCCCTTGGTCGCGATCACGTGTTGTTTCGTGATGGGCGTGGCCTCGCTTACACTCCGTATTTGTATACCGCCGGTAGAAGCAGCCGGCCTGGCTGAGGAAAGGAGTCTTCCAAGCACGTGACGGTGAGGAGGGGTCTTCCCAGGAGTGACATGGCAGGGAAGTACCTCGGGCCAGAGTGCGTTATGTGCGTGTTGTTGTGTGCTCTACGCTGGGGGCATATTTTAAGCGCAGTGAGGAGGTGTCTGCGAGAGTGATTTGGCAGAGTAGCACCTCGGGGCCAGTGTGCCTTATGGGCAGTGTGGAGTGTGGTGTACACCGGGGAATGGTTATAAATGTACAGTGTGCCCGTTCTAAATGCACCATCTGTTTACGAGCTTGCTTCTATTAACCAGTATACATCTGGTAGGCACTGTGGCTATGTTTTTCGATATCGGTGGCACGAGCAACAGCACTGTGACTTGCAGTATGATTGTGCACATTGAAAGGTAGCAGAACAACGCCCTACACAGTACAGTTTACAAGCCCCTGTACGTCTCTCCTTGCAGATCATTAAGTCTTCCAAGGATCAAGGGATGTCCTCATTTTAGAAGTACCCGGTGACCTTGTTGATACCGGAGCGGCCGGTATGAGTAGCTTGGCTGTCTCCTGGTAATACTCCACACATTACTATACTTACTATCCCCCTATTGTGTTTCTTGCCACCCCAGGGTTTACGTGTTTTTAAAAATATGTGTTTTACCTGTTCTCTCCTGGCAGCATTTTACAGAACTAGTGTCCAAAAAAGTGAAGTGGCAGCATTTGAGTGCAGCCCTGATGAAACTGCTTAATGAAACATAGCAGTGAAACATGTCGGCACTGGCAGTAGGTAATGGTAGGCATGATTAGCTACCAGCCTTTTTAGTATTCAACAGCACACGATCACCGCCCTATGAATAAAATTGGTTAAGGGACTGGTGTGCTGTGTGTGTGTTTTTAAGCACTCAGTTATACTTGTGTTTGTTTGTCACTAGCAGATTTTTCTGCACTTCACTATTTGTCACTTTAAATGTTGTTTATTTTGGACACGTCTTTTCTTTCCTCTCACTTTTCTTTGAGAAGCAAGTGACCACCGATGATGAGACAGGGGCCTGTCTGGAAATTGCATACCAGTTACCCCGATGGTGGTGTTTCCGTGAGGGGTCATTTGCTTCTCCCATATTTTTTCCTCTATGAAGAGGTATGTCTAATGTTTGTGGTGGACTTGTGTGACCAATTCTGGGTTGGCTCACTTTGAGTGGGTGTTCTGTGGTGTTGCCAGAGAGAACAGGTGTTTTATTGTGAGCGGAGCACAGTGCATTACCTCCTTATAATGTGTATAAGAGTGTAGTGGGAAGTAGTTTTTTTTTTTTTTTTTAAAACCCTGGTTGTCACTGCTACATATGCACGCTATTGGACTGGGTCTTTATTTGAAGTATAGATTGTGAGTGGAGGGCGACCCTTTCCGTATTCCCTCTTAGCTCCTTAGTGGTTGTGAGTGTTTGTAACCCACCAGGGCTTGATACCCTGACCTTTGGCCTGGAGGATTTTTCTGTGATACATACTGGTTGCAGCCACACTCTTCTAGGTGACGCTCTCTCTCTCTTGTTCTCAGATTGTAGGAGCTGTCCCTAGCCTTAAATTCGACTCCAAGACCTTTACTCTGCCACTAGTGCAGTCCCCCTGATTCCCATTCTGAAAACACCGATTGGAGACGCAGATATAATTGCTAACCTCGGTATACTCTACAACTCCAACTCTTGTGATCCTAAGGCATCTCTTTTCTTTTTCTCATATTAGAGCCACCTGCAATCATTTTTAAGATGCTCTGGTTTAGATGGCTCAACGTGTCTGAGAGGTAGTCCACAACTGGGAACTGAATATTTGGGGGAACTGATTTAACATACATATTAGCTAGCAATAGCTGTATGTCTAGCCCCATGAGGAATTGTTATTTTTATTTCTAATCCCAGCAAATCCCCACTGTTTGATGGGACTATTTGACTGCTGGAAAGAGATCCATCCTTAACCAGATTAATAGGCCACCTCATGCTCTTCCCGACAGGGATGGCACTGGATTGACAGAGAATGTAATGAAGCCACTTCTAAATACGGGGGGACACTGACCAGTTCTGCTGGTAAAGGATGATATGATATTGCTTAATAAACTCCCCCATTTGTGGTCTGAGAGCTATGCTCTAACTCCTGCCAGATTCCACGATAGTAATCTCAATGAATCATGTCCAGACTCCCCCATCCTTCATTAGATGAACTTAGAGGATGATCCTGCCCTACTCGTTCAATTTAGTTATTTTCAGCAATCATAGCAGAATCACTGACAAATTATCGACGTTGAAAATATCGACCTACAGGAATATCGATGCAGAAATATCGAAGGCAAGAATATCGACATCCTATCTACAACATGGTAAGTTCAAAAATATCGAAAAAAAATATGGATGTTAAAAGTATCAATGTTAAAAATATCGTTTTTTTCTGTAAACATATAAATGTAAAATAAAGTAAATAACACTAATAAATAAAATAAACATAGTTAAAAATATCTAATAATGTTTAAAATTAATAAATAATACATATATAATAATAACACATTAATTAAACATATACAGAAAATATATAATATATACACACAACAATAAGTTGTAATAATTGTTTTAATAATTTATAAATTAATAAACAATATTATAAATTACAAATACATTTACAAACATAAAACAAAAACATAAATAAAAAGTAAAGAATTATGTTTAATAAATTAAAAAAATTAAATATACCTTTAATATTTTTACAATTAATTTACTACATTATATAAATTTATACAAAAAAAATAACTAAATAAATATAAATACTATTCAAAATCCATAAGTTAAAAAAATACATTAATAAAAATGTTGGATAGCATAGAACTTAAAATTACCATTCCCACTCCAGAGAGCACAATAGTAGAGAAACCGTTGTATAAGCGTAGAGGTAAAAATTACTATTCCAACTCCAGAGAGTGCAACAGTAGGGAAAACATTAGATAGCCTAGGGGTAAAAATTACTATTCCAAATCCAGAGTGCAACAGTAGGGAAAGCATTGGATAGCATAGGGGTAAAAATTACTATTCCAACTCCAGAGAGTACAACAGTAGGGAAAGTGTTGGATAGAGGGTGGGTAAAAATTACTATTTCCACTCCAGTGAGTGCAACAGTAGGGAACACATTGGATAGCGTAGGGGTAAAAATTACTATTCCAACTCCAGAGAGCGCAACAGCAGGGAAAGCGTTGGATAACGTAGGGGTGAAAATTACTATTCCAACTCCAGAGAGTGCAACAGTAGGGAAAGCGTTGGATAGCGTAGGAGTAAAAATTACTATTCCCACTCCAAACAGTGCAACAGTAGGGAAAACATTGGATAGCTTAGGGGTAAAAATTACTATTCCAACTACAGAGAGTGCAACAGTAGAGAAAACGTTGGATAGCGTAGGGGTAAAAATTACTATTCCAACTCCAAACAGTGCAACAGTAGGGAAAACATTGGATTGCGTAGGGGTAAAAATTACTATTCCAACTCCAGAGAGTACAACAGTAGGGAAAGTGTTGGATAATGGGTGAGTAAAAATTACTATTCCCACTCCAGTGAGTGCAACAGTAGGGAAAACATTGGATAGTGTAGTGGTAAAAATCACTATTCCAACTCCAGAGAGTGCAACAGTAGGGAAAGCGTTAATAGCGTAGGGGTAAAAATTACTATTCCCACTCCAGAGAGTTCAACAGTAGAGAAAATGTTGGATAGGGTAGGGGTAAAAATTACTATCCCAACTCCAGAGAGTGCAACAGTAGGGAAAGCATTGGATAGCGTAGGGCTAAAAATTACTATTCCAACTCCAAACAGTGCAACAGTAGGGAAAACATTGGATAGCATAGGGGTAAAAATTACTATTCCAACTCCAGAGAGTACAACAGTAGGGAAAGTGTTGGATAGAGGGTGGGTAAAAATTACTATTCCCACTCCAGTGAGTGCAACAGTAGGGAACACATTGGATAGCGTAGGGGTAAAAATTACTATTCCAACTCCAAACAGTGCAACAGTAGGGAAAGCGTTAATAGCGTAGGGGTAAAAATTACTATTCCCACTCCAGTGAGTTCAACAGTAGAGAAAACGTTGGATAGCGTAGGGGTAAAAATTACTATCCCAACTCCAGAGAGTACAACAGTAGGGAAAACGTTGGATAGCGTAGGGGTAAAAATTACTATTCCAACTCCAGAGAGTGCAACAGTAGGGAAAGCATTGGATAGCGTAGAAGTTAAATATAACTTACTTATAAATAATTGTTGTAAATAAAATAATTAAAAATGTAATTTTTAAATAACTCTACAACATTTGCAAATACCCATTAATAATAACTAAAAACATAATTACAATTAAATAATTAATTAACAATAAATTAACAATAAATATTATTTAAGAAATATAAATGACCAAATAATACATATTGAACACTAAAATATTTTTCAAAACAAAAAACATATTAATAATTAAAAATTGATTACCAATTAAAAAATGGTAAACAAAAAATTATTTTGTAATGAAAAATTATTTACCAATCAATAAAATGAATTCCCAATTAATAAAAAGTAATTAACAATTAAAAATATCAATTACCAATTAAAAAAAGTAATTACCAATTAAAAAATGTAATTACCAATTACAAACCTTAATTACCAATTAAAAAGATTAATTGGCAATTAAAAAATGTAATTACCAATAACAAACCGCAATTACCATTTAAAAAAATTAATTAGCAATTAAAATAATTAATTACCGGGGGGCGTGGCCTGCAGCCGGCGATGGTGGCAGCTTGAAGGGAGAGCTCCGTGACTGAAGCGGCCTCCTAAACGATCCGGCTATTTATCCGTCATTAATTGCTCCCAAGCGGGAAGGCACCGAGGCCCAGGACCAAGCGGCAACATCCTGGCCAACCGGCACCTTGATCCGTGGTCGGGATCACGAGTTAAGATCGGCACCGGAGTGGGCCTGTGCACGGGATCCGGACCTGGGACTGTCCTACATTGAAGGACGGACAGGAAGTGCACCATCCCGGGCGGAGAAGAACAGGAAACGCGCGCCTGGGACGGACGGAGGCGGACACGGATTCTTTGCACCGCACAGCGCCGCCGACCTTCTCTGCCTCGGAGCGTCTGCCCAGAAGCCTAGCTGTGCTGCGGAGGTGAGGAGTGGGGAGATCCGGCTGGCCCACTGAGTCGGGCGGCGGAACGAAAAGCGGTGGCTCTGAAAGAGACGCCGCCATCTTGGGGTCGAGAACTCGGCACTGCCTTATCCGCACCAGCCCGGCCACACATGCGTGTGGCGGAGCTGTGACAACGGTCCCCGCACATCGCCGGACGGCGCATAGCAGCCTGCGGGGGGCCTCCCGCTGCACAGAAACGAGCCATACCGCCGTGCATCGGAACGTATGTAGAGACACATCCACACTGGCGTCAGAGGACTGGAGGGCGCTCCCAGGGGCTCGACTCTTCGGCCGAAGTCCGTCTCATTACAATTGCCACGGCCCCGAGACTACACGGGGGTGAGGGTGTAGAGCTCCGAAGGACGCAGGACGGGGACGTGGCGTGCAGCTTTGAGGCGGTAGTGCCCCCACACAGCGCAGGGGGTTTCTTGGCACGGCCAGCCTACAGCGGTGACGGACGAGTCTATTCCCCTGCTCCCGCTATGAACTGTTGAGGGGACACGGTGCAGAGTGGAGCCGCGGAGCCCTGGAAGGACTGGAGTAAACCCACGGCGACCAGGGGGGCCCTTGCGTGACAACCGAGAAGCAGGAATAAACCGGGCGACGTCTGGTGTGGATAACCATATCGGGACATGCCGACTTGGAGGGCCGAGACGCCGACGACGTCTGCGGGAGACTGACACCACTGTCGTGATGGCTGGCAAGGGCCCAAAACCTGGGGCATCGCAATCGCGCCTTGATCGTTTTGCATACGAGAAGCCCAATTCACCTTCCCCAGACGCCAAATCACAGCAGGGCAAAGTTGCCGAAGCCGGGGGAGGCAAGAAGGCAACCCTTGACGACGTCATGCGGGCACTCACGCAAGTACAGACTACAGTTGGATCCATCTCGGCCGAAATAACGCTGATCAGAGCGGACTTCCACAAGATGTCGGAAAAAGTGAGCAATATGGAAGTGGTGACTAAGTCTTTGGTGGAAGATGTGGCTGAGCTGCAGATTGGGATGGAACGCGTCATAAAGGAAAATAAGGTACTGCGTGACAAGCTTGATGATCAGGAAGGGCGCTCGAGACGGAACAACATTCGTATCATTGGTGTGCCGGAGTCGGAAGACACGAGAGCAATGGACTTATACGTGGAGGATTTAATTACGCAAAAGTTACAGCCTAAGGGCCTCTCGGCATTCTTCACGGTAGAAAGGGCACACAGGGTCCCCGGTGGGCGCCAGAAATCGGGCATGAACCCCAGGCCGATCATAGCGAGACTCTTTAATTTCAGAGATCGGGATGCCATCCTACAGGCAGCGAGACTTTCCCCCCCACTCAAAATCCAGAATTCTACCTTGGCATTCTTCCCGGACTACACGGCTGAGGTCGCACGACGGAGGAGGACCTTTTTCGAGGTGAAGAAGGAACTGAGAGCCCGGGAAATACCGTATTCAATGCTTTTTCCGGCCAAACTTCGGGTTGTGGCAGACAATAAGACTTGGTTTTTTGAATCCCCGGAAATGGCACAGGAATGGCTGGAGGGGTGGAGACAGGTGGATCCCCCGCGTCGCTCTAACCGACAGAACAAGCACCGTACTGCAGGAGCCCGACAGAACTCACAGTCTGCAGGGGAGGGAGCGGAGGCCCGTTCCCCAATGTCTGATCTTCGAGAAGAGGGCGCTGATGAGGACTAATACGTCGCAGTGGATCTTTGGTTGACCTGACTGCATTGTGGACCGGCAATGCCGCTATGGACACTGGGCTGAGGCCCTCCGCGGCAGAAGTTGGGGGCCGCCGATACCGGAGAACCCTTCACCCCAGCGAGCAAGTACTGTGTTTTGGGTTGGGTTCAAGCACTCTGCTGAGTTGGGGGGGCGGGCAGTTCTGAGTCCGTTGAGCAGGGGGGCAGGGAGGGGGGGAGTTGGGGGTAGGATGACTTTTTGGTTTTTAAGTACTACACTGGGTCAATCGCTGTGCCGTATGGAGCGAATGCGTAGAGTAGAGGTTCAACTGCGCGAACTGCAAATTCACTACACACGATGTATTGTATGTGGCGACAGCCGGCTGGCCTGTCGCTTTGTCTGTCATGATGGGGGAGGACATTAGCATGGGGCGGGCATCACCACTGAGCCTACTGTCTTGGAATGTTAGGGGCTTGGGAGATAAAATAAAGCGGGGATTGGTCTTACAGCACGTCAGGAGGTCCAACCCAGCCTTGGTCCTGCTACAGGAAACTCATTTAACTGGGCCTGCCGTAAGGGCCATGGATAGGAAAGGCTACAGTATGATTGTACACTCTGAGTTCACTAAGGGGTCCCGGGGTACTGGGATATTAATGCACCGCTCCACCAAGTTCATTGTACACTCAGTTAATGCAGACACACAGGGACACTTTGCGGCGGTCCATGGGCAATGGGAGGGGAGGCCGCTAAATGTAGTCTCGGTATACATACCACCGGCTCTGCACACCGTAGCTCTTCCAGACCTGGGGAACTTTCTGTTACACCTCCCGGCAGGGGACCTAATAGTGGGGGGAGATTTCAACACAGTAGCACACAGCTCTCAGGACCGTTACCCAACGCGCACACGTACTCCGGGGCCTACCAAATTGTTTGAATTCATGGAAGCACAGGGTTTAGTGGATATATGGAGGCAGTTTCACCCGGACGTCCAGCAATACACGTACTATTCGGCAGTTCACGATAGTCTGTCACGAATAGACTACTTCCTCACATTGGGAGGGGGCCTTCTTAATATCACTGACACTAACATCAGACCACGAGGGATTTCGGATCATTCCCCGCTAACTCTGACTCTATCCAGCCAGGTGCGGACCCACAGACGCCTCTATCCTATCTACCCGGGGTATCTTAAGGAACCTGTAATAACCAAGGCTTTAAAAGCATGTACGAAGTCATATATCACCGAAAATGAGGGTTCGGTTGCTTCACATGTAACATTCTGGGAGGCCTACAAAACAGTTCTTCGCGGGCAGGCGATATCGGCTACCGCACAACATAAACGCACGCAAAACAGAGAGCTATCAGACCTGGAAGAACGACTCGCCAATGCGACTCGGGCGCATGAAAATGACCCGAATGAGGACACACTTCACACGCTCCGGCTGAGTCAGCAGAAGCACACCGATCACCAGCGACGTAAAGTGTTGGGAGGGATGGCGACAACGGCAAGTAGAGTATATGACATGGGGGATAAGGCAGGTAAACTCTTGGTATGGCTGGAGAGGAAACGTGGAGATCAAAGGGCCATACTACGACTCAGGGACTCGAGGGGGGTGCTGCAGACTAGGCCTGACCGAATAGTGGAACTCCTCCCGGACCACTTTGAGTCTGTTTATTCCCCCGAAACTGAAGTTCCGCGCGAACTGGTGGAGGGATCGCTCTTTGGGGTGCCGACCCGTACTCTCCTCCCGGACGCCAGGGACGAACTAGAATCAGAACTGACGTCAGATGAAATACAGCTAGCCGTAGCAGCGTTGCGCCCTGGGAAAGCATTGGGTCCCAACGGCGTACCGATTGAATGGTACAAAATTATGTCTGAGACACTTTCCACTCCCCTACTCGAAATGTACGAGGAAAGCCGGGAACGGGGGATCTTGCCCTTTGACCAGCGCATGGCCACCATAGTGGCGATTCCGAAGCCTGGCAAACCTCCCGAGGACTGCGGCTCATACCGCCCTATATCGCTCCTCAACGCCGAAAATAAAATTCTGGCGAAATTACTGGCCACTAGACTGCTGCCGCACTTGCAGCACCTTATTCATCCGGATCAGTCTGGCTTTATGCCGCACCGGAGCACGGCGCTGAATTTGAGAAGGTTGCACGGAGTGCTGGCACGCACCCCGCGATTGACGGAGCCAGCAGCGGTACTCTTGTTGGATGCCCGAATGGCGTTCGACTTGGTAGAGTGGCGCTATCTTTTCGCAGTCCTGGAACATATGGGATTTGGCCCCGGCTTCATCTCATGGATCAGGCTGTTATACACCGAGCCCGTTGCGAGAGTGACGGCCAATGGCTGTATCTCGCGGGATTTCCCACTAGCAAGAGGCACAAGGCAGGGATGCCCGCTTTCGCCGCTACTCTTTGCATTAGTGTTGGAGCCCCTGGCCACCATTCTCCGCTCCACCCAATTGCTGAAGGGCATACAGTGGGGTGACGGTTGGGAAGACAGGGTCTCCCTGTATGCGGATGACATGCTGGTCTACCTCATGGACCTAGACACTGGCATTCCGGTCCTGCTGGCCCTCTGTGAGACCCATGGTGCTGCATCGGGATATAAACTAAACTGGTCCAAGTCCGTGCTGTTCATGATCCGGGGTGACCCCCCGGTACTGCCTGATGGATGCCAGTTGATCATAGAAACACGTACCTTCAGGTACCTGGGAATTCAAATCACGCTGGACTCTGAGACATTTTTTGAGCTCAACCTGGTTCCCTTGATGACTAGACTGACGGCGGATGTGCGCCATTGGAAGGCCCTCCCCCTGACATTACTGGGTAGGGCGGCGCTCTTTAAAATGCTGGCACTACCTCGCTTTCTATATGTCCTGGAAAACACCCCGACGGCGGTTCCAGCGTTGTTCTTCCGACAAGTGACGGCACAACTGACCGCGTTGCTTTGGAGTGGCAAGCCGGCCAGGGTAGCACAGCTGAAATTAATTAGAGATTGGTATAGCGGGGGAATAGCGCTCCCGAGCCTTGAACTGTACTACTGGGCGGCGCATCTTAAGGTGATCAACCAATGGATTCATGGTACCCATGATGACCCGGCGTATGTGGCCGATAGAAGGCAATTAGGTACGGCTACCCTCCTGGCCCCGCTCTATAACAAGGGTTTGGTTGGGAAGCTGGAAGGCCCGACCAAGCACACAGTGACTATATGGCATAGGGCTCAGAGGCGGCTTGGATGGGAGGGGGTGATTACCAAACTCACACCACTATGGGACTCCAGAGCATTTGGTACTTTACGTAACAGTAAAGGGTTTGATCGGTGGGATACCATCGGGATATCCACAGTGGGCGATCTATGGTCGGGAGGCGCAGTACTCTCTTTCGACACACTGCGGACACAGTATGACCTGGGAGTGACGGAAACGTACAGATATGTACAAATTAGACACGCACTCATGTCTGTACTGGAAACCGGGGCGCAGATCCCGGAGTCGGCTCCATTAGAGGACCGGCTGCTAACGGACTATATGGAGACGAGTGCTACATCCCTCACGTACCGTAAACTGTTGAACAATTTGCCAGATCCGCTGGGGCGCCTGAGGGAAAAGTGGATGGGGGAGCTTGGGGATCTGGATGAGTCGGAGTGGAACGAGGCGCTAGCATCACCCAGAGAGGCAGGCATATCCATGCGATTTCGATTGGTCCAATTTAAAATTTTACACAGAGTTTATTACACCCGCACATCACTCTATAACATACACAGGGCAGACCATCCCTATTGCTTGCGAAACTTTGGGGAGGAGGGTACGCTGTTTCATACATTATGGGAATGTCCCACTTTACAAAATTACTGGAGACGCGTAGCGCGCACAATCAGCCAGGCGCTAGACACCCCTTTCACACCTACCCCTCGGGTCTGTATACTACACGTGTGGGGCCCGACAGATCTATCACTACATGGGAAGCGTTGGGTGGTCATTGGGATGATGCTGGCGAAGCGCGATATAGCACAGAACTGGGGTGCGCCGACTACTCCGACGCTGTCGCAGTGGTGCAAGAACATGGATATGCTTATGTTGAAGGAACGGGAGGTCTATAAACAGAGACTCAACCCATGCAAGTGGAATAAAATATGGACGCCATGGAACTCATATAGGGGGGATATTTGTGAGCCGTTACCGGAAGATGAGAATGCAGATAGTTCTGGGGAGGAGGATGAACTGGGCTAATGTGCCGACCACTGGGGTGGACATTGAAGGGGGGGGATGCATGGGAAATAGAATCTGGTCTCAAGGACGGACTAGCTAGTGGTCCGAACTTCAAGTAATGTACGCATAAGCTCTACTCGCACTGATAATAGGATTGTCCTATGATACGGTTCGTTAAGCTTGACCCTCTTATGTAGTACGTTCAGAGTTGGGGTGAAAAGAAAATTTGAAAAGTTGCTCCACTGATTGAATGCAGCTGAATGTTGACGCTGCGATGTTACGATGATGCTTATTACTGCTAAGTTGTGATGGCAACAATAAAAACAAATTTTCAAAAAAAAAAAAATTAATTACCAATTAATATTTAATTATAAATAAAATATTTATCAATATCAATTCAAAATAAATAATTACTTAATTACAATTAAATTACTTCCCACCCAATTCCCCTATAAACCCACAACCCGCTACAGAACGTAAACGCAAAAATGAATTAAAATGAATTTACAATTACTAAAAATTAATAATTAATATACTATAATTAAATTACTTCTCACCCTATTCCCCTATAAACCGACAACCTGCTCCAGTACTAAAACATAAAATTAAATTAAATATAAAAATGTTAATATATAAAAAATAGTACACATATAATTTAAAACAAATAAAAAACTTAACAAAAAACATATAACATACATATAAAATACATAATAAAATATATAACAACAGACAAATATCGATATTAGTAACATCGAAATTAGTAACATCGATATAATTGATATCGATATTACTAACTTCGATATTACTTACATCGATATAAAAAAAATCGATATTACTTACCTTAGGGTCGATATTTTGTCCAACGATATTCTTGACCTCGATGTTCCTCATCTTCGATATTTTTAACTCGATATTAATGTTGGTCGATAATTTGGAATCGATATTTTGACTGTGCCCCATCATAGCGGTTACAATAGGTACCTCTCCACCTTTTCTGTCAGTTAGTTCTTGGGGAGTTGCTTGCCCAAGGGTGATGTTAAATTCTCATGTTGTGCTGACTATTGTGCGCCTCATATTTCCCTGCAGTTAGTCGGTCTCAGATAGACTGGAGTACTCATCTAGATTGAGAAGGCGGTGAAGGGCTAGAGATTTGCGGTCCACGGGTACTGTGTTGTCTGTCATGGAATTTGGGGCCTAGAGCTCGAGACTTATTTGAAACTATATATTGGGCCTGAACCTCAGCTCCAATGCAATTAGGTTTTCTGCAAACTTGCAATTCTTTAGTTTCTGCCCTGTGCAGTCAGATTGAGTGTCTCTGTCACTAGACGTGTTGCGTACAAAATATCCTCCCTGATTATGAATCTCAATCCTCTGACATATCTCAGCCAGTGGATCGCTTTATTTACATGTGAATCATGAGACTCCATGTCTCCTTTCGGGATTTTGGTCACATTTGCCATGCATATATCATGTGGCTTGGTCTTGGCCTCAGTGACTGTTATTATGAGGGTTCCTATGGATGCCATGATGATTTAGATCTCTTTAGCTCTGTGCTGTATATTTATTTCATTCTGTGGAGAAGTGTGGCTCACTGGTTAGAGGCGGCAGACCCTGAAGCAGAGGTCAGGCCCGGGACCAGGGTTCAAGACCCGACACGGCAGGATCTTGGGCTCAGGGTCCGCGGACTCAATAATTCTCGCCTAGGTGCCTACTCTAATCATGGGTCCCACTCTGCAACTCTGGGCAATAGCTTGCTTAATCTCCACAACGGCACCAACAACGCTGGGATGCTTGGCCTCACCTTGGGGGTGCCCAGGAGTGGGCACTTCACTGGGAAAGCCAGGATGGGTTCCACAGCGATATGCGTACCAGTGCTTTGAGGCCCCCCTGGGGGTGATATGTGCGCTATACAAATACAAATATTAATATTATTAATATTTTCCTTAGGTATGTACCTCCCCTCTACCAATTCCACTCTAGCACTGCTTTCATTGAAGTCCATTCTGCTTTGGGATAGTTCCCCTTAGCTGGGTAAATTATTTCGCCCACGCATGAAACTGACCTTTGGTTGGTGTGTTTATAGTTGGCCCTTATAATCGGTTTACTTCTATTTATCATCTAAAGAGTTGCTAATATGTACTACAATGTCCAATAGTCTATCTAATTTCTCATTTAACACCTTAGCCAGCCTGCCCTTACACCCATCCAAACTAGCGATCTCTCCCCTTAGTGAATTTAGGTGTGCAGATGTGTCCAGTCCCCCCTCACGTACGGAGGGTGACCTTAGGAGACTCAATCCCTGTCTGTTCTAACACTGTGTTATTTTCTAAGGGTTCAAGGACTGCATATGGTATTGAACCGTCAATGCTAGCTATGAAAGTGGTGGGTTTATGCATTTGCTCAGAGGGAGAACTTGCGGAGTGGCAACTAAGGTACACTCGCGGGGAAACTCCTTGGAGGGGCAACTGTACATTTGGCTATATTACTTGCCCCCAAGGTACAACAAGAGTATTATTTACTAAAATATGACCTAATACCCTTCTGTGTGTTCCCCTTTCCTGATTGAGCTCATGTTTCTTTCATGGCAAGTAAATCCTCCACTTCTTCTATCATGTCCTCAATTTTACTCAAGGTGCAATTGTCTGCGGAGTGCCTGGGTACTTTACTCACGCCTTCTGCCCTGGTGGTTTATCCGAGGCCTTTCGTTAACCCATGGTAACAGGTAGCAATTAGCTTCTCAGCAGACAGTAATTAGAGCTGTTTCGGTAGACCTAGCCCCAGTAAATACCTGACCTTACCGTTCACTTTGCCGTTAGTGATTACGTTGTACAATAGAGGACAATTTAATCAGTCACGTATTCGAGGTCCCTCTCCGCTCAGGAAACCAGATAATAGTGAACCTCCTCGTTATAGGTAGCAGACTGCTGTTGGCGCTTGAAATTATTCACCATTACAAGTTGGGAATGCATAAGTATCCATGAAAGAGGAAATGATCACCTTTTATATTAAGTGGCTCCCAAATCAAGAAGGTCCTCCCCGACGCGGTGGTGAAGAAAGAGCAGGCGCAAAGGGGTGGCACTGCCTCTTCCTGTCACTGATGGGTGCAGGATGGACTTGTCTTTGGCCCGAGCTTTGCCTGGGCAGGGCTGGTGGGCGTTCCGCGCTGCGGGACTATGAACCACTAAATAGCACCACTGCAGCTGCCCAGGTGCTTCTTGTGCCAGGGACCGCCTCCTGGGGCCCTGGGGATTGCGGTGAATAGAGTCATGGTGCCTTAAATCACATTGGTTAACCCAGTCTGTGGGACGATGAAGCGAGCTGTATAGTGCCGCTGCAGCTGCCCATGTGCTGCTTGTGCCAGGGACCACCTCATGGGGCCCTGGGGATATGGGTGAATGGAGTCCTGCTGCTTTAAGTCGAGTCAATTAGCCCACGCTGTGGGACATTGAAGCGTGCTATATAGCGCCACTGCAGCTGCCCAGGTGCTGCTTGTGCCAGAGACCACCTCCTGGGGCCCAGGGGATTGTGGTGAATGTGTTGGTTAGCAATCGCGGTGGGATGATGAACTGTACTATATAGTGCCACTGCAGCTGCAGCTTGTGCCAGGGACTGCCTCCTGGCGCCCAGGGGATTGTGGTGAATGGAGTCCTGGTGCATTAAGGTGCATTGGTTAATCATCTCTTATTAGCCAAATACCAAATGAACACTCTTTCCACGGGGGAAGCAGAGAAATGCCTCTTTTGCCAGCAATGATATTATGAACGAGGGAAAAGGTGGGCTGTTAACTGTTCTATCGACTCTTTGGACTCCTCCTGGACGATACCTGCTCTCCGGGTCCCCAATGGGCACCTCCTGACAGCAGCTGATATACTGGCAGAGTTTCAGACCTTCTATGAGAACGCATATGTCGATGAAGCTCCTTCAGCACCGGATGCAGAAATTTCCTTCTTTTAAAACCCCACTCTCCCTCAGCTGACTTTAGTCCAATCAGAGGAGCTGGAAGGAGAGATCAGTGCAGAAAAAGTCACCACGTGACTGGTGCCATGCCAGCTGGCAAGGCCCCCAGGGAGGACGGCTTCCCTTCAGATTTTTATAAAGCCACTAAGTCTCAGGCATCCCAATCCTCATCTTGTTATACAAGGAGGTTCTAAATTAGGGCACTTTTCCCCAGTTTTTGTCAGAGCCAGAATCGCAGTGATCCCAAAACCAGGGAAGGACCCCCTTGAATGCCCCAACTACAGCCAATATTACTAATCAATGTAGACATTAAAATCTTGGCTAAGATTCTGACAACACGTCTGAATAAATTCATCCCTGCCCTAAAACACCCATTTCAGGTGGGCTTTATGCTAGCCTGTCCTCCTCCAATCACATATACTCCGGCAAATGTGGGAGGATAGGCATGAGAACGTCCTTCTCTCCTTTGATGTGGAAAAGGCCTTTGATTGTGTGGATTGGAGTTATATGTTTCGGCCACTGGAGAGGATGGGTATCAGCCGGGATTTTTCACCCTTGCCAAAGGCATGTACTATGACCATAGCACCTTAGTTATCTTAGTGACTTTTCCTCCATTTCTGTATACACCTTGACATGAGATAAGTGTGCCATCTATCTCCGTTATTGTTCCTATTGGTGCTGGAACCCCTGGTGGTCGCCATACGATCTATCAACATTACGGGTATCATGACGGTGGCAGGGGAGATCAAGGCCTTCTAGTATGTGAATGACATCCTTCTGACCTTCTCCTGCCACTTGTCCTCAGCAGTTTTCTTGATGTCTCAATTATACTCCATTTCTCCGTCCTAGCAATATATAATACAAATTGGCCTAAATGTGAGGCACCTCCCCTAACACCTCCCACTACAAGTGCCTATGTGGCTACTTTGGCCTTTAAATCGCTACACCAATATATGAAACATCTAGGGATTTATATAAACCAAGATCTGCAGGATATGGTCCTTGAAAATGTCCAAACGATTATAGACAATATCAGATGTGATTTTCAAAGGTGGTCGGCTCTGAATCTATCCCTGTGGGGTACAGTCCAGATCATCAATATGAATGTTACCCAAAAATGTAACTAAGTATTTGGTTTGCTGCCACTTTATATACATTCTTTCACCTTTCAGGGCATCACACAGTCCATTTCTCAGTTTACCTCGGGATTGGACAAACCACGGTTGAAGGGCGCTAAGCTGCAAGCCGCTGTTGTGAAGGGCTGGCACACTTAGAATTTTATTGGTTAGCTCTACAGCTGGTTCATTCGATGTATCTGCAACCATTTGGGTTTCTCTTGAGTGCCATATTTTGCAGACTCCCACACATTACATTTCAAGACCATCTATTATCTTCCTCTCTAACCCCACCGCATCACAATATGCCTTGTGGCGAGACCACATTATGATAACGGGCCCAGAGTGAGTGCACTCCAAAGCTACGCTGTGGGGTAATTCAGCCATTGTCACTGAGGGAGAGAAAATCAGCTGGTCTTTATGTAAAATACATGGCATTTACTATATTGACGACCTACTCTACTGGCTCCCTCAAACCGTTTCTCGATCTACAAAGGGAGTATGGCCTTCTCAACTTCCAGTACTGGTGATATACTCAATTGTCCCATACTTTGTTCACTATTCCGGGGGTAAAAACGAATTAACCTACCTAGATCCCCCATCACTCATTATGTCCACACTTAGAAGGATTTTGGTGGGCCATATTGGGTCTACACACCACAATGATTGAATACTGCTGTTCTGATGCAACATTGGAATCGCTATGTACCTGGTGGGAAGCACGCAGCAAAGTTGGAAAACTACTTCTCCAAAATATGTACATATATAATAAGTGCGTTTATGATATGCAAATGCTATATAACAGACCAGTAGAATGAATCATTTATTAATCCTAGATACACATTTTTGTGTGGGTTATTGCATATATCAAACAGTGACTTTCAATCTACATATATACATAAAAATTGTGAGCACCACAAACATTAACAAATAAAAGTCTTATGTAAATACAGTGACAGCAGTTGCACAGATGACTAACTACAACACAGTAAAGAAATTAAAGAAAAAAGAAAAAAACATTCACATACAAGGAGGGAACTTACAAAAAACTATACATGAGAAAAAATCAACATAAAAACCATCAAAGAGTTCTGAGAGTTATAATATCATAAAAATCCAATTGTAATACAATCAAATATGAAAAAAGAAGACTATAGTTAGACAGAATTGTGCTGACGCGTGTTTCGGAAGTTACAGATGGTTGAAAATGTGTAGCACAACCTTCATCAGGGTGCTGTCTGTATATTTTTAGAATCCGTAGCAACTGGCATCCAAGCAAGACTTATTCAATTAAAAATTACAATTTGGAAAAGGGGCTCATAACAATCTTCGAAAAGCTGGTTTTAAGAAGAAGTAAATGGAGAAAATTAAAATGAAGATAATCCTCCATCCATTGAAGAAACTTCTATGCAATGTCTAACTCAGAGGGATGTCTGGATAGGGTGAATTCCAGCAGCAATAGGGCAATGATATAAACATCTAAAGAAGCAGTCCATTGAAAGTGGAGGAGAAATCAAGCTAGATTGTCAAGAGATAGCCAATGTCAGCTGCCCACCTTAAAAAGACTCGGGCAAGATCAAGGATAGCATAGCCAATGAGGTCTAGCCATATGCTCAGGACTGCGTCTCATCGATGGCCTCAATTTGGCCGGTGGCAATCGTCATCGTTGACGTTTCCTAAGCCTACTTTATCTATTGGCATGGAGTACTGATTGCCCCGTTTGGTATCGGGGTACTTCTAGAGGCTCCTCCTCCATGCCCTATTCAGCTGATGGCTGATTTATTGGGTAGATGAAGACAACCGAGTTTCTGGTAATCCGAGCGCTGTGACTGTTGGAAACAGCAGGATCTGGGACTGGTTTTCTATGGCTTCCAGTTGTGGGAGTGTTATCCTTTCTTTCTTTCGCTTCTTTTAGTTTGCTTGACCTTTCCTTTTCCCTTAGCAGTTATATCTCATGAATTTATCACGGCTCTTGATCAAATCTACATTTCCCTGTTTATTGATATGGTTAATGTCGCTGGTAGGACCAACATGGTACGAATATTGTTGGGATGCTGTAATAATAGTTATGGTTAATGCTTTGGTTTTCATACTGAATCTATAATCTGCGACTTTTGTTGTGTACCTGGATTACTAGTTAAAAAATGAATTAAGAATTATTGATAACTAGCTTACCCGTCGCGCGTTGCTGCGATCTCCAAAGAAAGGAAATTCAAGGAAACTCGTTATGATAACATTCAATTTACATTGTGTCATTTTTATTGAAACTTATTCATTTTAATATGGAAAACATTTCAAAGTGTCGTTTTAATTCTATTTATTTATTCGAGTGCTTGTGGATACACCATTTTTTGTTTTTCCATCTGGTGCGTACATCAGTATTCGAAAGAATATGAGGGCCCTGGGGGGCCGATATTTAAAAATAATTTATGCCAGAAACCTTTGCGGGAGTGTACTCAACAACTTCCCAAAGTTTCCTGGCCATCGAATGAATGCTGTTTTAATTCTATTTATTTATTCGAGTGCTTGTGGATACACGATTTTTTGTTTTTCCGTCTTGTGCGTACATCAGTATTCGAAAGATTATGAGGGCCCTGGGGGGCTGATATTTAAAAGAAAATTATGCCAGAAACCTTCGAGGGAGTGTACTCAACAACTTCCCAAAGTTTCATGGCGAGCGGATGAATGGTGTTTTAATTCTATTTATTTATTCGAGTGCTTGTGGATACACCATTTTGTTGTTTTTCCGTCTGGTGCGTACATCAGTATTTGAAAGATTATGAGGGCCCTGGGGGGCCGATATTTAAAAAAATGTTATGTCAGAAACCTTCGCGGGAGTGTAGTCAACAACTTTCCAAAGTTTCATGGCGATCGGATGAATGGTGTAGTAATGCATAAAGGACAAAAGACAGACAAACATTCGTTTTTATATATATAGATAAGGGCTATCCCTTGTTTGTTAATATTTGCTCCTTTTAAATAAATATTGTTTATAAATGTATTTATCAATTTATTTGATATAATACTAGCTTACCCGTCGCGCGTTGCTGCGATCTCCGAAAAAAGGAAATTCAAGGAAACTGGTTATGATAACATTCAATTTACATTGTGTCATTTTTATTGAAACTTATTCATTTTAATATGGAAAACATTTCAAAGTGTCGTTTTAATTTTATTTATTTATTCGAGTGCTTGTGGATACACGATTTTTTGTTTTTCCGTCTGGTGCGTACATCAGTATTCGAAAGATTATGAGGGCCCTGGGGGGCCGATATTTAAAAAAAATTATGTCAGAAACCTTTGCGGGAGTGTACTCAACAACTTCCCAAAGTTTCCTGGCGATCGGATGAATGCTGTTTTAATTCTATTTATTTATTTGAGTGCTTGTGGATACACGATTTTTAGTTTTTCTGTCTTGTGCGTACATTTTCCGTCTGGTGCGTACATCAGTATTCGAAAGATTGAGGGCCCTGGGGGGGCGATATTTAAAAAAATGTATGCCAGAAACCTTCGCGGGAGTGTACTCAACAACTTCCTAAAGTTTCCTGGCGATCGGATGAATGCTGTTTTAATTCTATTTATTTATTCGAGTGCTTGTTGATACACAATTTTTAGTTTTTCCGTCGTGTGTGTACATCAGTATTCGAAAGATTATGAGGGCACTGGGGGGGCGATATTTAAAAAAAATTTATGCATGAAACCTTCGCGGGAGTGTACTCAACAACTTCCTAAAGTTTCATGGCGATCTGATGAATGGTGTTTTAATTCTATTTATTTATTCGAGTGTGTTACATTTCCAAAACAAGGTTTGACAAGGTGGATTTACTTGTGTATATATTAAGCATATTTACAATGAACTATTACATACAAGAGCCTGGGCCAACTGACTCCCATGGTTCCACAAGTCACCATTGGCCAGGAAGCCACAGAGTGCTTGTGGATACACGATTATTTGTTTTTCCGTCTGGTGCATACATCAGTATTTGAAAGATTATGAGGGCCTTGGGGGGCCGATATTTAAAAAAATGTTATGTGTGTACTGCAATCCGCCTTCCTGAGCAGCGCTACAATGTCTCCCTCTCTACCGAAGCCTACGCCCTCACCCTTGATGTCGCTACTTTCGTTTCTGACGCCGCTGCCACAGCTGCCTGTTCCCCTTGTTGCCTTTATCTCGCTGGCTGGGATGTCCCTACACAGTACTGCATTTTATCGGGCGAAACTGGGAATTCACCTTCTCTGGGACAATGGAACTGTTTGTGACTGGCGATGTCCATTTTGTTTTGGTGCACGTCTTCTATTCCAAATGTGGCCATTTTGTTCCTTTGTTCTGACTGGGGCGGGTCTTCTTTTGGCGCCATGCTTAGGGAGCCGCCCACGAACTGGCCAGGGCTAGGGGCTTCCTTTTTACAGCTTGTGATTGAGTGGCTGGTGGGGACTCGGTCTGGGGCGCTTCCACAACACGTACTGCTGTGATATGTGATGATTCTCCCCATTTCATCCTGTGCTTGTCTCATTTTGCGGTTGCTTGTTATGTAAGGGGTAGAATTCACACTTGTGGCGGAGGAGTCCGGGAGCATTTCGATTTTGCCCTCCTCCAATCTTCTGTGGTTTCTTTTTTCTTTTCTCTCTTTCTCTCGTTTCTATATTTCGGGTTCATTATTGGGCGACAGGCACACTGCTGGGGGGGGGGTAGGCCGTAGCCCCTGCATGCGTGTAGGGTGGGGGGTTGGTGGTGGGGATTATTATTTTTCCGTCTTCGTTACTATGGGCCTTATTTTTCTTCTTTTTCTCGACACTTTTCTTTTCTTGTTCCTAACTTGGGTCCGCGGGATGGTTTGTTACGGGGTGGGTAACGGTTGACATGATCTATATCAGTTGTTTAATATTCCTGTTGCATATATCCTTGTGCCGCCATGCGAGTGGGGGGACTTCATTGCTTGCTAATACTTATTCCACGATGTTGCCAACTCATGTTGTCAAAGGATTGTACGGACTCCGCTTCTTTTTGTGCTCTATTTGCAAACGTTTTATATTAAGAGAAAAATCTTTAAAATTAACCTTCATTGCTCCTGTTCTCGGTAACACGACAATGTCCAGCGTAACCCTAAATTGATTGTTACTTAGTGTAGATGTGCTACTGAGTCGCCGTATTGCTTGCAACATTGTCTCGAATGATATTGTGGCCGCCGGATGGTTGTGGGCCCGTATTTGTTCTTATGCAATTTCACAATAAAGGTTTTTAAAAAAAAAAAAAAAAAAAAAATGTTATGCCAGAAACCTTTGCGGGAGTGTACTCAACAACTTCCCAAAGTTTCATGGCGATCGGATGAATGGTGTAGTAATGCATAAAAGACAGACAGACAGACATACTTTTGTTTTTATATATATAGATTTGCACCTTTTTGCGCCTGCTTTCAAGTCATTGTTTATATATGTTATAAAGAGATCTTTACTAGTTCAGGATCAGCAGGTTGAAGAGAAATAGTTATTTGCTCAATATCCGCTCCAACCTGAATATGATTCTTTTGCACTGTCATTTATTTTGGTTTTGTTTAGCACCAGCTCAGTTTGCCAGTCCCCACTCAAAGCCGAAAGAAAAGCAAAGGGAAAGAACATGGTAGTAAAAAGTGTAAGCTCAAGAAAGGGACAGAGAACAAGGGAAGAGAAAGAGCGATCAATGTTAGGAAAATAGAAATGAGGAGGAAAAGAGATTAATTGTGACTGCAGGAAAAGATCTGAGCTAGAACAAGGAGACACATAAGGGGGAACGGAACACATTATGATAAGAAAACTGCCTTAAACACACTAAATTTCAGGATTAAAAATAAACATGTACAAGAAAGATGACAAAGTTAGTCAGAGGCAACAGGAAAGGAAAAGAACCAAGAGCGAGACATCAGCAAATATTTTTTTTTTTAAACGGGAAGAGATTAAACTAGAGACTACAGACAAACGGAAAACAGAGCTTGTAATTGGAAAAAGGAAGCAGAAAAGGAGAGATGTAAGAAAAGGATGAAAATACAGAGAAACTATTAGAAAGATACCAGGCTCTGTACGATGAAAGTTAAAATGCGAGATACCACCTACAGCAGAGTGCTGTGTGTAATTTGCTAGTCACTAGTTTCAATTTGTGTAAGATATTTTTTACACTGCAGAGAAGTGTGTACCGCATATGAAAGGTTTTAATCCGAGAAATAAAACTGTGAGTACGTGCAATTTCTGTAGCGATCTACGTGTATCAAGCAGGTCACAAAGTGAGAGAAAAACTCAGCGACTGAATGCGCTGATTGCAGAGACATGTGAGTAACCTGGAGGTTCATAGCGAGACCAGTGGATACATGCAACTTCTGCTGTGATCTCTGTACGAATCACTGACATATTATCGAAAGACACAATATCGTGATACAAAAATATCGGCACAAATATATCGAAAGCATTAATATCGACATCCTATACTTAACTATAAACATACAAAAATATCGGGTATACAATATCGACATACATAAACACCGATATCAATAATATCGACTACATACATATCGAAGGTAATAAATATCGATCACATTAAAATAAATACACCAGAACAGAAATATCGAAAACACTAATATCGTCAACAATTATATCGTCAAATTAAATATATCGAAAAAATATATTTATATATATAAATACTTTCAAGCTAAAAATAATCTTATTGGCAATAAAATACACACCTCTCATTTAATTATATATTTATAAACATTTTTGTAAACTCTAAAACATATAATAATTATAAATTATATTACCAACATATTTATATAAAATTCTTTTCCTTTCTTTTAAACATAAATAATTTGCATTTGCCTTATCTAACAACATGAAAATCACAACAGAAATTCAAAAATATAAACTAACCTATAAAAACACAGAATTACTAATATAACCAATAGCAAACTAATTGCTAATTACAATCTTCTATATAAACAATTACCCACTAAACACAAACCACATGCTATTGTGATGTATTCCTATAGGTTCTGTATCGATCCCCCTATTCCTGACCCTGTTCTGGTTAATAATTAACTAGTAGCCATCCCACGGTACAAAAAACCGTTATCTGATTAAGCCACACCACGGCACAGGAACGCGTTATCTGATTAGGTCATAACGCTTGCCATCTAATTAGGCAAGCACTATTCCTCCAGCCCCTGATAAGGCATACGGAGTTCTCAAAACAAATCAAACCTATGACAACCTGGGAAAATCCCTGCGGCCATTGTTTTGATTTCACTGAGAACTTCAGCAAAAGAATGTGCGAACAAGCCCGTTCGTATGACATCCTTATTGACGTATCCATGTCCATCCTTACGTCAATCTCGACACCTTACAGGTATAAATATTACCGACATTGCCTTAAGCAAACACAGGCGGTGGTGACGAGATCGGAGCAGCGAGACATGCTGAGGAGCCCAGCAGAGAGCGAAGCCCACACGCGCTGCCCCGCCTTCCTGACGCGCTGAGAACGAGACGCTGCTTTTCTCCTACCGAGAAATCCAGCTCCGGCGCTTCCAAGCAGCCCTCGCAGGCAGCTGGAATATCAAGACCAGAGACGAGAGATACCAGCCCTCAATCATTCTAGACCTCAGGTACAGAACTGAACAACCCCTTGCAGAGAATTCTTGAGTCAGTCCCTTGGCAAAACAAACTTAACTTAAACTGCTACTTATCTACTCCCGCCCACGTATTAGGCTTAGGTCAGGTACACTGGGGTAGGCGTGGTTAGAAGCACCAGTTGAGTACGATTAGTCAAATGTATATATGTATGTATCTATTTTATCAGTTTTAAATATCATATGGCTTAGAAACCATATCAATGCTTCTGCAGTATTATTTTATACTCCTGCTTTTATTGTATGCACTTTACTTAACCATAAGTATCGCAATAATATCGATTCATTTCTCTTGTACGAGAAAAGAGACTGATCAATAAATACCATCTTTTATTGAACACGCCCGTCTCTTCCTTTTCTCTACAATCTGGTGAAACTAAGAATGCACGTACTGACTGAGTGAAATAAGTTGTCTTTTGTTTTCACACGACTCTAGAGATACACTCTTGATTAGGGGAGAGCAAAGTTGTCATGTTCTATGGTTGTCAGAAACTAAATCCCTTCTTGTCTATCCAGGGAGGTTAAACTCCTCCTTGCCTATTCGAGAAAGTTTCTAGTGAACTCTGAGCTAGCTGGCAAAACCAAAAACTTTAAGTCTAATATCGTCAGTAGAAGACCTAGTTAACCTCTGCCCTAGGTCTATACTATTGAAGATATTATTCCAATGTGCAGAGCCTATTGGGATAATAGGCACTACACTACATGGCGCCCAAACGTTTGGATAGGCGATAAAACTAACGCAAGACATTAGAGTAACTCAGTCGTGCTTTTTCACACAGAACCCCTTTTTTCCCATAATACTCCAAAGACGTCTGGAGTGGGTGAAAGGTTATATCCGCCAAACCTCGCAGGAGGAGACTCCTATGTATGGTTCTTGGTTTAGTCAACGTTGAAGGATACACTGTTCCAAAATATTGTGCATCTAATCTTTGTTTCCATAGAAACCTGATCTGCAAACAAACAGAATAACCTTCCTGTCGGTAAAATGATAGACAGTGATGAAGAAAGGGAGACAGTTAGACTAGCAGCTGAACTCCTAGTAGCAGACAATACTCTGCTGGAAAATGACCCAAATGCAATACTCATCCCGGTCAACATAAGGAAATCTATAACCTTAAAACTTATAGAAAATGGACTGACATCGAGAGGTGGTACAGTCATATTCGTAATTGAGGCACACGAATATCGGCAGACAGAGGTATTCTATTCATGGATAAACTTTCCAGCAGCAAACGCTGTAACAAAAGAGTTCCACTATTATAAAATAGAGGAACCACCGGATACCTACACTCCTTTCGAGGAGGTGGAAGTACCACTCAAATTCCAAGAGCACCTGCTCTTGTTTAAAGGCGCCCTAAAACATAATAATCACATCACCAGGCTCGGTCCACTAGGTAGACCAGGAGCAACGTGGCCGGTCCTAGCCGGATATACACCACATCCAGACATTGAAGAAATGCCTGCACCAGATCTTTTAATACAGCTAAAACAACTAATCAAAATACATAGACAATTAGTCCAATATGTAATGCGGACTTCAACAGTCCAACCAGCAAGTAAAATTCCACAGCTGAACCCTCATCAGGGTAACACAAATAAAATTACACCACAGAACATACAGTCCTGTCTGGGTAAAGTACCCGCAAAACGGGAACAAATACCCTTCTGGCTAGCACAAAAAATCACTCAAATAGAGGCGGTGTTTCCAGACACCACCCCGGTAGAAAAACACAGGATTCTGACTATCTGTCTTCCAATGGGAATCGCACCACACGTGGAGGACTGTGACACTTGGGGTACAGTCTTTGCTTCCATATACACAAAAACACATGGTGTACCATCCATGTCAGTAATACCAGATGTGCTAAAACAGATTCAAGATGAATATGGTCCAGAACCCGCTTTAACTCTTGGTATGAAATTACTGAAAGACTTCAAGCAGGTCTCGGCTATAATATTAGCCAACATAAAGGGAGAAGCAGCAAACGTGGCGATCCGTCAAAGGTTAAAAGAGACAGACATAGCAGACCAACCAACTGAAATTGCCAGAATCATAGAGAAATCCTATGAAGAACTAGGAAGGGATAGTCTGGGTGGAATACCGGTAAAACCTCAACTGATTGAAAGTCCTGAAAAGGCATATATTAAAAATAATTTAAACACTCAAAAAAAGAGCTGGGATGGAAACAAACAATCCAATCCTAAAGAAAAAAGATTCCAGTCCAGAGGAAGGTCTCCTCGGCGGAGAGAAAGATCTCCGAACCAAGGACGCAGGTCTCCCCAAAGTGAGCCCTCTGGGAAAAAATACAACCTTAGAAATAGGGATAATCTGAAGAAACCTGATAGATATCAAGATAATGATACACGTCCCTCTCAACCTTTTCAGACTTCCTCGCAGAAATCGGAAAGAAGAGGACGATCAGAACACAGGGAAGAGCACGTCAAGTCCAAAGACAAGGAACCTGCTCATCCAAATAAAAAGTTCCAATTTCCAAAAAAGAAGGTAGCCAGTATTAAAGTAATCAAAGATGCCGAGAATACTGAGAACACAGCTGAAAAACGGAGAATGGGCTCAGACAATGCTAGACAGCGCAGCAGAAGTGAGCATAGCTCGCAAAGTCCTTATGAATCATCTGGAGACAGTGGACACGAATGAATACATTCAGGTGGAAACTGCAGATGCCAGAGTTAGCAAACCTCATAAAATATATGAAATAACATTACGTATAGAAGGGGATAAGACTAGAAAAATAAGGGGACTATTTTGGGATAATCTCTCCCAGGGCTATGACATCCTTCTAGCTGAGAAAGACTGGCCACCAGAGTTTGTCAGGGAGTGTCCTCATGGCGAAGAAATAATTATGCCTGCCTTCTCAAATCATATTCCAATTCATAAAAAATATACACTTGCTAGAAAGTGGGCAGTAGCTCAAGCTCCTGCTTTATATAAAAATCATGTAGGATGGGATGAGGACTCTCCTCCTCACAAAATCCAGTTAAAATCACAACCTACTGCACAGAGGCAGTACCCAATTAAGCAAGAAGCTAAAAAAAAGGTAAAAGAGATCCTAGATCAACTTGAATACCAGGGGGTGATTGAAACTTGCACCTCACAAATGAACAATCCTTTGTTTCCTGTTTCCAAACCAGACAACTCATATCGTCTAGTTTTGGATTACAGACACCTTAACTCATGTTGCAAAACCTTTGCAGTGCAAAACTCTCATAGTGCTGCACTAATGAATAACATAGTGCGCAAAAAATACAAAACAACATTAGACATCTCTAATGGATTCTTTTGTCAAAATATAGCACCAGAGAGCAGATATTTGACTGCGTTCTCGGTAAATGGCTCGCAACAAAGTGTCTGCCATTTACCCCAGGGGCACAAGAACAGCCCAGGATTATTCTCAAAGAGAGTAACAGAATTACTACAGACATACGATGACGAGGCATTATCATATGTCGACGACATTTACCTAACAGATGATGACTTGGATACTCACTTGAAGAGAGTGAACACCATAATACTTGGGTTCGCAGCAGAGGGTTACAAATTCAACTTTAAAAAATCAAGAATTGCCCATCTAACAGTCCTGTTTTTAGGATATGAATTATCAAGTGAAGGCAAAAGCCTGGCTGACAATTTCCTAGAGAAATGTGCTGTACTCCAAGCTCCTAGAACACTAAAAAATTTACAATCAATTCTAGGCTTCCTAAACTTCGGAAGAACATACATTGCAAATTACGCAGAAAGGGTTAAACCCCTTTATGATCTAATAAAACCAGATTTTAAAAGAATCAATTGGACTCATAAACACACAGAAATTTTGAGATCTTTACAAACAGACATGTTAATTAAAACAAAATTAGAAACACGTGACAACACACACAATCTTGTGATTCGAGTCATCCCAGGAAGATGCGGATTCACATACCTGACCTCTAATGAGGGAGAAAAGGTACCAATTGCATACAAATCACACTTGTACAGAGAAGCTGAAAAGAAGTTCAGTATTAAAGACAACATTGTTCATGCAGTTCAAACGGCTATAGCAAAAGAAAAAGACAACGCTGACGGTAGACGTATCACAGTCAGAACAGCGCAGTCAGCCTTTGAGGCATTAACAACCCCATGTAATTTACCAACAACAGCGTTGAATCCAGAATGGATACAATGGGTGAATTCAATTACAACGGACAGAGTAAAATACTACTTTGATCCAGAATTAAAGGAATTAAGATATCTAGAATATGAAATGACATACCCTCTGCCAATCGACATTCTGCCTTTACGACAGTACGCCTGTGTAATACATACAGACGGGCATGCTCAACCCTCAGTTTGGGAAGAGCTGGCTTACAAGGCCACATGCGAAATTATAAAAGAAGTGTGGCGCGGAGGTAAATTAACACCTCTACTTACAAAAACACACTCAGTGGAAAATAATTCAGAACAACAAACGGAAATAATAGCGTTAAAAATGGCGCTAGATAATGCCGATCGCGAATTCCCGACACTTATTGTGTGCGATTCGTATTACTGCGTCAAATCATACAATAACGATTTACAGAAATGGATTCAAAACAGTTACAAAGATGACACAGGTGCAACAATAAAGCAAAAAGTGCTTTGGGAACAAGTAGTTCATTTGCAAAAAGAACTACCAAAGACTCACGTGATACATACACTGAGTCATCAATGTGATGGCTTTCACGTTGCAGGGAATTCATTGGCTGAGAAAGCCACAACGGCAGCAACTGAATCGGCTTCCGTAGTCAAGAAAAAGCGTGCAGTAAAACACATTGAAGGTGAAACTATGCTGGCGGTGAAAACGTCATCAAAAAGCGACTGCTCAGCACTACCGATCAACTATCCACTCAATTATACATACATAATAGATGCAAACTCAGTCCCTTTTGCTCGAATCCCTGGAGTGGGGGACAGAGTGATTCCAAACACGGACAGGAGAGGCTTGTTAATAGCAGAAGCACATATGGGTGAAGGTCTCAGACACCTTAAACAAAAAGATTCTCTGGAAGAATTATAATCAGTGTACTGGTGGCCAGGCATGAGCCTGCATCATCAGATTTTTGTAAAAAACTGCCCAGACTGCAATAGAGATCGCAGTGGCGAGCGAGGAGGACTATTACCATGGCACATCGCTCCAGAAAAACAACAACAATAATAATATACCTATCACGAAAAAGCGTTATATTAACATAAAAAGACTAATTTCCACTTATGAAGTAAGACCCCAGCACTCGGCTGACGTCTGGACTGTTATAAAAAGATTTGCGAGTCTATAATGGCATATACGCTAGAGGCATGCTACGTCTGGCTGAATGTTTTTTCTTCTTGCCCTAAAGCGTATGAAAAAACATGGCCAAATGAGCATAGCATAGCGGGACTCTTCTCACTTCCTACCTGAGGGAACGGGATGGTGTAAAGAAAAAACCAAAGGCATAAAGCAATCTATAACAGCGAAGGTATTAGGTTCGGGAGCTGGGTGGGTCAAACATCTAATAAGTGTCCAACGTAGTCTAAATAACCTGCCAAGAAATTCTCTGAGGGGTTCAGTCCGTACGAATTATTGTTTGGAACTAGAATGATGATCTTAGATCTTGACAGTCAGACTTCAGTGGTTAAAGAAAAAAGCTTTGATATCAAAGATTGTTTGGCTATTTTACAGGACTTAAACGAAACAAGGAAAGACCTGAGCAACATAAAGTTGAAACAACAGCCAACGACCACTGAAGAAAAACCACCTGTCCCAGCAAGACCTGTCTGGATTCCAAGAGTCGGGGATCTAGTCAGAGAAAAGATCGCGGTAAAGAAGGAATTTGGGCCTTCTTTCAGAAAAGCAGTTCCTGTCTTGTCTATCAACGGGACAAGATCAGTAGTACTACCACCCCTTGCTGGTAAAAAGGAGAACAGGGTTGTATCAATCGACCTGATAAAACCACAGTCATGTGGCCGATAACAAACAGTAGGCCAAGTGGACTCCCGATAAGTAGCAGAATACCAGGGTTTGCTACAAACATAGAGGTTCAATCTAAGAGGCTACTCACATTTGAAATGCCAACAGAACAACAACAAGGACTATGCAACAATGCTATGGAACTTAAACCTCTAAAAACCCAAATAAAAACATTTAGCAGAGACACACCAATCTACAATGAAGTAACAAATGACTATGCTGCTGCAACAAAACACACTAATAAAGCAAACAGCAATCCTGAAACAATAGGAACAATAGACAGAACGGCATCCGGTTACTTCATCAACTTCAGTGATTCATCTGAAGACCTGAGTGAATCAAAGGAACAAACATCAACAAAAACCTTTAAAGATAAAGCTAAGGAACTTTTTCAACATCTGAAAGAAACCTATCTGATTTCTCCATGGATTGAATTCTGGGTGGCCTTAGGTGCAATAATCCTCATACTTTGGCTCATCATGGTACTATGTTTGGGACACTTCATTGAGGGAAAATATGCTAAAATGGACACAGCAAGCCAGAAAATCAACCTGGTCCTCAAACCACACACGTCTTCACACGTCGAGAAAAGAGAACTTTCTTCAGTCAACTTCACAGCCAATCCTATACCCGGTGGGGTAGCATGGGACAATACTGATTATGAAATCTATGGTCCGGTTGAAATCCTGAAGTATCCACATCAAATCAAGATCTCATTGAGTGACTTTGTAAAACCAAGCTCATTTGCTGATGATTGGGACGTTGAAAGCATTAATAATATGATGTCTGACCTAGTGATGTCAGCTAAATTTACAAAACATGATTATTTGCAGGGTTCGTCTAATTATGTTAAAATGTTCTGCTATAATCACTATAGTAATCATTACCTGCATAAATCTGCACAACCTAGAAATGTTTTGAGTTATAATCAATGGGAACACTGTGCAACCCCTCCAAAAGGTAGCTCAAGAACTTTTTATGACAAATATTCATATTTTTCAGGGTTCAACACAAGCAATGCAGAAACATTTTATTTCAAATTATCAAATAAGACAGGTACAAAGACCATGCTTACAAACACTAAATTGATATATTCAGACTCGTTTTTTGAGCAAATGAGTACATTTGGTTTTGATTACTGGGACAAAAATGTTGAAGTAAAAAGTGTTTGGGGTACAAAGGAATGGCAAGTACAAGGTATAGAATCATTGTTTAGAGCCTGCATGATCCCAGAACAAATTATATTTTTGAATGACACTGTTCAACAAACTACCTGTCTTGGCCTAGCCAAAATCAAAGACTTAAACAAACCGTCTATTCCAAAGCCATCAATGAACAGTAATAGCTCTATAGATGTTGAGATAGACGTAAACCATATATTAAGCCAAAACAGAACACATCCTGATTGGAAAAAGTGGTTGATCTGGCCCACAGATACAAATAACTGTCAAGACAGATTCCTGAACAAAATCCAAGGGTTCACATTGACCAGGCCAGACCCTAGATATTCCCAAAGACAACACCCAGGGATAATTACCAGGTACAGTGTGGGCAAGCTCTGCCTTCAATGGCTACAAACATCCACACTGGCAGAAATTAAGCAACATCTGACTTTACTTACTGATGGTGCTGACTTGCGTGATTTCATTATGGGACCGCGCAAACAGCGTCAAAAACGCTTCATAGCAGCCTCTGTATATGCAGCTTATAACGAAGCCTGGAAAATAACTCAAATTGAAACATCAGAGAGAATATGGGAAATTGACCGTATTAATTTGGAAAAATCACTTTCTGTAGTGGACAATGGGTTAATGACTCTGTCCTCCAGAATATACTCTTTGGACAGCATTGTGTCTTCAGCAATCGACATAATATCGCAAGACTTACTGTTGTTACAACACGGTCAGTCTCAATTGCGTTCTATTGTACAACTTGGCTGGACGTTACAAAATCTGCGTTCAGGCTATGTGCCTTGGCGTTTAATCAACACAACGTCACTGTTCAATATCTTTAACCTTACTGATAAACAAATCAGTATGGCACAGAAGGGTGCTGATTATACAATCCTGAGCATAGAGAAACTCGAGAGATTACCATTGACAATGTCAGAACGACCTGTCAGTGAATGGATAATACATGGAATAATTAATATTCCAATATCTACTTTCAGGTTTCAATATTGCCAAAAATATATACAGGCTGGCATGTACGAAAAATTGGGTAAAGGGTACATTAAGTCAACATGGAACTTGCCCTATTCACATGCTTGTGTCAGTAATAAAGGCCGGAAAGTGTTTCTTAGTGGCAATAATTGTGCCATGTCACTAAGCGGTACACTTCTGTGTAATGGTATTAGTTTACACGGAGCCTGTGATGGGTCCTCAAATAACCTTTCATGTCACCAACTAGGCACACCTGCGACACAAATAGAACCATTCTTTAGGAGACTATCGAACGGGAGTTACATTATAATCGTAGACCGCAGATGTTGTAGCTTGGTGCCCGGAATAGCTTATCTCATTACTACGACTGCGAAGGTTATGTGCTGTGAACGAGTATTGTTCCCCAGCGCAATGCCAGACAGGGAGGCAAGGTTATGGCCGAATTTGAAAATTGCTTCCATTCGAGTTGATACTTTAAGCAGAATGAAAACAGTGCTCCTTCAGACGCCGACCAGACTCACGTCATCAAAAGAAACGTATGATCTCCAAGTTGCAAGGACAACGGCAGAGATTCATTCATTGTTATCAACTAATTCCCCCATACATTTCGCAGAAATCCTGAACGAAATCTTAAATATTTCTGATACCAGTGGAGTCTCAAATGTATTTAAGACAGTGTTTTCGGGGGCTTTAACACCATTTAAAGCCATTCTGGGTATTTTTCCGGACTTTGTCCATTCCATCTTTGGTGGACTTCCTCTCCTTTTGGGACTAGTGGCAGGAATCCTATTTTTGATTCTGTTATTTCGCTATGGCAAACCGTGTCACAGACAAAACACCTGCGACAAGGGAAGAAACAATCCTAGCCATTGGATACCGGGACCGGATATCTAAAATCCTTGGAATGTCCCGGCTTAGAGACCTAAACATGACTTGGTTTCTTTCATTTAGACCAATGTGGCAAAGCTGTGTTTTACCTGTATTAAGGTGCTTGCTATGCGGAGAAGAATGCGTGTTGGACACCTGTCTGACGCTACAATCGGATGCGCCAATGGATGCAGAAACTTTGTTGGGTCCGGTCACGGCTCATGCATTGTGCTGTCCCCTGCGGCTACCAATCCTGATGACGGCATTCGTGGAGACCTCACCACTACGATTGAGGGGTAGTGAGGTTCAAGATGAAAGCAGCATCGATCAGGTACGACCTTCTGTCAGTTATGCTGATCAAAACATCAATGAAGGCAATCATGCTCATGAATGCATGGTAACATCTTTTTCCGAGTTAATGGAACTTTCGCAGGAAGCTGTTGACAGTTTTTTCGAGAGTCTAAATGATATGATGTTCTCACCAGAGCAGAAATTATGACTTTTGAGCAGGCTAGCACACGGCGTTCCCAACACCCTGAATTTGGCCTTCAACTCTGATAATAAAGTATCATGAACAATTTTTTCCAGTTTACGGACAGCAGAACATAATTTTTTCAGCGGCCCCAAAATATTTTGCAGTTTTTCGGGACACTTATCTTCTGCTTAAAGTAGAAACTATTCTTAGGGAACTAAATTTCTATTTTAGGAACTTTAGAGACATTAGCTGCCCTCTGGCATGTTCATAAATATTTTATTTTGTGATGAAATGGTCTCGCATTTTTTTTTCCTCTTCTGTATTAAGAGCCATTTCATGTGTTATTTTTCAATATTTTATTAATAATGATGTATGAATATGCGTGATTAATTTAGCATTTTCTACTGCTTGAGTGCATATAATGCATATATTTACCTTTTAGTATACTTCATGGTTTCAAAATGCATATGAATGTATTTTGGGGTGGTACGGTATACACATGCTCTACTAGTATATTTACTATGCCTAGATTTGTAAATATGGACATAGTCTGCGTGGAGTGGGTGTGATGTATTCCTATAGGTTCTGTATCGATCCCCCTATTCCTGACCCTGTTCTGGTTAATAATTAACTAGTAGCCATCCCACGGTACAAAAAACCGTTATCTGATTAAGCCACACCACGGCACAGGAACGCGTTATCTGATTAGGTCATAACGCTTGCCATCTAATTAGGCAAGCACTATTCCTCCAGCCCCTGATAAGGCATACGGAGTTCTCAAAACAAATCAAACCTATGACAACCTGGGAAAATCCCTGCGGCCATTGTTTTGATTTCACCGAGAACTTCAGCAAAAGAATGTGCGAACAAGCCCGTTCGTATGACATCCTTATTGACGTATCCATGTCCATCCTTACGTCAATCTCGGCACCTTACAGGTATAAATATTACCGACATTGCCTTAAGCAAACACAGGCGGTGGTGACGAGATCGGAGCAGCGAGACGTGCTGAGGAGCCCAGCAGAGAGCGAAGCCCACACGCGCTGCCCCGCCTTCCTGACGCGCTGAGAACGAGACGCTGCTTTTCTCCTACCGAGAAATCCAGCTCCGGCGCTTCCAAGCAGCCCTCGCAGGCAGCTGGAATATCAAGACCAGAGACGAGAGATACCAGCCCTCAATCATTCTAGACCAGTCTACATAAAATTGAAGTAGGTGCTGGACACTAATTAAATATAATTTACTATTCCCACTCCAGCCTACATAAAATTGAAGTAGGTGCTGGACACTAATTAAATAAAATTTACTATTCCCACTCCAGTCTACATAAAATTGAAGTAGGTGCTGGACACTAATTAAATATAATTTACTATTCCAACTCCAGTTTACATAAAATTGAAATATGTGCTGGACACTAATTAAATATAAATTACTATTCCAACTCCAGTCTACATAAAATTGAATTAGGTGCTGGACACTAATTAAATATAATTTACTATTCCCACTCCAGTCTACATACACTTGAAGTAGGTGCTGGACACTAATTAAATATAATGTGCTATTCCCACTCCAGTCTACATAAAATTGAAGTAGGTGCTGGACACTAATTAAATATAATTTACTATTCCCACTCCAGTCTACATAAAATTGAAGTAGGTGCTGGACACTAATTAAATATAATTTACTATTCCCACTCCAGTCTACATAAAATTGAAGTAGGTGCTGGACACTAATTAAATATAATTTACTATTCCAACTGCAGTCTACATAAAATTGAAGTAGGTGCTGGACACTAATTAAATATAATTTACTATTCCCACTCCAGTCTCCATAAAATTGAAGTAGGTGCTGGACACTAATTAAATATAATTTACTATTCCGACTCCAGTCTACATTAAATTGAAGTAGGTGCTGGACACTAATTAAATATAATTTACTATTCCAACTCCAGTCTACATAAAATTGAAGTAGGTGCTGGACACTAAATAAATATAATTTACTATTCCAACTCCAGTCTACATAAAATTGAAGTAGGTGCTGGACACTAATAAATATAATTTACTATTCCCACTCCAGTCTACATAACATTGAAGTAGGTGCTGGACACTAATTAAATATAATTTACTATTCCAACTCCAGTCTACATAAAATTGAAGTAGGTGCTGGACACTAATAAATATAATTTACTATTCCAACTCCAGTCTACATAAACATGAAGTAGGTGCTGGACACTAATTACATATAATGTACGATTCCCACTCCAGTCTACATAAAATTGAAGTAGGTGCTGGACACTAATTACATATAATTTACTATTCCGACTCCAGTCTACATTACATTGAAGTAGGTGCTGGACACTAATTAAATATAATTTACTATTCCAAATCCAATCTACATAAAATTGAAGTAGGTGCTGGACACTAATTAAATATATTTTACTATTCCCACTCCAGTCTACATAAAATTGAAGTAGGTGCTGGACACTAATTAAATATAATTTACTATTCCGACTCCAGTCTACATAAAATTGAAGTAGGTGCTGGACACTAATTAAATATAATTTACTATTCCCACTCCCGTCTACATAAAATTGAAGTAGGTGCTGGACACTAATAAAATACAATTTACTATTCCCACTCCAGTCTACATAAAATTGAAGTAGGTGCTGGACACTAATTAAATATAATTTACTATTCCAACTCCAGTCTACATAAAATTGAAATATGTGCTGGACACTAATTAAATATAAATTACTATTCCAACTCCAGTCTACATAAAATTGAATTAGGTGCTGGACACTAATTACATATAATTTACTATTCCCACTCTAGTCTACATAACATTGAAGTAGGTGCTGGACACTAATTAAATATAATTTACTATTCCAACTCCAGTCTACATAAAAATGAAGTAGGTGCTGGACACTAATTAAATATAATGTATTATTCCCACTCCAGTCTACATAAAATTGAAGTAGGTGCTGGACACTAAATAAATATAATTTACTATTCCAACTCCAGTCTACATAAAATTGAAGTAGGTGCTGGACACTAATTAAATATAATTTACTATTCCCACTCCAATCTACATAAAATTGAAGTAGGTGCTGGACACTAATTAAATATAATTTACTATTCCCACTCCAGTCTACATAAACTTGAAGTAGGTGCTGGACACAAATTAAATATAATTTAATATTCCAACTCCAGTCTACATAAAATTGAAGTAGGTGCTGGACACTAATTAAATATAATTTACTATTCCAACTCCAGTCTACATAAAATTGAAGTAGGTGCTGGACACTAATTAAATATAATTTACTATTCCCACTCCAGTCTATATAAAATTGAAGTAGGTGCTGGACACTAATTAAATAAAATTTACTAGTCCCACTCCAGTCTACATAAAATTGAAGTAGGTGCTGGACACTAATTAAATAAAATGTACTATTCCCACTCCAGTCTACATAAAATTGAAGTAGGTGCTGGACACTAATAACATATAATTTACTAGTCCCACTCCAGTCTACATAAAATTGAAATATGTGCTGGACACTAATTAAATATAAATTACTATTCCAACTCCAGTCTACATAAAATTGAATTAGGTGCTGGACACTAATTAAATATCATTTACTATTCCCACTCTAGTCTACATAACATTGAAGTAGGTGCTGGACACTAATTAAATATAATTTACTATTCCAACTCCAGTCTACATAAAAATGAAGTAGGTGCTGGATACTAATTAAATATAATGTACTATTCCCACTCCAGTCTACATAAAATTGAAGTAGGTGCTGGACACTAAATAAATATAATTTACTATTTCAACTCCAGTCTACATAAAATTGAAGTAGGTGCTGGACACTAAATAAATATAATGTACTATTCCAACTCCAGTCTACATAAAATTGAAGTAGGTGCTAGACACTAATTAAATATAATTTACTATTCCCACTCCAATCTACATAAAATTGAAGTAGGTGCTGGACACTAATTAAATATAATTTACTATTCCCACTCCAGTCTACATAAACTTGAAGTAGGTGCTGGACAAACATTTAATATAATTTAATATTCCAACTCCAGTCTACATAAAATTGAAGTAGGTGCTGGACACTAATTAAATATAATTTACTATTCCAACTCCAGTCTACATAAAATTGAAGTAGGTGCTGGGCACTAATTAAATATAATTTACTATTCCCACTGCAGTCTACATAAAATTGAAGTACGTGCTGGACACTAATTAAATATAATTTACTATTCCACTCCACTCCAGTCTACATAAAATTGAAGTAAATATAATTTACTATTCCAACTCCAGTCTACATAAAATTGAAGTAGGTGCTGGACACTAATTAAATATAATTTACTATTCCCACTCCAATCTACATAAAATTGAAGTAGGTGCTGGACACTAATTAAATATAATTTACTATTTAAACTCCAGTCTACATAAAATTGAAGTAGGTGCTGGACACTATTTAAATATAATTTACTATTCCAACTCCAGTCTACATAACATTGAAGTAGGTGCTGGACACTAATTAAATATAATTTACTATTCCAACTCCAGTCTACATAAAATTGAAGTAGGTGCTGGACACTAATTAAATATAATTTACTATTCCCACTCCAGTCTACATAAACTTGAAGTAGGTGCTGGACACAAATTAAATATAATTTAATATTCCAACTCCAGTCTACATAAAATTGAAGTAGGTGCTGGACACTAATTAAATATAATTTACTATTCCAACTCCAGTCTACATAAAATTGAAGTAGGTGCTGGACACTAATTAAATATAATTTACTATTCCCACTCCAGTCTATATAAAATTGAAGTAGGTGCTGGACACTAATTAAATAAAATGTACTATTCCCACTCCAGTCTACATAAAATTGAAGTAGGTGCTGGACACTAATAACATATAATTTACTAGTCCCACTCCAGTCTACATAAAATTGAAATATGTGCTGGACACTAATTAAATATAAATTACTATTCCAACTCCAGTCTACATAAAATTGAATTAGGTGCTGGACACTAATTAAATATCATTTACTATTCCCACTCTAGTCTACATAACATTGAAGTAGGTGCTGGACACTAATTAAATATAATTTACTATTCCGACTCCAGTCTACATAAAAATGAAGTAGGTGCTGGATACTAATTAAATATAATGTACTATTCCCACTCCAGTCTACATAAAATTGAAGTAGGTGCTGGACACTAAATAAATATAATTTACTATTTCAACTCCAGTCTACATAAAATTGAAGTAGGTGCTGGACACTAAATAAATATAATGTACTATTCTAACTCCAGTCTACATAAAATTGAAGTAGGTGCTAGACACTAATTAAATATAATTTACTATTCCCACTCCAATCTACATAAATTTGAAGTAGGTGCTGGACACTAATTAAATATAATTTACTATTCCCACTCCAGTCTACATAAACTTGAAATAGGTGCTGGACACAAATTTAATATAATTTAATATTCCAACTCCAGTCTACATAAAATTGAAGTAGGTGCTGGACACTAATTAAATATAATTTACTATTCCAACTCCAGTCTACATAAAATTGAAGTAGGTGCTGGGCACTAATTAAATATAATTTACTATTCCCACTCCAGTCTACATAAAATTGAAGTACGTGCTGGACACTAATTAAATATAATTTACTATTCCACTCCACTCCAGTCTACATAAAATTGAAGTAAATATAATTTACTATTCCAACTCCAGTCTACATAAAATTGAAGTAGGTGCTGGACACTAATTAAATATAATTTACTATTCCCACTCCAATCTACATAAAATTGAAGTAGGTGCTGGACACTAATTAAATATAATTTACTATTTAAACTCCAGTCTACATAAAATTGAAGTAGGTGCTGGGCACTAATTAAATATAATTTACTATTCCCACTCCAGTCTACATAAAATTGAAGTACGTGCTGGACACTAATTAAATATAATTTACTATTCCACTCCACTCCAGTCTACATAAAATTGAAGTAAATATAATTTACTATTCCAACTCCAGTCTACATAAAATTGAAGTAGGTGCTGGACACTAATTAAATATAATTTACTATTCCCACTCCAATCTACATAAAATTGAAGTAGGTGCTGGACACTAATTAAATATAATTTACTATTTAAACTCCAGTCTACATAAAATTGAAGTAGGTGCTGGACACTATTTAAATATAATTTACTATTCCAACTCCAGTCTACATAACATTGAAGTAGGTGCTGGACACTAATTAAATATAATTTACTATTCCAACTCCAGTCTACATAAAATTGAAGTAGGTGCTGGACACTAATTAAATATAATTTACTATTCCCACTCCAGTCTATATAAAATTGAAGTAGGTGCTGGACACTAATTAAATAAAATGTACTATTCCCACTCCAGTCTACATAAAATTGAAGTAGGTGCTGGACACTAATTAAATATAATTTACTATTCCAACTCCAGTCTACATAAAATTGAAGTAGGTGCTGGAAACTAATTAAATATAATTTACTATTCCAACTCCGGTCTACATAAAATTGAAGTAGGTGCTGGACACTAATTACATATAATTTACTATTCCCACTCCGGTCTACATAAAATTGAAGTAGGTGCTGGACACTAATTAAATATAATTTACTATTCCGACTTCGGTCTACATTAAATTGAAGTAGGTGCTGGATACTAATTAAATATAATTTACTATTCCAACTCCAGTCTACATAAAATTGAAGTAGGTGCTGGACACTAATTAAATATAATTTACTATTCCCACTCCAGTCTACATAAAATTGAAGTAGGTGCTGGACACTAATTAAATAAAATGTACTATTCCCACTCCAGTCTACATAAAATTGAAGTAGGTGCTGGACACTAATTAAATATAATTTACTATTCCAACTCCAGTCTACATAAAATTGAAATATGTGCTGGACACTAATTAAATATAAATTACTATTCCAACTCCAGTCTACATAAAATTGAATTAGGGGCTGGACACTAATTAAATATAATTTACTATTCCCACTCCAGTCTACATAAAATTGAAGTAGGTGCTGGACACTAATTAAATATAATTTACTATTCCAACTCCAGTCTACATAAAAATGAAGTAGGTGCTGGACACTAATTAAATATAATGTACTATTCCCACTCCAGTCTACATAAAATTGAAGTAGGTGCTGGACACTAATTAAATATAATTTACTATTCCCACTCCAGTCTACATAACATTGAAGTAGGTGCTGGACACTAATTAAATATAATTTACTATTCCAACTCCAGTCTACATAAAATTGAAGTAGGTGCTGGACACTAATAAATATAATTTACTATTCCAACTCCAGTCTACATAAACATGAAGTAGGTGCTGGACACTAATTACATATAATGTACTATTCCCACTCCAGTCTACATACAATTGAAGTAGGTGCTGGACACTAATTACATATAATTTACTATTCCGACTCCAGTCTACATTAAATTGAAGTAGGTGCTGGACACTAATTAAATATAATTTACTATTCCCACTCCAGTCTACATAAAATTGAAGTAGGTGCTGGACACTAATTAAATATAATTTACTATTCCAACTCCAGTCTACATAAAAATGAAGTAGGTGCTGGACACTAATTAAATATAATGTACTATTCCCACTCCAGTCTACATAAAATTGAAGTAGGTGCTGGACACTAAATAAATATAATTTACTATTCCAACTCCAGTCTACATAAAATTGAAGTAGGTGCTGGACAGTAAATAAATATAATTTACTATTCCAACTCCAGTCTACATAAAATTGAAGTAGGTGCTAGACACTAATTAAATATAATTTACTATTCCCACTCCAATCTACATAAAATTGAAGTAGGTGCTGGACACTAATTAAATATAATTTACTATTCCCACTCCAGTCTACATAAACTTGAAGTAGGTGCTGGACACAAATTTAATATAATTTAATATTCCAACTCCAGTCTACATAAAATTGAAGTAGGTGCTGGACACTAATTAAATATAATTTACTATTCCAACTCCAGTCTACATAAAATTGAAGTAGGTGCTGGACACTAATTAAATATAATTTACTATTCCCACTCCAGTCTACATAACATTGAAGTACGTGCTGGACACTAATTAAATATAATTTACTATTCCACTCCAGTCTACATAAAATTGAAGTTGTTGATGGACACTAATTAAATATAATTTACTATTCCAACTCCAGTCTACATAAAATTGAAGTAGGTGCTGGACACTAATTAAATATAATTTACTATTCCCACTCCAATCTACATAAAATTGAAGTAGGTGCTGGACATTAATTAAATATATTTTACTATTCCAACTCCAGTCTACATAAAATTGAAGTAGGTGCTGGACACTATTTAAATATAATTTACTATTCCAACTCCAGTCTACATAAAATTGAAGTAGGTGCTGGACACTAATTAAATATAATTTACTATTCCAACTCCAGTCTACATAAAATTGAAGTAGGTGCTGGACACTAATTAAATAAAATGTACTATTCCCACTCCAGTCTACATAAAATTGAAGTAGGTGCTGGACACTAATTAAATATAATTTACTATTCCAACTCCAGTGTACATAAAATTGAAATATGTGCTGGACACTAATTAAATATAAATTTCTATTCCAACTCCAGTCTACATAAAATTGAATTAGGTGCTGGACACTAATTAAATATAATTTACTATTCCCACTCCAGTCTACATAAAATTGAAGTAGGTGCTGGAAACTAATTAAATATAATTTACTATTCCAACTCCGGTCTACATAAAATTGAAGTAGGTGCTGGACACTAATTACATATAATTTACTATTCCCACTCCGGTCTACATAAAATTGAAGTAGGTGCTGGACACTAATTAAATATAATTTACTATTCCGACTTCGGTCTACATTAAATTGAAGTAGGTGCTGGACACTAATTAAATATAATTTACTATTCCAACTCCAGTCTACATAAAATTGAAGTAGGTGCTGGACACTAATTAAATATAATTTACTATTCCCACTCCAGTCTACATAAAATTGAAGTAGGTGCTGGACACTAATTAAATAAAATGTACTATTCCCACTCCAGTCTACATAAAACTGAAGTAGGTGCTGGACACTAATTAAATATAATTTACTATTCCAACTCCAGTCTACATAAAATTGAAATATGTGCTGGACACTAATTAAATATAAATTACTATTCCAACTCCAGTCTACATAAAACTGAATTAGGGGCTGGACACTAATTAAATATAATTTACTATTCCCACTCCAGTCTACATAAAATTGAAGTAGGTGCTGGACACTAATTAAATATAATTTACTATTCCAACTCCAGTCTACATAAAAATGAAGTAGGTGCTGGACACTAATTAAATATAATGTACTATTCCCACTCCAGTCTACATAAAATTGAAGTAGGTGCTGGACACTAATTAAATATAATTTACTATTCCAACTCCAGTCTACATAACATTGAAGTAGGTGCTGGACACTAATTAAATATAATTTACTATTCCAACTCCAGTCTACATAAAATTGAAGTAGGTGCTGGACACTAATTAAATATAATTTACTATTCCCACTCCAGTCTACATAAACTTGAAGTAGGTGCTGGACACAAATTAAATATAATTTAATATTCCAACTCCAGTCTACATAAAATTGAAGTAGGTGCTGGACACTAATTAAATATAATTTACTATTCCAACTCCAGTCTACATAAAATTGAAGTAGGTGCTGGACACTAATTAAATATAATTTACTATTCCCACTCCAGTCTATATAAAATTGAAGTAGGTGCTGGACACTAATTAAATAAAATGTACTATTCCCACTCCAGTCTACATAAAATTGAAGTAGGTGCTGGACACTAATAACATATAATTTACTAGTCCCACTCCAGTCTACATAAAATTGAAATATGTGCTGGACACTAATTAAATATAAATTACTATTCCAACTCCAGTCTACATAAAATTGAATTAGGTGCTGGACACTAATTAAATATCATTTACTATTCCCACTCTAGTCTACATAACATTGAAGTAGGTGCTGGACACTAATTAAATATAATTTACTATTCCAACTCCAGTCTACATAAAAATGAAGTAGGTGCTGGATACTAATTAAATATAATGTACTATTCCCACTCCAGTCTACATAAAATTGAAGTAGGTGCTGGACACTAAATAAATATAATTTACTATTTCAACTCCAGTCTACATAAAATTGAAGTAGGTGCTGGACACTAAATAAATATAATGTACTATTCCAACTCCAGTCTACATAAAATTGAAGTAGGTGCTAGACACTAATTAAATATAATTTACTATTCCCACTCCAATCTACATAAAATTGAAGTAGGTGCTGGACACTAATTAAATATAATTTACTATTCCCACTCCAGTCTACATAAACTTGAAGTAGGTGCTGGACACAAATTTAATATAATTTAATATTCCAACTCCAGTCTACATAAAATTGAAGTAGGTGCTGGACACTAATTAAATATAATTTACTATTCCAACTCCAGTCTACATAAAATTGAAGTAGGTGCTGGGCACTAATTAAATATAATTTACTATTCCCACTCCAGTCTACATAAAATTGAAGTACGTGCTGGACACTAATTAAATATAATTTACTATTCCACTCCACTCCAGTCTACATAAAATTGAAGTAAATATAATTTACTATTCCAACTCCAGTCTACATAAAATTGAAGTAGGTGCTGGACACTAATTAAATATAATTTACTATTCCCACTCCAATCTACATAAAATTGAAGTAGGTGCTGGACACTAATTAAATATAATTTACTATTTAAACTCCAGTCTACATAAAATTGAAGTAGGTGCTGGACACTATTTAAATATAATTTACTATTCCAACTCCAGTCTACATAACATTGAAGTAGGTGCTGGACACTAATTAAATATAATTTACTATTCCAACTCCAGTCTACATAAAATTGAAGTAGGTGCTGGACACTAATTAAATATAATTTACTATTCCCACTCCAGTCTATATAAAATTGAAGTAGGTGCTGGACACTAATTAAATAAAATGTACTATTCCCACTCCAGTCTACATAAAATTGAAGTAGGTGCTGGACACTAATTAAATATAATTTACTATTCCAACTCCAGTCTACATAAAATTGAAGTAGGTGCTGGAAACTAATTAAATATAATTTACTATTCCAACTCCGGTCTACATAAAATTGAAGTAGGTGCTGGACACTAATTACATATAATTTACTATTCCCACTCCGGTCTACATAAAATTGAAGTAGGTGCTGGACACTAATTAAATATAATTTACTATTCCGACTTCGGTCTACATTAAATTGAAGTAGGTGCTGGATACTAATTAAATATAATTTACTATTCCAACTCCAGTCTACATAAAATTGAAGTAGGTGCTGGACACTAATTAAATATAATTTACTATTCCCACTCCAGTCTACATAAAATTGAAGTAGGTGCTGGACACTAATTAAATAAAATGTACTATTCCCACTCCAGTCTACATAAAATTGAAGTAGGTGCTGGACACTAATTAAATATAATTTACTATTCCAACTCCAGTCTACATAAAATTGAAATATGTGCTGGACACTAATTAAATATAAATTACTATTCCAACTCCAGTCTACATAAAATTGAATTAGGGGCTGGACACTAATTAAATATAATTTACTATTCCCACTCCAGTCTACATAAAATTGAAGTAGGTGCTGGACACTAATTAAATATAATTTACTATTCCAACTCCAGTCTACATAAAAATGAAGTAGGTGCTGGACACTAATTAAATATAATGTACTATTCCCACTCCAGTCTACATAAAATTGAAGTAGGTGCTGGACACTAATTAAATATAATTTACTATTCCCACTCCAGTCTACATAACATTGAAGTAGGTGCTGGACACTAATTAAATATAATTTACTATTCCAACTCCAGTCTACATAAAATTGAAGTAGGTGCTGGACACTAATAAATATAATTTACTATTCCAACTCCAGTCTACATAAACATGAAGTAGGTGCTGGACACTAATTACATATAATGTACTATTCCCACTCCAGTCTACATACAATTGAAGTAGGTGCTGGACACTAATTACATATAATTTACTATTCCGACTCCAGTCTACATTAAATTGAAGTAGGTGCTGGACACTAATTAAATATAATTTACTATTCCCACTCCAGTCTACATAAAATTGAAGTAGGTGCTGGACACTAATTAAATATAATTTACTATTCCAACTCCAGTCTACATAAAAATGAAGTAGGTGCTGGACACTAATTAAATATAATGTACTATTCCCACTCCAGTCTACATAAAATTGAAGTAGGTGCTGGACACTAAATAAATATAATTTACTATTCCAACTCCAGTCTACATAAAATTGAAGTAGGTGCTGGACAGTAAATAAATATAATTTATTATTCCAACTCCAGTCTACATAAAATTGAAGTAGGTGCTAGACACTAATTAAATATAATTTACTATTCCCACTCCAATCTACATAAAATTGAAGTAGGTGCTGGACACTAATTAAATATAATTTACTATTCCCACTCCAGTCTACATAAACTTGAAGTAGGTGCTGGACACAAATTTAATATAATTTAATATTCCAACTCCAGTCTACATAAAATTGAAGTAGGTGCTGGACACTAATTAAATATAATTTACTATTCCAACTCCAGTCTACATAAAATTGAAGTAGGTGCTGGACACTAATTAAATATAATTTACTATTCCCACTCCAGTCTACATAAAATTGAAGTACGTGCTGGACACTAATTAAATATAATTTACTATTCCACTCCAGTCTACATAAAATTGAAGTTGTTGATGGACACTAATTAAATATAATTTACTATTCCAACTCCAGTCTACATAAAATTGAAGTAGGTGCTGGGCACTAATTAAATATAATTTACTATTCCCACTCCAATCTACATAAAATTGAAGTAGGTGCTGGACATTAATTAAATATATTTTACTATTCCAACTCCAGTCTACATAAAATTGAAGTAGGTGCTGGACACTATTTAAATATAATTTACTATTCCAACTCCAGTCTACATAAAATTGAAGTAGGTGCTGGACACTAATTAAATATAATTTACTATTCCAACTCCAGTCTACATAAAATTGAAGTAGGTGCTGGACACTAATTAAATATAATGTACTATTCCCACTCCAGTCTATATAAAATTGAAGTAGGTGCTGGACACTAATTAAATAAAATGTACTATTCCCACTCCAGTCTACATAAAATTGAAGTAGGTGCTGGACACTAATTAAATATAATTTACTATTCCAACTCCAGTCTACATAAAATTGAAATATGTGCTGGACACTAATTAAATATAAATTTCTATTCCAACTCCAGTCTACATAAAATTGAATTAGGTGCTGGACACTAATTAAATATAATTTACTATTCCCACTCCAGTCTACATAAAATTGAAGTAGGTGCTGGAAACTAATTAAATATAATTTACTATTCCAACTCCGGTCTACATAAAATTGAAGTAGGTGCTGGACACTAATTACATATAATTTACTATTCCCACTCCGGTCTACATAAAATTGAAGTAGGTGCTGGACACTAATTAAATATAATTTACTATTCCGACTTCGGTCTACATTAAATTGAAGTAGGTGCTGGACACTAATTAAATATAATTTACTATTCCAACTCCAGTCTACATAAAATTGAAGTAGGTGCTGGACACTAATTAAATATAATTTACTATTCCCACTCCAGTCTACATAAAATTGAAGTAGGTGCTGGACACTAATTAAATAAAATGTACTATTCCCACTCCAGTCTACATAAAACTGAAGTAGGTGCTGGACACTAATTAAATATAATTTACTATTCCAACTCCAGTCTACATAAAATTGAAATATGTGCTGGACACTAATTAAATATACATTACTATTCCAACTCCAGTCTACATAAAACTGAATTAGGGGCTGGACACTAATTAAATATAATTTACTATTCCCACTCCAGTCTACATAAAATTGAAGTAGGTGCTGGACACTAATTAAATATAATTTACTATTCCAACTCCAGTCTACATAAAAATGAAGTAGGTGCTGGACACTAATTAAATATAATGTACTATTCCCACTCCAGTCTACATAAAATTGAAGTAGGTGCTGGACACTAATTAAATATAATTTACTATTCCCACTCCAGTCTACATAACATTGAAGTAGGTGCTGGACACTAATTAAATATAATTTACTATTCCAACTCCAGTCTACATAAAATTGAAGTAGGTGCTGGACACTAATAAATATAATTTACTATTCCAACTCCAGTCTACATAAACATGAAGTAGGTGCTGGACACTAATTACATATAATGTACTATTCCCACTCCAGTCTACATAAAATTGAAGTAGGTGCTGGACACTAATTACATATAATTTACTATTCCGACTCCAGTCTACATTAAATTGAAGTAGGTGCTGGACACTAATTAAATATAATTTACTATTCCAACTCCAGTCTACATAAAATCGAAGTAGGTGCTGGACACTAATTAAATATAATTTAGTATTTCCACTCCAGTCTCCATAAAATTGAAGTAGGTGCTGGACACTAATTAAATATAATTTACTATTCCGACTCCAGTCTACATTAAATTGAAGTAGGTGCTGGACACTAATTAAATATAATTTACTATTCCAACTCCAGTCTACATAAAATTGAAGTAGGTGCTGGACACTAATTAAATATAATTTACTATTCCCACTCCAGTCTACATAAAATTGAAGTAGGTGCTGGACACTAATTAAATAAAATTTACTATTCCCACTCCAGTCTACATAAAATTGAAGTAGGTGCTGGACACTAATTAAATATAATTTACTATTCCAACTCCAGTCTACATATAATTGAAATATGTGCTGGACACTAATTAAATATAAATTACTATTCCAACTCCAGTCTACATAAAATTGAATTAGGTGCCTGACACTAATTAAATATAATTTACTATTCCCACTCTAGTCTACATAACATTGATTTAGGTGCTGGACACTAATTAAATATAATTTACTATTCCAACTCCAGTCTACATAAAAATGAAATAGGTGCTGGACACTAATTAAATATAATGTACTATTCCCACTCCAGTCTACTTAAAATTGAAGTAGGTGCTGGACACTAAATAAATATAATTTACTATTCCAACTCCAGTCTACATAAAATTGAAGTAGGTGCTGGACACTAAATAAATATAATTTACTATTCCAACTCCAGTCTACATAAAATTGAAGTAGGTGCTGGAAACTAATTAAATATAATTTACTATTCCAACTCCGGTCTACATAAAATTGAAGTAGGTGCTGGACACTAATTACATATAATTTACTATTCCCACTCCGGTCTACATAAAATTGAAGTAGGTGCTGGACACTAATTAAATATAATTTACTATTCCGACTTCGGTCTACATTAAATTGAAGTAGGTGCTGGACACTAATTAAATATAATTTACTATTCCAACTCCAGTCTACATAAAATTGAAGTAGGTGCTGGACACTAATTAAATATAATTTACTATTCCCACTCCAGTCTACATAAAATTGAAGTAGGTGCTGGACACTAATTAAATAAAATGTACTATTCCCACTCCAGTCTACATAAAACTGAAGTAGGTGCTGGACACTAATTAAATATAATTTACTATTCCAACTCCAGTCTACATAAAATTGAAATATGTGCTGGACACTAATTAAATATAAATTACTATTCCAACTCCAGTCTACATAAAACTGAATTAGGGGCTGGACACTAATTAAATATAATTTACTATTCCCACTCCAGTCTACATAAAATTGAAGTAGGTGCTGGACACTAATTAAATATAATTTACTATTCCAACTCCAGTCTACATAAAAATGAAGTAGGTGCTGGACACTAATTAAATATAATGTACTATTCCCACTCCAGTCTACATAAAATTGAAGTAGGTGCTGGACACTAATTAAATATAATTTACTATTCCAACTCCAGTCTACATAACATTGAAGTAGGTGCTGGACACTAATTAAATATAATTTACTATTCCAACTCCAGTCTACATAAAATTGAAGTAGGTGCTGGACACTAATTAAATATAATTTACTATTCCCACTCCAGTCTACATAAACTTGAAGTAGGTGCTGGACACAAATTAAATATAATTTAATATTCCAACTCCAGTCTACATAAAATTGAAGTAGGTGCTGGACACTAATTAAATATAATTTACTATTCCAACTCCAGTCTACATAAAATTGAAGTAGGTGCTGGACACTAATTAAATATAATTTACTATTCCCACTCCAGTCTATATAAAATTGAAGTAGGTGCTGGACACTAATTAAATAAAATGTACTATTCCCACTCCAGTCTACATAAAATTGAAGTAGGTGCTGGACACTAATAACATATAATTTACTAGTCCCACTCCAGTCTACATAAAATTGAAATATGTGCTGGACACTAATTAAATATAAATTACTATTCCAACTCCAGTCTACATAAAATTGAATTAGGTGCTGGACACTAATTAAATATCATTTACTATTCCCACTCTAGTCTACATAACATTGAAGTAGGTGCTGGACACTAATTAAATATAATTTACTATTCCAACTCCAGTCTACATAAAAATGAAGTAGGTGCTGGATACTAATTAAATATAATGTACTATTCCCACTCCAGTCTACATAAAATTGAAGTAGGTGCTGGACACTAAATAAATATAATTTACTATTTCAACTCCAGTCTACATAAAATTGAAGTAGGTGCTGGACACTAAATAAATATAATGTACTATTCCAACTCCAGTCTACATAAAATTGAAGTAGGTGCTAGACACTAATTAAATATAATTTACTATTCCCACTCCAATCTACATAAAATTGAAGTAGGTGCTGGACACTAATTAAATATAATTTACTATTCCCACTCCAGTCTACATAAACTTGAAGTAGGTGCTGGACACAAATTTAATATAATTTAATATTCCAACTCCAGTCTACATAAAATTGAAGTAGGTGCTGGACACTAATTAAATATAATTTACTATTCCAACTCCAGTCTACATAAAATTGAAGTAGGTGCTGGGCACTAATTAAATATAATTTACTATTCCCACTCCAGTCTACATAAAATTGAAGTACGTGCTGGACACTAATTAAATATAATTTACTATTCCACTCCACTCCAGTCTACATAAAATTGAAGTAAATATAATTTACTATTCCAACTCCAGTCTACATAAAATTGAAGTAGGTGCTGGACACTAATTAAATATAATTTACTATTCCCACTCCAATCTACATAAAATTGAAGTAGGTGCTGGACACTAATTAAATATAATTTACTATTTAAACTCCAGTCTACATAAAATTGAAGTAGGTGCTGGACACTATTTAAATATAATTTACTATTCCAACTCCAGTCTACATAACATTGAAGTAGGTGCTGGACACTAATTAAATATAATTTACTATTCCAACTCCAGTCTACATAAAATTGAAGTAGGTGCTGGACACTAATTAAATATAATTTACTATTCCCACTCCAGTCTATATAAAATTGAAGTAGGTGCTGGACACTAATTAAATAAAATGTACTATTCCCACTCCAGTCTACATAAAATTGAAGTAGGTGCTGGACACTAATTAAATATAATTTACTATTCCAACTCCAGTCTACATAAAATTGAAGTAGGTGCTGGAAACTAATTAAATATAATTTACTATTCCAACTCCGGTCTACATAAAATTGAAGTAGGTGCTGGACACTAATTACATATAATTTACTATTCCCACTCCGGTCTACATAAAATTGAAGTAGGTGCTGGACACTAATTAAATATAATTTACTATTCCGACTTCGGTCTACATTAAATTGAAGTAGGTGCTGGATACTAATTAAATATAATTTACTATTCCAACTCCAGTCTACATAAAATTGAAGTAGGTGCTGGACACTAATTAAATATAATTTACTATTCCCACTCCAGTCTACATAAAATTGAAGTAGGTGCTGGACACTAATTAAATAAAATGTACTATTCCCACTCCAGTCTACATAAAATTGAAGTAGGTGCTGGACACTAATTAAATATAATTTACTATTCCAACTCCAGTCTACATAAAATTGAAATATGTGCTGGACACTAATTAAATATAAATTACTATTCCAACTCCAGTCTACATAAAATTGAATTAGGGGCTGGACACTAATTAAATATAATTTACTATTCCCACTCCAGTCTACATAAAATTGAAGTAGGTGCTGGACACTAATTAAATATAATTTACTATTCCAACTCCAGTCTACATAAAAATGAAGTAGGTGCTGGACACTAATTAAATATAATGTACTATTCCCACTCCAGTCTACATAAAATTGAAGTAGGTGCTGGACACTAATTAAATATAATTTACTATTCCCACTCCAGTCTACATAACATTGAAGTAGGTGCTGGACACTAATTAAATAAAATTTACTATTCCAACTCCAGTCTACATAAAATTGAAGTAGGTGCTGGACACTAATAAATATAATTTACTATTCCAACTCCAGTCTACATAAACATGAAGTAGGTGCTGGACACTAATTACATATAATGTACTATTCCCACTCCAGTCTACATACAATTGAAGTAGGTGCTGGACACTAATTACATATAATTTACTATTCCGACTCCAGTCTACATTAAATTGAAGTAGGTGCTGGACACTAATTAAATATAATTTACTATTCCCACTCCAGTCTACATAAAATTGAAGTAGGTGCTGGACACTAATTAAATATAATTTACTATTCCAACTCCAGTCTACATAAAAATGAAGTAGGTGCTGGACACTAATTAAATATAATGTACTATTCCCACTCCAGTCTACATAAAATTGAAGTAGGTGCTGGACACTAAATAAATATAATTTACTATTCCAACTCCAGTCTACATAAAATTGAAGTAGGTGCTGGACAGTAAATAAATATAATTTACTATTCCAACTCCAGTCTACATAAAATTGAAGTAGGTGCTAGACACTAATTAAATATAATTTACTATTCCCACTCCAATCTACATAAAATTGAAGTAGGTGCTGGACACTAATTAAATATAATTTACTATTCCCACTCCAGTCTACATAAACTTGAAGTAGGTGCTGGACACAAATTTAATATAATTTAATATTCCAACTCCAGTCTACATAAAATTGAAGTAGGTGCTGGACACTAATTAAATATAATTTACTATTCCAACTCCAGTCTACATAAAATTGAAGTAGGTGCTGGACACTAATTAAATATAATTTACTATTCCCACTCCAGTCTACATAAAATTGAAGTACGTGCTGGACACTAATTAAATATAATTTACTATTCCACTCCAGTCTACATAAAATTGAAGTTGTTGATGGACACTAATTAAATATAATTTACTATTCCAACTCCAGTCTACATAAAATTGAAGTAGGTGCTGGGCACTAATTAAATATAATTTACTATTCCCACTCCAATCTACATAAAATTGAAGTAGGTGCTGGACATTAATTAAATATATTTTACTATTCCAACTCCAGTCTACATAAAATTGAAGTAGGTGCTGGACACTATTTAAATATAATTTACTATTCCAACTCCAGTCTACATAAAATTGAAGTAGGTGCTGGACACTAATTAAATATAATTTACTATTCCAACTCCAGTCTACATAAAATTGAAGTAGGTGCTGGACACTAATTAAATATAATGTACTATTCCCACTCCAGTCTATATAAAATTGAAGTAGGTGCTGGACACTAATTAAATAAAATGTACTATTCCCACTCCAGTCTACATAAAATTGAAGTAGGTGCTGGACACTAATTAAATATAATTTACTATTCCAACTCCAGTCTACATAAAATTGAAATATGTGCTGGACACTAATTAAATATAAATTTCTATTCCAACTCCAGTCTACATAAAATTGAATTAGGTGCTGGACACTAATTAAATATAATTTACTATTCCCACTCCAGTCTACATAAAATTGAAGTAGGTGCTGGAAACTAATTAAATATAATTTACTATTCCAACTCCGGTCTACATAAAATTGAAGTAGGTGCTGGACACTAATTACATATAATTTACTATTCCCACTCCGGTCTACATAAAATTGAAGTAGGTGCTGGACACTAATTAAATATAATTTACTATTCCGACTTCGGTCTACATTAAATTGAAGTAGGTGCTGGACACTAATTAAATATAATTTACTATTCCAACTCCAGTCTACATAAAATTGAAGTAGGTGCTGGACACTAATTAAATATAATTTACTATTCCCACTCCAGTCTACATAAAATTGAAGTAGGTGCTGGACACTAATTAAATAAAATGTACTATTCCCACTCCAGTCTACATAAAACTGAAGTAGGTGCTGGACACTAATTAAATATAATTTACTATTCCAACTCCAGTCTACATAAAATTGAAATATGTGCTGGACACTAATTAAATATAAATTACTATTCCAACTCCAGTCTACATAAAACTGAATTAGGGGCTGGACACTAATTAAATATAATTTACTATTCCCACTCCAGTCTACATAAAATTGAAGTAGGTGCTGGACACTAATTAATTATAATTTACTATTCCAACTCCAGTCTACATAAAAATGAAGTAGGTGCTGGACACTAATTAAATATAATGTACTATTCCCACTCCAGTCTACATAAAATTGAAGTAGGTGCTGGACACTAATTAAATATAATTTACTATTCCCACTCCAGTCTACATAACATTGAAGTAGGTGCTGGACACTAATTAAATATAATTTACTATTCCAACTCCAGTCTACATAAAATTGAAGTAGGTGCTGGACACTAATAAATATAATTTACTATTCCAACTCCAGTCTACATAAACATGAAGTAGGTGCTGGACACTAATTACATATAATGTACTATTCCCACTCCAGTCTACATAAAATTGAAGTAGGTGCTGGACACTAATTACATATAATTTACTATTCCGACTCCAGTCTACATTAAATTGAAGTAGGTGCTGGACACTAATTAAATATAATTTACTATTCCAACTCCAGTCTACATAAAATCGAAGTAGGTGCTGGACACTAATTAAATATAATTTACTATTCCCACTCCAGTCTCCATAAAATTGAAGTAGGTGCTGGACACTAATTAAATATAATTTACTATTCCGACTCCAGTCTACATTAAATTGAAGTAGGTGCTGGACACTAATTAAATATAATTTACTATTCCAACTCCAGTCTACATAAAATTGAAGTAGGTGCTGGACACTAATTAAATGTAATTTACTATTCCCACTCCAGTCTACATAAAATTGAAGTAGGTGCTGGACACTAATTAAATAAAATTTACTATTCCCACTCCAGTCTACATAAAATTGAAGTAGGTGCTGGACACTAATTAAATATAATTTACTATTCCAACTCCAGTCTACATATAATTGAAATATGTGCTGGACACTAATTAAATATAAATTACTATTCCAACTCCAGTCTACATAAAATTGAATTAGGTGCCTGACACTAATTAAATATAATTTACTATTCCCACTCTAGTCTACATAACATTAATTTAGGTGCTGGACACTAATTAAATATAATTTACTATTCCAACTCCAGTCTACATAAAAATGAAGTAGGTGCTGGACACTAATTAAATATAATGTACTATTCCCACTCCAGTCTACTTAAAATTGAAGTAGGTGCTGGACACTAAATAAATATAATTTACTATTCCAACTCCAGTCTACATAAAATTGAAGTAGGTGCTGGACACTAAATAAATATAATTTACTATTCCAACTCCAGTCTACATAAAATTGAAGTAGGTGCTGGACACTAATAAATATAATTTACTATTCCAACTCCAGTCTACATAAAATCGAAGTAGGTGCTGGACACAAATTAAATATAATTTACTATTCCAACTCCAGTCTACATAAAATTGAAGTAGGTGCTGGACACTAATAAATATAATTTACTATTCCAACTCCAGTCTACATAAACATGAAGTAGGTGCTGGACACTAATTACATATAATGTACTATTCCCACTCCAGTCTACATAAAATTGAAGTAGGTGCTGGACACTAATTACATATAATTTACTATTCCGACTCCAGTCTACATTAAATTGAAGTAGGTGCTGGACACTAATTAAATATAATTTACTATTCCAACTCCAGTCTACATAAAATCGAAGTAGGTGCTGGACACTAATTAAATATAATTTACTATTCCCACTCCAGTCTCCATAAAATTGAAGTAGGTGCTGGACACTAATTAAATATAATTTACTATTCCGACTCCAGTCTACATTAAATTGAAGTAGGTGCTAGACACTAATTAAATATAATTTACTATTCCAACTCCAGTCTACATAAAATTGAAGTAGGTGCTGGACACTAATTAAATATAATTTACTATTCCCACTCCAGTCTACATAAAATTGAAGTAGGTGCTGGACACTAATTAAATAAAATTTACTATTCCCACTCCAGTCTACATAAAATTGAAGTAGGTGCTGGACACTAATTAAATATAATTTACTATTCCAACTCCAGTCTACATATAATTGAAATATGTGCTGGACACTAATTAAATATAAATTACTATTCCAACTCCAGTCTACATAAAATTGAATTAGGTGCCTTACACTAATTAAATATAATTTACTATTCCCACTCTAGTCTACATAACATTGATTTAGGTGCTGGACACTAATTAAATATAATTTACTATTCCAACTCCAGTCTACATAAAAATGAAGTAGGTGCTGGACACTAATTAAATATAATGTACTATTCCCACTCCAGTCTACTTAAAATTGAAGTAGGTGCTGGACACTAAATAAATATAATTTACTATTCCCACTCCAGTCTACATAACATTGAAGTAGGTGCTGGACACTAATTAAATATAATTTACTATTCCAACTCCAGTCTACATAAAATTGAAGTAGGTGCTGGACACTAATAAATATAATTTACTATTCCAACTCCAGTCTACATAAACATGAAGTAGGTGCTGGACACTAATTACATATAATGTACTATTCCCACTCCAGTCTACATACAATTGAAGTAGGTGCTGGACACTAATTACATATAATTTACTATTCCGACTCCAGTCTACATTAAATTGAAGTAGGTGCTGGACACTAATTAAATATAATTTACTATTCCCACTCCAGTCTACATAAAATTGAAGTAGGTGCTGGACACTAATTAAATATAATTTACTATTCCAACTCCAGTCTACATAAAAATGAAGTAGGTGCTGGACACTAATTAAATATAATGTACTATTCCCACTCCAGTCTACATAAAATTGAAGTAGGTGCTGGACACTAAATAAATATAATTTACTATTCCAACTCCAGTCTACATAAAATTGAAGTAGGTGCTGGACAGTAAATAAATATAATTTACTATTCCAACTCCAGTCTACATAAAATTGAAGTAGGTGCTAGACACTAATTAAATATAATTTACTATTCCCACTCCAATCTACATAAAATTGAAGTAGGTGCTGGACACTAATTAAATATAATTTACTATTCCCACTCCAGTCTACATAAACTTGAAGTAGGTGCTGGACACAAATTTAATATAATTTAATATTCCAACTCCAGTCTACATAAAATTGAAGTAGGTGCTGGACACTAATTAAATATAATTTACTATTCCAACTCCAGTCTACATAAAATTGAAGTAGGTGCTGGACACTAATTAAATATAATTTACTATTCCCCACTCCAGTCTACATAAAATTGAAGTACGTGCTGGACACTAATTAAATATAATTTACTATTCCACTCCAGTCTACATAAAATTGAAGTTGTTGATGGACACTAATTAAATATAATTTACTATTCCAACTCCAGTCTACATAAAATTGAAGTAGGTGCTGGACACTAATTAAATATAATTTACTATTCCCACTCCAATCTACATAAAATTGAAGTAGGTGCTGGACATTAATTAAATATATTTTACTATTCCAACTCCAGTCTACATAAAATTGAAGTAGGTGCTGGACACTATTTAAATATAATTTACTATTCCAACTCCAGTCTACATAAAATTGAAGTAGGTGCTGGACACTAATTAAATATAATTTACTATTCCAACTCCAGTCTACATAAAATTGAAGTAGGTGCTGGACACTAATTAAATATAATGTACTATTCCCACTCCAGTCTATATAAAATTGAAGTAGGTGCTGGACACTAATTAAATAAAATGTACTATTCCCACTCCAGTCTACATAAAATTGAAGTAGGTGCTGGACACTAATTAAATATAATTTACTATTCCAACTCCAGTCTACATAAAATTGAAATATGTGCTGGACACTAATTAAATATAAATTTCTATTCCAACTCCAGTCTACATAAAATTGAATTAGGTGCTGGACACTAATTAAATATAATTTACTATTCCCACTCCAGTCTACATAAAATTGAAGTAGGTGCTGGAAACTAATTAAATATAATTTACTATTCCAACTCCGGTCTACATAAAATTGAAGTAGGTGCTGGACACTAATTACATATAATTTACTATTCCCACTCCGGTCTACATAAAATTGAAGTAGGTGCTGGACACTAATTAAATATAATTTACTATTCCGACTTCGGTCTACATTAAATTGAAGTAGGTGCTGGACACTAATTAAATATAATTTACTATTCCAACTCCAGTCTACATAAAATTGAAGTAGGTGCTGGACACTAATTAAATATAATTTACTATTCCCACTCCAGTCTACATAAAATTGAAGTAGGTGCTGGACACTAATTAAATAAAATGTACTATTCCCACTCCAGTCTACATAAAACTGAAGTAGGTGCTGGACACTAATTAAATATAATTTACTATTCCAACTCCAGTCTACATAAAATTGAAATATGTGCTGGACACTAATTAAATATAAATTACTATTCCAACTCCAGTCTACATAAAACTGAATTAGGGGCTGGACACTAATTAAATATAATTTACTATTCCCACTCCAGTCTACATAAAATTGAAGTAGGTGCTGGACACTAATTAAATATAATTTACTATTCCAACTCCAGTCTACATAAAAATGAAGTAGGTGCTGGACACTAATTAAATATAATGTACTATTCCCACTCCAGTCTACATAAAATTGAAGTAGGTGCTGGACACTAATTAAATATAATTTACTATTCCCACTCCAGTCTACATAACATTGAAGTAGGTGCTGGACACTAATTAAATATAATTTACTATTCCAACTCCAGTCTACATAAAATTGAAGTAGGTGCTGGACACTAATAAATATAATTTACTATTCCAACTCCAGTCTACATAAACATGAAGTAGGTGCTGGACACTAATTACATATAATGTACTATTCCCACTCCAGTCTACATAAAATTGAAGTAGGTGCTGGACACTAATTACATATAATTTACTATTCCGACTCCAGTCTACATTAAATTGAAGTAGGTGCTGGACACTAATTAAATATAATTTACTATTCCAACTCCAGTCTACATAAAATCGAAGTAGGTGCTGGACACTAATTAAATATAATTTACTATTCCCACTCCAGTCTCCATAAAATTGAAGTAGGTGCTGGACACTAATTAAATATAATTTACTATTCCGACTCCAGTCTACATTAAATTGAAGTAGGTGCTGGACACTAATTAAATATAATTTACTATTCCAACTCCAGTCTACATAAAATTGAAGTAGGTGCTGGACACTAATTAAATATAATTTACTATTCCCACTCCAGTCTACATAAAATTGAAGTAGGTGCTGGACACTAATTAAAAAAAATTTACTATTCCCACTCCAGTCTACATAAAATTGAAGTAGGTGCTGGACACTAATTAAATATAATTTACTATTCCAACTCCAGTCTACATATAATTGAAATATGTGCTGGACACTAATTAAATATAAATTACTATTCCAACTCCAGTCTACATAAAATTGAATTAGGTGCCTGACACTAATTAAATATAATTTACTATTCCCACTCTAGTCTACATAACATTGATTTAGGTGCTGGACACTAATTAAATATAATTTACTATTCCAACTCCAGTCTACATAAAAATGAAGTAGGTGCTGGACACTAATTAAATATAATGTACTATTCCCACTCCAGTCTACTTAAAATTGAAGTAGGTGCTGGACACTAAATAAATATAATTTACTATTCCAACTCCAGTCTACATAAAATTGAAGTAGGTGCTGGACACTAAATAAATATAATTTACTATTCCAACTCCAGTCTACATAAAATTGAAGTAGGTGCTGGACACTAATAAATATAATTTACTATTCCAACTCCAGTCTACATAAAATCGAAGTAGGTGCTGGACACTAATTAAATATAATTTACTATTCCAACTCCAGTCTACATAAAATTGAAGTAGGTGCTGGACACTAATAAATATAATTTACTATTCCAACTCCAGTCTACATAAACATGAAGTAGGTGCTGGACACTAATTACATATAATGTACTATACCCACTCCAGTCTACATAAAATTGAAGTAGGTGCTGGACACTAATTACATATAATTTACTATTCCGACTCCAGTCTACATTAAATTGAAGTAGGTGCTGGACACTAATTAAATATAATTTACTATTCCAACTCCAGTCTACATAAAATCGAAGTAGGTGCTGGACACTAATTAAATATAATTTACTATTCCCACTCCAGTCTCCATAAAATTGAAGTAGGTGCTGGACACTAATTAAATATAATTTACTATTCCGACTCCAGTCTACATTAAATTGAAGTAGGTGCTGGACACTAATTAAATATAATTTACTATTCCAACTCCAGTCTACATAAAATTGAAGTAGGTGCTGGACACTAATTAAATATAATTTACTATTCCCACTCCAGTCTACATAAAATTGAAGTAGGTGCTGGACACTAATTAAATAAAATTTACTATTCCCACTCCAGTCTACATAAAATTGAAGTAGGTGCTGGACACTAATTAAATATAATTTACTATTCCAACTCCAGTCTACATATAATTGAAATATGTGCTGGACACTAATTAAATATAAATTACTATTCCAACTCCAGTCTACATAAAATTGAATTAGGTGCCTGACACTAATTAAATATAATTTACTATTCCCACTCTAGTCTACATAACATTGATTTAGGTGCTGGACACTAATTAAATATAATTTACTATTCCAACTCCAGTCTACATAAAAATGAAGTAGGTGCTGGACACTAATTAAATATAATGTACTATTCCCACTCCAGTCTACTTAAAATTGAAGTAGGTGCTGGACACTAAATAAATATAATTTACTATTCCAACTCCAGTCTACATAAAATTGAAGTAGGTGCTGGACACTAAATAAATATAATTTACTATTCCAAGTCCAGTCTACATAAAATTGAAGTAGGTGCTGGACACTAATTAAATATAATTTACTATTCCCACTCCAATCTACATAAACTTGAAGTAGGTGCTGGACACAAATTAAATATAATTTAATATTACAACTCCAGTCTACATAAAATTGAAGTAGGTGCTGGACACTAATTAAATATAATTTACTATTCCAACTCCAGTCTACATAAAATTGAAGTAGGTGCTGGACACTAATTAAATATAATTTACTATTCCCACTCCAGTTTACATAAAATTGAAGTACGTGCTGGACACTAATTAAATATAATTTACTATCCCCACTCCAGTCTACATAAAATTGAAGTAGGTGCTGGACACTAATTAAATATAATTTACTATTTCACTCCAGTCTACATAAAATTGAAGTAGTTGCTGGACACTAATTAAATATAATTTACTATTCCAACTCCAGTCTACATAAAATTGAAGTAGGTGCTGGACACTAATTAAATATAATTTACTATTCCCACTCCAATCTACATAAAATTGAAGTAGGTGCTGGACACTAATTAAATATAATTTACTATTCCAACTCCAGTCTACATAAAATTGAAGTAGGTGCTGGACACTATTTAAATATAATTTACTATACCAACTCCAGTCTACATAAAATTGAAGTAGGTGCTGGACACTAATTAAATATAATTTACTATTCCAACTCCAGTCTACATAAAATTGAAGTAGGTGCTGGACACTAATTAAATATAATTTACTATTCCCACTCCAGTCTATATAAAATTGAAGTAGGTGCTGGACACTAATTAAATAAAATGTACTATTCCCACTCCAGTCTACATAAAATTGAAGTAGGTGCTGGACACTAATTAAATATAATTTACTACTCCAACTCCAGTCTACATAAAATTGAAATATGTGCTGGACACTAATTAAATATAAATTTCTATTCCAACTCCAGTCTACATAAAATTGAATTAGGTGCTGGACACTAATTAAATATAATTTACTATTCCCACTCCAGTCTACATAAAATTGAAGTAGGTGCTGGACACTAAATAAATATAATTTACTATTCCAACTCCAGTCTACATAAAATTGAAGTAGGTGCTGGACACTAAATAAATATAATTTACTATTCCAACTCCAGTCTACATAAAATTGAAGTAGGTGCTGGACACTAATTAAATATAATTTACTATTCCCACTCCAGTCTACATAAAATTGAAGTAGGTGCTGGACACTAATTAAATATAATTTACTATTTCACTCCAGTCTACATAAAATTGAAGTAGTTGCTGGACACTAATTAAATATAATTTACTATTCCAACTCCAGTCTACATAAAATTGAAGTAGGTGCTGGACACTAATTAAATATAATTTACTATTCCCACTCCAATCTACATAAAATTGAAGTAGGTGCTGGACACTAATTAAATATAATTTACTATTCCAACTCCAGTCTACATAAAATTGAAGTAGGTGCTGGACACTATTTAAATATAATTTACTATACCAACTCCAGTCTACATAAAATTGAAGTAGGTGCTGGACACTAATTAAATATAATTTACTATTCCAACTCCAGTCTACATAAAATTGAAGTAGGTGCTGGACACTAATTAAATATAATTTACTATTCCCACTCCAGTCTATATAAAATTGAAGTAGGTGCTGGACACTAATTAAATAAAATGTACTATTCCCACTCCAGTCTACATAAAATTGAAGTAGGTGCTGGACACTAATTAAATATAATTTACTACTCCAACTCCAGTCTACATAAAATTGAAATATGTGCTGGACACTAATTAAATATAAATTTCTATTCCAACTCCAGTCTACATAAAATTGAATTAGGTGCTGGACACTAATTAAATATAATTTACTATTCCCACTCCAGTCTACATAAAATTGAAGTAGGTGCTGGACACTAAATAAATATAATTTACTATTCCAACTCCAGTCTACATAAAATTGAAGTAGGTGCTGGACACTAAATAAATATAATTTACTATTCCAACTCCAGTCTACATAAAATTGAAGTAGGTGCTGGACACTAATTAAATATAATTTACTATTCCCACTCCAGTCTACATAAACTTGAAGTAGGTGCTGGACACAAATTTAATATAATTTAATATTCCAACTCCAGTCTACATAAAATTGAAGTAGGTGCTGGACACTAATTAAATATAATTTACTATTCCCACTCCAGTCTACATAAACTTGAAGTAGGTGCTGGACACAAATTTAATATAATTTAATATTCCAACTCCAGTCTACATAAAATTGAAGTAGGTGCTGGACACTAAGGTGTCGATTCCGATCCGGTAAAAAGCGCTCCGAATTGCAGTTCGGAGCGTTTTTCCCCGTACGAATCGCACCCGTAGGCGTCCCCGTACGATTCAGCAAGTACGATCACAAAATAATGCGTCACTCCGTATGACTCGTAAAAACACCGTACAAATCGAAAATCCATACGAATTGCAGTCGGCTGACGCACCACGCAGCGTCCGTACGTAAATAGACCGCGTCTTCCGACCCAGGAAGTACGATCCGTGTCGAACACACACCGTACGGCTCTTTTGCTACGAGAGCTCTAAACTACCGTAAACCCACACTCCGGCAAACCCGGCACCCGGTACACGACAAGCAAGACATGAACGCCATCGTCCGTGTCATCCCTATCCTGTACGCCCACCACCTCGTATTTAGAAACCGACGACGGCGCAGAAGGTGAGTACAACGAACTCCAACATACCTGTACGTGTTGCTACACGGGCACATCTCCATTGCACGACTGTCATGTCTGGGTACGTTGCACCACACACTCCCGCACATCACTAGTGTAATACGGATAGAGGCCGCAGCAACGTCATTGACCACGGGGTACGTTACGTCACCGCACATCACTAGTGTAATACGGAGACGTACCGCACCTACGTCATCGACCACGGGGTACGGAACGTCACCGCACATCACTAGTGTAATACGGAGACGTACCGCACCTACGTCATCGACCACGGGGTACGGAACGTCACCGCACATCACTAGTGTAATACGGAGACGTACCGCACCTACGTCATCCACTTCGGGGTACGGTACGTCACCGCACTCCACCAGTGTTATACGTGCCACATGTACGTCATCCAGCTCGGGGTACGGTACGTCACCGCACAACACCAGTGTAATACGGAGACGTCCCGCACCTACGTCATCGACCACGGGGTACGGAACATCACCGCACATCACTAGTGTAATATGGAGACGTACCGCACCTACGTCATCGACCACGGGGTACGGAACGTCACCGCACATCACTAGTGTAATACGGAGACGTACCGCACCTACGTCATCGACCACGGGGTACGGAACATCACCGCACATCACTAGTGTAATACGGAGACGTACCGCACCTACGTCATCCACTTCGGGGTACGGTACGTCACCGCACTCCACCAGTGTTATACGTGCCGCATGTACGTCATCCAGCTCGGGGTACGGTACGTCACCGCACAACACCAGTGTAATACGGAGACGTCCCGCACCTACGTCATCGACCACGGGGTACGGAACGTCACCGCACATCACTAGTGTAATACGGAGACGTACCGCACCTACGTCATCGACCACGGGGTACGGAACGTCACCGCACATCACTAGTGTAATACGGAGACGTACCGCACCTACGTCATCGACCACGGGGTACGGAACGTCACCGCACATCACTAGTGTAATACGGAGACGTACCGCACCTACGTCATCGACCACGGGGTACGGAACGTCACCGCACATCACTAGTGTAATACGGAGACGTACCGCACCTACGTCATCGACCATGGGGTACGGAACGTCACCGCACATCACTAGTGTAATACGGAGACGTACCGCACCTACGTCATCCACTTCGGGGTACGGTACGTCACCGCACTCCACCAGTGTTATACGTGCCGCATGTACGTCATCCAGCTCGGGGTACGGTACGTCACCGCACAACACCAGTGTAATACGTGCCGCATGTACGTCATCCAGCTCGGGGTACGGTACGTCACCGCACAACACCAGTGCAATAGACGTGTGGGACATACGCCTGCTAAGTAATTGTATGTGTAAGTATCAGAGTGTGTGTCTGAGACCCCCCCTGCCCACCACTGCCCAGCATCAGAGTGCCCACCACTGCCCTGCATCAGAGTGCCCAGCATCAGAGTGCCCAGCATCAGAGTGCAGACCACTGCCCAGCATCAGAGTGCCCAGCATCAGAGTGCCCACCACTGCCCTGCATCAGAGTGCCCAGCATCAGAGTGCCCACCACTGCCCAGCATCAGAGTGCCCAGCATCAGAGTGCCCACCACTGCCCAGCATCAGAGTGCCCAGCATCAGAGTGCCCACCACTGCCCTGCATCAGAGTGCCCAGCATCAGAGTGCCCACCACTGCCCTGCATCAGAGTGCCCAGCATCAGAGTGCCCAGCATCAGAGTGCCCACCACTGCCCTGCATCAGAGTGCCCTGCATCAGAGTGCCCAGCATCAGAGTGCCCACCACTGCCCAGCATCAGAGTGCCCAGCATCAGAGTGCCCACCACTGCCCTGCATCAGAGTGCCCAGCATCAGAGTGCCCACCACTGCCCTGCATCAGAGTGCCCACCACTGCCCTGCATCGGAGTGCCCAGCATCAGAGTGCCCACCACTGCCCAGCATCAGAGTGCCCAGCAACAGAGTGCCCACCACTGCCCTGCATCAGAGTGCCCACCACTGCCCTGCATCAGAGTGCCCAGCATCAGAATGCCCACCACTGCCCAGCATCAGAGTGCCCAGCATCAGAGTGCCCACCACTGCCCTGCATCAGAGTGCCCATGATCAGAGTGCCCACCACTGCCCTGCATCAGAGTGCCCTGCATCAGAGTGCCCACCACTGCCCTGCATCAGAGTGCCCACCACTGCCCAGCATCAGAGTGCCCAGCATGAGAGTGCCCACCACTGCCCAGCATCAGAGTGCCCAGCATCAGAGTGCCCACCACTGCCCTGCATCAGAGTGCCCAGCATCAGAGTGCCCACCACTGCCCTGCATCAGAGTGCCCAGCATCAGAGTGCCCAGCATCAGAGTGCCCACCACTGCCCTGCATCAGAGTGCCCAGCATCAGAGTGCCCACCACTGCCCAGCATCAGAGTGCCCAGCATCAGAGTGCCCACCACTGCCCAGCATCAGAGTGCCCAGCATCAGAGTGCCCACCACTGCCCAGCATCAGAGTGCCCAGCATCAGAGTGCCCACCACTGCCCTGCATCAGAGTGCCCAGCATCAGAGTGCCCAGCATCAGAGTGCCCACCACTGCCCTGCATCAGAGTGCCCAGCAACAGAGTGCCCAGCATCAGAGTGCCCACCACTGCCCTGCATCAGAGTGCCCAGCATCAGAGTGCCCACCACTGCCCAGCATCAGAGTGCCCAGCATCAGAGTGCCCAGCATCAGAGTGCCCACCACTGCCCTGCATCAGAGAGCCCAGCATCAGAGTGCCCACCACTGCCCTGCATCAGAGTGCCCAGCATCAGAGTGCCCAGCATCAGAGTGCCCACCACTGCCCTGCATCAGAGTGCCCAGCATCAGAGTGCCCACCACTGCCCAGCATCAGAGTGCCCAGCATCAGAGTGCCCACCACTGCCCAGCATCAGAGTGCCCAGCATCAGAGTGCCCACCACTGCCCAGCATCAGAGTGCCCAGCATCAGAGTGCCCACCACTGCCCTGCATCAGAGTGCCCAGCATCAGAGTGCCCAGCATCAGAGTGCCCACCACTGCCCTGCATCAGAGTGCCCAGCATCAGAGTGCCCACCACTGCCCAGCATCAGAGTGCCCAGCATCAGAGTGCCCAGCATCAGAGTGCCCACCACTGCCCTGCATCAGAGTGCCCAGCATCAGAGTGCCCACCACTGCCCAGCTCGTACATCATAAACATACCATTGTCAACCTCATTACCCTCAGGAGATAGACACATTTTAGTAGACCTAAATGTGAACATCACACCAGCTCCCAGGCACCCAGCAGTCACAGACATCATCACACAAACTACAAATCTGAAAACCAAAAATTAGCTTTATTCAGCGGAATCACAAAAGAAAAGCAAATGAGAGTCCTCGCTCATTAAAGGCCAATGGCCAGTCCAATAGAGTCTCTGCAATAGTTTGTGCCTTCATGGGTGTCATCTCACCCAAACCTGCCTGCACATGGCGTTAAGTCAGCTGTGCTGACTACGGGGGCACCATCTGTGGAATCCTCCGGCACCGCATGGACAGGAGAGGGAAGGACAGGTGGAGTGGGTGCAGGTGTAGTGGATTCATCCACACTGGTTGGGGCATCGCCGAAAGTAGATTCAAAAACCTGGCTGCACACCTCAGCCAGGGCGGAAAAACTACCACCTGAACCCGGGGACACATTGGGGGTGGAGGTACAGGGCTGTGAGTCAGTCCTACTGGGTGTGTGGATGCGTGTGTGAGGTGTCTCCCCTCTCCCTGTGGGTGTGCCTACTTGCCCTTGAGACTGTGTGCGTGGAGTTTTGAGCTTCTTATGCTGTGTGTGTGCGCTGGGTGTGTCTGACCTATGGCGTGTGCGTGTATGCTGTGTAGGTATGTGATAGGCAGATGTGGATGGCTCTGAAGGAGGGGGGGGGACAGATGCTGCTGGGTGTAGAGAGGTGCCGTCAGTGTTGATTCAATGGCAGCCACACTCCGACGCAGATCAGACATGGCTGATGACATGCCCTCCATGAACGACACCACCTGTGTCATCAGTTGTGTATGTCCATGGAGGACAGACAGCATGGATGCCTGACCTACTGCAATCTGCCGGAGTAGGTCCACTGTCTCAGCACTGAGGGCAGCAGGGGACACAGGGGCAGGGGCTGCGGTGCCGGGAACAAAGGAGACACGGGGGCTAGCATGGACCCTAGGCACACCAAGGAGTGGGAGGTTGGAGATGGGACTGGAGGAGGGGAGGGCAGCCAAAGATGTATGAGTGACCATTGCTGCATATTCCCCCCCTCCTGAGAGTCTGTCTCGGATTCGTCGGCATGGTACGATGTGTCAGTCACATGTCGTCCGGCCTGCAGACTCTCCTCACACTCTGTGCCACTGCCTGCCTCTGACACCTCAAAGCAGGTGGCACTGTCGGTGTGTCCCTCCGCCTGGTCCGCGCCTGTGTCCCCTCCAGATTCAGATGATGATGCTGTGAGCAAGGAGAAGAATGAAAACATATCAGTCACCTGTACACATCAGACATATCAGCTGCAAATCATTTGGCCTCATTCCTCAACATGGCATGCATCATGAGTCACATGACACTGAACTCTGCATAATGACAAGTCTACTTGTGGACAAATGTCAGAGACACAACGCTCAATGTATGGTAGGAGACAAGGTACAGGCAAGGCAAATACTTGTATGAGAGACACAATCATGATCCACTGCCTGACAACAGGATAGCTGATGATGCATAACAGTTCATTAGCCAACCCAGCCACCCAAATCAAGACCTGGTCATGTTTGATTCGCTTAGACTCTGTCCAACATTACAAAAGTCCTGGCCGAACTGCCATGTGATGCCATCCTGGGACCTGAAACAAGTGTTCCATCACCTCACACTGCCTTCACCGCTTTGTACATCCAAAGTCACATTGTGTGGCAGACCATCAATACTATGTACAAAGAACATGCAACAGATGTAGAGAATATGCACACACGCACTGCCCAGTGTGAGTATGCAGAAGCCCAAAATATAGCACATGTACATTGTGCACCTGTAGCTAACACAAGATAATTTGAAAGTGTACCATGGACAAAGGCCACTGAGGCAGACTGCTGCATAATACACTTGTTGAGACTCAAGAACAGTGCCACAATATGAAGAAGGGCAGACATAGTGCACATGTGGTGCTACATTTAAGGTACGAACAGGTGTCACATACCCCCCTACAACATGATGATGTGCAAAGGAAGATGCAATCTGAGACACTGCACCATAGGAGTACATGTCAAAAACAAGCATTAGCCAAAGCAAACCTCTAATGTGTAGTAGGGCAAGGCATGTAAAGAAGCAGCTGCTGACAGAGGGACAATCACATTCCAATGCATGAACTGCCTGTCTGACCACACCACTCAAACTATCGGAGAGTGACCATGCCTTAGAGCTCTTCAGATACCATTGCACACACACATGACTACAAACAGACATGTACATACCCCCTTCGTGCTGCTGTCCCTCCTGCAACTGCCTATGGAGGTCTGGGAACACCACTTCCAGGACCCGGAGCATGTTGGGGGTGAGGTGGCGGCTGCCACCATGCCGGCGTGGAGCTTCCAGCTTCAGCTGGACTCGGGCGATGCGGCGGCTCCAGCACCGGATGTCCTGCCACCTCTTCTTTATGTTTCGAAGCCTCCTGCGAGGTCCCCCCTCTCTCCGGACAGCCCTGGCGATGTCCACCCAGATTTCACCCTTCTCATAGGCAGATACCTGTCACAAATGTAAAGTAACAGTACATCAGTATACCTGGTGCATGTTCCCAAGACACCCATATGTGCACAAAATACATGATGACAACAGGGCATCGTATGCCACACACATTTGCATCATTGTCCAGGAGTATGTGGCCTGTGTGCAAACACAACTGCTTTGCATGACATTGACAATCTACAGATGACATGAGGGCTGCAAAACACTCTTTGAGCATGGCACTCACTGAACAATATATGCTATATCTGGGTGCAATGCAGCACGTGACATGCTGTCACACACCACACTACGATAAATAACTCTCTTCTAACAACACTGTGCACCCTGGCACTCACTCACAACAACATTGCATCTATCCCCTATTACTACACAGTGGCAATGATGTCACACACACAACAGGTGCACACTCCAAGGTATTGCACAAATCACTCACCTGATCCTCTGGTCTCCCATACAGCTTGCTGATGTTTGGCAGGAGGGCATCCAACAGGGCCTTGTTCTCACCATCAGTGAATGCAGGTGCCCTCTCCATGTTCAGCTAATCAGGGTCCAGAGGATTCAGAGACAGCAGCTGTGGTTAGCACACCAATGTTGTGCAGGCAAGTGCCCCCCCACAGCCACATGCTGCCTTATATCTGTGCTGCAGAGGGTCTGTGAGTCCAAGGAGTAGTGTGTGATAGGCCACCATAATTTGCATCCTATGTTCCATCCAATCACATCACACCTAAGCCCATGACACACATATGCATGGTTTGAAAATAGAGCCAGAGCTGAACAACAACTTTCGCAACATTGTATACTTTTGCCCAACTGAATCTTCAAGGACACCTGTAGGAGTTGAAAAACACTCCGTATCCATGACAACCTGGTTGCATTTTGAACAGTACACTGTTCCCCTAGTTGTTGCCTATGCATTTTTTAAAATTCACACCCAAGTACGGTGACATTGCCATTGGCAATGCTACACATTGAATGGTGTAACGATGCGTACACAGGCACGTACCATTGGGGTACGCTTAGCTCGTGTGGAGCCTAAAGGCGATAGGGAAACGATGCGTACACAGGCACGTACCATTGGGGTACGCTTAGCTCGCGTAGAGCCTACAGGCGATAGGGAAACGATGCGTACACAGGCACGTACCATTGGGGTACGCTTAGCTCGCGTAGAGCCTAAAGGCGATAGGGAAACGATGCGTACACAGGCACATACCATTGGGGTACGCTTAGCTCGCGTAGAGCCTACAGGCGATAGGGAAACGATGCGTACACAGGCACGTACCATTGGGGTACACTTAGCTCGCGTAGAGCCTAAAGGCGATAGGGAAACGATGCGTACACAGGCACGTACCATTGGGGTACGCTTAGCTCGCGTAGAGCCTAAAGGCGACAGGGAAACAATGCGTACACACGCACGTACCATTGGGGTACGCTTAGCTCGCGTGGAGCCTAAAGGCGATAGGGAAACAATGCGTACACACGCACGTACCATTGGGGTACGCTTAGCTCGCGTAGAGCCTAAAGGCGATAGGGAAACGATGCGTACACAGGCACGTACCATTGGGGTACATTGTGTCAGACATGGTCAAGTGAACGATTGTGTAGGCTGCGTCCCTGTCCACCTTCATGTCACCATTGGGAGAGTCACACCAGGAAATCACACAGCAGGGATGTAGTCTACACTCATGTCAACCATGTGGATGCATACATCAGCATGGCACACATACATCAGTATGTGCCAGGTTTGGCAGACATTGAAGAAGCACAGGGATTGTGACCCTGTGCCTCAGTTGATGTGTGAATAGCTTGCACAACATGTCATCATTCATGATGCACATGCGCATCACATGCATTCAACAATTTCAACACGATTAACGTCTGCAACATGTAGCGAGGCACTTGAACACTCGAATGGGCCACAATTCAGTACAGGGAACTGGCACATGATGACAGGAACATGCCCACTGTCACAGAGGTGTCATAGCCGCACAGCATGACCCTGTGTGACCACGTCATGTGTGTGCCATGTGCTACATTGTGCATGCTGTTAGCATATGCCATGAACAGGTCAGTAAAGTATTACTCACCTCAGAATATCCCCACATGTCATCCTGGACATGGCAATTTCCGTAATACCGTACACTTGTGTGTTGGTGTGTAAATCCTCTGGCTCTGCAAGTATCCTTGGCGTTGTGTCTGCCCTGATGACGTTATCTGAGTAGTCATATGTCACCTCTGCGTCCACACGTCAGGTCCTCTGTTTGTTTCTCAACACCAACGCAGGTCCGGTCTAAGTTAAAGCTTACACATTTTGTACCCTAAATCATTGTACTAACACTTCAGAACATTTACCTTTTATTGTCATACTCAAGACCGTGCCAATAGGGATGTCACTTACAAAGCCTGTGAGGAATGAAAACGCCTCATGTTGGTGAGTGACCCTCACCGTCTGTGTCTCCACGGTTTCCATGTCAGGCACAACAACAAGAGCTGCTCCAATTGCGGGGACCTGACATATGAATCCAGGTGTGATATGTCCCACAAGCCACTCAGACTCCAGCAGTTGGCACAGCACCACAATAGCTCATGGTTGGGATGTAGGACCAGTGCATGTGTGTGGGTGTGGAGACATGTGAGCCCCTTATTAGTACATCATTCCCCAGGGCAAACTCGTCAGGTAAAAAAATAATAAGTCAGAGATGTGTAATTGCAATAACAAATAACCACGATGCAAGTGCAATGCTGCATGGGATTAGGGTGACGGCGACCACACGGCTCCATCAGAATAGCAGCCATCGTAGCCAGCACCACGACCTACGGTCCCAGCCCTGCATGTGACACAGGAGGAGTAAGTGCACTTCCTCATGTCCATGATGTCCCTCACCCCGCCCACTGACTCCGCATCTGCTTCTGGCCCACCGTACCCGTCAGGGGGCAGTTGCGCCTCTGTTGATATGCCCCTGACGCCATCACTCGCTGAGTGACGGACGCAGGCGGTGCATACGTCCCAGAACCGCTGTGGCAGACATGATCGGAATGTTCATCCTGGTCCCCGCTGGTTCAACTCACAACCTCACTGCCAGATCTCCCCCAGGTGTCAGCCGTGGCGCCATTCTGGGGTGGTGCTGGCCCCGATACCACACACTGTACGGCTCCGCCGTGGTAACTGTGTGGCAGAACACCGCTCTTAATGCTGCATGGGAATGTAAACATCAATGAGCTGGCCACACCTCATTACAATTGGCGCTAATGAGTATTGGGAGGGTCAAGAAGACCCACTGGCACGTGAGTGTCAGTCCCAAGACCACAGGACAGGTGGACTGGGGGATGCGAGTGTTGTGGACACCTAGCCAGACACAGGTGATGTCTCAACTCTAAAGATGTATTTGGATGATTGGGCAACGTTCAGTGTAGTGTTTATGTGGGCGGTTGGAACCATGGCCCTTCATCTCCCTGTTGCTGCGGTGAGGACCAACTTGTCACTCAGGTCCTTCAACTACACTAACGCTACGCTGAGCCTCTGCAGGCCTATCATGATGAGAGTACTGTATGTATATTGGCAAGCATGTACAGCCACGCAGCATGTTTGTCTGTACATAGGCACGTTGTCAGACCCCCACTGCCCTACCCGGACTGACCATGTTCCCTGTCCTACCACCCCATCCCAGGAAGCATCTGCATGCAGCCCTCAAAACCACAGAACACATTCCCGTTAGCTACGCTGTAGAGGGTATCCAAGAGGTACAGGCACTACGCAAAGATGTCATCATCCTCCCTGACTCTGGGAGTGATGTTTAGCTACTTGACATGCATCTTTGGCTGCTACCCACACTCTCTGTGGGATATGTTTGTGTAACAGCTGCCAGTGTATGCGTTGTAGGTACGGCCAAAACGTGGCCACGCCCTTGTCGGATGCCAATCTACAACACTGGTTTTGTTCCGGTGTGGCCTGGATAGCCACCACTCACTGGTCAGATCGATGCCACCCAGGGAGGCTAATTAGTCCTAAGCTATGTATGTATTGAAATGTGACACTTTGCTACTGCCTACTGTTCCTTACAGATATTGGTTTACAAAAGGTAAGTAACTAGTCCTTGAAAGTACTGTGCATCTGCTGTAGGAGCATCTATGTTGTGTCCTTGCTGTGATGGCAGGGTGACTAATGTACACACACCATGCCACGTGTGTTAATGACCCGTTCACATGTGTGATGGCATCACAGACCATCAGTGACAAATGTAATTATCATGCTGTATGATGATGGTCATGTCATTGTCACTGAAAGTACACACCGCGACATGACTAAGGCTGAACAGTGCAAATGATTGCACATGTGGTGTGTGTGTGTATTGCAGTCTGCCCTCTGGGTGTGCAGACAACCTCCTACTGACATTGACATGACGTGTCTCACTGACATGATACATTGTCATGGTCACTAAGACCTTTACAACTGATCGTTTGTATGCATGTCACATCCATTCCACACACTACAGGTATTTTCCTTCGCCACGGAGGAGTGTGTGGGAGCTGGCATCTGTGTGTATCCCACGCCACACTCCAAATTGTCTACATTATTTGAAGCAGTGTTGCTTGTGCCATGTACATTGTTATAGTCTTAGTCAGACAGTTGTAGACATTTCCTTAAAATTGTGTCTTGCAGGGCACCCCCTCTGGAAAGGCCGTTGCCTGACTTGGAAGCCATGAGGGAGCGCAACTGCATCCGACGATATCGCTTCGGCCGACAGTTGATCAAGGACCTGACGGGCAGGCTTGAGGCTCACCTACAACCACGCCACAGGTATCCAAGTGCACTGACACCCAAGGTAAAGGTGATGGCAGCCCTCCATTTCTTTGCCACAGGTACCTTCCAATTTACCATAGCTGATGTGGGAGGGATGTCTCAGACCATGTTTAGCCGGGTATTGGGTGATGTTTTGGGAGCAATGTTGCTCCACCTTGATGAATTCATAACATTCCCTACTCCAGAAGAGTTGACAGATGTCAAGGGGGAATTCTATGGCCTGGGCCGTATGCCACATGTAATTGGTGCAATTGATGGTACACATGTTACTCTTGTCCCACCACAGGCTCAGGAGCAAGCGTATCGCAACAGGAAACACTACCACTCGATAAATGCCCTGGTGGTGTGTCTTGCCAACATGATTATCTCACATGTTTGTGCACGTTATCCAGGATCGTGCCACGATGCTTTCATCATGAGGCGTAGCAGGGTACCACAGATGATGCTGCAGCTGCACAACCACCGGGCATGTCTAGTTGGTGAGTATACACTGTGAGCGCTGTATGTCAGTATGTCACAACTTCATGATCTGCATCATATGATTCACTCTTGTACATGATGTCAAATTGCAGGAGACGCTGGATATCCAAACATGCCGTGGCTAATGACTCCGCTACGCAACCCCAGGACAGCTGCAGACCAGCGTTACAACAATGCTCATGTGAAGACCAGGCAGGTGATCGAACGGACCTTTGGACTCCTGAAGAGCCGCTTCAGGTGCCTGGACAAGACAGGCGGAGCCCTCCAATACAGCCCACGCAAGGTGTGTGACATCTTCACCGTGTGCTGCATGCTACACAACATGGCAGTGGAGAAGGCTGTGCCACTCTACCTGGATCCTGATGAGCTGGAACATCCGCCCGTTGAGGATGAAGGCCTTGGCCAGGATGCCAGTGACGAGGAGGGTGAAGATGATATCCGCGGTCACCTCATCCGCAACTTCTTTTCATGATGGTGAGTCCTTTCATCTTTTAAGTAAAAGATGGACTATAGAGTAGCATGGGTAGCATGCTGTGTATGCAACAGACTGTAAGCAAGATCACTTGGATGTGTGTTGTGCTGTGTCACATGTTAAGTTGTAATGCTACACATACCTGCTATGTGTGCACTTGGAATGTACAGGTGTCATACTACATCTGGCTATTCAACAGACATTGACAAAATGACATTATACCGAACGTGACCCCTTGTGTGCCACTCTCATCCACAGCTCGCCCTGCCTGTTGTCCGTTGGGGTACATCGTGGTCATCCTGCTACTGCTCATTATGGTTGCAACGTCAGCCACATCAACGGAGCATGCTTGAACATGTGGAGAAGTCAATTTGGGTAAGGACTCATATGAGGCTGTTTAGCGTTGGTATGTGTAGAAATGTGTGGTACATGTTCATGTGCATGTGGTGTCATCTTGCATACATGCTACTCCATTATGTACCTCATGACATGTATGGCCACTCCCATGACAGGATAGTCACCCCTTCTGTCATCTGTTGTACTTTGATACTCTGGTGAATGCATCAATGTGTGTAGACATTGCCACAGCAACATTGCACATACCATGGCATGACATTGTGTCAGAGGTCACAACCACGGACTCTGTGGGGGATTGCAGCCTCACTGTGTGCATTAGAATGTGACTGGATCCTTACCTCCAGCTTGTGGGCCAGTCCAGTGTGATTACCATGAAACCATGTGGTGTTGGTGTTGCCCAGTGTATGTTCCACATCTTAAGACAACTGTCCTGTGAATCAGTTAACATGGATGCATTGCCCCTTGCAGCAGTATATCATGTCACTGTCATGTCGTTACCTCAGTGCAGGTTGAGAATACTGCTACGCCAGCCTTCACAGTGAGTAGCCGTGATGTTTAGATGCACATGATGCCATGTATGTTTAGCATGACAAAGTAAAAAGTGTGAAAGATGCCTATGTGAATTTCTGTGTAGCACCAGTGGAGTGCGGTCATTCACATGAATCTCTGGTCGCCGGCACCATTACTGTGCTATGGTAGGGTCTGATTATGTAGCTTGGATGGACATCACTTGCACTTAATATTTATTGTACATGCATATCATGTTTAGCATTGTGATGCATACTTGACACACCAAAAGACTGGCTACAGAGTGCCTTCATTGCATGTCGATCATTAGCTTCCTCATCATATGTGATACTAACAGCTGTAGTGGATTTGCTCAAGTTAGCCTGCAGGGCCCTTATGGCTAACCAATATCACATACAGACTTTAGAGTTAGCGGTAGTTGGATTTCCATATGTTTCCATTTGTTACTGAGGTCCACCTCATCTGTGCCTGGGAATGTGTTTATACTACATAGATCTTTTTGCATGGGTGCTCACTTGTGAGCGTTACACATGACTCTAATGGATGACAGACTGTCCCAGTTTTTATGTGTCTGTGTCACAGCATCGTATCTGATGTGATGGCATGATTAATCATCATTATTTGTCACCAGACAGTACACTTCACAGGTGTGACTGGTACAGTGTAGCTAATGAGGTTTTTGAAGTGTCTGTGACATGAGAATGTTGTCCTAATGCTTAATTGCCTCTGTTTCAGGTCTCCCTCCCAGCAGTTCCCATCCTCTCCTTCCCTCGCCTGATCACCCTTTTGTGTCTGTTGTTTGTACTCAGACCAATGGGCTATTTGGAGGTGGAACCCTTAGAGCATCACACCAGTCTGATGAAGAAAGGTACGGCCAGTCGTTGACAGCCTTGTCGGTATTCGTAAAGCGGCATTACAGGTGACATCATGATTAGTGTAAATTGGACTTATTGACAATGCACATGTATGATTGTGAAAGCTCCATGGGCTCACAATGTAGATTATCATGTTGTGCATGACGTCTGACTCCTACAGAATATAGTGCCTGCTTGTGGCTCAACACACATGTCCGTCTAATGTGCACATATACTATTTTGAACGTAGTTACCTCATGCTTGTTAGGTGTGTAACTGTATATTGACCACACGCATGGGGTGGGTGAAGGCTAGAATACTATGTTGTGTGTGAGGTACATGTCTTTGTTGGTGCAGTTTTCCTTTGAACATACTAGCTCTTGTATACACCTGCAGACGCTGTGTGTCTTGTGCCCCACTTGACCGTAAGGGCCCTGATCCACTGACTGTGATGTGTGGTGATTACTGTGCCATTTAGTTGTCAGTGATCCTGAGTGAGGCAGACACTCCTGCCTTCACATCCACATGTCACTTTGTGCATTGCGGGTGCCCTTGTGTTATGTGTTTGTTTAGCAATTAGTCACACCCCTCCTGCCGTCATGTATTCACTCATTGCTGCAGCTGCATACACAGCCAACATGCAGCACACACTATCCAGGAACACAGACACCTACAGGATGACCCTCCTTCCATCCATTAATAGAGCATGCTCCAGCCACCCTACACACAGACAACACCAGACATTCACCCTCGTGCTATTAAAATGCTTTGTACTCAGCCATAGCTGCTGCTATGCGTGTGTGTGCAACACATACTGGCACGACTATGCAGATTCACATGACATTGGGTCTACGTACCACCAGGTCATGTGGCGTGTCCAACACACACACACACCTTACATAGGCACAATATTGTACAGTGTTAGCTTGTCAACACCACTAGATCAGAAAACTGTTAGCTTACAGTCACGTGCCAGAACACAACATGCTCACACCACTTCAACATTGCTGTCACAGTCAGTCAAGTTGGCACATGGGACACACACCATGACCCTGTCTCTTGGGTGTGGTGTGATTTGGCCGTTCCGGGGTTGGTATTTGTCTGATGTGTGTCGTTTTTCTGTATGCGTTGCTCCCATTACAGTAGTATAGTACTTGTAGCTCCATAGGGGTAGGTCACCTAATCAGGTGTGCTTGTCTAGAGTGCTCCAGCCCATTGCCCACAGTCTGTCCTGCCACCGTAATCCTGTGCGGCATTAATCACATACACAGTAATGCATCATGCTGATGGTAGCTCACATACCTGAGGACACAGTTGTAGGTACTCCCTACATGGACTACTACTTTTGTGACACTGACATGTACTCCTCAAAGTGACTCTCCTGGGCCTGCCTGTGCTAGCAGTATTGGGATTCAATCCCCCCTCCAGCATTGACTGTCCCACACAGGTGTGTCTTACCATACATGTATGTAGTTTGTGGAAATTTCTGACCAATGTGTGTCCTCACTCAGATTCTAATCCAAGTGTGTGGATGACTGCTGTTTGTTGTATACCTTGCATTTATGACATTTGCTGACACATATACATGTATGCTGTTTCAAAGATTACTCACCAAATGCGTATGATGTTTACATTATTTATTGGGTGCTCTAGTGCATGAAACGTGAATAGGTGCTGTACAGAAAGGGGGGGAATCCAAAATTCACTGCTGGAGATGAGATGCTTTACTGTTTCAGTCAACAGAGTCCAGCCCACAGTGCCTGACATCATTGGGCAGACTGGGACCAGCAAGTCCATGTGGGAGAGTCTCATAGGGGATGCTGTTGCACCCAGGGGCTATATGCCAGGTCCAGTGTCCTGGGAGAAGTCCATGGCCCACAGGCCCTCAACGTCTTCGGCGTGGACGACCCACCTTCCTTGGGGGACCCTCATGTGCAGGCATGGACGGTGCATGGGACGCTACGTCAGAGGGTTCCTCCTCCTCCCTCTCCTCCCTCCCTGTGGCTGGTGTTGCACTTTGCCGTGATGTTGCTGGCCTTGTGACACAGGGAGGGGGCTGCATGTTGGCAGCCATCTGACGTAGCACATGGACAATGTCCCTATGCACCATCAAGAGCTGAGCCTGGTGTGCCTCCACCCGTCCATAATGCAGGTCTTGCCTGGCTCTTTGCTCTGCCTGCTGTTCTTTGAGCTGGTTGAGGGTCTCCGCAAGCTGGCTTACCTCACTGGTGTCCCGCCGGTATGCCTCAAGGATGTTACCGAGTTCAGCCATACCGGTCCCTGCAGCTGACTGCCCAGATTCTCGCCTCCGCCTTGCGCCACTCCCACCACCCTGACCCACATGAGCACGGCCTGCGCTTGTGGGCACATCCGATCGACGGGCCCCCCGAGTGCTGGGAGGGTGGAGGTTGTCACCATCCTCAGGGGCGCCCGACAAAGGGTGTCCCTCATTTTCAGACTGGCTCGATTGTGAATCATGGGCAGGGCTCTGACCTGTCTGCTGGGATGTGGTGGGAATAGGTCCGGTGGTTGGCAGAGATGTAGCTGGTACAGTTGCTGCAGGGGTTTGGGATCTAGAGGAGCCAGGTTGGTTGGGGTCATCCACAGTGCGTTGAGGGACGGCGCTGGCGGTGGGGTCTGGGTCCTGCTGAGCCTGGGACTGGGATCCTTGGCCCCCCTGGCTGGGGGGGAGATCCGCACGTTGCCCTGTATGTGGGAGAGAGAGACACTGTTAAGGCAATATCAAGTGACATGTGGTTTGGTTATCCATTATCAGCATCACTGTTCCACAAGCTATACATTGTTGACATTGTACAGTTGTGTATTTAGTGGTAGTAAAAACAATAGTACGATGGGGTATATACATTCTTCCAATCTCTTGACAATGACTGACACAGCCATTGCTGTGTCTTGTGTTGCCGGCACCACACGTGTAAAGCATTTGTAAGTTTAACGCAACATCCTGGATACGGTGAAAATTCTTATGTGTGCGTCAAGCATGCACAGAGTTTAGATGCAGCATGTTGATGTAAGAGACAGAGCATCATTATTTAGCATGTCAGCTACTACTTTGGATGTCTTTTGCTGTTCCATGCTGGCCAAACAATGCCAACACCGCTGGACCTGTACACCCACTTGTAGATCATGGCTTTAGAACTTGGCACTTCTCTGAGACGCATCACCTTGTCAATACCCATGTCCATGTTGGTACTTATGTACATCCACAAAGGTAATGAGATGGGGCACAAGCTTTTTTAGAGGGGCACAATGGACTGGAGCTTCTGTTATGTGCATGTAAGAGTTGTATGCATATTCATATGAGTACGTGTTTTGTTGTGGTATATGGCAATTGGGACAGTGTTGCAATACAACGCCTGTCCCCCGGGGATGAGTTTCTGTAAGGGGTGTGTACAACAGGCCATGCTATTACTTTGTTTGAGAATTGCAAGCGTCCATTGTTCATGATTTGGCTGTCCCCTCATGTGGCATGCTGCCATTATGTTGGATTTGTGTTGGTGCACAGGATGTGTGACCTTGTCCTGATGTTTGTGTTAGCAATGAGCACAGGAGGGACTTGTGCTGCCTACACCTGTGCCCATTGTGTACTATAGAGCTTTCTGAGATGTGTGTCCTGACACAGTACAGTGTTGACAGCAAATGGTGGGTGTCTTACAGGCACATAGCAGATGTTTGCTGGTACTTGTGAGACATCCCTTAACATTCAGCTCTATGGAGTTTGTGAGGCCTGTGCAGTGCTTGTGTGCAACTGTGTGTGTGCCCCAGGGATGTGCGTTGAGGTGACCGAGGGACAAACACTGACTGATGGAGACAGAGGGAGAGGGAGACAGAGGGAGACAGAGGGAGAGGGAGACGGAGGGAGAGGGAGACAGAGGGAGAGGGAGACAGAGGGAGAGGGAGACAGAGGGAGAGGGTGACAGAGGGAGAGGGCGACAGAGGGAGAGGGAGACAGAGGGCGACAGAGGGAGAGGGAGACAGAGGGAGAGGGAGACAGAGGGCGACAGAGGGAGAGGGAGACAGAGGGAGAGGGAGACAGAGGGCGACAGAGGGAGAGGGAGACAGAGGGAGAGGGCGACAGAGGGAGAGGGAGACAGAGGGAGAGGGAGACAGAGGGCGACAGAGGGAGAGGGCGACAGAGGGAGAGGGCAACAGAGGGAGAGGGAGACAGAGGGCGACAGAGGGAGAGGGAGACAGAGGGAGAGGGAGACAGAGGGAGACAGAGACAGAGGGCGAGACAGGGATGGAGACAGGTAGATTGTGCTTGCTCTCTTGCTACACTGCCTTACTTTGTCACAAAATGATGCATCTCTGTAAGGTGTGTCAGCAATTAGTAAATATTTAGAAGCTGTGGTCTAGTATCTTGTGTGATCTTTACCTATCCCTGTGCATTGGTCATTATGCTTGTGTGTGTCCCTGGGACATATGGCATGAGAGCAGCCTCTTACCCTACACATAGCACCCTATGTGCCTTCCCCTTGCAACTACCACCATTTTGTTGTGTACTGCTTGGAGTCATGGCCACCCACTCCATGCTGCTGGGCACTGTTGTTAGTCTACCCATGTAACTTGTGTTTTTTGTACACTCACCAGACTCACCAGACTCAATGGCTCCTTCTATTCCATGTACTCCCACCGCTGGCAGTAGGACCATGACCTTCTCCTCCCAGGGCTGGTGTGCATTGGCGTAATCCTGTGCCATCTTTTTCTTCACCATCCTTCGCAGATCGTACCACCTGGACTGGCAATCATCCCTGGTGCGTCTGATGGGTGCAACAGCATTGACCCGGTCTACAATCCTCTCCCACAGGCGTGTTCTTTCTGCCAGGCTGGTCTGTCTGACCAATGCGCCAAACAGCTGCGGCTCGACTCTGATGACTTCATCAGTAAGTATCTCCATCTCCGGGTTAGTGAATTTTGGATTCTTGGGTGTGGTCATGGTGTGAGGTGTATGTGATTGAGGGTGTGATGGTGTGTATGGATGAGGGTGTGTGTTTGTGATTGTGAAGGAGGTGGTGTTGGTGTAGATGTGATAGGGTGTATGTGTGAAGGTATGTGGCTGCAATTGTTGGTGTGCTCTCTGTTTCCTCGCAAGAATGGGTATGTTGCAAAGGATGATGGGTTGTATGTGTGGTCCCTTTTATTGGTCAAATGGTGGGTGTGGCTTAATTTGAATTGTTGGGGTGGGTGTTATTTGGGGTGGGTGTTGGTGTTGTCCTTTGTTTGGCTGCTTGGCTGTGACCAGGACATTGATTGTCAAAGGTGTGTACACAGGAGACATGTTCAGTGTGGTAGTGCGACTCGTTAGCAAGGTCCTTGTGGTCGTTTTGGTGTTGGCGTTATGTGTGCTTGGGGTACATGTGCGTGCGTTTGAGTAGTACGGGCCGTTGGCGGGTGGGGGTGTTCGCGTAGGCTCGGCCGAGGGGTGTGCGTGTCGTACTTGTGCATGCGAGTGAGTAGTACGGGCCGTTGGCGGATGGGGGTGCTCGCGTAGGCTTGGCCGAGGGGTGTGCGTGTCGTACTTGTGCGTGCGAGTGAGCGGTACGGGCCGTTGGCGGGTGGGGGTGTTCGCGTAGGCTTGTTGGGGGGGAGGTGTGCGTGTCGTACTTGTGCGTGCGAGTGAGTAGTACGGGCCGTTGGCGGGTGGGGGTGTTCGCGTAGGCTTGGCCGAGGGGTGTGCGTGTCGTACTTGTGCGTGCGAGTGAGTAGTACGGGCCGTTGGCGGGTGGGGGTGTTCGCGTAGGCTTGGCCGAGGGGTGGGCGTGTCGTACTTGTGCGTGCGAGTGAGCGGTACGGGCCGTTGGCGGGTGGGGGTGTTCGCGTAGGCTTGTTGGGGGGGGTGTGCGTGTCGTACTTGTGCGTGCGAGTGAGCGGTACGGGCCGTTGGCGGGTGGGGGTGTTCGCGTAGGCTTGACGAGGGGTTGCGTGTCGTACTTGTGCGTGCGAGTGAGCGGTACGGGCCGTTGGCGGGTGGGGGTGTTCGCGTAGGCTTGTTGGGGGGGGGTGTGCGTGTCGTACTTGTGCGTGCGAGTGAGCGGTACGGGCCGTTGGCGGGTGGGGGTGTTCGCGTAGGCTTGGCCGAGGGGTGTGCGTGTAGTATGTATTGGGGGAGCTTGCAGTGAGGCGAATGTCCCCTACGAATCAATGTTGAAGCGTGAATACTTTGGCCCGTACGAATCTCGCTCAGGCATTTCGTTCCGAATCGGAATAGTGAGTTTGTACGGACTGATTACGAATCGTACGGTGGTCTGCCCGAGGCTTATTCGTACGGGTAAACGAATGTCATTCGTACGGATCGTAGCAAATCGTACGGAAATCAACGGTAACGGATAGGAATTCGCTGGTCGGACGGTAGTTTCCCATTCGTACGTAATCGGCTACGAATACGAATCGTACGCCGGATTATTTTACCGGATCGGAATCGACCCCTAAATAAATATAATTTACTATTCCAACTCCAGTCTACATAAAATTGAAGTAGGTGCTGGACACTAAATAAATATAATTTACTATTCCAACTCCAGTCTACATAAAATTGAAGTACGTGCTGGACACTAATTAAATATAATTTACTATCCCCACTCCAGTCTACATAAAATTGAAGTAGGTGCTGGACACTAATTAAATATAATTTACTATTCCACTCCAGTCTACATAAAATTGAAGTAGTTGCTGGACACTAATTAAATATAATTTACTATTCCAACTCCAGTCTACATAAAATTGAAGTAGGTGCTGGACACTAATTAAATATAATTTACTATTCCCACTCCAATCTACATAAAATTGAAGTAGGTGCTGGACACTAATTAAATATAATTTACTATTCCAACTCCAGTCTACATAAAATTGAAGTAGGTGCTGGACACTAATTAAATATAATTTACTATTCCAACTCCAGTCTACATAAAATTGAAGTAGGTGCTGGACACTAATTAAATATAATTCACTATTCCCACTCCAGTCTATATAAAATTGAAGTAGGTGCTGGACACTAATTAAATAAAATGTACTATTCCCACTCCAGTCTACATAAAATTGAAGTAGGTGCTGGACACTAATTAAATATAATTTACTATTCCAACTCCAGTCTACATAAAATTGAAATATGTGCTGGACACTAATTAAATATAAATTTCTATTCCAACTCCAGTCTACATAAAATTGAATTAGGTGCTGGACACTAATTAAATATAATTTACTATTTCCACTCCAGTCTACATAAAATTGAAGAAGGTGCTGGAAACTTATTAAATATAATTTACTATTCCAACTCCGGTCTACATAAAATTGAAGTAGGTGCTGGACACTAATTACATATAATTTACTATTCCCACTCCGGTCTACATAAAATTGAAGTAGGTGCTGGACACTAATTAAATATAATTTACTATTCCGACTTCGGTCTACATTAAATTGAAGTAGGTGCTGGACACTAATTAAATATAATTTACTATTCCAACTCCAGTCTACATAAAATTGAAGTAGGTGCTGGACAATAATTAAATATAATTTACTATTCCCACTCCAGTCTACATAAAATTGAAGTAGGTGCTGGACACTAATTAAATAAAATGTACTATTCCCACTCCAGTCTTCATAAAATTGAAGTAGGTGCTGGACACTAATTAAATATAATTTACTATTCCAACTCCAGTCTACATAAAATTGAAATATGTGCTGGACACTAATTAAATATAAATTACTATTCCAACTCCAGTCTACATAAAATTGAATTAGGGGCTGGACACTAATTAAATATAATTTACTATTCCCACTCCAGTCTACATAAAATTGAAGTAGGTGCTGGACACTAATTAAATATAATTTACTATTCCAACTCCAGTCTACATAAAAATGAAGTAGGTGCTGGACACTAATTAAATATAATGTACTATTCCCACTCCAGTCTACATAAAATTGAAGTAGGTGCTGGACACTAATTAAATATAATTTACTATTCCCACTCCAGTCTACATAACATTGAAGTAGGTGCTGGACACTAATTAAATATAATTTACTATTCCAACTCCAGTCTACATAAAATTGAAGTAGGTGCTGGACACTAATAAATATAATTTACTATTCCAACTCCAGACTACATAAAATTGAAGTAGGTGCTGGACACTAATTAAATATAATTTACTATTCCCACTCCAGTCTATATAAAATTGAAGTAGGTGCTGGACACTAATTAAATAAAATGTACTATTCCCACTCCAGTCTACATAAAATTGAAGTAGGTGCTGGACACTAATTAAATATAATTTACTATTCCAACTCCAGTCTACATAAAATTGAAATATGTGCTGGACACTAATTAAATATAAATTTCTATTCCAACTCCAGTCTACATAAAATTGAATTAGGTGCTGGACACGAATTAAATATAATTTACTGTTTCCACTCCAGTCTACATAAAATTGAAGTAGGTGCTGGACACTAATTAAATATAATTTACTATTCCAACTCCAGTCTACATAAAATTGAAATATGTGCTGGACACTAATTAAATATAAATTACTATTCCAACTCCAGTCTACATAAAATTGAATTAGGGGCTGGACACTAATTAAATATAATTTACTATTCCCACTCCAGTCTACATAAAATTGAAGTAGGTGCTGGACACTAATTAAATATAATTTATTATTCCAACTCCAGTCTACATAAAAATGAAATAGGTGCTGGACACTAATTAAATATAATGTACTATTCCCACTCCAGTCTACATAAAATTGAAGTAGGTGCTGGACACTAATTAAATATAATTTACTATTCCCACTCCAGTCTACATAACATTGAAGTAGGTGCTGGACACTAATTAAATATAATTTACTATTCCAACTCCAGTCTACATAAAATTGAAGTAGGTGCTGGACACTAATAAATATAATTTACTATTCCAACTCCAGACTACATAAACATGAAGTAGGTGCTGGACACTAATTACATATAATGTACTATTCCCACTCCAGTCTACATAAAATTGAAGTAGGTGCTGGACACTAATTACATATAATTTACTATTCCGACTCCAGTCTACATTAAATTGAAGTAGGTGCTGGACACTAATTAAATATAATTTACTATTCCAACTCCAGTCTACATAAAATTGAAGTAGGTGCTGGACACTAATTAAATATAATTTACTATTCCCACTCCAGTCTCCATAAAATTGAAGTAGGTGCTGGACACTAATTAAATATAATTTACTATTCCGACTCCAGTCTACATTAAATTGAAGTAGGTGCTGGACACTAATTAAATATAATTTACTATTCCAACTCCAGTCTACATAAAATTGAATTAGGGGCTGGACACTAATTAAATATAATTTACTATTCCCACTCCAGTCTACATAAAATTGAAGTAGGTGCTGGACACTAATTAAATATAATTTACTATTCCAACTCCAGTCTACATAAAAATGAAGTAGGTGCTGGACACTAATTTAATATAATGTACTATTCCCACTCCAGTCTACATAAAATTGAAGTAGGTGCTGGACACTAATTAAATATAATTTACTATTCCCACTCCAGTCTACATAACATTTAAGTAGGTGCTGGACACTAATTAAATATAATTTACTATTCCAACTCCAGTCTACATAAAATTGAAGTAGGTGCTGGACACTAATAAATATAATTTACTATTCCAACTCCAGTCTACATAAACATGAAGTAGGTGCTGGACACTAATTACATATAATGTACTATTCCCACTCCAGTCTACATAAAATTGAAGTAGGTGCTGGACACTAATTACATATAATTTACTATTCCGACTCCAGTCTACATTAAATTGAAGTAGGTGCTGGACACTAATTAAATATAATTTACTATTCCAACTCCAGTCTACATAAAATTGAAGTAGGTGCTGGACACTAATTAAATATAATTTACTATTCCCACTCCAGTCTCCATAAAATTGAAGTAGGTGCTGGACACTAATTAAATATAATTTACTATTCCGACTCCAGTCTACATTAAATTGAAGTAGGTGCTGGACACTAATTAAATATAATTTACTATTCCAACTCCAGTCTACATAAAATTGAAGTAGGTGCTGGACACTAATTAAATATAATTTACTATTCCCACTCCAGTCTACATAAAATTGAAGTAGGTGCTGGACACTAATTAAATAAAATTTACTATTCCCACTCCAGTCTACATAAAATTGAAGTAGGTGCTGGACACTAATTAAATATAATTTACTATTCCAACTCCAGTCTACATAAAATTGAAATATGTGCTGGACACTAATTAAATATAAATTACTATTCCAACTCCAGTCTACATAAAATTGAATTAGGTGCTGGACACTAATTCAATATAATTTACTATTCCCACTCTAGTCTACATAACATTGATTTAGGTGCTGGACACTAATTAAATATAATTTACTATTCCAACTCCAGTCTACATAAAAATGAAGTAGGTGCTGGACACTAATTAAATATAATGTACTATTCCCACTCCAGTCTACTTAAAATTGAAGTAGGTGCTGGACACTAAATAAATATAATTTACTATTCCAACTCCAGTCTACATAAAATTGAAGTAGGTGCTGGACACTAATTAAATATAATTTACTATTCCAACTCCAGTCTACATAAAATTGAAGTAGGTGCTGGACACTAATTAAATATAAATTACTATTCCCACTCCAATCTACATAAAATTGAAGTAGGTGCTGTACACTAATTAAATATAATTTACTATTCCAACTCCAGTCTACATAAAATTGAAGTAGGTGCTGGACACTATTTAAATATAATTTACTATTCCAACTCCAGTCTACATAAAATTGAAGTAGGTGCTGGACACTAATTAAATATAATTTACTATTCCAACTCCAGTCTACATAAAATTGAAGTAGGTGCTGGACACTAATTAAATATAATTTACTATTCCAACTCCAGTCTACATAAAATTGAAGTAGGTGCTGGACACTAATAAATATAATTTACTATTCCAACTCCAGTCTACATAAACATGAAGTAGGTGCTGGACACTAATTACATATAATGTACTATTCCCACTCCAGTCTACATAAAATTGAAGTAGGTGCTGGACACTAATTACATATAATTTACTATTCCGACTCCAGTCTACATTAAATTGAAGTAGGTGCTGGACACTAATTAAATATAATTTACTATTCCAACTCCAGTCTACATAAAATTGAAGTAGGTGCTGGACACTAATTAAATATAATTTACTATTCCCACTCCAGTCTCCATAAAATTGAAGTAGGTGCTGGACACTAATTAAATATAATTTACTATTCCGACTCCAGTCTACATTAAATTGAAGTAGGTGCTGGACACTAATTAAATATAATTTACTATTCCAACTCCAGTCTACATAAAATTGAAGTAGGTGCTGGACACTAATTAAATATAATTTACTATTCCCACTCCAGTCTACATAAAATTGAAGTAGGTGCTGGACACTAATTAAATAAAATTTACTATTCCCACTCCAGTCTACATAAAATTGAAGTAGGTGCTGGACACTAATTAAATATAATTTACTATTCCAACTCCAGTCTACATAAAATTGAAATATGTGCTGGACACTAATTAAATATAAATTACTATTCCAACTCCAGTCTACATAAAATTGAATTAGGTGCTGGACACTAATTCAATATAATTTACTATTCCCACTCTAGTCTACATAACATTGATTTAGGTGCTGGACACTAATTAAATATAATTTACTATTCCAACTCCAGTCTACATAAAAATGAAGTAGGTGCTGGACACTAATTAAATATAATGTACTATTCCCACTCCAGTCTACTTAAAATTGAAGTAGGTGCTGGACACTAAATAAATATAATTTACTATTCCAACTCCAGTCTACATAAAATTGAAGTAGGTGCTGGACACTAATTAAATATAATTTACTATTCCAACTCCAGTCTACATAAAATTGAAGTAGGTGCTGGACACTAATTAAATATAAATTACTATTCCCACTCCAATCTACATAAAATTGAAGTAGGTGCTGTACACTAATTAAATATAATTTACTATTCCAACTCCAGTCTACATAAAATTGAAGTAGGTGCTGGACACTATTTAAATATAATTTACTATTCCAACTCCAGTCTACATAAAATTGAAGTAGGTGCTGGACACTAATTAAATATAATTTACTATTCCAACTCCAGTCTACATAAAATTGAAGTAGGTGCTGGACACTAATTAAATATAATTTACTATTCCCACTCCAGTCTATATAAAATTGAAGTAGGTGCTGGACACTAATTAAATAAAATGGACTATTCCCACTCCAGTCTACATAAAATTGAAGTAGGTGCTGGACACTAATTAAATATAATTTACTATTCCAACTCCAGTCTACATAAAATTGAAATATGTGCTGGACACTAATTAAATATAAATTTCTATTCCAACTCCAGTCTACATAAAATTGAATTAGGTGCTGGACACTAATTAAATATAATTTACTATTCCCACTCCAGTCTACATAAAATTGAAGTAGGTGCTGGAAACTAATTAAATATAATTTAGTATTCCAACTCCAGTCTACATAAAATTGAAGTAGGTGCTGGACACTAATTACATATAATTTACTATTCCCACTCCAGTCTACATAAAATTGAAGTAGTTGCTGGACACTAATTAAATATAATTTACTATTCCAACTCCAGTCTACATTAAATTGAAGTAGGTGCTGGACACTAATTAAATATAATTTACTATTCCAACTCCAGTCTACATAAAATTGAAGTAGGTGCTGGACACTAATTAAATATAATTTACTATTCCCACTCCAGTCTACATAAAATTGAAGTAGGTGCTGGACACTAATTAAATATAATTTACTATTCCAACTCCAGTCTACATTAAATTGAAGTAGGTGCTGGACACTAATTAAATATAATTTACTATTCCAACTCCAGTCTACATAAAATTGAAGTAGGTGCTGGACACTAATAAATATAATTTACTATTCCAACTCCAGTCTACATAAAATTGAAGTAGGTGCTGGACACTAATTAAATATAAATTACTATTCCCACTCCAATCTACATAAAATTGAAGTAGGTGCTGTACACTAATTAAATATAATTTACTATTCCAACTCCAGTCTACATTAAATTGAAGTAGGTGCTGGACACTAATTAAATATAATTTACTATTCCAACTCCAGTCTACATAAAATTGAAGTAGGTGCTGGACACTAATTAAATATAATTTACTATTCCCACTCCAGTCTACATAAAATTGAAGTAGGTGCTGGACACTAATTAAATATAATTTACTATTCCGACTCCAGTCTACATTAAATTGAAGTCGGTGCTGGACACTAATTAAATATAATTTACTATTCCAACTCCAGTCTACATAAAATTGAAGTAGGTGCTGGACACTAATTAAATATAATTTACTATTCCCACTCCAGCCTACATAAAATTGAAGTAGGTGCTGGACACTAATTAAATAAAATTTACTATTCCCACTCCAGTCTACATAAAATTGAAGTAGGTGCTGGACACTAATTAAATATAATTTACTATTCCAACTCCAGTTTACATAAAATTGAAATATGTGCTGGACACTAATTAAATATAAATTACTATTCCAACTCCAGTCTACATAAAATTGAATTAGGTGCTGGACACTAATTAAATATAATTTACTATTCCCACTCCAGTCTACATACACTTGAAGTAGGTGCTGGACACTAATTAAATATAATGTACTATTCCCACTCCAGTCTACATAAAATTGAAGTAGGTGCTGGACACTAATTAAATATAATTTACTATTCCCACTCCAGTCTACATAAAATTGAAGTAGGTGCTGGACACTAATTAAATATAATTTACTATTCCCACTCCAGTCTACATAAAATTGAAGTAGGTGCTGGACACTAATTAAATATAATTTACTATTCCAACTGCAGTCTACATAAAATTGAAGTAGGTGCTGGACACTAATTAAATATAATTTACTATTCCAACTCCAGTCTACATAAACATGAAGTAGGTGCTGGACACTAATTACATATAGGCGTCGATTCCGATCCGTGAAAAAGCGCTCCGAATAGCGGTTGGGAGCGTTTTTCCCCGTACGAATCGTACCCGTAGGCGTCCACGTACGAATCTGCAAGTACGATCACAATCTAAAGCGTCACTCCGTACGGCTCGGAAAAAACGCCGTCCGAATCGAAAGTCCATACGATTTGCAGTCGGCTGACGTTACACGCAACGTTCGGACGTAAAAAGACCGCGTCTCCCGAACCAGGAAGTACGATCCGTGTAGAACACACTCCGTACGGCTCTTATTCTATGAGAGCTCTAAACTACCGTAAAACCACACTCCTGCACGAACCGCACGCCGGTACGCGACAAGCAGGACATGAACGCCATCGTCCGTCTCATCGATATCCTGTACGGCCACCACCTCGTACTTAGAAACCGACGACGGTGCAGAAGGTGAGTACAATGAACTTCAACATACCTGTACGTGTTGCCACACGCGCACATCTCCATTGCACGACTGTAATGTCTGGGTACGTTGCGCCACACACTCCCGCACTTCACCAGTGGAATTGGGAGACGTACCGCACCTACGTCATCGACCTCGGGGTACGGTACGTCACCGCGCAACACCAGTGGAATACGTGCCGCATGTACGTCATCGACCACGGGGTACGGTACGTCACCGCACAACACCAGTGCAATACGGAGACGTACCGCACCTACGTCATCGATCTCGGGGTACGGTACGTCACCGCACAACCCCAGTGCAATACGGAGACGTACCGCACCTACGTCATCGATCTCGGGGTACGGTACGTCACCGCACAACACCAGTGGAATACGTGCCGCATGTACGTCATCGACCACGGGGTACGGTACGTCACCGCGCAACACCAGTGCAATACGGAGACGTACCGCACCTACATCATCGATCTCGGGGTACGGTACATCACCGCACAACACCAGTGCAATACGGAGACGTACCGCACCTACGTCATCGACCTCAGGGTACGGTACGTCACCGCACAACACCAGTGCAATACGGAGACGTACCGCACCTACGTCATCGACCTCGGGGTACGGTACGTCACCGCACAACACCAGTGGAATACGTGCCGCATGTACGTCATCGACCTCGGGGTACGGTACGTCACAGCACAACACCAGTGGAATACGGAGACGTACCGCACCTACGTCATCGACCTCGGGGTACGGTACGTCACCGCACAACACCAGTGGAATACGTGCCGCATGTACGTCATCGACGTACGTCACCGCACTTCACCAGTGTAATAGAGGTGTGGGACATACGTCTGCTAAGTAATTGTATGTGTAAGTATCAGAGTGTGTGTCTGAGACCCCCCCTGCCCACCATTGCCCAGCATCAGAGTGTGTGTATGGCTACACCCCCCCACTGCCCACCAGTGCCCAGCATCAGAGTGTGTGTATGGCTAACACACCCCCACTGCCCACCAGTGCCCAGCATCAGAGTGTGTGTATGGCTAATCCCCCCCCCACTGCCCACCAGTGCCCAGAATCAGAGTGTGTATATGGCTAACCCCCCCCCCCACTGCCCACCAGTGCCCAGCATCAGAGTGTGTGTATGGCTAACCCCCCCACTGCCCACCAGTGCCCAGCATCAGAGTGTGTGTATGGCTAAACCCCCCCACTGCCCATCAGTGCCCAGCATCAGAGTGTGTGTATGGCTAACCCCCCCCCCCACTGCCCACCAGTGCCTAGCATCACAGTGTGTGTATGGCTAACCCCCCCCTGCCCACCAGTGCCCAGCATCAGAGTGTGTGTATGGCTAACCCCCCCACTGCCCACCAGTGCCCAGCATCAGAGTGTGTGTATGGCTACCCCCCCACTGCCCACCAGTGCCCAGCATCAGAGTGTGTGTATGGCTAACCCCCCCCCCCCCCACTGCCCACCAGTGCCCAGCATCAGAGTGTGTGTATGGCTAACACCCCCCCACTGCCCACCAGTGCCCAGCATCAGAGTGTGTGTATGGCTAACCCCCCCCCACTGCCCACCAGTGCCTAGCATCAGAGTGTGTGTATGGCTAACCCCTCCCCACTGCCCACCAGTGCCCAGCATCAGAGTGTGTGTATGGCTAACCCCCCCCACTGCCCACCAGTGCACAGCATCAGAGTGTGTGTATGGCTAATCCCCCCCACTGCCCACCAGTGCCCAGCATCAGAGTGTGTGTATGGCTAACACCTCCCCACTGCCCACCAGTGCCCAACATCAGAGTGGGTGGCTGAGACCCCCCCCCACTGCCCACCAGTGGCCAACCTTTACATCGCAAACCTACCATTGATAACCACATTACCATCAGGAGAGTGACACATGTCATCATACTTATAGTCTAACATCACATCAGCTCCCAGGCACACAGCAGTCACAGACATTTTCACACAAACAAAAGTTCTGAAAAGGAAACAAATAGCTTTATTCAGCTGGTGCTAAAATAGCAAACCAAATAAGAGTCCTCGCTCATTAAAGGCCAATGGCCAGTCCAAAAAAGTCTCTGCAACAGTTTGTGCCTCCATGGGTGTCATCACACCTAAACCTGCCTGCACATGGCGTTTAATCCGCTGTGGTGACTATGGGGGCACCATCTGTGGAATCCTCCGGCACCGCATGGACAGGAGAGGGAAGGACAGGTGGAGTGGGTGCAGGTGTAGTGGATTCATCCACACTGGCTGGGTCATCGCCGAAAGTAGCTTCAAAGACCTGGCTGCACACCTCAGCCAGTGCGGAAAAACTACCACCTGAACCCGGGGATACATTGGGGGTGGAGGTACAGGGCTGTGAGTCAGTTCTACTGGGTGTGTGGATGCGTGTGTGAGGTGTCTCCCCTCTCCCTGTGGGTGTGCCTACTTCCCCTTGAGAATGGGTGCGTGGAGCTTTGAGCTTCTTATGCTGTGTGTGTGCGCTTGGTGTGTCTGACCTGTGGCGTGTGCGTGTATGATGTGTAGGTATGTGAGAGGCAGAGGTGGATGGGTCAGAAGGATGGGGGGGGACAGATGCTGCTGGGTGTACACAGCTGCCGTCAGTGCTGACTCCATGGCAGCCACACTCCGACGTAGATCAGACATGGCTGATGACATGCTCTCCATGAACGACACCACCTGTGTAAGCAGTTGTGTATGTCCATGGAGGACAGTCAGCATGGATGTCTGACCTACTGCAATCTGCCGGAGTAGGTCCACAGTCTCAGCACTGAGGGCGGCAGGGGACACAGGGGCAGGGGCTGCGGTGCCGGGAACAAAGGAGACACGGGGGCTAGCACGGACCCTAGGAACACTAACGACTGGGAGGGTGGAGATGGTACTGGAGGAGGGGAGGGCAGCCGAAGAAGATGTTACCATTGCTGCATATTCCACCCCCTCCTGAGAGTCTGACTCGGAGTCGTTGGCATGGTAAGATGTGTCAGTCACATGTCGTCCGGCCTGCAGACTCTCCTCACCCTCCGTGCCACTGCCTCCCTCTGACACCTCAAAGCAGGTGGCACTGTCACTGGGTCCCTCGGCCTGGTCCGCGCCTGTGTCTCCTCCAGATTCAGATGATGATGCTGTGGGCAAGGAGAACAACAATAACATATCAGTCACTTGTACACATCAGACATATCAGCTACAATACATTATGGCTCATTTCGAAACATGGCATGCATCATGAGGCACATTACACAGAACTCTGCACAATGCAAAGTCTACTTGTGGCCAATTGGGAGAGACACAACGCTCAATGTACAGTAGGATACAAGCAAAATGTAAGCTAAAAACTAGTATGAGATACACAATGATGATCCACTGCCTGGCAACAGGATAGCTGATTATGCATCCCTGCTCATTTTCCCACCCTGCCACCCAAACCCAGAACAGGACATGTTGGAATTGCTTAGACCTTGTGCCACATGGGAAAAGTCCTGCCTGTACTGAAATGTTATGCCATCCTGGGACCTGAACCAAGTGTAACATCACCTCACACTGGCATCACAGCTGTTGACACCCAAAGCCTCATTGTGTGGCTGACCATCATTATTATTTAGAAACAACATTATACATATTTGGCGCATATGCACACACGCACTGCCCAGTGTGAGTATGCATAATGCCAAAATATTGCACATGTACATTGTGCACCTGTATCCAACACATTACAATTTGAAAGAGTACCATGGTCCAAGGCCACTGAGGCAGACTCGTGCAGAAAACACATGTTTAGACTCAAGATCAGTGCACAAATATGAAGAATGGCAGACACTGTGAACATGTGGTGCTACATGTGATGTACCAACAGGTGTCACAGACCCACCTCAAACATGATGATGTGCAAAGGAAGATGCATACTGAGACATTTCACCATAGGAGTACATGTGAAAAATACACATCAGCCAAAGCGCAGGGCAAATGTGGAGTAGGGCAAGGCATGCAAAGAAGCAGCTGCAGAACCTGGGACATTCTAATGCCAAAGCATGGAGTGCCTGTCTGACCACACCACTCAAACTATGGGAGTGTGAACATGCCATGAAGCACTGCAGGGAGAAGAGACAGCAGGGCTCAGAAAGTTCCCCATCGCACAACAATGGGAAGACATACTACATTCTTTCCAACAGAAATGTGTGGAACAGGGAGTTATGTGAGATATCATGCACCGCCTCCCCCCACTCCCTAATGCGCATTCCTGCAAATCATACACGATGCACCATACGCCACCCAACTGACCAGTATGCAGTGCACACCGCTTGACATGTGTTTTACAGTTTCACACTGACGACTACCTGCCCCACTCCCGAATGCGCGCCACCGTAAGAGACGCTGCAACAGGGGCCCGGGCACTGCACCGGAATACCACACCGAACGAACGCTTGGGGACTCCCTCCCCCCCCAATATAATACTGCCTCATGAACAACCTGCATTGTCCCACCCCCCCCGATCTCCTGCCTACCTACCCCGTGAGACACGGCTGACACACTGATTCCGATCCCCCCCTCTCGACATTATGGCGAATTCTGCCCACACTTACCCCTACCCGCCTCCTATATAGCCCATGTTCCTGTTTTGTAGTTCATTATAGATTTGGTTTTATCTCCTCTTAGACCATATCCGTACACATACAACTCCACGTCTTATACCATTTGAGCCTCATGGCACCCTCGGACGTGACAGCTAGGAATTAGACACCTCTCCTGGGCGCTGAGATACAGAGCGACTATTTCCACGGGAATGGGCAAACAAGGCGGTTATGCGCCCCAAACACGCTTAGGCGCTGCATACCCTCATCACTCGTTCATATGAAACCGTACCCGTCTGAATGTCGACCCACACAGAGACACTTACCAATGACACATGTAAGATATAACGGGTTCGAAAGCTGCAACTGCTGTTGATGAGGGTTGGTTCAGCGCAGCTACTCTGGCCCACTGACTAAATACGGAAAACCCATAGACCACACGCTTACATGACAACGAATGCTTGCATGATAACAGTGACATGTGATGTACTGATACACGCTGCCGGACCCCAGGGTTGTCGGCCTTGAAGCTGTGTTCACTTATCCCACCCAAAATAATGTTCTTTAACTGCGGCTGGCCCGGCTGGGTTGTAAGCTACAACGCTGTGTATACTGTATATCGGACAATAAAGGTCTTTTTAAAAAAAAAAAAAAAAAATGAAGCACTGCAGGGAGCATGTGACACACATGACAACAAACAGACATGTACCTACCCCCTACTTGCTGCTGTCCCTCCTGCAACTGCCTATGGAGGTCTGGGAATACCCCTTCCAGGACCCGGAGCATGTTGGGGGTGAGGTGGCGGGTGCCGCCATGCCGGCGTGGAGCTTCCAGATGCAGCTGGACTCTGGCGAGGCGGCGGGTCCAGCACCGGATGTCCTGCCACCTCTTCTTGATGTTCCTGAGCCTCCTGCGAGGCCCCCCCTCACTCCTGACAGCCCTGGCGATGTCCAGCCAGATTTCACCCTTCTCATAGGCAGATACCTGTCACAAATGTAAAGTTAAAGAGCATCAGTACACCTGGTCCATGTTCAAAAGACACACATATGTGCACAAAAGACTTGATGACAACAGGGCATCGTAGGCTCCACACATTAGCATCATTGTCCAGGAGTATGTGGCCTGTGAGCAAACACTGCTGCATTACATGCCATTGAAAGACTACAGATGACATGACGTGGGCTAAACACTCTTAGAGCATGGCAATCACATAGCAATGTATGCTACATCTGGGTGCACTGCAGCCTGTGACACGCTGTCACACACCCCACTACAAGAAATAACCCTCTTTACACAAGACTGTACACCCTGGCATTCACTCCCAACAACATTGCATCTATACACCATACATACACAGTGGGCATTATGTCACACACACAACAGGTGCACACTCCAAGGTATTGCACCAATCACTCACCTGATCCTCTGGTCTTCCATACAGCTTGCTGTAGTTGGGCAGGAGGGCATCCAGCAGGGCCTTGTTCTCAGCATCAGTGAATGCAGGTGCCCTCTCCATGCTCAGCTAATCAGGGTCCAGAGGATTCAGAGACAGCAGCTGTGGTTACCACACCAATGTTGTGCAGGCAAGTGCCCTCCCACAGCCACATGCTGCCTTATATCTGTGCTGCAGAGGGTCTGTGAGTCCAAGGAGTAGTGTGTGATAGGCCACCATAGTTAGCATCCTATGTTCCATCCAATCACATCACACATAAGCCCATTACACACATATGCATGGTTTGAAAATTGAGCCTGAGCTGAACAACAACTTTTGCAACATTGTATACTTTAGCCAAACTGATTTTTCTAGAACACCTGTAGGAGCCTCAAAAAACTCTGTATCCATGACAACCTGGTTGCATTTTGATCAGTACACTGTTCCCCTAGTTGTTCACTATTATTTATCTAAAATGCCCACACAAGTATGGTGACATAGCGTTGCTAATGCAACCCAGTCAATGGTGTAACGAGGCGTACACACGCACGTACCTTGGGGTACGCTTTGCTCGCGCATGGCTGAAAAGCAATAGGGAAACGAGGCGTACACACGCACGTACCTTGGGGTACGCTTTACTCGCGCATGGCCGAAAAGCAATAGGGAAACGAGGCGTACACACGCACGTACCTTGGGGTACGCTTTGCTCGGGCATGGCCGAAAAGCAATAGGGAAACAAGGCGTACACACGCACGTACCTTGGGGTACGCTTTGCTCACGCATGGCCAAAAAGCAATAGGGAAACGAGGCGTACACACGCATGTACCTTGGGGTACGCTTTGCTCACGCATGGCCAAAAAGCAGTAGGGAAACGAGGCGTACACACGCACCTACCTTGAGGTACGCTTTGCTCGCGCATGGCCAAAAAGCAATAGGGAAACGAGGCGTACACACGCACGTACCTTGGGGTACGCTTTGCTCGCGCATGGCCAAAAAGCAATAGGGAAACGAGGCGTACACACGCATGTACCTTGGGGTACGCTTTGCTCGCGCATGGCCGAAAAGCAATAGGGAAACGAGGCGTACACACGCACGTACCTTGGGGTACGCTTTGCTCACGCATGGCCGAAAAGCAATAGGGAAACAAGGCGTACACACTCACGTACCTTGGGGTACAGTGCATCAGACATGGTCAAGTGAAGGATTGTGTAGCCTGAGTCCCTGTCCACCTTCATGTCACCATTGGGAGAATCACACCAGGAAATCACATAGCAGGGATGTAGTCTACACTCATGTCGACGATGTGGTGCATACATCAGCATGGCATACATACATCAGGATGCCCATGGTGTGGCAGACATTGAAGAAGCACAGGGATTGTGACTTTGTGCCTCAGTTGATGTGTGAAGAGCTTGCGAGACATGTCATCAATCATATTGCACATGTGCATCACATGCAGTCAACACTTTGCACCGGAGTAACGTCAGCAACATGTTGCAAGGAACATCAACACTGGAATGGCTCACCATTCAGTACAGGGAACTGGCACATGATGACAGCAACATGCCCACTGTCACTGAGGTGTAATAGCCGCACAGCATGACCCTGTGTGACCACGTCATGTGTGTGCCATGAGCGACATTGTGTATGCCGTTTGCATATGAAATGAACAGGTCAGTATTCAATAACTCACCTTAGAATATCCCCACATGTCATCCTGGATATGTCAATTTCCGTTCTGTAGTACAATTGTGTGTCGGTAGGCATGTCCTGTGGCTCTGCATGGGTTGTTGGCGTCATGTGGGCCGTGATGACGTTGTCAGAGTACTCATACGTCACCTCTGCGTGCACACGTCAGGTCCTCTTTTTTAACAAGACCAGCGCTGGTCCCGTATAAGTGTAACCCTACACACTTTTGTTGCCACTTTCATAGTACAATCACTTCAGACCTTTTACCTTGGATTCTCTGACTCTGGCCGGTGCCAATAGGGATGTCATTTTCAAAGCCTGTGAGGAATACAAACTAGTCATGTTGGTGACTGACCCTCACCGTCTGTGTCTCCACTCTTATCACGTCAAGCACAACAACAAGAGCAGCTCCCACTGCCGGGACCAGACATATGAATCCAGGTGTGATTGGTCCCACAAGCCACTCTGACTCCAGCAGTTGGCACTGCACCACAATCGCTCATGGGCTGGACGTAGGACGAGTGCATGGGCGTTGTAGTTGAGACATCACTGCCCCTTAATTTGACATCAGTGCTCCTGGGCAAAGTTGTCAGGTTAACTAAATAAGTCAGATATATCTGATAGCAAATCCAAATCACCACAATGCACGTACAATGCTGCATGGGATTCGGGTGACACCAACCATGCGGCTCTGTCAGAATTGCAGCCGTCGTAGCCAGCACCACGACCTCCGGTCCCTGCCCTGCATGTGACGCAGGATGAGTTAGTGCACTTCCCCATGTCCATGAAGTCCCTCACCCCACCAACGGCCTACGCGTCGGCTTCTGGCACAGCGGACCCGTCTGGGGGCACTAGCGTGTCTGTTGAATAGCCCCTGACGCCATCACTCACTTACTACTGGACGCAGGCGGCGCATATGTCCCAAACCGCCGGGACAGACAGGATCTGAATGTTCATCCTGGTCCCCGCTGGTTGAACTCGCAACCTCACTGGCAACTATCACCCAGGTGTCAGCCGTGGCGCCGTTCTCGGGAGGTGATGTCCCCGATACCACACACTGTACGGCTCTGGCGTGGGAAATGTGCAGCAGAACACCCCTAATAATGCTGCATGGGGAGTTTAACTTCAATGAGCCGGGCAATGCTCATTACAATGGTTGTCAATGAGTATTGGGAGGGTCATGAGGAACCACTGGCATGTGAGTGTCAGTCCCAAGACAACAGGACAGGTGGACTGGGGGATGCAAGTGGTCTGGACACCTAGCCAGACACTGGTGAAGTCTCTACTCCTAACGTGTCTTAGGATGAGCGGGCAACGTACAGTGTTGTGTTAACGTGGGAGGCCGGAGCCTTGGCCCTTCATCTCCCCGTTGCTGCCATGAGGACCAACTCCTCACTGAGGTCCTTAAACTTCACTCTGGCTCAGCTGATCCTCTGCAGGCATATCTTGAGGAATGTACTGTATCTATATTGGGCATCCTGTACAGCCATGCATCATGTTTGGCTGTAGATAGGCACCTCGTCAGACCCCCACACCCCGCCCTGGACTGACCATGTTCCCTTTCCTCCCACCCCACCCCAGAGAGCATGGGCATCCAGGCCTCCCAATCACAGTCCACATTCCCGTTAGCTCTGCTGTAGAAGGTATCCAAGAGGTATGGGCACTACGGAAAGATGTCATCATCCTCCCTGAGTCTGGGACTGAGGTCTTCCAACATTACATGCATCTTAGTCCGCTACCCACACTCTCAGTGGGACATGATTGTGTAACTGCTGGCAGAGTGTGCGTTGTAGGTACGGGCAACACTTGGGCACGCCCTTGTAGGATGTCAATCTGCGGCACTGTCATTTTTCCGGTGTGGCCTGGATACCCCCGACTCACTGTGCAGAGCGATGGCATCCAGGGATGCGAATAGGTCAAAAGCCTGGTATGTATTGAAAGTCGGGAATATGCTTCTAACTACTGTTGCTTACTGATATTTTGTTACAAAAGGTAAGTAATCCGTCCTTACTGTTCAGTACATCTGCTGTAGGAGCATCTATGTAGTGTCCTTGCCGTGATGACAGAGTTACTAATGTACGCACACCATGCCACGTGTGTTAATTACCTGTTCATATGTGTGATGGCATCACAGACCATTTGTGAGAATAACACATTTATGCTGTATGATGATGGATATGTAATAGTTAGGGAAGCTACACACCGCAACATGACTAAGGCAGAACTGTGCAAATGATGGCACATGTGGTGTGTGTGTGTGTTTATTGCTGTCAGATGTCTGGTTGTGCAGACAACCTACTACAGACATTCACATGACCTTTGTCACTGACATGATACATTGTCATGCTCACTAAGACCTTTCCATCAGATTGTTTGTATGCATGTCATATCCATTCCCCACACCACAGGTCTTTAATTATTCACGGAGGAGTGGCTGGGAGCTGGCACACGTTACTTCAGTGTGTATGCCATGCCACACTCCAAATTGTCTAGATTATTTTAAGCAGTCTTGCTTGTGCCATGTACATTGTTACAGTCTCAGTCAGACAGTTGAAGACATTTCCAATAAATTGTGTATTGCAGGGCACCCCCTCTGGAAAGGCCGTTGCCTGACTTGGAAGCCATGAGGGAGCGCAATTGTATTCGTCGCTATCGCTTCAACAGGCAGTTGATCAAGGAGCTGACGAACAGGCTTGAGGCTCACCTACAACCACGCCACAGGTATCCAACTGCACTGACACCCAAGGTAAAGGTGATGGCAGCCCTCCATTTCTTTGCCACAGGTACGTTCCAATTTACCATAGCTGATGTGGGAGGGATGTCTCAGACAATGATAAGCCGGGTGTTGAGTGATGTTTTGGCTGCCATGTTGCTCCACCTAGATTAATTCATTAGATTTCCGACTCCTGAAGAGTTGACAGATGTCAAGGGGGAGTTCTATGCCCTGGGCCGCATGCCACATGTAATTGGTGCAATTGATGGTACACATGTTACTCTGGTGCCACCACAGGCTCAGGAGCAAGCGTATCGCAACAGGAAACACTACCACTCGATAAATGCCCTGGTGGTGTGTCTTGCCAACATGATTATCTCACATGTTTGTGCACGTTTTCCAGGATCGTGCCACGATGCTTTCATCATGAGGCGTAGCAGGGTACCACAGATGATGCTGCAGCTGCACAACCACCGGGCATGTCTAGTTGGTGAGTATACACTGTCAGCTCTGTATGTCAGTATGTCACAACTTCATGATCTGCATCATATTAATCACTTTTGTACTTGATGTCTATTTGCAGGAGACGCTGGATATCCTAACATGCCGTGGTTAATGACTCCACTACACAACCCCAGGACAGCTGCAGACCAGCGGTACAACAATGCCCATGGCAAGACCAGGCGGGTGATTGAGCGAACCTTTGGACTCCTGAAGAGCCGGTTCAGGTGCCTGGACAAGACAGGCGGAGCCCTCCAATACAGCCCACGCAAGGTGTGTGACATCTTCACCGTGTGCTGCATGCTACACAACATGGCAGTGGAGAAGGCCGTGCCACTCTACCTTGATCCTGATGAGCTGGAACATCCGCCCGTTGAGGATGAAGGCCTTGCCCAGGATGCCAGTGACGAGGAGGATGAAGATGATATCCGGAGTCACCTCATCCGCAACTTTTTTGCATAATGGTGAGTCATCGCAGCTTTTCAGCAACAGATGGACTCTAGAGTAGCATGGGTAGCATGCTGTGTATGCAACAGACTGTATGCAACGCCACTTGGATGTGTGTTGTGCAGTGTCACACATGTGCAGTTCTAATGCAACACACATACGTGCTATGTGTGCACTTGGAATGTACAGGTGTTCTACAACATCTGGCTATTCAACAGGACATTGTGATAATGACATTATACAGAACTTGACCCCTTGTGTGCCACTCTCATCCACAGCTCACCCTGCCTGTTGTCCGTTGGGGTCATCGTGGTCATCCTGCTATCGCTCATTATGATTGCAACGTCAGCCAAATCAACGGAGCATGCATGGACATGTGTAGAAGTCAATTTGGGTAAGGACGCATATGAGGCTGTTTAGCGTTGGTATGTTTAGAAACGTGTGGTACATGTTCATGTGCATGTAGTGAGACCATGCATAAATGCAACTACATTATGTTACTTATTACATGTATGCCCACTCCCATGACAGGATATTCACCCCATCTGACTGTCATCTGTTGTAGTTAGAGACTCTGGTGAATGCATCAATGTGTGTAGACATTGGCACTGCAACATTGCAAATACCTTGGGTTTACATTGTGTCAGAGGTCACAACCACGGACTCTGTGGGGGATTGCAGCCTCACTGTGTGCATTAGATTGTGACTGGATCCTCACCTCCAGCTTGTGGCCCAGTCCAGTTTGATTACCATGAAACTATGTGGGGTGGGTGTTGCCCAGTGTATGTTCCACATGTTAAGACAACTGTCCTGTGAATCAGTTAACATGGATGCATTGCCCCTTGTCGCTGTATATCATGTCACTGTCATGTCGTTACCTCAGTGCAGGTTGAGAATACTGCTACGCCAGCCTTCACAGTGAGTAGCAGTGCTGTTTAGACTCACATGATGCCAAGTATGTTTTGCATGTAAAGTCTAATTGTTGGGATGATGCATATGTGATAAATTGTGTTGCACCAGTGGAGTGCAGTCATTCACATGAATCTCTGGTCCCGTGCTGCATTCCTGTGTAATGGTAAGGTCTCATTATGTGGCTCGGATCAACATCACTAGCACTTTATAGTTCTTCTACTAGCATGTGATGTTTTGCATAGTAGTGCTAACTTGACAGATCAAAAGACTGGCTACAGAGTGCCCCCATTGCATGTTGGTCATTAGCTTCCTCTACATATGTGATAGTTACAGCTGTTGTGGCTGAAGTAAAGTTTGCCTACATGGCCCTTATGGGTAACCAATATCAGACAGACATTACAGTTAGGGTAAGTAGCATTTCCATATGTTTCCATTTGTTTGTAAGGTCCACCTCATCTGAGCCAGTGAAAGAGTTTTTTACAACATAGATCTAATTGCATGGTAGCTCAGTTGTGAGAGGTACACATGACTCTGATGGATGACAGACTGTCCTTGGTTTTATGTGTCTGTGTCATAGCATCAGTTCTCATGTGATGGCATGATTAATCATCTAAACTTGTCTCCAGTTAGTACACTTCACAGGTGTGAGTGGTACAGTGTATCAAATGAGGTATTTGAAATGTCAGTGACATGAGAATGTAATCCTAATGGTTATATGCCTGTGTTTCAGGTCTCCCTCCCAGCAGTTCCCATCCTCTCCTTCCCTCGCCTGATCACCCTTTTGTGTCTGTCGTTTGTACTCAGACCAAGGGGCTATTTGGAGGTGGAACCCTTTGAGCATCACACCACTCTGAAGAAGAAAGGTATGGCCAGTCCTTGACAGGCTAGTAGGTAATTGTACTGCTGCATTACAGGTGACATCAATAATATTGTAATTTGGACTTCTTGCCAATGCACATGTATGTTTCATGATGCTCCATGGGCTCACAATGTAAATAATGATGTTGTGCATGACGTCTGACTTCTACGGAATATTGTGCCGACTTGATGTCAACGCACATGTCCTTCTAATGTGCATCTATACTATTTGTCATTAACTTAGCTTATGATTGTTTTGTGTTTACCTGTAAAGTGAGCACACGCATGGGGTTGGGGAAGGCTAGTATACTATGTTGTGTGTGAGGTAGATGGCTTTGTAGCTGCTGTTTAGCTTTGAAAACACTAGCTTTAGTCTACACCTGATGATGCTGTGTGTCCTGTGCCCCACTTGTCCGTAATGTCCCTGATCCAGTGACCTTGGTGATTACTGTGCCATTTATTTTTCAGTGACCCTGAGTGAGGCAGACACTCCAGCCTTCACATACACATGTCACTTTGTGGCTTGCCAATGGCGTTGTGGTATGTGCTTGTTTTGCATGTTCTCACACCCCTCCTGCCGTCATGTCTTCAGTCATTGATGCTGCTGCATACACCGCCACCATGCAGCGCACACCATTCAGGAACACTGACACCTACAAGATGACCCTCCTTACATCCATTTATGGAGCATGCTCCTGCCACCCTACACACAGACAAAACCAGACAATCAGCATCCTGGTATCACAATGCTTCCGACTCAGCCATTGCTGCTGCTATGCCTGTGTGTGCGACACATACTGGCACGACTATGCAGATTCACATGACATTGGGTCTACGTACCACCAGGTCATGTGCCGTGTCCAGCACAGCCCCCCCTTCCACCGCACAATATTGTACAGGGTTACCTTGTTAACACCACTATAGCACTAAAGTGCTTGCTTACAGTCACGTGGCTGTACACAACCTGTTTACACCACTGCAACATGGCAGTCACAGTCAGTCAAGTTGCCACATGGAACACACACCATGAGCATGTCCCTTGGGTGTGGTGTGATTTCCCCGTTCTGGTGTAGGTATTTGTCAGACGTGTGTAGTTGTTCTGTATGCGTAGCTACCATTACAGTAGTATAGTACTTGTAGCTACATAGGGGTAGGTCACCTATTCAGGTGTGCTTGTGTGGAGTGCTACAGCCCATTGCCCACAGTCTGTCCTGCCAGCCTTGTCCTGTGCGCCACACATCACATCCACAGTACTGCATCATGCTGATGATAGCTCACATACCTGAGGACACAGTTGTAGGTACTCCCTACGTGGACCACTACTTTTGTGCCACTGATATGTACACCTCAAAGACACTCTCCTGGGTCAGCCTGTGATAGAATTTTTGGGATCCATACCCCCTCCAGCATTTACTGTCCCACGCAGGTGTGTATTTCCATCCATGTATGTAGTTGATAGGATTTTCTGACCAATGTGTGTCCTCACTCAAATTCTGATCGAAGTGTGAGGCTGACTGCTGTTTGTTGTATACCCTTGCATTTTATACATTTGCACACACATATCAGTTTATGCTGTTTAAAAGATAACTCACCTAAAGCGTATGAGGTGTAGAATATTTATTGGGTGATATTGTGCAGGAAACGTGAATAGATGCTGTACAGGAAGGGGTGGAATCCAAAGTTCACTGCTGGAGATGAGATGCCTTACAGTTTGAGTCACCAGAGTCCAGGCCACAGTGATTGGCAACATTGGGCAGACTGTGACCAGCAAGTCCATGTGGGAGAGTCTCATAGGGGATGCTGTTGCACCCAGGGGCAATATGCCAGGTCCAGTGTCCTGGGAGATGTCCATGGCCCACTGCCCCTCAACGTCTTCGCCGTGGACGACCCACCTTCCTTGGGGGACCCTCATGTGCAGGCATGGACGGTGCATGGGACGCTACGTCAGAGGGTACCTCCTCCTCCTCCTCCTCCTCCTCCTCCCTCCCTGTGGCTGGTGTTCCACTTTGCCGTGATGTTGCTGGCCTTGTGACACAGGGAGGGGGCCGCATGTTGGCAGCCATCTGACGTAGCATATGGCAAATGTCCCGATGCACCATCAAGAGCTGAGCCTGGTGTGCCTCCACCCGTCCATAATGCTGGTCTTGCCTGGCTATTTGCTCTGCCTGCTGTTGTCTGACCTGGTTGAGGGCCTCCGCAAGCTGGCTTACCTCCCTGGTGTCCCGCCGGTATGCCTCCAGGATGTTAGCGAGTTCAGGCATACCGGGTGCTGCAGCTGACTGTCCAGATTCTCGCCTCCGCCTTCCGCCACTCCCACCACCCTGACCCACATGAGCACGGCCTGTGCTAGTGGGCACATCCGCTCGACGGGCCCCCCGATTGCTGGCAGGGTGGAGGTCGACAAAGGGTGTCCCTCATTTTCAGACTGGCTCTCTTGTGGATCATGGGCAGGGCTCTGACCTGTCTGCTGGGATGTGGTGGGAATGGGTCCGGTGGTTGGCTGAGATGTAGCTGGTTCAGTTGCTGCAGGGGTTTGGGATCCAGAGGAGCCAGGTAGGTTGGGGTCATCCACAGTGCGTTGAGGGATGGCGCTGTTGGTGGGGTCTGGGTCCTGCTGAGCCTGGGACTGGGATCCTTCTCCCCCCTGGTTGGGGGGGACCGCCGCACGTTCCCCTGTGTGTGGGAGAGACAGACACTGTTAAGGCACTATCAAGTGACATCTTGTTAACTTATCCATTATCAGCATCACAGTTCCACAAGCTTGACATTGTTGACATTGTTAAGTTGTGTATGTAGTGGTACAAAATTAAAATGTACTCTGGGCTATTTACATTCTTCCTTTGTCTTGACAATGACTGACACAGCCATTGCTGTGTCTTGTGTTGCCGGCACCACACGTGTTAAGCATTGCTCAGTTTCACGCAACATCCAGGATACGGTGTAAATCCTTATGTCTGCGTCATGCATGCACAGAGTTCATATGCAGCGTGTTGATGTAAGAGACATAGCATCATTAATTTGCATGTCCTCTACTACTTTGGATGTCTTTTGCTGTCCCATGCTGGCCAAACAATGCCAACACACCTGGACCTGTAGACACACAGTTATAGATCATGGCTTTTGAACTTGGCACTTCTCAAACACGCATCACCTTGTCGATACCCATGTCCATGTCAGTACTTACGTGCATACACAAAGTTCAGGAGATGGGACACGTGCATTGTTTGAGAGGCACAATGGACTAGAGCATCTGCTATGTGCATGTATGAGTTGTATGCATATTGATATGAGTGAGTGTTTTGTTGTGGTACATGACAATTGGGACAGTGTTGCACTCCATTGCCTGTCCCCTGGGGCTGACTTTCTGTATGGGGGTGTATGACAAGGCATGCTATTACTTAGCTTGGGAATTGGAAGCGTCAATCGTTCATGATTTGGCTGTCCCCTGATGTATCATGCTGGCATGATCGTGTTTTTGTGTTGGTGCCCAGGATGTGTGACCTTGCCCTGGTGTTTGTGTTAGCAGTGATCACAGGAGGGACTTGTGCTGCCTACACCTGTGCCCATTGTGTAAATGTAAATGTGGGATACTTGTAAAGCGCACTGTTACTCTACCCGAGTATCCTGGCGCTGTAGACCGCTGGGGAACCCGTCCTGGTTTTCCCTGTGAGATGCTCACTTTCTGGGTATCTCCTGGGTGAAACCAGGCATCCCCGGCGTCTGTGGAGGGCCGTTGTAGAGATGAGGCAAGCTTAATGCCCAGAGTTACCGAGTGTGTTCCCTGGTTAGAGTAGGCACTGAGGCGAGAATTATCGAGTTCGTTGACCCTGGTCCAAGACCCTGCCGCGTCGGGAATTGAACCCTGGTCCCGGGCAGTTCTCTGCTTACAGGTCTGCCGCCTCTAACCAGTGAGCCACACCTCTCCACGTACTACAGAGCATTCCGAGAAGTGTGTCCTAACACAGTACAGTGTGGACTGCAAATGGTGGGTGTGTTGCAGGCACATAGCAGATGACTGGTGGTACTTGTGAGACATCCCTTTACATTCAGATCTATGGTGTTTGTTAGGCCTGTGCAGTGCTTAGGTGCAACTGTGTGTGTGCCCAGGGAGCTGCGGTGAGGTGACAGAGGGAGGAACACTGAGGGATGGCAACAGAGGGAGAGGGCGACAGAGGGAGAGGGCAACAGAGGGAGAGGGCAACAGAGGGAGAGTGCGGCAGTGGGAGTGGGCCACAGAGGGAGAGTGCGACAGTGGGAGTGGGCCACAGAGGGAGAGTGCGACAGTGGGAGTGGGCCACAGAGGGAGATGGTGACAGAGGGAGAGGGCGACAGAGGGAGAGGGCAACAGAGGGAGAGGGCGACAGAGGGAGAGGGAAACAGAGGGAGATGGCGACAGAGGGAGAGGGCAACAGAGGGAGAGGGCGACAGGGAGAGGGCGACAGAGGGAGAGGGCAACAGAGGGAGATGGCGACAGAGGGAGAGGGCGACAGAGGGAGAGGGCAACTGAGGGAGATGGCGACAGGGAGAGTGCGACAGAGGGAGAGGGCGACAGGGATGGAGACAGGTTGTTTGTGCTTGTTTGCTTGCTACACTGCCTTACTGTGTCACAAAATATCGCATCTCGGGAAGGTGTGTCCACAACATGAAATTGATTAGGAGCTGTGGTCTACTATCTTGTGTGATATTTCCCTATCCCTGTACATTGGGCATGGTGCTTGAGTGAGGCCCTGGGACATATGGGATGAGTGCAGCCTCCTACCCTCCACCTTACACCCTTTGTGGGTTCCACTTGCAACAAACCACTTTTAGATGTGTCCTGCTAGGACTCATGGCCACCCACTCCATGCTGCTGGGCACTGTTGTAAGTCCACCCATGTGACATGTATTTTTTGTACACTCACCAGACTCAACGGCTCCTTGTATTCCATGTACTCCCACCGGTGGCAGCAGGGCCATGACTCTCTCCTCCCAGGGATGGTATACAGGAGGTCTGCGGGGACCGCCGCCTCCTGTGTGGTGTGCAGATGCGTAGTCCTGGTCCATTTTCTTCTTGACCATCCTCCGCAGCTCATACCACCTGGACTGGCATTCCACCCTGGTGCGCCGGATGGGTGCAACAGCATTGACCCGGTCTACAATCCTCTCCCACAGGCGTGTTTTTTCTGCCAGGCTGGTCTGTCTGACCAATGCGCCAAACAGCTGTGGCTCGACTCTGATGACTTCATCTGTGAGTATCTCATTCTCCGGGTTAGTGAACTTTGGATTCTTGGGTGTGGTCATGGTGTGGGGTGTATGTGATTGAGGGTGTGATGGTGTGTATGGATGAGGGTGTGTGGTTGTGATTGTGAAGGGGGTGGTGTGGGTGAAGATGTGATGGTGTATGTGTGAAGGTATGTGGCTGCAATTGTTGGTGTGCTCTCAGTTTCCTCGCAAGAATGGGTATGTTGCAAAAGATGATGGGCTGTATGTGTGGACCCTTTTATTGGCCAAAATGGGGGTGTGGCTTAATTTGAATTGGGGGGGTGTTATATGGGGTGGGTGTTGGTGTTGACCTCTGTTTGGCTGTGACCAGGACAGTGATTCTCAAAGGAGTGTACACAGGAGACATGTTCAGTGTTGTTGTGCGACCTGTTTGGTAAGTCCTTGTGCTGCTTTGGGTGTTGGCGTTATTTGTGCGTGTCGTACTTGTGCGTGCGGTTGACTGGTACGGCCGTTGGCGGGTGGGGGGGTTCGCGTAGGGGGGTGTATGTGTCGTACTTGTGCGTGCGGTTGACTTGTACGGCCCGTTGGCGGGTGGGGCTGTTCGCGTGGGCTGGTTGGGGGGGTGTGCGTGTCGTACTTGTGCGTGCGGTTGACTTGTACGGGCCGTTGGCGGTTGGGGCTGTTCGCGTGGGCTGGTTGGGGGGGTGTGCGTGTCGTACTTGTGCGTGCGGTTGACTGGTACGGCCGTTGGCGGGTTCGCGTAGGGGGGTGTACGTGTCGTACTTGTGCGTGTGGTTGACTGGTACGGCCGTTGGCGGGTGGGGGGGTTCGCGTAGGGGGGTGTACGTGTCATACTTGTGCGTGCGGTTGACTGGTACGGCCGTTGGTGGGTGGGGGGGTTTGCGTAGGGGGGTGTACGTGTCGTACTTGTGCATGCGGTTGACTGGTACGGCCGTTGGCGGGTGGGGGGGTTCGCGTAGGAGGGGTGTACGTGTCGTACTTGTGCGTGCGGTTGACTGGTACGGCCGTTGGCGGGTGGGGGGGTTCGCGTAGGGGGGTGTATGTGTCGTACTTGTGCGTGCGGTTGACTGACTTGCACGGCCCGTTGGCGGGTGGGGCTGTTCGCGTGGGCTGGTTGGGGGGTGTGCGTGTCGTACTTGTGCGTGCAGTTGACTTGTACGGGCCGTTGGCGGTTGGGGCTGTTCGCGTGGGCTGGTTGGGGGGGTGTGCGTGTCGTACTTGTGCATGCGGTTGACTGGTATGGCCGTTGGCGGGTGGGGGGTTCGCGTAGGGGGTGTACGTGTCATACTTGTGCGTGCGGTTGACTGGTACAGCCGTTGGCGGGTGGGGGGGTTCGCGTAGGGGGTGTACGTGTCGTACTTGTGCGTGCGGTTGACTTGTACGGCCCGTTGGCGGTTGGGGCTGTTCGCGTGGGCTGGTTGGGGGTGTGCATGTCGTACTTGTGCGTGCGGTTGACTTGTACGGGCCGTTGGCGGTTGGGGCTGTTCGCGTGGGCTGGTTGGGGGGGTGTGCGTGTCGTACTTGTGCGTGCGGTTGACTGGTACGGCCGTTGGCGGGTGGGGGGGTTCGCGTAGGGGGGTGTACGTGTTGTACTTGTGCATGCGGTTGACTGGTACGGCCGTTGGTGGGTGGGGGGGTTCGCGTAGGGGGGTGTGCGTGTCGTACTTGTACTTGTGCGAGGGGTACACGTGTGGTATGGTTTGACGCTGCTTGATGCGACCCGATATTTGCCGTACGAATCATTGTTTATGTCCGAATACTTTGTCCCGTCCGAATCGCTGTAAGGCTTCTCGTACCGGATCGTACTTGTGTGTTAGTACGGGTAGTTTACGATTCGTACGGTAGGATTCCCGATGCATGTTCGTACGGATCATGTGATTCGGACGGTTAGATGATATTCGTACGGAAATAGACGGGAACGGATCGGAATTCGCAGGTCGGACGTAAAGTTCCCATTCGTACGGATTCGGATACGAATGCGATTTGTACGGCGGATTATTTTACGGGATCGGAATCGGCCCCATAATGTACTATTCCCACTCCAGTCTACATAAAATTGAAGTAGGTGCTGGACACTAATTAAATATAATTTACTATTCCCACTCCAGTCTACATAAAATTGAAGTAGGTGCTGGACACTAATTTAATAAAATTTACTATTCCCACTCCAGTCTACATAAAATTGAAGTAGGTGCTGGACACTAATTAAATATAATTTACTATTCCAACTCCAGTCTACATAAAATTGAAGTAGGTGCTGGACACTAAATAAATATAATTTACTATTCCAACTCCAGTCTACATAAAATTGAAGTAGGTGCTGGACACTAATTAAATATAATTTACTATTCCCACTCCAGTCTACATAAAATTGAAGTAGGTGCTGGACACTAATTAAATATAATTTACTATTCCCACTCCAGTCTACATAAAATTGAAGTAGGTGCTGGACACTAATTAAATATAATTTACTATTCCAACTCCAGTGTACATAAAATTGAAGTAGGTGCTGGACACTAATTAAATATAATTTACTATTTCAACTCCAGTCTACATAAACATGAAGTAGGTGCTGGACACTAATTAAATATAATGTACTATTCCCACTCCAGTCTACATAAAATTGAAGTAGATGCTGGACACTAATTAAATATAATTTACTATTCCAACTCCAGTCTACATACAATTGAAGTAGGTTCTGGACACTAATTAAATATAATTTACTATTCCAACTCCAGTCTACATAAAATTGAAGTAGGTGCTGGACACTAATTAAATATAATTTACTATTCCCACTCCAGTCTACATAAAATTGAAGTAGGTGCTGGACGCTAATTAAATATAATTTACTATTCCCACTCCAATCTACATAAAATTGAAGTAGGTGCTGGACACTAATTAAATATAATTTACTATTCCAACTCCAGTCTACATACAATTGAAGTAGGTGCTGGACACTAATTAAATATAATTTACTTTTCCCACTCCAATCTACATAAAATTGAAGTAGGTGCTGGACACTAATTAAATATAATTTACTATTCCAACTCCAGTCTACATAAAATTGAAGTAGGTGCTGGACACTAATTAAATATAATGTACTATTCCAACTCCAGTCTACATAAAATTGAAGTAGGTGCTGGACACTAATTAAATATAATGTACTATTCCCACTCCAGTCTACATAAAATTGAAGTAGGTGCTGGACACTATTTAAATATAATTTACTATTCCAACTCCAGTCTACATAAAATTGAAGTAGGTGCTGTACACTAATTAAATATAATTTACTATTCCAACTCCAGTCTATATAAAATTGAAGTAGGTGCTGGACACTAATTACATATAATTTACTATTCCCACTCCAGTCTACATAAAATTGAAGTAGGTGCTGGACACTAATTAAATATAATTTACTATTCCAACTCCAGTCTACATAAAATTGAAGTAGGTGCTGGACACTAATTAAATATAAATTACTATTCCAACTCCAGTCTACATAAAATTGAATTAGGTGCTGGACACTAATTAAATATAATTTACTATTCCCACTCCAGTCTACATAAAATTGAAGTAGGTGCTGGACACTAATTAAATATAATTCACTATTCCCACTCCAGTCTACATAAAATTGAAGTAGGTGCTGGACACTAATTAAATATAATTTACTATTCCAACTCTAGTGTACATAAAATTGAAGTAGGTGCTGGACACTAAATAAATATAAATTTACTATTCCAACTCCAGTCTACATAAAATTGAAGTAGGTGCCGGACACTAATTAAATATAATTTACTATTCCCACTCCAGTCTACATAAAATTGAAGTAGGTGCTGGACACTAATTAAATATAATTTACTATTCCAACTCCAGTCTACATAAAATTGAAGTAGGTGCTGGACACTAATTAAATATAATGTACTATTCCAACTCCAGTCTACATAAAATTGAAGTAGGTGCTGGACACTAATTAAATATAATTTACTATTCCAACTCCAGTCTACATAAAATTGAAGTAGGTGCTGGACACTAATTAAATATAATGTACTATTCCAACTCCAGTCTACATAAAATTGAAGTAGGTGCTGGACACTAATTAAATATAATTTACTATTTCAACTCCAGTCTACATAAACATGAAGTAGGTGCTGGACACTAATTAAATATAATGTACTATTCCCACTCCAGTCTACATAAAATTGAAGTAGATGCTGGACACTAATTACATATAATTTTCTATTCCCACTCCAGTCTACATAAAATTGAAGTAGGTGCTGGACACTAATTAAATATAATTTACTATTCCAACTCCAGTCTACATAAAATTGTAGTAGGTGCTGGACACTAATTAAATATAAATTACTATTCCAACTCCAGTCTACATAAAATTGAATTAGGTGCTGGACACTAATTAAATATAATTTACTATTCCCACTCCAGTCTACATAAAATTGAAGTAGGTGCTGGACACTAATTAAATATAATTTACTATTCCCACTCCAGTCTACATAAAATTGAAGTAGGTGCTGGACACTAATTAAATATAATTTACTATTCCAACTCCAGTCTACATAAAATTGAAGTAGGTGCTGGACACTAAAGAAATATAATTTACTATTCCAACTCCAGTCTACATAAAATTGAAGTAGGTGCCGGACACTAATTAAATATAATTTACTATTCCCACTCCAGTCTACATAAAATTGAAGTAGGTGCGGGACACTAATTAAATATAATGTACTATTCCAACTCCAGTCTACATAAAATTGAAGTAGGTGCTGGACACTAATTAAATATAATGTGCTATTCCAACTCCAGTCTACATAAAATTGAAGTAGGTGCTGGACACTAATTAAATATAATGTACTATTCCCACTCCAGTCTACATAAAATTGAAGTAGGTGCTGGACACTATTTAAATATAATTTACTATACCAACTCCAGTCTACATAAAATTGAAGTAGGTGCTGTACACTAATTAAATATAATTTACTATTCCAACTCCAGTCTATATAAAATTGAAGTAGGTGCTGGACACTAATTACATATAATTTACTATTCCCACTCCAGTCTACATAAAATTGAAGTAGGTGCTGGACACTAATTAAATATAATTTACTATTCCAACTCCAGTCTACATAAAATTGAAGTAGGTGCTGGACACTAATTAAATATAAATTACTATTCCAACTCCAGTCTACATAAAATTGAATTAGGTGCTGGACACTAATTAAATATAATTTACTATTCCAACTCCAGTCTACATAAAATTGAAGTAGGTGCTGGACACTAAATAAATATAATTTACTATTCCAACTCCAGTCTACATAAAATTGAAGTAGGTGCCGGACACTAATTAAATATAATTTACTATTCCCACTCCAGTCTACATAAAATTGAAGTAGGTGCCGGACACTAATTAAATATAATTTACTATTCCCACTCCAGTCTACATAAAATTGAAGTAGGTGCTGGACACTAATTAAATATAATTTACTATTCACACTCCAGTCTACATCAAATTGAAGTAGGTGCTGGACACTAATTAAATATAATTTACTATTCCAACTCCAGTCTACATAAAATTGAAGTAGGTGCTGGACACTAATTAAATATAATTTACTATTCCAACTCCAGTCTACATAAACATGAAGTAGGTGCTGGACAATAATGAAATATAATGTACTATTCCCACTCCAGTCTACATAAAATTGAAGTAGGTGCTGGACACCAATTAAATATAATTTACTATTCCCACTCCAGTCTACATAAAATTGAAGTAGGTGCTGGACACTAATTAAATATAATTTACTATTCACACTCCAGTCTACATCAAATTGAAGTAGGTGCTGGACACTAATTAAATATAATTTACTATTCCAACTCCAGTCTACATAAAATTGAAGTAGGTGCTGGACATTAATTAAATATAATTTACTATTCCAACTCCAGTCTACATAAACATGAAGTAGGTGCTGGACACTAATGAAATATAATGTACTATTCCCACTCCAGTCTACATAAAATTGAAGTAGGTGCTGGACACTAATTAAATATAATTTACTATTCCAACTCCAGTCTACATAAAATTGAAGTAGGTGCTGGACACTAATTAAATATAATTTACTATTCCCACTCCAGTCTACATAAAATGGAAGTAGGTGCTGGACACTAATTAAATATAATTTACTATTCCCACTCCAGTCTACGTAAATTGAAGTAGGTGCTGGACACTAATTAAATATAATTTACTATTCCAACTCCAGTCCACATAAAATTGAAGTAGGTGCTGGACACTAATTAAATATAATGTACTATTCCAACTCCAGTCTACATAAAATTGAAGTAGGTGCTGGACACTAATTAAATATAATGTACTATTCCCACTCCAGTCTACATAAAATTGAAGTAGATGCTGGACACTATTTAAATATAATTTACTATTCCAACTCCAGTCTACATAAAATTGAAGTAGGTGCTGGACACTAATTAAATATAATTTACTATTCCCACTCCAGTCTACATAAAATTGAAGTAGGTGCTGGACACTAATTAAATATAATGTACTATTCCAACTCCAGTCTACATAAAATTGAAGTAGGTGCTGGACACTAATTAAATATAATTTACTATTCCAACTCCAGTGTACATAAAATTGAAGTAGGTGCTGGACACTAATTAAATATAATTTACTATTTCAACTCCAGTCTACATAAACATGAAGTAGGTGCTGGACACTAATTAAATATAATGTACTATTCCCACTCCAGTCTACATAAAATTGAAGTAGATGCTGGACACTAATTAAATATAATTTACTATTCCAACTCCAGTCTACATACAATTGAAGTAGGTTCTGGACACTAATTAAATATAATTTACTATTCCAACTCCAGTCTACATAAAATTGAAGTAGGTGCTGGACACTAATTAAATATAATTTACTATTCCCACTCCAGTCTACATAAAATTGAAGTAGGTGCTGGACGCTAATTAAATATAATTTACTATTCCCACTCCAATCTACATAAAATTGAAGTAGGTGCTGGACACTAATTAAATATAATTTACTATTCCAACTCCAGTCTACATAAAATTGAAGTAGGTGCTGGACACTAATTAAATATAATTTACTTTTCCCACTCCAATCTACATAAAATTGAAGTAGGTGCTGGACACTAATTAAATATAATTTACTATTCCAACTCCAGTCTACATAAAATTGAAGTAGGTGCTGGACACTAATTAAATATAATGTACTATTCCAACTCCAGTCTACATAAAATTGAAGTAGGTGCTGGACACTGATTAAATATAATGTACTATTCCCACTCCAGTCTACATAAAATTGAAGTAGGTGCTGGACACTATTTAAATATAATTTACTATTCCAACTCCAGTCTACATAAAATTGAAGTAGGTGCTGTACACTAATTAAATATAATTTACTATTCCAACTCCAGTCTATATAAAATTGAAGTAGGTGCTGGACACTAATTACATATAATTTACTATTCCCACTCCAGTCTACATAAAATTGAAGTAGGTGCTGGACACTAATTAAATATAATTTACTTTTCCCACTCCAATCTACATAAAATTGAAGTAGGTGCTGGACACTGATTAAATATAATGTACTATTCCAACTCCAGTCTACATAAAATTGAAGTAGGTGCTGGACACTAATTAAATATAATTTACTATTCCCACTCCAGTCTACATAAAATTGAAGTAGGTGCTGGACGCTAATTAAATATAATTTACTATTCCCACTCCAATCTACATAAAATTGAAGTAGGTGCTGGACACTAATTAAATATAATTTACTATTCCAACTCCAGTCTACATAAAATTGAAGTAGGTGCTGGACACTAATTAAATATAATTTACTTTTCCCACTCCAATCTACATAAAATTGAAGTAGGTGCTGGACACTAATTAAATATAATTTACTATTCCAACTCCAGTCTACATAAAATTGAAGTAGGTGCTGGACACTAATTAAATATAATGTACTATTCCAACTCCAGTCTACATAAAATTGAAGTAGGTGCTGGACACTGATTAAATATAATGTACTATTCCCACTCCAGTCTACATAAAATTGAAGTAGGTGCTGGACACTATTTAAATATAATTTACTATTCCAACTCCAGTCTACATAAAATTGAAGTAGGTGCTGTACACTAATTAAATATAATTTACTATTCCAACTCCAGTCTATATAAAATTGAAGTAGGTGCTGGACACTAATTACATATAATTTACTATTCCCACTCCAGTCTACATAAAATTGAAGTAGGTGCTGGACACTAATTAAATATAATTTACTATTCACACTCCAGTCTACATCAAATTGAAGTAGGTGCTGGACACTAATTAAATATAATTTACTATTCCAACTCCAGTCTACATAAAATTGAAGTAGGTGCTGGACACTAATTAAATATAATTTACTATTCCAACTCCAGTCTACATAAACATGAAGTAGGTGCTGGACAATAATGAAATATAATGTACTATTCCCACTCCAGTCTACATAAAATTGAAGTAGGTGCTGGACACCAATTAAATATAATTTACTATTCCCACTCCAGTCTACATAAAATTTAAGTAGGTGCTGGACACTAATTAAATATAATTTACTATTCACACTCCAGTCTACATCAAATTGAAGTAGGTGCTGGACACTAATTAAATATAATTTACTATTCCAACTCCAGTCTACATAAAATTGAAGTAGGTGCTGGACATTAATTAAATATAATTTACTATTCCAACTCCAGTCTACATAAACATGAAGTAGGTGCTGGACACTAATGAAATATAATGTACTATTCCCACTCCAGTCTACATAAAATTGAAGTAGGTGCTGGACACTAATTAAATATAATTTACTATTCCAACTCCAGTCTACATAAAATTGAAGTAGGTGCTGGACACTAATTAAATATAATTTACTATTCCCACTCCAGTCTACATAAAATGGAAGTAGGTGCTGGACACTAATTAAATATAATTTACTATTCCCACTCCAGTCTACGTAAATTGAAGTAGGTGCTGGACACTAATTAAATATAATTTACTATTCCAACTCCAGTCCACATAAAATTGAAGTAGGTGCTGGACACTAATTAAATATAATTTACTATTCCAACTCCAGTCTACATAAAATTGAAGTAGGTGCTGGACACTAATTAAATATAATGTACTATTCCAACTCCAGTCTACATAAAATTGAAGTAGGTGCTGGACACTAATTAAATATAATTTACTATTCCAACTCCAGTGTACATAAAATTGAAGTAGGTGCTGGACACTAATTAAATATAATTTACTATTTCAACTCCAGTCTACATAAACATGAAGTAGGTGCTGGACACTAATTAAATATAATGTACTATTCCCACTCCAGTCTACATAAAATTGAAGTAGATGCTGGACACTAATTAAATATAATTTACTATTCCAACTCCAGTCTACATACAATTGAAGTAGGTTCTGGACACTAATTAAATATAATTTACTATTCCAACTCCAGTCTACATAAAATTGAAGTAGGTGCTGGACACTAATTAAATATAATTTACTATTCCCACTCCAGTCTACATAAAATTGAAGTAGGTGCTGGACGCTAATTAAATATAATTTACTATTCCCACTCCAATCTACATAAAATTGAAGTAGGTGCTGGACACTAATTAAATATAATTTACTATTCCAACTCCAGTCTACATAAAATTGAAGTAGGTGCTGGACACTAATTAAATATAATTTACTTTTCCCACTCCAATCTACATAAAATTGAAGTAGGTGCTGGACACTAATTAAATATAATTTACTATTCCAACTCCAGTCTACATAAAATTGAAGTAGGTGCTGGACACTAATTAAATATAATGTACTATTCCAACTCCAGTCTACATAAAATTGAAGTAGGTGCTGGACACTGATTAAATATAATGTACTATTCCCACTCCAGTCTACATAAAATTGAAGTAGGTGCTGGACACTATTTAAATATAATTTACTATTCCAACTCCAGTCTACATAAAATTGAAGTAGGTGCTGTACACTAATTAAATATAATTTACTATTCCAACTCCAGTCTATATAAAATTGAAGTAGGTGCTGGACACTAATTACATATAATTTACTATTCCCACTCCAGTCTACATAAAATTGAAGTAGGTGCTGGACACTAATTAAATATAATTTACTATTCCAACTCCAGTCTACATAAAATTGAAGTAGGTGCTGGACACTAATTAAATATAAATTACTATTCCAACTCCAGTCTACATAAAATTGAATTAGGTGCTGGACACTAATTAAATATAATTTACTATTCCCACTCCAGTCTACATAAAATTGAAGTAGGTGCTGGACACTAATTAAATATAATTCACTATTCCCACTCCAGTCTACATAAAATTGAAGTAGGTGCTGGACACTAATTAAATATAATTTACTATTCCAACTCCAGTCTACATAAAATTGAAGTAGGTGCTGGACACTAAATAAATATAATTTACTATTCCAACTCCAGTCTACATAAAATTGAAGTAGGTGCCGGACACTAATTAAATATAATTTACTATTCCCACTCCAGTCTACATAAAATTGAAGTAGGTGCTGGACACTAATTAAATATAATTTACTATTCCAACTCCAGTCTACATAAAATTGAAGTAGGTGCTGGACACTAATTAAATATAATGTACTATTCCCACTCCAGTCTACATAAAATTGAAGTAGGTGCTGGACACTATTTAAATATAATTTACTATTCCAACTCCAGTCTACATACAATTGAAGTTGGTGCTGTACACTAATTAAATATAATTTACTATTCCAACTCCAGTCTATATAAAATTGAAGTAGGTGCTGGACACTAATTACATATAATTTACTATTCCCACTCCAGTCTACATAAAATTGAAGTAGGTGCTGGACACTAATTAAATATAATTTACTATTCCAACTCCAGTCTACATAAAATTGAAGTAGGTGCTGGACACTAATTAAATATAAATTACTATTCCAACTCCAATCTACATAAAATTGAATTAGGTGCTGGACACTAATTAAATATAATTTACTATTCCAACTCCAGTCTACATAAAATTGAAGTAGATGCTGGACACTAAATAAATATAATTTACTATTCCAACTACAGTCTACATAAAATTGAAGTAGGTGCCGGACACTAATTAAATATAATTTACTATTCCCACTCCAGTCTACATAAAATTGAAGTAGGTGCTGGACACTAATTAAATATAATTTACTATTCACACTCCAGTCTACATCAAATTGAAGTAGGTGCTGGACACTAATTAAATATAATTTACTATTCCAACTCCAGTCTACATAAAATTGAAGTAGGTGCTGGACATTAATTAAATATAATTTACTATTCCAACTCCAGTCTACATAAACATGAAGTAGGTGCTGGACACTAATGAAATATAATGTACTATTCCCACTCCAGTCTACATAAAATTGAAGTAGGTGCTGGACACTAATTAAATATAATTTACTATTCCAACTCCAGTCTACATAAAATTGAAGTAGGTGCTGGACACTAATTAAATATAATTTACTATTCCCACTCCAGTCTACATAAAATTGAAGTAGGTGCTGGACACTAATTAAATATAATTTACTATTCCCACTCCAGTCTACGTAAATTGAAGTAGGTGCTGGACACTAATTAAATATAATTTACTATTCCAACTCCAGTCCACATACAATTGAAGTAGGTGCTGGACACTAATTAAATATAATGTACTATTCCAACTCCAGTCTACATAAAATTGAAGTAGGTGCTGGACACTAATTAAATATAATGTACTATTCCCACTCCAGTCTACATAGAATTGAAGTAGATGCTGGACACTATTTAAATATAATTTACTATTCCAACTCCAGTCTACATAAAATTGAAGTAGGTGCTGGACACTAATTAAATATAATTTACTATTCCCACTCCAGTCTACATAAAATTGAAGTAGGTGCTGGACACTAATTAAATATAATGTACTATTCCAACTCCAGTCTACATAAAATTGAAGTAGGTGCTGGACACTAATTAAATATAATTTACTATTTCAACTCCAGTCTACATAAACATGAAGTAGGTGCTGGACACTAATTAAATATAATGTACTATTCCCACTCCAGTCTACATAAAATTGAAGTAGATGCTGGACACTAATTACATATAATTTACTATTCCCACTCCAGTCTACATAAAATTGAAGTAGGTGCTGGACACTAATTAAATATAATTTACTATTCCAACTCCAGTCTACATAAAATTGTAGTAGGTGCTGGACACTAATTAAATATAAATTACTATTCCAAATCCAGTCTACATAAAATTGAATTAGGTGCTGGACACTAATTAAATATAATTTACTATTCCCACTCCAGTCTACATAAAATTGAAGTAGGTGCTGGACACTATTTAAATATAATTTACTATTCCCACTCCAGTCTACATAAAATTGAAGTAGGTGCTGGACACTAATTAAATATAATTTACTATTCCAACTCCAGTCTACATAAAATTGAAGTAGGTGCTGGACACTAAATAAATATAATTTACTATTCCAACTCCAGTCTACATAAAATTGAAGTAGGTGCCGGACACTAATTAAATATAATTTACTATTCCCACTCCAGTCTACATAAAATTGAAGTAGGTGCTGGACACTAATTAAATATAATTTACTATTCCAACTCCAGTCTACATAAAATTGAAGTGTGTGCTGGACACTAATTAAATATAATGTGCTATTCCAACTCCAGTCTACATAAAATTGAAGTAGGTGCTGGACACTAATTAAATATAATGTACTATTCCCACTCCAGTCTACATAAAATTGAAGTAGGTGCTGGACACTATTTAAATATAATTTACTATACCAACTCCAGTCTACATAAAATTGAAGTAGGTGCTGTACACTAATTAAATATAATTTACTATTCCAACTCCAGTCTATATAAAATTGAAGTAGGTGCTGGACACTAATTACATATAATTTACTATTCCCACTCCAGTCTACATAAAATTGAAGTAGGTGCTGGACACTAATTAAATATAATTTACTATTCCAACTCCAGTCTACATAAAATTGAAGTAGGTGCTGGACACTAATTAAATATAAATTACTATTCCAACTCCAGTCTACATAAAATTGAATTAGGTGCTGGACACTAATTAAATATAATTTACTATTCCAACTCCAGTCTACATAAAATTGAAGTAGGTGCTGGACACTAAATAAATATAATTTACTATTCCAACTCCAGTCTACACAAAATTGAAGTAGGTGCCGGACACTAATTAAATATAATTTACTATTCCCACTCCAGTCTACATAAAATTGAAGTAGGTGCCGGACACTAATTAAATATAATTTACTATTCCCACTCCAGTCTACATAAAATTGAAGTAGGTGCTGGACACTAATTAAATATAATTTACTATTCACACTCCAGTCTACATCAAATTGAAGTAGGTGCTGGACACTAATTAAATATAATTTACTATTCCAACTCCAGTCTACATAAAATTGAAGTAGGTGCTGGACACTAATTAAATATAATTTACTATTCCAACTCCAGTCTACATAAACATGAAGTAGGTGCTGGACACTAATGAAATATAATGTACTATTCCCACTCCAGTCTACATAAAATTGAAGTAGGTGCTGGACACCAATTAAATATAATTTACTATTCCCACTCCAGTCTACATAAAATTGAAGTAGGTGCTGGACACTAATTAAATATAATTTACTATTCCAACTCCAGTCTACATAAAATTGAAGTAGGTGCTGGACACTAATTAAATATAAATTACTATTCCAACTCCAGTCTACATAAAATTGAATTAGGTGCTGGACACTAATTAAATATAATTTACTATTCCCACTCCAGTCTACATAAAATTGAAGTAGGTGCTGGACACTAATTAAATATAATTCACTATTCCCACTCCAGTCTACATAAAATTGAAGTAGGTGCTGGACACTAATTAAATATAATTTACTATTCCAACTCCAGTCTACATAAAATTGAAGTAGGTGCTGGACACTAAATAAATATAATTTACTATTCCAACTCCAGTCTACATAAAATTGAAGTAGGTGCCGGACACTAATTAAATATAATTTACTATTCCCACTCCAGTCTACATAAAATTGAAGTAGGTGCTGGACACTAATTAAATATAATTTACTATTCCAACTCCAGTCTACATAAAATTGAAGTAGGTGCTGGACACTAATTAAATATAATGTACTATTCCCACTCCAGTCTACATAAAATTGAAGTAGGTGCTGGACACTATTTAAATATAATTTACTATTCCAACTCCAGTCTACATACAATTGAAGTTGGTGCTGTACACTAATTAAATATAATTTACTATTCCAACTCCAGTCTATATAAAATTGAAGTAGGTGCTGGACACTAATTACATATAATTTACTATTCCCACTCCAGTCTACATAAAATTGAAGTAGGTGCTGGACACTAATTAAATATAATTTACTATTCCAACTCCAGTCTACATAAAATTGAAGTAGGTGCTGGACACTAATTAAATATAAATTACTATTCCAACTCCAATCTACATAAAATTGAATTAGGTGCTGGACACTAATTAAATATAATTTACTATTCCAACTCCAGTCTACATAAAATTGAAGTAGATGCTGGACACTAAATAAATATAATTTACTATTCCAACTACAGTCTACATAAAATTGAAGTAGGTGCCGGACACTAATTAAATATAATTTACTATTCCCACTCCAGTCTACATAAAATTGAAGTAGGTGCTGGACACTAATTAAATATAATTTACTATTCACACTCCAGTCTACATCAAATTGAAGTAGGTGCTGGACACTAATTAAATATAATTTACTATTCCAACTCCAGTCTACATAAAATTGAAGTAGGTGCTGGACATTAATTAAATATAATTTACTATTCCAACTCCAGTCTACATAAACATGAAGTAGGTGCTGGACACTAATGAAATATAATGTACTATTCCCACTCCAGTCTACATAAAATTGAAGTAGGTGCTGGACACTAATTAAATATAATTTACTATTCCAACTCCAGTCTACATAAAATTGAAGTAGGTGCTGGACACTAATTAAATATAATTTACTATTCCCACTCCAGTCTACATAAAATTGAAGTAGGTGCTGGACACTAATTAAATATAATTTACTATTCCCACTCCAGTCTACGTAAATTGAAGTAGGTGCTGGACACTAATTAAATATAATTTACTATTCCAACTCCAGTCCACATACAATTGAAGTAGGTGCTGGACACTAATTAAATATAATGTACTATTCCAACTCCAGTCTACATAAAATTGAAGTAGGTGCTGGACACTAATTAAATATAATGTACTATTCCCACTCCAGTCTACATAGAATTGAAGTAGATGCTGGACACTATTTAAATATAATTTACTATTCCAACTCCAGTCTACATAAAATTGAAGTAGGTGCTGGACACTAATTAAATATAATTTACTATTCCCACTCCAGTCTACATAAAATTGAAGTAGGTGCTGGACACTAATTAAATATAATGTACTATTCCAACTCCAGTCTACATAAAATTGAAGTAGGTGCTGGACACTAATTAAATATAATTTACTATTTCAACTCCAGTCTACATAAACATGAAGTAGGTGCTGGACACTAATTAAATATAATGTACTATTCCCACTCCAGTCTACATAAAATTGAAGTAGATGCTGGACACTAATTACATATAATTTACTATTCCCACTCCAGTCTACATAAAATTGAAGTAGGTGCTGGACACTAATTAAATATAATTTACTATTCCAACTCCAGTCTACATAAAATTGTAGTAGGTGCTGGACACTAATTAAATATAAATTACTATTCCAACTCCAGTCTACATAAAATTGAATTAGGTGCTGGACACTAATTAAATATAATTTACTATTCCCACTCCAGTCTACATAAAATTGAAGTAGGTGCTGGACACTATTTAAATATAATTTACTATTCCCACTCCAGTCTACATAAAATTGAAGTAGGTGCTGGACACTAATTAAATATAATTTACTATTCCAACTCCAGTCTACATAAAATTGAAGTAGGTGCTGGACACTAAATAAATATAATTTACTATTCCAACTCCAGTCTACATAAAATTGAAGTAGGTGCCGGACACTAATTAAATATAATTTACTATTCCCACTCCAGTCTACATAAAATTGAAGTAGGTGCTGGACACTAATTAAATATAATTTACTATTCCAACTCCAGTCTACATAAAATTGAAGTGTGTGCTGGACACTAATTAAATATAATGTGCTATTCCAACTCCAGTCTACATAAAATTGAAGTAGGTGCTGGACACTAATTAAATATAATGTACTATTCCCACTCCAGTCTACATAAAATTGAAGTAGGTGCTGGACACTATTTAAATATAATTTACTATACCAACTCCAGTCTACATAAAATTGAAGTAGGTGCTGTACACTAATTAAATATAATTTACTATTCCAACTCCAGTCTATATAAAATTGAAGTAGGTGCTGGACACTAATTACATATAATTTACTATTCCCACTCCAGTCTACATAAAATTGAAGTAGGTGCTGGACACTAATTAAATATAATTTACTATTCCAACTCCAGTCTACATAAAATTGAAGTAGGTGCTGGACACTAATTAAATATAAATTACTATTCCAACTCCAGTCTACATAAAATTGAATTAGGTGCTGGACACTAATTAAATATAATTTACTATTCCAACTCCAGTCTACATAAAATTGAAGTAGGTGCTGGACACTAAATAAATATAATTTACTATTCCAACTCCAGTCTACACAAAATTGAAGTAGGTGCCGGACACTAATTAAATATAATTTACTATTCCCACTCCAGTCTACATAAAATTGAAGTAGGTGCCGGACACTAATTAAATATAATTTACTATTCCCACTCCAGTCTACATAAAATTGAAGTAGGTGCTGGACACTAATTAAATATAATTTACTATTCACACTCCAGTCTACATCAAATTGAAGTAGGTGCTGGACACTAATTAAATATAATTTACTATTCCAACTCCAGTCTACATAAAATTGAAGTAGGTGCTGGACACTAATTAAATATAATTTACTATTCCAACTCCAGTCTACATAAACATGAAGTAGGTGCTGGACACTAATGAAATATAATGTACTATTCCCACTCCAGTCTACATAAAATTGAAGTAGGTGCTGGACACCAATTAAATATAATTTACTATTCCCACTCCAGTCTACATAAAATTGAAGTAGGTGCTGGACACTAATTAAATATAATTTACTATTCACACTCCAGTCTACATCAAATTGAAGTAGGTGCTGGACACTAATTAAATATAATTTACTATTCCAACTCCAGTCTACATAAAATTGAAGTAGGTGCTGGACATTAATTAAATATAATTTACTATTCCAACTCCAGTCTACATAAACATGAAGTAGGTGCTGGACACTAATGAAATATAATGTACTATTCCCACTCCAGTCTACATAAAATTGAAGTAGGTGCTGGACACTAATTAAATATAATTTACTATTCCAACTCCAGTCTACATAAAATTGAAGTAGGTGCTGGACACTAATTAAATATAATTTACTATTCCCACTCCAGTCTACATAAAATTGAAGTAGGTGCTGGACACTAATTAAATATAATTTACTATTCCCACTCCAGTCTACGTAAATTGAAGTAGGTGCTGGACACTAATTAAATATAATTTACTATTCCAACTCCAGTCCACATAAAATTGAAGTAGGTGCTGGACACTAATTAAATATAATGTACTATTCCAACTCCAGTCTACATAAAATTGAAGTAGGTGCTGGACACTAATTAAATATAATGTACTATTCCCACTCCAGTCTACATAAAATTGAAGTAGATGCTGGACACTATTTAAATATAATTTACTATTTCAACTCCAGTCTACATAAAATTGAAGTAGGTGCTGGACACTAATTAAATATAATTTACTATTCCCACTCCAGTCTACATAAAATTGAAGTAGGTGCTGGACACTAATTAAATATAATGTACTATTCCAACTCCAGTCTACATAAAATTGAAGTAGGTGCTGGACACTAATTAAATATAATTTACTATTTCAACTCCAGTCTACATAAACATGAAGTAGGTGCTGGACACTAATTAAATATAATGTACTATTCCCACTCCAGTCTACATAAAATTGAAGTAGATGCTGGACACTAATTACATATAATTTACTATTTCCACTCCAGTCTACATAAAATTGAAGTAGGTGCTGGACACTAATTAAATATAATTTACTATTCCAACTCCAGTCTACATAAAATTGTAGTAGGTGCTGGACACTAATTAAATATAAATTACTATTCCAACTCCAGTCTACATAAAATTGAATTAGGTGCTGGACACTAATTAAATATAATTTACTATTCCCACTCCAGTCTACATAAAATTGAAGTAGGTGCTGGACACTAATTAAATATAATTTACTATTCCCACTCCAGTCTACATAAAATTGAAGTAGGTGCTGGACACTAATTAAATATAATTTACTATTCCAACTCCAGTCTACATAAAATTGAAGTAGGTGCTGGACACTAAATGAATATAATTTACTATTCCAACTCCAGTCTACATAAAATTGAAGTAGGTGCCGGACACTAATTAAATATAATTTACTATTCCCACTCCAGTCTACATAAAATTGAAGTAGGTGCTGGACACTAATTAAATATAATGTGCTATTCCAACTCCAGTCTACATAAAATTGAAGTAGGTGCTGGACACTAATTAAATATAATGTACTATTCCCACTCCAGTCTACATAAAATTGAAGTAGGTGCTGGACACTATTTAAATATAATTTACTATACCAACTCCAGTCTACATAAAATTGAAGTAGGTGCTGTACACTAATTAAATATAATTTACTATTCCAACTCCAGTCTATATAAAATTGAAGTAGGTGCTGGACACTAATTACATATAATTTACTATTCCCACTCCAGTCTACATAAAATTGAAGTAGGTGCTGGACACTAATTAAATATAATTTACTATTCCAACTCCAGTCTACATAAAATTGAAGTAGGTGCTGGACACTAATTAAATATAAATTACTATTCCAACTCCAGTCTACATAAAATTGAATTAGGTGCTGGACACTAATTAAATATAATTTACTATTCCAACTCCAGTCTACATAAAATTGAAGTAGGTGCTGGACACTAAATAAATATAATTTACTATTCCAACTCCAGTCTACATAAAATTGAAGTAGGTGCCGGACACTAATTAAATATAATTTACTATTCCCACTCCAGTCTACATAAAATTGAAGTAGGTGCTGGACACTAATTAAATATAATTTACTATTCACACTCCAGTCTACATCAAATTGAAGTAGGTGCTGGACACTAATTAAATATAATTTACTATTCCAACTCCAGTCTACATAAAATTGAAGTAGGTGCTGGACACTAATTAAATATAATTTACTATTCCAACTCCAGTCTACATAAACATGAAGTAGGTGCTGGACACTAATGAAATATAATGTACTATTCCCACTCCAGTCTACATAAAATTGAAGTAGGTGCTGGACACCAATTAAATATAATTTACTATTCCAACTCCAGTCTACATAAAATTGAAGTAGGTGCTGGACACTAATTAAATATAATTTACTATTCCAACTCCAGTCTACATAAAATTGAAGTAGGTGCTGGACACTAATTAAATATAATGTGCTATTCCAACTCCAGTCTACATAAAATTGAAGTAGGTGCTGGACACTAATTAAATATAATGTACTATTCCCACTCCAGTCTACATAAAATTGAAGTAGGTGCTGGACACTATTTAAATATAATTTACTATACCAACTCCAGTCTACATAAAATTGAAGTAGGTGCTGGACACTAATTTAATAAAATTTACTATTCCCACTCCAGTCTACATAAAATTGAAGTAGGTGCTGGACACTAATTAAATATAATTTACTATTCCAACTCCAGTCTACATAAAATTGAAGTAGGTGCTGGACACTAAATAAATATAATTTACTATTCCAACTCCAGTCTACATAAAATTGAAGTAGGTGCTGGACACTAATTAAATATAATTTACTATTCCCACTCCAGTCTACATAAAATTGAAGTAGGTGCTGGACACTAATTAAATATAATTTACTATTCCCACTCCAGTCTACATAAAATTGAAGTAGGTGCTGGACACTAATTAAATATAATTTACTATTCCAACTCCAGTGTACATAAAATTGAAGTAGGTGCTGGACACTAATTAAATATAATTTACTATTTCAACTCCAGTCTACATAAACATGAAGTAGGTGCTGGACACTAATTAAATATAATGTACTATTCCCACTCCAGTCTACATAAAATTGAAGTAGATGCTGGACACTAATTAAATATAATTTACTATTCCAACTCCAGTCTACATACAATTGAAGTAGGTTCTGGACACTAATTAAATATAATTTACTATTCCAACTCCAGTCTACATAAAATTGAAGTAGGTGCTGGACACTAATTAAATATAATTTACTATTCCCACTCCAGTCTACATAAAATTGAAGTAGGTGCTGGACGCTAATTAAATATAATTTACTATTCCCACTCCAATCTACATAAAATTGAAGTAGGTGCTGGACACTAATTAAATATAATTTACTATTCCAACTCCAGTCTACATACAATTGAAGTAGGTGCTGGACACTAATTAAATATAATTTACTTTTCCCACTCCAATCTACATAAAATTGAAGTAGGTGCTGGACACTAATTAAATATAATTTACTATTCCAACTCCAGTCTACATAAAATTGAAGTAGGTGCTGGACACTAATTAAATATAATGTACTATTCCAACTCCAGTCTACATAAAATTGAAGTAGGTGCTGGACACTAATTAAATATAATGTACTATTCCCACTCCAGTCTACATAAAATTGAAGTAGGTGCTGGACACTATTTAAATATAATTTACTATTCCAACTCCAGTCTACATAAAATTGAAGTAGGTGCTGTACACTAATTAAATATAATTTACTATTCCAACTCCAGTCTATATAAAATTGAAGTAGGTGCTGGACACTAATTACATATAATTTACTATTCCCACTCCAGTCTACATAAAATTGAAGTAGGTGCTGGACACTAATTAAATATAATTTACTATTCCAACTCCAGTCTACATAAAATTGAAGTAGGTGCTGGACACTAATTAAATATAAATTACTATTCCAACTCCAGTCTACATAAAATTGAATTAGGTGCTGGACACTAATTAAATATAATTTACTATTCCCACTCCAGTCTACATAAAATTGAAGTAGGTGCTGGACACTAATTAAATATAATTCACTATTCCCACTCCAGTCTACATAAAATTGAAGTAGGTGCTGGACACTAATTAAATATAATTTACTATTCCAACTCCAGTGTACATAAAATTGAAGTAGGTGCTGGACACTAAATAAATATAAATTTACTATTCCAACTCCAGTCTACATAAAATTGAAGTAGGTGCCGGACACTAATTAAATATAATTTACTATTCCCACTCCAGTCTACATAAAATTGAAGTAGGTGCTGGACACTAATTAAATATAATTTACTATTCCAACTCCAGTCTACATAAAATTGAAGTAGGTGCTGGACACTAATTAAATATAATGTACTATTCCAACTCCAGTCTACATAAAATTGAAGTAGGTGCTGGACACTAATTAAATATAATTTACTATTCCAACTCCAGTCTACATAAAATTGAAGTAGGTGCTGGACACTAATTAAATATAATGTACTATTCCAACTCCAGTCTACATAAAATTGAAGTAGGTGCTGGACACTAATTAAATATAATTTACTATTTCAACTCCAGTCTACATAAACATGAAGTAGGTGCTGGACACTAATTAAATATAATGTACTATTCCCACTCCAGTCTACATAAAATTGAAGTAGATGCTGGACACTAATTACATATAATTTTCTATTCCCACTCCAGTCTACATAAAATTGAAGTAGGTGCTGGACACTAATTAAATATAATTTACTATTCCAACTCCAGTCTACATAAAATTGTAGTAGGTGCTGGACACTAATTAAATATAAATTACTATTCCAACTCCAGTCTACATAAAATTGAATTAGGTGCTGGACACTAATTAAATATAATTTACTATTCCCACTCCAGTCTACATAAAATTGAAGTAGGTGCTGGACACTAATTAAATATAATTTACTATTCCCACTCCAGTCTACATAAAATTGAAGTAGGTGCTGGACACTAATTAAATATAATTTACTATTCCAACTCCAGTCTACATAAAATTGAAGTAGGTGCTGGACACTAAAGAAATATAATTTACTATTCCAACTCCAGTCTACATAAAATTGAAGTAGGTGCCGGACACTAATTAAATATAATTTACTATTCCCACTCCAGTCTACATAAAATTGAAGTAGGTGCGGGACACTAATTAAATATAATGTACTATTCCAACTCCAGTCTACATAAAATTGAAGTAGGTGCTGGACACTAATTAAATATAATGTGCTATTCCAACTCCAGTCTACATAAAATTGAAGTAGGTGCTGGACACTAATTAAATATAATGTACTATTCCCACTCCAGTCTACATAAAATTGAAGTAGGTGCTGGACACTATTTAAATATAATTTACTATACCAACTCCAGTCTACATAAAATTGAAGTAGGTGCTGTACACTAATTAAATATAATTTACTATTCCAACTCCAGTCTATATAAAATTGAAGTAGGTGCTGGACACTAATTAAATATAATTTACTATTCACACTCCAGTCTACATCAAATTGAAGTAGGTGCTGGACACTAATTAAATATAATTTACTATTCCAACTCCAGTCTACATAAAATTGAAGTAGGTGCTGGACACTAATTAAATATAATTTACTATTCCAACTCCAGTCTACATAAACATGAAGTAGGTGCTGGACACTAATGAAATATAATGTACTATTCCCACTCCAGTCTACATAAAATTGAAGTAGGTGCTGGACACCAATTAAATATAATTTACTATTCCCACTCCAGTCTACATAAAATTGAAGTAGGTGCTGGACACTAATTAAATATAATTTACTATTCACACTCCAGTCTACATCAAATTGAAGTAGGTGCTGGACACTAATTAAATATAATTTACTATTCCAACTCCAGTCTACATAAAATTGAAGTAGGTGCTGGACATTAATTAAATATAATTTACTATTCCAACTCCAGTCTACATAAACATGAAGTAGGTGCTGGACACTAATGAAATATAATGTACTATTCCCACTCCAGTCTACATAAAATTGAAGTAGGTGCTGGACACTAATTAAATATAATTTACTATTCCAACTCCAGTCTACATAAAATTGAAGTAGGTGCTGGACACTAATTAAATATAATTTACTATTCCCACTCCAGTCTACATAAAATGGAAGTAGGTGCTGGACACTAATTAAATATAATTTACTATTCCCACTCCAGTCTACGTAAATTGAAGTAGGTGCTGGACACTAATTAAATATAATTTACTATTCCCACTCCAGTCCACATAAAATTGAAGTAGGTGCTGGACACTAATTAAATATAATTTACTATTCCAACTCCAGTCCACATAAAATTGAAGTAGGTGCTGGACACTAATTAAATATAATGTACTATTCCAACTCCAGTCTACATAAAATTGAAGTAGGTGCTGGACACTAATTAAATATAATGTACTATTCCCACTCCAGTCTACATAAAATTGAAGTAGATGCTGGACACTATTTAAATATAATTTACTATTTCAACTCCAGTCTACATAAAATTGAAGTAGGTGCTGGACACTAATTAAATATAATTTACTATTCCCACTCCAGTCTACATAAAATTGAAGTAGGTGCTGGACACTAATTAAATATAATGTACTATTCCAACTCCAGTCTACATAAAATTGAAGTAGGTGCTGGACACTAATTAAATATAATTTACTATTTCAACTCCAGTCTACATAAACATGAAGTAGGTGCTGGAACTAATTAAATATAATGTACTATTCCCACTCCAGTCTACATAAAATTGAAGTAGATGCTGGACACTAATTACATATAATTTACTATTCCCACTCCAGTCTACATAAAATTGAAGTAGGTGCTGGACACTAATGAAATATAATTTACTATTCCAACTCCAGTCTACATAAAATTGTAGTAGGTGCTGGACACTAATTAAATATAAATTACTATTCCAACTCCAGTCTACATAAAATTGAATTAGGTGCTGGACACTAATTAAATATAATTTACTATTCCCACTCCAGTCTACATAAAATTGAAGTAGGTGCTGGACACTAATTAAATATAATTTACTATTCCCACTCCAGTCTACATAAAATTGAAGTAGGTGCTGGACACTAATTAAATATAATTTACTATTCCAACTCCAGTCTACATAAAATTGAAGTAGGTGCTGGACACTAAATGAATATAATTTACTATTCCAACTCCAGTCTACATAAAATTGAAGTAGGTGCCGGACACTAATTAAATATAATTTACTATTCCCACTCCAGTCTACATAAAATTGAAGTAGGTGCTGGACACTAATTAAATATAATGTGCTATTCCAACTCCAGTCTACATAAAATTGAAGTAGGTGCTGGACACTAATTAAATATAATGTACTATTCCCACTCCAGTCTACATAAAATTGAAGTAGGTGCTGGACACTATTTAAATATAATTTACTATACCAACTCCAGTCTACATAAAATTGAAGTAGGTGCTGTACACTAATTAAATATAATTTACTATTCCAACTCCAGTCTATATAAAATTGAAGTAGGTGCTGGACACTAATTACATATAATTTACTATTCCCACTCCAGTCTACATAAAATTGAAGTAGGTGCTGGACACTAATTAAATATAATTTACTATTCCAACTCCAGTCTACATAAAATTGAAGTAGGTGCTGGACACTAATTAAATATAAATTACTATTCCAACTCCAGTCTACATAAAATTGAATTAGGTGCTGGACACTAATTAAATATAATTTACTATTCCAACTCCAGTCTACATAAAATTGAAGTAGGTGCTGGACACTAAATAAATATAATTTACTATTCCAACTCCAGTCTACATAAAATTGAAGTAGGTGCCGGACACTAATTAAATATAATTTACTATTCCCACTCCAGTCTACATAAAATTGAAGTAGGTGCCGGACACTAATTAAATATAATTTACTATTCCCACTCCAGTCTACATAAAATTGAAGTAGGTGCTGGACACTAATTAAATATAATTTACTATTCACACTCCAGTCTACATCAAATTGAAGTAGGTGCTGGACACTAATTAAATATAATTTACTATTCCAACTCCAGTCTACATAAAATTGAAGTAGGTGCTGGACACTAATTAAATATAATTTACTATTCCAACTCCAGTCTACATAAACATGAAGTAGGTGCTGGACACTAATGAAATATAATGTACTATTCCCACTCCAGTCTACATAAAATTGAAGTAGGTGCTGGACACCAATTAAATATAATTTACTATTCCAACTCCAGTCTACATAAAATTGAAGTAGGTGCTGGACACTAATTAAATATAATTTACTATTCCAACTCCAGTCTACATAAAATTGAAGTAGGTGCTGGACACTAATTAAATATAATGTGCTATTCCAACTCCAGTCTACATAAAATTGAAGTAGGTGCTGGACACTAATTAAATATAATGTACTATTCCCACTCCAGTCTACATAAAATTGAAGTAGGTGCTGGACACTATTTAAATATAATTTACTATACCAACTCCAGTCTACATAAAATTGAAGTAGGTGCTGGACACTAATTTAATAAAATTTACTATTCCCACTCCAGTCTACATAAAATTGAAGTAGGTGCTGGACACTAATTAAATATAATTTACTATTCCAACTCCAGTCTACATAAAATTGAAGTAGGTGCTGGACACTAAATAAATATAATTTACTATTCCAACTCCAGTCTACATAAAATTGAAGTAGGTGCTGGACACTAATTAAATATAATTTACTATTCCCACTCCAGTCTACATAAAATTGAAGTAGGTGCTGGACACTAATTAAATATAATTTACTATTCCCACTCCAGTCTACATAAAATTGAAGTAGGTGCTGGACACTAATTAAATATAATTTACTATTCCAACTCCAGTGTACATAAAATTGAAGTAGGTGCTGGACACTAATTAAATATAATTTACTATTTCAACTCCAGTCTACATAAACATGAAGTAGGTGCTGGACACTAATTAAATATAATGTACTATTCCCACTCCAGTCTACATAAAATTGAAGTAGATGCTGGACACTAATTAAATATAATTTACTATTCCAACTCCAGTCTACATACAATTGAAGTAGGTTCTGGACACTAATTAAATATAATTTACTATTCCAACTCCAGTCTACATAAAATTGAAGTAGGTGCTGGACACTAATTAAATATAATTTACTATTCCCACTCCAGTCTACATAAAATTGAAGTAGGTGCTGGACGCTAATTAAATATAATTTACTATTCCCACTCCAATCTACATAAAATTGAAGTAGGTGCTGGACACTAATTAAATATAATTTACTATTCCAACTCCAGTCTACATACAATTGAAGTAGGTGCTGGACACTAATTAAATATAATTTACTTTTCCCACTCCAATCTACATAAAATTGAAGTAGGTGCTGGACACTAATTAAATATAATTTACTATTCCAACTCCAGTCTACATAAAATTGAAGTAGGTGCTGGACACTAATTAAATATAATGTACTATTCCAACTCCAGTCTACATAAAATTGAAGTAGGTGCTGGACACTAATTAAATATAATGTACTATTCCCACTCCAGTCTACATAAAATTGAAGTAGGTGCTGGACACTATTTAAATATAATTTACTATTCCAACTCCAGTCTACATAAAATTGAAGTAGGTGCTGTACACTAATTAAATATAATTTACTATTCCAACTCCAGTCTATATAAAATTGAAGTAGGTGCTGGACACTAATTACATATAATTTACTATTCCCACTCCAGTCTACATAAAATTGAAGTAGGTGCTGGACACTAATTAAATATAATTTACTATTCCAACTCCAGTCTACATAAAATTGAAGTAGGTGCTGGACACTAATTAAATATAAATTACTATTCCAACTCCAGTCTACATAAAATTGAATTAGGTGCTGGACACTAATTAAATATAATTTACTATTCCCACTCCAGTCTACATAAAATTGAAGTAGGTGCTGGACACTAATTAAATATAATTCCCTATTCCCACTCCAGTCTACATAAAATTGAAGTAGGTGCTGGACACTAATTAAATATAATTTACTATTCCAACTCCAGTGTACATAAAATTGAAGTAGGTGCTGGACACTAAATAAATATAAATTTACTATTCCAACTCCAGTCTACATAAAATTGAAGTAGGTGCCGGACACTAATTAAATATAATTTACTATTCCCACTCCAGTCTACATAAAATTGAAGTAGGTGCTGGACACTAATTAAATATAATTTACTATTCCAACTCCAGTCTACATAAAATTGAAGTAGGTGCTGGACACTAATTAAATATAATGTACTATTCCAACTCCAGTCTACATAAAATTGAAGTAGGTGCTGGACACTAATTAAATATAATTTACTATTCCAACTCCAGTCTACATAAAATTGAAGTAGGTGCTGGACACTAATTAAATATAATGTACTATTCCAACTCCAGTCTACATAAAATTGAAGTAGGTGCTGGACACTAATTAAATATAATTTACTATTTCAACTCCAGTCTACATAAACATGAAGTAGGTGCTGGACACTAATTAAATATAATGTACTATTCCCACTCCAGTCTACATAAAATTGAAGTAGATGCTGGACACTAATTACATATAATTTTCTATTCCCACTCCAGTCTACATAAAATTGAAGTAGGTGCTGGACACTAATTAAATATAATTTACTATTCCAACTCCAGTCTACATAAAATTGTAGTAGGTGCTGGACACTAATTAAATATAAATTACTATTCCAACTCCAGTCTACATAAAATTGAATTAGGTGCTGGACACTAATTAAATATAATTTACTATTCCCACTCCAGTCTACATAAAATTGAAGTAGGTGCTGGACACTAATTAAATATAATTTACTATTCCCACTCCAGTCTACATAAAATTGAAGTAGGTGCTGGACACTAATTAAATATAATTTACTATTCCAACTCCAGTCTACATAAAATTGAAGTAGGTGCTGGACACTAAAGAAATATAATTTACTATTCCAACTCCAGTCTACATAAAATTGAAGTAGGTGCCGGACACTAATTAAATATAATTTACTATTCCCACTCCAGTCTACATAAAATTGAAGTAGGTGCGGGACACTAATTAAATATAATGTACTATTCCAACTCCAGTCTACATAAAATTGAAGTAGGTGCTGGACACTAATTAAATATAATGTGCTATTCCAACTCCAGTCTACATAAAATTGAAGTAGGTGCTGGACACTAATTAAATATAATGTACTATTCCCACTCCAGTCTACATAAAATTGAAGTAGGTGCTGGACACTATTTAAATATAATTTACTATACCAACTCCAGTCTACATAAAATTGAAGTAGGTGCTGTACACTAATTAAATATAATTTACTATTCCAACTCCAGTCTATATAAAATTGAAGTAGGTGCTGGACACTAATTACATATAATTTACTATTCCCACTCCAGTCTACATAAAATTGAAGTAGGTGCTGGACACTAATTAAATATAATTTACTATTCCAACTCCAGTCTACATAAAATTGAAGTAGGTGCTGGACACTAATTAAATATAAATTACTATTCCAACTCCAGTCTACATAAAATTGAATTAGGTGCTGGACACTAATTAAATATAATTTACTATTCCAACTCCAGTCTACATAAAATTGAAGTAGGTGCTGGACACTAAATAAATATAATTTACTATTCCAACTCCAGTCTACATAAAATTGAAGTAGGTGCCGGACACTAATTAAATATAATTTACTATTCCCACTCCAGTCTACATAAAATTGAAGTAGGTGCCGGACACTAATTAAATATAATTTACTATTCCCACTCCAGTCTACATAAAATTGAAGTAGGTGCTGGACACTAATTAAATATAATTTACTATTCACACTCCAGTCTACATCAAATTGAAGTAGGTGCTGGACACTAATTAAATATAATTTACTATTCCAACTCCAGTCTACATAAAATTGAAGTAGGTGCTGGACACTAATTAAATATAATTTACTATTCCAACTCCAGTCTACATAAACATGAAGTAGGTGCTGGACACTAATGAAATATAATGTACTATTCCCACTCCAGTCTACATAAAATTGAAGTAGGTGCTGGACACCAATTAAATATAATTTACTATTCCCACTCCAGTCTACATAAAATTGAAGTAGGTGCTGGACACTAATTAAATATAATTTACTATTCACACTCCAGTCTACATCAAATTGAAGTAGGTGCTGGACACTAATTAAATATAATTTACTATTCCAACTCCAGTCTACATAAAATTGAAGTAGGTGCTGGACATTAATTAAATATAATTTACTATTCCAACTCCAGTCTACATAAACATGAAGTAGGTGCTGGACACTAATGAAATATAATGTACTATTCCCACTCCAGTCTACATAAAATTGAAGTAGGTGCTGGACACTAATTAAATATAATTTACTATTCCAACTCCAGTCTACATAAAATTGAAGTAGGTGCTGGACACTAATTAAATATAATTTACTATTCCCACTCCAGTCTACATAAAATGGAAGTAGGTGCTGGACACTAATTAAATATAATTTACTATTCCCACTCCAGTCTACGTAAATTGAAGTAGGTGCTGGACACTAATTAAATATAATTTACTATTCCAACTCCAGTCCACATAAAATTGAAGTAGGTGCTGGACACTAATTAAATATAATGTACTATTCCAACTCCAGTCTACATAAAATTGAAGTAGGTGCTGGACACTAATTAAATATAATGTACTATTCCCACTCCAGTCTACATAAAATTGAAGTAGATGCTGGACACTATTTAAATATAATTTACTATTCCAACTCCAGTCTACATAAAATTGAAGTAGGTGCTGGACACTAATTAAATATAATTTACTATTCCCACTCCAGTCTACATAAAATTGAAGTAGGTGCTGGACACTAATTAAATATAATGTACTATTCCAACTCCAGTCTACATAAAATTGAAGTAGGTGCTGGACACTAATTAAATATAATTTACTATTCCAACTCCAGTGTACATAAAATTGAAGTAGGTGCTGGACACTAATTAAATATAATTTACTATTTCAACTCCAGTCTACATAAACATGAAGTAGGTGCTGGACACTAATTAAATATAATGTACTATTCCCACTCCAGTCTACATAAAATTGAAGTAGATGCTGGACACTAATTAAATATAATTTACTATTCCAACTCCAGTCTACATACAATTGAAGTAGGTTCTGGACACTAATTAAATATAATTTACTATTCCAACTCCAGTCTACATAAAATTGAAGTAGGTGCTGGACACTAATTAAATATAATTTACTATTCCCACTCCAGTCTACATAAAATTGAAGTAGGTGCTGGACGCTAATTAAATATAATTTACTATTCCCACTCCAATCTACATAAAATTGAAGTAGGTGCTGGACACTAATTAAATATAATTTACTATTCCAACTCCAGTCTACATAAAATTGAAGTAGGTGCTGGACACTAATTAAATATAATTTACTTTTCCCACTCCAATCTACATAAAATTGAAGTAGGTGCTGGACACTAATTAAATATAATTTACTATTCCAACTCCAGTCTACATAAAATTGAAGTAGGTGCTGGACACTAATTAAATATAATGTACTATTCCAACTCCAGTCTACATAAAATTGAAGTAGGTGCTGGACACTGATTAAATATAATGTACTATTCCCACTCCAGTCTACATAAAATTGAAGTAGGTGCTGGACACTCTTTAAATATAATTTACTATTCCAACTCCAGTCTACATAAAATTGAAGTAGGTGCTGTACACTAATTAAATATAATTTACTATTCCAACTCCAGTCTATATAAAATTGAAGTAGGTGCTGGACACTAATTACATATAATTTACTATTCCCACTCCAGTCTACATAAAATTGAAGTAGGTGCTGGACACTAATTAAATATAATTTACTATTCCAACTCCAGTCTACATAAAATTGAAGTAGGTGCTGGACACTAATTAAATATAAATTACTATTCCAACTCCAGTCTACATAAAATTGAATTAGGTGCTGGACACTAATTAAATATAATTTACTATTCCCACTCCAGTCTACATAAAATTGAAGTAGGTGCTGGACACTAATTAAATATAATTCACTATTCCCACTCCAGTCTACATAAAATTGAAGTAGGTGCTGGACACTAATTAAATATAATTTACTATTCCAACTCCAGTCTACATAAAATTGAAGTAGGTGCTGGACACTAAATAAATATAATTTACTATTCCAACTCCAGTCTACATAAAATTGAAGTAGGTGCCGGACACTAATTAAATATAATTTACTATTCCCACTCCAGTCTACATAAAATTGAAGTAGGTGCTGGACACTAATTAAATATAATGTACTATTCCAACTCCAGTCTACATAAAATTGAAGTAGGTGCTGGACACTAATTAAATATAATGTACTATTCCAACTCCAGTCTACATAAAATTGAAGTAGGTGCTGGACACTAATTAAATATAATGTACTATTCCCACTCCAGTCTACATAAAATTGAAGTAGGTGCTGGACACTATTTAAATATAATTTACTATTCCAACTCCAGTCTACATACAATTGAAGTTGGTGCTGTACACTAATTAAATATAATTTACTATTCCAACTCCAGTCTATATAAAATTGAAGTAGGTGCTGGACACTAATTACATATAATTTACTATTCCCACTCCAGTCTACATAAAATTGAAGTAGGTGCTGGACACTAATTAAATATAATTTACTATTCCAACTCCAGTCTACATAAAATTGAAGTAGGTGCTGGACACTAATTAAATATAAATTACTATTCCAACTCCAATCTACATAAAATTGAATTAGGTGCTGGACACTAATTAAATATAATTTACTATTCCAACTCCAGTCTACATAAAATTGAAGTAGATGCTGGACACTAAATAAATATAATTTACTATTCCAACTACAGTCTACATAAAATTGAAGTAGGTGCCGGACACTAATTAAATATAATTTACTATTCCCACTCCAGTCTACATAAAATTGAAGTAGGTGCTGGACACTAATTAAATATAATTTACTATTCACACTCCAGTCTACATCAAATTGAAGTAGGTGCTGGACACTAATTAAATATAATTTACTATTCCAACTCCAGTCTACATAAAATTGAAGTAGGTGCTGGACATTAATTAAATATAATTTACTATTCCAACTCCAGTCTACATAAACATGAAGTAGGTGCTGGACACTAATGAAATATAATGTACTATTCCCACTCCAGTCTACATAAAATTGAAGTAGGTGCTGGACACTAATTAAATATAATTTACTATTCCAACTCCAGTCTACATAAAATTGAAGTAGGTGCTGGACACTAATTAAATATAATTTACTATTCCCACTCCAGTCTACATAAAATTGAAGTAGGTGCTGGACACTAATTAAATATAATTTACTATTCCCACTCCAGTCTACGTAAATTGAAGTAGGTGCTGGACACTAATTAAATATAATTTACTATTCCAACTCCAGTCCACATACAATTGAAGTAGGTGCTGGACACTAATTAAATATAATGTACTATTCCAACTCCAGTCTACATAAAATTGAAGTAGGTGCTGGACACTAATTAAATATAATGTACTATTCCCACTCCAGTCTACATAGAATTGAAGTAGATGCTGGACACTATTTAAATATAATTTACTATTCCAACTCCAGTCTACATAAAATTGAAGTAGGTGCTGGACACTAATTAAATATAATTTACTATTCCCACTCCAGTCTACATAAAATTGAAGTAGGTGCTGGACACTAATTAAATATAATGTACTATTCCAACTCCAGTCTACATAAAATTGAAGTAGGTGCTGGACACTAATTAAATATAATTTACTATTTCAACTCCAGTCTACATAAACATGAAGTAGGTGCTGGACACTAATTAAATATAATGTACTATTCCCACTCCAGTCTACATAAAATTGAAGTAGATGCTGGACACTAATTACATATAATTTACTATTCCCACTCCAGTCTACATAAAATTGAAGTAGGTGCTGGACACTAATTAAATATAATTTACTATTCCAACTCCAGTCTACATAAAATTGTAGTAGGTGCTGGACACTAATTAAATATAAATTACTATTCCAACTCCAGTCTACATAAAATTGAATTAGGTGCTGGACACTAATTAAATATAATTTACTATTCCCACTCCAGTCTACATAAAATTGAAGTAGGTGCTGGACACTAATTAAATATAATTTACTATTCCCACTCCAGTCTACATAAAATTGAAGTAGGTGCTGGACACTAATTAAATATAATTTACTATTCCAACTCCAGTCTACATAAAATTGAAGTAGGTGCTGGACACTAAATAAATATAATTTACTATTCCAACTCCAGTCTACATAAAATTGAAGTAGGTGCCGGACACTAATTAAATATAATTTACTATTCCCACTCCAGTCTACATAAAATTGAAGTAGGTGCTGGACACTAATTAAATATAATTTACTATTCCAACTCCAGTCTACATAAAATTGAAGTAGGTGCTGGACACTAATTAAATATAATGTGCTATTCCAACTCCAGTCTACATAAAATTGAAGTAGGTGCTGGACACTAATTAAATATAATGTACTATTCCCACTCCAGTCTACATAAAATTGAAGTAGGTGCTGGACACTATTTAAATATAATTTACTATACCAACTCCAGTCTACATAAAATTGAAGTAGGTGCTGTACACTAATTAAATATAATTTACTATTCCAACTCCAGTCTATATAAAATTGAAGTAGGTGCTGGACACTAATTACATATAATTTACTATTCCCACTCCAGTCTACATAAAATTGAAGTAGGTGCTGGACACTAATTAAATATAATTTACTATTCCAACTCCAGTCTACATAAAATTGAAGTAGGTGCTGGACACTAATTAAATATAAATTACTATTCCAACTCCAGTCTACATAAAATTGAATTAGGTGCTGGACACTAATTAAATATAATTTACTATTCCAACTCCAGTCTACATAAAATTGAAGTAGGTGCTGGACACTAAATAAATATAATTTACTATTCCAACTCCAGTCTACACAAAATTGAAGTAGGTGCCGGACACTAATTAAATATAATTTACTATTCCCACTCCAGTCTACATAAAATTGAAGTAGGTGCCGGACACTAATTAAATATAATTTACTATTCCCACTCCAGTCTACATAAAATTGAAGTAGGTGCTGGACACTAATTAAATATAATTTACTATTCACACTCCAGTCTACATCAAATTGAAGTAGGTGCTGGACACTAATTAAATATAATTTACTATTCCAACTCCAGTCTACATAAAATTGAAGTAGGTGCTGGACACTAATTAAATATAATTTACTATTCCAACTCCAGTCTACATAAACATGAAGTAGGTGCTGGACACTAATGAAATATAATGTACTATTCCCACTCCAGTCTACATAAAATTGAAGTAGGTGCTGGACACCAATTAAATATAATTTACTATTCCCACTCCAGTCTACATAAAATTGAAGTAGGTGCTGGACACTAATTAAATATAATTTACTATTCACACTCCAGTCTACATCAAATTGAAGTAGGTGCTGGACACTAATTAAATATAATTTACTATTCCAACTCCAGTCTACATAAAATTGAAGTAGGTGCTGGACATTAATTAAATATAATTTACTATTCCAACTCCAGTCTACATAAACATGAAGTAGGTGCTGGACACTAATGAAATATAATGTACTATTCCCACTCCAGTCTACATAAAATTGAAGTAGGTGCTGGACACTAATTAAATATAATTTACTATTCCAACTCCAGTCTACATAAAATTGAAGTAGGTGCTGGACACTAATTAAATATAATTTACTATTCCCACTCCAGTCTACATAAAATTGAAGTAGGTGCTGGACACTAATTAAATATAATTTACTATTCCCACTCCAGTCTACGTAAATTGAAGTAGGTGCTGGACACTAATTAAATATAATTTACTATTCCAACTCCAGTCCACATAAAATTGAAGTAGGTGCTGGACACTAATTAAATATAATTTACTATTTCAACTCCAGTCTACATAAAATTGAAGTAGATGCTGGACACTATTTAAATATAATTTACTATTCCAACTCCAGTCTACATAAAATTGAAGTAGGTGCTGGACACTAATTAAATATAATTTACTATTCCCACTCCAGTCTACATCAAATTGAAGTAGGTGCTGGACACTAATTAAATATAATTTACTATTCCAACTCCAGTCTACATAAAATTGAAGTAGGTGCTGGACATTAATTAAATATAATTTACTATTCCAACTCCAGTCTACATAAACATGAAGTAGGTGCTGGACACTAATGAAATATAATGTACTATTCCCACTCCAGTCTACATAAAATTGAAGTAGGTGCTGGACACTAATTAAATATAATTTACTATTCCCACTCCAGTCTACATAAAATGGAAGTAGGTGCTGGACACTAATTAAATATAATTTACTATTCCCACTCCAGTCTACGTAAATTGAAGTAGGTGCTGGACACTAATTAAATATAATTTACTATTCCAACTCCAGTCCACATAAAATTGAAGTAGGTGCTGGACACTAATTAAATATAATGTACTATTCCAACTCCAGTCTACATAAAATTGAAGTAGGTGCTGGACACTAATTAAATATAATGTACTATTCCCACTCCAGTCTACATAAAATTGAAGTAGATGCTGGACACTATTTAAATATAATTTACTATTCCAACTCCAGTCTACATAAAATTGAAGTAGGTGCTGGACACTAATTAAATATAATTTACTATTCCCACTCCAGTCTACATAAAATTGAAGTAGGTGCTGGACACTAATTAAATATAATGTACTATTCCAACTCCAGTCTACATAAAATTGAAGTAGGTGCTGGACACTAATTAAATATAATTTACTATTCCAACTCCAGTGTACATAAAATTGAAGTAGGTGCTGGACACTAATTAAATATAATTTACTATTTCAACTCCAGTCTACATAAACATGAAGTAGGTGCTGGACACTAATTAAATATAATGTACTATTCCCACTCCAGTCTACATAAAATTGAAGTAGATGCTGGACACTAATTAAATATAATTTACTATTCCAACTCCAGTCTACATACAATTGAAGTAGGTTCTGGACACTAATTAAATATAATTTACTATTCCAACTCCAGTCTACATAAAATTGAAGTAGGTGCTGGACACTAATTAAATATAATTTACTATTCCCACTCCAGTCTACATAAAATTGAAGTAGGTGCTGGACGCTAATTAAATATAATTTACTATTCCCACTCCAATCTACATAAAATTGAAGTAGGTGCTGGACACTAATTAAATATAATTTACTATTCCAACTCCAGTCTACATAAAATTGAAGTAGGTGCTGGACACTAATTAAATATAATTTACTTTTCCCACTCCAATCTACATAAAATTGAAGTAGGTGCTGGACACTAATTAAATATAATTTACTATTCCAACTCCAGTCTACATAAAATTGAAGTAGGTGCTGGACACTAATTAAATATAATGTACTATTCCAACTCCAGTCTACATAAAATTGAAGTAGGTGCTGGACACTGATTAAATATAATGTACTATTCCCACTCCAGTCTACATAAAATTGAAGTAGGTGCTGGACACTATTTAAATATAATTTACTATTCCAACTCCAGTCTACATAAAATTGAAGTAGGTGCTGTACACTAATTAAATATAATTTACTATTCCAACTCCAGTCTATATAAAATTGAAGTAGGTGCTGGACACTAATTAAATATAATGTACTATTCCCACTCCAGTCTACATAAAATTGAAGTAGATGCTGGACACTAATTACATATAATTTACTATTCCCACTCCAGTCTACATAAAATTGAAGTAGGTGCTGGACACTAATTAAATATAATTTACTATTCCAACTCCAGTCTACATAAAATTGTAGTAGGTGCTGGACACTAATTAAATATAAATTACTATTCCAACTCCAGTCTACATAAAATTGAATTAGGTGCTGGACACTAATTAAATATAATTTACTATTCCCACTCCAGTCTACATAAAATTGAAGTAGGTGCTGGACACTAATTAAATATAATTTACTATTCCCACTCCAGTCTACATAAAATTGAAGTAGGTGCTGGACACTAATTAAATATAATTTACTATTCCAACTCCAGTCTACATAAAATTGAAGTAGGTGCTGGACACTAAATAAATATAATTTACTATTCCAACTCCAGTCTACATAAAATTGAAGTAGGTGCCGGACACTAATTAAATATAATTTACTATTCCCACTCCAGTCTACATAAAATTGAAGTAGGTGCTGGACACTAATTAAATATAATTTACTATTCCAACTCCAGTCTACATAAAATTGAAGTAGGTGCTGGACACTAATTAAATATAATGTGCTATTCCAACTCCAGTCTACATAAAATTGAAGTAGGTGCTGGACACTAATTAAATATAATGTACTATTCCCACTCCAGTCTACATAAAATTGAAGTAGGTGCTGGACACTATTTAAATATAATTTACTATACCAACTCCAGTCTACATAAAATTGAAGTAGGTGCTGTACACTAATTAAATATAATTTACTATTCCAACTCCAGTCTATATAAAATTGAAGTAGGTGCTGGACACTAATTACATATAATTTACTATTCCCACTCCAGTCTACATAAAATTGAAGTAGGTGCTGGACACTAATTAAATATAATTTACTATTCCAACTCCAGTCTACATAAAATTGAAGTAGGTGCTGGACACTAATTAAATATAAATTACTATTCCAACTCCAGTCTACATAAAATTGAATTAGGTGCTGGACACTAATTAAATATAATTTACTATTCCAACTCCAGTCTACATAAAATTGAAGTAGGTGCTGGACACTAAATAAATATAATTTACTATTCCAACTCCAGTCTACACAAAATTGAAGTAGGTGCCGGACACTAATTAAATATAATTTACTATTCCCACTCCAGTCTACATAAAATTGAAGTAGGTGCCGGACACTAATTAAATATAATTTACTATTCCCACTCCAGTCTACATAAAATTGAAGTAGGTGCTGGACACTAATTAAATATAATTTACTATTCACACTCCAGTCTACATCAAATTGAAGTAGGTGCTGGACACTAATTAAATATAATTTACTATTCCAACTCCAGTCTACATAAAATTGAAGTAGGTGCTGGACACTAATTAAATATAATTTACTATTCCAACTCCAGTCTACATAAACATGAAGTAGGTGCTGGACACTAATGAAATATAATGTACTATTCCCACTCCAGTCTACATAAAATTGAAGTAGGTGCTGGACACCAATTAAATATAATTTACTATTCCCACTCCAGTCTACATAAAATTGAAGTAGGTGCTGGACACTAATTAAATATAATTTACTATTCACACTCCAGTCTACATCAAATTGAAGTAGGTGCTGGACACTAATTAAATATAATTTACTATTCCAACTCCAGTCTACATAAAATTGAAGTAGGTGCTGGACATTAATTAAATATAATTTACTATTCCAACTCCAGTCTACATAAACATGAAGTAGGTGCTGGACACTAATGAAATATAATGTACTATTCCCACTCCAGTCTACATAAAATTGAAGTAGGTGCTGGACACTAATTAAATATAATTTACTATTCCAACTCCAGTCTACATAAAATTGAAGTAGGTGCTGGACACTAATTAAATATAATTTACTATTCCCACTCCAGTCTACATAAAATTGAAGTAGGTGCTGGACACTAATTAAATATAATTTACTATTCCCACTCCAGTCTACGTAAATTGAAGTAGGTGCTGGACACTAATTAAATATAATTTACTATTCCAACTCCAGTCCACATAAAATTGAAGTAGGTGCTGGACACTAATTAAATATAATTTACTATTTCAACTCCAGTCTACATAAAATTGAAGTAGATGCTGGACACTATTTAAATATAATTTACTATTCCAACTCCAGTCTACATAAAATTGAAGTAGGTGCTGGACACTAATTAAATATAATTTACTATTCCCACTCCAGTCTACATCAAATTGAAGTAGGTGCTGGACACTAATTAAATATAATTTACTATTCCAACTCCAGTCTACATAAAATTGAAGTAGGTGCTGGACATTAATTAAATATAATTTACTATTCCAACTCCAGTCTACATAAACATGAAGTAGGTGCTGGACACTAATGAAATATAATGTACTATTCCCACTCCAGTCTACATAAAATTGAAGTAGGTGCTGGACACTAATTAAATATAATTTACTATTCCCACTCCAGTCTACATAAAATGGAAGTAGGTGCTGGACACTAATTAAATATAATTTACTATTCCCACTCCAGTCTACGTAAATTGAAGTAGGTGCTGGACACTAATTAAATATAATTTACTATTCCAACTCCAGTCCACATAAAATTGAAGTAGGTGCTGGACACTAATTAAATATAATGTACTATTCCAACTCCAGTCTACATAAAATTGAAGTAGGTGCTGGACACTAATTAAATATAATGTACTATTCCCACTCCAGTCTACATAAAATTGAAGTAGATGCTGGACACTATTTAAATATAATTTACTATTCCAACTCCAGTCTACATAAATTGAAGTAGGTGCTGGACACTAATTAAATATAATTTACTATTCCCACTCCAGTCTACATAAAATTGAAGTAGGTGCTGGACACTAATTAAATATAATGTACTATTCCAACTCCAGTCTACATAAAATTGAAGTAGGTGCTGGACACTAATTAAATATAATTTACTATTCCAACTCCAGTGTACATAAAATTGAAGTAGGTGCTGGACACTAATTAAATATAATTTACTATTTCAACTCCAGTCTACATAAACATGAAGTAGGTGCTGGACACTAATTAAATATAATGTACTATTCCCACTCCAGTCTACATAAAATTGAAGTAGATGCTGGACACTAATTAAATATAATTTACTATTCCAACTCCAGTCTACATACAATTGAAGTAGGTTCTGGACACTAATTAAATATAATTTACTATTCCAACTCCAGTCTACATAAAATTGAAGTAGGTGCTGGACACTAATTAAATATAATTTACTATTCCCACTCCAGTCTACATAAAATTGAAGTAGGTGCTGGACGCTAATTAAATATAATTTACTATTCCCACTCCAATCTACATAAAATTGAAGTAGGTGCTGGACACTAATTAAATATAATTTACTATTCCAACTCCAGTCTACATAAAATTGAAGTAGGTGCTGGACACTAATTAAATATAATTTACTTTTCCCACTCCAATCTACATAAAATTGAAGTAGGTGCTGGACACTAATTAAATATAATTTACTATTCCAACTCCAGTCTACATAAAATTGAAGTAGGTGCTGGACACTAATTAAATATAATGTACTATTCCAACTCCAGTCTACATAAAATTGAAGTAGGTGCTGGACACTGATTAAATATAATGTACTATTCCCACTCCAGTCTACATAAAATTGAAGTAGGTGCTGGACACTATTTAAATATAATTTACTATTCCAACTCCAGTCTACATAAAATTGAAGTAGGTGCTGTACACTAATTAAATATAATTTACTATTCCAACTCCAGTCTATATAAAATTGAAGTAGGTGCTGGACACTAATTACATATAATTTACTATTCCCACTCCAGTCTACATAAAATTGAAGTAGGTGCTGGACACTAATTAAATATAATTTACTATTCCAACTCCAGTCTACATAAAATTGAAGTAGGTGCTGGACACTAATTAAATATAAATTACTATTCCAACTCCAGTCTACATAAAATTGAATTAGGTGCTGGACACTAATTAAATATAATTTACTATTCCCACTCCAGTCTACATAAAATTGAAGTAGGTGCTGGACACTAATTAAATATAATTTACTATTCCAACTCCAGTCTACATAAAATTGAAGTAGGTGCTGGACACTAAATAAATATAATTTACTATTCCAACTCCAGTCTACATAAAATTGAAGTAGGTGCCGGACACTAATTAAATATAATTTACTATTCCCACTCCAGTCTACATAAAATTGAAGTAGGTGCTGGACACTAATTAAATATAATTTACTATTCCAACTCCAGTCTACATAAAATTGAAGTAGGTGCTGGACACTAATTAAATATAATGTACTATTCCAACTCCAGTCTACATAAAATTGAAGTAGGTGCTGGACACTAATTAAATATAATGTACTATTCCCACTCCAGTCTACATAAAATTGAAGTAGGTGCTGGACACTATTTAAATATAATTTACTATTCCAACTCCAGTCTACATACAATTGAAGTTGGTGCTGTACACTAATTAAATATAATTTACTATTCCAACTCCAGTCTATATAAAATTGAAGTAGGTGCTGGACACTAATTACATATAATTTACTATTCCCACTCCAGTCTACATAAAATTGAAGTAGGTGCTGGACACTAATTAAATATAATTTACTATTCCAACTCCAGTCTACATAAAATTGAAGTAGGTGCTGGACACTAATTAAATATAAATTACTATTCCAACTCCAATCTACATAAAATTGAATTAGGTGCTGGACACTAATTAAATATAATTTACTATTCCAACTCCAGTCTACATAAAATTGAAGTAGATGCTGGACACTAAATAAATATAATTTACTATTCCAACTACAGTCTACATAAAATTGAAGTAGGTGCCGGACACTAATTAAATATAATTTACTATTCCCACTCCAGTCTACATAAAATTGAAGTAGGTGCTGGACACTAATTAAATATAATTTACTATTCACACTCCAGTCTACATCAAATTGAAGTAGGTGCTGGACACTAATTAAATATAATTTACTATTCCAACTCCAGTCTACATAAAATTGAAGTAGGTGCTGGACATTAATTAAATATAATTTACTATTCCAACTCCAGTCTACATAAACATGAAGTAGGTGCTGGACACTAATGAAATATAATGTACTATTCCCACTCCAGTCTACATAAAATTGAAGTAGGTGCTGGACACTAATTAAATATAATTTACTATTCCAACTCCAGTCTACATAAAATTGAAGTAGGTGCTGGACACTAATTAAATATAATTTACTATTCCCACTCCAGTCTACATAAAATTGAAGTAGGTGCTGGACACTAATTAAATATAATTTACTATTCCCACTCCAGTCTACGTAAATTGAAGTAGGTGCTGGACACTAATTAAATATAATTTACTATTCCAACTCCAGTCCACATACAATTGAAGTAGGTGCTGGACACTAATTAAATATAATGTACTATTCCAACTCCAGTCTACATAAAATTGAAGTAGGTGCTGGACACTAATTAAATATAATGTACTATTCCCACTCCAGTCTACATAGAATTGAAGTAGATGCTGGACACTATTTAAATATAATTTACTATTCCAACTCCAGTCTACATAAAATTGAAGTAGGTGCTGGACACTAATTAAATATAATTTACTATTCCCACTCCAGTCTACATAAAATTGAAGTAGGTGCTGGACACTAATTAAATATAATGTACTATTCCAACTCCAGTCTACATAAAATTGAAGTAGGTGCTGGACACTAATTAAATATAATTTACTATTTCAACTCCAGTCTACATAAACATGAAGTAGGTGCTGGACACTAATTAAATATAATGTACTATTCCCACTCCAGTCTACATAAAATTGAAGTAGATGCTGGACACTAATTACATATAATTTACTATTCCCACTCCAGTCTACATAAAATTGAAGTAGGTGCTGGACACTAATTAAATATAATTTACTATTCCAACTCCAGTCTACATAAAATTGTAGTAGGTGCTGGACACTAATTAAATATAAATTACTATTCCAACTCCAGTCTACATAAAATTGAATTAGGTGCTGGACACTAATTAAATATAATTTACTATTCCCACTCCAGTCTACATAAAATTGAAGTAGGTGCTGGACACTAATTAAATATAATTTACTATTCCCACTCCAGTCTACATAAAATTGAAGTAGGTGCTGGACACTAATTAAATATAATTTACTATTCCAACTCCAGTCTACATAAAATTGAAGTAGGTGCTGGACACTAAATAAATATAATTTACTATTCCAACTCCAGTCTACATAAAATTGAAGTAGGTGCCGGACACTAATTAAATATAATTTACTATTCCCACTCCAGTCTACATAAAATTGAAGTAGGTGCTGGACACTAATTAAATATAATTTACTATTCCAACTCCAGTCTACATAAAATTGAAGTAGGTGCTGGACACTAATTAAATATAATGTGCTATTCCAACTCCAGTCTACATAAAATTGAAGTAGGTGCTGGACACTAATTAAATATAATGTACTATTCCCACTCCAGTCTACATAAAATTGAAGTAGGTGCTGGACACTATTTAAATATAATTTACTATACCAACTCCAGTCTACATAAAATTGAAGTAGGTGCTGTACACTAATTAAATATAATTTACTATTCCAACTCCAGTCTATATAAAATTGAAGTAGGTGCTGGACACTAATTACATATAATTTACTATTCCCACTCCAGTCTACATAAAATTGAAGTAGGTGCTGGACACTAATTAAATATAATTTACTATTCCAACTCCAGTCTACATAAAATTGAAGTAGGTGCTGGACACTAATTAAATATAAATTACTATTCCAACTCCAGTCTACATAAAATTGAATTAGGTGCTGGACACTAATTAAATATAATTTACTATTCCAACTCCAGTCTACATAAAATTGAAGTAGGTGCTGGACACTAAATAAATATAATTTACTATTCCAACTCCAGTCTACACAAAATTGAAGTAGGTGCCGGACACTAATTAAATATAATTTACTATTCCCACTCCAGTCTACATAAAATTGAAGTAGGTGCCGGACACTAATTAAATATAATTTACTATTCCCACTCCAGTCTACATAAAATTGAAGTAGGTGCTGGACACTAATTAAATATAATTTACTATTCACACTCCAGTCTACATCAAATTGAAGTAGGTGCTGGACACTAATTAAATATAATTTACTATTCCAACTCCAGTCTACATAAAATTGAAGTAGGTGCTGGACACTAATTAAATATAATTTACTATTCCAACTCCAGTCTACATAAACATGAAGTAGGTGCTGGACACTAATGAAATATAATGTACTATTCCCACTCCAGTCTACATAAAATTGAAGTAGGTGCTGGACACCAATTAAATATAATTTACTATTCCCACTCCAGTCTACATAAAATTGAAGTAGGTGCTGGACACTAATTAAATATAATTTACTATTCACACTCCAGGCTACATCAAATTGAAGTAGGTGCTGGACACTAATTAAATATAATTTACTATTCCAACTCCAGTCTACATAAAATTGAAGTAGGTGCTGGACATTAATTAAATATAATTTACTATTCCAACTCCAGTCTACATAAACATGAAGTAGGTGCTGGACACTAATGAAATATAATGTACTATTCCCACTCCAGTCTACATAAAATTGAAGTAGGTGCTGGACACTAATTAAATATAATTTACCATTCCAACTCCAGTCTACATAAAATTGAAGTAGGTGCTGGACACTAATTAAATATAATTTACTATTCCCACTCCAGTCTACATAAAATTGAAGTAGGTGCTGGACACTAATTAAATATAATGTACTATTCCCACTCCAGTCTACATAAAATTGAAGTAGATGCTGTACACTATTTAAATATAATTTACTATTTCAACTCCAGTCTACATAAAATTGAAGTAGGTGCTGGACACTAATTAAATATAATTTACTATTCCCACTCCAGTCTACATAAAATTGAAGTAGGTGCTGGACACTAATTAAATATAATGTACTATTCCAACTCCAGTCTACATAAAATTGAAGTAGGTGCTGGACACTAATTAAATATAATTTACTATTTCAACTCCAGTCTACATAAACATGAAGTAGGTGCTGGACACTAATTAAATATAATGTACTATTCCCACTCCAGTCTACATAAAATTGAAGTAGATGCTGGACACTAATTACATATAATTTACTATTCCCACTCCAGTCTACATAAAATTGAAGTAGGTGCTGGACACTAATTAAATATAATTTACTATTCCAACTCCAGTCTACATAAAATTGTAGTAGGTGCTGGACACTAATTAAATATAAATTACTATTCCAACTCCAGTCTACATAAAATTGAATTAGGTGCTGGACACTAATTAAATATAATTTACTATTCCCACTCCAGTCTACATAAAATTGAAGTAGGTGCTGGACACTAATTAAATATAATTTACTATTCCCACTCCAGTCTACATAAAATTGAAGTAGGTGCTGGACACTAATTAAATATAATTTACTATTCCAACTCCAGTCTACATAAAATTGAAGTAGGTGCTGGACACTAAATGAATATAATTTACTATTCCAACTCCAGTCTACATAAAATTGAAGTAGGTGCCGGACACTAATTAAATATAATTTACTATTCCCACTCCAGTCTACATAAAATTGAAGTAGGTGCTGGACACTAATTAAATATAATGTGCTATTCCAACTCCAGTCTACATAAAATTGAAGTAGGTGCTGGACACTAATTAAATATAATGTACTATTCCCACTCCAGTCTACATAAAATTGAAGTAGGTGCTGGACACTATTTAAATATAATTTACTATACCAACTCCAGTCTACATAAAATTGAAGTAGGTGCTGTACACTAATTAAATATAATTTACTATTCCAACTCCAGTCTATATAAAATTGAAGTAGGTGCTGGACACTAATTACATATAATTTACTATTCCCACTCCAGTCTACATAAAATTGAAGTAGGTGCTGGACACTAATTAAATATAATTTACTATTCCAACTCCAGTCTACATAAAATTGAAGTAGGTGCTGGACACTAATTAAATATAAATTACTATTCCAACTCCAGTCTACATAAAATTGAATTAGGTGCTGGACACTAATTAAATATAATTTACTATTCCAACTCCAGTCTACATAAAATTGAAGTAGGTGCTGGACACTAAATAAATATAATTTACTATTCCAACTCCAGTCTACATAAAATTGAAGTAGGTGCCGGACACTAATTAAATATAATTTACTATTCCCACTCCAGTCTACATAAAATTGAAGTAGGTGCCGGACACTAATTAAATATAATTTACTATTCCCACTCCAGTCTACATAAAATTGAAGTAGGTGCTGGACACTAATTAAATATAATTTACTATTCACACTCCAGTCTACATCAAATTGAAGTAGGTGCTGGACACTAATTAAATATAATTTACTATTCCAACTCCAGTCTACATAAAATTGAAGTAGGTGCTGGACACTAATTAAATATAATTTACTATTCCAACTCCAGTCTACATAAACATGAAGTAGGTGCTGGACACTAATGAAATATAATGTACTATTCCCACTCCAGTCTACATAAAATTGAAGTAGGTGCTGGACACCAATTAAATATAATTTACTATTCCAACTCCAGTCTACATAAAATTGAAGTAGGTGCTGGACACTAATTAAATATAATTTACTATTCCAACTCCAGTCTACATAAAATTGAAGTAGGTGCTGGACACTAATTAAATATAATGTGCTATTCCAACTCCAGTCTACATAAAATTGAAGTAGGTGCCGGACACTAATTAAATATAATTTACTATTCCCACTCCAGTCTACATAAAATTGAAGTAGGTGCTGGACACTAATTAAATATAATTTACTATTCACACTCCAGTCTACATCAAATTGAAGTAGGTGCTGGACACTAATTAAATATAATTTACTATTCCAACTCCAGTCTACATAAAATTGAAGTAGGTGCTGGACACTAATTAAATATAATTTACTATTCCAACTCCAGTCTACATAAACATGAAGTAGGTGCTGGACACTAATGAAATATAATGTACTACTCCCACTCCAGTCTACATAAAATTGAAGTAGGTGCTGGACACCAATTAAATATAATTTACTATTCCCACTCCAGTCTACATAAAATTGAAGTAGGTGCTGGACACTAATTAAATATAATTTACTATTCACACTCCAGTCTACATCAAATTGAAGTAGGTGCTGGACACTAATTAAATATAATTTACTATTCCAACTCCAGTCTACATAAAATTGAAGTAGGTGCTGGACATTAATTAAATATAATTTACTATTCCAACTCCAGTCTACATAAACATGAAGTAGGTGCTGGACACTAATGAAATATAATGTACTATTCCCACTCCAGTCTACATAAAATTGAAGTAGGTGCTGGACACTAATTAAATATAATTTACTATTCCAACTCCAGTCTACATAAAATTGAAGTAGGTGCTGGACACTAATTAAATATAATTTACTATTCCCACTCCAGTCTACATAAAATTGAAGTAGGTGCTGGACACTAATTAAATATAATTTACTATTCCCACTCCAGTCTACGTAAATTGAAGTAGGTGCTGGACACTAATTAAATATAATTTACTATTCCAACTCCAGTCCACATAAAATTGAAGTAGGTGCTGGACACTAATTAAATATAATGTACTATTCCAACTCCAGTCTACATAAAATTGAAGTAGGTGCTGGACACTAATTAAATATAATGTACTATTCCCACTCCAGTCTACATAAAATTGAAGTAGATGCTGGACACTATTTAAATATAATTTACTATTCCAACTCCAGTCTACATAAAATTGAAGTAGGTGCTGGACACTAATTAAATATAATTTACTATTCCCACTCCAGTCTACATAAAATTGAAGTAGGTGCTGGACACTAATTAAATATAATGTACTATTCCAACTCCAGTCTACATAAAATTGAAGTAGGTGCTGGACACTAATTAAATATAATTTACTATTTCAACTCCAGTCTACATAAACATGAAGTAGGTGCTGGACACTAATTAAATATAATGTACTATTCCCACTCCAGTCTACATAAAATTGAAGTAGATGCTGGACACTAATTACATATAATTTACTATTCCCACTCCAGTCTACATAAAATTGAAGTAGGTGCTGGACACTAATTAAATATAATTTACTATTCCAACTCCAGTCTACATAAAATTGTAGTAGGTGCTGGACACTAATTAAATATAAATTACTATTCCAACTCCAGTCTACATAAAATTGAATTAGGTGCTGGACACTAATTAAATATAATTTACTATTCCCACTCCAGTCTACATAAAATTGAAGTAGGTGCTGGACACTAATTAAATATAATTTACTATTCCCACTCCAGTCTACATAAAATTGAAGTAGGTGCTGGACACTAATTAAATATAATTTACTATTCCAACTCCAGTCTACATAAAATTGAAGTAGGTGCTGGACACTAAATGAATATAATTTACTATTCCAACTCCAGTCTACATAAAATTGAAGTAGGTGCCGGACACTAATTAAATATAATTTACTATTCCCACTCCAGTCTACATAAAATTGAAGTAGGTGCTGGACACTAATTAAATATAATGTGCTATTCCAACTCCAGTCTATATAAAATTGAAGTAGGTGCTGGACACTAATTAAATATAATGTACTATTCCCACTCCAGTCTACATAAAATTGAAGTAGGTGCTGGACACTATTTAAATATAATTTACTATACCAACTCCAGTCTACATAAAATTGAAGTAGGTGCTGTACACTAATTAAATATAATTTACTATTCCAACTCCAGTCTATATAAAATTGAAGTAGGTGCTGGACACTAATTACATATAATTTACTATTCCCACTCCAGTCTACATAAAATTGAAGTAGGTGCTGGACACTAATTAAATATAATTTACTATTCCAACTCCAGTCTACATAAAATTGAAGTAGGTGCTGGACACTAATTAAATATAAATTACTATTCCAACTCCAGTCTACATAAAATTGAATTAGGTGCTGGACACTAATTAAATATAATTTACTATTCCAACTCCAGTCTACATAAAATTGAAGTAGGTGCTGGACACTAAATAAATATAATTTACTATTCCAACTCCAGTCTACATAAAATTGAAGTAGGTGCCGGACACTAATTAAATATAATTTACTATTCCCACTCCAGTCTACATAAAATTGAAGTAGGTGCCGGACACTAATTAAATATAATTTACTATTCCCACTCCAGTCTACATAAAATTGAAGTAGGTGCTGGACACTAATTAAATATAATTTACTATTCACACTCCAGTCTACATCAAATTGAAGTAGGTGCTGGACACTAATTAAATATAATTTACTATTCCAACTCCAGTCTACATAAAATTGAAGTAGGTGCTGGACACTAATTAAATATAATTTACTATTCCAACTCCAGTCTACATAAACATGAAGTAGGTGCTGGACACTAATGAAATATAATGTACTATTCCCACTCCAGTCTACATAAAATTGAAGTAGGTGCTGGACACCAATTAAATATAATTTACTATTCCAACTCCAGTCTACATAAAATTGAAGTAGGTGCTGGACACTAATTAAATATAATTTACTATTCCAACTCCAGTCTAAATAAAATTGAAGTAGGTGCTGGACACTAATTAAATATAATGTGCTATTCCAACTCCAGTCTACATAAAATTGAAGTAGGTGCTGGACACTAATTAAATATAATGTACTATTCCCACTCCAGTCTACATAAAATTGAAGTAGGTGCTGGACACTATTTAAATATAATTTACTATACCAACTCCAGTCTACATAAAATTGAAGTAGGTGCTGTACACTAATTAAATATAATTTACTATTCCAACTCCAGTCTATATAAAATTGAAGTAGGTGCTGGACACTAATTACATATAATTTACTATTCCCACTCCAGTCTACATAAAATTGAAGTAGGTGCTGGACACTAATTATATATAATTTACTATTCCAACTCCAGTCTACATAAAATTGAAGTAGGTGCTGGACACTAATTAAATATAAATTACTATTCCAACTCCAGTCTACATAAAATTGAATTAGGTGCTGGACACTAATTAAATATAATTTACTATTCACACTCCAGTCTACATCAAATTGAAGTAGGTGCTGGACACTAATTAAATATAATTTACTATTCCAACTCCAGTCTACATAAAATTGAAGTAGGTGCTGGACACTAATTAAATATAATTTACTATTCCAACTCCAGTCTACATAAACATGAAGTAGGTGCTGGACACTAATGAAATATAATGTACTATTCCCACTCCAGTCTACATAAAATTGAAGTAGGTGCTGGACACCAATTAAATATAATTTACTATTCCAACTCCAGTCTACATAAAATTGAAGTAGGTGCTGGACACTAATTAAATATAATTTACTATTCCAACTCCAGTCTACATAAAATTGAAGTAGGTGCTGGACACTAATTAAATATAATGTGCTATTCCAACTCCAGTCTACATAAAATTGAAGTAGGTGCTGGACACTAATTAAATATAATGTACTATTCCCACTCCAGTCTACATAAAATTGAAGTAGGTGCTGGACACTATTTAAATATAATTTACTATACCAACTCCAGTCTACATAAAATTGAAGTAGGTGCTGTACACTAATTAAATATAATTTACTATTCCAACTCCAGTCTATATAAAATTGAAGTAGGTGCTGGACACTAATTACATATAATTTACTATTCCCACTCCAGTCTACATAAAATTGAAGTAGGTGCTGGACACTAATTAAATATAATTTACTATTCCAACTCCAGTCTACATAAAATTGAAGTAGGTGCTGGACACTAATTAAATATAAATTACTATTCCAACTCCAGTCTACATAAAATTGAATTAGGTGCTGGACACTAATTAAATATAATTTACTATTCCAACTCCAGTCTACATAAAATTGAAGTAGGTGCTGGACACTAATTAAATATAATTTACTATTCCAACTCCAGTCTACATAAAATTGAAGTAGGTGCTGGACACTAATTAAATATAATTTACTATTCCAACTCCAGTCTACATAAACATGAAGTAGGTGCTGGACACTAATGAAATATAATGTACTATTCCAACTCCAGTCTACATAAAATTGAAGTAGGTGCTGGACACTAATTAAATATAATGTGCTATTCCAACTCCAGTCTACATAAAATTGAAGTAGGTGCTGGACACTAATTAAATATAATGTACTATTCCCACTCCAGTCTACATAAAATTGAAGTAGGTGCTGGACACTATTTAAATATAATTTACTATACCAACTCCAGTCTACATAAAATTGAAGTAGGTGCTGTACACTAATTAAATATAATTTACTATTCCAACTCCAGTCTATATAAAATTGAAGTAGGTGCTGGACACTAATTACATATAATTTACTATTCCCACTCCAGTCTACATAAAATTGAAGTAGGTGCTGGACACTAATTAAATATAATTTACTATTCCAACTCCAGACTACATAAAATTGAAGTAGGTGCTGGACACTAATTAAATATAAATTACTATTCCAACTCCAGTCTACATACAATTGAATTAGGTGCTGGACACTAATTAAATATAATTTACTATTCCAACTCCAGTCTACATAAAATTGAAGTAGGTGCTGGACACTAAATAAATATAATTTACTATTCCAACTCCAGTCTACATAAAATTGAAGTAGGTGCCGGACACTAATTAAATATAATTTACTATTCCCACTCCAGTCTACATAAAATTGAAGTAGGTGCTGGACACTAATTAAATATAATTTACTATTCACACTCCAGTCTACATCAAATTGAAGTAGGTGCTGGACACTAATTAAATATAATTTACTATTCCAACTCCAGTCTACATAAAATTGAAGTAGGTGCTGGACACTAATTAAATATAATTTACTATTCCAACTCCAGTCTACATAAACATGAAGTAGGTGCTGGACACTAATGAAATATAATGTACTATTCCCACTCCAGTCTACATAAAATTGAAGTAGGTGCTGGACACCAATTAAATATAATTTACTATTCCAACTCCAGTCCACATAAAATTGAAGTAGGTGCTGGACACTAATTACATATAATTTACTATTCCAACTCCAGTCTACATAAAATTGAAGTAGGTGCTGGACACTAATTAAATATAATTTACTATTCCCACTCCAGTCTACATAAAATTGAAGTCGGTGCTGGACACTAATTAAATATAATTTACTATTCCCACTCCAGTCTACATAAAATTGAAGTAGGTGCCGGACACTAATTAAATATAATTTACTATTCCAACTCCAGTCTACATAAAATTGAAGTAGGTGCTGGACACTAATTAAATATAATGTACTATTCCAACTCCAGTCTACATAAAATTGAAGTAGGTGCTGGACACTAATTAAATATAATGTACTATTCCCACTCCAGTCTACATAAAATTGAAGTAGATGCTGGACACTATTTAAATATAATTTACTATTCCAACTCCAGTCTACATAAAATTGAAGTAGGTGCTGGACACTAATTAAATATAATGTACTATTCAACTCCAGTCTATATAAAATTGAAGTAGGTGCTGGACACTAATTACATATAATTTACTATTCCAACTCCAGTCTACATAAAATTGAAGTAGATGCTGGACACTATTTAAATATAATTTACTATTCCAACTCCAGTCTACATAAAATTGAAGTAGGTGCTGGACACTAATTAAATATAATTTACTATTCCAACTCCAGTCTACATAAAATTGAAGTAGGTGCTGGACACTAATTTAATATAAATTACTATTCCAACTCCAGTCTACATAAAATTGAAGTAGGTGCTGGACACTAATTAAATATATTTTACTATTCCCACTCCAATCTACATAACATTGAAGTAGGTGCTGGACACTAATTAAATATATTTTACTATTCCCACTCCAATCTACATAACATTGAAGTAGGTGCTGGACACTAATTAAATATAATTTACTATTCCCACTCCAGTCGACATAAAATTGAAGTAGGAGCTGGACCCAAATATTTGATATAAATTTTTAATTTTATAAAAACTATCCACAATTATCCCATATAGAGCCAATATTAAGCTACTAAATTTTATATGATTTAAATATTTTTATTTAATTTATCAAAATTTTTATTATTTTTATAATAATTGTAAAATTTAAAAATATTTCATTAGTTATTTATAATTATAATTCAAATTACTCCCTAGCCTATTCCCCTAAAAATGAATTAGCAACTACTACAAATATTTTTTTTTTTATTTAGAAATTTGAAATTCCAAATAAAAATATAGATATTTTTTAATTTTTTATTAATATGTAAATTAATATGTAAATATTTGCTAATATATTTTTACATTTGTTAAATATTACTTTATTTAATATATATTTTTTAAACACTCCTAACGTTTTATTATTTTTATTATTTTTACATTTTTAATTTGAAATTTAAAATTTCGAATTTCTTTTCAATTTGATTTCTAAAATGTAAATATTTGTAAATATATTTTAAAATTTGTTTAATATTACTTTATTTATTATATATTTTTTATACACTCCTAACATTTATTAAAAATTTTTAAATTAAACATTTTATTTTAAAATTTTTAATTGCGCATTTTTAACAAATTTGATTTCATTAATGCAAACATTTGTAATTATATATTTACATTTTTTAATTAATATTTTTTTAAATATATATTTTTAAAACACTCCCCACCCTTGTCCCCTATAAACCCAATAACCCGCTCCTAAAAATATATATGTATTTTTAATTATTATATTATAAAATTAATTTTTATAATTTTTTAAAAATAACATTAACAGATTATACTACAATATTAGCATAAATTATATATTTTTAACTATTATACGATATTTTTTATTGTCGATATTTTGTCTTCCGATATATTTACTTTCGATATTATGATACACATACTAATTACGATATTTTTGTATACGATATTTTATTTTGCGATATATTTTACCTACGATATTAAATCTTCGATATTCTGTCATGTCGATATTAAAAATTCGATATTATGTCTGATTACCCTCTGTACAACCTTTATGCAGTAGGTTCCAATCCGAGCTAGCTAACGTCCTCCTCCTCTGTGCAAGGAAGGGACAGTTTGTGCTGTGCATCAATTAAAAAGAAGAAAGCTGCAAACCAATCAAAAAATTTGCTCAATCATTCACCAGTTTTGCATCAAAGTTCAGCTCAAGCTCTGAACACCCTGAGCTCTGAAGACACGACTCACACAACCTCTGTCATGTGTATTTGAGTAGCGCACATCCCACCAGGGAGGGCATCCCAGCGCTGTGGTTGGTTGTGGATGTTTCCTATGGGGCCCTTTGCCTTCAATTCTTAAACTGGACAGGCAGCAGAGTCTCACTTTCTACATGGCACACGTACTGCACATAAGCTGTGAGTGTAGGGCAGACTACACTCGAGTGTGCTACACTTATGGGCACAGTTCCACCGTGGGCAGGAGCTAGGAACTGTAAATCAATGGCGAGTGGTTGAGTTTGTGGATATTTAACTGGGATAGACCAGAACTATATAGACAGGCATTGTGGATACCCCCTGATGAATGTACAGTGTTAACGTTGTACCTATGGAACATTGTGGATACTGCATACCAAGTCAATAGTACTTTAATTCTCTGTGGTATTGAAGATGCTGGCCTTGGATGGTCCTTTGCTGATACCAGCCATGCAGTGTTACTTTACATAATGGGACATTGTGGAATGTGAGGGACTCACTTCACTACACATGGGAACACAACCTCTGGCGAATGGGTGGTGCGGAAGGTGGGCGGGGAGATTGATGTGGGAGCATCCCCCTAGATGGGACACTGATTACTGTCATATGGATTTCAACAAAGCGGTAAGAATGCATACTGTGCAACAAGTGAGATGTAAGGGAGAGCGACATGTCTGAGGGAAGGAGGGATGAAGGGGTAGTGGGAGGGGCCAGGGGAGGGGGGAGTTGGTGGGGGTTTGTTCTTAGTGGTCTGGCAAGGGGGAGTGGTGAAGTTAGAGTAAGCATAATCCTGGGGTAGTATGAACCGGCCCTCCAGGACTGTAACAAAGGTTAGAATGGGTACGACTACTGCATTCGGTGGACAATAATACTGGCGAAGAACGAGATGAAGAGGTGGACGACCTAGCACGGAGCATGAATATGACATGTTATATCCTAACGGAGTTGTAATGTTGCCCACCTGCATGTACTATACACAAGAAAAGGAGAATGTCTTACATGTGAGAAATGGAAAAATGAATAAAGTTTGTTTACAAAAAAATGGGAGATTGTGGTGCTGGCTTTGGAACAGAGCAATAGCTGCTTGAGTTTTGCAGATACTGGCTTGGTTGGTTTTATTTCTCTACATGCTGTGGCATTACAGATAGTAAGCAATCTATTGATATTGCATTATATACTGGGGTTTCAAAATACTGGTCTGGTTTTTATGCTTTACATGCTGGGGCACTGGGGATCCTTGCCAAGTTATAGGTCTTTCCATGATGGAATAGTGGCCTGGGATGGTGTGTTCGATACAGTGGCAAAGCATATCGTGGCCTGGGGTGATGTTCACATACTGGGGCATTGCGGAAACTCACCTGACTATAGATTTTGAAATAGGCACTGTCTAACTTGGTATGACTACAGTGCTTTTCCTACTGAGGCATTGCGGAAATTCACCGAGCAATAGTTTTTGAAATATTTGGCATTGTCTAACCTGGCATGACTACTGTGCTTTTCATACTGAGGTATCGTGGAAACTGACCTGACTGTGGTGTTTTACATACTGGGGTATGGTAGAAAGGACTTGACTGTGGTGTTTTACGTGCTGGACATAGTGGCTTGGCAGTGGTCCATCACATACAGGAGTTCTCTCTCTTATTTGTAAAATACATTGTTTTGTGGGTAACACATTTGATACACTGCACTGTAAAATGCATTGTTTGGCCCCGTTTTTTTCTCTACATTTTGTTGGCAAATGATATGCCACAAAAATCCCCTTTCGGGGTGAGATTCACTTACTCTGTACAGTTTAGGTCTAGTGTTAATAACGGTCTCAGTGCTGTTTTACATTACCCACCCATCAGTGGTGCTGTGCACATTACTTATAAAGCACTTTGAATAGTTTACTGAAAAGTGTCTTCAGATTCAGTTTGTAATTGTGGGGCAGATGTATCAAAATACCTATTTGCGATTCTCAAATAGCGATTTTTTGAGAATCGCTATTTGAGAATTGCAAAATGATATGTATATAAAAAATCGCCATTTTTTAGCGATTTCTTAGAATTCCTTAATTGCGATTAGCAAATTGCTAATCTTAATTAAGGAATAATTTCCCATTCATTTCTATGGGCCAGGAGGCCCATAGGAAAGAATGTGAAGTTATTCTCAATTTAAGATTCGCAATTTGAGAATCACAAATTGAGAATAATTTCAAGGGTGCAAGGGTGTCATAAGGACACCCTGATGCACCCCTGAAATTTACATGTGTGCGCATATGGAGCACATACATGCCGTAAGTGCATGTATGAGCGCCACATGACACCTTCACATATGCCAAAAAGTGCATTTGTGAAAGAAATCGCAAATTAACACCAACTTGAAGTTGGTGTTAATTTGCGATTTCTTAAGGTGAATTCGCAAAACTAAAATGTTTCTTACATAGCATTTAAGACATCGCTTTTTGCGATTCCTTAAATGCTTGCGCAAAGTTAAGGAATCACAAACTTTGCGATTCCTTAATTTTGCGATGCCATTTCCTTCATACATCCCGTTTTCCTGATTTTTAGTCCCAAACGCTGCTTTTTTGCGAATTGCAGCGTTTGCGACTAAAAATCCCATTGATACATCTGCCCCTGTGTTCCCTTGTTATGTCGTTGCTAGTTCTGTCATTGTTGTGCAATTGTCATTCAATTCCATTAGGATTAATGTACTTTAATGAAGTGCGGAATACAATGACATAACATGCGAGTTAGTAAAAAGGGTCTCACTAGTGAGTTCAAAAAGTGTAAGTTTACGTGAATTTAGTTTCCGACATTGGACATGAGATTAGTAATAGTGGGATGTTACGCAAGAACTAATAGAAACAATTAAAGATGCTTCTTCTTCTGCCTCGAAAGTTGATTTAAGGTCCTTCCCTGGTCTTTCAGAGTTTTACGCAAAATTGTAAAAATATTTTGCAACAAAAGCTTTTGAGATTAGGCAATTATTAAAAAGTTTGAATGGAACGATGTTAACCAAAATTGTTTTGAGTGTATAAAAAAAAATATTTGCACATCCATTCCTCTTCAAGGTTTTGACCCCTAAGGATAATCCATCTTCACATCTGTCGCTAGTGGAAGACATTTTGATTAGTATTATCACATGTAAGTGGGAACAACCGAGAAATATATTATTTTTTATATTATTTGCTTTGTGCTCCTTCTCTCCAGCTGAAGAATAAAATCCCTACAACTGTGAGTGAAATGTGGGCGTGTGTGCAAAATTGGCAAATTTGCGCAATATGTTATGGAAGTCATAATCGTTAATCCACACAGCTCACAAACCTTTCAAACAATACTGCCAACAGCAGGAATGGAAAAAGTTACTTTAAGGTTGGCAAAAATGTCATTGAGATTAGTAGACTGTATTTACAAAGTACAATACTTACCGGCCGCAAAAAATAAGGTGGCTGATTTTCAGAGCAGGGCTCCTCTTGTGTTAAAGAACAAATTCCTGATTCATGGGAAGTTTATACTACAGCTGTTGTAATCAACAATACAACTGAGGCTATTTTCAAAGAAGAGTGGACTGAGGGGTATGATGCAGACACAGTACTAAGTGAAGCTGGGAACTATGTAACCAACAGCTGGCCTACAAAAATAAGTTAAAATGGATTCTCGATGAAAGGGAATAAAGTGATTCCCACCTGAAACTGAGAGAGAAACTTAGAAATTAATCATGAAGGAATTTTGAGTATAATAAAACACAAAAGGAGGGTAAATCACAATATTGGTGGCCATGAATAGATATGAAAACTGAAAGAGTTGTGAGAGCTTGCATACAGTGCTCCAATGCTGACAAAACCCAGATTACCGTTAGACCTCCACGTGGCTCTGTTAGAATGTCCTGAATGTCCAGGAATTGTACTATGTGGAGATAGATATCTCTTTATCATCATCTAGGAATGGTACTGTGGAGCGTTTCAACAGAGTTCTAATGGGAAGCATTCCGATGACAATACAAAAGTGTAGGAAATGGGAACTGGAAGTCCAACAACTATTGCAGGCTAACTGCATGACACCAGCCATGACAAGGTATATGGTCCTTTTAAGGATTTAAAGGATAGAGACCCATTTATCACGGACTATCAGGTCTCTATGAAGAATAAGAGACAAAACATGTCTTTGGAAATAGTTAGAATAACATTAACAAAGCACAAGTGTGATGCAAAGAATATTACCACCGCAGACACGAAGTGCAAGATGTGAAGGTATCAGGAGGTGATTGGGTCAGAGTGAAGGAGCAAAGAAGGAAAGGGAAAGGTCACAGTAAATGTATTCGTCCATTTGAAGCATTCACATTATTCACCAATTATGGCAGTCCACTGGCTAATCAATAACAAGCAGTGAAACTGGCTTACTGGCAGCAAGAGAACCGAGGCAGAATGGGTTGATATACACAGTGGAAACCAGTGTGCTGCAGGGCAGAGTCGGGAGATCTGCTGGCAGTGAGAGGGGAGCGGATCAAGGATCTGCCAAATGGGGTCGCACTGTGGCCTCCATTAAGTAGGTCCTTGGAGGGGTGCTGGGTAGCGGGAGCGGCAAAGAAGTGGGAAATAGGAGCTATTGGCGAGGTTCCTGAATGGCGTGTGCAATACCAAAATGGCAGTAAACAAAGTAGGGCTAATACAAGCATGCACAAAAGACAAGTTACTGGCAGAGAAGCAAAGTTATTGTCATTCCACGGTCTAATTATTAACAAGCATCAAAATGGACTTACTGGCAGCAAGAGAACAGAGGCAGAACGGGTTGAAATACAACAGCGGAACCCAATGTGCTGCAGGACAGAGTCGGGAGACCTGCTAACCGGGAGAGGGGAGGGGTTCAAAGATCATGTGAAGGAACTCCGCTCCCTCTTCTCCACATCTTGGGCATATCGCCCCGTCATATGGAAGTGTCTATTTATTGTACCGGGAGTAAGGAATGCCCCATGTAAAATATAGAAGTTAATGAACTTAAAGCGGGCATTCTGTGATACCTTGGGGATCCCCTCCGGTAAAGTCGCCCAGTCACCCTCGGGTATAGGTACTCCCAAGTCTTCTTCCCAGTGGCCCATTGAGCAGCAAAGGTCATCGATGTATTTTCCAGAATTGCTCGATATAAGCAGGTGACCACCTTGTAGGTGCCTGAGGGGGTTGCAATGGATTGGCAAACATTAGGTTGGGATGGTTTGGTTAGGCCGGCTCCCCAATGCCTGCATTTCGCTGATGTGACTGCCCCATATAGCAGGAAATGACCATGAGGCACTTCAAAGGCCAGTCTCTTTGAATGAAAGGAGTGCTCCATCTTGCAATACATCCTCAACCCTTGAGATCCCTGCTACTGTCCAGTCCTGGAGGCCGCACCAATCTCCTCCGTGTGGTAATGCCTCAATCCTATTTAAGGGTATATCAGGAGAGTACATTCTTTGCACCTGGGTTTTTTGCAAAAATCTCATCCAGCTGCATTGCAGCACCTGGTATTTGGTAGTGTCATTCTTGTGGGGACCTCTCAGTCTCAACAATACTTCAGTCAATTAGGGGAGATCAGGTGTAGAATTTCTAATCACTCGCCCTGGTTCTTGCCTGCCAGCTATCTATTGCGTCAGCTCTTGCAGCTGTGCAGCAAGGTAATAGGATTCAAAGTCGGGAATAGTTAGTCCACCTTCTACCATGGGTCTCTGTAATGTGACGAGGGTCACTCACCTTTGGCCTGATCCCCAGATAAAAGCGATTAGAAGTGAGTCGAGTTCCTTAAAGAACGATCAGGGGATCCACATTGGTAGTGACACAAATAAATATAGTAGGCAGGGGAGCGGTACCATCTTCAGCAACACCACTCTCCCTACAACTGATAAGGGGAGTGTCTTCTAAAAATCAACACTCCCCCTAAAGTGCTCTGATTGCCTTCCACGCGTTCCCGTCAAGAAAGTCAGCCGGCATGTGGCAGATTTGCACTCCCAGCTATTGGCGACAATGGGGTTCCTATTGCATTTCTACAAGGCACTCTGGGAGACCCCGGTCTGCCTCCATTGGGAACAATCTCGACTTTTCGCAGTTAATCCAGAGTCCTGAGAGAGAGATAACCTCTTCCAACACTCTCTTGGCACCTCTCAAGTCCATGTGCGAGTTTCTTAGGAACATTAGGTCATCTGTGTACCGGGCTATGTGCTGGACCCGTCCCAAATCCTCTATTCCTTGGTATCAGTCTCTCTTCCTGGCCCAAGCAGCCAGTGGCTCCATTGCCAAGGCAAAGAGCAGAGGGGACATCTCTGCTGTGTCCCATGAACCACCATGTAACTCTCTGATATATATATCCCAGTCCTGAGCCTGGCCGTGGGGGCTGTATATAGTAATCAAGTCCATTCTATAAAACCATGTCCGAGTTGGAAGCACTCTATTACACAATAAGGAAAGCTCCACTCTACGCTTTCAAAGGCCTTCTCTGTGTCTACTGAGAAGATTGCTGCTTCAGCTAGGTCATAAGTGCCTTCTTCCAGGACCGTTTGAGCCTTCTGATGTTAAGTGCGGTGTTACTCCCAGGGATAAACCCCGCCTGGTCAGAGTGGATCAGTTTTATCATGTGTTGGGGGAGCCTAGTGGTCAGGATCCGACTGAGAATGTCATAGTTGATGTTCAATGATCGATAGACTTTCATATCATGTGCCGATCGCCCTGGCTTCAGCAACGGAACCACAAGTGGGTCTCGAGTAGAGGCCGGCAAAAGGCACATAGTTTTAGCCTCTTTATACATCTCTACCAATTTAGGGGCCAGTTCGTCCATGTATGTGGCATAAAGCTCTACTGGGAGTCTATCCATACCCATGCCACATGCTAATATATTTATAGTTGCTTGGCTCTCCTGCAATATGATGTCATCTCCCATCTCCTCCGCTTCTTCGGGCGTAAGCGAAGGGAAAATCAGGGGTGCAAAAAATTCCCAGATAGCATGATCCGCCTGATCAGATGAACACGTATATAGTTCAGAATAGTAGGCACAGAATTGTTCGTTAATTTCAGCCTGTGTATCCTCAGCACTGACTTCTTCACACATTGCTGCCACTGGGCTGGAGAGTTTCTTTAATGGACTGGCTTAGCCTCAGCCTGCAGTTATCACTCTCTAGCTAGAAAGGCCATCGACTCATCTGCCGCTCCATCCTATCTGCACCTACAGTGCTTGCTGATTGTGACAGCCCAAGCCTACAAATAGACTGTAAGACTTGCTAGCTTCTTTACTGGCGTAACCTGTGAAGCCCTGTGTGCTGTCAGTAGGAAACCCGCTGGGTTACACTTTTTCATGGAGGATCGACCATCCACCCGGTGAAGAAGACTATGGGGACTGTTACGTGTCACCCATTCCAGGAGAGTTGAGAACTGTTCTGAGGAACCTGCACTTTTCACTAAAGCCAGGGACTGATGTCCAGAAAACCTTCAGGCAAGACAGCTTAAGTGTGGGGTCCGAAGACTGCAGTTATCATCCAGTAGCATAGGTCATGTTCTCTTTGTCAGCCTGCCCCCAACTCTTATGCCATCCATTAACCAAGAAGGTTGTTTAGTGCGTGGAGACTTAATTTGATGCATCTAAAGTGCTTGCCATATTTAGGTGTGGTCTCCACCTGTCTTTCTGCCCAACTACGAGGCAAGCAGTGTTGCGTTTCTGTCCTGGAAGCTGCAGTTTTACATTATGGCCACACCATGCCCTACATCCTGCATACATATTGTCCCACTTCTTTAAAAAAAAACTATAACGACTTACAGCACACCCCAGACCAGTCAGCAAGCTCACCACTGGGCCCTACTGTTCAAGTTACTTTGGCAATGTGGTTTCTGGGGTTTGGGAGCTTTGGAGGCTGTCATTAAAAATGTTTGTTCATGTTCACCAGGTTCCAGTTTACTGACAGATAGATGTGTTTGTAGTTTTTGAAAATAGGTAAGTAGACAATGAACTAGAGTATTATGTAATCTCACCTTGTATATTAGGGTACCAAAATATTGAGTTTTAAATATTGTGCTATAAAATATAGTTTTTTATAAACATATTTGTATTGCCTTTTGAATAGAATAGTACAAACATGTATAAATGAGCAAGAGCCAACACATGATAAACATAATAGATCATATCCAAGTACATCCACAACCCATTTCACAACCTGCACTGAACGAATAGTTACATACAATGGCTGCCAGGCAGTCAAAGACCATTATATATTAACAATAAATATATACAATTACTCTGTTCTCAATGAGCTTCGATTTATGTGTGGTAGTAAACCGGTCATGCTCCAATTAGTGGCAATTCTGTAAGTTAAAACTCTTTAGCGCTCCATACAAATATTACCGATTGGTCGCTGTAGCAGTAGTCATGCAAATGCCTACAACACTAGTCATGTTAATCAAAGAGAAGAAGCGTAGCAATAAAACACAGACCAAGAACAAAGTTGTCCAGAGGCTGTAGTGAGACCTGCTGTAGAGATGCCAAATTCAACCGTCATGGAGAGAGCAGTATACATAGCCCCTGTTTATCTTGATTGGGAAGAAGAGAAACTGGGCAGCACTAAAGTAAGGCAGCTTAAGTACTTCTGCAAGAAATTCACTGTTTCCATTATTGGGCTCTCCAGGAAGGAGGAGTTCTACAAGGTGCTGAGGGCCTGGGTGTGTCATGTATTCCTATAGGTTCTGAATCGATCCCCCTATTCCTGACCCTATTCTGGTTAAACTAACTATCAAGTTAACTAACAGTCAGCCCATGAGGCAAGAAAAGCCCCCATGATGCAGATACCGTTATCTGATGCAGTCACACTACGGCACAGGAACGTGTTATCTGATTAGGTCATAACGCTTGAGATCTAATTAGACAAGCGACATTCCTCCAGCCCCTGATAAGGCATACGACGTTCTCATAACAAATCAAACCTATGACAACCTGGAAAATCCGTGCGGCCATTGTTTTGATTTCACAGAGAACTTCAGTAAAAGAATGTGCTAACGAGCAAGTCGTATGACATCTTTATTGACGCATCTATGTCCATCCTTACGTCAATCGCGGCACCTTTAAGGTATAAATATTGCCGATCTTGCCCTATGCAAACACACGCGTGGTGACGAGACGGAGCAGCCATACTTGCCGAAGCCCAGAAGCAGAGCAGACCCCGCTGGCAGCAGCCCCGCCTTCCTGACGCGCTGAGAGACGCGCTGCTATCTCCTACCGAGAGACCCAGCACCGGCGCTTTCGGGCAGCCCTCGCAGGCAGCCTGGAATATCGAGAGCAGAGAAAGAGATACCATTCCTCAATCATCCTAACTTCCAGGTACAGAACTGAATAACCCCTCACAGAGAATTCTTTAGTTATTCACTTGGCAAAAACAAACTTAACTTAAACTGTAACTTTCTATTCCCGCCCACGCATTAGACTTAGGTCAGGTACACGGGGTAGGCGTATTTAGAAACACCAGTTGAGTACGTTTAGTCAAATGTATATGTGTATGTAAATATATTTTAATCATTTTAAACATCATATGGCTCAGAAACCATATCAATGTTTTTACAGTATTATTTTATACTATTGCTTCTAATGTATGCACTTTACTTAACTATAAGTATTGCAATAATATCGATCCATTTCTCTTGTACGAGAAAAGAGACTGATCAATAAATAACACCTTTTTATTGAACACGCCCGTCTCTTCCTTTTCTCTATAATCTGATGAGACTAAGAATGCACGTACTGACTGAGTAAAATAATTGCCTTGTGCTCACACGACTCTGGAGATACACTCTTGATTAGGGGAGAGCAAAGTTGTCATGTTCTATGGTTGTCAGAAACTAAATCCCTTCTTGTCTAATCAGGGGAGTTAATTCTTTCCTGAACATTCGAGAAAGTTTCTAGCGAACTCTGAGCTACGCTGGCAAACCCAAAACTTAAGTCTAGTATCGACAGTAGTAGACCTAGTTAACGTCTGGCCTAGGCCTTTACTGCTGTAGGTATTATTCCAATGCGCAGAGCCTATTGGGAAGATAGGAACTACACTACATGGCGCCCAACGCGTTTGGAAAGGGCGATAAAACTAACGTAAGACATTTAGAGTAACTCAGTCGTGCTTTCTCACTCAGACCCCTTATCCCAAATACTCCAAAGACGTCTGGAGTGGGTGAAAGGTAATATCCTCCAAAACCTCGCAGGAGGGAACTCCTATGTAAGGTTCTTGGTATAGTCAACGTTGAAGGATACACTGTTCCAAAATATTGTGCATCTAATCTTTGTTCCATAAGAAACCTGATCTGCAAACAAACATAATACCATCCTGTCGGTAAAATGGGAGACAGTGATGAAGAAAGAGAGGCAGTTAGATTAGCAGCTGAAATAGTAGCAGCTGATACTGCAGCACTAGATGCGGACGGGGATATAATACTCATCCCGGTCGCCAAAAGGAAATCTATAACCTTAAAACTTATAGAAAATGGACTGACACCTAGAGGTGGCACAGTCATATTCGTAATTGAGGCACACGAATATCGGCAGACAGAGGTATACTATACATGGATACATTTTCCAGCAGCAAATGCTGTAACAAAGTACTTCCACTATTACAAAATAGAGGTTCCACCCGACATTTACACTCCTTTCGAGGAGGTGGAAGTACCACTCAAATTCCAAGAGCATTTGCTCTTATTTGATGGCGCCCTAATACATAACAATCACATTACAAGGCTCGGTCCTTTAGGTAGACCAGGAGCAACGTGGCCGGTCTTAGCCGGATACACACCACACCCAGACATCGAAGGAATGTCTACTGGAGAGCTGTTAATACAGCTAAAACAATTACTAAAAATTCATAGACAATTAGTCCAGTATGTAATGCGGACTTCAACAATTCAGCCAGCGATTAAACTTCCACAGCTGACCCCTCACCAGGGGAACACAAATAAAATCACACCACAGAACATCCAATCCTGCCTAGGTAAAGTTCCGGCTAAACGAGAACAAATACCATTCTGGTTGGCACAGAAAATCACCCAAATAGAGGCGGTGTTTCCTGACACCACCCCGCTAGAAAAACACAGGATTCTGACTATATGTCTCCCAATGGGAATCGCACCACACATAGAGGACTGTGACACTTGGGGTACAGTCTTTGCTTTAATCTACACAAAAACGCACGGTGTTCCATCCATTTCGGTAATACCAGATGTGCTAAAACAAATTCAAGATGAATACGGTCCAGAACCAGCTTTAACTCTTGGTATGAAATTACTGAAAGACTTCAAGCAGGTCTCGGCTATATTATTAGCCAATATAAAAGGTGAAGCAGCAAACGTGGCGATCCGCCAGAGGTTAAAAGAGACAGATATAGCAGACCAACCAGCTGAAATTGCCAGAATCATAGAGAAATCCTATGAAGAACTAGGTAGAGATAGTTTAGGTGGAATACCAGTAAAACCGCAACTGACTGAAAATCCAGAAAAAATATTTTTTAATAATAATTCACCAAAAAAGAACTGGGATGGAAACAAACAATCCAATCCAAAAGAAAAGAAATTCCAGTCCCGAGGAAGGTCTCCTAGGCGAAGGGAGAAATCTCCGAACCAGAGACACAGGTCACCCCAGAGTGACCCCTCTGGGAAAAGATATAACCTTAGAAATAGGGATAATATTAAAAAACCTGATAGATATCAAGACATTGATACACGTCCCTCTCAATCTTTTCAGACTTCCTCGCAGAAATCGGAAAGAAGAGGACGATCAGAACAAAGAGAAGAGCACGCCAAGTCCAAAGACAAGGAACCTGCTCAACAAAAAAAGAAATTACAATTTCCAAAAAAGAAGGTAGCCAGTATCAAGGTAGTTAACAATGCCGAGAATACTGAGGACACAACTGAAAAACGGAGAGTGGGCTCAGACAATGCTAGACAGCGCAGCAGAAGTGAGCATAGCTCGCAAAGTCCTTATGAATCATCTGGAGACAGTGGACACGAATGAATATCTTCAAGTGGAAACTGCAGACACCAGAGTTAGCAAACCCCACAAGATATACGAGATAACATTACGTATAGAGGGAGATAAGACTAGGAAAATAAGGGGACTATTTTGGGATAACCTCTCCAAGGGTTATGACATCCTTCTAGCTGAAAAAGACTGGCCACCAGAGTTTGTCAGGGAGTGCCCTCATGGCGAAGAAGTAATTATGCCTGCCTTCTCGAATCAAATCCCGATTCATAAAAAATACACACTTGCTAGAAAGTGGGCAGTGGCCTTAGCACCTGCTTTATATAAAAATCATGTAGGATGGGATGAGGATTCTCCTCCTCACAAAATCCAGTTAAAATCACAACCTACTGCACAAAGGCAGTACCCAATTAAGCAAGAAGCTAAAAAACAGGTAAATGAAATACTAGATCAGCTAGAATACCAGGGGGTGATTGAAACTTGCACCTCACAAATGAACAATCCTTTGTTTCCGGTCTCCAAACCAGACAATTCATATCGTCTAGTTTTGGATTACCGACACCTTAACACATGTTGCAAAACCTTTGCAGTGCAAAACTCACACAGTGCTGCACTAATGAATAACATAGTGCGCAAAAAATACAAAACAACCTTGGACATCTCCAATGGATTCTTTTGTCAAAACATAGCACCAGAGAGCAGATATTTAACTGCATTCTCAGTAAATGGCACTCAAAAGCAATTCTGTCGGTTAGCCCAGGGGTACAAGAACAGCCCGGGGGTATTCTCAGCGAGAGTAACAGAATTACTTCAACTACATGATGATGAAGCATTATCTTATGTCGATGACATTTACTTAACAGACGATGACTTGGATACTCACTTGAAAAGAGTGAACACCATAATACTTGGGTTCGCAGCAGAGGGTTACAAATTCAACTTTAAAAAGTCCAGAATTGCCCATCTGACAGTCCTGTTCTTAGGATATGAGCTATCAAGTGAAGGTAAAAGCCTGGCAGACAATTTCCTAGAGAAATGTGCCGTAATCCAAGCTCCTAAAACACAAAAAAACCTACAGTCAATTCTAGGCTTCCTAAATTTCGGAAGAACATACATTGCAAATTACGCAGAAAGGGTCAAACCCCTTTATGATCTAATTAAACCAGACTTTAAAAGATCCAATTGGACTCAAACACACACAGAGATTTTGAGATCCTTACAAACAGACATGCTAATTAAAACAAAATTAGAAACACGTGATAACACACGCAATCTTGTGATTCTAGTCATCCCAGGGAGATGCGGATTCACATACCGAACCTCTAATGAGGGAGAAAAGGTACCAATTGCATTCAAATCACACTTGTACACAGAAGCTGAACAGAAATTCAGTAATACAGAAAAAATCATTCGTGCAGTTCAAACCGCAATAGCTAGAGAAAAAGACATAGCTGACGGTAGACATATAACAGTAAGAACAGCAGAATCAGCCTTTGAGGCACTAACAACACCGTGTAATTTACCAACAACAACATTGAATCCGGAATGGATACAATGGGTGAATTCAATCACAACGGACAAAGTATACTACTACTTTGATCCAGAACTAGAAGAATTCAAAAATCTAAAATATGAAAAGACGTATCCTCTGCCAATCGACATTCTGCCTCTACGACATTACGCTTGTGTAATCTATACAGACGGACATGCTCAACCCTCCGTTTGGGGAGATCAAGCATACAACCCCACATGTGAGATTACAAAAGAAGTGTGGCGCGGAGGTAAACTAAGACCTCTATTAACAAAAACACACTCAGTTGAAACTAATTCAGAACAACAAACTGAAATAATAGCATTGAAAATGGCGCTAGATAATGCGGATCGCGAATTCCCGACACTTATAGTGTCAGATTCATATTACTGCGTCAAATCATATAACAGCGATTTGCAGACATGGATTCAAAACGGTTACAAAGATGACACAGATGCACCAATAAAGCAGAAACTGCTCTGGGAACAAATAGCTCTTTTACAAAAAGAACTACCAAAGACTCACGTGACTCACTCACTGAGTCATAAGCGTGATGGCGTTCACGTTGTAGGGAATTCATTGGCTGAGACAGCCACAGCGGCAGCCACTAAACCGGCTCCCGTAGATCGAAAAAAGCGTACATTAAAATACATTGACGGTGAAACAGTGCTGGCGGTGAAAACGTCATCAAAAGGCGACTGCTCAGCGTTACCGATCAACTATCCACTCAATTATACATACATAATCGATGCAAACTCCGTCCCTTTTGCTCGAATCCCTGGAGTGGGGGATAGAGTGATTCCAAACATGGACAGGAGAAGCTTGTTAATCGCAGACGCACATATGGGCGAGGGTCTCAGACACCTCAAACTGAAAGATTCTCTGGAAGAATTACAATCACGGTACTGGTGGCCAGGCATGAGCCTGCATTACACCATGTTTGTAAAAAACTGCCCAAACTGCAACAGAGATCGCAGTGGGGAGAGAAACAGTTTAATACCTCGTCGTATCAAGGCAGATAATATGACCAATAAAAAGCAGGGCTTGCGATTAACATATACAGGCTAGTTTCCACTTATAATGTAGATCACCAGCACTCGGCTGACGTCCGGACTGTTATACAAAGATTTGCGAGTCTAAATGGCATATACGCTAAGAGCATGCTACGTTCGACCATTGTTTTCACTCAAGCCCACAAGCCTGGGGGGAAACATGGCCGAATGAGCACAGTCCAGCGGGAATCTTCTCACTTCCTTCCTGAGGGTACGGGATGGTGTAAAGAAAAAACCAAGACATAAAGCAATCTATAGCGGAAAGGAAATTAGGTTCGGGAGCTGGGTGGGTCAAACATCTAATAAGTGTCCAACGTTGTCTAAATAACTTGCCAAGAAATTCTCTGAAGGGATTCAGTCCGTACGAATTATTATTTGGAACTAGAATGATTATCTCTGACCTCGACAGTCAGACTTCAGTGGTTAAAGAAAAAAGCTTTGATGTCAAAGACCGTTTTGTGGAAAAGTAAATTTTGCCATGTTCTGTGTCTCTACGTGTCATCCATCATATGTTATGTGTGCATGACCAATATGCATATGTTATTCCCCATGTCCGATTCAAGACGCAATTACAGTTGTGTCCTCCTCTAGTATGCCAGTTTCCAGTCCTCGTGAATACTACGAATATCAGGCCTATGTAAAGCTACGTTGCCACGTTTCTCAGTGTGCACGTTATTTTATTATAAAGTCCCCGTTTCCAGGCCTCAACAGGGCCCGGACATCAGATTCAGCTCCTGTCTCCTGAAGCCTCGCTGAGGAGCGATCCAGCCCCCACCTGTATCCTCGACCTTCCACTTACTTCCTGCCTCGCAGTGCCCGGTGCAGCTTGGCTCTGCCTCTGAGTCTGCCAAGACTATGTTATGATTCCAGTTATCAGTTTAGTCCTCCTTCTCTGCATTCCTAAGCTACTGAACTACATCAATAGTTTCCGTCATTGTCTAGCCTATGCGGCTCCATGTTAAGAGAAATACTGTATTTAATGGTCATTTAATATTCTTCATCACGCACTATATGTAGAATAAATGCATGCTCCAGTCTTAGAGTCAGTTAGCTTTTCCCCTCATGACTTCTAGTTTATATCAACATGTTCTCTAAACATCAGATACTAGATACTGTTTAGGTACATGTCGCCCTGACCCTCCAGACTTCAGTCTCTGCTCCTAGTACAGAGTTCATAGCCCCCAGCTTCTCCTAGTGATACGTCATTGCTAGTTTGCGCGCACCACCAGGTTAGAGGTCCCGGCTCCTTAGGTAGCCTCCTCCATGGTTCCCGCCCATTCATGACATATTCTGTTACGTTTGCATCACATGTCTGAGTTACACCTTCTTTTTACTCTTATCTTTCGCGACTGCTACGCGTCATGCCTTCTGCTCCACCCACTGCTACGCCTACTGCAATGTAATGCTATGTGTTTGCGTTATGTATATATGCTCATGTATTGTTATTAAAAGTCAGCGCGCTCATCCCAGACTCAGCCCCAGCAGCTGCTGGGCCCTGTCATCCTATTCCTATGCAGGTTGTCCTGTTCCTGTCCTTATGCTGTATTAAACCTGCAAAAAAACTCCTACTACCTCGAATCTTGACTCTTATTTATTGAGCTATCTGTTATGATATATGTCTAGTCAAAAATAGGGTATTATTTATTTATTTACCACATAATGGCGCCCGAATAGGGACTTGCCCTTTCCCCACGCGTCGGTGAAGCCACGCCGACCCCCTGACCCTCTGCAGTCGTGACGGAACTCTTCTGCGCAGTGGCAGATATTTCTGCTCAAGTATCCCTCAGGCCCACGGAGAAGACGGAGGAGGCGGTCCAGCATCCAGACGAGACGGTGGAGGAACGCGGCGAGTCCCGACCAGAGCCCAAGCCAAGAGTCCAAGGTCCGAGGTATCCGGAGGTCCACCCGTAACTGAAGTCCGAAGTCCGAAATTCGTCGTCGTAGCAGTCCAGTCCAGTCCGAGGCCTTCCGTTCTTGCTGCCCGGTGAGTACCGTTACTGGGGTGGTATCTAGACAGGGTCAATTTAATTGACTCTGGTCTGTGGGTTGGTGGTACACAGTCCCACAAACGAAGTGTCCACTTCGGTGGATGCGGGTCCTGACGTGTCTCTTTAAGAGACCGGTAAGTTTCGTACTGTTTCAGCAGTGCATCTAGTTTCTGTTCTAGTCAGTTCTGTTCTCGAGAAATTTCAAGTATTTTCAGGTGGTATTCTGTTCGAACTGTTATTCATAATGTTCTTCATGTATTTTAATGTTGTGGTATGAGTGCGACGTGATTTCGTGTTTTCATTGTGTATTGTATTATGTCCAGATTATAGTCCAGTCATGCCGCTCTTCTCAAAATTACGTCAGTTAAAAACTAGAAAGGGTCTGCTGGAAGCAGCAGTTCCCGTCCCGCCCAGGGACAGTCCAGGTCACTTTATGTATCAGAAGCATGGCATAAGCGCCATATTGTATCTAGATTTATGGGTAGAGTATACCAAACAGGTGGAAGAAAAGTATAGATGGCCCGTATCGGGTACATGGGATGCCGAATGCATCATGCGAGTAGAAGAAGCATTATGGAAAAAGAAAGCCAGACAATCACAGAAAGACTCCATCGAGTTATGGCGTAAAGAAGCTCATAAAAGAACCGAAAAAGAAATCAGAAAGACAGAACTAAGTAGAGAATCCCAAGAACGAGCCCAAGAAAGAGAATTAATCGAGATAGGTGAACGAGTTAGAACTGAGCAATCAGACAGACAGAGGAATGCCCTCATTAAGGGTATGTATCCTCTTCTTGCTGAGGGCTTGCCAAAAGCGACCCCAGAGGCATCCAGTAATTTCCCGCCACCATTAGTTCCGACCAAGCTACGTCACAAACCGACCGCAGCTGATATTTTTATTTCGTCCTATCTGGACGACACAGTCCCCGAATATGCAAATCCTGTTCGCGCTCCGCCAGTCCCTGTAAATCAGGTAATTCCTGCTCCTCCAGACACCGGGGTGCCCTTAACAGCCCCCCCGGGTCAGCCCGCTATACAAGTCCAGCCCACGTTACAATTACCGACCCTGCCAGGACGAAAAGCATCAGTTGATGATTCTAGTTTAGGGGCCGCAGGAGGAGGTCTTCCTCAAACCCCGCCGCCATACAAGCGTTTATCAGCACTCGAATTACATGCTCAAGCATCACAGCGTACTCCTAAAAGTAATAAGTCTGTTGCAGAGATCAGGCAAACCCTTGGCGAATGTGTCTATGACCCAGTTCCAGGCGAATTTAATATGGTTTTATATTCCGTACGCGTAAGGAGAGTGACCGAGTATCTAGTCACCTTGCCGAATATGAAAGAAGATCTAGACAGGATATATCGTTTCATCCGTACAGGGGATGACCCACAAAGTATTAGTGATGCCATGTCTCAAAGGAAAGCCGAGATTCAGCGCATGATATTAAAGTTCTTAATTAACTGTCTAATAAGAGAACAAGATTACCCGTCTAAAGACCCGGAAGAAATGAAAACTCTAACAAAGTGGAGTGATAATATAGCCGAAGGAAAGCACAATACCATTGGTGCCATGGAAAGTATGTACAAGAAAATCCGTAGAGAGATAATAAAGATACACGAACAACGTAAATCAGCACAAGTAAGCGAGAAAGAAAGTACCTCTGATCCTGAAGAGGAAGACGACGAGAATACTGCCAGAATAGCGTATGTAGGAAAACCTAGATTTCCAGATCGTCATTTACGCCTAGAACACAAGTCAATTTTCCATCATCCAGCACCAGAACAAGGTTCCCTAGAACAAGTATTCCAAGCTACCGATCACATTCTGAAATCACGAATCGGTTATAGTGAGTTAAGTACTATGCATGAACAGGAACTAGTGCGATCAGCAGTCAGATGGATTACTGATTCTACCACTTTTCCAGACGAAATAGTGGCACAAATGTTTCTGAAAATGCCCCCAGCCGAGCAGCGACTGGTGGGTATGTATATGATTCAGCACCTCATTACTCTGTATGAGAGTCAACATTCTGATCCAGGCCCGTTACATGATATCTTGAACGAGTTACTCCAGTACAAATGGAGAGGTCTAGGTACCGATTTAATTAGTGTCATTCTAGAACAGCGCCACAAATATAGAACATTCTTAAACCCGCATTTCGTTCATGTCTCACCCCCAGAAAGTAAATCATTCTACATAGACAGACAGAATCCGTTACGAGAAGTCCACCCAGTCAGAGGAGCGGGTGGCGAAATGCAGCGAGTGTTTGTATACACTCCGATCACAAAGATGGAACTCCTCGAAATGAAGAAATTAATTCCCTGTCATGACAAAGATCCAGCAGGGTTCCATAGAGAATTAAAAGACATGCTCCGTATGGGAGAATACACTTACCCAGATATCATTAAAATGTTAAAGGTCCTGTTGCCCGCAGGGGTGTATGAAAAGCTAAAGGAAAAAGAATGGGAGGTGGGAGAGAAAAAGATAGATTGGGCAGTTCTAGAAGCTGAAGATAAGGCACGAGTACCAGGTACCGGTCTAGGAGAGAAATGTAAAGAATTACCAGAATTATTGATTCAAGTTCTACCCAGATTATTAACAACTAGAAAAGAAGACTGGGATGCAATCTCAGCCTGTAAACAGAAGCAAGATGAAGATATTAGTGATTTTTATTCCAGGTTTGAAAAATGTTTCAGTATCAACAGTGGCCTCAAGACAAGTAGTGAGTCATACCCTCACCTTTTTGTTACTAAATTAGTCGAGAATTCAAGTCCACAAGTTAAAAATCGAGTTCTGAAAGTCGAGAGTACCTGGCAAGCTAATACTCCGTCCCAGATGCTCCAGATGCTCCAGTACCACCAGAATAGAATCAGGGAAGAGCAAGAATACGAGAGAAAACGTATGAAAGACACGAAAATGAAAGTATTAGTTGCACAATCTGTTCCTCAAGACAGTCAGAAGAGGGGTCCGAATCAAGCCAGTCATCCTGCAGCTCCCGTTAAAGGGAACTGCAATTATTGTAAACAGCCAGGTCATTTTATAAATGAGTGTGCAGTTCTGAAACACAACATAGCTACTGGTAAGACTAAAGAAAGACCACATCCGCCTAGACAAGAGCAAGTTTCACAGACTCCTCAGCCACAGAATGCACAACAGACAGTTACAGTACCGCAGCCTATTGCTGCAACACAGCACGTTACATCGCAGATGTACCAGTATGCACAGTCTGAGTATCCAGAGTACCAGCAGTATTCATGAAACAGCCTAGAGAGGGAGGTAGGCTTGCCTCTCATCGAGATACCTGTAGATCAAGAAGGTCCCTACGTTCACAGTCAAGTATTAGGGAAAGACAGAAAGTTTTTGATTGATACAGGGGCAAGTAGGACCACAATTAGTCATGCCGAAGTTCCAGGGGCTCCGCTCTCAGGCTCAAGAAATGTTTCACTTGGATTTTCAGGAAAGCCTATCGTTAATGAGATTTCAAAGCCAGTCACTCTAGAAGTAGGTCCATTGTCCCGCACTACTGATCTGTTACTTACTAAGTCATGTCCAGAAAATCTATTAGGCATTAAGACACTGAAAGAGTTAGGTGCAGTTATATGCTGTTCCCCAGAGGGAATACGATTGTTCCTACGTGACTTTAAGGGTCACTATGTATTACGAGATTTTGATTCAAGACTGTCTAATGTACCGCAGCATTTATGGGCGCAAGGTCCAACTGATGTAGGTTATATGCAAATCACACCTTATCGTGTGACTCTCAAGCCAGGTGTAGTGTTACCACGAATCAGACAGTACAGATTGCCACCTGAGGCTGTAGCAGCCTTATCCAAAATTATTGACGAGCTCATCGCTCAAGGAGTGGTTGTAGAAACTGACTCCAATGTATGTAATTCTCCGATCATTCCAGTCATGAAACGTACTGATCCAAATGCACCCCCAGTATATCGATTAGTGATCGACCTACGAGAGCTTAATAAATGTATTATTCCGCAGTACCCAGTTGTTCCAGACATCTCTTCCCTATTGACAGCCATTGATTCCGAAGCCACGTTCTTCACTGTCATAGACCTCAAGAATGCATTTTTCAGTGTTCCTATTCATCCAGACAGCCAGTTTCTTTTCGGATTCTGTTTAAATGGAAGGAGCTATATGTTTACACGCGCTCCTCAAGGTTTCACAGAAAGTCCTAGTATTTACAGTCAAGCACTTAAGAGACAACTTGACAACATTCACATGCCAACTGACACTGCCCTGCTCCAGTATGTCGATGATCTACTGATCACAGCCCGTTCTGAACGTGATTGCGAGCGAGCGTCACTAACGGTTCTGTATTTCCTGGCCGAGATGGGGCACAAGGTGTCCCCTTCGAAGCTTCAATTCTGTGTCCAGCAAGTGGTATACTTAGGACACTTACTGTCCAAGAGGGGTAGGCAGTTGACACCAGACCGTATCCAGTTAATAGCGAGTCTTCCTCAGCCCAAGACCCAGAAGGAGGTACGTGCTTTTATCGGCCTCACTTCTTATTGTAGACAATGGATTCCTCAGTATGCATTTCTAGCCAAGCCACTGATACAGTTAACGACACAGGAGGCAGCCGCATCGACTGTCCTCCCTTGGACATCTGAACATACACTTAGTTTCAACGAGTTAAAGAAAGCTTTATGCCAAGCTCCAGTTCTAGCTACACCGAACTACAGTAAGCCTTTTACACTTTTCGTTACTGAACGCGAAGGTACAGCATTATCTGTTCTCACACAAGATCAAGCAGGACAATACAAGCCCTGTGCTTATTTTTCGAGCACATTAGATCCAGTCGCCCAGGCGTTGCCTGCGTGCCTCAAATCAGTTGCAGCCACAGCACTAGCTATCAGACAAAGTGATTCCATAGTTTTAGGACATACCTTGACAGTACAAGTCCCACACTCCGTGGAAGTTCTTTTAAACCGAACACAGACTCAGCACTTGACAATTGCACGTTTAACAGGTTATGAATTGACACTGTTCCAGCCACACATAGAAATCAGACGCTGCAACATCCTGAACCCTGCTACATTGTTACCATCAGCTAATTCGAATTCTGCCACACATGACTGTGTGGAAGTAGTTAACATTACGACAAAGCCAAGACAAGATCTGACAGATATTCCGTTATCAGATCCCGACCTGACACTTTATGTGGATGGTTCATGTATGAGAACAAGTACAGGAGAACTAGTCGCCGCGTATGCAGTGACTACTGACACTGAAGTTATTGAAACACACCGTATTGATACCCTGTCCGCTCAAGCAGCAGAGCTAGTTGCTCTGACACAAGCCTGTATACACGCCAAGAACTTGAAAGTTAATGTTTACACAGATTCACGTTATGCATTTGGAGTTGTACACGACTTCGGAGTGCTCTGGCAGGAGAGAGGTTTCATGACTTCTCATGGAACCAAGATTCAGCATGGTTTCCTTATCCAAGCTCTGTTAGATGCAATACATTTACCGACATCTATCGCTATCATGAAATGCAAAGCACATACGAAAGTCACTGACATTATTTCTCAAGGTAATGATCTAGCAGATCGCACAGCCAAGCTTACAGCACAGACTCTAGACAGTCCAGTTAACATGACACATACTCCAGATCTGACTACATGTATGACAGTTAAGGACCCTACACAAGATGTCATAGATATCCAGTTACATGCTACTCCTGAAGAAATCAAGAAATGGTCCGAACAAGGAGGGGTCCAGACAGATCAAGGATGGTTAACAAAGGGTAGAGCCACATGGTTTCTCCCCGACTCTATGGTTCAAGTCATCATTAATACCGCACATAGTCCAGCACATTTAGGAGAAAAAGCTATGTTAGACAGTATCCAGAACATTTGGTTCAACAAGCATTTACGAGCTGCAGCCAAGCAGAAAGTCCGTACCTGTATGATATGTTGTCAGTTTAATCCAGGTAAAAGTGTCCCGGTGGAACAAGGTGGTTTCCAGCCCCCTGACCACCCTTTTGAGGTCCTCCAGATGGATTATATTCAGATGGAGCGATGTCGAGGTTTCAGGTATGTCCTTGTAGTTGTATGCGCTTTGTCCAGATGGACAGAAGCATATCCAGTCCCAGATTACACAGCCGCGACCACTGCCAAGCAGTTGGTTCGTGAGTTTTTCCCTCGATATGGACTCCCTAGAGTCGTATATTCTGATAACGGTCAGCCATTCTCATCTGAGTTGATGAAGCACGTTTCCCTGTTGTTAGGGTACCAGTGGAAGTTTCATTGTGTACGCCATCCTGAAGCAGCCGGTCTAGTCGAGAGACATAATCAGACTCTGAAAATTCGAATTGCCAAAGTGTGTAAAGAGAAGGGTGTGGACTGGCTAGTAGCTCTGCCAGTTGCTTTGTTTTATATGCGCATGGTCGCACATTCCAGATCAGGTCTGTCCCCGTATGAGGTCGTTTTCGGCCGCCCCCCAAATATGTGGGGTACTCCTAGACCCCGAAGTATTACCGATGTTTCAAGTAATATGCTGACAGATTACCTAGCTTCCTTGATGTCTGCCCTCAACTCATGTCGTTCACAGGTTGCCGCCGCATTTCCAGACAATACCGAGGTGGCACCGCATGAAATCGTTCCAGGATCCATGGTGATGGTCCGCAACTTTGACAGATCAAGTCCGCTGGAGCCTCGATGGAAAGAGCCCCGACAGGTCCTCCTCACCACCCGTACAGCCGTGAAGTTGGAAGGACGCAAGGGCTGGGTGCACCTTTCTCATGTTAAACTTTTTAATGGACTGAAACCCGTCTTTACGAACATTTCCCAGGATTCAAAGGATTGCCAGAATATTGTTCTCAAGGACTGTCCCGCAAAAGACATTGCTACAACCCCTCCCCTGTTAGAGAAAACTCCGCAACAGGAGTATAAACAGAAATTAAGGTCTAGTAAAATAAGTCAGCCAGTTTGATTGTCTAAGTCCTCCCCTAGGTGAAACGGTTAGACTGTTTCTGACATGTATAAAATAGACCCCCATAGTGAGAGAGTTAGTCAAAACTCAATCCGATGTATCGTTTTTCTATGTTTTATATTGTTTTCCAGCCTTATGATTTCCTGCACCAGTTATGCATTTTACCTATGTTTCCCAGTTCTTCATGTAAATAAGTCTGCTAATGCTACAGTAGAGCACACGTTTAGTGATCTGCCCCCTCACGAGCTGTCTTACCGCCTCGCTATGCGTAATAACTCCTTTATCCGCATGTTACATTACTCACACCAGACCAGCAATGCCACTAATTGTTGGGTGTGTGGTCGACTCCCCCCTTTCCAGACACCAAAGGGAGTTCTGACACTTTTTCCTTATCCTTTTTCACATAATGGTTCGTGTGGAGCATGGTCCACGTTAACGTCATCCTCAACAGATATGTCTTTTCTTAACAGCACATGTTTCCCAGACAAGCATGGTCCCCCCCACAGAACAGGTTTAGATCTAGAAAATGAAGTGTATAATTTAGGTAACTATTCTTCGAATTTCATGGTCCTGAATGTTCAGTCTGATACTACTCCAGACTCACCTGCTATTTCAGTATTACCAGTCAAAGGCGAATTATGTGTCCGTAATTATGGTTCTGTACACGTAGGACATAGTGATTGTACTACTATTATCCAGTATAGTGACAGTGGGAAATCTATTTTTAAAGCTTCACGTCATTCTTATTTTGTTTGTGGTCAAACCGCATATGTTCGTCTGCCCCTCGATTGGGAGGGAACCTGTTACATTGCCTTCCTACTGCCACCTGTTTTCCTAGCCCCACCTGACTACCATAGGAATTCCTTCCTAGTACATACTAAACACAAGAGAAACCTCCCGATTGTCGATTATACTGAAACTGCTGCAGAGCAATTCATTGATATTGATAAAGGTGTGTTCCCTTATTTAGGTACAGTTGTAAACAGTAAGCTAATCCGTAGGTTAACAAGAACCCTTGAAGCTGTAGTAGATGAGACTGCCTCCGCTCTAGGTAACTTAACCGAAGAGCAATCCTTTATGAGAATTGTTGTGCTCCAGAATCGTCTCGTCCTTGACGTCATACTGGCCGATAGGGGCGGGGCCTGTAGAGTCATCGGATCCAGTTGTTGCATTTTCATTCCAAATAACGCGCCGTCTGTTTATTCAGCTATAACCAGACTTCATAAAATTGCCCATCTATTACACCAGGATCCAGGCACCCGGACATGGTCCGGTTGGTTCTGGAATATAATTTCCGCCTGGGGATGGAAAATATTGTCCTTCCTAGGTATTGCAGTAGCGATCATATTCAGCTGCTGTCTCTGTATACAATGTGGCCCTGCGATTTGCGGCATTTGTACTACCACTTGTATTCCTAGTCCCAAGCCCCGTTCTAAATCCCGTTCCAAGACAATTCGAGATGAACAAATGGTACTGTATGAAATGATAGATGGTATCATGAATATTGATGTTTCCTGATGGAAAGGTAGTGACAAGGAGGGAATGTGGAAAAGTAAATTTTGCCATGTTCTGTGTCTCTACGTGTCATCCATCATATGTTATGTGTGCATGACCAATATGCATATGTTATTCCCCATGTCCGATTCAAGACGCAATTACAGTTGTGTCCTCCTCTAGTATGCCAGTTTCCAGTCCTCGTGAATACTACGAATATCAGGCCTATGTAAAGCTACGTTGCCACGTTTCTCAGTGTGCACGTTATTTTATTATAAAGTCCCCGTTTCCAGGCCTCAACAGGGCCCGGACATCAGATTCAGCTCCTGTCTCCTGAAGCCTCGCTGAGGAGCGATCCAGCCCCCACCTGTATCCTCGACCTTCCACTTACTTCCTGCCTCGCAGTGCCCGGTGCAGCTTGGCTCTGCCTCTGAGTCTGCCAAGACTATGTTATGATTCCAGTTATCAGTTTAGTCCTCCTTCTCTGCATTCCTAAGCTACTGAACTACATCAATAGTTTCCGTCATTGTCTAGCCTATGCGGCTCCATGTTAAGAGAAATACTGTATTTAATGGTCATTTAATATTCTTCATCACGCACTATATGTAGAATAAATGCATGCTCCAGTCTTAGAGTCAGTTAGCTTTTCCCCTCATGACTTCTAGTTTATATCAACATGTTCTCTAAACATCAGATACTAGATACTGTTTAGGTACATGTCGCCCTGACCCTCCAGACTTCAGTCTCTGCTCCTAGTACAGAGTTCATAGCCCCCAGCTTCTCCTAGTGATACGTCATTGCTAGTTTGCGCGCACCACCAGGTTAGAGGTCCCGGCTCCTTAGGTAGCCTCCTCCATGGTTCCCGCCCATTCATGACATATTCTGTTACGTTTGCATCACATGTCTGAGTTACACCTTCTTTTTACTCTTATCTTTCGCGACTGCTACGCGTCATGCCTTCTGCTCCACCCACTGCTACGCCTACTGCAATGTAATGCTATGTGTTTGCGTTATGTATATATGCTCATGTATTGTTATTAAAAGTCAGCGCGCTCATCCCAGACTCAGCCCCAGCAGCTGCTGGGCCCTGTCATCCTATTCCTATGCAGGTTGTCCTGTTCCTGTCCTTATGCTGTATTAAACCTGCAAAAAAACTCCTACTACCTCGAATCTTGACTCTTATTTATTGAGCTATCTGTTATGATATATGTCTAGTCAAAAATAGGGTATTATTTATTTATTTACCACAGTTTGGCTATTTTGCAGGACTTAAACAAAACAAGAAAAGACCTGAGCAACATACAGTTGAAACAACAGCCAACAACCACTGAAGAATCACCACCTGTCCCAGCAAGACCTGTCTGGATTCCAAAAGTCGGGGATCTAGTCAGGGAGAAGATCGCGGTAAAGAAGGAATTTGGGCCTTCTTACAGAAAAGCAGTTCCTGTCTTGTCTGTCAACGGGACAAGATCAGTTGTACTACCGCCACTTGCTGGTAAAAAGGAGAACCGAGTTGTATCCATCGACCTGGTAAAACCACAACATGTGGCCGATAACAAACAGTAGGCCAAGTGGACTCCCAATAAGTAGCAGAACACCAAGGTTTGCTACCAGTACAGAGGTCCTAACAAAGAGGCTCATCACATTCGAAACGCCTATAGAAGAACAACAAGGACTATGCAACAATGCAATAGAACTCAGACCTCTGAAAACCCAAATAAAAACATTTAGCAGAGACACACCAATCTATAATGAAGTACCAAGTGAAAATGCAAGAAACAAAAATCCTGAAGCAATTGGAACAATTGACAGAACTGCATCCGGCTACTTCATCAACTTCAATGATTCCTCTGAAAGCCTCAGTGAATCAAAGACACAGCCATCATCAAAATCCTTTAAAGACAAAGCTAAGGAACTTTTGAACCAACTGAAAGAAACATATCTGATTTCTCCATGGATTGAATTTTGGGTGGGTTTTGGTGCATTTATCCTCATACTTTGGCTCATCATGGTATTAACTTTGGGACGCTTCATTGAGGGAAAATATGCTAAAATGGACACAGCAAGTCAGAACATCAACTTGATCCTCAAACCACACACATCTTCACACGTCGAGAAAAGAGAACTTTCTTCAGCCAACTTCACAGCCAATCCTATACCTGGTGGGGTAGCCTGGGACAACACTGACTATGAAATTTATGGTCCGGTCGAGATCCTGAAATATCCACACCAAATCAAGATCTCCTTGACTGACTTTGCAAAACCAAACTCATTTGCTGATGATTGGGACTTCGAAAGCATTAATAACATGATGTCTGACTTAGTAATGTCTGCTAAATTTACAAAACATGATTATTTGCAAGGTTCTACAAATTATGATAGTATGTATTGCTATAACCACTATGGTAACCATTTTTTACATAAATCTGCACAACCTAGAAATGTTTTAAACTATAATCAATGGGAACATTGTGCAACACCTCCAAAAGGGAGCTCAAGAACCGTTTACGACAAATATTCATATTTTTCAGGTTTTAACACAAGTAATGCTGAAACATTCTATTTTAAATTGTCAAACAAGACAGGGATGAAAACCATGATAACCAACACAAAATTGATATATTCAGATTCATTCTTCGAAGAAATGAATACTTTTGGATTTGATTATTGGGACAAAAATGTTGATTTGAAAAGTGTTTGGGGTACAAAAGAATGGCAAGTACAGGGTTTAGAAGCTTTGTTTAGAGCTTGCATGATCCCAGAACAAATGATATTTTTTAATGACACTGTTCAACAAACCACCTGTCTTGGCCTAGCCAAAATCAAAGATTTAAATAAACCGTCTATTCCAAAGCCAACAATGTTTAGCAATAGCTCTAATACGGATGAAGAGATAGACGTAAACCATATATTAAACCAAAACAGAACACATCCTGATTGGAAACAGTGGTTGATCTGGCCCACAGATACTAATAACTGTCAAGACAGATTCCTGAATAAAACACAGGGGTTCAAAATGACCAGGCCAGACCCTAGCTATCCCCAAAGACATCACCCAGGGATAATAACAACCTACAGTGTGGGCAAATTATGCCTTCAGTGGCTACAAACTTCCACACTGCCTGAAATTAAGCAACACCTAACTTTACTTACTGATGGTGCTGACTTGCGTGATTTCATAATGGGACCACGCAAACAGCGTCAAAAGCGTTTCATAGCAGCCTCTGTATATGCAGCATACAATGAGGCCTGGAAGGTTAATCAAATTGAAAGAGCAGAAAGAATACGGGAAATTGACCGTATTAATTTGGAAAAATCACTTTCTGTAGTGGACAATGGGTTAATGACTCTGTCCTCCAGAATTTTTTCATTGGACAGCATTGTGTCTTCAGCAATCGATATATTATCGCAAGACTTACTATTATTACAACATGGTCAGTCACAATTGCGTTCTATTGTACAGCTTGGCTGGACGTTACAAAATCTGCGTTCAGGCTATGTGCCTTGGCGTTTAATCAACACAACGTCACTATTCCAAATCTTTAACCTTACTGATAGACAAATCGGTATGGCGCAAAAGGGTGCTGATTATACAATCTTGAGCATTGAAAAACTAGAAAGATTACCAATGACAATGTCAGAACGACCTGTCAGTGAATGGATAATCCACGGAATCATAAATATTCCAATCTCAACCTTCAGGTTTCAATACTGCCAAAAATATATACAGGCTGGCATGTACGAGAAATTGGGGAAGGGGTACCTTAAAACAACTTGGAACCTGCCCTATTCACATGCATGTGTCAGTAATAAAGGACAGAAAGTGTTTCTTAGTGGCAACAATTGTGCCATGTCACTAAGCGGCACGCTTCTGTGTAACGGAATTAGTTTGCATGGAGCCTGTGAAGGGAATTCATACAACCTTTCATGTCACCAGCAAGGCGCACCTGCAACAGAAATAGAACCATTCTTTCAAAGACTCTATAATGGGAGTTACATTCTTATTGTAGACCGCAAATGTTGTAGTCTTATGCCCGGGACTCCTTATCTAGTCACTACGACTGCGAAGGTCAAGTGCTGTGGACGTTCTTTGTTCCCCAGCTCCTTTCCAGACAGGGAGGCAAGGGCATGGCCCAGTTTGAAAATTACTTCTATTCGAATAGATACTTTAAGCAGAATGAAAACAGTGCTTCTTCAGACGCCTACAAGGCTCACGTCGTCAAAAGAAACGTATGATCTACAAGTCGCAAGGACGACTGCAGAGATACATACATTATTATGGACTAATTCCCCCGTACATTTCGCGGAAATCCTGAGCGAAATCTTAAATATTTCTGATACCACTGGGGTCTCAGAGGTATTTAAGACAGTATTTACACCATTCAAAGCCATACTGGGTATTTTTCCAGATTTCGTCCATTCGATTTTTGGCGGACTTCCCCTGATCCTGGGACTAATTGCAGGAATCCTATTCTTAGTCCTTATTTTTCGTTATGGCAACCCATGTCACAGATCAAACTCTCGCGACAATGGAAGATACAATCCTAGCCATTGGATACCGGGACCGGATATCAAAAATCCTGGGACTCTCCCGGCTTAGAGACCTGAACATGACTTGGTGTCTATCATTTCGACCAATGTGGCAAAGGTGTGTTTTACCTGTATTGAGGTGTCTGCTATGCGGAGAAGAATGCGTGTTAGACACCTGTCTGACGCTACAATCGGATGTGCCAGTGGATGCAGATACATTGTTGGTTCCTACCAAGGTTCACGCTTTGTGCTGCCCTCAAAGGCTGCCAATCCTGATGACGGCATTCGTGGAATCTTCACCACTACGATTGAAGAGTAGTGAAGTTCAAGATGAAAGCAGCATCGAACAGGTACGACCTTCTGTCAGCAATGCGAATCAGAATGTCAATGGAGGCAATCATGCGCACGAATGCATGGTTACACCTATTTCCGACTTAGTGGAACTTTCCCATGAAGCTGTTGACAGTTTTTTCGAAAGCCTTAATGATATGATGTTCTCTCCAGAACAGAAATAGAAACTTTTGAGCAAGCTCGCACACGGTGTTCCCTGAATTCGGCCTTCAACTTTAAAAATAAAGTCACATGAACAATTTTTCCCACCAGTTCACGGACAACAATTTTTTAGCAGCCCCAAATTATTTTTTACAAAATTTTCGGGACACTTATCTTCTGCTTAAAGTAAGAAACTATTCCTAGAGAACTAAGATTTCTATTTTTAGATACTTTATAAACTTTAGTTGCCCGCTGGTATGTTCACAAGTATTTTATTATGTGATGAAATGGTCTCGAACTTTCTTTCTGTATAGCCATATTAAGAGCCATTTCATGTGTATTTCTCATATACCAAATAAGCAATTATGTCTACAAATGCGTGTTTACTTTAGCGTTTAATTCATAGCTTAAGTCCATACAATATATATGACTGCAATTTTTCAGTATATTTGAAAATTTCAAAATGCATTAATGTATTTTGGGGTGGTGAGGTATACACTATACTCTATAGTATGTTGTACTATGTTATACTATGCATAGATTAGTAAATATGACCATAGTTAGCGTGGAGTGGGTGTCATGTATTCCTATAGGTTCTGAATCGATCCCCCTATTCCTGACCCTATTCTGGTTAAACTAACTATCAAGTTAACTAACAGTCAGCCCATGAGGCAAGAAAAGCCCCCATGATGCAGATACCGTTATCTGACGCAGTCACACTACGGCACAGGAACGTGTTATCTGATTAGGTCATAACGCTTGAGATCTAATTAGACAAGCGACATTCCTCCAGCCCCTGATAAGGCATACGACGTTCTCATAACAAATCAAACCTATGACAACCTGGAAAATCCGTGCGGCCATTGTTTTGATTTCACAGAGAACTTCAGTAAAAGAATGTGCTAACGAGCAAGTCGTATGACATCTTTATTGACGCATCTATGTCCATCCTTACGTCAATCCCGGCACCTTTAAGGTATAAATATTGCCGATCTTGCCCTATGCAAACACACGCGTGGTGACGAGACGGAGCAGCCATACTTGCCGAAGCCCAGAAGCAGAGCAGACCCCGCTGGCAGCAGCCCCGCCTTCCTGACGCGCTGAGAGACGCGCTGCTATCTCCTACCGAGAGACCCAGCACCGGCGCTTTCGGGCAGCCCTCCCAGGCAGCCTGGAATATCGAGAGCAGAGAAAGAGATACCATTCCTCAATCATCCTAACTTCCAGGTACAGAACTGAATAACCCCTCACAGAGAATTCTTTAGTTATTCACTTGGCAAAAACAAACTTAACTTAAACTGTAACTTTCTATTCCCGCCCACGCATTAGACTTAGGTCAGGTACACGGGGTAGGCGTATTTAGAAACACCAGTTGAGTACGTTTAGTCAAATGTATATGTGTATGTAAATAAATTTTAATCATTTTAAACATCATATGGCTCAGAAACCATATCAATGTTTTTACAGTATTATTTTATACTATTGCTTCTAATGTATGCACTTTACTTAACTATAAGTATTGCAATAATATCGATCCATTTCTCTTGTACGAGAAAAGAGACTGATCAATAAATAACACCTTTTTATTGAACACGCCCGTCTCTTCCTTTTCTCTACAATCTGATGAGACTAAGAATGCACGTACTGACTGAGTAAAATAATTGCCTTGTGCTCACACGACTCTGGAGATACACTCTTGATTAGGGGAGAGCAAAGTTGTCATGTTCTATGGTTGTCAGAAACTAAATCCCTTCTTGTCTAATCAGGGGAGTTAATTCTTTCCTGAACATTCGAGAAAGTTTCTAGCGAACTCTGAGCTACGCTGGCAAACCCAAAACTTAAGTCTAGTATCGACAGTAGTAGACCTAGTTAACGTCTGGCCTAGGCCTTTACTGCTGTAGGTATTATTCCAATGCGCAGAGCCTATTGGGAAGATAGGAACTACACTACAGGTGGAAGCCCCCTGAGAATGAGGATGGGGATGAGAATGAGAATGCAGATGTACAGCTGGAAGGGCCATTGGGTCCAGGAGGAAGGAGAGCACCTTCCCCCACAGGTAGCAGCGTTTCTGGCAAAAGTCTGTCTCCAGAGGAGCTGGAGGACAGAGAGAGATGCAGAAGGCATGAAATGGAGATGGCCAAACTCAAATTGAATGGGCAACTGGAGCTAGAAAGTAAGAAATTGGCCCTAGAGGAAAAGAAAATACAGTTCGATCATGAAAAGGTTTTGAGGGAGTTGGATTTAAAGGCCAAGAGCTTAGAGATTACTCCCTCTGGTGGCAGAACACCGTCAGTGCCTGTGGAAGCTAGAGTGTATATTCCTAAGGATGTGGTGAAGGAATTTTATAAAAATGATTATATCGGGCAGTGGTTCAGAGACTATGAGGTAGCCATGTCTTCCCACCGGGTCCCTGAGAGAGATTGGGGAGCGGGGTTGAGGGGGCGGTTCCTTAGTGAGGGGCGGGATACACTGTTAGACTTGCCTTCTGGAGTACACAATTCTTATAGCCACATGAAGGATGCATTAATGTCTAGGTATGGTTTGACCCCTGAACTCTATAGGCAGAGTTTCAGGAATTGCAAGAAGATAGAAAGCAGTACCTGGGTGGAATATGGCACTTTCTATTGCAGAGCATTGGATGGTTGGATGAAGGGCAGCAAAGTTAATGATTTTCAGGGGCTTCTTGATTTGATTGCATGCGAGCACTTGTCCAGTAATTGTTTTCCAGAGCTGCGCCAGCACCTGATTGATAGCAGGCTGACTAACCCTAGGAAGCTTGCTGAGGAGGCGGACCGCTGGGTGAGCACCCGGGTCCACAACGGTCACATGGGAGACTCAGCCAAAGGTGGGCAGGGTCCCCAGAAGAGGAGTGGGGGGACAAGGGTAAACAGAAGGAGTTCCATAAAGGGCCCCAAAGTAATTCCCAAGGGAACCAAGGGAAAGGTTCCCAGCCTCCCCCTGAGAGAAAGCAAGGGGTCCTGAAAGGTAATCCTGTTTCCCAGGGACCCCTGAAATGTTACAAATGTGGGGACCTGAGTCATAGGGCGAATGACCCCTGATGCCGCTTAATTGGAAAAATAGCACCCCCTGGTGCTCCCGCCCGGCAGATGGTGAGTGTAGCCTTTGAAGAGGAGATTGGTGTCCAAGGTGGGTGGGGTCCTGCAGAGATGTCCCTTGTCTCTTTAAGAGACTGTCTGTATTACTTTTGAAAAATTGGATTTGCCAAACAACGCCAAAGTGATTGGCAAATGAAAAAACGCTCTTCCTATGAAAACTAGGTTTTAACTATAACTACCTACTGGCAACCACCAGTAGGTAATATGTGTGTATGTATATATATATATATATATATATATATATATATATATATATATATATATATATATATATATATATATATATATATATATATATATATATATATATATATCTCAATCAAGAAACTCAATGTGACAACAAATATGACCAGAAGAAAATTCTCTAGTCAAGAAAGAAGATATGGACAGCTAATGGAAAAATAACATTGTGATTAGAAACTTCGACAAGGGGGAGAACATAGTGCTTTGGCCGCTTTCAGAATATGTGGCAGAAGCACACAGTCAACTAAATGACACGGAATGTTATCATAGAAGTTCCCCTATCCAGTATAAAACTATGCAGGATCAATTACATAACAAATTACTTGCCTGGAAAAGTTTGGGACTATTGAGTTTAGATGAATTCAGATTTTTTAAAAAGGAACATCCTAAAACGCCCGTCATATATTTTATACCGAAGATTCATAAAAACAAGGAACGACCGCCAGGAAGGCCAATTATAGTGGCCTGCGATGGACCCTTGGAAAATCTGTCAAAATGCATAGATTTCTTTTTACAAGAGCATGCACAAGGGCTGGAATCTTTTGTCAAAGATACAGGTGATTTTATATGTAAGATTGGTAAAGTAAAATGGCAAGAAGGATACTTATTCATTACCTTAGATGTATCCTCGCTATACACCTGCATAAGGAATAATGACGGTTTGAAAGCGGTGAAACACTTTTTATCTAAAAGACCCATAGAATTCACGCAACATAATAGGATGTTGATGGATATGTTGATCTTCTGTCTAGAACACAACTTCTTCCTTTTTTAAAAACAAATGTTCCAACAGGTGCAAGGTGTTGCGATGGGGGCCAGCTTCTCCTCCAGTTATGCCTGTATATTTATGGGCTGGTGGGAGGAGCTGGTCCTCAGGAGGCAATATCAGGACACGATAACACAAGGTAGGGGCATCAGTTCCTCAAGGGGAGTCAACCGGATTCTGGTTCGCTCTGTTGTGTGGAAGAAAAGGAAGATACTATCAGGAGTAGTGGAAGGTAAAAATTTGCTCTGTGATTATCCTAACAGGTATGGAAGAAAAACATATTATGTATGAGGTGGATGGATTTTCCTCGATAACCTAGTGCCCTCAGAAAAACGTCCGAGCGCCCTAAGTCATCATTGGGCGTTGCTCCTCGTGTGGGTGGCGCTGCAGTCCCTCACGGGCCCCACAAGGGGACTCTTTAGCGGAGTTCTTTTGGTGGAGATGCCGCAGTTGTGCATGCGGGTCTGAGGGTCTGGTAAAAAATGCTGTGTTTATAGTGTGTGAGTGCTGATTAAAAAGACCAGGCTAGACCCATAAATCAGTTTATTCGGGGATCTGGATGGTCAATTAAAAAAGGGGGGGTGGACCCTGGAGTGTCCCTCTATTGAACCAAATAATAGGGTGGCGCCTGTGAAACTAGGCGCTCCTCTCAGGGTAAGTGAAATAAGGTGCAATTTGGAAAACAATTGTTATCGGGTCGACATGTTTCGCGCAGCAGAAGGTCCCTAAGGGATCCAGTCGCGCTTCTTCAGGACCAAACAATATCAGTACAAACCATAAGTTGCGTTTACAAAGGCAGGTCCCATGCCTATTGCCCGTGGACCTACTCTACCTTTCTTCTTTTAAGGTTCCGGAGCGTTTTATCGCTATGTGGTACGGTCCTTGTTCGTACCTCAACCCAACCTGTAGAAAAAAGGGCTATATTAACACAGAGCAAAAAAACTTCCATAAAAATAGTGCATTCGGTACTGTTCCCGAGTTCTTTCTGTGACACAGAATATGTCAGGCAACATGTGTGCTATTTTACCATTTACAAGTTGCCCTCTCCCATGTCTTCGTGGATAAGGCATATGAATGTTACGTGATACTTCTAGAGCCGTTAGGTATTAGGGTTCTAGAGTACAAGTTTGCAGTATTAAAAACTAGTCACGTGCGGGACATGGACATAATAGGCATCAGTCAACATGTGTATTGAAGCTGGCAGCGAGGATATCGATGTGGGTTATCAGGTTACCCTATTAATTGGGTTGACGAGTGGTGTGGTTAGTTGTAGCCACCAACCGACGTATATACACAGTACATTCAGTTGGTGCAGCGTCAGTACAATCATGGCATTAATCCGCACTTTCAATCACCTGGGACATTAGCAGGATATCTTATTTCAATATGACCTACCCCAAATATCCTAGGTTAGGGCCCCATCGGCAGCGTTGTGGGCCATATTAATCAGCTGCATGTGTCCGTTTTTTCAATGTTTTCGGAATAGCGCTTCCGGGTGAATTTCGCCACGACGCTGCCGATGGGGCCCTAACCTAGGATCTTTGGGGTAGGTCATATTGAAATAAGATATCCTGCTAATGTCCCAGGTGATTGAAAGTGCGGATTAATGCCATGATTGTACTGACGCTGCACCAACTGAATGTACTGTGTATATACGTCGGTTGGTGGCTACAACTAACCACACCACTCGTCAACCCAATTAATAGGGTAACCTGATAACCCACATCGATATCCTCGCTGCCAGCTTCAATACACATGTTGACTGATGCCTATTATGTCCATGTCCCGCACGTGACTAGTTTTTAATACTGCAAACTTGTACTCTAGAACCCCAATACCTAACGGCTCTAGAAGTATCACGTAACATTCATATGCCTTATCCACGAAGACATGGGAGAGGGCAACTTGTAAATGGTAAAATAGCACACATGTTGCCTGACATATTCTGTGTCACAGAAAGAACTCGGGAACAGTAACGAATGCACTATTTTTATGGAAGTTTTTTTGCTCTGTGGTAATATAGCCCTTTTTTCTACAGGTTGGGTTGAGGTACGAACAAGGACCGTACCACATAGCGATAAAACGCTCCAGAACCTTAAAAGAAGAAAGGTAGAGTAGGTCCACGGGCAATAGGCATGGGACCTGCCTTTGTAAACCCAACTTATGGTTTGTACTGATATTGTTTGGTCCTGAAGAAGCGCGACTGGATCCCTTAGGGACCTTCTGCTGCGCGAAACATGTCGACCCGATAACAATTGTTTTCCAAATTGCACCTTATTTCACTTACCCTGAGAGGAGCGCCTAGTTTCACAGGCGCCACCCTATTATTTGGTTCAATAGAGGGACACTCCAGGGTCCACCCCCCCTTTTTTAATTGACCATCCAGATCCCCGAATAAACTGATTTATGGGAATCAGCACTCACACACTATAAACACAGCATTTTTTACCAGACCCTCAGACCCGCATGCACAACTGCGGCATCTCCACCAAAAGAACTCCGCTAAAGAGTCCCCTTGTGGGGCCCGTGAGGGACTGCAGCGCCACCCACACGAGGAGCAACGCCCAATGATGACTTAGGGCGCTCGGACGTTTTTCTGAGGGCACTAGGTTATCGAGGAGAGTCCATCCACCTCATACATAATATGTTTTTCTTCCATACCTGTTAGGATAATCACAGAGCAAATTTTTACCTTCCACTACTCCTGATAGTATCTTCCTTTTCTTCCACACAACAGAGCGAACCAGAATCCGGTTGACTCCCCTTGAGGAACTGATGCCCCTACCTTGTGTTATGTTGTTAGTCCTGGGAGCAAGGGCACTGGACCTCATTTCTTTTCTTAATTGAGCTCCCCGTCCCCCTTCTTTTTGTGTGTTTACAATATCATGACACGTACAGAGAAAAGATAGTGTCCTGGTTAAGATTTATTGATGACCTCATTATTATCTGGAATGGAACAGTCAGTGAAGCTGAGGAGTTTATCAGATGTATCAATTCTAATGATGTGAACTTGAAGTTTACGTCCAGCATAAGTAATATTAGCATCCCGTTTCTTGATGTAAAAGTTACCATACATAACAACATAATAAGTACATCATTGTTCTGTAAGGAAACTGCAGGCAATACGTTGCTTCATGCAACAAGCGCGCATCCACCGCATTTAATTCATAGCATTCACTATGGGGAGATGCTTAGATTACGGAGGCTATGCAGCAGTGATATAGATTTGGACAAACATCAACAAGAAAGCAAGATACGCTTTATTGACCGTGGATACAGTGCTACGATGATAGATATAGCAATCAGGAAGTCAAGGCTAAAAGCGAGGGAGGATTTGTTTCAGGCAAGGAAACTCCCCAAAAATATTCAGGAGAGCAATATGGCAGAAAAAGGGGAAGCTCCCAGACTAATTCTAACTTTTATCCAACAACAAAAAGAACTACGCAAGATTATTCCGCGTAATTGGCACATTGTCAAAGACGATCCCGTTATAGGCAGTTCACTTCCAGAATTTCCTTTAATAGCTTACAGGAAATCAACTTCCATGGCCGATATTCTGGTCAAAAGTAGTCCAGAGTGTAAGGAAGAAGCTGAGTGGCTTACGGCCAGGAAGGGATTTTTCGAATGTTCAAATTGTAAGGCCTGTAGTTATGGGAGAAATAAAACTTCATTTCTGACAGCCTTCAGTGCGAAACCCCAAATGATCAAGTATCACTTAACATGTAGAAGTGAATTTGTGGTGTATGTGCTAGAATGTAACTGCAACTTAATGTACATTGGGAGTACTAAGTTGGCAGCACATAAAAGGGTGTTACAACATATCAGGGCTATAAACAATAATGACCCTAATTACCCAGTGGCACGCCACTTTAAGGAACATCATGGGGGAAACACAAATGATTTGAAGTATTATGTCATTGATACTGTCCCAATTCAAAGAAGAGGTGGAGACAGGGAAGGGAACTTACGTCGATTGGAAACCCACTACATATTGCAGCCCGATACTAAACAGCCTAACGGGCTCAATATGAGTGAGGATTTGTACATATACTTAGAATAATTAATCCCAGTTCCATGTCTCATGATAATAACTTTTACCTCTATATTTGCACTGTAGTTACAAGAAAGGAGCTATTCCATATCCATTTAATCCTGAATTGCTTTTTGCACTATGAGATTATGAATTTTTTTTTGCACTATTAGATGATGAAATGTTTTATGATAAATATATATAATTTTTTATGAAAATGTTTTCCATTGTGGATTTTATAGAGATTTTAATGATGAATGAATTATATTTATATAACTTTTTTAACATAAATGTTAATTTAATTTTAAATGCTTAAAGTGGATTTTAAAAGGTTGTATTTATAATTCTGGGAAACATTTATCAGTTTTTATTTCTATATATCTTTCCTTTGTAACCCCCATATTATGAAAATATGAGAGACTTTGCACAAATTGCTTATTTTGCACATCAATTTTCACATATTATTGTTATATTAGCAACCCGCTGAGTCAAAGGCAAGAATAACAAGCTGGTGTTGATCCTAGTCTCAGTAATTGCTAAATAGGCACACCTGCACTTTTTCTTCGATTTTCTGATATATTACGTTGTAAGTTTGCACATTTAGGAGTATAATCGGGTGGTGTTACTCCCAGCACACTATGCACTTTAGAGAACATGTTTCCATTAGGGTTACATATGGGTTCCACTATATCACTTCAAATTGATTTTTACTAGCAGGGACAAGGATGACAAGAGGGCTTGTGAGGAGTAACTAAGCATTTATGCAATGAAGTATCCAAATCAATATATTCTCAGATAATTTATGTATATATTGTGTTACTAGCAATCATGTTATAAAGTATTCGGTTAGGACTGTATTAATCCTTTTATACTGGAATTGTATTTTACTTAGGATTGGATTCCTATGATCTATACACAAAAATGAGCATTTAAGCCTTTGTTAAACATTTTGTCTAAAATGTATTAAACAAAGTGATTTCTATGTCTGTGAAATATTGACAGATACCTGAGCCCGAAGTTTAACATGTCTTCTATGTCCATTGATGCACTGTCACTTTAAAAATGGAGGTGGTACACGCAAATGTTGTCATGTGATCAAGGCAGGGATCTGCCGAAACGCGTTGTGATGGCGGCTGGCGGTGTTTCTAAATAAATTAAACTGGCACTGAATCTGGGTCTACGTTCGTTTCTTCACTGATCCGAGGAATTGTGCGAGGAGCGAGCTTCACACAATATATATATATATATTACCTACTGGCGGTCGCCAGTAGGTAGTTATAGTTAGGACCTAGTTTCCATAGGAAATCCTCAACATTCTATTTGGATTAACTTTGGCCCTGGTGGATGAATCTTTGCGAATTTCTCAAAGAAGATGGCTCGGTCCGCTGCGCTCCTTCCCTGAAAGTTTGGGTGGGATTGGTGAAGTGGGGGCTGAGATAAAAGGGGGGTCCCAAAACGTGTTTTCTCCATGTTATTTTCCATAGGACGTTTAGACACGGCTACAGGTCGAACGGCTGAATGGATTTATAAGAAATTTGGCAAAACTGTAGAGTCCGGCTCGCAGATTACGCTTTTTTTGGAATGGTGTAAATCCGTTCAGTAGTTGCTGAGAAAATTAAAGTTACAGTCAATTATATATCTATACGCGCGCACGAGTGCGCGCACTTAAGCGGCTGCGCGCGAGCGGAATTTTTTTTTTGCTGCGTGACGTCTGTTAACGTTCGATTCAAAGGAAATCAGGAAGTGTTGACCGCCATTTTGTCACTGCGAGTAAATATATTGTTCATTTCAAAGCGTTGGAACATGGAAAGGGGAGAAGGTAGAGATTGTTTTGCTGCGTAGGTTTTCTCAGGGTGTGCAGTAAGGTCCTTAAAGGCGAAAAATATATATATATTTTTTTAAAAAGTTGCGGGGTGCGCGCACTCGGGCGCGCAAACCTATTTACAAGAGTGTGAAAATGGAGATAAATCAGAAGTTTGAGTGCTTTGATACAAGGTGGCTCTGAAAAGAGCCCTTGTGTTAATTGAGTTTTTTCTGCATTTATAAGTAAGTAGCGATGCAGAGCCGGATGTTGCAGAGGAAGATTCTGTTTCTGCCTTCCTTCTTACTTAGTTATGGTTTTTTCACTCCCACTCCAGGCTTTTAGTCTGTGGATGGAAATCCATGAACCTAGACTCACCTATGAAAATCATACTATTGATGCTTGACTGAGGCCAAGGAGATCAGAGTGCATGTGTGTGTAAGGTGATGTACCTCTGGGGAGATGATGTTACGTTTAAACGTAGCCCCTGAGTGCTTAGTTCGGTTCTGTTCTCTGTCACTGTTGTTGATTTAGAGCCCCAAATACAAAGGCTTGTTGTTGCTTGTGAATCCCCAAGTGTATATTTGCTCATACTGATCCATAACGCCCCGGCGTATCCATGTCGTAGGCCGCAAGAGTGGGCGAAACTCAGCTGGCCGAGCAAGACTTGGGGAGGGGGCAGGAGCCAAGAGGAAACAAGGAGGGGTTTTCATCATTTGGGACAAAAAGTATTTCTAAACCAATGAAAAGTTTTATTAACAAGTCACATGACCTGTTATGCTTACGTTACGCGCTCCGCGCCGCGCCCCGGATTGCTTCCGGGAAGCTGCGCTTGGCGCCTCGCGCACCGGAGCACTTCCGGGTGCGCTAACGCGGCGTGTCATATGACGCATTATGCAACAACGCGATACGTCGTTGGGGCTCCACCGGAACTGATTGAATTGGTAGTCTACAGTGTTTCTGGAAGTTTCAGACTGAAGCTGGCGTCAGCATGAGAGCATCCCGTGGCTACGTCGTGGCCATTCTGCGAGCAATCATGGCAGAAGCTCCCCACCGGAACTCTGCGGGAGTCGGGGGCCCCGGTGACTCTTGTAGAATCTTCAAGGCTGATGGGACGCTTTTGGGAATGGGGCCCATGCCGTAGCAGTCAAGCGTCCGAGTTCCAGGGTTGTCCAGAGCCATCCTTGCAGGCCAGGCCCAAGTCTGTGGAGCCGACCGCCATTTCCTGAGCTCCGTGGCAGCCGCCTGTCGCTGTACCGCAAGAGTGGGTGCAATTCAGCCGGATGGCGGGTGAGACGCTGTAATAGCAAGAGCAGGCGTAATTCAGCTGGCCGAGCGAGGCAATGTGCCGCAGGAGCAGGCGCAACTCATCTTGTCGAGTGAAGCGCTGGGGTGCAGCTGAGAAACCTCCACCTGGGGAGGTGGGGGAGGCTCGTTCGCGCCGCCTCTCCCTTCCAGTGCACCCCACGCCGTCTCCTGGTGCAGGTATATGTGATGGTTGGACCAGGGCACCGCAGGACGTGTCTTCAGGTCAAACGGATTGTGGGACAAGGTCCAGAATGGAAGAGTCACCAAAAGGCTAAAAGTTCCGCCGGACCCCGGGAGCCGGCCGCCTATGTCGAGTGAAGTGCTGGGGTGCAGCTGAGAAACCTCCACCTGGGGAGGTGGGGGAGGCTCGTTCGCGCCGCCTCTCCCTTCCAGTGCACCCCACGCCGTCTCCTGGCGCAGGTATATGTGATGGTTGGACCATGTCACCGCAGGACGTGTCTTTAGGTCAAACCCTCAACTATGGCACCCAACATCCAGGACTTATGCCATTTGTGGAAGGCAGTGACATCGAAGCATCTCAGGGACCAAGCATATGCAGAGCCCTTCCTACAGCCTCTGCGTTCCTTCTTACCTAGTTATGGTTTTTTCACTCCCACTCCAGGCTTTTAGTCTGTGGATGGCAAACTATGAACCTACACTCACCTATGAAAATCTTACTATTGATGCTTGACTGAGGACAAGGAGATCAGTGAAGCGCTGGGGTGTAGCTGAGAAACCTCCACCTGGGGAGGTGGGGGAGGCTCGTTCGCGCCGCCTCTCTCTTCCAGTGCACCCCACGCCGTCTCCTGGCACAGGTATATGTGATGGTTGGACCAGGGCACCGCAGGACGTGTCTTTAGGGGTGTAGCTGAGAAACCTCCACCTGGGGAGGTGGGGGAGGCTCGTTCGCGCCGCCTCTCCCTTCCAGTGCACCCCACGCCGTCTCCTGGCGGAGGTATATGTGATGGTTGGACCAGGGCACCGCAGGACGTGTCTTTAGGTCAAACCTTCAAGTATGACACCGAACATCCAGGACTTATGCCATTTGTGGAAGGCAGTGACATAGAAGAATCTCAGGGACCAAGCATATCCAGAGTCCTCCCCGGGGTATTTGCACAAAGGTCCTCCACCCCTAGGCCGCCAGCTATGCTACCTTGACAGGAACAGTGTCATGCATTTGGATCGATGTTGCAGCAAGCTGCCATGTAAATAGTTATTTAATGAAACGTTTTACCCTGTTACTTTGTTGGTGTGTTGTGTATATTTATAATATTTGCATAGGGTTTGTCGTTATTTTGGGCGGGGTGGGCGGCGGAGCAAATTCACTGAAAAAACCTTAGGTTATAGACCATATATAGTTAGGAATTAGCATTTACAAAACCTTGAAAATTCACTGAAAAAACCATAGGTTATAGACCATATATAGTTAAATATCTCAAGTCCATCTCTGCACTCGATGGAGATACAGGTCGTCGATCAGAAAATGTGCTGGCCACCTCTAATGGTAATAGCGTGGCCAGGGCTTTTGTCGATGCCTCTGCAAATTGCACAGGGTGCACTTGTTTGACATGCCGCACCATGGTATGTATGGAAAAGGAATATTTTTTTGTTGGATTTCCTCTTGAGAGAAACGAGTCACATATCGTGCAGGTTACTTTTGGTGCATTTACTTTCTTTTGATCTTCAGGATAAGTGAAAAATTGCCAGATGAAAGATTCTTTTTTTCTTCTTAAAGGTAGTCGATCATTTTGTTCGGATTCGGAAGATGAATGAGATACGGTAGCCATTTCACCAAAGTCTTCCGCAAAATGTAGGACGTTGTTCTCTCTTGAGAGTAGAAAAGATAGTGAGAGAAGTGGGTGGAGTGCTGCGTGTAAATTCCAGAATAGAAACTAGTAAGAACCAATTGGAAGTGTTGTTTTCATGTTGCAGCAGGCTGCCATGTAAATAGTTATTTAATAAAATGTTTTACCCTGTTACTTTGCTGGTGTGTTGTATTTATTTATAATATTTGCATAGGGTTTGTCGTTATTTTGGGCGGGGTGGGCGGCGGAGCCGAGCTATCTTGCAGCCATCATGGCGTCGAGCTCGGTTTCTCTCACTAGTTTCATATTTCTCATGAGGGGTTGTTCCTAATGTTTCTATTTTAGCGAGGTCAAAAAGAGATCCTATCAGTGGCCTACTGATTTTGCTCGATTCCTTTTGTTTTTTCTAACGATTTTTAAGTTAAAGTTTGCTAGCACGATACAGCGGCTAGTCCGCATTTTATATATATGTCTTTTTTATTAGGGGTGTCCTCCGGTGGAGTCGGACGATCTACCTCTAATAAACGGTAAGTGTTCCTCTGAAGGAATGCGTCTTGAAAGTGGCTGACTGTAATGTATGATATTTCACTCAGTGACTTTCAGGCCCATGCTGTTTCAAAACTGTGCATGTGCTTGAAGCAGGCGTATGTATTGACGCAGCATTGTGAATATATTGCATTGGTGAGCCTTGCTGGAGCTGCATCACAGTTGCGATGCAACTCTAGCAATGTATTACTTTTTCAGCACAGATGTGTTACGCATGTATGGTGTTTTTGTACCATGGTGCGCCACATTTCAAATGTGGCACACCATGGGTAACGGAGCACTAGCATACTGTGGTGCACATTAACTGGTGCATATCTGGGTATGAAGTAGTTAACATAAATCTGCCCCATAGGTTACAAATCCGCGTTTAGTAGACTTTTTGGCCTTTGTAGTTTTCTGTTTTTTCTGTTATTCTATGTAGGTATGTAATATTGCAATATTTTTGTCACGAAAAAGAAGCCATGAGTATTGGGTTTGTGAAAGATTGCAAGATTTTTAAAATTAAAAAGCAACAACCATGGCATTGTTTAATATAGTATTGTAAATACTTATCTTTAACAATGATGAGAGAGTAAAAAAAGGTTAACCTGATGTTTTAAAGTTATTCACAGGCTTCTTTAGAGGAAGTATTCTATATGATTGTAGCGTGGGTGTTTCACTTTTTTATAGGTAATAGAATGCATTCTGCAAGCATGTAGTACTCCTCCTGCTACAGCATAAATATTCTTCAGTGCTTATTTTCATTTCGTAAGTGGTATTGAGACCGACACAGAACTTCAATGGATCGGAGGGGCTGTTCCTGTGCATCTGGAAGACTGCCAAGCCGTTGCAGCAGTGGGAGTGAGGCCTCTTATAGGGGCGTAGCGCAGCTCCTTTTGATGTTCACAATTGCAGATAACAGGGTAGAGATGTCCGTGGAATTTATGGATGGTTAGTCACACTAGAGTGTGCGCGGCGCCCCAAGCACCTTATTACGGCACACAGGGGAGCCGCGTTGCACAGTTTGAGAATCAAAGACTTAGGAGATAAACCTTCATAATAGGAAGGCTTCTAAGTGATAAAAATCGCCGGTGCTCGGCGTTAAAAATATCACTGCTATCGGTGGAATTTTCCACGGTGTTAGTGCTTCAACAGAAATGGGAACACATATCTGATAGAAAATCCTGTAACAATCTCAGTATTTCACATTATCGCGTGAAAAGAAAGTCTTTCGAAAGATGTTGAACGTTGTTCTCTTTTGAGAGTAGAAAAGATAGTGAGAGAAGTGGGTGGAGTGCTCCGTGTAAATTGCAGAATAGAAACTACTAAGAACCAATTGGAAGTGTTGTTTTCAAGTCACATGACTTCACAAGCGCATCTCAGGACGTGTACGCAGTGATAGTATCTGGTCACGTACGCCATTTGGAAGAAGCGGTCTAATTCAGCGAAGTTTCAAAACGTGAAAAGGAGTAAATCCAAACACATCCGGATTTAATATATCTTCTGAGCTCGATTCAAGCATACAATTGTTAAAGTATAAAACCTTTTATATTTTTTTTTAAAAATACCAAGGTGTGTACATTCGGTCACGCAGGAAAGTTTAAAAAGACATTCGGCTCCATTTAATGAACATTTTCATAATAATAAAAAAGAAGCCTAGGTTTAGTGTCTTTGACGTAGTATAAGTTCTTTGATGGGTCTATGAAGAAATTTAATGAGTTGGTTTCACGAAATATATAGGCGGGTGCGCGCACACGGTCGCGCACGAACGAAAGCCAAAAAAGCGGAGATAAACCCCCTTTATAATATGCTCCTGGAGCTCTTTTTGGTAGAATGAGTTAGCTCTGAAAAGAACTTTTTTTTTTTTTTTTTAAAACAAGTGTTATGTTGTTTTTGATTTTGGACCAGGGCACCGCAGGACGTGTCTTTAGGTCAAACCCTCAAGTATGGCACCGAACATCCAGGACTTATGCCATTTGTGGAAGGCAGTGACATCGAAGAATCTCAGGGACCAAGCATATCCAGAGTCCTCCCCGGGGTATTTGCACAACGGTCCTCCACCCCTAGGCCGCCAGCTATGCTACCTTGACAGGAACAGTGTCATGCAGTTTTTGATTTTTTTAACTTGCAACAACATTTTCATGTGTGCCACAGGATCAAAATGAAATGAAGAAATTTATCTTTTCTCGGGGCATTTATGACTCTCAATTTTTAGTTTAGTAAGAATGAGGCTCTGCTCTCCGTACAGAAGAATTTCTCCACACTCGTTGCATTTCATGTGCACCTTTGCAAAATATGGTCTCAAGTCCATCACAGCACTCGATGGAGATACAGGTCGTCCACCAGAAGATGTGCTGGCCACCTCTGATGGTAATAGCGTGGCCAGGGCTCTTGTCGATGCCTGTGCAAATTCCACAGGGTGCACTTGTTTGACATGCCGCACCATGGTATGTATGGAAAAGGAATATTTTTTTCTTGGATTTCCTCTTGAGAGAACCGAATTGCATATCGTGCAGGTAACTTTTGGCGCATTTACTTTCTTTTGTTCTTCAGGATAAGTGAAAAATTGCCAAATAAAAGATTCCTTTTTTCTTTTTAAAGGTAGTCGCTCATTTCCTTCAGATTCGGAAGATGAATGCGGGGCGGCAGCCATTTCAGCAAAGTCTTCCGAAGGGTGTTGAACGTTGTTCTCTTTTGAGAGTAGAAAAGATAGTGAGAGAAGTGGGTGGAGTGCTCCGTGTAAATTGCAGAATAGAAACTACTAAGAACCAATTGGAAGTGTTGTTTTCAAGTCACATGACTTCACATGCGCGTCTCAGGACGTGTACGCGGTGATAGTATCTGGTCACGTACGCCATTTGGAAGTAGCGGTCTAATTCAGCGAAGTTTCAAAACGTGAAAAGGAGTAAACCCAAACACATCCGGATTTAATATATCTTCTGAGCTCCATTCAAGCATACAATTGTTAAAGTATAAAACCTTTTAAATTCTTTTTTAAAAATACCAAGGTGTGTACATTCGGTCACGCACGAAAGTTTAAAAAGACATTCGGCTCCATTTAATGAAAATTTTCATAATAATAAAAAAGAAGCCTAGGTTTAGTGTCTTTGACGTAGTATAAGTTCTTTGATGGGTCTATGAAGAAATTTAATAAGTTGCAATTGCAAAGTTTTCCCGAAATATATAGGCGGGTGCGCGCACACGGTTGCGCACGAACGAAAGCCAAAAAAGCGGAGATAAACCCCCTTTATAATATGCTCCTGGAGCTCTTTTTGGTAGAATGAGTTAGTTCTGAAAAGAACTTTTTTTATTTATTTTTTTTAAAACAAGTGTTATGTTGTTTTTGATTTTTTAAACTTGCAACAACATTTTCATGTGTGACACAGGATCAAAATGAAATGAAGAAATTTATCTTTTCTCGGGGCATTTATGACTCTCAATTTTTAGTTTTGTAAGAATGAGGCTCTGCTCTCCGTACAGAAGAATTTCTCCACACTCGTTGCATTTCATGTGCACCTTTGCAAGATATGGTCTCAAGTCCATCACAGCACTCGATGGAGATACAGGTCGTCCACCAGAAGATGTGCTGGCCACCTCTGATGGTAATAGCGTGGCCAGGGCTCTTGTCGATGCCTGTGCAAATTCCACAGGGTGCACTTGTTTGACATGCCGCACCATGGTATGTATGGAAAAGGAAAAATTTTTCTTGGATTTCCTCTTGAGAGAACCGAATTGCATATCGTGCAGGTAACTTTTTTCACACATTTACTTTCTTTTGTTCTTCAGGATAAGTGAAAAATTGCCAAATAAAAGATTCCTTTTTTCTTTTTAAAGGTAGTCGCTCATTTCCTTCAGATTCGGAAGATGAATGCGGGGCGGCAGCCATTTCAGCAAAGTCTTCCGAAGGGTGTTGAACGTTGTTCTCTTTTGAGAGTAGAAAAGATAGTGAGAGAAGTGGGTGGAGTGCTCCGTGTAAATTGCAGAATAGAAACTACTAAGAACCAATTGGAAGTGTTGTTTTCAAGTCACATGACTTCACATGCGCGTCTCAGGACGTGTACGCGGTGATAGTATCTGGTCACGTACGCCATTTGGAAGTAGCGGTCTAATTCAGCGAAGTTTCAAAACGTGAAAAGGAGTAAATCCAAACATATCCGGATTTAATATATCTTCTGAGCTCGATTCAAGCATACAATTGTTAAAGTATAAAATCTTTTATATATTTTTTTAAAATACCAAGGTGTGTACATTCGGTCACACACGAAAGTTTAAAAAGACATTCGGCTCCATTTAATGAAAATTTTCATAATATTAAAAAAGAAGCCTAGGTTTAGTCTCTTTGACGTATTATAAGTTCTTTGATGGGTCTATGAAGAAATTCAATAAGTTCAGATTGCAAAGTTTTCACGAAATATATAGGCGGGTGCGCGCAGTCCGTCGCGCACGAAAGCCTGGAAATGCGCTATCCATTTTATTGAGAACTGTTGCCGAGAGTGCGCACACCGGGTCGTGCACGAAAGTTTAGAAAGGCTATTTTTATTTACAGACAAATTTTAATGCGTTGAAAAAAAGGCAAGGTACAGACTTTCTAATTCTGTATCGCTTTACAAGGAGTCTCTATGCAACTTGAACAGTGAAGAAAACGGCTTGTTTCCGAAAAAAATATTGCCAGAACTTTATTGACAAAGTATAGGTTGTATACACGAGATATTTCTGAATTAGCATTTTAAAAACCAATGAAATTCCCTGAAAAAACCATAGGTTTTACACACGTTATAGTTAGGAAGTAGCATTTACAAAACCTATGAAATTCACTGAAAAAACCATAGGTTTTACACACGTTATAGTTAGGAAGTAGCATTTAAAAAACCTATGAAATTCACCGAAAAAACCATAGGTTTTACACCAGTTATAGTTAGCTGGAAGTTTTACTCGCATAAAACCATTGAAATTCCCACGTTATAGTTAGTTGGACTCACTATAACTTGCGCGTGCAATGCACTGCTGATGACGTCACATATTACATCACTCATGACATGGTCAGTGACATCACTCATGACATCACTGATGACACCATCCTTGTGACAGAGTGACAGACCTCCTTTCACTGTAATGTAACCCTTGAAACGCATATTCAAAAATAGAAACTAAAATTTTCAAAAAAATGGAGATACCCATACCAGTTACAACAACCAATTCAATAATTCCACCATCTATATACACATCCACTCATTCACCAACAGTTCTATATAGTCAGTCATACATATACTCACTCATCATATGTAGTGATACACCTATACATCTTGTTACACACCGACAGTCATCCAAAAGTTACTCACACACATACTCACACATGCAAATAAACTATTGAACATCCATTTATTTGCATATACAGCTATACACACACTACCACTTTACTTCTAAGGAAACTTACACATACTTACTCTCTTAAACAATCACTTATAGAAACACATATTAATTTAAATAGGAACTCTTACAATCTCTTACTCTCAGATATACTCACTTATATACATCAATATTCACATACACTAGATTAAAACATATGTAGTTACTGATAAAGAAACTAGTGAGACACTCATTCACTCAGTAACACACACATATACACAGTCATCCACCCATACAGTCCTGCACCTATGCTGTCTTCAAAACACATACAAAGAGAGAGTCAGTCATTCATGCATCTATGTGCTAAGTAATACCTCCACCAAACCATACAAACACTCATACTGATACTAAGAAAAACATCTAATAACCTATATACATACACATGTACCTACTCACCAACCCATGCAGCCACTTATACACAAAGTGAAACACTAATACATATATTTAAATATTTAAACATTACTCACTAATATTTATTTTTCAGAAAGACACACATTCACTGGATGGTGTCATCAGTGATGTCATGAGTGATGTCACTGACCATGTCATGAGTGATGTAATATGTGACGTCATCAGCAGTGCATTGCACGCGCAAGTTATAGTGAGTCCAACTAACTATAACGTGGGAATTTCAATGGTTTTATGCGAGTAAAACTTCCAGCTAACTATAACTGGTGTAAAACCTATGTTTTTTTCGGTGAATTTCATAGGTTTTTTAAATGCTACTTTCTAACTATAACGTGTGTAAAACCTATGGTTTTTTCAGTGAATTTCATAGGTTTTGTAAATGCTACTTCCTAACTATAACGTGTGTAAAACCTATGGTTTTTTCTGTGAATATATATATATATATATATATATATATATATATATATATATATATATATATATATATATATATATATATATATATATATATATATGTTACCTACTGGCGGCCGCCAGTAGGTAGTTATAGTTAAAATTTCCATAGGAAATCTGCAACATTCTATTTAGAATAACAGTGGCGCCGGTCGTCGAATCTTTGCGAAATTTTCAAAACTTTTGGCCAGCTCAGGTCCGCTCCTATCCTGAAAGTCTCGGGGTGATTCGTCAAGCGGGGGCCGAGAAAAAAGGGGGGTCCCAAAAAGTGTTTTCCCCATGCAACTTCCCATAGGAACCTTTAGTCGCAGTTACAGCCCGAACTGCTGAACGGAATTACACCAAATTGGCAGAAAGGTAGACCTTGGTTCAGAGTCTTGCCTTTTAGTTAAATGGTGTAAATCCGTACAGTAGTTCCTGAGAAAATCAAAAATAAAATGACATATATCTATGGCCACTGTAGATCCGCGCACCCTAAGCGCACCCTGCCGAGCACGAGCTGTAATGATAATTGGCTGTCAACACTCCAAACCAGGAAGTGTTGGCAGCCATCTTATGCCTCGGTAGAACCGAGGTACAAGAAACAGAAGAAAAAACACACAGAACGCAAAAAGGGGGCAGGGTAGACCACCCTGACCCCTAGGCCTGCTCAGGGGGTCCCACAAGGCCCCCCAAGGCCCAAAAAAAAAATATTTTTTTAAAAATCGGCCAGATCCACACAGGGTGCGCGTACCTGCCGATAAAAAAAAACAAAGCGTGGGCTTCCGCATTTCGTTGTTTATTAGCCACCAGGGCATGGTAAAAAAAAAGTGTGGGGGGCCCAATCCCCCCCCACACTGCCCCGGAGACTGCCATCCCCGGGGCAGAGTATTTATAGTTGCGGGGGGCACACGGCCACCCGCAACCCTGGGGCTTTTTATTTAAATGTTGGGGGGCTCTAATGCCCCCCAAGTCCCGGGGACCGCCACCCCCGGGGCTAGATTTAATTTTGATTGCGGGGAGGCACACTGCCCCCCCTGCAGCCCCGGGGACTGCCACCCCCAGGCTTGTTTTTCAAATGTGGGGGGGGCTCCACGCCCCCCCAAGCCCCAGGGACCTCCACCCCCCAGGGCTCAAATTAATTTTGACTGCGGGGGTGCACTCTGCCCCCCTTTCAGCCCCAGGGACCACCACCCCCGTGGTTTTGTAAAACAAACCACCCTGTGTGGGGGGGTTCAAGCCACCCCACACACCACGGGGACTGCCACCTCCCCAGGGCTCTAAATATTTAGATTGGGGGTCCGTGACGGACCCCCCAGTCCCGGGGACACCACCCCCGGGGCTTTGAAAAGGTGATGAGGGGGGCCACGTGGCCGGCGGGACCATGGGGGGATTGGGGACCCCCCATGGTGCCCAACGTTGAGGGGCGATACAGAAAAGGGGGTGGTGATGAACAGAGTGTCTGAATTAAGCAGACCACTCTTACCCAGTCCAAAGATCAGGGCTTGATCCATCACCGTTATTTATCTCACTGCCCCATCCCAGCTCAGAACCTGGCTATATGCAAATTAGTCTGTCCCTGGCCCAGTGCATCATGGGAACAGGGCGGACCAAACTACCAAGCCAATTCTTCACCAGAAAGGAGACAAGCTACCGGGGACCGGTTTCTGGCATTTCAGCCTCTTCGGCCCGGCTTGCTTGAATCCTGATGGAGCAGTGAGAAAGGGACTCATGTCTGAGTATACCCTGCCACACCTATAGTGGCCAAAAACGATACAGAAAAGGGGGTGGTGATGAACAGAGTGTCTGAATTAAGCAGACCACTCTTACCCAGTCCAAAGATCAGGGCTTGATCCATCACCGTTATTTATCTCACTGCCCCATCCCAGCTCAGAACCTGGCTATATGCAAATTAGTCTGTCCCTGGCCCAGTGCATCATGGGAACAGGGCAGACCAAACTACCAAGCCAATTCTTCACCAGAAAGGAGACAAGCTACCGGGGACCGGTTTCTGGCATTTCAGCCTCTTCGGCCCGGCTTGCTTGAATCCTGATGGAGCAGTGAGAAAGGGACTCATGTCTGAGTATACCCTGCCACACCTATAGTGGCCAAAAACGATACAGAAAAGGGGGTGGTGATGAACAGAGTGTCTGAATTAAGCAGACCACTCTTACCCAGTCCAAAGATCAGGGCTTGATCCATCACCGTTATTTATCTCACTGCCCCATCCCAGCTCAGAACCTGGCTATATGCAAATTAGTCTGTCCCTGGCCCAGTGCATCATGGGAACAGGGCAGACCAAACTACCAAGCCAATTCTTCACCAGAAAGGAGACAAGCTACCGGGGACCGGTTTCTGGCATTTCAGCCTCTTCGGCCCGGCTTGCTTGAATCCTGATGGAGCAGTGAGAAAGGGACTCATGTCTGAGTATACCCTGCCACACCTATAGTGGCCAAAAACGATACAGAAAAGGGGGTGGTGATGAACAGAGTGTCTGAATTAAGCAGACCACTCTTACCCAGTCCAAAGATCAGGGCTTGATCCATCACCGTTATTTATCTCACTGCCCCATCCCAGCTCAGAACCTGGCTATATGCAAATTAGTCTGTCCCTGGCCCAGTGCATCATGGGAACAGGGCAGACCAAACTACCAAGCCAATTCTTCACCAGAAAGGAGACAAGCTACCGGGGACCGGTTTCTGGCATTTCAGCCTCTTCGGCCCGGCTTGCTTGAATCCTGATGGAGCAGTGAGAAAGGGACTCATGTCTGAGTATACCCTGCCACACCTATAGTGGCCAAAAACGATACAGAAAAGGGGGTGGTGATGAACAGAGTGTCTGAATTAAGCAGACCACTCTTACCCAGTCCAAAGATCAGGGCTTGATCCATCACCGTTATTTATCTCACTGCCCCATCCCAGCTCAGAACCTGGCTATATGCAAATTAGTCTGTCCCTGGCCCAGTGCATCATGGGAACAGGGCAGACCAAACTACCAAGCCAATTCTTCACCAGAAAGGAGACAAGCTACCGGGGACCGGTTTCTGGCATTTCAGCCTCTTCGGCCCGGCTTGCTTGAATCCTGATGGAGCAGTGAGAAAGGGACTCATGTCTGAGTATACCCTGCCACACCTATAGTGGCCAAAAACGATACAGAAAAGGGGGTGGTGATGAACAGAGTGTCTGAATTAAGCAGACCACTCTTACCCAGTCCAAAGATCAGGGCTTGATCCATCACCGTTATTTATCTCACTGCCCCATCCCAGCTCAGAACCTGGCTATATGCAAATTAGTCTGTCCCTGGCCCAGTGCATCATGGGAACAGGGCAGACCAAACTACCAAGCCAATTCTTCACCAGAAAGGAGACAAGCTACCGGGGACCGGTTTCTGGCATTTCAGCCTCTTCGGCCCGGCTTGCTTGAATCCTGATGGAGCAGTGAGAAAGGGACTCATGTCTGAGTATACCCTGCCACACCTATAGTGGCCAAAAACGATACAGAAAAGGGGGTGGTGATGAACAGAGTGTCTGAATTAAGCAGACCACTCTTACCCAGTCCAAAGATCAGGGCTTGATCCATCACCGTTATTTATCTCACTGCCCCATCCCAGCTCAGAACCTGGCTATATGCGAATTAGTCTGTCCCTGGCCCAGTGCATCATGGGAACAGGGCAGACCAAACTACCAAGCCAATTCTTCACCAGAAAGGAGACAAGCTACCGGGGACCGGTTTCTGGCATTTCAGCCTCTTCGGCCCGGCTTGCTTGAATCCTGATGGAGCAGTGAGAAAGGGACTCATGTCTGAGTATACCCTGCCACACCTATAGTGGCCAAAAACGATACAGAAAAGGGGGTGGTGATGAACAGAGTGTCTGAATTAAGCAGACCACTCTTACCCAGTCCAAAGATCAGGGCTTGATCCATCACCGTTATTTATCTCACTGCCCCATCCCAGCTCAGAACCTGGCTATATGCAAATTAGTCTGTCCCTGGCCCAGTGCATCATGGGAACAGGGCAGAACAAACTACCAAGCCAATTCTTCACCAGAAAGGAGACAAGCTACCGGGGACCGGTTTCTGGCATTTCAGCCTCTTCGGCCCGGCTTGCTTGAATCCTGATGGAGCAGTGAGAAAGGGACTCATGTCTGAGTATACCCTGCCACACCTATAGTGGCCAAAAACGATACAGAAAAGGGGGTGGTGATGAACAGAGTGTCTGAATTAAGCAGACCACTCTTACCCAGTCCAAAGATCAGGGCTTGATCCATCACCGTTATTTATCTCACTGCCCCATCCCAGCTCAGAACCTGGCTATATGCAAATTAGTCTGTCCCTGGCCCAGTGCATCATGGGAACAGGGCAGACCAAACTACCAAGCCAATTCTTCACCAGAAAGGAGACAAGCTACCGGGGACCGGTTTCTGGCATTTCAGCCTCTTCGGCCCGGCTTGCTTGAATCCTTGAGGGGCAGCGGGGCTACAAGTGGCCCAGGAGGGGGGCATGTGGGCCCCCTCCACAAAAGTTTAAAAAAGTAAAAAAAAAAAATAGGAAGGCCGGCCCAGGGGGATGTGGTCCCCGGGGCCATAAGTGCCCTGGGAGGGGGGCCACGCAGGCCCCCTCCCCAAAAGTAAAAAACCAGAAAAATGCCATTCCCGGGGAATGGGGTCCCCTGGGCCGATTAAGGCATCGGGAGGGGGGCCACGCGGCCCCCTTCCACATTTTATTTTTTTTTTTATAAATTAGGAGGCAGGCACTGGGGTTGGGGTCCCCAGGGCCAAAAAAATAGAAAAAAGAAGGGCAGCAAAAAGAAAAAACAGACCGGCATTGCGCAGGAGACCACGCCCCCTCCTTTCATCACTCTGCATTTGCAGATGGGGAAGAAATTCCCCTTGAATACTGGGGGTTCCTAGGGGGCCGACTAGCCCACCAGGAACCTCCAGTATGCGCCAGGGGGCTGCATTGCAGAGAGGTTTTTTGAGACCACGACCTTTTTACACCTCTCTGCAACACAGCTCTGTGGCACTTAGTGGAGGTAGCTGGTTGGCTAGTTTCACCTCAGGGACTCTCAGGATTCAAGGGGAGTTAATCCCCCAACTTAAAACGTGCCACGGGGGGCGTTTGCCAGTGGTGAAGGGAGGGGGCGGGGCCTGAGTTCACATGTGTGCAAGCACACACTGTGGCACGGTTTAAGTTGGGGAATTAATTCCTCATGAATCCTGAGGCTCCCTGGGGGCCAACTAGCCCACCAGGTACCTCCAGTGACCACCATGGAGCAGCGTTGCAGAGTGTTGTAAAAAGGGGCGTGGCCTCTGAACACCTCTCTGCAACACAGCCCCCTGGCACATACTGAAGGTACCTGCTGGGTTAGTTAGCCCCCAGGGACCCACGGGATTGAGGAGGAATTAATTCTCTAATTTAAAACGCGCCACAGGGCGTGTTTGCAGACATGTCACCTCAGGCCACGCCCCCTTCTTTCACCATTGTGCAAATGTGCCCCGTGGTGTGTTTTAAGTTGGGGAATTAATTCTCTTTTAATACTGAAGGTCCCTGAGGGCCAACTAGCCCAACAGGTTTCTGCAGTATGCGCCAGGGAGCTGCGTTGCAGACAGGTGTTCATAGGCGACGCCCCTTTTTACACCTCTCTGGAACACAGCTCTGTGGCGCTTACTGGAGGTACCTAGTGGGCTAGTTTGACCTTAGGGACCCTTAGGATTCAAGGGGATTTAATCTCTCTACTTAGAACTGCCACAGGGCACGTTTACACAGTGGTGAAGGGAGGGGAAGTGGCCTGATGTGATGTGTGCAAACACCCCCTGTGGAGCGTAATAAGTTGGGGAAATAATTCCCCTTCAATCCTGAGGGGCCCTGGGGGCCAACTAGCCCACCAGGTGCTTCCAGGAAGTGCCACTGCGCTGCGTTGCAGAGAGGTGGTGCAGGCTGTGCCCCTTTTTACACCTCTCTGCAATGGTGCTTACTGGACGCACCTAGTGGGATAATTTGCACCTAGGGACCCTCAGGATTCAAGGGGAGTTAATCTCCCAACTTAAAATGGCCACAGGGTGTGTTTACATAGTGGGGAAGGGAGGGGACGGGGCCTGAGGTGACGTGTGCAAAAACGCCCTATGGCGCATTTTAAGTTGTGGAAATAATTCTCCTTCAATCCTGAGGGCCCATGGGGGCCAACTAGTCCACCAGGTGCTTCCAGTAAGCGCTGCTGCATTGCAGAGAGGTGGTCCAGGCCCTGCCCATTCTCTCTGCTAACTAGAGATACCTGATGGGCTAGTTGTACCCAAGGGACACTCAGAATTCAAGGGGACTTTATCCCCCAAATTAAAACGGCCACAGGGGGTGTTTGCACACGTCAGCTCAGCCACCCCCCTTGCTTCACCAGTGTGCAAACGTGCCCTGTGGCGCGTTTTAAGAGGTAGTTTTAGTTCCCTTGCCCTATTATATATTAGGGGCTTACAGAGGAGGTCATGCTAATAACAGGGGCACCCCAATGCATAGTGTTCCCTAGTGTATGGAGGTGTTTTAGCATAGCACTGGCTCTAGGACTGGTTAGTTAGTCAGTTACTACCAGTACCCATCTGAAAAAGTTGAGGGTACAGGATGATTTTGCAACAAGGCCTCTTTCTGCTCCTCTGTTTGTTCTTTCTGTATGTCTTCCTTCTTCCTGCACTTTTCTTCGTCTTTGAGGACTTCTGTTGCTTCTTTCTGCATTTCTTTTTCTTCTTTCTGTGTGTTTTTTCTTCTTCCTTCACATGTCCTACCTCTGTAGGCATAGTTAGAAACTAGCATTTGAAAAAGCTTTGAAATTCACTTAAAAAACCATAGGTTTCAGTTACGTTAAAGTTAGAAATTAGCATTTAAAAAACCTTTGAAATTCACTGAAAAATCCATAGGTTTCAGGCACCTTATAGTTAGGAATTAGCATTAAAAAAACCTTAGAAATTCACTGAAAAAACCATACGTTTCAGGGGCGTTATAGTTAGCTGGACATTTCACTCGTACAAAAACCATAGAAATTCCCCCGTTATAGTTAGCTCAGCTAACTAGAACTCATGCGCCCGCAATGCACTGCTGATGACATCACATATTACATCACTCATGACATGGTCAGTGACATCAGTGACATCACTCATGACATCACTGATGACATCTCAAATGACATCACTGATGACATCATCCTTGTGATAGAGTGGCAGACTTCCTCTCACCCTAATATAACCTTTGATACACACATTCAAAAATAGAAACTAACATTTTCAAAAAACTGGACATACCAATACCAGTTACAACAACCTATTCAGTAATTCCAAGATCTACATACACATCCACTCATTCACCAACAGTCCTACATAGTCACTCATACATGTTCTCACTCATCATATGTACTCATACACCTATACATCCTGTTACACACCGCCACTCATTCATGGAGTTACTCACACACATAGTCACTCATGCTAATAAAGAATAAAACATCCATTTACTTGCATATACAATTATACACACACCACTACACTTCTACAGAAACGTACACATACTTACTCTCTTCACTAATGGAAACACATACTTATTTATACAGGAACTCTTCCAATATCTCACTCTCACATATACTCACTTATATGCACCAATACTCACATATACTTGTTTTAAACATATGTAGTTACTCATAAAGACACTATTGAGACAGTCATTCACTCACTAACACACCCATACACACACTCGTCCACCCATAGAGTCCTGCACACATGCTGTCTTCAAAACACATATAAACAGTGAGTCACTCATTCATGCATCTATGCGCTAAGTAATACCCCCACCGAACCATACAGACATTCAGACACTCATACTGATACTCAAAAAAACAACTAATAACCCATATAGACACTCATGTAGCTACTCACCAACCAATGCAGCCACTTATACACAACGTGAGAGACTGATACAGATATTTACATATTTAAACATTACTTGCTACCCATGTATTCACTAAGATACACTTAATCAGTCAGTTATACAACCAATTTTACAAAAAAAATCCATTTAGACACTTATTTACCCATGTATTCTTCCATCGACCTTGAGATAGAAATATATAAAACATATTTAATTTTTAAAAAGACACACATTCACTGATGTCATCAGTGATGCCATCAGTGATGTCATTTGAGATGTCATCCGTGATGTCATGAGTGATGTCATGAGTGATGTCACTGACCATGTCATGAGTGATGTAATATGTGACGTCATCAGCAGTGCATTGCGGGCGCGTGAATTATAGTTAGCTGAACTAACTATAACGAGGGAATTTCTATGATTTTGTACGAGTGAAATGTCTAGCTAACTATAACGCCCCTGAAACCTATGTTTTTTTAAGTGAATATATATATATATATAGCCTTATAGTTCACTGTAGTGGGCTATTCCAGCCATTAAAGGCCCGCTCGGCTGGGGCCTGTAACAAGTGAGAGGGCCTTTAATGGCTGGTATAGCCCAGCTACAGCGGACTATAAGGCTATTAGAACATTTTGCCCCATCAGGGCAGAATGTTCTAATTAGTAAAACAAAGACCTCACAGAGTCCAAGAAGGTTGATATCCCCTCGGGCTCCGTGAGGTCTTTGTTCACAGCTGTTGCTGTGAAAGACAAACATTAGAATGTTGGATGTCTGTGCTTTTACCAGCCATTAGAAGCCTGCAGCTACTTCATTGTCTTCAATGGAGCACTCAACATTCCAATTTTCTAAATATATCTTTTCCTCCCTGTAGTTGCCCTAATTAGTGTTAAATGTTGTTTACGCACTGTAAAGAAGGGTCATGTTTTTAGCAAATAAGGTGCCTTGTTATACTTTTTTGCATTGAATATTTTATTTATATTGAGAGATCCCGGTGCGATTTTTCCCTTTTTCACATCCTGCCCCAAGCTGTTTCCCACTTGCCCTATCCTCCCAGGCCTCGGGCCTGAGTTTGTCTATTGTAAAAAGGGGTGACAGTAGGCATCCAGACTGCCTGGAAACACCTTGGTACCAGCAGCGGTTCCTCCGGTAAGGCAGAGGAGCGTCTCCCCACTACATTTGAGCAGTGAAAAATGAAAAATAAAATTATAATAACAAAGATTACTATCATTTTATTTTTCCTCACTTACTTCCTGAGCTGAGCCAAGGGTGGTCTGTCCATTCCGAAACATTGACACAGCTTCAGGAAGGAGGAGGAGTGGTGGCACTGCTTTAAGTGCACAGGACAGTTTGACCGGATGTCTAAGATAGGCCAAACCTTCATGCGCATTTAGATCTCTCCACTCGATCTGTGCTTTACAGCCAGATGGAGAACAAGTAGAGAGTCGTAGTCTCGTAGTGAGCGCCTAACTATGGTGCTCACACCAAGCACGGCGCTGCTCTAATACGAGCATGAGAACAGCATCTGGATTGGCGTAGGGGACCCGATGGAATGCCGGGAGTCGAAGAGCATTGATGCTGGAGAATGCACGTAAGCTTTATTTTTTTTATTATTTTCCCCTGCGCTCCCACCCCACCCCCCGCGTTGCCCTCCCCTATGCTGCCTCACCACTTGAATGCCACAGCAGCACTGCTTGGTATGTACTATACACAGTGCTTTAAATGGGCCGGTACTCACCGGTACTGAGTACCGGCACTTCCTAAATTTATCACTTTGAGTACCGGCACTTCTCTTCTTCAAAAGGAGAGTACCGGTACTCATAAAAAGGTAGACTCGTGGCTGTGCTGGTGAGCCGGAGTGGGACATGCCACTGGCAGCCGAGGCGCCGCTTCTGCAGCCCCCTCCCACCCATCAGAGCCCCAGCTGAACTATTCAGCACAGCTCTTGTGGATAATGTCCGGTGCTCGCCGTCATGCTGTGCTTGAAAGAGGTGGGTCAGGATTCATTTTACCTGCTAGTGTGCGCGTGTGATTTTCAAAGCGCCGCACTTTAGGTAGTGATAAGTGAAAAGTAAGTCAGTGCAGGGTAACACTTTGAACATAAATGTTATCAGACAAAAGGGCGGCGGAATCTCACACGTCCTTTCGGTTTGATGTGAGTGTTAATGCCCAGACAATGCGATTGAAGTGGCCCCTGGAGCGCTAATCTGTTTTCTGCATTGAGGCGCTTACTTTCCAAAGGCCTCCATTGGCCGGTCTGCTTCTTATATGCCAATTCTGTGGCAGGATGTTTCATTTCCTGCCTGACAGCCGGGCCCCAGTGCACCCATGAAATTACCCTGCTGCCTGGAGTAGAAGGAGGAAGCCGGTGTTTGAGAATCAATCACCTGCTCACCTCCTCCTGTTATTGCTGTGCACAGTAGAGCCCGACTTCTGCCCCAGACTCACCACGCCATTGTGAGTCTCATAGTGGAAGCAGGTGGCACAAGCAGAGACACTGCATCAGGGCTCGCTGTCTGACTCTCTGAAGAAGAGACAGGCTAGCGATCCCCGCAGTGCCAGCCAGCAGCTCCTCGTGGATCGTTCGTACAGCAATAAAGAGATCATTTAATATTCTCCTGCTGCTGACATTTAAACTGTTTGTTACAAAAATGATTAGGGCTCCAGCACGGCATAGGGCCTTGCAAATGGGCACACTAGAGTTCTCTGTGTGTGCTGAATATGCGCTAAGTTTTGTCTAAACTAGCAGTTTTGCTGATTTATTAATAGTGCAAAGTGTTTAACATCCCTGCTTGACAGTGACACTACAAAGCAGCAACCTTTATTTTCTCAGCACAGTTAGACTTGCTAAATCAGAGATAACTCATGGGATTATTGTTGCCGCTGTCGAGAAGTCAGAGTTTTCTCTACTGGCAGTTCGCACTCTGACCAATAAGTAGCGTAGATGGTTAATGGGTCTTCAAAAGGCGTATTGTATTGTATGTGGATAGCTCAGTGAGTTGCTGTTTTTGTCACAGAGATCCCTGGGAAACATCATTAACAACGAAGGCAGTACTACGCGTAACGTTTACAACGAGGCACTTACCACGTAAACGTCTTTCCAACGCGTATGCCTTCAACGATCGTATTTACCACGAAAAAAAAAACCGAAGGATTAAAAAGGGGGGTTGGGGGGGGTCTCCCCCCCCATAAAAAAACGATCCCGCCGTGCCGAAAAAAACAGTGTCATAAGAGAGGAAGCGGAATAAACTTCCGTTTCCTCTTTATGACGTAAGAACGACGTGGCAAAGAAGATGAGGGGAAAACGAATTCCGTGGTAACGCATGCGTGGAAAAGGCATGCGTTGCAACGGAATTCGTGGTAACAACATATAACCAGATCCCTTTGTTACATGTGGTTTGGCCGCACCTGAAGCTGAGGTTGGGGTGGAGGGTGCTGATTTTTAATGAAATTAAATAATAGCTTCAAAAGCACCTGCTGCCGAGTTTGACTTCCTTGTTGCTCAAATGAGTGCGATTTCTGATATTTGTCTACTTCCATTGACTTCATACCATGGTTATGCTCGCAAGAATGTGCCACTCTAAATGTTACACATCTAGTTGTTGCCTGACTCTCGTAAATCCACTGAATCTATGAAAATGTCACACGTAAGCAATCTGAAACAGCAGCTCGACTCAAATGTGTAATTTTTTTATATTTATATGATACCCTCATTTTGCTAGTGAGAAAGTGTCACTCACATCGTTGAAATGTCACTCATAATTACAATGAAAATATGAAAATGTCACACATAGAAATCTGAAACTTTGGCAGCTCTGGGGTCCATTCTGGTCCTGAGCTGTCAACACATTCACACCATCCTCTGCATTTGCGTAAACACAGGAATCCTGGCAATCCCCTGGCAGTGGCAATTAAAAAAGCCATACTGAAGAGTATAACATGGCTTTTAACATACCAAAATCTTTTGTGTGTCTGCTTATGTTTGTCTGTTTGCCTGCATTTGTAAGCCTGTTTTTTGTAAGAAAAAAGTGAGAGAGAAAGAATCAAGACACTCTCAGGAGGTATTTTAAAGAAAATGGGTGGCCCTTTGTGTGTATATGTCTGCTCGGCGACAAAGGTTCATAAATAACGTAGTAGAGAGGGTTGGTTAGTGAGTGGATGGGTGAATGAGTGAGCAAGGGTGGATGTGCAGATGAATGGATGGATGAGTGAATGGATGGGTGAAAGAGTGTGGATGATTGGATATAAGGGCCGACGATGGGTGGATGGATAAGTTAAATATTGGATGAATGAATGAAAGGTAGAGATGGATGAAAGGGTGGATGATGGATGAGTGAAAGGAGGGATTGAGTGAAAGGGTAGATGGAATGAAAGGGCGGATGGTATTAAGGAGTGAAAGGGTTGATGGATAGATGAGCGAAAGGATTGATGGGTGAGTGAAAAGGTGTATAAAGAGATGGATGAGTGAAAAGATTAATGGATAGGTTTAAGGAGGGTTGGATAGGTTTGGATATGAAGGGTGGACAGACGGAATGGTGAAAATCAACTGAATGATGGATGAAACACTGAATAGACAACAGAATGTAAACGGTAAATGGTGAACATCAGCAGGTAAATGGCTGGATGAAAGGCTGAATGGATAGATCGATGGAAGAGACAAGAGATATCTTATGGGGAGGGTCATGATGATTTGCTTGGTGCCATAAGAGCTTTGGTTCGAAGTGGGGTTATTTTCAGTTTCTTCCTACTCACTTGCTCAAAAATATATAGTATTGTGCTAAACAGCAATTAACAGTATGGCATTAAGAAGGTGCAAATATTGCAAAAAAAAGTAAATGTTAACATATTATTGCATTTCTCTTTCATTTTATGTAATGAGTTAACCTGCTTTGTTTATATAACCACATTTATCATGTGTTTTGGTGTGTGCTGCAACTATTATAGAAGTCGTTAAGTAGCATCATGTCCTGCCCTTAGCCCCGCCCCTAGCCCCGCCCACTCACTACACCTCTAGCGCATGTTAATGAGTACCTGCACTTATTTTTTCCCATTTAAAGCACTGACTATACAGCCTCTTAGTGAACTGGCGACGCACAGTCCTCGCTAGGCCAACCACCCCATAGAGATCAAATCACTGGTGCCCCCTTTGTATCCAACAGGTTGCTCACAGTGCTAACCACCTGCACATCGGGCCAACTCCCCATTGCACCATGTTCTTTATGTATGATTGTCTCACAGGTCATATGGGTTGCCCCTTGCACTTTTTTGTTCTTTTTTTCAAGACGGTTGGACGGATAGTTTAGTGGCCATGCATTTCCAGACAAACCCTGACTACAGAGTCAAGACAAGCTCAGATGCAACTGGCCACAGGGTTTTCTGACAAATGAGTTAGAATGTCTTTGATTGCCTAAAATTATGTGTGTTTAGGATGTTTTGGGGTTATGAGCAGGGATGCATATTTTTTATTGCACAAGTGTAATATCTCATAAATCCTGATTATTATGTTTCTGCGTGTTTCATATCATTTTGGTCTTTAAAGTTGTAAGGCTTTTCGTTTAATTTTCGTTTAAGGAGAGTTGAGTCGAGCTGCAACTGTCCTGCAGGACCTGTGCGACTGGACGAGTGCTGCAGCTCCAGTGCTGTGCTAGGGACGCTCACTGCATGGCTTAGAAACTGTAAAGACAAGTATTGAACGTGTATTTTGAAGGCCTTTTGCCTGGGAGTGTCTGCCTGGTGTGCAATTTTCGCGCACACAAAATGTGATTACTGTCTGTAATCCTTATGAGGAGTAAGCGCACTATGCAAGGAAAAACAATTGCAATGTTGCTCCCCTGTAGACATGAGCCATCCTCCTGCTATACGTGAGACGTAACAACTTTATAAACCCGCTGGCATGCCTCTCGTACTGTTGTCTGATATTGCCTTGCAGCAGCGATGATCTTACACAGTGAGAGCAAGGGATCGGTGGGTTTATCAACATCCCCTGTTGGTGGTCTTCCAGTAGCACGTCTGACCCTGCACTGATCTCGCGTTGGAACCATGAGTCAGCATCTTCTGCCTGCTGGGAAATTAATCGCCTCTGGCGGTCAAAAGCAATGTTTGCTTGTTCACGTCATGTTATCTGCGATGTTCGGCATCAGGAGAGGTGAACAATACCTCCGTGGATCTTAGCGTCCGATCTGTGTGATCTTGAAAAAAGAGAGCGAGCAAAAGCTGGAACTTGTCTTGCGCCGGGAAAGCGAGGGTTGCCCCATCTGTCTCCCTCTGACTGGGGCATGTCCAGACTTGCCTGAATTTTGTCTTAATAGCACATCTTCGGAAGTGCGTGGGCAGATGACAGACTGGGGTGAGTGCTGTACTTTGCACGCCTCGTGAGTTTAGTCGCTAAGGGCCGGAAACACGCTTGTATGGTTCGGGCATGTCTGAGCCGAGGAAGGCCCGGGCAGTGTGCGGTCTGTACGTGTCTGCTGGTGTCTGCTACACCAAATGACGAAATTGGCTGAATAGAGTAAGGGTTTGCCAAGTGTGTAGCAAGCTTTAGGCAAAACGCGTGTTTGCTTAAGGAGAACCTGGAAAACACATTTTCCAGGAGTATGTCTGCCTCTTTGCGCTTTCACCTCTGTTGGTTTCTTTTTAGTAGTGAGGCACACAGGTTATAAAGTTATAAAGCCACGATGTCACATAACTGGAACCGGCTTTATTAAAGCGAGCAAGTTTAGTTCAGTTTAGGGCATTTGTAAAGCGCCTGGTGACGCCTAAAGGCGTGTCCCCGCGCTATGATAAGTGAGCAGTTGGACTTCTGGTTAGGATGTGCCCTTGCAAGGCTGCACACTGAATCTGCCTTTTACATACATTAGATCTAATGTATGGGCAGGCTGCTTCTAATTGTGGATTGATGCTAGGTCGCTATTGACCTGTCCACTATGTTACAGATTCCATGGATCCAAATTATCCAGGAAGTAAATTATATGGAACTGTAGATCTGTGATCTAGATTCCATTTAGAGAAGGGCAGTTAACCATGGGCCTACCCGAAACCTCTGTCTGCCTCAGAGGTTGAACCATCTTCCTAAGAGTTCCCTAGACGGTGCTAAGCGAGGAGACACCTTCACCTCTGCCCTCTGGTCACTGAAGGTGCAATGGTAGCTCTGCCAGAAATGGGTGATTTATCCACCACCATCATGGCATCATGTCTGTTGTAGTTAAGTACATTAAAGTCTATCAAATGATAAACATGGTGCCCCTAACATGCTAGGAAAAATCTTTACAACAAATATTTGAGGCTAGAACTGCGGGTACCTTAAATGTATTCCTACTTTAGGGGCACATTTCTAGTGCCCACAATTGGTAGAGGATTTCCCACCCTCTAGAAAGGCCATTGGTACAATTGCTGTTCTAGGCAGGCCTCCATCCTATAATTCCCTACTTTTCACAATAAGTCACAAGCTGGTCCACAGTCTATTCATATTAATGTGACTGTCAGTTTGCACATTTTTGTGAAATCTGCCTTTGGGCTGCAGGAGATTTATGAATCAGCATGTTTATGCATAAGGCCTCTTCCTTGGGCTGCTGTTGTGTTTTTTGTTTAATATCTGTTTATGGAATACAAGCAAATGGAAGATACATGTCGCAGTGTAAGCTGCAGTTGTGTTTTTATGCAAGCGGTCCCGGGTTGTACCCAAACAATTCTCCATGTCCAGATGTGTTAGTTTGTTGTAATAAAAGTAGCGCAGTCCATGTAGTTTCTTGTAGGTATTTTATTCCAGTATGATGGTACAGATCAGAACCCCCACCATGGACCAGCCTTACTGCTGCTCAGCCCCTCATCTAACTGACACTCTCACACACAAACATTCCAATCACCAGCATTCTCACACACAGTCACCCAGGCTGAGCAGTAGCAGTACAACACATCTCATTTTTTCCAAATGGAAACAGAATCAATAGGAATACAAGATAAATGCAGCATGTACAAGATGACAATAGAATAAAAACATGCAACACAGGGCATTAAAGAAATTGCAAAATAATCCGATGACAAAAGATGAATAATAATTCAAATAACAGTATGCGCAAATCAGCAAACCAGCAAACGACACTACACACCAATCACTTTCCTAAAAACCACACCAAAACGACACACTATCACGCATCTACACACACTTAATACCATACCACAAGAAGGCTGGCCAGGCCAAAAAGAGGTAAGGAGGAGACCATCAAAATTACATGGTAGGAAACTCAGCAAAGTAAAAAGATAAGAAACCTCCACCCGAACTGGGAAATATGCAGGACTCGAGAAATGTGGAAATTTCAACAGGAACGGGGAGACAGGAAAAGGAACTCCACCCAAACAGGGTTGTGACGTGTGGAGGGGATGCCACACGGAAACTGAAGACAGGAAAGGGAACTTCACCCAAACCAGGTTTGGATTGTGATGTGTGGGGGAAATGCCACACGGAACTTGTACACAGCAAATGCAACAACATCCATGGACGAAAAGAACAACTCACTCTCAAAATCTGTACTACAATGGGTGGTGGGGGAGGACCAACCCATAACCGTAGAATACGACAAAATGCAGGTCTGGACCGCAATGGGGGGTAGTAACTTACCAATCCATAACCACGTAAGTGTGGGAAGCAACTTTAAATTCATAACCACATAAATGTGGGAATCAAACAATACTATGTAATGCAATTCAACAGTAACTACTGTACCACACCGAAGATAAGAGTACAGTCACACCTGAAGTTAGAACACAAGGGAAAATGCAGGGAAAATGCGTTCTAGGTGAACTGAACTACACAGCAAATAAAATTCAGTAACACCTCAAGTTAGACCACGTATGTAAACCTGCGCACAATATATAAATGCACTGTAAATAAAACTCATGCAAAGAATCAGAGGAACAAGAAAAATGCTCCGGAACAAAGTACAGACAGTAAGACGTAAGAAAACCTGCATGCCAAGAAAGAAATACATCACTAATACAGTAGCATGTATAGTAATATGATAAAAGTACATCCACGTATGAATCAATACAGGAAAATAAGTAAATACATAGCATGGTAACATAGCAAAAAATCTATGTAGGAATACTTAGAAACATAACAATGTATAATAATGATAAAACACCATGGTAATGGGAGCCAAAGATGAAAAAAATGAGCATGGAATATGTCAAAACAATAAGGAATGTATCATAGTATTAGTTACAGAATTAATAAGGTACGGTTGGTATCAGTCTCAAAACAATGAACTAAAACAAATAAAGTAGTCACCGTAGTCCGTAAAACATGCAGGGCTTGAAGAACATTTAGCGATGAGAAACAGTACCTTAGTTGAAGTTACGCTATTCAGAATGCTGGAATTAAACGCTTAATTATGATCATATTTCTCGCCCGCAATGGCAGAACTAATCAGACAGCAATGCTCCAGTTGAAAGCTGACCAGGGTAGTTGTGATATTACGCGGCTGACTGATGATGACAAAAACGTGGTTGGCAGGAAGCTTGGTTGGCAAAAATGGGTAGGACACATAACAAGGAAACAGCTTGGTGGCGTCACATTTTAAGCGTGGTGCCGGGAGGCTCACGGCACGCTGAAGCAGCTGGGGGTGTCTCAGCAGCTGCAGACACCAAAGGAGAAGGCACGTCATGAAGAACACATCGCGCGACCACCAAAGGTGAGAGGCACGCACTGGATGTGAATTTCAAACCACAGTGCGGCGGTTAATTTTTAAAAGAATGGCGCAGCAATGAAGAGTCTTAATAAAGATTTTTTTTTAAACGTGGAAGACTACAAGCAATAAACACCTCCTCCCCACAACACAACGAATGAAGGCCTCAGAGCACAATAGGGAAAGCAGGCACCATCTCTCACGACAGTACCATGGCAACGACAGTCCGTAAAATGCAAGCGGCAACGCCGCAGCTCCCTAGACTTCAATGTTGAGCCTATGCGAAACCACACGCTATGTCACACTCCGATGCCGGGAAACAGGAGGGAAATCAGCAAACTATAAGTGGTGGTGACTTGCACAAGGGGAAGCTTTGATATGGAAGGTCGGCGCAGGTAGAAGCAGTCACAAAGTAAATTTGAATTGAGCAGAAAGCAGGGGAATCCTCTACGAATAAACACACAGCAGCAAATCCCAACAGTCATTGTACACCGCATTGTAATACTTGTGTGAGGAAGCTGTTGGCTCACTGTAGTTAAGTTCAATTTATTGCTCAGTAAGTGGGTTCTTGGATGTAGGCGATTCAACGCGGAACCCCTGAAGCGAAGTGGCGCTAGGCACCATAAGCAGCCTTACTAAACTGGAGAGATTTATCGTGATCAACAGACAGAAGCCCAATTTTACAGGGACTTCGGCATGATAAGGACACCGTTAGAGTGATGATGTCTAATCCCACCTTCGCAGATCCTCAATAAGTACGGACCTCTATCACAAAGTCCTCAAGTATAGGATAACGTTTTCCCACAACAGATACTAAAGTCTTCAAGTATAGGAGACCGCTTTTTCCATTGATGCCAGAGAAATACCGCTAAATCAATACATAGTACCAAAATAGCGTACAAGGCATTATATCTCTTATCTGCCTGATAATCCGCCGCTTCACTCAAACTACCACAGATAGAACAAACTAGGATCTGCCCATTTCCAAAGACAGCCTAGTGACAACAAGGGGTGAAACAATTTAGCGCTATTTTTGCATTTGGGATTCATCAACCCAAATGCAAAAATCGGTAATAGCGATTTCGCTATTTTGCGAGGATTTACATTTAAGGAATCTCTATTTGAGATTCCTTAAATGCAATTCATCATCCATTTAAAAATTGCGAATTCGCAATTTCGGCCCGCTATTTACCGCGAGGTCAAACCTCGTGGTAAATAGCGAAAACTTAGAAAAATGCTTTTAAAAGCATTTTTTTTCTAAGTTGCATGTTGCACACACACATGTCCTTTGGACATGTGTGTGCGCAACACCTGTTTCAATTTGCATTTAAGGGGTGCTACAGGGTGTCCTTTGGACACCCCTGGCACCCTTTAAATCGCTATCTTATTTGCGATTAGCTAATTGCTAATCGCAAATAAGAAATACTCCCCATTCATTCCTATGGGCCTTTTGGCCCATAGGAATGAATGGGGAGTTATTCCTTATTTGCGATTAGCAATTTGCAATTTGCTATTTGCAATTTGCTAATCGCAAATAAGGAATGTGTAGGAATCACATTTCTTTATGCAATTTCTACATGAATCCCGTTTTGCAAGTCCTTAATAGCGATTCCTTATGAATCGCTATTAGGGGCTCGCAAAACAGGAGATTGATGAATCAGGCTGTAAGTCTTAAAAAAGATGGTGTAATTTAACGTATCCATCGAAACGCGTCGACGCATTTTTCATGTACAATTCAGGATCCCGGCACTTTGTGTTATATATTTGACTGTGTATGCCACAATCATAGAGTGAATTATGAAACTAGCGTCTGGGGGTAAAGATTAAACACCTGACACTTTCCCAGATGCATGCAATGTTACCAATGATACCGTTTCTCGCTATTTTCAGAGGTATATCGGTTTATGAAAGCAAACAAGCTGCATTTCCCAATTATTAGAACAACAATACCCCTTATCATGAAACAGCATAAATCCTGCAATGCACTACTGCTAATGTCCTTAAATGTCAATTGCTCACATTTTATTAGTCCAACTCACAACCGCAAAAGCTTAGCAAACAAAAATTGAAAATAAAAATGTTATTAAATCAATTATTGTCCCACAAAGATATAACATGCAGACAATTTTCCCTGCAGCACAACCATACTGTATTGATAAATATGATTTGTTGTGTGTTTATTTACTACTTTTTTTCAGAAAACGCTGATCCTAGTATCACGATTGGTAAAGACTGACCAATTGCAACATACCGCACAAATCGTGTGAGTATTAGTACTTGTTTGTTAGTCCTGACGAAAGCTTCATAGACCCCCGGGCCAAAGGAGCTGAAACATGTCGACAATTTTTTAATACCAATAGATCCAGTAACTCGATCTTTTTCAAGTATGAATACGATTTTAATCTGAGGGAGCTCACCACCATTAAACTTTTTGGGTGCTCTTCCTCTATTTTTAAAGATTTTTTCCTTTTTTGCAAAGTTTGTATTACACACTTTTTTGTGGGAAAAATCCTCTATCTCTGACACTGCACTTTGAGACTGGAGGTACCTCTGGTTGAGGTCGGCACCTACCATTCTTTGGAATACCCAATGATAACTGCCACGACTTCAATGTGGGGCGGATGAAACACATATACCGCACTCCCCAAATTAACATTGTTTTCTTTGAGGGTTTCCAATCACTTTTTCCGTAACCAACGGTCTTGAAGTGTTACAAGTGTCCCCTTTTTCCTTTGATAAATTACTGCTCTTACCATGGGGAAATAAAAGGGTACACAGTTTCCTCAACCCTCCCAGTTGATTGAATCATTATATAAGCAGCGCACAGCTGCGGGTTTACAAACTTCTTCCAATACTTTTGAATCCCAAAAGAAATAATGGAAGGCAACGTTGGACTAAGCTATGATGCAAGCGACATTGATGAAATTTTGGCAGCTCAACCGTTACTACAAAATGCAGATCTGACAGAAGCCCTGGCACAAACAGATGACTGGGAAAATTTGACAGAGAAGAAAAGAGACCAAATCCGAACAGCCATTCATGGTATCATTATGACTGAGTACCTCAGGTCAAAAACTGCACCACGAGGCCTGTGGGTTAACAACGCACCGAGGATCTTTTTACATGATCTTGCATTTCGCAAAGATTGGTCTTCCATCTCCTGGAAGTGTACATTGGACTATTTGGTTTTAATTGTTAAAACAGCAAGACGGCTTTCTGAAAAACTCTTAGCAGAGATTCAAGTATGTGAGGAAGAACTAAAGAAGGGCATCAATCCCCTCGTCTACAAGAAAAGACTTGAGGAAATTACAAAAGAAATGGAGGAAACTCAAGAGTTTATAATGCAGAGTAAACTGCAAAAACTGGGAAAAGACTTGAAAAAGTTCAGCCAGGAGAAAATGCACCCCTACACCAGGGATGACTACACCACCCCAGATCCGGGTGCAGACAATGAATCAACAGGGAATAACTCTTCAAACAATTCCACGGCAAGTTCTGACGACTACACTCCCAAAAGAGGCCGAAATAATTACAGACACCAACGACCCAGAAGGGGGAATCGGTGGCAACGACCATATTACCCAAATTACAACCTACCATTTTTTCAACCATTTGCACCTCAATATGGAGGCTGGATGGACCCATTCAATCAAGGGATGCAGCAGATGCCTCAAATGCCAGACCATCAAATGGTTGGACAACAAAATCAAGGGCAACAAGACCAGGCTTTTTTATCCAGAGGCCGCAATCAATCCCGAGGAAAAAGAAAGCCTGTAACCTGGCAAGACCAACAAAGGAACGTGCAGACCCGGAGCATGGCAGCAGCACAGCCAACAACCAGCAAGACAAATCACTGATCGTCAACCTCTCAGATACTGAACTCACGGAGGACCAAATAAGAGTCCTGAACAAAGGCCTGGGCTTCGTCCCGACCCCCCAAATGGATACTTTCAACTTAAAATGTGAATTGGCTGAATTCTGTAGAGTACTGAGATTAAAAGCTTATTTCTCGAACAGTACGTCAACACCACAAGAGGGTGACACAAGCTTACGCAACAAATCATCTTTCAACCCCCCACCTTTCTGTGTGCCTCCTGAACTGCACACTTTTGAACAAGCTTTACTCAAAGGGGTGGATAAGATGACGCCAAAAAAACCTTTCCAAAATTTGACAAAAAAGGAACGTCTAGCAATAGAGACACTAAGAACCAATGCAGCAATTGTGATAAAACCAGCCGATAAGGGTGGAGGCACGGTTATTTTGAGTAAACCGGGCTACAACCAACAATGTCTCACCCTGTTATCGGACACGAGATTTTACAGTAGGATCATTGAAGACCCCACACCGAGACTCCAAAACACCATATCAATGATGGTTTTTGAGGCTGAAACAAAAATGTGGATATCGAAAAAGGAAGCTGAATTTTTAGTGGCTAAGGAACCGAAAACTCCCTACTTTTATTCGCTTCCAAAAACCCACAAAAATAGGTCGCCACCACCGGGACGACCCATAGTTTCGGGTATAGGGTCAGTATTAGAACCCTTATCCAAATTTGCAGACAAATTCCTCAAACCTTTGGTACAGAAAACCCAAACATACCTCAAGGATACTAGAGACCTTCTGATACAAATATCAGACAACCAATTTGACCCAGAAACAATGCTATTGGTAGGTCTGGATGTGGAATCCCTTTTCACAAGCCTACCTCAGGACGAAACAATACAGATGCTCGAGGATGTCCTCTACACACAAAGCTGGCAATACAATACACCAAGGCACTTCATCCTTGAATGCTGCAAACTGGCCTTAAAAGAAAACTTTTTTGCCTACGAAGACAAGCTTTATTTACAAACCCACGGCACATCGATGGGCAGTGCCTTTGCTCCTTCGGTAGCAGGGCTGTATGTGAGCGAGTTTGAAAACAAATTCGTCTTACACGAATCGAATCCTTTCTCTTCCAGTATTTTATACTGGAAGAGATATATTGATGATATCCTGTTGATTTGGAGCATAGAACAAGATCTTGAGCAATTCACAGTCTGGCTCAATCAACTAGACCCCTGGCTCAAATTTACACATACGTCCAATAACAGCCAACTGGACTTTCTGGATCTCACAATATTCACGGAAAACAACACCTTGCACACTAAGACCTTCACTAAACCAACAGCTAAGAATAGCTTACTTTCATACAACAGTTTCCACCCGAAACCGTTGAGGGACAATCTCCCGTATAGTCAATTTTTGAGGATAAAGAGGAACTGCTCAAGAAATGAAGACTATAAAATGCAAGCACGAGAACTCAGTACAAAACTAAAGGACAGAAATTACAGTGAACAAACTATCCAAAGGTGTAAAAAAAGAGCCAACAACCAGCCCAGAGCCTGTTTACTGCAAATCCATCAGAAGGAACCTATTCAAGACCTTACTACCTGTGTCACCACCTTCGGCCCAGCGACCTATGAGGTACAAAAAATGGTGAGAAAGAATTGGCATATTCTAAACACTGGCAGATTTGACTGGCCAAAACCCAGATTTGCCAACAGGAGAACCAAGAATTTAAAGGATGTCCTAGTACATACCCGGCCCACTAAAAAACCAAGCATACCTATAGTGAGAGATGCGAGGATGACACCTCTCACAGGGCATTATCCTTGTGGTACATGTGTCTCATGCAAAACAACAACTGCCACGAAAACATTGCAACTATCGGAAACATTGGTCTGGACTCAGAGGCAATTTACAAACTGCAACTCGTCCCATGTTGTCTACATGATTATCTGCCCCTGTAACAAAAAATATATAGGGATGACCTGCCGAAAAGTGAAAACCAGAATTGGGGAGCATAGGAGTAACATCCGATTAAAAAAGAACACTACGAAGCTTTGTTCACACTTCATAGAACAGAATCACACCTGTGATGAACTGCGATGGACAGTGATTGAAATGCTGTTGGACAAGTCACGCAACCCCGAAAAAACACTACACGAGAAAGAACAAAGGTGGGTGGACCGACTTGCCACCCATGAGAATGGCCTCAACGATTCCGTTCCGTGGCACCAGTTTGCTAAAAAATGAAATTGCTAAAAAATGAAAGAGGTAAAAAATGAAAGAATTAAAACACCATTGAACTGTGCGCAAAATGAAAATAATGAAACACCATAGAATCCTTCCTCTGGTGCAGTGGCGGCACTACCATGAATTTTCATTAAGTTCGCATTAATTTTCCATTACCAACATCGTAAATATGCAATTAATCAGTGGCTCAGATCCTAAATTCTGCATAAGTAACATTTTCCCTAAAGAAAACATAGTAAAACTTCGTTTGTCTCTTTAAATCATTGGACTACGAAATGATGCTTGCGCCTTTAATACACGAAGCCTCTGACGTCCCTCTGACATCCGGGGGCAGAGCCAGCACAAGTTGGAGGAAAAACCTCGTTGCGGGTAATGGAGTCTCCTGCTAACGAACCGCCACGGGTAAGGGGCGCGAGCCACTTTTTAATCGGGTCTCCCTCTCCCCTAGCACTGCGCTTATTAAAGCTGTAACCCCGTTGAGGAGAAGCGTCCATACAAAACAGGTAGGACCAGCTTTTTTCCTTTTTCAAAGCATTACGTAGCTTCAGTACTGCGAGTTATAAATAACACCATGTGGCATATTAACGCGAGAGCTTTTCACCATCTGCCTTAACATGAGGCGCGATTCCTGCACAGCGGTTAAACTTAACTTTCAGAGTGGGACGCAGGCCAGCAGCACTTATTCATTCATTTTGCACGAAACGTTGACTGTGTATGCCACAATCATAGAGTGAATTATGAAACTAGCGTCTGGGGGTAAAGATTAAACACCTGACACTTTCCCAGATGCATGCAATGTTACCAATGATACCGTTTCTCGCTATTTTCAGAGGTATATCGGTTTATGAAAGCAAACAAGCTGCATTTCCCAATTATTAGAACAACAATACCCCTTATCATGAAACAGCATAAATCCTGCAATGCACTACTGCTAATGTCCTTAAATGTCAATTGCTCACATTTTATTAGTCCAACTCACAAGCGCAAAAGCTTAGCAAACAAAAATTGAAAATAAAAATGTTATTAAATCAATTATTGTCCCACAAAGATATAACATGCAGACAATTTTCCCTGCAGCACAACCATACTGTATTGATAAATATGATTTGTTGTGTGTTTATTTACTACTTTTTTTCAGAAAACGCTGATCCTAGTATCACGATTGGTAAAGACTGACCAATTGCAACATACCGCACAAATCGTGTGAGTATTAGTACTTGTTTGTTAGTCCTGACGAAAGCTTCATAGACCCCCGGGCCAAAGGAGCTGAAACATGTCGACAATTTTTTAATACCAATAGATCCAGTAACTCGATCTTTTTCAAGTATGAATACGATTTTAATCTGAGGGAGCTCACCACCATTAAACTTTTTGGGTGCTCTTCCTCTATTTTTAAAGATTTTTTCCTTTTTTGCAAAGTTTGTATTACACACTTTTTTGTGGGAAAAATCCTCTATCTCTGACACTGCACTTTGAGACTGGAGGTACCTCTGGTTGAGGTCGGCACCTACCATTCTTTGGAATACCCAATGATAACTGCCACGACTTCAATGTGGGGCGGATGAGACACATATACCGCACTCCCCAAATTAACATTGTTTTCTTTGAGGGTTTCCAATCACTTTTTCCGTAACCAACGGTCTTGAAGTGTTACAAGTGTCCCCTTTTTCCTTTGATAAATTACTGCTCTTACCATGGGGAAATAAAAGGGTACACAGTTTCCTCAACCCTCCCAGTTGATTGAATCATAATACAGATTTAATCTTTGTGTAAACAAAGTGTGTCCATAGGCAATTGAATGTACAAACTGTATTGAACAAATTTCATGTCTTTCATGTTTCTGTCTGTGTTTGTGATTATGTGGGTCATAATCGACGATGTATTAGCTTAACTTTGCTGCTTTCTTTTGTATTTCTTTTAATTGATTTTTACTCTGTGTGTTATATTATATTGTATTTATAACATTAATTGTAGAACTTTTGCACTAAATAAATATAATAGTTTTTATATAGCTGGTCACTCATTATTGTTTACAAGTGTACTGAATTGGGAAATTAGATCAAGGGGATCGATTTTTCACAGGTCTTAGATGTAGTGCCAATCTTTGTAGATGCCTCTGGATCCACACTTCAAAGGCAGCTGGGTGTCAAGGCAGCAAGAAGCATGGCAGCTGGTAAGAAAGTCCAACAGGCAGCAGAGAAGTGCTCCAGGGTAGCAGTAAAGGCAGGCAGGCAGCAGACAGTTCATCTTTAATAGGTAAACAGTAAATAAAAGCAGGTAGGCAAGTACTTCTGGGAAACTGCATTATGGGTAGGAACTGTCCCAAAATCGCAGGAATTGGACGCTACTCCATGGTGATGGGAAGGGAAGAAAGTAATGTAGACATCTGGCACTTACTTGTAGGGCGACCGGTGGATTGGTCACTGGTGGGGCTCTGGGTGTCAGGTTTCTTCAAATGCGCAGTTTAAAATTTGTGAAAGTCTTTGCCTTGAAAGTTTCTTAGTTTCCAATTCTCTGTAGGGAATCAGGTGGCACACGTAGGTTTTCCTTCTTCAATCGTCGCCAAACTATGTTGTAATAAAAGTAGCGCAGTCCATGTAGTTTCTTGTAGGTAATGTATTCCAGTACGATGGTACAGATCAGAACCCCACCAGGAGCAGCCTTAGTGCTGCTCAGCCCCTCATCCAACTGACACTTTCACACACAAACATTCCAATCACCAGCATTCTCACACACAGTCACCCAGGCTGAGCAGCAGCAGTCCAACATAGTTCATGTAGTAGGGTCTCACAGGCCCTCACAGGCCCTGGCTGTGTCAGTGTCTCAGCCCTCTCTTGGCTTCTCCCATCAGAATTCTCCCATCAGATTCTACCAAATTTAGGAGCTCTGCCTTCCAGGTAGTCACTTTTGGGCCCTCACTGATTTCCAGTTCCTGGTTATTTCACGTATCGCTAGTATCAAAGCCAAGTCCTGGAATTTGCCAGTGACTTTGGTTTTTGCTGTGTGAGGGAACCAGGGTGATTGTTTACTGTTGTTGGGATATACTGCTTACTCAATTAGCATTCGGCCACCTCGCCCCAATATTATCCTTGTGAAAAGGGGCACCTTTGTTAAACTATTTTCCATCTCTGCACAAACTCCAAGATGCAGCATTTCTTTCCACTGCCCTTACTGTGCAGCTGGAAGCCTCTTCTAAGGAAGAAGGAGGCACCACCAGACCCCGGTTGCTTTTTGCTCCCTAATCTGTACAATGGCAACCTGCAAATGTTCTAAGGACTTGCTGGCTTCTAGGATCTCTAGGACCTCTAGGAACTCTAGGGTTCTCTAGAAAGCACTGAGCCACTGCCAGCTGCCCCCACAATGCACCTCACCTTATTTAGGGGCATACTCCTAGATGGTGTCATTACCTTTGGCTACAAAACTGTACGGGAGCATCCACAGGTGTCTTTGAGGAGTTATCCTTCTACGACTCAATAGGTTCTGGCCCCTTGCCAAATTTACTTAGAACTTTATATGGTTAGTTTTTGCTTGAACTCAGCTGCCAACCTTTCTGGTAATAGTAGCAGATTTGTACCACTTAACACTATGAGGTACACAACCAACACAGGTTCTTCAATTCCCTATGCTAAGAGCTCCTTCGGTACTGTGACTGACCCATAGGTGGCACATCAAACCTAAGCCTCTTATCAATTCTCCTGGAGCGCCTATTGCAGGGGTTTCCCTTTCACAGCACTACAAGTGGTCCAGGATTGTATTCTCTCATACCCACTGTCTTATGCACAATCCTGTTGCCCTTTATGGAACCATGATGGCAAGAGAGTACTTATTTATAACTTTCTCAATGGCAGTCTTGCAAAGGCCTATGTGCTCTTTCACATCTGTATATCACCAAACTCCTTTCCCAACGGTAGTGATATTGGTCATTACTTTGTTCAAGCTAGTCAATGTTTTGGATGAATAAATCCTCCGCATAATAATGGATGTTTACCCCTGTCCTGATTGCCCCAACTGTACTGATGCCTAGATCCCTAATGCTGATTTTTGTTGTCATATGCAAGCATGGATCATGAGTGTGCACTATGACAAAGGCCTTGCTCATGAAGTGAATTCTTGTTGGACCAGAAGGGACTCAGAAAGTGCTGCCCTCATTGTGGTGAAAGACTACTGCCTTTACCAGGCGTTAAGCAGCAGAATCACAGTTGTGCCAGCATACAGTGCAGTGATCAGTAGGAGTGAACTGGTGCACTTTAACCTGTGTCACTGGAGGGAGGACTACAGGCTCACCCATTCAAGTTCCACTGCTGTGTGCTTAACTCATCCCTTGGCCTACATCAGGTTGTTGTGAAGTGCTGCGCAGCGCATGAGTAGTGGAGCTGCACTGGGTGTGTGTGTGCTTGCAAAGGGTACAGTACAGGGATAATTCAGAGCTGGGCAATGTGTGCTTGATGCATGCATGTGCTGGATGCATGTGTGCCTTTTAGTGGTACAATACATGCAAGGATGTAGTGCTGAGCAGTGCGTGCAAGGTAAAGGAATGGGCTGGATGTCTGTATGCCTGTGAGAGATATAATACATGCAAGGATGTAGTACTATGCAGTGCTGTGTGTGCATGGTAAATGCATGTGCTGGATGTTTGTGTCCCTATGTGTGCTAAAATACATGAAGGTTATAGCGCTGTGCAGTGCATGCATGGTAAACGTTTGTGCTTGGTGTGTGTACCTGTGAGTGGTACAGTGCTTGAAGGATACAGTGATGTGCAGTGTGTGTATATTAAATGCAAGTATAGTGTGTATGTGGGCCTGTGTCAGTCAGTCAGTCAAAAATTTACTTTATTTGGTTAGTCACAACCATAAAGCATACATGTACAAATTTCAATTAAAATAGTAATATATAAAAATTCATTTGCTTAAAATATGTTTTTCTCATTCCTTAATTAGTCACAATGTTCCGGACCCTATCTTTAAATCTGTTTCTGCTTTTAGAACTGAGTCTCTACAAAGTTCATGAATTTTACCCCGCGGCATATTAGGATGTTTGAACCTGCTCCCATCCAGCTGGTAACCGCTTGCCTGCAGGTTCGGATCTGTAACATATTAAAAATTGGTTTCAGTAAAGTTCTTCTCTTTTCTTTGGAGGACTCACATGTACACAGGAGGTGGCACAAGGTTTCCGTGTGGTAGCCGCATAGTCTACATCTTGGTCCCTGGTGTGTGTCCTTCCATGACGGGATCAAGTCTTTTGAGAAATGGTTACCCATTCTGAAGGCCAAATATTTAGTTTTTAAGGATAGCCGGAAATGCGCCATGAGGTAGGGTTGTGGTTTTAATCGTTTGTATGAGTTTAAAATGGTCCATGCATGTCGCCGTTTGGCCAAAGTCTTTTTATCTTCTGTCAAAGATAGAGCTTTTGTATTTAGCTTGCAAATCTTCTTAAAGGATGATTCTTCTGGTTGACTATTCCAGATCTCTTCTATTTTGAGGGTTTCTAGTGACACTCGCAAATCATCGCCCCATGAGTTGGGTTCCTGTTGGTCATATTGTTTTTTAATTTCTTGCCAACATAAGTTATTTAAAGATCCTATTTCCGCTGATCTCAATTTCCAGCACCATTTCACTAGGACTGCTTTTCTTTGATAAATTTGGTTTAGCAAGCCGAATTCCAGCCTTATTTGTGCCGGAGATGATCCCTTGTAAAGGTGAAACACGGATTTGTATATTTTTGTCTGGAGGGTATTTAGGATGGGTACTTCTTTCCCATGCCATATTTCCAGTCCATATGAGAGAGATGGTAAAACTTGGGCTGCCATTACTTTTAGCAGGTGGTCGTATGATGGGCATTGCAATTTCTTTTGGAGAACTCTGTACGCAAAGCTCAATGATTGTGCTTTTGCATCGATGTTTCTTTTTTGATCTAGAAGGGACATATTTTTACTTATTATGACCCCCAGATATTTATAAGCAGCTGTTTCCTCAATATGTTTGCCTTTTGTGTGCCACTTGAAAGATCGTCTGCTAGTGCCCGCCAATCTCACCACTTTTGTTTTTTTGATGTTTAATTCCAGGCCTTCTATGTGGGCCTGTGACTGGCACAGTACATGGAAGACTACGGGTTCCATTTTGGGAGACCCAGGCCTGCATAGCGAAACATGAAGGGGTAGAGGAATCCCACCAGACAGATTTGTGTTTCTTGCATACCTGAAAGCTGGTTGGGACACACAGATTTCAAAAATGGATAAACTCAGGACTTGATTCCTTAATCCCTGCAAAGTGGACCAAGATTCGTAACACTCCTTCTAACCCATGGTACAACGAGAATCTTTTAACCATGCGTAAAGACTGCAAAAGAGCCGAACGCCAGTGGAGGAAAGAATATAAGGAGACGGAAAAAGCCGCCTACCTACTAAAACTTAGGTTGTATCACAAGGCGGTTCGCACCACCCGTGCTTCCTTTTATGCGGTAGCAATCAGCTCCAGTTCAAATCCCTCAAAGACTATCTTTAAAATTGTTCAAGAACTTAGAGATACTTCCACCCCAGCCCCATGTATTACCTCCGCACAACAATGCGATGAACTTGCCACCTTCTTTACGGAAAAGGTAAAGAAAATGTATACCACCTTTCCTCAGAACCCTCCGGACACCTCCAAACCTCGTGAGCCTTTGCCTGACAGTCCCAGTCTGTCCCTCATCCCTAGCGTAACACATGATGAACTTGCTAAACTGTGCTCCAAAGTTAAATCTGGCTCTCCCACAGACGCCATGAGACCCGACAAATTCCTAGAATCTCTGGATTTTTTACTCCCTTCTCTGAATACCCTACTTAACTTTTCATTCACCTCAGCGGTGGTTCCCACTTGCTGGAAGCAGGCATGGGTCTCTCCAATCTTAAAAAAACCTACCCTAGACCCATCTAAACCAGAACATTTTAGACCAATTTCACTGCTTCCATGGGCCTCAAAATTGGCAGAAGCCCATGTGAACAAGGTTCTTGCCAACTATATGATGCAACATCGAATCTTAGATCCATCACAGAATGGCTTCAGGCCAGGATTCAGCACCGAATCCGCCCTGCTGACCACCGTTGAACATCTTCGGGATATCCTGGATGCCGGCCAAAGTGCTGCGCTGATTTTACTCGACCTCAGCGCAGCCTTTGATACGGTCTCCCACTCTATCCTACTTAAACGCCTTGAGGACACAGGAATTAAAGACCTTGCCTTAGAGTGGTTCCGATCGTTCCTGACGTACAGATCTTTTCGGGTCTCGGCCCCTCCATTCACCTCCCAGCCTCACCCCATACAGCAAGGCGTCCCCCAGGGATCGGCGCTCAGCCCGTCCCTATTCAATCTATATGTCCAGCCTCTCGCCGAAATAGCAAAAGAATGGGACCTGATGCTGGTATCGTACGCCGACGACACCCAGCTGGTCATCTCCCTGTCCGAAGGCCCCTCGATCTCAGCAGCAAGATTCAAGAACGGATTACAGGAAGTCGCACGCTGGATGTCACACAACTGCCTCCAGTTGAATGCTGGCAAAACGGAGGTGCTGCTCCTAGGTAAAAATCCCGACTACTGGACTGATCACTGGTGGCCATCTGCATTGGGCCCCATCCCTCCCCCCAAAACCGTGGTAAAAAACCTTGGCGTCTGGGTGGACGCAGCTCTTAACTTCCAGACCCACACTAAGAAACTTGCTGCCACCTGTGTGGGCCTGTTGAGGAGCCTTCATCCAATTCTTGGCTTTTTTGACCATGATACGCGCCAGCTGATTGTCCAGTCTACCATTCTGTCTCGACTGGACTACGCCAATGTCCTTTTCCTTGGCCTTAACAAAGCTGAGATGGCGCGGCTACAACGCATACAAAACTCTGCTGCCAGGGCAGTTGTAGGCCTCCCTCGTAGGTGCTCTGCTAGAAATATCATCCAGAGACTACACTGGCTGCGTATGGAAGCCCGAGTTCAGTTCAAAGCTCTCACTACTGTCTTTAAAATTCTCAAGACTGACTGCCCTGGTCTCTTGCGCCCTCTCCTAGAGCCTTACACCCCTCAGCGTGCCCTACGCTCCTCGGGGCAAAATTTGGTTGTTACCCCACGTATAAGGCTAAGCAGAATAGGCGGCCGCTCTTTCAGAGTCTTGGGGGCAAGGCTCTGGAACTCCCTGCCACCCCATATCCGCTCCATGACCAATTTATTGGCCTTCCGCAAGGCGATTAAAACCATTCTATTCTCCCCATCCTAATCCCTTTCTGTCCTCTCTCTCCCTCCCTCCCTCTGGTTACTGTTATGGGTCAGCGCCGGGACGCCTCGTTGCTGGGGCAGCTGTTCGCGCTCAATAAAACTTAGTAACATAACATAACAGAGAAGGAAGAGACAGGCTTCCCATGTACACTTCAAAGAGTTCTCTTTGGTTCAGAAAGAGAGGACACAAGGAAGGGACTAGGGCACAGCTCAGGAATGAGATGGGGCTGACAACGGAATTATAAAGAACAGGGCTGAGGCCCTGCACTAACCTTTTGATACACATATCACTGTGGCTGACTTCCAGGCGTGAATTCTAGTCACCCCTTGGCCTGTGAGGTGTGGCGATCAACTTTGGAGTCACACCTGCTGTGACCGATTTCATTAAAGAGGAAGAGAGGGCAGAGGAGTGGGCACTTCAAACGGAAGCAGACCCCAACATAAACTACAAAGATTCAGACTCATTTTTTTTTTTAAATATCTTTTTTATTTGTATTTGTCAAATATAGCATCATCATGTTCAATACAGTTCCATGTCCAAAGCAAGAATATCGCAAAAACAACAGTTGATGGACAGAATGCAGAACAATGTCATACATTCACCCAAGTACAGAGATCTGGGCCTAAATCCATCCTTTTTTTGCACTCCACACCACCCCAGTTCAGACATAGCCATATGCAAATCAGCCAAATCGGCCATTACCGACCGGTAATTGGCGAGCTACATCTGGCCCATAATCTTTAAAACATTTCCTAACAGATCTCTAATCACCACATTATTTATATATCGCTCTATCAAAGTATGGTTCCACTATATCTTTGAGACTACTTTTATTTCCCTAATTAGTTCATTGTCTCTATTCTATGTTCAGGAGACATTACATTCTTGCCATAGTAGAGTGTGTGAGAGGGAGTGGCTGGATTTGTTAGCAACACTATCCATCACAGATATTCATGTATTTAGAGTGCATCCATGATTGCCATATGATAACTAAATAAAAATGAATAGGAATACGAGAACACAAAAAGGGAAAAAGGAAAGCAAACTAACTCAGTGCATCCTTAAACTTAATGCACAATTAACAACTGTAAAACAACCAGTGGTCCACAGTCAATACCGTTATCCAAGACAATGTGATTGGCGCTATTATGGGGTTAGGGGCCTCCAGAGGGAGGGAGGAGGAAGCGGGGAGCACCTAGAGACCCCCAAACAAACAGGGGCAGTGACCAGCAATGAAAATATCCAGGGAGATATCCAAATTGTTGCCTAATATAGGGGGGTTAATCCACCCTGTTCCGCGGAGTTCAAAGTCATGCACCAAAATTATAATAGTCATCTAGTAATCAGGGGTTGTGTACCTCCCCTGGTCCCTCCGAGTCAGTCGTGCTCATTTGTGATTCTTTATCAGGCATATTGCGTGTGTCCCATGCTCTCAATATATCCGCCCACGGCTCTGCCAAAGGCTTGAGCCTCTTCGTAATCTTGTCCTCCCTGAGCAAGGCTTCCCAATCTACTACCAAGGGACTCTGTTTTGTCTACCACCTAAGGGCTATCCTTCTCTTAGCCAAGAGGAAAGCCAGATCTATAAACCTATGCCCATTTTTTTGGATTTGGGTCTCGGGAATAAGACCAGAAGGCATACCTCCGGTGAGCGCACCAAGTTCCACACCAAGACCCTGTTGACGGTGTCTACTATCGTGGTCCAGTAATCCTGAAGCCCAGGGCGTGGCCATACCATTTGATCAAACAAAGATTAACATTCTAATCACATTTGGTGTCTGGAAATGGGCTATAAGAAGGGGAGTTTGAGACCTCAAAAATTGTCAACTGTCGAGCAGCCAGTCGGGCTGTGGGAGGAAGAGGCGCTCTGCAAGACTTTTGCCGGTGACCAGGACTGGGGACCAAGGCCTGCTAGTATCCCTGCTGGGTGAGGGGACATCACCCAGGGATTTCATGACCACTTGCCCAGGAGCCTGAAGCACCAGCCCCTTACTGCTTCATGAGATCAGAGTGCCATATGAGGAAGAGGAGAGCATTTGAGGGAGCAAGGTCAAGTGATGGATCCTATTGAGTGGATTCCTTGAGCCAAGGGTGAAGAATGGCTGCTGCACCAATCGAGTTGTTGCCCATGGGCAGGGCGAAGTGCGCTTCCTTGTATGCCAGGGAAGGGCTGCTGTGATGTGAGCTGTGCATATTGCTGTACCGATTGAGCCAGAGGCCTTGTGCAGTGAGGCATCGGTGAACCCCTATGCTATGAAGGGCCACGGTAAAGTGAACTACCCTTATCATTGGGCCGATCGTGCCAGAACCTGTGTGCAGTGAGGATTCAATTCACTCATATGCCAGGAGGGGCCGCCATGGACAGACTGCTGGGTGGAGTGGACCATAGCCTTAGTACGGTGAAGAGCCATCAGCCCCGTATTTGAGGAGAGGCTGCCATACAGGCATCTGCTGTGCCGATCAGTTTGGTGCCCATGTATATCAGAGGTATGGTGACCCTGTATGATAGAGGGAGTCAGCATAGCAAACAAGAAGTGCGACTTGACGAGGAGCGCCGCTGGAGGAGTGAAGCCATTGCGGGATCTCCCACGCACCTACATCAGGACACGGGACCAGTATCAGGAATTTCACAGCACCTTCTCTCCATCGAGGGATGGACTGAAAGTCTTACCCTGAAAGGAGAAGCAGCAAGGAATCTGTTGATACGGGAGAGCGAACAAGTGAGAGGAACTCGGGAATAGCAGAGTGCTGCCCACCTGCGACACTTGCAATAAACTCACCTAAACCAGCTGCAGCTGCTCCGGTGCCCGCAGAGGGGGCATGCTCAAACAACGGAACCTTCGATTCTGCAGGTGCAGGTAAGCCTCATTTTTGGCTGGAACACTGTTGACTTTACAATAGAGTCGGCGTGGACTCTTGAGACTCAGACCACTCGTGGGGCTTAGCCCGGATGTTACCCTTAGTGAATGCAGAATAACCTCTACCGTATGAGCAAGGAGGGAGTGGGACACTAGAAACTGCCTATGAAAACACTAGAACCTCGCCCACAGGGGGATTGTGTAGTTGTTTGTGAATGTCGTATTTTCCTTTGTGTTGTTAGCGGTGACATAAAATGCACCTTTTATCCTGAACGTGAGAATTTGGCTGGACAATCACTTATTGCTGCTACTGCGTGTGCTTTGAGCTGTGAGCCATGTCCACCCTCCTGTATCCACATCACCCGAGGGAGCTTTTTAACTTCTCAGACCACGCTATTCCTGAGAATCAAGCGCTGAAGGGATACTTGGCACAGTGGCTCCGAATTCATACAAGGTCAGTCCCAGGAACATGAGGAGTAAAAGGCCTCAACCCCTGATGTTTGAGCCCTGTGGCTCCTGCTTACTCCATAGCCCTCTAAACGAGGTTTTGACATCGACCTTTTGAAACTCCATGTAAATAGCATTGAGGATCTAATATGTATTTCTTGGAGCGTGCATTAGGATCTTTGGGTCCTCGACCCTTTTCCTAAGATATACCATGATTTCTGCAGTTGATGTGCCAACTCTGTAATCTCCAGTGAAGATTGGCCATCTGTGTGTCCAGTACATTTCCCAAGAACCTGGAGCTCCCTCACTGCACAAGTCCAGCTATTATCTTTGTATTTGCTGTTAAAGATCTTCTGTCCCTTCTATTTTTCTCCCCTTCACTTAAGGCAATTTATTTATTTATTTATTTATAAAGTTTTATATAGCGCAAACAAGATGCATGGACTTGTCCCAGATTCGACCCGTGGGATTCCACAGACCTTTGTAAGGAGTTAGGGTAACATGTTTGGAACAATACTCCCCTTCGTGTGACTCTCCACCACTCTGGCAGAATACCATGTTGGCTGCATACATATCTACTACAGAATCTGCTTGTGTTGGATTAGCAACCTGAAAGTTAGCCAGATGTGTGTCATGTTTGAAATATTGTGGAAGAAATATCAAGTGGACATAATATTGTGACTAGAATATTGAGGATCAAAATATTGACAGGTAAGTATATAAGATTTTCTATACCTAACTCCACATCTACATACCTTAATGTAATATGTGAGGTCATAGGCAGTGCGTTGGGGGAGTGTAAGTTATAATTAGCTCACGTAGCAATAAGCGCAGAATTTTTATGGTTTTGTAGAAGTGAAATTTGGGTCTAACTATAACGTCCCTGTAACCTTTGTTTTTTCCAGTGAAATTCAAAGGTTTTTTGAATTTTATTTCCTAATTATACCGTCCCTGTAACCTTTGTTTTTTTCGGTGAATTTCTGTGTTTTTAATGCTATTTCCTAACTATAATGTCCCTGCCACCTATGTGTGTGAGGAGGTGTATGAGTGGGTGTGTGAGTGATTGTGTTCGTATGTAAATGGGTGTGTGAGTGTGTCGTGGGTGTGTGACTGCATGTGTGACTGGCAGTGTGGGTCTGTGAGTGTGTGTGAGAGTGGCTGTGTAGGTGTGTGAGTATGTGTGTGAGTGGCTGGGTGGGTATGTGAGGGGCTGTGTGAGTAGTTGGGTGGGGGTGTGAGTGGGTATGTGAAAGCAGTGTGGGTCTCTGATTGGGTGCATGAGTGGTTTCAAAGGTCTATGCGAGGGTGTGTGAGTGGCTATATGAGTAGGTGTGTTAGTGTCTGTCTGGGTATGTAAGTGGGTGTGTGATAGCTGTGTGGGTCTGTGAGTGGGTGTGTGAGTCATTTTGAGGGACTGAGTGGTGTGTAAGTTGCTGAATGGGTGTGTGAGTGGCTGTGTGAGTGTGTAAGTGGCGTGTGAGTGTCTGAGTGGGTATGTGAGTGGGTGTGTGAGTGGCTGTGTGAGTCTTTGAGTAGGTGTGTGAGTGGGTTTGTGGGTATGTGAGTGGGTGTCTGAGTGGCTGTATGGGTATGTGAGTGGGTATATGGGTGTAGAAGTCGGTGTGTGAGTGAGTGTGCGAGTAGGTGTGTGGATCAGGTTGCAGCCAGCCAATCACCTCATTGCTGTTGTTGCATGGATTTTTAAATCTGGGGAGGATCCACAGATGATCTACATTCCTACATATACAAATATGGATTTCTCTTAACATTTCCAAAACTACTGAACAGAAGCAGATGTACACCAAGTCAGGATAAGGCACTTCTCTGGACCAATATCTACCTTTCTACCAAATTTTGTATAATTCCATTCAGCGGTTCGATCTGTAGTTGAGGTTCCGTGAATTCTGAACCCGTTCCATAAAGGTCATGGTTTCATTATGAATTTGATATTAGCGAACCGTAACTAGTTAGTGCGGCAAGTATGAGTGTTTTCGTCATGTTAGACTGATGGATTCACTACGTATTTAGGGATTTCGTTCTGAACCCTTGGGTTCCATTTTGTGTATGGCAACCATTTTGTGGTTGCCCTCACATAGGCCGATGACTGTGGCTGAACAAGTCTTTTAAGTACATGTACACCTTAGCTCCAGTTCGTGCTGACTCCTGTTTGACCTGAGTGAACTGACCCTGTTGCCTGAAACTGACCTTGTTAAACCAGTTCCTGCCCTTTAGCTGATCAAGATTAAGGATCAGAGCACAGGACATCGTAAAGTTTTATTGCACACAAATATGCCTTATCCTACTCTCACCTGTTTCTGCTCCTTTCTTTATGGTGTATTTATTATTGGGTTGTGGCCTTTTTTATTATGGGTTCATTTGACCTGTCTAAAGAAGAATGTTGGGTTTGACCGATGATTGATCATGGGCTGGGCAACTGAAAAGTGGGTTTGTCGTCATGCGATACTTTAGTTGTGGAAACATGTGATTGGTTAAACTGTAAACAAGGAATGTTTGCCTGAAGCATAATGTTTCGCATAAAAAGGGATGACTTGCTGTGCAAAATTGAGCAGTCTCCTGAGAACTCATACCGTGATGATTTCTAGGACTTCTCTTACTGGCTGCAGCCAATAAATTTGATCTTTGACGCCACCAAGAAGAGTCCCGTGTCTCTGTATTCTAAGACAGGTGGAACCTGAAGACTTTGGGCGTGCCCCTGGCACCGCTGGGTATTAAATTACCCGGTTCTTCAGTTGGCGCTTCAAACGTGGGGCGACTTCATCGGTACCGGTCCAAGCCTGAAGATCGTGAGGAGCTTCGTGAGGAAATTCTGGAGGACGGCCACCACTTCATCGACCCCGGCATGTCGAATGTGGACTGAAGGTCTTTTCTGCGAGGCTACCCGCTTTCCTGACGGCTACGAAGGACTGCTGCCCTGACTGTCGCCCTGTCTTGGACCCATTTGTGATGCTTTGTACGGCGAGACGATTGACGGGTCTTCTTGTGGCGTCACTGATTCCTCAGTTAAGTATAAGTGGGTCGCTCCCAGTCCTTAGTTTTTGGTCCTTTGGTTCTTAGTTTGCTTGGTCCTTAGTTTTGATTTGAAAATTGCAATTTCCAAAGCCGAGGGTCTTGTATATTTACGAGTGTATCGGTAGAGATAATCCCTTGAAGTTTGAAGCTCGATTAGTGAGCGAAGATGCCTAATCGTAGCAAATTTGGTACTTGGTTTGGTTGTGGTTGCAACAAGGATTCCCGATTGGAGGATTCGTGTCCGATACCTCCGGTTGGAAATCCGACTTATGAGCTCTATTCTAAACACGGTGTGGGCCCCATTACGTTCAATGAAGTATGGGTCCACTACACTAGAAAAGATGGTGTCTTACAATGGCCCAAACATGGCAGCTTTAATACAGAGATTTTAGACAATTTAGAAACTAAATTATTTAGGAAAAAAGCCCGGCCGGCAATGTTTGACTCCTTTCGCCTTTGGCGTAAAGAAGCCAGACAACGAGAAATTAAACAAACTAAAAGAGATAAAAGAGAAAAGGATGTATCAATAATGCAAGCTGCTAGGCAGTTTAAAGAAAACGAAGAAGATAAAGCAATTGAGGTGTCAGATAGGCAACGTTGCATGGCCATAGATAAATGTTATCCGGCCTTGCCGTCTACTCCTCCGAAAGCGATTGAAGATCTTGAGAAAGATCCTTTGATGTCTCATTTACTGAGATTACCACCTCCTTATGTGCAGGTTGCTACTGCGCCTCCATTACCACCGGTTGTTCCACCCTTTGTTGTTCAACCTCCTGCTGTTGTTGAGCCACCTGGTACTCCACAGATGGTTTTACCTCCTCCTGCGCAACCCGCTCTAGGGTCGCTAGCTTTGCTACCAGCTTTGCCTCAAACTCCTTTGCCTTCCGCTTCTGCATCTGAGACCCCTACTGTTCTTATTCCTACACCTTCTTTGCCTCAAAACACTTATTCTCCTGTTCTTATGACTGCTTCTTCTCCTTCTGTTCGAAAACGAATGACAGAAACTGTTTCTAGTTTATTGGCTCCATTGTTTGGGTCACTGAATATGACCCCTGTTTCGGAACGTAAGCAGAGTCGTAGTCAGCTTCCTGGTTCCGAGGAACGGGCTGTGTTGGATTTGTTAGCTCGTAAATGGATTATGAATGCCTCAAGGTATAGTTTGCCAGCGGTTATGGATGTTTTCTTTCAGTGGGAACTGCCTAAGCAGAGGTATGTTTTTAATATGATGTGTATGTTTCTGAGTCAGGAATGGGAAGATAATGATTTGGGTTTGATCCCGCAGGAACTACTTGATGTTCGATCGGATTTTGCTAAAGGGATAGTAATAATAATAATAAGCCATTTGTAAAGCGCCTGGCTATACAAGAACAGTGTGTTCCCGCGCTAACTGCTGATAAATTTCGAGAGGTAGATGTTAATAAGCCCTAGGGAGGGTTTACGTGGTAGGGAACAAAAACTTTTTACGTTTCCCCCCGAATCTTAATTCGGATGGTTCCATTCGAAGATGAAGCGGGAGTTCGTTCCACTGCTTAGAGGCCAGGTACCTAAAGGAACGGCCACCCATCCTGGCCCTGGTGATACGGGGAGGTTTAAAAAACATCGCGCCGGACGATCTTAAATTCCAAATGGGGCGATGTGCAGTGAGGAGGTTCTTTAGGTAATCGGGGCCCTTGCCCTGTGCGATGTGGTGCGCATAACAAAGAGCTTTAAACTTAATCCGCTCCCTGACTGGAAGCCAGTGGAGCTTGGCCAGAGCAGTCTTCCCAGAAGCTCTGCGCGAGAGCCCAAGCACAAGGCGTGCGGCAGCGTTCTGTACGCACTGAAGTTGGTGAAGGCCTTTCTGACTCAGCCCCATCAGCAGGGCGTTCCCATAGTCAAGGTGCGGAGTGACTAGAGCATGGACAATGGTTTTTCTGGCTCCGGTGGGGAGGAGATCTAAAACCTTCCGAAGAACCCTCAATATGCCAAAGCATCTCCCGGATACCCTGCTAACATGGGCCTTGTAGGAAAGGTCTGAGTCCAGCATTACACCGAGGTTTCTTACCGAATCCGCGGGAAGGGGAGTACTCCCCAATTCAATGGGCCACCACATGCGAGACCATGCTGATGCTGCTCTCCCAACTACCAATAGCTCTGTTTTTTCACCATTAAGGCGCAGGCAGTTGTTGTTCATCCATACTGCCACTTCAGACAAACAGTTCGAAAAGTTGGTGGCGTCTTCTCTGCTGTCGGGCGTGAGCTTAAACATCAGCTGGGTGTCATCGGCTTAGCTAACAATGCCCACCCCAAATGCCTCCACCACGTGAGCCAGGGGTTCCATATAGATATTGAACAGGGTAGGGCTCAAGCTTGAGCCCTGAGGGACCCCATGGCTCACCTTCCGGAGGGAGGATTTGAAGGGTGGGCAGTGCATCTGAAAACTTCTATTGGCCAAAAAGAATCGTAGCCAATCATACGCTGATCCTGCCACCCCCATCTCAGAAAGACGAGACAGCAGCGTTGTGTGCAGCACGGTGTCAAAGGCTGCACTCAGGTCTAATAAAACCAACGCTGCTGTCTCACCTTCATCCACTATCTGTCTGAGGCACTCAGTGGAATAGAGAACGGCCAACTCTGTTGAGTAGCCAGTTCTAAATCCCGATTGTGAGGGATGGAGGAGGTCTTCCTCCTCAAGATATTCCATGAGCTGTCTGTTAGCTACCTTTTCCACGATTTTTTAACAGAAGGGAAGAAGGGAGATGGGGCGGAGGTTTTGGAGTTGAGAGATATGAATATTGGGTTTCTTTTTGAGAGGAATGACCTGAGCTGTTTTCCACGCCTCGAGTACGTGACATTCCTGAAAAGACAGTGTCACCATGTGACTTATGTAGTCAATTAATGTGCTCTCCATGACTCCTTTACACCGAGCCGGTGGGCACGCGTCACAGGGAGAGCCAGATTGTATGCTGTTGACAATACATAATAGTTCCTGTCTTTCAGGTGTTTTAAAACAAGTAAAATGAGATTTCTTTGTGGAAATGTCTCTTACATCCCCTTGGTTGCATAAGAGATCATTGCTGTTTTTAAAGGTGGCATGAATTTTGTCAACCTTATCCACAAAGAAATCAGCTACAAGATCACAAATCTCAGTAGAGTAAGTATCTTGGGCTTCGAGTCCGGATGGAGCCGTGATTTCTTTGTAAATGCGGAAAAGTTCTCTGGTGGGGTTATCCGCTAGCTCTATTCTATTCTTAAAATAGATACTTTTCTCCAGTCTCACCAGTTTCTGGTATTTTTTTAGTTCCGTTCTATAACGTTCTGGAGCATAGTTCTGCCTCCAACTCCGTTCCATAGTTTTACATTTGGCTTTAGCCAGTTTAAGTTTTTCTGAGAACCAGGGTGCAGTTCTTGATTGCCTTGCCGGGGGTTTGAGTGTCCAAGGCGCTGTCTCGTCCAAAGCATTGGACATCCAATTCTCATAACTGCTCCATGCCTCCTGTAGAGTGTTACTTAGGGGCAGGGGATGTTCTAATAGGGCGCTTTCAAACAAATCTGGAGTAAATTTCTTCCAGTCCCTGCGCTTCTGCAATAAGGGTTTCCTAAATCTAATTCCTGGGGGCTCACTTTCTAATTCAAACGGGACGATGCTATGATCCGACCAAATCGTTTGGACCGGAGATAGAACCTTAATGCCTTCCCAATTAGCAAAAATAGGGTCCAGGAGGTGGCCCAGCTGATGCGTGGGGGCTGTGGATAGCAGTTTGACCCCCAAGGATTTCAGTACTGCAGCCACAGCTTGTGCCTCTCTGCAGTCTGTGTCTTCAAAGTGAAGATTTAAATCTCCCAGGATGAGAAACCTTTTGTATCTGATCGCTGACTGTGTTATTAGTTCCAAGAGTTGGTCTCCGAACTGTGCAGCACCCCCTGGTGGGCGGTATATCAATAATCCATTGACGACGTTTTTGGGTCCTACTTTTATGGTGAAGAAGCCACTCTCACTGTTAGGTAGGGCAGCCTTTTGTAGTGTACATTCTAGGTCTGATTTATAAATAAGGGCTAGTCCCCCTCCTTGCTGTTTTTGTCTGTCAGTCTAAGTAGACTGTAACCAGGGGGGATCGCTTCGAGAGCATCCGGAGAGGATGTTTCGTCCAGCCATGTCTCGGTGAGAAACATAGCATCCGGGTCTCTGTTTATCAGCAGATCGTATATCTCAATTTTATGTTTCTTCATAGACCTGCAGTTCAATAGTAACATATTTACCTTGGCTTTTTCCCTCGCCTCCCTTCTAAAAGATGGTAAGGTCTGGTTGTATTTTTCGCAATAGGGGGGTAATGACTCGGCCAATAGAGTGTAGTAACAGCTATTTTCCGGTCTCTGACATAACGATAGTAGGTCATGTTTAGTATAACATAGTCGGTGCCTGTACATGCCCAGCGGACCGACTGGCTCTGAAGGACCAAGGGGTCCTGCCCTGCGCCCCGGTCGATCCCGGATGGGCGCAGACGGGCAGGACTCTGGCTTGACTCCGGCGCGCGTACGGCGTGCCCGCTGTATGCGTCCGCTGCGCGGAGCCATGGCGTATGTTTTTATAGCCGCGCCCGAGCGCCAGAAGAGGAGAGCCCTCTCAAAGATGGCCGCCGCTAAATTCTCTGCCCGGGCCCCAGGAGATGACGGCCCTACAATCGGCCAGTCGTTGCGGGGGAAGGCAAGTAGTCTGCCTGCACAAAGCAGAATGCAATAAGGATGTAATTTAAAGGGGGCTGAATCCTTCACCCTGATATCGGTGAGTGATGATAGTGGTATCTGATATTACAGATGCCGTAGAGACGATACCGGCTTTTAGATCTAGCCTTCCGCCTCAGACATTGCACAAACCTGATTCCTCTGTTAGGAGAAAAGCGAGACAGTATCCCATGAGAGAAGTTCCCCCAGTTTGGAAGGAAGGGGACCCAAACGCTAATCCAGCTATTCTGCCTCATTTTCAGCGAGTATGGGTACATATCCCTTGGAAGAGAGCAGAGGTCTTGGCTCTTAAGCAGACCTTACCTGATCCCCGTAAGAATCCTGCTGGCTATTACAAAGAATTGTCCCAGACAGTTGACGCATGCATCATTAATTTGGCAGACATAGATATGCTGTTGGGTAATGTAGTACCTCAACCTCTATGGGCAAAGATTCGTCATGAGAATCATGCGGTAGAATTAGGAGATACTTGGGCAAATATTATTGCTGCGGATGGTAGACAACAGGGAGGTGCTAAACCTGAACCTTTGGTTACGGAATTGCCAGGTAGAATTATTAATTTAATGAAGACGATGATGCCAGCGTTACGAGTAAATTGGGACAAGTTAGCAGCATGTAAGCAGAAGAAGGACGAAAGTGTATCTGATTGCTTCACTAGATTTGAAGAAACATTTATAGATCATAGTGGTCAGGATATGAGTATGGAAGGTGGCCAAAGATTGTTCGTAGATAAGTTTGTTAGGTCTCGTGACCTACAATGCGCGCAAGCGCATTGAGGGATCGAGAATTCAAGTGCTCAAAATCCTCATGAAACCACCAGCTTTTTGCTGGCGTTTTCATGAAGTTCACGTGGCCACAGGCACGCGCTTTTGGGCCATAAACTTGCATAGCCAGCTTCCCCCAGGCCGTAGCAGCACTCCTCCCACACCAGCACCTCCCCTCGCAAACACAGCCTTTACTTCTCTTCCCCTAACTTTGCCGTCAGAACTCTGCTCTCCCCTCAGGCGCCGTGACATACTTCAAAGGCTTATCACTTCACACGGCCGCAGGCCGTGCAACCAGAGCAATTCAGTTGGTGCGCAGCCCCCCTCCCAGCACTGCCTTGTTTTCCCTTTCTTTTCTTTTTCTTTACATTTCCTTTTAACCGTTTTACTTGGTCGTTAGTCGTTTATTAGAAGATTCTTAAACTATCAACAACAATTACAATACAGCAGCTGAAACAACAGCACTTTGAAATCGAGCGTTTTGTGTTTTTTACAATATATTTAGTATTGTTAAGTTGTACTGTTTTCTTCTCCTTCCTGCTACCCAGGCTCCGCATTTCACCCATTGAAATAACTTTAGAGCAGCATAAAAGGGTATACAAACAAAGTAATGTAACTAAATAGAACATATATTCTTAACTAAATGTGGCATATACATGGATAATATATGGAACGTATGTAAGCATAACATACCATATGTAGAGTGCAGAGTGCAGATTCAGAGTGCAGTGTTCAGAGTGCAGATTGTGAGTGCAGATTGTGGGTACAGATTGTGGGTGCAGATTGTGGGTGCAGATTGTGGGTGCAGATTGTGGGTGCAGATTGTGGGTGCAGATTCAGAGTGCAGATTGTGGGTGCAGATTCAGAGTGCAGATTGTGGGTGCAGATTGTGGGTGCAGATTGTGGGTGCAGATTGTGGGTGCAGATTCAGAGTGCAGATTCAGGGTGCAGATTGTGGGTGCAGATTGTGGGTGCAGATTGTGGGTGCAGATTGTGGGTGCAGATTCAGAGTGCAGATTCAGGGTGCAGATTCAGGGTGCAGATTGTGGGTGCAGATTGTGGGTGCAGATTGTGGGTGCAGATTCAGAGTGCAGATTCAGAGTGCAGATTCAGGGTGCAGATTGTGGGTGCAGATTGTGGGTGCAGATTGTGGGTGCAGATTGTGGGTGCAGATTCAGGGTGCAGATTCAGAGTGCAGATTCAGAGTGCAGATTCAGAGTGCAGATTGTGGGTGCAGATTGTGGGTGCAGATTGTGGGTGCAGATTCAGAGTGCAGATTCAGAGTGCAGATTGTGGGTGCAGATTGTGGGTGCAGATTGTGGGTGCAGATTCAGAGTGCAGATTCAGAGTGCAGATTGTGGGTGCAGATTGTGGGTGCAGATTCAGAGTGCAGATTGTGGGTGCAGATTGTGGGTGCAGATTGTGGGTGCAGATTGTGGGTGCAGATTCAGAGTGCAGATTGTGGGTGCAGATTGTGGGTGCAGATTGTGGGTGCAGATTGTGGGTGCAGATTGTGGGTGCAAATTGTGGGTGCAGATTCAAAGTGCAGATTCAGAGTGCAGATTGTGGGTGCAGATTGTGGGTGCAGATTGTGGGTGCAGATTGTGGGTGCAGGTGCAGATTGTGGGTGCAAATTGTGGGTGCAGATTCAGAGTGCAGATTCAGAGTGCAGATTCAGAGTGCAGATTGTGGGTGCAGATTGTGGGTGCAGATTGTGGGTGCAGATTCAGAGTGCGGATTGTGGGTGCAGATTGTGGGTGCAGATTGTGGGTGCAGATTGTGGGTGCAGATTCAGGGTGCAGATTCAGAGTGCAGATTGTGGGTGCAGATTGTGGGTGCAGATTGTGGGTGCAGATTGTGGGTGCAGATTCAGAGTGCAGATTCAGAGTGCAGATTCAGAGTGCAGATTCAGAGTGCAGATTGTGGGTGCAGATTGTGGGTGCAGATTCAGAGTGCAGATTGTGGGTGCAGATTCAGAGTGCAGATTGTGGGTGCAGATTGTGGGTGCAGATTCAGAGTGCAGATTGTGGGTGCAGATTGTGGGTGCAGATTGTGGGTGCAGATTGTGGGTGCAGATTCAGAGTGCAGATTCAGAGTGCAGATTCAGAGTGCAGATTCAGAGTGCAGATTGTGGGTGCAGATTGTGGGTGCAGATTGTGGGTGCAGATTGTGGGTGCAGATTGTGGGTGCAGATTCAGAGTGCAGATTGTGGGTGCAGATTGTGGGTGCAGATTGTGGGTGCAGATTGTGGGTGCAGATTATGGGTGCAGATTGTGGGTGCAGATTGTGGGTGCAGATTCAGAGTGCAGATTCAGAGAGCAGATTCAGAGTGCAGATTCAGAGTGCAGATTCAGAGTGCAGATTCAGAGTGCAGATTCAGAGTGCAGATTCAGAGTGCAGATTGTGGGTGCAGATTGTGGGTGCAGATTGTGGGTGCAGATTCAGAGTGCGGATTGTGGGTGCAGATTGTGGGTGCAGATTCAGAGTGCAGATTGTGGGTGCAGATTGTGGGTGCAGATTGTGGGTGCAAATTGTGGGTGCAGATTCAGAGTGCAGATTCAGAGTGCAGATTGTGGGTGCAGATTGTGGGTGCAGATTGTGGATGCAGATTGTGGGTGCAGGTGCAGATTGTGGGTGCAGATTCAGAGTGCAGATTCAGAGTGCAGATTCAGAGTGCAGATTGTGGGTGCAGATTGTGGGTGCAGATTGTGGGTGCAGATTGTGGGTGCAGATTCAGAGTGCGGATTGTGGGTGCAGATTGTGGGTGCAGATTGTGGGTGCAGATTGTGGGTGCAGATTCAGGGTGCAGATTCAGAGTGCAGATTGTGGGTGCAGATTGAGGGTGCAGATTGTGGGTGCAGATTGTGGGTGCAGATTGTGGGTGCAGATTCAGAGTGCAGATTCAGAGTGCAGATTCAGGGTGCAGATTGTGGGTGCAGATTGTGGGTGCAGATTGTGGGTGCAGATTGTGGGTGCAGATTCAGGGTGCAGATTCAGAGTGCAGATTCAGAGTGCAGATTCAGAGTGCAGATTCAGAGTGCAGATTGTGGGTGCAGATTGTGGGTGCAGATTGTGGGTGCAGATTCAGAGTGCAGATTCAGAGTGCAGATTGTGGGTGCAGATTGTGGGTGCAGATTGTGGGTGCAGATTCAGAGTGCAGATTGTGGGTGCAGATTGTGGGTGCAGATTGTGGGTGCAGATTGTGGGTGCAGATTGTGGGTGCAGATTCAGAGTGCAGATTGTGGGTGCAGATTGTGGGTGCAGATTGTGGGTGCAGATTGTGGGTGCAGATTCAGAGTGCAGATTGTGGGTGCAGATTGTGGGTGCAGATTGTGGGTGCCAATTGTGGGTGCAGATTCAGAGTGCAGATTCAGAGTGCAGATTGTGGGTGCAGATTGTGGGTGCAGATTGTGGGTGCAGATTGTGGGTGCAGGTGCAGATTGTGGGTGCAAATTGTGGGTGCAGATTCAGAGTGCAGATTCAGAGTGCAGATTCAGAGGGCAGATTCAGAGTGCAGATTGTGGGTGCAGATTGTGGGTGCAGATTGTGGGTGCAGATTCAGAGTGCGGATTGTGGGTGCAGATTGTGGGTGCAGATTCAGGGTGCAGATTCAGAGTGCAGATTGTGGGTGCAGATTGTGGGTGCAGATTGTGGGTGCAGATTGTGGGTGCAGATTGTGGGTGCAGATTGTGGGTGCAGATTCAGAGTGCAGATTCAGAGTGCAGATTCAGAGTGCAGATTCAGAGTGCAGATTGTGGGTGCAGATTGTGGGTGCAGATTCAGAGTGCAGATTGTGGGTGCAGATTCAGAGTGCAGATTGTGGGTGCAGATTGTGGGTGCAGATTCAGAGTGCAGATTGTGGGTGCAGATTGTGGGTGCAGATTGTGGGTGCAGATTGTGGGTGCAGATTCAGAGTGCAGATTCAGAGTGCAGATTCAGAGTGCAGATTCAGAGTGCAGATTGTGGGTGCAGATTGTGGGTGCAGATTGTGGGTGCAGATTGTGGGTGCAGATTCAGAGTGCAGATTGTGGGTGCAGATTGTGGGTGCAGATTGTGGGTGCAGATTGTGGGTGCAGATTGTGGGTGCAGATTATGGGTGCAGATTGTGGGTGCAGATTGTGGGTGCAGATTCAGAGTGCAGATTCAGAGAGCAGATTCAGAGTGCAGATTCAGAGTGCAGATTCAGAGTGCAGATTCAGAGTGCAGATTGTGGGTGCAGATTGTGGGTGCAGATTGTGGGTGCAGATTCAGAGTGCGGATTGTGGGTGCAGATTGTGGGTGCAGATTGTGGGTGCAGATTCAGAGTGCAGATTGTGGGTGCAGATTGTGGGTGCAGATTGTGGGTGCAAATTGTGGGTGCAGATTCAGAGTGCAGATTCAGAGTGCAGATTGTGGGTGCAGATTGTGGGTGCAGATTGTGGATGCAGATTGTGGGTGCAGGTGCAGATTGTGGGTGCAGATTCAGAGTGCAGATTCAGAGTGCAGATTCAGAGTGCAGATTCAGAGTGCAGATTCAGAGTGCAGATTGTGGGTGCAGATTGTGGGTGCAGATTGTGGGTGCAGATTCAGAGTGCGGATTGTGGGTGCAGATTGTGGGTGCAGATTGTGGGTGCAGATTGTGGGTGCAGATTCAGGGTGCAGATTCAGAGTGCAGATTGTGGGTGCAGATTGTGGGTGCAGATTGTGGGTGCAGATTGTGGGTGCAGATTGTGGGTGCAGATTGTGGGTGCAAATTCAGAGTGCAGATTCAGAGTGCAGATTCAGAGTGCAGATTCAGAGTGCAGATTGTGGGTGCAGATTGTGGGTGCAGATTCAGAGTGCAGATTGTGGGTGCAGATTCAGAGTGCAGATTGTGGGTGCAGATTGTGGGTGCAGATTCAGAGTGCAGATTGTGGGTGCAGATTGTGGGTGCAGATTGTGGGTGCAGATTGTGGGTGCAGATTCAGAGTGCAGATTCAGAGTGCAGATTCAGAGTGCAGATTCAGAGTGCAGATTGTGGGTGCAGATTGTGGGTGCAGATTGTGGGTGCAGATTCAGAGTGCAGATTGTGGGTGCAGATTGTGGGTGCAGATTGTGGGTGCAGATTGTGGGTGCAGATTGTGGGTGCAGATTGTGGGTGCAGATTATGGGTGCAGATTGTGGGTGCAGATTGTGGGTGCAGATTCAGAGTGCAGATTCAGAGAGCAGATTCAGAGTGCAGATTCAGAGTGCAGATTCAGAGTGCAGATTCAGAGTGCAGATTCAGAGTGCAGATTCAGAGTGCAGATTGTGGGTGCAGATTGGATTCAGAGTGCAGATTCAGAGTGCAGATTCAGAGTGCAGATTCAGAGTGCAGATTGTGGGTGCAGATTCAGAGTGCAGATTGTGGGTGCAGATTGGATTCAGAGTGCAGATTCAGAGTGCAGATTCAGAGTGCAGATTCAGAGTGCAGATTCAGAGTGCAGATTGTGGTTGCAGATTGGATTCAGAGTGCAGATTGTGGGTGCAGATTGTGGGTGCAGATTGTGGGTGCAGATTGTGGGTGCAGATTGTGGGTGCAGATTCAGAGTGCAGATTCAGAGTGCAGATTGTGGGTGCAGATTCAGAGTGCAGATTGTGGGTGCAGATTCAGAGTGCAGATTGTGGGTGCAGATTGTGGGTGCAGATTGTGGGTGCAGATTCAGGGTGCAGATTCAGAGTGCAGATTCAGAGTGCAGATTCAGAGTGCAGATTCAGAGAAAACTCAGCAGCACCACCACCACAGCATCAATCTGTGCAACCATTCAACAACAACTGGTTCAATTATGTTCTCTCAATGTTTCAAGCTTTATTACAAATGTCACAAAAAGATGTTATTTCACTTCTGTTCTTGGATTTTCATCACAATAAAATACACTGAACATAATCTTCACAAACGTTATTTACAAAAGTTTAAGCTATTGCCAATATAAATTACAATCACTTTTATTTAAGTATAAATTATTTAAAAAAATTAAAAGCTGTTGCTATTTGTAATATCAATACTTTTTTTACTTTACTTTATAAATCTTTATTTCGGAGAAATTTTTCACCATAAAAGACATTTAGTACATCCATAATATTGTTAAAAAAATAAAAGTATACTTTGTAAAATTGTCCGTAATCATTAAAAAACAGTATTTCACAGTACAATGCATAAACTTGGTACGTTGGAATCAATTACCAGCATCGAGATGTTTTCTTCTCAGAGACCATATGGCACCCAAATATTTGGCCACTGCAAAAACAATGTGGTCCGTCAGATTTGTTTTTAGGACTCTAAATGCGACCAAACACTCTCCAAAACCCAAGTTTCTGCATAGAGGAACTATCCATTTCCTACGCATCCCTTGGTAAATGGGGCAGAAAAAGAGTATGTGGAGTTCGGACTCATCAGACATTCTGCAAGCTGGGCACATGCTGGGTGATTGTTCACTCCACTTACTTGTAAATACTCGAAGTGGGAGTGACCCATGCCTCCATTGCAAATATAATTTCCTAAGCAGGGGAGGGTACAGTTTGTCTAGAACTGGTTCAAATCTATACGTGTCCTTAATACATAAGAAAAGCTCTGTTAGTGGGCCAAGTTTTTGGTGCTGTAAAAGTTTCGTCAGTTTGCTATCATGATATATCTTTGCTAGTCTCTTTTTGGGCAAAAGTGGGCAATTGGTTAGAGGATCATACCACATCTTTGAAAGTCCCAGACCCTCCAACTCTGATTTAATAAATTTCAGCCAATTGATTTTCCCAGCATTGGGCATAGCAAGCACCTCCTGTAGTCCCTGTCTATAGCTGGCCAATTCAGGAGTTACCCACAGCCTACGCCAGAAAGCCAAGGGACGGAAAGCCAATTCTTCATCTAATGGTCGCATCCCTAGGTCTAACCTTAGGGGGACTAGAGGGGAACTGGAGGGGAGTCCTACAACCCTCCGAATAAATTTGTTCTCCTCCTTTACCAGATCCGATGTTACTGCATGCCCCCAAAGCTCGCACCCATACATGGCTGCCCCCCTAGCCTGTATTTTGTAGATCTGTATAGGAGGACCAACGGGCCGAATAGTTGATTTATTATTGGCCAGAAGATTCAAGGTGGCCCCTGCGTATTGGGTCAATTTAAGGAGTGCTTTTTCCTGATGCGTGCTCCATGTCAGTCTGTCATTTAGCATGACTCCGAGGTACTCGAAAGTTTTCACCCTTTCGAGCCCACTCTGCCCGATGTTAGGTCTAAAGTTAAATTTTGAGGGGGGGTTAAACACCATAAATTTAGTCTTTAAGGTATTGATTTCTAGACCGTATGCCCTACAAAAGTCAGTGAAGCCATCAAGAACGCGCTGAATGCCCGTTGCGGACTTGGAAAGCAACAGGGTGTCGTCGGCAAACATAATTGCCGGCACCCTTGCGCCCGCCAACTTGGGCGCGTCAGAGTTGGCAACCCCATTTAGGTGGGAGATAACCCCGTTGACGTAGAGGCAGAACAGGATTGGTGCGAGCACACAGCCCTGTCTCACCCCCCTGCCAACGGGGAACCTATTTGACAGGGCTCCCTCCTTGCCACACCTAACCTGTGCGAAATTAGCAGTGTGGAGACGAACAATCATCTCCAGCAAACCCTCAGGTACCCCCAGTTTGGCCAACACATCCCAAAGCTTTTTACGGGGAACCAGGTCGAAGGCCGCCCTCAGGTCCACGAATACAGTATAGAGGCTGCCACCCTCCAACTGCACCGTTTTCCAAAAAATGAGGACGAACCGAAAGACCTGGTCTATGGTTGAGACCTTCTCCCTAAAGCCTGCTTGGAAGGGACTCAGGATGTTATATTCCCTCATCCATTCCGACAGGCGGTCCAACAGCAACCTGGCGAACAATTTTTGGGAGACGTCTATCAGGCTTATTGGCCTGTAGTTGGCTGGGAGCAGAGGTGATCCCTTCTTAAAAATTGGGACTATCTCTGCCCCCAGCCAAGTTGGGGGGATTGTCATGCCATTCAGAATTGCATTGAACAGCGCCCTGAGGTACGGGGCCCAGATTGTGACTTCGTGTTTATAAAGGTCCCCTGGCAACCTATCTAGACCAGGCGCCTTTCCGGGAGCCAGAGCCTTGATTCCCGAACTAACCTCTGCCAGGGTAAATTCGTTCATAGGAGCTGCGCTTCCATTAGGTTGGTGCCTTGTGTCTTCTTGTAGGTTCTCCAGTTGGTCCTGGTTGTGTGGTTTATACAAGATTTTGAAGTGTTCCTCCCAAACGGGGGCTGCTATGTTTGCTACTACTGCCACTAATGGTTCAGCTGAGCCATGTTTAACGATTTGCCAGAATTTTTTGGGATCGCGCAATGTGAGGGCAGCTGTCATTTCGGACCAGTTTTCCTCATCCCATTCTTTTTTAGCACTAAGGAGGATGGACTTATAAGCAAGCCGCTTTACCCTAATCTTGTTCTGGGGTTCACGTATTTTGAGGGACTCTAGTAAATCGGCCTTCGCCCTCCTACATGAGGCGTTAAACCATGAGGCTCTTTTCTTCTTAAACTTCTTTGCCCTGGCTACCGGGTTCAGCACATCTGCCAAATTGGTACATAGCTCAGAGTGGATGGCCCCTAGCTCATTGAGCTTTGCAAAAAAGAGTTCGGTTTCGTTAACTAGGCAGTGGCTAAGGGCCTCGACCTTTTCCAGTACGGGGACGACTGTCGCATACAGCCTTTGGATATTGGATGGGTTCTCCAGCAGCTTTATCCATTTAATTCTACGTCTATTACTAGTTAGAACCAAGTCAGCTGGGTCTACCAAATTTTCCTCTGGCCGACTCGTTTGAGACCCCTGGATCGCAAATCTCAGTGACAGTAGATTATGGTCACTATCAGCTCTGTCTACTATACAAAAGTCCCTTACTTTAGCCCAATCCCTCGCAGAGACCAGGATATAGTCAATACGTGACTCATATCCGGGTCTATTGAAGGTGTATTTTGGAGGGATGTCCCCTTGGATCCGCCCATTACAAGCCCTCAACGAGTGACGAAGCGTGAGAGATGTTATTTGGGAGGCAAGTGGCGTCCAGGCCTTTATAGGGGGACCCGCCAAGGTGGGAATATCCCAAGGTTCATCCTCTTCACTTGTTAAATCTGTCAAATGGACCGGAAGGGGCTCGTACTGAGTATTGAAATCTCCACCAACTATCAGTGTGGAGCAAGGAGTGGTAAAATCAAGAAACAACACTAGGTCATTAATTGTACTCGAGATAGCTGATATCCCTACTGATCTCGAGTATACATTGATCAGTGTTACAGTGACACCACCGGGCCACTCCAAAGATACACACTGGAAATCGGCTGAGTTCGTTTCCAGTTTTGTAGCCCTGCAGCCAAGGTGGGATCCCACCCAAATCAATAGGCCCCCTGATGGTCGTCCCTTTCCACCCCATTTTGCCTGTATCTCAAATGACACATATCCCGTACGGGAGTGGTTATCCCTGGCCCATGTTTCTTGTAGTAGGCATATGTCATGCCCTTCGATAAGTTCTACCCACTCGGGGGAGTCTAATTTATTGGCCAGCCCGGCGACATTCCAGGAGAGTATAGATACCACTCCAGGAGCCGCCTGGGTATCAGTGGCAATGAGTGCCAGAGAGCACTTGCGTGGCCCAGACTGTCCTTGCTGGATCAATACATCTAAGTCACGTAAATACAAAACATGTTGCATTACAAATGCTATAGTCGTCACATGTGCGAAAGTTATAACTATTGGCATTGAAAATGACAAAGCTATTAATTTAGCTATTTTCAAAATCAACACATAAATAAAAAAAATTGTCATTTACAAGACCAATAGCTCAAACTTTCATAATGCGAGACCTATTGCATTGCAAATGCTTGTTTTTAACTTACTTCCTGAACTCTGTAATAAGTTGAAAGATTCTGAGAGTTCTTGGGCTGTTTCCTCGTCGGCCCAGATATTAGCGACTGCACAGTACTACGAGAATAGGGACAAGGATGAGAAAGAAAGAGTAGAGAAAAAGACCAAAGACTTAAAGACAAAGGTTCTTTTGCAGCAGGCGTATCCGCCTCGCTTGAATCAGCAAGAGTCACAGCAACGCCCACAGTTTCAGCAACCTCCCCCATTTCAGAGACCGCCACAGAATGCTGGGTATTTTCCTCCAAGACCACCCTTGGGTTTAAATCAGTGTGCGTATTGTAGGGAGGAAGGCCATTATAAAAACGAGTGCCCTGTGTTGCGACAGCACGCGAGTGGTATGACGGCCCGAGAGGCCGTGGTGGTTTTCAGCAAGTGTCTAGGGGTAGAGGACGTGGTGCGTTTCCTCAGAACGAACGTTCCTTTCCCCCACAGAATTCTATGAATTGTTTTGATCAACAGAAAATTGCATCTGGTCAGTCGACTCAGTACTATGCTGATGACTATTATGTTGAGAGTGAGAATGCTGATTATAATGATTGCTAGGACAGCCATGGACAAAGAGAGGTAGTAGTGTCGGTTCCAGTAGATCAGAGTGGGCCTTATGTTGCAGTAGCCACATCGGGTGTGATAGAGCCTTTTCTTTTGGATAATGGTGCAGCGAAGAGTTCTATCATGCACTCTAAACTCCCTGGCGCACCTTTGTCTGGCTTAACTAATGTTTCAGTAGGATTCTCTGGCGCCCCAGTTCGTAACCCAGTTTCTAGTCCCTTGTCTCTTTCTATAGGGCCTTGTGAGTTGGAAGCACCTCTCATTTTAACGACAGGTTGTGGTGAAAATTTGTTGGGTTTGGATTTGTTGAAAAGGTTGCATGCAACATTACGTTGTTCTCCTGCGGGAGTACAGCTTACATTGGGTAAGAAAGTGATCTCTCCGATGTATTTGTCTAAAGATCGGCTTCCACCGGAATTGCGTTCTCTCCCTGGTACTCTTTGGGCTACTGGTCCTAATGATGTGGGTCTTTTGGAGATTCCAACTTATGTTGTAACGCTTAAAGTGAATGTTAAAATGCCGCGTATTCCCCAATATCGGATTTCTAGCGATGGTGAAAGAGCGCTTTTAGCAATCATTTATGATCTGATTGAGAAAGGTGTGACTGAAGAAACGAGAGGTAATGTGTGTAACAGTCCTGTTTTGCCTGTCCTGAAACACACTGACTCTTCTCAGCCACCTGTTTATAGGTTTGTGATCGATCTTAGAGAGGTTGACAAGATTGTCGTGCCACAGTTTCCAGTTGTTCCGGATATTACTGCTTTGTTGACTTTGATTCCTGCTTCTGCTGCCTGGTTTTCGGTTATAGATCTGAAGAATGCTTTCTTCAGCATTCCAATTGCCGAGGAAAGTAGAGATATTTTTGGCTTCTCTTTAGGAGGCCGAAGCTTCGGGTTTAAGAGAGCTCCCCAAGGCTATTGTGAAAGTCCTTCTATCTATAGTCAGGCTTTGAAAACTCAACTTGATACTCTTGTGTTGCCTGCTGGTGCTGCTCTTATTCAGTATGTGGATGATCTGTTAGTGGCCGCTGATGATGAGAAAACTTATAAAGAAGCTACTCTTTCTTTGTTGCGACATCTGTCGGACTTGCATCATAAAGTGTCACCTTCTAAGTTGCAGTATTGTCGCCAAGAAGAGACCTACTTAGGTCATCTCTTGTCAAAGGAGGGAAGAAGGTTGACCCCAGAACGAATTCAAGCGATTGCACAAATGACTGTACCAATCACACAGAGAGAAGTGCGTGCTTTCTTGGGTATCACGTCGTATTGTAGACAGTGGATTCCAAATTTCTCTCTATTAGCGAAACCTCTGTTGGCTTTGACTTGTAAAGATACACCGAATCCTCTTCTGTGGTCTGACGTTTGTCAGAAAAGTTTTTCTGAGTTGCGTGATGCATTTTGTTCTGCTCCTGTGTTGGGTACTCCCGACTACAGTAAGCCTTTTACACTCTATATCCACGAGAGAGAGGGTTGTGCATTGTCAGTTTTGACTCAACAATTCGGTGATAAGCAGCGTCCATGTGCGTATTTCTCGTCAACTTTAGATCCGGTAGCTAGAGCGTTGCCGAGTTGCTTGAGAGCTACAGCGGCAGCGGCTGTTTCTATCCGACAGTCTGCTGGACTGTTGATGGATAATACGTTTATTGTGGTGGTTCCACATGCAGTGGATACTTTGTTAAATCGGACAAAAACTCAACACCTTACTAGTGCAAGGTTGTCGGGTTATGAGTTGACACTTTTGGCTAGTCATGTGCATATTAAGCGATGCAATGTATTAAATCCAGCAACACCGACGACTGTGGATACAGATGGTCAGGAACAGCACAATTGTTTTCTAAGGACGGAAGAGGAGACGAAGGGTAGGATCGATTTAAAAGATTCTCCTCTTCCGGATCCTGATGGTACGTTATGGGTTGATGGTTCATGCTACAAGCTTCCGAATGGTGACACGACTGCAGGATATGCCGTGACAACATTAAGTACAGTTGTTGAAACTGCACGAGTGAGCTATAATTCAGCACAAGCAGCGGAATTGATTGCATTAACAAGAGCGTGTGTTTTGTCTGAAGGAAAAAGAGTGAATGGGTATACCGATAGTCAGTATGCGTTTGGTGTTGCCCACAGTTTCGGATGTTTGTGGAAAGTAAGGGGATTCCTCACATCCCATGGGACTAAGATTCAGCATGGACAGTTGGTGAATGAGCTTCTCGAGTCACTTACTTTGCCGAAGCAAGTTGCGATTGTGAAGTGTAGTGCTCATCGGAAGGTTACGGATGATGTTGGCCGTGGTAATGTGTTTGCGGATGAAGTTGCGAAAGACACAGCAAGAAATCTGATGAGTCGAATGTATGTGGCAGGCCCTGTGAGATGGATTGGTGATGTTGGAATGTGCGAAGATACGATTGAGAGTGTGAAATCAATACAGGCTGAAGCTACTGAAAGTGAGAAGAATGTTTGGAGAGAAGCTACGGGTAGATTGGATTCGACTGGTTGTTGGGTTGAATTGTCAGAACACCAAAGATGGATGTTGCCAGATGCGTACGTGCTTGCAGTGGTTACTATGGCACATGGTTTGTCTCACATCAGTGTGAAAGGGATTTGTAAGTTGTTGGCTCCAGTATGGCAGAATGCTGGAATTCCCAAGTGTGCGGAGAATGTGGTCAAGAATTGCATGGTGTGTTTAATGTATAATCCTGGCAAGGGAACCCCAACTCCAGCTGGTCACTTTGCTCCTCCGACGTATCCGTTCGAGGTTTTGCAATTGGATTTCATCCACATGGAAAGGTGCAATAATTTAAAGTATGTCCTTGTAGTTTTTTGCGCCTTTTCTAGATGGGTAGAAGCATACCCCCTAAAAGATAATACTGCCTCGTCCACTGCTAAAGTCCTGGTCAAGGAATATTTCCCTAGGTTTGGGTTGCCAAGGATGGTATGGAGTGGTAACGGAAGTGAATTCGTGGGGAAGGTGATGAAGAGAGTGTGTGAAGGGTTGGGAATTCACCAGAAATTCCACGCTGCGAATCATCCCCAATCAGCTGGTTTAGTTGAGTGCTATAATGGCACGTTAAAGTTAAAGCTGGCTAAGATTCAAGCGAGCACTGGTCTTCAATGGCCTGATGCTTTACCGTTGGCACTTTTGTCGACTAGAACTACAGTACATTCCCGGATAGGCCTTAGTCCGTATGAGATTGTCTTTGGCCGTCCGGCAAATGTTTGGGGAGTGCCGAGGCCAACAAAGTTTAGTGACATCGAATACCCTATGCTAGTGGACTACTTGTATGACTTGACGACTAAATTGCGTGTCTTACATCAACAAGTTCATGATAAATTGCCGCCAGCTTCTGCGGAACCAGGTCACATCCTCAATCCCGGTGGCTGGGTCCTGGTGAAAATTTTTCAGCGGACTAAGAATGATCAGCCCCGCTGGAATGGACCGTACCAAGTCCTGCTATCTACAAGGACTTCAGTAAAGGTTTTCGGGAAGAAAAACTGGATCCACGGCGTACATTGTAAGAGGGCACCGTTGCCTCTGCCGTACGACCAGTGGGTCCGTGAAGGTATTGCAGATTCAGAGACTGAAAGGGTGTCGAAGTTTGCACTGTTTAGCGACGCTGAGTTGGTGTGGAGAGGCTCTGAGAAAGAAGATGACGATGTCCTTCAAGAAGCTGTGCTGTGTCTCAAAGATTAGACACTACTGAACCTGAAATGTTGTTTCAGCCTCAAACGAGGCCTGGAAAAGAGCGTTATAATCTACGTCCTAGAAACAATAGACTAATAAAATAAATGAATTCCTTTTTTTTGATTTTTGGAACTGAACTCTCTCAGGAATTGAACTCTCTCAGCCAAGAAACTTTTTTGGTATATTTTTGTGAACCACCATCCGGGTTCAGCTGTAGGGTCACGGTGTAAAGACTAGAGAGTGCAAGCCGAACACGCAAGGTCAACGGTTCTGGTTGGTCTAAGGGAGTTCCCTGGGCTGACAGAAGCATTCCTTAGCAGAAGAAAACCAACCGCCGTGAACAGCATCGGTTAGAGGATGGAGTTTTTTGAGATTGAGAGAGCCGTTGAGAAAATTAACTTTAAGAAGAAACTGTGTAAAATTATGCATAGCAAATGTTTTCTGATCACATGTCTTTTGATGTTTTTTAGCATGACGTTAGCTTTGGTGGGTTGGTTTGTATTTTCTCTACAACTGATTTCTGCACCCATTTTCCAACCTACGACTTTACCTGCTACTACTTCTTTGCATTCTTTTCATACTTTACCTGAACTCGAACAGATTAGAAGGTCGGAATTTGTGAATAATTCCTTTGTGCAACTTCTCCATCAACACCAGTTAGTAGTAAACACCACTAATTGTTGGGTGTGTGGTCTTATGCCACATACTATGGATAGAGGTATTCCTTATCTGGTTCTGCCATTCAGTTACAATGGGTCCGTATGGGTATATAAGACGATGTTTATTTATGCCATCGAATTCTATCCCCTGCGTTCCATGAGAGATAACTCAAGTAATAAAGCCTTGGTGAAGGGAATTACAGATATGAGTAGAGATATCGAAACGTATGAGACTATTCCCTAGGATGAGTTACTACCATATGTTGGTTGGAATGCAACCGGATATAGTATTAGTCTGGGTGAGAAGCAGAGATGAAAAAGGTCACCTCCGATTTGGATTGTACCCCATCGTGGTCATTTTTGTCTGCAAGGGATAGGCAAGAATCCGAGAGTACAGTTAGGGAAGAGTGTTTGTACTCAGATGTATGTCTTTGCGTCCCAAACTTCCCCACCATTTTTAGCAGCTAAGGGCACGTATTTTGTCTGCTATGATAGAGCATATACATGGTTGCCCCCTGATTTTTCGGGAACATGTTATGTTGCATATTTGTTGCCTCCTACGTACACTGCTGCCGTAGATTACCACAGAACAAGAGTCGTTAGGGGTGTCTTCAGTAAGGAAGATACCACTGGACAAGAAGTGGGAGACTTTTTCAAGGGTTTCCTACCGTTTTGGGGACCTATGGCAAACAGTAGAAACTTACGGCAATTAACGAGAGTGGTTGAATCCACCATAAATGAAACTGCCGGTGCCCTTAGTAATCTGACCGCTGAGCTTCAAGCGGATCGCCTTATGATGTTACAGAATCGAATGGTTTTAGACGTCATACTTGCAGATCGAGGTGGGGTATGTAAAGTGATCCAATCGAGTTGCTGCGTTTTCATACCAGACAATGCTCCTACAGTATACCAGGCAATTTCTAAGTTACATAAGATCTCTGAGTCTATAAATGTGGATAAAGGAGATTGGTCGTTGATTGGATGGTTTTGGGAACTGTTATCGACCTGGGGATGGAAGATTCTGATGATCATTGGGATGGCTTCAGCGATTCTTTTCCTGTTCTGTCTTTGTGTGCAGTGCGCTCTTGCTATATGTGGCCTCTGTGCTACTACGTGTGCAAGGAGACCTGTCCCAAGAGAGGTACTAAGTAATAGGATTATGCTCCAGCAACATCTTGATGATCTAATGAATATAGACCTTGATTCAGATTGACGTGAGTTTAGGTTATTGCCTATGTAAGGGCAAAAGGAAGGTCTGAGGTTCCGTGAATTCTGAACCCGTTCCATAAAGGTCATGGTTTCGTTATGAATTTGATATTAGCGAACCGTAACTAGTTAGTGCGGCAAGTATGAGTGTTTTCGTCATGTTAGACTGAAGGATTCACTACGTATTTAGGGATTTCGTTCTGAACCCTTGGGTTCCATTTTGTGTATGGCAGCCATTTTGTGGTTGCCCTCACATAGGCCGATGACTGTGGCTGAACAAGTCTTTTAAGTACATGTACACCTTAGCTCCAGTTCGTGCTGACTCCTGTTTGACCTGAGTGAACTGACCCTGTTGCCTGAAGCTGACCTTGTTAAACCAGTTCCTGCCCTTTAGCTGATCAAGATTCAATCAATCAATCAATCATGCCATTTGTATAGCGCACTACTCACCCGGGAGGGTCTCAAGGCGCTTGGGGGGAGGGGTATGCTACTGCTCGAACAGCCAGGTCTTGAGTTGTTTCCTGAAGGCGAGATGGTCCTGGGTCAGCCGAAGGTGGATGGGGAGGGAGTTCCAAGTCTTGGCAGCCAGGTAAGAGAAGGATCTTCCTCCGGCGGTGGCTCTTCGGATGCGTGGTACGGCTGCGAGTGCGAGGCTGGTGGACCGTAGCTGGCGGGTGGGCGTGTAGAAGGTCAGGCGGTCGTTGAGGTACTTGGGGCCCAGGTCGTGGAGAGACTTGTGTGCGTGGGTGAGGAGCCAGAACGTGATCCTCTTGTCGACGGGGAGCCAGTGCAGGTTCCTCAGGTGGCTGCGTCGGGGGACATCCAGGATGAGTCGGGCGGAGGCGTTCTGGATGCGCTGGAGTCTTTTCTGTAGCTTGGCTGTGGTTCCGGCGTAGAGGGCGTTTCCGTAGTCCAGTCGGCTGGTGACGAGTGCCTGGGTGAAAGCCTCCTGGTCTCGGTCGGGATCCAGCGGAAGATCTTGCGAAGCATACGCAGGGTGCTGAAGCACGATGAGGAGACGGTGTTGACTTGTCTGGTCATCGAGAGGGAGGGGTCCAGGATGAAGCCCAGGTTGCGTGCGTGGTCGGTTGGCTTGGGTGCGGTGCCCAGGGCTGGGGGCCACCAGGAGTCGTCCCAGGCGGAGGGCGAAGATCCCAGGATGAGGACTTCCGTCTTGTCCGAGTTCAGTTTCAGGCGGCTGTCCTTTATCCACTCGGCGACGTCTTTCATCCCTTCGTGTAGGCAGGTTCTGGCGGTGTCGGGTCTCTGGTGAGGGAGAGGATCAGCTGGGTGTCGTCGGCGTAAGAGATGATGTTGAGGTTGTGCTGGCGTGCGATGGCTGCGAGAGGTTTCATGTAGATGTTGAAGAGGGTGGGGCTGAGTGAAGATCCTTGCGGGACGCCGCAGATGACTTCGGTGGCCTCGGAGCGAAACGGGGGGAGGCGGACTCTTTGTGTTCTTCCGGCGAGGAACGAGATGATCCACTCCAGTGCCTTCTCTTGGATACCGATGTTGCTGAGGCGCTGGACTAGGGTGCGGTGGCAGACCGTGTCGAACGCAGCGGAGAGGTCCAGGAGGATGAGGGCCACTGTTTCCCCCTTGTCGAGCATGGTCCGGATGTCGTCGGTGGCTGCGATGAGGGCGGTCTCGGTGCTGTGGTTGGCCCTGAAGCCGGACTGCGAGGGGTCGAGGGATCCGTTCGTCTCGAGGAAGGCGGTCAGCTGTCTGTTGACGATCTTCTCGATGACTTTAGCAGGAAAAGGGAGGAGCGAGATGGGGCGGAAGTTTTTGAGATCGGTAGGGTCCGCTGTAGGTTTCTTCAAGATTAAGGATCAGAGCACAGGACATCGTAAAGTTTTATTGCACACAAATATGCCTTATCCTACTCTCACCTGTTTCTGCTCCTTTTTTTATGGTCTATTTATGATTGGGTTGTGGCCTTTTTTATTATGGGTTCGTTTGACCTGTCTAAAGAAGAATGTTGGGTTTGACCGATGATTGATCATGGGCTGGGCAACTGAAAAGTGGGTTTGTCGTCATGCGATACTTTAGTTGTGGAAACATGTGATTGGTTAAACTGTAAACAAGGAATGTTTGCCTGAAGCATAATGTTTGGCATAAAAAGGGATGACTTGCTGTGTAAAATTGAGCAGTCTCCTGAGAACTCATACCGTGATGATTTCTAGGACTTCTGTTACTGGCTGCAGCCAATAAATTTGATCTTTGACGCCACCAAGAAGAGTCCCGGGTCTCTGTATTCTAAGACAGGTGGAACCCGAAGACTTTGGGCGTGCCCCTGGCGCCGCTGGGTATTAAATAACCCGGTTCTTCATAGTCATGTGTATGGAAATTAACATGAGAAACGCATGTTTTTTTACCCCACCCCCTTTTTCTCAGGCCCCATTTGATGACTTGCCCCAAAACTTTGCAAGTACGCCAGGTGTGAAGGAGCCACTGCCCAGCTGACGGGTGCACTTAACATCAAAACTGGTGAGTTTTTCTTCCAGATGTTACATGTTTGCAAGTAATGTTTTCAATAAATAATCAATCAATCATACATCATTTGTTGTAGCTTTTAATTCATTATGATGAGCCTGTGTGGTAGGTCCTGTCATAACTGAATACTCAGACGGAACATGTTTTGGGAAAATGCGGATTGCAGTAGTCATCCTGGTCGAGTGCAAGTGCTGATGATCACTTTAAATTACATGGCATACTCTTATGTAATGGGTCACCAAAATTTGGGGTAGCATTTATTCGACAGCATTTTATGTCTACGGTTGAGCATATCTTCACACGGAGCACTTTTCCAAGCAGGTGCATGGTCATGGCTGGTAACTAGTCAGGCCGGACAGCTTTTCCTTTTTTCTATTTTCTTTTGAATTTTGGTTTGTTTCACCGACATGGGTGATATTGGATATATTCTTGCATGTTATAATTCCTTGTTTGCATTGTTGAGGCCTGCATTGAGCTTCTTTTTGCCTCATTTTGTTTATAGACTGTGATTGAAAGACCCCTGATGAAGGGTCTGGAATGACCCGAAATGCAATGGGTTTTGGAATGATCATTGTTTAAATGCAAAACAATGTGTATCACGTGGATTATTGAACTATAAGAATCATCATAATGAATTAAAAACTACAACAAATGATGGATGATTGATTGATTGAATATTTATTGGAAACATTACTTGCAAACACGTAAAACCTGGAAGAAAAACTCACCAGTTTTGATTTTAAGGGTGCCAGTCAGCTGGACAGTGGCTCCTTCACACCTGGCATACTTGTAACATATTGTTCTAACGCTAGCAGACACTGCTAATGACTGGGAGACACACAGAGTAACTGTCTTTAAAGTGTATCATAATAAAAGTGCATATAATTTGAAACAGGAGTGCACCGCGGAAACATTTGTGATTGCCCCAAAACTTCCCATGCACAACAAGAATCATCAGATCACATTTTTGGGAAAATGTTTGAGAAGATTCGTCAACCGGTGCCAAAGATATAGGCAAGTCAAAAACGCTTTTCCTATGGAAATATGGTCCTAACTAATACTACCTACTGACAATTGCCAGTATGTAATATGTGTGTGTGTATGTATATGGATATATATATATATATATATATATATATATATGCGAAAAAAACAGATAAACAAACAAACGCGTTTCGGCAATCCTGCCTTTGTCAATGTTGGCGGGCGCCGTTGTCATGATTCAACATTGTTTAGAAAACGGACAAACAAATAATTACATTACTGCGGGCGCCATCTTAGAATATGTTTGAGATTCGTGAAATTCATTGCTTGCTCTATAAACAATCCATGTATATTACATCATATACATATAGTGTTACTGAAAATTAATTTGGGAAATTGATAATACACAATCCAATGTAAGATATTATATATATATATATATATATATATATATATATATATATATATTCGGCATAAAGACGTCCAGCAGCAGCATGCAGCAGCAGAACAGACGAGACAAACCCAGTGTTTGTGAGTAGTGATTTTAATTACTCATCACCATACCGCCATGACGCGTTTCGGTGCAAACAGCACCTTGATCACATGACATCGATACAAGGTGGGCGTGCTCTATTTAAAGGGCTCAGAACCACTGGTCAGTCACTAATTTGCATAGATATAAAAGATATACTATCACAAAAACGGTAATTGCATGAATGCATGATCGTACTATTGGCACACATAGATTGAGTCGTGACATATGATTAAAGATCTTACTTATGCATTTAAGTTTTGAAGTTGAATAAATAAATAAACATTCATAATATACACGTCTATTTACAATTCATCAATTTAGATTACTAGCAGCAACAAGTAAAATTTAAAAACTTTTGTGCAACATTACGCAATGTAAACAAACTAAAGTGCATCACGGGAGAATTTGCTATATGTTATGTAACCAACAGGCATTATTCAATTAGATATATATAAAAATATATTAATTACTATATACCTATGTACATATATAAAAAAAACATACAAATATAAAAATCATGAAGTATTTACATCTATAAAAATTCTGTTGAATTTGTGATCTAATTTATATAGGACTCCCTAACTTTTAGATTGTTACCATAGTGGAATAACCATATGTCCTAGGGATGACTCCCTAAATAAAGTGTACTTGTGTGCCCACTTAACATGCAAGTGACTAGTGATTGACTATCCTTTGGTTCTTGAGCTGTTGAGTGCAACCCAGTGCGAAAATGTGAAAAATTATATATAATATTAATTTAAAATGTGATATTGAGATGAGGCAGTTGCTATGTTCATTCAAGGATGTACCGCAATATATGAATTATTTAAAGATAAGTGTGGCAGTCCTCCCCCGCATTTAATCCATTGGGGCTCTTTGTATCCAGCAGGATAATGTGACGAGTTTCTAGTCTGCGCAGCAATAGATCCCGGTCTCCGCCCCGTCTTTGAGGAGGGACAGTGTCTATTACGAAATAGCGCAAATCAGAGGCCTTTTTATTGTGTACTGAGCCGAAGTGCCTGGCTACCGGGTACGCAGTGTCACCGTTGGTTATGGCTCTTAAGTGCTGGAGTATACGCTTGTAGACGTGCGGCCTCGTGCTTCCAACATAGCGGAGGCCGCAGGGACACTCCAGCACATACACTGCGTACTCGGTGCGACAGGTCAGCTTATACCTGATGGTAGTCGGAATCTTATTGAAGGGCGTAGCGTAATCCTTCCTGCTGACCCCATTTTTACATGCCTTGCAGGTTGAACAACGAAGGAACCCTTTACTCTTGTTCAACCATGGAGTCTCTACGCGTGTTTCTGGACTACTAGATACCAGGCAATTACCAAGTGTTCTCGCTCGCTTATAGGCAATCATGGGAGCCCCCTTAATTTGATTGCCTAATACTGGATCACTCGTAATGAGTGCCCAGTTGCGTTTGATAATATTTCTGATAGTGCGGTGTTGGTTGTTGTAAGTGAAAATCAAACGAGTTGTATTTTCATCTTTGCGTTTGGTAGACTGCATTTCACTTGGTATGGTTTCCATGGATTCTATGAGATTGCATGGTGTAATTGCTAATAGTGAGGTTCTTGCTTGCGCATTTGCACGATTCATGGCCCTCTCTATTACATCCTTGCTCTATCTATCTATATATATATATATATCATACACACATATATATATCCTACCGGCAATAGCCAGAAGGTAGTTATAGTTAGGACCAAAGTTTCCATAGGAAAGTGTTTATTGTTGTGCCACTACCTTTGGCGCTGTTTGACAAATCTTCACACAATTTTCAAAAGACTTCCCCTGTTTTGTTCTGTCGCTGTATTGAAATTTTTGAGGTGATCTGTCAAGCAGGAGCGAGAAAAAAGGGGGGTTCCCAAAAAGTGTTTTCCCCATGTTATGTCTACGGTAAATGTTCATTTTTTGAACACGACAACAGCCAAACCACTGAACAGAATTACATCAAATTTGGCAGAAAGCTAGATGTTGGTCCAGAAAGTGTTCTTTTAGTGATTTGCTGCAACTCCGTTGAGCAGTTTCAGAGCTATTTCAGTTTTAAAAATATAGATATCTGGGAGCCCAAAATCCTACTAAAATTCTTCTGAAATGTGATTGGCTACCAACACTTCAACCAGGAAGTGTTGGCAGCCATCTTGGGACTGAGCTTGAAGCAGAGTCCCAATAAAAATGTAAATATGTAATCGGGGGCAGGGTAGAACACCCTTACCCCCTAGGCTTTTTTGGTGGGGTCCCACTGGGACCCAGCAGGGCCAAAAAAAGCATTAAAAAAAATTCAGGGGGATCCGTAGAACCGGGAAAAATTAAGCCTGGCCTCCAGCACTTCATTAATTATCGGCCCCTGGGTGGGCCAGGTCCCAGGGGCATTATCCAGCTAAAGGAGGGAGGGTGGCACATGGATCCCCTTCTGGGGCTTTATATGCCCCGGGTACCGCCAGCTCATTTGGGCTTCATGTTTACAAAATACGGGGGGCCATGAACACAGCCCTCGAGACACCACCTGCCCAGGGCATTAAATGTAATTGACGTGGGGAGGGACCGCGCGGACCCCCCTGCAGCCCCAGGGACCGTCACCTCCTGGTGTGTGGGACTTACTGGAGGTAACAGGAGGGGGAGTTGGCCCCCAAGGGCATCTTTGGGGCCAATTATCTCTCCTGTTCCCTCCAGTTAGTTTCTCACAGCGGGATTGCTTAGAGGTGTTCTGAGGCCATGCCCGCTTTCACCATCACTCTGCCAACGCGCCTCCAGGCTCACTACTGGTTGGGGGATGAAGACCACTTTAAACCTGAGGAACCTTGGGGGCCAAGAAGCCTCCTGTAAGTCCTACACAGCGGGATTCCTGAGAGCTGGTCAGAGGCTCCCCTTTTCTCAACCACTCTCAAGGTCATGGCCTGGTCATTGACATAACTGATAACATCACTGATGACATCTCAAATTACATCACTTATGACATCACAAAACTGGTCCCAGGATGCTTGTTTCGGTCCAGGCAGGACTTGGCTTGGCAGTTCAGGCTGGACTGTTCCCATGAGGAACAGGGTCAAGACTGATTTGCATATGGCTGGGTCCAAACTGGAGTGGTGAGCAAGAGAACAGTGGATTAAACCCAGATCTTTGTGACTGGGGGTGAATGTTTGCATTGTTTAGCATTCTGTCTATCATTTGTTCCTTTTGTTTGTGTTGCCCAAAGTGTGAAGGGTATGCCCAGACATGGGTCCCGTGCTCACTGCGCCACTGGATTCAACCTAGCCTGGCTGATGAGGTGTGATGCACCAAAACTGGTCCCAGGATGCTTGTTACTGGTCCAAGGAGGGTCTGGTTTGGTAGTTGGGCTGGACAATTCCCATGGGGAACAGGGTCAAGACTGATTTGCATATGGCTGGGTCCAAACTGGTGTGGCGTGGTGAGCAAAAGAACAATGGATTAAACCCAGATCTTTGTGACTGGGTGTGAACGTTTGCATTGTTCAGCATTCCTGGCATCATTTCTTCCTTTTGCTGACATCTCTGATTACATCATCCACAGAATCTGACGCACCCACTCACACCCCCATATAACCTTTCATATACCCACTCCAACTTCCACACTACCATTCTCAACCTCATTCACACACCCATACCAGTACTTACACACACACACTCACTGATTCTTAAGACTACACACACACATTCACTCACTCACCCTTAACGCCACTCATACAACCACTCACTCACTAATACAGCCTCTGACATCCACTCATACACCTGTACAGCCACTCACACACTGAGTCAGTCACCCATAGAGCTGTTCATACACCTACTCACTCACCCATACAGTCAATCACACAGCCACTTACTCACCCATACACTTACACACACACCCACTCACCTATTCATATAGATACTAACACATACTCACTAACCTTAACAATCACTGACATGAGTACAAACTCACCCATACAGCCACTCTCACAATCACTCACTCACCCATACAGTCACTGATATACCCCACCACTCACCTATACTACCTTTCACATATGCAGTTACTTATATACCAGACACATCCACTCACTCACCAACTCATACAACCCTTCACACAAGCACTCACTTAACCATACAGTCACTGGCTCACTCATCCATACAGGCAGTCACACACACACCCTCACCCACCCACACAGACACTCAGACGCCACTACAGGTACTCAGACACCAATCACTCACCCATACTGCCACTCACATACCCACTCACACACCAATACAGCCACTTACGCACCAAATGACACACTGATAGAGACATTTACACAACCAGTCACTCACTGATACATTTACTGAGACACCTAATCACTCACTTATACAGTCAGTCACGCATCCACTGAATCACCCATACAGGTAGTCATACACCCACTGATTCATCAATACACCTGGGTATATTAATTTAACACTCATATATTTTTGAAATACATTCACAGTCACAGGATGATGTCATCAGTGATGTCATTTGAGATGGCATCAGAGCGGTCATTGACCATATCATGAGTGATGTAATCAGGGGTAGGTGGAGTTGGGGGAGTGGCACTATGCAGAATTCCGCAAAGTGGAATCATCCACGATCATCCACAGTGTTTCTTCTCCTTCAACTAAGGAAACCCCTTCCTTGCAGGACTTGCGAGGACTGCGCATGCATGGGCATGGAGAGTGGAGACCTTAACCCGGTCTCCACTCTCCATGCGCACGCATGTGCAGTCCTTTCAAGTCCTGCAAGGAAGGGGTTTCCTTAGTTGAAGGAGAAGAAACACTGTGGATGATCGCCACATCTTCTCATTGCCGAAATCCAGGTAAGGCCGTGGGGTGGGCGGCGGGGTAAAACTCCACCACTCGGCGGAATCAGAGTTTTTTTGACAAACTCCTTTCTCCCACAGAGGGCAGAGTTAGTAAAACTCTGCAAACTCCGTTGGCAGAGCATAGTTCGCCACCCACTCTTTGATGTAATATGTGAAGTCATAAGCAGTGCATTGCAGGGGCACGAGTTATAGTTAGCTAGCTAACTATAAGGGCTAAATTGTAGTCGTTTTTGTACAAATTTATCCTGAACGTAACTATAATGTCCCTGTAACCTTTGTTTTTTTCCTGTGAATATATAATAAAAAAACTAACACGTTATAGGACAAAAACCAGTGAAATTCAGTCGTTCTTGTTAGTAAGCTAACTATAACAAACTACCCTGCAATGCACTGCTTATGGAGTTATGTATAGAAATACCCTTTCAGACTTAGGGTGCCACATAAATTATGCAAAAAAAGCAGGGAACTGTGGGTAGCTCCCAAGTTTAGGTAGAGAGCAGCTCTTTTATGTTGAGCACCCTACAATATCAGGCTTAGAGTGCCGCATACATTATGTGAATAAAGAAGCAAGGAACTCTGGGTAGTTCCCAAGTTTGGGTAGAGAGCAGCTCCTTTTTTTTCCCTGCTTCCCTTTTTTGCATAAATTATGCGACTGCGATTCCAGCCTTAAGTTTTGAAAACCCTCCAGAGATTTGGGCTGCGAAGTTCAACAAGTAAAAGCTGGACCTTTTCTTATACTCAATATACAACAGCCATTGACAAAGCCAGTCAGTCTCCCCTTTGGCACCTACTGGCTTTGCCAATGGTTTTAGCAATATATCTTGGTCTATACATGGCCAATTTTATGAATGTAAATACATTTTTTTATATTTGCAAACTCTATCCATTCTAGTGCAATTTTGTATTCCATTTGACTTTACTAAGGTTTGGCAAAGCCAAGCAGTTTTGACTCTAAAAGGCTGAGCTATTGAGTTTTCTAATGCTTTTATGATGCATGTGAGCTGAATGGCATTTAGATGTCCAGGTTAATTCTGGTTGTGGGAGGGTGTTCATAATGGGGCAAGATTGAGAGCTCAGGAGCTGAGGCTGATGCAGTGTGAGTCAGTGGCCCATAAGAGTGTTCAGATTATATGTTCAACCAATGCTTGGCCTCTTTCCGGTGCGCACATAGTGGTAGTCACACACGTACCATTTGTAATTGCCAATTTTCGAACTATTATCTACAAACTCGTTGCTGATTCTCATTTACATCAAACTGCTAGCAAGCACTCACAAAGCCAAAAGCCCTGGCTTGTTTTAAGCATATGGTTGTTGTGTGATATGTCTGGATGCAGTTGCAAAAAACTCACAAAGAGGCACCTTAATGTTGGTCAGTCAGCAAGCTGTGTAAAGCACGGATTGTAGTTCACATGCTTTAAACCTTGCTCTTATTTACTTAGGTGACACCCCTTTTAGAGGAACCCCCGTTCATCCCAATTAAAACACAGTAGTCGACAATAGGATTCTGCTTGAAGATGTCTAAAAGCTGTCTCCTATGTGAGAACTATAAACTGTGGATTCAAATCTAAAAGTTGTGGAACAGAAAGGAGGAACAACCGCTATACTTCTCTGTGGCACTCACTCTGCAGCATCTCGGTGAGGGCAGGAGCACAGTTGGAGTGAGGTTTCATAGTGGGGTGTCATGCGCTTCAGTTAAAGAAAGCCGAGGGCCTAATCTCGTTCACTGTGACACCCAAGGGCTCTTGGTGCCACTGCGCCTCTTTAGAAATGGAGTTGCAGTATTAGCAAAGTTAATCCAAAAGCAATTCAGTTAATTTGTTTCCTGGTGAAGCAGATCCAGATTTCATAAGCTTCTCTGGGGATCAAGTGCAAAGGGAAAAACATGAGCGCCAGACAGCAACAAAGGAATGGGAGGGTGTTCCCTTCTTTGTATATTGTATATTCTTCGACATCTTGTTTCATGGAGTTGCAGTTGAAACACTGCTGGAGCTATTCAAGGTTTAACCCCTCCCCTGCTGGTGACGGAACCACTCCGTCATCAGCTGCGGTCGCGCTGTGCTGATGATGGAGTGGTTCCGTCACGGCCCGCTCGGAGCGCCTGCGCGGCGCGGATTCCGCGCCTGCGCTGAGTGTTCCATTGAGCGGGCGGGGCCGTGACGGAACTGCTCCATCATAAGCACAGCGCAACCGCAGCTGGTGACGGAGCGGTTCCGTCATCAGCATGCGGACGCCGCGCGGCCGCCCCGCCCCCTTAGCACTGCGGCGGAATACCTGCCGCAGTGAAGGGGTTAACTAGATGTCCTCTGAAGAAGTTGTCATGATACCACTGACCTAACTCTTGTACAGGAGAGGATACTGCATACACTGTTCCTTGGAGCTACAGCAGTTTGCAAGATCCTAAAAGAAAATCTTCTGTGTTCATCAACAATCAAAAAGCTTAAGGGCATGGTCAGCATCATGCATATGCTTTTTTCTAGGATGAACATGACAAGCAAATACAATATGACCAGGAGTCACAATAGGCAGTGACTCAAGTGTATTAATGGTAGGAAGTACCTGACCAAAACCTTGAATTTGTCAAGTTTGAAATTGAATTGGTAAGTTATATAGAATCAAAAACTGGTAAATATTAACCCTCAGTAAACATGTCTTGTACTGAGACCGTGACCAGACTTGAAGAAAGTCAGATGTTTCTGATCTTTTCATCGCTTTGGGTTTGACTGACCCTTTCAGATAATGCCTCTTGAGTAAGAATCAAAGACAAATGAAGCATTAGTCAGAAAGTTCAAGTCTGGATTCTCACCATACAGCTCCAAATAGTCCAGCAGATAAGTTCATTAGCATAAGGCAATAGCTAAAATGAGATAGTTCGGCAGGTAGGATGGAGTCAAGGAAGTGATGGAACGATGGCAATGACCACATTTCTCAAGAGCATCACAAAAGAGTCCTCAGAAAATAGAAAACGATAATAGAGAGAGAGAGAACACGAAGAAGCAGAAAAGCCCGCTACTCCTAAATCCAATAGTCTTTATAGTGCACATTTGTCATCATGACGTTGTTGTCAGTCCACTGTGGAGTGATCCCATATGATCACTCCTCCATTTAGCGGATACAAATTGATACTCTAGGACATTTTCCCATGCGAATCATGAAAAGAACAGCACATTGCATCCTCACAGGTTTTGTAGACAAAACAAATTAAAATTGTTGCTTGTCCATGGACACGGTCAAAGGCTAGGTTCTCATGAAATCCACAGAAAGTAGAATTAAGGAAGTATCTGGTTTCTCCTTTAACCCCTTTTGTGCTTTGGACAGCCCGCCAGCTGTCCGATGTCACGGTGGGAGTGTGCAGAGGACGGCCGGGGGTCGTCCTAACTCCGCACACTCAATAAAACGCCTGTACAGCGCGAAAATTCGCGCAGCGCTGAACTGGTTAAGGAATGTGGCATTATTAGAACAAATAAGTAAAATTTGAAAATGTGTCAAAGTTCATTGCATCAGGTCATGGAAAAGACACAACCTAAAGAGAAAGGTAATTCAAGCATCTTTTTAAACTCATATTTCATTTAGTGTAAAACTCCTAGTTTATGTTAAAAAGCATTATAAAATCACTATAAAATATCATATATAAGCATTCTGTAATGTTTGTCAATGATTAATACATATAAATATGCAACTATGAAAGCTCCAGTCGGTAGGCAGGGTCGTCCAATGCTCCGGAGAGCCACTCATTGTTCATTATTAAGTGGGCCGCCTAATAGTAAAGCCTGATTCCTAGCCCCCCCTTTGAATGATGTATGGTAAAAGGTGGTTCTGCCAGACCCCCATAACTAGTAATCCAGAAGGCACATTGTTAGAAATGGGGATCTCTGGTTTGCTAAGACTTGCGCCAAAGCCAGGCAGAGACCACCACTCTAGTCAGGGAAAGGGAGTTACACGCCAAAGATAACCCCTGCTCACCCCCTTGGTAGCTTGGCACGAGCAGTCAGGCTTATCCTGGTGGCAATGTGTAAAGCATTTGCGCAACACACACAGCAACAAAATACTAGGCACACCACAAAAGGAACTCCACACAAGGTTATATATAAAAATAGCCTTTGTATTATCATAAAACACATTAGATGGTAATCACACAATATACACTGTGCCAACTGGCATTGGGCAATATTTACAGGGGATTATTTACACATGACAGGGCCACGTGGACCACTGTCGGAATGATCACTTGGTAACAATAGTAAAAGTAAGAACATATTATTAACGTAGACCACAACCAGTAATTACTGGCAAACACTATCCTTAGCATCAACCTGTAACACAAATCATATCATGTACAGTATCATATTAGGCGAGAAATATATTCTGCGCCAACCTAATAAGCCTAAACTTAGTAGACCATAACCTCCTAAACATAACTCACATTAGGAAATAAACTTACTAACATAAACCGCAGTAGGGAATAATAATGAAACATAACACAGTAGGTAAACCCTCATAATCATAAAATCACATCTAGAAACATAAATCGGGGTGCATAAAACATACTATAAAAATTACATTTCCTAGCACCTATATAAATCACATTAGGGCCTGGCGCCCTACAAACCTAATAGTCCCCCTGGCCAACTGGCCAACTCTTAGGGGCTCAAATGCCCTCTGTCCAAAAGTCAGGGCGCGCTACCTATGCAGCAGGAGTCAGGGGTGCGCAATTGCGCAAATTTTTATGTTGCAGCTGGCACTAAGTGCTGCGCAGCTGTGAATGGATGGGGTCGAAGGAGTGCATCTCACTCCCAACTTCACCGTGTCCCCTAAGGAATGAAAGACCTAAACGGTGCAGCTGCCCACTACTTGCTGGGCAGATGGGAATATAAAAATGAGGCATGGGCTCTCAATGGCCCTTAAAGCAAATGTGCCCCCTTCGTTGGAGCCACACGGGGCTCCGAACACAAATATGCAAAGTGTTGGAGCCACAAGGGGCTCTGCAAATAAACATTCCCTCATGGAGCGCACTAGCTCCTGAAATAATCATGCGCCAACAAAGAAAAAGTACTTGCCCCCAACGTTGGAGCGCCTCAGGCTCTAAAAATAATTATGCCCGTGAGAGCCACGCAGGCTCGAGAAACAACTGTGCCCCGCGCTGGAGCCATCTAGGCTCTAAGAATAAGCTTGCCAAACGTTGGAGCGGCCCGCTGACAGACAGGGCCGCTCTGACTCGGTGCCTCGCACTGGCACCTAAAACAAGATGTGCTCCCTCGTAGAGCGGGAGCGAAATGCAGCCCTGTCCCCCCTCTCAGCCCCCACACACCGGGCTATGCGGGGGGGGCTCCTCTCTTTGGATGCGGCGGGGGCAGGCACCGGCAATGTGCCTCGTGCCCACTCCGCGTCACCAGGCACCAGCTTCACCCGGTCCCCCATTTCGGGACCGGGACTTTGCATATGGAGCCCACGAGGCTCCAGGATGATTCCTCTCCCACCGTTGGGGATCCCCACAGCTCATGGGAGCCCCGCGTAGGCCCGTAACTCTTGCGCCTCTTCCGGCCCAGCTGAAGGCCCCACCCACGTCACAGGCAGACTTGCCTGACTTCCAGGCGGCCGCGGCTGGGCAGCAGTGGCAATTCTTTACTTCGGGCACCATGAGGGGTAGGCTCCCTCTTTATTAAAAATATCAAGAGGGGTGGGCACCCGCTAAGAGGCAAATACCGCAGGGTGGGCACCCAAAGTAAATTATCAAAATACGTGGGGTGGGCATCCGCCGTTAGAAAGAAGATAATGAGGGGTAGGCTCCCTCTGAATCAAAAATACAAAGCGGGGTGGGCACCCACCTGTAATTAAGGGAATAAGCGGGGTGGGCACCGCGAAGCTCACAAGGAGGGGGGAATCCCTACGCTGGGAATTCCCTCCAAAAGGGCTGCAGCAACAGGGCTGTACAGCCAACATGCTCTTCTGGGGGAAGTAAATCAAAGCGCGCCTAGTGCGCTGAAAGGCTGCATAAAGTCCTGAACATCTTGGAATGAAAAGCAAAGCAGAAGGGTCCAAAATAACAGGTCTTCTAGGTCCAGGGGTAAGGCAAGGCCCAGGGAGGCAAGCCCTCATGGCAGCCCCCCCGGGACCCCAGCAGCAGCACACCCATGGCAGATTCGAGTCCAAGAGCAAGAAAAACTTCATGGGGTCACAGCCCATATATTTATAAAGCATTTCCTTTGTCTAAAAGGTGCAGGGTTTGTGGGAACCAAATACAACTGGTTCAGGGGAGCTTTGGAGCACTTTGTTTTGCTCAGCTCCTCTCTTCTTTTCACAGGACAGGCCAGAGACATCAGACGCACCACAGGAGGTGGAGCCAGCATTAGGAAGGTACAGCCCTATTCAGGTCCCAGGTGCAACTCCTCCCTCCCATCTACATGCAGATCTCCCTATTCACCACTGGGCAGACTCATCTTTGCTCCTGGAGCCATCCTCATCATCCAGCACCTGTCACTCACAAGCCAGACATGCAATTCACATCATGCAGGCAGATACACAGCACACAGAAATGCCAACTTCCACAATAAATCTGTGCATACTATTTCGCAGCATTTATTCTCACGAGTTCACACATACTAAACTTGACCCTGCACTCCCCTCATACCAGGAATTACCATGGACACACATATCCCCCATACATTCCTTTGGGAGGGCAGGCCAAACTCATCACATGCACTCAGAGAGCGCACACACTTTACACTGGGCCACAGTGCAAAAGTGCGCAGAGGCCTAAAATCACTACCGCCATGTCAGAGCTTAGGGCAAAAATGTTCTGGGGTGAACCTGCCAAAAAGGGCCAAGTCCAACACACATGTCTTATGCGCCAATCAGTCGCACTGCGAAGTGCAGGAATTGATCCTCACAATAAATAAATATGCATATCGTACTCCATGTTAAATCCAAATTGTAAACCAATATTTTGTCAAAAGCTCATTCAAAAGTTAATCCATTAAATCACAATCACAAGGAAGAGAGTGAGATTCCACTGTAGTTCTTTACTTTATATTTTTAAAATGCCTACTGCGTGCCCATCCAGGCTTTAACATTGACATGTAGAGGTAAACAATTCATGCTGAGTGTGCCCATCCAAGCTTTAACATTGACATGTAGGGGTAAACAATTCATGCTGAGTAGCCTCACGTAGTTCCACCCAATCCATTTCGGGCTATTTTAGCCCATCGTCAGGGGTAACTGAAATATTAATAAAAACATACCTAAACCATCTGTTCGATGCAAGCTGTCTTTAATATTTGTGTATTCATACTATTAACTCCCCCTGTGGTTAACCCTTAATCAATTCCACCCTGTATCTTTTGTAAAAAAACATACTTGTGTAAACATAATAATAATCCCCCTTGCCTACTACAAAAAAAGCTCAACCTCAAATGAGTACTCAAAAAACCAAAACGTGATGCAACAATTGTGCCGAGCTAATATTAAAGCCCCTTCCATTAAGTGCACAAAAACCCTTAGTGAATGCAAAACTGAAAACCCAACCAGCATCCCCTTTTCCATCCTAATAACTGGTGTTTGACAAGACTTTCCATAAACCATAAAGTGAGCCTGTAAAAACGACCATATAAGCCACGGCCGGCAGCCTAATCGCCTACTCCACTGTCCACTCTCTCTTCAATTGCCATGAAATGCGTGTTCCCTTGTATTCACATACAACATCTAAACTCTCCCACATGAATACCATCTGTTTTTATCCCATCAAGACGGTGGGTGCATCCCTTACCCCGTGACCCAGTCCTAAGTGAAACTGTAGACCTTAAAGAAATACGTTATATAACCCCTCAGTGTAAATGTGCACACCCTGAAAGAAGGAAAAACAACTCCATTCCACCCGTGAATGTACGTGCCTGACTTTATTCCATTCTCACCCTCCCAAACGTTGTGATGTGACCGGTGTGTTCCTAAACAAACAATAAATAATAAACGCATGAAGATGTAACCAAAATGTTTCCGCAAAATAAATGACTCAAAAATTTAAATTCTGTGATGAATGAAAAAAACTCGCAAATGTGAACAGGAATTTAAATGTCCTTCATGGCGAGTGTTGCAGTTCCTTTCAGTGATTTTCATATGTAACTGCATGAGGTCCCTTCTGAATGTTCCATGTGCTCTCGCTGTCTTTTTTAGACCCCATAATTGTCATAGGCCACTACATTGACTGCTGCATTGGTTATGAGAAATAAGAATTTGAACTGATCAGCAGGGAGAAGGGAAGGGTTGGCTAGAAACTGTAGTAGTACAAGAAATAGAGGGTCCCAGTGCAGAGACTTTTTTAGAAAAAAAGAATAGGAACATTGAGAAAGAATAAATGTAAATAGGATTCACTGTTTAGGAAATCACAATGAATCAAAACATAAATATGGGTACACAGTTCAAAGAAAGATGAATTCGTTCAAAAGCGACAAAATAACAGTGCCCCAAGGAAGGGAGGGGCGGGGGTTGTGCAAGGTGGGTGTGCAGGTTGCTGGGAAAAATTGGGAGGAAAGTGCTGGTCAAAGTGACCTGATTCACAGAATAATTACAAATGTGTTGGCTTAAAAATACAACCACACACTTCACATACATGTACAAAAAATTTCATCACATGCCATCATTAAAGCAACCATTGTGAATAAATCAACTTTCTGGTCTGTTATAGGCATATAGGATGGTTGTCAACGTTTCGACCCACTATGTTCTGGGTGACTGTGTGACCTCAGGACGGGGTCTTCTTCACGACAAGAAGGGAAGGGCAGGGGACCTGGGAAATAAAGGGCATACAATCAATCTAAGAAATGCCGGAGCCAACATGTTGCGTTGACTATTTAAACAAAAAAGATTGATTTACCGTGATTGCCAGTGGTCACGGTCATGGACTACATGGTAATGAAGGGCCCTCAAGCTCCATGTGCGAGAAAGGAAAAACCAAGTAGAGTCTCTAAAAATAAAGAGAAGAATCTGACCTAAATGAGCAAAATTAATCAAAAGGGGAATGTCTGGGTAAAACGGTGGGCCATAATTATTTACTCACTGGAAAACAATGTTCTTGAAATATTTCTATAAAAGCGCAGCCTGGGATCGGTCGGCTCGTTGTGTGATCTGCAATGAGAGGAACCAACACTTTAAAATACCTAGGGCCAGATGTAGGTAGGCTTTTACCGGTCGGTAACGGCCGATTTCGGCCGTTACCGACCGGTAAATGGCTTTTCGGTATGTAGGGGCAAATTTTACAGAATCGGTAAATTTACAGATTCGGTAAATTTACCGACTCTGTAAAATACCGAATCGGTATTTTTACCGATTCGGTAAATCTGATATGTAGGTGGGACTCTTCAGAGTCCCAAAAGCCTTACCGAATCGGTATTTTACCATCAAATCCAATTTGATGGTAAAATACCGATTCCGGTGTGCATGCACATGTGTGCATGCACACCTATGCCATATGACAGGCAGACCTGCCCTTAGGGCATGTATGCCTGCCACATGGCACCCGAGCCTCTTTTGGGGGGGCCAGAGGGTGTCAAAGTGACACCCCCTGCACCCTTGTGAAAATCGGTATTTACCGATTCGGTAAATACCGAATCGGTAATGCCCATTCATTCCTATGGGCTTCAAAGCCCATAGGAATGAATGGGCATTACCGAATCGGTATTTACCGAATCGGTAAATACCGAATTTCTCCGATTCGGTATTCCAGCACATCTGGAATACCTACATACCCACCCCTCTGATTTACCGATTCTTAATTACCGAATCGGTAAAATTCGGTAATTAAGAATCGGTAAATCAATCCTACCTACATCTGGCCCCTAATCTTGGTTCGAAAACCAAGATGTGCTGTCACGGCTAAATATATACATTATAGCAAGGCAGATGAATGATGTCATGATAATGAAGTGAACGGATGCGTGTGGCAACCCGTCACTTGGCCCCGGTTGCGAGTGCAATTGCGAAAGAATCCCACAGACTCGTAAAAGCAGGTTCCCCGTCCCAGCTAAGGAACCGCAATCGTGAGCTACTTGCATGCAACAGAGCAGTTGTTGTGTGGCATCATGGGATTGTGTACCCCTGCGGTCTGGTATACATTGGACAAACACAGCAGAAAATCAAGGCAAGGATTCTCCAGCACTGCAGCAGGGTCCGCTGTGACGTTGTTGGAGCCCCTCTTGTTGAACATTTCAAAATGATGGGACATACCCCAAAGTCACTCTATTGGCTTGTACTTGAAAAAGCTACGCTGGGACCTAGGGGTGGTGACATTCGAAGCATACTGAATGTTAGGGAATCAAAATGGATGTCCCTTTTTGACTCTGTTGAGAATGGGCTCAATGAGATGGACAGTAGTCATGCCCAACTTGCCATAATATGCCCGTAATCTTTTTCTCAACTTTAACTTTCCCCGGTTCTGTCTACACTAAGGCCTCTCTTCATAACATTTTGCTTCTGTAATTTGGTTATTGAATTGAAGGATACCAGGACCCCACAAACGCTTTTGCCTTCCTGTGTTGAGAGGCACTGGCGCCTTTGTTGGGCAGTCCACGTATGCTTTGTAAATATTAATTTGAAATATGATGCCTTGTAGGCTAATGTAGACGTCTATACCCTCCTACGTGAGAGGTACGCGTCAACGATTCAAATGTGTACATACCAATGTGTAGACTATTATGTTTTCAGTTCGGCTGGATAATTTGTTAATTCGCCTACATTGCTAACACTGTTTTTTCAAAAGCTGTATTGTATTGAACTCCTCACGGTCGCTATTCAGCAGACACTTGGGCCCACATTAGACAACAGCACCTTCGCCAGGCTCTGCAGCCAATTCTGACATTGGCGTTCACCTGTTTAGTAGGGTTCCTATGGCAACCAGATCGATTGGATCAGTTTCCCCTCGGCAGGCCGGCATCCCGGCCTCACGCTTTAGACTTGGCGTGACGTATATGCGCCGTGCTGGCTCGACTTTATCTGCCTTTCATCTTCCAGCGCGCCACTTTCCAACGAAGTGGTGAGTGATCCGTTGCGGATCCCCTTTTCTGCTCTTATCACTGCTATACCTTAGATACTCAGGATTACATATTTGGCCCTTTCTCTTGTTCATTTGCAGAACGTGATGTCTACCGACCGCCTGCCGCCGGTTTAATCTTACATCGGTCACGAAGCCTATCATGCTCAGGACCTTTGTGAGTATTGTTGCCACACAACAACTGCTCTGTTGCAGGCAAGTATCTTACGATTGCGGTTCCTTAGCTGGGATGGGGAACCTGTTTTTACAAGTCTGTGGGACTCTTTCTCAAATGCACTGTCAACCGGGGCCAAGTGACGGGTTGCCACATGCACCCGTTCACTTCATTTATTATCACGACATCATTCATCTGTCTTGCTATAAAGTATGTACTTAGCCGAGACAGCACATCTTGGTTTTCGAACCAAGATGAGGTGTTTTAAAGTGTTGCTTCCTCTCATTGCAGATCACACAACGGGCCGACCGATCCCAGGCGGCAGCTATATCGACATATTTCAAGAACATTGTTTTCCAGTGAGTAAATAATTATGGGCCCCCGTTTTATCCAGACATTCCCCATATGATTAATTTCGCTCATTTAGGTCAGATTCTTCTCTTTATTTTTAGAGTCTCTACTTGATTTTTCCTTTCTCGCACATGGAGCTTGAGGGCCCTTCATTACCATGTAGTCCATGACCGTGACCACTGGCAATCATGGTAAATAAATCTTTTTTATTTAGTCACTGCAACATGTTGGCTCCGGCATTTCTTAGATTGATTGTATGCCCTTTATTTCCCAGGTCCCCTGCCCTTCCCTTCTTGTCCTGAAGAAGACTCCGTCCTGAGGTCACACAGTTGCCCAGAACATAGTGGTTCGAAACGTCGACAACCATCCTATCTGCCTATAACATACCAGAATGTTGATTTATTCACAATGGTTGCTTTATTGATGGCATGTGATGATTTTTTTTGTACAAGTTTGTGAAGTGTGTGGTTGTATTTTTAAGCCAACACATTTGTAATTATTCTATGAATCAGGTCACTTTGACCACCACTTTCCTCCCAATTTTCCCCAGCATCCTGCACACCCACCTTGCACACAAAAATACCTCCCTTCCCTGGGGCACTGTTATTTTGTCGCTTTTGAACAAATTAATCTTTCTTTGAACTTAATAAATTGTGAATCCATATTTATGGTTTAATTCATTGTGATTTCCTAAACAGTGAATCCTATTTGCATTTATTCTTTCTCAATATTCCTATTCTTTTTTTTTTATAAACGTCTCTGCACTGGGACCCTCTATTTCCTGTACTACTTGCTACCCAGGTCCCAGTGACTTTATTGGGTTTACCCTTCTTGGTAACTTAGAAACTGAAGTAAGCACTCAGTTTAAAATGTGACAAACTATGGTGAGTCACCGTGGACTTCTTCAGGAAATGGAATTAGGTACCCCATGTGATACAGAGGGCTTCCTGAATAGGGCTGAGCCCTATTATATAATTGTCTGGGAGATATAGAGCTAGAAAGGATCAAAGGGACTGCAGAAGTTGATAGCAGATTCTCTAATCACATTTGGATTGCATGAACCTGGCTGAAAAATACTACATTCATCTGGCACCTTGCCACCAGGCATTGGCAACATTCAGAGCCAACATCTGTTAGTTCTGGCATCATGCTCTCAAGCAACATGTCAAGTACTAACCTGAAGCCAAAGGCACTGGAATTGATGAATGGTACTAGGTCTGCAATGAAAGGATCTGAAGAGTGAGAAACTTGGCTTGGAGTCTGCTGACTTTCCTTGTTTATGAGGAGTTCATTGAATCCCTGTAAACAGTGGGGCTAGGCTGAAGCATAGAGCCCAGCAAAACCATCATATCAATGTCAGCAAGAGATGCATAGGGGAAGACAGAAGGTTGTGATAATATGGGCCAATAAAGAAATCTTTTTTACTATAGCCTCCATCTGTGGAACCTGCAACAGTACATGGAATGGATCAAATCCAGGATCCAATCAAAGCATGTACTAAGCAGGGGCGGCTCCTCCATGAGACTAGTGGAATGTCGCCCCACTTAAATGCGCACAAACCCCATAGATGAAAACTAAATTGATCATTTTATTTATCATCATCTCGTCTTGAGCTGAGTGTCCAGATGGGGCGGGGCCTGCTGAGTGGCAGCAGGGTGGTGTGGTGGGCAGCAGGCGGCCTGTGCACTGTTTAAAGTTTGCATGCCTCTTTGTCTGGCCGTCTTGCTACAGCCACCCAGACATGCACACTTTAACTTCTCAACCCTGCTGTCTTAAGACAACTTGGTTGAGAGCAAGTGCAGGCCTCAAGTGCGCTGGGGAGTGCCAAGAGAAGTCGCTCCCTCCGAACAGGGTGCTGCTCACATGCCGGTTAACAGCATGTGAGCAGCGCTAGGATTGCTCAAGGGAGTTTGCTGGGGCCCACCCTGCAGTCGACGGAAGAAGAGGGCCAAGTCCCGGAGGAGGAGGATGTGTATGGTAAGTGTTTATTTTTATTTTCCATTTGCCCCCCCCTCACTGCCCCCTCCAGACCCCACACTTGTAGATGGCAACAGTCATTGGTGCTAAGAGATGCAGGATAAAGCAATACCTGACAAAAAAACCAACCTGTGATCCTTACACCTAGATGCTTGTGACAGGAAACCCATTACCAAAGAGTGCATTGGTATTTAAATAGCATGAAACTTTCAGAGCAGCATCTGAGCCATAAGGGTTCTTGGGAAACAATGCAAGATTGTGTACACCAAATGGGGATTTACATCCTTGAATTACACAGTTATATATACCTACAATTTTATTTCACGTATTAACATTTTTAAAGCACATGAAGATTAAGTGATTTGTCCAGAACTACATGATTTTTAGTCAAGCTCTGAAGCAAGGTTCAAATCCAGGCCGTTGACTTATTTCATGCGCAGATGAAGAGGCAACGTTGATCCCATGTTTTAACAGCTGTCTGAAACCTGGAGATTCCTGAGGGTTACTTGACTGCGAGCAATGGACATCCCTTACCAGGACATAAACACCTGGATCTGGCCAGAACACGTTGTTGGGTCCTGGGGTTAAAGGTGGTTGTGCTGCTAGGTGTTTTGTTAAGTGAAGGGGTTATTACCATGTACCACACTTGTTCAATGAGAGGCCCTTTGATAAATTGCCTTATTTCCTTCATCTACTTCCCCTGGTATCCGAGTCCCCATTCATCCCACGCAAAATACATAGAGTGAATGCCAGTTTCTACAAACAGTGGTACTTTGTACAGGGCTTGAATGCCTAGCATTGGTTGCAGCCTAGACTGTCTGAGCTGAAGAATGAGAAAGGACAAGAAGCAGCACAATCCAAAGGGAAGTTAGAGAAGAGACGAAAAAAGCAGATTTCAGTCCCTGCCAAATGGGAAATGTTGAGAATGAGCACCAGTGGCGTTCAAGGATTGCCTGCGCACATAGGGCCATATGTATCATTCCAGATTGCAATTGCAAACGCCAAAATTCACCGAATTTTTGGTGTTTGCGATCGCAATTAGGCCTAATGGTATGTATGAAAGCAAAACTGCCTCGCAAAATAAGGAATCGTAAAATTTGCGATTCCCTATTTTGCGATTGCATTTAAGGAATCGCAAATTGCTGTTCCTTAAATGCTAGGTAAGAAGCACAGAAAAATTGCATTTTGGCCTTAAAGAATCGCAAATTACCACCAACCAAGTTGGTGGTAATTTGCGATTTCTTTGAAAAATGCACTTTTTTACAATTTTCAAAGTGCCATGTGGCGCACATACATGCCCTTCGGGCATGTATGTGTGCCACATGAGCACACATGCACATTTCAGCGGTGCAACAGGGTTTCCTTTTGACACCCTGGCACCCTTGAAATTGCATTCTCAATTTGCAATTCTCTCATTGAGAATCGCAAATTGAGAATGTCATCCCATGGGGAGGTATTCCTTAATTGCGAATTGAAATTTGCGATTTGCAATTAAGGAATATGTAGGATTCGCAAAATTATGTGCAAATCCTACATACATAGCATTTTGCGATTCTCAAATAGCGATTCTCTAAAAATCGCTATTTTAGAATCGCAAAACCTAACCTTCATACATATGGCCCTATGGGTGTATATGGTGGTAATTTATGTTTCCTTAAGGCCAAATTGCACTTTTTCTGTGCTTCTTACAATTGCATTTAAGGAATAGCAATTCGCGATTCCTTAAATGCAATCGCAAAATAAAGAATCACAAATTTTGATATTCCTTATTTTGCAAGGCAGTTTTGCTTTCATACATACCATTAAGTCTAATTGCGATCGCAAGCGCCAAAATTCTGCGAATTTTGGCGTTTGTGATCGCAATTTGGAATGATACATATGGCCCATAGTTCTGTATGAGCAGCTGTGACAGCGAGAAAAGAGAACGTCCCAAAGGGTCAGGTTTCTTAGACAAACCTAGAAGCAAGTTGTCAGCCTTATACCACTCCCATACCATACACTCCAATAAATTCCCCTGCCTATTTTTCGATTGGGCCACATATATTTAGAAAAAGGGTCTTTAAAGGGATTAAAGGTTATATTAAAAATTGTTTTATTTTATACAAATGAAGAATACATACATAGGCCTAACAGTTCCTCATAGTTATCCAGTATAAAAAACAATAATACAGTTATCCAATATAAAAAGCAATAATACAGTTCATTTAAAAAAAAGTAAAAAAAATTTAAAAACACAAATTGAGAGAGATTTGTAAACAGACTAATATCATCAGTCTTTCACAGGTTACACATCTACTATTGTGCACTTTTACTTGCACTGGAAGACAATTCTCAATCTTTTCAGTATTCCTCCAGTGCTAAGACAGTAGATTGTGTTCGTTCAGTTAGCGTCGATGCGTTTCGATGGCTCATTTAATTTGTTCCATCTTTATCAAGACCAAAATATTTCTCTCTCTCTCTAGTTGATATTATTTAATTCTCAGTCCAACACCTTGAAAACGATGTCCAATGTCTTATTCGTATTGGGATCGTCGCAATTATTCATAAAAGTATAAAATACACCACAAGCTACACCGTAGGATTAAATCACAACTCCGGGAGCTTGTTATACACATCAGGGTGAACATAAACGTTATCTCTCTGGTTTTATCTTCTTGAATTTTTGAAGTATATGCCTTTTCCTACACGTCTATTAGGTCTTCTTTCCTTGTATTAATATCGTTCTTTTCTTGGTGTATGGGTTGCTCGTATTGCTGATACAAATTGAGTCAAACCCTTGGTCCGGCAGTTTCATGTGGAGCGCAACGGTGTGCGTCTTCGGTGTTTGTCATTGAGCAGCTGTGAGACACAGTTGACAGCTCCGCCACTGTTTGGCGGGGTACCTGCAGTTTGGAGAAAGAAGACCTCTAGTTGACAATGAGATACGAATTAGGTACGAAAGTAAATGTATCTGTCCTAAATGAATGCCATAAAAATGTCTTATTTAAATGTAAAATCATTATTTCTGTTTTTGCATGAATATTTCAGGTGCTTTAGACACCCGTCCGACTTGACTACCAATAATAAAGACCGTTCCGATAGATCCCTTCATCTATCTTAATAAATACCATGAAGCCTAACCCTGGATCTGCAGATCCTGCCTCTATTGGAACAGAAACCATGAAACCAAGGGATCTTTAGCTCTTGACTCCGGCATAATTGAAGCCATGAAAGCTACCATGGAATCTGCACACCCGGCCTCTAGCATAATAAAAACCACGAAACCTAACACAGGATATGCATATTCTGCCTCTAACATAATAAACACCTTGAAACCTAACACATGATCTGAAGATTCGACTTCTAGTCAAATAGGAACCATCAAAACCTAACATACGATCTGTATTCATCCAAGCATAACAGAAACCATGAAACCTCTGAGTAACTTATAAATGCTATGTAACTATATTTTGCTCTCGTGTCACATCTGACCCAAGTACCCTTTCAGCACTTTCCTGTCAATGGTAGTGCAGGTTGAGCAATCCAAGACTTCGTGGTGAGGAGGTAGGTGTAGGCCGAACACAGGCTCACAAATCAACGTACATTCAGCAACCTCAATACTCACTTTTTTTACACACACACACACACACACACACACTCCCACGCACACACACCCTCCAACTCTCCATAAGGTCTGTATTCTAGCACTGTCCACGCAGGTACTAGTATTATTCCCCATTTACAGGTGTCGGAAGGTCTAGGAGCGTTTAGTGGTCCTGAGTCATGGTCAACTTCAACTCTTGCCATCGATGAGCAGTAGTCTTATTGCGGGTGACAAAGGGTCTGGACCGCCACAGCGCTCCTGCGGTAAGTATGGTCTGTCTCCAATGGCTGTCCTGGGGTTGCTACTTGAGTCCTTATGACAAAGTATTATCTCCGAGTTTACAGTTGTACACTATCCATAAGCAACAGCGCTCAACTTCCTCTGCGGCCCCCACCTGGCATACCTGGGTTGTGCTCTGCGCACTCAAGCCGATGTGCCACATCGGGTTACAGCACAGGCCGACAGTCCTACCTTCACCACATTGCTGTACCAGGGCAACAGCCCTTAAGATTCATCGTGGCCCACCTTGCATGTAGGGATCACAAGCCACACACTTAAGGCAGCATCCCTCTTTGAGTCACAATACTTCACAGGAAAACAGCCCTATATTCACCCCAGTCCTGCACCCAGGCGCTAGCCCTTAGCATTCACAGTAACCCCACATGCCATACAAGGGCCACAAACACATTTAAGGCAGCATCCCTCTCTGGGTCACAACACTGAGCAGGAGCGACAGCCCTATCTTCACTACATTACTGTACCTAGGCAATGGCCCTTAAGATTCACTGCAGCTCCCACTTGGCATGCGGGGGTCACAGACACCACACACGTGAGGTCAGCCAGATTGGTGCAACGGTCCAGTTGGACCAAAACCTCACACTCCACTCCCATGATCCACTCGCCAGGATCCCTAATAAACCTCGCTCCTTCCAGGCAATCCCCTCACAGGATTCTCTGGTCACGCAGAAGCTGGTGCTCCAGGCATTTCTTGAGTCTCAAGGGTGATTTCCCTCACCCAGTATGGGAGACTGGCAGACTCTCAATCCCCAATCCTGGTTACACTGGCAGATCGTGCATCAAACTTCACCATGCTGATGTACAGCTTCAGTTTGACCTTTTTGGAGTCTCAAGCTCCCCTTTTTATAATAATTTTCCCGACACAAATCTGATTTAGTGTCTCTGCTTTTAAAGTTCATGTTCTGTGTGTTGCCCACTTTGTCCACCCATTCCTCTGTCCTACATTTCATCCAGAGAACAGTTTATCACAGTAGAAGTGCCTCCAGAATTTATAGCTCCAAATGCAGGCAATGGGACTGATGACAGGATCATACTTGGATGTCAGCCTCAGTGATATATGTATCAAAAGGTTACAAACGGCCCCCTGCCCTTCTCTTTATGATTTCCTTATGAGCCTGATCTCCTTCCTATGGTGTGCACTGGCACACATATGATCCGCATTCGCCAATTACTAAATTACTAATAAATTGTCACCAGGGATCTAGTTATCACTGGAGTTGGGCACACAGGGCAGGGGCACATGTGCATTACCATGAGAGGGAGTTTTCCCTTTCAACAACTGGGACCTCAGTGACTGTTGGCAAACTACACCAGCCACCACTACCTAGTTGGTCCCCTATGGAATTCAAAGGGGATAATAGTGATGGCGTTGTAGTACCCTATACAATAAGATCTCTAATATAGTTGATCACTCCCGTAAAGTTTTTGTTAGGGACTAACCAGGAAAGAGAATGACACTTTCACATATTTATGTTGTAAGCCCTTAACATAAAGGGCTACGGTAACTAAGCGCTTCTCAACAGTGGCTAGTTATGTGGATTTTTTTTTAAATTACTTTTTAGAAAGGAAAAAGTCTCTCATCTATGTCTAAGGCCGTTTAGCAAGCCAATCCAAAGTGAGCATGGCATTCTGGGGAAAGCTCTCTCGCCAGGTTTCTTTCTGATTAACTTCGGGGTGTCTGAAGACTCCTAATTTTCTAACCAAAGGCCTTTGCAGGTCAACGTACATTCAGATAGTGCGGCACTGAGCCATTCCCAGATTTGTGAACCTGAGAAAGGGTTTTAAAGCTGATTCTAGCATTAACCAGTAACCAGTGTAGTTCTTTATTATCGGGGAAACCGGTGTATTTAGGCAGGATACTATCTCTCCCAGCAGCTAAATTCTGCAGTATTTGTAGATGTTTCATTCCAGTATTTGAAATGATTGTCAACAGGAAGTTACCATGATCTTTATTTGAGCCTATGGTAACTGTGGATATAAGGAAGGTTTTTTACTGGTGAGGGGGGTTCTGAGCAGGGCCGGACTGGGTGTAACGGGCATCAAGCGTTTCCCTGGGAGGCTATAAGGGTGGAGGTTGGTTTTGCAGCAGTTGGGACTTTTATTTTTACTGGGGCCGGTTTTGTAGCGGTGCTGCAATATCGGTCTCCAGTAACAAAAGTGCTTCGTACTTGCAATGCGCCCAAATGCCCGCTACCTCCTATCCCCCTGCTGTCTGACATAATTGCCAGGGCTGCTCTGGGATCCCAATTCGGCCCTGGTTCTGAGTGATATCAAATACATGACCAGAGGGGAACTGAGTTGTCTATAACATCACTCAGAACCCTGAGGAAAAAAATCATCACTATCCACAGGTACCCTGTCTACAATTTTATTTGGCGTATACATCCTCAATTCACATCTCCCTGCTGTGCAGAGGTTAACGTGCCATGGGAAATCCATACACAACACCTGCCACAGCCCCATGCCCTCTTACCACTTGGTGTTGTGCCACCTGAACGCGCCCCACCCAAATAAAATAAAAAATAACAGTCTCAACATTATCCACCCCTCCTCAACATAATTAACCTGGTCTCAACATTAAAAAATAGTACTTGGTTTCCGGCAACCCACCACCCTTTGCATTGTTTACTCTATCTCCCACACCCAAATTTTAAGAAACTGGTGGTCTTTCATGACACCCACACCCACCACTCTTGTCTGTCTCCCCAGCCCAAATATTTACAAAACCTAGCCTCCTGACACCCATCTTATCACTCTCCTTCTCCCTGCTGAATCAATTCGGCTGATCGGTTATAGGCTCTCTGGGACTCCGGCCACCGCCATCTTTGAAAGTTCTCTGTCATCAAGGCTCTGCAGAGATCTGTGCTGACGTTGTTGTGATGGTTGGTGGAGGAGTGTGGCCCCCGTTCTCTCTCCACCTGGGGGTGTGGATACCCAAGACAAGCTCAGACTGAAGTATGGAGATTAGGGTGACCAACCGTCTGCAATTTTTACGGACTATTCGTAATTTCACCCTAATGTCCATTGTCAGTGATGGATGGTTAATGGACAGCATTTGTCCATAATTTTAGCCTTTCAGCTGAAGGACAAAAGTTAATTCAGATTCCCCAGCTGGAGTGAAAGGGAGGGAGTCTCCTGTGTTGTGATACTGTGGAAGGGGCAGACAGATAAGAAACAAGCCTTCTTGCAGGGTGCTTGCTGTCCGAAAGAAACGTAAATGTGCGCAACTGATAAATCTGCAAATGTAAAGACCGCTTGGGAGCTGATATAGGCATTAATTGATGGAATGACTTGACGCTTCCAGGTGGCAAAGATATTTTCTTTTGAGGGGTACTGTAAGGGTGTTCCAAGCGGAGCTGTGGAGTGCCTGCTTTTAATGGACAGTTATAAAAAATTGCACTTAGTATAATCTGCATATTATTGAAATCTATATTTTAGAAGCAGTTTTTTATCTTTAACCTAAATTTATATGCGCATTTTGTGGCAGCCTATATTATACTGTATGTAATGCATGTTAAAAATAATGACTTACTCATCCACACCGATACTGCTTTCAGGGACCTTGTAGCACTAAAAATACACAAGTCACTTTCCCTGCTGCACCAAACAGATTCAATTCTTTGGGCTTCTGATTGCACACATAGACATCTGTAGTGATCACATTAACCAACCGAAGTCTCATAACATAAAATAGTGCATTAACCACTGATTAGTTTAACTGTCATTTATTTTTCATTTAACATGTCCGTTATTTTATGTGTAGTTACTTGATGGTGACAGATCAACAAAATGGGTACAGAATATTTTGTTCATTTTTGCCTCGCCTTTGATTCCGCTGAGAGCTCTGGAGTTGAGGCTGAAGGCAGCGCAAGTTTCTCACAGTGCCTATCAGTGGGTCAAACAGATGCAGACCCGAACAAAATTAAATAAAATGCATGCAATAAACAGTAACTAAATCGCTTACATGGATTACATTAACGTTTTAAAGTTAAAGTGTTTAATTTTAAAACATTAATGTAATTCATGTCACCGATTTAGTTGCTTTTTCAATCGGTTACATATGTAAAAAGAAAATCAATATTTACTTATCCACCGCCTGCACGTCCTCCGGTCCTGGTGTTCTTCTCCAGTTGTTCTGGGTCCTGGAGCTAACTACACTAACCAATTCAGACACTGATCTCATGCTGCTAACCAGTATGAGAGACGTGCCAGGATTGGTTGGAGCAGGCTGGCTCAGCGCTCTTTCAGGAACTGGGCATCTGTGCCTTCTCGCCCCCTGGCTGTATAAGCCAGCTCGGATTGGAGAAGTTTAAAGTGTGCATGTTAGGTTTGCCATTGCAAAACAGCTAACCAAAGTGGCATGCACACTTTAAACTTCTGTAGCCAGCCACCACTCCTCCATGCTTCCAATCTGCAGCAATGGTCCCGCCCTCACACTCAGCTTGAGCTGGCAGAGGAAAAAATAAAATGGTAATAAAGTAATTTTATTACCATTTTAGTTTTTACTTTTGCTGCACCTGCAGCAGGGGTGGGCAACACTCCTCCGACCATACGGAGGAGCCGTCACTGTATAAATTAGCTCGGAGGGAGTGTGTCACTCTTCCCAGATTTCCATTTTGCAATTCAGAGAGGAAATGGTAGATATTAATCCCTAGGTATAGAAGTGTAACTGATTCCCAGTTCAATCTGGGACCTAACTGTATTTTATAGGGGAAAACACTACAGTCGTTACAGTCTCCCACTGCACCCTGGAATGGATCCGCTCCCTCCTCACCTGCCGGACACAGAGAGTCAAACTACCACGGTTCCACTCTGAAGCCACAGTGATCAGCTGCGGAGTGCCTAAGGGTTCCTCCCTGAGCCCCAGTCTCTTCAACATCTACATGGCCCCGCTCGCAGCCATCGTCAAGAACCCAGGACTCAATATCGTCTCCTGCGCCTACGACACCCAGCTCATTCTCTCCCCCCCCCAACGAACCCACAGTCACCAAGAAGAATTCCATGATGGGGTGAAGGCCATGGTCACCTGGAAGAGGAACAGCTGCCTCAAGCTCCACTCAGAGAAGACCAAAATCCTCATCCTGGGCTCTGCCCCCCCACCTGGGGCAAATCCTGGTGGCCAACAGCCCTTGGAACTCCCCCACACTCACAGACCACACACAAAACCTCGGCATCATCCTGGACTCCTTGCTCACCATGAGCCACCAGATCATCGCTGTCTCATCATTCTGCTTCCACACACTATGCCTGCTCTGAAAGATCTACAAGTGGGTCCCCACTGAGTCCAGAAAGACGATGACCCATACACTCATCAGCAGCAGAATCAACTACAGCAGCGCACTCTATGCCGGCATCTCCCAGAAACTCCTCAAGAAACTGCAGAACATTCAGAACACCTCTGCCAGACTTATCTTCAACATCCCCCGCCACACCCACATCACCGGCCACCTGAGAGACCTCCACTGGCTCCCAGTCAACAAAAGAATCACCTTCAAGCTCCTCACATCCGCCTACAAAGCCCTTCACAATGGGGGACCTGTGTACCGCAACCACCACCTCGCATTCGACGCACCCACCAGAGAACTCTGCTCCGCCCAACTTGTCCTGGCCACCGTCCCCTTGATCTGCAAGACCACCGTAGGAGGAAGATCCTTCTCCTACCTCGCAGCAAAGACCTGAACACCATGCCTCTCCACCTCAGGCAATCACCATCAATTCAGGAAGAACCTCAAGACCTGAACCCCAGCGCCTTCGATGGATCAGCAGTCCCCTTCCTCCCCCAGCGTCTTCGCTTTACACGACACTTGATTGATTGATTTATTGATTGATTATGGTAAAGAAACACTTCTTACATTTTAAAATCTTTATCGTGTTCTTACATTTTGGTTGTGTAATTTATATCCCAAATATTTTGAAGATTTTAACTCGTACTTTGGTACTTAGGGATGGTTTGGCTTTGACTCGAATACAAAACCATATTATGACATGGATAGAGTGGGGAATTGTCCAGAACAAACTTCCAAGGCGTCTAGCCTCTGCTCACCCTTCACGGTATGACCAGTGAACCATTGCACCAGAAGAGTTTGCTTGGGTGGGGTGGGTGCTTCTTACTCAACCACTTGACAGTGCCTCTTCTATTTCTCTCACCGCTGCTAAGACAGCTCCCCCAGGTGCAATACTTTCTGTTGCTCATTGCAAACTCATCTTGTCTGAATTTAGGAATTGTCCCACCTTGTTCTCTTTATTATTTATCCAGGGGCTTATTTACAAGCCCCTTGCACCACTTTTGCGTCACTTTTAACATGAGAAAAGTGACGCAAAAGTTGCGCAAGGGGCTTGTAAATCTGCCCCCAGTTCTTAGCAAAAACCCTTTGAATTAGTTGCTGTGGATTGCCCATCTGATCTCAATATTATCCTCCACTTTAATTCTCTTTGATTGGTAGTCCAGGCTTTCAGTTCTGAGATAAATGTAGAATCGTGGATGCACACTCACACTCTAGTGCTGTAAGACTACAGACATGTTGAGGGTACCTCACATCCTGACACTGGGTGTAAGACTGTTGCCCACACCATCTGCTCTGCCTCATTAATTGTTTTTAGGCTTAAAGTCCACTGGATTTTGAGGTGAGCCAGATATTTTTGTTCAATTTGCGTAAATTAGCAGAAGGTCACTTACCTTAGTGTTTCCCAAAGTGTTTGCCTTGGATTTTAAAATGTTTAGAAATATAATCAAAATGTTGCTGTTGCATTCTCTCCATGAAAGGTTGGGCAAATTTGGGCAGTGGTGATGGCCCTGATACCGTGCTCACGGGCATTAATTTACTCTTGGACAAGACCGCAATGTGCCACCCGACTGTAGCATACCTAGAGGCAATCACAAAAAGTCCGTAGTGAATAAACAGTTCTATGTAGAAAATAGTAAATAAATGAATTAATAAAATAGCTGGGTATGTATGGCCTCTTCTTGAACGTGTCTGAAAAATTGATCTTTTGTCCTGAATTTGTGCCCTGAATTTTGACCCTTTGTCCTGAATTGTTTACAGTACTGTCTAGAATTTGCCTCCAGGCCAAGTGGTCACCTTAATGGTAATACCACCATCCTCCATTCCGCTGCTTTACTCAGGTCTATAGAGACCCAGGTGAGGTGGAGGAACACAGGGGAAGTAGGTATTTTCCCTTTTGACGTCACAGCAGTGAGAAACAACTTCTGTAGTGAAAAACAAGATTGAGAATCTGATATTCACCCTATTGGCCCTCTGTCAGCGCCACCCACTACCACATACTTTTAAATGTTGTGTGCCTTGTATTGGATCGATTTAGTCCTGGCTGCAGAAAAAAAGTCAGTGAAATAAATTTCACAGTAACATACCATCCATGAAAACTCCCTTCGAACATTTCTGCTAGCTGCTGGGGTTTGTCACACTTTTCAGTTTTGGCACCCAAATGTAAAACATATTGTACGTGTCTTGCTGCTTGGCTGCTATTGTTGGCCAACCTCCCAGCATTAAACTCAGCCAAGACTCACGGCTCAAATAGGATTGCATCAAAAGCCTGGTTGACGTTTCCTAACCTCAGGCTTCAGACTTCTTTCAGCACTAGGAACCTACTGACCTGTAAACTGGGAATTTCCCGTGTTCCTCTAATTTCGCCATACTGTCTTCCTATGCCAGGTTTGACATCCTGTTATTGCTCATTGAAATGTTCACTTGCCTCCTTAGAGGTTAAACACTGCCCTTATTGTAACACCATGCCCCTTATTGATCCTTGAACCAGTCCTGGCTTTGGGTCCATCAGCGATTCGTTGGCTGGGTTTATAATGTTGAAAGCAATGCAAAAGGCAGTAGGCTAAAACGACAGGACTGCTTGAAGGTGTCACTCTTGACCATTTAGCAGCCATGCCAGGCTTTGTTCAAAACCACCAAAATTGAATATGCAGCCTCCAGTTTTTAATTTGTGAAGGTGTGGGAGGGCACTAGCACTCATTTTTGCGTATTATAGTTTGTTTCTCATTGTAAGATTGACCAAGAGCAGGAGGGTGAAAGATAGGGAGGGAGGAATAGAAACCAGGTGTGCAAAAGAACCAACAGGAATTAAATAGAAAGAAACAGCAATTAATGTGTGCAGGTAGTTGCAGAAGATGGGCACAGGCGCTTATTTTTGCGGTCACAGACTTATTTGTCATTATCAGACTTTGACCCAGAGCAAAATAAAGTGAGACAGAAACGGGGTTAGAGAAAGAGAAAGATACAGGAGTGAGATGCAGAGACCGGATGTGCAGGATGCGGGAAGGAAGAAACGAGCTGGGATGAAAAACGAGGCCTTCATTGTATTTGGATTCCCTGCAGTTGGCAGCACTGGCGGTGACCTCATAAGAATTACGATAAGACCTGAACTTTCTAATAAACAAATTACGCACAGGTGCCAAGAGGAAGCCATGACGCTTCTTTGCAGTGAAGTCCAACACATGCTTCATTTTGGTTGCATCAACGGTGGAAAAAAATGAGGCCATAGTTCACTGTCTCGTGTGAATCGTCCATGATGATTCGCAAGACGATTCACAGAGTGCGCTCATCGGCGTCTCTGATGTCAGTTTGTGGTTATTGAGCAATTAAAGAAACCACTGGGTTTATCCAGAATTGCTACTTTCACTGAAGCTTGTAATATTTTGCTGGTCGCAACCCGAAAGTGACAGGATAAACCTTTTTCTGAAGAGTTTTGTTTAGAGTGGCTTTGGGGAGAGATGATGGTACTTTGTTGTAACTATAAACAGAAAGAAGTGCAATATTATTATTAAGTTAGTTGTTGAGCACAGCGTACACTCAAGGTGTTTCTTGGTGCGTTTGTTAATACGCAACTCAGGGGGCAGACAGTAGGGTAAGTGATGGATAGTGTAGGGGTAAAAAGTACTATTCCCACCCCAGTGAGTGCAACAGTAGGGTAAGAGTTGGATAGTGTAGGGGTAAAAATTACTAATGCCACTCCAATGAGTGCAACAGTAGGGAAAGTGTTGTATAGTGTAGGGGTAAAACTTACTATTCCCACTCCAATGAGTGCAACAGTAGAGAAAGTGTTGGATAGTGTAGGGGTAAAAGTTACTATTCCCATGTACCTCAAAACCCATACCCACCCTAAAACTTAAAAATCTCCATTACTAAACTTATAATGCGTTGTAATGGCATGCATTGTAATGGTATGAGTTGTAATGGCATGCCTTGTAGTGACGTGTGATGTAAAGGCAGTTGAGTTGTAACAGTTGGGCTGTAAAGGTAGTGCGTTGTAATGACTGCGCTGTAATGGATGTTTCCCATTTTAAATAGTAGTTGAAAGCAGGACCATGAATTTCGATGTTGTGCACATTTTTGGAATTTCATCATTAAGAACATGGACCGATGGCAGGAAAATGGCTTCTTTTATGTGCAGAGGGCAGTAACTGGATGATATGGTCTTCTATATTATCAATTTGTTTAGCACATTCTGGATGTTTGCAATCTCTGAATAGTCTTCTTAGGCAAGCTCAGAGAAGCCTAATTTCCACAGTCAATACGAGAATGGATACATGTGTTTGTTATAGTTACTCAAAGGGGAAAACATTTAAGAATGAATGGGAAAAATGTGTTGCAGAATGCATAGTTAGTAAAAGCAGGTTCTAGTAACAACACATATGTGATCTTCAATCTTTAATTCTAATTGCTAAACAAATGGAAGCAATGATCAGAGTTTGAGCACCAGCCACTCAGGCCCTAGTTTCACAGAAAGCCTACAATGGGGATGTATAATTGGTGTACAGGACAGGCTTGTACTGCTCACTGCATGTTTTGGGTTCCCTATCTGTGTGCAGTGAGAGAATTGTCATGAGAAGCCGCTCTGGCTGGAACTTTGTATATTCAAACCCCCCATTTTATTGAAGAGGGATGATGGGAAGATGGGCTAATATTGTTTTTCTGAAACCAGACAGGTATCCTCAAAGGTTACACACACACACACACTAAAAACTTTTCACGCACATACACATATTCATGGGTTAGAGACCCCACACATGTCGATGAGATAAGAGGTCACCAGTATTAGGATTTGGGGTTTTCACATAGGACAGTTGGCCTCAGCCCTGTTGTACAGATACACTGAATCTTTAGAAACTTCAAACACTGCCCGCAACCAGCATCTCACAGTGCTAGGCAAGCCCGAGGGCTTGCCCAGCCCTCGGGACTGAATGTTGTTTGTTCCCTTTTGCAGATGTCAATGAGGAGCACTAGAGTTGGTGTCTGGGTGACTTCTGCGATTGGGACTGTCGAAAGAAGCCAAAAATAAAAAATGCCGGGGAGCCATAGAATAAAAAGAGAAAATTAACAGAATTCTACAGCTGAAAAAACACAGCTGTAGACTTTCACCCTCACACTTGCTTTTTAGGTTTTGCCTACGCAATGCGTACGAAGTACGCATGCGCTAGCAAAATCTAATGTTTTCTTCTGTGTAGTCGGGTATCCGCCCCCTCCTCCCATTGGCTAGCTCCATAAATGGAGGCTAGCCATTGGGAGAGGGCTCTGTCCGTCAATCTCGGACCAGATTCGGGGGCGTTCCCGAGAATTTTTCCCTTTTGGCTACGTCACGCTACGTCAGCCAAAAGCCGGGAACGCCCCCGAATCTGGTCCGGCATTGACGGCACCCGGAAGAAGTCCAGGTGAGTGCTTGCTTTTATTTTTGGCTGTTCCCACCCGCTCTCCTGCTCTCTGTGTCTCCGGCCCCCGTTCCCGCCCCCCTCCCGCTCTCCGTGTCTCTGGCCCCCGTTCCCGCCCCCCTCCCGCTCTCCATGTTTCCGGCCCCCGTTCCCGCCCCCCTCCCGCTGGTGCCCGTGCTTTGCTCTACAATGCCCGTTCCCGCCGGGTGTGCCGTACTGCCACTGCACAAGCCGTTTCCCGTGGCTACCTCTGCATCCTGTGCTGTGCATGGAGGCTGCAGCCCCGGCGGTGGACTGGCTGGTGCCGTGCGCCGAAGATCACACTGTGCGAAATGACTCACTCTGCAGTCAGAGCACGGAAGGTAATTAGAAAGTACTTCGCATTTCCCTATCTGCTACTGTTCCTACTTCGTATATGTCAAAGTAACACAACTTTGAGTATATATGTTTGAGAACCTAGTTGAAACTGTCAAGTTTATTATTTATTAGTGTTATAGTGTGTTAACTGGTAGCATACTTAACATGTGTGGTTATGTGAGGGCAAGAAGGGGTTCCTTGTACGTTTATTAAATTCTAATACAATTTATTATAAAAACAAGAAAAAAAAGGAAAACTTTCTACAAGACATTATTTATGTATAATCGGATAACAATAAGGATGTGTGTGCGTGTAATTATCATTGTAACTTCCTCTACATATTGATGGCCACACTATCACAAGGTGGGAAGTAGGCCCTTTGCAAGGAGGACGGAGCAGAAAAGCGATAGAGGCATTCGGAAGGAGGGGGGGGAAATGAAAAGTGACAGTGAAATTTCCTCGCCCGTCCTCCGGTGGACAGCTCCTGTGCCCGACGCAACCCCCTGCGCGGAGGGGCCACTTTACAGATTGTTGTGACCTCTGATTAGCTGGATTAGGGAACCCATCAAAGGACTCCTGCTGCTCCGGAGGAAGTCGGACCCTGCACAATCTAAAAAAAGAGCCGCTTTTTACCTGTTCCCGGATATTGGCTGTAAGCCCGGGTGGCAGAATTTCATGCCCTTTATTTAGGCACTTTGCCGAAGCATTGAAGAAGAGTGGCTAAACGGCCAGAAATTTCTGGAAGGCACTACATTTTTTGGAAAACAAGGGTCACTTTTGTATGGTATTTTAAGACACACAACCAGTCTCTGCCCACAGCCCTGTTTGCTATACCCTACTGCCGATCTAAATGCTAAAGAAATGTTGAGAGATATTTGCGGGAAAAGTGGGCGTATTAATCATGACATGTGAAGTTACAACACATAAAACACTCAAAATTTAGAGCCCCGTTGGCTGAAATAGGTATAATGTATTACTCTCATTACCCGAGTCCACATCTGTTCTTAAATTACACCTGGTGTGTATTTACTAGACCTCCTTTCCTATAATGTGAAATCTATGACACTTGAAGAAAAATACATTACACCACAAAGTGGTCCTTAAATTAGCACAAATCCAATATTTTTGGGCATGTCTGACTTAAGAAGTAGTTTGCTCATCATAAAACGATGAAGCATTGGCAAGAATGCAGAGGTGGCCACTGCAAAATTAATGTTATGCAATTGATATCGTCCTCTATGCTCCCTTCATTTTTAGTCGAAGGTTATGTGCCATAAAAATGCCCATTATGATACAAGATCGTCCCTGGGCCTTCTGAAACCTGGAGGGGCAGAAATACACCCCTTTCATGTAGTCGAGGGTTTTGATGCCATCTGCACTGGGCACGAGGCCATGGCATTTTAAGGTGCACATCTCAAGTGAAGGGTCCTCAGATTTTGGGTTCTTGTCATTTTTAGGGTGCATATCTTGGGTGGAGGGTCTCAGGTTTTGGGTTCTTGTTATTTTAGGGTGCATATCTTGGGTGGAGGGTCTCAGGTTTTGGGTTCTTGTTATTTTTAGGGGGCATATCTTGGGTGGAGGGTCTCAGGTTTGGGCTAAGCAGAACATGCCTCCTGGAAGGGGGAGGGGGTTGGGGTCTTAGCTTGCGTGGGGTCATTCTTCTGGCGTTCAGTTGGATGCACTCTGATGTGGGGAAGACCCAATGGGGCGCTTGATGGACTCTTTAGTGGGGCCCTTGGAGGGCTGCCCAAGGTGGCCATGGCACTGGTTAGGTGGATTATGTATTGGTGGGGCCCAACGTTTGGTAGGCGACCTTAAATTGCGCGGGAGGCATACACAGACCACAGTAGATGCTGCGACCAATGTAGATGAAAACATGTAATTAAAATGTCTTTCAGTCCCACTCCCCCTCCTCACACCACACCCCTAGCTGTGCAGCAGATGGGTGTCCCCATGGTACGGAAGGCCGTCCAGCACTGGCCAAATACAGCTCTTTTGTCCGGCCTCGAAGAATGCCTGCGAGTGTGTTCTCCAACAAACACCACCGAGGGGAGGGGGTGGAAAAAAAAGCTTCACAAAAGCAGAGCCCCTACCCCTGACATAAACAAGGCAGAGCGGGCTGACTTTTTTCTCTTTTACAGAAAAAAAGGAGCGAGAGCCTGAGAGAATGAGTGAGAAAGAGAGGGCTGGACCAGGGCCCTAGTCCTTCCATACTCCTCAACCCTACCAAGCCTTGTATACCCCTCTTTGTTCAGGCGCCATAACACATCTCTATTGCCCGGAATCGACCCTCTTGCCTAAAAACGCTCACTCTCAGAGCCGCCACCTGTCTGTTCGATTTTTGGGCAACAGGATTCCCTGTTTCTCCTGCAGCTGCCTGGATCACTTGCGCATCAGTGGTGTATTTAAGACCCACTGCTTTAAAATGTCAGCCTCAGGCCTTTTATTTTTGGCTGTTCCCACCCCCTCTCCTGCTCTCCGTGTCTCCGGCCCCCGTTCCCGCCCACCTCCCGCTCTCCGTGTCTCCGGCCCCCGTTCCCGCCCACCTCCCGCTCTCCGTGTCTCTGGCCCCCGTTCCCGCCCCCCTCCCGCTCTCCATGTGTCCGGCCCCCGTTCCCGCCCCCCTCCCGCTCTCCATGTCTCCGGCCCCCGTTCCCGCCCCCCTCCCGCTGGTGCCCGTGCTTTGCTCTACACTGCCCGTTCCCGGCGGCGACGGCACCCGTGGTCTCCTCTTCGAACGCTATTTTAAAATCACACCTCATATCGTGGCAGCAGCTCCAGCTGAGACTAGTGTGTCTAATGCTGCCATTGTGTGGAAGCAGGGGTACTGTGCTGTCCGTGGACATGCAAGAGTAGCACCTCCATCCAAGAGCAGTGTGTGCCGTACTGCCACTGCACAAGCCGTTTCCTGTGGCTACCTCTGCATCCTGTGCATGGAGGCTGCAGCCCCGGCGGTGGACTGGCTGGTGCCGTGCGCCGAAGATCACACTGTGCGAAATGACTCACTCTGCAGTCAGAGCACGGAAGGTAATTAGAAAGTACTTCGCACCCTACCCCCCCCCCCCCCCCTCCTACCCCGCCCTCCAATACCATCATAATTACGGCTCCATGGCATTCCGAGACATGTATCGGCCAGAGCACGGAGGGTACTTAGAAAATACTGAAATCTGCACCCTGTAGTCTACCCACGACCCACCCCAGCAGTACCATCATAATTAGGGCTCCCGGTGTTATGCACATTCTTTTAGTAATATTTCCGTTTGTATTTCTCCATTTCTTTTTCACTCATCGTATAGGTATTCATATTTATTTTGTGTTCTGAGAATACATAGAGGCCGTACAATTGCATGTTTATTTAACTGATGAACGCACATAAGCATTTTAGAAAATTAAACAGCCAAACATAACACACCGAGAAGTAAATATAAGCATTATATACAAATACTAGCAGCCCGCCCCGACGTTGTCCGGGGGCAATCAGGCTTACAGCGCAGGCAGTCTGCCAAACTTAGTATGGGGGGGGGTTTGCAGTGTGTGGGGGGGGCTCGCAGTGTGTGGGGGGGGCTCGCAGTGTGGGGGGGGCTCGCAGTGTGTGGGGGGCTCTGTGTGGGGGGGCTCTGTGTGGGTGTGTGTGTGGAGGGCTCTGTGTGGGTGTGTGTGGGGGGGCTCTGTGTGTGGGGGGCTCTCTGTGGGTGTTTGTGTGTGGCATTTGCGAGAGATTAAGCTATTGGCATTGTAAATGACAATGCCATTTATTTCTGTTAAAAAAAACATAAATAAAAGTAATGTCAAGAGCAATGACAATAGCTCTAACTTTAACAAAGGCAAAACCATTGCATTGTAAATGCTTGTTTAGATTTGGTGACATAAATCTACACTTTTTGGGGAATTTTCTCCCAAGTCCTCTTTAGCTGAAATTAAACTCTTTGGGATTTAAGAAAACTCAAAACGCCAGATTATTCATCTGCATCCAATGCCAGTTGTGCACATTGCTCTGGTATTCTTAATATACCTTGTTATCTCACCTCGCTGTACTTAGTATAATGCGATTTGAGTAGATGAAGTATTCATAAAACAGAAATGGGAGTATTTAAGGAAGGACTCCTTGTAAAAGAAGTGACAGACTGGCAAGGTGTTTTGCACTGCATTGTTCAAACTGTTGCAAAAATAAAAATGTTATTTCCAAAGGGTCTCATGTATATCTTTGAAACTGATTTATACCTTAGTGTGTAAAACAGAGAGTTACTAATGGAATTCTTTTTGCAACACTGTGGGATGCATACATACTCCATTTCACATGTTTTGTCCTCTTGATGTGCAAAAAGAAACCAAATCAATAATTATTTGCACTGAGTTTTTAATGGGCACCTGAGAAAGTACCCAGATTAAAGAAAATAATATTGTACAGCCCAGATGCACTCACTATCTCTTCTGCCCACCAAATATCTTTCTTGTATAAATGACCTGGACACATGCCTTCTACATTAAACAAGCAGAAAAAAAACAAAGTCCTTTTCCACCCAAAAAATATTCCCAGAGTACACTATCAACATCACCATGTGCTTAGCGCATGTTTTGCCTGGATGAAGATGAGTTTCCTCGGCATGCACGGAACCAAAATCTTGGTAACGCTAGAAAGTGAGCTTGTCTCATAGTCATTTGAGTGGCCTTAAGGTCTTGGTACTGCCCCATATCAGCTAGGAACGTGAGGATACTCTTTGACGTAGAACTGTTCTTTATTCCCACAAGTCATGCAGTGGTCAAATAGATTAATCTCTAGCACTCCTTACCCTGCAAAATACTCCAAGTTAGGAATTTGGCTATTGGTTGAGGGTGTGCGAAAAACCTACTTAAGCAATAACCACAGTCCTTGTCAGGTTGAACTGCAAAGATGTCTATTTAAATCAGTGCTTAACCCTATGGTCGCTTGGCTGAAAAGCATGTAGGCGTAACTTAGAAGCAAAGTGTAAAGTGTTAATGCAGCACACAAACAGTAATAAAGTATTTTTATTTTATTTTAGGTTTTTATAGAGCGCGTAGTCACCCTCGAGTATCCCAGCGCTGAAACCTCAGACTCCTAGAGGGGGGGCACAGGGAAGCTTCGAAGAAAAATCAGGGAAAAAGGAGGGTTTTGAGGGACTTCCTAAATCGTAGGAGGTTTGGTTCAGCTCTGAGGTTCGAGGGGAGAGCGTTCCATTTACTGGCCGTGTTTACCGAAAATCTGCGGCCGCCAATGCGGGTTTTCTTCACCCTAGGGACAACGATAAGGTTTCCCTGTTCAGACCGGAGCGCTCTCGGCGGTCTGTATGGAGTGATCCAAGTGCTCAGAATGGGGGGACCCGCATTGTGCAGGGCCTTATGTGCCAGGCAGAGGGCCTTGAAGGCGACTCTTTCCCTCACGGGGAGCCAGTGAAGTTTTCTCAGGGCAGGTTTGGCCGATGTTCTTGCTGGGGTGTTTGTGAGCAGGCGGGCTGCGGCATTTTGGGTTTTTTGTAGTATTTGCAAGGTGGCTTCCGGCGCCCCGAGGTAAATAGCGTTGCTATAATCCAGCCTTGCTAGTACTAAGCCTTGAATTAGCAGGAGGCGGGACTGGAATGGTAGAAGGGGGAGCACCTTTCTGCATGATCTAAGGAGCCCATAGCAGATGCCGGCTGTTTTCCTAGCCTGTGTCCTGAAAGTGAGATCTGTCTCTAGCCACACTCCCAGACTCTTAACCTCTGTCTTAGGGGAGGGGGGGTCACCCATACAGGCGGGCCAGATGTTAGGGGGGAGACTCGAAGTTTTGTGACCGAGGAGCAGGATCTCTGTTTTTGACCCGTTAAGCTTTAGGTCAGAGTCGCCCATCCATTGATGGACGGTGGAGAGGCAGTCTCGCAGGTTGGAGGGCTTTAGCTTGGGGTGAGAGAGGGTCACCACCAGCTGAGTGTCGTCAGCGTAGCTGACGATCGTGACTCCGAATGGGGCGACCAGCTCCTCCAGTGGGGCCATATACACGTTGAAAAGCGTGGGGCTCAGTGAGGAGCCCTGGGGCACTCCACACCGGAGGGGGATTGAGGGAGAGCGGCTTTCTCCTTCCCAAACTTGGAAGGAGCGTCGGGAGAGAAAGGATGTGAGCCATCTCAGCGCACTGTCTTGTACAAACACAACACAAGGAAAATCCCAAACCAATTTAGACAAACAGAGTAAATGTTAATAAATAAAATGTGACTAAAATGACAAAAATTCTTAGAACCGAAGATATGCAATTTCAACTTTTTAGATAAATTTTGCACAAAACGCTATTCTCGCTCATCTGGTCGTGCTAGACCAGGAGAAAGTCACAAGTTCAGTCCAACCGTGATGGAACACAGGACGGATACAGGGACCAGGTTCATCCAGCTGAAAAAGTTACATCTCAATGTCCGGTGCAAAGAGTTAAAAACTTTAGGATTTCACAGGAGGAACTCACCTAATGCCAGCCAAGGGCCCAGGACCTGGAAGGCACTACTTGGGGATCAGGAAGTCACTCCAGCACAGTCCAGCAGGGCTCAGGCAGGCCCAGTTGCAGGTCCAGGCAGGGCTCTTTGCAGCAGGTGAGCTGGACAGTTACAGAGAGGCCTCTGGAGCCTGTTGCATCCCTGTAGCTCACAACAGGAGGTCAGCCAACTAAAGCATGGAGTCGGTCAAATTAGGTTGGGAGAAAGGGAGCAGGTTCAGGTCCAGGAGTGTACTGAAGAGTGGCTTTGAAGGTCCTATATTTACACCTAGTGCCATCCTTTGATGTGGCAGACTTTTCTAGGGTACCCCCTCATCTGGTCTGGACATTTCTTCTCTTCCCCTGTCAAGGAGCAAAGAAGTCTGGGCTGACAAAAGAACAGTGTGAGGTTCCTTTGTGTGTACTGGAGATAAATACTTTGAAATGTAAGTGGGGCATGGAATAGCTCTGCCCCAAACCGTCAAGACAGGATGGCCCTCTCCTAGCTGCACCCAGGTCCTATTGGTCACTCTCTGGGACCAAAATGTATTCTTGATGGAGGGGCAATTAATAGGTCCAGGCAGCTGGAATCTCCCAGAAGGCCTCAGAGAGTTTAGTGCAGGAAAGCACCAATTTTCTAAAAGCAGCATTTTCAAAATTGTAATATAAAATTCGTCCTTATTATCAAAGAGGATTTTAAATTCATTCATTCATAATCTTTATTTCGATACATATGTACCATAAAAGATGCATAAAAAACATACATAAAGATAAACAACAAACATGAATGACATTATTGCCAATAATCACATATCAGACAAAAGAAAAAGATATAAAGTGCAGTTACATGAAGAATTTTTTTTGGGAAATATCATCTCATTAAAAACCCTTAATTAAATAGTTTAAAAATGCATGTAATAAATAGATAATAAGCATATAACATCCTGGAGGAATCTAAAATTTAAGGCCAAATTTAGCTCTTATAAAATGTGTGGCTAACAAAAATCTACTTGGGTAGTATCAGTTTTCAAAATTCTTCCTGCCTCTTTATGCATTCTTACACCTATATTTAAACAGAGTGGTCTGATCCATCTTTTTCTGGGAGCAGCGTACGCTGGACAAAATAATAAGATATGCAAATCATCCTCCTTACTCTCACCTGAGCATAAAGTGCATGAATCATCCCTATCATTAGACCACCTTGCTACACATGAATTTGTCATCAGAATACCATATCTGTACTTCAAATATAGTGTTTTAGCAAGTGGAGGATGTACTTCATCTAAGAAACTTTCATAACAAGCACTATTTTTAAACATAAGAAATGTACTTGTTAATGATCCTGTCGCTTTTTCATTTAGCAAGCTATGTTCCATAAATGCCCAGTAGGATGATATCTGAAAGAGACACGTTAGTATTAGATTCCTTACCTTAGAATATCCCCAGGCGTCAGACTGGATCCGGAAATTTTTGCGTAGCAGTACCCTTGCGCGTCGGTAGGCGTCGTCTGCGGCTCCGTGTCCGTCGTCGGCGTCGTGGGCGCCGTGATGACGTCGTCGGAGTACTTAGACGCCGCCTCCGCGTGCTGACGTCAGTTCTTCTTTTTTCCGCGCCAGCAAGCGCAGATCTGGAAAAAGCAGTAACCCTAGTCACTTTTTGACTAACTTTTTGATCCTTTTTGATTGCTATTTCGAGTCTCTCGACTCCGAAACGGTGCCTTTAGGGATGCCGGGCTTCAAGCATTGTGACGATTGCGACCGGCTGATGTCGGTCACGGATCCTCACCGCGTCTGTTTGTCGTGTTTGGGCGTCGACCACGACGACAAGGCCTGCTCCGACTGCCGGGCCCTCTCTTCGAAAGCCAGGCGGGAGCGGTCCCGTAGGCACCTCGAACTCCGGCAGTCGGCCCCACGCCGTGAGAGGTCCCGATCCCATGGGAGGTCGAGGGACAGGTCGCGGGCTCGGAGCCACCACAGCTCCGAGAGTAGGCCGCACTTCTCCGGGTCGAAGTCGTCGTCAGGTAAGAGGCACAAGAAGTCCAAGCGGCATCATCGCTCCTCGGACTCCCCCCGACGCTCGCGCGATGCGGCCGGGGGTTCGGGTGACACCGCCCACGCGGCTCCGTCGGAGTCGCGGGCGCGCGTGCAGCTCCACACCCTCCGGTCCCTGGGCTGAACGCGTCGCCGGAGGAGATCGAGCGCTTCCTCATGGCCATGAGGAAACTCTCTCCTCCGACGGGCTCCACGGCGCCTTCGGGCCCAGCGGACCCGTCTGGGAGCCCTAGCGGTTCGGCGGCTCCGGCCCCGACGCCGTCAGGTGCTTCGGCCCCGACGCCGCCGACGCCTTCGGGCCTGGCGCCGCAGGTCCCCGTTATCCCGACGCCGCCGGTGCCTTCGGGCCCGGCGCCGAGGGGTCCAGTTGTTCCGACGCCGCCGACGCCTTCGGGCCCGGCGCCGCAGGATGCCGCTGGCCCTCCTTCGGGATCTGGTTCGTCGCCGGTGGATCTGACGACCTCTCCGGCGTCGGACCCTCAGGTGTCACCTCTGGCGCTGGCCTCAGGCGGCGCCGTCCCCGGTTCCACCTTCGTTCCTGTTCCGGCGTCGGAACGGCCCCGATGGGCGCCGCTCCAGACGCCGGTTGGAGAGTTCCATCTCTACGAACAGGCCCCATTAGATGAGAACCCTGAATTTAAGGAGATGGGTGATGAAGAGGACTGGGAGGGGTCTGAGAACCCTCTGACCAGGGAGTGTCAGTCTCATGAGGACTGGGCAGGAGACCTTGGGGAGGCCAGTGGCCTGGACACCTCTCCAGACACTGGTCTTGTCTCCCCTCCTTCCGTGGCATCGGAGGAGGGGGCAACTTATAGTGTGGTGCTGATGAGGGCTGCCAAGGCCTTGGGCCTTGAGCTCCCCGTCACGGCCGTGAGGACTAACCTCCTCACTGAGGTCCTAAACCGCAGTCAAGCTCGGCCGAGCCTCTGCTGCCCTTTAATGAGGCCTTGACCGATGTTCTGCTGGGCACTTGGTCCAAGCCCGCTACGGGTTCGCCCGTAGATAGGAACGTGGCCAGACGCCACCGCCCAGCCCCGGGCGACCCATGTTTCCTGTCCTCCCACCCTACCCCCGAGAGCCTGGTCATCCAGGCCTCCAATTCCCAGACCGCATTCCCGTCCGCCCCCCCGGACCGGGAATCCAAGAGGTATGACCAGTATGGGAAGAAGATCTTCTCATCCCTTAGCCTAGGCCTGCGGTCTTCTAACACCGCCTGCCTCTTGGGACGTTACACCCACTCTGTGTGGGATAAGGTCGCGGAAGTGCTGCCAGAGTGTCCGTTGGAGGTACGGGCCAAACTCGGCCAAGCCCTTGTGGACGGCCGGGATGCAGCCAAGTATTCCATCCGGTGTGGGCTGGATACCACTGACTCGCTGGGTAGAGCGATGGCAACGACGGTGGCGGTCAGACGCCACGCCTGGCTGAGGTCTGCCAACTTCTCGGCAGATGTCCAGAACACGCTTATGGACATGCCGTTCGATGGCCGTCGCCTCTTTGGCGACAGGGCAGACCATGCGCTTGAGCGTTTTAAGGACTCCAGGGCTACGGCCAAGTCCTTAGGCCTCTCGGGCCAGCGCCAGCAATCGGCTGCCTATCACTCCTTTCGTGGCCACGGAAGGGGTGCGCCCACACTTGCCGCCAGCCACGCACCGCAGGGCAATACCCAACGCGGTGGCAGCCGTGGGAAGCGCCGTCCAGGTGGTCGGGGGCAGCGGCGAGGTCAGTCCACACCTTCCCCCGCAGCATCCGCCTCAAAACCCTCCTAGTCCGTGCTTTCAGGCCCATGTGATGCCAGTGGGAGGCAGGGTTCACCATCACCACCTCCTGTGAAAAGGTAGGACCGAATTCGACCAAGAACCCTTCAGTATTTGCCCGGCGTTAGCCGCCTCTCATACCATTCGAGATTACCAAACAAAGAGGCAGGCGCTGGAGACGGAAGGCAGGAAACAGGAGTTTATTCCGACGGAGCAGAACACGTCAAATCAGACAACAGGGTATCTTCTCGAGGTGCTCTAACCGCATCTCTGAGGCCTGGCCTCTTATACACAGGTTTATGGCTTTATTACATACACTGCATCCGTAATGTTTCTTTGAAGGACAGAAAAGACATCCTCGGAATCCCCGGTCCAGGCCCGTTCCCACACACATCTACAGTAGAGTTCCCACCCCGATCTCAGCATGTGGTGGTTATCGCGCAGCTGGACATTCCACTGGGAACGGGGATGTGTGTGATCAGTCGGATCTTCGGGGTGCGAAAGCATTGATTAATCCCCGCTCCTTTGATGTGAGGCGAGGTCCTACTGTAGGGGGCAATAAACTGCATCTGTTGGGCTAGGTGATGGCCTGGGATCAGGCCGGACAATCGGGCAGGGAGGAAGAGGTTATCAAAAGGGTCTGTTCTTTGAATGAGATGAAAGAGCGAGGGGGTTCAGCACGGGATGTGGCTCGGAGACAGAGTCGCGCTAGAGGTGTGTTTATGGCCCAAGCAGGAGAGACAGGGGGCTGTCGGGGCGCGGGGGAATGCTTGCGAGGCCGGGGAGTGAGGGGGAGAGAGACGCGCAGGCTATTGGCAGTGGGCAGAGAGGCCTCGACACACAAAATGGCTGCCACTTACGTGCATGATGGGGCCTAAAAGGGACAAGATGGCGTGGCCACTGTTTCACGATTTTCACTTTACTTTCAACAGTGGCTGGGGGTGAACATAAATGAACGCCGCTTATATATACCTACTTTTAGTCATTTTCCACACTCCACTGGCGCACTGTCACGTCGGACAGGTGGGTGCTGCAAATCGTCCAAAGGGGCTACTCCCTCCTGCACCAGCTGGGGTTCTCCATCAATGTGCCGAAGTCACACCTGTGTCCCTCTCAGAAGCTCCTCTTCATCGGAGCGGTTCTGGTCTCGGCGCGGTTTCGGGTTTATCCGCCCGAACAGCGGGTCCGGGATATTCAGGCTCTGATTCCCATCTTTCAGCCGTTATCCCGGGTTTCGGTCAGGTTGACGCTGCGGCTTCTGGGGCTGATGGCCTCCTGCATCCTACTGGTGCATCACGCCAGGTGGCGGATGCGGGCTCTGCAGTGGGACCTGAAGTTTCAGTGGGCCCAGCATCAGGGCAACCTATCCGACCACGTCCTGATCTTGGAGGGCACTGCGAGACAGCTGCAGTGGTGGCTTACGGACCGCGATTGGGTCAGCGGCAGATCCCTCTCCCTTCCCCAACCGGAGCACGTAGTTGTGACGGACGCGTCCCTCCAGGGCTGGGGAGGCCACTTGGGAGAGGCGGAGATCAGAGGCCTCTGGTCTCCGGCGGAGACCCGGCTCCACAACAACCTGTTGGAGCTCAGGGCGATTCGTCTGGCACTGAAGGCATTCCTCCCCTCTGTCCGGGGGAGTGTAGTGCAGGTGTTCACGGACAACACCACCACCATGTGGTACTGCAACAAACAAGGCGGGGTGGGGTCGTGGATCCTTTGTCAAGAGGCTCTTCGCCTTTGGCAATGGCTGGAACGCCAGGGCGTGACCCTGGTGGCTCAACACCTGGCAGGTTCTCTGAATGCCAGGGCGGACGAGCTCAGCCGTCGGTGCATGATGGATCACGAATGGCGTCTGAACTCAGACGTGGCCAAGGACTCTTTCAGCGATGGGGAGAGCCTTGGTTAGATCTATTCGCCACCGAAGAGAACGCGCAATGTCATCAGTTCTGCGCGTTCGAATTTCCAAGGCGTCACTCGCTCGGCGACGCTTTTCGTCGCGAGTGGAGTTGCGGTCTGTTGTACGCCTTTCCGCCTATACCACTTCTGCCCAGAGTGCTGAAGAAGATCAAGCGCGACCGGGCCCAAGTCATCCTTGTGGCTCAGGACTGGGCTCGAAGGTACTGGTATCCAGAGCTACTCAGTCTGTCAGTCGATCCCCCGGTTCGTCTGCCTCTTCAGGAGGACCTTCTGTCGCAGCAGCAGGGGACGGTCCTCCACCCGAACCTGTCCAGTCTCCACCTCCATGCTTGGAGATTGAGCGGCGACAGTTGAGGCCATTTGACTTGCCTCCTGAAGTCTGTAACATCATTCTGGCAGCCAGGCGTCCCTCCACAAAGTCGGTATACGCCTGCAGGTGGAACAGATTTGTGGCATGGTGCACAGCAAAGGCTGTGGATCCTCTTTCTGCCCCTCTTTCGGAGGTTCTTCTCTTCCTTCTTTCCCTTGCCCAGCAGGGCTCTGCTCTGGGCACTATCAAGGGCTACCTTTCTGCCCTTTCAGCCTTTCTCAGGCTACCTGATCAGCCTTCTTTGTTCAAGTCCCCTATTGTAAACAGATTTCTTAAGGGCATCACTCACACGTTTCCTCCTGTTCCGTTTGTGATGCCTCAGTGGGACTTGAACCTGGTTTTAACATTCCTGATGTGCGCTCCCTTTGAGCCGCTTCACAACTGTCCTCTTCGCTTTCTGACCTTGAAGACTGCTTTCCTGGTTGCCATCACCTCTGCCAGGAGAGTGAGTGAGCTCCAGGCTCTTTCTTGTACTCCACCTTTCCTTTCTGTCCATCCGGACAAAGTGGTGCTTCGTACCAAACCTTCTTTCCTTCCCAAGGTTGTCACGGCCTTTCACATCGGGCAGTCTATCACCTTGCCGACCTTCTTCCTGCCACCGCATCCCTCTAAAGAGGAAGAGCGACTCCACCGTCTGGACCCAAAACGTGCGCTCTCATTCTACTTGGATCGCACACGCCAGTTCCGGGTGGATGACCAACTCTTTGTTGGTTACGTGGGCGCTAAGAAGGGGAAAGCAGTGCACAAGAGGACCATCTCCCGCTGGATCATCCTGTGTATCCAGGCATGCTACTCCTTGGCTAGGAAGGAGCCCCCGGTTGGACTGCAGGCTCATTCTACCCGAGCGACGGCGACTACCACTGCCCTGGGCAGGGGTGTGCCCTTGCAAGACATCTGTCAGGCAGCTACGTGGGCATCGCTGCACACGTTTGCAAGACACTACTGCCTGGACAGCCAAGTCCGGAGGGATGGCTTCTTTGGCCGTTCCGTCCTCCAGGACTTTCTGGTGTGAATATTGGTTCGCAGACCCACCACCGGGGTTGGTATTGCTGGGGTATCTATTCTAAGGTAAGGAATCTAATACTAACGTGTCTCTTTCAGATGCACAAGTTACAACTTGTGTAACGATATATCTGTAAGAGACATTAGTTAGTATTAGATTCCTTACCGACCCACCCATCCTCCCCGTTCTGCGAACCAATATCTAGGGTTAGGGTTGTTCCCCTTCAGGGCCCTAGTTTCAATGGCACCAGTGTTGGTTTTTAACATGGCTCTGCGTTTCTGGTGCGGAAAAGCTGTGTCTAAGAACTGACGTCAGCACGCGGAGGCGGCGTCTAAGTACTCCGACGACGTCATCACGGCGCCCACGACGCCGACGACGGAGCCGCAGACGACGCCTACCGACGCGCAAGGGTACTGCTACGCAAAAATTTCCGGATCCAGTCTGACGCCTGGGGATATTCTAAGGTAAGGAATCTAATACTAACTAATGTCTCTTACAGATATATCGTTACACAAGTAGTAACTTGTGCTTTAATACCTTTCTTGAGATCTTGGTTAATATTGCTGGATTATCCCAGAAATGCGCCAGACCAATCTTAATTAACCAGGTTCTAACGTGTTTGAACCAAATAATACAATTACCACTATCCAGATCCATTATTTCCTTTAGACCATTTTTGTAATCTAACAGCTCAGGGGTTGACCAAAGTCTAACCCAGAGCACTAATGGTCTCAGAATCGCATGATGATCAGTGCGTTTCATATTTAGGTCTAAAATAAGTGGTGTTAATGGTGTCCGGACAGGAACCCTTACCAAAGCTCTATAACATTTGTTTTCACTTACATTAAAAGCTTTATCGCACATGGGTCCCCATAGCTCAGCTCCGTATAGTGCTGCAGACTGTGCTTTAAACTTGAAAACTTCTAGAGCTGGTAAGACCGCTTTACTATAACTATTACCATGTCTTTTGGTAACATATTTTGAGTTAGAGTTATTTTACTCTTTTCTATCTGTGTTTTCCACAAAAAGATTGGCATCAAATGAAACCCCTAGATAGATAAAATTCTGGACATATTCCAGCTTTTGGCCATTTAAAAACAGTTGTTCCCTAAAGGTCTTATGTGGGTTTATAGCCATATACTTTCTTTTGTTAGTGTTGATTTCAAGGCCTTTTTTACTATAGTAAGTTTGAAATGTATTTAAAAGACATTGTAAACCCTTGGACGTTTGCGATATAAGTATGGTGTCGTCCGCAAAAAGGAGGGATGGGACCCTTTCACCTCTCAATTTTGGAGCATCATTGATACAGCCTTCTAAAAAAGAAGTCAGATCATTAACAAACAATGAAAGCAAAGTAGGTGCCAACACACAACCTTGACGGACCCCTCTCTTAATAGGGATTTGGCTTGTTAACTCCCCTCCGGGGCCCCAACTTTAGCATAGTTGTTTTCATGCAGCTTCATAATCTGCTCTAAGAGGTTAGGAGGTCGCCCTTGACAGTTAAGTGTCCCCCATAACAATTTTCGTGGGATCAAGTCAAAAGCAGCCCTAAGGTCCACAAATGCTACATATAAATGGCCCTTCCTTATATTCACATATTTCCAAGACAAACAGCACAATCTAAAATCCTGATCGATACTACTTATTTTGGCCCTAAACCCTGCTTGATACATTGATAATACTGTATTTTCCTCCATCCAAATGTTTACATGATTTAAAATATGCCTTGAATATGTTTTCTGTAAAATATCCATTAAACTAATTGGGCGATAGTTAGCAGGATCGCTTCTATCACCCTTTTTAAAAATTGTGATGATTTCTGCCCCCCTCCATGTCTCCGGTAAATCTGCCCTGCCGCTATAGCATTACATATACAGTTAATATAGGGGGCCCAAACATTTATTTCGTGTTTATAAAGATCGCCAGAAATTTTGTCTAAATCAGGGGCCTTCCCATTTTTAACTGAATTGATGGCCGACACAGTTTCCTGTAGATCAAAGTCTAATTTGTCACCAATTAAAATTGGCAATAATTCATCCTCCAAGGGAAACTGTTCATTAGGGGGAATTCCATACAATTTGGAAAAATGCTCTGTCCATGTCATCTCATCTAAGAAAACCTCCCTAGACCCCTTTTCTCTCTTATTTCCTTTTGCCACTTTTTTCCAAAATAACATTTGGTCACTATTCTTTGCATCGGCTACCATCGTAGACCAAACCTCTTCGTCCCATGCGGGTTTTGCCTTCCCTTGGGTTCTCTTCTATTTTAGCCTTGCCTCCTTAACTTCCAGCATATTTTTATTTTTAATAGCATGGACTAATTCGTCCTTTGCAAAACGACATTCCTTGTTATACCAAGGTTCCCCTAATGTCTGGGGGTTTCCATTTATACCAATCTTTTTCGTATTTTTTGTTACCAATGGTATCAGTTTTTTAAAGAACCCCCTGTGCAGGTCTAGGAATGTATTACCTTTGTTTACTACAGTCTCATGTGAACCAAAGGTTTCTGCAAAGATACTATAAACGTTTGCCAATAATTCATCGTGCTCCAGCATATGTGCCCATTTGACAGAACGCCGATTATTGCTAATTACAATGTTGTCCACACTATTATAAGTCGTACTTTCATTTACAGTTGGGCTATGCTCTCAAACCGGAGCTCAAGCGGACAATGATCACTTTCTATTCTTGGTCTGACCTCAAAATCGGTAGCATACGACCAAATATCAGTAGATAAAATTATATAATCAATTTTGCTCTGGCATTTGTTTCTAAAAAATGTTGGTGCCCGTTGTGCATCAGACGATAAACGTGAATTACACGCTCTCAAGCCATGCCCTACCATAACTCTCGTGATTTGCAGCGCTAATTTAGTACATGGAACCATCTCTATATCATTCACTATAGGAATCTTGTTGACACTATCTTCCTCATATAAAATTTCTCCAAGCCCTGTAATAGGTTCGTAATTACAATTAAAATCACCACCTATTATAATGCTTATATTCGCATCTAAAGCATTTAAAATTAAGTCCAATTTTTCTATTGTTGGAGACTCTAATGGGCTGGGCTTGGTCTATTATAAATATTATATAAGTGTACCGTCCTTCTGTCTTCTGTTACTATTCCAATTCCAAGGATATCTAGTGAATCGATAGCTAATTGGGTAACAAGAATGTTAAGGGTCACTTTGACCCATATTACCAGGCCCCCTGATGGCCTTCCCCTCACAGATGGAACTGCAGCTACATAAAATGTTTTAAACTCAACCCTATGTGGTGTCTTTATGGCCTAGGTATCCTGCAGAATACAAATATCACTCTTTTGGATGAAATCGTTCCATTCTGGGTCACTGACATGCCTGTTTAAACCTGCTATGTTCCATGATATCAGTTTTAACCCTTCAATATAATCTGAGCAAATAGATCTCTGGCACCCACCTATTACCACATTCTCTGCACAACTATCTCCAATGGACGACATACTCTCACTAAGTTCTATTATTTTTGGTACAAGAGATATAATTTCACATGCACATTTCTCATCCCTTAGTGGCAACTCTTTACAATGATTATTAGTTTGTGTATTATTTTTCCCCTCCAATTCATTTACTATAGGTACTGCATTAATTTCCTTTTCCCTTTCACTTATCGATTGCAGTCAGTCTACCTCTTCCAGAGAAATTAATTCTCGGAATCTGTTGGGAGTTTCTGGAATAAAAAAATTGCCAGGATTCTGGTTTAACGTGCTTCCAGCTGGCTTGTAAAAGTAACCCAATGGTAAAGCAGAGATTCTAGGACTCTGGGGTAACATCTCCTCTTGTGTCTTCAATAGCCTGTGCACAGTACATGGGTACCTAAAATTTATGACAATACAATCTCCTTGTATGTCCTTAGATGAGGTCCCCACCCATCCTACCCTGCGCACCATCAACATTTCATTCACCTTATAAATATCACACTTCTTATACTTACAAAGCCAGTCAACCACTTTATTCCTAAGGTTGTGCCAGGATTCCTTCTGATACCTTTTCAGGACTGGCACAACTGCTAATACTAAGACATAGGGACAAGTCGCTGGTGGCAGATTCAATGCATCAGGATTGGGGATCATATCAGTTTCCTTTGGACTATGTGTTGTTATCCCGTCGTTATTCTTTCCCGGGTAATTAGTTCCATTCTCAAATCAAGCAGCAACCTTACTATAGGGCACACGCATCCCAATCCCTCTAGACTACTCCCTGGCTCGACACTATGACCTAGGTCGTATCTAGATTGGTTTAATTGGTTCGATTGATTCGGGGTTTGATCTTTATTACCAATTTTCTCTATCATTTTACATAGTAACCTCAATTCTGTTACTAAGCAAGCCCCTTCTTCAATTGTTTTATTACCATCCTTAATCATAGTGTCCAACTGAGCTATGGAAGAGTTTAGCCTGTTAATTTTATTATCAAAAACCTTCATTTTACTATCCATGCTTTCATTTATTTCGATCTGTATTGCATCTAGGGCTTTTTTGAAGATGTCCACCACTGTACGATCTTCTCCTCCCTCCCTCTCTTTCTGATTACCCTCATTTATAAACAAATCAGCATCAGTTTGTACCCCGATTGTTCTCAGCAACATCCCTTCTTGTTCCAGTACAATACCAATTCCTTTGCTTGCACCACATTTCCCTTTTTTATCAACAGTTCGTTTCTCCCTTAGTAGATTCTTAATTGGATCTTTTGTTGTTCCTATTGTCTTCTGTGCTCTCAATCTTGTAGATATTCCAGTTAACCCCGGTTCATGAGTATTCAAGGGGCCTTCCTTAGACTGTCTTTGCTCTCTCTCAGGGTTATTCAAATTAGATGCAAGAGTTTGAGCATGGCTCCCCTCATTCATGAGCAAAGTTGTTGACGGTAAAGGTACACTAGGCTGCTTGTAAGTTGGAAGGTTAGATGGATCAAGTGATAGTCTTCTCTGGGCCAATTCGATTTCGTGACATAGTACTGTTTCAGCTCTTATTATGAAATCGTCAAGCGTGCCAGCCGCCCCCTTCTGTTTACTCATAATTACTTAGCTAATGAACCCAATGTCCCAATAGATTTAGACTTGGGTCAGTCTTAAATACGCACAGATTATTTCCTACAAAATGTATCTGCAACCAGTAACAACGAAGACTCTCACCATATGTACTTCGATCACGTAAAGGTAAAACTAAAGGGAGTGACCCCGTCCGGCCTCATTCGGCCTCTGACGGCCTAAGACGGCCCACCCTTGTCCCGGGCTTGTACCGGCGCGTCCTGCGGGACGAGGATCCAACCGCCCTTTTATGCGCCTCCTGGTGCATGCTTGCGGCGTCAGCGTGGTCCTCGCCGCGAGCGGAATGCCACGAAAGGTAGTCAGGCGTTGGAGATAGAGCGCCGGTCCCGGTGGGAATCAGAGCAGCGTCCTAGTGAGCAACGTGGAGCCTGGTGAGTGCCCAGAGTAAACAAATGTCCCAAAGCAGGTTCACAGGGGACTGGGCCCCAACCGCCCCTTTATGCGCCTCCTGGCGCGTGCTTGCCGCGTCAGCGGCGTCCTCGCCGCGAGCGGGATGCCTGGAAAGGTAGTCCGGCGTCGGAGCTGGAGCGCCGGTCCCGGTGGGAATCAGAGCAGCGTCCTAGTGAGCAACGTGGAGCCTGGTAAGTGCCCAGAGTAAACAAATGTCCCAAAGCAGGTTCAGGATTTTAAATTCCAATTCATTTGAGTCTAAACAGCATAGTTCTAGCTGTATCCAATCAAACGTTAGCACTTATTGAATATAATTCTGTACGTGCTCATGATGGGGAAGCAATTAACAGGACCAGGCAGCTGGAAAGTGATAGAATACCTCAGAAAGTTTAGGGCTGGAAAATGCCAACTTTCTAAAAGCTTCAAACCAAAGGGGTCATGTCCATTACGGGGGCCTGGTAGGACGTTTTGTTAATTGGTGGCCAGGTACCCTCTCTTTTATAAACTTTCTAAAAGCAGCATTTTCAAAATTGTAATCTAAAATCCAACTTTACCATTAGAGAGACTATTAAATTACAATTCATTTTAGTCGAAACAGCATATCTGTAGCTGTTCCCATTCAAATATTAGCATTTATTAAATGTAATATGGTTACCCAATGTCATCCAATCGGAGAGATAGGCCTCACAGCAGTGACAAATTATTTTATGAGTTTTTCACTACCAGGACATGTCAAACGTAAATACATATGTCCTACTTTTTAAATACATTGCACTCTTTGGGCCTTTAGGGCCTACCTTAGGGGTGATATACATGTACTAAAAAGGCATGCTTAGGTGTGGCAAAAGGTTTATTTTGTTAGGTCGAAATGGTAGTTTAACACTGCACTACAGGCTGCAATGGCAGACTTGAGATGTTTTAAAGGCTTATATTAGTGGGTGGTACATTTAGTGCTACAGGGCACTAGTATTATATAATTTACAGGCCCTGGGTACATTAGTAACATGTCCTAGGGACTCATAAGTAAATTAAATGTATCAATCAGGTGTAGGTCAATTTTACCATGTTTAGGTAGAGAGTACAAGCACTTTAGCAATTGTAAAATGTGCAGAGTCCAAAAAGCCAACAAAAGCTGGTTCTGCAAAGGAAGGGAGTGAAGGCAACATGTTTCAGGGGACCCTGCAGTGAGGGCAGGGACCTACACACCCCTGGCTCCAAATCCATCATCGGATGGAACTGACTAGAGCCCTTGTCATACCCCTCATGGGCTAATGTAACAATTTCTCCTGACTTTACCAAAACACTCAATGTCATGGTGTAAAGAATATAAAAATCATGCAGCCAGAATGTGTCTGTAGCCTATTGAAACAAAACCAAATTCAGCCTGCTCTAAATTACTCCATTGACTATCAATCAAAGTCTGCATCCAATTCATGGTTTCTGCACTGTCCAAGATATTTCACTGAGACAAAGGCATAAAATACTTCCAACACCTTAGTGCCATTCTACATATGTACCAGATACATCTGCATGATCCCGCAACTGTTGTTCAAGCAGATGAAATGCAGAAGCAAACCTATGAGTGAACATGGTCCAAGACTATGAAATGCAATCAACCTCTCCCTCAGATAGGTATTCAATCTCTCAACCTCATGAAACTGAACTGAATTCAGACTTGCTTTGTAAATGGAATTTCAGAACTCTTAAGGTCTGCAATCACAGAACATCAGCCGAGGGCACCAACCATACCTGATCAGACAAATTATCCTCCTACATTGCTTTTCCTACAGGCTGGACATTAATACTCTCCGTCCTCACACTATGAAGTTACTAAAGGTTTATGTGTAGTGCAATATAAAACTCCTAAATACATACATAAACCTCAGTATAATAAAGTCGTTCTCCAAGAGACATCAGAAGTCAGATCATCCCTAACTTCCACCTTCACCATCACAGTTTTTGCAAGGAGGTTATGCCAGCAGGATGTTATGGAGACTGTCCTAGAGATTGAAGGCATTCTGAAGGTATCCATATTGCTCTTCCAACATTTAGCAAGGCACAGTATATTTATCCCTCAAAATAATTATGCTATCAATCACATTCCTGCCATCAATAAATACATTGTGCAGGAAATGATGAGAATTTGGGAATAGTTGGTAAAGAACTATGGGCATACCTTCATGCTCCAAGCTACAGGGCAGGTTTGAAGTATGGACACATAGGGGCACATGCATCATTCCTGCATTTTGCGATTTCTAAATAGCGAATTTTACCGATTCGCTACTTAGAAATCGCAAAATGCAATTTATGTAGGATTCACATACAAAAGTGCGATGCCTTAAAACTCCTTAATTGCGACTCGCAAATTGCGGCTCGCAATTATGGAATTTATTCCTCTTCATTCCTATGGTCCGACGGCCCAATGGGAATTGCATGCGCAATTTGTGAGTACTCCATAGGTACTCGCAAATTGAGCATGCAATTTCAAGGGTGCAAGGGTTCCAAAAGGATACCCTGTTGCACATCTGAAATTCCAATTATTTTACACATGTTGCGCACACACATGCCCCAAGGGCATGTGTGTGTGTGTATAATGTGACTTGAAATCGCAAATTACCATCAACTTCAGTTTGATGGTAATTTGCAATTCCTTATAGCGAAATCGCAATAATTTTTTATTTCATGCATTGCGATTCCTTAAATGCAATCACAATTAAAGTAATCGCAAATTTAGTGATTCCTTAATTTGCGAATTTTGCATTTGGGATGATGCATCCCAAATGCAAACATTGCGGTCTGCGAATCAGCCCCTTTGCGACCACAAAAAGTAATGATGAATGTGCCCCATAGGGCTTTATTTATAGTTAGGCGATTGCTATACTGTCGCAAATGTGGCTGATATCCCGTTGTCCACAAGTGCATTATAGTCAATGGCACATGTAAAACCGTGGACGAAATATCCATCATGTTTTGATGGATTATCCTGGTCGCCAAATTCTAAGTAAGGCACACCATTTTCTATTAACTATGTCAGAGGAATTCATCAAATGCTCCTGCTGTCCTTTTGCATATGACAAATTTGGCTCACAACATCAATGAAATGTGTTAATTAAACCTCTTGTATTTCTAAAATTCATATACATTTTTGCTGAATAAGATAGTAAAAGCGGAACCTTTTTGTGATATAACAACGTGTACCATGAGGCCAAAACTCAGCACTGCTAACTTCTAATGTTAGGATTGGGGTCCCGGGCTGGCAGGTGCAGAGGGCACTGAACACTCCACAAACAAGCATATAGAAGGTCCCTAGCAACCAGTGCTCCCAAGACAAGTTCTGCTGTCATGGCAAGAAGGACTCACTAATCCTCCTCGACTTTCCAGGTTGCCTCAAAAGAGGTGGTATACAGTGAGTCTGGGTACAGGACGACACAATTACTCATCTGAAATAAAGATGGATTTATCTAGCTAGAGATGGATGAGGAGACAAACTTTAATAAATCAAGTCAAGTATCTCCGCGCAGTTCATAGCGCAATAGTGATCCCATAGTGACCACCATCCCAAGCGGCCTTGCGCACCCCAGCCACCGCCCGGTTTCCTGCATGCATGGTACTTTCAAGTAATAAGAACAGTCTGCATGCCAACTGTTATACATGCCACTGGGAGCACTAGTCATTAAATCGAGTTAAATACACAGTAGGGCAAAATGGTAATACAGTCTTACTTTCAATCCTGTTTCAGAATGCTCACCTTGTCCTGATGATGATCTTGACTCAATAAAGATCGAAACGTCGTCGACCCCCCCCCAAAGGAAATCCCCCCATTGTATATATTTCCGTGGATTTTCCTTTTGTTGTTTATGCGATATTTTGTTTATTTTACTTTCACTCAGTCACAGTACGCACCCTGTCACTTATGTGAGCACCTGAACGTATCTTTGAAATCAACATTTTGTAAAGGTACAATGATTAAAATTACACATGTTGCCCTACATGCTCTGCTCCTAAAGTGATTTAGTATCTATTCCAAACAAATGTTTATATGCTCATAGGACCTATCTCTTGCGTATGCGGCAAACCCACGTGGGAGTCAGACTTTAGCATCTTTAAGAGGCCCAAATACAAACTAATAGAGAGGTCAAAAAGACAAAGTATTACATTCAAATAAAAATTAATTCACTGTATCCCTTCTATCTCTACTCTAATCCCATTTACTTATAAAGACTATTTATGCATTAACACTTAGTATATAACACGGTTTAGTTTCAACAAAGCAGATGCTTAGCATGTGAGTTCTCAAGCTGCCATATTAGATGCTATTGCGCAGAAGCGGAATTTTCCCTCCAAGCGTTAACCCCTTCGCAGCTGGGCAAATTCCCCTGCTGTGCTGGGGGGTGGGCGCGCACAGCGCCCCCCTGCTCATGACGAGCTAAGCTTGTCATGAGCCACGTTGGTCGTGTGCTCATGACGAGCTGAGCTTGTCATGACCACACCCGTTCCTTTAGAACACTCGCACAGCAGGGGAATTTGCCTAGCATGCGAGCGTTCTAACGGTCATGACGAGCTCAGCTCGTCATGAGCACATGAGCACCGTAGCTCAAGACGAGCTCAGCTCGTCATGAGACTCGAAGGAGTTAAGACGTCATGCAGCTGATGCATGCGCAGTTCATTTTCCCGCGTTAGCAGCCATCTTCAATTACACTTGGGGTACTTGTTGGTAAAACACATATGCAAGCTTCCCCCTTACTAGGAAACATGGAATGTTGTGCAAAATTAGTATTACAGACATTATTAATACTTCGTTAGGGGATTATATGAGAGGATTGCATCCGAGCATGTCTCTTTTTCACGAGTCCTTGCTCCATCAATGGTAAAACGGCTGCACCAGTCATGCTTAACCTGAGTGCCGCCTTTGACACTGTCTCCCATGGTCTGCTATTAGATAGGTTACATCATGCAGGGGTGGGTGGTACACCACTGGGTTGGCTGAATAACGTTTTGGAGAGTCATACCTTCCAAGTCATCCTACAGTTATTTGGCTCTACCACCCAGCAGTTGAAACAGGGCATGCCACAGGGCTCAGCTCTGAGCCTGACCCTTTTTAACTTGTATATGTGCCCGTTGGCTGACCTTATAGAAAGCCATAGTGTGCAGATGATGTTGTATGCGGATGACACGCAATTGATTCTAACTCTGGCCCAGGACAATGGCCAAGCGGCAGAAGATTTTAAACTATGTCTAGCTGACTTGGCTAATTAAATGAAAAACAGCTGTCTGAGACTAAACGCTAGTAAAACCAACATTCTAGTGATAGGGAAGCTACCATCCATTTGGTCCTCAATCTGGTGGCCCCGTGAGCTGGGTCTCCTACCTTCCCTGAACGGCAAAGTCCAAAATTTCGGAGTTTGGTTTGACTCCACCCTGTCCTTCTCGGATCAAATTTCCACTCGCACAGGTAAGTGTTTTGAGGGTCCTGAAAATGATTAGGAAGATCCTAGAGCTTATTCCGAATTGTGCGAAAAAACGGCAGTCCAGACCCTTGTGGTATCAAGATTGGACTATTGTAACGTCCTTTACTTGGGGGCCACCAAGAAGAGCATTCATATGCTTCAGTGAGTGCAAAAGGCGGCAGCAAGCCTGCTGCCTAAAATTCCTAAGAATGCTCCCAAAGGGCGAGCTCTAGACACACTTCACTGGCTCCCCTTAGAGGAAAGAATATCTTTTAAAGCCTTGTGCTATGTTCACAAAATACTACAGGTCAAAGTCCCAAGTTATCTCGTTTCTATGATCCTACCATACCATCTAAAGTGCTGTTTAAGATCAGCCGGAACAGGACTGGTTGGCATTCCTAGATTCAACAGAAAGCGCCTTGGTGATAGTTCTTTTAGGTTCCTGGCAGCTAAACAATGGAACCTACTTCCTATGCATCCCTGACTAGAGCCCACAGTAGCATCCCTCCGAAAACACCTAAAGAAATAGCTGTTTAGGAGAAACTCAAAATAACAGTAGTGTCAGCCCAGTCACCCTCTTGGTCCTCTCGGAATTCAGCGCGGGACACTCCGAACTGGAGTAACCATGCGCTCTACAAATTGCTAACATAACAACATAACATAACTGTAACAGAGGATGATGACAATCTAAAGACAACATTATTATTTGTAGCAAGTTGGAAGAGGCACAAAAGCAATAGCAATGGTTCTACTGATACCTACAAAGAAATGAGTTAGGGCCTAATTTATAGTATGATGGATTCATCTCTGTCCTTCAGAGTGGGGGACGCCAACCTGATGGAAAAAGGACCATAGTATTTGGAGATCACACGAGCTGCCGCTTTTTTGTTTTTCATAAACAGACACTCAAAGTCAGAGGTTGTTTATGTAGAACAAAAAACTAAAGGCCCCCACACCCTCAGAATTTTCTCAGAGGGTGTAATTATTTTTCTGGCCCATGGCGGTGATAGGCAGAAAAAAAGGACATAAGACCATCCATTCTAAATAGGGAGAGTGGTCTTTTTATTTTATTTTATATTTATATCTTGGCGCAACAGCTACCCAAAAGGGTTTCCCGGCGCCCGTCGGAAAACAGCAACAAAAAAGGGGAATGGAACTTCTGTTTAAAGAGCCAGGTTTTGAGGGATTTACAAAAAAGTGTGACGTTCATCTGAGTACGAAGAGACAGCGGAAGAGTATTCCATAAAACAGGGCCCAAATAGGAAAAAGAACGACCACCCATGCGTGATAGTCTAATCCTTGGCACCTGGAATTTAGCCTGGGTAATGGATCTAAGAGTACGGGAAGGTAAATAGAGATGGGTCAGATTTTGCACATACATAGGAGCCATACCGTACTTAATTCTGAACATATAGTTCAGAGCTTTGAATTTTATCCGATTCTCAATTCTCAACCAGTGAAGATCTCTCAAGGAAGCGGAAATAGAAGCAGTTCTCGGGGTTCAACAGAGCAATCTGGCCGCTGAGTTGTGTACTCTCTGAAGCTTTCGGATAACATCTTTATTAGCTCCAAGATAGAGGATGTTACCGTAGTCCAGTCTAGATGTAATAAGAGCCTGGACGACAATTCTCTGAGTCCGGCCAGGAAGCATCCACAAAATTCTGATGCACTTATTCTACGACCCCTACACTGGCTGGTGGAGTGGGTTTTCTGATGGTGGAGCGAGTAGGGGCACCCCATCAGAATACTGTTCATCCACCCAACTCATATTTCAGTGGGTGGACTGAGGGTTTGGCAGAGAGAGTAGTCCGTCACATCTGTGCTAGAGTAGAGTTTGTGTGTTTGTTACAGACACTAAGGAAGTACTGTGACTTTCGGGTGTAAGGATCGACAAAGTGGGGAAAGCCCAAGAACACAGACCACAGGAGACCCTTGATCTGGCTCGAGAGAACTTAATAAAGATGGTAATGGGTGGAGTGCGCACATGAGGCAATTTCACCCCTCGGTACCACCTGCACATGTAGCAGCTGATCTGTCAGAAGCCCACCCTTTTCTCTCAGAATTGTCTCACTGCTCTTTGTGCCATTCTAAAATGTTCCTTCCTATAAACAGTGACACACGAGTTCACCAGTTTGGGGCTGGTTGGGTCAGTGGGGTGTAGATTAGGGGCCATTTAGACTATTTCTAAATACAAAAACATACAGGGTACCTTTCAGGGATAAAGTAAAACATGGTAGGAATGGATAAGCTCGACAGTGTGCTGAGGACTTTCATTCTCACTTGTGTCTTCCATCAAGTCATTTTCTGTCTCACTGATATGGGTATCACAATCACCATTAATATTAAAGAAAACTGCATGCACGTGCCATTAAAGGAACTGAACACAGGAAGGACAACCTTGTATAATCATTGCACAGTTGACAAGAAATCTTTTCAAATGAATCTTGTTCAGTTTGTTTCCATCTAATCTCTTTGGAGGATTCCACCTGCCCAGTGTGTCAGCTGAGTGAAACCTTATCGATGTCTGTGAAATCTGGTACAGACGAAATGGAAACGGATTCAAATCACATACTGGAAAGAGAATCATGTGCAGACAAAACAGAGCTTTCTGCAACAGCTCATTTTCACAGTATTCCTTGACACAAGGCTCTTTCAATTAGGGCCTCGATAAAAATAATAATGATTTATGCATGCTTATGTTGTGTTAAGGGGTGCAGTGATTGGCATGTCCATTGTGTTTTGGTGCTCTGGGATTGTCTGGGTCAGTTTTAGTACCAGGTTCCATTGCCTGATTTTGGTGTCCTTGTTTGTGTTTTAGTGCCCGAATTACAGCTTGGCAGATGGATAGTCCGTCATAAAAGTGGCAGATATTCTGTTTCATCACTAAAAGTGCAGAATACACTGCATTTGAGGTAGGTGCAGAGTACCATTCCCTTAACTCTACATTAGGGGGTTTATTTACAGGCCCCTTGCGCCACCTGTACGTCACTTTTCCCATGTTAAAAATGATGCAAAAGTGGCGCAAGAGGCTTGTAAATAAGCCCCTAGATCTTTAGGGTCTGATTTAGAGTTGGGAGGATGGAGTAGTGTCAATCGTCATGGTGGAGGATGTTGTCAAGGGTACTCCGTCCAACAAATTGATAGATGTCCACCAGCCCACAGGTAATCTCGGTACATTGAAAGGAACCACTATGATAGTGGACCCTTTCAACGTACTAAAAGTTTGTTTGTCGACCGTCGTCAGCTTTGACGGCCATATCCCAAACTTTTACAAAGCTTTTGTTTTTAAGAAACAAACTCCCAAAGCCAGAGGTTTGTTTCTGAAAAACAAAAACCTAATGACCCCAACCTGCAAGTATTCTACCGAGGTGTGGGGGGTCAATATTGTTTGCTTCCTGTCTCTCACCATCGACGGACAGGTAAAAAAGGCATTACACCCTCCACTCTAAATACGGATAACAATGTAATGTCCTTCGTCTGATGCCCTCTACTCCATTGGTCCGCCGAAGGAATCATTCCGGTGACGGAGCCAATGGGGACTCTATCTACTGAATACTTATGGTCTGCCTATTCGTAAATGGGAGGGTGGACCAAGGATTCTGCCGATTGGGTACTCTGTTTCATTTATGACAGAGTACCCTTTGCACCAAGCTCTAATTTGGGCCAGTAATGTTGGTGATCAGCTATCTGCCTGATGTTCATGGGTTTGTTTGTGTTACAGCTTTTGCCCTTGTCTTTGTGTTTCACTTCCTTGGTTCAGTCTCTCCTGATGTTCCATGTTTGGGCCTCTTTTATTATGTGTTTCCCTCCCATGCTCCTATGTGAGTGTTTTAGATCTTGTGTTTGATCAGTGTGTGGTAGTGGTTGGTCTGTTCCTCTATTTCAGATCACGTGTGTGTTTGTGCCTCCCCAGCTCCTGTGTACAGGCAGCTTGCTTGGGGAGGACAGGTGCCCGGGAAGAATGAGGAGTATACAGGCACAGTAATCAGGGAAAACAGGTAAGGCTTGGTCTGCCCCTGTTCACAATCAATCAATCAATCAATCAATCAGTGGTTTGTTAAGCGCGCTACTCACCCATGAGGGTCTCAGGCGCTGAGGGAGTGTGGGGGTCACAGCTCCGTTAACCAAAGAGCCAGGTCTTGAGGGCCTTCCTGAAGGTGTTCAGGGAGGGGGCGAGTCTGATGTCTGCTGGGAGATCGTTCCAAGTTTTGGCCGCAATGTGAGAGAAGGATCTTCCACCTGCACTGGCTCCACGGATGCGTGGAGTTTTGGCCAGTGCGAGGTTGGAAGATCTGAGGTTTCTTTTGGATACGTGGAAGTTGATTCTGTCGTTGAGGTATTTGGGTCTGGTGTAGTGCAGGCATTTGTAGGTGTGGGTGAGGATTTTGAAGGTGACACTTTTCTCCACGGGGAGCCAGTGGAGTGTTAAAAGGTGTTGGCTGATGTGTTCGTGCTCGGGGATGCTGAGGACGAGTTGGGCGGCGGTATTCTGTATTGTTTGGAGTTTTCGGAGGAGGGACTTGTTCATGCCGGCACATAGTGCGTTTCCATAGTCCAGTCTGCTGGTGATGAGTGTCTGGGTGACTGTCTTCCTTGACTCCGGAGAGATCCATTTGAAGGTCTTGCGGAGGATGCAGAGGGTGTTGAAGCAGCTGGAGGTGACAGCGTTGATCTGTCGGTTCATGGTGAGGGATGAGTCGAGTAGGATTCCAAGGTTTTTGGCGTGGTCCAAGGGGGTCGGTGGGCTTCTGAGGGCTGTCAGCCACCAGGTGTTGTCCAATGGTGAAGGGGTGGTTCAGAGTACGAGGACTTCTGTCTTCTCTGTGTTGAGCTTGAGGCAGCTGTTGGTCATCCAGACGGCGACCTCCTGCATTCCTTTCTGGAAGTTGAGTCTGGCGGTGGCGGGGTCTTTGGTGAGGGAGAGGATGAGCTGGGTGTCATCAGCGTAGGAGATGATGTTGAGGTCGTGTTGTCGGGCGAAGGCGGCGAGGGGGGCTCACACCCACACCCATTGTAATATGACCACCATGATGTTAGCGACTTGTGGCCATGTTTTGTGTTTCCTTTCAGATGTCTCTCCTCGTGTTCCAACAATGGACCTCTATCACTGTGACTTTTCCAGTCTGTTTATCAGCTTTACTGTTTTAGGTTTTGTTTGATAACTTTCTCTGTGGTTTGCAAGCTGGACCATGTGCAGTAAGCTATTCACTCTTTTCACTTATGACGGAACAGCAGCTGGCGTTTTGAATGGTTACATATTGAAACTGTACCGATGGAAGTGTTGGTATTTTCACTGTGACCAGATTATTACAACCATAAATCTGTGAATCCGAATATCACTTGCCTTTTTGTCCGTCACACTGATCAGCACTGCATCCCGACACAAGCAAAGTTTCTCTCTCTGGCTGCTAACACATAGCATTAATATGCTTCACTCACAGGCACAGAGCAAACCAATACTCTTTCTAGTATAGTGTAATTATGCTACCTGCCCGGAAAAGTGCATCAGTGCACCCCTTAGGAGTATGAGATGGCGTAGAAATTCCTCAATACAATGCAATGATCTGTGTGCCTGGTACAGAGGGATGCTACTTTCAGATTAACTGATTGGAGGGCCCGATAGAAATCTCCAGCTCCCTCACCCCTGCCCCTCCCACAAGATTTTTTGCTCTGGCTTTTTGCCTATGGATGGCAGCATCACCACTGCTACAAGGGCTAGGACTGATTGCGGTACACGAATACCATAACACTGATGCCATGTATACCACTTCCACGCAGCCACAAGTATTTAACCTGACTATTGCCCAGTTTTTTGAGGGTGGAAAAGGTGGTAAGAGGACTACATTTGCTGCATCTGTCCCATACAGATTTACTTACAGGGGTAGCTAGTCATAATATTGTCAGGGCTAGGAAATGGTGGTGCAAGGTTGGCCACATGATAGAACCAATTGTGTGTGAAGTTTGACTAAGCATGTCTTGAGAATCTGTAGGGAATTAGTATTTACACTGGTGGTGGTATCAATGGACCATGCCCACTAGCTTCCAGCTTTACTAAGCTAAGGGCCTGCAGCTTTCCAGCGAGCTGGTTGACGGACAAGGTTCATCAACTTTAGAACGATAATGAGGCAAGGCCTTGTTTTCGTGGTACCATCTCTCCTGTTTTTCCCTTTAACAGGTTTACACCAATGGCTTCACTAATAATGATTTCCAGATAAATCATTCTATACCAATCCATTAAAATGGATCTGAATCATATCAAATTTACTCTTCCAGTAAAATAGATTGCCCCTATACCTGTGGGAATTATAAGACAGAGTGCATCCATTTTTACCCACTTTTCTTATCTATGGTTCTTCATACTGTAGGTTAAATGTACTCTGTGCATAGCAATATGCGTGCATGTTGGTCAGGTCATGGGTTTGATGGGGCAAACTCAGACTGCACGCTCGCTGTCCACCACAGTGATCTTATGTGTCAATGCTTCCTGTTGTACTCGGTTGACTCTTCTTGTTAAAGTCACTGTGAGGACATATTTATATATTTTTATTGTGGTTCATGCATCAGTCTCTCTTTTCTTAAGAACTACCTCTTGGCATGCTGACTTCTCCATGGACTGATTTTAATCAGGGCCCTGCAGCCCGTCGAGCCCGTTTATAAAGTACCCTGGTGTGTATTACCCTTAATTTGATAGCCATTTTTCCTAGTAACACTTGTGCAACCCGTGTTGAAATCTCGGTGTTACCGAAAGAAGAGCTTGTGCTTGTCTATTTTTCTCTTGCTCTTCACTTCCTGTGTCCTCAGATATTGCCTTCTGATAATCATACCACTGCCCTCGAGGAAGAAGAGGTTTGATGTAAGAGCTGATTGTCTTTGTTGCTCTTCCTCTCGCTGTGCTCAGTACTGCCGCCTAGCTACTGCTGACCTTGACATGGTTTGTCTGAGGACTTAAACAGCTTCTTCTCTACCTAAGCCTCAGCCAGCTCCACCATGAAAAAGCCAACGGGTATTGGCCACTGGCTTCAGAATGTCGCCCCCTCTATTTACGATAGGTTTTTCCTTGCCCACGACATTTGTGTCAGGCACAACCATTGTGCACAGGAAGGCAAAAGAATGATCCACACACAGGGAGAAAACGTGATGCGTGTCAGGGCTATTCATTTTTGGTGTTGCAGGAGTAAACCCCCTGTTTGGGGGTTTGTTTATAGAACAACAAAAAATATGCCGAGTGGCTAACATTACATGGTAGCACAGGCATTTCAGTTTTGCTGAAACACCTTCAACCACACTGTGTCAGTGAGCCATTAGGGCTTTGGAGTGTAAGCTGCCAAACTGTTGTTAGTGTGATGTTATACTTTCCAAGAGTCACTCAGAGTGTGGACTCGCTTTGTGGCCTTCCATTGTGTTTTGATGTGGGGTCTTCGCATCCTGCCAAGTGTAACTCTCTGTGACATGTGTTCGTTAAGTGCTGCCGACGGTTTAAGAGTCCCTAGATCTAAACTCACTATGAGTGAGTAGCAGAGAGGCCAGGCTCTACTCTCAGTGTGACTGGAGAGAGTGTCAGAGAGGCCAGCCTCTATTGTCAGTGTGACTGGAGAGAGTAGCAGAGAGAATGAATGAATACATGAAATAGCATTTCTAAAGCGCATGGCTACCCGGGGGCATCCCAGCGCTGACAGTAACGCAGAGTCCCACTTCGAGCATAACAAGGAAAGAGAAAAGTTTTCAGTTGCTTACGGAAATTCAAGTCGTTTGACTGCAGACGAATGTGAGGGGGGAGGTGGTTCCATAGCTTACCTGTATTGTACGAGAAGAGGCGACCTCCACTTCGAGTTCGTCTTATTTTCAAGACTACAACCAAATGCTTATTTTCGGATCTCAAAGCTCTATTGGGCCGGTAGGATTGAATCATGGAACGAATCATTGGCGAGCCTTCTCCGGAAAGTGCTTTATGTGCAACGCACATCACCTTAAACTGGACTCTCTTGAATTGGGAGCCAGTGCAGAGTGGTCAGAGCAGGTTTAGCTGAAAGGCGCTTAGGGATCTTCAGGAGCAGACGGGCTGCGCAGTTCTGCACGGTCTGTAATATTTTGGTTTTGGAGTGTGGGGCACCTAGGGAATTGGCATAATCAAGCCATGAAAAAATCAATGCCTGAACTAGCAGCCTTCTGGCCGTAAAAGGTAACAGGGGAAGGATCTTCCTAATCATCTTCAGAAGACCGTAACTACTGGCTGCAACATTCCGGGCTTGCTCCTTAAAATCAAAGTTGCAGTCGAGTCAGATGCCTAAGCTCTTAATCTGCTTTTTCTGAACAGGGGGTAGGCTCATGCAGCTAGGCCAGAATGGATCTATGTTAGGAGAGGCAGATTTACCAAGAAGCAGGAGCTCAGTCTTTGCCCCATTAAGCTCCAGAAATGAGCGATCCATCCATCTGGAAACCTTCTCGAGGCAAGACACTATGCCAGGTCCAGAGTTATCCGGTTTATTGCTGGAGACGACCAACTGGGTGTCATTGGCATAGGTATCAATCTGTATCCCTAACAGAGTTACTATATCTGCCAGAGAGCTCATTTAAATATTAAATAGAGTGGGGGACCCCACATGTAAGGGGCAATTGCTTTGAGATGATTTAATCTTCAAAGACTGTAAATAATCTATTTTCCAGGAAGGACTGCAGCCAATTCAGCGCTATTCCAGTCACTCCCACATCCCTGAGTCTTTGAATCATCAGTGAATGATTCACTGTGTTGAAGGCTGCACTGAGGTCTAACAGAATAAGTGCAGCGCAGCCTGCGCTGTCTAGGATTTTTCTAGATTCCTCTACTACAGACAGGAGTGCAGTCTCCGTACCCTGCTGTGATCTAAATCCTGTCTGTGTGGGATGGAGACAGTTGTTATTTTCCAGAAATGCAGAGAGAGCGGAATTCACGGGCTTCTCAGCTATTTTACTTATTCCCGGCAGCAGAGGTATGGGTCGATAATTCGCCCACTACTCTGGGTCCAAGTTGTTTTATTTAGAAGTGCTTTGACCATGGCCTGTTTTCATAGCGGTGGCACAATTCCTGGCAGGAGGGAGGCATTGATCAAATCCAGTATAACTGGAGATACAGTCTCAGCGATCTTATTTATGATAATGGGGTGGACAGGATCTGGGGGGGGCAGATTTTAAATGGCTCGGAATCCTCCAAAGAGAGGTTAGATTCAGGGAGGAATTCCTCCAACAGGTCCTGTTCATTTATTGTGTCTGTTGGTAATACAATTTGTTGGGCAATTGTCTGAGGAAAGGACATATACATTTATTGTATTTTAGCAGAGAAAAGATCTGCTATTTGGTTTACACTGAAGTTTGGCATTATCAGAGATAGGAAGGGGAGCGGGGTGGAGTCAGGAGCGATTTTGCAATGTGAAGCATTTCACGAGGGGAATTTGCAGCTGATGTAATTTTTTCTTGGTAATAGCAAGCTTGGGCAGATTGTATCTCTGTTTTATAAATTTTATGGCTTCCCAGTATTTCGTTTTTTTTATTGCTAAAAAGTCCTTTCTCCATCTTCTTTCAAATCTTTTACATTCTTGTTTGAGCTCTCGCAGTGTAGGCTAATACCAGGGTTTTTTATAGGCTTCTATTTTTATACAGGTCACTTTTTTTGGAAGAACAGTGTTGAGTGAAGACTCAAGCCATTTATTGAGATTGTCATTTGCAATAATAGGATTTGGGTGAGATATTGGTGTGGTGTTCTCCAACTTTGTCACCCCCGACTCCAACAGGAGTTTTGACCATGTGCTGGACAGCTTTTTGGTCCTCGCTGCATGTGTAATAGTGTCCTGCAAAGCCCAGGTAAATGGGAGTAAGAAATGGTCAGACCAGGGCAGTGGAATAAGCTTAGCAACCAGAAGACTCAGTATGTTAGAAAATATGGGGTCCAGCAGGTGGTTTTTAGAGTGTGTTTTAGGGAGGCCAGCCTCACCTGTCAATGTGACTGCAGAGTATCAGAGAGGCCAGTCTCAATTGATAGTGTGATTGGATTGAGTAGTAGAGAGGCCAGCCTCTACTGTCAGTGTGGCTGGAGAGAGTAGGAGAGAGGCCAGCCTCTACTGTCAGTGTGACTGCAGAGAGTTGCAGAGAGGCCAGCCTCTACTGTCAGTGTGACTGCAGAGAGTTGCAGAGAGGCCAGCCTCTGCAGTCAGTGCAACTAGAGGGAGTAGCAGAGAGGCCAACCTCTACTGTCAAAGCACTGGAGAGAGTAGCACAGTGGGCGGCCTCTGCACTCAGTGCTGCTGGAGAGAGAAGAGAGGCCAGCCTCTGCAGTCAGTGCAAATGCAGAGAGTAGACGCAAGGCTAGTCAGTGCTACCAGAGAGTATCAGAGAGGCCAGCCTCTGCAGTCAGTGCAACTAGAGAGAGTAGCAGAGAGGCCAGCCTCTACTGTCAATGCACTGGAGAGAGTAGCACAGTGGGCGGCCTCTGCACTCAGTGCTGCTGGAGAGAGAAGAGAGGCCAGCCTCTGCAGTCAGTGCAAATGCAGAGAGTAGACGAAAGGCTAGTCAGTGCTACCAGAGAGTATCAGAGAGGCCAGCCTCTGCAGTCAGTGCATATGTAGAGAGCAGCACAGAGGGCAGCCTCTACACGTAGTGCAGCTGGAGAGAGAAGAGAGGACAGCCTCTGCAGGACACACCAGTCTCTGCAGTAAGTGCAACTGCAGAAAGTAGAAGAGAGGCTAGTCAGTGCAGCTGGAGAGAGTAGCAGAGAGGTCTGCCTCTGCAGTCAGTGCAACTGAGTAGCATAGAGACCAAACTCTGCAGTCAGTGCACCTGGCGAGAGCAGCAGAGAGACCAACCCCTGCAGTCAGTGCAACTGAGTAGCAGAGACCAACCCCTGCAGTCAGTGCAACTGAGTAGCAGAGACCAACCTCTGCAGTCAGTGCAACTCGAGAGAGCAGCAGAGAGACCAACCTCTGCAGTCAGTGCAAATGCAGACAGTAGATGAGAGTACAGCTAGAGAGAGTAGCAGAGAGGCCAGCCTCTACTGTCAGTGTGACTGTAGAGAGTAGCATAGAAGGCAGCATCTGCACTCAGTGCAGCTGGGGTGAGTACAAGAGAGACAAGCCTCTGCAGTCAGTGCAACTGCAGAGAGTAGAAGCGAGGCCAGCCTCTACTGTCAGTGTGACTGCAGAGAGTAGAAGCGAGGCCAGCCTCTACTGTCAGTGTGACTGCAGAGAGTAGAAGAGAGGCCAGCCTCTACTGTCAGTGTGACTGCAGAGAGCAGCAGAGAGACCAACCTCTGCAGTCAGTGCAAATGCAGACAGTAGATGAGAGTACAGCTAGAGAGAGTAGAAGAGAGGCCAGCCTCTACTGTCAGTGTGACTGCAGAGAGTAGAAGCGAGGCCAGCCTCTACTGTCAGTGTGACTGCAGAGAGTAGAAGAGAGGCCAGCCTCTACTGTCAGTGTGACTGCAGAGAGTAGAAGCGAGGCCAGCCTCTACTGTCAGTGTGACTGCAGAGAGTAGAAGCGAGGCCAGCCTCTACTGTCAGTGTGACTGCAGAGAGTAGAAGCGAGGCCAGCCTCTACTGTCAGTGTGACTGCAGAGAGTAGAAGAGAGGCCAGCCTCTACTGTCAGTGTGACTGCAGAGAGTAGAAGCGAGGCCAGCCTCTACTGTCAGTGTGACTGCAGAGAGTAGAAGCGAGGCCAGCCTCTACTGTCAGTGTGACTGCAGAGAGTAGAAGAGAGGCCAGCCTCTACTGTCAGTGTGACTGCAGAGAGTAGAAGAGAGGCCAGCCTCTACTGTCAGTGTGACTGCAGAGAGTAGAAGAGAGGCCAGCCTCTACTGTCAGTGTGACTGCAGAGAGTAGAAGCGAGGCCAGCCTCTACTGTCAGTGTGACTGCAGAGAGTAGAAGCGAGGCCAGCCTCTACTGTCAGTGTGACTGCAGAGAGTAGAAGCGAGGCCAGCCTCTACTGTCAGTGTGACTGCAGAGAGTAGAAGAGAGGCCAGCCTCTACTGTCAGTGTGACTGCAGAGAGTAGAAGCGAGGCCAGCCTCTACTGTCAGTGTGACTGCAGAGAGTAGAAGCGAGGCCAGCCTCTACTGTCAGTGTGACTGCAGAGAGCAGCAGAGAGACCAACCTCTGCAGTCAGTGCAAATGCAGACAGTAGATGAGAGTACAGCTAGAGAGAGTAGCAGAGAGGCCAGCCTCTACTGTCAGTGTGACTGCAGAGAGTAGAAGAGAGGCCAGCCTCTACTGTCAGTGTGACTGCAGAGAGTAGAAGAGAGTCTAGTCTGTGCAACTAGAGAGAGTAGCAGAGAGGTCTGCCTCTGCAGTCAGTGCATCTGGAGAGAGTTGCACTGAGAGCGACCTCTGCACGTAGTGCAGCTGGAGAGAGAAGAGAGGCCAGCCTCTGCAGGACACACAAGTCTCTGCAGTAACTGCAACTGGAGAGAGGAGCTGAGAGACCCGCCTCTGCAACACAGCCATCATCTGCAGTCAGTGCAACTGGGGGGAATAACAAACAGTCTAACCTCTGCAGTCAGTGCAACTGAGGTGAGTAGCAGAGTCTAGCTTCTGCAGTCAGTCCATCTGGAGGGACTAGCAGAGAGTCTAGCCACTGCAGTCAGTGCATTTGAGGGGAGTAACAGAGAGTCTAGCCTCTGCAGTCAGTGCATTTGAGGGGAGTAGCAGAGAGTCTAGCCTCTGCAGTCAGTGCATTTGAGGGGAGTTGCACAGAGTCTTGCCTCTGCAGTCAGTGTAACTGGGGGGAGTAGCAGAGAGTCTAGCCTCTGCAGTCAGTGCATCTGAGGGGAGTAGCAGAGAGTCTTGCCTGTGCAGTCAGTGCAACTGCGGCGAGTAGCAGAGTCTAGCCTCTGCAGTCAGTGTAACTGCAGAAAACAGCAGAAAGGTCCAGCCTCTGCAGTCAATGCAAATAAAGAGAGTGGCAGAGAGCTCACCCTCTATTGTCAGTGTGACTGGAGAGAGTGGCAGAGAGGCCAGCCTCTGTAGTCAGTGCAAATGGAGTGAGTAGAAGGGAGGCCAGCCTCTGCAGTCGGTGCAACTGGAGAGAAGAGCAGAGAGACCAACCTCTGCAGTCAGTGCAAACAGAGAGAGTAGCAGAGAGGCCACCCTCTTCTGTCACCCTCTTCTGTCAGTGTGACTGGTGAGAGTAGCACAGTGGGCAGCCTCCGAACAGTCTCTGCAGTAAGTGCCACTGTAGAGAGTAGCAAAGAGGCCAGCATTTGCAGGAGAGGTCATTACCTGCAGGCAGTGCAACTGTTGAGAGTAGAAGAGAGCCACCCTCCACTGTGAGTGCAGCTGGAGAGAGTATCAGAGTTGCGAACCTCTGCAATCAGTGTAACTGGAGAGAGTAGTAGGGAGATAAGCCTCTGCAGGACAGGCCAGTCTCTGTAGTCAGTACAAACTGAGAGAATAGTTGGGATGCCAGCCTCTGCAGGACAGTCTCTGCGGTAAGTGCATCTGGAGAGAGTAGCAGAGAGGCCAGCCTTTGCAGGAGAGGCCATTACCTGCATCCAGTGCAACTGGGGAGAGTAGACGAGAGGCCAGCCTCTGCACTCAGTAAAGCCAGAGAGAATAGGAGAGAGGCCATTCTCTGCAGTCGGTGCAGTGCAACAGGAGAGAATAGCAGAGAGTCCAGGCTGTGCAGGAGTGGGCAGCCTCTACAGTCAGTGCAACTGGAGGGGGGAACAGAGACACCAGACCTATTAAATGGGATGTAGAACACTGTAGTCAGTGTAACAATAGTGAGATGGAGGTAAATCAAGCACTGCAGTCACTGCAAAAAGGAAAAGAGCCGATTGGAAATCTGGCCCTGGCTACCGTAGCCTCAGTTAAGAGTAGTGAAAGTAGGAGATAGTTCAGACTCGCACAGAGTAACCCAGTGGAGAGTAGCATAAAATGGGCACTGTGGTCATTGCAGCTAATGTGGGCACACAGAACGCAGTCTCTCATCTGGTGATAATAAATATAGTGATAGCATTTGCGGAAAAGACCACCAGCTCCTTCCACAGACACTTCCACATCTGGGCTCTCATGAGGGACGGCTGCTCAATTTCCAGAGGTGCCAATAAACAACGCAGGAAGAAAGCAAACAAAGATGCCATTTACAAATCTAGATTCATTTATTTCATGTACAAACAAAATGTAATAATTTATATAAATATATAAATACAATAAGCTCCAAAATGTTATAAAAAGTTACAAAAGACATGGTTGGGATAGTAAATGGTGAAGATTGTTCCCCACACATGGATGTTAGATGACTATCATTGACTTCTTATAAGAGAAGGAATATCTCAATGGTACAATTGCACTAATAAACTATATCCAATAATTTACAACAAACAATTCCAGAACTGTAAACCTAGTGCTCTGATGACATGGAGTGAGGTGGCAATCATAGCTTGGTTTTAGAGCCTGGACTTCTACTTTTTGTTCTACAGCTACCTTTGCACACCAGAAAATGTAGAGACATCTTGGGTAACATGAGTTTCCTGTGTGTCATAGGCATACTCTTCTATTGAACAATACAGCATGTCTTTAAAAATACAAATGTATAGCACGATGTAGACAAAATATGCATGTTTTACAAAATATAAGGCTTTTCCATCAAATTACAGGACAGGTTGTAAAAGAAAAGAGTTGGAAGAGAAAAGCAAAAAATGATTTGATGTTAAAAACTCTCCCTATTTGTAAAACTAAGGGTGTTGCCAACAACTGATAGTTTGTGTTTTTGGCATGAAAAAGTATTTTCCAGAAATCCTTACTCGCTTTAAATCTAATTGCCCTTGATGTCTAAAGCCCCGTGGAAACATTGCTGTGGTGTGCAGGCATATCTGAACCTGGAGAATTGTTTACCCCATTAAACGTGTTGGGCAAAACCCATGACAGACCTGGACTGATCCTAAACCTCTGATTGATCCTCTAGGCTGACTGGTGGTAATTTACACCAAGGTGCAATTGAACAACATATTACAGATGGTGGAACTGGGAATCAAAAGGAGCGCTGTTGAATAACATAAATTATAACGGCCTCAGGTGTTAAGCATTGTTATGTTATTGGACCTTAGAGTGCACTGTACTCTAATGTGTCAAGTGCTAGCAGAGAGCACCAAATACCAGACAGAAAGCAAAGAACTCCAAAGGCTAAGGAAGATGGAGAGAGAAAATCCATGTTTTCAGCAGTTTTTTTCAAATGTGACAAAACAATTAGCTTAGTATAGTGAGCAGGAGAACAAGTCTAAGTGGGTCTGGGAGGTGGTACTCCCAGAAGAACACTATGGAAAAGTGAGATCAAAGGATATATTTTAGAGTATAATCTTTTAAAGATAACTCGAGACATAAATGGTCTCACCCAGACATGAAGACAAACTAATGAAATAGCCCAATACTTTTGTTTGTGTCACTGATAAAACTGGGTGCCTGATACAAAGAACCCTGGGTGCGCAGCAGGCACAGATATTTGTGGCACAGGAAATGCAGGGTCAGTGTGGTAAGAAAAAAATATTCTCTAGGAGAAAAAACATTTTTTAAATACTGTAATAGGGTGTAATACCCAACACTATTTCTATGTCAATTAATACCCCATCTAAAGTAATCTGCCAGACAATAAGCATCACAACTGAAGCCATTATATACAGTGTGCTGATGCCATATGTCACAAGATTTCCTAAATATAAAAGAATGTTGCCCAGATATTCATCAGTGCTATAAATTATATTGTTGGGTTCAACAAAAATATTCTAGGGTCCTGCTAACACTATTATTCCCCATATGTCAGCCTGCCACGGGTACTTGTCAAACGTTTGTGTAGGATAATCAGTGATGCTCAAATAGCCTCAAGTTACAGGTATTGCCATGAATCCCAAGTATGTAAAACACACTCTGCTATGCAAGCAGCAGTAGTGCTCGCCCCTCTGCTAAGAAGTACAGCAAACATTACCACGTTCAAATTCATACTTTGTATTTAATGTAGATAGAAAAAGCTAAACAATTGTTTTTGCTGCTGCAACTGTACACACTGGTGCAACAAAATGGAGAAAAGCAGCGCACCAGTACAATACATAAGTGCAATAGGATCTTAATCCAAATTATAGCCACCTTAACCTCTTCCATGCTCATGACGGCTCCCGGCCGTCATGAGTCACGGTGGGCGTGTGCTGATGACGGCCGGGAGCCGTCATGACCACGCCCACGATTGGAATGTTCAGCACTGCGGCGGAATTCGCGCCGCAGTGATGTGGTTAATACTAATGAAATGTGACTACAGGTCTCCTGAAGGCATAATTTGTCACACACCTTTTCTTGTTACATTTTAGGCTAAAATTCTTAAACAGTGATCTGCAAGCAGTACTGCTTTTTCCTAATAGCTTAGTCTACTGGTATGGCAGCCATTCAGGATCTCTAATACAGTGCTTAATTTGTGTCAGTGGTTCCCAAGATGCCCACCGGCACTCATTTCTGTTGACCAGCGCTTATTTTTCAGCATAAGACATTTATAGAGTGTAAGAGAGGGAAAACACTGACAAGAGAAAGCTGATAAAGAGAAAGATGTAAACAACGTCCCAAATGGAGAAAGAGGGAACCTGCAAGAGTGAGATAAAGGGACAGGGATTGTCTGGTAGTGGATTAAAGAGGCATGAGGTGGATTCAAGACTACGCAGCATTGGTATTTGGCGCACTGACATTTAATATTACCGGCTTCTGAGCAGAGCTGTGGGAACCTGCACTTATTCATTTATAAATCATGCACTGCTCATGGCTATCTATATGGCCTCCTAAGATCTGGAGACAGCTACAGATCATTAGCCAGGAGGAGCTGTAGAAGCCATTTCTTTGAGAGACAAACACCACCTACAATTGGCACATTTATGTGGAAAGTACTGCAAAGCCTTTCTATGTCAGATACTATATACAACATTACTATAATAGTCATTATTATTATTAGTTTACAAATAAATAAAATAAATAAAAACACTGCTGAGTCACGAGAATGAGGCAGTCATTTCCCAGACTATGCTGGCTCGTTTGTGTAGTTTCTCAATAGAGAAAGCCCTGGATTTTGCAATGCTTTGGCACTACATTCCCACTTGTTCGGACGCACACTGCTTTCCGTGAACAGTGAATCGAAGGGAGGGTGAGGCTGAATGACATCGTTTTCTGGCTGCTCTCCTTCTTGGCATAGGCACCTGTTTTATCAAATTTCTCCGGAAGCCCTGTTTCCTTATGAAAGTTATGGAATGGTTCAGCACTACTCGGCCATTTGAAACAGGAAAGGAGACATGACTCAAAAGGCAAAAGTGCACTGTCATATTACAGAACACATGCAGAGTTTGAAAAGTTTAGATAAAAGAAAGTTTCTCAAATGTTATGCCTGCCTCTAGGAGGCATATTTTTTGTGTGCAAAGTCTTGTTTATTAGTGGCATGCTTCATCATCGTGTCTCATCCTGTTCCCTATAAATCAGGGTGGGCTAAATCAAGTTCCAGAGAGTAGTTTAGATAATTTTTTTATCTAAAGTATCAAGACTCTGGCAGGATATTATCTACAGTGCTCCCTGGAAACAGTCTCGGGTCCGAACAGAGATTTGAGCATGAGGGAGAATGAGGATCAAAACTTGGAATGGCACATTACATAAATTAAGCTTGATCCTCACTGCAATTTGGAATTACACAAGGGGCTACACATGTGCGCACTGGCCTTGTCGGTAAAGGTGGTAGTGCAGGTGCAATGCCAGAGATTCATCTGAATGTAGTCCAGGAACACCTTCCCCTGTCACACGTCCTCTCTGTATTTTTATGTTCAGTGACCTGAGGTTGAAAGCTTGTTTTCACTACACATTTGACTGCCCCATACTCAACCCCATAAGAAAGCTAACATAATAAATATGGCCTTTTTTAAAAAGACCTGAGTTGTAATGAAGCACTTGGGCTTTAAATAAGTAACAACACTTTTGGTAATACTTGTATAAAAAAACAAATAAATAAAATAAATAACATCTTAATAAGTTTTTAACCCCTCTCCCCCTCCTCCCGCCCACAAGCAGCGCCCACCCGGAGGGCTTGCTGCAGTCCCTTTGGTTCAGTGGCATGCACATACAAACACATTCACAGTCCTCCGCACTCCAGATTTCTAGTAGAGGGGGTCCTCGTGGAGAAAGCGGAGGTTTGTATTAGTGAAGTTTAGCATGTGTCCTTTGTTATTGCTGTGGCTTTTCCAAAGATATCACTAGAGCCCTGCTCTGATCCACTTTGGTCAGTTCTTTGGCTTTTTCTACGCAAGCTCTAACCCGGCCCAAACAAGTTTGGCTTCTGGTATTAGGCGAGATTTTGAATTTTGGGGCAGAACGGCCATAGCCTATCGGGCTTCACAAATTGCTATGCTGGGTGGGTCCAGAAGACAGTACAATCATATCCTTACTCATCAAACAGTATTGCACAGTGTATGAATTTTACGGCCAATATTTCACTCCGTCAGCTCGGTGTTGTCATTAACTTAACCTGTGCCCATGCCTATGTAAGTGTGCCAGAATATTAGTCACTTCAGATATAAATTGTGTGTACTTATGCAATACTCTGCAGCCTTTTTTCTTCTGATCAAAAATTTGGCGAGCCGGCTTTCCATAGTATAAATCCACTGAAGTCACATGAAAATGGTTACAAAGACTGCAAGTCAGGTTTGAGATGACGGCTTTGATGATGGCGGTGGTGTTACCCAGCAGGTCAAGCAGATCTTGAGCATTTGAATTAAGCATTGTCTGCTCTTGGGTGATGTTACCAAGCGTCGAATTCAGGTAGACAAAGATCTGGAAGAGTTGCACAGCTCTCTCTTGGTGGTCGAACCGACTTGCATTGAAGGCAGGAAAGTCAGTGCTGTGTGGATTGCAAAGGGCATGCACATCTTCAGTGTTGAAATTTTGATAGGAAACCTGAAAGTGAAAACATTGGTTACTTTCTTATTAGCACTCATACTTAAAAATACATCTACTTCATGCCAAAGGGGAGACCTAATACCATCATACAATTGGCTATCTGCAGTTGAGTATATTTTTAATAGGTTTCTGCTCATGCATAGAAAGCAGAACCTCTTACACGTTGGAGGGGTGTGGTACCAGAATATCATCTGACTTAAATATCATGCATTCAATATCATTTACAAAAATATCACCTCATTGGGGTTAATATTAGAAAATCCAAGCCCAATGGAGCAAGATTTTTGTAAAAGATCTGAAGAACGCTATATGTCAGAAGATATTCCTGACTAACACTTTCGGATGTACAACCCATGGACAGAAGGCAATTGAGCCTGTGTGTTCTTATGTGTGTCTGCAACTGCGTGTACATGTGTTCACACATAAGCTCTATTATGGGACCATGTTGTAGGTCCTGCCCAACTGCGCCACATAAAAATCGTCTATGGTCCAGTGAACTATGAGATCCCATCTACATAACCATTAACAACTCTTTTAGTGTCTGCTTTTCAAATGTTTTGTCCTTAAACATTTACCTCGGTGAATGTTCAACATCTATCTGTACTTCCAAGAGTCCTTGGGGAAGGACTGTGTTTGTGTGTGTGTGTATGTGGGCACACTCGGGTATCTGCACGTGAGAACTGAATGAGAGTTTTCTCACAGCATGTGAAGAAGGCAAAACAAAGAAGGAAGCTCCGAGGCATTCTCAATTTAAGTGGAAAACGTTTACAAGAAAAAGAGTTCCATTAAAAAACCAGCAACATTTCAACCTTCTGCTGAAGCATCTGTTTTAGCTTACTCATATCCATGGGCATATTCAGAAGTAAAAGTAAACTATCACATGCCACTGCAGGAGGTGACGCAATCGAGGCAACAGCAAGGGGATCCCAGCAGTGTTGACGAGAATGTTTAAGCAGGCCTTGCGCGAGCCTGTGTGTGCGAGACGATTTCCACTTGGCTTGTAAAATTGCATCATATAAAGAGTCATACTCCACACTATGAGGATTGTTCATCACAGAGGGTCAGTCTGTGCGTAGGAGTTTGTGTCTGCTTCAAAACTGCAAACCCATCCACCAACAGAGGCATCATTACTTGTGTGTGCTGACATATAATACGTTGTGTAGGTGTCTGTCATGTATAAATGCATCTGTGCGGGCATATGTCTGTGTGTTTTTGTGTGTGTACGTGTTTGTGTGCTGTGTCTGTGACCATCAGCATCTTATCTTGCAAGAAGTGCATCACGTGAAAGGGTTATGGATGTTTGTGAGCTGTGTTTGTGCCTAGTAGCTTCTTACCCTATACAGAAAACATCATGCGAAAAAGAGCACACACCTGTGTTCGTCTGCTGTGTTTGTGCCCACCAACGAGATGTGGAAAAAGGCTCAATAAGGGAGGGTGGGGAGCGGATGCTCACCACAGCGTCTGCTTTTTGGGGGGATTAATATAGGTTTCTGGAAGGTATCCGCCACTGAGGGGTCAACCAAAGAGTAGCAAACTGAAAGCAGGGTCTGAAAAGCCATAGTGGGAACAGGAAGCAGTTAGAAGGCCAAAGTGTCAGAAGGTGGTGCAAAGTGCTGACAGAGCGACCGATCGATCACCGCTCTACTTAGTGTACTCTGTATTCGCATGTTGCACACGTATTATGTCTTCCTAAGTAGAAGTTGGTGGGGTTTTTTTGTTATTAGAGTTGGTGGGGTTTCTTTTGTTATTGGAGTTGGTGGTTTTTTTGTTATTAAAGTGTGATGTCATCACTATGAATAATATTTTGCTCGATGTTTGGCTGGTGACTGCTTTGGCACTGCACTAGGCTACCTTTCTGTGAGTGCTCTTAAACATATACTGATTTCGCCTGGAGTTCGTGGACTGAAATGCCTTTAAATCCCCGTTAGTTTTACATATTATCCATGCAGATTTAAAATATACAAGCTCTGGGATTCAAAACTAGTACAGCCAATGAGGCCTTCACTTTGTGGCGTGTCACACTTATAAAAGACAGAACACCCATTGCTACACATGGCTAAAGTTTAGGCCAGAGCCGGTAGGAGTTGGATTGGGTCGTGTCAGGAACAGTTGATGTCGGCCAGCATCGTCTGCTCCCCCCGATGCTGCAGGGACCGGGCGGGGGCGCTGTGCTTTACACGCAGCTTCTGTCCCTGTTATTGCAGCGGTTTCACCGGGTACAGTACAAGTCTGTACACGGTGAAACTGGGTACAATGTGTCTGGGCCCAGAATGGTGAGGTCCAGAGACAGTGGGCTATTTACAGTGAGCCAGAGCAATGTCCCACCTGGAGTTGGTGGGATACACATTTGATAATGAAGGTCTGATCGCATGTGCATCAGGCCCTTAAATACTTGCATCTCTTGGTGCCAATGTATCCACAAAAATAAAACCCCAACGAATATATTTCCAAGTAGCTGGGACCCAGCAAGCACGGGATAAATACCTGTGCATCCAGGAAGCTTTCTATCAACCATGGGAAGACGATGCAGGCATGCCTTGGTCTTCGCATTTGGAACTTTATCCCCATTGTGTTAGGGCTGGAAATGTTATTTAGCATATTTACATCTAAATAAAATATAAACCTGCTTTAATCCACAACTTCCCCAGCTGTTGATCTCTCAGTTGGTCCAACTGAGAGATCAGCAACTGGGGAAGATGTGTATCATCATGTGTGCTGTATCGATTCCAGCCTTACCGTAACTCTCTCACTCCGCGTAGATGCTACTTTGAATTCAGTCTGCATGATGAACCTCCCCAGTGACTCAAACCAGATTTATCAGCCTGCAGCATCCATACCTAGTTCATGCATTCATACCAGCACCGAGTACCCTCTAGGAGGACATAGACTTACGTAGGTCTGGAAGAGAAGATTCGCCGACACATTGAGCATCTTGAATTGTCTGTGGAGCTGAGCCGGGATGTTGTCACCGCAGTGGCGCAGATCTTGGCAGATGGGGCTGGAGGAGTCATGGGGCAATGCCCGGGCAGCCACCAGCTTCAAGTGATGCAGAAGTAGGATTGGTAGGGCTCCTGTGCATGAAGAACAACACGGGTCAGAGGAACACAGGGAAGAGCAGTCAAGCAGAGCAGACATCCGTACAACACCCATTGAACCTTAGAGGCACTTGTATCAGCACTGCTATCGCACGTGTACTCTGGGTAAAACCCTCCATTTGCATGGTACCATGGCGCGATGAGTGTGAAGTAAATGGCATAGTATAGCAATACCCTTATGCTGTGGCACATTATTGCACTGTAACATTGAAACTAATGAGGACAACGCTACCAGCAAGTGCCAATAAGAGTGTGGTGGGGAACAAACTGTGGTATGTGCTATGGTGGGTCTGTAATGGAGAACAGACTTTCAGAGAGATCTGGTGAATTTATTGCACACTACATTCTTTCAAAATAGCATAAAGGGCTGGGAGTGGAGCACATTATTTTATAGTGCCACCTAGCTATTTTGATAAGTAGGCTGCAGCAGTGTCATGTGGTATTTGGTGTGAACTTTACTCTTGCATATTACTGGTGTGGGAATGATACGTAACATTGTTGTGCGTGGTGCACTGGGCCTACTAATGCTAAATTCCACACTGGCTTTAGCGTGGGACACTCTATGTCAGAGTGGAACTGCTGGATGTAGTATGAACACACTTTCCAGCAGTGCCACTAGGAGATTAGTGTTGCACACAATAAACTCTGGACTAGGTAAGTTTGAGTTCACACAGATTTATTACAAAGTTAATGTAGGAAGAATTTCTTCACGTTGCTACTGTGCCAGTAGGGTTAGTGTGAGGCACTCTGGCACAGTGAATTACACTGGCACAGCAGTAGAGGCAACTCAATATGCAACCTGGCTTAGATTAGGTTCATGGTGCAACTAGCATGAAACATTGCATGCCACCACATTAAAATGAATACAGAATATACTGTTTAACAGTTCAACTGTGCTATTCCAACAAAGCATGCTCTCATAATGACATTAATTATTGTAATGCCTACATTTACACCTCCTCCCCCAGCAATTCCGAAACATAGTTACACCATCCAGCAAAAAAGTGTTATCTGTTTTGAAAGAGTACAGAAATCCTGGCTTTGGTACCCAACGTCCATCAGTATTAAAGAAAATAAGGGGAATGAAGGCTGTGCAAAATTAAGTGAGAGGCCCTATAACTCAATTGCATAACATTCCATTGGGTAGTAGAAAAAAATATTTTTTTAAAAGCTCTTAGAAATGGCAGGTGTAAATATTATTCCTGCTACCCAAGGTGTAACTAACCATCATCAACATTGAGTATTCAGTCAGGCCACTTCACAGACAAAAAGGAGTCATGATGTAAAGGCGTGAAGATTTTCCCTCGCAAACCTGGTGTACCTTTTCCAAACTTAGGCGGCATTTGTGACGGCTGGGCAGTTTACAACAAGAATGCAAGAAAAATATCCCATACAGTAGGCTTTGTGCAAACATTCTCATCAAAATCCACTTTTATTCTCTTGTAAAAAATGTCTTGTGAGAACCTTCTCGTGGAAAAACATTTAAAGAAGGAATATCTACCAGCTGACAAAGACATCCAAAGTTTACAAAAGGTTACAACCTTTGCGAATCGCTAAGATTGTAATCATCTTGGGTGAGATTCAAATTTTGCCCACCTCGATTCAGCATGTGCCTGTTAATGTAATCAGCAGCCTAGTAACGGTGCCATGGGCTCTAGTGCACACAAAGAAAATGCCCTCTCGACACTGGTTGAGAAGAAAACTCCATAATTAGCAGGGTTCAGTTTGTCCCTGGAGCCTCTGGGCCTCGGTGCCACTGCTCCTGCCACTCCATTGATAGCTACAAACTTGATTATACTGCATTTCCTTTTTCGACAATTAGGGGTTTAAGAAAGCACACATCAAAACTTGTACATAGAAGAAAATCTGAATAGGATCATAAAATACCACTAATAGTTGAGTCAATTCCTAGAATCTTGGTTTCAACTTAAAGAACTGCTCTTCAGAACGTAACCACAATGAACACTCTGGTTACCATTGATAACAGGCACAACCAGTCGTTTATGACAGAACACTCCCTTGCCTTCAGGGCTAGTTCAACCAGGCTTTAGTGACCGAGAGCTTCACTGTAAATTCTTGGAGTACTTTGAAAGCCGCAGTCCCAAATTCGTGAAAAGATAAGTGCATTGATCCAGAGAATTTCGTAGGGACTTGCCACCGGTGCTGCTGAGAGAGCGCAAACTGATATAAATGTATGAGTACATCACACTTACCTATAGTAAGCATAATTTATGAAGAGAAATGCCATGAGTGCTAATAGTATTTGCGAATATATCCCACAGGTATAGCTAATATAGAGATTTAAGTAGAAGTGGAACTAATACAGAAATGTGTGACATTATATGATTTTATTAGACGTGATTATTTTGAATCTATGTCGTGTAGCTGTTAACACATAAGATGGTCTGTGGTAAAACGCAGAACGTGGTAGGCCACAGGGCCAGAGCTGGAGCTAAAAGGGAAGGTGTTTCTTTTCACGACACAGATTGTTTAACGTTTTTGGTCATTGCATTAATGGGCCATGATTTATAGTAATGTTTTCTAAATAATAGAATAAGAGTTTTAACATGCTTTAAATAAATGAAGAAGTTGAATGCTATAATCATAATGTGAAATATTGTAGGCCTGAAATGTTTTAGCATTGATTTACACGTACATGTCTGGGCTGAGAAATGTTGCAAGCCTTTTTCTTTTTAGAAGTATATGAGAGTTGGGTTCTTGGCGGCAGATATCTGTCTGCAACAGGAAAGGGGGGATCCAATTATAAGTGAATGAATAGAGGTCTGTTCAGTAGACGGCCCAGACATGGAGGAGGGTTCTGGAATGTTTAAGGGGTATCAGCGGGCCGGAGAAGAATCTGAGAAGCAAGGTCAACTCTAACGTCTGAGGCCCAATACAAAGCATCATGGAAAAAGCCTGAAGTTGCACCACGTGAGAGGCGTTTCGCAAGGGGCGTCTCAAATGTTGTTGACTGTTTTGTATTAGGGACAGCACCCCTGGGTGGAGTTAGAGCAGAGACCTGAGGACCCTTTAGAGAGCGGATGGGTAGGCAGTGAGGGGTCATGACTGGAGAACTTTAGGTTTTCACCAAGAGACTTAGAGTGGGTGACTTCCCTTGGGGGTCATTCACTGCTGACACCTTTGTTAGGTTGGGATTTGGTTAAGTAGGGATACCATCTAGAACAGGGTAGGGACGCCTAACCTGTGTTTGTTTTCCTCCAACCTAAATGAAGGAGCGATATGCGTCTATGCTTATAGCTTTGCTATTTTTAGAACTTGTGTTAGTGATTTCTGTTGCTCGTCTGAGGGCTTTTCGAGAGCACATGTATGTAATTGGACCTGTGTATCTCGTGAATCTCATTCTGAGATGCTTGTATTTGCAGCTCATTATATCTTTACAATAAACTTTTGAAACCTAGAAGTTGTCCGTGATCTTTAAGAGTAGAGTCCTTTATTGGGTGAACTAACTTGCAGATAGGTGTACTGTTTTCTTCCAAGACAGGCAACAAAGGTTCAGTCGACCAGATCGAGGTTTGGATCAATAGAGATAAGGTATCGATCAAAATCTCGCCCTTTCAGTTGGTAGCTATAGAGGATGGTTGCCTTCTTGAGGACGGTGACCTAGGCCAGGTTAGCTTACCCCAAGGCCCCTAGAAATCGATGATCGGAAGAACAGCCCGCCGAAGAAGATCCGGATGACGTGAGACAGAAAAAGCAGCAGTATCGGTCGAGAGTGAGTATAAAGGGTTATGCGTGTTAGATTGCGGTGTTTTGTATTGTATCTATGTTGTAATGTCTGGCGGAGTTGAATGTCTGTAGAGTGACTGTGGAACAGGTTGTGAGCGCGCGCAACCGGTGGAAATCTTAAGTTCAAGGAGAGCTTAAGTGGTTCGGGTGTATCGGACACCCAGAGTAATTGTCAACTAGTGTGAAGGGGGTCATGAGGTACCATTGATCACCCGAGAGACCGAGATAGGGGGAACGTAAGAGTGAGTGCGTGAGTAACGGACGCTGGTCGGAAGTTACTGTGTGTGTAAGCAACCTATCAGAGAGACGATAGACATCTCGTCAGTTGTGTTGACAATTACAGATAGACTGTGGACGTACAGTCGAGAGAAGTGACCGCTTGGTCGGAAGTAGTCATTTTTCAGTGTATGAATGGGACGCATGCATAACCGGGAGACGAGTTGAGAAAGGAGGGGTGCTGCTGCGAAGCGGAGAAAAGAGACGTCAGGTGGTGTCGCGCAGTGATTGGCTGACCGGAGAAAGACCGCGCTGTGATAGGCCAGCTAGCGAACACGTCATACAGGGTCGCGACGTGATTGGCCGACAGGAGAAAAACCGCGCTGTGATAGGCCAAGCTAGAAAAGCCGCGACAGGATTGGTGGATTGTCATCAGGAAGTAAACAGAGTAGCGAGGCTGGATTTTGTGCGCATAATTATGAAGTGTTTTAAATGGTTGAAAGCGCTGTTTAAGAAAGAGAGGCGAGGATCGTATGAAGGGGAAGAAGCCCCGCCGGAGGGTACGCCAGCTCGTTACATGGCAGTAAATGTTGGGTTGCATACGATCCTTTGGATATCAGAGTGGAGTAAGATTACTGAAGGAAATGAGGAACTGACGTTCCCGAAGTACGGGACGTTCAGATTAGAGGTGTTACATCGATTGAAATCAGTCATGACCTCAAAGAGACCCTTGCCTAGACCAACCCAGTTCGAAGCCCTTGATGCCTGGCTTAGGGCAGCGCATGAAAGGAATATGAACAGACGACAAGAAAGGGTGAAACGCTCGGTAAGGGCAGTACAGGATGCCAGGTGGGATGCAGATGCTAAAAGATGGAGAGTGCATAATTTGGAAATAAATAAACTGTACCCAGTGTTAGAGGCGCCAGTAAATAAAAGCCCCCTAGAAGAAGATGATGAGAGCGAAACAGAGGACAGCTTGATAAACAGATTACTGACAGACAGGCCACCCCCGTATAATAGAGCAGGGGGAGAGGTCGAGAATACTGAAGGAGAAAAGGGGGGCAATGCAGGAGAGCATAGACCGCTTCCCAGTTCAGAGTGGGATCCTGAGCCAAAGAAAGAGTTGCTCCAGCCTAGTCAGGTGCAGCAGGTGGTCGGTAGGTTTGTGGTACAAAGAGCGCCGGAAACGGAAAGTGCCACATCCTACCCATTACCAGATGCACTACAGGTACCTGTTACCATAGGTCCTATAATATCGATATATGACCAAGAGAGAGCAAGAGGGGAAGAACGGGTACGGAAAGACAGAGAAAGAGCAGAGAAGGCAAGGAGGAACGATACCACTAATTCCCCAAGTCAGATGCCGATACCCAGAGAGTGGAGTACCCCGATGCACACAGCAGGGGACCCAGGAGGAGATCCTGGGGGCCCCAGATGGCCAATGGATCTGAGGGGATCTGGACGAAAATCCTTTCAAGAGCTAAATGAGTACATGAAGCAGTGGGACGATGCAGTGAAGGCTCAAAAGTGCATCAATGCTGCAGAAGCAGAAAGGGAAAGTCAGGACAGCCGAGCACGGACTCACTGCGGGGCTGGAGAGAGTAGCCCGGAGTGGGACTGTAGAGGGAGTAGGGGAGTCACCCATTGGGCCCGGAGTGGAGGTAGAACAGACCTGGAAAACGGGGGCCCCGGGAGTGAAGGGGTGGCGCGCCCAATACTCAGTGAAGGGGAGAGGAGAGCGCAAGAGTACAGGAATAGCTTTAAGTGTCCACACTGTGTGCCTGGCACCAGAGAACAGAATGGGAGTTGTGAGAGGTCGCACCATAGTCCCTGTGATGACAGAAATGAGCGCAGCCCAGGGAATATGGGGAACCAGGAAGGATCGTATCGGATACTGAGCGATACGAGGCAAAGGGAGTGTAGCGACCAGAGGGAAAATAACAGAGAGATGTGCGGTGAGAGGAGAGAAGAAGATGAGAGTGGGCAGAGAGAGAGTAGGGATAACAGGCCCGTGTTCCATCACCTTCCAAGATCGGATGGCCGAGCATGGGACCTGGAGAGATGGGAGCAAGGGAGGCCACCCATTAATTCTCCTGAGCCCAAACGCAGAGCTCGAAGTTGGGATGGTAGGGAGACCAGTGAGCCCCCTTCAAAAGACATATTGCGAGCTGAGATAAAAGCCAAGAGACTTGATGTCTCCAGCTTAAGGTCAGATCTGGATGACATGGTAGATGGTACCCTGCCTTTAGAAAGAATGGAAATGTATGAACAGGATGAAATACTGTATATGGCAAAGGACATCACACGAAAGGCGAGAGCAGTCCATGAGAAGTTAGTCGAACTAGCAGGCAAATATATGGTGGACTTGTCAAGAACCAAAGCATTACAGGGTAACCACAGGCTACATTACTCAGATCGAGATCTAGATGAGAGGAGAACGATTGGGCTGAAAACACACATAAGGGAACTGATTACTGGAATAAGGACATGGAGGGCACTAGATAAATGGGAAGAGAGGTGGTCCAAGAAAGGGACTGGCAGGAGAAGCATGATTGGTATGACACCAGGTCAGCAGGGAATAGAAGCTTACCCTTTGCGTGAAGTTGCCAATGGGAGCTATGTACATGTCCCTTGGAGTAGGGGAGATTTAGCTGCTTTTACCACATCTTTCCCCAAGTTACGAGAGAGCCCCGTGGAGTGGTACAAGCAAGTCGAGAGGTTTGTAAAGATCTCAAAAGTCCTATGGATAGATCTGAACACGCTGTTTGACATTGTAGTACCAGGAGATCTGTGGACAGCATGCAAGGTTAGCGCTGAGTGGCCCACAACGGAGCCAGAGAGAGATGCTAGGACTAATGGGCCGTCCGAGATCGTGATGGCAAAATTCGAGAGAGTGATGACTTGGCTGAAAGAAAAAGTGCCAATGCAAGACATAGATTGGGTCAGAATAGACAGAACGAGACAGGAACCCAAAGAGACAGTTCACGAATATTACGAGAGATTGCTGAAAGCGTTTAAACAGTATAGCGGCTTGGATGTAATGGATCCAAAGGATATAGGGCAATTTGTGTCCAAGTTCGTCCTGGGACTGAGACCGGATATTAGTTTAATGATTCAGCAACACTCGATTTGTTGGCAAAGTAAACCCCTAGATGAAATACTGAGATATGCCAGGTACTGCTGTGATGAGGTAGACTCCAAGGCTAAGAAACTAAAAGAAAAACTGATGGTGGTACAATTGCAGACAGCAGGAAAGGGGGGACCGCAACAACAGCAGCAAGGGACAGGTACAGGAGGTAAGAAGCAGTACAGTCAGAACAAGGGTAATGAGGAGAGTACTACCTTTAGACCCAGAGTAGACATAGCTACCTTGAAGAAAACGACTAGGTGCCACCAGTGCAACGAGCTGGGGCATTGGAAACGCGAGTGCCCTTACAATGTAGAGATAGGAGAGCAAGAGATAGAGGAGGAAGAGGTCCAGAGCGCACCTATGAGAGGGGCGACGCAATACCAAGGAAAGGTGCTCAAAGGGGGGGGGGCTCCTCCCCGAGCCCAGTTCCCGCAACCTCCTCGAGTAGGGAGTATGGGTAAGACCTATAGACAAATGCCCCTGTTTGTGGAAGGTGAAGAGTGCTATTATGTGGACCCATTAACTGGACAGAGAGTGGAAAGAGAAGACTGCACCCTTGGGGCAGCCTTAGAGGTAGATCAGAGGGGACCCTATGTTGAAGCAGAAGTAGCAGGGTGCCCTACGACATTTCTGGTGGACACAGGAGCCACTAGATCCACGATCAGATCAGCTGCAGTTCCAGACCTGCCCATGTCTGGAGAGACCATACAGGTGGTAGGGGTCGCAAACAGGAGAATAACCAGCCAATTGACAGAACCGGTACAGGTGAAAATAGGGAAGTACAGCGATGAGCACCAATTTGTGGTTTGCGATTCAAGCCCTGTGTGTCTGCTAGGAAGAGACCTGTTGTGTAAATTGAATTGTACTATATACTGTACACCCCAGGGAGTGGAGGTATTGACTAATGATGATGATGCAGATTTCAAAGTTGCAAACTCAAGAATATGTGTGGAGCTGTACCCTACTTTGACAGTGGATGAGCTTCCCTGGGACTTGAGAGAGACAGTGGCATCAGAAGTATGGGATTTCACTGGGGAAGAAATTGGATTGGTCAAAGGGGTGGACCCAGTGAAAATTGTAGTGAAACCACATGCTGAGTTCCCAAGAACACCCCAGTATAAATTGACTCCAGAAACGATTGCAGGCATAAAACCCGTGATTGAGTCCATGATTAAACAGGGAATACTGAAGGAAATCGTGGGTAGTCCATGTAACTCCCCGATTATGGGTCTGCAGAAACCAAATGGGAAATTTCGGATAGTGCAGGACCTTCGAAAGATTAATAACATAGTCGTTTCATGTTGTCCAGTGGTACCGAATCCATCAGTGATACTGTTTCAGATTCCATTCCAAGCTGAGTGGTTCACTGTGATAGATCTTTGTCAGGCTTTCTTTTCGATCCCTTTGGACGAAGATAGCCATTTTCTTTTCGCATTTAAGCTGGAAAATCGCGTCCTAACATGGTGTCGTATCCCTCAGGGGTATACAGAGAGCCCATCGATCTTTAACCAGCTTTTGAAGAAAAATCTTGAAAGTCTAGTGCTGCCCCAGAAGTCAGTTCTGGTCCAGTACATAGACGACCTCCTTGTGGCGTCAGAAACAGAAGAAGCTTGCAGGGAAGACTCCATTGCTTTGTTAAATCACCTAGCTGCCAATGGGCACAAGGTGTCCCCGGGAAAATTGCAGTACTGCCTGACAGAAGTACAGTACTTGGGACACAGAATTGAGAAAGGCAAACGAAAGGTGTCACCAGACAGGATAGAGGCGATCATGAAAATGAATGCGCCTCAGACACAGAGAGAGGTCAGGATGTTCCTAGGGATGGTGGGTTATTGCCGACAGTGGATCGTGAACTTTTCACTGAAAGCAAAGCCCTTGCAAAAACTGACGCACAAAGAGGTGAGTGATCCGGTACCATGGGACAAAGACTGTTTGATGGCATTCTTACAGCTGAGAGAGGACCTGTGTCGTGCTCCGGCATTGGGAATGCCTGATTACAATAAACAATTTTTTCTTTACTGTTGTGAGAGAGAAGGTTGTGCGTTGTCTGTGTTGGTCCAAATCCATGGGAATGCCCGTAGACCAGTTGCTTATTTCTCAGCTACTTTAGACCCAGTAGCCGCAGCGTTGCCCGGATGTCTCAAATCCGTTGCTGCAACGGGTGTCAGCATTGAAAGATGTGAAAATATCGTTATGGGGCACCCGTTAGAGGTGTGCGTGCCACATTCTGTTGAACTGTTGATGACCAGGACCAAAACACAGCATCTGACCAATAGCAGGCTCACGCGCTATGAGCAAGTTATTCTTGCTGCAGAGAACGTGACCCTCAAGAGATGCTCTGTTTTGAACCCTGCTACCTTAATGCCACTTCCAAATGATATTGATGATGATGATGAATATACAGACCATGACTGTCTTGATGTGACTGAACTATGCACCAAACCCAGACCCGACATCGTAGATGAGCCACTGACCGACCCAGACGAAGTTTTCTTTGTCGATGGCTCATGTGTAAGAGACGAAGTTGGGCAGTTGAGAGCAGCGTATGCTGTTTGTACAATTGAAGGAGTTGTGGAAGCAGGGTGCCTGGAAGGAGTAAACTCCGCTCAGGTAGCCGAGATTATTGCCCTGACACGTGCTTGCTTAGCAGGCAATCAAATTCGAGTCACCATCTACACCGACAGCCAATACGGGTTTGGGGTAGTTCATGATTACGGGCAGTTATGGTCTCAAAGAGGGTTCATGACTTCTTCAGGCTCTCCCATTCGCAATGGAGAGTTTGTGCGCCTGTTGTTAGAAGCATTGCAATGTCCAGCAAGTATCGCAGTTGTAAAGTGCATCGCACATACCAAAAATGAGGACTTTGTTTCGAAAGGCAATAGATATGCAGATGAAGTTGCGCGGTATTGCGCGGAACAAGGTTACTCTTTCACAGAGGTGGATGTGGGTGGAATAAATGTAAGAACCGAATTAGCCATGATACTGGAAACTGTTGATACTTGGGATGAATTGTCAACCATGCAAGAAAATGCTCCTGATTCAGAAAAGGAAACATGGGAAAAGGCAGGATGTGTAATGGGTGAGACTCATTTTTGGGTCTCAGCAGACGGCAGAGCAGTGTTGCCCAATGAGATGGTGAGTCCAATGGCTAGACTCATACATGGTCCCGTACACTTAGGGAGAGATGCTATGCTGAGAGTGTTTAGACAGACTTGGTACAATCCTAAGTTTAGAATAGCAGCAGAAGCAGTGTGCCAGCGTTGTGTGACCTGCCAGCAGCTGAACGTAGGAAAAAGAACACCAGTTGCACTAAGTCACATAGGAAGGTCTGGAGGTCCATTCAACAGAATGCAGATAGATTTCATTGAAATGCCAAGATGCAACCGCCTCCGCTATGTCCTGGTGGTTGTTTGTGTGTTCTCCAGATGGGTTGAGGCATACCCTACACGTAGGTGCGACACCCTCACAGTGGCTAAGTTACTGCTTAGAGAACTTATCCCTCGTTTCGGGGTGCCGGCCTTTTTGGAATCAGATAGGGGAACACATTTTAACAGCGAGCTTGTGAAGATGATTTGTGTTGCACTGAATATAGACCAAAAGCTCCATTGCAGTTACCGACCAGAAGCCTCAGGAATTGTGGAACAGATCAATGGAACGATCAAGTCCAGAATAGCTAAAGTCTGTTCCTCAACGACCCTGAGTTGGCCTGATGCCCTGCCATTAGTCCTTATGAGCCTTCGTAGTACCCCAGACAGAAGAACAGGGTTGTCACCACATGAGGTGTTAATGGGGAGAGCAATGAGGCTGCCATCTATTCCAGCTACTGCACTGTTAAATATCACAGATGATATGATCCTGGACTATTGTAAGGGGCTGTCTGACGCCATGCGTTCTGTGTCCCTTCAGGTGCAGGCTGCAGAGGTTCCAGCGTGCCAGGGCCCTTGCCATGACCTGTATCCTGGGGACTGGGTCCTGGTGAAGAAACATGTGAGAAGAAGCTGCTTGGATATTCGTTGGCGTGGGCCCTACCAGGTCATCCTGATCACAAGTACAGCTGTAAAGGTGGGAGGCCTGCCCAACTGGATACACGCGTCGCATACGAAAAGGGTTCCAGCACCTCTGGAAACAGCTCCTCTCTCGGATGGACGTCCAGCTGAGGACCAAGAAGCCATAGAGGGGGCTAGCCAAGCTGTAGAGGTGCCAGTGGAAGCAGGGAACGAGTCTGACCAAGCTGAGGACGGTCAGTACAACAGCGAAACAGAAGACGCTACAGAAGGAGAAGACAGCTGGGAGTACGAGTCTGACCCTGACAGGTCTGAAAGAGAGCGAGAACAGACCAGAAGGAGAAGGAGTAGAAGGGCACGTGGAGAAGCAATTTGGCCGCAAAGAAGAAGTTCTAGCCTGAGGTCAACTCCAGAAGCAACCCTTCCTCCGATATCAGAAGACTCAGACCCAGAAGAAGGTGCTCAGGGCGCTGAAGCACCAGACCGAAGGAGGTCAAGAAGAGTGCGTGTGCCTAACAGAAGATACTCCACACCTGAGTGGACATATCTGGCGACAAATGTCTGTGAAACCGGAGACAGGGAGGATCCGAGCGGTGGTGGTGTCCAGTTCTGAGCCCATTATCACCGTGGAAATACAACTGTTGGTACCCGGTGTCGAACAAGAAGGGTCACTAACATTCGTGCTCCCCAGACCTCCCCGCCTCAGCAAGTTAAAACACATGTTTCTTACAGAATTGCGATTCCCCGACTTTGGTACAACGATAACAGCACATGAAGAGCATACTCTTCGCATGGAAATATTGAACTATGCTATTGAAGCTGCAACCACAAATCTAATAGTCGATTGTTAAAGGACTTTGTAAATAAAGCAAGCAGAAGAAAAGAAGATTACCTAGCGCCCAGGAAGCAGAGAATTTTAGGGAACCCCTTGAGTGGATGGAGAAGGGCTAGGGTTGTCTTTTTGAACTGTGAAAGGACTTTTGCGAAAAAGGCTGTCAGCCTCCAGCTGTGTGGATTCTAAAGACAAAAAAGGATTGAAAGAGACTGTAAAGGAACGAGAGGAAAAGAACTTTTTTTTGCAAAGAGAAAGGGAAAAGCTAGATTGTCTGACGAAATGGAGGCCGGCACCCCGAACCGCAGAGCTAAATGTATAATAGGTACACTAATAGTAGGAGTGATAATATTAATAGCTTTAGTGGTAACAATTTCTTATGTAAAGGGACATGAGGAAGAGGTGAAGGTAACTGATGTGAATTCTGTAGTAACGCTTACACCCACTGTTGCTGGTGAGAAAAGGGAAAACACTCAAGAGAAAGCGTTATTGGCTGCAGAAGCCCGCAGGTTACATGTAGACGAGTCCCAAGGAGACTTTAGGTCGAATGCTTATGCTAAACTTTTGTATGAATACGTGGATGCCATGGAGGTTAAGGATTGCTACGTCTGCATGCAGTTGCCTGCGTCTGTAGATGAAGGAATTCGATATCATCACCTCCCTCTGACATATGGCATTACATGTAGCTTATTGCTTAGTATATTTTATGAGAGAGATAGTTTTGAATACTATTTCTCCAATTATGATTCTGTGTTGCCAGAAGTCCCGAATTATAAGCAGATGAATAAATGGGATTACTGGAAGAGTGAAGACAGATTGGCCAAGTTCTTCATTCCTTGGATTACCTTAGATACTTCACATGCCCGTAGAAATAATCTGACATGCAAGGTGTCAGAAGTCGAGAAAAAGTTCATAGGGCAGGTGGATGATCGTTACAGGAGACAAAAGATTTTGAAGAAATCAGGACAAGGGAAATTAGATTGGACCGAGGAAGAGAAGTCACATAAGAGAAAGGGTAGTAGTGGTCCAATAGCTTTAGATAAAACGCAGAGAGGAAAGTTATGTCTTCACCGAGCCAAAACGTATTATGAAAATGTATACGTGGGTGAAGTTGACTGTGAACATGCTTTTAATTTAGAGTACTACACTAAGGATTTCCTGAAGGGAATGCAAGTGATTCCAAATGTGTATTTTGTATGTGGAAGAAATGCTTACGTGAGACTACCTGACAACTGGTATGGATCATGTTACTTGGCAATTGTCTTCCCCAAAATATATCATGCACAAGACTTAGTGATCATTGAGGGTCAGACATCATCGAGGGGAAGGAGAGATGTAGGTGATGCCGAAATGGTTGGAGATGTCTTTGGAGCTATGTTCCCTCTTTTGGGAATAATCCTTAATGATGTTAAAATTAGACGACTGGCAACAGTTGTCGACAGGTTGTCTGCCAGCACTGCTCAGTCCTTAATGCTGGTAGAAGGAGAGATGCAATCGATAAGGGCTATGGTTCTTCAAAATCGGCTTGCATTAGATGTCTTATTAGCAAAAGAGGGCGGAGTCTGTAAGGCTTTGAAGGTCCAGGAATGTTGCACTTACATTCCAGACCTTTCAAAACCCCTTGAGAAGGTTATTAAGAACATAACTAATATACACAAAGAGATCGAAGACTTGAGTAGAGAAAATGTCTGGGAAAAGGTGGGCCACGGAATGAGTACAGTTGGAGGGTGGTTTTCCACCTTAGGCAAAGGCTTTATATGGTATATCCTAAAGCCTATCATCATAATATTGATCTGTGGGATAATATTGTGGGGATTGGTGAGGGTATTCAAATGGTACAGAGCAAGAAGGTCAGAAAGGGCCCAAAGAGAACAGTTGCAGAGATTGGCTGCCATACAAGATAATCAGTACAGGAGTCTGAGAGCTCTGGAAGCGCAGAGAATGCCAGCCATAACTGCAGTTTAAAAGTTAGTGATGACCCCGAGAGGTCATCAAAGGGGGGAACTGAGAGAGCGCAAACTGATATAAATGTATGAGTACATCACACTTACCTATAGTAAGCATAATTTATGAAGAGAAATGCCATGAGTGCTAATAGTATTTGCGAATATATCCCACAGGTATAGCTAATATAGAGATTTAAGTAGAAGTGGAACTAATACAGAAATGTGTGACATTATATGATTTTATTAGACGTGATTATTTTGAATCTATGTCGTGTAGCTGTTAACACATAAGATGGTCTGTGGTAAAACGCAGAACGTGGTAGGCCACAGGGCCAGAGCTGGAGCTAAAAGGGAAGGTGTTTCTTTTCACGACACAGATTGTTTAACGTTTTTGGTCATTGCATTAATGGGCCATGATTTATAGTAATGTTTTCTAAATAATAGAATAAGAGTTTTAACATGCTTTAAATAAATGAAGAAGTTGAATGCTATAATCATAATGTGAAATATTGTAGGCCTGAAATGTTTTAGCATTGATTTACACGTACATGTCTGGGCTGAGAAATGTTGCAAGCCTTTTTCTTTTTAGAAGTATATGAGAGTTGGGTTCTTGGCGGCAGATATCTGTCTGCAACAGGAAAGGGGGGATCCAATTATAAGTGAATGAATAGAGGTCTGTTCAGTAGACGGCCCAGACATGGAGGAGGGTTCTGGAATGTTTAAGGGGTATCAGCGGGCCGGAGAAGAATCTGAGAAGCAAGGTCAACTCTAACGTCTGAGGCCCAATACAAAGCATCATGGAAAAAGCCTGAAGTTGCACCACGTGAGAGGCGTTTCGCAAGGGGCGTCTCAAATGTTGTTGACTGTTTTGTATTAGGGACAGCACCCCTGGGTGGAGTTAGAGCAGAGACCTGAGGACCCTTTAGAGAGCGGATGGGTAGGCAGTGAGGGGTCATGACTGGAGAACTTTAGGTTTTCACCAAGAGACTTAGAGTGGGTGACTTCCCTTGGGGGTCATTCACTGCTGACACCTTTGTTAGGTTGGGATTTGGTTAAGTAGGGATACCATCTAGAACAGGGTAGGGACGCCTAACCTGTGTTTGTTTTCCTCCAACCTAAATGAAGGAGCGATATGCGTCTATGCTTATAGCTTTGCTATTTTTAGAACTTGTGTTAGTGATTTCTGTTGCTCGTCTGAGGGCTTTTCGAGAGCACATGTATGTAATTGGACCTGTGTATCTCGTGAATCTCATTCTGAGATGCTTGTATTTGCAGCTCATTATATCTTTACAATAAACTTTTGAAACCTAGAAGTTGTCCGTGATCTTTAAGAGTAGAGTCCTTTATTGGGTGAACTAACTTGCAGATAGGTGTACTGTTTTCTTCCAAGACAGGCAACAAAGGTTCAGTCGACCAGATCGAGGTTTGGATCAATAGAGATAAGGTATCGATCAAAATCTCGCCCTTTCACTGCCAAATGACGGGGTTGCCAAATAACAAGGCAGCTCAGCTCTGATTCCATCTTATTGCTCTTTCTTCCAGACTGCTACACTTTCTCTCGCTTTATTTCACTGTTGTAGTTTCTTTTTCATTCCGGCTTTCTCCCTTATCACTGATTTCCGATGCTCCTCCATCTTTCGCCTTTTTTCTAACCTTTCTCTCTCTTGCTCTGTGTCAGAGTATGAGTTTGAAAAATAAGTTCTAGTTCCCAAAAATGAGTAAATGAGTCCCGTGGACCATCACCAGCAGCAACTGACATAGGTTAAGCACTAGACAGGTCTCTAATAAGAGTTGACTGGGAGGATAACATGAAGTGAAGATCTGTTGAACTTCAAGGCACATTAGCCACTGTTACATTTATGTCATATTTGGTAGCTGGCCCGGGGTGACACAGGGTCTGCGCAGCAGGAATTCAGGGCCAAAATATCGGAATACGAAGCTGAGGCACATAGAGAAGTACAGTTTAAGGGTAAACACTGGAGGGCCCGCGCGTACAATGAGGGAGGGAGACCGGGTAGGGCACTGTCCATGGCAGTTCTCATAGCGCGCGGCTCTAACACTATCCTAGAATTGAAAACGACGGATGGGCAGGCATGCAGAGATTCAGCTGGCATACTTGACACACTCCAAACACACTATGAACAACTTTATACATCACGAGCGACTGGGGACTTTGACCTGGATGGCTTTCTGGGGGATATAGCGCTCTGTTGGATAAGCGATGCCCATAGACAGTTTCTAGGAGCCCCACTCGAACTAGATGAAGTGCGTGATGCCATAATGTCCTTAAGCAATGGGAAAGCACCTGGTCAAGATGGACTTCCCGCAGAATTTTATAAATGTTATGTGGATGTCATGGCGCCTGTCTTGCGAGAGGTGTTTGAGGATGCCTTAGAAGAGGGCGTACTGCCGAGATCCATGAGAGAGGTTGTAATCACATCTTTGCTTAAGCCGGGTAAAGATGCCACTCAGTGTGACTCGTACCGTCCCTTATCGCTGTTGAACTGCGATGCCAAAATCCTGGCCAAGGTGCTCGCCACGAGACTCTCTCTGCTCATGACCACGCTCATATTGCCGGATTTGTCCCCACAAGATCTACGTCGCACAACCTCCGTACTGTTTTCTCCCTAATCCAAACAGTTAGCCCTGAGATACCACTCGCTGCTGTCTTTCTGGATGCATCAAAGGCCTTCGATTCCGTGGAATGGGGGTTTTTATTTACGGTATTACGGAGGATGGGCTTTCCCCCGATATTTGTGGATTGGGTGCGTTTACTGTACACAGCTCCGACGGCGAGAGTGCTAGCGAACGGACTCCTTACGGATACTTTTGCAATCACAAGGGGTATTTGCCAGGGGTGCCCCCTCTCCCCTATAGTCTTTGCCATAGTGATAGAGCCGCTGGCCTGTCGCATTCAACAGCTACACAAAGCCAGCGCATTTAACTGCTTTCAACGGCAACTCTCCATTTCGCTATATGCTGACGATGTCACGCTGTACGTCAAAGAGCCCCAGAATACCTTGAACACACTATTGCGGGAGTTTGTCGCCTTTGGTGCTCTTTCTGGCATCTCTATCAACTGGAATAAGTCCCAGTTTTTCCCCCTAACACCTGCTTTGTCCGAATTCCTGCTTGATTATCCTCTGGAATGGTGCTCTTCGGAGTTGCGATACTTGGGGATACAACTCTCGAGAGACAAGGGAGACACATTGTGACTGAACTATGGAGTGGCTATAACTAAACTGGCGGATTCGGTGACCCGTTGGGTCAAACTACCCTTGTCCTTGGCAGCTAGAGTCTCCCTCATTAAAATAGTGGTCTTACCGCGTTTTCTATATATGTTCCTCAATATACCTTATCACCCGGTTGCTTATTTTTTCAAAACCCTACGCTCTGAGCGTATACGTCTGGTATGAGGGGGCAAGCAGGCGCGTCTTCGATGGGCGGTCATGACACAGCCTTATAGTATGGGAGGTTTCGACATCCCTGATTTTGAAGTGTATTATATGAGTGCACAGGCACACTACTTGTATTATTGGATGAAACCTACTGCCTTCATGCCGCAGATTGCAGCGGAAGACTGGATTGCCCACCCACTGCCATTGGACGGTGTGGTTCATGCCCCCATTTCGGTGTTGGAAATGCAGACGAACACGGTAACTTGTACAATGGACGCATGGCATAGAATAGGGAGACGTTTACAGACCCCGCTACTTTATACGGCTCGATTACCACTGACTTATCACCCTCAAATGGCGCTCTTCCAAGAATTGGGCTTCCGGAACATGTGTCGCCGTTTACGAATTCAGACGTGGGGCGACCTATTCCACGATGGGACATTTCGTTCTCGGGAAGATTTCTTTGGGGATAGTACGCCTACCCCTTTAGAGGTATTCTATTTCCTACGGCTGCGAGAAGGCCTGAAGTCCTTACTACCCGAATTCCCTCGCGAACCCCCCAGTGTTGCCCCGCTTACGGTTGTGCTGAGTAGCACGGATGGTGCACATCTGGTGTCCAATATATATAAATGCCTCCGGACAGAAATACCGGTTGTGGAGAGTACGGCTAGGGCGCACTGGTCACATGACATTGGCAGGGACATCACGGATGACCAGTGGGAATACTGTTGTGCCCTATCAGGTGAGGTGATGTCTAGTTGTCGCTTTAAAATTAAAGCGACAACTAGAAGAGGTGTGGCGCCGCGGCCAGGGCGACTGACGCTGGAATCTGGGGACCACGGTTCGATCCCCGGCTCCGGCGGCAGGTTAGCCCAGCACCATGTGACTCTGGGCAATAGCTCGCTTAATCTTCCCGACGGCCCCCAGCGCCTAGAGACCCTTACGGGTGATTGTGCGCTTTACAAATGTGGACTTTACTTTACTTTACTTTACATTACAAGTTCCTCCATAGGCTGTATTACACGCCTGCTAGGAAGGTCAGGTTTGGATTAGCTGACTCGGATAGATGTGAGAGATGCGGACAGGAAGGGGCGGACTTCCTCCATTTAGCATGGGATTGCCTGCAGGTTCAGGAGTATTGGTCGCAAGTTAGTGAGGGCATCTCCCTTATGATAGGGATTACATTGGAATTGGACCCGCTGCTGTTCCTGCTGGGTTATACTGCACGCATAGCGAGGACTATTAGGAAATACACTAATGTCGCACTGTTGTTGGCAAGGAGACATCTGGCCTGCAGGTGGGGGCGGGGGCATGCCCCTAAATTCAAAGACTGGTTACAAGATATGTTATACTGTCAGGAGCAGTATGGAATTTTCTCAGAGTTGCTGCCTCTGACCTCTAGGCCGGCTGACATCTGGGGACCACTGCAGGCATACCTTCTCTTAAACACAACACAGGGGACGGAGGGAGCTGATGTTCTTGACATGACCCCAGCGGTAGCATCAGGATAGGTACAAGTGCGATATATATAGGAGCTGGGCAGTGGGGGTGGGGAGCCTGATGGCCCCACTACCGTTGTCCTATTGGAGGTAGAGGTTACCGCCCGACCAGCATTTCTGTGAAACTGCATGACTCTGCGGGGTGGGTAGAACTGCGGGACCATGATCAATTGTTGCTGTGAACTATAATGCTGATGTGCTCTGCTTCTCACTCAAACCGCTATGTACTAGGAATGTGAGGCCACTACTTTTAGGGGGCACAAATACATCATGGGTCGGATTATTGCTATGCTACGCATTCGACTGCTGTGTTGTCTCTGTTGACACCTCCAGTGTTCCATGACCTGTGTCTCCGTTTACTACCACCTGACTACTTGTCAAATTACTATCTGCCCTATCATGATATAGCTACTGATTTCATGTTGAGCTGTTAGATGGGTCCGAATAATTTCCCTGTGAATGTTACTATCGTCTTTACCATTGCAGTACTGTATGTGTATCGCTGCCGGCCTAATATGGTTGTAGGCACACTGCTGTGTATGAGAGCACAAATGACAATAAAAGTTTATAATAAAAAAAATATATATATATATATTTGGTAGCTGGCCAACATGATCTTTTGTGTCATACTTCTCCGATGAACTTAGACAGCAAATGCAGAGTGACTATGAAGTCCCCCAAACACATTGCTTGCAAGCCACATGTATAAATAAACACACATGTGCTCTGAATAGCACCAATAAGCTAAATATTACACCTGAGTGCATCACCAGATGTGACAGAGTACCAGGCAGCATGCGCATGGTATGAAAGGCAGTACATGCTTGGAGATGACTGCATCCCTTCATCATGAGTTGGTACATTTTATGGCCCTGCACAGCCAGCTCAAGAGCACTCTTTCCTCACCATACCAACATCCAACATACAACTTTAAAGTAGTCAGCTGCAACACACCACTCTTTATACGTACATACTAGCTATATGTCTGGCTGGCAATGCCTATCTTAAAAGCAGTTTGCACTGGCCTCAAAATGGACCACTAACCAACAAGCTCAACGAAAAACAGTAGTTATTGGGCACCTCTATCAATGTGCATACAACAGTGTAATCTTTATATGGATAGCACACATAACTTCACCATTGAATAACAACAGCCATTGGTAAATGTGTCTCTTAACAAACAAATTTCTCCTAACCACACACAGCTACGCACTATCAAGCAACCAAAAAGAAGAGAACATTGGAAATTACGGAATCTTAGGAAAAGGACATCCAGATCAAGAAAGCATGACAGTAACACACTAATAGAACAAGGCACTTTTCAAATGTCAATAAACATAGTAAATACTCTCTAATCTCAAAGCTTCTGCATTTTGTGTTGTTTTCAGAAGCAAAACGAGACCCTGAGAGATCTAAACAAACCACAAACATACTGCCTTCGCCGTATACGGCTTGGTTCTCCTTCGAACTTGTTTTGCCAAGGAGAACCCAAGAAGCAAAGATTCTCAAGTTTGTCTGCAGAGCGAAATTGAACAGGTGGATTTTTTTTTTTTTTTAAAGATGGATTTAGCAACTTTATTAATTTAATATTTTCACCAACCCCAGTCACTGCACAGAGCAGGAGGTAAAACCAGGATGGTTGTAGCATATTCTGTTCGTTGCTTGCAGGCACTTCATATAACTTCATTTCCCACACAATGTAGCATCATTTGGAAATGAGTGCACCCGAAATTGGGGCATTTTCGCCTAGAATAATGGTTAGGTGGCCTCTGTAAAGAATAGCACTGCTACCTGCAGAGGACAGATTTTTTTGTAGCCAAAGGGTATCATAAAAGGACCCACTGGTTTTCACACCTGCTTTTTATGGGCACTGTGACACAAAAGACTCCTCCAGGCTTGGTATTTCCTCTAAGCACCCGCTGTAGTTCCCCAGCCACTTCCACACTACACTTCCACAAAGGACGCAAGTAAAAAAAAAAATCAATGCAATTTCATGCCAAATAAAGTGATGTTCAATATGCATTTGGTAGTATAACTCGAAAAGAAGGGGTTAAATCTGTGCAATGAGATAACTTACATAGATGTAACTAATACACGTTTAAGTAAGTTGCATGCCTCCTCGGACAGACGTTCCTGTAGGCATATTAAAGTAGACTATGCCACCTCTACCTAGCTCCCTCCTGCTTTAGCAGAGAGGTGAATGCAGTAGGTAGGTTGAACCTGGAGATAACAGTCGCCCTGGAAAATCATTTATTTCATTAGTGCGCCAAAAGTCGAGTGTAGCAAGCAAGCTCGAATCTCTCTTAAATTGGATTATACATAGACTGGGTAGTCTCACTTCAATAAAAAGAAATGCGGCCATGCGTTCATTTAGCAATTACATTTTCTAAATATATTTTTAAAACATCCATTGCAAATATAGGCTGTCCTGAAGAGAAAATTTAAATTTCCCATGCAATGCCGTCCAGAGGGAATTATTTTTCTGCAGCAGGAAATCAGGTAGGTGTGCATAAAAAGCGCGTCTGCGGCTGGCTGGGCTGAGGGTCCATTCACTTCTGTACCTGCCTTGGCAGAAGCCATCTCAAAGGGGAGCTTTTCCTATTGAGCCATCACACCTGCCCATCACACCTGCCGGTATACACTCCTCAGCAGTGCCTACAATTTGATGCGCATCACGCTGCTTCAGCGATCTCATTCACGCCGCTTCCTTTCTGACAAGGATAAAAGGGGTAGGAGTGGTGCACTGTGTCATCACCTACAAATCACCCAGCGCCCTCCGGGGCTGTGAGGTGTGCGTCTCCACATCAGACGCGGTACAAAAGGAAGCCGCGAGCTGCCAAGCACAGCTGCCAGCAGAACTTGGCGCCGCAGGTTAGTGTAATGACGTCACTTCCGCCGCCCATTCAGGCTCATGGCCAACACTTACACAAGACTGGGCATAGTTGCACAAAGCACATAAAAAAGTTAATATATTTGTTTTTAACATTCTTAATATACTCGCATTTCGGATTCTCAGATAGTACGAAAAGGGTCTTACCTGACAAGAAGTGCATGGCGAACAGCAGGTTACAGAGGGGACTTGGAGAGGGAGTCTAGCAGCTAGGAGGTTCTGAGTGGTTCTTGTTCAAGTTGGGAATTTGGCTCATATATATATACACACACACCCAGTGAGCAGAAGTAAATTAAAAAAAACCACTGCTTGAAGATGGCCACGCGGTGACTAGCAGGAAGTAAACTGGAAACTATGAATGATGTTCGTGATGTCATTAACTATGTGTGTGGTTAGCGTAAGTTTCCTTATGTGAAGTTAACTTTCTAATTTCTGAATTGTAGAAAAAAGAGGGAGTGGGAGGAAACAAAACTGGGCAGACGAAAGATAAAACACTCAGAAATGCCTCAGCTATCTGAACTTTCACCACAAACAGAGCTCTTCGTGGCTTGTCTGCTGAATGCTGGTGTGCAGCCCCCTGAACGTAAGGGATATTCTTCTGCATTGACTCATCCCAAGTGCTGGAATACTATCTCGTAACTTATTTTTCCCATAGTCATGGGGCAAACATAATTAAACTTTGTGGTCTGCTGGTTGATCAGTCTTCCCCTTGTGGGAATTCTCCCAATGGGCGGGTGCTGCGAGGACTTAGACAGGGCCTCTGACTTCATCTGAAGGGAGACTACCACACATACTGTATTTTCCACCTGTCTAGCTGTAATCACTCTCACTTCGCATACAAAATATAATATGACCCAGCTTGAACTTTAAATCGAAAATCATTGGACTCAGTTTTTTGGGGTCATCACAAGGTTTTAGTCCTACTCTTTCCTGTCTTTCTCTACACTCATGGGTAACGTGGCTGAGTGGGGGAAGATGCCAGTGGATTATGGTCACAACATCTGCCTGGCCCAATTCACATCTAGGCTCTCCCTTCTAGCCACCTGATGTTAGTGAAACCACACAGTTGAATGCACATGCTTCAATAGAGTGTAATAGGCTGCTTTATTGTGACAGGTCTGAGTTCTCACACACTACTGCACCAGGCTCAATGTCTTACAAAATACCACAACAACAGCCAGACTAATACTTAAGCCCGCCCCCTCCTCTAGAGCGCCATCCCTTGGTGCTTGACATCCCATACCTTCTTACCTTCCAGTCCTCCTAAATATCACATCCAGCCCTTGTAAACTCTCATATTCACTCCTCTGACACACTCGTCAAAGCACTGGACCTCTTGTCCTCTTCTTTAATAGAGAGCTTGTCCATCATTCAATATCTGGACCTACCCTTTCTCCTTTCTTTCTATGGACACTCAAGTCATTATTTTACTTTCCTTGACCTAAAAGCCCACCTTGCCATCCTGGGTCCAATATTCCATTTTTATGACCACAACTGTTGGACCTGCCCCTTTCTGCAGAGTCACCCCAGACGTTTGCCTTCTTTGGCAGAGCCCGTTTTTGTTAGCTTTTAGGAGTCTACACACTTTACTCCTTCTATCCATGCTAAAGTGCTTCTTCTTTTTTTCTAAACATGGTAAAAGTGGTATACACCCATTGGAATATTTAATGTACTTATAAGTCCCTGATAAGTGGTACCACATCTACCCTGGGCCTGTACATTAAGTGCTACCAGTGGGCTGCAGCACTCATGTTGCCACTAAATAGCACTGTACAACATGTCCCAGGCCTGCCATTGTAGCCTACAGTTTAAGTATTAAACTTCCATTTCGACAAGGCAAAATACACCTTTTGCCAGGCCGAAACCTTCATTTTAATACTTATAAGCCGTCCATAATGAGAGACTCTAAAGGCTGATGAGGCAGTGTGCATAGTAAACCTTCAAAATTAGACATGCATACTTAAGTTTTAAATGTACTTGTAGTGAAAGGCTCCCAAAGTCGTTTTTCAGTGTAGCAAGGCTTGCTCTCCTATTGACTAACAGTGCCTTTTCCTACGGGGGAGTTTGCGTTCGGCTGGGCTTCGCCCCACTGAGAACGCACATTGGTAAAACCCTCCTGACTTCAGCACCGGCCGGGCTTAGCTCCGCCAGTCCGGGACTACCACCCCCAGCAGCCCCGCAGTTGTGCTCCAGGTGACGCTGCTGCCCCGCCCATCAATCCGCACCAGGAGGTGCATAAAGCTCCGTGTTGACCTTCGTCCCGCGAGGACGCGCGCGGGACGCCCCGGGAGTAGCCCGGGACTAGGGTGGGCCGTCTATGGCCATCCGAGGCCAGACGAGGCCGGGCTGAGCCACCTCCCAGAACACTCGTATGCAGGACCATTAACACCTCTGGTCCGTGACTGTGGAATTGTTTTACCGAACTTGAACTCCCTCTGGAGCTTGTTATTGCAGTTATATTTGTCAGATCGTGAAGTTCTGTCCATCAATTAGTGTAAATAGCCTCACTACCATTGCGCAATGGGGAAACGAAACACACAAGTGTCTAGAGAGGAAACAACAGGGTCCTGTAAATCTACTGTTAACACACTGGATGCGTATCTATCCAGGGCGGCCACTGCCATAGACAGAGAGATTGAGTTGGTTCATAGACGGTTACCAAGATCTTACCCCGCAAGTATAGGGTAGATCAAAGAGGGGGAGTCATTTCATATCATCCCAGTTATAGGGGACCTTACTCACCCACAGGTCATAGAGAAACCTGCTCTAAGTCTGGGGGTCCTCCCTTCAGGTGCGGGATCAGATTTGGGTGTTATAACAATCCCCTTAAGCCCCACTGTTACCATACTTGATAAAAAAGGGGATGCTCATTCCACCCAAATAACAGTAGCATAACAGGAGGAGGGCACCAGCTCTGCAATCAATACATCTACGACCTCTAAGGCTACTAGTTTGATCTCCGCACCTTCTCATAAAGGGGGTACACGAGGCCTTGCTGGTAGCACTAAAAGGAAGGGTATTGAGATGGGTAGTCAAGCCAAAAAACGTAAAAGTAATGCTTCTAACTCCACGGACACTGTAGATCAAGTAAAATCAGATGTGTCCCTAATGGAAACTTTTAAGACCACTCTTAACAGCATATTAGAGGAGAAACTAGGCCCAATATACACGAAGCTGCACAACATTAAGCAGATAATAGCTGCACAACATAAAAACATACATTCTTCATTTAACTTTGGATGTACCATTATAGATGCTCCTCTACCTACAATTGACACTGAAAACCTGAGGCTGCCCAACGCGGGGAGGGATAAGCTCCCATACCTAGAAAACACAGTGGCTTTAGGGGATAAAGCCCATAAAATGAGAAACAGAGTAGCAGAATCAAACCCTACCCCCAGGGAGGGCCGGAAACAGAACCCATCAGAAAGTACCAAAAAATTAATTAATGACGTGAAAGACAGAGGAAACGTGCAACAGATACCCCTCAATGCTGCCCCTCATAAGCTAGTAACCTTAGATCTGCCCTCGCAATCAACCCCGTTGGTGGTTATACTGGGAAATGTTCCGCCTCTTAGGAATGACACAACAGAGGAATACGACCAGTCAAAAAATAAAGTCTTGTACTGGTTGCAGAGGAATACATCTGTAGGTCCTAACATCGCACATAATATCATCATGGTACGACGGGTCGCTTGGGTTGGAAGATCCAGCAAACAGGGTAAGGAGGACTGTATAGTGGTGAACTTTAGTACCCGGTACATGCCGAGAGAATACTTAGGGAAGTTGCAACTGGGCCATCAGACAATGCCTGTGGTATACAGGCACTACCACTGGGCTATTTTTATAGGGCAAAAGAGAGTAGGGAACATCATCACCCCAATGAAAATCTATCTTGGCCTCAAAATCCAGTGGCAGGTAATAGTTCCAACAGACCCAGTCAGCGGTTGGCAAGTGTTGGCTATATGAGAGTTCCTGTAAGGGAATTGTATAGATCTGACGCTTACAGGAGTAAGCCTCTGGACGTCTTTACTCAGGGCCAGAATAGATATGAAGCCCTGTCTGGTCTGAGCGAGTGTGACTGACTACATGACAGCATAGTGCCCCCACATCAGGTAGCTCAGCCATCGGCAATTATTTCATCAGTTAGACAGTGTATCGAACATGCAAATTCTGACCCACACGCGTTACTAAGTGTTAAGTTAACACCGCCAGTGCAGGCACAGAACGATCCACCTTCTGTATTAGCTGGAACTTACACGGCCATACCAACTCAGATTCTATCTTTAGCATCCGCACTTGACCTCAGTAAGATTGATAATTTCAATGTAATTTCATGGAATGTAGCAGGGCTCGCTGATAAGATCATTGACCCCATTTGGATCCAGTTTATTAGTAATTTTTTAATTATATGTTTACAGGAGACTTGGCTAGTTGACTGTAACTTTTCTCTTGAAGGGTACAAAGCCTTTTATGTCCCTGCGGTTCCCGTAGTTAGAGGGAGAGCTAGGGGAGGTTTGGTAATTTTTACCTCTCTGGCATTAAACTGTAAAATCAGGTCTATTCCCTCTATGAATAGAGACATACAGGCCATTGTTCTTGAACGAGGAAACCTTAGCCTTTGCCTAATACATTTTTATAATGCTGTTAATAGGGAAGAAGGCAGTAAGATCACAGAGCTGGATACATTTGTTAAGTTGCACCGTGGCCTACAAAGAAAGAGTATAATGATCATGGGGGACTTTAATATACACCCATGTGGAACGCCCGAGCTCTCCAAAATGAATGAAATGGGCTGCCCGAAGGTGAAGGGCCTACACTTCAAGCATTCAACACAAGTTGATGCACTAAATGATATGCTAGATGATTTTGATCTTTTCCTAGCCACCAGTTTGTTACCCCCACTGAGTATACAAAAGGTACCCACTTTTAAAGGAAGTCATGGTGGGTCATTTATTGACCATATATTAGTTTATACTAATTTCCACACTTCGATAATGGGTTACACAACCTTGGAAAGCCCCTTTAGTGATCATAACCCCGTCTGTACCAGAATAAGCAATAACCTCTTGCATAGGAAGGAGCTCGTGCAGGCAGTGGGAACCCTTAAAACAACTAATAACAGGCGGCGCCTTAAGTGGACCCAAGTAGCTCCCCCATTGTTTTATGAAAATCTGTAAGAATCATGTAAGGCAGAATTCTTGTGTTGCTTAGACCCAGAGTCCTCTGCCATGGGCACAATAACCGCCTTTAAAGGCATATTTAGCAAAGTAGGGACCTTGTTAACCGTTGGTGGTCAGAATAAAATTAATGACGATCCAAAATGGTTCGACCACAGTTGTTCAAAAGTTGCCAGGGACCTAAAAGATGCTTTAAAGAGTACCCCCAGGGACCAAGTGTTAATCCGCTCTGCTCGAGCTGCATATAAAAAACAGATAGGTCTTCGCAAGAGGGAGGTGAAGGAGGACATATGGCGGGAACTCTTAGAACCCCAGACTCTATCAAGCAGCTCCAGATTCTGGAATATTATTAATAGTCCGTTATTCTCATCTAAAAAATCTGAAGATCTGGGAACTAACATAATAGAGGAGGAATGGGTGGACCATTTCAGGGCTATATTTGAATGCACAACATCTTTCCCTGTGTTTCAAATAAACTCAGAGCGTGGAAATGAGATCATATTTACAGCACAAGAGGTGGAAAATAGCATTAATAACCTTACCTGTAAAAAGGCTCCAGGCCCTGATGGTGCTCCACCTGATCTTTACAAATCCAATTTATCCCTGTGGGTGCCAGTCGTGGTGGCAGTGTTGAATGCAGCAGTAAAGGCTGGATGCCCTGAATCTTGGGGATTGTCTACAATAGTCCCTGTGTTTAAAAAGGGGGACAGAAATTGTACAATGAATTATAGACCCATTTCCCTGATCGATTCAGTCGTGAAAGTTGTAGGGGGAATAGTGTTGAACAGATTGAGTGCTTGGGCCGAAGAAAATAACATTATATCAGAAGTGCAGTATGGGTTTTGCCCGGGAAGATCTACCGTGGCCCAATGTGTCAACTTACATCTCATACTGGGAAAATACAATGTAGCCCGAGGGGGAACAATCTACATGGCATTCATGGACCTATCCTCAGCCTTCGACTGTGTTAATCGGGAGGGGCTGTGGGGGTCCATGGATGCCATGGGGGTTGACGCTAACTTGGTGGATTTCTTGAGAGATCTCCACAAAGAGACCAAGGCAAATGTCAGGTACTCGCAGGATTTAAGCGTCTCGAGGGATTTTAGCACAGAAAGGGGGATACGTCAGGGCTGTATCCTAGCCCCCTTTCTTTTTAACCTTTACATAAATGATTTGGACCGAACCTTGCAGGCAACCGGGGTGGATTATCCGTACGTGGGTGACAGGGGGCTGCCCGTCTTGCTATACGCAGACGACGTGGTTCTCCTAGCATGCACCCCTAAAAGCCTACAAGTTCTGCTAAATACATTTCGGGGGTTTATGGCAGAAAGAGATCTGGCCATAAACAATGCAAAATCTTTTATAATGCAGGTAGGGCCTGGATCTAAGCGCCAATACCCATTAATGGTAAATGGAACCAGAGTGCCAACAACCTCCACTTTTTCGTACCTGTTTGTCCCCCTTGACCAAGAAGAAGCGGGGGGAGGTGACCAGGAGCAATGCTGCAATTCTTAACTTTGCGAGCAAGATGGGCAACCGCCCAGTGGCCGCAATGTTGAAAATGTATCAAGCCAGGAGTGAAGCCATAGCCACATACGGGAGTGAGTTGTGGGGGTACACCAGAACGGAAGGGATTCAGGTGGCCGAAAATACCTTCTTAAAACAACTGCTGGGGGTCCCCCAAGTGACATCAAACTTCTCCGTTCATGAAGAAACTGGTGTTCAATACATCAGTGACACCCTTGGCTTGCGCCCCATGCTCTTCTGGCTGAAAAGTTGGCTAAACAAAGATCTCGTTCTTACACACAAAATATACAGGGATCTGTTGAATTTGGACCACATGCCTGTAATACCATGGTTCAAATACTTAATGAGATCCTTTAATGAGCTGGGACGCCAGGATCTTTTCTTAACTCCAGAGTGCATAACAAAGGAAGACGTGGCCTTTGTAAAGGAATCCTATTTAGAGCGTAAGCAGATCAAGCGTGAGGAGCAGGAACTCCAGAAATCTGTAGCATGCAGACACCTAATGCTCAAAACCTCTCCAGGAATGGAGGACTATCTTGCATGGCCTTTATCAATGCACAAAAGATTTCTGCTAGTAAGGTTTAGATTGGACTATTTTCATCTCTTACTGGCAGTACCTAGGGGGAGCCATAAAGGGCAGGTGTTAGCACCCTGTGGCTGCGACAACCTGTCTCCACAGGCTCTGTTACACTTTGTCCTTTTTTGCGACTTTTATGTGGCCCCCCGTAGATTGTTTTTAAAATCTCTTTTAAAAAAACTAAATTTCTCACAGGCACGCCCAGCTTTGTTTTTCCTGCAATTGTTAAAATCCGATTGTATCCCGCTGATTGTAGGATTTTTAAAATGATCTCTAAGATACAGGAAAAGCCTGGATTTTAACTGACTAGGATAAAATGTATTACTATGAATTGCTTTTAACATCACATTCTGCCTATATACTCTTATCCAATGTGTAATGACCCTACTGAACTCATGTAACCTGATTCGTGATGCCCTTTTTTAAACTTGTTTGTTCATTTGTGTAAATGTAACTTTTATGGTTTTCTTTTTTTGAAGCCGAATAAAGTTTAATGAAATGACTAACAGTGGCTTAGCTTCTTACACTTACCTTCAGTTTGGGATCAGATAAATATTTCTTCCACTCATTTCAATTGTAATTTTACTTTAATGGTAAAGTTGGATTATAAATGACTATTTCGAAAATAGCACTTTGAAAAAGCTGACAATTTTCTGCCTAAACCAAATATGCCTTTCTGCCAGTGTCCAGAGTCACATGATTGTTAATGCCTCTCATATGGTGTAATGTGTAGGGACTTGGGTGAGGGGTATGTGTTCCTATCCTAAGCGGGATGGCATAGGGGGTTGTACTTAGCCCTTCCAGAGCTTTAAAAGGAAGCCTGAGGGCTGCAACCGCCCCCTTACTGACTTCTGAAGATGCCTGATCTGCCACTGGCAAACACACCCCACACCTGGGCCTGCCTTCCCTTTGCCCCTCTAGCCTGATTGGAGCCAAACCCAGATCTGACCAGAGCCGGTTTAGGGTTAGACAAAGGGGTGACCCCTAAACACAGGCTGACACTGGGTATAAAAGTGGCACACATAGAATCTCTCAATCGAACACTCCTGGACCTGAGAAGATTCAAAAGAAGAACTGCCCTGCTGTTTGAAGATAGAAGACTAGACCGGATTGCTTCAAACACATGATTCCAAGCTTCCAAGGGTCAGTTGGCTGAACTCCTGTTTGAGTTACGAGGACACGACTAGCTTCCATATGCCTTAATTGGAATTGTCCAGCTGACCAACACAAACTGGACCTGCCTAGACCCTGCTGCTGGCCTCTGCTGGAGTACTTTCTGACCCCCAAAAGGTGCTGGACTTTTGGTTGGAGTGTACTCATCCAACCCAAAGACGGCAAGAACTAGATTACAGGTGAAAATACAGAAGTTCTGGGCTTTTCATGTTGACAATGAACCATCCCCAGTCTCCTCGCAAACGCAAGCTGACTTCACAGAGACAAAAACAACAGTTGATTGACAGAATGCAGAACAATGTCATTCATTCACCCTAGTACAGAGATCTGGGCCTAAATCCATTGGTTTTTTTTTTGCTCACCATGCCAATCCAGTTTGAGCACAGCCATATACAAATCAGTCTTGACCCTGTGGGAACAGTCCAGACCGAACTGCCAAGCCAGGTACTCCTGGACAAGTTTCAACACTCCATCCATCATCTCTTTGTGTTTGCTTTGTTCGCCCTAAGTTGGCAGGGTATGCCCAGACTTGGGTTCCTTACTCACTTTGCCACTGGACTCAAGCTAGCCTGGCTAATGAGGGCTGTTAGCCCGAAACCGGTCCCAGGATGCTTGTTTCCGGTCCCTGGAAGACATGGCTTGGCAGTTCGGGCTGGACTTTTCCCATGAGGAACAGGGTCAGACTGATTTGCATATAGCTGTGTCTGAACTGGGGTGGCAAAGTGAGCTAAAGAATGATGATGGGTGCAACCCAGATCTGATATTGGGGGTGAGTGTTTGAAAAGTTTCAACACTCCGTCCATCATCTCTTTGTGTTTGCTTTGTTTGTCCTAAGTTGGCAGGGTATGCCCAGACATGGGTCCCATGCTCACTTTGCCACTGGACTCAAGCTAGCCTGGCTGATGAGGGCTGTTAGCCCGAAACCGGTCCCAGGATGCTTGTTTCCGGTCCAGGGAAGACATGGCTTGGCAGTTCGGGCTGGACTGTTTCCATGAGGCACAGGGTCAAGACTGATTTGCATATAGCTGTGTCTAAACTGGGGTGGCAAAGTGAGCTAAAGAACGATGATAGATTCAACCCAGATCTCTTATTGGGGGTGAGTGTTGAAAAGTTTCAAGACTCCGACGATCATCTCTTTGTGCTGAATATATGATGAATTCCCGCATTCTTTTTCTCTGTCGGGAATCACAACGCGGTCGTTATCACGACTGCATTGTGATTCTGCATACCATTACTCTGCAAGTCGTAACAACGACTTGCGGAGGGGGGGGCGCTGGAAGTTGGAATAGAATAATTTACTATTCCAACTCCAGTCTGTGCGGCCACTAGGGAAGGTGTTGGATTTTAAATCCATCCCCCCCTCCGCAAGTCATTGTTTCGACTTGCGGAGTAATGGTATTGCGGAATCACAACGTGGTCGTGATGACGACCGCGTTGTGATTACCCACGGAGAAAAAGAATCGTCGTAAATGTTGTTTACCCTTTGTGCTTGCTTTGTTCGCCCTAGGTTGGCAGGGTTTGCCCAGACGTGGGACCCTTGCTCACTTTGCCACTGGACTCAAGATAGCCTGGCTGATGAGGGCTGTTAGCCCAAAACCGGTTCCAAGCTGCTTGTTTCCAGTCCAGGGAAGACATGGCTTGGCAGTTCGGGCTGGAATGTTCCCATGAGGCACAGGGTTAAGACTGATTTGCATATAGCTATGTCTGAACTGGGGTGGCAACGTGGGCTAAAGGACGATGATGGATTCAACCCAGATCTGTGACTGGGGGTGAGTGTTTTTGAAAAGTGTCAAATCAATACTCCATCCATCATCTCTTTGTGTTTGCTTTGTACGCCTTAAATATGCAGGGTATGCCCAGATGTGGGTCCCTTGCTCACTTTGCCACTGGACTCAAGCTAGCCTGGCTGATGAGCGCTGTTAGCCCAAAACTGGTTCCCGGATGCTTGTTTCCAGTCCAGGGAAGACATAGCTTGGCAGTTCGGGCTGGAATTTTCCCATGAGGCACAGGGTCAAGACCGATTTGCATATAGCTATGTCTGAACTGGGGTGGCAAAGTGAGCTAAAGAATGATGATGGATTCAACCCAGATCTGTTATTGGGGGTGAGTGTTTGAAAAGTTTCAACACTCCGTCGATCATCTCTTTGGGCTTGCTTTGTTCGCCCTAGGTTGACAGGGTTTGCCCAGACGTGGGACCCTTGCTCACTTTGCCACTGGACTCAAGATAGCCTGGCTGATGAGGGCCATTAGTCTGAAACCGGTCCCAGGATGCTTGTTTCCAGTCCAGGGAAGACATGGCTTGGCAGTTCGGGCTGGAATGTTCCCATGAGGCACAGGGTCAAGACCGATTTGCATATAGCTATGTCTGAACTGGGTTGGCAAAGTGAGCTAAAGAATGATGATGGATTCAAACCAGATCTGTGACTGAGGGTGAGTGTTTGAAAAGTTTCAACACTCTGCCCATCATCTCTTTGTGTTCACAAAGACAGCACAAGACTTGCATATGACTGCTGAGACGAACTCCCTAGCTACAGAACTAGACTCCACCTACATGGTGCTCTTCACATCAGCGACGGCCACCCCCCATTTCCCTACCAACATGAAGATCGGACCGGCGACTAGCTCTTCACCCCAACAACTATCTTGTGGCTGTCCCACACCATAGCAAAGCTCTGACTGAAGCTGCTTGTGAGAAACTGGACAAAGTTAGAAGGTAAATTGTCCTCCGGCACAAACCTGGTACTTTTTATGCTCCATCACAGTTGGCCTGAAGTTTTTACTTTGACCAAGTCCAGCATGACCAGATAACAGTGATTAGCGCTTTGTGGTGCTATTTTTACCTAAAACTTTAAACATGCATAACTCTGGTTCTATTTATTGGATTTCTTTCATTCTATATATTAAAATGTACCCTATTCTTCTAAATTGTTTGGGATTTTTCATGGGTTATGTTTCCACTTTAGTACTGCTTGAGTGCAGCATAAACACTTTACACATAGCCTCTAAGTTAAGCCTGGCACATTTGTGCAAAGCTACTAGAGGTTTAAACACAGGTTTATGTAGTGATTTCTGAGGTTTACCCTCATGGATTGTGATTATTTGAGTAGGGCTGTTACCCCTCTCAACTAATAACTCAATTTCTTACATTAGTGTGTCAGAACTACGTTCCTGGACCCACAGTTCTTCCAAAACCTATGGGCTTAACAGCCATACATTAATGTTCTGCCATATTAAGCTTTCCATTCCTTCTGAACCTACTTGCCCTGATCTAGCCTGTCCATATTGGGTATAAGCATATCTGTTGCTATCTCCACCCTATCCAAAGTAACCAAAACTAGCAATCAACTCCTATAACTTTCTCTATATTGGTCTTTCTCAACCCAGAAAAACACATCTCCCATATGAGATTTAACACTCTCATTTGCCTTCCTTACACTAACTGGCCCTTTCTTCTTCACTGTACAATCTGCGTCTCCAACTGTAACAACTTAAGTTAACAGCACTTTTCCCCTACTCTACACTTAAAGGAGCTATCCAGTAAATTATGTCACAGTAAGTCTGAGAACCCCAGCAGACGTCATTGAACAAAGAAACATGCCTTTTGATGCTGATTGTTAGAGTTGTATGGCGGGGTAGAGAGAAATGTATTTCCTTCTAGACTGGATGGTCCCTTTAAGGTTTACACAACCCTCTCTATCTCTGAAAACATTAACTTTTCTAAACCTTCTGCGTCTACATGAAAATTTCGCACAACTCCATATGCATTCCTACATGTTCATCCATCCCTTTTTTCCACCTAGACAAGGAAACCCCAACCTGAATGGGATTTCATGTATTTGAAGCGCATATTAAATGCTTAACTAAAGTTAGCCTGACTACAGGCCTCAGTTGAAGTGTATTTTGCTTTGCCAGTAGGTTTTCCCTTTCCCTTGAAAGTTTATCATGATATTTATTAGCAAGAGAAAGGCTCATTGTCTGTATTAGATGACTGATAGAGAGACCTGAAAAGAAACCTGTCAGTGAACGTGGAGAACAATGTTTGAAAGAGGCTTCTGTTCATGTACCAGGATGACAAGATGTTCGAGATTGAGAACTGAAGTTGTAGCTCCATTTGGTGTGAACCTGAACTGATGTTGCAGATGCATTCAATCAATGACATGACTGGTCCCTGGTGGTGTGTGAGAGAGAAGAATGTTCTGAATTCTTGTTACTTTTAAATTGGTGTTCAAACAGTTGTAGGTAGAGCAGATGTTGGTTTCCTTTTTCCTTGGAGATGTACAGACCTCTCTGCTTACCGTATTTTTGCAAAGTGTGAAACTTTATGCTAAAACACTGATTTTCTTTTCTTTCAGACTTCTACCAAAGTCTGATGATGTTGACACCTTCCTCCCTTTTGACTTAGGGTCACTACCTGGAATTCCTACTTTAAAGCCCTATACCTAACCCATATTAGGAGAGGGAAATTCATTTTTCAGAGTTTCTTTATGGAACACCGGTTTTCTTTAATTTGTGTATATACAATTGTGGTTATTGCAATTTGATATGTTATTCTATTGTGCCTTAACCTGCTGAGATATTCCAGCTTACCTTTTGTTCTTGCATTGATTGAACTTGGTTCTGGTGTGCATATGTTCTGGATTGATTGGAAATTCAAAAAATGTACCCTCTTAACCACATTTATTGATTACTGGTTCTTATTGTGGAGTCATGCTGGCTTCACAAGTAAAACATTTGTTTTTGGTGAGAACTCCTTTCCAATGTTTCAAGTCAACTATCAAAGGTCCATATGACCAGTGGGGAAAAATCTTTGATGACTTGACTAAAAGATTACGTTTCAAGGTCCAGTGCTCTCCCAGATAGCAGTATGTCGGATGGTTAGATACTGAAGCAAAAAGAGCTATTGTATCCCATTTAGATTTGCCTAAACCCAAGTCATAATCCTGAAAGTCCATTGTTCGATTTAGAGGATTTGCAGAGTTCAGAAAAGAGTTGTAGCAGCGGAGGTGTGAGTATTAGTAGGGTTTCTCATAGTAATTGTTAATGACAACCTTGTGGTATTTTGCTGAGATTGTGTAGTGCGATGTGTTGATGAATTAGTTGTGGTACAGATTTGAATGCACTTAATGTTGAGAAGTTGAAGTTATTGGGCTCAACGTAGCAGAAGATCCCGGGATAGATAAAGTGTGGAATACACTATATTGTAATTTGTCGGCTAAGTTTGGTGGTGCTTACCATGAGACATCGTCGGCTGCACAATTGAGATAGGGACATATATCTTTTTGTGAGAGAACTGGCATCGAAGCGAGGACGTCCCGTAGTACAGACTGGCACAATGGGCTGAGGGATCTTGATAAGCGGGTCAGAGGTCAGGCGGTGAAGGCAAAATCCTCTGGGTGCCACAGTTGCTACGGCAAGATCTCTCAGACCGTTTTGGCAGTCTGCACTATCTGACGTCCTCCCTTCGACGCCGGTCCTTCTTCCAATGATCATCGAACTTTCCCCACACAATCCCAGCAAAATATTGATTAATACGTGCTGGATTCTCTTGCTGCAACGTTATTGCCTGACTGGTCCCCATTTGTTGCCTCCCCTCTGGGGCACCTCCCCGGCACGCTGTGTCCTCCCTCTCCCTCAGCACACAAAGACTAGGGTGCAACTCCTGACCTTCCCACCACTGGAATTGCCCTCCAGTATTTACTGAGGACTCACCTGGTCCTGAAGATGACCTGAACTGAATACAGGTCGAAATGCTGTTGACCACCCAGCGCAATTTTGGACACAACTTTTTTGGTTCATCAAAATTACCTACTTCCTCTCAAACCTCACAAATTAAATTGAACCACAAACAAGTTTTTTGTTTATATTGACGTTCCTGTTTCCATTGAGCTGTTTTTTCGCTGTTTTCACTTTACACTTGCGCCGTTCACCTTGTTTTTCACAAGCACAAGTTTGTACAGGTTACACGTACATTCAATGTGATATAGTACCACAATCATTTTTCTCTACTTGGTTTAAGTACAGTCTGCTCATTGCATTTGCTGCTACAACCATTAATGCCTCCCTGTTTCCTACGTTTTGCAACTGTTGTGCATTCTTTCCAAAACTGTCATTTTAGTATTACCTGTTAAGACATTGGTATTTGTTATACACACTAATCACCCAGGTCTCAACTGGGTCTACAGGTTGCCTCCTGTGGTCTGGTTTTGTCTATGAGCCATATGACACATTACTCCAATTTTCACTCTTCTCTTTCCTGACTGAGCCCTGTCGATATGGCCCCCACACCGCTTGCGGACCCTCTTCTCCTCCTCGCTAATCCGTCCCTGTCAGCACGGCTCAGCCCTATTAAAATTATGTGCTCTGAAGTTGTTAACGTTTCGCTTCCAGTCCCAATCCCGATTACCTCCTACCCTTATTACCTTATGTTGTCACATGTCAGTTATGGAGATTCTCCTGCAGATACTTTGGAATTCCTGATTTGTCAAGATGTGTGTTGTACTTTGTGGAAATTCAATAAAAAGATTTGTAAAATAAAAAATCATGGGCCAGTGAGAGTTACATAGGAGAGGAGGAGGAAAATCAGTAAGAGGTGATAGGTAAAAGATGATTGAACGAGAGAGTGAGGAAGCAGAGTGGAAGGGAGAAAGGGCAATGAAGAAAAGCATAATGAGAGAGAAGTGTGAGAGTGGAGGGGAGATATAGGATGGAGGAAAATCAGACAGAAGTGTGAGAATACAGGGGAAGGGAAAGACGAAAGCAGACAGAGTGGAGGGGGGAGAATGAAGAATGGAAGGGAGTTTGAGAATGAAGGAAAAATAAGGGAAGGATTAAAAGCATAAAGAGATGGGAGTGTGAGAATGAAGAGCAACAGGGAAAGCAAGAAAGGAGAGTAGAGGAGAAACAAGCATTTGCAATGCAATAGGTCTCGCATTAGGAAAGTTTGAGCTATTGGTATTGTAAATGGCAAAGTTTTTATTTATGTTTCTTTTTTTTTAAATAGCTAAATTAATAGCTTCGTCATTTACAATGCCAATAGTTATAACTTTCGCAAATGTGATACCTATAGCATTTGTAATGCAATATGTTTTGTATTTACAAACCGCGAGAGGACAAAAAAAAGCTCCGGACCACCGCCTCCTCCCAGGCCTTCAAAAGGGACCTCAAAGTTCTCCTCCTCCAGAGATACCTCCAAAAGTAATTCACGTCCTCTTGCTATTTGTGAGGAAGACTTCCCACTACTGATAATTTCTACTTTCCATGACCATGGAAGTGCCTTCCCAGTGTATGCCTGTGATTGGAGGGTCTGCCTTTTTGCAGTATTTTCCATGTACTGGTGTTCGGTGCCCTTTTGTAACATGCACACACCACTCTGCCCTTGCAACACACGGCTGCTACCTCTCACATGTCTTTGCCTTTGATACTTGCACAAGTGCCACCTTGCCCATGTAACGCTTGTTCCTGAGCCTGAGTGTCTAGCACTTATTGCAGGACTATACCTGTAATTATACTCTGTTTTCTCTTATAACTCCACACTTGTCACTTTCATTTCCTCTTGTGCACTTTTGACTACCTCATGTATTTTGGTTGCTCACAATTTTTACTCAAGTATTTTGTTTGCTCACGATTGTCACTATTACCTTTACTACCCATGTATTCTGGTTGCTCACAATTTTTACTCAAGTATTTTGTTTGCTCACGATTGTCACTATTACCTTTACTACCTCATGTATTTTTGGTTGCTCATAGTTTTTACTACCTCATGTATTTTGTTTGCTCACAATTGTCACTATTACCTTATGTAAGTAGCGTATGTTTTTGCAACCTGTTCTTTTGTAATGTTTCTCATTATGTTTCATTTCTGTTCCTAATGTGAAGCGCTCTGACGTCTTTGGGTAAAGTCCGCGCTATATAAAAATGCATAAATACATAAATAAATAAATACCGCCTTCGGGTAAAGTCCGCGCTATATAAAAATGCATAGATACATAAATAAATAAATACCGCCTTCGGGTAAAGTCCGCGCTATATAAAAATGCATAAATAAATAAATAAATAAATACCGCAAATGAAACATCCTCGTCACTCTGCCGGCCTGCGACCAGGAAGTCAGGCAGGCCGGCGCGACAACCGGAATCAGGAAGTAGGAAGGCGGGAGCCTACCCCGCCTCCCACGGAAGAGCCGCGATTGTTTGGAGCACCGGAGCAGGCAGGAGCCTACCCTGCGCCCCGGTGCCGAAGGAGGGAAGAAGAGTCCTGCTGCCGGGCCCTGCAGCTGAGGAGAGCCGCCGCACGAAGGAAGCCGGTGAGTGGGTTGCTGAGCTGCGGGGGGGGGGGAAGGGAGAGCATGTGTGTGCGCGCGCGCGTGCGGGGGGGGCGGGCTGTGTATGTGTGTGTGCGTGCGTGCGTGTATGTGTCTTGGAGTGCGTGTGTGTGACTGTGGGGGAGGGGGTGTGTGTGTGAGCGAGTGTCTGTCTGCGCGCGCATGTGTACGGCGCGGGACGCGACGTGCGCGTTCGCGCACACGAATCCAGGAGAAAAAGCTCGTACACCCTCTTGTCCTCCTTCCCCCCAGACTGATCGCTATTCATCTCCAGCTGGACACATGCATCCTTGCGGATGCATTGCCAGCGAGACCCAAAAAGGAAGGGACTCATAGACGTCATTTAGGGGTCGACAGGGTCAAAGTTGAAACCCTTGGTTTGTCCTTTGCTCTACCCCTGGTGCTGCCTTTGCAGCTCCTGGTTTCGAAGGTGGCACATTTTAATTTGGAAATAAACTGCTCCTCATGAAAAATCATAAGCTCCAGGCTGCACTTTACTTGGACTATACTCAGTTCAAACGTTTAACTGTTAGCAACATTCCCTTCTAGGTCTCCCAGTCCCAGGCACTTCACCTGTAGGCTAAGAGTATTGGTGTGTTTGACTGGTCTGGTTCAAAAAAGGGAACCATAATTACCACGACTTGTGGAAGTAGTCTGACCTAGCATTCCTGTGCTCCTGGGCCCCAGCTGTTTTTGGGCCATGAGCTTTACTGTCAATGGCTGTTAGAATCTTGGAGACAACGCAGTAAGTGCTTTCAATTTTTTCCCATTTGTCACAGTGTGCATTTATATTGCTAAATTGTCACATGGCCAGTATTTTACCAGCTTGGCCTGAAATATAAAAACAAGCTTGGTAAAGGTAAAACAAAAACAATGTAAAAAACAGCTAAAGCCGGTATTTTCTTCATTTTTATATATAGAGCTAAAGTCCCATACAAAGAAAAATGCTTCAAAAAGTATTTTGCAGCTGTCTCCTTTAATCCTAAACCCCTATAAAAGGAAACAGAGAGAGAAACGCAGTTTAAAACGTGGATTTTACAGAAATCCATATACAAGTCCCTGACCCATTTGCAATAGCAAAGATGAGCAAATACGTGATATTCCTATTTAATGAAGGTGACAATTTTAGTTGCTACTGCTGAGCTGACAAGTTTGCCTTTTTGCATGAGCATAGTTTAAGGGGAAGCTATAATTTGCATTTGCGACTTCTGTGCTTTGGCTTTCTACCCTTAAGAGTCTGCTTGCGACCCAGGTAGTCTGCAACACTGGACTAACTAGGACGGCAGAAGATTTGTTCTTGTCTGCTTTTCAGGGTGAACAGCCATTACAACACAACTTTTACTACACGTTGCTATTTCATCGCATGTGTTACAAAGCATGTGATGGAACAACGCATAGTGTTTACTATGCATACCATTACATTGCATGCACTTTTATAACGCATGCAATGTAATGGCTATCCAAGTTGTTGTGAGGAAACTGAGGCTGTTTCCTGACAACGACATGCACCGCCCCTTGAATCAGAAAGCAGGAACCGGGAGTAGAGACGGCGACGCTGAAGAGGAACCACGAGGAAAGAGAGGTAAGGGGGTTTGCGCTTGGGGTGGGGGTAACTTTAGTAGGGTTTAGGGTAATGTCAAAGTAGTGTTGTAATGTTTGTGTTGTGTGGGGTTGTGTTTTAAGTTTTAGGGTATTTTTAGGGTGTTTGTGTAGTGTAGTGTAGTTTTTTAAGGTTGTGTCAGTGTTTTAGGGTTTAGTGTAGTGTTGTAGTCTTTGTGTAGTGTAGTGTTTTAGGGTAGTGTCAGTGTGTTAGGGTTTAGTGTAGTGTTTGTGTAGTGTAGTGTTTTAGGGTAGTGCCAGTGTTTTAGGCATTAGTGTAGTGTTTGTGTTGTAGTGTTTTAGGGTAGTGTTGTAGTGTTTGTGTAGTGTTTCTAGGGTTTAGGGTAGTGTTGTAGTGTTTGCGTAGTGTAGTATTTTAGGGCTTAGGGTAGTGTTGTAGTGTTTGTGTAGTGTTTTAAGGTCGTGTTGTAGTGTTTGTGTAGTGTAGTGTTTTAGGGTTTAGGGTAGTGTTGCAGTGTTTGTGTAGAGTAGTGTTTCAGGGTTTAGGGTAGTGTTGTAGTGTTTTTGTAGTGTATTGTTTTAGGGTTTAGGGTAGTGTTGTAGTGTTTGTGTAGTGTTTTAGGGTTTAAGGTAGGTAGTGTTTTAGGGTTTAGGGTAGTGTTGTAGTGTTTGTGTAGTGTAGTGTTTCAGGGTTTACGGTAGTGTTGTAGTGTTTGTGTAGTGTTTAAGGGTTTAGGGTAGTGTTGTAGTGTTTGTGTAGTGTAGTGTTTTAGGGATTAGGGTAGTATTGTAGTGTTTGTGTAGTGTAGTGTTTTAGGTTTAGGGTAGTAGTAGTGTTGTAATGTTTGTGTAGCGTAGTGTTTTAGGGTAGTGTTGTGTTTGTGTAGTGTTTTAGGGTGTAGGGTAGTGTTGTAGTGTTTGTATAGTGTAGTGTTTCAGGGTTTAGGGTAGTGTAGTGTCTGTGTAGTGTTTTTGGGTTCATGGTAGTGTTGTAGTGTTTATGTACTGTAGTGTTTTAGGGTTTAGGGTAGTATTGTAGTGTTTGTGTAGTGTAGTGTTTTAGGGTTTAGGGTAGTGTTGTAGTGTTTGTGTAGTGTGGTGTTTTAGGGTTTAGGGTAGTGTTGTACTGTTTGTGTAGTGTAGTGTTTAGGGTACTGTTGTAGTGTTTGTGTAGTGTAGTGCATTAGGGTTTAGGGTAGTGTTGTAGTGTAGTGTTTTAGGGTAGTGTTGGGGGGTCGTGCAGGGTAGTGTAGTGTTAATGTAGGTAGAGGGCTGGGGGTCAGTGAAGGGTTGTGTAGGGTAGTCACTTACCTTCCAAACTTTATCCACAAGTATAGCTTTACCACGCATGCCTTTGCGCTGTAATGGCATGCGTGGTAAAGGCATAGTTGTGGTAATAGTTTGCGATGTAATGGCATGTCGTTGTCATTGACATCGCCTCGTTGTCATTGACATCGCGTAGTAATACCCGAGTTGTAACGGCATGCGTGGTATTAGTATGCGATGTAATTATATACATTCGCTTTTCAGCTATGAAAGCAGCCAACCGTCAAAATCCCAGCTATCTATCCCCTGTAGCTGTTTTACTTAGATATTTCAAAAGAACCCAAAAATCTTAGATATAAATATAGAGAAAGTTATCGGAGTAGATTGCTAGTTTTGGTTGCTTTGGATAGGGTGTAGATAGCAACAAATATGCTTATAACCAATATGGGCAGGCTAGATCAGGGCAAGTAGGTTTGGAAGGAATGGGAAGCACAATATGGCAAAACATTAATGTATGGCTGTTGAACCCATAGGTTTTGGAAGAACTGTGGGTCCAGGAACGTAGTTCCAACAGACTGATGTAAGAACTTGGGATATTAGTTTAGGGGGTAAGAGCCCCACTCAAATAATCACAATCCATGTTGGTAAACCTCAGAAATCACTAAATAAACTTGTGTTTTAGCCTATGGTAGCTTTGCACAAAAGCAGCCAAGCTTAACCTAGAGGCAATGTGTAAAATGTTTATGCTCACTCAAGCAGTACTAAAGTGGAAACATAACCCATGACAAATCCCAAACAATTTAGAAAAATAGGGTACATTTTAAATATAAAATGAAAAAAATCCAATAAGTAGAACCCGAGTAATGCTTTTTTTAAGTTTTAGGTAAAAACAGCACCAAAAAGCACAAAGCGCTAATCACTGTTATCTGGTCATGCTGGACCTAGTCAAAGTCACAAGTTCAGGCCAACTGAGATGGAGCGTGGGTTGGATACAAGTATAAGGTTTGTACCGGATAACAATTTACCATGTAACTTTATCCAGTTCCTCACAAGCAGCTTCAGTCAGAGCTTCGCTATGGTGGGGAACAAACACAAGATAGTAGTTGGGTTGAAGAGCTAGTGGCAGGTCGAAGCTTCATGTTGGTAGGGAAATGTGGGGAGGTCGTCGCTGATGTGAAGAGCACCAGATAGGTGGAGTCCAGTTCTGTAGCCAGGTAGGTCGTGTCGGCAGTCATATACAAGTCCCTGAACCATTTGTAATCGCAGACATTAGCAAATAGGTGATATTCCTCTTTAATGAAGGTGCCAATCTTAGTTGCTACTGCTGAGCTGACAAGTTTGCTTATTTGCATGAGCATAGTTTAAGGGGAAGCTATATTTTGCCTTTGCGACTTCTTTGCTTTGGCTTTCTACCCTTACGAGGCTGCTTGTGACCCAGGTAAGTCTGCAACACTGGACTAACTAGGATGGCAGAAGATTTGTTCTTGTCTGCTTTTCAGCTATGAAAACAGCCATCCGTCCAAATCCCAGCTAGCCTCTATAGCTGTTTTAGTTTGATATTTCAAAAGAACCAAAAAATCTTTATTACACTGATTTTACCATTTTTTCCAAAGGCGTTGATATAAAAATACCTGCCAGGGTGGCAAAACACCAGCCATGTGAGAACCCTAGTCCGAGGTCTACTTTGCAGCCATGCATAAGTTCACTTGCCTGTTGCTCCTCCTTTGACTACCCACTAATGCATCCTGACCACAGAAGCCTTATTGTGCTGCTCTCCTGCCATGACTGTGCATGGTGAAGAGATGCCTACCAGAACTTAGGATGTAGTAAACTTAGAATGGGGCGAAACATAGGTGTGCCGCTGAAGTAACAGTAAATTTGACAATTGAGCCTGGATGCAATCAGGACCAAGTACACTAACATCAAAACCTTTGAAGCCTCTCCACTCTGGTGGGGGTCAATTCCAGTTGCTGAAGTCTAATACGTGTAGTCCACTATTTCATTACTCAGGTCGGGTAAATGCTCTGTGATAACTTAAACCTGGAGATTCAGGCAAAAATTCAGTAACTCCTTCACCAACCCCACCAACCATCTTGATTTTGTCCCCCATAAGTTGTTTACATATAGCACTGTTGACATGATGTTTGTTTTCAGCAGTAAGTAACAATGGGACATATGTATCAAGATACCCATTTGCGATTCTCAAATAGCGATTGTTAAGAAATCGCTATTTGAGAATCGCAAATGGGTATGTATGTACAAAATCGCATTTTTTTAGCGATTTCTTAAATTTCCTTAATTGCGGACACTCTGTTGCACCCCTGAAATATGCATGGGTGCACATGTGGCGCACATACATGCCCCAAGGGCATGTATGTGCGTCACATGGCACTTTGAAAAATGCAAAAATGTGCATTTTTCAAGAAATTCGCAACTTACCACCAACTACTGTTTTCCCACAACTAAATGCTGAAAGCAACAACTTTAAATCAAAGTATACAAAATACACAGGAAGTTAAACAAATTAGCACTCATTTAGTAGCAAGCAATGAAAGAAAAAACAGAGGCGATGCTCATGGGACCTGTAACTTGTGAATGGTGTATTATGTAGTGTTTCTCTTTTCTGCTGATGGGTAGGTAGTAAGATTAATTCTGTACTTTAGTTTTTCATGCCCCCCTTTTTAGGTCAAGCCTGGGCAGCGTGAGGTATTGAGGTAGGGTCTTGAGACGCTGCCCAGTGTACGCCCACATTTTTCATTAGCTTGTGAAATTGCCCACTGTAAACTGTGGCTGTTCATTGGTCAAAAGGCTTAGTCCCTCCTTAGTATCGCCATATCTCATTTTGTAACCTCCCATGGCGACAGCCCGTTATGTGTATTGTTGCACGGTAGGCTTTAATTACAGCCTCCGAGCACTATTTTCTCAAATAGCTTTGACCTGCCTCCTATTGCAGGCAGGACACCTTCTCCCCTAACACTTTAAAAAAAATTGTAATAGCACCCATTTGCAAAGCAATAGGATTTGCATTTGCAAGAGTTTAAGCTATTGGCATTGTAAATGACAATGCCTTTTATGTATCTGTTTTAAAAACAACATATAAATAAAAGGCATTGCTATTTACAATGCCAATACCTCAAACTCTCATAAATTCGAGACTGATTGCATTGCAAATGCTTGTTATTTTTGTTGGCCCGTTGTGGAAATTCTTTCTTATTTTCATCCTGATGTGTCTGTTTTCAGTAGCATGTTGCTGCCCCACAGGGGACCCTGCATTGTTTATGTTATCTCAAGATTTTTTTTGGTTGCCTGATGGAAATGCTGTGCCGTGTTTCATCCTGTTCAATGTTGTACATGAGGTGACCTGCTGCCGGGCCTGTATTTGGTTTCTTGGAGTGTAATTTAATGGAACAATTAGGGGCATTGCTCGGTTTCCTTATGGTCCCAGAGGTACCTTAGACTTTCAACCAGTGTGTGATAGCACTTTGCTTATGGGTGACTGTGGGCATCCCCGTGCCTCCCACTCAGAGATCTTATCACATGACTTCCCCCTTCTCTTGCAGGAAGTTGACACATGGTGGTTGGAGCTTCAATACTGCTGCAAAGAGATTAAGGCTACCTAGCTTTGGGCATGAACAACACTGAAGCCCCATACTCTGGGTAAGCCTCTAGTTGTCTTCCTCTTTTTTTTCTGTTGTAGCCGGGAGCCTAACAAAGCCTAGCAAAGCCCAGCAAAGTCGCTCAAAGTGCCTCTCTTTGGTTTTAGCTTTCACTCCCACCTCGAGCAGCTTCTGTTTACAGACTATACAGTCTTGGAAGTCTGTGATTCTCATATATTCTCATTTAACAATGGATATTTCATATCAACTATCCAGTTGCCACTAGCAGAAGCGGATACCAATCATTCACTACTCTCATATAAAAATAAGTATGGCAATCATGTCTAACCAGTCTGCTTTGAGATCATCCTAGACCTTTGCTCTCTCTTAGACACCTTTACAATATATTTACTTTATACTGAATTTCTACCCAGTTAGGCCTAATGCTTTTTTTGTTACACCTTCGTAATCCTAGTTTCTCAAGTTACTGTCTTATTAAGTTAGGAAATTGCTGATGATTATAATGACCTTCTAGCCATGTTTCTTATATTGTTTGCACAAATTAAAGCATTGGTTCCAAAAAAGTTAGTAGAGAACCACCGTCCAAGCCCATGGCATTGACCTTGACCTCATACTTGCTCAGCTCCTCCAGGCAATGCCCCTTTAACCTTGACTTCATGCTTGCTCATCTCCCCCCTCTATCTCTAAATTCTTCCCTGTCACTTCCTTGGTTACGTCATGCAAGTACTTCTACTGTCATCCATTGTGTCAACACCAATGGGTATAGCTATCAACAGAGAAACAGCTGCAGTGGCACAGAGGCCTAAGTCTGGGCGGGGCCCACTTTTCCCCAGCTAGTGATACCTTTTTGCTACTAACCCTGAGGCAGAAAAGCCCAATAATATAACCAATGAGTGTTATTCATTTTGGGTAACAAGGCCAATAAAACCTTCTATATTTCCAGTAAAAAAAAACTACTTACAAAATGCCCTCATCTACATCTCCTTTTCTTGTTGATTGATGGTAAAACTAAATAAATAATCATTGTTCGAACCTACAATAGCCTGATTCAACGCACAAAATAAAAATATTTAGCAAGTAGCGGGCTGAGTGGTCTGCAGCTAATGGCACATGACTCTCACTTTGGGGCTCCTTGACGGTTGTCCACAGTCTAATGATTCCTGACCCTAGAGAAGCGGAATCTAAATTGATCTGGTGTATAAAACAACAGATGACTCATCTGTGCCCCTGAAGTGGAGAGTGACCAAAGGGAATCTTCCTGCATTGTCTTCCGAGCCTAGAAAAGTCCTAGGACTATGACCAGAGACTCTACCATATTTCACTTCCTTTATATTCTACCTTGATCGCTATGCCATCTTATTCAGTAACACAATTGCATTCCTTTCACAGTTACTGATTGCACCCTCCATGTTCAATTTCCTTAAAACCACCTACACTGAGGGGCTGGCTATCACTTTGCAGCTGTGTGTAAGGCAGTAGGGGGGCGCTACTTAATGGGGGGGCGGGGGCGGGGAAGAGGCCCGTTAAATGAAAAAATTGCACTTACCTGCACGTTGGCCGGCCGCTTCCTCTCCGTCCTCTTTAGCTTTTTGGTGGAGTCCTGGAGCAGGAATGAAATAGGAGAAATCTACGATGGATCGCACACCACTAGCCTCTCCTCCGGATCGCCCCCAAGCACTCTGGTATGTGAAGTACGTGTAGTTTGAAGAGTTGAAACAAAGTTCGTAAGTGGTTCAACAAAGTTGGTGCAAGTTATAGGGCTTGGGAACAACAGGTACTTACTTGCACCAAAGTGCTTAGGGGCTATCTGGATGAGAGGCTAGCGGTGTGCGATCCATCGTAGATTTCTGTTATAGGGCTCCCATGAGCCCCCAAGCTGACAAGCTTTGGAGACGCACCTGCGCGCCGAAGAGGCATCAAGGCCTGTGACGGTTACTTGGCGGCCTTGTCATCCACCCCAAATTCTTTCTCTACTGATGAGGGAAACTATCCCGAAACCCGGGCCATGTCTCGGGTCTAGAGATCTTGGGAACAACAGGTACTTACTTGCACCAACTTTGGTGAACCACTTACGAACTTTGTTTCAACTCTTCAAACCACACTCACTTCACATACCAGAGTGCTTGGGGGCGATCCGGAGGAGAGGCTAGCGGTGTGCGATCCATCGTAGATTTCAGGAATGAAATAGGAACCAGTAAGCACCCAGGATCCCAGTCTCTTCCAGCCAATCAAAACGCTGCCTTACAGCAGCGTTGTGATTGATCTAAGCGCTATGGTTTGGCCCTCATAGAGGGACTGGAGGCCTGGGCATGTTCTCCACCCAGGCTGTAATGCAGCCTGGGTAGAGAACATGCAAAGTGTGCGTAAATGTTTGGCCAGCCTGAGACAGCTGGCCAAACATTCAAGCACATTTAAGAGAGTACCACCACTTTTCTGGTGACATGCGGCCACCCCCCCACCAGGTAAGACACAGATGGAAAAAAAATAATAACATTCATTTTATTTTTCCTTTTATCAACTGCTCACAGAGCAGAGTATTTGGCTCCTCCGCCTTAGCGGAGGAGCCGCCCCTGGTGTATGGTGCCCATTTCTGTAATTTCTGTCCTGCCTCTCCTGGATGGATTTCCCAGAGATTGTGCTATGGCTGCTTCATAATGGTTGCTACTCCTCCTGGGTGGACTACATATGGTATAATTTTGTTGCTTAACCATGCCTTCCCGGCTGGGGCATGTGTTGCTCATATGTGAACTCCTTATAGTATTCTCTGGAGGCTTAAGTACCCGCCAGGGCTCTGGAATCTGCACTCCTGGGTAGTTTCATATAGTATATTTAGGATTTCCTGATTTCAGTTTCTATTGTAGGTGAATTCTGGTGTTTATTCCCCCAGTGTTTTCAATACCTTAAAAAAACAGTGGTTATCAGTGGTTACACCATTAAAAACAACAGAAACATTGTTTTTCCGATGTTTATGTAATATTTTGCTTTTAATTATTGATTGCTTTCTGCACTGATAGTGCATGTGTATGGTGCATGTGTATAGACAGGGTGTGTACAGGGTATATGAGGTCCAAATGCATTTTTACAAATGAAACTTATTGTAGTACCCCATACAATTCTTCTTTAGTGAGTCTTTGGTCATGTTTTCTCACTCTTTCATACCTATGTAAACGTTTATCTGTGAAAAGGACCTCTCAACATTGGCACGCCAAAAGAGCCAGTACACAATTTTCTATCTCTGGCCAATGACATAGCTTTCCATGCCAATGCTGGTACACCTGAAGATTGTGATTCTCTAGGACATGTTCTGCAACATATGCATTACATTTAGCACATATGTCCTCAGTTATTGAAGCGGTGAAAAATGAAGCAGTACTTTTCAAAGCCTGGAGAAAATGCAGAAGGGATCTAGAACTTGTGCAGGATACCTCAGTGAGGCTTCATTAGCTTCAAATGCCATGGTTGGTGAAGGGACATTTCTATGCATCATTGCAAGCCATTTCCCATAGACTGTAAAATACAATTTCCTGAATTGCTACTCAACATTTCTTTGCTTACCAAGTGGCAAGAATTCTAACATGGAGCATGTTGCAGTGCCACAGTCACTAAAAGTGTCGCCCAGCCGAATTCTCAAGGAGATGTTTCACATCTACACCAATTACGCTGAACACTTGGTAGACAAGGGTGTTTTCAGACTCTAGTAATTTGATTAAGTCCAATACAGCAGTCATGTTTTCCTGTAAAAACCTAAGCATGCAGTAGACTGTACTTTTTTCACATCACTGTCATTGTGTGACCAAAGATCGTCACATTTCATGCATAATATAGCATTCACAGCCTCTAGGACTGAGAACCACTGGCTGAATGACACAGTTAGGATGACTCTTTCTTTGATGCCAAACAAAGCACAAAATGAGAAATATTTGCATTTTAGTTCCTGGGCATACCGAAACAGTGCACCAGAATAGACTACAAAGTCAATAGCATTCTTCATGAACTCTGAAGATTGCAAATATGCTTTCAGGATACCATCTAGCAAGTGACAAGGATCTCTTACAGGAAAGCACTTCAGCTCAGGTATCGATTTTGGCAGGTTATCATACAACGTTTTGCAGCAGCATTCCAAGTGACACTGCATTCCATGTTTACCGAACGTCTGGTGACATGTTTTCACTACTATCTCAGATGCTTGGTGACAACACTCTTTTTTTACATATACCTGTCACTACACCTTGCATTGAATGTTTAAAGCCTGGGGTGTTTGGCAATTCACCTAAATCAATATAATGACTCACTAGAAAAAGGGGCTTATGTATCAAAGGATTTCATCCATTCTCTGTCTGTGGGTAAATGTGATAGTACATATTGGGAAAGATTCTTATGAAACCAGCCATTTTACCTATCAGGGAAATCAAATGTAGCCAAAATATAAAATATGATTTTGATATTTCCGGATTCCCTACAGTTTACAAAATAACTAAATAAGACCTAAAACATGCTTCTAAACAATGCATCTTTAGACCAAAGACCACAAAACTGAAAAAAGCAGGAGGAAGAAGAAACAATATTTTAGTAACATCCCTAAACACAAAATTCAAGCAGAATAATGTTAGCCCAGTCTTTCTCGCTACTGCCTTGTATAACAAAGTTAAATTGTATTGGTCCCTTCAGGAAGAAATAAAAATGACTCTTTCACTCATCTTTTCCTTTCTTTGAATGGCACTTAGTTTGTGGTTGTAAAGGTGTTTTTTCAGTGTTTATATGTTTACACTGGTGATGGCTATTTTCCTTTCAGTGGGGTGTTATCAGTAATTATAGGTTTGAACCTAAAAGCAGATAGCCTAAGTATATTATGTACGTAAATAGTGTTCCACACCACTGAAGCACCTACGTACCCTCTGATACAGACCACCTTAAAGTATCTGCAGGCACAGTTGCTTCCAGTTTCATATGATCTGCAATATTTCATGCTGAAGCGTAGTAATCCAACTGTGCTATGTTTAAAGTGCATCTCCAAACCTCAGGAAAAGCCTGGCAGTCCCAAACAGGAATAATAAATATGACCCCCACAACTTGGGTGTAAAATTCCCACGGGGTCAGGGTCACTGGTCTTCTGTTTTTGAAAAACAAAATCCTGCTTTGGAAGTTTGCTTTTGAAAAACAAAAACTTTGCTAAATGACTGCATGAAACAAGGTGGCAACTCAGCGAATATACAGTGCCTTCAGAGACTCGGTTGTGGCAGCTGTTTCTTTGAAAGCACAAAGACTTCCACCAGGCTGGCTGAGATCCCTAAATATGGCGGCATGTAGTCCGCCGGGGCTACATGGCTTGGCTGACCTGGCAGAACAGAGTAGACCCCTCCAAATCCTAGATGACCCCCTTAATCCCATTCTGTTCAGTAGAACCCAGTTGTTCTGTATTTTACACTTTATGTCTCCATTTCAGCTGTTAGTTGTTGGTCGCTCAGGGCTCTAGTTACCCCTATTGATTTTCAACATTTATCTACAGCCATTTACTGAACAGATTAGACCCGACCAGTAGGCTTCTTTTCAGAAGTTTGCTGAGTCGTGTTTTGGTAACTGGGGCCTGGCCAGTGGTGTAGCAAGGATGCCTTGGACCCTACATTAAAACATGCCCGGCTTCTGTTCTTCTTCAGTGGTAAAAGATGGCCATACTTTAGGTGTGGTGGGCCTCTCTCCCTGGGCCCAAGCAACACTGCACCTGTTTCGCTAATGATATCTATGCCTCAGTCCTCGAGGTATGTGAAAGCACAAGAGGTAGAAGATAATAAGGCTGATGTCAATGTTACTGAAGAAGATGTTGCTTAACCCACCGCCACTTGACCTGAAGTCTTGGGAGATTGTATCACTTCCATCACTAAATGTAAAACTTGCCTTACTTGATAGACAGTTCTCCTTACCTAGTGCAACGCATAATTTATATTATTAGATGTTACTTCTAACCGTTAAAATCACTGTGGAAGATCTTGCAGTATGTGTTTCCTGGCACGTGTGTCTTTGCCTCAAGTAACATATTTTGTTAATCAGGATCGCCATCAACGTGTTCTCATCATGTCCAGCCATTACCTCCGTGGTCATCTCCTGATAAGCACCTTTTTCAGTAAGCCCTCATGGGGCTCCAGGCTGGAATATTGGTTCTTTCAAGCTAGGCCTCTCCTTATGGAATTATCTGCTACCGGATATTGGAAAGGCTGAGAGACAGCCACAAGCTACAGAACTGCCTGTCGCTTTCTACGTTAAGGGATGCTTGATGTACTGCTTTGTTTTCAGCCCTTAACAAATAGTCAAGCATGCTTCCTAGTGAGAAAGGGTGACTTGTTGGAGTGTCAGCAGTAAATAGGGCCTATTTACTACCAGTGTCTCTGCCTTTCCCCGCTAGTAGATCTATCTTGGCTGTGCTATGCCCACCCCTTTCCTGTAGATATCTGTGAAGCTACCCTCTTGAGGAGCTATGCTATGCTAAGCATTAGCCCTCTCCACATGTTTTTTAGTGGTAAGAACCACCCTCCCTATTAAGGAAGCAGGAGGCCACAATCTCTCTCTCCTCACTCCACCCCCGTGTTTCTCGCACCACAATACACCTTCTAAACCACTTTCCTGTTCAATTACCAAAAGGCGGCAACTGATGAATCTTCCGATCCTTTCTCTTTCTTTCTTATATTCTGACATCTATCACGAATCCAAACACTTTTTGTGTCGCATGCCCAGCACTGTTTCAAGGTAAGTCGTTTCTTTTTACCAGAAAATAGATATTTCTGAAGGCTGCTGAGGTGTTTCTCTCAATATGTGTCTCTCTCTCCAGATTGTGGGGATATGTACAAGGAAGTGGCGGAGCTTGTCGTTAGCCTCCTTGGCTTAACGACACACTCCGCCACTTCTGAAACACCAGGCTGCACCATATTTACAAGAATGTGGTGCAGCCTTGCGTTTCCCCCTGCAATAACGCCTAGTTTAGCAACTTAGCGCCCATGCAGGCACCCTTGCACCAGAGTGTAAGGGTATCTGTGTGCAGGGGAGGATTGTTTATGTGTAGGAAGGATTTTCAGATAAACAAGCCTAAAATGCAATTTTAAGGTTTGTTTATGTACAGGAAGAGACACCTTCCTGTACATAAAAAAACATGGCATTTCGCTTCTTCCACGTGTGCTGCACAAGGCAGCACACGTGGAAAAAGCAAAAACGAGGAGAAATAATCTTAAGACCATGGTTTGCCTGCGGTGGAATGCCCACCACAGCACCCACTGCACTCCACTTTCACACTAATCATAGCGTGGAAGGGTGCCTTATGTACAAGGTAGCATTAAGCCGCATTAAGGCGTATGACACTCACTTTGGGGCTCCTTAAGAGTCGCCCACAGTCCAATGAATCCTGACCCCAGAGAAGAGGAATCTTATTTGATCCGGTGTATAAAACAACAGATGACTCATCTGTGCCCCTGAAGTTGAGACTGACCAAATGGAATCTTCCTGCATTGCCTTACGTGCCTAGAAAAGTCCTAGGACTATGACCAGAGAATCTACCATATCTCACTTCCTATATATTCTACCTTGATCCCTATGCCATCTTATTCAGTAACACAATTGCATTCCTTTCACAGTCATTGAGTGCACCCTCCATGTTTAATTTCCTTAAAACCACCTACACTGAGGGGTTGGCTGTCACCTTGCAGCTGGGTGTAAGGCAGCGGCGGGCGCTACTTAACGGAGGTGGTGAGGCGCGAGCGGGAGAAGGGCGTTTAATGAAAAAAATTGCTCTTACCTGCATGCTGGCCGGCTGCTTCCTCTCCGTCCTCTTCAGCTCTTTGGTAGAGTCCTGGAGCAAGAAGGAAACAGGAACCAGTAAGCACCCAGGATCCCAGTCTCTTTCAGCCAATCACAACGCTGCCTTACAGCAGCGTTGTGATTGATCTAAGTGCCGTGGTTTGGCGCTCAGAGTGGGACTGGAGGCCTGGGCATGTTCTCCACCCAGGCTGTAATGCAGCCTGGGTAAAGAACACGCAAATTGTGCGTTAATGTTTGGCCGGCCTGAGCTAAACATTCAAGCAAATTAAAGAGAGTACCACCACTTTTCTGGTGACATGCAGCCCCACCCCCTCTAACCAGGTGAGACAAAGATGGAAAAATAAAATAATAACATTCATTTAATTTTTCCTGTTGCCAACTGCGCACAGAGCAGAGGGTAACGCTCCTCCGCAGCGGAGGAGCTGCCCCTGGTGTAAGGTGCCCATTTCTGTAGTTTCTGTCTTGCCTCTCCTGGATGGATTTCCCAGAGATTGTGCTATGGCTGCTTCATAATGGTTGCTACTCCTCCTGGGTGGGCTACATATTGTATCATTTTGTTGCTTAACCATGCCTTCCGTGCTCTGGCATGTCTCACTCAAAGGTGAACTCCTTATAATATTCTCTGGGGGCTCAAGTACCCGCCAGGGCTCTGGAATCTGCGTTCCTGGGTAGTTTCATATAGTATATTAAGTACGTATCCACTGTTCCACACCACAGAAGCACCTACGTACCCTCTGATACAGACCACCATAAAGTATCTGCTGGGACAATTGCATCCAGTCTCATGCGATCTACAAGATTTCATGCTGAAGCACAGTAATCCAACCGTGCAATGTTAAAGTGCATCTCCAAACCTCAGGGAAAGCCTGGCAGTCCCTAACAGGAAAAAATAAATATGACCCCCACAACTTGGGTGTAAAACTCCCATGGGGTCAGGGTCACTGGTTTTCTGTTTTTGGAAAACAAAGTCCTGCTTTGGAAGTTTGCTTTTGAAAAACAAAGGTGGCTACTCAGCGAATATACAGTGCCTTCAGAGACTCGGTTGTGGCAGCTGTTTCTTTGAAAGCACAAAAACTTCCACCAGGCAGGCTGAGATCCCTAAATATGGCGGCCGTTAGTCTGCCGGGGCTACCGGGCTTGGCTGACCTGGCAGAACAGAGTAGACCCCTCCAAATCCTAGATGACCCCCTTAATCCCATTCTGTTCATGTGAACCCTGTTGTTCCGTATTTTACACTTTATGTCTCCATTTCAGCTGTTAGTTGTGGGTCGCTCAGGGCTCTAGTTACCCCTATTGATTTTCAACATTTATCTACAGCCATTTACTGATCAGATTAGACCAGACCAGTAGGCTTCTTTTCAGAAGTTTGCAGAGTCGTGTTTTGGTAACTGGTGCCCGGCCAGTGGTGTAGCAAGGATGCCTTGGACCCTACATTAAAACATGCCCACCTTCTGTTCTTGTTCGGTGGCAAAAGATGGCCATACTTTAGGTGTGGTGGGCCTCTCTTTCAGGGCCCAAGCAACACTGCACCTGTTTCGCTAATGATATCTACGCCTCAGTTGCTGGATGTATGTGAATGCACAAGAGGTACAAGCTAATAAGGCTGATGTCAATGTTACTGAAGAAGATGCTGCTTAACTCAACGCCACTTGACCTGAAGTCTTGGGAGATTGTATCACTTCCATCACTAAATGTAAAACTTGCCTTACTTGAAAGACAGTTCTCCTTACCTAGTGCAACACATAATTTGTATTATTAGATGTTACTTCTAACCGTTAAAATCACTGTGCAAGATCTTGCAGTATGTGTTTCCTGGCACGTGTGTCTTTGCCTCAAGTAACATATTTTGTTAATCAGGATTGCCATTAACGTGTTCTCATCATGTCCAGCCATTACCTCTGTGGTCATCTCCTGATAAGGACCTTTCCAGTCAGCCCTCATGGGGTTCCAGGCTGGAATATTGGTTCTTTCGAGCTAGGCCTCTCCTTATGGAATTATCTGTTACCGGAATTTGGAAAGGCTGAGAACAGACACAAGCTACAGAAATTCCCTGTCGCTTTCTACATTAAGGGATGCTTGATGTACCGCTTTGTTTTCAGCCCTTAACAAATAGTCAAGAATGCTTCCTAGTGAGAAAGGGTGACATGCTGGAGTGTCAGTAGTAAATAGGGCCTATTTACTACTAGTGTCTCTGTCTTTCCCCGCTAGTAGATATATCTTGGCTGTGCTATGCCCACCCCTTCCTTGCCTGTAGATATCTGTGAAGCCACCCTCTTGAGGAGCTATGCTATGCTAAGCATTAGCCTACCCCACATGTTTCTTAGTGGTAAGAACCACCCTCCCTATTAAGGAAGCAGGAGGCCACAATCTCTGTCTCCTCACTCCACCCCCGTGTTTCTCGCACCACAATACACCTTCTAAACCACTTTCCTCTTCAACAACCAAAAACCGGCGACTGATGAATTGTCATTTCTGAACAAACATCCGATCTTTTCTCTTTCTTTCTTATATTCTTCTGACATCTATCAATAATCCAGACACTTTTTGTGTCGCCTGCCCACCACTGTTTCAATGTAAATTGTTTCTTTTTACCAGAAAAGAGATAGTTCTGAGGGCTGCTGAGGTGTTTCTTTCAATATGTGTTTCTCTCACCACACTGTGGGGGATGTACAAGGAAGTGGCGGAGCGTGTCGTTTGTCTCCTTGGTTTAACAACACGCTTCGCCACTTCTGAAACGCAAGGCTGCACAATATTTACAAGAATGTGGTGCAGCCTTGCGTTTCACCCACGATGGCGCTAAGTTTAGTAACTTAGCGCCAACGCAGGCACCCTCGCACCAGAGTGCAATTGTTTCTGCGTGCAGGGGAGGATTGTTTATGTGTAGGAAGGTGTCCCTTCCTGCACATAAACAATCCTAAAATGCAATTGTCACTTTCATGTGTGCTGCTTCATGCATCACACATGAAAGAGACGAAATGGCATTTTTTTTTAAAGGTTTATTTATGTACAGTAAGGGACACCTTCCTGTACATTAAAAAACATGCCATTTTGCTTTTTCCATGTGTGCTGCACAAGGCAGCACACATGTAAAGGCAAAAACGAGGAGAAATAATGCATTTCTCCTCATTTAGGCAACTTAAGATCAGGGTTTTCCTGTAGTGGAACGCCCACCACAACATCTACTGCATGCCATGTTCACGCTAACGATAGCATGAAAGGGTGCCTTATGTACAAGGCAGCATTAAGCCACATATTAATAAAACAACAGCCACAGACGAAACGTATTTCGAGGAGGTTAGCTTTCTCAGGGCTTGTTATAATTTTTTAATTTTCAGGCTTCAATTGTGTCATCCATTGATTTTATCCAAAAACATATTTTTTCGAGGGTGAGTGACAGTTTGGAGTTTCCTTTTCACTGTAAATGTATTTCCTATTTATATACGGACTTCTATTCATGTCCTCACATTTTCTCCCATTTCACAGGCATTCATTCCGAGATTACACCGTGGCAGCCTCGCTAGCGTCACACTTTTGTAGAGTTAAACAAGCCTTGAGAAAGCAAGCATCTGCAAAACAAGTGTCAGCTGTGGCTTTTATTGTATACATATAATCCCAGGAACTGATTATTCACCCTCTCTGTGTAAGAAGGAAATCACAGGGAAAGAACAGGGAAGACACGTGTGGGATGCTGATGTTTAGCGTGAACAGAAAGACAAGGAAATCCTGGCCTAGGCACTAAAGGCCCTGAAAACCAGTCCTGAGCACCACAGTCAAACGCAAATCATCTCTTCTGCTGAGAGGTGCTTTTCCTCTGCCTGTGATTTCAACGCTCATTTTCTATTTTTAGTTGCTCTTTCAACTTCTAATAGCTTTTTGGATTTCTTTTTTTTTTTTAACATATCTTTTTATTAAATGCAAAATAACAAAACACAAGGAAAGAAAAAACAGAAAACAAGGCAATACATTACAGTTGTGTCATGTCGGCGCTGGGGGGGGATACATAATCAAATCAGATGTCAGAAGTATGTGATGAAAGCGGGAAGGGGGAGGAGACCAGGAAGAAGCAAGATATCTAAATGCCCGTGGAGGAAACATCAGGTTGGGAGGACGACAGGTCAGTATCCAATTCCGAAGGGGGGGGGGGGGGGGGGAGTACAGATGCCACCACGGTACGCATTCCATTGATTCCAAATTTTCCCCCATTTGCGGGGCGTGCCACGGGAAACATACACTGTCTTTTCCCGAAACATGCACCAGTCCATGTTTTGTTGCCACACCAGAACTGTCGGCAGCCTCTGGGCACCCCACAACTGGGCAATGTCCCTCTTAGCAACCATATTACCCAAGGTCACCCATCGAAGCTGCGCCAGGTCATAATCATTCGGCTCCCAGACATTCAACAGACACCGCCTCGCCTCAGGCATTGATTGCACACCTGTGACCTCACTCATAACTTCATGCACGCGAGTCCAATAGCGCATCACCGCAGGGCATTCCCAAATAATATGGAGAAACGTACCCACCAGACCACAACCACGCCTGCACAGTCCATCCACAGAGAACCCCATTCGCACCAAACAGCTTTTTGGATTTCTTATTCAATTTTACAATCAGTAACGCATATATCATTAAATGTAAACTAAACAAATATTGACAAAGTCAATAGTTAGAGATATTGTTTACCCGAAAGCTTTAGTGCTATCACGCATACAAGCACTATCTCTGCCATGGTAATGGTAATTGATGGTAAATATGTAGAACAGTGGGCATGTGGGCCCAGGGTTCTGAGGACTCATTGGAATACTCGTTATGGATTTCCAGAGAATGATAGTAACAGGGTGTGCATATTCCAGGGTAAAACTTGAATAAGATGCCTCAGGGTTGATGTAGCGGGAGCAAACAGCTGCTTGTAATCTCCTAGTCATGGGATCCAATCCTAGTAAAACACATCATTGGATTTATAAACTTATTACTGAGACTTTCATATAATCTTTAGAAAATACGTACCAATCACTCTTGCTACTATAAAAGAGTTACTATATCTACTCTAGAGATATTTCCACCACATGTTTCAATACCAGAGAGAACGATAAGTGATTTAAGGCAGATATCCAAGAAATCTTTGCGTAACCACTGGGCTACAGGTTACTATGCTAATGAAACAGCACCTTCCTAAGAGTGCATTGTGTGTGACCTTTCTATCAGCAGCAGCACCACGTGGTGTGGCAAGAGAACACTTAAAGCAAACAGAATTGAATTGGTTTCTAAAATGCAGCATTGTCACACCCAAGACCATCTGACATGTTGGTGGCCTATAAACCCACAGTATTTTCTGACCTGCCCAACTTCCTGCCTACACCTGAGGTGTATTTTTATTACCCTCTGTTCAATTTCCTTGTCTCACTACTTACCTCTGGAGCAACTACTACTGTGGACAGAATATTCACCAGATAAACACCCTAAAATTCTTTCCAATCCCTCAAAAGTTACTGCCCTTCTTGCCTGCTATCCCATGATTCCAATTACCCAGGAAGCTAGTGATCCTGACTTCTTGTTTTTAGGTCTCACCTGCCGACAGCGCAAGTGCTGTTGCTGCAAGGGGTATGTTTACTATAAAGGGCGTGGAGCCCACCCATTGCTTACCATTCATTGGCATCATTGTCACTCTTCCTAATTGGCCAGCGTGTGCCAGGCGTTACTTCCTTTTCTCTTTAGGCATGGACCAAGCACAAATTCTTCATCTTACTTAGTGTCTGTCTGCTGCTCGCATGGTGGTTGAGGTACTATTTCTTCTTCTGATGCCACCTCCTTGTTCGTGGTACTTCTACCCCCTTCCACTAACCCTTCTCCTTATTGCTTCTTCCTCTCCCACCCCAATACCCCAACATCTGAGAGAATTATCATAAAGCTCTGATTTTCAACTCAAATATCTTTGGTTTAAGCCTCCGACAGTCTGTTCTCTTTTCTTCCTCTCACAACAAGGTGATTCTTACTATCATTCTGTTTCATGATTGAGTACTGAGCACATCTGCCACTTTTGTTTGGAAAAAGCTTTTAACATTCATAGCTCCTCAACACTGCTACCAATTTCCACCTCCTTTTTCTCCAACTGGTACAATATATATTGCTCCTTCACCCACTAGCCCCTCCTGGTCTATAATGAATTTAGTTGTTAACAAACAAGTTCTTGCAGAAGTGTTGTACATACTAACAAGCTCCTGCATCAGAAGCAAAGGCATCAGATATTTATATTGGGCCAGATTCACAGAACTAACTTAAGACAAAATCCTAAACTTACTACCATTTTAGTATTCACAGAAGGCACTTACTCATTTTGGTATTCACAGAAGACCCTTACTCATTTTGGTATTCACAGAAGGCACTTACTCATTTCGGTATTCACAGAAGTTAGGACTCCTAACTTTAGGACTCCTAAATGCCTTCTGTGAATGCCAAAAGTCTTAAAATTAGGATTTTTCTCAGTTTAGGAGTCCTAAAGTTAGGAGTCCTAACTTTACTACTCCTAAACTGAGAAAAATTCCAACTTTAAGACTTTTGGTATTCACAGAAGGCATTTAGGAGTCCTAAAGTTAGGAGTCCTAACTTCTGTGAATACCAAAATGAGTAAGTGCCTTCTGTGAATACCAAAATGGTAGTAAGTTTAGGATTTTGTCTTAAGTTAGTTCTGTGAATCGGGCCCACTGATCTTAGGTCGAAATAATTGGAAACATATTGTATTATAATTGCATTTATATAGCACTATGCTTTGAAGCGGTATAGGGCAATTTCCTGGCAACTTTGTCCAATTTCAATATCACACAATGCCACTCCACTCCACACAATACAACTCCACTCCACTCGACATAGTGCCACTCCACGCCACACAATTCCAATCTACTCCACACCATGCCACACAAGCCACTCCACGTCACACAATGCCACTCCATTCCATGCCACACAGTGCAAATCCACTCCACGCCCCCCAATGGCACTCCACTCCATGCCACACAAGGCCATTCCACACCACATAAGGCCACTCTACCCAATTCTGCACAATGCCACTCCATGCCACACAATGCTACTCCATTCCACACAATGCCACTCCACTCTAATCCACGACAAACAGTTCCACTCCTCTCCACTCCAATCAATGTTACTTTGCTGCATGCCACACAGTGGCACTCAACTCTACTCCACTCCACACAACAATGACACTCCACTCCACTCAAATCCACTCCACACAATGTTACCCCACACAATGCCACTCCTCTCCACACAACACCACTCCACTCTATACAATGTCACGCCACACAATGCCACTTCACTCAAATCCACACCACACAATGCCAATGTGCTCCAATCCATACCACAGAATTCCACTCAACTTAATGTCACTCCACGCTACACAATGATACTCCACTCCACACTGCACAATACCACTTGCCTACACTCTGCACCACACAATGCAACATCACTCCACTCTATGGCACTCCACACCACTTATTGTCACTCCACTTCACTCAATGCCACTCCAAGGTAATAAATAATCCCTTACTACTCTCCTCTCAACACAGTGCCACTCCACTCCATGCCACACAAAGACACTCTACTCCACTGAATGCCACTCCACTCAACTCAAAGCAACTCCACTCCCCTTAATGCTACTCCACTCTACACAATGCGACTCCATTGCACTCCATGCCAAACAATGGCACTTCATGCCATACCACACAATGGCACTCCACTCTACTCCACAGAATGTTGCTCCACTCCACTCCAAGCCACACAGTGCCACTCAACCCCATGTCAAACAATGTCACTCCACTGCACTACACTCTACACCACACAATTCCCTCCATGCCACAGAGTTTCACTCCATTTCACACCACACAGCACCACTGCAATCCACGCCTCTCCATGCCACACAATACAAATCCAATCCACAGAGTGCTACTCTACTCCACACAGTGCCAGTCCACTCCACACAATGCCACTCCACTCCATGCTATGCTACACAATGCACTCCACTCCTTTCAACTCTCCTCAGTGCCACTCCGTGCCACACAATGCCACTTCACACCATACAATGCCACTGCACTCCAAATCCACGCCATACAATGCTACTCCACTCCACTTAATGTCACTCCACACCTGACAATGCTACTCCACTCCACACTGCACTATCCACCACACAATGACACTTAACTCCACTCTCTGCAAAGCCCCGCCACACATTGTCACTCCACTTCACTAAATACAACTTCACTGTACTCAATAGCACCTTGCTACACTCCTCTCAACACAGTGCCACTCCACTCCATGCAACAGAATGCCAATCCACTCCACACAAAGGCACTCTGCTCCACTCCATGCTATGCCAAGCATTGTCATTCCATGCCATACCACAAAATAGCACTTCAGTCCACACAATGTTGCTTCACTCACTCCAAGCCACACAGTACAACGCCATGCCACACAATACCACTCCTATCCACTAAATGCCACTGCACCCCATGTTACACAATGCCACTTTACTGCACTACACTCCACCCAACACAATGCCCTCCACACTACACAATGCCACTCCACTCCACACAATGCCACTCCACACCTCAGAATGCCAATCCACCCAACTCCACACAGCACCACTCAACTCCATGCCACACAATGGCACTTCACTGCACTCCACACCACAGAATGCCCCTACATGCTACATAATGCCACTCCATCTCACACAATACAACTTCAATCCATGTCACACAGTGCTACGCGATGCCACACAATTCCACTCCACATAATGCCACTCCACTCCCTACCACACAATGTCACTCCACACTACTCAATGCCACTCCACACTACACAATGCCCTCCATGCCACATAGTGCCACTCCACACCACACAATACCTCTCCACTCCACACAATGCCACTCCATTCTACTATACTCCACGTAATGCCACTCCACCTTACACCATGCAAGGGCATTCCATTCTATGCCACTCCACTCCATGCCACACAATGCCAATTTGTAGTGCAGACAGATGCTTCCGAACGAGTGATTGGGGCAGTGTTGTCATTGGTGAATGAAGAGGGCCTTGTTCAGCCAGTTGCCTTCATTAGCAGGCAGTTTCTTCCCAGAGAGCAGAGGTGGAGTGCCATTGAGAGAGAGGCTTTTGCTGTGGTTTGGTCCCTGAAAAAGTTGAGACCATATTTGTTTGGGACTCACTTTTGTGGACAAACTGACCACAGACCTCTCAGATGGGTCAATCAGATGAGAGGGGAGAATTCTAAGCTATTGAGGTTGTCCATTTTCCTATAGGGAATAGACTTTACAGTGGAACACAGACCTGGGGTTGCCCACGCCAATGCTGATGGACTTTCAAGGTTTTTCCACTTAAATGGATGAGGCCTACCAGTGTGTAGGTTAGTAACCCATCACCTTTCTTTTGGGGGGCTATGTTGCAAAATCATCCTGTGCCCTGGTCACCCCCATTTCTTGCTAGCTGGTACTAGTGGTAACTGACTCAGACTTTTGAGCTGTTGCCACCTTTTGAAATAAAGTGTAACAGCTTTCCACAGCCAAGCAGCAAGGTATAGCATTATGAGCAGTCACTTATGGATAAAGAAGCTTTGTAAGCAACGGCAGAGTACAGCCGAGCGCACAAAGTGGCGGAGCCGAAGGAATCAAAGGAGTCAGCCTGCTGGCGCTACCCGCCTGACTAACAAAGAACGGCAAGCACCAGGGGGTAAACAGGTGGTGTTTAGTCACACCATAAGCAGTTGGTGGACCATCTTAGCCCCAGAGCCGTGCCTGTTTTTCTTCCCCCGCGCCTCAGTGCTTGCCATGAACTGGGGCAGGCCAGCACTCAGGAGAGGTCAGCTAAATCCCTACGCTTGTTGCGACACCAGCTCCTCAGTTTACACACAGGGCAAGGCAGGAAGAGCTCCAGGAAGCAGCAGGCGGGTCCAGCGGTTCATGGAGGTGGCCAGCAATAGGCTGGTGCAGTTTCTGTCTGCTGCCCTGCCCTCCCCGTGCAGTTGAGAAGGGTGCATGTGCGCATGCACCTGGAAGGCACTTGGAGGGATACAAGGCCATGAGGAGGCCAAGTAAAGCAGACTGAGTGCCCAAGCCTGTGTGAACCCCAGAAAAGCAGGGGTATAGACTGGTAGGAAGCAAGAACACCGGTCTGGACAGTGCAGGTGGCCCGGATTCCCCGCCTACCTCAACCTCCTACTGCCTCTCACCACCCAACACACTCCGGGCATTGTAGGACTATCCTAGATAGACCATGCCCCCATTTATTAATACATATTGTGGTGCAGAGGAAAATCCACCAACGAGTGGGAAGGTGAATGAATTCCCACCCACAGGTGGTAAAGAGTTATATAACAGGCAAGAAATGGGAGTTCATGCGTACCCTCCACTCACCCATACCGAATAGTATCGATATCAGGAAGAGACGGTGTAACTACCGCAAACCACAACCACAGTTTGATGAGGTCAGGAAGATTAAGGAAAGAAATAGCGAAAAAACACAGGAAGCATAATAAGGAAAACAACAAAGAGCCCACGGAAATGGTACCAATAACCCCAACACTCGAGCAACAGAATTCCACCCCTGGATCTCCAGGTACTTCACTCTTGCCCTCAAAGTAGGATCTACAGCCCTCCAGTTACACAACAATGGAAGAAACCTCAATATCACATGATCGGCTACATAAATCGGACAACTCGCTAGTAGAAATTGCAGCGGGAGCTCAAAAGACGACACTTGGAGACTACTTCAAGAACTGTCACATAAAATCCACAGCGACAAACGGCTCCATCAAAAAGATGGTCTCAACCATACAAACTTGCCACGAGTCTCTGGGCAGGTGAACTTGTGCAAACAACCGTTCAAGCCATGATTCATATCCTCCAGCTCATACAGGGTGTTTGTGCATACTCAGGTGGCCCATCCAATGTGGACAAGCCACCTACTCCTGCAAATCTTAAGTCGGGGTTAGTTATTCAGACAGACTATGAAATGAATCGTCAGTTAACATTCTGAACGGTCTTAATGTACAAAACTCCTTTCCAATCACCATCTCAAGTGACAGATCTCCCATTAAACCAAGGCTTTCCCTGCTCCAGGAAACCAATAATTCATATATTAACAAAACACAAACTCCCGTTAAAAATAATGGACCAAGATCTTGGCGGGAAATATAAAACTTCTTACATTAAGGACTCCACCAGAACTGGACAAACAAGACTGGCCACTGGAATGCTAGGAGAGCCAAATGAACACTCACTACTGGGTTTATCTTTTTTTAGAGTAGATGCCAACAGGATCACAAACATACATGAAGCCTCCGAAATGGAGGTGGATGAACAGAATTCAATCTGGCCCCAACTCCTGCAAACCTTACAATCCACAGTCACTGCATTAAATTATCACTCGGACAAACTAGATCTTCAAATTGGTCTTCTGACATACTTGCAGTGTACACGGTACAGATAGACAGTAAAGCCTTAACAAATTGATACCAAAAGTGCAATCAAAAGTTTCTGGCACAATCAGTATGCTGCTGTTCCCCAATAATCAACAGGTTGTCTTCTCTTCCCTCGTTCCTTCCCATTGTCCCGACAGAAACAGGAAATTACCTGTAGGATCACAGGGACTATCACATCACTTACATCAAACTGACCCAGTCGCCCAGAATGTTTTAAAAACACATAACATAAAGCAAGAAATTATACAGGAAATAAAGTCCCCAGTTTGAGGGCTAACATAGCCCATAAAGAAGTCATAGTGGTTGCACTGTCACCTGATCATCAATCAGCAAGTCCTAAGTGCAGAAATTGCCTGAAACTCAAGATAAATAACTCGGATCAAGCAGAGCTGAGGGATCAACCACCGACCTCGTCAAAGACAATGACACCACTGGGAAATGGGGACGTCAGGCCAAGCAATGGAACTATGAACGAATCATTGCAAAAACGACACCCGAGTAAGAGGGGAAAAAAGACTTAGTAAACAGCATAATAAGGTCAGCCACACGACCCTAAAAACAAACTGTCACTCTCTTTTAATCCGTAAAAGCAAAATACGAACTGGCTCGACAGGTAGTGAAAGTTCTTCTTTACTGCAACCAACTATAATGTTACCCTCAAAGGCAGCAGTTGAACATTCAGGCAATATGCCACAGATATTAGATCACTGTAATGAACCCAGGCAAACCCCTGCACACATGAGGCAGGCCCACTGGAGAAACAATGAACACAGACCCAATAGAGCTAAATAATGAACCTGTGTCAACATTATCCCTGATGCCCTCCGCTAGCGGATCAGGAGTTTCAGCATTCAACATAAACAAACGAAATGCGACTAAAGCGAAGCAAAGAAAAGTAGCTACAGAGCAGCACAGAGACGATCCAAGGTCAGGAGGCAACAAGAGCATTTGAATAACAATCGCAAAAGACCTGGGTACTGAGAAAGTACGTAAAGATGCCCCTAATAAGGTGACTCTCCTGCATTGCGGTCATTTCTACAAGCACAAGCAAGAAGTCACAACAGTATTAAGCTGGAACGGACCAGTTAACATAGGGGACAAGAGCAACAACATGGACCCAGACCAGGATCTGCAGATGCACCTGCAGATGCCTCAAAAAGAACTGGAGAAACAGCAAAACCTCAGAAGATCACACCACCTACAAGAACGCCATGACGGTATACCACAAACACACCAGATCCACAAAAAGGACCTTCATCCAGAACAAGATCTTCGCTAACTCCAGCAACTCCAAGGAACTCTTCAGCATCATCCAGGAATTAACTAAACCCCCCAGCGAAACCACTGACATCACCCCTCCCAGGACCTCTGCAACAAGCTCGGCACCTACTTCCATCTGAAAATCAAGGGCCTCCAGGACAACTTCAACGACCAGACACCTGACTCTGGGAACGCTCCCTCCTCCAGCAACGCCAGCCAGCCCACCATCTTCTCCTGGACCGCAGTCACCACCAAATACACCGCATCAACCATGAAAAGCATCCACTGCAGGGCCCCCACGGACCCCTGCCCCCCCACATCTTCCACAGTGCCGTCGCAGCCATTGCTCCGGCGCTTTGACACACCATCAACTCCACCTTCGAAATCGGCATCTTTCCTGATGACTGGAAATACGCAGATGTCAGACCCCTACTCAAGAAGCCCTCAGCAGATCCTACATACCTCAGGAACTACAGACCCATATCCCTCCTCCCCTACGTGGCCAAAATCACAGAGAAGACCATCAACATCCAACGAATAAAATGAATCGAGGACATTTTTATCTCGACCCATCCCAATCTGGATTCCGCAGCAACTTCAGCACGAGACTGCTCGACTCACCACCACAGATGACATCCGCACCCTCCTCGACCATGGACACACCGTGGCCCTGACCGTACTCAAACTCTCTGCTGCGTTCGACACCGTCTCCTACCAAAAACTCACCACCAGACTCCACAACACCAGCATACAGGGAACCACCGTCGACTGGCTCTGCTCTTTCCTCACTGGCAGAACCCAAAGAATCAGACTTTCACCCTTCCTCTCCGAACCCACGGAAACCAACTGCGGAGAACCGCAAGGATCATCTCTCAGCCCCATGCTCTTCAACATCTACATGGCCCCCCTCGCCCCCATCATCAGACAGCACGGACTCAGCATAGTATGCTACTTCAATGACACCCAGCTCATCCTCTCCCTCACCAAGGATCCCATCACCACCAGACTCAAATTCCAGGAAGGAATGAAGGACGTTGCATCCTGGATGAGCAGCAGCAGCCTGAAGTTCCACTCGGAGAAGACAGAGGTCCTCGTCCTCTGACCCTCACCCTCTGCATGGAACAACACCTGGTGGCCCACCGCCCTCGGCACCCCCCACCCCCACGAACCAAGCCCAAAACCTCAGCATTGTACTTGACTCCTCCCTCTCACGGACCCAACTGATCAACGCAGTCGCCTCCACCTGCTTCAACACCCTCCGAAAGACCTTCAAATGGATCCCCCCGAATCAAGGAAGACTGTCACCCATGCACTCATAACAAACAGATTGGACTACGGAAATGCCCTCTACACCGGGATCAACAAGTCTCTGCTCCGCAAACTCCAGACCATACAGAACACCCTAGCCACACTCGTCCACGGCATTCCCAGACACGAACACATCACCCAACACCTGCGCAACCTCCACTGGCTCCCCATTGAGAAGAAAGTAACTTTCAGGCTACTCACCCATGCCTACAAATGCCCCCACAACACCAGACCCCATTATCTCAACGGCAGACTCTCCTTCCACGTATCCAAATGGAAACTCCCAGACGCCGACCTCGCCGAACCCCTGTGCATCCGTAGAACACGAGCTGGTGGAAGACCCTTTTCCTACACCGCAGCCAAGACCTGGAAATGTAAATGTAATGTAAATTGATACTTGTATAGCGCACTACTCACCCGCAAGGGTCTCAAGGCGCTTATACGAATACCGCTGTGGAACCCATCCTGGCTTTCCCTGTGAGGTGTCCACTCCTGGGCACCCCCAAGGTGGAGCCCAGGCATCCTTTGACAGTAGACGTGCCCCACCCATCCACATCTTCAGGGAGACCCTCAAGACCTGGCTCATCGACTGACGGGAGCTGCTCCCCCACCCCCAGTGCCTTGAGACCCTCATGGGTGAGTAACACCGTTAAAATTCCCTGATTGATTGATTGATCTGGCTACTACAAATCAAACATCCAAATTGCCATTTATTCCAGAGTATCTCTCTCAAGGCCTGCATGACATCTCAAACAGAGGGAACATCCTTAAGCTATTTAAATGTATTCCCGAATTGTGTAGACTGTAATCCAGCGATATAGAAGCAATAGAATGTATACCCCCTAAAGGCCAACAAATCACTGAACGCACACTAATTACATTGGCATCAGCAGCAATCAAAGAGCAGGTTTTATCAAGATCCAAGCAATTTAACAGGTGGGGAATCAAAAATATTGCCCAGAGAGACCAAGGGTATCCGAAAGTATTAGCAAAACCTTTGGTTACCTCTAATAACATAAGTAATCCTCCATTTTCAATAGTTAAAAAAGCCCTAGGCCAAGCCGTAACAGGAACAAAAGCCCAAACGATAGAGGTGCCAAACCATGCTAAAGATGACTGGGCCTGGCTGCCAGCAGCCCTATCAAGAAGAAGTCACGACTGAAATAGCGTTCGAACAGGAGTCAACGCTAAAACATCCGGACTATCAGTGTGCTCTTGGAACATCAATGCCCTTACCCCAAAAATCTAGTCCCTCGATGTGATGATGTTCTTAAATAACCACAAGGTCACACTTCTTCAGGAAATAAGGACCGAGGCAAGTCTATCATTAGAGGGCTATTTAGAATACAGGACTCCTGCCACAAGAATTCATAAGTTCGGTAGACCAAGGGGCGGGCTATCAATTTTTGTCTCTGGCAATTTAAAAGCAACAACTGACCAGCTATCATTTGAAGAAGGCTGGATCACTGGTGGAAGGATTGGAAGTTAAAAAGGTTATAAACAACTGCTGCTGATAAACGTGTATATCACCCCAAGTGCCAGGGAGAAAAGGTCTAAGTTTGCCCACTTAATTTGCATCATGTGCGGCTTATTAAGTGACCATGGTAGTACAGCGTGTTTGATCTCATGGGACTATAATACAAATCTTTTCCTAGAGCTTCTGGAAGATTGCGAAGAAACAAGCCCAGGCAGACATCAATACATCACGGAACAAACAAAGCCCAGCGGCAACAAGCACAGCAAGCTCGGTGAATATATGGTTCTAAAACACACCAGTATGGGCTATATAATCCTGAATGGTTGATTTCCCCAGGAAAAACCACCGAAATGGACAAGAACAAATGACCATCCCCACTCTTTCCTTGACTATACCATCTGCAACAGCGAAATGTTTCTCTTGATAGAGCACTATAACATCAACACACTGGGGGATAGCGACCATATCCCACAAGTAATTACTCTGTCTTCCTGCATAGCACAATATGCCAACCTGTGGAATCCACAGGGAGAACCTAAAAGGGTTAAAATAGCCACATTTCTCCATACTGATTATTATGACAGTATGCAGAGCCCCTTTAGGCGTGAGGAGCATTGACAACATCTCACCAATGACAACATGGGTGACTTTTACCGGCCAATTGCTTAAAAGATTTGCCTACACTACTTGGCAATTTATAGAGGAACACATACTGTCACCACAGCTGAGATTAAGAAAATGAAGAACACAAGCAACTCTTCATTAAGGTGAGCTCGGAAGAGCACAAGGGGGTGAATTGCCATTTAACATCTATAAGCAAGCAGAAAAAGCACTCCGGCAAGCATTATTTTTAGAGAAACAAAAACGTTCTGAACAATTCTGGACAAAATTAGTTCATCCAAGCAAAAACTCAACTTCGAAGGCATTCTGGTCCCTCGTGAATGAGAGAATGCATGGTCAAAGGGGACAAAGCAGTGCAAACACCTCGGAAGAAGAGTGGACATCTTTCCTAATGACTCACTTTGAAGCTACTGATAAGGAAGACGATCTATCTGCTAACTTGATAAAAATGGCCTCCTCGATTAAAAAATTCAATTGCAACCCCTCTTGGGTACAATCCCTGCCGTGGAAGTGAGCAATCCCTGGACAGGACAAAGGACAAATCGACATTATCAACAACAGACAACAAAACATACCCCAACAATGGGAGTCACATCAACAGGCCACCAGAGCCCCATAAGCACTGATAACTTGAATGGCACAAATTATAATCAAAGGCCGCTCTGACGGGGCACCTGGGCCTAATGGACTACCCCAGGCACTTATAAACAAGATACAGATTTCTGGGCCGAACATTTAGCATCCTTATTCGATTTTTGCCAGACCACTTCATTGAGACCAAAGTCCTGGTGTGGGGCTATAATATATCCACTCTATAAAGGTGGTACAAGATCTGACCCAAAAAACTATAGGTTGATAGCCCTCCTGGACGTTGAAGCCAAGTACTATGACAGTATGTTGTGGATAGACCTGTCACTATGGGTCACACAAAAACGTCTACTCCCCTTCAATCAGACAGGATTTGGGGCAAAATCAGGAACTTTAATCAATCCAACTGCAATATCAGTTTTGACGGACAAAGCAGCAGCCTCAAGATTTTTAATTCACTGCTGCTTTTGTGATTTTAAAGCAGCGTTTGACCGCATGACAGGAGAATTATTGTGGTCCAAGCTACAGAAATGGGGGATTCCACGTCCTCTACTGGAGGCCATCATCCAGTTCGGCACATATACATGGATTCGTATAAAACTGGGTGAGGGAGCTCACCTCTCAAGGGAATTACAAACATTGCGTTGAGTAAAAAGGGTGTGTACTGGCCCCCCTACTTTTTAACCTCTTCCTCTCGGATTTATCACAATCCTTCAACATCATTAATTGCACCCCCCAAAAATTAGTGCCATTCAGGTCAGCAACCTGTTGTATGCAGATGACCTAGTATTATTTAGTCACACATGGGTAGGCTTACAGTGGCTACTTGACCAACTTTACACCTACACATATACAAACAAACTGGAGTTAAACCTGACAAAAACAAGGGCAGTAACTTAAAGGAGAAGAAAATACCAAGGAGGAGGATGGCTCTACAATGGTAAAAGCGTTGAAAGCGGATCCTCCTATAAATACCTAGGGGTCCACAGAGAAACAAGGTGTGATTTTTCAAAACAACGGCAAGAGGTTAGAGCTAAAGAATTGATGTTGCAGGTGGCATTCACAAAGCTAGCAAAACAGCTAGCAAACCATGTCCCCACTAATAACAGCTATGAAGGAAAACATGTCCCTATCTTATGGACAGGAGATTATGCTGGGAAAAGACTCCAGTCTGATGAACAAACTAACTGCCAAAATGTATAAAGCAAGCACTGAGTTTACCGAAAACCTCATATCCTGCCTAGACCAGATTGAGCTCGACCTCCTAGACCAGCAGGTTGCAGGACCAGTGCCTTTCTCAAACTATGCAACAAATACAAGTGCCCAGAGCAGCCAGCTTGGAGGAAATGCTGTGATGGTAAATAACCACCAGTCAACTGGGGCAAAAATATCGCAGACATCTAGAATACTCTCTGCAGCTTTTAGAAGCAAAATAATTTTCGGACACCATCCCACTTTAGCAGGTCCTCAAAACATACATTAAGAAGAGCATACGCCTCTGTTCATTCAATTCGGACAGAGCACAATTGGCAAAACGCAAACACGCCTGGTCGATCATAACCAGGTTTAAGCCAGGTATTATGGCACCTTATCTGTCTTGCACCTGTGCAGTATTCTGCAAAAAAATATTTATGTCCCTCAGGTTGGGGGAGTGGCTTATTCTTTACCATCTATCCAGTTGGCATGGTCTAAATGACAATACAATGTGCATGTATTGTGGGTCCAGTAAGGCATCAATTGAACATGTGGTATGTCTCTGCCCAGCACTGCTCAAAGAACATAGGTCTCACTTTCGGGAGAATGGAACAAATTCAGTGTCCGCTCCTGTCTACAGGCCATCATCGTGTCCTTGAACCTGAACAATACGGTGCTTAATATTCGGTTCATCAGCAAAAACGTTCAGCCAGTTGAAGGACTAACTTGTTGACACCTGTAATCCTGAACTGGGCTCTTCCTAACCAGCATTTCGATAAGATGACAAGCGGTATAGCCCATTGCCCCCACAGTTAGCAGCTTTTGACAGTCATTCCTAGCTGTTCACCTAGAGGCTTGCATTCTTTGTGATCTCACAGCACTTCTATTTTTTGTATAGTTTTTTCCTATTTATAAAATGTTTTGACAAAGCCAGAGGAACGGCTAATATGATTCTCATAAACAGTCACTTGTCCTTTTTCATCGGTAATCATTTCGAAGCTCAATTGCTTATTATTGTCCAGCAATTGAGAACCAACTAAGGGATTAAGGTTTGCAGTAAGTCATTCCACCCAGCAAATCCCGCTTAACACAAGTAGTATGGATTTTAACATCGATATTATTTTAGAGACTTTCTTCATTTTATGTATTTATTGATATATATCTCTCCTTTTAACCAAGTGTGTGAATCAATGCATTGATGATTGCCATTGTAATGATTTTTATTAATTGAACAATAAAGTATTTTCTATGGAGAAAGACTCTGACTGTCCCTGGGCCAGTGCTATGATGAAAACACTTAAAATACAGTGAAAACACCTACACACACTCAGGTACACTCTGGGTTAAAGTACCCTTATGTTTGGCATGACCTCCCCTATAAATCCCTAGTACATAATAGGGCAGGTGGGTTAAAACCACCTTTAAGTCCCTAGTATATAATATAGCATGATAGTTTAGAGGCCAGCAGCCCTTTCTGCACTTGCATGTGTGCACTGCTGAGAGCCTGGGGTCCTTATGGAAGCAGCCCTGTGTTGCAGAACTGCTTTTAAATGTAAATTGTGACCAAACTCTGCTTTGGTGTTGGGAGCACTTACAAATTGATAAGCTACAACATTTTTGCATATTAGGTTCCCCCCCCCCCGGGTCTTCCCTAGGTGTCCCGAGTGGGGGGTCAGGTACTTATAAGGAGGACCCTTATAAAAGGAGTTTTATATGCCCTGGTGATAGAGAAATTGCACCTTTCATTTCATTTCCGTCATTGTAGTAAAGTGCTTCCCATAATCTACTTTTGTGTTAGGGATCTACATTATATTTGTAAATTCCCAACCACTAAAGTCTCCCCTAGGTGTCCTATAAGCAGGGTTCTTATAAAAGCAGGTTTGTAGGCCTTGGTGTTGGAGAAATTGGACATTTATTTCCCCAATTGTAGATCCCCAGCCACAAAGGTTAACATTACAATAGTTTATGAATTCAAAACTATCACAAGGGACAACCGAAAAATATCATTTAATGACTTGGTAGAATGGTATTGATAAATCCAACAATATGCTGTTGTTGAATGTATCCTAAAATGTACAGAGAAGAAGTTATAAGACTTTATTATCTGTGAGCCGTAATTCAGCCTTCTAGCGGCCTGTCTTGATTGGTCAGAGTTAAATGGATTAGCCAGGCTTTTTTGATGAAGTCATAAGTAGCACCCAGACAGAAAAGGGTATCGTTTGTAAGAGGACCCTGCTCCACAGCAATGTCAGAGCAGGGGGGTTGTAAAGCACCACCTTCAAAGGTAAAAAGAGACAGCAAGGTCCATCTACCCCCTCCACTCTGAACCCAGCAGATGGCAGGTTTAAGGAAGGAATTTATAGCTGAAGGAGGGAGGGGAGCCGTGGAAACGAGTCATCTTGGAAGTTGGTTTTGCTAGCTCTTGCCTCTGCTAAGAATTCAGCCAAATTGAATTTTAGAAGAATAGTGTTTTCGGGGATACCATTGTGCCACACTTTGGAGGAATTGGTCATGCATTTCAGGTAGGTCGCTCCCCCACGCCACACAGCACCACCTGTGTGCCTGTGTCCCTCTGCTCTCTGCCACTGCCGTAGGCTCTAGGCCCCTCTGCCTGAGTTGTGTTATTCACTGTAAATTGTTATTTCGTTGATTTTTGTTGTCTCCTGTTTCTGCCCCCTTTTGGCCTCTGTGTCGGTCTTGTCTTTGCTATTTGTGCCCTTCACCTTGCCCCCGCTGGTGCCCTTTTGCTCTCTGTGCCCTTGTTATTTTCGCCCATTTTTTCCTGCCGCTGCGTCCCCTGAGGCCCCACAGCCCCCGCTTGTCCATTCGTCCTCCCGCCTTCCAGCTGCTCCTCCCTCCCACCTCCCCTTATAATAGCCGTCGCTGTGCGGCCGCGCCTAAGGCAAACCCATCTGCGCCTATCCGCGCCCGACAATGCCCAGCGCCAGACCCCCTGGCCCCTGCGTATACCATGACACCCGATGCCACTACGACTCCAGCAGCCTCCAAGCACTCAACGCCGGCCGATCACACACCTGCTTCCAGGCCACCCCGGAGCAGACCCTCTTACCCTTCTCCTGCTGGAACTGCCGGTACACCAGCCTCCAACCCACCACCACGCCCACTGGGGTAGGTCGCAACAGCCTCCGATGCCTTCTACTCAACACCCGCTCCACCCCCAAACACTCCTTCGAACTCTGGGACCTACTCGACTACACCTCCCAGACGTCACCTTACTGACGGAGACCTGGATGAACCCCTCCTCGGCACCGACATCGCCATAGCCATCCCTGACGGCTACAAGTGCACCTTCAGGGACCGCACCAACAGCACAGGAAGAGGAATCGCCATCATCCACAGAAACACCCTCAGAATCTCGACCAGCATCGTCGACTCGCTTATCACCGCCGAACACCTGCACTTCCAGATCCACACCGACCCCAACACCGCCCGCAGAGGAACCCTCATCTACAAACCACCCGGTCCCCGGCTACTGTTCAGCGACTCCATCGCTGACTTCGTTAGCACGCACGTCCTTGCATCCACGGACTACATCCTCCTCGGAGACCTGAACTTCCACCTCGAGAACACCAACGACAGCAACTCCACCACCCTGGCTCGACAACCTTGCCAGCCTCGGACTTAAACAGCTCATCACGGCTCCCACCCACTCCGCTGAACACACGCTCGACCCCCATCTTCTCAGCCAGCAACCACGTAACCTTCAGCCACACCACCGAACTCCACTGCACCAACCACCGCTGCGTCCACTTCACCTTTGAGATGCCCACCACGCACCACCGCACACAACGGCCCCCCCATCGCAGCTGGAGCAAAGTCACCGAAGACCAGCTAGTCACCATCCTCACCCGAAACCCACCAACGGACATTACCGACACCGACTCTGCCATCCTTAACCTCAGGCAATGGATTGACGACTGCGCCAACACTCTCGCCGCGATCAAGAAACCCTCGAACAGACGCTGCAACCGAAAAACCATCTGGTTCAACGCCGACCTCCAGGCATCCAAGCAGACCTACCGTAGGCCTGAGAAGAAGTGGCACCACGAACAGACACCAGACAGCAACACAGTCTACAAGAGCGCCATCCGCAGACACCACCGACTCATCCGCACCGCCAAAAGGACATCCTTCAAAGAGCGCATTGACAACAATACACACAACAGCAAAGAGCTCTTCAACATCGTGAAGGAACTCTCTAACCCCAGCTCTAATTCCAATGACATCCCACCATCACAAGACCTCTGCGACTCCCTAGCCACCTTCTTCCACCGCAAGATCGAAGACATCCACGACAGCTTCAGCAACCAGGCCTCCCTGACTGACACAGACAGCCAGACTCATCGCCCCCCAGCCACATCAACATTGACCATCAAAATCATGAACACCATCCACTCCGGTTCACCATCCGACCCCTGCCCGCACCACATCTTCAGCAAAGCAAGCTCCACCAATGCACCCCATCTCCGCAAAATCATCAACAGCTCCATGGAGACCGCCACCTTCCCGGAGAGCTGGAAGCACGTCGAGATCAACGCCCTACTCAAAAAACCCAAAGATGACCCAAAGGACCTCAAGAACTTCCAGCCCATCTCCCTCCTCCCATTCCTGGCGAAAGTCATCAAGAAGATCGTCAACATTCAACTGACCTCCTTCCTCGAAAAGAACAACATCCTGGACTCGTCCCAATATGGCTTCCGCAGCACCCAGAGCACCGAAACAGCCCTCATCACCGAAACCGATGACATCAGGGCCATGATGGACAACGGAGAAACTGCGTCCTCATCCTCCTGGACCTCTCGGCCGCCTTCGACACTGTCTGCCACCACACTCTCTGCACACGCCTCCGCAACACAGGGATCCATGGCAAAGCACTGGACTGGACCCCCTCCTTCCTCACCAGCAGAACTCAGAGTGGCTGTCTCCCCCATTCCGCTCTAGAGACACCAAGATCATCTGTGGCGTACCCCAAGGATCGTCCCTCAGCCTGACACTATTCAACATCTACATGGCACCACTCGCCAACATCGCCAGATTGCCCGACCTCAACATTGTCTCATACGCCGATGACACCCTGCTGATCCTCTCCCTCACCAATGCCCCCACCACCGCCAATTGCAACCTCCACGAAGGAATGAAGGCCATTCCCGATTGGATGACGATCAGCCGCCTGAAACTGAACTTGGACAAGACAGAGGTCCTCATCATCGGGTCCACCCTCTCCGCCTGGGACGACTCTTGGTTGCCGGCCGCACTGGGAGCTGCACCGACGCCCACTAACCATGCACGCAACCTGGGAGTCATCCTGGACTCCGCATTATCAATGACCCAGCAAGTGAACGCCGTCTCCTCCTCCTGCTTCAACACCCTCTGCATGCTCCGCAAGATCTACAGATGGATCCCCACCTGTACCAGAAGGTAAGTCACCCAGGCCCTTGTCAACAGCAGACTGGACTACGGCAACCTTTTCTACAGAGGAACATCAGCCAAACTCCAGAAACTACTACAACGCATACAGAACGCCTCGGCACGCCTCATCCTCGACATCCCCCTCCACAGCCACATCACAGCCCACCTGACAGACCTACACTGGCTCCCCGTCAACAGGAGGATCACCTTCAAGCTCCTCACCCACACTCACAAAGCTCTCCACAACACCGGAACAGCGTACCTCAACGAACGACTCACCTTCTACACCCCGAACCGCCAGCTTTGCTCCGCTGACCTCACCCTTTCCACCATCCCCCGCATCTGTCGAGCAACCGCCGGTGGCACATCGTTCTCCCACCTCACCGTAAAAACCTGGAACACCCTCCCCATCCCCCTATGACAGACCCAGGACATGCTGGCCTTCAGAAGACTCCTCAAGACCTGGCTGTTCGAGCAGTAGCAGCACCCCTGCCCCCTGAGAGGGGCAGAGCTGATGCTCTCCTGCTTAAAACTGAGAGAAGAACGAATGCCAATCTGGAAACCTGATTTGCACCATCAGGCCCTGCATTCTGACTGACTGCGCCTGCTGTATCATCTGGAACTACAGCCCTTTGGATGTACCTTGTTTCAAGAGCAATAAAGAGTGGGCTCTGTGCAAGCTAAAGGTTAACAGAGCTTACCTGGGTCAACTCCACCAAGAGTCCTCTGCCTGGAGTGCATCGAGTGAATTTTGAAGGGTTTTGGCCAGGTGCATCGTGGGAATTGTGGTCCCAAACTTTCAAGGACCATCTTGGAGCTTTCAGACCCATGGAATGTGTTTTGGACCCTTTGGACCCTCAAGAGGAACTTTAGGAAGCAGTTCCACAGTTCCAGAAGTTCGGAAACATTTGGAACAACTTTGGGAAATAAACTCCATAAGATAACTAAGTGCTAGAAAGTGCTTATTCTTTAAAAATTCATATCTCAGGTTATATTGGATTTTTTTTTGTTTGATGTTGTTTTACAGATAAAACTATGTCCTATTTTTAGGTTGAGCCTAGGCAGTGTGCAAGCGCTGTCTGGAAGACCTGAAGTAAACACTGTACAGGGTGTAATCCCACCTGCTGCTTGTGATTGGTTCAATGCAGTGTCTCTCTTGGTTGCAGCATCCTAAGTGGTTCACTTAACGGAACGTCACTCCCATTTTTGGCAGAGCAGGACCGCCTAACTTCAGGTTCCTTTCGCTGCAATTCATGATGTGTTGTTTCAGAGTACTACTTTTCTTAAAATATGGCGACGCGCCTTTCTCTTGTCGTGCACGGCGTGGCTTGTATTCAAAAACACTTTCACTCTTGTGACGGGTGTCGCGCTTTTTTTTCTACAGAGTAATGTTGTTCACTATGGGAAGACGGATTCAGCCCCAGCAACTTCAAGGGCTCCTTTCTCAGCTTGACACTGAGCTCCCTCCACCACACTCAACCCGCCTACGGGCTTGCCTAAATCTGCATGGGGCGCAGAGTCCCACTGGCCAACAGCGACCCCTTTACCTGACCTGCACCGAGGGCTACACTTCTGTGATACAGCTCTGCTGTCTGCCAGTCTTCCAGCCCCCACACTGTTACCCAATGGAGCTTGCGGTCGGTATGATAGATATGTGCTCATAACGACCAGGGGTGGTGCCCGCCCAGCCGGGTGATTACATGCCGATGAACCCCACCAGCATGAATGCCTTGCAACCGATCCCGAAAGCTCGCCAGCCCACTCCAACGCCTACGGCTATATGATGTTATCTTCTCATGACAGTTGCTCCCCCATGGCTGCGGTGCACAACTGTCCTTGAAGATGGTGATCCCAGGCTACCCTGCGGGGACTATATACACATGAGCCTGGCCATCGACTCTAGCACCAGCACCCCGCCAAATGGCTACTTGCCAGCCAGCGTGGCCAGTCAACCATCCTGCGCCTACTACTCCCTTCGGTGCTCCTTCAACCATCTACACCTCCCTGGTGGTGAGGACTCTACGTCCTCCACCAGCAGCAACAGCCAGAGGCAGTGACCGGGCAGATCTAATTTCCTGAAAGGTGTGGATTTCCAGCCCACAGGTTATCCGTGCTCGATCTGGGGGAGCACTTGTTTGGTACAAATTTGTATTCTCCATTGATATATGACCATCTGTTCAATGTGATTAAATAACATTGGTCTACCAATTATGGAATACTAGCGTGTTAATGCCGATTGTGTTTTAAGTGTGTGTGCGAGTTCAGGATTGTTCTACTGGGACCACTTCCCTACTGTACTGTTCTATACTCAGGTCCCAGTGGCTGGTTTGGTTCTACCCCTTTTTCTATACCTTGTAACAGATTAGGCACACACTGAGCTCAGAAAAATATAAGGCTAAAACGCCAGTACGAAAATGTATCTTGTATTGTCTCGTATCCTTTGTGCTCCCACAGATAAGAATAGTCACCCATTTTCCTTCAGGGCACAGAAGAGCTGCAGTGCAGGCACGAGTCAGGTACGTACTGATATTTACTGTTCAAGATATACATATATTCATAAGCACTCTAGCGCGTTACCCAAACAACTTCATGTGCAGCTTTTGTTTACTTGTCTGGAGAAGTGATGGAACACCACAGATTCAGTAGCCAATGCCTTCGTAAGACGCCCGACCTGATGAGAGACACCAATGAAGGAAGCCGATGACCACGAGGGAAACCGGAAATCAGGTAGGTGTGACGCGACGGTAGGAAGCTGCGGGCTGAAAAGACAAGAACGCCAAGCAGCTTCCTGTGGTGCAGCATGCAGCTTTATAGGCTGTGTGCTCCTCCCCGCCACATACTGGACTTCTGTTCAGGAGAGGACAAACCCAACAAGTGTTTCATGTGAAAACTCCACTCCACTCAATACCATCCCATTAAAATGCCTCTTCCACGCTACACTACGCAACTCCCCTCCACGCCACATAATGCCACTCCACTTAATTCCCCTTCACTACATCCCACACAATGCCACTCCTCTCCACACAATACCACTCCACACAATGCCACTCCACTCCACACAATGCCAGCCCATTCCACTCAATTGTAATTGCGTTTATATGGCACTTACTACACCTGATGAGGTGTTGAAGTACTTTGGAGCATGCCACTCCACTCAGTGCCACATAAAGCACTCTACTCTACTCTGCAAACTTCTGGCCCTCCCATAGAAACTGTTGGTGGACCGGGAATCCAGTCTAATTATAGACTGATTTCTTTATTACCTGCCCTGTCTAAGGTACTGGAAAACAGGTTAATCAGCAGCTTTCTTTTTACTTGGAAACCAACAACCTGCTCCATCTAAGCCAGTCGGGCTTTAGACTCCACTTTAGTACAGAGACAGCGCTAATGGAGGTAACAGAATACATCAAAGGCACCTTATACGCTTGGGGGAAGGCAGTGCTTCTTTTCTTATATCTATCAGCAGCCTTTGATTTGGTCCTCCACTCCAGACTTCTAGCGCGTCTTCAAACATCGGCATAAGGGGTCAAGTCTTAGACTAACTTGCCTCTGGGAGGCAGGAGTCAACAGGTTTGGATTCCCCCTTTCTCCTCAAAGCATGTGAGTTGACAGTGGGAGTTCCCCAGGGCTCAGCTCTGCGCCCAACACTATTTAATGTGTACATCCCTCCTCTTGCCCAGATTGCAGAAGCCTTGGGGGCGAAAGTTATATCTTACGCTGATGATACTCAGCTGCTTTTTCTCATCTGACGAGGAAGAAGAGATCCCTGAGGTTTCTAATAAAGCTTGCCTGACTGCAGTTTTCCATTCAATGGCCGTAAACCAACTCAAGTGCAATGCAGATAAAACTGAAATCCTTTTTTCCGGCAATACTCTCCCAGAAATATGGCAGAATTTCTGGCTCAAAGATGCCAACCACAAGGCGCACAGGAAGGCACTGTCAAGAGCCTATGGGTCAAATAACAGTCTGCCCTTTAAGCCACATATTAAGTCAGTGGTAGGCACTTGTTCTGGAATTCTGCGCTCATTAAAAAAGTTCTTGCAGTACCTCTCATTCACGCCAAGGAAAATGGTTAGCCAGGCACTGATAACCCTGAGACATGGATTATGACAATGCTTTATACTTTGTTCTTCCTGAAAGCTGCTGGGCAGTCTTCAGGTGGTCCAGAGAGCTGCAGCTTGCTTTCTTCGTAATCTGCCAGTTAGGATGCATACGTCCCCACACTTATGCACTCTGCACTCGCTCCCTATCATGAAAAGAATCATGTTCAAGGCACTAGTGCTGGTACATGTGGCACTTTACCAGACCGGTGCAATTTATCTCAGAAACAGGTCCAGCTTCTACACCCCTGCAAGTAACCTGCAGTCTGCCAGCAGGCTGCTTGTTAAGACTCCAAGGATTTGCCCTTCCAGAGCTTGCAGACTGTCGCTTGCCTATTTAGGACCAGTGGCTTGGAGCTGCAGTCTCTGGACAATACTGCAGTTTCAAAACATGATTGAAGACCTGGCTTTTCACACAGGAATAGACTATATGATCTTCACTATCTGACCATATGCTGTGCGCTTGAACACTCCTTGGAGTAGTTGTGCATGCTACAAGTCGCTTTCATCATCATCTCCATCATAAGTGTCACTACACTCCACTACACTCCACTCAGTGACACTCCACTCCACACAATGTTACTCTACTCTACAAACAGTGCATTTCAACTCCACACCCCTTCATGCCACACAATGCCCCTCCACTCCAGGAATTTCCCGAAGAACTCCTTGCAGTCAAGGTGGATTTCGTAATAGCAGAGTTATCATTTTAGAAAGAGCCTCACCATCTAGTCCAATTGATTAGATGGTGGAGTTGGTAGTCTGCTGCTAATATTCAGTATCTAATATTCCAATTCAAACTTCAACTTATTCAGGCTACACCCTTCAGAGTTTACTTAAAGACTCTGAAACATAGGTGGATCAGTTGCAGTAAAGTGAGAACGAAACATTTGTGCCTGCAATATTGGAACAACAAATCAATTTTCTGTCAGACATTTCTTTTGATGCCTTAGATATTGCTCTGGCTGCTACAGGATCATCAGTAGTGGCCCAGCACCAAATATGGGTGAGATCATGGAAGGCAGACTGAACAGACTTGGGGAATGTGTTTTTTGTCAGCAGCCCAGAAACAGACTGCATGCCTATCCTTCCGTCTTAGCTACACAGCACTGTCAGCCAAGGAATAGCTCAAGGATAAGGGGTTAATGGCCACAGTTCTAGTAACCATCCCATGGGTTAGATTACATTTGTACCCTTTGGTGAACCACTTATTTAATGTTTGGTACCCCAGCTATCAACTATTTAAGCAGGTGATTCTGGTGACTCACTGATCGTTACAGCGATGGTTGAAGCATTAGACCTTGAAGAAATAACTCGGCTTCATATGCACTCAGCTGTGGCAGTAGCTACAGATGCCAGCAAGTTGAGATGGGGAACTACCATGGAGAAGGAGACAGTCCAAGGATGATGGTACATGCAGTGAGTGGACGGTTCTTCCTACTGTAGGGAGTTCAGGGCAGTGAGTTAGCCTTATTTCATTGTGGCCCATTGTGAAGGACCAGGATAATCATATCAAAATAGACAACATTATAGTTATGTTTTACATCATTCAGCAAGGAGGCTCTTGAGGGCATTCTCTGGGATCTTTGGCTCCAGAGATATGTGCTTCGACTGAAAGCAATCTCCACTCTCTGAGAACAGTATTTCTTCTTAGGAGGAAAAATTGACCTACATACCACCTAAGCTGGCTCTTCCCCTCACGTATTTCTTTATCATTGTTCCAGTCTATGTTCCAGCTGATAGTGAAGATGTATGGTCTCCCAGAATAGATTTGTTTGCAATGAAAGAGATTGCTCTTCTTTGCTTCTGTACAATGGAACCATATCAGGAGGCTCTTTCTTTTTCGTGACCAAAGGGTGTAGCTCAGATTTTCCTCCTATCCAGTAAATTCCGAGAACATTAAAACATTAAAAAAGGTCGAGTATCAAATAAATGTCTTGACGGTAGTCTCATGTTGGAACTGGTGTTTCTGGTTATCCCTGCTCCTAAAGTTGGCGATCCAACCTAAATGGTTCATTACTCAGCTTAAATATCTCCTCAAGGGATCACAACTGTCTTAGGCATCATTGACACAACTCCAATTGCTGGTGTGGATCTTGACATGATAATGCTAGAACCAATATACTGCTCCTCTAGGGTAGCCTCCTTGATACAACAGCCAAAATATCCATCCACATTAAAGTCAAATTCTCCCTTTGGTAGAACTTTGAAAATTTTTGTAAAACTAGGGATTCCTCAAGAGTAGCAATAGATCCCATGTGTTCTAGATTTCATAAAGGATGTTTTTGTTCTAGGTTCAGCGGTTTCTTTGTTTTGCTTGCAGTGGGCATCAGTAAGAGATGTTAGAAACCCTAATTTCAACTCAAGACCATCAATTCCTTATTAGCTAGGTTTTTTAGGGCTGGCTTGTTTAAAAGGCCAATGAGTCACTGTTCGGTCTCCTCTTGGGATCTGCCACTCAGCCTTAAGACTTTGCAAGAGAAAACATTTGTACCTTTAGATAAGGGGATCTAACATTTTTTTCTTATAAGATTCTTTTCCTGGTAGCCATTTTTTCAGGAAGAAGAACTGGAGACTTGGAGCCCTATTGTATTCAGAACCGTTCTTAAGAATCTTTCCAGATAAGATAAATTGTTCCAAAGGTTCTGTCATCTATTCACTGTGGAATGATTTAATTCTCTCAGTTCATGTGTCCTCTCCTTCTTTTCCAGTGGAAGAGTGGTTACATACTATGGACGTGAACAGGACACTGAAGATCTGTTAAGTGAGGACGTGCTCATTTAGAAAGGTAGACTTTCTATTTGTAACCTTTGGACTTTCAGGGAAAAGACTACAGTTTACCTGTATCAACCATTAGCATATGGTTAAAACAAACCATTCTAGCAGCATATGAAAGACAGGGTAAAAACTTACAGTTCAAGTTGTAGTAATTGCTACAAGATCAACTGCAGCTTCTTGGGCAACATTGAAAGGAGCTTTAATAATGGCATTTGCAATGCAGTAACTTGGGCGTCCCATACGTTTACAGAGTTCAGATGGGAGCAAAATGCATCTACTTCTTTTGGTTCATGTCTGTTGAGTTCAGTTCAGAAGCATTAATCACATAATACATTTCTGCACAGCATATACGTTGCCTGTGGGTAGTATGTGGAAGCCGATCACTATGTGTGGGTATCATCTTCAAAGGTAGGACTGGGACTAGGAAGACAAACAAGAAGGTAATGACCTGGTAACTTACAGGTAATCTTCATTACTCTGAATTATGGTCTTCTTCATCACAGTTCAAGTTGAAAACCCTCTGGTTATTGACTTTAAAGGAGTGGGATGGAGTAGGATTACTGGACGTTGGGATGGCTTTATTAGATTCATAGGATACGGGGCAGAAAAGACAGCCATTTTGAAAGGATTGGAAACAGTATGTGTTTTACTTGGTGACCGTTCTGCCACAGAGGCAATCAATGATGAGGAATACCAGAACTCAGCCTAATGAAGACCAGTAGCTGTCGGTGGTGGGAGTGCTGCTGGGCGGTGACGTGGGGGGGAGAGGGGTAGGGTGGGGGGTAGTAAACTACGGAATACGGCAAAATGCAGGTAAGTTAACATATAAATAAATAAAACAAATTTTGTTGCGCGCACTGCATCGAATTTGGCAATGCAGTGCGCGCAACGAAATTAGTTTTATTTATTTATATGTTTACTTACCTGCATTTTGCCGTATTCCGTAGTTTACTATCCCCCCACCCTACCCCTCTCCTGCCCCACGTCACCGCCTGGCAGCATTCCCACCACCGACCGCTACTGGTTAAGACCACCATGTTAAGTAACCAGATCATTATTGCCTATGGGGTCACTTCTCCATTGCTGGCTGTGAAGGTGAACCAGGAGGTGATGATAATAATCCTGTTTTTTTGGGTGCATCACCGTCTTTGGCAGTATCTCTAAAATATGGGGACTTTCTATTTAATGGAAGGGTCTTTTCACCTACTTGATCATTTTTGCTCTGAATATAACGTATCATGATAACATTGTCAGCAAGAAGAAGTCACATCTTAGGGCCTGAATTAGAGGAGGACGCTAACAGAATATAAGCTAAAAATGGCAGACGAGTTTCTGCCTTCCTCTTAAACTTATTCTGGGAGTGTGGTGGAAGGCAAAAAGGCTCAACTACTAGGAACTCCCTTACAACAGACCTGACAACTATGGAAATCGGATGGAATCTCTAACACCTTTTCTACTGGTGCAATTTCTGTTTGGAACGGCCATGTAAACATTGTGGTCTTGAACAGAAAAAGTCCTCCCTCAAGTCACCCATGTGCTGGGGAAAAATGTCCAGAGGAATATTGTTTATGTTATTTGTGAAAATGGACCCCTAGAATGTGGGATTTCTTTTCACAAATAACATAAGTAACAACATGTCCGACACGCTGGTTGTTTTCATGGGCAGACACTTTTTCATTGTATATGTGATAGACATTTTTTATCAAAGAAAGGCTACTGACAAGGTAGACAATTCTAAATATATGGCGGTTCAGCTACTGCAGTAGGGCATAGGCAAAGCCGTCATCACACTGATGTTTACGACTGCTGATCCCTTAACTCTAAAAGAGCCCCTTAGTCTCCAAAAATACTTTCCATAAGATGAGATCAGAAAGGATCGTCTCAATGAGTTTGGTATTTTGGTACTCACTTATTAGTGTGATCTGGTAAATGTGCTGTCACCAGTGCCACATACACTACTCATCTGTGAATTTATTTATGGCAGACAGTTGCATCTTGTATTTCTAAAATAAGCCTGGCTGTCCCCTGGATGTGACTATATGGTTGACATGCTAATTCCACCAAGATAATCTTCAAACGATAGAGCAGATAAAGAAGAGGTAGTGTAGCTGATATGTTCTAAGATAGCCAAGTCGTTGCTATTCATGAGTTACAGATCTCCATTCGTTAACCTTTTAAGTGTGGGAACTCCCGCTGGTACTGTGGTATATAAATAAATAATACCGGATCTAGGTTTGACTAGGCATAGCAATAACAGATAGCTCAATAAATAAGAGTCAAGATTCGAGGTAGTAGGAGTTTGCAGGTTTATTACAGCATAAAGGACAGGAACAGGACAACCTGCATAGGAATAGGATGGCAGAGCCCGGCAGGGGGGCCCCAACAGCTGCCGGGCAGGATCTGGGATGAGCGCGCTCTGGAGAAAGGACTGGCGTCACATTTAATAACAATACACAGACATATATAGTAAAACAGTTGCATTACAATACATACGATAGGCGGAGCAGTGGGTGTGGTCAATAGCAGTCGCGAAAGATAAGGGTGAAAGTAGGTGTAACAGAGGCGTATACATAGACATGTGATGCAAACGTAACAGAATATGTCATGAATGGGGCGGAAACATGGAGGGGGCTACCCAAGGAGCCGGGACCTCTAACCTGATGGTGCGCGCAAACTGGCAATGACGTGTTACTAGGAGAAGCTGGGGGCTACGAACTCTGTGCTAGGAGCAGAGACTGAAGTCTGGAGAGTCAGGGCGACATGTACCTAAGCAGTATCTAGTATCTGATGTTTAGAGAACATGTTGATAGAATCCAAAAGTTATCGGGGTAAAGGCTAACAGACTCTAAGACTGGAGCATGCATTATTCTACATGTAGTGCGTGATGAAGAATATTAAATGACCATTAAATGCAGTATTTCTCTTACATGGAGACGTAAAGGCTAGACAATGACGGAAACTATTGATGCGATTCAGTAGCTTTAGGAATGCAGAGAAGGAGGACTGAACTGATAACTTAGAATCATAACATACTCTTGGCAGACTCAGAGGCAGAGCCAGGCTGAACCGGGCACTGTAAGGCAGGAAGTAAGTGAAGGGTCAGGAACACAGGTGGGGGCTGTATCGCTCCTCAGCGAGGCTCAGGAGACAGAAGCTGAATCCGGTGTCCAGGCCCTTTTGAGGCCTAGAAACGGGGACTTTACAATGGAATAACGTGCACACTGAGAAACGTGGCAACGTAGCTTTACATAGGCCTGATATTCGTAGTATTCACGAGAACTGGAAACTGGCATACTAGAGGTGGACACAACTGTAATTGCGTCATTAATCGAACATGGGGAATACATATGCATATTAATCATGCACACATAACATATGATGGAGGACGCGTAGGGACACAGAACATGGCAAAATTTACTTTTCCACATTCCCTCCTTGTCACTACGTTTCCATCAGGAAACATCAATATTCATGATACCATCTATCATTTCATACAGTATCATTTGCTCGTCTCGTATTTTCTTGGAACGGGATTTAGAACGGGGCTTGGGACTAGGAATACAAGAGGTAGCACAAATGCCGCAAATCGCAGGGCCACATTGTATACAGAGGCAGCAGCTGAATATGATCGCTACTGCAATACCTAGAAAGGACAAGACTTTCCATCCCCAAGCGGAAATTATATTCCAGAACCAACCGGACCATGTCCAGGTGCCTGGATCTTGGTGTAACAGATGGGCAATTTTATGGAGTCTGGTTATAGCTGAATAAACAGACGGTGCGTTATTTGGAATGAAAATGCAGCAACTAGATCCGATGACTCTACAGGCCCCGCCCCTATCGGCCAGTATGACGTCAAGGACGAGACGATTCTGTAAAACGACAAATCTCATAGCAGATTGCTCTTCAGTTAAGTTACCTAGAGCAGAGGCAGTCTCATTAACTACTGCTTCAAGGGTTCTGGTTAACCTACGAATTAGCTTACTATTCTGGATAGGTCCTATAAAGAAGAAGAAACCTCTATTGAAATCTGTATACTGTTCTAGAGCAGTTTCAGTATAATCGACAATCGGGGACTCGATCTCCCTTTTATGTCTAATGTGTACTAGATGTGTGTTTCTATGATAATCAGATGGAGCTAGGAAAACAGGTGGCAGTAGGAAGGCAATGTAACAGGTTCCCTCCCAATCGAGGGGCAGACGAACATATGCGGTCTGACCACAAATAAAATAAGAATGACGTGAAGCTTTGAAAATAGATTTCCTACTGTCACTATACTTGACAATAGTAGTACAATCGCTATGTCCTACATGTACGGAACCATTATTTCGGACACATAATTCGCCTTTGACTGGTAGTACCGAAATAGCAGGTAAGTCTGGAGTAGAATCAGACTGAACATTCAGGACCATAAAATTCGAAGAATAATTACCTAAGTTGTAAACTTCATTCTCTAGGTCTAACCCTGTTCTGTGGGGAAGACCTTGCTTGTCTGGGAAACATGTACTGTTAAGAAAAGACATATCTGTTGAGGATGACGTTAACGTGGACCATGCTCCACACGAACCATTATGTGAAAATGGATAAGGAAAGAGTGGCAGAACTCCCTTCGGGGTCTGGAAAGGGGGGAGTCGACCACACACCCAACAATTAGTGGCATTGCTGGTCTGGTGTGAATAATGTAACATGCGGATAAAAGAATTGTTACGCATAGCGAGGCGGTAAGAGAGTTCATGAGGAGGCAGATCACTAAACGTGTGCTCTACTGTAACATTAGAAGACTTATTTACATGAGGAACTGAAAAATACAGATAAAACGCATAACTGGTGCAGGAAATCATAATACTGAGAAATAATATGAAACATAGAAAAACGATACATCGGATTGAGTTTTGACTAACTCTCTCACTATGGGGGTCTATTTTATACATGTCAGAAACCGGTCTAACCGTTTCACCTAGGGGAGGACTTAGACAATCAAACTGGCTGACTTATTTTACTAGACCTTAACTTATTCTTATACTTCTGTTGCGGAGTTTTCTCTAACAGGGAGGGTGCAGTAACATTGTCTTTTGCGGGACAGTCCTTAAGAATAGTACTTTGGCAGTCCTTTAAATCCTCGGAAATGTTCTTTGAAACTGGCTTCAATCCATAAAACTTTTTGATATGCGAAAGATGCACCCAGCCTTTGCGTCCCTCCAACTTCACGGCTGTACGGGTGGCCAGGAGGACCTGTCGGGGCTCCTTCCAGCGAGGCTCCAGCGGACTTGAGCGATCGAAATTTCGCACTAGGACCATGGATCCAGGAACGATTTCATGCGGTGCCACCTCGGTATTGTCTGGAAATGCGGCGGCAACCTGTGAACGACAAGAGTTGAGGGCAGACATCAAGGAAGCTAGGTAATCTGTCAGCATATTACTTGAAACATCGGTAATACTTCGGGGTCTAGGAGTACCCCACATGTTAGGGGGGCGGCCGAAAACGACCTCATACGGGGACAGACCTGATCTGGAATGTGCGACCATGCGCATGTAAAACAAAGCAACTGGCAGAGCTATTAGCCAGTCCACACCTTTCTCTTGACAAACTTTTGCAATGCGGATTTTCAAAGTCTGGTTATGTCTCTCTACGAGACCGGCTGCTTCAGGATGGCGTACACAATGGAACTTCCACTGGTACCCTAACAACAGGGAAACATGTTTCATCAACTCAGATGAGAATGGCTGGCCGTTGTCAGAATATACGACCCTAGGGAGTCCATAACGGGGAAAGAACTCACGAACCAACTGCTTGGCAGTGGTCGCGGCTGTGTAATCTGGGACTGGATATGCTTCTGTCCACCTGGACAAAGCGCATACAACTACAAGGACATACTTGAAACCTCGACATCGCTCCATCTGAATGTAATCCATCTGGAGGACTTCAAAAGGGTGGTCAGGAGGCTGGAATCAACCTTGTTCCACCGGGACACTTTTACCTGGATTAAACTGGCAACATATCATACAGGTACGGACTTTCTGCTTGGCTGCAGCTCGTAAATGCTTGTTGAACCAAATGTTCTGGATACTGTTTAACATGGCTTTTTCCCCTAAATGTGCTGGACTATGTGCGGTATTAATAATGACTTGAACCATAGAGTCGGGGAGAAACCATGTGGCTTTACCCTTCGTCACCCATCCCTGATCTGTCTGGACCCCTCCTTGCTCGGACCATTTCTTGATTTCATCGGGAGTAGCATGTAACTGGATATCTATGACATCTTGAGTAGGGTCCTTAACTGTCATACATGTAGTCGGATCTGGAGTGTGTGTCGGTGTCTTATTAACTGGAATGTCTGGAGTCTGAGCTGTAAGCTTGGCTGTGCGATCTGCTAGATCATTACCCTGGGAAATAATGTCAGTAACTTTCGTATGTGCCTTGCACTTCATGATAGCAATGGATGTCGGTAAATGTATGGCATCTAACAGAGCTTGAATAAGGAGACCATGCTGAATCTTGGTTCCATGAGAAGTCATGAAACCTCTCTCCTGCCAGAGCACTCCAAAGTCGTGTACGACTCCAAATGCGTAACGTGAATCTGTATAAACATTAACTTTCAGGCTCTTAGCGTGTATGCAGGCTTGCGTCAGAGCAACTAGCTCTGCTGCTTGAGCAGACAGGGTGTCAATACGGTGTGTTTCAATAACTTCAGTGTCAGTAGTCACTGCATACGCGGCGACTAGTTCTCCTGTACTTGTTCTCATACATGAACCATCCACATAAAGTGTCAGGTCAGGATTAGGTAATGGAATATCTGTCAGATCTTGTCTTGGCTTTGTCATGATGTTAACTACTTCCACACAGTCGTGTGTGGCAGAATTCGAAGTAACTGATGGTAACAATGTAGCAGGATTTAAAACGTTGCAGCGTCTGATCTCTATGTGTGGCTGAAACAGTGTCAATTCATAACCTGTTAAACGTGCAATTGTCAAGTGCTGAGTCTGTGTTCGGTTTAAAAGAACTTCCACGGAGTGTGGGACTTGTACTGTCAGGGAGTGTCCTAAGACTATGGAATCACTTTGTCTGATAACTAGTGCTGTGGCTGCAACTGACTTGAGGCACGCAGGCAGAGCCTGGGCTACAGGGTCTAATGTGCTCGAAAAATAAGCACAAGGCTTGTATTGTCCTGCTTGATCTTGTGTGAGAACAGATAATGCTGTACCTTCGCGTTCAGTGACGAAAAGTGTAAAAGGCTTACTGTAGTTCGGTGTTGCTAGAACTGGAGCTTGGCATAAGGCTTTCTTTAATTCATTAAAACTAAGTGTATGTTCAGATGTCCAAGGGAGAACAGTCGATACGGCTGCCTCCTGTGTTGTTAACTGTATCAGTGGCTTGGCTAAGAATGCATACTGAGGAATCCATTGTCTGCAATAGGAAGTAAGGCCGATAAAAGCACGTACCTCCTTCTGGGTCTTGGGCTGAGGAAGACTCGCTATTAACTGAATACGATCTGGTGTCAACTGCCTACCCCTCTTGGACAGTAAGTGTCCTAAGTAGACCACTTGCTGGACACAGAATTGAAGCTTCGAAGGGGACACCTTGTGCCCCATCTCGGCTAGGAAATACAAGACTGTAAGGGATGCTCGCTCGCAAGCACATTCAGAACGGGCTGTGATCAGTAGATCATCGACATACTGGAGCAGGGCAGTGTCAGTTGGCATGTGAATGTTGTCTAGTTGTCTCTTAAGTGCTTGACTGTAAATACTAGGACTTTCTGTGAAACCTTGAGGAGCGCGTGTGAACATATAGCTCCTTCCATTTAAACAAAATCCGAAAAGAAACTGGCTGTCGGGATGAATGGGGACACTAAAAAATGCGTTCTTGAGGTCTATGACAGTGAAAAATGAAGCTTCGGAATCAATGACTGTCAATAGGGAAGAGATATCTGGGACAACTGGATACTGGGGAATAATACATTTATTAAGCTCTCGAAGGTCAATCACTAATCGATATACTGGGGGTGCATTTGGATCAGTACGTTTCATGACAGGAATGATCGGAGAATTACATACATTGGAGTCAGTTTCTACAACTACTCCTTGAGCGATGAGCTCGTCAATAATTTTGGATAAGGCTGCTACAGCCTCTGGTGGCAATCTGTACTGTCTTATTCGTGGTAACACTACACCTGGCTTGAGAGTCACACGATGGGGTGTGATTTGCATAAAGCCAACATCAGTTGGACCTTGCGCCCATAGATGCTGCGGAACATTAGACAATCTCGGATCAAAATCTCGTAATACATAGTGACCCTTGAAGTCACGTAGGAACAATCGTATTCCCTCGGGGGAGCAGCAAATAACTGCACCTAACTCTTTCAGTGTCTTAATGCCTAATAGATTTTCTGGACATGACTTAGTAAGTAACAGATCAGTAGTGCGGGACAATGGACCTACTTCTAGAGTAACTGGCTTTGATATTTCATTTACAATAGGTTTTCCTGAAAATCCAAGGGAAACATTTCTTGAGCCTGAGAGCGGAGCCCCTGGAACTTCGGCGTGACTGATGGTGGTCCTACTTGCCCCTGTATCAATCAGAAACTTTCTGTCTTTCCCTAATACTTGACTATGAACATAGGGACCTTCTTGATCTACAGGTATCTCGATGAGAGGCAAGCCTACCTCCCTCTCTAGGCTGTTTCATGAATATGGCTGATACTCTGGATACTCGGACTGTGCATACTGGTACATCTGCTGTGTAACATGCTGTGTTGCAGCAATAGGCTGCGGTACAGTAACTGTCTGTTGTGCATTCTGTGGCTGAGGAGTCTGTGCAACTTGTTCTTGTCTAGGCGGACGTGGTCTTTCTTTAGTCTTACCGGTAGCTATGTTGTGTTTCCGAACTGCACATTCGTTTATAAAATGACCTGGCTGTTTACAATAATTGCAGTTCCCTTTAACGGGAGCTGCAGGATGACTGGCTTGATTTGGACCCCTTTTCTGACTGTCTTGAGGAACGGATTGTGCAACTAGTACTTTCATTTTCGTGTCTTTCATACGTTTCCTTTCATGTTCTTGTTCTTCTCTGATTCTATTCTGGTGATATTGAAGCATCTGTAACATTTGGGACGGGGTATTAGCTTGCCAGGTACTTTCGACTTTCAAAACTCGGTTTTTAATTTGTGGACTTGAATTCTCGACTAATTTAGTAACAAAAAGATGAGGGTATGATTCGCTACTTGTCTTGAGGCCACTGTTTATGGTAAAACATTTCTCAAATCTGGAATAATAATCACTAATATCTTCATCTTGTTTCTGTTTACAGGCTGAGATTGCATCCCAGTCTTCTTTTCTAGTTGTCAATAACCTAGGCAAAACTTGTATTAATAATTCTGGTAATTCTTTACATTTATCTCCAAGACCGGTACCTGGTACTCGTGCCTTGTCTTCGGCTTCTAGAACTGTCCAATCGATCTTTTTCTCTCCCACCTCCCATTCTTTTTCTTTGAGTTTCTCATATACCCCTGCGGGCAACAGGACCTTTAGCATTTTAATAATATCTGGATACGTGTATTCTCCCATACGGAGCATGTCTTTTAATTCTCGGTGGAACCCTGCTGGATCTTTATCATGACAGGGAATTAACTTTTTCATCTCTAAGAGTTCCATCTTTGTAATCGGAGTGTAAACAAACACTCGTTGCATTTCACCACCCTCTGTCTTAACTGGATGCACTTCTCGTAACGGATTCTGTCTGTCTATGTAAAAGAGTTTACTTTCTGGGGGTGAGACATGAACAAAATGCGGGTTCAGAAACGTTCTGTATTTGTGGCGCTGTTCTAGAATGACACTAATCAAATCGGTACCTAAACCTTTCCATTTGTACTGGAGTAACTCGTTCAGGACATCGTGTAACGGACCTGGATCAGAATGTTGACCCTCATACAAAGTAATGGGATGTTGAATCATATACATACTCGCCAGTCGTTGCTCGGCTGGGGGCATTTTCAGAAACATTTGTGCCACTATTTCGTCTGGAAAAGTGGTAGAATCAGTAATCCATCGGACTGCTGATCGGACTAGTTCTTGTTCATGCATAGTACTTAATTCACTGTAACCGATTCGTGATTTCAGAATGTGATCGGTAGCTTGAAATACTTGTTCCAGAGAACCTTGTTCTGGTGCTGGATGATGTAAAGTTGACTTGTGTTCTAAGCGTAAATGTCGGTCTGGAAATCTAGATTTTCCTACATACGCTATTCTGGCGGGATTTTCGTCCTCTACCTCTTCTGTAGAAGAGTCATTTTCTTTCTCGCTTACTTGTGCTGCTTTACGTTGTTCGTGTAACTTTATTATTTCTTTACGGATCTTCTTGTACATACTCTCTATACTACTGATAGTTTTGTGTTTACCCTCGGCTATATTATCACTCCACCTTGTCAGGACTTTCATTTCGGCTTGATCTTTGGTCGGATAATCTTGTTCTCTTATTAGACAATTAATCAGAAACTTTAATAGCATGCGCTGGACTTCAACTTTTCTTTGGCACATGACGTCACTAATACTTTCTGGATCATTCCCTGTACGGATGAAACGATATATTCTGTCTAGATCTCCTTTCATATCTGGTAGGGTGACTAGATACTCGGTCACCTTTCTCACGCGTAATGAATATAAAACCATATTATCCTCGCCTGGGACTGGATCATAGCCACATTCGGTAAGGGCTTTTCTTATTTCTGCAACAGACTGATATCTGGGCGTACCCTGTGACGCTTGTACATGTAATTCGGCTAACGTTAAACGCTTGTGTGGCGGCGGGGTCTGAGGAGGACCTCCTCCTGCGGCCCCTGGACTGGAACCATCGACTGATGCTCTTCGTCCCGGCAGAGTGGGAAATGGAAATGCAGGCTGGACTTGTATGGCGGGCTGGACCGGGGGTACCGTAACAGGTACTCCGGTGTCTGGAGGAGCGGGAAGTGCCTGATTTACAGGGACTGGCGGAGCAGGAACAGGATTTGCATATTCTGGGACTGTGTCGTCCAAATAGGACGAAATGAAAATATCAGCTGCGGTCGGTTTGTGACGTAGCTTGGTCGGAACTAGTGGTGGCGGGAAATTACTGGATGCCTCTGGGGTCGCTTTTGGCAAGCCCTCGGCAAGAAGAGGATACATACCCTTAATAAGGGCATGCCTCTGTCTGTCTGACTGTTCGGTTTTGACTCGTTCACCTATCTCGATTAATTCCCTTTCTTGGGCTCGTTCTAAGGATTCTCTACTTAGTTCTGACTTTCTGATTTCTTTTTCGGTTCTTTTATGAGATTCTTTGCGCCATAACTCGATGGCATCTTTCTGTGACTGTCTGGCTTTCTTTTTCCATAATGCCTCTTCTACTCGCATGATGCACTCGGCATCCCATGTACCTGATACGGGCCATCTATACTTTTCCTCTAACTGTTTGGTATACTCTACCCATAAATCTAGATACAATATGGCACTTATGCCATGCTTTTGATACATGAAATGACCTGGACTGTCCCTAGGCGGAACAGGAACTGCTGCTTCTAGCAGACCTTTTCTGGTTTTTAACTGACGCAGTTTTGAAAAGAGCGGCATGACTGAACTATAATCTGTTGAAAAAGACTTAGGCGTCCCCTCAACAAAGAGCCCACATAGGTTGAGTATATTACCCAAAAGCTAGCATGTCGTTCATTCCGGCGGGAAAGGTAAGGTTACAGAGTTCAAACAATCACAATCTATGAACGCAGCCTTGAACTAGTGAGACAAGGTCTATATATCAACTCAATTCTATTGTTGCAGTGACCAGGTTTTCAGAGAATTATGTATACAGGGGAGTATTATCTAAACACTTTTTGGACATAGATATTTTTCCTTAAACACCAAGCATTAGTTTTTACCAAAAATGAATTACGTAACAAGCACCGTTGACAATGGTACAAAAAAATTATAAATAAAAGATATTTACCACACAAAAGATTTCATTAAAGCTCTGTTATGCATTTATTTTATATTCACAATACAATATACAAAATTTTTTTTAAAAAAAAACATCATTATACATTTCATAAAAAGATTTTAAAAACAAGAATCACAAGTCGACGCGGCGTTTCGGTATCCTGTATTTGAACCTTCTTCAGGACTGATTCTTTAAATTTAGATAGGGCAAGGCGCCCACTGGACACAGATTAAATGAATTCTGTACCATGTAGTAATTGGATATTGATATTCTCCGGACCAAATTTTCAATTTCTGATCCCACTGATTTTTAGGTTGTAAAAACTTTGTCTTAGACTGCCAGGGGGAGCCACCGTTTTTCTACAAATGGGTTTCTTCAATGGCCCATTAAAAAATTGGATAATTGGCGCAATTTTCAGGATGAGTTGCTACCACATTCCTTTTGGATCCACTCCAATTTCTTTCTTAATTCACAGGTTCGGCCTCCCTGCTCCTGGTCTCTGGCAGTCGGTCCACACGTCCTTCCACTAATGGGACGTCTCGAGTACTCGAGACCAGGAGCAGGGAGGCCGAACCTGTGAATTAAGAAAGAAATTGGAGTGGATCCAAAAGGAATGTGGTAGCAACTCATCCTGAAAATTGCGCCAATTATCCAATTTTTTAATGGGCCATTGAAGAAACCCATTTGTAGAAAAACGGTGGCTCCCCCTGGCAGTCTAAGACAAAGTTTTTACAACCTAAAAATCAGTGGGATCAGAAATTGAAAATTTGGTCCGGAGAATATCAATATCCAATTACTACATGGTACAGAATTCATTTAATCTGTGTCCAGTGGGCGCCTTGCCCTATCTAAATTTAAAGAATCAGTCCTGAAGAAGGTTCAAATACAGGATACCGAAACGCCGCGTCGACTTGTGATTCTTGTTTTTAAAATCTTTTTATGAAATGTATAATGATGTTTTTTTTTTTTTTAAAAATTGTATATTGTATTGTGAATATAAAATAAATGCATAACAGAGCTTTAATGAAATCTTTTGTGTGGTAAATATCTTTTATTTATAATTTTTTTGTACCATTGTCAACGGTGCTTGTTACGTAATTCATTTTTGGTAAAAACTAATGCTTGGTGTTTAAGGAAAAATATCTATGTCCAAAAAGTGTTTAGATAATACTCCCCTGTATACATAATTCTCTGAAAACCTGGTCACTGCAACAATAGAATTGAGTTGATATATAGACCTTGTCTCACTAGTTCAAGGCTGCGTTCATAGATTGTGATTGTTTGAACTCTGTAACCTTACCTTTCCCGCCGGAATGAACGACATGCTAGCTTTTGGGTAATATACTCAACCTATGTGGGCTCTTTGTTGAGGGGACGCCTAAGTCTTTTTCAAGAGTTACTATTCCCCCCAGTCCCCTATCAGCTGTGGTGGGTGCCTCCTTTTTATCTGATAACTGAACTATAATCTGGACACAACACAATACACAATAAACACGATAATTACTTCACACTCATACCACGACATTAAAATACATGAATAACATTCAGAATAACAGTTCGAACAGAATACTACCTGGAATACGGAAAACAGAATACATGAATTTTCTCGAGAACAGAACTGACTAGAACAGAAACTAGATGCACTGCTGAAACAGTACGAAACTTACCGGTCTCATACAGAGACACGTCAGGACCCGCATCCACCGAAATGGACACTTCGTTTTGTGGGTCTGTGTACCACCAACCCACGGACCAGAGTCAATTAGATTGACCCTGTCTAGATACTACCCCAGCAACGGTACTCACCGGGCAGCAAGAACGGAAGGCCTCGGACTGGACTGGACTGCTTCGACGCCGGACGGACGAACTTCGGACTTCTGTTACGGGTGGGCCTCCGGATACCTCGGACCTTGGACTCTCGGCTTGGGCTCTGGTCGGGACTCGCCGCGTTCCTCCACCGCCTCGTCTGGATGCTGGACCGCCTCCTCCGTCTCCTCCGTGTGCCTGAGGGATACTTGAAGCAGAAATATCTGCCGGTGCGCAGAAGAGTTCCGTCACGAATGCAGAGGGTCAGGGGCTCGGCGTGGCTTCACCGACGCGTGGGGAAAGGGCAAGTCCCTATTCGGGCGCCATTATGTGGTATATAAATAAATAATACCGGATCTAGGTTTGACTAGGCATAGCAATAACAGATAGCTCAATAAATAAGAGTCAAGATTCGAGGTAGTAGGAGTTTGCAGGTTTATTACAGCATAAAGGACAGGAACAGGACAACCTGCATAGGAATAGGATGGCAGAGCCCGGCAGGGGGGCCCCAACAGCTGCCGGGCAGGATCTGGGATGAGCGCGCTCTGGAGAAAGGACTGGCGTCACATTTAATAACAATACACAGACATATATAGTAAAACAGTTGCATTACAATACATACGATAGGCGGAGCAGTGGGTGTGGTCAATAGCAGTCGCGAAAGATAAGGGTGAAAGTAGGTGTAACAGAGGCGTATACATAGACATGTGATGCAAACGTAACAGAATATGTCATGAATGGGGCGGAAACATGGAGGGGGCTACCCAAGGAGCCGGGACCTCTAACCTGATGGTGCGCGCAAACTGGCAATGACGTGTTACTAGGAGAAGCTGGGGGCTACGAACTCTGTGCTAGGAGCAGAGACTGAAGTCTGGAGAGTCAGGGCGACATGTACCTAAGCAGTATCTAGTATCTGATGTTTAGAGAACATGTTGATAGAATCCAAAAGTTATCGGGGTAAAGGCTAACAGACTCTAAGACTGGAGCATGCATTATTCTACATGTAGTGCATGATGAAGAATATTAAATGACCATTAAATGCAGTATTTCTCTTACATGGAGACGTAAAGGCTAGACAATGACGGAAACTATTGATGCGATTCAGTAGCTTTAGGAATGCAGAGAAGGAGGACTGAACTGATAACTTAGAATCATAACATACTCTTGGCAGACTCAGAGGCAGAGCCAGGCTGAACCGGGCACTGTAAGGCAGGAAGTAAGTGAAGGGTCAGGAACACAGGTGGGGGCTGTATCGCTCCTCAGCGAGGCTCAGGAGACAGAAGCTGAATCCGGTGTCCAGGCCCTTTTGAGGCCTAGAAACGGGGACTTTACAATGGAATAACGTGCACACTGAGAAACGTGGCAACGTAGCTTTACATAGGCCTGATATTCGTAGTATTCACGAGAACTGGAAACTGGCATACTAGAGGTGGACACAACTGTAATTGCGTCATTAATCGAACATGGGGAATACATATGCATATTAATCATGCACACATAACATATGATGGAGGACGCGTAGGGACACAGAACATGGCAAAATTTACTTTTCCGGGGGAGGAGCTTGGCGGGCATCCGCGATGGCCGCTTGAGCACAGCGCTCTCCGGACCCTCGCCGCTCCCGGCGATTTATCCTGACTAGATCCTGATTTCTTGTAAGAATTCAAGTAGAGGACGTTTGGCTGATTACCCTGGCACTTTTCGGAATTGGATTTGGATCTCGTACTCCTGAGTTCTGGTGGTCTGAACTTTTGGGCTCCGCCCTTGAGGTGCGCCCGGGACGGGGTGCAGATCTGTGGCCGTCCTGGAATTGAACAACAACGGCAGGAGATCTGGCCTTGTGAGACCCCCTTCCTGAGTTTCGGTTTCGATTCTGTCTCGACCTGCGCCACGAGTGTGCGTATCGCGCTTGGGCTGAGACTTGGAGGCAGCTCGGACACTGGGCTTTCCTCTTGACTATTTGCTGGTTTGGTGGCCTCCTCCCGAGTTGTGCCCTTCTTTTTGGTGTACTCTTGATCCTGAGTTTTGGGTATTTGGACCGTCGACCCTGGTGGCTTGTCCCGTGACGCATCTTCAAAATGGCGGGCAGAGGGGACAGAGAAACGCGCAAGACGAAAACACCTCTGCGCGGAGCGCCGGTTCAGACAAATGTCATGGACCGTTATACTCAATCTAAGGGGTCCCCCGGAGCTGCCCTGCCTGGCCACAGTACGGCGTCTGAACGAATCTTGGAAGAGTCGGCGGAGCCTTCCCTACAGGATATCATGGGCGCCATCTCGGGAGTGAGGGAATCCACCGGCCTTCAGTACGAGGCCTTGGCCCACAAACTTGACACCGTGGCCATTGAGGTGAATCTGATTCGTGCTGATCTCGGCAAGACGAATGAGAGGGTGCAGTCATTGGATATTAAATCATCTAGCCTCACGAAAGACGTCTCGGAGCTCCAGACAGAGGTTGGGAATCTTCGTCGGATGAACGACTTCATGACCCGACGCCTGGAGGATTTTGAAAACAGGGCACGTCGCTGCAATGTTCGCCTGGTTGGTGTACCGGAAAACCCTGAACCCCACTCTGTTGATCTCCTGGTTGAGGGTCTGATTTTAAACCATCTTGCCCCCTCCGGGCTTACCAAATTTTTCACGGTTGAACGCGCACATCGTGTTCCGGGGGGCAAAGTTAAGCCGGGTGCTCCGCCAAGGCCTATTGTGGCAAAACTGTTTCATTATAGGGATCGGGACGCTATCCTGCAGGCCTCACGGGTGAAGGGCCCGGTGGCCTTCGAGAATGCCACAGTGAACTTCTACCCGGACTTCTCCCAACAGGTTCAAAGACAACGGATGGAGTTTCGTGGTGCTAAGAAACGTCTTCGAGATCGGGGTCTACGCTATGCTATGCTTTTCCCCACCAGACTTCGTGTCGAGTATAATGAGCGTACTCTGTTCTTTGATAGACCAGATGCTATTAACGACTGGCTGGACTCCTTGCCTGACCGTCCTCCTGAGACAGAGTCTGCCGCTCACCCTGGTGGTGCCGAAGGTGGTGTGGAGATCTGATTGTTTGACTCTGATGTCTTGTTTTGAATACGTTCCCAGGGGTGTTGGCCGGCGTACCTCTGCAATGTGATTATTTATTTTTTGTGTGTTGATTTTTGCTCTTACTGTAGTCTGGGGGCGGGTGGAACGGAGACCTTTCCTCCTCCGGGGTCTTTGTGTAGACTAGGGGTTATGGGGCGACAGGCACACTGCAGGTTGGGGTGGCTTTTTGGCTTTTTGCAGGGGTGCAGGGTGGGGGGTGTTTCCTTTCAGTTGGGGGGAGGGGGATGGGAAGTTCTTATTTTTTTGTGTGTTGTTTTCAAGGCGAATTGCTTCTGTCTTTACTGATGTTTCTGATGTCTAGCTCATGGATGGGGGGTCCTGGCTCGGGTGGGTGGGATGGGGGGTAGGGGGTTGAAATTTGTTTCCTGGAACGTTAATGGTCTGGGAGATCGCATCAAGCGCAGTGTGGTGTTGAAATATATAAGACGTTTATCACCGGACATTGTTTTCCTGCAGGAGACCCATTTGATTGGGAATGTATGTAATGCATTGAACAGATGGGGCTACAGCCTTGTGGCACACTCGGGGTTTACTTCAGGATCCAGGGGTGTGGGTATCCTTGTTCGTAACTCCCTCCCTCTGGCGATAGATGAGGTGATTCGGGATGATCGTGGGAGATATATTGTTCTGGTGGGTAGATATGAGGGCCGCACCCTGTCTCTCTTTAATGTCTATGTCCCCCCAGGCTTGCAAACTGCTACTTTCACTGATTTAGGCCGTGTCTTGTTGGACCTTCCTGATAGTATACTCTTTCTTGCCGGTGATTTTAATTCAGTGCTTTCTGGCCTTCACGATCGCCATCCCCCCAGGGATACTCCGCATGCCCAGCGTTGGTTGGGTGGGTTTTTGGATACTTTTGGCCTTGTGGACTGCTGGCGATTGTTGCATCCTACTCAGCTTCAATACACTTTTCATTCTGGGGCCCATGGTAGCCTATCTCGGCTAGATTATTTCCTGATGCCCGCTGCCCAGTCGTCGGCGGTTCGTGAGATTATACATTTGCCAAGGGGCATCTCTGACCACTCGCCGCTCTGGCTTCGTTTTGAGGTTGGGATAGAGGCAGTGGGCCGAGTGGCTCCAATTAACCCGTGGTATCTCTCCTCCCCTGAGACTCGTGCCCTCTTGCTCAAGTCCATAGATGCTTATTTCCTGGAAAACGAGGGGTCGGTCCCTTCGGCGGTGTCCCTGTGGGAAGCCTTCAAAACTGTGATTCGTGGACAGGCCCTTTCTTTGATTGTTGAAGCTAAGAAAGCCGGGAGGAGGGAGGTAGTGGACCTCGAGGGGGAAATTTCTGCCTTGGAGGACGAGTTGGGATCTGGTGTCACGCCTGAGAAACTTCATGCCCTGGGTCTAAAACAATTTGCATATAAATCCCTAGTCACTGACGCTGCAAAAGTGATGTTTCGTGAGCAACAAGGCAGATTGTATGATGTTGGTGATAAGGCGGGTAAACTCCTGGCGTGGTTGGACAAGAAAGAAAGAGCTAATCGTGTGGTGCCTGTGATTCAGTCTGCGAGTGGTGAGAATGTGATTGATCCGATCGCCATTGTAGATCGTTTTGCGGAATATTTCCGTGTTGTGTATGCTCCTGTGTCTGTGAGGGATGTGGCTGACTCTCGCCTCCTTTTGCGTGATATTGCATTGCCCTGTGTCTCTGATTTGGACCGTATCGCGTTGGACTCCCCCTTTACGGTTGATGAAATAGCTACTGCCGTTCGTTCGCTCCGTTCGGGCAAAGCGTTGGGTCCAAATGGTTTGCCTATTGAGTTGTACAAGTTGCGACCCGATAAAATGGCGCCATATCTCCGCGATATGTTTTTGGAATCACGTGAGCGTAACCTCCTTCCCTATGATCAGCGTTTGGCGACAATAGTCGTCATCCCTAAAGATGGTAAACCTCGGGACCTTTGTTCCTCATATAGACCCATCTCCCTGTTAAATGTTGAACCCAAGGTTCTGGCGAAACTTTTGGCGACCCGACTCCTTTCGGTTCTTGGGGACTTAGTTCATCCGGATCAATCTGGTTTTATCCCGCATCGCAACACTGCTTTGAATCTACGTCGTCTTCACGGCGTGATAGCGAGGGCGGGGCTACTGACTGAACCGGCCATTTTGGCGTCCTTGGATGCCTCCATGGCCTTTGATACTGTGGAGTGGCCTTATTTATGGGCGACTCTTGAGAAATTCGGATTCGGGTGCGAGTTTATTAGCTGGATTAAGTTATTGTATGCGGAACCTTTGGCGCAGGTTGTTGTGAATGGTAGGGTGTCTGCTCCCTTCCCCCTGGGCAGGGGCACCCGCCAGGGTTGCCCCTTGTCCCCGTTACTGTTTGCGCTCGCCCTTGAGCCGTTGGCGGCCTGGCTCCGCTGGGAACCGTCCCTTAAGGGGATCCGTTGGGCCCCGGACTTCGAGGACCGAGTCTCGCTCTATGCGGACGACATCCTCTTGTATCTTACCTCCCCTCGTAAGTCTCTATCTGTTTTATTTGACGTTCTTGTGTCCTTTGGTGCTAACTCGGGCCTCGTAATCAATTGGACCAAGTCCTGTGTGTATGTTTTGTCTGGTGTCTTGCCTCCATTGCCGAGCAGGCTCCCTCTTCAAGTGGCCCGGGATGGTTTCAAATACTTGGGAGTTTTCGTTACTCTGGACTCGTCTCTTCGCTTTGATCGTAATCTCCTTCCCCCGTTGCTTCGGCTGCGTTTGGACGTTGCCCGCTGGCGCAGGCTTCCCTTGTCTCCCCTTGGTCGGGCAGCCCTGTTTAAGATGATGTCGTTGCCGCGATTTCTTTACGCTCTCCAGAATTATTATGATCCTGTCCCTCAGTCCTATTTTCGGGAGATTGAGACCCTTCAGAGACAACTTGTTTGGGATGGACGCCCGCGTATTGCTCTTGCTAAGCTTTCCATTCCTTGGTATGACGGGGGCATTGCACTCCCCGATATTAAGAGGTATTATTGGGCCTCACACTTGTCCGCTATCAACCACATCATGTTTTCGCCGGGTAGTAATCCGGCGTTTGAGATGGATAGACTTCAGCTTCCGGGAGGTGACTTTAACAGAGTGCTTTACTCTCGCCCTGCTGGGCGCCATCTTGTGGGTCCTACGTCGATTGCTTTGGCGGTGTGGCGGGCCGCGACTCGGAGCTTGGGCTGGGAGGATCGCTTGACGTTAGCCACGCCGCTTTATGCTTCCGAACGTCTGGGCGGTCTTTGGTCTACCAAGGGTTTCGATCGCTGGGATATGATTGGAATTTCTAAAGTGGGAGATGTGTATTCCAAGGGCTCTGTGCGAACATTTCAGGCCCTCCAGGCTGAATATGGCTTGAGTAGTCGGGAATTCTTTCGATACCTACAAGTTAGGCACGCCTTGACCGCGGTATTTGCTCCTGGTGAGATTCCGCCTGATTCTTCCCCCCTTGAGGACCGTGTCCTTGACGGACATCTTCCTGACAGCACTATCTCCCTGATTTATAAGAAACTGATTAATAATCGGACTGATCTGTTGGTCCGACTTCGGGAGGCATGGGTTCGTGATGGCTTGGAACTTGATGACGAGGATTGGCAGTCGGCCCTCTCTTCTCCTAAAGAGGTGGCTATCCCGGCTCGTCTCCGTTTGGTCCAATTGAAGATCCTTCATCGGGTGTATGTTACGGGACCTCGTTTGCTTGTGATGGGTTTTTCTTCCGATGGGTTGTGTAAGCGTGGATGTGGTTTAAGTGCGACTTTCCTACATATTCTTTGGGAATGCCCGATGGTGGCTGCTTACTGGACGGCTGTGCTTGAGGTTATGGCTGTGGTGACAGGGGTGTCCTTGTGTCCGGAACCTCGTCGTTGTCTTTTGAATGTTTGGGAGCCCACTGACTGCTCGGTGGCTCAGACTAGATGGGCCACCCTGGGTTATATGGTTGCGAAGCGAGATATTGCTCAACTTTGGGGGGCCTCCAAGCCCCCTGAACTCTCGAAATGGGAAGACAACATGGATTGGTCTATGTTCCGTGAGAAGACTGTCTACGTGGCTAGGGGCAGACCCGGGGCATGGACTAGGGTGTGGGGTCAATGGAATGAATATCGTGGTGCCATCTGTACTCCTCCCCTTGTGGATGACATTGAGCTTACCCGGTCTCCTTAGGCGGGCGTTCTTGGAACCTTGCATATAGGGGTTGTGCTGGTTTTTCCGGCTCCCCCCCCCCTTCTTTTTCTCCTTCATGCCCCGTCCCCCCCCCCATCCGGGCTCTTTGGAGCTTATAGCTTTGATTCCGTATTTTTGTTGCTGTCCCCTTCCGTCCTTTGGGCTGACCTTCAGTAATACACTTTCGCCTTTTTTGTGTGTCTGTTCTTTTCTATAAAACAAAATCTGTTTTTTGTCCTGTATATTATGTGGAGTATTGCATTGACGATTGATCGTTCCCGCTACGGAAGTGTATATTGTGTATTTTCTCCTCTTTAGCGGCTGGCCCGTGTGGTTGTAGGCCCATCCTTGTATTTTATTGCATACTCAAATAAAGGTTTTAAAAAAAAAAAAAAAAAAAAATAAAATAAAATTTACTTTTCCACAGTACCCTGCACCAGAGGGTGTCTTTTACTTTATCCAACATCAGGCTGCTCGGTAAGAGCTTCCCAAGCAGTCTGATTTATTTTTTCTACTAAAAAATTATTAGCTCACAAGGCGCGCTGACGCCATTGGAGAAAAATTTAAATTAAAAGAGCCAATGTGCTCGTTTTACTTTCATTGAATCAGTGCTCGGTGGATATTTCAGCAACAGAGCACTGATTCTAACTGTAGAGGTATAATTGGAAAGGGGAGAATCTCCTAGTGGATCCCTGCTTGGGAATAGCCACAGGAGAGCGCTCCCTAAGCAAGGATCCACCCAGTAGACACCAGGGATAGAGGGATATAATTTAGGTGTTCCTGCCCCTTCCCCTTCCCCTCGTGGACAGATAGGGGCAGACACCAGGGATTATTAATTGTATAGGTTTTAGGTGGGGGCTTCCCCCAACCCAAATAAAAGGCGAAAGTATTTCTGCCCCTCCTGGGGCAGAAAGCCGTCTAGACATCAGGGAATAATAATTTTATAGGTTTTTAGGGGTAGAGACTGTGTAGTACGTGCGTGGCAATGCCCCCACCCCAAATAAAAAGGGAAAATGTATTTCTGCCCCATGGGGGCAAAAGGGGGAATCACCCCAATCCCACCGGGAGGCCGAAAGCCCACTAGACACAAGGGATTATTGATACTATAGGTTTGTGCGGTTGGCGTCCCAAATACATTGGGAAGCAGTCTTTCTGTCCCCCCTGGGGAGCAGATAAGGGTTATTACCCCTAATCTACCACCAGGGGGGTGGTGCAGAAAGCCCACTAGACACCAAGAAATTGAAAAACAAAATATGGAGGTGGGATCTGCCCACATGGGCATGGCTATGCCCACACCCAAACTAAATGGGGCACCAGTCTTTATGCCCCCTTGGGATGCAGATCTGGCTAATTACCCCCTATCTGCCCCCTGGTTGGGGGGGAGGAAGCTCACTAGCAGCCAGAGAGTTGTTTTTCCAATCTAGGAGTGGGGGATGCCTAGCATGGGCATGGCTATGACCCTACCCCAAGTAAAAGACTCAACAGTCTTTCTGCCCCCTATGGGGCAGATGGGGTAATTAGCCCTGATCTGTCCCCCAAGGGCAGAAAGCCCACTAGAGTACAGGGGGGAAACAATGTAAATAGAGGGGTGGGGCTGCCCACCGCAGGCATATCCATGCCCTGACCCGAACTAAGTGGGGAAACAGTCTTTCTGCCCACTGGTAAAGCCGATTGAGATAATTACCACCGATCTGCCCCCCCGGGGGGGGGGGGGGCAAAAAGCCCACTAAGTTCCAGGGAATGGTTTTTTAAATATAGGGGTAGGGGCTGCTAAACATAGCCATGCCCCCCCGAGTAAATGGGCAACCGTCTTCCTGCGTCCTCTGGGGGCAGATGGGATAATAACCCCCAATCTGCCTCTGGGGATAGAAATCCCATTGTAGGGCAGCAATATATATTTTTAATAAAATAATGGAATGGGTCTTTTCCATTCTAACATCAGGCCCCACCCTCACCCCTAAAGCCTCAGCAGTCTTTCTGCTCCCCTGCGGACTAAAGCATTAGTTGGGCCAAGTATCAGCGACAGGAACAGATCAAACTGATGTCAATGGGAGTCCCCAAGCAAGGGCCCCCATTGACCTTGGAATAATCTGTTCCTATCGCGGGCACTATGCCCAGCCACACAAGTGGAGCAGCTAGGGTCCAGAATCCACAGCTACCCACTTTGCAAAAAACAGGCCAGGTTTGAATGGAAAAATGTCATTCATCCATGTTGCATTTCATTCATGTCACGGGCACTTAGCCTATCCACACAAGTGAGGTATCATTTTTATTGGAAGACTTAGGGGAATGCTGGGTGAAAATAAGTTTGTAGTTCCCCAGATTCCAGAACTTTCCACCGCAGAATTGTGAGGAAACTTTATTTATTTAGTCAACGTTTGATGTTTGTAAGGGATTCTGGGTAAAACAACCTGGTGAGAGCCTCAGAAGTCACCCCATCCTGGATTCCCCATGGTATCTAGTTTTTCTAAAATGTACAGGTCTGACAGGTATCCCTAGGTGCCGGCTGAGCTAGTACCCAAAATCCACAGGTTCCTACTTTGCAAAACATGGGTCAGTTTTGTGTGGAAAAGTGTGATGTATCCATGTTGCATTTTGGGCCGTTTACTGTTGCGGGCACTAGGTCTACCAACACCAGTGAGTTACCATTTTTATCAAAAAATGTAGGGGAATGCTGGGTGAAAGGAAGTTTGTGGTTCCCTGTAGATTCCAGCACATTCCATCAAAGAGATGTGAGGGAAATTTGTTTTTTTGGGTTTGCAAGGGATTCTTGGTGAAACAACCTGGTGCAAGCCACACAAGTAACCCCGTCCTGGATTTCTCTAGGTGTCTAGTATTCACAAATGCCAGGTTTGCTAGCTTTCCCCAGGTGCCAGCTGAGCTAGGGCGCAACATCTATTATTTATTTATTTATTTGATTTGTATCGCGCGTTATAGCCACCGGGGCCTCTAAGCGCTAGTTGTCCAAATTAACCAGTGGGGCTGAGCATTTTACTTAATCTTGGTGGGCGCTTAGTGGCTGCTCCATGCCTGTTTAAATAAAACAGTTTTTAGCTTTTTCCTAAAAGTCATCAAATTACGCTCCTTCCTTAGATCTGGGGTCAATTTATTCCACAGAGCCGGGAGTGTTTTAGAAAAAGCACGTCCCCCCACCGTGGCCAGTCTGAATCGGGGTTGGGATAGAAGAGAAGCATCCGAAGAGCGTAAAGTCCTGCTCGGAGTATAGAGTGAAATTCTGGACTTAAGATATTTTGGTGCTTTTCCGTACAGCGTCTTATGCACTATGCACAGTCCCTTGAAAACTACTCTCTGCCGAATTGGGAGCCAATGAAGCTCCTGCATCAGCGGGGATGAATGGGTCATCCTGGGTTTCTTATAGATCAACCTGGCCGCGTCGTTCATAACCCCCTGTAGCTTATCCAGCAACCGCTGGGGTAGCCCTATGTACAGGGAGTTACCATAGTCCAATCTGGCCAAGATGGTCGCTGAAACCACCTGTTTCAGGGTAGAGAACGATAGCAGTGCCGATATTTTCCTCAGTTGCCGCATTAAACCAATGCAGGTACCTACTACAGACGTAACCTGTTTATCCATGGATAGTTTCCCATCCAGGTGCAGACCCAAACTTTTGACTGCTACCGCTGGTTTCGGTGGTACACCCAGCTCTACCGGCCAGAAACTCTCGTTCCAGGGGTTGCCCGTGATGGAAATGGGCAACACTTCCGTCTTCTCCGGGTTAATTTTTAGGGAGTTTTTAGACATCCAATTAACCGTGGCCTTAAGTATGTCCTGTAGCCTGGTAGACGCTCCTGGCCCTTCCTCAAGCCGGATAATGATCTGGGTGTCGTCAGCGTAGTTATAGACTAGACAGTCCATCCTATTCAGGAGGGCAATCAAAGGCTGCAGATAGATGTTAAAGAGCAGGGGCGACAAAGCAGAACCCTGTGGGACCCCGCAGGTAATAGGCGCGGAGGTGGAAAGCATGTCCCCCAGTTGGACTCTTTGTGTCCTGCCCTGCAGGAATGATGCAAGCCAAGCCAGGGCTGTACCTCTGATACCAAAAGACCTCAACCGCGACAGAAGTTGTACATGACACACGGTGTCAAACGCCGCGGAGAGATCTAATAGTACCAGGGCACTAGGTGTTTTAGTATCAGCCCGACTCCTCAATTCATCCAGAATCGATAGCATGACTAGTTCCGTGCTATGATTAGCACGGAACCCTGCCTGATTAGCTTCCAACAGGTTATTACTGTCAAGATGTTTGGAGAGCGATATCAGCACATGCTGCTCGATTACTTTAGCCAGAAAAGGCAACTGAGAAATAGGACGGAAGTTCTTTAGACACTTAGTGTCTGAACCAGGTTTCTTCAACAAAGGGATCAATCGAGCCTCCTTAAATGCTAAAGGGACCTGTCCTGTGTGGAGAGAAGTATTCAGTAAATGCAAAACTTCTTCTTCCATGCCCGGGAGAGCTAGCTTGAATACTTCCGGCGGGCATGGATCCACCAATGAACCGGATTTAACTCGGTCCGTGATCTTGGTCAGTTCCTTCTGCATAATAAAAGGGAACTCAGCTAGCGGAGTGAGAACTAGCGGAGCAATATAACCAGGTGGGCTAGGACAATCGAGGGTTATAGTTGCAGCGATTTCTCCCAGAATGTCGGAGATCTTACTCACAAAGAAGTCCTGGAACTTCTGGCAATCTTGTTGGGTGAACTCAGTGCTTTGCTCCTTGTTTGTCCTGAGTTCTGACAAAACCCGAAAGATTTCCTTCTGTGGATTCCTAGCTGCCACTATTCTCTCCTCGAAAAAGACCGCCTTTCTGGTTTGAATTGCGGATTTGTAGGACGCCAGGGAGGACGTGTAATCTTTCCTAGCAGTGGCGTCGTATTGCTTCCGCCACGCACGTTCTTTCCTCCTCACCCCACGTTTCATGTCACGTAGGGAGTCATTATACCAAGGGGCCCCCACTCCCCTATCCACCTTCTTCACCCTACGAAGGGGTGCCACCAGTTCAATGGCTCTCCCCAGTTTATGGTGGAGATGTCCGCAAAGGGCATCGACATTGGCGCCCTGCTCTTTAAGTGGCGGAGACTGTTGTAAAAGAGACTTCATTCTGTCTCCGTCAAGATTTCTCCATTTTCGTGCCATTTTCCAACCTTCACCCAGCTTGGGCGGATGGCCGTTCAGAAGGATTTTACATTTTATTAATCTACAGCTACCAACCTTGCAAATACAATTGGTCAGTTTTGTGTGGAAACATTTGATGTATGCATATTGCATTTTGGGCTATTTCCTGCAATAGGCCTAGCCACACAAGTGAGGTACCATTCTTATCAGGAGACATGGGAGCATAGTGGGAGCATAGAATAGTAGGATATGTGTTATTACCAATTGGATTTTGCAGCATTTGTGCCTTCCAAATGTAAGTCAGTGAGTATTAAAGAAGACATTTTGAAAAATACCCTCTAAATCATATGCTTCTACGGGTACCCACAAATTCAGAGATGCACAAATAGCCAATGCTTCTAAATCCCATATCTTGTGCCCATTTCAGAAATATATAGGTTACCTTGATACCTATTTTTCACGTTACATATTTCACCATATGAATTGGTCCATGCTCAGAACACTATAAAAAACCATTGTACTGTGCAACTCAGGTTTTGGCTTTGGATATCTCGGGTTCTTGGAGAACCTACAAGCCTTATAAATCCCCACAACCAAAAGGGTCTAGGAAACGTAATGTCACATTGCTTTTGTTGATAAGCCAAGGTGACAAAAGGTTCCAAATGAAAACATTGTCACAAATGGCTGTTTTTTTCCTACTAGTTTTCAATATTTCTTTATTTCTACACTTTACTTTAGGAAAACCTTGAGGGTCCACACAAATGGCTCCTTGCTGAATTCAGAATGTTGTCTACCTTTAAAGAAATATGTAGCTTTCATGGATCACCCATGAGTTTCAGACTGGTTTCCACCACAAACTAGAAGCAGTTTGAAAGCACAAAACATAGGAAACATGTTCTATCTATTTAAAAAATGCCAAAACTTTTGTAAAAAATGTGGTTTTTAGATTTAGCTCTGATGTTTTCGACTGGTGATCTCCTAACTCTAAATGAGCCCCTTAGTCTCCAAAAGTACTATACATAAGATGAGAACAGAAAGGATCGTCTCAATGAGTTTGGTATTTTGGTACTCAGATGAGAAGGAATATAGTCCTCTTATTAGTGTGATCTGGTAAATGTGCAGTCACCAGTGCCACATACAATACTCATCTGGGAATGTATTTATGGCAGACAGTTGCATCTTGTATTTCTAAAATAAGCCTGGCTGTCCCCTGGATGTGACTATATGCTTGACACGCTAATTCCACCAAGATAATCTACAAACGATAGGGCAGATAAAGAAGAGGTAGTGTCGCTGATATGTTCAAAGATAGCTTAGTCGTTGCTATTCATGAGTCACAGATCTCCATTCGTTAACCTTTTAAGTGTGGGAACTCCCGCTGGTACCCTGCCCCAGAGGGTGTCCTTTACTTTATCTAACATCAGGCTGCTGGGTAAGAGCTTCCCAGGCAGTCTGATTTATTTGTTTCTACTAAAAAATGATTGGCGCACAAGGCGCGCTGACGCCATTGCTGAAAAATTTAAATTACAAGAGCCAATGTACACGTTTTACTTTCATTGAATCAGTGCTCAGTGGATATTTCAGCAACAGAGCACTGATTCTAACTGTAGAGGTATGATTGGAAAGAGGAGAATCTCCTAGTGGATCCCTGCTTGGGACTAGCCACAGGAGAGCGCAAGGGCAAGGGCTTGAGCTCCCCTTGCTTATTTATTATTTAAGTCTTCCTGCCCCTTCCCCTCGTGGACAGATGGGGTCAGTCACCAGGGATTATTCATTGTATGGGTTTTAGGTGGTGGCTTCCCCTACCCCAAATAAAAGGCGAAAGTCTTTCTGCACCTCCTGGGGGTATTTGAAGCAATAACCCCCGATCTGCCTCCCCCACCCCCCGAGGGCAGAAAGCTGTCTAGACATCAGGGAATAATAATTTTTATAGGTTTTTAGGAGTGGAGACTGTGTAGTATGAGCATGGCAATGCCCCCACCCCAAATAAAAAGCGAAAATGTATTTCTGCCCCACGGGGGCAAAAGGGGGAATTACCCCAATCCTCCCGAGGGGCTGAAAACCAACTAGACACCACGGATTATTGATACTATAGGTTTGTGGGGTTGGCACCCCAAATACATTGGGAAGCAGTCTTTCTGTACCCCCTGGGGAGCAGATAGGGGTTATTACCCCTGATCTACCACCAGGGTGATGGAGCAGAAAGCCCACTAGACACCAGGGAATTGAAAAACAAAATATAGAGATGGGATCTGCCCACATGGGCATGGCTATGCCCTCACCCCAACTAAATGGGGCACCAGTCTTTATGCCCCCTTGTGATGCAGATTTGGCTAATTACCCCTGATCTGCCCCCTGGTTGGGGGGGGGGAGCTCACTAGAAGCCAGAGATTTGTTTTTCCAATGTAGGAGTTGGGGATGCCTAGCATGGGTATGGCTATGACCCTACCCCAAGTAAAAGAGTCAACATTCTTTCTGCCCCCTCTGGGGCAGATGGGGCCATTAGCCCTGATCTGTCCCCAAAGGGCAGAAAGCCCACTAGAGTACAGGGGGGAAACAATGTAAATAGAGGGATGAGGATGCCCACCACAGGCATATACATGCCCTGACCTCAACTAAGTGGGGAACAGTTTTTCTGCACCCTGGCAAGGCCGATAGAGGTAATTACCACCGATCTGCCCCCCCCGGGGGGGGGGGGGGGGGGGCAAAAAGCCCACTAAGTTCCAGGGAATTTTTTTTTTAATATAGGAGTAGGGGCTGCTTAACATAGCCAGGCCCCCCCTCAAGTAAATGGGCAACCGTCTTCCTGCCTCCTCTGGGGGCAGATGGGGGTTATTACCCCAACTGCCCCTAGAGGAGGCAGGAAGACGGTTGCCCATTATAGGGCAGCAATATATATTTTTAATAAAATAATGGGATGGGTCTTTTCCATTTTAACATCAGGCCCCACCCTCACCCCTAAAGCCTCAGCAGTCTTTCTGCTCCCCTGCGGACCAAAGCATTAGTTGGGCCAAGTACCAGCGACAGGAACAGATCAAACTGACGTCAATGGGAGTCCAAAAGCAAGGGCTCCCATTCACCTTGGAATAATCTGTTCCTATCGCGGGCACTATGCCCAGCCACACAAGTGGAGCAGCTAGGGTCCAGAATCCACAGCTACCCACTTTGCAAAAAACAGGTCAGGTTTGAATGGAAAAATGTGGTTCATCCATGTTGCATGTTCCTAAAACCTGGGGAGGTGGTGACTTTAGCACCGCAAACCATTTGTTGATGCCATGTTTATGAGAAAATACAGAAATTTTTATCCAGAGCACTTTTTTGCATTTCCTCTTGTCAACTAGGTTGCCAGGCAACATTTTCAGATCATGTTTTTGATCTCCGAACATCTAGCATCTAGTTTAGCCATCTGGCACTTTGCCTGGTAGTGGGTGCTGGTAAAGGTGTTATACTTTTTTTAAACGAAATTCTAGACCTTAAGAACTGAATTAATAAACTAAATAAACTGAAATGTATATAACTAGATGAAGTGAAATACTCTTTGAAAATAAAAAATAAAAAGGAAAACAAATTTCCAAACACTCTTAAACTGTAATTTGTACTGTACGACCATATCTTGACAAAGGCAGAAATCAATTATGTTCTTTATAATTGGCTGTGATGAGCCAACACATCCAATCCCTTGATGGACACAATGAAAAATGTCAATGGTCATGTCTGCTGGCACACCCCATGGAAGAAGAGAGAGAAACAGGTATCTAATATTTTTTGTTGCAGTTTTTTATTTTTTTTATTTCTTTATTGGAGTTTCATTGCATGTGCAAACAGAAGGTATCAGAAACATCTAAAATACATGCCACCTCACCGGGTGATATAAACAAATTTCCAAAGTTAACAGCTTGAATATATCTTACATGATCTGTAAGCATTATGAACATTTAAATATAGGTCGTGTCACAATTTGTCCCATAGCCGCTCATATTCATATATACATATAACAAAACAGTACTGACTCAGGGCGATGTGTCGAGTCTTTGAGCATGGTGCAGTAGGTATTGCCTCAGTGGCTCCCAATATCCCTAGGGCGAGAAGTTACAGGCAGTTCCTCAGCATACAGTTCTAAGGTTTCCTGGCAGTATACCAAGTCTTTGACCCAGGCATCTATCTTAGGAGTGAGCCTGCTGTTCCATGTGATTGCTACACGTCTTTTTGCCATCAAAAGGGCTATTCGCAGAAATCTACCTAGCACACCCCTCAGTTTGGGCACATGGTGGAGTAGACACGTAAGTGGTGTGCATGGAGGGTGGACCCCATCATGGTGCATAAATTGCTTAGCACTTCCTCCCAGTATTTGAAGACTGGTCCACAGCCCCAAGCAAGATGGAGGAAATCGGCTTCCACATACCTGCATCTTTTGCACTGAGGTGATCCCCTGAGTCCTATTCTGTACAATTTGACAGGAGTATGATATGTTTGATGAATAAACTTTAAGTGGAGTATTCGCAAGTTACCATTCGGCGACACCTTCCCAGTCAACATGATTATGTTCCCAGTCATCCAGAGTAAGATGGGGGTCTAAAATGGAGTTCCATCTCCCTAGACTTTTATCCTCCATACGTACCATCTCCTCTTGCACCGATTTATATAATTTAGTGATCAACTTTTTTTGGGAGGGAGCTACTATAAGTACCTGTAGAGATTGAAGAGATGGAGGTTCGACAGGGAAGGACGGGTAGTGGCTTTTGATTGGCCTGCTTTAAGCGATACCCAGTAAATATAAAAAGCGGGCTAGGGTTGGCAATAAATCCCAATTCATCATCGTCTAAGTATGTACCAGACGGGTAAAGATCCTGCATTTGTGTTATCCCCACATCCGGTAGTATTTTCAGTGGGCCAGACTCTCGTGTGAAAGACAGTGCTCCTTGCCCCGTTAATGGCATAGCCGGCGCATATAGAAGTAGTTTATCTGCTAGCTTGCCAATCGCCTGCCATGCTGCCCCTGTGGTATTGATGGTGTTTATCTCTGTTTTGGGAGTTCCTCTATGAGTATGTGTGATGATTCCAGACAGTGGCGTCGAGTGTGTCTCACCATCCCCTACTGCCATATGCGGGGTGAAGGCATGTGGTTTAAACTAGTAATAGGCATGTTTAGCCTGTGCATATAAATAATAGATATAAAGATCTGGTGCCCCAAAACCCACTCACGCAAATGGGAGTGTAAGTGTAGCCCAGCTAACCCTGACCTGTTTGCCACCCGATACCAGTGACAGAAGTTGTGATTTGAGCATAGAAAAAAAATATTTGGTCAAGCTGATTGGATTGTTGCAAAATAAGTATAAAAAACCTGGAAGAATGACCATCTTGATTACTGCAATGTGGTCCACAAGTAATATGGGAAGACGAGTCCATCTCTCTATCTGACTTAGTAGTGCAGTGTATGCTTTCCTGTAATTTCCCCTTATAACCGTTGCTGGGTCGCGATGCACTCAGATACCTAAATATTTAACAGGGTCAGTTGTCCAAATGAGAGGGTAGTCCAATGAGGGAGAGAGTGTGCACAGTGTGAGTGGAATTATCACCGATTTACCCCAATTTATCATTAAACCGGAAAACAGGCCTACCGGATGTATTCTCGAAGCACTGAAGAGAGATGAATTTGTGGATCATGGATAAAAAGGACCATGTCATCTGCATACATAGATATACGATGGGTCGATGATTGAAATTGAGTGCAGTATGTCTATGTCGCTGACGAATTATACAGGCAAGCGGTTCCATCATTATGGAAAACAGAAGGGGGGACAAGGGACACCCCTGACTAGTGTCATGCCTTATGCAGAAGGGTTCAAATGTAAGTCCACCCACTCGCACCCTTGCCGATGTATCATGATAGAGAACCTGCAGCCATCGCATCAAGACATTGGGGAACCCTATTCTAGGTAAAACATAAAACATATAACTCCATACAATGGAGTCAAATGCCTTAGCAGCATCGAGCATGACCGCTGCTGCATGAAGTTCAGGATTTAGAATATGGAACATGGTGAATATCGTGCGTAAATTGTTGGACGTAGAGCGGTCAGGGACAAAGCCGGATTGATCCGGCAGAACTAGAGTGGGCAAAAGGGGCTGTAATTTAGTGGCACTGATTTTTGCCAGTATTTTTGCGTCCAAATTAATGAGCGATAAAGGGCAATACGACTCGCACAAAGTAGGAGATTTATCTTTTTTTAGGAGAGTAATAATAAGAGCTTGTCGCAGGGAGGGCGGCACAGTACCCGAGTCATGAGCTTCAGCATTCATCTCAAGCAGATGAGGGGTAACGAGATCAGCATATCGTTTATAAAATTAGTCTGTAAGCCCATCCGGCCCGGGGCCTTATTGTTGGGTAAAGACATAATCGCCTCTTTAACATCGGTTTCATCAATCGGTTGACTGAGATATTCCCTATGTCTGTCGGAGAGCCAGACACAAGCAATGTCAGCAAGATAATCATTCAGGGCATCTTCATCTTTCCCCCGTGTTGCATATAAATCTCCATAAAAATCACGAATTTGTTCTACTATTTACTTTGGCTTATAGTGTTCAATCCCCTGGTCGTCTACTATCTTGATAATGTGGTGATGTTCAGACCTGAAACGGAGCGCGGTAGCAAGCTTCCTACCAGGATGCCCAGATTCACCCTAAGCTCTGGTCACGTGGCGTCGCGACATATAGCGCACCTCCGACTCCGCCAGTGCGTCATATTCTTTAAGTAAATCCTGGATTCCAACCAGAGATGCCAATGTTGGGTCAGCCAGATAGTTTGTTTCAAGCTCCTTTAATGATGCCCCAATATTGGAAATCTGACCTTTTATGTCTTTTAAAATGCCCGATGATGTGCCAATTCAGACCCCAGTATTGTAACCATAAAGGCCTCCCAGAGCACAGCTGCGGTTTCCACTGATCACACATTTATTTCAAAATATTGTATGACGGCCTGTCTAAGGGTATCCTCAAATAGCGGATCAAGTAGAGCCTCAGCACGGAATCGCCATGTAAAAGAGAGGTGTATATTTGTGGGGATTTGAATGCCTAACATTACCGGATTATGATCTGATAAGGTGCGTTGGTGGAGATTATGCACATGTTGTACCCATCCATTAGCTTCTTCATTTACTAAGTAAGTAAATCTTTATTCGGTTTCAATTTACATAAAACCATAAAAGCGTTTACACAATAGATTTCATCATTTAAGATACATTTTGACGAAAGTAAGACAGTTTTAATATATTTTCATTTAAAAGAGATACCCTTATTCTTTGATCCAAGTAATCAAACAATATCATATTAAAAATTTACTCTATGTTTAAAAATACATTTTAAAAAGGTGCTCACAGTTTTACATATTATTTCAGAGCTTAAAAATTGCAGCCACAACATGGCAGGACGACATTTTCTGAGACCTAAAATTCTCAACAGGGGAATTAACCATAGCTTACGGTGTGCGGAGTAATATTTGCAAAACAATACGGTGTGAATCGTTGACTGTTCAGATATTTCATCACATGGGCATACCGTTAAGCTTTCTTCCCAGCTGTTTTTATTAGGGAAGGCTACAACCCTGTGGAAAATATTCAGCCTAAATCTTACCAATAAAAAGCGCTCAAAGTGAGACTCGACATAAGTTAAGCAAGGTTCCATTTCTAGTGTAGTCATGACTGCCAAGGAGTGTTGCACTGATGGTTTCTTAATCTCTAAGCTGGTACGTAACTCTTCCATATGACTCAACGCCCTTATTTTTAACTCTTTCTTCGAGATTTCAATGATCATTTCAGGTTTGGAGTAATACTCAGCCATCCCTAAATCAGTGAGAAGATTTTTTACGTATCTTAGCCATTCTATTTTTTCCACATGGTCCAATTTCATACAATCTGCCATAATCTCTTTAGTAAGTATATTTTTTGTTGACGTCCAAATGCGGCGCCAAAGGAGTATAGGTTCGATCTTTGCCAGATCCTCAATATGGGGCATTCCCAGCTCAGCATGGCAAGCAAAAGTAGATACTCGTTTTGGGACCGCCAAAAGAAATCTCATAAAAGTATTCTCCGCTACCTGTAAGGTTTTTGTGTTTTTATGTCCCCACAGGCCCGCCCCGTATAGTGCGATGGAATGGCATTTTGCTTTATAAATGCGGAGTAGTTCAACTGGTGGCCTTTTTCCTAATTTCTTTGTGAATGTTATAAGTGCCGCAATAGATCGCAAGAGTTGATGTTTGCGGGCTTCTATGGCCGCTTTCCAGTTAAGCTTCTCATTCATCATAATCCCCAAGTAAGGGTATTGGGTGGTTGATTCTAGTTTTTCGTTGTCAAGGAAAATACTCTTCCCGTGTTTCTTTGTTTGGCCTGCCACCATGACATATGTTTTTTTAATGTTTATGTGGAGATCTAGATTGCCCATGAATTTTGCATACCTGTTCAGTGCTTTTTGTAGCTCTCGTGGGGTGCGTGCTAAAATCACCGCATCTTCTGCGTATAGGAGCGCAGGCACCAGGCGGTCTTTCACTCGGGCAAGTCCAGGCCCCCCCTCAACATCTCTACCTCAAGGCCGTTAGTATAGAGGGAGAAGAGAAAGGGGGCCAGCACACATCCCTGCCTGACACCGCGCTCCACTGCAAAGGACTCTGACAATTCACCCGCACTCCAAAACGTACCCTAGAGGAGGCATTGGAATATAGTTCTCTGAGAAAGGTTACAAGAACTGGATCTATTCCCATATCGGACAGGCCAGTAGTCCAAACGCAACCAGCTGTTGTAGGCTGGTGTGACGTGCGTGCCTACCTTTATCGCCGCATTGTGGACCCGCCAAATGTCCACAAGGCCCATCTCCAACATGGCGTTGCGGACACACTGTGCGACCTTGGCAGTACGTACCCCTTGTGGATTAGATTTATCAAGGTTCGGGTCAAGATGCGAATTAAACTCCCCCTCCCCACCCCCAGATTATTGCCGTCTCCGGCCATGTGCGCAGTAGCTCCAGGAGCTGAACGAAGACCATGGGATCATCCACAACTGGACCATATATATTGATGAATGTTACCATGGTGATACCCAATTTGCCCTGTACCATGGCCCAGCGACCATCAGTATCCGTGTGGGATAGTATCGGGAGAAAGGGGACACCTCTTTTAACCAAAATTAGGACCCCCCCCTAGCATAGGTAGAGAAGGATGATGCTAGCCTATATCCCGCTCACCTGGTGGCGATGTTAGCTTCCTTTTGCTTACTTAAGTGCAATTCTTGCAGGAGAGAACCTTGATCCTTGTGCCGCTCAAGGTATGCCAATACTTGGTGGATTTTTTGGGGAGTGTTGAGCCCACAGACATTCTATGTTATGCAGTTGTATCTTTCACCCGATCGGTACTGATATAATATGGGCACCAACTACGAGCATATAGCAGCCTATCGTCTATCAAAGCAACAACTAGACCTGTGACTATGACCATGCTAATCGTCTCCTCACATGTATCAATATCATACCATAAGAAGCCCCCACCCACTTTGGCAACCCCAATTTGCCAAAACCATGCCCCTAGTGATCAACAACCCCAACAACAAACAAAAAACAGCATTTTCGTGGTGGGGTATACACATAGTGGGGACGTAGTGGCATCTACCGCTCTCCGCAGTAAGGGAGAGGGGGGCAATCACAACAAGTAAATAACGCACTCAAAGTGGTTGCATCCGCATGGAAAAAAAGGGGGTAACAGTGTCATGCAATAAACTTTGAAAGACATGAACCAATATTATCGCCAACTCCTGACTGGAGTCTGCACCTAAACAAAGAGAAATCAAACCACTCCTGAGTGTCCATGTGAAATCATCTTTGCATCAACTTATTAATAAGCTGTCAAATCATAAATGCCATAGAGCCCTAGATAGACCAGCATATGCTAACTTTGTCAGTTATGGCCCCCCAGCTGCAAGGAAAAAAACAGATAGTCAACCTCACGCAAACAGGATTCAACCACCCCCCAGTGAGATTTGATCGGACCACACAAAAAGTTAACATTATTCATCAATATCAGAAGTGGCGCTTGAAGACTGCTTTTGGCGTCGTAAAGTTTTGGCAAACTCCATGGCCAGCTTTGGGTTGACAAAAATCTTCGCCTTGTCATCAACACGTATACGCAGGCGGGCTGGATACAGCATCGCATACGGCACCTGTTCCTTTGCCAACATCTTCTTGACTCCTTGAAATTCCTTCCTGGCCACCTGCACCGCTGCCGTGAAATCTGGGTAGAACGATAATGTGTTCCCTTGATGCATGATGGTACCTTTCTGATGTTCAATGCGAAGTACAGTGTCACGGTCCCGAAAATTCCGCAATCTATAAATTATGGGCCTCGGAGGAGCGCCCGGGGGACGGGCAGCTAGTGATCAATGTGCTCGCTCCACCACCAGCATATTCAAGAGATTGTCAGCCCCACAAATTTCACGCAGTAGAGTTTCAACCAAGTCCTCCAGTCGACCCACATTAGTTAACTCCGGCCGGGCCAAAATGCGCACGTTATTCGCCGCTTCAATGTCCTCATTTTTCTCCATGATGACTGCCAGTATTTTATCAATGTCAGTGGTTTTTGCTGCAAGTTGTTGCAACTCGTCCTCGGCATCCGATATTCTCTGCTCCGCTTCGCCCAGATGAAGAGTGTGCTTGTCTAATTTGGACGACATATGGTCCATTCCTCCATTCAGCGCTTCAATTTTTCCATCAATAGATTGTATGCTGGCCTGTATTGCAGCCAGAGTTGTTTCCAGCACAAGCTCCGAGTCAGACGCAGCGTTTTGTGTTGACTTACCACTTTTACGCAGCTCAAACGTAAGCCTAGGTCGTTTTTTTTGGGCTTACCCATTTTGCCCGTTGTCTAGCTTTCAGGTATGAAAGTATGTGGAGGGTAAGGCCCAGGGCTTCGCTACATGTTATCCCAGAGCAGAGTCACCCAAAGTGCAATGAATCCAGGCACCCCAGCCGTAGGAACAGAGCGCAACGTTCTTCACCCTCAGGCACCCCTGCACAGGAGTATCTGGGTCCAGACACTTACGCTGAACTTTGAGCCACTGAAACAGAGTTTGGCACACTCTTGCGTCGCGGCAGAACAGGCCCGCAGCTTCCAAGGCTGCCGAGGGCCATGCAGTCTAAATATTGCATGCGCACTTTCAATTTAGTGAATTCCCAGATCTTTCATTTGGACAAATTATCCTCCAGTATGCATAGCCGCCTTTTTCAGTCCTCACGGGCCTATCATCGTGTTTCCTCCGACATGCTGGCACAAGCTCTTTTATCCCATCCCTGCCAGCTGTCAGGCAGTTTAGAGGCTGATCTAGATCTCCTGCAAACATGGTTCGCAGAGAGACTGGACGAGTTAGCCCCCGCGACGACCGTTCGCAAAGTGGCCCGCAGGGCCTCTTCCCCTTGGTTTACTGCTGCTTTGATTGAAAAGCGGCGACAGTGCAAGAAAGCTGAAAGGGTTTGGCGCCGCCACTATGATTTCATTACTAAGACGGCTTATAGGGAATCCATTAAATCTTACCACAGCGATATTCTGGTGGAAAAGAAAGCCTATTTTTCCAGAAGAATCGAGGCTGCTATTAACACCAGTAAAGAATTATTTTTAGTTGTTAAGGAATTAACCTCTCCTACTATGAACACGCCTACATGCTGTCACTCCGAATCTTGGGTCACCCAATTAGCCGATTTCTTCACCAATAAAATTAAATCCATTCAGGGCTTCTTTTCGTCCGTGGGTGCTGAGGTAGCTTACTGCTTCACTGTCCTCCCTTCTCCATCCTTGACTACTGTGGGTCCTACCCTCTCAGAGTTTCCTTTTCTCTCCTGTTCAGCCTCTATGGACCTCCTTACCAAATTAAAATCTGGTTCCCCAATGGATCCCTGCCCGGCCAAGTTCTTCGCCAGAACAGCTCAAGTGATCAATCCCTTAGTTAATCTCGTGCTTAATCTATCGCTCAGCACGGGAGTGGTCCCGCCGGGCTGGAATCAGGCCCTTATCCTGCCGCTTCTGAAAAAGCCATATTTGGATCCTCTGGCACACGCCAATTATAGGCCCATCTGTCTCCTCCCAGCGTTTGCCAAGGTTGTGGAGAAGCATGTCCACTCTTCCCTCTCCAATTTCCTTGAGACCAATAACATCTTGCATTGCTCTCAGTCTGGCTTCCGTGCAAACATGAGCACGGAGACAGCGCTGCTAGAAGTAACAGAGGCAATTAAGGAGGTCTTGGATTCAGGGGGAAAGGCGATGTTGGTGATGCTTGATCTCTCGGCGGCCTTTGACACCACCCCCCATCGTGGTCTCCTCTCAAGACTCAGTGAGATCGGTCTGCGGGGGGCAGTGTTCAGCTGGTTTGAGTCCTTTCTAGCAGACCGCCGTCAAACGATCTGGGCCCCCCCTTCTCCGCCGCGGTGCCGGCACTGGAGGTAGGAGTTCCACAGGGCTCAATTTTGAGCCCAACTCTCTTTAACATCTATATGGCCCCTTTGGCGGCACTAGCGGAGTCTCACGGTGCCCAGATCGTCTCGTATGCTGATGACACCCAGCTCCTCTTCTCCTGCGAGAAGGGTTCAGACTTCAATGGTGAGAGTATCAGAGGCTGCCTTGGGTCTGTGTTTGAATGGTTCCAGCTGAACAGCCTTAAGTGCAACTCGGACAAATCCGAGGTGCTCTTTTTTGGCTGTCCTTCCGACCCAAGGTGGCAGTCTTGGTGGCCTGCGGCTATGTTTCCTCCCTCCGCTGCTTCCGACACGGCCAAGAATTTGGGAGTGAAGATCGACAACGGCCTTACTTTGAAGCCCCAGATTCTCGGCCTTGTTGGTAAATGCTTCGGCCTCCTTAAAATGCTAAGGAAATTTCTTCCTCTGCTTTCTCAGGCCCATAGAAAAATCACCGTGCAGGCATTAATTGGCTCTCGTTTGGACTATGCCAACGTGCTCTATCTCGGACTCCCTGAGTATCTCCTATCAAGTTTGCAAATAGTCCAAAATTCGGCCGCGCAAGCCATTTTTGGCTTTCATTGGAGAGCCAGTGCAAAGGTCCTTTTGAAAACTCTACACTGGCTTCCAATTCGAAAACGTATTGTTTTTAAGGCGCTCACTTTCGCCTTTAAGGCTCTCCATGACACTGGCGCCAAATATATCAGAAAACGGCTGGCTTTCTACCAGCCAGCGAGATCGCTCAGGTCAGCCTCGCTGGCCTTGGCTTCTGTCCCTGGTATAAGGCATACCCGCATGGGAGGCCGCTCTTTTAGACGCTAGGCGCCTCAGTTGTGGAATGCTTTACCGGTCTCTCTGATAAAGATTGCCAACCTGCTAGCCTTTAGAAAAGATCTTAAGTCCTGGCTTTTTGTTCAGTAGTGTGTGGCATCTTTTGCCTGCTCTTGGTCTGCATTGGGTTCGAAGCGCCGGGACACTCTTCGGAGTAGCTGAGCGCTATATAAAACACGTTATAACATAACTTAACAGTTCTCCAAGGCTCTGACAAGGTGTGTCATCCAGCACTTCACACCCCGGTATGCCGCCTCGTGAGTGATCAAGGATCCGCGGGGTGGGGATCAAAGCCAGGTGACATCGGCCTGGGGCAGACAGTCACCAATGGATGTAATGAGGCCCAGCTCGCAGCACTGAGCCGGGCACTTGCGTAGTATATCCCGGCCCCGGAGCAGGAAAAGTCTCGCACCCGCGCTCCGGGGTAGCTATCTAGCAACTGTCAACCCCAGCAAGGGACACACCCGCAGCCACCCCTGCACGCCTCTCAGCCGTCTCTTCACCCGGCGTCCGCCGTGTCTTGTCCCCACTCACTTGACAGCTTTCAGGCGATCCTCAGCTCAACCGCGGCCACGTTGAAACCTCGCGGCCGCCATCTTGTGTCCCAGCACTTCCTCCTGGGGTCGTCTCCTGAGGGTCACAGGTACTCAACAATGGCTATAGCCACATAAAAAATGAGCGAATCGTGTCAGGTTCCACACCGGGGTTCAGGACTTTGCGGATGGCCATTTCAGAGCGGGATTTTCAGCAGGATAATAATGACGGCCGGGAGAGCTACACTATTGTGCGGCTATCTTGCCGCGCGCCAAGTCACGCCCCTTTGTTGCAGTTTTTTATACTGCAAACTCAATATAAAGGGATTGGAGTGCTTTAAAAGGTAACCAGTTACATTACACAAGGTCACAGGGAGATTACGTGATTTGGCCAGAAGCACAGGATATTGAGACACCTTCAAGACTCTAACCTGGTTCCCCAATTCCAAAGTCAGAAGGTCTGGCTGTAACCCCACAACTTCTCCCCAATATAATATAGTTCTGGGGAATTTCAAACTCCATGTAGACGAACAAGTCCATGGTCCATATTGTAGAAAATATGCCCTCTTTGAAATTTTAGCAGATTGTTACCTTCCCACTGTAAGAAATTGGAATTTTGTTTGAGGGGAGATCTTAACCCTTCTCAAGCAACAACCACAATCCTTTTCAGGGTGAACTGCAAAATGTCACTAAACTGTGCGTAACTCTCTGGTAGCTTGGCACAAAAGCTGTCCAGTTTAACTTAGAGGCAATGTGCTACGCATTTATGCAGCAGACAGCAAGGAATAGAGTAAAAACACAAAAGAAGAAAAATTCTAGTCTTGCAGCATCAGAGCAAAGTCAAACGTTATGGCCGATGACCACGGTGGAGCCCTGTTAAGATACACGAGGTGGACTTGACTTCCCATCAGACCTAGAAGAATTTTGAAGGATAACGCCTGAGGAGGGAAAGTTCAGGGCGGCAAGGCAGCCAGCATTGTACAAGGAGAAGTCTTTGTTGGGGAGCCACTGGATGAAGTTGCAGTAAAGATTTGTACGTTTGTACTTTGTCTTTTTTTGGAAGTTGAAAATCTCCAGTAGGAGAAGCTGCAAGCTCTAGCAGACGAGGACTGGAAGAGGTCATATTCCCCTTCAAAGAGGAGCTGCCGAACCGGAATTGCTGCTATGGAGCAGAACATACTCGTAGCATTCCAGTCTGTAGCTTGCTAGCACGATTGTGGTTGTGAAGCCCAAGCACTGATCCATAGACCGTGGATCCAGATGGTGCCAGCCTTTGAAGTGGGAGAAACATCCAGACTTCCCCTACATCTGGAAATGTCCTTTCACCCATGCCCAGACTCCAAAAGGTCTATGATGGCAAAGGACTGGTGTTGAGTTCTTTGTGGGTGTGCTGGAGGTAGACCCTTTGAAATGTAAGTGGGGCAAGGAACAGCCCCGCCCTCCCATCCTGGAAGGATGGTCCATCCTGCTGACAATTAGCCCCCTTTGTCTCACTGTCTGGGAGGCTTACACAAAGGCCAACTGCCACTCTATTCACAGTCACATGACCAAAGACACAGGCTGCAGGTACCAATGGTTAGGGCAAGAAAATCCAACTTTCGAAAAGTGGCATCTTCATAATTGTGACTTCAAATCTGATTTTACTATTAAAGAGGATAATAAATTACAATTCTTTTGATGCCAAACATGACTTTTCTACCTGGCACAATCAAAAGTCAGCTCTTAATCTATGTAATAAATTCAACCAATGTTATCCTATGGGAGGGGGTAGGCCGCACTGTAGTAATAAAAGAATTTGAGAGTTTTTCACTGTCAGGACATATAAAACTTAAAGGTGCTTGTCCACATCTTTAAATGCATTGCTCCTTTCCCTATGGGCTGTTTAGGGTCTCCCTTAGGGGTGAATTCCATATATTAAAAAAGGAGGTTTAAGCCTGGCAAAAAGGTTTATTTTGCTTTGTCGAATTGGCACTTTAAAAGTGCATACAGGCGGCAGAAAAGCAAGAGGGTCGAAGGGAAAAAGTGTGGGGTGACCCTGAAGAGAGGGCCAAGTCCCATACTCACATATTCTGATGGATATGTTTTTATCTTATGTTGTTGGGCTTGAAAAGTCTCCAGTATTTTGGTCAACTCATCACATATCTGTCCGATGTGTCTTAGCATAAAAAGAGAAACAAACAAATCCTCTTACTAATTGCCTCAAAAAGGGATTTTCATTTGGCAAATTTTATGTGAATTTTCATAGGTTGAATGTCATCCCAAATGGTACTGATCTACTGAAAACCTGCAAACAAATATGACCCAGTGCCATTGAAAATCTAGTTCCTAAGCAGAAAGGTTGCAACCATTCCTACTCTGATGAATGTTACTCATGAGAACACAAGGGTCTGAAATAAAAAAGCAGCTAACAGGCAGTCAAACAGAGGAAAGGGTATCTGTAGAGTGCTAAAATATGTTATAAAAATATCTTAAATTGTGACTCTATACCCAATCCTCCTTAATTTAGAAATGGCAGGTGGAAATGTAGCATGCAGCAATGTGACAGCAAACACACTATAACCAGTAGGGACAGGGTAATCCAGATAGAAATCTCTAACCTCTACTTGCTGATAGTTGTACAGATACCAGTTTTAAAGAACAATTAGCACTATGATCATTAGTCAACCCTAAAGCCTTTAGAAAAAATGTCTATATCTGAAAATAAGCCTGACTCAACCATGGTAACAGTCTAATGGTTTCTAGTGGACCCTATTTATAGTGCTTGTATGATACGGCAGTTACTTGACTTGTTTTGATTAAATAGAATTGTGGGAAATTGGGTAGTTGTTTGAGGGTGGGCTAGGACCTTCTCAAGCATCAACCACAATCGCTGTCTGAGTGAACCACAAAAATTCACAAATTTATCCTGTGCTTAACTCCCGTGTAGCTTGGCACAAGGCTGTCAGGCTTAACTTAGAATTTATGCAGCACTTCAAACAGTAATGAAGTAGAAGCCTGGCACAAGAAAAATCCAACATCAATCTAGAAAATAGATTAAACACTAATACATTATTTTAGACCAAATGAAAAAATCCAATTAATAGAACCAGAGATATGCAATTTTAGAGGTTTCGAAGAAAAGTAGCACGTAGAAGCAAAAAGTGCAAATTGCTGGTGTCTGGTTAGGGTGGACCGGGCCCAAATCCTAAAGTCAGGCCAAACGCGTTGGAGTGCTGGCCAGGGTGATACAGGACTGAGTTCTGTTAAGGACTGAGTTTGGTTCGCTGTTAAAGAGCCTTGTGTCCTGGCCATCGAGATGCAAAGTCCTGGCGTGGATCGGTGCTGCGTGGGCATTGAGGAGATGCCGATGAACCCTTGCGGTGCGAGGGAAGCTGTGGATCAGAAGCTGTGGTGAAGGAGTTGAGATTTATCAAAGCTAATGAAGCCACTGGCACTGTGAGGACTTGCATGGAGATATTTTGAGCTGAATAAAGATGCGTCGAGCAGGCCTGTTGTCAGCACTGAGATGCATCTTGCTGGGTCGGTGCTTGCAAAGTCGCCGAACAGGAGCTGCAATTCGTGGTCCTGTGTTGAGATGCGTCAAGATGCGTCCATGTAGCTCAGAACAGGAGCTCAGGTGACTGATCCTTATAGACACTCTGGAGGTGATGAATTCAGGCAGGCCGGCCTCAGCAGGGCAGCCTGCAGCAGCAGAAGCATCCTGGAGAATCAGAGCTGGCTTCGGGCAGCAGAGCAGATCGTGATCAGCTGGGAAAACTTCCCACAGCTGGGCAGTCCTTGTTCTGTAGAGTTGGCAGGCCCAGAAGTGATCTGAAGAGTGGATCTGAGGGTCCTATTTTAATACTTGGTGCACACGTTGAAGTGGGAGAAGCTTCTGGAGTTTCCCCTACAGAGGTGTCTGGAATTTTCTGCCTCCTTGCCTTGGTCCCAGTCTGTCTAGGGGCACAATAAGCTAGTGTGAAGTATTTTGTGCGTGAGCTGAGCCAGTGCCTTTCAAGTGCAAGTGCAGTAGGTGACAGCTCTACCTCCCCCATCCTGCCAGACATGGTCCATCCTGCTAACACCCAGATCCTCTATTGTGATGCGGACTGGGAGGAATACACAAAGGCCAACAGCCAACTACACATAGTCATTGGACCTAGTAGCAGGCTGCAGGCGCCAAATGGTTTCGGCAAGAAAATACCAACTTTCGAAAAATTGCATTTTCCGAATTGCAAATTAAAATCAGTCTTACTAGTAAAGAGGATTTTTAATTACACTTCCTTAGACATCAAACATAAGTTTCCTACTTGCTCCCAATCAAAAGCTATCACTTATTAAATGTAATATGGTAACCCAGTGTTGTTGTATGAGAATGGTAGGCCTCACAGGGCTGCAAAACGAATTAAGGAGTTTGTCACTACCAAGACATCTGAAACCTAAAAGTACATGTTAAATTTTTTAAATGCAATGCACCATACCGTACGTGTTGTTGAAGGCCTACCCTAGGGGAAACTTAAATGTATCAAAAAGGAAGCTTTAGGCCTGGCAAAAGGTTTAGATTGTGAGGTCAAAATTGTAGTTAAACTGCACCCACATGCTGTAACCAGTCCTAGGATGCTTGGTTCCAGTCCAGGAAGGACTTGGCCTGGCAGTTCTGGCTGGACTGTTCCCATTGGGCGCAGGGTGAAGACTGATTTGCATATGGCTGGCTCCAAACTGGAATGGCATGGTGAGCAAAAAAATGATGAATTTAGGCCCAGATCTCTGTATTGGAGTGAATGTATGCCATTGTTCTGCATTCTGTCCATCAATTGCTATTTTTGTAATGGGAGGCCTGGAACGTTTTATAAAGGCTACTGAATTGGGTGGCACAATCAGTGCTGCTTGCCCACTAGTATCATTTAATTTACAGGCCCTGTGTACCACTTTACTAGGGACTTATAAGTGAATTAAATGTTCCAATTGGGTGCAGGCTAATTTCACCACGTGTAAAAGAGAGAGTACAAGCACTTTAGTACTGGTTAGCAGAGTAAAGTGCACAGAGTCCTAAAAGCCAACAAAAACAGGTTGAGAAAACAGGGGGCTTAAGGCAAAAGTTTTGAGGATGACCCTGCAGAGATAGCTAAGTCAAACAAGAACCTTAATTAATATTTAAAAAAAGAAAATATATCATACAGTCATTCAGTCTAACACTGTATATCTTGTCAATAGAAGCTCCAGAGCGCTCTGTTTTTATTTAAATATGTTTTTATTGCCATTCTTCAAACACAATCACGACATACAGCAAAGGGTATTGTTACCAGTGTAAGAACAACGCCTCAAGTAACTGTACTTAACATATAAATTCTAACTGCACAAGCCAAAAATAGAACTGGCCTTGCAACTTTCTTCGTAACTCGAGTCAGCTATCAGTAAGTCACAGGGATGGCCGTTGTAATGAGGTCACCCGGCATTGCCTCACCCCATGCATCAGAGTCTGTGTGTTCTCTGTGGACAGTGGAGTGCTCTTGTTTATGTTATACCTCTCAACCATTTTTTTAGTAGCTTGGTGGGTGAAACTATCACTTTTGGCAGAAAGCTCACTATATAACATTATTATAACGATCTGCCGTGTGTTTGAATTTTCAACACAAACATTGGTTCAAGTGCATATTTCATTTTGAACAAGGTAGTGTTCATTTTATATACGGGCTCTGCTCCGAGCTGTAACATGGTGAACAAATACCTCAATAAGTTGAATGCTCTGGCTTGGATGAAGGGTTCATCGGCAGGCCGAGAGTTTGCATCCCAACAAAGTCAAATCAGGCTCTCGTGAGTACCATTACATTGAAACAACTGTCATCGCAGAGGCCGCCCCCAAAGGGGGCCTTGAGGGCCGGCACCATAACCGATGCCGAGCCCCAGAAAAAAACAGTTTTTTGGCACGCTGACGTGCCCAGAAGAGAGAAAAGCCACCGCGTTTCCCTCTGCTGTGGTTGCCAGAAAGGCGCCCCCCGGCCAATAGGGGAACCCGCCAGGTAGGCGGAAAAGAATCGGGGAGGGGGATATAGGGGCCGCTCCCTAGGTTAGCTCCTATCTTGGTGGAGCGGAGGAGCAACAGCAGCGCAACACAGCATTTGTACCTGTTATTGAAGGAGTCAAGCTGAAGCCCTGTCCGAGTGTGCCACCAGGATCCACTACCGCTGCTGAACGCGGAGAGGAGGACTTGCGAGTACATCCACCCTACCTCCACTCTGGATCGGATGGTGCTTGTGTGTCAACAGCGGATCTCTCACAGCGCCAGGCGCTGAGTGGAGCTGGCCGGGGACGTGGAGCAAGGAACTGGAGACTCCCGACCTGCTGAGTCAATCCCTGCCATTGCTGCTGGCCATCGGGAGGTTGGAGCGGCCTAAGAGAACCCCTGCTGCCTGGTATCTGTGTCAGGGAGACACAGGCTGATCCCAGGGGGCCGTAACAGGACTGCGCACAAGGCGCTCGAGTCCCGCGGTCCCAAAGCTGGACTCCCCCCCTGAACTCGAGTTGTGCGATCTGCGGCGAAGACCTGGGCAGTTCCCGTAGCCATGGGCTGTGTCGGCGAGGCACCCCCAGCATCCGTTACTCCAGTTGTAAGCCCGCATCGCCCTGGTCCGCCCGTGATCTTAGGAGCTCGTTACAAGTTTCACAGGAGTAGATGGCGGCCGCGGGTAGCCTTTTGCCGCCTCCTACCATCTAGCCTCGTCAGCTGACTCGGTGCCGGTGAGCACACAATCACAAAAGTTTTAAAGGGACAGGCACCGCCCGGCTGGCTGAAATAACTGAAAGAATTGCTGACTGCTGGCTGAAATAATGGAAAACGCTCAGGGTGGGTTAGCTTTGCGCTAAGTGTGGGTTTTCAAACCAGCTGAACACGGCGCAGCAGGGGCAACAAGTTACCCTACATCTGGCAGTATTGCAACACAAGGGGTGAAACAGACGTTTTTTCGTTCTGCCCATCTTCACACAGTACAGAGCCACTTCAGGGCATGAGGGGCACGCAGGAGTAAAGGAGCAGTGTGTTGGTGTGTAAGGACTGGTGGTAGTAGCCCGCCTTAACAGAGCACCAGGCCTCCACCACCGCCAGGTGCATTCCACCCAGACAAGAATCGCCCAGAAGATGGCAAGGCGAGGGGGCCAAAGTCAGCCTGGGGATCTAAGTGAATTGCTGCGGAAAATCCGGGCAGCATCAGAGGTCCATGGGAGTGAGTGGCCGAGGCCACATTTGTTGAGCAACACCAGGGAAGGACCAGACAACCAGCAAAATGAAGACATCAATGCGTCAGCATCCAAGAGGAGAAGGAGAGTGCCACCCAAGCTTGCAGAGGTAGCAGCAACCAAGAAAGACACTCAGAGAAAGACCCTGTCACCTGTAGCCAGCCCGGCAGCGGCAGGACTAAGCAGTGGGACCAGGGACGCAGCACCAAGTGGTGAGCATATTAGTTCAATAGTGAAAGAATGTTTCAAAACAATGGCACCACTGTTGCTTAAGGGGTTGGGCATGCAGGGAGTATGGGTGGCAGGAGCTCAAACAGAAGGGGAGGTTTCTGGGTTGCCTTGGCACCTATTGGACCCAGGGCATGTGCGCCAGAAGTGCTTGAGGGGTCAGGGCACACATGAAGGTTCGGGGAGAGATAGGGTCCCCCCATAGCAGCATGGGGTGGCGCGACCACAGCAGGTGACCCGCCCAATGCACCCCCTGCACCAAAACTATACGCAAAGGCCCTCACCCAGTCTGGCATGCATGACCACCAGGGCCACAGGTCTAGCAAGCCTCATACCACAAGCAGTCAAAGAAAGGACATGGAGGAAGGAGTCTATTGACATTTTTACACTGTTAGAGAAACAGGTAGATGGGCTGGACCTGACTATTTGCGACAAGAAGGAAGATCATAGAAGGGAAAGGCGGAAGGAGCGAAAGGAAAGAAACTTGACAATTGGCTGGATGTATTTAGAATAATAGCATGCATAATTGTAGAGAAGTTCTCAAATTGCGCAGCCAACCTATGGCTTTACAAGGCCAACATACATAATGCGCAGAGGCAATTCACTGGCGACGCATGGCTAGAATATGATAAAGGTTACCGTCTAAAAATGCAAAGGCACCCAGAGATGGAATGAGGAGGATGTATCAGGTTTCATTCATAAAATGATGGTAGCCAGGAAGACCAAGGCATGGGCAGGGAAGAGCGAGCTGCCCTTTAGGGGTTCATTCCACAAAGGAAGGGCGAGGATGTTCCAAAAGTCCAAACAGCTCAGTACTTGGAAAGCTTCACATACTAGCAGGACGGCGGCCCTATGCTGGAAATACGAGGCAAATGAATGTACCTACGGGGCCTCGTGCAACTTTCTACATATCTGCTCCTCCTGTGGCAGGGGACACCTGGCGCAAGGGTGCAGATGCAATAAGGAACACAGAGGAGACAAAAAGAGAAGAAAAAGCCTTGAGGTAACCACAGAGGGCGAGGGGGGCCAAAAGGAATTCCAAATTACAGGTTAGCCAGATCCCCCATCAACACTCGCCAATTAAGCAAGCTGGCCAATATATACCACAACAAGACAGACGCCGCTATACTAGTACAGGGTTTTGAGGAAGGTTTATTATCCCGTTTGCAGGCCCCCTCCCCCCAGGCAGTGCCAATAATTTGAAATCTTTTATACAAAGAGAAATGCTGGCCCTGCGATTTTTGATAGCTATATTTTGAGCAACAAACCAAATCCTTGTTATGATTTGTATGGTCGAATTTATTTAAACCATTTACTTTTTCATATAAATCTCATTAAGTTAAAGCATTGATTGCATGAGAAAAACACTACGTACATACAATTTATACAAAAACATTTGACAAAGAATTTTAACAAAAATACATAAATACATATGACAAAATGACATCCAATCATTAAGTGTACATAAATATACAAATACGGTCATACGAGAAGCATCAGTCGTTATGTAGTTTTAAGCAATGAAGCTATTTGCAGTAAGGAAAAGAAAACAAAATGAATTGTAACAAATACAAATTTTCAATTGTCTGATAAATAAACTTGAATTCTTTCTGCTATTGCCAATTCCTTTCTGCTATTGCCGACGCGTTTCGAACTCGCTCTGGCATTTGGCAAGTTCTCATCAGGGCTTTCTCGTATTATTCTTCTGAAAATTATGTACAAAGAAAATGAGTGAGATTTTGCAATCCTCATTTTCGTCCCCTATATACATTGCCCCCTACCAAGACTTTCTAGAAAACGTGTACCTTTATTTTCAAGTTGGCAGCGGGTTTTCAATTTTCAAGAGATCCTATTCAATCAATGTAGATTCGGTTCTAGAAAATTACAACGAACCAAATTACAATATAATAATGGTCAGGACAGCCTGCGCCTAGATGGCCAGAGGACAATCTTGGAAAATTACCTTCAAACCAGTAGTCTGCACTTCTGTTTGGTAAATATTTGAAACAGCCGTGCGTGGGACAAAAATCAGCTCCCACCCGCCAGCCGGCGGTGGACACGTCTTATTGCACCTACAAGGAGAGTTTAAAGTCACTCAACTATTCCAATCGGTTTTACAAACAGCGGTTTAGAACGAGTAGAACGGGTAACAGAACCGGGTGCCTACCTTATTGTTGGCGCTTGGGCTGTTTAAATGCAGTTCCCCTGTTTTTCTAACTTCTAGCCGGTTTCAGTTCGTTTTTATGTTCGTTTTTATGTTCTAAAATGACAAACACGGACAGTGTGAGCCCGCTCCTGTGTCATGCGCGGTATCACTAAGCGTTACCTATCTTTGTGCTTACCTAATTGTTGGTGATCTTGAAGAAACACACGCTCCCAAGTGCACTCCAAACCAATCCAGGGAGTCACTCGTTTGACTAAGTCGCCATCTTAAAAAGCAGACATGTGATCGTCAATGCGTGTCACATGACTGTCACATGACAGTCAGGGCTATCCGGGCTTTATGGGAGTTGGAGTCCCATTTTGCATTCTGATATTTTCCTAAGTAAAAGTCTACATAAAAGGTTCCACTTGAGCACTGTATTATATCAAAGCGGATTACAATCGTGAAATCTCAGACATCGAATTTAGTCCAGTTTGTAAACTATTGAAGCGCAGGATTAAATACGCTTCTTTCCTCAATAAGACATCGTCCACATCCTTAATACATTGGGCTCGAGTCACTGTGTACAAAACCGTCCACGTGAAATCTGTTTCAGTGTGTCCAGTGTCAACAAAATGTTGTACCATTGGAGCGGTTAGCACTTTTGTTTTTATTCGTGACCTATGCTGTGTTATTCGGGTATTAACCTGTTGGTTAGTCTTTCCTATATACAATTTTCCGCATCCGCAGACAATTGCATACACGACATTCCGTGTTTTGCAGTTTGAAAACCCTTGGTTCTTCCACCTGACATTTTTGTGTGTGAATTCACTTCCCTCGATTGTTGTGTCACAAGAGACACAGTTGCCGCATCTATGGTGTCCCTCGACCGGCTTGAATCCCCACATTGACAATAAGTCATGTTTAGGTTTTTCAATGTTGACGTCCGCACGCACCAGTTGCTGTCCAATGCTGCGGTTTTTTTTAAAAGCAAAAATCGGTTTGGGAAAGGGGCATTCTAAGCCCTCCAGCAGATGCCAATTTTTAAGTATGGTCTGTCGAATTTTATGGGTATGTGGACCAAATGTTGTTACACAAACCAATTTGTCCATTTCGGGTTTCACTTTACTTTGTAATAGACATTCTCTCGGGGTATAGCGTGCTCGTTTGAAAGCATGTTTCAGCAGCTTCCTAGGGTAGCCCCTGCTTTTCATATCCTCACAAAATCTTCCTCCGTGTAAGTCATAGTCTGTGACATCAGAGCAGTTCCTTCTGATGCGGAGTAGCTGCCCGTAGGGTAAATTTGTTTTTAAATTGCGTGGATGCGCACTCCTATGGTGGAGAATAGTGTTTTTGTCCGTCTTTTTTCTAAAAAGAGATGACTTTAAACGACCGTCAATGCAGCTAACTTCCACATCAAGGAATGTCATTTTCAAATTGCTTTGTTCCATAGAGAATTTAATGTCGCCGTGTTTGTTGTTTAGCCATTGATGAAATTCCATCAATTCGGTGTGGCTCCCCTGCCACAGGAGCCACACGTCATCAATGTATCTTAGCCATTGTTTTATACATTTCTTGTAGGGGTTGTTATTTGCCACAAATTTCTCTTCATACTGTGCCATAAATAATATGGCCATCTCCGGCGCATAGGGACATCCCATGGCTGTCCCCTTGATTTGAAAAAAGAACTCGCCATTAAAGCAAAAGTAGTTCTTTTTTAGGGTTAGTTCAGCCAACTGCAGAATAAATCTGGTGGGCACTCGATGAGGTCGGTCTCTTGTGTCAAGGTACATCTCCATCACCTCTAACGCCTCCCCTTGCGGGATTTGCGTATAAAGGGACGTGACGTCCATAGTGACCATTATTTCCTCAAGTGGATTAAATTCTAGGCCCTCTATTTTAGTGAGGAAATCGGTCGTATCTTTCAGGTATGATGTCACATTACAGATGAAGGGCTTTAGGAAAAAATCCACATATTTGGACAGTGGCTCTAGACAAGAGTCACACCCCGAGACGATAGGACGTCCGGGGGGGTCATTCAGATTTTTGTGAATCTTGGGCAGAAAGTACAATATAGGAGTCCGTGGGAATTTTTTAACCAAAAATTCACCTTCCTTTTTGCCCACCAACCCTTCTTCAACACCACTCGCAATCAATTGCGTTATTGTCCCTAGTATGTCTTTAGTTGGATCCACATCAACTTTCCTATACCATATCTGGTTATTGACCTGTGATTCACCTTCCAAAATGTATTTCTCCCTTGGCCACAACACAGTGGCACCGCCTTTATCTGCAGCTTTCACTACAATAGATGAATCCGCTCTAAGATTTTGTATCGCTTGGCGTTGGCCTCTACTGATGTTCGGTTTGACAAACATTTTGTTCTTTTCAAGTTTATTAATAGAGGACAAGACTACTTGTTCAAATGCCAAAATCTGTTTAGGGATATTATAACTGGGAATAAAGGTAGATTTGTTCCGCAGTCCTGTTGTCTCAATCTCTAGAGGAGGCGGCTGGGTAGCGAAAAAGGCTTTTAATCGCACTTTCCGACAGAAGGCAATGGCTTCCATCTTGGTTTTGGTGAAGTCAACTTGAAAATAAAGGTACACGTTTTCTAGAAAGTCTTGGTAGGGGGCAATGTATATAGGGGACGAAAATGAGGATTGCAAAATCTCACTCATTTTCTTTGTACATAATTTTCAGAAGAATAATACGAGAAAGCCCTGATGAGAACTTGCCAAATGCCAGAGCGAGTTCGAAACGCGTCGGCAATAGCAGAAAGGAATTGGCAATAGCAGAAAGAATTCAAGTTTATTTATCAGACAATTGAAAATTTGTATTTGTTACAATTCATTTTGTTTTCTTTTCCTTACTGCAAATAGCTTCATTGCTTAAAACTACATAACGACTGATGCTTCTCGTATGACCGTATTTGTATATTTATGTACACTTAATGATTGGATGTCATTTTGTCATATGTATTTATGTATTTTTGTTAAAATTCTTTGTCAAATGTTTTTGTATAAATTGTATGTACGTAGTGTTTTTCTCATGCAATCAATGCTTTAACTTAATGAGATTTATATGAAAAAGTAAATGGTTTAAATAAATTCGACCATACAAATCATAACAAGGATTTGGTTTGTTGCTCAAAATATAGCTATCAAAAATCGCAGGGCCAGCATTTCTCTTTGTATAAATTATTCTATGGTCCAGCTGACCCTGTGTCCCGGGACCTAACTCCTTATTTTCTGCAAATAATTTGAAATCAGCGCTACAACACCCAGGGGTGGTCACTAAGAAATTGGAGAAAGAAAGGGCCTTGGGTAGAATAGAGGGCCCCCTCCCCTCTAGCATGAGCAACGGGTTGATGATCTCGCCATTAGGAGTGGTTCCCAAAAAAGAGCCAGGGCAATGCCGGCTAATTCACCACCTGTCCTTCCCTGAGGGGTCAGCGGTACATTAGGGGATCAAATCAGAGGCATGCTCAGTGAGTTATGCTACGGTGGATGACGCCATCGACCTAGTCAGGTCAGCAGGCCGCGAGCCCTCATGGCAAAGATGGACATTGACTCTGCCTTCCGCTTACATCCGGTCCACCCCTCGAGAGCTTCCACCTAGTGGGGTTTCAGTGGGAGGGAGACCTTTACTTTGATAAAGTCATGCCCATGGGTTGCTCGATATCATGCGTCTACTTTGAAATCTTCAGCACCTTCCTAGAATAGGCATTACATGTCAGGCATCCCTCAGATGGGAAACCCCATTACCTCGATAATTTCCTCTTCACAGGCCTGGCGGCGTCGACCGAGTGCAGTGACACCCTGACAGCATTTGCGAAGTTAGCAGAGGAGTTGGGGATCCCCCTGGCGACAGCGAAAACAGTGGGAACAGTGACAAAAACTCACATTCCTGGGATAAAGCTTGACTAAGTGGCAGAAACATCCAGGCTCCCTTCAGACAAAGTGGAGGATTTCAGGGAAGAAATCAGGGGTCCCTGTGGGAGCGAGAAGGCAACCCTGAGGGACATCGAAAGGTTAATAGGCAAACTCAATTTTGCATCCAGGGTTATCCCAGCAGGCAGGGTGTTCGCTAAGCATTTAACCCAATAAACAACAGGACTTACCCACAAGCACCATCATGTCAGGCTGTGGGCAGGAGTCAAGCAGGACCATTTAATGTGGGACACATTCCTGGCAAGTTTTAACAGGATTTTGATCTGGAGAGAAGGCTGGGTCACAAGCAGACAGATAGCGCTGTTCACGGACACTGCTCGCAGCACATGATTTGGGGCAATCCTGGGCGGTAAATGGTGCGGGGGACAATGATCTAGCAGCTGGCGCAGGCAGGGCATAATCAGCAATATTACATTTCTTGAGCTGTTCCCCATAGTAGTAGCGCTAACAATCTGGAAACAGGAATGGCGTAACAGGAAGCTGACCCTATGGTCAGACAACAAGGGCGTAGTACAGGCAATTAAGAGAGGATCAGCCAGGTGCCCAGACACTCTTCAATTAATGCGCCAACTGGTTAAATTACAGTTGGAAGGAAACATAGCCCTGAGAGCACGCCACATACTAGGGGTGGAGAACGAGGTAGCAGATGCCCTGACAAGAGCACGGATGGACAGATTCAAGGAACTGGCTCCTGGGGCGGAGCAGAACATGACCCCCTTCCGAGTACAATTGAGGGCCCGGCGGGGTAGATCTATCGGAGCTGGTCAGCTAAGCCAAGCCCCGGAGACAGCCAGGCGATATAAAAAGTATGCTGGGACTGTAATGCGGATAGGGGTATCCAGACCCTGGGGGACGTGAGGGCCACGAGCAGGGCAGTCGAGCAGTTCGTCCCGTGGGCATTCAACTGCAGGAAATCCAGGTCATTGGCACAAGCAGTGGCACGTTACACAAAACTGGAGACAGGGCAGGACCCTGTGTCTTCTCGTTATATCAAAGCGGCGATGAAAGGGTGGGAATGCGCAGAGGGCGCAAGGAAGGACAATAGGCGCCCAATAGACTACACAAAGCTGGGCTTACTGTTAGGAGCATTGGGTGGCCTAACAAAGGATACTTTTGAACTTCTCCTGTTTAAATCTGCATTCTCCACTTCATTCTTCAGGGCATTCCACCTCAGCAAATTAGTGGCTCCCTCGAGGACTGGGGCTGCCAACTACTGCTTACAGGCAAGCGATGTGATGCCCAGAACTACTGAACTAGAGATACTACTGCGGCGGTCAAAGACAGGCCAGAGCGGCAAAGGGGTGGTAGTGCGGCTACAATGCATCAACGACCAGAACTGCTGCGCAGTGTCCTGCATGCTAGCATTCATGGAAGTGTGACCGCTGGGTGAAGGGCCACTGTTCAAACACAGGGATGGCACACAATTGAGCAAATTCCAGTTTACAGCAGTCATGTGCCTGGCCCTCAGCAAAGCGGGGCTTCCACCAGCGGATTTTGGGGCACATTCATTAAGAATCGAGGCAGCAACAACAGCTGTGCAACACAGGATGACTGAGGCTGGGATACAGGCAGTAGGTAGATGGCGGTCGCGGGCATTCCAGACCTACGTGAGACCACAGTTACTATAGAACCACCTTGACTTCCGTGGAAGGGCCGGGGCGCCTCTCCCAAGGGCAAGCAGCAGATTTACAATTGTTATTATTGCCTCGGCTGGAAGGAGACTGCGCCTGGTGTGGGTGGTAGGCAATTTCTTCGTAACTTGAATGCAGTCCAGGTGGCGGCGAGGGAGTCACGGAGGGGAAGGACAACCGGTGGATACATGTATTCGATGGATGGGCCATCTCCTTCTCATAGCCTTGCAGCTTATTCCCCGCCCCCACACCTCATTTCCACCCGCCCCACCAGGCTGCCTCGTCAAATCATTTTTTAAGTAAACCCTCTTGTAACCCCTGAGTTGTTTTCCAGCACCATCCAAAGACAGGTAACCCCCTTTGGTATAACTCTTGTCATTCCCTCTTTCCACCCTCTTGTCAGCCCCGCAGGTCTATCCTTGAAATCATTTCTTTCAGTTCCATCAGGTATGACTTTGCCATCGGAAGTGACAAATGCAACTAGTTTTCCGGAGCAATTGATTTTCCTCTAATGTTATTTCTTTACGTTGTAGTGGCTTGCATCTCTCAAGTGAGAAAAATCCATTTATTAATCTTTCCTTTAGCTTTATCGTTTGCTGACGGCTTAGTTGGTCGTCTCCATATATTTCTTCTTGAAACACTTGTGTACCAATAACAAATTCACCCATTATATAGGAGCAGTCAGCGGGGAGGGATTCGGGATAGTTTGAAAGTTGATGTAGTCGTCATGTAGGGTTATATAACGTTCTGAACATACTGTAAACCTAACACTGTAATAGCAGGATGAACCTTCGCGCACAGCACAGTTAGTGTGTGTGAAAGCGCAATACTGATTGATTTAGAATAAACAGTTTATTGAAGAGGTATTGTAAAATGATGGAAAAATGTGGTCTCATTTGAAGATATGTTTGTATACACTTGCAGAATCAATGTTTCACTGCCCTAAATGCAGAAAATGAATAACTTTTGTTTAAAAAAACAAAAACAACAAGTGGAACCAACCCAAACTCTTTTGTTTACTTTATATATTTTTTTATTTCTTTCAAGCGCATCACTCCCATCATTTGAACCAAGTTTTCACCCCTAAATTAATATCTAAGAAGTCAGGAAAACCCCTCCCTCTTTAGAGTTTTGCCAATTTGGTAATAGCTTCCCCAGTCTCATGCCTTCCTTATCCCAACTACTGTACAACAATGGTGAACGGTTTCCACGCCCAAGCCATTGACTCCTGACCAGATGCCTCTTCACTTGTTTTGCTGCGCAATTCACAAAATAGTGTCCCCTAAATATAGTCATTCTCTGTCCCATCTCTTGGTCCTTCCACATATCTTGTGTGATTCACAATTGGCTAACAATGGAGGGGCAGCATGCTAGTGAAGGATAGCAAACATTAGCACTATAAATACTATATTCACTCAGGTCACATCACATACTTCTCGTACAGCCTCTTGACCTCCATCTCCTAATGTTAGTAACTTGCTCTTTGGTAAAGCGAACTCTTTTTGCGTCAGTCACTGCTCCTATAGTTTAATGAATGAGCTCCAAATTGCCATCCTGAGGGATCCAACCTATTCAACACTTAATTTAACACCCCGAGTGTCTGAAAGCCTGTTACAGACGTTCCAGTCACATGCACAAATATGCTGGTGCTCCTCCCTCTGTGGACAACATTTCCTATTACCTAATTCAGCAAAACTCCTCCTCTATAGATTCCTTTTACATCCCCTCTTCACCAATCAGCCTTGAATTTCCTTAACCATATAGTTAAACTGACCTCCTCCAGGCCTAACCTAATCCCACGTCAACCCTTGTCCTTCTCCTTTTTAACTACCTCAAAACCATCAGCACTGAATATAGCCATGTCATGGAAAACGCAAACAATGTGACCTCACCAGTGGAAAAAGAAATGTCATGCAAAAGGTGCTAATCTGCGCTCCCCTTCCAAAGTTTCTGCATTGTCGTTGGCTTCTTCTACAAATTATTGGCACCTGTTCTATGGCGAACCCATCTAAAATCTTATGTCCCAACCTTTCCCCTGACAGCTCGTAACCCCCAAAACACTGAAATTTAAATGGTCACTTCAGATAGCTTACCTGAAATTGTTGCCAGTTGCATTTCTAAATCACATCCAAATCAAATGTTAAGGCATCCTACTGCCTCAGTTCTTCTTCCCTACATTCCAAACTCATTTTATCGCTCCACTGACTGAAACCTCACACTTTGCTTGTACTTTATAACCTGTCAGAGTTTTTAAAGATCGCTTAATTATAAGAAACACCCTCATGCTCCTAGATGCCAAAGTTCCAGCGGCATTGCTGCCTTGACTGAATTGGCCCCCGGCACCGACCCAAGGAAACCCTGCCACTACAAACAAAACAAAAGCGCAGAAATTCATTATCGCTTGCCAGTACACGCCTTGACCAGAAAATGATGCTATGAGCCATGCAGCCCAGAACGAAAGCTCTCAACAGCTGCAGTAACCGATGGTCCCTTTCCTACAGTCTACTACAGCCTCATTGTCATCCTTAAAATTGACCTTCATCTTGGCTAGCTTCCTCCCCCATAGCACCAATGCCAACAGCAAGGGGAAAATTCCTAGAAGGTGATACTTATTCCCTCTCACAACAAGTTCTCCGGCCACTGACCACTGCACAACCTGCCAATATACGCCAAATCCCCTGCTCCCATAATGGCCATGGAATCTGCACCCTCTGATCCATCTTGTCTTCCAAGAACCACCTAGTCACTCTACTGAACTGCCTCAAAAACAGACCATTTCTCTAATGTATTTCAGCTGTCTGCCCTCAACCTGACCCTAAGATGTGGACCCCTGCTCAGACAATGAAACCCCAAACAGCTACAAAATGTCCTTTCCCCGCTTACCAAACAAGTGAAGTTCAAGTGCCCTTGCATCACCTGTGCATTCCTACTTTTCATTTTCTAGACAGCCAAACTTCTCAATTAGGTTAATGACAGCCTCCACCTTTTCCTGTAGTAAACGTGCCTCCAACCGCCCGAATCGAACTGGACTCTCAAGACTGTGTTCAAGCCTTGCTGTTTTCTTCCAGAGCTGGAGGCTCACTCAGTTACTTCATCAAGTTATAAAAAAAGTTCCAAAGCTATTCCACAGCTGCCTGTCAACACAACAGTGTGCCACTGCACACATGCCTGTACAAAAGATATTGATCCAGTGCAAAACATAGATACATTTCTCAAATTCTGCACAGAATATTAGGTTTCCCTTGGTAATGCCTTCTCCACTAAAAAGAACTTGTAAACAGAACAACTCTAAGTCGTCCGGTTGCATTAGCACAAAGCAAAAAGCCCACTTAATTGTCACACTTCACTATATCCGCTGCTTGCCCACATTGGCTCATCACCCTGATCACATCCTTCACATTAGCATACAGTGTACTGCTGTCTTCAGAATAATGTTGGTAACCGATAAACTTTCAGACTAATGATGAATCAACTGAAATTCCCTTTCTGCCCTTTTCAGAACCACTCCCAGAGGGCACAGAGTTACCTAGCGATGGCCAGTAGTCAAAAAGGCTTGTAATGGTCCCTTTAAGTTTGTACCTTTTGCCAAAGCATTGTTTTTGCCAATTTTACATTGTTGCACAACTTTAACCTCTAGCATCCTGCGTTTGTTTAATACGTTTGTGAAAACGCAAACACCTGAAAAAAATGCCATGGCATCGAAGATATATGCAGATTCGCTGAGTATTATATGCTATTTATTACTGTTGTTGAGGGAGGGGAGGAGCATCATGACTCATTCCAGGGCCCTTTTCCAGACTAAACAGTTTAAATAAATAACGCACGCACACGCACGCACGCACTCTCTCTCTTTCGCTCTCTCTTTTTCTCTCACTTTGTTGGGTGATAGGTCATTTAAATGTATCCTCCAATACCCTCATGTTCTTTTGATCTCCCTCTCCTCCCCCTAAATATCGTACCCTTGAGGCCCTTCCAAGTAACAATGTACAGGCAGATGCATCAAAGAAAATGCCGGGAGCAAACGGGCAGATTCCTAGAATCTGGCCGTTTGCTCCCGGTATTTTTGCATTTGGGAAGCATCATCCCAAATGCAGAAATCGCAATTTAAGGAATCTCTAAATAGCGATTCCTTAAATTGCTCTTGCATTTAAGGAATCCCAAAATGAGATTGCTTAAATGCAATGCATGAAACCCAAAAAAATAGCGAATTCGCTAATAGGGGGAGCAAATTACCATGAAGTTGAACTTCGTGGTAATTTGCTAAAACTTTGAAAAATGCACTTTTGTGCATTTTTCAAAGTTACATGTTGCGCACACACATGCCCTTAGGGCATGTGTGTGTGTAACATTTGTGCACAGGTCCATTGCAGGGGTGCAATATGGTGTCCTTTGTACACCCTGGCACCCTTGAAATAGCGGAACATTAGCGATTCGGTAATAGCTAATCGCTAATAAGGAATGGCATTCCCATTCATTCCTATGGGCCTAAAGGCCTAAAGGCCCATAGGAATGAATGGGAATGCCATTCCTTATTAGCGATTAGCTATTATCGATTCGCAAATAAGGAATTTGTAGGAATCGCTAATAACATTGCGATTCCTACATGCATCCCGTTTTGCGAGTCTTTAATAGCGATTCCTTAAAATTCGCTATTAAGGACTCGCAAAACATAACTTTGATGCATCTGCCAGGTAGTACGGTCAGAGGCTGCTGCAGCATCGTCCCCGTGCAACTATTTCTCATCTTCCGGTCCCCTTATTGTGCATAGTGTAATATTTTGTGTCCCTGAATATGGAGAACGAACAGATGATTATCATACTCCCTACTTATTTGCTCATTGCAGTGCTGTTACTGATTCGAAAGCCTAATAAATAATAGTTGAAACAAATAAAGAGTTCGTGCTGCATGAGCCCACATTTTTCTATTTCTCTCATTCCAAATGTATTATTTTCTGTAGGTGGTGTATGGGGGTGCTAGATTTCTCCAGTAATTATATCATTCGACTGAGGTCCTCCTATTGGAAGTGTTGAGTGGAACACCTTATGTCGGGATACTTCAACCCTTTGGCTCGCATACTCTCGTCTCGTCCCTAATTATTGTATTTGTCTTTAAATGTTAATTCTTGTCGTTGTATTTTGTAGTTTTTTTTTTACCAGTTTCGCAAATGTGTGTGCTATTTTCTTCAGAGTATGGCATGTATGTTTGGCATGTCCTTTTATATTTATGTATGAAAGGCCCAACTTGATGGAGGGCTGAGGAGTGAGAGAATGAGGATGAATTATGCGTGTTTGCAATTCCAGATCACGGGGGTGTGCGTTTCTCCTGTTGCCCAAGTTAGGCAATCCTGTAGCATAACTGTATATATGCACTAGCAGCAGGAACAGTATTTGGTGATTCCCTAACACTTGCTCTGCGCCTGTTTGAGTGATTATTTTATTTTTAAATACAAATGCTGGCCTCCAAATACTAGAATGCAAAGGAAAAACATAGTTTTATAATGCTGCACAAATCTAGTTCGGAGAGCAGTTGAACATACATAACACCCTGGCTAATATGGGAACTCAGAGCCTGATTTGGAATTTGGCAGACAAAGTACTTTGCCCCAAATGTGGGGGAATAGCGCTTAACTTGTAAAACAAAAAGCAGTACCAGGGCCCTTGTCAGGAGTCGTGCATTGCTCCTGCCAGCGCTGCCAATTATAGTATCAACACAGCTACTAACCATCACACTCCTACAAGTCTGACAATTCTGACTATTCCAGGCCCCCAAAGCTATGAGAATGGCTTGGACTGCAGGTAATAGTTATTTTTAATGTATATTGTATTAATGATTAACTGTTGTTCTGCTAGTTTCTAAACTAGACAAACATCACCCCAATGTGGCAGACTATCATAAGTGCCGGTGTTGCCAATTAAGTGCCGAGGCTCAGCGCCGGAAACCACTGGCTCAAATAAATTAGGTACTGGGAGTACCCCGTCTAAAACTGATGGCCCTCCACCCTATTTAGAGTTAGGCGGACCTTCATGTTTCTGACAGCTGTACACCCTCTAGCTGTGCCATCAGAAGCCCGACAGTGATGACCCCAATGCGCTGGATAATGATGGAGATGTATCAGACTATATGCTGTACTTTGAATGGGTGGTCTGACCCTCTTTAGTTTCTTTTCTGGACCGCTGAGGCACGCTGGCAGTCTTGAACAGAAACAATTGAAAAATGACCCCCACGCCCTGGAAGAAAACTCACAGGGGGCCAGGATAATTTATTTAGTGTTTTTTCAAAAGCAAACTCCCATTTGGGAGTTTGTTATGGGGAAACAAAATAGTTTGGTGAGCGGGTGCCTGAAACATAGTGGCTGCTCACCAAACTTTCAGTGCCTTGAGAGAAGCTGGTGTGGCTCCTCTGAAAGCACTGAAATCTGTGCAAGGCCCACTGAGATCTCTTAACCCCTTCCGTGCTCATGACAAGCTCAGCTCGTCATGAGGCACGGTTGCGCTGTGCTCATGACGAGCTCAGCTCGTCATGACACGTGCGGCGCTCACACGAGGAGCTAATTCCCCCGCTGTGCTAAGCGTTCTATAGAAACGGGCGTGGTCATGACGAGCTCAGCTCGTCATGAGCACAGCACCACCATGCTGCGTGGCGAGCTGAGCTTGTCACGAGCACAGCGGCGCTGTGTGTGCCCCCCTCCCCCCAGCACAGCGGGGGAATTAGCCCGCAGGGAAGGGGTTAATATAGTGGGCTGTCCAGGAAGTGTGTTGGAGAAGGAACTTTGCCACCCTGATGAACGCCAGACCACCTGCCAAAGTCTAAATCATGCCAAAATCATAACAACAATTGGATTGGGGTGCAAGTGGAATGACGAGAAGGGGAGGAGAAAGTTGAGAAGATGGATTGAGGAGATATGTTTAACAAACCTTACATAGTATTTCACATGCATCCTCTGAAAGCCAGTGTTGCGCCAAAGCATTTGAAATGTTCTCTTTCTGAGTGGCTATGTCTTTCTGTGTGGGCCAGGGCTACGGTTTCAACAGAAAATGTCATAATCTCTATTAAAATTCTAGGGAGTTGGTGGCCACACCTGGAGGCATGAAGCCGTCCTAACGGCATCAAATGTTCAGATCCAAGTACAAGCCTAAAGAGGTATCACAGGCAGATCACAGGCAGATCAAAGAATATGATTAATGTATGGATACAGTTTTAATGCCAGGTGCAATGGGCACGACTCCCATTTTCAGTACAACGTCCCCATTATTGGATATCCTCAGCCTTCTTCGGAAATGCAAAATAACAGAATACCAGTGGAGATGACGGTACAACTTACAACATAGAGACTAGCCACCGTAAAAAAAAATTAAGCAAGGAGGGGTGTCATCATCTAAAGCAAAGATCGATGAATTTCCCAAGGAGGAAGCAAAACGCATGAATCTCGTCTGTTTTTTCCACCTCTGAAGCTTGGAATTGAGGCTGATCCACTGCTCCATGGGCTTAAATAGCTCCAAAAATCACAGCTGCTTTTAGAAGAATGTGAGGGGCTGGACAATCTATTTCTCTTAAATACATTGCCTGGACCTCTGACAGTACACTTCAAAGCAGCTCTCCTAAAAGGAAAGTCTTGTGGTACACTTGCCTGAAGGGTCCCTTTGGCAATCTAGCTGTTGTCAAGACCTGGGGCAGAGGGCACTTGGACCCTGCACCCTAATATGGGGATTGAGCAGGAACTGGATACCACTTCTGGTGAGGGAGTGGTGAGGGCATTGTAAGAAGGCGAGGGCAAGGAAGTGGACGTGCATGTGGGCACCAAGAAGAAGGAACCAATAAAGTACACAAGCTGACCTACCTGTCTCCGCGTGTTCTTGTGTGGCGACACGACAACTGGCGGCGAAGAGGTGGGATCTGGAATCGCCACCAGAAGCTCGTGTAAAAACGAGCTAATAAAACCAGGAGCCCACCCTGGTCCGCCGACTGCCAAAACGAAGATATGCGATGTCGGGAGTCCACCCCAGGCGTAAGAAACGAAGCCAGGAACCTACCCTGGTCCGCCAGCCCCCAGACAAGAAAATGCTAAATCGGGAGCCCACCCCGATCGAGAGTAAAGCGAAGCCAGGAGCCCACCCTGGTCCACATGCGGAGAATAGAGCAACATCGGGAGCCCACCCCGGCCGCTTCGAGTGAAGAAGTTGAGGAGAAGGTGAGCAGTGCACCTGACCGTGACTGCAGCCGCCCGCTGACTAACGAGACAGTCCTGAGCCTCCCCCGTAGATTTCAAGCTGAAATCTCATGAGAACTTGGTGGCCATCTTAGAGTCAGGCGGGAGGACCAATCACAGGCTGGGGAAGGCCTGGCGGCAATCTTGGAGTTAGGCAATAGAAGAGATAGGGAATCTCACCGAGCAGAAATCTCGGCAGACATCTTGGAGTCAGGCAGGAGAACCAAAAAGGAGCTGGAGAAGGTCAGGCGGCCATTTTGAAGTCAGGCAACATTTAAAAAAAGGCCCAAAAGCAGCAAAAAAGGGAGAAACAAAAGGAAATTACAACAAAGAAAGGTGAAAGAAAGAAAATAAAGTCGAAATAAAAAGAAATGACAACAAATAAAGTGAAATAAAGAAAATAAAGTAAAGCAAAAGAAGAAAACTGCACACACAGTAAGGATAAGAAGGTCTGCACCGCAACAAAATGACAGAAGACACAAGCAACAAGAATAGTGCGAACGCAATTTTCCGCAGACCACTACTGTTCAGTTTGTCAGAACTACAAACAGCCATTCGGTGGGAAAGATGGATAAGACAAATCGAACGATACATGCATGCCACATGCAAGGGGTACACAGCTGAGCAAAACAGACTTGTTCCTAAACTTCGTAGGTGATGAATTGAGGACATGTTAATAACATTTCCCTGAGATCAGACCGCAACATACAAGGGGCTGATAAAGTGTCTCACAGACAAATTTGACCCTCAAAGAAATGTGGATTTTGAGAGGTGCATGTTCAATACCATGTGCCAACTAGCAGATGAGTCCCTCGACGATTTTGCAATCAGACTACAAAAACTAGTTACAAATTGCAAATTCGACAAGTTTGACAATGAGCAGGCCATACGGCTGTGCATCATTGAAGGCTGTCAGTCAGTGGAGTTCCGCGCACGAATTCTGAAGGAACCGTCCATGCTAGAGAAAATACTAACCATGGCCCGAGCAGAAGCCATAGCTACAGTAAATGCCAGACAGATGGAAATTGGTAAGGCAAGAAGAGTGGAACAAGCAAACTACATAACTGGAAACGTCAAGAAATTAGACGATACACCGCCACCACGGAAAAAGCAAGAAAGAGCATGCTTTCGATGCAGACTTGAATTTCCACATGTTGGCGCCTGCCCGGCGATGGGCCACAAATGCCGGAAATGCAACAGAGAAAACCACTTCACGAGCGCCTGCAATTAAAAAGTGAGCAAGGGTGATCAGCAAGACCATGGACAGTGACAAGCAGATACGCACGGCACATAGAAACACAGAATCACAGTCCCTCAGCTGAATCGGATGGAGTAAACACGCTAGAAGCTGTGGAACTACTGTATCTGATGTCTGATGCACCAACGGAAGATCGCACACCAGAACACATTCATCTTGTAGAAAAACACCAGAAAAAGAAAACAGTGACAGTGAACATTGAGGTAGGAAGCCACAGCAAAAGCTTCGTACTAGACAGTGGAGCTACATGCAACATCATGTGCATGTCAGAATATGAGAAGATGAGAGTGAAACCGCTACTATCACCGTCCACTGTTGATGTGTTCACCTGGGGCTCGAGAAAACCAGTGGTGAACATGGGGAAGTTCACAGAGACACTGACATACAGAGTAAGGTAGGTCAAAGAGGAACTACATGTACTACGAGGAGACATTCCAGGACCCTGTCTGCTAAGCAACATCACCGCACAGGTGATGGGTCTACTAGCAATGATCTACAACATGTCAGAAAGAGAGAATATTCTAAGGGAACATCCAGCCATACTACAAGGGCTGGGCAAACTAAAGAAAAGCAAATAACACTACATATCAATGAAGCAATCAAACATGTGGCTCAGCATCATTGAAGAGTACCCATACATCTACAACCACAGGTGGAAGGAGAAATGCAAAGCCTGCCAGCGCTAGACATCATAGAGCCAGCTGAAGGACAAACCCCTTAGGCATCTCCAATAGTTGCAGTACCAAAGAAGAACACATCAAAGATTTGCATATGCGTTGACATGAGAATACCAAACACGGCAATCGAGAGGGAAAGACACCCAGGGCCTCACCTCAATGACATGATCAGCTGTCTCACTGGCACATGCAGATTTTCAAAGCTAGATCTGTGCAAAGAATACCATCAACTGGAGCTTGTTCGACAATCATGGTACATCACAACATTCTCCACCCACATTGGTCTTTTTCGCAACAAGCGACTCAGCATTGGAATATCATCATCAGCAGAGATATTTCAAGAGATCACAAGGCAAGTAACAAGGCAGGTAAAAAACAGTTTGAATTACAGTGATGACATCCTGGTGTTCAGCCGCTCAGATGAGGAGCACATCTATAAAGCTCTACGTGAAGTCTGCAACCAGTTGGAACAAGCAGGCCTGACTTTAAATGAAGATAAGTGAGAGCTGGGGAAAAGGGAACAAGTATTCTTTGGATACATCTTTTAAAAGAAAGGAATGAGACCGGACCCCAGCAAAGTAGAGACACTGGAAAAAGCAAGGCCTCCAAATGAAGTAGCAGAAGTGAGGTCATTCCTTGGGTTAGCAAGCTACCGTGCTCGTTACATTAAAGACTTTGCCACAATGAGCACCCTGCTTCGGGACCCAACAAAGCAGGGTGAGAAATTTCTCTGGAAACAGGAATGTGGTAGGTCATTTGAAGCCATTAGACACACAGTAATGGCTGTAGATCATCTTGCTTATTTCGACCCATCACTATGCACTGAGCTCACTGTTGACGCCAGCCCGGTAGGGTTAGGAGCAATCTTAGCAGAACACATGCCTGGAAGAGACTCGCTCAGGCAAATTGTCGCATATGCAAGCAAGAGTTTATCTGACATTGGAAGGGCATATTCCCAGCCAGAGAAGGAAAGTCTAGCAGTGGTATGGGCGTGTGAACACTACATGTAATCAGAAAGGGTCCCTTTCTGATTACATGTACTTTCGCAAGAGGAGGACGTGCCCACCTCGGTGCCACCTAGCACCACCTCTTCTTCCCCACTTTGATTTCCTTACGTGTGAACACTACCACATGTTAATTTATGGAAAAATGTTCACCATTGTAACAGACCATTAAGCCCTAGTGACAATATATGGAAACCGGAACGCAAAGATACCGTCACACATTGAAAGATGGGGAATAAGACTGATGGACTATGATTTCAAGATTATGGACAAGCCGGGAAAGGAACACAACCCAGCTGACAATATGTCACAACATCCACTACCGCATGCACCAGAAAACACATCAATGGCAGAAGAATACCTAAATGTTGTGCTAAGGCAGAACACTCCTACACCAGTAATAATTGAAGAGCAGGAGACAGCAAGGGATGCCACAATGCAAGCAGTCAAACTTGACAACACGGCAACTAAGGTGGAGACACGTAAACACCAACAGCCCCATGGGAGAAGGGGTGAACAGGGAAGAAATGTTGGCATTCAAAAACATACAAGAGAAACTTTTGGAAACAGAAAGAGGAATCATACTAAAAGGAACAAGGATAGTAAAGCCAAAAGCATTATGGTGGCAGACTGTAAACCTGGCACATTAGTCCCACAGAGGCATAGTAGCAACAAAAAAGATGCTACGGGACAGAGCATGGGTCCCAGGCCTGGATCGACTGGTGGAGGACACCATCTTAAACTGTCACTTATGCCAAATAACAGGATGACCAGCAAAGCCAGAACAGCTACAGATGTCAGAGCTTCCAGGGGTAGTATGGACAACATTGGCAGCTGACTTCCATGGGCCATTGGACACGCGCAACTACTTGCTAGTGGTCATTGATGAGTATTCCAGATTTCCCATAGTACGACACGTCTTGTCAACATCAGTGACCACAACGTTGCTGATACTTGATGACATCTTTGCAGCCAGGGGCTCCCCACAAACAATGAAGACAGACAATGGGCCTCCTTTCTAAGGAGAGGATTTTTGCAAGTTCATGGCCTACCTGGGCATTCACCACCGGAAAAAAACACCCCTATGGCCACAAGCAAACAACATGGTGGAAAGGTTTATGGGGAACATCAAGAAAGCAGTCCAAAGAGCAAAACTGGCGCAGATCTCCATAGGACAGGCACTCTGTCAAATATTAAGAGACTACCAAAACACCCCTCACAGCTCCACTGGACGATGTCCAGCAGAACTGGTGCCAGGAAGGACAAGCAGGACAAGACTGCCCCAACTAGAGGTAAAAGAGCCACCAGAACACAGTAGCATTGCAGCAAGAGATCAGTAAGCGATAAACAAAATGAAACTATATGCGAACGCCAGGAGACATGCCACATCATCACACCTGAGACACGGGGACTCAGTTTAGGTGCGCCAACGACAATCAAGAAAATCAGACAGTCCGTTCTCAGACGAACCGCCGACAATATTAAATGTCAAGGGGCCAATAATAACAGCTGCATCAGGCCCCTATCGGATCACTAGCAATAGCTCCCACTTCAAGGGACTAAAAACATCAGATGAGAACGGAGGAGATACAGCATCAAAGAACAACACAACACATGACAAAGAGGAAGCTATGGACAGCATGGGAAAAGTGGCACACAACAGCGAGAGACAAGAAGAGGCAGCAAACAAAGGAACAGAAGGGTCATACCCAAGGAGAGTGAGCAGACGGCCAAATAGACTGATTGAGGAAATGTAATGGTGGTGATCAGAAACACCATATCTCTCTCTCTCTCTCTCTCTCTCTCTCTCTCTCTCTCTTGCTCTTTCTATCTCTTCTACCGTTTCTGTCTTTCTTTCTTTCCACAAGGGGGAAGATGTCGTGACCTGGGGCAGAGGGCACCAGGACCCGGCTTCCTAATATGGTGAGGGGACAGGAACCGGACACCACTTCTGGTCAGGGAGTGGGGAGGGCATTCTGAGAAGGCAAGGGCAAGGAAGTGGACGTGCATGTGGGCACCAAGGGGAAGGAACCAATAAAGTACACAAGCTGACCTACCTGTCTTTGCATGTTCTTGTGTGGCGACACAACAGCTGGCAGGTGCAACACACAAGTTCCTCTGATTGGAAAGTTGCTTTAAAGAGCACAAAGCAAAACCAAAGGAGATGTTGGACGGAGTGTTGAACATTGCAAGCACTCACCCCCAGTCAACTGATCTGGGTTTAATCCATCATCATTCTTTAGCTCACTCCGCCACCCCAGTTCAGACATGGCCATATGCAAATCAGTCTGATCCTGTGCCTCATAGGAACAGTCCAGCCGGAACTGCCAAGCCATGTCTTCCCTGGACCAAAAACAAGCATCCTGGGACCGGTTTCTGGCTAATCAGCCGTCATCAGCCAGGCTAGCTTGAATCCAGTGGCAAAGTGAGCAAGGGACCCACGTCTGGGCATACCCTGCCAACTTAGGGCGAACAAAGCGATACCAAAGGGGATGATGAACGGAGCGTTTGAGCAAATCAAACACTCACCCCCAGTCAACTGATCTGGGTTTAATCCATCATCATTCTTTAGCTCACTCCATCACCCCAGTTCAGACATGACCATATGCAAACCAGTCTGACCCTGGGCCTCAAGGGAACAGTCCAGCCCTAACTGCCAAGCCATGTCTTCCCTGGACCGGAAACAAGCATCCTGGGACCGGTTTCTGGCTTATCAGCCGTCATCAGCCAGGCTAGCTTGAATCCAGTAGCAAAGTGAGCTAGGGACTCACGTCTGGGCATACCCTGCCAACTTAGGACAAGAAGCAAAGACATGAACTGCGACCGCCCGAGTGCGTCCATAATTAAAGTAGTGACTATCTGGCTGGAGCTTCATAGTATAAGGATGGTGAGGAGTATTATACCAGTCAAATAATATATACAAATGTATGTTTTTAACACACTTGTTTTATCTTAAACTCCAAGGGCCTGATGTACTAAATATAAGTGGCTGCAAACTGCGCACTGACTTTTTGCGAATGCAGAAGAATTTTACGAACCGACCAATGTACTAATAGATCTGTTAACTAAATGGAAAATCATGGTGGGTCACAAACTGGCCTATCTCCTAAATATTGCTGAGGAAGGCCGCAAATAGCAACTCACTCCATTGGAGGCCATTACATCAAACCCCCCAGCTTTTTACGATTTTGTGAATCTCAATTTTCCTGCAAAATCGTCTGACTCCCACAATGCCCATGATTTTAAGAAAGCCTGCTGCAAAAAAACAAAAAAACACGTGTGATGTTTATTTATTTTTCTTGCTTCCTTACATCATGAAAAAGCTGCCTGTCCAAACAAAAGAGCAAAAAAAGAAAATAAACAACGCAGGGAAACTCATTCTTCTTTTTTTCAGACTGGAGCATTTTATTCAATACTGTTCCATCCCATTTGGCCTCCTACATACCCAGGGACGTCTTGTCTGGCACAGATTAGCATAACAGGTGTACTCACGCGTCTGTCAGGAATGACATGGCCAGAAATGCTCTGTCATTACCCTCTTCCCCGCTGCTGGCTGTCCTTCCCTGCCTGTGGCGCCTGGCATCCACTGAGAGTAGGGGGCTAAACAAAATAAAAAAAGAAAAGAAAAGAACTTACCGGATCCTGACAACGTCCTTCTCTTTCAGACTTCGCCTTTTGGGACTGCAGTGCAGGCCCCAGCAAACTCTCTCGACCAACCCAGGCCTGCTCCCGTGCTGTTAACTAGCATGTGAGCAGTGCCCTGATTGGTGGGAGAATCCTCTTTCAGCACTCCTGAAGGTACTGGATGCATACACTTGCTCTTAACCTAGCTGTCTTAAGACAGCTGGGTTGAGAGGTTTAAAGTGGGCATGTGTGACTGGCTGTCTCAAGACAGCCGGCCAAAGACACAGCACCCTTTAAACAAGTGCAAATGCCGCCTTCTGCCCACCCCTCCTCCCTGTTCAATTAGCAGGCCCCACCCCGTCCTGACACTCAATACAGGATGGGACAATAAAAACTAAAATGGTAATCAATTTAATTTTTTATCTCTTGGGCTTTGGGGGGCACGTGAGAGGGGCGACGCTCCTCCGCTCCCTGCATATTATAAATTATGAAAGTTGGAGAGATTGAGGCTTGCCATTTTTTAAATTCCTGCAGTATATCTCGTAACTGGGCAAGTTAACCCCTTCGCCACGGCGCGAATTTCGCCGGGGTGCGGGGGTGTTTGTGGTGTCACGATGCTCATGACTGCTCCTGGCCTTCATAAATCACGGTAGGCGTGTGCTCATGACGGCCGGGAGCCGTCAGAACTCCGCCCACTGATTAATTCGCCCGCACAGGCGGGGAATTAATACCGCGTGGGAGGAGCGGCAACGTTCTGACAGCTCCCGGTCGTCATAAGCACAAGCCTAAGGTGTTAAAATGCACATTTAGAATCCAAACAACCATCAATTGCTTGTTACTTGCTGAAAGTGAGGTGATGTGGCCTAACTTTTGAACTGGGCAATAAGGTTTGAGTCCCGGGTCATTATCTTGAAATCACTTATTTTACCTGTGCCTAAAAAACATAATAATCTGACCTTGTGTAATATAGTTTTCAAACAAATTAAGAATTGTTGCTGCCTCCCCGCCCTGATGACAATGCTGTTAGTGAGCTAAGAAGCAGATGGAGAAACATTATAATCCATTAACCCAAGCAGAAGACAGGTTTTTATCCAGCCCACATCCTGCATTCACATATTATAAGTTATAGTCATAGTTGATAATGAAGAAAAATGAGATTCTGTATAATAAAATATTTGCCTTGGATCACACAATTAGGACAAGCGAGTAAACTGGGATTGATCACAGGTTTTCGGTTTTCATACAGTGCAATTCAGCCACTAGGTGAGTATCCCTTTATCATATCAAAGGTTAATGCTTTTGAGTCAATTCTTAATATATCATGTTAGAGTGTGGGTGGCAGACAGAAGCCATATTTTTTTTGCAGTTCTTCATAGTGCGAAATTGTCCCAAAGACATAGGAGCACTTCACAAAAGACTCAAACTAGTTTATGCATTTTTGGGACGAGTAAGTCATTTTACTTTTATTCACATGATGTTAGTTTATCAAGGCCAGGTTTCAAACCTGGGGCCACATGTGCAAAACTTTGAAATAGTTAGTTCCTAATTGCGAATTCCAGCAAATCACAATTAAGAAATCGATATTTCTTTGTTTCTTCTGTCTTAAGGTTTAAGTGTTATCATTAAGACAATAGGTGCGAAATACATTGCATTGCCTACAATCCTGATCAGGCCTGCTGCATATCCATGGCAAATAACAGTTAGAATTGGTCTAGTCTAGGCGGTAGGCACCAGAAGCTGTGTCCCGATCTTAGCCATGGGGGTGCTATTGGTGCTACACTAATGGTGACTGGGCTGCCTGGTACGTAAGGGCATCTAGAGTCGGGATAAAGCTCGAGAACAAACTAAAAACATCAAACAGAGTAACTTCCGACAGGTCAGATAGCGTTCCAGGTATAGGATGTTGGCGAGCTGCAGATTCGCGCAGTGTGCAGGAGGGGCGGTGTCTTGGCTTTAGGGGCGTGTGGGGGGTCTTAGGCAAGATGCGGGAGACTGCAGGTCACTCCAGACCGAAAAGCTGAAGTGTCCTACGTTTAGGGGTGTTAAAGCACGTGAATTCTATGCATGTAAGATAGTTTATTAATAGCTGCCATACACGTTGGAACTTCTTATCAGTGTGTGATAGCCGTTCCATCGCCAGAAGGTGCCACGTCCTAGAGAACGACTGTGCCACTGAGGGAGGTGACATTTGCTTCCAAGCACAGGCTATAAGCTGCAGCGCAGCCATCAGCAGGTGACTCGCCAATGTCCAATCAGCATGCGTCATAGCAGCGATGCCAGGGGGGCGTACGCCTAAAACGATTGTGTGGTGCAGGTGTGGGAGAGGGAAGCCCAAAATACCCCCCCTTTTTAAAAAAAATGTATTTAACATTTTCAGCAATAACAAAGCAGTGCACTGAGCATATTGAAGGGGCATCATGGTTACACATTTATGAAACAGTAATTCCCATAATTGCACAATAGGTCACATGTACATGTCGCAAAACTTAAACTGCCCAAATCCAGCCCACGTTAGACATAGCCGCCAATTGCGCTGTCAGAACATCACCCACTCCCTCCAACCCACCACCCACTCTCATCATCATATTGGCCATTTGCTGCCCGTGGACTACATGCCGAAACACAGGTACTGCTTACATTATAAAGTAGAGCTTTAGCCCACACCAGTCAGCACCAGACCTTGCTCTTGTTCTGTAGAGTGTTCCTGCTGTTGAGCCATAAGATAAGTCTTGAAGGGCCCCATATATTAATAGGTCTAGAGGCTGAGGGGGTTGTGTCTGCATAGTTCTCACACCTCACAGAGCAAGACGCTAAGCTTTGGAACCAGGACTGCACTGTAGGAGCTCTCCTACCCCCCCCCCCCTTACCCCCCCAGTGGATTGTCACTTCTCTTTTTGCCAGCAACAGGGCGATGGCTGTGAACCGCCTGACCTTAATGGGGAATTGTACCACATATCCCAATAAAGCAATCTCAGGCAGGGGGTTCACTTATATCAGTATAATCTTGCTAAGCGTGCTAAACACTCCCATCCAGAAGTGTGAATTTGTGGTCAGGTCCAAGCCAGGTGTGCAAAGTCTGCCTGAGGGGACTGGCACCGTTGACATTGATGTGACCTAGTGGGGTCAATCCTGTGTGCCCTGAGCGGGGTGACATACATTCGGCATAAAAATTTAAAGTGAAGCAATCTGTGCCTGCTATTAATGGACACTAGTTTAGTCTCTAAACAGCACGCCGTCCACTGCTCGTCCGATATCGGGTTGCCTAGGTCCGCCTCCCAAGCACTCCGCACCTTAGTATCATCTTGTGCAACCAGATCTACACCAGCCTTATAAAGGGGCGAAATCAAATGCTCCCCCTTGCTACTGTCAATAACAGATTTCAGAGGAGTGAATGATGGGGATTCCAGAGGGAAGTCAGGGAGCCTGGCTCAAAGCGCAGCCCTGAGCCTGGCCAGCCCAAATCTGTCCATAAATGATGCTTCAGGAAATAGGGACGCATCCTCTATATCAAATATGTGGCCCGCAGGAAAAAAGTCTCCAATTTTGGCAATGCCAAACTTCGTGCAGATATTTTGTACAAGCTTTTCTCCGGTTATGGGAAGTAATTTGGGATTTGGAAGAGGCATGGCTGATAAGTATACCGTTTGTGTGTTTGTGAGACGCCCCAGTGTGGCCCACGCCCAGCTGGTTGTGGAGACAGGTTGAATGTCTGTGCAATCTCGTGGGATTCCCACAGGCAGGACTGCAGCCAAAGTGTCAGGTAGAACAAAGTCTCAGGTCTCAGAAAGGTTATTCTGGCATCCGGGTGGTACCATTGTGGAAAAGTAAATTTTGCCATGTTGTATGTGCCTACGTGTTCCCCATCTTATGCTATATGTGCATGATCGATATGCATGTATTCCCCTCTGATCGATTAAAGACGCAATTACGGTTGTGTCCATCTCTAGTATGCCAGTTTCCAGTCCTCGTGAAAACAACGAATATCAGGCCTATGTAAACCTGCGTTGCCACATTTTACAGTGTGCACGTGCATTCATTGAATTGTCCCCGTTTCTAGGCCTCAAAAGGGCCCGGACTCAGATTCAGCTCCTGTCTCCTGAACGCTCTCCGAGGAGCGATACAGCCCCCACCTGTATCCCTGACCCTTAGCTTACTTCTTGCCACGCAGTGCCCGGCCCGGCCTGGCTCTGCCTCCCAGTCTGCCAAGAATATGTTATGTTTCCAGTTATCAGTTCAACCCTCCTTCTCTGCATTCCTAAGCTACTGAATCGCATCAATAGTTTCCGTCATGGTCTAGCCTTTATGTCTCCATGAAAGAGAAATACTGTATTAATATTCATAGAATATTCCTCGCACACGCACTACATATAGAATTATGCATACACCAGTCTTAGAGTCTATTAGCCTTTGCCCTGATAACTTTTGGATTCTATCAACATGTACTCTAAACCCCAGATACTAGATATGCCTGGGTACATGTCGCTCTGACACTCCAGACTTTAGTCTCCTCTTCTAGCGCAGAAGTCATAGCCCCCAGTTCTCTCTGGTAACACGTCATTGCCCATTTGCGCGCACCACTAGGTTAGAGGTCCCAGCTGCTCAGGTAGCCCCCTCCATGTTTCCGCCCCGTTTATGACATATTCTGTTACGTTTACATCACATGTCTATGTATACGCCCTGTACACGCCTTCTTGTTACACCACTTTGCCCTTATCTTTCGCGACTGCTACGAGTCACGCCTACTGCTACGCCTACTGTATTGAATGTAATGTATTTTGTTTAACTATATATATTGTGCACTGTTATTAAAAGTTAGCGCATTATTCCCAGATCCTGCCCCCGGCAGCTGCCATCCTATTCCCGTACAGGCTGTCCTGTTCCTGTCCTTTATGCCTGATTAAAAGCCTGTAAACTCCAGCTACCTCGAATCTTGACTCTTATTTATTGAGCTACCTGTTTATTGATTATTCCGAAAAATAGATCCGGTATTAAATTATTTATATACCACATAATGGCGCCCGAACAGGGACTTGCCCTTTCCCCACGCGCCGGAGAAGCCACGCAGGCCCCCTGATCCTCTGCAGCCGTGACGGAACCATACCGTGCACGTGCAGATATTTCTGCTTCAAGTATCCCTCAGGCCCACGGAGGAGACGGAGGTTGCGGTCCAGCGTCCAGACGAGGCGGTGGAGGAACGCGGCGAGTCCCGACCAGAGCCCAAGCCGAGAGTCCAAGGTCCGAGGTATCCAGAGGCCCACCTGTAACAGAAGTCCGAAGTTCGTCCGTCCGTCGTCGTAGCAGTCCAGTCCAGTCCGAGGCTTCCGTTCTTGCTGCCCGGTGAGTACCGTTGCTGGGGTAGTATCTAGACAGGGTCAAGTAATTTGTCTCTGGTCCGTGGGTTTGGGTACACAGATTCAACACGAAGTGTCCACCTAGGTGGATGCGGGTCCTGACGTGTCTCTTTATGGGACCGGTAAGTTTCGTACTGTTTTAGCAGTGCATCTAGTTATTCTAGTAAGTTCTGTTCTCGAGAAATTCATGTGTTCTGTTCTCAGTATACCAGGTAATATTCTGTCCGAACTATTATTTTAAATGTTATTTCATGTGTTTTCAATGTCGTGGTATGAGTGATTCGTTTTTCAGTTATTTTTGTGTTTATCGTGTATTGTATTGTGTCCAGACTCCAGCCTAAATCATGCCTCTATTCTCGAGGTTACGTCAGTTAAAAACCAGAAAAGGTTTGCTCGAGGAAGCAGTTCCTGTCCCGCCTAGGGACAGTCCAGGTCATTTTATGTATCATAAGCATGGCATAAGTGCCATATTATATCTAGACTTATGGGTGGAGTACACCAAGGAATTAGAAGAGAAATATAGATGGCCCATGTCAGGTACATGGGATGCCGAGTGCATCATGCGAGTAGAAGAAGCATTATGGAAAAAGAAATCCAGACAGTCCCAGAAAGATGCCATCGAGTTATGGCGCAAAGAATCTCATAAAAGAACCGAAAAAGAAATCAGAAAATCAGAATTAAGTAGGGAATCCTCAGAAAGAGCCCAAGAAAGGGAATTAATCGAAGTAGGTGAACGAGTTAAAGCCGAACAGTCAGACAGACAGAGAAATGCCCTTATTAAGGGTATGTATCCTCTTCTTGCCGAGGGCTTGCCGAAAGCAACCCCGGAAGCACCATGTAATTTTCCGCCGCCATTAGTTCCGATTAAGTTACGTCACAAACCGACCGCAGCTGATATTTTTCTCTCGTCCTATTTGGACGACACAGTCCCAGAATATGCAAATCCTGTTCCGCCAGCTCCCGTAAATAATGTAATTCCTGTTCCTCCAGCCACCGGGGCACCCGTTGCAGCACCTGTTACGGCACCCCCGGTTCAGCCCACAGTCCAAGTACCCGCTATATCAGTCACTCTGCCAGCCCGTACAGTACCCACCGACGATTCTAGTTTAGGGGCCTCGGGGGGAAGTCCTCCTGGAACCCCGCCTCAACACAAACGTGTGACATTACTCGAGCTACATGCCCGAGCGTTACAGCGTTCGCCCAAACATCAGTCAGTTGCAGATATCAAGCGAGCTCTCACCGAATGCCGTTATGATCCAGTCCCAGGCGACAATGATATGGTCATATATTAATTGCGTGTAAGACGGGTAACCGAATATTTGGACACCCTACCGAATATGAAAGAATATCTAGACAGAATATATCGTTTCATCCGTACAGGAGTAGATCCAGAAAGTATTGGCGAAGCCATGTCTCAAAGAAAAGTCGAGATCCAGCTCATGCTATTAAAGTTTCTAATTAATTGTTTAATAAGGGAACAAGATTATCCAACTAAAGATTCGACCGAAATGAAAGTCCTGACAAGATGGAGTGATCATATAGCCGAGGGAAGACACAAGACACAGAACTGTATAGACAGTATGTACAAGAAGATCCGTAGGGAAATAATAAAGTTACACGAGAAACGAAAAGCAGCACAAGTAAGTGAGAAAGAAGACAACTCTTCTACTGAAGAGGTAGACGACGAGAATCCCACCAGAATAGCGTATGTAGGTAGTACTAGACTTCCCGACCGACATTCACGCCTAGATCACAAGAAAGTTTTTCCTCTTCCAGCACCAGAACAAGGTTCTCTTGAGCAAGTATTTCAAGCTACCGATCACATTCTGAAATCACGAATCGGTTACAGTGAACTTAGTACCATGCATGAACAAGAACTAGCCCGATCAGCAGTCCGATGGATTACTTATTCTACCACTTTTCCAGACGAAATAGTGGCACAAATGTTTCTGAAACTGCCCCCAGCCGAGCAACGACTGGTGGGTATGTATATGATTCAGCACCTCATTACACTGTATGAGGGTCAGCATTCTGATCCAGGTCCGTTACATGATGTTCTGAACGAGCTACTCCAACATAGATGGAGAGGTTTAGGTACCGATTTAATTAGTGTCATTCTAGAACAGCGCCACAAATATAGAACGTTTCTGAATCCGCATTTTGTTCATGTCTCACCCCCAGAAAGTAAATCATTTTACATAGATAGACAGCATCCGTTACGAGAAGTACACCCAGTTAGGACAGCGGGTGGTGGACTAGAACGAGTATTTGTTTACACCCCTATCACCAAGATGGAACTCTTAGAGATGAAAAAGCTAATTCCCTGTCACGACAAAGATCCAGCAGGGTTCCATCGAGAATTAAAAGACATGCTCCGTATGGGAGAATACACGTATCCAGATATCATTAAAATGTTAAAGGTCCTGTTGCCCGCAGGGGTATATGAAAAACTCAAGGAAAAAGAATGGGAGGTGGGAGAGAAAAAGATAGATTGGACAGCTCTAGAAGCTGAAGATAAAATACGAATACCAGGTACTGGTCTTGGGGACAAATGTAAAGAATTGCCCGAGTTATTGATACAAGTTTTGCCAAGGTTACTAGCCACGAAAAAGGAAGATTGGGATGCAATCTCAGCATGTAAACAGAAACAGGATGAAGACACTAGTGATTTTTATTCTAGATTTGAAAAATGTTTTATTATTAACAGTGGTTTGAAGACGAGTAGTGAGTCGTACCCTCATCTTTTTGTTACCAAATTAGTCGAGAATTCAAGTCCACAAGTTAAAAATCGAGTTTTGAAAGTCGAAAGTACCTGGCAAGCTAATACCCTGTCACAAATGCTCCAGATGCTCCAGTATCACCAGAATAGAATCAGGGAAGAGCAAGAACACGAAAGGAGATGTATGAAAGACACGAAAATGAAAGTATTAGTTGCACAATCTGTTCCACAAGACAGTCAGAAGAGGGGTCCGAATCAAGCCAGTCATCCTGCAGCTCCCGTTAAAGGGACATGCAATTATTGTAAACAGCCAGGTCATTTTATAAACGAGTGTGCAGTTCTGAAACATAACATAGCTACTGGTAAGACTAAAGAAAGACCACGTCCGCCTAGACAAGAACAAGTTTCACAGACTTCACCGTCATCACAGAATGCACAACAGACAGTTCCAGCACCGCAGCCCATCGCTGCAACACAGCATGTTACACAGCAGATGTACCAATATGCCCAGACAGAGTATCCAGAGTATCAACAGTATTCATGAAACAGCCTAGAGAGGGAGGTAGGCTTGCCTCTCATCGAGATACCTGTAGATCAAGAGGGTCCCTATGTACACAGTCAAGTATTGGGGAAAGACAGAAAGTTTCTGATTGATACAGGGGCAAGTAGGACTACTATCAGTCATGACGAGGTTCCAGGGGCTCCGCTCTCAGGCTCTAAAAATGTTTCCCTTGGATTTTCAGGAAAGCCTATTGTTAATGAAATTTCGAAGCCAGTTTCCCTAGAAGTTGGTCCATTGTCCCGAACTACTGATTTGTTACTTACGAAGTCATGTCCAGAAAATTTGTTAGGCATTAAAACGTTAAAAGAATTAGGTGCAGTAATTTGCTGCTCCCCAGAAGGAGTTCGATTGTTTTTACGTGACTTTAAAGGTCACTATGTATTACGTGATTTTGATCCAAGATTACTGAATGTTCCACAGCATTTATGGGCGCAAGGTCCAACTGATGTAGGATGTATGCACATCACACCCCATCGTGTGACTCTCAAACAAGGTATAGTTTTGCCACGAATCAGACAGTACAGATTGCCACCTGAGGCTGTAGTAGCCTTATCCAAAATTATAGACGAGCTTATTGTTCAAGGAGTGGTTGTAGAAACTGACTCCAATGTATGTAATTCTCCTATCATTCCGGTCCTGAAACGTACTGATCCCAATGCACCTCCAGTATATCGATTAGTGATTGACCTTCGAGAGCTTAATAAATGTATCATTCCCCAGTATCCAGTAGTCCCAGATATTTCATCCCTATTGACAGCCATTGATTCTGAAGCTACATTTTTCACTGTTATCGATCTCAAGAATGCATTTTTCAGTGTCCCCATTCATCCAGACAGCCAGTACCTTTTTGGTTTTTGTTTAAATGGAAGGAGCTATAAATTCACACGAGCTCCTCAAGGTTTCACAGAAAGTCCTAGTATTTACAGTCAAGCACTTAAGAGACAACTAGACAATATTCACATGCCAACTGACACTGCCCTGCTCCAGTATGTCGATGATCTACTGATCACAGCCCGTTCTGAACGTGACTGCGAGCGTGCGTCACTTACGGTTCTGTATTTCCTGGCTGAGCAGGGGCACAAGGTGTCCCCTTCCAAATTACAATTCTGTGTCCAGCAAGTGATCTACTTAGGCCACTTACTGTCCAAGTGGGGTAGGCAGTTGACACCAGACCGTATCCAGTTAATAGCGAGTCTTCCACAGCCCAAGACACAGAAGGAGGTACGAGCTTTTATTGGCCTCACTTCTTATTGCAGACAATGGATTCCTCAGTATGCATTTCTAGCCAAGCCACTGATACAGTTAACGACACAGGAGACAGCCGTATCGACTGTCCTCCCTTGGACATCTGAACATACACTTGTTTTTAATGAATTAAAGAAAGCCCTATGCCAAGCACCTGTTCTAGCAACACCGAACTACAGTAAGCCTTTTACACTTTTTGTCACAGAACGTGATGGTACTGCATTATCTGTTCTCACACAAGATCAAGCAGGACAATACAAGCCCTGTGCTTATTTTTCAAGCACATTAGATCCAGTAGCCCAGGCGCTGCCTGCGTGCCTCAAGTCAGTTGCAGCCACAGCTCTAGCAATCAGACAAAGTGATTCCATAGTGTTAGGACACTCCCTGACAGTACAAGTTCCACACTCCGTGGAAGTTCTTTTAAACCGAACACAGACTCAGCACTTGACAATTGCACGTTTAACAGGTTATGAACTGACACTGTTCCAGCCACACATAGAAATCAGACGCTGCAACATTCTAAATCCTGCTACACTGTTACCGTCAGTTACTTCAAAACCTGCCACACATGACTGTGTGGAAGTTGTTAACACTATGACAAAGCCAAGACAAGACCTGACAGACATTGCATTACCTAACCCCGACCTGACACTCTATGTGGATGGTTCATGTATGAGAACTAGTACAGGAGAACTAGTAGCCGCGTATGCAGTGACTACTGAAACTGAAGTTATAGAAACACATCGTATTGACACCCTGTCTGCTCAAGCAGCAGAGCTAGTCGCTCTGACCCAAGCCTGCATACGTGCCAAGAACCTGAAAGTAAATATATATACAGATTCACGTTATGCATTCGGAGTCGTACATGACTTTGGAGTGCTCTGGCAGGAGAGAGGTTTCATGACTTCTCATGGAACCAAGATTCAGCATGGTCTCCTCATTCAAGCTCTGTTAGATGCAATACATTTACCGACAGCTATCGCTATCATGAAGTGCAAGGCACATACGAAAGTTACTGACATCATTTCCCAAGGTAACGATCTAGCAGATCGAACAGCCAAGCTTACAGCTCAGACTCCAGACATTCCAGTTAACACGACACAGATACTCACTCCAGATCCGACTACTTGTATGACAGTTAAGGACCCTACACAAGATGTCATAGACATACAGTTACATGCTACTCCCGAAGAAATCAAGAAATGGTCCGAACAAGGAGGGGTCCAGACAGATCAAGGATGGGTGACGAAGGGAAAAGCCACATGGTTTCTCCCCGACTCTATGGTTCAAGTCATTATTAATACCGCACATAGTCCAGCACATCTAGGAGAAAAAGCTATGTTAGACAGTATTCAGAACCTATGGTTCAACAAGCACTTACGAGCTGCAGCCAAGCAGAAAGTCCGTACTTGTATGATATGTTGTCAGTTCAATCCAGGTAAAAGTGTCCCGGTGGAACAAGGTGGATTCCAACCTCCTGACCACCCTTTTGAAGTCCTCCAGATGGATTATATTCAGATGGAGCGATGTCGAGGTTTCAAGTATGTCCTCGTAGTTGTATGCGCTTTGTCCAGGTGGACAGAAGCATATCCAGTTCCAGATTACACAGCCGCGACCACTGCCAGGCAGTTGGTTCGTGAATTCTTTCCCCGCTATGGACTCCCTAGGGTCGTGTATTCAGATAACGGCCAGCCATTCTCATCTGAACTTATGAAACAAGTTTCCCTTCTGTTAGGGTACCAGTGGAAGTTCCATTGTGTGCGCCATCCTGAAGCAGCCGGTCTCGTAGAGAGACATAATCAGACCCTGAAAATCCGTATTGCCAAGATATGTAAAGAGAAAGGTGTAGACTGGCTAGTTGCCCTGCCAGTTGCTTTATTCTATATGCGGATGGTTGCACATTCCAGATCAGGTCTGTCCCCTTATGAGGTCGTATTCGGCCGCCCCCAAACATGTGGGGTACACCTAGACCCCGCAGTATTACAGATGTTTCCAGTAATATGCTGACAGATTACCTAGCTTCCTTGATGTCTGCCCTACACTCTTGTCGTTCACAGGTTGCCGCCGCATTTCCAGACAACACGGAGGTGAAACCGCATGAAGTCATTCCAGGAAACCTCGTGTTGGTGCGGAACTTTGATCGTTCAAATCCGCTGGAGCCCCGCTGGAAGGAGCCCCGGATGGTCTTATTAACTACAAGGACAGCAGTGAAGTTGGAGGGCAGGAAAGGATGGGTCCACCTGTCCCACGTTAAAAAATTCCATGGACTTCGTGAAAAATCTTTTGCAAAGGACTGTTCCATTACTAAAGACTGCCTAAAAACAGACTCTGAACTTGATTCCGAACTGAAAGTTCCCCTGTTAGAGAAAACTCCGCAGCAGGAGTATAAAGAGAAGCTCCGGTCTAGTAAAATAAGTCAGCCAGTTTAATTGTCTAAGTCCCTCTCGGGTGAAACGGTTAGACAGGTTTCTGACATGTATGAGATAGACCCCCATAGTGAGAGAGTTAGTCAAAACTCTATAAGATGTATCGTTTTTCTAAGTTTCTTATTGTTTCTAAGTCTAATGGTTACCTGCACAAGTTATGCATTATATTTATGTTTTCCAAGTTCACATGTAAATAAGTTTTCTAATGTTACAGTAGAGCACACATTTAGTGATCTGCCTCCTCACGAGCTATCCTATCGTCTTGCTATGCGAAATAATACATTCATTAGAATGTTACACTATTCACACCAGACCAGCAATGCCACTAATTGTTGGGTGTGTGGTCGACTCCCCCCTTTCCAGACCCCGAAGGGAGTTCTACCACTTTTTCCTTATCCGTTTTCACATAATGGTTCGTGTGGAGCATGGTCCACTTTAACGTCATCCTCCAATGATATGTCCCTTCTGAACAGAACATGTTTTCCAGACAAGCAAGGTCTCTCCCATAGAACAGGGTTAGATCTAGAAAATGAAGTATATGATTTAGGTAATTATTCTTCGAATTTTATGGTCTTGAATGTTCAGTCTGATACTACTCCAGATTTGCCTGCTATTTCAGTACTACCAGTCAAAGGCGAATTATGTGTCAGAAAGAATGGTTCCGCACATGTAGGACATAGTGATTGTACTACTATTGTCGAGTATAGTGACAGTGGGAAATCTATTTTCAAAGCCTCACGTCATTCTTATTTTGTTTGTGGTCAGACCGCATATGTTCATCTGCCCCTCGATTGGGATGGAACATGTTACATTGCTTTCCTACTGCCACCAGTTTTTCTAGCCCCATCTGATTATCACAGAAACACACATCTAGTACACGTCAGACCTAGAAGGGAGATCGAGTCCCCAATTGTCGATCAAACTGAAACTACTCTAGAACAATATCAAGACTTTAATAAAGGTTTCTTCTTCTTTATAGGCCCTGTCCAGAATAGTAAGTTAATACGTAGGTTAACCAGAACCCTTGAAGCAGTAGTGAATGAGACTACTTCTGCTCTAGGTAACTTAACTGAAGAGCAATCTGCTATGAGATTTGTCGTGCTCCAAAATCGTCTCGTTCTTGACGTCATACTGGCCGATAGAGGAGGAGCATGTAGAGTCATCGGATCTAGTTGCTGCATTTTCATTCCTAATAACGCGCCGTCTGTTTATTCAGCTATAACCAGACTTCATAAAATTGCCCATCAGTTACACCAGAATCCAGGCACCTGGACATGGTCCGGTTGGCTCTGGAGTATCATATCTGCCTGGGGATGGAAAGTATTGTCATTCCTAGGTATTGCAGTAATGATCATATTCAGTTGCTGCCTCTGTATACAATGTGGCCCTGCGATTTGCGGCATGTGTGCTACCTCTTGTATTCCTAGTCCTAGTCCTAGATCCCGTTCCAAGACAATTCGAGACGAGCAAATGATGCTATATGAAATGATAGATGGTAACATGAATATAGATGTTTCCTGATGGAAACGTAGGGCACAAGGAGGGAATGTGGAAAAGTAAATTTTGCCATGTTGTATGTGCCTACGTGTTCCCCATCTTATGCTATATGTGCATGATCGATATGCATGTATTCCCCTCTGATCGATTAAAGACGCAATTACGGTTGTGTCCATCTCTAGTATGCCAGTTTCCAGTCCTCGTGAAAACAACGAATATCAGGCCTATGTAAACCTGCGTTGCCACATTTTACAGTGTGCACGTGCATTCATTGAATTGTCCCCGTTTCTAGGCCTCAAAAGGGCCCGGACTCAGATTCAGCTCCTGTCTCCTGAACGCTCTCCGAGGAGCGATACAGCCCCCACCTGTATCCCTGACCCTTAGCTTACTTCTTGCCACGCAGTGCCCGGCCCGGCCTGGCTCTGCCTCCCAGTCTGCCAAGAATATGTTATGTTTCCAGTTATCAGTTCAACCCTCCTTCTCTGCATTCCTAAGCTACTGAATCGCATCAATAGTTTCCGTCATGGTCTAGCCTTTATGTCTCCATGAAAGAGAAATACTGTATTAATATTCATAGAATATTCCTCGCACACGCACTACATATAGAATTATGCATACACCAGTCTTAGAGTCTATTAGCCTTTGCCCTGATAACTTTTGGATTCTATCAACATGTACTCTAAACCCCAGATACTAGATATGCCTGGGTACATGTCGCTCTGACACTCCAGACTTTAGTCTCCTCTTCTAGCGCAGAAGTCATAGCCCCCAGTTCTCTCTGGTAACACGTCATTGCCCATTTGCGCGCACCACTAGGTTAGAGGTCCCAGCTGCTCAGGTAGCCCCCTCCATGTTTCCGCCCCGTTTATGACATATTCTGTTACGTTTACATCACATGTCTATGTATACGCCCTGTACACGCCTTCTTGTTACACCACTTTGCCCTTATCTTCCGCGACTGCTACGAGTCACGCCTACTGCTACGCCTACTGTATTGAATGTAATGTATTTTGTTTAACTATATATATTGTGCACTGTTATTAAAAGTTAGCGCATTATTCCCAGATCCTGCCCCCGGCAGCTGCCATCCTATTCCCGTACAGGCTGTCCTGTTCCTGTCCTTTATGCCTGATTAAAAGCCTGTAAACTCCAGCTACCTCGAATCTTGACTCTTATTTATTGAGCTACCTGTTTATTGATTATTCCGAAAAATAGATCCGGTATTACATTATTTATATACTACACCATGCCTGCGCAAAGCTGCCCTGTGCCGCCAGATAATAGAGCTGCATATCTGGGACGCCATATCCCCCTTTGTCGTATGGGAGTGTCATGACCTGCATTTCACTCTTGGTGTTTTGTTCCCCTATACCAGTGTTCTTCAATCTGTGGGGCACGCCCCCCTGGGGGGCGTGACACCTTCCCAGGGGGGGCGCGTCCTCCACTGCAATCTGCCCTTTGTTCCCTGCGTGCAAATCTTCTAAGAGGACTCCGGTATGTGGAAGGGGGAGGGAGGGGAGATCGATGGGGCAGGAGGTGCCCGTCCTTTTGTCTGGGCAACTCTCCCAGGAGGGGGTTAATTCACGGAGCTGTTAGCTTCAGCTAAAGTGTGAGGCAAGGAGTCTCCTCTGCTAAAAACGAAAGCAAACTGTAGTGCTGTTAGCACTCTAGATGATGCACGCACGCATCCACGCATCCGCAGGCCAGGCGTGGCCTGCGGGGAGTTAATAAAAGGAATGCGTGCGCTCGGGCACGTCACTTCCGAGTAACACCAAATGTGAGGCTGACTGGTGTTTTCCTGCGCGCCTACGCCCCTGCGCTAGCGGTTCACCCCAAGGCCTGGTCACCTGCCTCACACCACTACACTGGCGACGAGCGGAGGGGGCCCAACCCTCGCCCGTACACCTGCACTTCATGGAGCGGTCCGCTCCTCTTCCGCGGCGCTGACCGCGTGCATTCCTGCTCCCTTCCGAGGAGCCTGCTGCTGCTGAGGCCCCCCTGCCTCTGCCCTGCCTGGCTGCTGACGTGGCCTCCCTCCTCTGGCTGCCCTCCGGCGAGGGTGCGAGCCGTCGGCGGAGTCCTGTGGTGCCCTGCTTTTGGTGCTCTGCGACGAGTTGCCGAATCTCACGCATCTCGCGTGGTCCGCGGCACCGGCACCCTGCCAAACCTCACGCATTTTGCGTGAGTAGCGGAATTCTGCCCTGCATACCCTCACGCATCCCGCGTGCACCGCGGATTGGTCGGCTGTGACCTGGGGGAGTGTGCTAACGCCTGGAGGAACGACGGACGACGCCCTGAAAGCCTGGCAGTGCACCTGGTGCGATCCTGAACATCCTGCGCCTGGCCAGGCACGGCGCACGTGGAAGGTGGAGCACGTGGAGAGCGGACGGTGCGGATCCCTACCCAGGTACACGTGCCGCTGCAAACTCCTGAGGGAACTGACGAGACCCGAAATTATCACCGCCTTAATTGGGAATCGCCGCCATGGGGGATGGAGATGGTGCAGGGCCTATCATTAATATCCCTTTCCAGCACGCCGCGGCCGGGGTTTTGCCGCCATTCAGTGAATCAGTTGACCCGTCCACGGCCTCACCCCGCTGGAAGATCTGGCTAGAAAGGCTAGAGAACTACTTTGTGGTCACACGGGAGACGGATGACGCAGTAAAAAGGTCATTACTGCTCCACTACGCTGGGGACGAGATATTTAGACTATTCAAACACCTCCCCAACACGGGTGTGGCGGCCAGCTATGACGCCGCGGTTGCCGCTCTCAACGGACACTTTGATCCTCAATTAAACGTGGATTTCGAGGTCTTCAAGCTGGGACAGGCACGTCAACGAGAAGGAGAGACTATGGATCAATTCCACACGCGTGTCAGGGAACTGGCCAGTTCCGCCGACGAGGATCAGCCCAGAGCCATAAGAAGGCAATTGATCCAGGGATGCCGGGATAAGACATTGAGAGGACAAATCCTTCGAAAGCCCAAAATCTCCCTGGAAGATATCCTTATTCTGGCCAGATCCCACGAGCTCTCGGATGTCAGGGCGACGGCCATGGAACAGGCCTTACACAAAACCCCGATCAAGACGGAGAACATCAAGATAGAACGAGCGGACGCGCTGCAGCCTAAGACACGCGGTCAGGCACAGAAAGGATATCGAAGGAAGTCACCCCAGGCCCGCTGCGGTTACTGCGGCCATGAACCACATGCGGCCAAGGACTGCCCGGCCCAGGGACAGACCTGCGGGAACTGTGGGATCCCAAATCACTTCGCATCAGTCTGCCGCAGGAAGAACCAAACTAGAAACCCCAAGAAACCATGGACACCAACTAAAGCAGTCCGCCAACTGTCACTAGACGACCAGGCCCCGGAGAGGTCAGAGAAGCACCTGCCCACGGTATACAATGATTCAGATTCAGAAGACGAAGAGGCATACGTCGTCTCTTTTGCCTGGGAACTCAAGCAGCGGAGACGACCACAGCCAACATGCGTGGTACAAATGGGACAAAGCGAAGTGAAGGCGATCATCGACACAGGGGCCACGGTGAACGTGATGGGACTACAACAGTTCAACAAGCTGCGTCCTCGCCCCGAGGTCCTACCGTCTAAAACGAGAATCTTCGCCTATGGCGCGGACACACCCCTACCTCTCAAGGGAAAAATCGTGATACCCATCCGAGCGGATAAGGAGGAAATAACGGCAACAGTTCACATCATCAACCGGGAAGCTGACACCCTACTGAGCAGCAATACGGCGGAGGATCTGAAATTGATAGCCTTCGCTAACCGGATCCGAGCTCACCAAGTGGACGAATTGCTGGAGCGTTTCCCTGAACTGTTCAAAGGACTAGGGTGCATCAAATGTGACCCCATCAAACTCCATATAGACAAGTCGATATCCCCCACAGCATTGCGCCACCGCCGGATACCCTTCCATCTCCGACCACTGGTGGAAAAAGAATTGGAGAAGCTAGAGAACCTTGGGGTCATTGAGAAAGTGACGGGGCCTACCCCATGGGTCTCGCCCATGGTTATTGTCGAAAAACCTAAACAGCCGGGCGAGATCCGTTTGTGCATTGACATGCGATTGCCAAACACAGCTATCCGGAGAGAGACACCTGACGCCCACAATGGACGACATAGTGGCTGACGTGAATGGGTCAAAATGGTTCTCCAAAATTGATCTTAATGCTGGATACCATCAACTACCCCTTGCGGAGGAGAGCCGATTCATTACCACATTCAGCACTCATCTCGGACTCAGGCGCTACATACGTCTCAATTTTGGCATTTCGTCAGCAGCTGAGGTGTTCCAAAACACCATTAGAGAACTCCTATCTGGGCTGCCAGGAGTCATCAACGTCAGCGATGACATCCTAATACATTCATCCACCGCATCTGACCATTACAAACATCTGCGGAATGTCCTGAAGAGATTAAGCACATATGGAGCGACACTTCACAAAGACAAGTGTCAATTTTTCCAATCATCTATTGAATTCTTTGGCTACATATTCAACCAGGAAGGAATTCAAGTCGACCCGAGGAAATCCAAGTCTATCAAGGACGCTCCAGCGCCCAAGTCCCCCACGGAGGTGAGAAGCTTCCTCGGGATGGCCACCTACTGTGGCCGATTCATACCGGGTCTAGCCACAAAAAGTGAACCCCTACGAGCCCTCACCAAAGCGGACGCTGTCTGGCAGTGGGGCACCAAAGAAGATGAAGCATTCCAGAGCATCAAAGATGCCCTCCTGGGAAATGCCACATTATCCTACTTCGATCCTGGCAAACGCACCAAGGTCATCGTCGACGCCAGTCCGGTAGGCCTGGGAGCAGTCCTGACACAGGAGCACGAGCCCGGACAATGGACAGCACTAGCTTTTGCCAGCAAGGCCTTGACCCCCACCGAGACCAGGTATGCCCAAATCGAGCGGGAAGCCCTGGCAATCAAGTGGGCCTGTAGCCACTTCCACCTCTACCTGCAGGGCCACCCATTCGTCATGGTCACCGATCACCAACCCCTAGTACATCTCTTCAAGGGCACGGCCCCGCATCCACCACCACGCATTGAGAGATGGGTGATCCAGCTGCAGTCGTATGGAATGGAGGTAGTATATCGGCCAGGAGCCAAAAATCCGGCAGACTACCTGTCACGCCACCCATTGCCTCAGGAGCCGATCCCCACCGATGACGACTGCGAAGAATACGCCCGGTGGGTAGCACTCACATCCTGCCCCCGGTGCATGACCATCACTGAAATCAAAGAAGCGGCCGCTGATGACAATCCGTACATGAGAACGCTACAAGCCATCCAAGAAGGGACCTGGGCTAACTATCTACACCCCCCCGACACCTGGACGGCAGCGGACAAGGAGGCCCTCACAAAATTTTGGCATGTTCGTCATGAGCTCAGTGCCACCGATGATGGCGTACTGCTAAGGGGAACACGACTGGTGGTGCCACAACGCCTTAGGCAGCAGGCTACGCAGCTCGCTCACGGCGGCCACCAAGGCGCCACGAAGATGAAAGCCCGCATGCGGGAGAAGGTATGGTTCTCCGAGCTGGAAACTATGGTTGAAGATCATGTGAAGAACTGCCTATCCTGCCAACTGACGGGTGATCCGGAGAGGCCGGCCCCGATCATCACGGAGGAGGCCTGCACAACACCGTGGACTAAAATAAGTGTAGACTTCGGGAGTTTCCCGGGCGAAGGACACACACTGGTGGCTATTGATTCATACTCCAAATACCCGTTTGTTGAAAGAATCGACTCCACAGCTTTCTCACACGTGGGGCCAGCACTAGAAAAACTGTTCTCCATGTTTGGTTACCCGGAGGAGTTAAAGAGCGACAATGGACCGCCCTTCCAGGGAACAGAGTTCGCAACATTCCTGAAGGACAGGGGCATCACACACCGATGCATAACACCCCAGTGGCCGCAAGCCAATGGGGAGGCCGAAAGATTTATGCGGACTCTAAACAAGACATTTCGGATAGCCATGGTAGAACAGGCAGACCCTGAACAGAGACTACACAAATTCCTACGTGAATATAGAGGGACCCCTCACTGCACCACCCAGAGAAGTCCGTGGGCCCTCATGTTCCAAGGACAACGTAGAGATCTCCTCCCCACTGCCCCGGGGATGGTGCCGACCCCGAATGAGATAAATGAGACCCAGGAACGGAGGCGACAGAATAATTAGCGAGCCAGTCAGCGTCGAAGAGCAAAATCACGACGGCTGTGCCGGGGAGACCGAGTGATCATACGGAACAGACGCCCTGGAGGAAAATTCCAGACGCCATACGAACCGGGACCGTGGATTGTGACAGCCACGAAAGGAACCATGATAACGGCGCGCAAGGAAGGGGAAGAAGTGTCGAGGAACACCTCGTGGTTCAAAGTGGTACCCCCCGGGCCGACCAACAGCTCGGAAGCGGTGGACGATACTGGGGCATCGCCCAGGGCCCCAACGCAAGAGGCTGAAACCAACTCGCCAGCAGGGACCCAAGAAGTAATGCCGGAGTCAGAGAACAGGTCATCAATGATGCAGACTCCTACCAGGAGCACCCCACACCACCGAGAACATGGTCGAAATCAACTCCCGCGATACAACCTACGGCCCAATCCACCCCCGAGTCAGAAGCTCAAAGATTACGTCTGTCAGCTGAATCCCTGAGGTCATCGACAAAGGACATGCAAGTACAGAGACTTATATTGAAACTATGATAGACTGATTACCCAAGTCTGGAACATTTTTGAGAAAAATAAAAGTTTATAAAGTTTGATAGAGATGTAGTGCTGTTAGCACTCTAGATGATGCACGCACGCATCCATGCATCCGCAGGCCAGGCGTGGCCTGCGGGGAGTTAATAAAAGGAATGCGTGCGCTAGGGCACGTCACTTCCGAGTAACACCAAATGTGAGGCTGACTGGTGTTTTGCTGCGCGCCTACACCCCTGCGCTAGCGGTTCACCCCAAGGCCTGGTCACCTGCCTCACACCACTACACAAACAAACAGACACGCTTTCGGTTTTAGCAGAGGAGACCCCTCGCCTCCCACTGCAGCTGAAGCATTTCAGCTCTATGAATTAACCCCCTCCTGAGAGAGTTAGCTCTTCCCAGAACGGAGAGAGTTCGAGTCTCGGCATTGAAGCTGAACATCCTGTGATTCTGGGCAATTCATTTATTCTCCCCGTGCCTGACAAAGAAAATGAATATGTCCTCATGTAATGCAACTGGTGCCATGTAAAGCGCTCTGATACCTGATTTAGGTCAAGTTCGCGCTATATAAATCTCTGTAAAAAAAACAAAAAGTAGGCTCTGGCCCAGGGCCCCAGCCTTTCAAAGGGGGTGGGAGTGTGTGTGTGGGGGAGGGGTGGGGGGGCCTTGAATCTTTTTAAAACACAATGTTGTAAATAGCGTTTTTCAATCATTAATTTTCAATGTGTATAAGTCTATTACATACATTTTGCAGACAAAATGTGTTTATGCATCATGCAACATCCATATAAAAAGTTTATTTTAGATCAATACATGACCTCACATATGAGAAATAGAAGGGTGTGACAGATTATTTACAGTAATATTAGTGAACTGCTGTTGTGTTACAAACTGAAAACACACATCACTATCCCTGAATATCCTATGTACACACATTTAGTATTTGACCATAGAAGGCATGAAAGAGCTGAGACTAGATCATAAAATCAAAGCTGGTCTGAACAGGGGCCCCAAAAATCCTTAAAACGTCCCTGAAAGTTTCTTTTGAAATTACACAGGCAGGCGTGCAAAATGCCAGTCAGCCATGTGTTTAAACAGCTTGCAAATTGCTAAATATAGTTATAAATAAGTATGTATTTATTTGTAATGTTAACGAGCTCCCGGTCCCCCCTTCTTTTTGTCGATTCATTTGTAATGTGACTTTTTCATCTTTGCTCCCTTTTATTATCAGTCATTGATCATTCAGGCAGCCCTAGAAAACAAGTGGTGCTTTGAGCTGTGTAATAAGCCTCTGTCATTTCACCACACCCACCCACTCACAAACCTGCAGTTTACTAAACACTCTTATTGTATTGAATGGTATTCGCTGAATATGCCCGGAATGTGCGCGTGGCGGTCGAGTCCAGAAATTTCTGTCAGGTGGTGGGGGGGCCCAACATGTAAAAAAATTCAGCTGGGGGGGCTTAACCTACAAAAGTTTGAAGACCTCTGCCCTATACCAATCTAATTAATTGTATGGGAAGCGTGCTAAAAAATTTCTGAGACAGGGGCATTGGGATATTATGAAAGAAATATAGAAATTTGGGAAGGAATATCATTTTAATGAGCGCCACGCGTCCTGCCATAGACAGAGGCAGTTTCAGCCAGTGATCTATTTGTGATTCGAGCTAGGAGATCGCTCACCCATAATTGAGGCGAATAATTTGGTCCGGAACGCTATGAATGTGCACCCCCCAAGTATCTCACAGAGTCGGAACACCACTCCAATGGAAATTCCAGTGCCCACGGGATGGCACTCTTCGTAAGAGGGAAGATTACAGACTCATGCCAATTTATACCTAGGCCGGAGTAGGTGCCGAAGCGTATGATTTCTCGAAGAAGTGGATCTAAGTTAGTCTTGGGATCATGGACGTAAAGGATCGTATGGTCCGCATACAGCGAGACCAGTAACGGGCCACTGCGGAACACCAGGCCCCTTTGAAGATGTTTTTCCTGGAAGTGCCTCACTAGTGGGTCCATAGCCAAAATGAACAACAGGGGGGACAGAGAGCATCCCTGCCTTGTACCCCGAGATAGCGAAAAGGGCGAAGACAGCGTTCCATTAAGTCGGAGCCTGGCCGTGGGCAAAGTATATAATTGGGCTACTGTGGCTATGAAGCCCTGCGGCTGCTGCCTTTTCGGTGTCTAATAGGACAGCAGCTGCTGGGGTGTCAGGGCCTATTCTATGCAGGGTGTTGAATAAAGTACGTAGATTAAACGCTGTAGATCTATGTGGTATGAAACCCGACTGAGCCAGGGAAATTATGGATTCCATGAGCAATGACAGGCGGCATGATAATGCCTTAGCAAGTATTTTGTAGTCAAGGTTAAGGAGGGATAGAGGGCAATAGCAGCCCCCAGTAAGGGGTCTGTCCCGGGTTTGGAGAGTAATATAATAACTGCTTTGCGGAGTGTGGGCGGGAGTACCTGTTTCCAACGCAACGGCATACATATCTATCAGACGAGGAATCAATAGTTCCTTGTAAGCTTTGTAAAATTCCCCCGTATACCCATCCAGGCCAGTGGCTGAGGAGGAGTTCAGAGACGTAATTGCTTCATCTATGCTTTCCGCTGTGATTGGAACCGCTAGGAAATCCTGCATACATTTTTCAAGGAACACCAGTGCAATTTTGGATAAATAGGCTTCCTGCGCCGTGTGGTCTGTCCCCAGCCTTGTGGAGTATAGTGTCTTGAAATAAGAGAGAAACGCTGCTGTATTTCCAAGGGAGCAGTGAGGTGTTGCCCTGCCTGTGAACGTAACTCAATGATGTAAGCCTTGGTGTAGGGAGGTCTAATCATTTGTGCCAGAACCCTACCAGGGCGGTCTCCCTCCCCGTACACTTGTGCGTTATGGTACTTCCCCATGTATAGAATTTCTCTTTCAGCCGTCTCTCGGTATTCCAGGAGCAAGGCGGCTCTCGTTGCCATGCGCTCCTGGTCCAAAGCTGACATTTGTGCAGAATCCAAGGCCCCAATCTCCCTCTCGACCCGAGCAAGAGTGCTGCGAATGTCACGAAGTACCCCAGAACGTTTAGCCATGCATACTCCTCTAATATAGGCCTTTAAGCCCTCCCACAGCACTGCCTCTGTGTCTACCGAACCTGTATTTAGTGTAAAATATTCTTCTATTGCATCCTGGACATCCTGCCTAAACACCTCATCCTCTAATGATCTGTGGGGGAACCTCCATTGCCTCTCAAACCCCTAGGGTCTTGGGATCCGCAGGGTCAACAAAACAGGGGAGTGGTCAGAGTACGCTCTGGGTAGCGTGAGAAGTCTGTGAAACCACTTGGAAATGTCAGGAGTAACCAATCAGTAATCAATTCTAGTCCAGGTATCGTGTGGACTCGTGTAGTGGGTGTATGTGGTATGTCCCGGGTCTCGTGAGCGGCCCACGTCTAGAAGTGAAAAATGCTCACATATGGATCGCAAAGCCTTACGGGCTCGGGGTTTAGCGTCAGGGGCAGTCGAGGTACTGTTCAGGGCGATATGGAAGTCACCTCCTAGTATAAGTGGGATTGGGCCCAACAGTAGCAGTTTGGATAATAATGTATAATAAAAATCAGGGAAGTCAGTGTTTGGGCCATACACGCAAACTAGTGCTATCTTTTGGTTAATTAACGGGCCCAAAAGCCAAAAATACCCTTGATGTGGCCCAAAACCTCCTTCCAAAAGGTTGTGATCAAATTGCATGACCACCACATGTGACAGAGGGTGCCTCCCTCCTGTCCGCAGCACCAGCACACATTAGGGGCCATGCAGCAGATAGCTGCTAGATGGGCGGGTGTATGATACCATCAGAACATCTATTTATACGCAGTCTCATGCTGCGAGGCTGCGATAGATTTTAGGGATATCGCACCATAGTGTTTATCATTGCCTGGTGGTTATTCCCCCAGGGGTAGCGTCATACTAGGCGCTTGGTAATTATGCAAGGGGTCTGGGGCTGAATGCTGCAGCACCTGATAAGTTCTGGAGATCAATCCTTTGTTGCCATCAAATGCATGCACTCATTTCTCGAATGGGGTGAGGAAGCATGTTGCTGCAGCGTATATCTCAGGATGCCTTACCCAATGTCGCAGCTTGAGGTAGATCTGCCGAGCAGTGGTTGGGAGGGCAAATTCAGCCCTACAGTCCAAGAAGGACTTCATGGTGTCTCCCGCAAACAGGTCTCTGAGAGTTTGGCAGTCCCCCTCCGCCCATTGGCGGAAGGCGAGCGTCGGCAGGCCCGTGGGGCGAAGGTTGTGTTACGCGTTATGGGAGTATTTCAAGGCAATGCTGTCCAGGATGTCTAATACCGTCCTGGTCGGGGCTGCACATTAACACTGGGTGGGCGAGCTCACTTGGGGAAGCCAGACAAGGTCCCACAGGGGCCGGCACTGCACTGCCCAGTACATGTGGAACCAGTGCTTCTCACTTTCATGCACCACCCACTCGGAAATGTACCTCAAGTGCGCCACCCAGTAGTATTCCAACAGGTTTGGACATGTCAGCCCCCCGTCACGAAGCCACGTCAATATTGAGTGGGCTATGCGGGCGGCTTCCCGTTCCAAATAAGAGTACGTAGATCCATTTGGGGTCGTTGAATATCCTCCCTTGGGATTGATGTAGGTAACTTCTGGAAAACATATAGAACCTGTGGGTGTATGTTTATTTTGATAGCGTTGATATGCCCCAGCCAGGAGATATAGAGGGGTTTCCACCTCTGCAGATCCGTCAGGATCGATTGACAAAGGGAGGACCAGTTAGCTCGGAACCACATTGAAAGAGTAGGGGTGATGTGAAGACCCAACTACTTGATGGAGTCTAAAGACCACTGGAAGGGGGCGACGCCCTGTAGTGCCTTTACCTCTGGGGTCGGAAGGGTGAAATTGAGGACAAACGACTTGGTCATATTGATGTAGAAGTAAGAGACAGCTGCAAAGGTCTGCAGACTTTCCATAACATTGAGGAGCGAGACAGCTGATTCGGTGAGGGTAAGGAGGAGATCGCCTGCAAAGAGATTGATCTTATGCTCCTGTCCCCCAAAGGAGATGCCATTGATCCCTTCCACAGCCTGCACCCAAATTGCCAGTGGCTCTACTGCCAATGCAAAGAGCTAGAGTGAGAGGGGGCTTCCCTGCAGTGTGTCACAGCACAGGGGAATCAGGTTTGTGGTCCTCCCGTCCACTCGGACACAAGCAGTCGGGGCTACGTAAGATGCCATGATTTTGGAAATAAAGGCCTGTCTCAGACCTATCTTATGTAATACCGCTCGGAGGTATGTCCACCCGGTCAAATGCCTTCTCTGCATCTAGCGAGAGAAGACAGGAAGGTATGTCACACCTGCGTCCATTCTCCACCAGATGGGCTATGCGCTGTACGTTGTCGGCTCCCTGTCGCTGGCACATAAACCCCATCTGGTCAGGGTTGATGAGGCCTGGCAGATATGGGTCAAGTCATGTTGCAAGGATTTTAGTGTAGAGTTTGTCGTCCATATTAAGGAGGGCTATAGGGCGGTATGAAGAGCATTGCACAATATCTTTCCCCACTTTGGGGATGAGTGAGATTTCTGCCATTGCTATGTGGGGGTGAGTCGAGACTCTTGCGTAAAGGAGTTGAATAAATGTAGGAGGTGTTCTTGGAGCTGGGGAAAAAACAAATGGTAGAAGTTTCCGAAGGCCATCAGGCCCAAGTGCCATGCCATAGGGAAGGGCTGGAACTGCATCGCGCAGGTCGTCTGCTGTGATGGGGGGTGTCCAGGAGGGATGCATGTTGTAAGAGTAAGGGCTCACAGTCGCAGTCAGAAAGGTAGGTGCGAAGCCGTGTGGGGTTGGGAGTCCTCACGGGAATATAGTTGCTGATAATAGTTTTGGTAAGCTTCCAATTGATCGCTCTCTGCTGTCACCCATTCTGCGTTGCCCACTCACAGCTAAGCGATGTGCAATTTGGTGTGCTGATGGTGTAACGTAGGTGCCAAGAGTTTCCCCATTTTGTCACCCCTTCATAGTATCTCTGACGTAGAGACAGGCGGGCGCGCTCAGCCCTGCCAGTGCGTTGGGCATGCAGTTGGGCATGCAGTTGGCTGCGTACTAGGTCCAGCTGCCTCTAGGTTCTTTGGGTGGGGGGCTACCTTATCTAGGGGCTCCAGCTGCTTAATCTCAGCAGTAAGTTTGGTTTCTACCAGCTGCACCTCCCGCCCTCGCGCTATTGCAATCGTCGTTATTGTGCCCCTGATATTAGATTTAAAGCCATCCCACAGCGTATGTAGAGAGATTTCAGGCAGAGTATTAAGACAAAAGTAATCTACAATGCCCTTGCGTATCTGTTCCACATCTACTGGGTCGCGCAGAAGGTGCAGGGGCAGGCACCAGCATGGGGTGTGTTCATGGCGGGTACCGGCATACCAATCGATTGTTGAATGGGCGTGACCAGATATAGAGATACCTGAGACCTCTATGTGAAGGAGGCGCAGAATGGAAGGTGAGACAAAGGCATAGTCTATGAGGGAATAGGAGGAGTGAACAGACATTATGCCTGTTGTCTGGTATGTCGTAGAGCTTCTATCTAGAGAGCAGTCCCAGACCAAGTCAAACTCCCCACAGACTATAACAACTCCCTCCACCACCCCAGTCGTTCCTTCAAAATGCGTCCTAGGAATGCGTCTTGGGATGTGTTGGGGGCGTATATGTTGAGCAACATTAGCATCCGTCGGCCCTTGAGTAGTTGAAGGGATAGGTAGCTGCTTATTGGTGCGACATTGGGGGACTGTGGCCACTTGGGTTTGTGATCATGTCCCGAGGGGCCCAGCCGGGTCGGCCCATCTCCTATGGCAGATTCCTCTGGCAGTCCCAGTAGCGCCCTGGCTTCCGTCAGCGAATGTAACGAGTGACGCCTAGCCTTCCACTGGAAAAGGAGAGCAAAGGGATGTATGTCGTTACAACGCATGCTTTTACCACGCATGCCTTTACAACGCAGGTTTTACAACGCAAGTCGTTACAACGACTTGCGTTGGGGGGCGCTGGATAGTGAACAGTTTAATTTACTATTCCAACTCCAGTCCCCGTGGATAGAAGGGAAGGTTTTGGATAGTAAATTAAACTATTACCTATCCTACAGCGCCCTCCAGCGAAAGTCGTTGTAATGACTTGCGTTGTAAATCCTGCATTGTAAAGGTACTGCGTGGTAAAAGTTGCGTCATAAAGGATGTTTCCCGAGCAAAGGGGTGACCCCAATGGTATCCGATGCCCTGGGCACGTAGCTTGTCTGTGACAGGTTTGAAGTCTCGGCGTTTCCGGAGGGTGACCGGGGAGAGATCTTAGTAGAGTTGTATTGTGTGGCTTTGGTAATTAAGCTCTCTCCTGCACCTAGCTGCCTGCATTATTGCCTATTTTTCAGTGAAAAAGTGCACCCTGGTCAAAATATCTGGCCCGCTGTCGACTCTCCCCCTTCTCGGGGACACTTGGTGAGCCTGGTCTAAGGCAGGAGGGGATGCATCATTGTCTCCCTGGACCACCTGTAGGAAGTCCACCGTAAAGGTCATAATGTCCGTGCCTCTCGCCCCGGCACACCCCCCAGATGCGGATGTTATTACGGCAGCTCCTATTTTCTAGGTCCTCCTGTTTAGTCTGCAGCTCGATATGTTGGTCCTCCAGAGCGTTAATGCGCCACCACAGCATCTCCTGATCTTCAGCTCTTGCGTTAGCCGTCCGCTCCAGGTAATTCACTTTGTCTCCAATTTCCTACACCTCTCGCCGGATGTCCCAGGGGCTCGCTTTGAAGTCTTTTTTGAGTGAAGAGATGTTGGTTCGCATCTCCTGTAGGAAGCGGTCTATATATCCTTGGGTGATCGGAGCTGAGGGATCCCTGCCAACCGCCGCAGTTGATGGTGTAGGAGGACGCAAAGTTATCTCCTGCTGCGAAGCTTTGTTCCAAAGGGACATTAACGAGGCATCTTTGGTCACCTTGGAACAAGGCATGGCAAAGGAGGGGCCACAGGGTCCGTCGGGGCCACGAATACGCCACATAGTTCGCTAGCATGCAGTTCTGCACCAACTGACTCCCACTAAGTCCTGTCAAGGCAACAGGGGAAGAAAAGATAGCTTGTGCGCTCCTGGATGGGGGCGCCGCTCCAAACCACCACACCAATGGGCGGGCCGAACACTGTAAGTGGGGGTACCCCACTAGCAAGTGGAGCCGGTGCCAAATGGACGCCACCGACGATGACCACCACTATCCGCTCTCATAGCGTGGGGCGCTAGCTGGGTATCACCAACTTGGTTCAATGTCCCGGCCCCAGGCTCTCCAGTTCAGATTTACAGATCTCCCGGGTCCAGTGAAAGGCTGCTGTAGTGGCCTTCACTTACTCTCCCACCCCACCAGCTCCAACAGGCGTCTTCTGAAGGTCAGTTCCGGGGGCCCCCCACACAGCCTTCAGGTCCCCATTCAGTGCCTGTGCCCTTAAGAGTGCGCTCCTCGTGCTTGCGGTGAATGGCACCACGACAAGGATCCCCCAAGCAGTGACCCCACAGCGAACGGGGGCCCGACAGGGCAGCGCCAGGGCCTGACTGGCCTGCGTTGGATACTGCATTTCGGTCTCAAATCATTCACACATACAACTGCGATTCGGTAATAGGAATACACGCCCTAAATACGCCCCTTCCTAATACTGAATCGCAAACCCAATTTGCAATTTGGTAATAGGTTATCGAATCGCAAATAGGGCTTTTTACATCCCAGAAATCCTATGAGCATTCGTTAACGGGCCATTTGCGACCGGCAAAAAAGCTTGTACAACCCTGGTTCTCAACATGGATGAGTCAGTAGCATTAACCGCTCGGTCACATCCTCTCCAGCAAAAGCGTGGCTCATTTTGGGCATGAGGTTCCAAAAGGACATTGAACTGAGCCAAATCCAAGCATCTGTTTCAGCTTTCAGTGGCCCACCCACCTCCAGGATGCAGTGCTTGCTGTTATTACCTACGCAACATATCTCTGTGTCACTCTGGAATATGCTGTGCAGATAAAACCCCAACACCAGTCCGGTCTTTGTTAGTTAGCTCAGCTGCACGTCATACTCTGTGGGCAGATGATGAAATTTGTGCCCATGGGTTTTAGTGTTTTATTTGTGCTGCCACTCCCATCCCCCAGCATGGGCCATATTTTTTAATTCCCAGCCAGTTCCTGTTGACTTCAAACTGAGGCTCTGTACAGTTTCTGAAAAGTGCCTGAGGAAGGTGTTCAACAAAGTGTTTGTCAACAGGGATTGAGGACTGATATAGTCCTTTAATCCTCCCCTTGGTAACTCACATTCTTATCCTGAAGGAAGGCCATCCACAATTCTCTAGCACAAACCACAATTCTCTATCACACTGATTCATCAAAGACCCATTTTCGAGTCTTTAATAGCGATTCATAAGGAATCGCTATTAAGGACTTGCAAAACGGGACTCATGTAGGAATTGCAATAAATATTGCGATTCCTACATCTTCCTTATTTGCGATTAGCAAATTGCTAATCGCAAATAAGGAATAACTCCCCATTCATTCCTATGGGCCTGTAGGCCTGTAGGCCCATAGGAATGAATGGGGAGTTATTCCTTATTTGCGATTAGCAATTAGCTAATCGCAAATAAGGATGCGATTTCAAGGGTGCCAGGGGTGTCCAAAGGACACCCTGTAGCACCCCTGAAATGCAACATTACACAGGTGTTGCGCACACACATGTCCAAAGGACATGTGTGTGTGTAACATGCAACAGAGAATAATGCACTAAAGTGCTTTATTCTATTTTTTTCCGCTATTTACCACGAAGTCTGACTCCGTGGTAAATAGCGGCCAAATATTGCGAATTCGCAATTTTAAATTGGTTAATGAATTGCATTTAAGGAATCTCAAATAGAGATTCCTTAAATGCAATTCCTCGCTAAAATGCGAATTCTGTAATAGCGATTTTGGGATGATGAATCCCAAATGCAAAAATTGCGCTCGCAAAGGGCCAGATTCTGAGAATCTGGCCCTTTGTGAGCCGATTTGCCTTTCATGAATCTAGATTTATATCTTTAATAGAGAACAAATTGTTATGGTATAACAAGTGCCACTGGAGTTATGCGAGTCTGTGTTTTTTGCCTACTTATGGATTTGCTGCATTTGTCACATTAGCCATAATTTGCAGATTATAACAAAAAATTATTGTTTCTAGCTCAAACAGATCAAAAGTTACAAAAAATGTGGCAAAGCGGGAGCGTGACCTGGTGATCCAACATGGCGGACGCGCCTTAGCGTAGCTCCGTTGTCCACCATAATCCTACATTAATCCTGCCACATTGACGTATCTGCAGCCCACCTGACCCTCAGCACAACATAGAGAAACCTCGAAGCAGCTGGGGAACAACTTTCTGACTCCAATTGACACTCCTGTGTGGCCGTAGCCGTGGATAAACTGGAGCCCGGGGTGCATGCCTGGATGAGTCCGGCGTGCTGAGGCGGCTGGCGCCTTGGCCCTCGGCTGCCTAATAGGGCCGCGGCATAGAAGAGATCTGGTAGACCCGGGCCTGGCTAGTGCTCCCCGGCCGCAAGGCGCCGCTGCTGATTATACTGCCTGGATGTGGCCGTGGTCGCCCGGTGGCCTAGGAGGTGCCTTGGAGCCGTGGGCTCCCACTCGGGCAGTCCCAGACGCCTGGGGGACTCGGCGGGCATAACAGACCGTGTGCTCCCCTTTGGGTTCTGACCTCCGGAGTTGTGGTGGAGACAGGCTAGGGGGCCCGGCCCGTGACTGATTCACCAAGAGACCGGTGTGCGGTTGCAGAGATCGCGCTGTAATCCTGGGACATGGTGGGCCCCACCGATGTGTGGCCAAATGGGTGCTTCGCTGGAGCCAAGCCGAATGGAAGCCGGAGACATAACCCTGTAGCCGACTCTCAGACTTGATCTCAGCAACTTACTCGAGCTGTGGCATAGATGCGGCCTGGTGAGCCTGGGCTTCACTGGTGCTCCCTGACTGGGCTGCACCATCTTCAGTCTGCTACCCAGGAGGATCCACCGCTTGTGTCTGGTGGACATTGGACGCCCCGTGGCTCGGTGGCCACACTGGCCCACGATACTCACTGGGGCCTGATTATTGAGAGGTGGTGAGGCAGGGCCCTGCGGCTGGCCCGTGGTATAACGGCCCAATCCGGGGGATGGCGCTGGTGAAGCTGGACTGGCCCGACTTAGACCCGGAGAACACGTGGTCAGTTGGTAAGTGTGCTGGGGCCCCTCATATTTCCCCTGCTATCGCTTCGAGGTGCGGAGACTAGAGCATCTCCCTTAACCCTGAGACTTACCTGGGCAGCTGTACATCAATAGAGTGGGGTGTCCAACTGACCCTGTGGCACAGCAGGCTAGTGCCCAATAACGAGTACCCATCTGACCCTGAGGAACACCAAAGCAACCCACGATCTGAGACGGAATCACTGGCTGAGACCAAGATTCCGGGGGCCAGAGACACCCATGTGGGGGCTAGGCGGATTCCCGCCTATGGAGGCAGCCAGGCTAGGCCTTGGTGCTTGTGGGTGTGGTGCCCTTCCCCGTCTGACGCCCATGGGCTTACCTTGGCGAGACTTGGAGGAGCCGGCGGCACTTCAGTTACCTACCGACGGTGGGTCTGCCAAGACGTAAACTTTACGGAGCCATTCCGCGAGCCCAGACAAAAATTGCTAAAGACAAACCACCTGGAGCTACATCTGAACAATGTATGATGGACAAATACACCGGCACTGGGGACCAACTGTCTGACCCCGAGAATGTTGCAGCTACTATACCTGACAATGCAGCACTGCTGGTGGCTATTACCCAGTCCAGGGACGCGTTAGATGCAAAAATTGGTGCAGTTGCCTCGGACGTTATGCTCCTTCGGCAACACCCTTCTCAATGTGGTACAGAGGATTATTGAAATGGAATAATGGATTTCCACAACCGGAGACACAGTGAATACCCTTCAAAAGCAGATATCCAGCTTGGAGTCACTAAATCGTGGCCTGGCAGCAAGGTTGGAAGATGCGGAAGGCAGCGCCCGAAGGAATAATCTCTGATTTGTGGGGTTCCCTCAGGGCTGCGAGAACAATAATACTGCTGATTTCCTCACCAAATGTCTTCCAGCTAATTCCCTGTCTCCATGCTTTGTAATTGAGCGTGCACATCAAGCTCTGCTACAGAAACCGCTGCCCAGGGAACGTCCCTGACCAATTATTGCCTGATTCCTTCATTATAAGGACAGAGATGTGATTGTGCTAGAAGCGAGGCCCTTACCTACGTCTCTCAATCCATCATGATCTTCTCAGACTACACCAAAGTGGTCCAGCAACGCCGACAATCATTTGCCGAAGACAAGGCCCGTTTGCAGGGCCTAAGGCTCCAATATTCCCTATTGTTCCCAGCCCACCTGCGGGTTTCCTTTTAATCACAGACTTGCTTCTTCGAGTCACCATAAGAAGTGTTCAGCTGGACAGATGTAACAGTGAAACTGAGGCCTCATGGCTCCCTGGATAGACTCTGACACTTCATCGGGAGGTCCCAGCCGGGACTGTCCCAGGGTCAGCGGGAAACAACAACACCGGTCACGCTCTAAGAGGAGGTCCAAGACTCGCGGCAGTTCTCAGAGACTTGTATTGGAGGGTCAACAATCTCTTACACCATCCTAACCCACGCTAGCAGAATCGCATATCTGACACACCAATCTAAATGGCTGATATAAAACTGGGCTACAACTACGAGAATATTTCAGTGGTCCCGAAGACGCTTTAATGTACACAGCGGTACAAAAGGGGGTGTGATGGACGGAGCATCTGAACCAATCAAACACTCACACCCAGTCAACAGATCTGGGTTTAATCCATCACCGTTCTTCAGCCCACTCTGCCACCCCAGTTCAGACATGGCCATATGCAAATCAGTCTGACCCTGTGCCTCAGATCTGTTGACTGGGTGTGAGGGTTTGATTGGTCAGATGCTCCGTCCATCACCACCCCCTTTTGTACCGCTTTGTTCGCCATAAGTTGGCAGGGTATGCTCAGACGTGAGTCCCTTGCTCACTTTGCCACTGGATTCAAGCAAGCCTGGCTTAAGACGGTTGTAATGCCAGAAACCGGTCCTAGGAAGCTTGTTTCCGGTCCAGAAGGCATGGCTTGGCAGTTCGGGCTGGACTGTTCTCATGAGGCACAGGGTCAGACTGATTTGCAAATGGCCATGTCTGAACTGGGGTGGCAGAGTGGGCTAAAGAACGGTGATGGATCAAACCCAGATCTGTAGACTGGGTGTTAGTGTTTGATTGGTTCAGATGCTCCGTCCATCACCACCCCCTTTTGTACCGCTTAATGTACACAGGACATTCATTGGGGATCCATTGGCTGGGAGTGGATCCTCCCCCCGCTGGGGGCAAGATGCTCACTATGCCGCAAAGATGCTTCAGAAGTGTTGAGGTATTGTGGGGTTAATGGAAAGTTCAAGTTGATTTTCAGTGCCACAATCATGTATCTCCTATATAGAGTTCAATCATATTATATTACCCATATGCTAGCCTTCATGCATGTCAGACACCCGACATGGCAGAGACCCAGACGCGAGGATTGAATATTACTAGCTGCAATGTCCGCGGCCAGCTGGACAAGATCAAAAGGGGGGCTGTACTTCGCCAGGCCAATCGCTACAAAACAGATATCCTATTGTTACAGGAAACTCACCTGTTAGGCAACAAGCCATGTCTTGTGTGTTTTGGCTTTGTCCAGACCTTCCATTCTGGTTTCACCAGGGGCTTTCGGGGGGGATGGCTATACATATTCACTGCAGGGTACCCTTTGTTCATGACAGGATTTGGTCAGACCTCCAGGGTAGATATACAGTGGAGACTGGTACGCTATATGGGGAGCCCCTTACTCTCGTTATTGTATATGACCCCCACCTCTATGTGGAACTTAGTGGAGCGCTTAAGGTCCCTCTGGGCGGAGATTCTGCAGGGCTTGATGATAGCTGGGGAGAATGGAATGATGTAATGTGCCCCTCAATAGACAGATGGCGCAGTACAGGTCAGTGGGTTGACGTGTGCGAATCAAAACTCCAGACATTGACTCAGGGGATGGGTCGATACATAGCAGAAACTACACCTGACAGAGCAAGGATACACATACTTCTCGAGCATAGAGACAGTAGAGATACTGCCCCGGGCCTCTCAGATCACTCCCCAGTAGTATTACTGATGTGCCTAGACCCCAGGCATTCCCCGCATTGGCGGCTCTCGCCGTGACTCCTACAGGATGAACAATACCACCAGCAGATGCAGACCGCCATTCTTGAACACTATTCCCACAATGTAGGCACAGGTGATTCCCCAGGGACCCTGTGGGAAGCAATGAAACCAACACTAAGGGGGGCGGATATTGCCTTTTGCACTGCACAACATAAGCAACACCGTGAAAAATTGCTATGCACTGAGGCCGAAATCATTGACCTAGAGCGCAGGAGTAGAGATGAGAACCAGGCCGGCCCCCAGACCTACATACATCATACAGACTGATGTCTTTACTTAATGTCAAGGCGAACCGCATTGTCCCACATATCACAGCGCTGATTCACCCGGACCAAGCCGGCTTTACGCCCGGTTGTGCCACCCGCTATAACATCCATCGCACACACAATGCTATTGCCTTGGTGGATTGGCTGGACGTGCCAGCCGCGCTCCTCCTTGCTGATATGGACAAGGCCTTTAATTCCTTTAGCTGGACTTATCTCTTTACACTTCTGAACCGCCTTAATATCGGCCCCCGACTCACTAAATACTAGGCCTGGGCATGTGCGCTAGAGGGAGCGCTGTGGAATGGCTGCACCTTTGTTCTGCTCCGCCGGCTGGGATGGAAATCCGACCAGAAACTGTGCACATGGCATGATAAGTGACTGCCCAAGCACAAATATCCACATCGGAAAGCAGCGGCTGCCAGGCAATGCTACTGTGAGCAGTCAACGTGCAGCAAATCCAGAGAAAATCCTTCCGACAGACAATTAGCCTCGGACTCTCCGGCTGTGACAAGATGGCGGAGCAGTAAGTTGTTCGGGCTGTAATGGCGCCGTTATTTTTTCAACTATAGCCAGCACCTGCAGTTGAATAAAGAGGGCCCCTGTCATCACGGCTGACATCGGAGACACACAACAGCTCTCCTATGAAAGATAAGTAACCCCCCGAGGGCGCCTTGATACACCGCGCTATTGAAAATAAACCACAACTGTCTCGGGTAGCTGCTGTTGAGAGCTGGCGGGGTGCGCTCCTTACATAGCCACGCAAATAGAGATTGCCGTGAGGTGCGAATGAGAGGCACTGTGCGGAGAGAAAGGGGTGCCCAGTGTGTGCACTGACTCCCGGAGGAATACATGTTGAAGGCGACCTTACTGCATTCACCGAAATCCTACGGCGATTGGCCCTGGCGTATGCGGGGCAAAATAATAAGGCATGGTTGTAGCGGCAGGTGGCTAGATTGCACACATAATTACCACATGGACACACATGGAGAAAACATAATTATCTGCCACACGCACATATGCACCGTAAAGACAAAGTAATGCATGGACAGATCCACTTGTGTGACATCACGCCCCATGTCAATAACTATACACTGGAGCATAATTGAAAGGTACCGGATATAACAAGCTGGACACGAACAACTTCACCATACACGTGCAAAGGCACTGGCCGCTGTTGCCCATGACCTACATCAGCTATGCCACCCCTCATTGTAGTGCATACGTGATAGAACAGGGCTGAAGTTGAAATGCGGCACTCATGCCACTGTTAACTGCAACGCAGCACTACTACGAAGTGCGGACTGACCACAGAGTGCGGGCATACGCAAGAAGGCTGCTGCAAGGTGCCCAAGGGTGTGCATTACAGGGCATTACTCACTATGTGTATCATCACGAAGGCACAGCGCAAGAAGTATAGCATAATGGGCAAACCGGATAAGCAACAACAGAAATTATCATTCGATACTCGCAGAACACCCAAGACCAATTCAGCGCACTCAGATACCGAGCTAGACGCAGTACACACTAAGGACTCTAATATGGAAGCCGCTCTCCAAGCAATTCAACACCGTCTACAAGCTATTAGTGGAAAGATTGACTTCCTCACTCTCTGCGTAGGCAATATGGCAGCTAAACTGGATAAGCAGGGAGAATGCCTAGACGCTGCCGAAGAAAGTATCTCTGCGGTAGAGGATGAATCGGGTGCAACGGCAAAACAGTGTGCAGATATGAAGAAACAGCTAGAAGCTATCAAAAATAAGAATGAAGATTTAGAAGCGAGATCCCGCCGCATCAATATACGTATTATGGGCGTGTTGGAAAGCGCAAACACCCGACGATTAGAGAAATTTGTGGAAGGCATGTTGCAAGATGTGTTCGGAGCTGAAAAGTTTTCACCTGTGCTGATCATTGAGCGTACTCATAGATCTCTGGCACCAAAACCTCCAACAGGTGCTCCTCCGATGCCCATTATTGCTTGCATCCTGAATTACAGGGATCGCGACACAGTACTGCGATGGGCACAGGAAAAACAACACATACAGTACCAGGGAAATGCTATATCTTTCTACCCGGACTTTACCATCTCAGTGCAGGCAGAACGGAAAGAATTTGCAACAGTGAAAAAGAAACTGTGCGACATGGGTATAGAATATGCAATGCTGTACCTGGCTCGATTGCAGATCGCCCATGAGGGGCAAACAAAAATCTTCACAACACCAAAAGCGGTACAGGACTTTTTTAAAGAAAGTCTCCACAAAAAGAAGACATCCGTTAACCGCCCAATCATCTCAACACTCAGACTGAAGAAACAAATGACTTGTGATAGAGAAAATGCCTGCTGCCGTGGAGCACTGCCATTGTACGCATGGCGTGAAGTAGACATAGGGGTCCAATTTGCTATGTTACCAGGTAGGATCTGGACTATATATGTGTCGGGGGCCTGTGTCTAATCTGCACATAGACTCTGGGACAATCACTAACACGTGCAGTCCGGGGCAGTCCAGCCAAATGTCCTGGTAATCACGCAATGTGGGCTATCCGATGAGCATAAATGGGTTGCACTCAGGACACACTTCTCTGCACTATTAGATAGCTATATTGTGATGTACAATAGAAATGATATATGGGGCAGGTAGACTCTGTATAGCAGCTAGGCAGAATGGGCAGGACAGACCTAATGACAATATCAATTGCCTAGTTGAAAATGCTGGACACACATGTTCAAACTATAGGCTATAGGCCATACTCAATATGTATATCCTGGCCACATCCGCAATGTGGATGAGTATGCAGGAACTCTGAGGCCCCTCACTGGGTGTTCCCCAAAGCAGTTATGCTGTTGGTTACATACGTTACTTACGGGTATGTCTTTGGCATGATTGGGATGCTAGAGCGAGTGGGGGGATATGGGGATTGCTTCGTTCTTCAGGCAAATGTATTTCGTACACAGGACAGCATGTAATAGAAACTAGTCTTGTCATCACATGCAAGGAAGCTGGATACATACAATTAAATAGCACATATTCCATGACCCAAGAGTTATGTTCCATGTATAGGATAACAATCTGGGATGATTAGTAAAAAGAATTCATCGCAAATCCAATCATTGACTTGGAATATAAGGGGACTTAACAACCCAAAATTAGACAGCTATTCACATATATGGACAAGCAACAGGTAGAAATAGCCTTGCTACAGAAATCCCACATGGCAAAATCAGACAATTGCAAAATAGGTAAGAGATGGGCAGAAACAGTACTAGCATCCTCCTACTCCTCCTACTCGAGAGGCGTACTAATATTAATTAAAAAAGGGGTACAATTTAACCCCTTCGACGCTCATGACGAGCTCAGCTCGTCATGAGTTACGCCTCTCGTACGCTCTTTTTTTTTTTTCCGCAAGAGTCAGCGCACAGCGGGAAAACGCGTAGCGCGCATGGTGTTAATATTGACCAAACTATAACAGATGAACAAGGGCGGTACATAATCATCACAGGACATTTGCGGGGACATTGAGTAGGCCGCTTCCCTCCTGCCGCACAGCTCCACCTGTGTGCCAGTGCCTTCCCCCTCACTGCCACTGCCGTAAGTTCTATCCTGCTATCAGCTGTGCTGACTGTTTTTCATTTTCCTATCTGCTGCCACTTTATTTCCCATTGCTGTGTGCCATTATATTGTATTGTAAGTTTACCATTATTATTGTATTGTAAGTTTACTTGCCCTCATTCTGAGAGCCCTGCCCGCTTCCCCCCTCCCTCCTTTTTCCTTCTGTACCCTCGCCCGATTCCCGCCGCGGACCCCCTGCGGCCCGCCCCAGGCCAAAGGCAAGCCCGTCTGCGCCTGGACCGCGCCCAGTGCCAGAACCTCTGGACCCAGCATTCGCCACACCACCAGACTCCACTACGACACCAGCACCCACCACGCACTCAAAGCCGGCTGAAACCACACCTGCTTCCAGGCCACCCCGAAACGGACCCACGGACCCTTCTCCTGCCGCTCCTGCAGCTTCACCTTCGACAGAACCACCAAACCTCCAAGTTCCGAACCCAAACACCTCCGCTGTACACTCCTCAACACCCGCTCCGCACACAAACACGCCGTCGAGCTCTGGGATCTGCTCGACACCTCCGCCCCAGACGTGGCCTTCCTGACCGAGACCTGGTGGAACAACTCCTCGGCACCTGACATCACCATAGCCATCCCGTACGGCTACAAGACCACCCGCAGGGACCGTGCCAACGGAGTCAGTGGAGGAAAAGCCATCGTCCACAAGTCCACCCTCAAGGTCACCACCCACGCAGACGACACCATTAACACCGCCGAACACCTGCACTTCTGGATCCACACCGACCCCAACCTCAGAGGAACACTCATCTACAGACCCCCCGGACCACGGGTGCAGTTCAGCGACTCCATCGCCGACCTCGCCAGCACCCACGCACTCGCCTCCACGGACTACATCCTCCTCGGGGACCTGAACTTCCACCTCGAGAACAACAACGACGCCAACTCCACCACCCTGATCAACAACCTCGCCAACCTCGGCCTCAGACAACTTGTCACCGCACCCACCCAAGCCGCCGGCCACACCCTCAAGAAGCCCAAAACGGACCACAAGGACCTTAAGAACTTCCGGCCCATCTCCCTGCTCCCTTTCCCGGCAAAGGTCATCAAGAAAATCATCAACATGCAACTGACCCGCCACCTCGAAGACAACAACATCTTGGACCCTTTCCAGTCCGGATTCAGATGAAACCACAGCACCGAGATAGCCCTCAGCGCCGCCACAGACAACATCAGGCGCCAACTAGACAACGGCGAAACATCAGCCCTCATCCACCTGGACCTGTCGGCCGCCTTCGACACGGTCTGCCATTGCACTCTAAAGACATGCCTCCTAGAAGCCGGAATCCAAGAGAAGGCCCTTGACTGAACCACGTCCTTCCTCGCCGGCAGAACACAGAGCGTCCGCCTCCCACCCTTCCGATCCGAAGCCACCAACATCATCTGGGGCATCCCCCAGGCCTCATCCCTCAGCCTGACACTGTTCAACGTCTACATGGCCCCCCTCGCACAAGTGGCCCGCCATCACGACCTCAACATCATCTCCTACGCCGACGACACCCAGCTCATCCTCTACCTCACCAAGGACCCACACACCGCCAAAACCAACCTCCACGAGGGAATGAAGGCCGTCACCGACTGGATGAGGAGCAGCCGTCTAAAGCTGAACTCGGACAAGACATAGGTCCTCATCCTAGGACCCACCCCCTCAGCCTGGAACAACTCCTGGTGGCCGACCACAATTGGAACAGCACCAACACCGACCGACCATGTACGCAACCTACGATTCATCTTCGACTCCTCCCTCTCCATGTCCAAACAGGTCAACGCCGTCTCCTCCTCCTGCTACAACACCCTCCGCATGCTCCGCAGGGTCTACAAGTGGATCCCGACCAAAATAAGAAGAACAGTGACACATGCCCTCGTCGGCAGCAGGCTAGACTACGGCAACGCACTCTAAGCAGGAATCCCAGCCAAACACCTACGACGACTACAACGCATCCAAAACGCCTCCGCCAGACTGATCGTCAACGTCCCCCGCCGCAGCCACATCACTCCCTACCTGAGAAGCCTACACTGGCTCCCCGTCGACAAGAGGATCACTTTCAAGCTCCTCACCCACGCACACAAAGCACTCCACAACACCGGACCAGCCTACCTGAACAGCAGACTCAACTTCCACACCCCCACCCGCCAGCTCCGCTCCACCAGCCTTGCCCTCACCGCTGTCCCCCGCATCCAACTTTCGACCTCCGGCAGCAGATCCTTCTCCTACCTCGCCCCCAAGACCTGGAACACCCTCCCTACACACATACGGAAGACCCAAGACCTACTCGCCTTCAGAAGACTCCTCAAGACCTGGCTCTTTGATCAGTCGCAGCACCCTCCCCTTCCCTCAGCGCCTTGAGACCCTCACGGGTCAGTAGCGCGCTTTACAAGTACTCTGATTGATTGATTGATTGATTGATTTATATGGACCAAATATAGATGATCCGGTCTTTTTTCAGAATATTTGGCAACAACTGAGAGAATTACCAGACATGGATATTCTCTGGGGTGGAGACCTGAATGTTTCCTTAATAACGATCTTGACAGGTCAGGGGACACAAAAGAGCCGCACAGGCGAGCAGTTAAAGTAATACACAACGGTATGGCTGACTTCAACATGGTAGATGTGTGGCACTTGTGACACCCACAACAGCTGGAAAGGACACACGCTTCCACGGTTCACAACAGTTGGTCACGTATTGATTGCTGGCTGGCTACTGAGGTAGCAAGTACATGGACACATAGCATCAAACACTTACCAAAGACGTTATAAGACCACAATCCAGTCCTGCTCTCATTAGAACTCCCAAACTGCATGCCACCACCATATATAGGGCGATTTAATGCCAAAGCGCTCTTAGATCCACTCTACAACAATACAATAAGAGAAGCTATAGAGGAATACTTCAGGTTAAATAAAACCTCTGTGGAAAATGCTGGTGTGTTATGGGAGGCATTTAAAGCCACCATACGCGGTATTTGTATGAGTGCAAACGCAGGGATACTGAAAGACATACACCAACAGCTAACTAACTGTGAAAGTAAACCTAAAATCTTAGAAGAAGACTATGAACGTACACATGACACAACCATACTTAGTACTATTAGAGAGATACTGTCTGAATATCAAAACTATGCGGAAAGCAAGCTTAAATATATAACCAGTAGACAAAGAGCGAGGGCGTATGGTGAGGGTGGTAGATCTGGACGTGTGCTAGCCCAAAAAATATGCAAAGACCGACAACCTCATACGTTGCTTCAAATACAAGTCACAGTGCACTATAGTACTGCACGCATACTCGAAGCCTTTATGGGCACGTATGGCAAAATGTATACCACATGCGACATAGCCAAAACACAAGAAGTGATGGAATATTTAGAAGACACAGCAATAGCATGGCTCTCGGATAACCAAAGAGAATACCTAGCGCAACCAATCACGGTGGAAGACGGCTTCACCAGTGAATTTTATAAGGAATACGTAGACATAATATGCCCTTATCTGGTGGAAATGTACGGCGATGCACATGCTAATCAAATACTCCCTCCTACACTCCGGGAGGCAAGGATCCAACTGTCTGTGAGTCATATCGCCCCCTGTCCTTAATTAATACTGATACCATAATATTAGGGAAGATTATAGCAAAACGAATAAAGCCCCTTATGACAAACATTGTCTTACCTGACCCAGCAGGGTTTATACCCAATAGATCCACTGCACACAATATACGAACTTTGTTTGCGTTGTCTCATCAGCTTAATCTAGAGCTGGAGACAGCATGCTGCATTGCTTGACGCTGCCAAAGCTTTTGATTCGATTGAATGGGAATATCTTTTCACTGTGTTAACTAAAATGGGAATGCCTCTTCTCCTTATACAATGGATCAAAATTCTATACATCAAACCAGTGGCGCGCATAAAAGTAAATAAACACATCTCAAGCCAATTTAAAATAACACGTGGAACGAGACAGGGGTGTCCACTATCACCCTTACTATTCGCTATAGCATTAGAACGACTGGCATGCAAAATCTACCAGCAGCATAAGACCACAGCGTTACAATTCTACCAGTGACCTATAAATGTCTCCCTCTTCCCGGACGGCATGGTACTGTACATGCGCGAACCACGTGTAAACCTCCAGCCCTATTAAGGGAATATATTACGTTTGGATGGCAATCTGGAGTAAATCCACAATAATCCCATTGACAGAAATTACCAAACCACATCCAATAGATTACCCCCTAGAATGGCAAACAGAACCTGTTAAGTATTTAGGGATCTGGTATCATCGAGATCCGGACACAGTACTAGGAGCAAACTTTGGGACCGCTATAATGAAACTAGAGCAGCAAGTCGACCGATGGATTCAATTACCACTATCTCTGGCTGATAGAATGTCCATTGTAAAAATGGTGATCCTGCCCAAATTATTATATTTATATAATAACATCCCCATACCTCTGCCTGCGTCAATATTTAAAAAAATAAAGACACAACTTATATGGGCTAGAAAACAAGCGCGCATTGAACTTTGAGCACTAACATTACCCTATCCGAAAGGGGGATTTGGATTACCAGATTTTCTACTTTACTACCTATGTGCACAAGCGCAATATGCACAATACTGGTATCATCCGGTGCGATATATGGCACATGTAGCCATTGAAGACGGAGATGCACATCCTGCACCACTAAGCAGCATACTGACACATCCACGTACACATGTAACTAGGAGCAAAATCAATACCATACGCTCAACGAATTTAGTAAGGCAATGCATGGGGAAACTCACGAATAAACTACCATTATATGCTCCAGCAATGCCGTTAAGGCAGCACTCGGCTATATCCGTGACTCGAGGAGAAAGGCATGTCCATACTAGAACAAGTCGAAATAGACACAATGGGAAATTTATACAGAGACAGACAGTTCATTGATAACAAAGATCTCAACTACTTCAGTAACCAAACTGTCCTATTCCGATTTACATACCATAGACTAAGAGAGGCGGTTAAAGATTTCTATCCTGACTTTCCCAATGAACCACTGACCCTACTGGGGCTACAAATGGTTATTACAAACTCTAATAACAAGCACCTTGTGTCCAAATTATATAAGCTGCTGCAGGAAGATATAGCAAGGAACACTAGAAAAGCTTGAGAACGATGGAATACATATCTGCATACACCACTAGAGGAGACAGACTGGCAAGACTGCTGTGTGCTGACTAAAATGCTCACCCCTTATGGAATTTAAGTGGGATACACTTTAAATACCTACATCAAACATATCACACTCCGATGAAACTGCAGAAATGCGGTCTGCGAGCTGATGCCCGATACAAGAGATGTGGGGTAGACAACGCTAAAATTAGGACATATTGGGAGGATGTAACTGCAACGCTGGGTAAAATACTCGGAACCACAGTAGAATGTACAATGCAGACTTGTCTATTGGGCCTTATGAAACAGCTGCATTCTGTAAAGAAAAAGCTATGTGCTATAGCACAATTATTAGCAAAAAGAAGAATATCGATGTTCCGGGATAGTAGAACCAGCCTCAGCAGGAAGGCCTGGATATCAGATTTGGTATATTGTAAAGACACACTGCACACATACGAGGGAGAACTCCCGACATGCTCAAAACCAGAGGACTATTGGTCACCCCTAAAGGATTTTTTGCGAAATCACCCAGATGTCCTAACCTCTAACATTGAGTAAAGGTTAAAATACGGATTGTAAGGAATAAATGTATGTAATGTATTGTACTATCTATATCAGAACAAAATGTCAATTATGATGTTGTGACAAGTGACACTACAGCCTGAACTGTATTTCGTTGTATATGTTTTATGAACTGTAATACAAATTTGAAAACTTTAATAAAAAATAAAAAAATAATAGCCTGGGCGTAGTTCGCAGAGTTTTGCTACGCGGAACTCCGCGAAGTTAGAAAAACTCTGCGAAGTTCCACGAGTGGCAGAGTGCAGTGCGAACTGCAGTTTGTGCTGGTATTCCTATTTATTTATTTATTTTTGTGTTTTATAGAGAGGGAACTTGACCCGTGGGGGTATCAGAGCGCTTTACAAGGTATACAGTGGTGAACAAAGCAAAAGTTTAAAGTGCAGAAATATATATAATCAACAGAAAGGATGGCAAGGGGACGGGTGCTGAGAACATAGGGAAAGAGGGGGATACAGGTGTATGGTAACAATCCCCGTTAGAGTCAGTAAAAACAAAGGTCCCACTTATTCTCGGCGGGGAGAATTGGTGATCTGGGGAAGAAGCGATAGTCTTGGATTCATCTGGCACAACGTGGTGGTTGAGGGCTGGCCTTAGATGAGGAATTTACCCATGAGGAAGGTTTTGGCCTCCTTTTTGAAATGTGCTAGAGAAGGGATTCTTCTGATAGCGGGTGGGAAAGAGTTCCACATTCTTGGTGCTGCTCCGGTGAAGGCCCTATTGTAGGTTCTTTTTTTCTGAAAGACGGCAAGTTGGAGTAGGGGGTTTCTAGCGGATCGGGAGTTCCTGCTTCCTCCAGATGGTATGTTACACCTACAACGCAACTTTTACGTAGCATTCCGTTACAACGCAGATTTTACAACGCGGGATCCATTACATCGGATGTCATTACAATGCATGGCATTACATCGCAGATGCTATTACAACGCATACTATTACATCGTAAGTATTGGTAAGTATTTAATTTTTTTTTAATTTCATTTAATATTATTTAATTGATTTAATTATTATTAATTATAAAAAAAAATATTTATTTTTGTTTTTAAATATTATAAATTAAATATATTAATTTAAGTGATTTTTTAAATAAGTATGAGTATAGGAGTATATGTTTTGGGGTACTGAGGTATATGTTTTGGGGTGTTTGGGTATTTATAGGTTTTAGGGCAGGGTTTGGGTTTTGGGGTACAGGGGTGTTTTTAGGTTTTAGGGTAGGGTTTGGGTTTTGGGGTACAGGGGTGTTTTTAGGTTTTAGGGTAGGGTTTGGGTTTTGGGGTACAGGGGTGTTTTTAGGTTTTAGGGCAGGGTTTGGGTTTTGGAGTACAGGGGTGTTTTTAGGTTTTAGGGCAGGGTTTGGGTTTTGGGGTACAGGGGTGCTTTTAGGTTTTAGGGCAGGGTTTGGGTTTTGGGGTACAGGGGTGTTTTTAGGTTTTAGGGTAGGGTTTGGGTTTTGGGGTACAGGGGTGTTTTTAGGTTTTAGGGCAGGGTTTGGGTTTTGGGGTACAGGGGTGTTTTTAGGTTTTAGGGCAGGGTTTGGGTTTTGGGGTACAGGGGTGTTTTTAAGTTTTAGGGCAGGGTTTGGGTTTTGGGGTACAGGGGTGTTTTTAGGTTTTAGGGCAGGGTTTGGGTTTTGGGGTACAGGGGTGTTTTTAGGTTTTAGGGTAGGGTTTGGGTTTTGGGGTACAGGAGTGTTTTTAGGTTTTAGGGCAGGGTTTGGGTTTTGGGGTACAGGGTGTTTTTAGGTTTATGGGTAGGGTTTGGGTTTTGGGGTACAGGGGTGTTTTTAGGTTTTAGGGCAGGGTTTGGGTTTTGGGGTACAGGGGTGTTTTTAGGTTTTAGGGCAGGGTTTGGGTTTTGGGGTACAGGGGTGTTTTTAGGTTTTAGGGTAGGGTTTGGGTTTTGGGGTACAGGGGTGTTTTTAGGTTTTAGGGCAGGGTTTGGGTTTAGGGATAATTAAATTATATTTACCATTTTAAAATTAATTGAAATATATTTAATAAATTAAATTAATTATTTTACATGAATAATTTTTTTTATTAAATTAATTAAATTAAATAAATTAATATTATTAATTTAATTTAATTTCATTATAAAAAATATGTACATTAAACTAATTACTTTTTTTAATTAAATTAAATTAATTAAAAATTTTATTATATTTACATTTATTAAATAGATATTATTTTATTAAATTAAATTAATGACAATTTTTAAATGTCTTTTCATTAAATTATTTAAAAAAAATTATTTACAATAAACTAAATAAAATTTTTAACAAAAAATTCAACTTACCTATACTTACGATGTAATGCCATGCGTTGTAATAGCATCTGCGATGTAATGCCATACATTGTAATGACATCCGTTGTAATGGATCCCGCGTTGTAAAATCTGCGTTGTAACGGAATGCGTTGTAATACAACGCGTTGTACTGACACCAATCCCTCCAGATACCACTAGTTTCTGTGCCAGATAAGCAGGTGTAAAGAGCCTTGTGTGTAATGCATGCCAGTTTCAACTGGATTCTGGCCTCTAGAGGGAGCCAGTTCAGCGATTTCATGTGCAGGGAGATGTGGTCGATTTTCCTGGTGCTTGTGAGTAGTCTTGCGGCCGCGTTGAGACAGGCTTTAAAGGTGCTAAGGAGATCTTGGGTAATCCTGTAAGGGTGGAACAACCATATTCCAGTCTAGAGATGACTAGTGCTTGAACTGCCATTTTTAAGTCAGGAGCATCGATGAAAGGTTTCAGCTTCCAAAGGTAGCTCAGGTGGAATCTAGCTGCTTTAGCCATTGAGGTAATGTGGTCTCGCATGTTCAGGTTACAGTCGAGGATTATGCCCAGGGATTTGGCAGAGTCCACAGCGGTCAGCGGGCAGTTCAGGGCTGTGATGGCCTTGATCCACATCTGAATCTCCGGATTGGCTTTTGAAGGGGAGATTAGGAGAATTTCAGTTTTCTTTGCGTTAAGTTTGAGTTGATTATTGGCTAGCCATTGGACAGTCAGTTTCAGGGTCTCATTCAGGGAGAAGATCTCCTCGAGCAAAGAGATATGAATGTATATTTGGGTATCGGCCACATACATATGGTAGATGTTGGCGGTACGAAGAACTTCGGTGAGTGGCTCTAAGTAAAGACTAAAGAGGGTGATGGACAGGGTTGAACCTTGGGGGACGCCAACCGTGATCGGGGTGGGTGCTGATAGGTTGCCGTTGATGAGGAATCTCTGAGAGCGGTTGTGGAAGAAGGACCTGAACCATTCTAGGACCACAGCTCGGGTAGAAATTCTACCCGAGTGGCACCTCGCGTTTGCAAACTTACCATTCGCGATCGCAAACTTACCGTTCATGATCGCAAGCGGGGAAAAAACTCTATTGCACATCGTGAAGCGGAGTTTTCTGCACTCTGCGAGCTCCGCGGAGTGCAGAAAACTCCGGAAACTCCGTGAACTAAACGAAGTTTACCGTCCAGGCCTACTAAATACATCCGTCTACTATACACTGATATCACCTCTGTGGTTCGAGTTGCCGATTCGACTTTGTGGCCATTCCCCATTGGGAGGGGTACCCGGCAGGGTTGCCCTCTTTCTCCCTACCTTTTCGCACTCACTATGGAGCCACTCATGGCTTGGGTGAGAATGGATGCCCAATTTTATGGCATTGAATGGTCGCAGGAGGTCTCTGACCGTAAAGAGCTGTACACAGACGACGTATTATTTTTCTTAACACACTCGAATAGATCCAGCCCACGCCTGCTCTGGATAATGGAAATCTTTGGCGAAAACTCCGGCCTCTATCTGAATGCCCGCAAATAGTTTCTGTGGCCCCTGCGGGGAGAGGACCGGCTCTGGGTCTGGGTGGTGGCTCCGGATGGTGTATCTGAGGGTGTTATTGTTGGCGTCCCCATCCGTCTCCTGGGACAAGAATCTGCCCCCCCTGTTGAGCCAGGTCAAGGAGTAGGTGTGGTCCTGGTCACATTGGCCATTATCAATCATTGGTAGGTCGGCCATATTTAAAATGTTTTTTTTGCCCCGTCTCCACTACCAACTCCAGGATTACCCCTACCCAATACTACACACATGGTTTAGATGGATGAATGCTGTCCTTAGTCACTTCCTCTGGGGAGGGGCCTCCATGCGGGTAGCACTAAGAAAGTGCTTCCAATCCACTTATTGCGGGGGCTTGCGACTCCAGACGTCCAGGCATACCATGCCGCTTCACACCTCATCCTAAATGATTTGCGGTATGGGGATAGACGTGACCCTGCCTATGCCCTTGAGCGCTGGTTAATGGATACTAAATCACTGCACACAATTCTATATTCAAGCATGTCACTCAAATCGCTGCCACCCGCAACCAGGACGGTCTTTCTGATATGGATATAGGCACTGCACAGGATGGGATGGTGGGCAGGCTGACTAAGGAGACTCCTCTCTGGTGCAAAGAGCTCCTACCATGGCTGTCTGAACTACAAGGCTTTGGGAGCTGGGATGCCATAGGTATTTCAACGGTTGGGGTGGTACTCCATGCCCAGATCCTGAAATCCTTCCAAGAGTTACAGGCTGAATACCACATGCCTCGGTCACAGTTCTACAAATACCTACAATTCCGCCATGCATTCTCCCCCTATATTACACAGCAAGATGATATTTCAAAGTTTAATCCTTTCAAGGCCAAGGTGTTTATGGGAGAAATGAGGGCGCACAAAATTACAGCAATTTATCGCACATTGGTTCCTAATAGTCACACCACACTCAGCAAAACTAGAGATGCCTGGCAGAAAGATGTATGTTCACTTGACGAGGATGACTGGGTTGAGGCTATAGAGTCCCCACGCAGGGCTGCTATTGCCGCGAACTTCGCCTTATACAATTTAAATACCTCCTTCGGGTTTAAGTCAGTTAGGCTGTGACAAGACGGGATGATAGCATCCCCGCAATCCCTGCACTGTGGAACAGTGGAGGGTATTCCCCTTCATACGCTGTGAGAATGCACTGCCTTGTTGAGGTTTTGGAGTGGGGTATTGATCTCTATTGAACACTCTAGACAGCAAATATCCCAATTTGTTAACAAAACCGAATCCCAAGACGCTGTGATCGGAGGAGCAGAGAGGCCGTTTTTTCGAATCCAGAGATTAAAAGGACTAAAACTAGCTGACGAAGCATATCCAGCACGCGGCTACAACGATTTATCAAGCCTTTCCCTGCTTTTGTGAACATATCGGTGGCCCCTCTGACACAGTGTGGAATTAACAGATCGGATAGCAAGACAATATCATTTACAAATATACCCTCATTGATCAATTGGGATATTTGCTGTCTAGAGTGTGGACCAAAAATAGGACACTCCCCTCTAGTCCCTTGCCCGAATCGTATCTCAGAATGAATATCTGAGTAAGAAACTTTTATATATACTGTATGAGAAACTGTCCTGAAGAAGGTTTTAAACCGAAACGCCGCGTCGACTTGTGTTCTCATGAACATTTTTAAAGTATTGTGTAATATTTTTGTGTATTGTGTAATATTTTGATAAATATGATGTATTGGTCAAATGTACAAAAATTTCTTTTAATCTCATAATAGTGTAATAAATTTATGCTCAAATTCTTGGGTTTATTTTGTTGTATTGCTTTAACTTGTCACAAAAATTGTATTTCAAAAATTGACACATCTGTATGCTGTGTTTCAGTCTTGGATGTATATTCCTGAATTATTGTGATTTACATATTTATCTTTACACTGGGTGGTTGTGTCTAATATTCAAACAAAACGCAGTGAGTATTAAATCCTAGGTGACTATCACCACGTTTTTTTTGATCTCTTGACTTCAGGGACATTGTAACTTTCTTAAACTACCAACACAGATAGCAATTAAGCCTGTATCCAAATATTATGATCAGAGATTTTGTACAATAACATATATACGGACATTGCGGCACTGATGTTTTTTTTTCAAATGTTTGTTCGAGTATAATTCAGATCTATGCATATTGTAATCTACAACAACCTTTACCATTGTCATGATACTCAAACAATGTATTACCCTGGTGTCGCCAGGGCTCTTGTGTCTGTCAACAATAAAATTTGTTATGAAAAATAAAATGTGGCAAAGCATGTTGTTGTCCAGTGGAAGGCACTTTGCAAAGGTTAACTGTTCATATATCAGTTGCACATTGCTGTATTTGGGCATTAAACTAGGACTAATAAGGCGAAACCTTTGTCCAGATAGTGTGAACATGATTAAACATGACAAAATATTGAACTGATACTGCCACAATATGTGCCACATAAGTTGCATGTTCAGGCCACATACTTTAGTAAACCCAGCCACATAATTGGATCCTTCCTCACAGCATAATTCCAGTGGTCCTTGGTATAACTATCTTTGTTCTAAAATGAGCTCTCAGGCGCAAGATTTTGGGTATTGCTCCTACTTTAGGACTTTAGAATGTTTGTTTTAGTAATATTTGTTCTTGCTTCAACTCAGTCTTATCTTGATGTTGCTGCTGTGTGCTTTTGTTGTCTGAATCCTTAGTTCAGGGCGTTTCTACTTTCAGCACATGCAGACGGCAGGAGTGGAAACGAATTAAGCATTTAGGTTAGAGTTTGTTATTAATTTGTTTAAGGTTTATATTGTACTACATATTGCACACATGTCACCTCAGAGCGCAAGTGAGAAATGGTAAAGCAATATGAATAACTTATGTGTAGTGAGGGGAATGTTATTTTGATAATTATAGAAATGAATGGCCAAAAGACCAGACAACCACAGGGAGTCGGCCATAGTGTGAAATACTATATTCTTACTTTCAGGTGTGAAATCAGCAAGACCTTCTAAAATCCTCTTCCCACGATCAATGCAACCCTCATCTGACTGTCGAGACTGTGCAACTTCAACACTCAAAGTGCTTGTACCTAAAAAGCCAGCACTGACTGAAGGTGTCCCAATGAGCAGCTGGTAGGTATTTAGATTGGAGACTATTGTTTTAAACCTAAATCACAACTCTGAAATATGAATAATGCAAGGTTGCAAAAAAAGCTGCAAAAAACGCAATAGTGTGCTGAAAAATTTACATTTTAAATTTCCAAATCCATGCCGCAATATCCTGGGGAGGTCTGATTACAGGGATGGATGGTCGTCTGCTGGGGTCAGCAGCTCACCATGTCGCATATCATGTTTAAATAAACTTTTTTTAAAGGCAGTGTTTTTCTTAGAGGAATCGGAGCTTCATTTAACAAAGACAAAAAGAAAAGTGTTTATTAAGTTTGTTAAGGAGTTGGGAGTGGTCCCTTACCACCGCCTACTCCCCAAAAATTTTGTTTCTTACATTCACATTTGCTAATGTGTTACCATCTCAACTCAGGAGTCAGTAACATTTCAATGCTTTGGAACCAGATTTCAATGACAAAACATTGATCAATAACCCTAGCAAATCACTATTTAGAAGTGACGCCCTAAACATACATCTTCCAAATAGTGATTCATTGTGCCTTTTAGACCCATTTTGCAACTTAGTAACCTGTTAATAATCACATAATTTCACTGAGAAGTGCACTCTTCCTTAGTAAGTGAACACCCCCACCCCCAGCTAGATATGTAACCATCCTTGGCCATAACGGACCGATTTGTCACGGATGCTGCCACACAAACCATCATGCATCTGCACTTTAAGTAAGGATTTACCAGAGCCACCTCAATAATATCATCCTTTCTGTGGAGTAAAAAACCTCCTCGCATGTCTTTGTTACGTTTAACAAAATCTAACGCAGAAGGAGGAGTTAATTTTCCCGATTTCCCCACTTACCACAGATCTTTCCTTCTTCGTCAAGCTTTGAGATGGCTCTCTGATTTTTCAATCGACTGTCCTTTGTGGGTTATGCTTGAACGCTCTTTTCTTTCTCCTTTTTCTTTTCAGGAATTTCTCTCCTTTACTCGTAACCCTCCTTCTTTATTTACTCCTATTTTCAAATATACCTGTAAACTTCTAGGTCTCTTTTCTTCCTCTTCTCCTACTGATCTAGCGTCCTTTCTTAAATCTTCTTTATGGAATAACATATCTATTTTAATTAAGGGAAAACTCTTTTACTAGAGATCTTGGAGAAACAAAGGTCTCATCTGGACGTCTCAACTGTTTTCTCAAAATAAGATCTTATCTTTCTCTGAAGCTAGTCAACAATTTCATTTACCTCCTTCTTTCCACTCCAAATATAACTTACTCTCACAAGCCCTTTTAACTGCTTACACTCGAATTCAAACACACAACACCTTCCCTGGATAATGGTTTATATTCTTTTCTACTTTCATCTCCCAAAGCTTCCAATATCTACATTCATATATGATCCTCACCACCTTTTAGACCAAAGACCAAAGATGAACTGTCTTGGGAGGATGACCTTGAGATTGACTGGCTTCCTTATGGAATAAAATATGGTCAAAAATTAGGAGAACATCTAGAACAGCAAATGTTACGCAAACTTTATTCTTTATCTATAATAGGCTTTTGCTTCACAGCTGTACTACAGACACAACATGTCACTATACCTGACACCTGTTAGTCCTGCTCCTCCCCACTTGCTGATTTAAAACGCCTGCTTTTTACTTGCCCCTTCCTACACAATTTTTGGACATCTGGAATCAAATTAATTCTATTTTCCACTCTAACTTCCCTTTCTCTATCACATATATTCTTGGGTAGGCTATCTCCTTTCTGGGAAGACTATACTTCCAACACTAGGATTGTAGACTTATTATTGGCAATCGCCTTTCAACAAATTACAAAAAATTGGAAAGACTTTACAAAGTTATTGTTCCAAGCTTGGTGGTATTCAGTTTGTTATCATCAAAGATTAGATACGGCATGTGTACATCCCATCCATTTAGCCATGAAGCGATCCATTATCTGGTCACCTGTTACATTGTTCTTTGATCATAGTGCTAAACGTTCCTTCTCATTATCTCCTGCTCAACAAGAACTTGCTCGACCTCCATGATATTCCTTATCTTTGACGTCCCTATTTTATATCATGCTATTATATGTTGGTTTAAGCTATGTTGTGACATGGTTTTTATATGTGACTTGATGTTACTTATACATATATTGATATTTTAATGCCTTTCAATCCAACCTAGATAGATTTATATGATACATTTAAAAATGTATGTTTCCCTTTTTAGGTTTTGCCTAGCAAAATGCGTACGAAGTACGCATGTGTTTTTAGGTTTTGCCTAGCAAAATGCGTACGAAGTACGCATGTGCTAGCAAAATCCTTATGTTTCTCTGTGGGGTCGGGTATCCGCCCCCTCCTCGCCCCCTCCTCCCATTGGCTAGCTCCATAAATGGAGGCTAGCCATTGGGAGCCGGATCTGTCCGTCAAGGCCGGACCAGATTCGGGGGCGTTCCCGAGAATTTTTCTCTTTTGGCCACGTCATGCAGCGGTGGGCGGGGCTTTTTTTTGGGCTCGTCGAGGTTTGTTTGGGCCATTTGGCGGCCGAGCGCCGGCCGAGGAAGTCCAGGTGAGTGGTTCCTTTCCCAGGGCTGGTTCCGTGTGCGTGGGTGTCTGCATTTCGCAATCTGTTTCTCATTCCTGTACACCACTCACCCCGAACTTTTGCTGCAAAGAAAGAGGAGCCGATGCAGGGTCTGGGCCCCTTCAGTGCTCAAGAAGTACCCTAGCGCAAACAATCACCCCTGGATTAACACCTAGACTTTGGCTGAGGGCCGGCAGCTTGTCCCGGGTAGGTGGAGCGGTAAAACAGTTACAATACAATGGCCACCCAGACCAGTCCTGCAGCTCTGCGCCTCTCCAGGCACGAGAGACCCTTTAGCACAGCCCGTGACCCGTGCGGGTCAAGGCGCTGCTTTTTTCTGTTTTCTTGTAAAAACATTGTACCCTCCTCCCCCTCAGCTCGGGTCTCCCTGCCTCCGTGTTATCGGTTGCGTGCCCCGAGCAGGCACAGAGGCTGCAGAGGTTCGCCCAGAACGGCCCGAGCCCTTTCCGTCGGCAGCTTCGAGCAGGCATCCGAGAGTGACGAACCATGAAGCTGCAACGGCCCTTGCTAATGACCTGCACCCTCCTCTTGCTCCTGGGTAAGAACTGACCTTCCGTCTTCTTCTCACACAACCGCCGTGTTAACTTCTTACACCCGATCCTATTCAGTCCATGCCCTTCTCATACCTTGCTATTTAGTGATCACATTCTATTTGTAACACTTAATGTAATTTCTCGCGTTTTAACAGCTCTTTCGTCGAACATGTGCTTCTTTCTCCATACCGCACACTTCAGGACTCCACGCAGGGGAATGACATTTGTTACACGTTTGTTGCATAATTGTGCGCAGTATGCGGCAAAAAAATACCCCAAACGCATGAGAACATCACGAACAAGCAGAACATGTTCAGCTGCCTAAAATGCTCGTTGTCCTAGATATGGCTTCCCGTAGACACTGTTTATATTTAAGTAAACATTACCAACACAGCACCAAACCATTGGCTCTCTCTGCGTGGCAATTGCTCTGGACAAAACACGCTTATGGATATGAAAGCGCTCTTAACCAGGCTCACAAGCGCTGAGTATAATGCGGAATGATAGCTGGCAGCAGACGTTCTGCTTTATTTAAGTAATGTTTATCACCCCAGTCACTCTGTACGTGTGCATTTTGATTAATGTTGTTGTCGCAGTGTTTTTAGATGATACCAAGTTAATAACTAGTTTTGTGTTTTGAACTTCAGCGCAGTCTTTCAAAATCGTATCATGTTTTTTGTCACAATTTAGTTGCCCTGTGTGCTTTCACGTGATTTGCGCTACAAGCAAATTTTCTCCTAAAACTTCTAAACGGGAAACGCTTTCCTGTAACGAGACTTGAAATCCTACAACATGTTGAATATTATTATTGACTGGTGTATTCTTTCGCCTTTGTTACATATTTCTCCGTAACAATGCGCTGACAACGTAAGAGGTGGGATACCCACTGTTATTTAAACGGCTAGTTTGCGTTTGAGGAATGTGACTGGACATTTACGCTCTTACTGCCAGAATCGCAAGACCTTAATCTGCTTAATATTGCACTGACCAGTAGTGGTCCAGGCAGGAAGGTCCCTTTGCTATCAGTTAGACATTATTAGTACTGTTCAATGATTTGGGCTTTTCAGTGAACCTTACGATTGTTTAATACATTGTTAGGTTTTGTTGTTATGTTTTTCGCATTGTACAGCACCAACCCCATTGCACCACGTTTTTAGGTTTTGCCTAGCCAATGCGTACGAAGTACGTCCTTGTCTGGCTGTGTGTGTGGGGGGCTCTGTGTGGGTGTGTGTGTGGGGGGCTCTGTGTGGCTGTGTGTGTGGGGGGGTCTGTGTGGGTGTGTGTGTGGGGGGGCTCTGTGTGTTTGGGGGGGCTCTCTGTGGGTGTTTGTGTGTGTCATTTGCGAGAGATAAAGCTAGTGGCATTGTAAATGACAATGCCATTTATTTATGTTAAAAAAAAACCATAAATAAAAATAATGTCAAGAGCAATGCCAATAGCTCTAACTTTAACAAAGGCAAAACCATTGCATTGTAAATGCTTGTTTCTGTTTCCTACCGCCCCATACATTGTTTTGTACTGTATCTATTGTTTTCTTAAATAAACTTACTTTCTGAAATAAAATAAAAAAAAGTAAGGATTTACCAAGGATTTGCACTTTAAATTAACATTTCCCTCAATGCTATCACTTTTTCTTTTCATTTCCTTGATTATTGAGATATATTTTTATCATGATTGTTTATCTTTATCTTCCACTCCATTAAGAGTGCACCTGTTTCTTCCACCCACTGACACATGCAAAGGGATTTGCTTTGGCTCCACCTACAGGTCTCAGCTGATCTGGACCCATTGACACACGTGGAAGCACCTGTCCCACCCCCCACCCCCCACTCCCCCACCACATGGCACGTGATGATTTGTACGCACACGAGGGGAGGAGAAAAGAAGTGCCACGTGGGTTTGGTGTGTTTTAAGCTCCATAGAGCCCTGTCTCCCACAATATGCAGGTCGTAGAGGTCACAGTAGGTACTCTGGCCAGTCTGGAATACTTGCCGAAGTAAGTTAAACATGCTGGCAAGGGTTTGGATCATTCTTTATAATGCCTCTGGGAACAGTTTACCTTGGAGAAATGTTTAAACAATCTTTCTTTTTAAGCCGCAATGTGTGACCACAGGGTCCGCCCACCTCTAAGTTGCTTATGGAGCCCCAATAAGCTCCTTTAGAAGGTATCTGAATGCATTGAATATATCACCTGACTGTAAACTTTATTTGCTAGCCTGCAGTCTGGCATGAGGAATACTCACGTTTTTTTTCATGTGAAATGATATGGTCTAGCATAGCCGTTATGCCAGAGAGTAATACAAATATCTCTATGCATGTTGTGTGTGTTTTTGTTTGTACGGCAGCCAACACATATGCATACATATGTTATCCTAAAGCATTCCATAATATTCACTAGTGGAAAGATGCACTTTGGGTTCTGGAATAATTTGTCAAGAGAATAATGACTGGAAAAACCTATATTATATTATGTTGTATGTGCCTTAGTCATTCTACAGGCACCAGGCCAGTATACCCAGGAATAATGTAAGTCAGTGATTGCATAAATTATGAAGTTCACTCTGCACACTTTATCAGTAATAATCTTTCGAACACCCAGTTGGATAATGTCCGATTGCATAAATTATGAAGTTCACTCTGCACACTTTATCAGTAATAATCTTTCGAACACACCCAGTTGGATAATGTCCGCTTTCGTATCTAATATACATAGGGATCCATCACAGTAAGATCCTGAGGAAAGCCACGAGACCCACTCTGGGCCCAGGTGGCTGAAACGTGCACCACAATCACACAGATGATATCAGGGACCATTAACACCCCCAAGTACATCCCTTAGTTCTTTTAACCTTACCCCGAAACCTTAAAGCACAATAAAAGCAGATTGGGATATCTGAGGTAATTTTAACACACATCTCACAGATCCCACTAATAAGCTTAGAAGTGCTCCTACCATAAGGAGGTTGAGGCCACTCAGCCACATTAGGTGCCTGAGTGCCGCCCTGATGGTGAAGCATGCCACCGGAGAACTATGGTGGGTGACAGTCTCTTAAAAAACCTTAAGGGATTCCAAGTCCGATTAGGTTTTTCTGGGGCAATCCACTTCCGTTATATTTTTGTAGTAGACCAGCCCATTCCCTTTTGATTCTGTTCTGGGACACACGTAGATATCTGCTGTTCGTCTCATTAATCAGTTGACCTTTCATATAATAAAATAATGCTTTTTTCATTGGTTACCTTAACTTACATTTACTTATTATGTAAGGTGTGTGTAATGTATTTATTTACATGAAGTTGAAAGGCTAACAAAATAGTTATAGAATACTTTGCTCTTCTTTAGCCACATCCCTGGCCCTGTCACCTTTGCATTCAGGATCACAGTTACAATATTGTTTTATGCATTATAGCCCCAGGAAGACGTGTGAAGTACTTCTTATGAGATTGTTATTGAGCCTCAACTCCAGCTCAGTCCAGCACAGGTCAGTTGAAGACCTGGTGTGTCCTGGAAGCTGCAGCAACCTAGGCTATGACACACAACTTTTGGAACGAGGTACTAAAAGCATTTTAGACAAATAGGGGTTGAGCACCTGATTCAGATATAATATACACACATATGTGCGTGCACACACACACACCCAAAATCAACATAACATACCTATTATTATGAGAACCGGCCTTGACCGTAATGAAGTGTGCATTTACTATTCTAACTCCACATGTGCTTTGATAGTATGGAATGTTATAAAGCGCACCGAGGCAAATATAACTGCACTTTAATTTTTAAAATACACTCACTCGAAAGTACCTAAACACACTACTATGACCGGTCCTCCTAACGCACCGTTCCTCACAAAGATAGTGTTTGTCTGCTTCTGTCATGGTTTACCCATGCTATATGGACAGACCTGTAGCTCACAGTATGGGTTATACATGCCCACACACACACACACACACAAACACACACAGACACACACACACACACACACACACAAACCTCACAAAACTTTCTAAGTAAAATTCTCATCTACCTCAGCTCCTTCCTGGAAAGTTTCAGAGTGATTTGTCCAGTGGGGGCTGAGAAAAAGGAGGGACACAAAACAAATTTTGCACATGCAATATTCCATAGGAAAATTAAACAGCAATACAGAAAAAGAGCTGAACGAAATTACACAAAATCTGGCAGAAAAATAGATCTTTACTCAGTAAGTGTGCTTTTTGTGATTTGCTGTAAATCTGTTTAATTAAGATCCAAACGTTATAGACACCTTATCATGGCCAATAGATTTAATATACAGGTATAACATTATTTTTCTAATAACTTTGATACGGTTTGACAAATCTTCACAAAAATTTCTAAAAAATGACATCCATCTCAGCTCCTCCTGAAAAGTTTTGCTGTTACCCATCCAGCAGGGGCCAAGAAAGAACAGAGGGGGTAGGGTCTCAAAATACAATGTCCCCATGCATTTTCCATTGGGAATAGCAGACAGCGCTACAGCCAAAATGGTTGAATGGAATTACACCAATGACTCTCCTTGCTGGAACCCATAGGCAGTGCTTAATTTGTGCTTGTGTTTGCCGGTGCTTGGCACTGGCATTTAATTCTTAACACCACCACTTGTTTATGACAGTCCACCACATGGCGTCACTGTCTGTCTATTTTTTAACACAAGACATGAGCACCAGTGCATGGAGGACATTCTTAGTTTATATGACCTTGAATAGTCCAAATGGTCACATTTGTAGGAGTGTGATAACCTTTGGGAGTGCTGGCATCAGAAGTGGGTGGTGCAACCGCCAGTGGCTTCCTGCGAAAATACCATGGGCACTAGCACTTTTTTTCTACAAATTAAACGCTGCCCGTAGGACTGAACTCTTCTCAGCGAACCTGCATAGAAGGCAGAAGTCAAGGTACTATACAAATGCACTGGAACCAACCACTGATGCACATCCAGGAGGAACCTCTGAAAGCATCACCTGTCTTACAGCTGCCAAAGGCCTTCCAGTCTTTCAAACCTAAGCTTCTCCTTTCAAGGGTAGGAGAAATCCCCAGTAGGAGCCTTCTCCTTCTTAGGCTTTCAATAAAAAAGGAATATAGCAGCCTCCTCATAAAAATGCCAAATGCCATTAAAGTGCATGCTCATTGATCGGCTGCACGTCATGCTACTGAAATCTCAGGGACTATCCTCAGTCAGGCCATTGACATCGCGTTTCTTACGGAAACCTGGCTCAAGGCTCACTGCTCATCTATTTTTGACATGCTCTCCCCCCGGTTACTCTATCCTCAGAAAAGATAGGCTTGACAAAATCGGGGGGGGGTTAGGATAGCCATCATTTATAAAGATGAAGTCCCACTTTCACTTGTTAAGAACTCCGATCAAGCCACTTTCGAATACCTGGTAGCTGAACTTAAAGTTCAGGGGGTCCCCTCTATTCGGCTACATAATATTTACCATCCCCCTGGTGACCCTGTGCCCTTTGTAGATGAACTGTCTAACCTACTTTCCCAAGCCTCGATTTCCAACTGCAATAACATCTTCCTCAGACACTTTAATATTCACTGGAACAATAATAACAATCCCTCGGTTATAACCCTCAATGACCTCCTTGACGTTACTGACTAGATCCAACTTTGCCATTCTCCTACACATGACAAAGGAGCTACTCTAGACACCATCATCACTAGCAAAGATTTAGCCTCCCTTTCTCACATTGTCCCCATTGATTGACAGACCATCACCTTATTCTCTTCACGATCAACAGCGTTACTCCTCCCCCTCCCCCCAAAAACACCAACCACAAGAAATTAACTAGACACCTTCACCTTATTCCCCCAGTCGAACTGGAGACTAAACTTAAAGCAAAACTTCAACTTCCTTCTCCCTCACAAAATGCTAACGATCTTACTGAATACTACAACAAAACAATCATTGAGGTCCTTGACCAAATTGCCCCAGCCAATTTAAAATCGCAAAGAAACATCCCAGCCAAAGCCTGGTTTAATGCTGATCTCAACAATGAAAGACGCGCGCTTAGAACAACCGAGCGCACTTGGAGACAACACCCCTTCCCCAAACCTTGCTCTCCTCAGATCCGCTAGAAGTAATTACAAAAAACGCATCCTTAATGAAAAGGCCTCCTTCTTCCACGCTCAACTCGACCGAGCTACGAATAAACCCAGGGAACTATTCAACATTATCAAAAATCAAACAGCTTCTGCCACCCCCAAGTTGATCGCTACCCCCGAAAATTGTGAAGAAATTGCGAATTTCTTTTCTGAGAAAATCACCAAGATTGATCTATTCTTTGCGTTAACTCCCCCTCCTCAGTGCGCCCCACCCCTCCATGTCCTCCCACTCATGCTGCCTTTCTCTCCTACGCCCCCTCCAGTTCCTGCTCTTCTCCTGCTGACGGTCGCCCCCCGGGATCACTTCCTCCCTAGCCCACAGCCCAAAAATAACTCATCTTGGCTTTATTTCAGCCTAGTTACCGAGCGAGAAGTCCTCAACATCATCACTAAGCTCAAACCCTCCTGTCATACCTTGGACCCACTCCCCGCCAACCTCGTTCAAGACTTAAAGCATATCATAACTCCTTATTGGACTACCACCATCAACTCCTCCCTGGCCACATGTTGTGTCCCTGTTTCCCACCAGCTTGGCCAAATCTCACCCATCCTCAAAAATGCTACTGCTGACCCTAACGACCTTAATAATCTACGCCCTATCTCTAATCTACCTCTTCTTTTCAAAGCGCTCAAAAAATGCGTCCTGCTCCAACTGGACAAACACATTGACTCATTCAGCCTTTTGGATTCATTACAGTCAGGCTTCCGAAAGGGTTGTAGCACTGAAACTGCAATGCTCAACATTGTTAATGATATCCATCACTCCCTTGACAAGGGGAGGCTTCCCTTCTCATACTTCTTGACCTCTCTGCTGCCTTCGATACTGTCAACCACTCTGCCTTACTCAATACCCCCAAAGTTCGGTTTGGCTCAATGGTCCTGTTCTCGAATGGTTCACTTCCTTCTTCCAGCACAGAACCCAACAAATCAAAATCAGTAGTCGCCTCTCTAAACCTATGCCTGTCTCCCTGGGTGTTCCCCAGGGGTCTATTGTCTCTCCTTCTCTATTTAACCTCTTCATGGAGCTCCTCACCCTCATTCTGAAGAAAGCAGGTATCAATTACCACCTCTATGCAGACGACACCCAACTTTACTTTAAAATTAAATCGCATGCAGCCATTTTGCACCTCAATGATACCCTGACTAAGATTCAACAATGGTTCCATCATAATCACCTGAAACTCAACCCTAAAAAACTGAAGTCATTCTCTTCGCCCCTAAAAACAACCGGCTCCCCATTCAACACTGGCTCTCTGACCTCAATGCTCTCAATTGCTCCCTGGTCACCTCTAGCTCAGTCAAATTTCTCGGAATAAGCATTGACCAAAACATCAGCCTTTCTCTCCACATAAAGCTCTCTTTTCACCACAACATCTGAAAAAAATCACACCCTTCATCCCTGTTGATGACTTTAAATGTTGTGCAATCATTAGTACTCTCCAGATTAGACTATGGTAACGCTTTGCTCGTAGGTACACCTAAAGTCCACCTAGCCCCAATCAAGTCGGTCCTTAACCTCGCGGCCAGGCTTATCTCCGATTGCAATAGGTGTGATCACATCTCCCCCATCCGTAAAGATCTCCAATGGCTTCCCTTGGATGGCAGATCCATCTACAAGAACGTGTGCATTACGCATAAAGCCTTGCATCCTCAAACCCCACTGTATATCTCTCAAAAACTTCACAAAGTGTGCTGTTCCAGAGGATTGAGGAGCACCAATACCCTCATTCTGGTTCCTCCCTTGGTAAACAAGAAATCTACCCCATCACGCTCTTTCTCCTGTAATGCACCGATCATTTGGAACTCACGCCCCAAAGATCTACGTTGCAACCCCTCATACTTCAGCTTCAAAAAAGATCTCAAACGACACCTTCTCCTCAAATACTGGGGTCCTTAATCCCGTCACCTCACAGGTGTCTCACAACCTGCCCCTTATGGTGCCATGTTGCTCACTGCATTATACTTGACCTGCCTCCCCTGCCTATCTCTCCCACATATACCGCTATCCTCCTTCCATGTGTTCACAAATATTCACCTCATACATCTACATGTTATCTTCTCTCCCTTCTCCCTCCCTGGCTCCACCGTACCCCCATACCTTCTCCCCACTACCCCTGGCCAACCACGCTTGCACAGATATCCAAGTCCTAGTTAGGTAATGAATGTTACTGCTTATTTCTTTGTTTCTGTATTTACTGTTCTTTACATTTTGCTCATATATTTTGCTTTTCCTTTTTGGTTCGAATGTAATATTGTATTGTGCACTCATGTCCTTCTCCTGTAAAGCGCTCTGATACCCTTGGGTCTAGTCAGCGCTATATAAAACTGTTTAAATAAATAAAAATAAATAAGCACATATTTTTTTTATTATTTATGATTTTTGAAATGTATCACAATACATACCGACAATTAAGAAACATAGGGACAATGTGGACAATGCACAATGATCAAAAAATAAATGAATATCATCAAATATCAGGACTACACAAAAAACAAAGGAAAAGGGCCGTACTAAGTAGACATAATAAGGTAGATTCCACTTGTTATCACACAGTTACAATCACAGTGCATCATATGTAAAGGTAACAGTTGTAACTATACTGCTTCTGCATCAGAGGTATCATGTTCAGCAATGGAGCGTAAATACCTTAATAGGGGTTAGTTCCCAAATGTCATTTGGACGGGAGGTTACAGGCAACTCTTCTGCATATAAATTCTCCCTGCAGTATGTCAAATCCTTAAGCCATGAGGAGGAGCCTAGCGACGAACGAAGATAAGCCCTCGGCTCCGATGACCTCCGCCTATTGCTTGAATATCCTGAAATATATCCTGCTTTCGCGCCTCACCCCCGTGCGGGGTAATCTTTGCTGACACTGGCGGTGTGGTCCCGAGAACTTTCCCACCCTGATTGGCGGAGTTGTGTCATGTGAAAGATCTTGGCCTGGAGTCGCCTGTAAGCCGGGACCTCGCTTAATGACCCAGCCGGGTTGCGGTGCATCAGAGGCGGCTGGATACCCCAGACGCGGTCCGGACGATTAACCTGGAGGATTTCCCAGCCCTATGTTGGTGAGGTGCCTGAGGTCCTCTACACACTGCGGGGGTGTGCGTATCCTGAAGGTGGCTGAGAGGTCGGGGGTTCCCTTCCCGGAGGTTGGCCGGCCCGCCGGGTTGGTGCTGCCGACCGAGAGGCCCCGTCACTGCTCTGAGGTGAGCCTTCACTCCCCGCCTGCCCGACCCGCACTTCGGTCCCCCGGGAGAATCGGGTGCTCTGAATTTACATGTCTGGAGCTGACTGTGTGGAGGCGGTGCGGGGTGATAAAGAGCCGTCTTTGAGGACCTTGATGGCCGCCATTAAGGAGCTACGATCCTTCATGGTCTCTACCCTCCAGAAGACGATCGCGGATGCCATCGAAACTGCCCGATCGCGCAGGGACCCCGACCTGCCTGATGCCCCTAAGCTGGCTGTTTTGTCTACGCTATTCCCGGCACCTACGAATTGAGACTCCCTTCATATCGCAACCTCGCAATTGTCGCCTGGAACACAACGTGCTAGTGATCCTATTGTCCCGGAGAGACGCCCACCATTATCGGCGCATCCGTCCACAAACGTGTTTCTGGTTTTCTCTTCTCCTGAGCCTACGGCTAATGCGACCCGGCGGATGCTGCGAACGTTCCTCGATTGTTTTGACTTTGCCCAGAGTTTGAGCTCGACATGGTCGTATTTTGGCTGGAAGACGGCTGGTGTCATGGCGGCTGTGGATCGTGACGGACTGCGGTTCTTGATCGGACTCCTTATGCAGGTTCATAGACTGGCTGGGACTTTTACGGGATGCGTGCTGGTGCAGTTGGCTGTACTCACTGTGAACATTCGAAGGGGTCAAGGGTGAGACTGCTGTAGATCTCGACTTTAGGGGTGCATGAAGATCGGGGGATCCGCCATTTTGTTGTGGTGGGGCGGTATCGGACGCCTTCCCTGGGTTTTATTTTAAATAACTTGCTTATAGAATCGCTAGGCTTAGGACTGGGGCTGTGCGTCACAGGGGGGGGTAAGGGGACCGAGGGCAATTGTGATTTTTCTCCTCCTCCGTCTTTTTTCATTTTCTTCTTTTTTCCTTTTTCTATCTTTATATATTTCCCTTTTCTTGCTATATTTCGGGTTTTTTGACGCTGGGCGACAGGCACGCTGCTAGGGGGGTAGGCCATGGCCATCTGCAGAGGTGCAGGGTGGGGGGAGGATGGGGTATTATTGTTTTTCCGTTTCTTGTTTCTGTGGCCTCTTTTTTCTTCATTGGTTTAACTGGATAGTCTGTTTCTTTTCTCTCTTTTTGGGTTCTGGGATCGGTACAGTAAATTATCTGCTTTTGAATTCTTGACGTTGGACCGTGGGCTTCGCTTATAAGTGTTCTTCGTTATGCCTCCCCGTGTACGGGCAATAGCCGGGTGTGCTTAGGGTTTGATTGCATGTGTATGCTGACTGCCCGCCTCAAAGATGCCGATAGATATGTTGTGTTTGCTTACTCACACGCCCGATTGTTTTCTATGATCTAGATTCTGTGACTGATCCCTCCTTTCTTTCTCGTTTTCTGCTCTTTTTTGTTATTATATTGAAATTCTTTCCTTCTAACGGTCAATATCCTGTTTTAAAACTTTTAAATTAACCTCATTCATCCTGCGCAAGATTTGTGTGTACTGAAACAGTCCTGGTCTCTAATCCTGCTGCCGTGCCTCCGGGATGTTCGGCTGAATAGCTGTGTGCACCCTGTTTCTAAATAAAGGTTTTCAAAAAAAATAAAAAAAAATAAAAATCCTTAAGCCATTGCGCCTCCGTGGGTATATGTTTGCTGTCCCATGCCATCGCCACTCGTCATTTTGCAATGAGCAGCGCCACCCTGGCTAGCCGACCTATAGCACCTTTTAAAAAAGGGAGCAGACCCAACAAGCATACCCGGAACAAGCAGTCCAGGGCAATACCAATAATTCTGGACAGCGTATTGATGACTGCAGCCCAGTACTGCCGCACCTTGTCACAAGACCAGGCTGGATGCCAAAAGTACCTATCCGATTCTCGGAGATCATATCTATGAAGCCACTATGGTGTGTGATAAATTTAATGTAGAAACTTAAAGTGTATGATGCAAAGGTACCCGCTATATGTGAGGGCCCCAGTCAGGGGATGTATGACGTTACAACGCATGCTTTTACCACGCATGCTGTTACAACGCAGTTTTTACAACGCAAACCTTTACAACGCATAGCGCTTTGGGGTGCTGGATAGTGAATAGTTTAATTTACTATTCCAACTCCAGTCCCCATGGACACTAGGGAAGGTGTTGGATAGTAAATTAAATCTATTCCCTATCCTAGAGCGCCCCCCAGCGCAATGCGTTGTAATGGTTTTCGTTGTAAAACCTGCGTTGTAATAGCACTGCGTTGTAAAAGTTTCGTTGTAAAGGATGTTTCCCCCAGTCAGGGCACAGCAATGTTCCTAATCTTCGCTAGAGAGTGGCGGGTCTAAGGTCTCATTCCATTTCTTAAAACTCTTGTCCTCAGGAATTGTTCTATCTGGCCTTGCAGCCCGATACAGTTTAGTGACAAGTTTGTTTCTGGTGGGGTTAACTAGCAAGGTTTGCAAAGCAAGTAATGATGGAGGCTCCAAAGGGAAGGAAGGAAAGTGAGCCTGTGCTGCCCCTCTTAGTTTATGTAACGTAAAAGTGAACAACAAGGTTTTTTGTTGGATATATTCCGTATCCGCTGAGGTAAAAAACGAGCCATTAGGAAATAGATCCTGCATCTTTTCAAGACCCGCCTGAGCCAAAATGCGCATAAGTCCGTCCTCATGCGTTACTATAATATTCGCATGATAAGCAACAGGCAGCAATGGCGAATATTAGGGCAATTTACCGGCTAATCAACCGAGCGCCTGCCATGCCGCAATCGTCGAGTTGATAGTATTTATCTCGTCACGGGGGGTTAGGCGACTGCTATGAGTAAGGATAGAGTGCAGCGGAATGGGATATGCATTACAGTGCTCCACCGCCACATGAGGAATAAAGTCGTGATGTGTAAACCAAAAATGTGCCTAATGCGCCTGTGCAAATAAGTAATATAAATAGAAATCTGGCGCATTAAAGCTCCCATGTTGATAGTCAAGAAGAAGAGTCTGCCAGCCTACTCACGCCTGCTTCCCACTACATACCAAGCGAAGCAACTGTGACCGCAGTGTTCTAAAAAAGTGTTGAGTAAGAGGAATAGGCACATTATTAAATAAATATAAAAATGTGGACAATACCACCAACTTTATCAGCGCCAGTCTGTCCGCAAGAGAAAGTGGAAGGCTGATCTATTTGTCTATCTGGTTCTCCAGCCAGATAATAGCCATACCATAGTTCTCCCGGAAGACAATATCTGGATCCCGATGTACCCAGATCCCCAGATATTTGACCGACTCTGACGCCCACACAAGTGGGAAGTCCAATTCATGTGGTGCCGTGCAGATGGTCAAGGGCAGTACTACTGATTTATTCCAGTTGATAGACAGCCCCGAGAAACGTGCAAACCGAATATATTCTCTCAACACCGATGCTAGATGAGTGCGAGGTTCATGGATAAAAAGCAGCATATCATCTGCATAGAGTGATATGATAAGAGGTCGATGATGTAAATTTATAGCCGCTTGTTTGTGGCATTGCCGAATAAGACAGGCCAGAGGCTCTAGTGACAGGGCAAAAAGCAGCGGGGACAAGCGGCATCCCTGCCGAGTGCCCCTAGTGATGGTAATCGGACCAGAGGTGTGACCCCCTACCCCTATCCTGACCCTCACCCTCGGTTGCATATACAATAATCTGACCCAATTGATAAAAAAGGGAAGAATAAATAACCCCATTCAACTGAATCAAACGCCTTGGCGGCGTCCAGCATGACCGCCACTGCTGGCAATTTAGGAGTGAGAGTACGGAACAACGCAAATAAGCTAAGGAGGTTATAAGACGTAGAACGCTTGGGTATGAAGCCTGACTGATCTGGAAGGACAAGATTTTGCATTAGCGGTTGAAGGCGTGTAGCTAAAATGTTTGCCAGAATTTTAACATCAGTGTTGATTAATGAAAACGGCCTATAGAATCACAATATTCTGGAGATTTATCTTTTTTCAAGAGCGTTATGATTAAGGCCTCACGAAGAGATGGAGGGAGGACACCCGAATCATATGCCTCCGCATACATCTCTAGTAAACAGGGGGCAAGCTCTTCCTTTATAGAATTTGGAGGTAAAGCAGTCTGGGCCCGGGGTCTTCTTTTTAGGAAGAGAGGCAATGGCCACACGTATATCCTCCACTGTATTAGGAAGCCCCAAATATTCCCGCTGCCCCTCCGATAGCCAGGTGACAGCAACCTCCGACAAATATGCTTCCAATCCCACCCGGTCAGTTTCTCCCTGAGATGTATGCAGTGAAATGAAAAATGAAATGAAAACAATATTTAATAAAGCGCACTGCTGCCAAGCGGCTTCCTGGCGCTGGGGGACCTGGGTCAAACTCACAGAGGGGGACACAAGGGAACCTAAGAAGGGAAAGCCAAAGAAAAAAGAAAAGTTTTTAAGGCTTTACGGAAATGGCTGAAAATAGGAATGGAGCGAAGATGAAGTGGGAGACTATTCCAGAACTGGGGAGCCAAGACGGAAAGACGAGTGCCCCCGGATCTGGATTTGCGAAAGCGGGGAATGTGAAGAAGGGAGAGAGAGGAAGACCGGAGGGTGCGACTGGGAACATAGGAAGAAATGAGGGAAGTGATGTAGGCAGGGGCAGAGCGAGAGTGGGCACGAAAGGCAAAGCAAGCTAGTTTGAAAAGGGATCTGAAGCGGATGGGGAGCCAGTGAAGGGATTTCAAAGCCGGGGTAATGTGAGAGGATTTGGGGAGGGAGAGAATGAGACGGGCAGCTTAGTTTTGAATGGCCTGTAAACGTCGGGATTCGTGGGAAGGGATGCCCACGTACAGGCCATTGCCATAGTCGAGGCGAGAGATGACTAAAGCCAGGACTATGGTTTTAAGAGCGTCGGTGGTGAAAAAGCGAGAAATTTTCCGAATAAGACGGAGGGAAAGGAAACATGCAGACACAACAGAGCTGATCTGGCTGTGCATGGTTAAGTCAGAGCTGACTTTAATGCCAAGGGTGCGGACAGAGGAAGAGGGCGTGGGGGGGGCCAAAAGAAGGGGGCCAATGTACGGGAGACCAAGGGTTAGAAGGGCCACCCGTGAGGACAAGTTCCGTCTTATCGGGATTGAGCTTAAGATGGTTGGCGCTCATCCACTCAGAGATAAAGATAAGGGTGGAACTGAACTTGGGGATAGAGTCGGGAGAAGAAGACAGATCAAAGACAAGCTGGAGGTCATCTGCGTAATTATATACAGAGACCCCCAGTTTGAGAAGAGAAGAAACAAGGGGACAGATGTACAGATTAAAGAGGAGAGGGGAAAGAGAGGAGCCCTGAGGAACACCACAGGTGACCGGAAAGGAGGGGGCAGAGAAACCGGAGAGATGAACGGCCTGATGCCTATCCTGAAGAAAGGATGCTAGCCAGGAGAAGGCCGCGCCCCGAATGCCCGCTGCGCAGGCACGGTCGGAAGAATGGAATGGCCGACCGTGTCAAACGCAGCGGACAAGTCGAGAAGCACCAAGGCTTGGGGAAGGTTAACATCTGCCTTGCCCTTGAGTTCATCCAAGACCGCGAGAACCACCGCTTCTGTAGAATGGCCAGGGCGGAAGCCCGCCTGGTGGGAAGCTAAGAGGCCATTGTCCTCGATGTATGAGGAAAGGCAGGAGGTGACGTGGGTCTCTAGGATCTTGCCCAAGTAGGGGAGAAGGGAAATGGGACGGAAATTAGCGGGGAGGGAAGGATCTAGACCAGGTTTTTTTAAGATAGGGAGAACAACAGCAGATTTAAAGGAAGAGGGGACAGCACCGGAGGCCAATGAGGAGTTGAGAAGAGTGAGGGGAGGACCTGGACAATTAGTGAAAAGGGTTTTGAGGATACGCGCAGGAGCGCCGTCCAAAGGAGAACCAGATTTAACTTTAGACAGGTAGTTGTGGAACAAGTCAGAGGAAATAGGGGGGAAAGTGTCGAGGGAGGAGGAAGGGGGAGTGCCAGGGCTGGTGAGGATAGGCTGAGGCACATTAGGAATGTTAGCTTTAATTTTCGCAATCTTGTTGATAAAAAAGTTATTGAGTGAAAGACAGAGGGATTGGGAGGGAACCAAGCCGGGGGAAGAGCGATCAGAAGTGGCAAGATTGCGGACCAAAGAGAAGATTTCGCGGGGTTTATTCACGGAGAGCGATACTCTCTCCGTGAAATAAGAAGTTTTGGCATTAAGGACTGCTTTTTTGTAGTTGGTAAGAAGTTGTCTGTACTGAACGCGCAGAGGAGGGGAATACTGACGTCGCCAGAGGCGTTCCGCCCGCCTGAGATCAAGTTTTAGTGCTTTGAGCTCAGTGGAAAACCATTTGTGCGCATCGTATGGACGAACCGCTTTGATCTTTTTAAGCGGGGCCACACGGTCACACGAAGCAGCAAGCCATGTACTTAAGACTTTGGCCTGGGATTCAAGGGGAAGACAAGTAAGATCAGGAGCGGAAGAAACCAAAGAGAGTGAAAGGGAATCAAGATCGGTTTGGTTCCAGTTACGGGCTAGAAGGTTTTTAGGGGGAGAGGGTTTGTTGACCACACCTAAGTGAACAGAAAAGGAAATAATAGAGTGATCGGACCAGACACAGGGAGAGATGGAGGGAGGTAAGGCAAGGGGACAAGACGACCAGATTTGGTCGAGTATATGGCCGTGCACGTGGGTCGGGGCTGTGACGTGAGAGGTAAGGTTCAGACAGTGAAGAGTGGCAGAGAAGTCTTTGGAAGAAAGATCTTCCTTGGGATCTCCTGGCCAGAAATTAAAATCACCAAGAAGGAGCACGGAGGAGTTGTTGACCACCAGGGTGGCCAGCAACTCCTGGATGGAGGCTACAAAAGAAGGCATCGATTGAGGGGGGCGATAGACAAGAACCACAGTGAGGGGGGAAGGGAGGTTAAGGGAACGGGCCACCAGGTAGTCCACGTTAGAGATAGGGGGGTGAGGAAGGAGCTGAAATTTAAGTGGCGACCGGACAATCATCGCCACCCCCCCGCCGGCCTTGCCATCCAGGCGGTCAGCTCGGAGGGCATAGTAGGTGTCAGGGAGGATGGCTAGAAGATCAGGGAGAGAGTCAGTAGTGAACCAGGTTTCGGTCAGAAATAAAAAGTCTGGAAAATCAGTGGTTAAAAGATTGAAAAGTGCTGTCTGGTGTTTAACTGCGGACCGGGTGTTAAGTAGGTAGGCAGAGGCAACCGTGGGGGCCGAAGGGGAAGGAGGAACCGGAGATGAAATAGAGGGGAGAGAAGGAGAGTCGGAAGAGAAATGTGTCAGGTGAAGTAGGGGAGAAGAGAGAATACCAAGTGATTGTAGGTGATGAAGGGGGAGAGGGGCAGGAGAGGGAAAGGCAGATAGTGCAATAAGTTGGGCAGCAGTGTAAACCAAGCGAGAGGCAGAGTGTGTGGCCCCTGGTCCCGGCCCGTCGCGGACGGGCGCAGACGGGCTTAACTTGGGCGCAACTTCGGCGCGCCTTCGTCGCGCCCGCTGCGCCCGCCCGCTGCGCCGCCGGAAGACAGGAACAATTATATGGGGACGACACATGAAGAGGGAGGGTCAAGGGGGCGGGACAGGGGGTGGAGTGTCTCATAGGTCTGCCTGAACTGCTCCACTATGTCAGGAATGCTATAATGATCCTGTCCTAATACATCAGTTATCTAAGTGATGATGTCACGGTCCATACGATGTTTGATTTTTTGGGCTAAGTAATGCCCAAGACGGCCACCTTCCCCATACGAGCGAACTACATAGCGCTTGGAGATATATCTCATCTCTTCCTCCGCCAACTTGGCATGTTAAAGTATGGTTTTCTTAAGAGACGATTCATTGGGCGCACCTTCGTAATCGTGTTCAAGTCGAGTGAGCGTAGCTTCTACTTTGGCAATCTGACCCCGAAGATCTTTTAATATGCCAGCAGTCGCACTGATGCATATGCCCCGTATGGTAGCCTTAAAACTCTATTATTTGAAATCAAGAGGGGGGAGAAGGAAGGGATTGTGACCTATTCAGCTTCCTAGCAAATTCTTCGTAATCAATCAAGAATGGATCACTTGGAGGAGGAGCTACGCGCACATCCATGATGGCCGCGTGAGCCCAGGGCTCCCGAGACCCTCGCCACCTCCCGCATTTATCCTGAAGATTATCATGCCAACGCCGACGGGCTATTAAAGACGCAACCCAGCTGACATACTGGCTGTTTTCAGAAATCGATTTGGACTCCGGGAACCGTACTTATGATGTCTTGAACTTTTGTGGCCTGTCCCGCGGACTCCTCCGGGCCTCGAGTGGTCTGTGTGCCCAGGCTGTAATTCAACAACAACGGCTTACGGAGTCTTGGTTGCTGCCCCGAGTTGACTTTCGGTTTCGTTTTTGGGTCTTCACCCTCTCGCATCTCTATCCTGTCTGAGTCGCCCGAGTCGTGCCTGGACCCTCGGTTTTCACTGTATGCCCACTGCGGCGTGTATGTGGTTAACGCCGTATGCCCACTAGCTTGCTTTTGGTGATATTGGTGGTAAATGCGCGAACCATTTTCACCAGGTCCAGGGCGCTTTTGGGGGCTTCCCGCCCGACATGGCGGGCAAACCCGCCAGCGAGAAACGCAAAACCAAGACCCCTCTCCGAGGTGGTGCCGTTCAGACGAACGTTATGGACAGCTACACCCAGCCTAAGGTGCTACCCGGGGGGGCGACTAGGAATCGGGGTGAAGTGACCGAGGACCCCGCCATGTTGGCTGATCTTACGTTGCAAGACGTCATGGGCGCCATCACTGGTATGAAGACTTCTATGGATCAACAGTACGAGGCCATCGCCCTCAAGCTCGACACAGTGGCCATTGACGTCAACATTATCAGAATGGATTTATCAAAGACCAACGAAAAGGTAAAATCCTTGGACTTAAAGACTTCCAGCCTCACTACGGATGTCTCTTACCTACAAACGGAGGTACGCAATCTCCGATCCTCTAATGACCTCTTTAATCGTCGACTGGAGGATTTTGAAAGCTGGGCGAGACGCAATAATGTTCGCATCATCGGTGTTACGGAGAACTCCACAGCCTCTTCCACGGATCTCCTTGTTGAGGATCTCATCCTCACACATCTTGCTCCTAAAGGCCTCAGCAAATTTTTTGCCGTGGAACGTGTGCAAAGAGTTGCGGGTGGTCAGCCGAAAACCGGTGCTCCACCGCGTCCGATTATTGCTCGAATCTTCTACTTCAGGGATAGAGACGCTATCCTGCAGGCATCGCGGACGGGTGGCCCGGTAAAGTTTGAAAATACCACTGTGAGCTTCTACCCAGACTTCACACAGTCTGTTCAGAAACAGAGGATGGAGTTCCAAGGAGTGAAGCGGAGACTGAGAGACATGGGACTGAAGTATGCGATGCTTTTCCCAACTCGACTACGGATTGAATATGAGGACTGGACATTTTTCTTTGATCGCCCTGACGGAGTGAGTGACTGGCTTGATTCCTTGCCTGAGCGACGAGATCGCACAGAACTCTCCGGCGGAGCTGAGGGTGGCCGACCTCAGCAAGAATGAGCGGAAGTTCCCAGATTTCTGACACTGTTTACGATATGTTACTGTGGTTTGACGTCTCCTGTATTTATAAGACTTATGTGTGTATCTAGAGGTGGCGGGGGGATGGGTCTCTTTCCTCCTCTGGGTTTCTTTTTGTAGATTAGTTTTATGTTAGGGCGACAGGCACACTGCAAGGTGGGGTGGCTTTTGAGTCTAACGCAGGGGTGCAGGGTGGGGGGAGTTTGTTTCTTGGGACTGTGGGGGGAGGGTGGGGAGTGTTTGGGGTGTGTTTTGGTTCTTTTTCAAGGCAACGTATTGATTTACTATTTGATTTGGGTGCTGCGTTGTGGGTGGGGAGGGCTCCGCTACCGTTTCGAGTGTGGGGGGTAGGGGGTTGAGACTTCTATGTTGGAATGTTAATGGGTTGGGGGATAGGATTAAACGGGGAGTGGTGCTACAATATTTGAAACGTTTCTCCCCTGATGTAGTGTTATTGCAGGAAACACATCTGATTGGGAACACTTGTCACGCCATGAATAGGCGGGGGTACCACCTTGCTGTCCACGCTGGTTTCACCTCCGGTTCCAGGGGGGTGGGTATTCTTGTTCGGAACTCCCTTCCCCTTGAGATTGACAATGTAATATGTGATGACAGAGGGCGTTATGCTGCTCTCACTGGTAGGTGGGAGGGGAAGACCATCACGCTGCTTTCTGTATACGTCCCCCCTGGTTTGCAGTCCTCGACCTTCGCTGATTTGGGAAGGGTGGTTCTGGGACTTCCTGATTGTATGTTGATGGTGGGCGGAGACTTTAATTCCGTTGTTTCTGGTGTGGAGGACCGCCATCCCCCCCGGGATCTCGCAAGGTCCCAATCATGGTTGAGTGGATTTCTGGAAACGCTGGGCTTGATTGATTGTTGGAGGGTGATGCATCCGGGCCGGTCACAGTTTACCTTCCACTCGGGTGTCCATGGTAGCCTGTCTAGGCTGGACTATGTTTTGATGCCGGCAGCACAGGCCTCATTGATTAAGGAAATTAGACACTTAGCTAGGGGAATTTCGGACCACTCTCCCGTATGGCTTCATATGGTCACTACTTCGGGCACTGGGGGTCGGGTGGCTCCGATTAACCCCTGGTATCTCCACAACCCTAAGACCCGTGCTGACCTTGTTACATCTCTTGATCACTACTTTCTTGAGAATGAGGGATCGGTGTCTTCTTCTGTTTCATTGTGGGAAGCGTTTAAGATGGTCCTTCGTGGACATGCCTTATCATTGATTGCTGGTGCTAAGAAGAGCAGGAGTGAGGCAGTGGTCCGACTTGAGGCTGATATTACTGAGCTGGAAGGAGAGTTGGAGTTGGGGGTCACCCGTGATAAACTCCATATCCTCGGTCTCAAACAGTCTGATTATAGGGCCCTGGTGACTGATGCCACTAAACTCATGAGTAGGGAGCGACAGGGGCGGCTGTATGATGTTGGGGATAAGGCTGGGAAATTGATTGCTTGGTTGGATAAAAAGGAAAGAGCGAGTCGTGTGGTTCCGATGATTGAGATGCCGGATGGAATGCGTGTGACCGACCCGGTTGAGATAGTTGAGTGCTTCGCTGATCATTTTCGGGAGGTTTATTCTCCAGTGTCTGATAGGCCTGAAGAAGACTCTCATCAGTTGTTGATGGATATTTCACTGCCGTGCCTGTCGGACTCAGATAGGGAGCTGCTGGATGCACCACTTTCAGTGGATGAGATAGCACTTGCCGTACGCTCTCTTCGATCGGGGAAGGCTACGGGTCCCAACGGTCTCCCTATTGAGTTATACAAGCTGCGTCCAGATAGGATTGCACCATATCTCCGCGATATGTTCGTGGAATCGAGGGATGCTGGCTCCCTTCCTTACGATCAACGTCTTGCATCGATAGTAGTGATTCACAAGGAGGGGAAGCCACGGGCTTGTTGCGCGTCCTACAGACCCATATCGCTGCTTAATGCGGAGCCAAAGATCCTTGCCAAGGTACTAGCAAATCGTCTTATCAGTGTGATTGGTGACTTGATTCACCCGGACCAGTCCGGATTCATCCCGCGCCGCAATACAGCACTGAATTTGAGACGCCTACACGGCGCCCTCGCGAGAGCCCCATATCTTCGGGAGTCGGCCATCTTGGTCTCCCTCGACGCCACGATGGCTTTTGACACTGTGGAATGCTCGTATTTGTGGGCCTCTCTTGCGAAATTCGGCTTTGGTCCTGGCTTTATTGGCTGGGTAAAACTTCTCTATGAGGCACCGTTGGCGCAGGTTGTGGTCAATGGTCGGGTATCCGGTCCCTTCGCTCTGGGAAGAGGTACTCGACAAGGATGTCCGTTGTCCCCACTTCTCTTTGCTCTTGCCTTGGAGCCTCTGGCTGCATGGTTGCACTGGGAACCATCGATGAGAGGTATACAGTGGACCCCTGAATTTGAGGATCGCATATCGCTTTATGCGGATGATATTTTGTTGTACCTCACTTCACCCCAAAAGTCGTTAAACGTGCTGTTTGATGTGCTGACTTCATTCGGACACAATTCTGGCCTCGTGATTAACTGGTCCAAGTCCTGTATAAACGTACTCGTGGGTGGTGCCCCTGCACTGCTGCGTGGTTGTCCCATACAGGTTACACAAACGGGTTTCAAATATTTGGGAATTTTTATCACTTTGGACCCCGTGGCCAGATATGATCGTAATTTACTCCCTCCGCTGCAACGATTGCGTTCTGACGTGGTGGGCTGGCGCGGCCTTCCTTTGTCCCCCCTTGGGCGAGCGACCCTTTTCAAAATGATGTCTTTACCGCAATTTTTATACGCGCTCCAGAATACATTTGACGCAGTTCCGGCGAAATACTTCCAGGAAGTGGAGAGTTTACAAAGGCAGCTGCTTTGGGATGGGCGTTCCCGTATCGCCCTACCCAAGCTTACGCTTCCTTGGTATGACAGCGGTATTGCTCTTCCCGATATCGGGCGCTACTACTGGGCCTCTCAACTGAGTGCAATCAATCACGGTATGTATGGTCCGGGTTTAGACCCCGCATTTGAGATGGATAGGTGGCTGTTGCCCGGGGGGAATTATAACAGGGCGCTTTATTCTAGATCGACGACCCGGACGCTTACTGGACCTACTAAGATCGCGGTGCAGGTGTGGTATTGTGCAAATGCGGCAATGAGGTGGAGCGATAGACTAACCCGAGCGACCCCTTTATATGATTCTAGCAAGTTGGGAAGTTTGTGGAGGACGAAAGGCTTTGAGAAATGGGATATGATTGTATCAGTAGAGTGGGCGACCTCTGGGTTAAGGATAGGATCAAGACTTTCGAGGTCTTAAAGGCGGAATATGAGTTGAGTGATCGGGAATTTTTTCGTTACCTCCAGATTCGTCATGCGTTGGGCTCTGCTTTCCCCATTGGGACTGCTATTCCGGAATCTTCCCCGTTGGAGGAACGAATACTTGACGGTTATGTGCCTGATAGCACGATTTCTTTGATCTATAAGAAATTAATTAATGATTGGTTGGACCTGTTAACGCATTTAAGAGAGGTCTGGACCAGGGACGGCTTATTATTAGATGATGAGGACTGGCGATCTGCTTTCCTCACCCAAGGAGGTCGCGATACCGGCCCGTCTTCGACTAGTTCAGCTTAAGATCTTGCACCGTGTTTATGTGACTGGCCCGCGACTGATTCGAATGGGTTATTCTGTGGATGGGTTATGCGTCCGTGGTTGAGGTCAACTTGCCACTTTCCTTCACATAATTTGGGAATTTCCGGAGGTTGCTGCATTTTGGAATAGAGTGCATGCGGTCATGAAAGAAGTCACAGGAGTTGAGATGCTACCGGAAGCTAGGCGGTGTTTGCTGAATGTGTGGGAACCGAATGACTATGACGTGGCTCAGACGCGATGGGCGACCCTAGCCAACATGTTTGCCAAACGAGACATTGCACAGTTGTGGGGCGCTCACCGCCCCCCGACGGTCTCGGTATGGAAGGAGAACATCGATTGGTGTATGTTTCGAGAGAAGACGGTATATGTGGCGTGCGGTAGGCACAAAAAATGGGGTAAAATTTGGAATCAATGGAACTCCTACAGAGGAGATATATGCACACCACCCCTTCCTGATGTTCCCGATGTCCCACACTCTCCCTGATCCGACATTCCATGACTTGTTCCAATTTTCTTGTTTTAAACTCGTGAGTCTTTTCCCCCGATTCTGCCCCCCCTCTAATTCTTGTTAATTGATTTGTATTTTGATGTAATTGCCTTTTCCTTCCCGCTCGGAAATGCACCTGCAATGTATTGCTCTTTTGCCTTGTTTGTTTGTTTTCTTTATATAGAAAAAAAAGAGTTTCAATAAAAAAAAAGAATGGATCACTTGACCTGAGTAACCAGGGTTTGCTATAATTATTCAAGTTGTCAATAAAAAACCCTCATTCACGTACTCAAATCGCGAGGCCGTATATCTTGGTTCTCCGCCTTATATTAAAAACGTGACAGCATCATCATTGGGTTTTGTTTTTGTTGTATGCTTCCTCCATCCGGAGAAGAACCACTGGTTATTGCAGTAGTGATCAACGAGATGGTGAGTGGCGAACAGTGCTATAGTGATTGTGAAATAAAGTGGTGAAGTTTAAAAAAATCTTGATTACCTAGGTTCCAAAATATTTTATTAGTCTAGGTACCAGATTTGTCTAAAAGTCGTTCCGTGCATGTGTGGACGTATTTATTAGTCCAACGCACTGTGATTTCCAGAAAAGGTCGACATATTTCAGCCCTTTGTCTGCCCAGAAGGGTTAGGGGGGCTTTATTCAGGACCTAAACAGAATTAAGCAATTTGCTACAATTCTTTGCGCGAAACTGGGTGGTAGTAACCCGTTAATTCGAGGTCAGTAAGTACCTGTGGAAAATAATTAAAAAGAAGTGGGGAAGGAAAGATACATTTTGTTATGTTTTCTTAATGTTAGATACATGCTGTCTTGCAATGTATAGTCAACATTATGTACATAAGGTCTAGGTAATACTCCAAACGATGAAATGAGAAACTATATAAATGGCAATACTTTATGTGGGTCTCTATAGGTTTAATGGCAAAACTCCCTCTAGCCATATTATCACTAACAAATGCACAGTAAAATGGCAACTCTTTAAGTCGAATGGTAAACACCCAATACTGTTAAAAATCCCTTGCATATTCTTAGAAGTGTACAGAGAACTGACCTGGTCAGAAATGGAGTTGCTATGGTCAGTTTTTATTTATTTGTTACGTGATTCTCTCATTGACAGCTCCCGTTGCGCTTTATATGGGAGATACTGTGTTATGGACTATGAGGCTGTTGTAGCACGTCTCTCTGTCTGGTCTCTAAATGGTAAATAATGTGTCAGTTGTCCCTTGTCTAGAAAAACAAGTTGTTTGTAACGTTTACCAAGTGCCTAAACAAACCTGTTCACTATCAGATTCAGTGTACACGTACTGTGAACCCTCCCATACCCTTCCGGCACTGTCAACTGTCCCCGTATTCTCAGTGAAGTAGTGTGTAATGGCCTCACGGATTGTTTCTAAATAAAGAGGATCTAACAAGGACTCCGAGCGGAAACGCCATGTGTATGGCCGTGGGAGCCCCGTAGGAATGCTTAGCGCTAGGTGGACAGGGCAATGATCAGAAAGTGTACGCCGCAGGTTCTTTATCACCCATCCTGCCACCACGTCTCCCAACAGCCAGTAGTCAAGATGAGACTAACTGTTGTGCATAGAAGAAATATGTGTGGCAGCAAGTCTGTCCATATGCCTATGTCTCCAGATGTCTAACAGGCCAAACTCCTCTAACCCAGCAGTCACCACCTGCGCCGCACACAGAGACTGCCCATCCCTGCCACTAGATTTATCTTTCCTGGTGTCAAGGTGCATATTGAGGTCCCCCCCACAGGATCGCTGCATCAGGCCAGCTGCGCAACAATGCCAAAAGGTTTATGTAAAACCCAGGGTCATCCGTATTTGGACCATAGCAGTTGACTATGGTGACCAGTCTGCCAGCCAGTGTAGCATGCTCAACAGCATGCCGTCCCTCCAAGTCAGTATGTGTGCGATGAGCTGTAAAAGAGAGACCTTTCCTTATCAAAGTAAGAACCCCTCAACTATAAGAGGAATAAGAGGAGGCAAGAAGAAAGCCAGCCCAGCGGGCCCTGACTTGCTGCTCCGTGTACCGCGTCAAGTGAGTCTCTTGTAGTAGGGCAACGTGGATATTGTGTCGATCTAAATGAGCTAGCACTTGACTGATTTTTTTCGGAGAATTGAACCCCCTCACATTCCATGTTAAACAACGACAGTCACACCGCTACCATGCATAGCAAAAAGGAAGCAAATAATTGAGGGAATCTACCACTTGTTTTGGGTACATAGAGAAAAACACACGCAAATATCAATGGAATACCTAGATGGCCGGCCATAGAAACAACCCATAAACCCTTCCCTCCCCTCAAATATACCCCCTCCCACTTCAGCTACCCCAACACGTCAAAGCCATCCCGAACACCCACAAACACATCCTCGGCAAAATAACAAGGAAATAACCCTTGGCGGGGAACACCAATAGAGGGGGCGCCGCGTGCAAACTCCCTCCCGGTGTAATCAGGAGGTGGCCAAGCTATCGTGAACAATCGGCCTAAACTGCACCAGGTAGGTACCCGCCCAGCACATGCAGCATAATCATCACATCACAATAAAACTGGCGGACCGCTGGCCCACAAAACATTCGCTACCACTAATTCAGAAGTACCCCCTCCCTCCAGAAGTCCCAACCACCAGGTAAATAAGGCAACATCCAGAAAAAGAGAACAATGACAAAGCACCCTTGGATCCCCAACATCGGAATCTCTGATTACCCTAGGGGAACAATGGCGCTGGGACACCGTCTTTGCAAAGTCTAGAGCTGCCTTCGAGCATGTGAAGATCTTGAATTTCCCGCCGTCTTCCACACGCAGCCTGACAGGGTAGAGCGTGGTGTACGGAATTTGTGCAGCCAGGAGTAGTTTCTTTGCAGGCTGGTACTCTCGACGGGCCTCCTGCACCGCCACTAAAAAATTGGGATAAAAACAAGGGTATTGCCGTCATGCGTCATGGTACCTGGCAAGGAGAAGTTTCACATCCCGATCTCTATAATTTAATAGGTGGGCAATAATAGGGCAAGGTGGGGCGCCCGGTGGGGGTCTTGCAGCCAGTGAGCGATGAGCACGCTCCACAATGAAGACCTGCGATAACTGGTCCTGACCAAAGATGTCACTGAGGAGCTTCTCCATGTAGGTCTTCAGACGCCCCGTATTCGTAGATTCTGGCAGGCCCGTAACGCGAATTTTATTGCGGTGCGATCTAGCTTCTAAGTCCTCATTACAGGCCTGGATAACAGCAAGAACCTTTTCCATGGAAGACGTCTTCTGGGTAACCTGTTGTAGCCCATCTTCCGCATCTGAGATGCATGTCTCAGCCTCCCCCAGTCGTTGTGCATATTTGTCCAGCTTGGAGGACACGTGATCCATACGAAGATTAAGATGGTCTATCTTGCCATTGATGGATTGTAGACTTGCCTGCACCGCGAGAAGGGTCTTGTCAATATTCGTCAACTGATCTGTGGGAGTGTTCGCTTCCGAGTCTGAGGCAGCTTGCTGAGCCGATTTCCCGGCCTGCAGAGGCTTGAATGTAAGGCGTGGTTGGCTCTTCCCCATAATGCACACCTGGAGGAACACAGTCCGCAGTTAGAGTGGCGATGCTGTGAAGGTCGCCCCAATGCTCAAAGAAAACAAAAGCTGTAACCCCAGAAAGCTACTGTGGGATAACAGCCTCAACGCCACAGCACTGCCAGAAGCTCAGGATAACTTGTAGACAGCAGCTTAGGTGTATCGCCAGCTCCTCTACAGGTCAAGAACCTGTAGTTCCCAGACACCTCCTAAGGCACAGCTAGTAAGGTGACTACGCCGTTACAGCATGCAGGAGGGAAAAGCACGCACCAATGGCGATGACAATATTGGAATAAACGGCCCGTATATCTGGCCCGTGGCATTCTAAGGGAGCACCAAGTGATCAGACCACAATAATCAGTCACAGTGCTCTACTTCTTCGTGTGGACGCTGCTGCTTGAAGCGCTAACGTAGAGGATAAGCCCAGACACGGGTGGCAGATGTTGTCTGGTAGAGCGCCGCACAGATAGCGCCAATGTAGCAGACCCATTGAGAGGAAGTCCATTGGAGGGTATCAGGGGTCTTGTAGTGCAGCAACTTGTGCCAGTGTTCACCGTAACTGGAGCTGAGGCAAGATAGCCGCCCTCACAATGTAGCACGATAACCTACACCGACATAGAATATGCAGGGTCCATATCAGCAGGGAGGATCGCCAGTCAAAATGCAGGCAACATGCAGGCTAGACTCACATGCTAAGTATCGGCAGTCTAGCTCGGCAGTCAGCACACCAGGCAGCACGCAGCAGGCCTGCAGAGTCGCACTGACGAGCTGCAAGGCCCGGGGACGCGGCACAGAACCACACCAGTCCCGCCGTCAGCAGGCCGCGCAGTCAATACCCGGAGGTGGCTCGGCCCCCAGCGCACAATATGAAGGCAGCCCCCCCGGAGCCACCGCACAGTGCACCGCAAGCCGGACCAGCAATCTGCAGGCAGTCCCGGCACTCCCGGTCTCCCCAGCGCCAGCCGCGGCCTGCCTGAAGCTCCCAGCCTTAGCACGCCCAGAGCCGCCACACTGCCCGCACCGGGTCTGGGGCCTCACATGCTGATATCTCGGGAAATACATTGCGATGCCTCCCGAACTCCCGCCACAGCAATCCGTCGCTATTTGGGAAGGCAGCACAGCAGTTTAAGGCAAGTAGTGGCCAGGATTGTTAGGATAATTGCCGGATCTTGAGCTCGGCCGGTGTTGTGTAATATGTGGTATCCCCACGGTATCTGGTATCCCCTGCTCTTCGGCATTTTCCGGAAACGAAACTCAGCCCGGGCAGGTTCAGACAGAAGCAGCTGATCACTGCTCGGGCTGAGTTAGGGGATACACGATTCAACAGGATGCAAAATTCGGCTCTGGCGAAAAATCACTTGAAACTTGTGCACGAAGAGAGAGACAGACAGAAATATATAGAATGAATCGTAATGGAAATAGCAATTAAGCTAATAAACATTGTGAAAGCAAAGAAACTATTGCTGAAGCATATCGAATCGTAACGAGATAACATGAGGGGAAGTGAATAGAAACAACGGCAGGGGTTCAAATAAGGGGAAAAATGATATCAAAACGAGCGAAAGATTAAAGGGTAAAACTAAAAAAAAAGGCAATGAAGAAAGCAAAGTATTAACATGGGGAAAGCAAGTGTTCTGATTTTCATATAATGAATATGGTACAGGGTGTTAATGACAAACACATAACATGCACAATAAGTTGAATACCAGTGCATGTTTAGTTTGACTCATACAACATACTTGGTATTTTACTAGCTGCCCTATCTTTTTGTGTCCAGGCTAATTCAACAAGCATTGGCAGCGCAATCGGTCTCATACTTTTGTGAAAGTTAGAGCTATTGGCGTTGTAAATAACAATGTTTTTTACTTATTTTTTAGGTCGAGCCTGGGCAGCGCATGCGCTACTCTGTGGCACGATGTATTGGAGCATGAAAGAGAAGCCCCGCACACTCTCCTCCCATATTTGCCATTGGTTTGAGTCATTGCCCTTCGTATTGGCTTGCGTCATTGTCCTTCGTAAATGCTGGCTTCTGATTCGTTAATAATCTTGTTAGACCCTCCTTAGTACCGCCTTGTCTTCATTTGTATCCTCCCATGAGGACTGGCCCTTTTACTTCAGTTGTTACACAATACATCTTTTTTAGTCTGTAAGCTCTTTTTTCTTTAATGAGTTTCTCCTACTGAAGGTACAACACGCTTTCCTGCAACATTCAGTACGCCATGCGTGCTTTCTCTTTCCGAGCAGCCAGGGATAATGGTGGCCGCTTCTTTGAATAGGTCTCACATTTACAAGAGTTTGAACTATTGGCATTGTATATGACGATGCCTTTTATTTATGTGTTAATTAGCAAAACAGATAAATAAAAGTAATTGTCATTTACAATGCCAATAGCTTAAACTCTGGCAAATGCGACACCTATTGCACTGCAAATGCTTGTCATACATAGTTCCTGGTGCACACTGGTGGCACACATTCTGATGTTCGTTTCTCACATTGCTGGTTTGCGAACGCAGATACTGGGGCACGCTCTTGTCTCAGGCTACGCAGCACACATTCTGGGACTAGTTGCCCTACTACCTTTGTTCGCACACTGGTGCACGCTGGTGGCTCACGGCATACATTCTGGTGCCAGCTTCCTACGTTGCAGGTTGCTTGTACAGGAATTCTGGTTCACGCTCATGTCATTCACTGCACAGCACATTCTAAGGCTGGTTTTCTACATAGCATGGCAGGTTTTCCAACACAAATCCTGGTGCGTGCTTGTCTTGGATGCTGCACAGCACACTCTAATGCTACTTTTCCACATGTCTAATTTTTATTCACAGATTCTGGTGCACGCTCATGTCTCATGCTGCACAGTACACACTAATGCTGGTTTTCCACAGTGGTATTTTTCATGCAATTATCCTGGTGCACGCTCATGTCTCATGTAGCACTGCTCATTCTAATGCTGGTTTCTAACATGGCTGGCTTTCACGCACAGATCCTGGTGCACGCTTGTGTCCCACGTTGCAGAGCACACACTAATGCTGTTTTTTCACAGGGCTGGTCTTAATGCACGGGTCCTGGTGAATGCTCATGTCTCGTGCTGCACAGCAAACTCTAACACTAGTTTCCCACATGGCTGGTTTTCGCACACGGATACTGGTGCATGCTCATGCCTCACACTGCACAGCAAACTCTAATGCTGGTTTCCCACTCAGCTGGTTTTTCGTGCACGGATCTTGGTGCACGCTCATGCCTCATGCTGCACAGCACACTCTAATGCTGGTTTCCCACACGGCTGGTTTTCGCACACAGACCCGGGTGCACTTTCATGCTACAAAGCAGATACTAGTGATAGTTTTCATACATGGACCCTGGTGCACGCTCGCGTCTCATGCAGAACAGCACACTGTAATGCTGGTTTTCCTTAATGCTGTTTTTAAGGCACAGGTCCTTGTGCACACTTGTGTTTCACGCTACACAGCACACTTTAATGCTGGTTTCCCACATGGCTGGTTTTACGCACAGAACCTGGTGCACGCTTATGCGTCATGCTGCACAGCACAATCTGATGCTGGTTTTCAAATGAGTTTTTCCAACTGCAGGCAGAACAGGCTTTCCTGCAACATTCATCTTGCCATGGGTGCTTTCACTTTCCAAGCACCCCGGGACAATGGCTGCTGCTTCTTTGCAAGGAAATAGATCTCATATTTACAAGAGTTTGAGCTATTAGCATTGTAAATAACAATGTTTTTTATTTATGTGTTAATTACAAAACAGATAAATAAAAGGTAGTCATTTACAATGCCGATAGCGTAAACTCTTGCAAATGCGAGACCTATTGCATTGCAAATGCTTGTTTTTGTTTGCAGTGGAGTGATCAGTTAGAAAACGAGAGTTAGAGCTATTGGCGTTGAAAATGTAAATATTTATGTGTTATAGAGTAGAGTCTGTGTATGTGGTGTGTAGTGGAATTATGTGGCTACCATCCAGGTAATGTGAGCATTTAAGAAGTAGAGGTGCAGTTAGGATGGATGGGTCGGTGGAATTATAGCTATTTGTATGAATGCTTGGATGGATGGATAGCTGTATGAGTACATGCATGGATGTCTGGGTAATCAGGTGAATGAAAAGATGGTAGGTGATACATGGGTAGGAAAGTTACAGATGGTTGGTATGGAAAGAAAAAGATGGATACATAGGGAAAATATTTATAAAAAGGAAAGTTTTGTACTTTATTGGACCTTTGGTCAAGACTGGATGATATATCAGGCTACATGGTGGCCCAGATCTCAATAAACATAAAATCCCATTTATAATTCAGAAGTTGGTGGTGATTTTGTGCCCTTACCCCGAAACCATGATTAGTTGTCAGCTTCTTGGATGCCGGCATAATCTGCAGTCTTCCAACACAGTATTACACTTGGATGCTGTTTAACCCATTCAAATCTTAAATGCATTGTTCCATCAAACCTTACAAGAGACAGTTACTAATTATTACTGATGAAGGAACAGTCTGATGACTGGTCCCATTGATAGCACTTGCATGTGGTGTTTTGTACGTTGCAAGGATATGTTGACAATGCCCTGCTGATGAACACAATTATGCCACTCTGTTGCATTGAGACTGCCAAATATAGGTCTATTCTATTTGTAAACTTTCTGGTGCATGTCATGCACACAAAAGGCATGCTACATGTTTCCGGAGCCTTGCAACTTGCACATGTGTGAGGGCAACAAAGGGATGGCATGACTGGCACAGCAGAGGCAGCATTACGGTCTTTTTGTTCTGAGGACTGCAACATTTCAGAGTGACACTTCACAGCATCAGCTTCCCAGTATCTCTGTTGCTTACTCAATTGGAAGACCAAACAAAAGATATCATATACCGGGGCCATATAACAAATGACTGCGCCAGCACTAATTGTCACTGTGCACCAGATTAAGTGCCCAACAGCATTACAGAGGATCAGTCTGTGGGGGGCGTGGCTGGACACCGATGGAGCAGGGAGCCTGAACCGGAGCTCCTGCGGGTGATCCCCCATTACAGCCCATCCTGCCCAATATAGAGGGGCCCTTCACCTAACAAACTCACCCCCGGACAGGTGGAGATCGGGGGAGCAGGAAGGAATCAAAGATCGGGGTGCAACAGCTCACCTTCACCGTGAAAAGAGCTGACAGGAGGCAACATAGACTCAGCCAATATGGTGCCTGTTCTCTGAGCTACGATTCTGAGGGAGCAACTGGCGACCGTCTCTCGCACAAGGAGGCTCCGAGGGGCGATCAGAGCTGGTGGAGCGCTGGATGAGCAGAACTTCGCGGCCTCCGGAACAAAGAGGCGGGTCCTGCCAGTGACCGGGCTGAGGTGGAATGGGAGACGTGGCTGGAGAAAATGGTGCAGAGGATCTGGGGGCGACCTCCGCTGTGAAGCCAGGTACCGGGCGGATAACCGGCCCCTGCACGTGCTGCGGGCTCTGCATAGTGAAGGAGCAAGGAGGGTAGGCAGAGGGGCCCTGAGCCCCTGAGGGTCCGTGTGCGTAGTACCGCGGGCCGCCGACTGAGAGCAGGGGCCTGCCTACCAGGAGTGTGGTGCCCGGCCTACGCGGCTCCGGGTGGAACTGGCTGCATATCTGGGAGGTTCCGGGAGGAGCCTACTCCCCTCACTCAACCCGCACCAGTGTGGGTGTCAGCTCGTCACCTGCCCCATCCGGAGAGACCCCACTGCCTGAAGTTCAAAGTCACAGTGTCCCGGCCCTCCTCACCAATCCAATATCCTCCAGACCTCCCGCTGCCACCTCTCCTCACCGCTCCATGGGCAGCAGCCCCCTGCTCTCCATCTCTCAAGTTGCCTGAATGGTGGGGGTTGCGATCGAAGCTGGGGAGGTCCGACCCGCCTCTCAGTCCCAGGCTTAGGAGGTGACACCCACACCGGTGCGGGCTGAGTGAGGGGAGTAGGCTCAAGAGAGACAAGGACCGGGGTTGGGGGCTTTGCCCGTACCGATGTACTGAGCGGCCACGTGACCCCCGGCCACATTGATCGAATCCCGCTTTCGAGGAGAGTGAGGAACATGAGCCGGGTGAGATTGCTCCCTTGTCAGCAATCCTTGTGGTGTAGCTGCTACAGGGCAAGACGAAATAACATAGACTCCTTGGAATGCCCGAAAAAGTCGAGAGGAACAATATGGTGGCTTACCCTGAGAACTGGCTAAGCACTGAGGTGGCAGAGGAGGCCTATCACTATTCTTTGCATTGGAGTGGGCTCACAGGGTTCCTGCCCGAGCGCTTCTGCCTGGGAGACTGCGGAGGCCTGTTGTGGCTCGCCTGTTGTTTTTCAAAGACAGGGACCACGTGCTGAGCCGGGCGCGCCTCAAGGGCCAACTTAAAATAGAGAACAGCATTGTTCGGATCTTCCCGGAGGTACAGAGGCAGCAAGCTTCCTTAGTCACGGCAAAAAGGAAACTGCAACAAATGGAGGTGTCATACTCCATGGTGTTCCCTCTAGGTTACGGATAGTACAAACAGGGGAGACCACGAACAGCCTGAGAAGGACCATGCACAATCCCCTCGGGGGGGACTCAAGGGCCACCCGACGATGGAGGAAGCCCACCGAGACAGGGAGAGCATGGTGGCAGCAATAGCCTCCCTGAGAGCGATGAGCCCAAGGAGCAACCCCTCTCTCTCAGGAGAAGATCAGAGGGACTCGGACTCTGACAGCAGCTCGAACACCGTGGGGAGGCCAGTCAGGTGCTGCCAGATGTGACTTCTTGATTGGCGGATGACTTGATATGAATCACCCACAGCACGCAAGCCTGCGATGGACACTTCAGCTAGGGGGTGGGGTGTCATAGCTTGAGACTCCTTTGAGGGCATGGGGGCCACGGGAGGGGTGGCACAAGAGCATACTGTGGGATGGGGGTATCCGGAGGGCGGAGGAGATGGTTTACCTCCAGCCGTGCATTTTTCTAGCCACCACCTGAACGTTGGGTACTTGACTGTTACCATGCATGCCAAAGGGCAGTTTGGATGGGGGAGATGTTCTCACTTGTCCTGGGTATCGTGTCCAGCGCGTAATAACGACAGACACGTGTATTATTATTCAGGAGCTTTATTACTCATGTCTTGTCTGGTCCCTGTATCTACTCTATCTAACCCCATCCTGTCTACACTCCTCCTCTTCCCTTCACCCAGCTAGCTCCGCCCACCCCGACTACTAGACTGCTAACTACATTACATCTCCCCCCTTCTTAACAAACAATAGAAAACAGTGTTTTAATCCATCTCTTCAATGAGTCTCTTTGGCGGCTGGATCTCACGACGGGGCCGCAAAGACATGGCTCTAGTGATATCATCAGACCAGGGTTCACTTGGCTGACCCCTGCTCTCTTGGTCACCATGGTCAAACTCTTCAGGTGTGAGTATGTCAGTCATGTTCACCAGAGGTCCTTTCATGCTTCGGGGACACTTCCTAAAGTGTGAGACGTTCCTGGTGACTCGTCCTTGATCAGATTCCGCAGTCAGCATGGTGCCCTTCTGATGGGTAATCAGCAAAGGGTCATCTCTAAATCGACAATCAGTCTTTCTTTGTTGATCCTGTTTGACAAAAACGTAATCTCCTTCCTGCAGGGAAGGAGATCTTGCTCTCCTCTTGACATCAGCATATGATTTCATTTTGTCTTTATTGTGTTTGTCAGTCACTGTCATCTCTTGATGGCTGTGGATCGGTGACACGGCTCGCAAGGCCCCTTCCCAGGTTTCTCATCGGACGCCCCAGCATGAGGGTTGCTGGGCATTTTCCAGTGGTTGACTGAGGAGTTGTCCTATATGCTCTGAGGACCTCATTGAGGGCTACTTGCAGGTCTTTTTTCTCAGCCGTGGCTTGTTGAAATGTCTTTTTGATGGTAGCCATGAATCGTTCAATGGTGCCATTCACTTGTGGCCAGAGAGGTGTAGTTTTCCTGTGTTTGAAGTCCAAATGCTTTGCAAATGCACTGAACTCGTGTCCATTAAATGGGGGTCCATTGTCCGTTTTTACTTCTTTAGGGACACCCCATGCTGCAAATACTTCATCTAACACTTTGAGAGTGCTAGAGGCACTGGTGGATGGCACGAATTGTGCGATGGGAAATCGTGAATATTCGTCAATTATGGCCACTACATATTTTCCGGATTGGAGCGGTCCGTAGAAGTCCATGGCAACTTCTTGCCACACTCCATCGGGCAGGGTGGTCATTTGTAGTGGGGCTGGTGGATCACCTTTGTTGGTCAACTGGCACAGATGACACTCCTTCAGAGTAGACTCTACCATCTGGTCGAGGAAGGGAAACCACACGTGTTCTCGGAGAGCTCGCTTCGTTGATACTACTCCCCTGTGACCTTCGTGGGCCAGATTGATAACTCCCTGACGCAGTTGACTAGGAATCACGACTCGTTGACCTCGCAGTATGACTCCATCTGTGGTGACTGACAATTCATCACTGACGTGCCGGAATGCTTGCACTTCTTGCTTGACAGCTGGGTCCATGTCGTCTTCTTGAGGGTCATGTCTCCATCGATTGGTCTGAATCCGACGGAGTACTCTCTGTAAGACGGCGTCTTGTGCGGTGGTTTCACAAATGACTGTCATGGGAATAACAGGTGGCAGCGCCTGGTCAGCCACGAAATGAATGTACTCCTCAGCAATCGATGGTTTGGAGTCTGACGATGCATGAGGATGGCGGGACATATAGTCAGCCGGGTTCTCCGCCTTCCCGGGTTTGTGAATAATGGTGAATGTGTATTCTTGAAGTCTGAGGCCCCACCTCTCAATCCTTGGAGGCATTTTGGATCTAGGGTTGCCGTAGATGGTGAGTAGCGCCTGGTGATCAGTGATCAAAGTAAAATGCTTGCCGTAGACAAAGACATGAAAATGTTCACATGCCCACACCACCGCAAGACTTTCCTTCTCAGGTTGCGAGTACTTGTTTTCAGGATCAGACAGGCTGCGACTGGCATAGGCAACGATGCGTCTCTGGTCAGAGTCATTGTCATATTGTGCCAAAATGGCCCCCAACCCAACGGGGCTGGCGTCCACAGTGATCTCAGTCTTCTGCCGAGGATTGAAGTACGAAAGGCTGTCAGCCGACTCCACCGCCCGCTTGATGTCCCTGAACGCCGGTTCACACTGAGGGGTCCAGTCGAACGGTTGGCCGAGTTTGGTAAGGATGCGAAGAGGATGACTGACAGTCGCATAGTCTCTAATGTAGCAGGCACAGTAGCTGGCCATCCCCAGGAAGGATCTTAATTCACCGACATCTTGTGGGCTCTTGGTGTTGTTCAGGGTCGCAATCTTATCTGGATCAGGCTTCATACCCGCGTCTGAGAAAATATGGCCAAAGATTTCAAGGTGGCCTGGTGGAACTCGCACTTGTCTTTGTTCAATGTCAGGTTTGCATCCAGCAGGGCATGACAAACGCGATCAAGCGCGATGTCGTGCTCACGAACATCTGAACCATACACAAGGATGTCGTCGCTATAGTTGAGAGTGTTGGGGATGTGTTGAATGATTTGCCGGATCGCCTCCTGAAAAATTTCCGCGGCTGATGAGACGCCAAAACTCAGTCTCTTATACCTAAAAAGTCCTAAGTGGGTTGCAAATGTCGTGATGTAGCGGGATTTGACGTCCAATTCTAGCTGGTGATAGCCCTTGTTTAAATCCAGCTTTGAAAACACCTTTGCGCCGTTCAACGCAGCGATCATGTCGCTCAGATGGGGCCCAGGGTGGCGCTCCCTTTCGATCGCAGTGTTGGGTAGGCGCATATCAACACACAGTCTCACCTTGTTGGGAGTCCCTTTCTTTGGCACGATGACCACCGGCGAAACCCATGGGGTTGGGCCATCCGTGCGTTCTATGATGTCTGCAGGTAGGAGTTCTTGAAGTTCGTCCTCGACGGCGTTTTGAAGATGGAATGGAACACGTCGAGGGTGCTGTGCCACGGGTTTGATTAGTTCGTTGATGTGCAGATGTATTTGGCATCCTTTCAATTTCCCCAGGCCTTGAAACAGCTTTGGAAACTTGCTGACACAGTCCTGATTGTCACTAACTTTGAACAGGATTTCAACAAGACGGAGACGCTCCGCAGTGGGGAGGCTAAGTAAGCAGTCGGCCTCGGGGCCTTTGATGACATGTATGACCGCTGGTATCGTGATGTTGTCGTACTTCAGCGTTGTTGAGAATTTCCCCAAACAGGGGAGTGGCTTTTTGGACATCCACGTAAAAACACGGACCGGGGCAAAAGTCAGTGGGGGCTTAGGAGTCATTTTCTCATATTCTGTGACTGGGATGTAGTTCAGCGAAGCCCCGCTGTCCATCACAAATTTAGTGTCATGGTTTCCTACTCTAATGTCCAAACATGGATATTTCTTGAGTTGATCAGGATCCGCAATCATGTTCAAATATTCTACGGTGTATTCCGAGTCTCTGGATGATGATCTGGAGTCCCGGGAGGGTGATCTACGCTCCCATCGCGATCTGCGCGATTCTCGGCTGGAGTGGGACGAGCCTGAGGACAACGTGGACTATTCTTGGACAGCTCTCACGTGGTGTTTTCTGGTGTCAGAACGAGATGACCTCACGGTTTTGCTTCGCCTCTCCTTGTGGTAGTCTCCACACATCGCTTCAAAGTGGTTTGACCGCCCACATTTTCTGCACCGCTGACCCATGGCAGGACAGGTGTCTACATGAGGATAGTCGTATCCACACCTGTAACATCTTCTTGTTTTTTCCGGTCTCCGGTCTCTTCGCCCAGGTTCTCGCTTCCTGTGGTCCGGGCGCCGTTGGCGAGATGACGGTCTCGGTCTCCATTGCTTCTCCTGCGAATATCTTCGTCTGCTGCCTTTGGCCTGGACACGGTGTGCTTGTTCATGGCTTACGTTGCGCCGCGTTTCAATGGTGGTGGCGTGTTCTTCGGCCTGGTCATAGACGCGAGTCATCTCTTTGATCTCGTCTAGTTCATGGGGTTTTCTCAGCAGCCGCCTCCTGAGGGTTTCGGAGTGGCATCCATCTATAATTTGTGACTTAATAGCGGCATCTGTTGAGAAGGTGTCAAATTCAGTGTCTCGACAGTCTCCGCAGTCGGGTGATGAACGCACTCATTGCTTCATCTTTTCCTTGACGTGCTTGATGGAATGCATGACGTTCGTAGTCTACATTTCTCTTGTGAAGGAACTTTTTGGTCAATGCCTCACGCACCTTGTCATAGGTTCCAGCATCTGCAGGGGGAAGGTCCTTGATTATCTTACTTATTTCTCGACCTGCGAGGTTGCGGAGGGCAATCAATTTTTCTTTGTCTACTGTGACTTTAGATCCCTCAATGTAATCTTCGAAGTCTTCTAACCATTCTTGCCACTTGGGGCCCATGCTCCCTCCGGTGGTCAGGGTTAAAGGTTCCGGAGCCCGCAGATGCGACCCTCCCGCAATGATGGGCTTGACTTCATTTCGCTGTGGGGAATTGTCTGGGGTTACCATTGTGGCGTCACGTGCTTCTCACCCCTTTCCTTAACTCCGACTGACCTGTCGCTGCTTGTTTGCTAAAGCTTCAAATGAGCAATTACGGTCGTCTTCGGTCAATGTTCCTTTGGTTTTGCTCATGCTTGTTTGGCTTTGCTGGGTCAGACTTGCTATACTTCTTCGTGACTTGAACGCGCCGTTTTTCACTGACTATTTGCCATGCCTGACTTTAAAATGGCCGCCGGCAGTCTGCACATGGAGGACGTCCCAAAAACTGCCTGACTTCAAGATGGCCGCCGTCACTGAACTTGCACTTCTCACGAGGCTTCACTTCCATTCACTCTTTCCTCAGGACTCACCGGCAGCTGATCTCGAGGCAGCACACTCCAGACACCGGGTTTCTCAGTAGCTGCCACAGTCAGGTGAGGTTGGGGTGGGCTCCCACTTCGCCTCTTCGGGTTCACGCACTCACTCGGCGATAGCGTGCTAAAGATCACGCATCGGGAGTGAGATTTCCGATGACGGGGCTGCTCGAGCTCCGATTCCAGCGCACTCGACAGCGCTTACCTCCGGGCCTCCTCGGGGCAACGTCCCCGCTCCGGGCACTTTTTTTTCCACTTTGGGGGTGCTGGGCAGAGTCGGAGTGGGCTCCCGACTTCTGTTCTTTCAGCATGCACCAGGTTGCACGCATCCGGCGGGCATCGCGTTTTGGCGCGAACAGCTTCTTCTTTCTCGAGCGTTTCAGCGCTCATTGCTGAGGCTCCCTCTTGGCTCCCTTGCAGTCGCTGGAGGGACAGGGTCACCTGCTGCTGGCCTCTTCTCTTCAGGCGGCAGCTCCACACAGCAGCGTTCTCTTTTTTCGACGCTGCATGGGACAGGGCAGTTTTGTGGGGTTCTGTGTGCTGTGATCATGCACATCCCACCCTCGTCGCCAGTTGTCGTGTCTAGCGTGTAATAACGACAGGCACGTGTATTATTATTCAGGAGCTTTATTACTCATGTCTTGTCTGGTCCCTGTCCCTACTCTATCTAACCCCATCCTGTCTACACTCCTCCTCTTCCCTTCACCCAGCTAGCTCCGCCCACCCCGACTACTAGACTGCTAACTACATTACACTGGGGAGGGGGAGTTGGGGAAGTTTAGTTGTTTGATGTTGGGGCACTGCTGTTTATAAGTTCCCGGGGGCACGAGTTACAGAGCGTAGGTTCCCTCACTTATCATATAGAACCGAGCGCCAAGCTGGGGCGCGGGTGCCAGACAGAGATAGAGAGGCTATTCTGAGATGTCGACACAGAAGATATATACCCTCCTCTCCTGAATGTACGAGGGATGCATTCTATGCACAAACCCTACAATATTTGTACCACTTGAACAGGCAAGGGATTCATATCACGATGCTGCAGGAAACACACACACTAGCTTCGGAGGGAGCGGCCTTACCTCGAAGATGGAGAGGGCAATCGTACTATACTTTGCATTCAGCGTTTGCCAGAGGGGTCTTCATTTGGATCAGGGCAGGGGTCCCCTTTCAGAATACTGGCCACAAGATAGACCCAGAGGGGAGGTACGTGGTGGTCACAGGATGCCTGGATGGGAAGGATATTGTGCTCATAAATATCTACTGCCCGAATGTGGACTAGGGACTCTTTCTGGAGCAACTATCTGGGACTCTGGCACCATATTTGACAGGGTTGATTTTCATGGGGGGGATTTCAATTGTATAGCTGACCCGGCCCTTGACCGATCTCACCCACCAATCAGAGACACCCCAGCACACAGGGTAGCTACGGTGTTTAAGGCCTGGCCATCACACTGGGGGTTGGTGGACACGTGGAGACGTACACACCCAGTGGACAGAGAATACTCCCACCTCTCACATGTACATGGCCTACATGTCCGACTGGACACCTTCCTATGCTCCCGGGACGTACATGCCCGACTACACGGGACAAAATACCTCACTCGCACGGTGTCGTACCACTACCCGATACTCAGCAGATTACACTGGGGGTTCCAGCAGCAACCTATCCCCACTTGGCGCCTCAAACTGAGGCACTGGAGGACCAGGTGTTCCTACTGGAGATCAGGGCTAGTATCATCACATATTTTGCTGACAATGCCCAGACCACTGAATATAGGGTGACAGAATGGGAGGCCTTCAAGGCTATAATCAGGGTCGATACATGGCGCTATCCATTGGGGTGATGCGCATGCTACTCACAGACCTACGTCAGGCTGACCAAGCACTGCAAGAGGTGGAACTTCGCCGCCCAAACCACCCAGAACTTCGCCAAGAGTTGCTTGAGAATAAGGAAGAAGTGGCCGTGCAAGAGGAAAGGTTGAGGTGCTTCGATTATAAGACTTACATGGATAGGACACGCACGGAGCGGGATAGTGGCGGTAGACTACTGGCTCGGCTGGGTAGCCCAACCCGCAGGGGGGAATACCATCATAGAGCTCACAGACAATGAGGGGCACTCCCTATATCAGCAAGATGCCATTAACAATAGGTTCTGCGGCTATTATGAACAGCTTTACAAGAGCTTGGGGCCTCGGGAAGAAGGGGAAATAGAGGACTACTTGGCGGACCTTTCTCTGCCTACCCTGGCGGAGGAGGATGCGGACCATTTGGGAGCGGTGATCACTGAGTGCGAGGTAAGGGTGGCTATTAAGGCACTGGCCAAGGGGAAGACCCCGGGCACAGATGGGCTTCCCAAAAAATTCTACACAGTGTACATGGATGAACTAACCCCCAAACTGGTGGAGATGAATACAGAGGCAGGAGAGAGTTGGCACTTGCCGGACACTACTAGAGAGGCAATGGTGATTCCGCTACTGAAGCCCGACAGGTCCCCCCTGGAGTGTGCAGTGCATCGGCCCTTGTCAATGTTGAATCTGGATTTTAAGATTCGAAGTAAGATACTGGCAATGCGGTTACTACCGCATATGACCTCCCTGGTGCATCTGGATCAGGCAGGATTTATCCCCCGCAGGAATACGACCCTGAACATACGCCGCCTGCCATCAGTACTTGAGCTTGGGGTACTCAGGCAGGAACAGTGTTTACCATCGACATATAAAAGGCCTTCGATAGCCTTGAGTGGGGGTTCCTTTACGCAGTTTTGATCAAGATGGGTCTTGGGCCAGGGTTCCTGCGCTGGATGCAATTGCTGCATGCTGATCCAGTGTCGAGTGTACGCACGGGACACACGATATCAGAGCAATACCGGGTGGAGAGGAGCACACGTCAGGGGCGTCCTCTCTCCCCCTTGCTGTTCCCCCTGGCTGTGGAGCTTTGGCATATGTGGCGTGATCTGACAGGGCTTACTGTGGACTACAGCTGTGGGGCAGAAGCATAATATAGCATTGTACGCAGACAACCTCCTATTGTTCCTTCAGTGCGCAGGGGAGGACCTGCCGGGGGCATGGAGGATGATGGACAAGTTCGGTTCCCTCTCAGGCCTCCGAATAAATTGGCAGAAGTCAAGTTTGTTCCCCCTTGAAGCGGATATGCCGCCACCTGAGGACCTTGGGGATCTGCGATGGGATCCCCGATGCTTCCGCAATCTGGGAATACGCATATTCCACGACATGGCAGATGTGAAATATAGAGCAGGCACGGCGCTCGCTTAAGGATAGCATCGCCTTCTGGAGAAAGCTTCCTCTCTCCGTGATGGACCATTTCTCCCTCCTCAAAATGGTGGCACTCCCGCGGCTGCTGTACTTCTTCACCACACTACCAGTCTGGATCTCAGCGGCCTGGTTCCGGTAGCTGGACTCCTGCCCTGCGGCGGTCATATGGGGGGCGCTCCGGAGGCGAGTAGCCCTGAGCACGCTAAAACGACCCCGGTCAGCGGGAGGCCTAGTATTGCCAGATATGGAGGAGTACTAAATGGTAGGTCAACTGCAGAGATTCACACAGTGGGTGGCAGGAAGCATTGACCCGGACAAAAGGGAGGTGTGCCGTACACTATTAGGGACTGCTCAATCACAACATCCTAGTAGTAACAAGCACAGAGTGATCAGACAGTGCTGGAGTCGATGCTGACAGAGAACCAGGACAAAACGCCCATACTCGCCAGAAATGGCAATGACGCTACTGGGAGCCCTATCCCATGGGGGACACTGGTGGGGTATTGATGATTGGGTGCTGGCGGGGGCCGCAAAGATAGGAAATCTTCGATCCCCGAGATGGGGAGCTCCTTTGAGGACTTTAGTAGTGACTGAGGTATTCCACAAGGGCTCTTCCTACTCTATAGAGCAGTAACGGTGGCCATGAGGCGCCACTGGGGAACAGGCACGACTGAACCGAATCAACAGGCCACCTGTGAATATATAAGCCTGCCTGGGGGAACTATCAAGGCAGTCGCATGTCTTTATAGGGCTATAGGATGAGATACCATACAGCCGCTAGACCGGTTGAAAAAACAATGGGAGGGGGACATCGCTAGTCCACTGGCAGACAAGGATTGGGAGAAATTACTTGAATGGGCTGCCAAAGGCTCCAGAAATGCCCACTTTAACCTGATTCGCTTGTATACATTCCACTGGGCTTATCTAACCCCAGAACATATTAACAGATATTTTGCAAGGGAGGACACCCGATGCCCGAGATGTACTACAGTGGGAGTGACCTACATCCACATGATGTGGAGCTGTACTTATTTAACACATTATTGGCAGGAAGTGATGCAGGAGACGGCTAGGATCACGGAGAGGGTAATTCCATGCACACTGACACATGTACTGTTGAGCTTGTTTCCACACACTGCCAGAATTAGGACCACAGACAGGTTCCAAGACATCGCCTTTGTCCTGACGAAGCGGGAAATCACTCGTAACTGAAAAGACCTGAAAGGCCCCATTGTGCAAGTTGGAAACGGGAGCTAGTAACGTGGGTAGGATGCGAGAGCAGGGTCCTCTTGAGGAATGCAAGGCAAGGGATAGGCAAGGAGGAGAGAGCCAGGGCTTGGGAGCCGATGATGGGCGACATGCAGCAAGATGGACGGGAGTCAGACGCTTCTACCCCTGAGAGACCACCACAACAGGAGCATCTTTAATGACCACGGCAGAATGAGAGGGCACAGGGGGATCCCGGACAGGGAGGGATATATAATTTACCATCACAGGGGAGGGTAGATACAGAACAGGGAGCACCCGCGAAGGACTTCCACACACTGTCGGACACGAGAGAGGTAACCTTCAGAGCTCTAGGGGTATAATGGGGAGACAGCAGTGCGGGTGGATCTAGTTAACTGTTTTTGATTGGTTGGGTGCGGGGGGAACACAAGGCCACCGCAACATTATTCCCTCGGAAAATGAGAATATGAGAATGCATCAGGATATGTGGATGAACAGACTGATAATAAATGCCAATAACGTGCGTTTAAAAAAAAAAAACAGAGGATCAGTCTGTAATGCGCCGTGATGTTGGTGAAGACTTTGAACTCTGTGTTTATAAGCGTTGCGTCTGTGCACATATTGTATTGGCGCACAGACGCAAAGGCACATAACCACAGACATACTCTGGCGCACAGCAACAATTAGCGCTGGCACACTCATTTGTAGTACGGCCCCAGAATGTTTAATGTACTGCTTTAGTTGATGGGCTAGGTGAAAGTCCTTATTCTCTCACCAAACACCTGACCCATACATTCACAGAAGCGCTACGAAGAAGAAACAAGGCTGCACAGCACTCTGAAAAAACAATAGTCTAGCCTCACAAATCAGAAGTATAACTATACCCAAAGCACTCTCCAGAAACATTTTGCAAAGATGCAGATAACAGTTTCAGGTGTTCAGCATGTATTGTATTAAAAAGCCCTCCTGCCAAACTTGTGATGCTGTACCTGCCCGAACAGTCCACCACCCCTACCCTACCTGAACAAATGGAGCTCCAAGGCCATGCGCGTTGCCTGCTCCAGCTTCGTCAGGCCCAGTTTCACCTGCTGCTGCTGCAGCAGCGTGGACCCCATGGGCTCGTTGCTGCCTTCCAGGGCCTCCAGCAGCTCAGCCAGCACCGGAGGCAGAAGGAAGGCAAAAACTGGATTATTTTGACCAGCGCAGCACCCGTACATTGTCACCCTAAAAGGCGCCATATTCGTTAAGGTACTATCAACGCTGAAGGTAATCAGCTTAGGATGCATCATCTTGGTTAAGGGATTGCAAACTGAGTAATCATGGTCGAGGGCTCACGGACCTAATACAGCGGCAGCAACACAAAACAAGTACTAGCGAAAGAAGCGAGATGGCTCTTAGCAGAGGCACTGTCACACAGAGGGCAGACTTCATGCATTTAAGTACAAAGCATCCAGATGAGCCTCCACTATTTTATTCTCACCACTGACTGATGAGAGAAATGGGGGGTTGTGGGCTGGGAATGAGAGAAATGCAGGGATGGGTGGCTGTACATTTGAGCTGGGTTTTACATTTATTGCACACTGATAAAGCATGACGTGCCGCGCTGCAACAATAAGAGAAAATAGTTCTCCCCAACAATAGATGAAGAATGCAAGTGGAAAGAAACTGTATTTAGGAGGAGCTCCTCTGCGAAAAACTGAAGTGAGGTATCGCTGCATGAACCACTTAGGAGGCAACAGGAGCACAAGTGCGTTCCCTGGGCTCAACCTAAAAAGCAATACAACTATGTCTTTTTTTTCCTTTTGACATTTACACCTAAAACAAGAAGCACACAAAGCAGTCCTTTAAAAAATATGCATTTCTTCTAAGATTGCAAGATATTGGATTCATAGTTGGGGTGGACAACTATACATCTCAAGAAATAATCACAACTCGAGACAGCGTGGGCCTTCAAAGTCACTAATTAACCTAAGCTCCACCTGCTGATAGGCATGGAGAAGATAAGACAGGCTTAATTTAGGGCAATGTGTGATTTGTCAGACACTGTCAGAACAATAATAACGTAAAAAACATCAAGCAATAAAAATACCAAACCGAATTATAAAAATAGAGTAAAATTTAATAAGCAAAATGACACCAAAACAAGACCAATCCATTAAGGGATACAACAGATATGAATTTTAAAGATTAAAGTGATGATAGCACTGAAAAGGATTACACACCATTAATAGTCAATGGCCACAGCAGAGTTTTTCCTTGGGACTCAGTCTCTGAAATTTAAGTCAAAATTCTTCAGTGGGTCAAGCCACCAGCCTGTATCCGACGTTGAGTTTCATGAGGCCGGGTACCTTATCGATCAGGGCCCACTGATTTGCTGCTGCGTCGAAGCTCAAAGTGGGAGAAACCACCTTCTTCAAACCAGCGTGGCTATGCCTTGGGTGGATAGAATGGGTTTGTGCGTTCTAGTCCACCTGAGAACTGGAAATCTAAAACCTTGTAGTTCCAAACTTTTCGGAGGTGGTATGACAAGTGCAATTAAACACAGCTCAGATTTCCAGGACCTGAGAAACAACAGTTGGGAGTTAAGACTCACTCCGGGAGAAGCCAATCTGCAGGTTGCAAGTCAGGTCCAGTTGTTATTGGTCAGCTGGGCACTTCATGGAAAAGTCCTCTTGCAGCTTGTTGTGGCCCTATAGCTATACAGGTCAATAGGTGTCTACCTTTTTGTCTCGGTACAATGGGAATCAAGTCCAATCCTTCAAGGCTCTGCTCTAATTACAGCAATCAGGTCCGTTCCTCTGCTCTTCTTCCACAGATCCATAAAGTGTGATTAAAAACGGTGTCTTGAGGTTCCTTATAAATGCTTGGTTCCAACTAGTGTATTGTTCCTAATGAAAGGGTGTCTTGAGGTTCCTTATAAATGCTTGGTACCAACTAGTGTATTGCTCCTAATGGCGCCCAAAGCGAATGGGTAAAAGTTCCTAGGGGTAAACCTACCTGCTTTTGAAACTGTTCCTGTTTGCCCTTCTGTAAATAACCCCACAGTGCCCCCTCACTCTCATATTTCAAGATGGAGAAATCCTTTTCTCTTTATGCAGAGCCTCTGTGCACTGCCCTCCCAGATGTATGACCAGGGAAATCAACACTCTCCTTCTCTGCGGTTACCCTACACCAGTTCTGGAGGTAGCATTTCGTGTCAGCCTAATAAGAAGGACATAAGCCCGGACCTCTCCAGGTGTTACCAAACATTTGCCTGTTACAGGGGACACCCCTTCAAAGTAAATAAAGTTCCTGGGCCAACCACACTGGTCTTTCTGCCAGGGCAAGAGAAAAACAACTCCTTATTACGAAGTCATTGTACCTGCCCTATGATCATTCTTCATACCATTCATCACGGTTTATTCCTGGTTGTGCCACTGCTTATGAGAGAATACAAATTAGCCCGAGCAGCTTCAAGCAGGGAAAATTTTACTTTCTAAAATATACCTTTCCCTAATATTCATTAAAAATACGAATTCACACCATTGAGTTGGCATTTTAATAACTAATGGAAAATAGTTGTTTCATCATTTTTGTAGCTGGACCCTAACTGGAGATACCAACATTATTTTTTACAATCGCTTCCCAGTGTTTCCCTTTGGGATAGCAAGAGTCTTCTCACAGTAAAAATTGCTTTTGCCAGTCACTATAAGGGCATGTTAACTGTATATTTCTTCTGTTAACTGTATATTTCTACTGTTCTACTTTCATAGACCATGCACACTGCCTTGTGGGCTATACGGCCTACACAGGAGTGACTTTTTGATATTAAAAAGAAAGGATTTTACCTAACAAAAAACGTTTTGTTGAATGAATGCACAGTAGATTTTTACAGTGAAGCAATCAAGAATACACAGGGTAGGCCTGAAGCCATGTTTGCCCTGCCGCTGTAGTTGATGGCACTATGGGCACTGCAGTCCTCTAGTGCCATTACATTTCCAGGTCCTGTGTTCACTTTCTACATCATATAGTAAGGACAGCCTAGCAAGTTAAATATTCAAATGAGGAATAAGCCAAATTAACCATATCTAAGAGGGCGCACAGGCACTCTACTAGCAGGGGTAAATTGCACAGAGTTTTAAAGCCAGCAAAGCAGATAAGGGAAAAATCTAGAGGGACGCCCCACAAATACAGTCATTTTCTACAATGATTATTAAAAGGAAGCATAATTGTTACAAATGAATATAGGGCATTTTACACAAATACCTTTTCATGTGCCAACACTGTTTCGGAATAGTAAACATAACCAAATGATATTCGTTTCTGGTGCAACCCCAGTGTCAAGTCTCTGTTTATTACGAGAGATATAAATCTTCACTTTTTAGTCTACATCACCATTCTGGGACTTTTAGTTTCTCTTTTAAGATTGATAGTATGGCTGAAAAATTGCAGCATGCAAAGCGTTCTTGTAGTTTAAAAAAGAAGCCTGACTGGCTTGGGAACACTAAAAGTGCTGTGTGGCAATGAACAGTGTAATGGTCAACAATACAAAGAGAATCCAGACATTCAAATACTTCACTTTAACACATAAAAGTTACGGTCAGAGTTTATAGGTGTACTAGGCGGTTGCTTCAGGTGCAAAATATAGGGCATGCCAAATTCAAGGGAAAACATTGCAAATTAAAAAAAAAAACTGAAAGCTACAAAATATCCTTAGCCTTAATATGTTATTTGGTTTTAAGTGGCGTGTGACTAGCAGCCAATCTTGGGTGCTACTGGTTACAGGACATTCTCCCTTTGCTCTATAGCATTTTTCTATTTTACATTTAGAAAACATTTGAAATGGGTAAGTAACAAGACATTTCCATGTTGGTTAAGTGAACACAATATTTTTTTCAAACAATGTGTACCAATCTGTGTTTACCAATATCTTTTTGCATGGGGGTAGCAAACAAAATTGCTCATGCATTAACCCCTCCCATGCTCATGATGAGCTCAGCTCGACATGAGACACGGTTCTCGTGTGCTCATGACGAGCTGAGCTCGTCATGACCTTTAGAACGCTCGCACGCTGGGCAAATACCCCTCCTGTGCGAACGTTCTAAAGAAACGGGTGTGGTCATGACGAGGTAAGCTCGTCATGAGCACACGAGCACTGTGCTGCATGACGAATTGAGCTCGTCATGAGCACGGGGCGCTGTGTGCGCCCCCCCTCCCCTGAGCACAGCGGGGGAATGTGCCCAGCAGGGAAGGGGTTAATATATCTTTGTCCCCACTTTTTAAAGGTTTCCTTTTAGCCACTGACCAGTTTAAATGGCCTTTTATTTGTTAGACGCCTACAGTCTTCTTTTGCATTTTTTATATCATTTCACAGCTTTCACATCTGGTTCCTTTGGAGTATATTAAATATAATGGCCTGTACAGCCTATATAATTTGTCATTTGAAGATTGAACTTGCCAGGATACAATTTGACGTGGCCTTTGTTGGCTCCACGAACACATTTCTTTTTCTACCATATAGAATCCTTGCTTAAGTTTTCCAACATCTTTTCCTAAAGTGATAGATGCCACATATTACAGCTCATGCATTTCTGTAAAATCTGATTTCCCCTACTTTTCAACTCAAGTTGCCTTTTATTTGATAGCAGACTGCAGTATCTTTTCATATTTGTGATTTCATTCCGCAAGCTTTCACATCAGGATCCTTCAGGGGATATTAAATATAATGCTTTACAAGGGCTGTAATATTTGGTGTACCCTATGTTTCTCGGGTTAGAACTTACCAGGATTCAATTTGACATGGCATACTTTGGGCTAGATGAACACAGTATATTCCTGCCAAATACCACCCTTTACTGTGTCCTCCAACATCGTTTACTGTGTGGATATCACATATTACTGCTCCTGTATTGCTGTAATTTCGGATATCCCCTACTTTTCAACGGTCAGCTTTTAGCCACTGACCAATTCAAGTTACCTTTTATATGATAGTAGATTACACTAATTCTTTGCATTTTTCATTTGACTCCACAAGCTTTCACATCTGGTTCCTTTCGGGGATACCAAGTATAACGCCTTGTTTGGGATATAATATTTAGTATCCCATATATTTCTTCTGAATTGCTGTAATATCTGGTACCATATATTATGGACTCTACCGCCTATAAAATTTGGTATCCCTTGTGTTTCTCGGGTAATGACATACAAAGATTTAATTTGACGTGGTCTAATGTTGGATGGCTTAGCACAATATTTGTTTGCCAATAAGCACCATTCCTTTTGCTCTATAACATCATTTACTATGGGGATACCAAATATTTGGGCTCACGCCATTCTGTAATATCTCGTATCCCCTATGTTCCATGAGTTACCCTTCAGCCATTGACCACTTGAAGTCGCCTTTTATTTGATAGCAGATTACAGTATCTTTTCACATTTTGTACATCATTCCTTAGGAATTTACATCCAGTACGCTTAGGGGATACCAAATATAATAGCCTATACTACCTATAATATTTGGTATTTCCAGTGTTTCTCGGGTTAGAAGTTTCCAGGATTCAGTTTGACCCCGCCTTATGTTGGCTGGGAGAGCAAGGAATTTCTATACCAATTAACATCCTTCCTTTTGCTTTCCAACATCATTTATTAAGGGGATATCAAATATTATGGCTCACGCATTGCCATAATATCTTGTATCCCTTATGTTTCATGGTTTACCCTTTAGCCATTGACCAATTGATTTTGCCTTTTAGTTAATAGCAGACTACAGTATCTTTCCACATTCTGTTCATCATTCCACAAGATTTTGTACAATTAGGGGATACCACTCATAATAGCCTATACAGCCTATAATATTTGGTATCCCCAGTGTTTCTCGGGTTAGAAGTTACCAGGATTCAATTTGACATTGCCTTATGTTGGATGGAGGAGCGCATAACTTCTATATCAAATAGCACCCATCCTTTTGGCTTTCCAACATCATACACTATGGGGACACCAAATATTATGGCTCACGCATTGCTGTAATATCTCTTATCCACTACGTTTCAAGGGCTACCCTTGAGCCCTTGAAAAGTTTAAATTAGCGTTTGTTTAATAGCAGACTACAGTATGTTTTCACATTGTTTACATAAGTTCACAAGATTTTGTATCCATACCCTTAGGGGATACCAACTAAAATAGCCTATACGGCCTATGATATTTGGTATCGCCAGTGTTTCTTGGTTTAGAAGTTAACATTATTCAATTTCAATTCGCCTTATGTTGGATGCGGGAACACAGTATTTCTATAGAAATAGCACACTTCTTTCTGCCTTCCAACATCATTGTTGGCCCCCTTGGCCAACTTAGCAAGATCATTTGGGTTTACTCCGGTGTCGTACGCTGACGACACCCAACTTCTTTTTCCTTTTAAAAGTCTGACCCCTGCAATAAAAAGATCATTTGCAGATGGAATGAGAGCCATATCAGAATGGATGTCATCAAACTGTCTTCAATGCAACGTTGAGAAAACAGAGGTCATGCTGTTTGGACAAGCGGCAACACACTGGTCACCTGAATGGTGGCCCTCAGAATTAGGTCCTGTTCCCAGCCCTAAGAGTACGGTAAAAAACCTGGGAGTGTTATTAGATCAGACACTCACGTTTAAAGATCATGTAAACCAGGTGGCTGGTACCTGCTTTCGGGCAATTGGGATGCTAAAAAGAGTATTTCCCTATTTACCAGACAGCCACAGGAAAACACTTGTGCAGGCGCTAGTCATCAGCAGAGTGGATTACTGTAACGGTCTCCTTTTAGGAGCCAACGAAGGACAACTTAATAAGTTACAAGTAGTCCAAAATACGGCGGCAAGGACAGTCCTGAACGTTCCCCCTAGGACTCCTTCCCGCCCCCTGCTGACTAGACTCCACTGGTTACCGGTGAGGAAACGAGTGCAGTTTAAGACACTATGTACCATCCACAAAAGTGTGATAGGCGAAGGCCCAAGATATTTGGCCGAAATTTTTCGGCCACACGTTCCTGGGCGCTCTCTGCGTTCTAGCAGTCAACAGTTACTGCAGATACCTAGAATAAAGAAGTCCAGACAAGGAGGCCGAGCGCTGGCTCATGTGGGACCAGTGCTCTGGAACTCTTTACCTCTTGAGCTGAGATCACTCACTAGTCACCTGACTTTCCGGAAGACCCTAAAAACATACTTATTTACCAGTAACTAATTTCTTTCCTGTATGATGTACTATCCCTTGAATAAGACCATCTGGAGCACTATTCTTACTGGCAAAGCGCGGAGATACCCCTTTGGGGGTTTATTCAGGCGCTATATAAGAATATAAAATAAAATAAAATAAAAATAAATTTACTAAAGGGATACCAAAAATTATGGCTCAAACATTGCCATAATATCTCGTATCCCCTGTGTTTCATGGGTTACCCTATAGCCATTGATTAATTGAGTTTGCCTTTCATTTGATAGCAGACTACAGTATCTTTTCACATTTTGTACTTCATTCCACAAGATTTTGCACCCGGTACACTTAGGGGATACCAAATATAATAGCCTATACGGCCTACAATATTTAGTATCTCCAGTGTTTCTTGGGTTAGAAGTTACCAGGATTCAATTTGATATCGCATTATGTCGAATGGAGGAGCACAGTATTGGCATACCAAATAGAACTCTTCCTTTTTCTTTCCCACATCATTACCATCCCTGATACCAAATATTATGGCTCACGCATTGCTGTAATATCTTGTATCCCCTATGTTTCATGGGTTACCCTTTAGTTATTGACTAGCTGAAATTGCCTTTTGTTTGATAGCAGACTACAGTAGCTTTTCACTTTTTTTGTACATCATTCCACGCGATTTTGCATCCGTAGCCTTAGGGGATACCACCTATAATAGCCTATACGACCTGTAATATTTGGTATCCCCAGCGTTTCTCGGGTTAGAAGTTACCAGGATTCAATGTGACCTTGCCTTATGTTGGATGGAGGAGCACAGTATTTCCATACTAAACAGCACCCTTCCTTTTGCTTTCCAACATCATTTTCTATGGGGATACCAAATATTATGGCTCACCCATTGCTGTAATATATTGTATCCCCTATGTTTCATAGGTTACCCTTTAGCCATTGACCAATTGAATTAGCCTTTATTTTGTTAGCAGACTACAATATTTTTTAAAATGTGTACATCATTCCTCAAGATTTTGCATCCATACCCTTAGGGGATACCAAATTTAATAGCTTATACGGCCTATAATATTTGGTATCCCCAGTGTTTCTCGTGTTGGAAGTTCTCAGGATGAAATTTGACTTTGCCTTTTGTTTGATGGGGGAGCACAGTGTACTGATACCAAGGAGCACCCTTCCTTTTGCTTTCCAACACCATTTACTATGGGGACACCAAATATTATGCCTCAAGCATTGTGTAATATCTCATATCCCCGATGTTTCATGGTTTCATGGGTTACCCTTCAGCCATTGAATAGTTGAAATTGCCTTTTGTTTGATAGCAGAGTACAGTATCTTTTCACATTTTGTACTTCATTCACCAAGATTTTGCATCCGATACCCGTAGGGGATACCAAATATAATAGCCTATACAGCTTATAATATTTGGTATCCCCTGTGTTTCTCGGGTTAGAAGTTAAAAGGATTGAATTTGACATCCCATTATGTTGGATGGAGAAGCACAGTATTTGTATACCAAATAGCACCCTTACATTTGCTTTCCAACATCATTTGCAATGGGGATACCAAATATTATGGCACACGCATTGCTATAATATCTTGTATCCCCCATGTTTCATGGGTTACCCTTTAGTTATTGACTAACAGAAAATGCATTTTGTTTGATAGCAGACTACAGTAGCTTTTCACTTTTTTTGTACATCATTCCACTTGATTTTGCATCCGTAGCCTTAGGGGATACCAACTATAATAGCCTATACGGCTTATAATACTTAGTATCTCCGGTGTTTCTCGGGTTAGAAGTTACCAGGATTAAATTTGACATCGCATTATGTTGGATGGAGGAGCACAGTATTGGTATACCAAATAGAACCCTTCCTTTTGCTTTCCCACATCATTACCATCCCTGATACCAAATAATGTAGCTCACTCATTGCTGTAATATCTTTTATCCCCTGTGTTTCATGGGTTACCCTTTAGTTATTGACTAGCTGAAACTGCCTTTTGTTTGATAGCAGACTACAGTATCTTTTCACATTTTTGTACATCATTCCACAAGATTTTGCATCCGTACCCTTAGGGGATACCACCTATAGTAGCCTATAAGACCTGTAATATTTGGTATCCCCAGCGTTTCTCGGGTTAGAAGTTACCAGGATTCAATGTGACCTTGCCTTATGTTGGATGGAGGAGCACAGTATTTCCATACTAAACAGCACCCTTCCTTTTGCTTTCCAACATAATTTTCTATGGGGATACCAAATATTATGGCTCACCCATTGCTGTAATATATTGTATCCCCTATGTTTCATAGGTTACCCTTTAGTCATTGACCAATTGAATTAGCCTTTATTTTGATAGCAGACTCCAATATTGTTTAAAATGTGTACATCATTCCTCAAGATTTTGCATCCATACCCTTAGGGGATACCAAATTTAATAGCTTATACGGCCTATAATATTTGGTATCCCCAGTGTTTCTCGTGTTGGAAGTTCTCAGGATGAAATTTGACTTTGCCTTTTGTTTGATGGGGGAGCACAGTGTACTGATACCAAGGAGCACCCTTCCTTTTGCTTTCCAACACCATTTACTATGGGGATACCAAATATTATGGCTCATGCATTGTGTAATATCTCGTATCCCCGATGTTTCATGGTTTCATGGGTTACCCTTCAGCCATTGAATAGTTGAAATTGCCTTTTGTTTGATAGCAGAGTACAGTATCTTTTCACATTTTGTACTTCATTCCACAAGATTTTGCATCCGATACCCGTAGGGGATACCAAATATAATAGCCTATACGGCTTATAATATTTGGTATCCCCTGTGTTTCTCGGGTTAGAAGTTAAAAGGATTGAATTTGACATCCCATTATGTTGGATGGAGAAGCACATTATTTGTATACCAAATAGCACCCTTCCATTTGCTTTCCAACATCATTTGCAATGGGAATACCAAATATTATGGCTCACGCATTGCTATAATATCTTGTATCCTCCATGTTTCATGGGTTACCCTTTAGTTATTGACTAACAGAAAATGCCTTTTGTTTGATAGCAGACTACAGTAGCTTTTCACTTTTTTTGTACATCATTCCATGCGATTTTGCATCCGTAGCCTTAGGGTATACCAACTATAATAGCCTATACGGCCTATAATACTTAGTATCCCCGGTGTTTCTCGGGTTAGAAGTTACCAGGATTAAATTTGACATCGTATTATGTTGGATGGAGGAGCACAGTATTGGTATACCAAATAGAACCCTTCCTTTTGCTTTCCCACATCATTACCATCCCTGATACCAAATATTATGGCTCACTCATTGCTGTAATATCTTTTATCCCCTATGTTTTATGGGTTACCCTTTAGTTATTGACTAGCTGAAACTGCCTTTTGTTTGATAGTAGACTACAGTATCTTTTCACATTTTTGTACATCATTCCACAAGATTTTGCATCCGTACCCTTAGGGGATACCAACTGCAATAGCCAATATGACCTATAATATTTGGTATCCCCAGCGTTTCTCAGGTTAGAAGTTACCAGGATTAAATGTGACCTCGCCTTATGTTGGATGGAGGAGCACAGTATTTCCATACTAAACAGCACCCTTCCTTTTGCTTTCCAACATAATTTCTATGGGGATACCAACAATTATGGCTCACCCATTGCTGTAATATATTGTATCCCCTATGTTTCATGGTTTACCCTTTAGCCATTGACCAATTGAATTTGCCTTTTATTGTATAGCAGACTACAGTATCTTTTCACATTCTGTACATCATTCCACAAGATTTTGCAACTGGTTTGCTTAGGGGATACCAAATATAATGGCCTATACCAGCTAATATATCTGGTATCCCTTGTGTTTCTGGGGTTAGAACCTACCACTATTCAATTTAACATGGTCTTATGTTCAATGGATGAGCCCAGTATTTCTATGGCAAAGAGCACCCTTCCTTCTGCTTTCCAACCTCGTTGTCAAAGGGGATACCAAATATTATGGCTCCTGCATTGCTGTAATATCTCGTATCCCCTAAGTTTGATTGGTTACCCTTTAGCCATTGACCATTTGAAGTTGTCTTTTCTTTGATAAGAGACTACAGTATCTTTTCACATTGTTTACGTTATTCTACAAGATTGTACGTCAGGTTCTCTATGGAGATATCATATATAATGGCCTATACTGGGTATAATATATGGTATCCCCTGTGTTTCTGGGGTTAGAGTTTACCAGTATTCAATTTGACATGGTATTATGTGCTATGAGTGAGCACAGTATTTCTATGCCAAATAGCACCATTCTTTTTGCTTTCCAACATCGTTAGCAATGGGAATACCAAATATTATGACTCAAGCATTGCTGAAATTTCTTCTATCCCCTGCGTTTCATTTGTTATCCATTAGCAATTGACCACTTGAAGTTGCCTTTTATATGATAGCACACAGCTGTATATTTTCACGTTTTTTACATCAATCCACAAGATCGTATGCCCGGTTCTCTTAGGGGATACCATATATAATGGCCTATACCGGCTATATTTGGTATCCCCTGTGTTTCTTGGGTGAGAACTTACCAGGATTTCATTTGGCATGGTCTTATGTTAGACGGGTGAGCACAGTATTTCTATGCCAAATAGCACCCTTACTTTTGCTTTCCAATGTCGTTTACAATGGCTCACATATTGCTGTAATATGTCATGTCCCCTATGTTTCATGGGTTACCCTTTAGCCATTGACCACTTGAAGTTGCCTTTTATATGATAGCAGACAACTGTATATTTTCACATTTTTTACATCATTCGCCAAGGTTCTATGTCCGGTTCTCTTAGGGAATACCATATACAATGGCCTATACCAGCTATTATATCTGGTATCTCCTGTGTTTCTGGGGTTAGAACTTACCAGTGTTCAATTTGACATGGTCTTATGTTCGATGGATGTGCCCAGTATTTTTATGGCAAAGAGCACCCTTCCTTTTGCTTCCAACATCGTTTACAATGGGGATACCAAACATCATGCCTCATGCATTGCTGTAATATCTCACATCCCCTATGTTTCATGGGTTACCTTATAGCCATTGACCACTTAAAGTTGTCTTTTCTTCGATAAGAGACTACAGTATCTTTTCAAATTTTTTACGTTATTCCACAAGATTGTAGTCAGGTTCTCTATGGGGATACCATGTACAATAGCCTATGCCAGCTATCATATTTGGTCTCCCTTGTGTATCTGGGGTTAGAACTTGCCAGGATTCAATTTGGCATGGTCTTTTGTTAGACAGGTGAGCACAGTATTTCTATGCCAAATAGCACCCTTCCTTTTACTTTCTGATGTTGTTTACTATGGGGATAACAAATATTATGGCTCACGCATTGCTGCACTACTTCGTATCCCCTCCGTTTCTTGGGTTACCCTTTAGCCATTGTCCACTTGAAGTTGTCTTTTATTTGATAGCAGACTACAGTATCTTTTCACATTTTTTACATCATTCCACACGATTTTACATCCGGTTCCCTTAGGGGATACTAAATATTATGGCTCACGCATTGATGTAATATCTTGTATCCCCTACATTTTATTTCAGGGTTACCCTTTAGCCATTGACCACTTGAGGTCGCCTTTTATTTGATAGCAGACTACAGTAAATATTCAAATTTTTTACATTGTTCCACAAGATTGCATGTCAGGGTCCCTTAGGGGATACCATATATAATGGCCTATACCGGCTATATATCTGGTATCCCCTGTATTTCTGGTGTTAGAACTTACCAGTATTCAGATTGGCATGGCCTTATGAGAGATGGGTGAGCACAGTACTTCTATGTCAAATAGCGGCCTTCCTTTTGCTTTACAACATCGTTTACTATCGGGATACCAAATATTATGGCTCACGCCTTGCTGTATCCCCCACGTTTCATAGATTGCCCTTTAGGCATTGGCCATGTGAAGTTGTCTTCTATTTGATAGCAGGCTACAGTATCTTTTCAGATGTTTTACATCATTCCAGAAGATCGTACGTTTGGTTCCCTCAGGGGATACTAAATATTATGGCTCGCTCATTGCTGTAATATCTTGTATTCCCTACATTTAATGGGATACCCTTTAACCATTGACCACTTGAAGTAGCCTTTTACTTGATAGCAGACTACAGTAACTTTTCACTGTTTTTTACATCATTCCACCAGATTTTACATCCGGATCCCTTAAGGGATACCAAATATTATGGCCTATACCGGCTATAATATGTGTCCCCCCAGTGTGCCTTGGTTTGAACTTACCAGGATTAAATTAGACATGGTCTTAAGTTGGATGGGTGAGCACAGTACTTATTGCCAAATAGCAACCTTCCTTTTGTTTTCCAACATCGTTTACTATGGGGATACCAAATATTATGGCTCACGCATTACTGTAATATCTTGTATTCCCTACGTTTCATGGGTTATCCTTTAGCCATCGGCCACTTGAAGTTGTCTTTTATTTGATAGCAGAAAACAGTATCTTTTCACATTTTTTACATCATTCCACAAGATTGTAGGTCCGGTTCCCTCAGGGGATACCTTATATAATGGCCCATACCGCCTATGATATTTGGTATGCCCTGTGTGACTTGGGTTAGAACTTACCAGGATTCAATTTGACATGGTCTTTTGTTGGATGGGTGGGCACAGTACTTCTATGTCAAATAGCGCCCTTCCTTTTGCTTTCCAACATCGTTTACTAAGGGGATACTAAATATTATGGCTCACGAATTGCTGTAATATCGCGTATCCCCTACGTTTTATGGGTTACCCTTTAGCCATTGCCCACTTGAAGTTGTGTTTTACTTGATAGCAGACTACTGTATCTTTTCACATTTTTTACATAATTCCACAAGATTGTACGTATGGTTCCCTTAGGGTATACCATTATATTGGCCCATACACCTATAATATTTGGTATCCCCGGTGTTTCTTGGGTTAGAACTTACCAGGATTCAATTAAGTTGGATGGGTGAGCACAGTACTTAGTGCCGAATAGTGGCCTTCCTTTTGCTTTCCAACATCGTTTACTATGGGGATACCAAATATTATGGCTCACCCCTTGCTGTAATATCTCGTATCCCCCACATTTCATGGGTTACCCGTTAGCCATTGGCCACTTGAAGTTGTCTTTTATTTGATAGCAGGCAACAGTAACTTTTCAGATGTTTTACATCATTCCAGAAGATTGTACGCCTGGTTCCCTTAGGGGATACTAAATATTTGGGCTCACTCATTGCTGTAATATCTTGTATCCCCTATGTTTCTAGGGTTACCCTTTAACCATTGACCACTTGAAGTCGCCTTTCACTTGATAGCAGACTACAGTAACCTTTCATATTTTTTACATCATTCCTCAAGATTTTACATCTAGTTCCCGTTGGGGATACCATATATAATGGCTTATACGGGATATAATATCTGGTATTTCCTGTGTTTCTGGGGTTAGAACTTACTAGTATTCAATTTGACATGTTCTTATGTTGGATGGATGGGCACAGTATTTCTATGGCAAATAGCACCCTTCCTTTTGCTTTCCAACATTGTTTACAATGTGGCTCACACCTTGCTGTAATATCTTGTATCACTTACGTTTCATGAGTTACTCTTTTGCTTTTGACCACTTGAAGTTGCCTTTTTCTTTATAGCAGACTACAGTAACTTTTCACATTTTTTACATCATTCAACGAGATTTTACATCCGGTTCCCTTAAGGGATACCAAATATAATGGCCTACACCGACTATAATATCTGGTATCCCCGATGTTTCTTGGTTTAGAATTTACCGGGATTCAATTACACATGGTCTTATGTTTGATGGATGAGCACAGTATTTCTATGCTGATTATAACCCTTCCTTTTGCTTTCCAACATCATTTACTATGGGGATACCAAATATTATGGCTCCCACATTGCCATAATATCTTGAATCCCCTATGTTTCATAGGTTACCCTTTAGCCATTCACCAGTTGAAGTTACCATTTATAACATAGCAGATTACAGTATCTTTTCAGATTTTGTACATCAATCCCACAAATTTTACAGCCGGTGCCCTTAAGGGATATCCCATATAATGGCCTATAACGGCTAAAATATCTGGTGTCCCCTGTCTTTCTAGGGCTAGGTCTTACCAGTATTCAACTTGACATGGTCTTATGTTGGATTGATTAGCATAGTATTCCCACAGCAAATAGCACCCTTCCTTTTTCTTTCCAACATCGCTTACAGTGGGGATACCATATATTATGGCTCAAGCATTGCTGTAATATCTTGTATCCCCTACGTTTTATGGGTTAACCCTTTAACCATTGACCACTTGAAGTTGTGTTTTACTTGAAAGCAGACTACTGTAACTTTTCACATTTTGTGCAGCATTCTTCAAGACTTACCTCTGGTTCCCTTTGGGGATACCATATATAATGGCCTATACCGGCTATAATATCCGGTATCCCCTGTGTTTCTGGGGTTAGAACTATCTAGTATTCAATTTGACATGGTCTTATGTTGGATGGATGGGCACAGTATTTCTATGGCGAATATCAACCTTCCATCTGCTTTCCATCATCGTTTACAATGTGTAATATCTTGCTGTAATATCTTGTATCCCCTGTGTTTAATCGGTTACCCTTTAGCCATTGACCACTTGAAGTTGCCTTTTGTTTGATAGCAGACTACAGTAACCTTTTACATTTTTTACATCATTTCATGAGATTTTACAACTGATTTGTTTAAGGGATACCAAATATAATGGCTTATAACGGCTATAATGTCTGGTATCCCGGTGTTTCTTGGTTTCAAACTTACTAGGATTCAATTAGACATGGTCTTATGTTGGATGGGTGAGCGCAGTATTTCTATGCCAAATAGCATCCTTCCTTTTGCTTTCCATCATCGTTTAGTATGGGGATACCAAATATTATGACACATGCATTGCTCTAATATCTCATATCCCCTATGTGTCATGGGTAACACTTTAGCCATTGGCCACTTGAAATTGTCTTTTATTTGACAGCAGGGTACAGTATCTATGCACATTTTGTACATCATTCCACAAGATTGTGCGTACAGTTCCCTTAGGTGATATCATATAATACGGCATACACCAGCTATTATATTTGGTATCCCCTGTGTTTCTTGGGTTAGAATATACCAGTATTCAATTTGACATGGTCTTATGTGGGATGGGTGAGCACAGTATTTCTATGCCAAATATCGCTCTCCCGTTTGCTTTCCAACTTTGTTTACTATGGGGAGACCAAATATTATGGCTCATGCATCGCTGTAATATCTCTTATCCCCTACGTTTCATGACTTGCGCTTTCGCCATTGTCCAATTGAAGTTGTCTTTTATTTGATGGAAGACTACAGTATCTTTTCAGATTTTTCACATGATTCCACAAGGTTTTACATCAGGTTCCCATAGGGGATACTAAATATTATGGCTCACACATTGATGTGATATCATGTATCCCCTACCTTTCATGGGTTACCCTTTAGCCATTGACCACTTGAAGTTGTCTTTTCTTTGATAACAGACTACAGTATCTTTTGACATCATTCCACAAAATTGTACGTCTGGTTCCCTTAGGGGATAACATATATAATGGCCTATACCAGCTATAATATTTGGTATTGCCTATGTTTCTTGGGTTAGAACTTCCCAGGATTAAATTTGACATGGTCTTATGTTGCATGGGTGAGCACAGTATTTCTATGCTAAATAGCACCCTTCCTTTTGCTTTCCAACATCACTTACTATGGGGATACCAAATATTTTGGCTTTGCTGTAATATCTCGCATCACCTAAGTTTCATGGGTTACCCTTTAGCCACTCACCAGTTAAAGTTTCCTTTTATTTTATAGCAGGCTACAGTATCTTTTTAGATTTTTTACATGATTCCACAAGATTTTACATCCGGTTCCCTTTGGATGGATGAGCACAGTATTTCTATGGCAAATAGCACCCTTCCTTTTGCTTTAAAACATCGTTTGCAATGGAGATAACAAATAGTATGGCTCACGCATTGCTGTAATATCATGTATCTCCTACCTTTCATGGGTTACCCTTTAGCCATTGACCACTTTAAGTTGCCTTTTATATTTGATAGCTGACTACAGTAACTTTTCAAATTGTATACATCATTTCGCGAGATTTTGGGTTGCCCTCTCTCTCCTTTGCTGTTTGCTCTGGCCATAGAGCCACTAGCGGTACGGGCTAGGATGAGCTCGCACTATCCAGGGTTACGAGTACAAGAGCAAATTCACCATATTGCGTTATATGCTGACGGCCTCCTTATGTTTTTGGCTGATTGTGACGGTGCCCTTCTAGGCACGAAGGAGTTATTGGAGAACCTTAGCAAAATTGCCGGTCTGATGGTAAATTGGGCGAAGACTTGCCTGTTCCCTGCAGCGCTGCAGCCTGAGAGCTGGGATTATATGCTGGGGGGTACAATGGGAGCCACAATGTGTGACATATCTTGGCACTCGCATTTATTATACCCATACTGACGTATTGGAGGGCAAAGTAGGCAGGACCATTAGAGCACTTAAGGCTAGTATTGAGTTCTGGGGCACACTTTCACTATCAGTAGCTGGGCACGTGGCCATACTTAAGATTGTGGCGCTCCCCAGATTGTTGTACTATTTCAGAACACTGCCGATTTGGGTTCCAGCGTCGATCTTTAAGCAACTTCAGTCAATGGTGGTTGGGTTACTTTGGGCTGGGGGGCGACGGAGACTGGCTCTCAGCACACTGATGAGACCGCGTTCGGAGGGTGGTCTGGCAGTCCCTGATTTTGAATCGTATTATTTGGCAGCGCAATTCAAGTGGCTCATTCAAGCAGTGGCATGGTCATTTTGTAGTGATGATGAGGGGAAAAGGACTCAGTTCAATAGGTAAACACTTTCCCAAAAAGTATTACAATTGCCAATTCCAGCCTCCTCTCTGACTCTAGAGATGGGGACCTTTAAGCTCTCCTGGAATAGAAGTCAACGGCGGGCACAAATACAGCGGCTATATGCCCCTGAACTCCCATTGACGATATGTAGTGCTCTACTGCACAGCGGAAATTGGGTGGAGCTGGGGGACTGGGCGGAGAGGGGGCTGGCCACCATGGGAGATCTATATGAAGATGGATCCGTGATGCTGTATGAGATGTTGCAGGATAGATATGATCTGGCTTGGGGAGACTATCTATTGCACCTAGTGCTCATAACAGCCATCCAGGCGCATTGGAAATTGGGACTCAGTGAACCGCCCACCGCCATGGTTTGCTAATATGTGGTCCTGGCTGCTGGCACCATCAAGGCGGTCACATGTTTATATCGCCGAATGACTACTGAACGACTGACTCCATTGGTAGTGCTTCGGCAGCGGTGGGAAGTGGACTTACGTGACGAAATCCCTGAGGGGAAATGCGCTGGGCTAGGGGAACGTGCATGGAAAAGCACAAGAAATGCGCGCTCCCAGTTGGTAAATTTTTTTATTCTACATCGGGCATACCTTACGCCGGAAAAAATGTAATAAGTATTTTAATGTGACTTCGGCTATGTGCCCGCGCTGCGGTAGGGTAGAAGCAGATTTCGGCCACATGCTGTGGAATTGTCCTCATCTTGGCACATTCTGGGAGGAGGTTGTTGCTCTTCTGCGGGCTATTACAGACAGGGACATCAAAGCCTTATAGGCCTTTGTTTGCTGCACTGGTTTCCCCATACCTCTCAGAATATGAAACAAGTACATTTCTAAATTTGGGGCTTGTATTGGCAAAGAGAGAAATCACAGCCCACTGGAAGGCCAAGAAGGGCCCTAGTTTTCAGAGATGGCGTACTGACTTTCTTAAAGGGGCGGAATGCGAGGGATCCACACGTCTGCAGCTAGCAACACGCGCTAAAAGCGATAGGGTGCTGAAGCTAGCAAGGGCTTGGGAGGCAATAGTACACTTGTTGAAGGCACCACGTTCTGACTCTAATGACGATTCTGGCACGTCGGGGTTAGACACTCCACCTCGAGGGATTGCACCTCCTTAAAAGGACGCCTCCACTGTTTCTACTCATGCAATTACCCCCTGTCAGTGCAGAATGTTTTTTTGGACAACTGAGTTGGACACACTAATGTGATTTGTTGTTATCATTGTTGATACATTTTTGTTACTCCATTGAGGAGGTGGGAGGGATAAGCGGGAGGGAATAGGATTGCACTTTGTGTTATTTGAACTAATGATAAGTGGATAGCTAGCGCTGTATGACGTAGACGTGGATGCTATCTCCATTGACTCGGATTGATGTTATGATGTGTAAAGAAGTGTCAATTGGCATGGTTAGCACTCTTATACATTTCTGTACAACCGGAAGCAAGCGGTAGTATCCGGGAAAAGGTGTTTCACCGTGTGTTGCTAAATGTACAGTTGCCCATGTCGTAAACTGCAATTGGTTTGCTGAGAAAATATTAAAAATATATTTAAAAAAAATAATAATTATCACTCAAGATTTTACATCCGGTTCCCTTAAGGGATACCAAATATAATGACCAAGCCAAATAACATTCTTCCTTTCCAACATCGTTTACTATGGGGATACCAAATATTGTGGCTCAACCATTGCTGTAATATCCCATGTCCCTTACGTTTCATGTGTGACCATTTAGCCATTGACCACTTGAAGTTGCCTTTATTTGATAGCAGACTAGAGTACATTTTCACATTTGAAATTTCATTCTGCAAGCTTTTACATCCGGTTCCTTTAGGGAATACAAAATATATTGCCTTATAAAAGCTATACCATTTGGTATCCCCTATGTTCCTCGGGTTAGAGCTTACAAGGTTTCAGTTTGACATGACCTTCTGTTCGCTGGGTGAACACAGTACTTTCCTGCCAAATAGCACCCTGCCCTGTGTTTTCCAACATCTTTTACTATCGTGATACCACACATTACGGCTCCGGCATTGCTGTAATGTCTGGTATCCCCTACTTTTCCATGGTTACCTATTAGCAGCTGACCAATTCAAGTTGCATTTTCACACTTTTTATTTCACAAGCTTTCAGATCTGGTTCCTTCAGTGGATACCAAATTTAATGCCTCATAGAAATATAACATTTTCCATCGCCTATTTTTCTATGGGTTAAAACTAGCATGGACACAATTTCTCATTGCCTAATGTTGGCAGGCTGAAGACACTGTTTTTCTGTTACTATACACCCTTCCTTTTGTTTTTCATTCTCTCATTCTATGGGGATACCCACTATTATGGCTTAAGCATTGCTGGTATGTTTTGTATACCCTCTTTTTCAAGGGTTACCATTTCACCACTCTCAAATTGACTTTTATTTGACAGCAGATTACAGTATAGTTTAGCACTTTTAATATCATTCCACAAGCTATCGCATCTGGTTCCTTTAGGTGATACCAAATATAATGTCACCAATGAGCTCTAATATTTGTTATCCCCTATGTTTCTCAGATTAAAATTTACCAGGACATCATTTTCTATGGTCTTATGCTGGCGGGATGACACATTGTATCATTCTAAGAATACTGCGGAGAGGCAGCCTTTGTATAGGACGATGTTTCTCATTATAGGAAACAATGGAGGTGACTCTCAGCTTCAACACCCACACCGTGGACAAAATGTGGTTTGGGATCTTCCTGATGCAGCAATTTGGGACAGGCTGTCAACAAGTCTGTCCTAGAAGCTACAACTATTTAGTAAAGCTGAGGTTGGTATCCCAACCCTTGTCACAGCCATCCACCAGGCGACTGTGCTCGGGAGGAGTATTCTGCAACTCCTTGATAAACAAAAGGCCTCTCGGAATTTCTAAATGTAGCCTGATCTCTTCTTTCTCATCTCAGTGTCTGAGTATCTCCCTCCAGCTATCCGAATGCAGGTAATACACTTCCACTCTTCAGGAAGCTATCCTCATCTTGTACAATTACAAGCCAGGGCCATTCAAATTGACCTCACTTTGCTTTGCAAGGGTAAGCATCAGAATACATCAGTTATAGCATTCAGGGAATCTTCTTTTCAATGATTGGATTACTTATCTTGCATATTCTCTCGTGTTGCTTTTATCATGAAGTAACTGATTCATTCATGTGCAGCCGAAAGTGCTTGATATTTTATTTTAAATGCATCCAACCATTACTTTGCGGTTCCAACCCCTGAGCTGATCAGCGTTCTTTGCTCAAGTGGTGGTCTGGCAGTAGCCTGGTAGTGAACAGACTGTTCATCGGTTTATAAGGCCCATCAAAAAGGGCTTAATGGAGAACAATCGCAAACGCAAACATTGTTTTGAGTCCTTAATGGATTGAGCATCGTAGCTTCTGATTGGCGGCTTCACTAGCACCAACCCAGCGCACCACATATTGATGCCAACAATTGGCCCAACGATGCATCTCGACTCAGCGTGACGCATCTCAACGCAAGTACTCGCACCACTAGCGGCTTCATTGACCTCGATATAAAGCATCTTGTTGCCCGCATCACAGCTCTGTTTGGTGGCTTCAACAGAACTGACACAATGGAACACAGCACATCTTGATGCAGTATCTCAAGTGCTCGTCGACTTCTCAACAGTCACACCACACAGGTCAATGCAAGGACTTGTCATCTCTATGCCCAGGGCACTACTATACTTTATAACTACGGACTAGACTCAGTCCTGTATCCGACTCACGCTCCATCGTAGTCGGCCTTTGTGACTTGGATCCCAATCTACATGACTGGTTAAACACAATTAGTGCTTCTTCCTTCTAAGAGCTACTTTTCTTCAAAAGCTTTAAAAATGCATATTTCTGGTTTTACTTATCTGATTTTTGTTGTTTTTCCCACAGTTTAATCTACTTTTTGAGATTGGTGTGGGATTCTTCTTGTGTTTTGTTTTCACTTTATTACTGCTTGAAGTGCTGCACAAATAATGTAATAATATTCTGTGTGCTTATTTTACATGTGCTAGGCAACAGAATCATAATAGGGATTTAGACAGAATGTTGGAAAAAAATTTGATTGGGACAAAATATTGTGTCAAAAATCTTCATAGAAAATCCTGTTATGACATGTGAACGTATACATGCATCACAGAATCCCTGAGGCACTAGGAACCTAGATCCTGTGAATTGAAAAATCAGGTTCTATTGGCATAAGGAAGGGCTATATTTCCCCAGTGAGGAATTGTATATCTCTGCAGCCTTACAGCTCAACTAGGTGGGCAATCTATCAAGAAAGTAAGCTATTGGTCCCACTTGTGAAGCCATGGATCCTTTCAGTAAGATTTGGGCTTAAGCCAAGAGATTGGATGGAAATGAAAATTGGGCCAATTGAACACGAAAAACTCTCACTTTCATTTGGTGTATTTTAATATTGTGTAATCATGTATGGGAGATATCGTGTGGTCCTTAAGAAGGTGGTCAAAGTATGTGTTAACCACCAAAACACTTTGACGCTTAGGTTATGCTAAATCTGATGAACACATGGATAAAATAGATGATGATCTTTTGAACAATCAGGTGTCCCATTCTTCGATTCACACAAATTAGCATGATACAAAGACAGATATAATAGTTTCGTGTGTGCTCCCTCTTTTTGAAAAAATCTTTCTAGTGTGTATGAATTTTGGTAATTTTTTATGCAATATATTTGTTTTTTAACTGATGATTTCAAGTGATTTTGTTCACTTTTATATAGCTTTTGTACTCTTTATTTGTTGCCCTAAATGTAATGTGTAAACATTTGGAATTAAAGATCTGAACAATCTGGCACTTTTTGTTGTATTTGACTTGATCAGTGTTGGAGCCATTAAGGAATTATGTCTGAGTCCATTGCGGTGAATGTTTGAACGAATGTTTGTAGAAACTAAGTTGTGGTTGATTGAAGTCTCAAAAGGAGATTTTTTTTACTTTTTAGTCTTACACAGGTCCTTCTCTCTTTACCTTCGTATCAAGAATATTGAGGACAAAAATATCATGACGAAAGGTTTGTATAGGTAAGCAAATTTTAACTATATATAACTCCACATATATGTACATTTACAATATCATATGTCATCAAAGTACGTAGACATGGAGCTAAGAATAGTAATTCTATACTTACCTATTTCCATTTACCTTCTCAATAGTTTGGTTCTTCATATTTTTGACATGAGATTCTGTCCACACAATATTTGTTTCCGATATTCTGTTAGTGATCCATTAAAGCTTAGTGCAGTGATTGTATGTGATATTGGAAACAACAACACTGGGCTCTCAAATTACTACTACGTCTCTGAATCCCTGTTTGGGGACTGTTGGTAATAGCGGAGGAGAATCGCCCCACTGCAGAATAAAAAATTAAACAATTTTATTATCATTTTAGTTTTCACTGGCAGCCAATGCTGCAGAGTCCAGGGCATGCCCAGGCAATCCTTTCTTGACAGCACTAGGACTGGGAGGAGTGGAGTTCACTTGTAAGTTTCATGTCAGTTTTGGCCTACCATGTTAGGCCAGTCAAACAGATAAACGCACTTCAATTTCTCCAACCCAGCTGTATTGTACAGCTTGGTTATGAAATGACACAGGCTCCCAGTCTAGTGAGCACCAGACCAGGCCGCTCAGACCAATCCAGGCACTTCTCTCACAGCATGACAGCAGCTTCTGGATTGTATGGAGAGTCTGGGAGCCTGTGCTGGCCTAGGGACTTCCGGAAGAGAAGATCACCGAGGCGGCAGGTAGTGGGAGCTGCAGCTGAAGTAATATATGAGTGCTTTTTATTATTATTTGCCCAGTGCTGCCACACCACTGTATGTTGGCACCAACTGCTGCTGACTGTTAGAAACCCAAAAACACAGACATCACTTCAACTATGTATTGGGTTGTGGAGGGCTACAACCTGTCTTTCGCATTCAAGCACTGGTGCAGTGAACTAAGTTTACTTGTTGCATCTGTTGTGATGAAAACAAACCTTGTAGATCTAAACCAGAGCCTTAGTTTACGCAATATCATGACATGCAGAATACCCAATGGACCCTTCAATAGCCCTGATTAACAAATTACCTCAACCTCAAATGTGCTTCAAGACACAGCAAATGGAATTTGACACTCAATAGGAAGACCTAAGTATTCACCATCTCAGGCCCCTATCTGAGGGCCATTGGGCCACATCACTGTAAGTTGGGTTCGATGGCACATTATTGTGGTAAACAATATTGTTAACAAAAATATTGTGTTAAAAAATATTGTTTGCCACAATATTGTGTTCCTATACTAATGAAGATCACAAAAATATCAACAAAAATTGTAAACATTATTATTATCCAAAAATATCCATTTTTGTGATATATATATATATACAGTTTAAAGTAGTAAATTATATAATGTATAAAATTAATATAATGTACATTAAATAAATTACACAAATTATTTAACACTATATATAAATATATTTGTACATAAAAAGGTGCAGGATGGGCCAGGGGGCAGCATTTAGAGGCTGTAAGGACTAACTCTAGCAGAGTGACCAGGTGAGGGTTCACGTTCTCTGGAGCTCGTTATGCTCCTGTAGCCCACACAGGAGGCCCAATTAAACCATAGAGTCACATCTAGCTGTCCTGCTTTCAAGGACACAGTGCAGCTCTCTTCTAGCAGAGAGGTTGGGCTCTAGAAGCAGGGCAATCTTCTGGGAAGCAAGGCGGGTCTCAAACAGCGGTGCAGTATTTTGGTAGCAACATGTCAGTCCTCTGGGGACCACGGCAGGCCTCAAGCAGCAGGTCAGTAAACTGGCGGTCCATGAAATCCTCCTAAAGTCTGAACCGGGACCCCTGGGTATGGCGACAGTTAGAGGCAGTGCGCCTGCAACTCACTCGCCTAGATTTGGATAAGGCGGAGTTTGCAGCCCTTAAGGTGCGACATTCTTTCTACATGGGGAAGATAGTTGCGGACGCCTTTTGGCTAATAAGCTCCGCGCCCAACGCCAAGCAGCCTCCGTGCATACAGTATTCAACGAGTCTGGCAATGAGTTCTCAGATGACACAGCCATAACACGAGCATTCCGTGATTTTAATACAAAACTATACACAGCCCAACACCTTTTAGAACAAGATTCTCTCACCTACACACAGGGGCAATTCTCCCCAGACTAACACCGGATCAGGCAGCCAGCATGGGGAGCCCTATTTACATAGAGGAGGTGATAACAGCTATAGCCTCTTAAGTCCCAGGGCCCTGATGGGTTCCCCATCATCTTCTACAAGACCTTTTGCACAACATTAACGCCAATTCTCACCAAGCTTTTCAATGAGGTAGGCAATACCTCGGACATTCGCCCCCATGATGCTAATGGCCTCGGTTGTAGTGATTCCAAAACCTGGCAAGGATGTTCAACTAGTGCCTCTTACAGACCAATATCCATTTTAAACACTGATTTAAAGCTCTTTACAGGGCTAGGTCCAATGATAACTTAGTCAAAGGGAAATCCCTGGGTGTACGTTATGGCAAATACGTGTTGCGTTACTCTATAAATTCTATCCAGTCATGCACATTATTGGTCTACAGACCTCAAGGGAAAAGTATATAAAAAATAAAAGTAGAAATAGATTTCCACACTAAAAATGAACGTTCACAGTCTTTTTATTGTTGTTCTAAAACGTGAAGACTCCTCTTCACACAGGCATATGTTAAAATTTCAAAGAAGAATCTTTGAACAAATACCTTAAAAGAAAACTCTATGAACAAATACCATAAAGTTACATCGACAGTTAATAACAAATCATAACATACTTGGTAAAAATAACAATATCACATTCATTAGAATTATATAACACAAGATAAAAAGAGCAGATAATCAATACAAGTACAATACAAAAATACTATTGTATCCTTTTCACAAACCCCCTACCACTGTGGCCTTAAGATTCTCCCGCCACTGTTTTTCTAGATCCACTAGTCTTTCTTGTATATTGGTGGTGCAGAAAACAGTAACAATAATATATGGATATCTGTTACTTCCTTGACCTTGTTTGGATTCTAATACGGTAAAAATGCGTCAACGCGTTTCGGTGTTATATTACTTGATGTTGTAACACCTTCATCAGAACATGCCGTCTCTTTGGGGTCACCGGCTTCTAGACTTATTGTTTAAAATCTCTGTGTGAATATATAGGGAGAGAAACAGTATCACTATTACGGGGGTATTTTATCAATTATTCAATGTACAATATACTCTTTCTTGCCCCCAAGCAGTACAATCCAGCTTATCCATACTCCCCTACTTTTAGATATTTTATTTGCGCCATCTAGACGCCATTAGATCTGTCATCTTAGCAACTTCGCTAGAACATATATCATAGGATGCGTAAATGGATAAAAAGCACCATCATCATACTACAACCAATGTTACTGTATACACATTTCACATTCCCATTTGTCTCCTTCCCATCTAAGGAACAATTCACTGTTACTGTTGATAGCTTAACCCTCCGTTTTCTTTTTAGTGTGGAAACAGTAAGGACACTTTATGGTTCATTCATTGTAACATTCATTCCTCTCTCTTCTAATATTCTTCCTGTTTTAGAGTCCCTCTTACCCTGTGGGTATTATAGGAGTCTCCCAGGGAAAACTGCCGTCGGGGAAACCTCCTCCAGTAGATCACTGTTGTTCTAGGTTTTGATATACCTATGGGATGACAATTAAATTACATTGGTTTCTGTGGAACACTATATTTGGACTACTTAAAACCTATGTGGTTTCTTCTCTTTACCTCACAGTACACAAGGTCTCTCCCTTGTCTTATAGTCTGGTGGGCATAGATCCACTTCTCTCTTTGGTTTGTGTAACTATCTGTATAGGTAAGGGGATCACAGTTAGCAGATTTTTTACTCTATGAGCCACTAGACTTGATAGTCGTTAATTTTTAGCCTCCTCCACTCACCTTTATAGGAATAAAAATGTTCTCATGAACGGGCATATGTCTGTATCTCTTGACTTGGGAACTGGATATGTTCTGTAAGTAAAAGAAGGTTTATATATATTTACATGGCTTCCATTAGTCCCTGTGTTCTATGTTTAGATCCTTTTCTGTCATTATCCCTGTATTCCTATTCCTTTTTTTGACTTTCTCTTTATATTTATATTAATCCAGTCTTCTACTGGAATTTGGGGTCTTGTATTGTATCTAATAAGGACTGGAGAGTGAAGACTGAGGATTGGCCTCTATTTGTTAAGTGCCTCATTTGACTGTATTAACACACTGTCTTCCTTTAGTATATATAATCGCTAGCTTACATTTTTTCCATTGCCTACTAGCTCTCGTGGTCTTGCCCTGCTTTTTCACGCGCTTCAGAAGTCTATCCCGAATACGCCTTTACTTTTAATTAGACTCCTGCTAACTGGAGTAGCACTCGTGTACTTTTCCCTCCTGTCGTGCGTATGCGGGAGAACGCCGCCCTATATCTGAGGTCTGCCGTAGACAGTCCTTACTTCTACCTAAGGATCGTACACTTGTGCAGGCGCACCTATACTTTTCCCTGATATCGCGCATTTGGCAAAGTATTTCTTATTACGTTTGCCCCACATCATCTTTATTAACAATGTAACATGGTGGGCTTAGGCGGGCGCTCGCATAATCTCCCTAATATCATCAATTCCCTAAAGATGTCAAGTGGCCCTGGCGGTGCTAAACTTTATCAACCCCTCCCTGCTGCTTACCTGCTCGGGATTTCGGTGTCGCCTCTGCCACGTTCTTCTCCTTCTCTAAGGAACCGTGGAGGGCGTGCTGTTTATATCCCGTGCAGATCGTTTTCAATTGTATTCAGCTGGGGATCGCGCATGCTCCCTGCTCTTTAAAATGTGTATACAGTAACATTGGTTGTAGTATGATGATGATGCTTTTTATCCATTTACGCATCCTATGATATATGTTCTAGCGAAGTTGCTAAGATGACAGATCTAATGGCGTCTAGATGGCGCAAATAAAATATCTAAAAGTAGGGGAGTATGGATAAGCTGGATTGTACTGCTTGGGGGCAAGAAAGAGTATAATGTACATTGAATAATTGATAAAATACCCCCGTAATAGTGATACTGTTTCTCTCCCTATATATCCACACAGAGATTTTAAACAATAAGTCTAGAAGCCGGTGACCCCAAAGAGACGGCATGTTCTGATGAAGGTGTTACAACATCAAGTAATATAACACCGAAACGCGTAGACGCATTTTTACCGTATTAGAATCCAAACAAGGTCAAGGAAGTAACAGATATCCATATATTATTGTTACTGTTTTCTGCACCACCAATATAAAAGAAAGACCAGTGGATCTAGAAAAACAGTGGCGGGAGAATCTTAAGGCCACAGTGGTAGGGGGTTTGTGAAAAGGATCCAATAGTATTTTTGTATTGTACTTGTATTGATTATCTGCTCTTTTTATCTTGTGTTATATAATTCTAATGAATGTGATATTGTTATTTTTACCAAGTATGTTATGATTTGTTATTAACTGTCAATGTAACTTTATGGTATTTGTTCATAGAGTTTTCTTTTAAGGTATTTGTTCAAAGATTCTTCTTTGAAGTTTTAACATATGCTTGTGTGAAGAGGAGTCTTCACGTTTTAGAACAACAATAAAAAGACTGTGAACGTTCATTTTTAGTGTGGAAATCTATTTCTACTTTTATTTTTTATATACTTTTCCCTTGAGGTCTGTAGACCAATAATGTGCATGACTGGATAGAATTTATAGAGTAACGCAACACGTATTTGCCATAACGTACACCCAGGGATTTCCCTTTGACTAAGTTGTCATTGTACCCTGTTCCCTGGTGATAGTGGGGTACTCTCTCTTGAGTTTACTTGAAAGAACAGCCCTGTGCTGGAGAGTCAGGTTTTGTGCAGACTCACTAGTTTTTCCTCTAAAAAACAAAAGGTCTTTTATCCAATCATTCAATGGATACACTAAAGACCTTTGGCTTTAGTGAGGAGCAATTGAATAAGATTCTGAGCTCTAATCGAAGTGGAAACAATATAACAGTGATCCCCACGGGAGGTGAAAAATGGAACCAGCTAGTCAACCTCAAAAAGAAAATTGTCAGGACAGAATTGCATGCGGAGTTCATGACACAATATGTGAGGGGGGGCACCATACCGATAGGACTCCAGATACGCAACGAACCAGGGCTATTCATTGATAATTTAAAATTCTTAGAAACCTGGACGTTTATATGCAATAGATGCAGCAGAGATCTCATGCTGTTGATAATTGAGACAGCTCAGACCACCATTCTAATAGAAATGCGGGAGATGGAGGAATTAGAAAAAGCCCTCCTAGACAGTAATGCAGTTAAGGAGGCCAAAAAGAAAATAGAGGAAATAAACCAAGACATGAAAGGGTACTGCGAATATTTAACAAACCGCAAGACTCAAAAGCTGAGGAAGGACATTAACAAATTCACACAGGAGACAGTATATCCTTTTCTGAGAAAAGACTATTATACCGAGAAGCAAGAACAAAATAGAAATGGAGGCCCTAGAGTAAGATTCCAACCCAGGAGGCCAAGACACCTAAACTTCTCAGGTACCTCAGAGAGTAGTGGGGAGGAGGAATTGCCCACCAGAGAGGAAGAGGAATATGCAGGCCCAATAGAGATTATGAAAAGGCTTTTTTAGAACAGCGCCCACAGAGAACACAGAGAGGGTCCCACAACAGAACAAGAGGACCATATACGAGGAAGCCAGCACAAAGGGAGCAGGAGCAGGAATATCAGCAGAACCAGGCCCCTCAGGAATACAAACGTACCAGGAACAAGGTGTACTGGCGATAGAGTCAACACCCATCAGAAATTTATCTAGTAGAATACTTACCCTGGTAGAACAACAAGTGTTAGGAATGGGTTTTAATTTTGTACCAACAGCAGGGATTAAGAAATTTCAACTAGAAAAAGATTTAAGAGCATTTTTTCAAAAAATAAGGCTACGCCGTTTCTTTGAAAATAGACCAGCCAGAGAAGCACCCAATGATTCTGGACTAAGGGCAAAATCCACCTTTACCCCCAGTTTAGGGATGGTAGATAAAAACTGATTTTTGAGGCAATGGTGAAATTAGAGGTAGGGAACCTGCTCAGTAAAAAACATTTCCAAGAAAATAACATCAGCAAAGCACAAAGGGATGCGATCGATTCCTTGTCTAATGACACTCAAATAACAATCAAACCCGCGGATGAAGGCGGTGAGGTTGTAGTTTTCAACACTGAAGACTACGACCGACGAGTGGTTAGTCTTTTGTCCAATGAACTGCATTACAAGAGAGTTTCACAAACTAGACTCAATACCCTTAGAAAAGATGTGGAAACACTACTGTTAGAAGCAAAGACTAATGGTGACATCACAGAAGAGGAAGGGAAGTTCCTAAGTAACACGAACCCCAAAACACCAGCCTTTTATGGACTACCAAAGGTCCATAAAAGCTTAGATAACCCGCCACTTAGACCTATAGTGGCTTCCATTGATTCTTTATTGGAACCCCTGAGCAAATTTGCCGATAGGTTTTTAAAACCTCTAGTGGAAAAACAGAAATTATATATCCGAGACACATCGGACATGATTGCCAAAACAGAAGGCATAGAATTTGATGGTGTAAACGAGATCATGGTGACTCTCGATGTAGAGTCGCTCTACACCAATATTCCGCAAAAGGACACCATTGAGGTAATCAGGACTATTCTGGAAGAAACAGACATTGAAGGAGGGAGCACGGAATTCATAGTGCAATGTGTCTCTATGGTACTCCTCAATAACATCTTCCTTTTTAAAAAAGATCTCTACATCCAATGCAAGGGCACCAGCATGGGCGCTCCTTGTGCGCCGAGTCGGGCTTGCATTTATGTTAGCGTATTTGAGAACAAACACATCTATAACGAAGTCAGTCCATATTACGAAAACATCCGAAATTGGACTCGTTTCATAGATGATATCTTCTTTATATGGTCAGGGACAGTTGATCTTTTGGAAGACTTTCTCACATGGTTGAATCTAGGAGATGCAAATCTGAGATTCACTGCGGAGTATAGCCGAACCAAAGTAAACTTCCTAGATATAAGTATAAAGAGCGAGGATAAACAACTGAAGGTGGAATTATTTAAGAAAGAGTCAGACCGCAACACTGTATTGCACTATAAAAGCTACCACCCTAGGAGCCAGAAAGACTCAATACCCTTTGGGGAGTTTCTCCGGCTTAGGAGAAACTGTACTAATGTTGAGGACTTCTATCGCCATGCAGCAGAGATGAAATTAAGGTTCAAGGAAAGGGGTTACCCGAAAAAACTCATAGACCATTCCCTAAAAAGAGCGAGGTTTTGAGATAGAGACTGCCTGTTAACTAAAAAAGAGAAGAAGCAAAATAATGAAAAAATAGTTATGGTAAGCCAGTACTCAGCTGTGGCGAATCAGGTTAAAAACATAATAAACCACAACTGGAAAATCCTAAATGACGGGGCAGAAACTACCTTAGAACGTCCATTGTATGCCTATAGAAAAAACAAGAATCTGAGGTGTAGTCTAGTACACACCTATAGAGACGACGTGGTAGAACGACAAACTACCATAGCAGGAACAAAGGCGGTAGGGAATCACCGATGCGGCAATTGCTGTATATGTGAACTTTGTATAGTAACAAAAGAAGTAAAACTAAATGGAGCCACACAGAAGATCACCACATTAAATAACTGCAGAACAAAGAACGTGATATACCAGATTTTATGCCCATGCAACCAGGGATACATAGGTGAAACGGGCAGGGAACTCCGGTTAAGGATAGGGGAGCATAAGTCAGCGATTAAAAACAACAAAGAAAATGCACAATTGGTCACCCACTGGAAAGAACAGGGACATAGTGTAAAAGACATCAGGTGGGTGATCCTGGAGAAAATCAAAGAACAAACGAGACTGGGAGACAGTACAAAAAGAAGGAAACAACAGGAGCAATGGTTTATGATTAAGTTCGATACCATTAAACGGGGCCTGAACTCAAGAGAAGAATGGGAAACCCTAATTTAGAATGCACCTGAAAGCAGAAAAGCTGAGGGAAAGATATAGATTAAATTATTCCCCATAGGACCTATGAGTAGGTTGTATCTATTTACTTGACTTAAGTATGTTATTTTTCTTGAATAATGATAAAATATAGAGAGGATTAGTTATCATAAACGAAGGAAATTTAAAATCAATCCAATATGTCAACATGGTTCAAAATAGAAATGAAATGGAACAACAAGGGAAAGTGTATACTCTAGGACTATTGTAGCAAATAAAATGTGCTCTCCTTTCTATATAGATGGGGTAAGATCACATTATAGACAAATGAAAACAACCAGGCACATACAGGTTACGACATAGATATATCTAATTAAGAGGGTAAACCCATATAATAATTGTGAGGACCACTCAAAGGGCGACAAATAGAGTAATCAGCGATTACATTAGAACTGGAGAGCAATAGGGTCGATAAAAGTATAATAGCCACTACATATATGCATTGCGCTAAAATATACAGAAAGCGTAATTTAAATAGTTAAATTGGCAAATATAATGTTTCGTTTATTTAATAAATAAAATATACCCTCTTGGAGGTTAGTTAAGGACATGGGAGAGCCTAAAGCATAACACATCACCCACCTAATTAGAAAGATACACCACTCTAAGATGGCGCCGACACAAGAGGATCTAAGTAAAGAGCAGGGAGCATGCGCGATCCCCAGCTGAATACAATTGAAAACGATCTGCACGGGGTATAAACAGCACGCCCTCCACGGTTCCTTAGAGAAGGAGAAGAACGTGGCAGAGGCGACACCAAAATCCCGAGCAGGTAAGCAGCAGGGAGGGGTTGATAAAGTTTAGCACCGCCAGGGCCACTTGACATCTTTAGGGAATTGATGATATTAGGGAGATTATGCAAGCGCCCGCCTAAGCCCACCATGTTACATTGTTAATAAAAATGATGTGGGGCAAACGTAATAAGAAATACTTTGCCAAATGCGCGATATCAGGGAAAAGTATAGGTGCGCCTGCACAAGTGTGGAAGTAAGGACTGTCTACGGCAGACCTCAGATATAGGGCGGAGTTCTCCCGCATACGCACGACAGGAGGGAAAAGTACACGAGTGCTACTCCAGTTAGCAGGAGTCTAATTAAAAGTAAAGGCGTATTCGGGATAGACTTCTGAAGCGCGTGAAAAAGCAGGGCAAGACCGCGAGAGCTAGTAGGCAATGGAAAAAATGTAAGCTAGCGATTATATATACTAAAGGAAGAGAGTGTGTTAATACAGTCAAATGAGGCACTTAACAAATAGAGGCCAATCCCCAGTCTTCACTCTCCAGTCCCTATTAGATACAATACAAGACCCCAAATTCCAGTAGAAGACTGGATTAATATAAATATAAAGAGAAAGTCAAAAAAAGGAATAGGAATACAGGGATAATGACAGAAAAGGATCTAAACATAGAACACAGGGACTAATGGAAGCCATGTAAATATATATAAACCTTCTTTTACTTACAGAACATATCCAGTTCCCAAGTCAAGAGATACAGACATATGCCCGTTCATGAGAACATTTTTATTCCTATAAAGGTGAGTGGAGGAGGCTACAAATGAACGACTATCAAGTCTAGTGGCTCATAGAGTAAAAAATCTGCTAACTGTGATCCCCTTACCTATACAGATAGTTACACAAACCAAAGAGAGAAGTGGATCTATGCCCACCAGACTATAAGACAAGGGAGAGACCTTGTGTACTGTGAGGTAAAGAGAAGAAACCACATAGGTTTTAAGTAGTCCAAATATAGTGTTCCACAGAAACCAATGTAATTTAATTGTCATCCCATAGGTATATCAAAACCTAGAACAACAGTGATCTTCTGGAGGAGGTTTCCCCGACGGCAGTTTTCCCTGGGAGACTCCTATAATACCCACAGGGTAAGAGGGACTCTAAAACAGGAAGAATATTAGAAGAGAGAGGAATGAATGTTACAATGAATGAACCATGAAGTGTCCTTACTGTTTCCACACTAAAAAGAAAACGGAGGGTTAAGCTATCAACAGTAACAGTGAATTGTTCCTTAGATGGGAAGGAGACAAATGGGAATGTGAAATGTGTATACAGTAACATTGGTTGTAGTATGATGATGATGCTTTTTATCCATTTACGCATCCTATGATATATGTTCTAGCGAAGTTGCTAAGATGACAGATCTAATGGCGTCTAGATGGCGCAAATAAAATATCTAAAAGTAGGGGAGTATGGATAAGCTGGATTGTACTGCTTGGGGGCAAGAAAGAGTATATTGTACATTGAATAATTGATAAATACCCCCGTAATAGTGATACTGTTTCTCTCCCTATATATCCACACAGAGATTTTAAACAATAAGTCTAGAAGCCGGTGACCCCAAAGAGACGGCATGTTCTGATGAAGGTGTTACAACATCAAGTAATATAACACCGAAACGCGTCGACACATTTTTACCGTATTAGAATCCAAACAAGGTCAAGGAAGTAACAGATATCCATATATTATTGTTACTGTTTTCTGCACCACCAATATAAAAGAAAGACCAGTGGATCAAAAAAAAAAGTGGCGGGAGAATCTTAAGGCCACAGTGGTAGGGGGTTTGTGAAAAGGATCCAATAGTATTTTTGTATTGTACTTGTATTGATTATCTGCTCTTTTTATCTTGTGTTATTTAATTCTAATGAATGTGATATTGTTATTTTTACCAAGTATGTTATGATTTGTTATTAACTGTCGGTGTAACTTTATGGTATTTGTTTATAGAGTTTTCTTTTAAGGTATTTGTTCAAAGATTCTTCTTTGAAATTTTAACATATGCTTGTGTGAAGAGGAGTCTTCACGTTTTAGAACAACAATAAAAAGACTGTGAACGTTCATTTTTAGTGTGGAAATCTATTTCTACTTTTATTTTTTATATACTTTTCCCTTGAGGTCTGTAGACCAATAATGTGCATGACTGGATAGAATTTATAGAGTAACGCAACACGTATTTGCCATAACGTACACCCAGGGATTTCCCTTTGACTAAGTTGTCATTGTACCCTGTTCTCTGGTGATAGTGGGGTACTCTCTCTTGAGTTTACTAGGTCCAATGATGCCAGGATTGCTGGATCCCAAACAGTCTGGCTTTGTGGCCACCAGACAGTGAAGTGACAACACATGGAGGCTACTTCACCTTTTCGACAAAGCTGAACACCAGAAAAAGGAAAGTGTGGTGCTATAGGTTGATGTTGAAAAAGCATTCGACCGAGTACATTGGAAGTGTCTGGAGACCACCCTTGCGCGGTTTGGGATGGGCAACTGCTTTTTGTAAATGGATATTCAGCAGCTGTAGCCACCCCATGGCCACAGTGCAGGTGAATGGCTGCTCCTCCGACTCTTTCCCGATCGCCCGCGGCACGAGGCAGGAGTGTCCACTCTGTCCCCTGCTCTTCGCTCTTTACATGGAGCCCGTGGCCCAGAGGGTGCAGGAGAACCCGCTGTTCTCTGAGGTTAGAATCAGGGGGGACCTTCACACTATCAGTCTGTATGCAGACGACGCAGAAGCTGCATTGGAGAAACCCCAGACTTCCATCCACGTGTTTTTCGCTTAACTCGAGAGCTTTGCGGAGGGGTCTGGGTTCTAGGTCAACGTTACAAAATCGTGAGTCCTAGGGATTTCCCAACGGCCTTCCACCCGGGAGACCCTTGTGCGTCCTGTTCCACTTCAGTGGGAGACAGAATCAATTCCATATCTAGGGATCATGCTGACGGTGTCCACGTGTGCTACAGCTACCCTTAACTATAAGCATCTTCTCTCCCAGGTTCATAAAGATCTGTGCCTCTGGAAGCCATTCAGCCCCCTTGCTTAGCCGAGTAGCAGCACTCATGATGAACGTGTTACCCAAGATATTATACATCTTTCAAATGCTCCCAGTGAAGCCTCCCACTGGTATTATTAAATCGCTTCAGCTGGAATTCTGTTTGTTTATGTGGGCTGACAAAAAAGGCTAGAATGAGCAAGGTATTGAGCTACAGGCCCTCCCGAGAGGGAGGACTGGGAGTCCCCAATATAGCTTGCTACTACCAAGCTACCCAATTGCGTGTTTTGGTAGAATGGTCCCGTAGTGAGTCGGAGAAACATTGGCTGTTTATGGAAAGAGCGATCTCAGGTCAGGCGCTGTGGGGGATCCCTTTCCTTCACAAGAATCAATGCCCATCTGGTTTATATGGCTCGCCAATCACTCACACGACTTTGAGGGTATAGGACAACACTGCAACAAGATATGTCTTAACTTCCTTCCCATCACCCCTCACAACTATAGTCAAAAATGCGGAATTCACCCCAGATCTAGATCAGAGGGCTTTCCAATGCTGGGATAGAGAAGGGTGTAGGTCAATAGGACACCTTTTTGACTTGGAGGGTCCTTTGACCTTCGAAGATCTTCGTTCCGAACTCGTCTCTGCCATGGTCCGAGCGGTACCACTTACATCAGGTACGACATTGGCTGATGCACCGCTCAATGCTCGATATCAAAATTAGACTAGGACACTTGTAACTACGTTACACAAAGTAGTATAGAAAACCCTCATAGACGCTATGTTTTTCGTTAGTGCGGTGTATCTTAATTCTCCGCCCCACATAGACGTTCATGGCATTTGTCATCGGGTTAACTATTGTGCTACATGCCAGCCTCAAGCCTGAGGACCACTCTGGAGCAGCGTAGTAGTGTCCAGAAATGAGTTCACCACACTGAAGGTTTCGTTATAGTAAAAGACAAACCATCACCCAAATTACTGTTTTATTCCAAAGGGAGTGGTTTGTTATTAAAATGGTATTGGGTATACTACCAGATCAAGTAACTGGACCTTAGTATATCACTTAAAACATACAGTCAACATGTTTCAGCTCCGTATTGCCCAGCCGGGTCTGTGGAGCATTCGTCAGGACAAAAACAATTTAAAATATACTCACACCTTTTGTGTAGTATGGGAGTGGTATGTTTTCGTACCCACCGTATTGTAAATACAAGGTTTAATTTACCTCGATCTTAGCGATATTGTGTCACATCAGGGGATTTAGACCAATTGGTCTCAGGCCGCAACGAAAGGCGTCTCGCATGTACTTGTGCTGGCGCTGCCCCCGGACCAATGCGACTAGGGGCCCAAAGACCACTAACCCCATAGGAAAAATGGCTCCACACCAAGAAGTCCAACTCACACCTTATCACTGAACTTTATCACTTTCTGTGCCCCCGAGAAATGGTGACCTCCTTAGCAGGGCAATGGTGTTGGGAAGTAGAATTGGGGCGAACACTTTTGCAGAATGAATGGGGCGACATTTACTACCACACACGCCACACCGCATGGAACATTTCCAGCATTGAAACAGCGACCAAAGTAGTCACCTGCTGGTACCTTACGCTCCCAGACTAAACAGACACAATCCCAATCGCTTTTCGCAATGCTGGAGGGAATGTGACGCAGAGGGCACACTGACACACTTACTAGGAGACTGTCCTGTCATTTCACCCTACTGGAACCAAATTTTAGGCGACATAGACAACCATTTCAACACATAGATACCGTGTTTCGTCTTGGTCCTACCCATCGCACTTATGTTTCCCCTCAGGTCGCGCAAGGGTAGACAAATGGGAATAGCCCTTGGGGCAGCATTGCAAAACATAATATCCCACTGGGGCACAAATAGAATAACTACATACCAGGGGTGGTTGCACAAATGATGGCACGGTCTGGGCATGAAACGCATAACTCTTTCACTACAGGGAGATGGGGCCTCTTTTGCAGATCTTTGGCACCAGTTTCTTTACTTACTTGGCACTGGGCTGAGGGAACTCACCTGCCCTAAGTACTTGCGCCTTTTGCAGCTCTCGTAACCCCCACAAGAATCCACTCCACTGGCACCACCAGGCACAACATCCTAGTGAACTTGTATGGGTTACAGCGACATGACATTCAACTGACCCTGATGGGAATAAGACAGGTGTAGGGGGTCAGGAGCATCCAGGGAGGGACTTGGAGGGGTTGGGGGTTGGGAAGGGAGTTGGTTATGTTTCTTTTTTATGTAGTCTGCCATGCTGTGACTCATTGCTCTCTATGACAATAAAAACAATTGAACCTAAAAACATCGTTTTCAATCCCCCTTCTGATGCCATTGATTTTTCATCCAGTTGTTTGCTAAGCTCCCTAGAAAGCGCTTGTAAGAAATTAGGTTACTGATTGAGTGGTGGTGAAACCCTTCTTAAGCAGCAACCACAATTCTTCTCAGGGTAAAGTCACAAGCAAACCCTAAATTAACCTGTGCTGAACCCTTGGATAGATTGCACAGAGCTGTCAGGCTTACCTCAGAGCCAATGTCTAATTGTGCATCAGTAATAGAGTGAAAACACTCCACAAAAGGATTCCACAACAGTTTAGAAAAATACAGTACATTTTTATAAATAAAAGAAGATAAAATCAACAAAAATCACATAAATAGAACCAGAGATATGCAGGTTTTAAGATTTCAGCAAAAATAGAATCAAAAGTCACAAAGTGTCAACTATGGATACCTGGTTACACCAGACCAGGACAAAGTAACAGGTTCAGGCCAACCCTTGATGGAGCGTGGGCCAGCTACAGGAACCCAGTTAGGCCTGCTGAACAAGGTACCTTCAATCCTGGTTTGCACAGCATTGTGTGGTTCTGAGTCAAAGATGCATCGCCAAACTGAAGGGATGCGTCAGTTCTGAGGTCCAGCAACACTGCGGTGCAAGATCCTGCGCGGTCTTTGACGATACTATTGATGAGGACTTGCATGCAAATTCCATATTCAAGATAGGGTTTCACTGTCTGGGCAATGCATCGGTTCTGAGGAGCTAAGAGGCTGCGATGCTCCACTCTGCATCGTATTCGAGGCTGCTGTCCATTAGGGATGAGAAGCCCTGCACCAAGAATGCATCGCACATTGGCAGTTCCGATGCATCAATGGGCTGAGATGCAATACAGCTCTTTGTCGTGGTACTGATCACCTCAGCAGTGGCAAACATCGGTTCTGCTCAGAGTTGTGCTTGGAAGCAGTGGAGATGCATCCATTCCACTGGATTCACAAAACCTGGCAGAGCACCTTAGGCCCATTTACAAGGGTTCGGGACTGAGGTGGCACCACTTTAGAGGGTAGACTCACAAATAGCACAGTCCAAGCACTGAGTTCAAGATTACTGGAGGCTACTGTCCCTGAGGCCCAAGTCAGGATGACCGCCAACGGGACCATTCAATCAATCAATCAATCAATCAATCAATCAGAGTACTTGTAAAGCGCACTACTTACCCGTGAGCGTCTCAAGCCGCTGAGGGAGGGGGGAGGTGCCGCTACTGCTCGAAGACCCAGGTGGAGTCTTCTCAAGGTGATTAGGTCTTGGGTCTGCCGTAGGTGGGTAGGGAGTGTGTTCCAGGTCTTGGCGGCAAGGTAGGAGAAGGATCTGCCACCGGAGGTCGTTGGTTGGATGCGGGGGACAGCGGCGAGGGCGAGGCTGGAGGCTGGTGGGTGGGGGTGTAGAAGCTGAGTCTGCTGTTCAGGTTGGCTGGTCCGGCGTTGTGGAGTGCTTTGTGTGCGTGGGTGAGGAGCTTGAAGGTGATCCTCTTGTCAACCGGGGGCCAGTGTAGGTCTCTCAGGTGGGGGGTGATGTGGCTGCGGTGAGGGACATTGACCATCAGTCGGGCAGAGGCGTTTTGGATGCGTTGTAGTCGTCGTAGGTGTTTGGCTGGGATTCCTGGTAGAGTGCGTTGCCGTAGTCCAGTGTTGTAGCTGGAGGAGGAGACGGCGTTGACCTGCTTAGAAATGGAGAGGGAGGAGTCAAGGATGAATCCTAAGTTGCGTGCATGGTCGGTGGGTGTCGGTGCTGTTCCCAGTGTGGTCGGCCACCAGGAGTCATCCCAGGCTGAGGGGGTGGGTCCGAGGATGAGGACGTCCGTCTTGCCCGAGTTCAGCTTCAGACGGCTGCTCCTCATCCAGTCGGCGACGGCCTTCATTCCCTCATGGAGGTTGGTTTTGGCGGTGTGTGGGTCCTTGGTGAGGGAGAAGATGAGCTGGGTGTTGTCGGCGTAGGAGATGATGTTGAGGTCGTGATGGCGGGCCACTTGTGCGAGGGAGGCCATGTAGATGTTGAACAGCGTCAGGCTGAGGGACGAGCCCTGGGGGATGCTGCAGATGATGTCGGTGGCTTTGGATCGGAAGGGTAGGAGGCGGACGCTCTGGGTTCTGCCGGTGAGGAAGGACGTGGTCCAGTCAAGGGCCTTCTCATGGATTCCGGCTTCTAGCCTTCTCATGGATTCCGGCTTCTAGGAGGCGTATCTTTAGAGTGTGATGGCAGACCATGTCCAAGGCAGCTGACAGGTCCAGGAGGATGAGGGCTGATGTTTCGCCGTTGTCTAGTTGGCGCCTGGTGTCATCTGTGGCGGCGATGAGGGTTGTCTCGGTGCTGTGGTTTCATCTGAATCCGGACTGGGACGGGTCCAAGATGTTGTTGCCTTCGAGGTGGTGGGCCAATTGCATGTTGAGGATTTTTTCTATGACCTTCGCCGGGAACGTGAGCAGGGAGATGGGCCGGAAGTTCTTGAGGTCCTTGGGGTCCGCCTTGGGCTTCTTGAGAGGGTGTTAATTTCGGTGGGCTTCCAGTTTTCCGGGAATGTCACTGTTTCGAAGGAGATGTTGATGACCTTCCGTAGTTGGGGTGCGATGGCTGCATCTGCTTTGTTGAATACGTGGTGTGGGCACGGGTCTGATGGAGATCCTGAGTGGATGGAGTTCATGACCTTCCGTGTCTCATCGTCATTGACGTTGGACCAGGAGGTCAGGCGGTTGGCGCTGGTGGCGTTCACAGGGGAGGTGGAGTCTGGCTTAGTCAGTGCGATCGTGGTGTTGAAGCTGGTGTGGATATCAGCGATCTTGCGATGGAAGAAGATGGCTAATGAGTCGCACAGTTCTTGTGAGGGCGGGATGTCGTTGGTGTTGGCGCTGGGGTTGGAGAGTTCCTTTAGGATGCTGAAGAGCTCTTTGCTGTCATGTGCGTTGTTATCCAGGCGGTCTTTGAAGGAAGATCTCTTGGCTAATCTGATGAGGTGGTGATGTCTGCGGGGGATGTATGACATCACAACGCATGCTTTTACATCGCATGCCTTTACAACGCTGTTTTTACAACGCATGCTTTTACAACGCATAGTGCTTTGGGGCGCTGGATAGTGAATAGTTTAATTTACTATTCCAACTCCAGTCCCCGTGGATAGTAGGGAAGGTGTTGGATAGTAAATTAAACCTATTCCCTATCCTAGAGTGCCCCCCAGCGCAATGCGTTGTAATAGTTTGCATTGTAAAAGTTGCGTCGTAAAGGCACTGCGTGGTAAAAGTTGCGTTGTAAAGGATGTTTCCCGTCTGCGGGTAGTGTCCTTGTGGGCTGCGTGGTTGTCCGGTGTGCGTTTGTGGAGCCATATCTTCTCCAGTTTCCAGCATGCGTGTTTGGAGGTCTGGAGTTCGTCGGTGAACCAGGTGGCTCTCTTGCTGGTGTGGCTGTTGGAGGGTCTCTTGAGCGGGGCGAGGGTGATGGCGCAGTCATCGATCCACTGTCTGAGGTTGCGGGCTGTGGCGTCTGGGTTGGTGGGGTCGGTGGGTGGGTTCTGGGCGAGGGTGGTGATCAGCTGGTCTTTGTTGACTTTGCTCAAGCAGCGGCGAGGCAGCTTTTGGGTGCGGTGGTGGGTGGTTGGTTTCTTGAAGGTGAAATGGATGCAGCAGTGGTCGGTCCAGTGGAGTTCAGTGGTGTGGTCGAAGGCGACGTGGGTGCCTGAGGAGAAAATGTGGTCTAGCGTGTGGCTGGCAGCGTGGGTGGGTGCAGTGACGAGTTGTCTTAGGCCGAGGTTGGCGAGGTTGTCGATCAGGGTGGCAGAGTTGGCGTCGTTGTTGTTATTGAGGTGGAAGTTCAGGTCCCCGAGGAGGATGTAGTGTGTGAAGGCGAGTGCGTGGGTGCTGGCGAGGTCGGCGATGGAGTCGCTGCACTGAGCCCAGGGTCCGGGGGGTCTGTATATGAGTGTTCCTCTGAGGGTGGTGTTGGGGTCGGTGTGGATCCGGAAGTGCAGGTGTTTGGCGGTGTTGAGGGTGTCGTCTGCGTGCGTGGTGACCTTGAGGGTGGACTTGTGGACGATGGCTAAGGCTCATCCGATTCCATTGGCGCGATCCCTGCGGGTGATTTTGTAGCCGTCCGGTATGGCTATGGCGATGTCGGGTGCCGAAGAGTCGTTCCACCAGGTCTCGTTCAAGAAGGCAACATCTGGGATGGAGGTGTCGAGCAGGTCCCAGAGCTCGACGGCGTGTTTGCGTGCAGAGCGGGTGTTTTGGAGTATGCAGTGGAGGTGGTTGGGTCCGTCCTTGGTGGTTTGGTGGCTCTGTCGCAGGTGAAGCTGCAGGTGCGGCAGGAGAAAGGTCCATGGGTGCGTTTTGGGGTGGCCGGGAAGAAGCTGCGGTCTCGGCCGGCGTTGAGTGCATGGAGGGTGCTGGTGTCGTATCGCAGTCTGGTGTTGTGGCATTCGCAGGGGCCAGGGGTTCTGGCGCGGGGCGCAGTCCAGTCACGGATGGGCGCAGACCGGCTTGCTGAGGTGCGCCTTCGGCACGCTAGCGGCGCGGCTGCGCAGCATCCGGCATATATGGAGAGGTGGTAGGGAGGAGCAGCGGGGAGGCGGGAGCAGCGAGTGGGCAGGGGGCGGGGCCGCAGTGGGCACAGCAGCGGGGAGAACGAGTGACACAGAAAGAAAAACGGGGCAGAAAAGAGGGTGAAACAGTGGCACACAGCAGAGAAAACGGGGCACAAAGGAGGGGGAAATACGAGTGACACAGAAAGAGAAACTGGGCAGAAAAGAGGGGGAAACAGTGGCACAGAGCAGAAAAAACAGGGCACAAAGGAGGGGGAAAAAGGAGTGTCACAGAAAGAAAAACGGGGCACAAAGGAGGGGAAAAACAAGTGACACAGAAAAAAAAGAAAACGGATGGGCACAGCGAGTCTTTAGCAGCGGCAGCAGGGGCAGGGGCACAGAGGCAGAGCTGCGTGGAGGGGGAGCGACCTACCAGGAGGGTCAGGGGTCGCTCTATTAAGACCATTTAATCCCTTTGTGGTCCTGGGTTCAACAGATGCAGATCCAGTCCTTCTCACTCTGGCAAGATGACAGCAGGTCAGCATAGCAGGGCAGTGGTCCATGTTCCTGGCAGAGTATCTACAGCTCCAGCAGTGTACTGAAGAGTTAGTGTCTGAGGTCCAGTATTTATATGAAACTGTGCATTAGAAGTGCAGAGGAGCTTCTAGATGTTTCCCTCTAAAGTCCTCAGTGATCCTGCCTTCCCTGCCTTGGCTCCAGACTAACTACAGGGGGTATGCAGTCCTTAGTGTGGAGTCAGGACACAGCCTATTCAAGTGTAACTAGCGCTGGGTCCAGCCCCACCCTCTAATCCTGCCAGTGATGGAAACTACTAGGCACACTGTAGCTCTCTAGTGTGTGTGCTTGTTTAGGAGGCACCTACAAAGCCCATCTGTCAGCTACACCCACTCATGTGACCAAGAGAAATGTTACAGGCACTAAATGGCTAGGGCAGGATAATGCCAACTTTCCAAAAGTGGTATTTTCAAAATTGTAACCTAAAATCTGACTTAATCATAAGTTAGAATTTTTCAATACAATTCCAAAACCACCAAACATGAACTGGTTACCTGCTCCCATTTAGAAATTACAGCTTATTAAAAGTAATAGTGTAACAGCAATGCTATCCTGTGGAAGAGGTATGCCTTGCAGAAGAAAAAAGTGAATTTAAGGGTTTTTGACCACCCGGACATGTCAACACTGCACCCTGCCCTCAGGGCTGTCCACGGTCTGTCTTATATGTATTAAACATGAAGGTTTGGACCTAGATAAAAGGTTTAGTTTGCCAGGTTCAAATGGAAGTTTAAATGAGCTTACACATTCTGTGATGACAGGCTTAGAAATGTTCCGAGGGCTTCTTCAGTGGGTGTCCCAATCAGTGATGTAGTCCTATGAGTAGCATTTAATTTACAGACCCTGAGCAAAGGTAGTGCCACTTTACTAGGGACTTAAAGGATATTAAATATGCCAATTGGGGATAGGCCAACGTCACTATGTTTTTTTTTTTTTTAATTTCAAAGTATGTTTATTGAGTTTTAGAACAAGGAGAAATAGAAAAGGCATGGCATTGCGAAGGACAATCAACAGGCAATTTAGGCAAGCGAGACAGACAGACACGTCTTCTCTTAATAAGCGTTAGGTGAGCAGGACAAGCATGCTCAAACGTAAAGGCAGTGCCCGGAAGTCGAAAGACGCCCCCAGTTGGGGCGACAGGTAAACAAGCCAGCCTTAAGAACCCGCCTCCCCCCCTAACACCCCAATTCAACACCCCCCCCCCCCACCCCACCAGTACGCCAGTCCTCCATAGAAGTCTTGTGAGGTACAAGTAGCCTAAATATATCAAGGTGCCTCTGTTTGCGTTCGGTCCATCATGCAGTCTGTAAGTCGTAGGATACGAAGGTACTTCGGGCAGGTGATTTCGTGGAATTCCCTGGAGAGTAACATCAGGAGCGGCTGCCAAGTGGTGCGGAATGCGTCAGTGGTATGTGTTAGTGTTGCCTGGATCCGTTCCATGCCCAACGTGAACCACAGCTTGTGTAGCCAGCCCGTGTGGGTGGGTGGGATAGTAGAGCCCCACAGCGACAGGATGTGTTGCGATGCCGCCTGCATGGCGATGCCCATCTGTTTGCCGCGAGCTGATCTTAGGGGGAATGTAAGTGCATTGGGAAGGCCTAGGAGTGTATATGCTGGGAAACGCGGGATCTCAGTGTCGAACGTGGAGTCAATATCGTCCAGGACGACCTTCCAGTACTCTTGCAAGGCGGGACAGTCCCACAGGAGGTGAGTCAGTGTTCCCCGGCTGCCACATCCTCTCCAACACAACGCGCTACGGGTCGGGTTGCCTTGATTGAGTCTCGCTGGGGTAAGGTGCCAGTAGATAGCCTATTTTATCGCCGATTCCCTGGCTTTGGTGTTGCGGGTAGTGTGGGCGGCCCTGTAATATATGTGGTTCCATTCTATCGTGGAAAGAGGTCTTCCAAATTCCGTTTCCCATCGCCGCTGCCCAGCGGTTTTAGCAGGGTCAGCAGCAGGGGAGAGCATCCGATAGAGGTCTGAGATAAGATGTTTATCTGAGTCTTTGGACACTAGCCAGCGTTCGAACGGCGTCATTTGCCGGCCCACCAGGGGGGCAACGTCCGGGCTCAAGAGCCAGTGGCGGATTTGGAAATATTGATACATGTGAGGGCTATCCACTCCATAGTCTCGCGAGATGTCGGCGAGAGAGAGGAATCCCTCCGTATCAAAGAGGTGCCCAGCTGATCGGCACGGTGTGTCACGCCGTAGCAAGAAAGCTCGAGTATCCGTGCCGGGTGGGAATGCGGGGTTGTCAAAGAGTGGAGTAAGTGGGGACGGGAAGGTCGTGAGGCCCCGTTTGACCGCCACCATGTCCCAGGTCGCCATAGTGGTCCGAGTAATAGGGGAACGGAGGAGATAACGTGGCCTGTGTCGGCGAGCAAGAAACGGTATCTTCCACAGGGAGGTCTGTGCCATGGCCCTGTCCTGGAAGAGCCATCTCTTCTCTGATTCGGGCCGATACCACTCCACTAGATATCGAATTTGCGAGGCCTGGAAGTACTGCAGCAAATTTGGGATCCCGAGGCCGCCCTCGTCCACAGTCCTGTGCGCTACTCGTCGATGTAGCCTGGCGCGTTTCCTCTCCCACACAAATTGGTGAAGATCATGTTGGAGTTCAGCTAGTATTCCCATTGGCGGCGACACCGGGAGGGTCTGAAAGATGTATAGTATTTTGGGTAGGACCGACATCTTTACCGCCGCGATCCTCCCAAGTAAGGAGAGGGGTTGCTTTGACCATCGCGCGAGGTCAGCCCGGATCTGGGATGATAAGGTAGAGTAGTTGTGAGTAACCTTCGAGACCGTGGAGGAGGTCAGGGTAATCCCCAGGTAAGGCAGTCGAGTGGTGGACCGCAGTTGGCAACCGAAGGTGGCCGGCGGGCTGTTGGAAAGAGCATGGCTGCCAAGGGGCAATATCAGGGATTTCCCCTGGTTGACCTTGAAACCCGACACCGCGCCGAATTGTTCCAGCTCAGTCAAAAGCGCTGGTATGGAGCTAGATGGACGGTCCAACGCGGCGATAATGTCGTCTGCGTATAGTCCCACCGTGTGGGGTTCGCCGCTGAAAGACATACCTAAAATGTGGGGGTTATCGCGGATCTTCTGTGCCAAGGGCTCCACGTATAGAGCAAATAGGAGTGGTGAGAGGGGACAACCCTGGCGGGTTCCCCTCTGTATCTCGAAGGGGTCGGACTTGAGGCCACCCAGCCGGACACGCGCCAAGGGACGATGGTAGCAGCTCGCGATCCAGGCCTGGAATCGGTCGCCCAGGCGGTAGCGTTGCAGCACAGCCTGCATGTAGGTCCAGTCGACACGGTCGAAAGCCTTCTCTGCATCGATGGCTAATAGGGCAGAGTCGGAAACCTGGAAATGAGCCTTGTGCACGAGGTGCAGGAGTCGTTTGGTATTGTCACTGCACTGGCGGTTCGGGACAAAGCCCGATTGGTCCGGTTCGAGGATGCCCGGGAGACAGGGGCCCAGGCGAGCCGCCAGTACCCCCGTAAACAGCTTCAGATCTAGATTGAGTAAGGAGATGGGGCGGAATGCGGAGCAGTGCGTTGGGGGTTTGCCCGGTTTAGGCAAGACCACAATGTCGGCTGCAAGCATATCGGGCGGGATGGAGCTTGGCCCTTCAAAGGAATTAAAGAGCCTGGCAAGAATAGGCGCCAAGACATGGCCGAAGGACTTATAAAAGCCCGATGAGAAGCCGTCAGGGCCCGGGGATTTAAGCGGACGGAGGCGTGCAATGGCAGCAAGGACCTCGTTGGGGCGAATGGGGCCATCAAGGGTTTCCACGCTCGCTGAACATAACGGCGTAATGTTGGCCGATTGCAAGTAAGCGTCAATGGCTGTCGGTAATGCCTTATCTGCGCTATACAGAGAGGCATAGTAGGAGCGAAAGGTCGAGGCAATCTGTGCGTCCTCAGTAACTGCATCGCCGGCGTCGTCTAGCAGCGTCGTGATTTTGGAGCGTTGGAGTTTGGCTTTCAAGGCGCTGGCCAGGAGCCGGCCAGTACGGTTGCCTCCCACGTAGTACGTGTGGCGGAGGCGAAGAGCAGCAAATTCTGCTCTGTCGGTATCGAGGCTTGCCAACTGAGCTCGGGCGGCCTTAAGTTGGCGCCAAATTCTCGGGGCGCCAGTGCGGCTGTGAACTCTCTCCAACTCCGCGACTTTGTCGGAGAGGTCGCTCCTCTTTTCTTTGCGAAGTTTGGCGTCTGCAGCTGATATCGCTATCAGCTCCCCTCTAACGACAGCTTTCAAAGCCCCCCATAAGGACGACATCGACACATCAGGGGTGTCATTGGTGGCCAGGTAGTCTGAAATGCATTTATGAAGTTGGCGGGTGACCGCCGGTTTTTGTAAGAGGGTTTCGTTAAGCCTCCACGACCCCGGAGTGCGTGGCGTGCGGGGCACGTTAAGCGTCAGCTCCACAGCTTGATGGTCGGAGAGGGCAGCCGGGACTATGGACACTGTGGCGATGTGGGGAATGAGGGTCGATGAGCCCATGAAGTGGTCTATGCGTGCGTAGGTGTGGTGTACGTGTGAGTAGAATGTGTACTGCGTTGTAAGTGGGTGTGCGTGCCTCCAAAGGTCCGAGATGTCCCTATCATGCAGCCAAGTAGTGCCTTTCTGCGAGATCGCCCCTGTGTCTCCGTAACGGTGCCCCGATCTATCCTTGACTGTATCCATGACGAGGTTAAGGTCCCCCCCTAGTATCATGTAGGTGTGAGGTGCTTGAAGCGTTTCTGAGATTGCGGAAAGCAAGAAGGATTCCTGACCCGTATTGGGGGAATAGATGGAGCCTATCGCGTAGGTGGTGTTGCCTATCTGGAAGGCGTGGGCTAGAAGGCGTCCCTTAATTTCCCCTATTTTAGCCCCTACCTTGCCTTTGAAGCGCCGTGAAATGAGCAGAGCCACCCCAGCTTTTTTGGACGTGAGAGAGGAGAAGAGTTGTTGTGGGAAAGCGCGGGAGCGCAGCCGGTGCCAATCCTTAGCCAAGAGGTGGGTTTCTTGCAGAAGGCAGACGTCGGCCTCAGAGTTCTCCAGGTAGGAGACGATAGCCCTGCGCTTAATCGGGTTATTGAGTCCCTTGACGTTAAGGGACAGGATTTTGAGCGTGTCAAACGTCACTATGTTTAAAGAATTGAGCACATGCACTTTAGCACTGGTTAGCAGAGGTAAAGTGCGCAGAATCCATGGAGGAGGAAAGTCAAATACTTGGGGAAATTCCACCTGATGGCTGGCAGATCTATCAGAGCTTGTCACTTCATAACTACTCAAGAGGTAAACTAGGGTAGATGCTTCATGATGGAGGTGGGAGATGTTTGACCCATCCATCATTTGGTGTAATGTTTGAAATTTCCAAACTAAGACATATGTAAGATTTATTAGAATGTCAGATGCATCTTTCTGAGTCATTATTAGGATACATTTACTAATACAAGGCTCACCACACAAAAAAGTAATAACCCACTGAGCTTTCCACTTAAAACACAAAGCTATCACACAAGAATACATACTTGCATGTTACACACTGTGCTTTGCAACAGGCATATTAACCCTTAATAAGATTTAAAAACAATCTTTTATTGTGTATTTAAAGTGAAAAATACAATGAATACACAATAATGCATTTGAGTCACAATTCATTATACAACGCAGCATACGTATCAAGGTGTAAACATCTTGGGGGAGGGAGGGTCATGCCCTCTGCTGGTAGTGTTGGAGCAAGATCTGGTGAGAAGTCTATGCTGTTTTATGATAAATGAAACCTGTAACTAGGCTGTACACAGATCTGTTCAGCAAGGGCATTAACCTTCATAGATATCTCATCAATGTTATACATAGGAATTTGCTTAAACAGTGATCTCAACAGCAAGTGCCTTATTGAGATGTAATATAAAATGTAGACTATTTTTGACCGAAAAAGTACACATTTACTGTAGTGTGTGTGTGTGTGTGTGCGTGTGTGTGTGTGTGTGATATAGTACGCAAAAGAGTGCTGTCATGGCAGGCCTAGTCAGAATCTTATCCTTCCAACCTTGATATAGTACGCATGGGAGTGATGGCATGAGTGGCCTAATCAGCATCTTACCGTTCCTAGCTCAATAGAGTGTGCATCAGAGTGCTGGCACGAGGGGCCTAATTAGAATCTTATCCTTCTGAGCTCTATATAGTACGCATCAGAGTGCTGGCACGAGTAGCCTAGTCAGCATCTTACCCTTTGGAGATGGATATAGTATACATTAGAGTGCTGGTACGACGGGCCTAGTCAGCCCTCTGTCTTTCCAAGGTCCATACAGTGTGCTTCAGAGTGCTGGCACGATGGGCCTAGTCAGCATCTTATCCTTCCCTGCTGGATATAGTGTGCATCAGAATGGTGGCACGAGGGGCATAGTCAGCATCATATCCTTCCTTCCTTGGTATAGTACGCATGAGAGTGATGGCTGGAGGGACCTAATCAGCATCTTATCCTCCCGAGCGTGATAGAGTGTACACCAGAGTGCTGGCACAAGGGGCCTAATCAGCATCTTATCCTTCTGAGCTCGATATAGTAAGCATCAGAGCGCAGGCGCGAGTGGCCTAGTCAGCATCTTATCCTTTGGAGCTGGATATAGTATACATCATAGTGCTGGTACTACGGGCCTAGTCAGCCCTCTGTCCTTCCAAGGTCGATAGTGTGCTTCAGATTGCTGGGACGAGGGTCCTAGTCAGCATATTATCATTCTGAGCTTAATGTAGTATGCATCAGAGTGCTTTGCAAGAGGGGTCTAGTCATCATCTTGTCCTTCCCAGCTGGATATAGTACACATCACAGTGCTGGCACAAGGGGCCTAGTCAGCATCTTATCCTTCAGAGCTGGATATAGTATACAGCGGAGTGCTAGTACGATGGGCCCAGTAAGCCCTCCATCCTTCCAAGGTCGATGTGCTTCAGATTGCTGGGACGAGGGGCCTGGTCAGCATTGTATCCTTCCAAGCTCATTAGAGTGTGCATAAGACTGCTGACACGAGGGGCGTGATCAGCATCGTATCCTTCTGAGCTGGATACAGTACACATCAGAGTGCTGACACATGGGGCCTAGTCAGCATCTTATCCTTCCAAGCTGGATAGAATATGGATTATAGTGCTGGCATGAGGGGCCTAACCAGCATCTTATCCTTTGGAGCTGAATATAGTATGCATCAGAGTGCCCGCAAGAGGGGCCTGATCAGCATCTTATCCTTCCAAGCTGGATATAGTATGCATCAGAGTGCAGGCAAGAGGGGCCTTGTTAGCATCTTATCCTTCCGAGCTGGATATAGTATACATCAGAGTGCTGGCACGAGGTGCCTAGTCAGCATCTTATCCTTCTGAGCTGGATAGAATATGGATTAGAGTGCTGGCATGAGGGATCTAACCAGCATCTTATCTTTTGGAGCTGGATATAGTATGCATCAGAGTGCCCGCAAGAGGGGCCCGATCAGCATCTTATCCTTCCAAGCTGGATATAGTATGCATCAGAGTGCAGGCACGAGGGGCCTTGTTAGCATCTTATCCTTCCGAGCTGGATATAGTATACATCAGAGTGCTGGCACGATGGGCCTAGTCAGCCTTCCACCCTTCCAAGTTGATACAGTTTGTATCAGAGTGGTGGCACGAGGGTCCTAGTCAGCATCTTATCCTTCTGATCTCAATAGAGTGTGCATCAGAGTAGTGGCACGAGGGACTTGGTAAGCATTTTATACTTCCAAGCTGTATATAGTACGCATTAGATTGCTGGTACGAGGGGCCTAGTCAACATCTTACCTTACAAGCTGGATATAGTATGCATCAGAGTGCTGGCGTGAGGTGCGTAATAAGCATCTTACCTTTCCAAGCTGGATATAGTATGCATCAAAGTGCTGGCAAGCAGGCCCAGACTGGCCATAGCGGGCACCGGGCAATCCCCCGGTGCGCTGCACCGGTGGGGGACGGTTTTGGGCCCTTAGGGGTCGTTTTTGTTACAGGGCCGCGTTTTGCAGCATATCTGCAAAATCGGCCCTGTACCAAAATCGGCCAAAAACCGGCCCCGGCAAAGAGCTCGGCGGCACCTCCAACCCCCCGAGTGGGGAGGGGGGGCTGGCCGAGCACTTTGTCAGGGCTTGTTGTGGTTCCCAGTCTGGCCCTGCTGGCAAGAGGGACTTGCTCGGCAACTTATCCTATTGAGCTCAATAGAGTGTGCAGCAGAGTGCTGGCACGATGGGCCTAGTCAGCATCTTATACTTCTGAGCTCGATAGAGTGTGCATCAGAGTGGTGGTACAAGGGGCCTAATCAGCATCTTATCATTCTGAGCTCGATAGAGTGTGCTTCGGAGTGCTGGCACGACAGGCCTTGTCAGCCCTCCGTCCTTCCAAAGTTGATAGAGTATGCATTAGAGTGCTGGCACAAAGGGCCTAGTCAGCATCTTAACATTCTGAACTCGATAGAGTGTGCATCAGTGTGCTGGCACAAGGGCTAGTCAGAACAACACATGGCTGGCATTTTTCTTTCGGCAACCCTAATCATAAGACTGGAAGTTTGTTGCAGAATCAGCACATTATTTATTTCCTCCTCCCTTGATCACTGGTTAAGGCCATAATAGCAGGGCTTTAAGTGGGCCAGGACCTGCCGGTGCTCAGCACTGCAGTTCTTAAAAGCAGGTGCCGAGACGGTGTCTATATGGCTCTACATTTTCACCTTCATACTCAGAATGGAAATAAATCTTAACTCTGCAGCAGTTCACTGTTGTGATGTAACTTTTATTTTTTTGCTGTTCTGTATTGCCAAACTCAAAGTGCTTTACATCAACACCAACAAGGACGTCTTCATTTATTTTTTGGTAGGCAGGGACGATTAAGTGATTTGCCTTTATAACACATGTTGAGCTGACGTTGAGACTCAAACCTGCTTATTCAGCACCAAAGTTGACAGCTCTAGCCATTACGCCATAACCGCTTGCGCAAGAACTAAATCATTTTCTATTATAATATACCAAAAAGCCATAGTTGTATGTATGCATGTAGTATATTTATCTTATGCAACTAACAACCTTTGACAAAGCCAATAGTCCTGGCTTGTTGTAGGTGCAATTTTACTTATTTGGAGGCAATAACAGAAGCAGTGAAATACCAGTAGGGCGGCACATTATGCTGAGCACAGACTTTTAGCATAAATGTTTTCATCATATCATCCACGCCCCTTTGAGAGACCCCCCATTTTTTTTACCCCACTCAAAGCCCTGCATATTAGCAATAGTTTAACTTTTAACTGAAACCCCATGCCGCTGTCAATAACATGCTGAGTTACTCCAAGTGTCTGGGAATGCACCCTGCATTCAGACAACTCACTCCTCATTCTCACCCCTTCACTTTCATGCTCACCCTGCACTCAGAGCGATCACAATGCACTCACACTGATCACCATGCACTCACACCATTCACCCACTTACCCTGCATTCACAGTAATCACTCTGCACTCATAATGCACTTGGGCTGTTCACCCTGTACCTCACCCTGCAGTCACACAATCACACTACACCCTGCACTTATGTGACACTTTACTCGGCTTTCAGCCTCAATCCTCACTTTGCAATCTAACTCAAACAAGCCCATCACTAACCATGCATTCATTAGTCCCACTTTGCACTAACATGTGCGCCCAAATTCATATGATCACCTCACTCAGCCTACTCTCACACTTTCGCATCGCTCACAGTGCACTCACATGGGCACTCCTGCCAAACACACAGCGCAGAGGATTAATGTGCCTGCTACCAAGAAAATGTACCATGCAGATCACAGAACTGAGTGTAAGTAAACTATAAGTATCGCTATAAAAATGAAATTTTTGTCAGAAAGGTGCTACAGCGAGATGAGGTGCATTGTTGGTGAGTGGTAGTGAGGGAATTCATGAAGAAGGAGGAAATGGGGCAGGGGGCCCCCAAAAAAACTGTTACACTGTGCCAACCCCGCCCTCCCCCGCCTCCCGAAGTTCGGGTCTTGTTGTACCCAGGTGCGCAACGCCCATTGGACTCAAAGGGCTTCACCCCTCCCCCCGTCTTGTGTGTCAGCCGGGATGAGACACCTTCCCGGGCACACACAGAGCCACACCCGAGTACTTCAAAGGTCTTTAAAATACCTTTTGCTTGTAAATGAGGCTTTGATGTTTTTCACCACTTCTTAGAGCCCCTGCAGCTCGCCTCTGCCTTTTGCTTGAAGAATCAACCCCCACATAAATGTTTTCTTAGCCCTCCCCACTCCGCCCCCCCACGCCCGCCCCCACTCCGAAATTTGGCTCTAGTTGCGCCTCTGGTTGTGCCCCCGGGGCCTCATTTATGAAAAGTGATACATCGCTGCGTGAAAACAGCGATGCGTCACTTTTCACTGCGCCCTCCTTACGAGACCAATGATGCGTCATATTTACTGTATGACGCATCATGGCGCAAGGAGTTACAGATACGTCAATATTTCTGACGTACCTGTATGGCGCAAAAAGTGACGCATTGCTGGAGTGTGTCACAAAAGTGACGCAACTCCAGCAATGTGTCCTTTCACATGGGGCAAGCCCCATGTGAAAGGGTCTGCGTCAGTCTTACGCCTGCTGTGAGGCAGGCGTAGGAAATTGATGCATTTGTGTCCTAGAAGTGGCGCAGTGAAATCTTCTAGATTTCACTGCGTCACTTCTATGACCCTGTCTTGCGTCAGAACGCCCCCCGCATACATTATACCTGGCGTAGGTATAATGCAGCGCAGGGGTTTACAAAGTGACGCATCTACCTAGATGCGTCACTTTGTAAATATGGTGCAACAAGGCACATTATTTACGCTGCTGGTGCATCACAAAAAGTGACGCACCGGCGGCGTAAAAGTGACGCACAGCCTCATAAATGAGGCCCCTGCTACATGTCCACACCCAAAGCGCACTGGGGCAGGTTTCTAGTAGAGCTTTACCATAGCCCTTATTATTACAATAAACTAAAACATTATCATTCTACATATGACAATATACAACATAGCGCTGTGCTTACAAAGATGTAAACCCCTCTATTAATTAAAAAAAACGAATGTCTGCCAGAGAGTTTCAAAATTGGAGCAAGGTACACGCATTTCACTGTACTAGTAATGCCACATTTTCTCTGTTGCTTTTAAATGAGTGAAAGCGTGTCCTAAATACAAGTTAGAGGGAAACAACTCGTACAACAAGGGCTCATAGTGAAAATAATACGAACATGCCACCAAGCCTTTCAGGTCATGTGCACTGTTTTTATCATCCTGTTTACGGACTACTTCCAATCATACGATTTCTGTTCATTTGTAAACTGGTGGTTTCCTTTTACAATTGCATTGAGAGAATCAACACGGCGTCTTAACCCTGTATGAAAGAAATGGCTCCTCGGCTTTAGGGCAGAAAGGTGCAGTCTCAGCAGCAGTTTGGCTCGGCACGCTGCTGCTTCTGCCTGCTAAAGCCGAGGCTCGCATTTCCAGCGGTGGGCGAGGCTTCCGTGGGCTCGGCCGAGGTGTCCAATAGACAGGACCTCCGGAGGTTGCCGAAGGCCAGGGGATACCCGATCCCAAGGGGATACCTGATATTACACAACACCGGCAGAGCAGCTCTAAAGAACAGCCATCTCGCAATGTGCCCTCTAGCGCCCCCCAGGAAGCCGACTTTATTTTGATGCTTCTTCAGTAGAGATCAACATCCAAAAACAGATCAGTTGGGATCTTGGAACTTTTGCAAAGAACCTTTCAACATGACAATACAAAACGAGAGGGAGCGGAGACCGCAGTGAACAAACTAATAATGAATATGACAACGGCATTTCCATCATGCTTGTGCTGCGTGGTAAAAATTATTACCAGAAGTGGTCTTGGAAATGTACCCCCAAAGTTGTTATTCCATTTTTAGTGCCCATCCTCCAGCGCCCCCGATACCCATTAAAAATTGTTCCAAGATGTCTGGGACATTTACAGGCCCTTCCATGGATGACTGGTGTTGTAAATGGCATTCATACACCAAAAACTATGACGGGCAAGCCACCTTACACCAGGCAGCAATTTGGCAACATTTTTTGCGATGTCACTACTGCTTGATGGCCAGCCCAGTGATGGAGCTTACAAAGGTTCAACTCTCAGGACCATCAGCCTCCCTCTTAAGAGGATGGATTAACAATTACAATGAAAGTGTGATTATCTCCCTTCTCTGAATTAAGCCTATGTCTAAATCGTCAGAATATTGTCCATGCCAAACTGGTCTTTTTACTTCTCCATTTCCTGGATCCCAATTAAGTCATAGATTACGTTCAACATCCTATCTGCCATCCACAATATCTGTTGGGAAGGAGAACTGGGGGACAAACGTAAGAAGCTTTAAACCGGTCGCAAACCCTCAGGTTCTGTAAATCAGGGGATTTGTGACTGGTAAAAATCTTCTTCTAGTGTATTAAACATAACGATTCAGAAAACATTTTAGCATCACAAACTGGGTTAAGTAATGGTTAATGTTCAGTATTTGTATAATGTCCAGCGCTGGGATGCCTATGGGCAGCCATGCGCTCTACAAATCTGTAAAATAAATAAATAATAATAAAATTTGAAAGGTGTGTGTTTTGGGTACCAATTCCAAATCCTATATCAGAACGCTATGCATTATTCATTTCTGACTGTAATTCCAGTCGCACACCATTTATCAGTTATAGACTCCCAAGTTGGGGTGGTAACCTATCTGCAAAGAGGTAGGGTCCCCATTGGAGCCCTCCCATTTGGGACTTGGGGCGAAAGCTTCAGCTGGAAGCAGGTAGTGGATCGGGAGAACACTGTCAACTCTCGCTGAAGTTTTGCGGAATGAAAAATGTATTCTTTATAAAAGCATCCCTATTTCATTTAAGGAAATTGGGCTGCTTTAAACAGGGTTTTACTTCCGAAACGCCATCACATGAATAGCGGTCTGCCCTTCCTTGATGGCCGCCAACCCTGTGATTATAACCAATGGTAGGGGATTGCAAATTGCAACCAGCCTAATTAATATTCATTACGCTGGTCATTCCGTGACCCTCTATGTTTTCTTATTTTGCACACCAATCTATTTTCACCTAGTCTGGTTCGCAATATTTGATAGTGGTCGCAAAAAATCAGTTCATTATTGGTGACCACTTTTTGCAACCAGTGTATGTATGTTAGAACATCTGTCCAATGCTACTTGCTAAACTTCCCACTACCCACTAAACTCCTGTTAGGAACCAATGATCAGCAAAGAAAATAAAACCCATGAGCCACGCCTTTGACCCCCGCCTCCAAGATCACTCACCCTACCCCCATTGCACACAGCATCACAGTTCCCATACTTTTTTTTTTAATGCACTTCGACCACTGCATAAAAGTAAACTTATCAATTGCTGCAACAGAGGTGGGGTCTTTTCCCCATCACCGTTTTCTCCCTAGATAATAATAATAATAATCCACATTTGTAAAGCGCACAATCACCCGTTAGGGTCTCTAGGCGCCGTCGGGAAGATTAAGCAAGCTATTGCCCAGAGTCACATGGTGCTGGGCTAACCTGCTGCCGGCGCTGGGGATCGAACCGTGATCCCCAGATTCCAGCGTCAGTCGCCCTGGCCGCGGCGCTACACACACAGATATGGAAGACATTTTGGGAGGGAACACAGGACAGTTGTCTCGTGGTTCAAGACACAGCAGGCGGGAAATTGGAGGAAGCCGACTTAATTTTTATGCTTCTTCAGTAGAGGTCGCCAATTGAAAACAGATCAGCTGGAATCTTGGAACGTTCGCAATCACCTCTTGTTTAGAAAACTCCTGAAGTGTTAGGTCTGGAGACTGAAGTCCTGCTGAAGACTTGTGACAATAGTGGCAGTTCTTAAGCGACAGAAGATAAAGGTTTACCTTCCCATTTGTGAGTGTTAGGACACTTGTTAACTGTTAACTGGTATCCAAACGCTCTGTAAGTGACCTGTGTGTCGCTTTATATAACTACAATAAACATATTGCATCGTAGTCACATTAGGAGAGCAATGCAAGGATGGTAGTATCTGCTTGTAGCAAATGAAGAGAATGCTTAATTATCACTGACATGCGAAAGTCTGGCAGTTCCCTGAATGAGGGCGGAGGCCATGTATGCATGTGTTTATGATAAGAAATAGGTGCCTTAGCTTTCAGGAAGCAAGGGCATCTGAAACCCACACCCACAGATTCCAGGAAACATTACAGCCCCACTTTGTAGCTCAGACCTGCTGTGGGCACATATTGCTTCCTTCAGATTACATGGGCGCTGAGTGCTCACACGGGTACAAACGTTATACCAGTAGCCTGGCAGCACTTCTGGGTTTAAATGTTATATTTGGTCACATGTTTGAACACCAGGAATGGGAGTTTAAAGAACAAAAGTATAATACACACACATATATATATATATATATATATATATATATATATATATATGTGTGTGTGTGTGTGTGTGTGTGTGTGTGTGTGTGTGTGTATATGTGTATCAATGTTTTGTGACCAAAAAACAGTCACAAAACATTGACATTTTACTGACTACCAACATGGGGTGGTAACCCTTCTCAAAAGGAAAGAGGTCTCCCTGTGACACCTTCTCTTTCTGTATTTAAAAAAACAAAATGTTGGGGAGTAGGTAGTGGCCCAGGGGACCACTATCTATTCTCAAACTTCTTTCAAAATGTTTCAATTGTTATTTTTGAACACACAGCCCTGTTTCCTTTAAGGCAAACATGCTGCAGTTAAAACAATAAAAAAAAATTATTTAAAAAGTGATCACAGCCATGGTGGTCTGCTGACCCTAACAGGCCACTTTTAGAAACTGGGCTGTTGGTTGACAGGGAGTGTGAGCCCTGGTCAAGTAGCAACCACAATCCTAGACAGGGTAAGTCACAAGCAAACCCCAAATAACCTGTGCTCCCCCCTCTGGTAACTTGGCCCAGAGCAGACAGACTTAACTGGGAGGGAATGTGTAAGGTATTTGTGCAACACATCAAGCAGTAAAATAGTGAAAACACTACACAAAAAGATCCCACACCAGGTTTAGAAAAGTAAAGTAGATTTTAAACATTAAAACAGGACCAAAATGACAAAAATCCAATCAGGTAAACCGAGATATTGAACTTCGAAGTTTTAGGGTATAAAAGCACCAAGAAGCGCTCACAAGGGATATCTGCTCACACCGGACTGAGACAAATCCACAAGTTTGGACTGACTGCTTTGGAGTGCGGGCTGGCTATAGGGACCAGGCTAAGCCCACTGAATAAAGTACCTTAAATCCTGGTTGCGAAGCATTGTGTGGGTAAGAGGCAAAGAAGCGTTGCATAGTTGAAGTGATGCATCAGTTCTGAGATTGGGTGAGGCTGCGGTCTGAGGTCCCGTTGCGTCTTCATCAAGGATGCCGTCGACGGGGCTTGGGATGCGAAGTCTGTGCATCAAGGATGCGGGGTGCAGCAGAGACAATGCATCAGCTCCAATGAGAAGTGAGACTGTTATGCATAGGCTTTCGTCGAGCTACCGTTGATGAGGGAAGCGAGGACCTGGGTCGGCGATGCATCGGATATGAAGATGCGAGGGGATGCGGACCTTCTGCACTGGGCCCAATCCACGCAGTAGCAGCGATGCATCAGTTCTGCTCGAGGATGTGCTGCGCGGCCCTTGAGATGCATCAGTTCAGCTGGAGGATGTGCAGCTCAGCAGAGAAGATGTGTTGGTTCTGTTGGTAAGCACCTTATGCCCACTTCCAAGGGTTCTAGACTTGGGTGGCACCACTTGGCAGGGTAGACTCACAGATTGCAGAATCCAGATGCAAGGTTGTTGGAAGCCTGTTATGTCCCTGAGGCTTCAGATCAGGAGATGAGCCGACTAGCCATTGGAGTCACTGTGGGTTCTGGGTTCAAGAGATGTAAGTCCAGTCCGTCTCCCCCAGGCAAGAGAGCAGAAAGGCAGCACAGCAAAGCAGGAGTTCAGCAAAGTAGCATCCCAGCAGAGTGGCAGTCCTTTCAGCACCACAGCTGTCCTTCTTGCTGGTAGAGTATCCGCAAGTCCAGAAGTATTCTAAAGTGGTGGTATCTGAGGTCCAGTACTTATACCCAAAATGCCTTTGAAGTGGGGGAGAATTCAAAGACAAGACTTTGTAGTTCAAGGATGTCCTGCCCTGCTAACCCCTGGCTCCATACTAACCACATGGGCTAAGCAGCCCTCTATGTGGGAACATGAACGGGTTATAGCTTCCATTAGGAAATTACGCTTATAAAATGTAATAAGGTAATTCCGATGTTATCCTATGAAATATATAGGCTTTGCAGTAGTGAAAAATGAATTTAAGAGTTTTTCAATACCATGGCATGTAAAACATAAAGTACATTTGCTGTTTTTGAAATACATTTCACTCTGCCCTCTTGGCTGTCTCGGCCTATTAGTGGTGACTTATATGTATTAAAAAAAAATGTGGACCTGGCATGAGGTTTATCTTGCCAGGTCAACATGGCAGGCCTGAGACAAGTTTGAAGGGCTACTTAAGTAGGTGGCACTATCAGTGCTGCCAGTCCACTAGTGGTACAAAAGAGGGTGGTGATGGACTTAGGCCCAGATCTCTGTACTGGGGTGAATGTATGACAATGTTCTGCATTCTGTCCATCATCTGTTGTTTTTGCCTTTGTCGCCCCGAGTGGGATGGGTATGCTCAGACGTGAGTCCCATGCTCTCCACACCACTGGAGTCAAGCTATCCAGGCTGATGACGGCTGATAGCCAGAAACCGGTCCTTGGATGCTTGATTCCTGTCCAGGATAGACATGGCTTGGCAGTTCGGGCTGGACTGTTCCCATGAGGCACAGGGTCAAGGCTGATTTGCATAAGGCCATGTCTGACCTGGGGTGGTGTGGAGTGCATAAAAAACGATGGATTTAGGCCCAGATCTCTGTACTGGGGTGAATGTATGACAATGTTCTGCATTCTGTCCATCACCTGTTGTTTTTGCCAGTCCTCTAGTAGCATTTAATTTACATGCCCTGGGCACAGATAGTGCACATTACTGGGGACTTATAAATAAATTAAATATGGCAATTGTGGATCAGCCAATGTTACCAAGTTTTAGGGAAAGAGCACAAGCACTTTATCACTGGTTAGCAGTGGTAAAGTGTGATAAAGTGTGCAGAATCCTTCGGTCAGTAAAAACTAAGGCCGCAAAAACAGGAGGACTGAAGGCAAAATGTTAGGGGAAACCATGTCAAGAGCCACCATCTCTGTGATGGGCACTAATTGTAGTGAAACACAATTTTAAACCTACCTCTTGAATAAAGATGAGGTAGGTAGTATTCAATCCGCTATGATATGGAATTTTGAGAACTGACGTATCTGTAAATAGCTAATCAAAGGAATAGTGGAACCTGAGGGAAACCTCTCTATTAACAGTCTCAAATAAATGTTATTAAGAGAGTATCATCCACTAGTGTCTGCTAGTAGGCACCACCAGCATTTATCAGTATGCCTCATCATTAGTTCTTCATTCCAGGTATTCAGTGTACTGGAATGGGCTCAACCTTTTTGGGGATGGAGCATACCTTGCTATTCTCAAGTTAAACTGTCTCCAGCTCCTGGTTGGTTTTATTATTCACTGGAGTTGGGATAAGGTTAAAAACGAAAAAAAGATGAACACATATGAGTTAGTCAGTGATTCCTTACATCCAACAAGGCCAATGGTCTATATGTTTTACTCATTTTGTTTTTATTTTTTACAAAAAAACTCTATTTGGAAATTTGTTTTTAAAAAAGAATTGTTTTTCAAAGTTTTGATGGATGGCCGTCATTGTTGACTGTACCGTCCTTCAAACGTTTCCTACAATGAGGTGGACTGCCATGATGGTGGTTCCTGTCAATGTAGAGAGTTGTACACAGGGCTGGCGTACAGCTCGAAATTTGGTGGGCAGAGGTCCCTTGGGCTGGTGGGAGTATTATTCTCCACTATCTCAACACAGCAATCTAAGTCCACCAACCTCTAAATAAGGCCCAGTATCTATTTCAGAAAGTTTAAGATTGAAAATAGGAACCAGTGATTGTAAACCACCAGGGAGTCTGTATTAAGTTCAAGGAATTTGGGGAGGTCTGAGCAGAAGTGTGGTGCATCAGGTTGATGGAAAATGCACACAGGGACGTTTGAGGAGGTGAGCTGCTTGGTTTCTGAATGAGTGAGGAACAGTTGTTACTGTCTGAAGATGACTCAACAGCACTGTGGCATCACCTGGGGTTTCCCCTGCTTCTGAGATCTGATACTCAGTCCTGAAGCAGTACTGGCTTAAGTCTTAGAAAATAAGATGCACAATCTCCTATTCATAATTTATTGTTGGCCAAGAATTTCCATATGCATCATGCACACACTTGATAAAATGACAAATTGTTCATTTATACAACAATGAAATATAAGATGTAATAATTCTTGGTAACAGGGAAGGTTTCCATAAACTCCTTATTTCATTAGTATCTGGAAGATTACTGCATCTGAGAAAGAGGACGCTCACCTCAGTAACCAACGTAGGAAATGGTCGCTATGGGGCATATTACCAAGCCTGGCGAAATTACATGATCGCCGCTTTAGCGGCCGTTTTGGACCGCTAAGCGGCGATAATATCATCGCCCTATTAGCAAGCTGTCGCTAACTGATGTTAGCGATAGCTTGAGACGATAGCGAGCGGTTTGGGACGCACTTTGCATGTTAGCGATATTTATCGCTAATGACATGCAAAGTGGGTGTACCCAACATGTTAGCGACTGAAAGCAGTCGCTAACGTCGCTATTGCCTATTAGCAAGGCAGGCGTAGCAATGGAAATTTTCGCGCTATCTCCAAATACTAACACCTGCCAAGACCAGTTCTTAGCCATGTTATCCAATGGGAGGTGGATAACATGGCTAACAGCATTTTGTGGCTAATGCGTGAATATCGCTGTATATTCACGCATTTCGCCGCTATCGCCGGAAAATGTATCGCTTTGGAGATAAACGTTGCTAATAGCACGTTATACCAGCGATAAATTCCGGTGATGCTCAGCAATAAAAACATCGTCGCTAAGCCTATTTAGCGATAAATATCGCTACTTGTTGGTAATATGCCCCTATGTTACCTATTTAAAGCACAAAATACAATTTGGGACTACTCATGATGGAGATTTTACTGCAGAGAGAAGAAAAATGTGATTTAAACTTAGACTTGCATTGACAAGAGGGTTTTTTGGGAGGGAGACAGCAAGAAGTTTAGATTGAGTATCACTTTTGGGTAAAAAAAAGCCTCGGAACATATTTGCTATGCGTTTGCATGGGCACTCATGCTATACAACCAGGCGCTATGAAAAGCAAAGCAATGAAAATGGCATCTTCAGCTAGCGTCCACACATAAAATGCATTTTGTGCCGCAAAGTTGACTTGAGTACAACGCCAAATGACTTTGAATCGCGTAGCACCATACTGCTAATAATAAGTGCAAAGTGGGGCGTAATGATGTGCGAACCGTACAAATACCACTAGGATTTCATGCAAACTTGGATTTACTACAGTAGCATAAAATACCTTTGCTTGAAATCTTAGCACGAAATAAAACCACCCACGGAAAATGGGCAAGCGGTGGATCGCATAACTTTCCCAAGAATAACGTGTAGTCTCCTTAGAATGATTTTTGCAAGTGTATACATTTTATGCAGCATAAAAGTGTGGTTGCCATCAAGAAGACATTTGTACTGGAGACCGTAACCTGAGAATAAATGTCAGACTAGGCCCCACTGCTTTACCTGTGCACCCTTGTACAATGCTTAGCATCGCTCTACAGTGATATTTTTTGCACGAGGTCCAGCGATGAAACCATTGACACATGATTGCCAAATGTCAGAATATCGTATACAAAAATCTTGTCTGATATAGATATGGTGTCCTTAATAACGTTTACAAAAATATCATCACACTGGGTGTAATTCTCTATATTTAACCCCAATGGGGTAATATTTTTTGTAAATAATATTTATGACAGATATTATTAAGATCACAAAATTCTGTTACCATACTGTGGGGATAACATAATTCCCCAAGGCTTTCAGTTAGCTTGAGCAACTTATCCCAATGCATTGGCAATGCCAAAGTATAATGGTTTCATGTTTCATTTCCTGATTAACAATCGCATGCCAGTTTTTTCAGAATCTAATGTTCTATTTGTTGTCAAGCTTTTCTTTGGTTCCTTCCCCTCCATTTAACCATTTCAGAACTCCATGCAGTCAGCCCCAGCCCTTTGACCTTCCTTATTTTAAGGCAAGCATGTGGACCTCCATATCCTTTTCTGAACCAAATCTTCAGCACATTCTGAACCGGTCACCTCACATTGTTAGAGTAACAAGCAACTATCTGCTCTCTTATTGGAGGATTGACTTTTCCATAAGGTGAATATTTTATATAATCGCAACAAAAGAGCAGATCTACATCAGATGGTAAACTTGGACATGCCATGTATACAAACATGCCCCCCCCCACCTTGAAGAGATGTCTAGCTATGCGAAATGAATGGCAGTGAGAAAGATATTGAGTGAGAGATATTGACAATACTGTCAGGGGCACATTACCAGGATCGTTTCTTTAGAAAGAATTTGGAAGAGTTAGACTTCAGTGACTTTAAGCTGCAAGGGCTCTATGTCCTTGGAGGCCAACCCTCCTGTAGAGATAAAGAAAATGAAGACACTGCCCATGCCATTCCTTTGGCACATGACCCACACCCATGTTCATGATAGAAATAACCTTGAGTTGGAGTACCAGAAATGGGTGTATGTGTACCCTACATGCCCTAAACCATTCTTTTGTTGCAAAGACCACAACTTTGTGGCGCGGGGCACTGTCACCTGTAACAAGAGAGATGATATTGATTCCTGTACCACACTCTAGGGCTCTCATTAGTTTCCTCTACCCAACCTGGCTTATATTTCCTCAACTTAAGATCTTCACAGCCTCCTTACATGCTTAGACGAGCAAAAATTGCAGACAGATGACTAGTTAATCGACCTAATGAAAGACCCTTACAGGATCCAAAATGCATATGGGTTAAAGGAAATGCACCATGAATTCTCAGTGACAGATGTCAGTGTATAAATACAGATATGAATTAACTACTGGATAATACTGAACAGTCCCTAAATTGGCACAGAGTGAATAAAAACAATGCAATTCACATTAAGTGAGTCTGTCTTTGCAGCTCTTGAAAAATGCCTGCTTTCTTGACAGCCTGTAAATGACCCTCCCTTAGATATCCTGAAAGAGCCTGTAAGGTGAACATCTGGGTACCAATCCTGCTATGGAAGATATAGTAAAATGGAGTTACTAGATGAGAATGTATCACACTTATGTGCCACTGTAAATTTTGAGATCTGTTTTCAAGATTCTTACCCTCAGAATATGAAAGTCTTCTCCTAGACGAGGATATTCAGAAGTTAATTCAACAAGGCTGGAAAAATTCAGAAAATGCCACAATTTCAAGATATTGGAATAGGTTCTATCTTCTACAGATTTGTGAGCACATGTTCTCAGATTTTATCAAAATTGATCCTCTCCTACCTAGTCAGGCAGTTTGGTTACTTAACGCTTCTGAGGATTCTACTGGGTCTAATAATACTGAGAAGAGGGTCAAGGTAGCCTTAAAAAAGACAACTTGCAGCTACCTGCTTTACTTTGAGAGCTCAAGTGTATGAGGTTTACCCAATCCACTCATTAATTAAGACCGTTTAGAATTTTGGATCTGTTTTGGAGGAGGGTACGGACTGTTCCCCTACCACTTGAATATAACTAAAAACTATTGAAATTCATCTCAGATATATTTGGACCTGATTAAACCTTCTGTTCTTGGCATTGTGACTTGATTACTTAAGTTACCATTTCGAGAACAAAAGCTGTTTGGCCCCCAACTGGAAGAACTTTTAGAAATAGCAGCGGAGGACAAAGGATACTTTACAATTTTTAAGTGGCAATTACAAATGACTACTGTGTTAAACTTAAAAAACGCCGAACCGCAACGTGCCTTTCTCAAACTGGTGCCCTGAGGAGCATCAGGCTTTAACCCCTTTACCTGTGCCAGCTGCTGCCAGGTTTTGAACCTCAGTTCAGGGGAGGAACATTTCTTTCCACTAGAAAAACATGGAATACATTATTGACTCTGGATGCTGAGACTGCCATGAGTGCTGCCCATGCAGCTTCTCAGAGCTGTCTACATAAGCCACTAGTGGTGTCATCTATAATAGCAAGCTACCACAATGCTGTACCCTGACTTCTGCCACCAGTGAGGTATACCAACCATGCCAAGAGTGTGAGCTTCCAGCAAATGTTACTCAGTTAGCATAAAACTTGCTGTCAGCCAGACTCAAAATCAGGTGAGGAGACCTTGAGTTTGGTGGATGGGGTACTCTGGCACCATTGCGATGGAGTGACTGTCTGCCAAACTCAAAATCAGCCCATAGGCCCACCAAATGCAAATCTGCATTATCCTCGCTCATCCTGGGAAGAGTCCATCCTGAACATTGGTCATCTCGCCCATTCACTCTACGATGCAATGCTTTTTTAGGTGGGAAATTTGAGATTCATACCCCCTCCTGAATTTCACTGACTAAGCTACACCCTTGGTGCAGTGTTCCCTCGCTTTTGTAAATTCCCCATGGCAGAATTTGAAGCCAGGGTGCAAAGCATTTTTATAACATTACAGAACCCGATGTCTCTAGCGGAAGTGCTAGCATTGATATCTGAAAATTTGGCATTACCATCAATTCCTTTGACTCTGTACAAGCCTGGTACCTTTTGCTGAAACTGAGTACCATGAACTATAAAGAAGAATATATATAACCCAAAAGCCTTGGTGCATCCACCAATGTAACTAGTATTTTTTGGCTCTTTGGCCCACGAATAGTGAATAAACTAATTATCTTTGAAGATTATTTACATACTTGTGATTGGCATACCCATCCTATAGTTAACTGGTTTAAAACCAATACGTTTTTTTTCTGTCCAAATATTAAAAATTTCACTACCTTGATTATTCTTCCACGCTTTTCCTCGAGAGGCTCTGTATCTAACAGGAGTGTAAAGATGTGATTGTGTTTATTTAATATGCTTAAGAATTAAAAGTTCATTATATAAATACAAATAATTTTCAGGGCATTTGAAGATTTATCTTTAAGCTCTTGGGCATTGTCTGACATTGTATCTTATACTCTCAGCGATCTCTGCCTGTTGACGTAAGAACATGATGCTACGAGATAAATCTAAAATTGATTTAAAAGTCCCTGGACAACAAATTAAGTCACTGGCTAGAAGAACGTTTCTAAAAGGAGTCCCGTCACAGCACTTAAACATGAAGCACAGAACAAAAACAAGTCACTCAGCTCAATCCTACATCTCTAAGAACCACCATCAAGAAGCATCTTGATGTACCTTTGTTTGATGATGTCAGCTGGGATTTTAATAGTAACAGGAGTGTGTTCCATATACCTGTTCTGACACCTGAATGTGCGATATTTCCCAATGTATCAACTAGATGTGATCTTCAAGTAAGATTCTTTGAGTGTGATGTTCCGTCTCTTGGCAAGTTGTGGTGTGAATAAGCCGGTATGGGTGGGTTTGAATGAAAATAATGTTATTCTTCAGATAATGGAGAAAAAGAGAAGTAATCAACAATTATTTGTTGCTTAAGATGGAAATCAGAACATACTTTAGAGAGGAAAACCTTCTTGATGTAATATCGCTACTAGCAAGGCAAAGAACTTTGTGAAAACCTTTAGCGATGACTATAGACTGAACAGAAGTGTAAATTAATAGTGGCTGTCTGTAACAGCAAATCTAAAAAAGCTATGGGGCAACATCTGATGGATATGTGGAAATACACGTCCTTCAAATCTGCTGACATCATATAATCCCCCTGATGAACCAATGGGATAATTTCCTGAAGAGTATCCACATGAAAATGTATAATTTTTACATGCAAATTGATATTTCATAGGGTGATAATTGGGCAATATGTTACTGACGATTTGGGTTCAAGAAAAGAAATTCAGTAAACACCTTGCCCTTTCTCCTCCATGGGAACAGAGCATATAGCTCTCTTCTGCAAAAAATGTTGAGCTCCTTTTAGCAGACTTGATCTCTTTAAGGGATCCAATGGAAGAGGTGTGGAAAAAAAGCGTTGGTGATGGAGTTTCCGGAGTCAAAGTCTATAAAAACTTCCTTTGATCACCTCCAAAACCCATCCGTCTCTAACGTTTGTTTCCTACTGCCTGTAAAAATGTTTTAGTTGACCTCCCATGTGGCTTGAATGAGGAGGAAACAATTTAGAAATGCTAGTTTTCAAGTGGTACCGAAAAAGGATGCACTTAAGGATCAGACAGAGCATTTGTTCCTCATCCTCTTCCCTTCACAAACTGACCTCTGCCCATACCCATCTTCAGTTGAGGATATCTCTGAAATGTTGCATGCAATGAAGAAATGGAGGTTGAAAATTAAATGGAGAAACCAATCTTATGTCCTCCACAGTCGTTTAAAATAACCTTTTCTAGCCGATGAACCAAAAAGCTTTTGGCCTTCAAATTGTAATTTAAGTAATAGAGATCTCTGATTCGAACCTCCTTTTCATGCCCATACACAGTAATTCATTCTTGCAGCTACAGAAGTAACAGTGCCAAGAACAGAAGCTTTAATCTAGTTCAAAGATATATCTGAAAGGAACTTCAAATATTTTCAGTTATATTCAAGAGTGTCTATCCTTCTTTAAAGCCGATACTAAATTATATATAAGTAGGGGATCCTCCTCCATTATAGCAGAGGAACATTGCTCCACAGGGACGAAAAATAAAATGGTACTGTAGTTAATTTATTACCATTTTGGTTTTTGGCAGCCCATTCTAAACGGAATTTCAAGACAGGGCGGAGCCTGCTGAATGTCAGCAGCAGCAGGTAGGAGTGTGGACTGGCTTTGCACTTGTTTAAAGTTTGCATGTCTCTTTGGCTGGCCGTTTTGCAACAGCCAGTCAGCCATGCACCCTTTAACCGTGTCAACCTAACTGTCTTAAGCCAGCTGGGTTGAGAGTTAGTGAAAGCCTCCAGTGCGCTGTGGAGCTAGGAGACAGGCCATACAGCCCTTTCAGGGCGCTGCACTCATGCTGGTTAACAGCATAAGAGCAGGCCAGGATTGGCTTGAGAGCGTGCCTCGAGGAGAGAAGACGATTGAGGATGTTGCGCTTGTTGCATTAAGGTGTGTGTTTTATTTAATTTAACATATTCGTTTTGTGCCATTCGCCCTACCACCCTCGGGACATGCCAGCCGCCACTGTTTAAAAGTCTCAAATTTACGAGTGGTTTGAATAAACTGCATAAGTATGAGCTCTCAAAGTAAAGCATGTTGTCTTATGAAGCCTACCTCCGCCCTCCGATCAATATTATTAGGCTGAGTTAAATCCTCAGAATCAATAAGTGACCAACTCGGTAGGCAAGATAGGAGAGAATCGATTTTGATATCATCTGGGAACTTTTGATCAAAATCCTGTAGAGAATATAATCTATACTAATATCTTGGAATTGTGGTCTTTCCTGAATCTTTCCATTCTTGCTGAATTAACTTCTGCTTATCGTGGTAAAGACAAAGGGCCAGATGTATCAACATACCCTTTTGCGATTTCTTAATAGCGATTTTTAAGGAATAGCTATTTAGAAATCGCAAAATGGTATGTATGTAGAAATTCGCAATTGTTTAGCGATTTCTTAAAATTCCTAATTGCGATTAGCAAATTGCTAATCGCAATTAAGAAATATGTTCCCATTCATTTCTATGGGCCAGGAGGCCCATAGGAATGAATGTGAAATTATTCTCAATTTGCAAATCTCAATTTGCTAATCGTAAATTGAGAATAATTTCAAGGGTGCAGGGGTGTCCAAAGGACACCCTGTTGCACCCCTGAAATAAGCATGGGTGCACATGTGGTGCACATACATGCCCTAAGGGCATGTATGTGCATCACATGGCACTTTGAAAAATGCCAAAATTGGCATTTTTCAAGAAATTCGCAAATTACCACCAACTAATTTGCGATTGCTTAGGGACAATTAGCTATTTTTTTTTGCATCATACATTGCATTTAAGGAAACGCAAATTTTGCGATTCCTTAAATGCAATCGCAAAATAAGGAATCGCAAATTGTGCGATTCCTTATTTTGCACCACAATTTGCTTAACCCCTTCAGTGCTCATGACAAGGTCAACTCGTCATGGGTTTTACCTGCCCTGTGATTATGACGAGTTGACCTTGTCACAAACAATGGGAATCCAGCAACTTCAGCACCCAGCGGGAAAACCCCCTAGCAGCCATGGTGATATTATTAATACATTCCATTTAGCAAATACGCATTCGCAAAGGCTGAAATTCTGCGAATTTCGGCCTTTGCGAATGCGAATTTGCTTGATACATATGGCCCAAAGACTTTGAGATTCTTAAACTTAATAACTTGAAAGTATATTGGTATACTGGGAAGTAGACTCTTCAACTGGATTCTAAACACATACTGGCATGCAAAATTGGATACAATCTCATCCAATAACTCCATTGTACTACATCTTTCCCTAGTTTCTGTAATGAGAGTGCTGCCAGAATCAGGATCTGTACCCAGAGGCTAATCTATTGCCTCTTTCTCTGGATCATTTACAGACTGTTAAGGTGGCAGTTTTTTCAGAGCTGCTGAGATATCCACACTCATTGCTTTCAATGCAGCTACATCCAACTTGTCCCCAGCATCTTTAGATGAGGAATAATGTCTGTGCTTTATCTCGTGCTGGTGGCTACAGGAAAGCTCTACTGTGCCTTCTCTTTGCAGGACTCTTGTTAGGAGAAGACGAGTGTGTGGAGTCCAACATAGCTGAGGATAACAAGGAACTAAAAGCACAGGGACTTACCGGAGAGAAGACGGCATCCTGCACTTAAATCTGCTCTCCTAAACTACAGTCGAATGAGCAGAAGTCATGTCATATTTCATCCCACCCCAAAGAAGGCAAAGTAAAATACATTTAAGAGTGAGATTTCTTTCCTTGCAGAAGGCCATCTGACTTGTAAAAAATCTTTATTTGGATAAAAGAAAAATATCCTTAAAAGCATTACAAATTGAATCCACCAATCGGTACATTGTAATTAAAAAAACTTCAAAACATATTTTTTCACAGTTGAACAGTAAAAATCTATCGACACCTGTTACTTGATTTATATTACACTTTAAAAATTAAAAAATTTAGTATTAGACAGTGATAACACTTAGCAAAAGAGCAGGGGGAATTGATGTGCAGGCGTTTAACAACTAAGACTCCTAATTTTATTATTTACTTATTTTTTTTTTTAAACTTAAAACTAAAGGCTAAAATGCAGCTTGGGTTGGGTCACTGGATGGGGTAGCGCGGGGGATTGCTGCTCCTTACGCCTTTGCTGTAAAGATGCGATAAGCATCCTGAATATATGTTGTAATGGCGATATTCAGAGCTATGTTTTCTGGGCACAGAGAGGTGATAATTGCCTGTCTACAGGTCCGAACACCCAACCTGTTCCACTCTGCTCTGAGTTTGCGTCTACGTTGGGACATAAGTGCGGGGCATAAGCAAACCACGTGCTCTAGCGTTTCAGTTGTCATGCCGCACCCTCTGCAAGTTAGATCTTCCGTGGTACGCTGCCATATGGGCAGATCTTTTAAAAAACGCCAAACCCCCAATCTAATGGCCAGAAAACTCCGCTTTAAATGCAATGAATAAGTACAGGAGAGGTAAGTAGCCGGAGATATGCGCCCATAAGAGTTCATGACTGACCATGCATGACTGCGTCTGCGGAGTAGCGCTTTGTCCATAATGAGTGAGCACATTCTGACACTCTTTTTGATACATGTTTTAAATGCTGTCATGCTGGGATTGAGGGTCCATAGATCACCCACCGCCATTTCGTGGATAGAGTCTGTAAAAAGGCAGCCATACGAGCCCCCAGGGTACTTCTGACTGATCTCCAACCAAAACTAGAGACTCTAAAGTACCTATAGCTGCTTTTCTAAGTTTGTGACAAAAGTTTAGATATGTGCCGGTGTTGAAAGCCTCATGATTTAATAAGCCCAGTTCTAGCCTGATCTGGACAGCAGAGGCAGATTTGAGCAAATGTAGCACTTTTTTGTAAATCTTGGTCACAAGTTGGTTCAGAGTTGTGTTTAGCTTACCCCTAAATATTTCATTACCATACGTAAGGGTGGGTCCGATTTTTGCTCTCAAAATTTCCAGTAGGAATGAGAGGGTTGGACCGGACAGCTCTTTAGCAAGCTTAGATAAAGTGACCTGTAGGATCGTGGCTTTTACTGCAATTTCGTCACGCTGTTTGAAGAAGTTACCCCTGGAATCAAAGTGGACCCCTAAGTATTTATATGAGCTCCCTGTTGTTAGATTATTATTGTTATATGACCACACACCACCACCATTGCGTTTCCTTCCAAAGGACACAACTTGGGTTTTCTTTAAGTTTACCTCAAGTTGGTTCTTAATTGTGTAACAGTGTAGCCTGTCCAAAAGCCTTTGAAGCCCGACCCGAGTAAGGCTAAAAAGAACCAGATTGTCGGCATAAAGAAGATTGCTTATTGCTACGCCTCCAACCTTAGGGGGGTGACTGTTTATTTCATCAAGTGTGACCGGCAGGTCTGCAATGAACAGGTTAAAAAGGAGGGGGGCCAGCACGCAACCCTGTTTGACTCCTCTGGTTGTCATGATTTTCCGTGAGAAGTGCGTGCCGGACCCCAGCTTCACCTGAACCCAGGTGTGTGAGTGAAGTTGGATTATCGCATCCAGAAGTTTTTCAGGGATCTCCCATTTTTTCAGTTTACCCCATAGAGCTGCCCTTGGGACCCGGTCAAACGCTGCTTTAAAATGAACAATACAACAGTGCACAGATCTTGATGATAAAAGCGTTTTGTCAATGATTATAGACAATGTAAGCAAGTTAGTCTGGGTCCCTGAATTGGCAGTAAAGCCTGTTTGGTTCATTGGTAACAAATCACGCTGTTCTGCCCATCCCTTCAGCTCCTTCAGAAGAATGCCTGCATAATGCATTGCCTCGATGTCAAGGAGGGCAATTAGTCTATAGTTGCTTGGAGTGGCACGGGAGCCTGATTTATGGATTGGGTGAATTATAGCCCCACGCCAGGAATCTGGAACAATTGAAGTCCTAAGCACAAAGTTAAACAAGGTAGTTAAGTGCCCCGACCAAAGAGCTTTCTTGGATTTGAACAGTCTCTGAGGCAAACCGTTTGGGCCCGGGGCCCCGTGCGATCTTGCTTTTGACACAGCGTTGACGACCATTTCTTCGTTGATCTTGATGTCATCTGTACAATAGCCTTCACAGTTTGTGTTCTTGCGTCTGCAGATGCTTTGGGGTGCTTCTACCACTTTAGAGGGGCTGCTTCCTGTTGTCACTGTGCTTTCCGGGGACCTAAAGTGGTCGGTCAGGAAGGCGGCCCAGTCTGATTCCTGTATGTTTGCCGACCCAACTTTTGATGCCCCTGAGTTGGAGCGGTTGATCAAGGCCCAAAATGTTCTCGCATTGCGGTTTATGCTTTCCCAAAGGAGCTTGGCCCATAGCTGGTTTTGATATAGATGTTTGTCTTTTTGTGAGGCCATCCTGAATGATTTTTGCGCTAATTTGTACACATGACTGAGATCATTATTTGCTGGGGATTTTGTAAGTGCCCGCAAGGCTTTTAGTAGTATGTTTTAGGTCACTTTTGATCCCTGTGAGGCCGTGGGTTTTGGTTGAGCTGGGGGCTTTTTCAAGGGGGACGCCTAAGTCTACTCTTTGATGGGAGAGAGGCTGATGTTGAGTTCCTGGCCACGTTACCTGCCTGGTTTGCAGATTTGTTAGTTGATGAATGAAGATTGTTTTTAAAGGAATGGTATCTGTATTGAGTTTTTCTTGCTCTGCCAGAGGAGGTTGAAGGGCTGGTTGGGATGTAAATCGATGCCTATGTGCCTCGAGATGGGAGGATCCTTGAGTGGTGCCCTTGGTTTTTCTGTATCGAGCTGCGGATCAGGTCCCTCTATTTGTGCAGGAGCCCCTGAGGGGCCAGATGGGGTACTTGGGGCACGATCGCATGAGGAGGGATTTTGACCGGGACTTCGGGATAGGCCACCTAGTGGATCATTGTGCGCTGCATTTATAGGGGATGGAGGTGTTGATGAAATGTTTACACCTGCCTTCTTAGAAGTCGTTGTAAAGACGGGAAATAATTTCTGGGGGGCAGATGTTTCTTTGACTTTAAGTTTATTTCTATGTTTGCGTTGGCGTTTGCGCTCTCTCTTGGAAAGAGGAGGCATAGGAGCAGACTGTATTTCTGAGTTGAGGGATTCAGAGGTCACCAGGCTACCTTGGTGCTCTCCCCCGTTAGGGCTGGTGTAGTTTACTAGCCCGATTGGGACCGGAGCTAGGGTCCGTAAGGGCAATCGGTGTAGAGGTGGTGTTGTTTGGTTATTGCCTTCGCCTAGTTGGGGATCTTGATCCCCACTTGTCTGGGGAGCAGATGCAAGGGATGACGGGATGTTATCAGTTTCTAAACACGAGTTTGTAGTGGTTTGCGGTTTCGTGAGTAGATTTTTTTGCGAGCCGCCTTCTTTCAGCTGCTTAACCTCGTCTATAACGATGGAGAGGATGGCTGGCAGAGAGGAAAGTGAGTCAATAATTGGTGAGCAGCAGCACACCGACTGTACTAGTTTTGAGGATGATTGTGCATCGATGATTAAATTATTCAGTTTGTCTAGTTTATTGTCGATCCCTGCTGTGAATACTGCTAGCGTGTTCAATAAGTCAACCTGCGTGTCCAGTTTATCTGAATGGTAGTTTAATGCAATAACTGTCGATTGGAATGTTTGAAGTAGTTGGGGCCAAAGACTCTGTGTAGTAAGTACTTCTTGCTGTTTGATTATTTTCGGGTTTGGAATAGGAGGGGTGTAGTGTAGCTCCTATTTTCCCAATAGGCTCTGCGCATTGGAATAGTACCTACAGCAGTAAAGGCCTAGGCCAGACGTTAACTAGGTCTACTACTGTCGAAACTAGACTTAATTTTTGGGTTTGCCAGCTAAGCTCAGAGTTCGCTAGAAACTTTCTCGAATGTTCAAGGAAGGATGAACTCCCCTGATTAGACAAGAAGGGATTTAGTTTCTGACAACCATAGAACATGACAACTTTGCTCTCCCCTAATCAAGAGTCAATCTCGAGAGTCGTGTGAGCACAAGGCAATTATTTTACTCAGTCAGTACGTGCATTCTTAGTCTCATCAGAATGTAGAGAAAAGGAAGAGACGGGCGTGTTCAATAAAAGATGTTATTTATTGATCAGTCTCTTTTCTCGTACAAGAGAAATGGATCGATATTATTGCAATACTTATAGTTAAGTAAAGTGCATACATTAGAAGCAATAGTATAAAATAATACTGTAAAAACATTGATATGGTTTCTGAGCCATATGATGTTTAAAATGATTAAAATATATTTACATACACATATACATTTGACTAAACGTACTCAACTGGTGTTTCTAAATACGCCTACCCCGTGTACCTGACCTAAGTCTAATGCGTGGGCGGGAATAGAAAGTTACAGTTTAGTTTAAGTTTGTTTTTGCCAAGTGAATAACTAAAGAATTCTCTAGGAGGGGTTATTCAGTTCTGTACCTGGAATTTAGGATGAATGAGGAATGGTATCTCTTTCTCTGCTCTCGATATTCCAGGCTGCCTGCGAGGGCTGCCCAGAAGCGCCGGTGCTGGGTCTCTCGGCTTGAGATAGCAGCGCGTCTCTCAGCGCGTCAGGAAGGCGGGGCTGCTGCCTGCGGGGTCTGCTTCTGCTCTCGGCTTCGGCAAGTATGGCTGCTCCGTCTTGTCACCACGCGTGTGTTTGCATAGGGCAAGGTCGGCAATATTTATACCTTAAAGGTGCCGGGATTGACGTAAGGATGGACATAGGTACGTCAATAAAGATGTCATACGACTTGCTCGTTAGCACATTCTTTACTAAAGTTCTCTGTGAAATCAAAACAATGGCCGCACGGATTATCCAGGTTGTCATAGGTTTGATTTGTTATGAGAACGTCGTATGCCTTATCAGGGGCTGGAGGAATATCGCTTGTCTAATTAGATCTCAAGCGTTATGACCTAATCAGATAACACGTTCCTGTGCCGTAGTGTGACTGCGTCAGATAACGGTATCTGCATCATGGGGGATTTCTTGCCTCATGGGCTGACTGTTAGTTAACTAGCTAGTAAGTTTAACCAGAATAGGGTCAGGAATAGGGGGATCGAATCAGAACCTATAGAAATACACGACACCCACTCCACGCTAACTATGGTCATATCTACTAATCTATGCATAGTATAACATAGTACAACATACTATAGAGTATAGTGTATACCTTACCACCCCAAAATACATAAATGCATTTCGAAATTTTCAAATATACTGAAAAATTGCAGTCATATATATTGTATGCACTTAAGCTATGAATTAAATGCAAAAGTGAACACGCATTGTTATGCATTATTGATTGTTGGTATATGAGAAATACACATGAAATGGCTCTTAATATGGCTATACAGAAAAAAAGTCGAAACCATTTCATCACATAAAATCTATTGCGAACATACCAGCGGGCAGCTAAAGTCTATAAAGTCTATAAAGTATCTAAAATAGAAATCTTAGTTCTCTAGGAATAGTCTCTTACTTTAAGCAGAAAATCAGTGTCCCGGGAAAAAATATATAGAAAAATATTTTAGGGGCTTGCTGAAAAAAGTTGCTGTCCGTGAACTGGATTGTAATTGTTCATGTGACTTTATTTTTAAAGTTGAAGGCCGAATTCAGGGAACGCCGTGTGCGAGTTTACTCAAAAGTCTCTATTTCTGTTCCGGAGAGAACATCATATCATTCAGGCTTTCGAAAAAACTGTCAACAGCTTCATGGGAAAGTTCCTCTAAGTCGGAAATAGGGGTAACCATGCATTCATGCGCATGATTGTCTCCATTGACATTCTGATTTGCATTGCTGACAGAAGGTCGTACCTGTTCGATGCTGCTTTCATCTTGAACTTCACTACTCTTCAATCGCAGTGGTGAAGATTCCAGGAATGCCGTCATCAGAATTGGCAGCCTTTGAGGGCAGCACAGTGCGTGAACCTTGGTAGGAACCAACAGTGTATCTGCATCCACCGGCGCATCCGATTGTAGCGTCAGACAGGTGTCTAACACGCATTCTTCTCCGCATAGCAGACACCTTAGTACAGGTAAAACACACCTTTGCCACATTGGTCGAAATGATAGAAACCAAGTCATGTTTAGGTCTCTAAGCCGGGATAGTCCCAGGATTTTTGATATCCGGTCCCGGTATCCAATGGCTAGGATCGTATCTTCCATTGTCGCGAGAGTTTGATCTGTGACATGGGTTGCCATAACGAAAAATAAGGACTAGGAATAGGATTCCTGCAATTAGTCCTAAGATCAGGGGAAGTCCGCCAAAAATCGAATGGACGAAGTCTGGAAAAATACCCAGTATGGCTTTGAATGGTGTTAATGCCATCGAAAATACTGTCTTAAATACCTTTGAGACCCCTGTGGTATCAGAAATATTTAAGATTTCGCTCAGGATTTCCGCGAAATGTACGGGGGAATTAGTTGATAATAATGTATGTATCTCTGCAGTCGTCCTTGTGACTTGTAGATCATACGTTTCTTTAGATGACGTGAGCCTTGTAGGAGTCTGAAGAAGCACTGTTTTCATTCTGCTTAAAGTGTCTATTCGAATAGAAGTAATTTTCAAACTGGGCCATGCCCTCGCCTCCCTGTCTGGAAAGGAGCTGGGAAACAAAGAACGTCCACAGCACTTGACCTTCGCCGTCGTAGTGACGAGATAAGGAGTCCCGGGCATAAGACTACAGCATCTGCGGTCTACAATAAGAATGTAACTCCCATTATAGAGTCTTTGAAAGAATGGTTCTATTTCAGTTGCAGGTGCGCCTTGCTGGTGACATGAAAGGTTGTATGAATTCCCTTCACAGGCTCCGTGCAAACTAATACCGTTACACAGAAGCGTGCCGCTTAGTGACATAGCACAATTGTTGCCACTAAGAAACACTTTCTGTCCTTTGTTACTGATACATGCATGTGAATAGGGCAGGTTCCATGTTGTTTTAAGGTACCCCTTTCCCAATTTCTCGTACATGCCAGCCTGTATATATTTTTGGCAGTATTGAAACCTGAAGGTTGAGATTGGAATATTTATGATTCCGTGGATTATCCATTCACTGACAGGTCGTTCTGACATTGTCATTGGTAATCTTTCAAGTTTTTCAATGCTCAAGATTGTATAATCAGCACCCTTCTGCGCCATACCAATCTGTCTATCAGTAAGGTTAAAGATTTGAAATAGTGACGTTGTGTTGATTAAACGCCAAGGCACATAGCCTGAACGCAGATTTTGTAACGTCCAGCCAAGCTGTACAATAGAACGCAATTGTGACTGACCATGTTGTAATAACAGTAAGTCTTGCGATAATATATCGATTGCTGAAGACACAATGCTGTCCAATGAAAAAATTCTGGAGGACAGAGTCATTAACCCATTGTCCACTACAGAAAGTGAGTTTTCCAAATTAATACGGTCAATTTCCCGTATTCTTTCTGCTGTCTCAATTTGAGTAACCTTCCAGGCCTCATTGTATGCTGCATATACAGAGGCTGCTATGAAACGCTTTTGACGCTGTTTGCGTGGTCCCATTATGAAATCACGCAAGTCAGCACCATCAGTGAGTAAAGTTAGGTGTTGCTTAATTTCAGGCAGTGTGGAAGTTTGTAGCCATTGAAGGCATAATTTGCCCACACTGTAGGTTGTTATTATCCCTGGGTGATGTCTTTGGGGATATCTAGGGTCTGGCCTGTTCATTTTGAAACCCTGTGTTTTATTCAGGAATCTATCTTGACAGTTATTTGTATCTGTGGGCCAGATCAACCATTGTTTCCAATCAGGATGTGTTCTGTTTTGGTTAAGTATATGGTTTATGTCTATTTCTTCATCTGTTTCAGAGTTATTGCTAAACATTGTTGGCTTTGGAATAGACAGGTTATTTAAATCTTTGATTTTGGCTAAGCCAAGACAGGTGGTTTGTTGAACGGTGTCATTTAAAAATATCATTTGTTCTGGGATCATGCAGGCTCTAAACAAAGCTTCTATACCCTGTACTTGCCATTCTTTTGTACCCCAAACACTTTTTAAATCAACATGTTTGTCCCAATAATCAAATCCAAAAGTATTCATTTTTTCAAAGAAAGAATCTGAATATATCAATTTTGTGTTGGTTATCATGGTTTTCATCCCTGTCTTGTTTGACAATTTGTAATAAAATGTTTCAGCATTAGTTATGTTAAAACCTGAAAAATATGAATATTTGCCATACACGGTTCTAGAGCTCCCTTTTGGAGGTGTAGCACAATGTTCCCATTGATTAAAATTTAAAACATTTCTAGGTTGTGCAGATTTATGCAAGAAATGGTTACCATAATGGTTATAGCAGTACATGCTGTCATAATTTGTAGAACCCTGCAAATAATCATGTTTTGTAAATTTAGCAGACATTACTAAGTCAGACATCATATTGTTTATACTTTCAAAGTCCCAATCATCAGCAAATGAGTTTGGTTTTGCAAAGTCACTCAAAGAGATCTTAATTTGGTGTGGATATTTCAGGATCTCGACCGGACCATAAATTTCATAGTCAGTGTTGTCCCAGGCTACCCCACCAGATATTGGAATTGCTGTGAAGTTGGCTGAAGAAAGTTCTGAAGAAAGTTCTCGTTTCTCGACGTGTGAAGATGTGTGTGGTTTGAGGACCAAGTTGATGTTCTGACTTGCTGTGTCCATTTTAGCATATTTTCCCTCAATGAAGCGTCCCAAAGTAAATACCATGATGAGCCAAAGTATGAGGATAAATGCACCAAAACCCACCCAAAATTCAATCCATGGAGAAACTAGATATGTTTCTTTCAGTTGTTTCAAAAGTTCCTTCGCTTTGTCCTTAAAGGATTTTGATGATGGCTGTGTCTTTTGTTCGCTGAAGCCTTCAGAGGAATCATCGAAGTTGATGAAGTAACCGGATGCAGTTCTGTCAATTGTTCCAATTGGTTCAGGATTTTTGTTTCTTGCATTTTCACTTGGTACTTCTGTATAGATTGGTGTGTCTCTGCTAAATGTCTTTATTTGGGTTTTCAGAGGTCTAAGTTCTATTGCATTGTTGCATAGTCCTTGTTGTTCTTCTGTAGGCGTTTCGAATGTGATGAGCCTCTTTGATAGGACCTCTGTACTGGTAGCAAATCTTGGTGTTCTGCTACTTATTGGGAGTCCACTTGGCCTACTGTTGGTTATTGGCCACATGTTGTGGTTTTACCAGGTCGATGGATACAACTCGGTTCTCCTTTTTTCCAGCAAGTGGCGGTAGTACAACTGATCTTGTCCCGTTGATAGACAAGACAGGAACTGCTTTTCTGTAAGAAGGCCCAAATTCCTTCTTTACCGCTATCTTCTCCCTGACTAGATCCCCGACTTTTGGAATCCAGACAGGTCTTGCTGGGACAGGTGGTGATTCTTCAGTGGTCGTTGGCTGTTCTTTCAACTGTATGTTGCTCAGGTCTTTTCTTGTTTTGTTTAAGTCCTGCAAAATAGCCAAACGGTCTTTGACATCAAAGCTTTTTTCTGTTACCACTGAAGTCTGACTATCAAGGTCAGAGATCAACATCCTAGTTCCGAATAATAATTCGTACGGACTGAATCCCTTCAGAGAATTTCTTGGCAGGTTATTTAGACTACGTTGGACACTTATTAGATGTTTGACCCACCCAGCTCCCGAACCTAATATCCTTTCTATTATAGATTGCTTTCTGCCTTGGTTTTTTCTTTACACCATCCCATACCCTCAGGAAGGAAGTGAGAAGATTCCCGCTGGGCTGTGCTCATTTGGCCATTCTTTCCCCCCCCCAGGCTGGATTGCCTGAGAAAAAGAAAAAAAAAATGGTCGAACGTAGCATGCTCTTAGCGTATATGCCATTTAGACTCGCAAATCTTGTATAACAGTCCGGACGTCAGCCGAGTGCTGTGGATCTACATTATAAGTGGGAACTAGCCTGTATATGTTAATCGCAAGCCATTCTTTTTAGTGGTGATGTTATCTGCCTTGATACGACGAGGTATTAAACTGCTTCTCTCCCCACTGCGATCTCTGTTGCAGTTTGGGCAGTTTTTTACAAACATGGTGTAGTGCAGGCTCATGCCTGGCCACCAGTACCGTGATTGTAATTCTTCCAGAGAATCTTTTAATTTAAGGTGTCTGAGACCCTCGCCCATGTGTGCGTCTGCGATTAACAAGTTTCTCCTGTCCATGTTTGGAATCACTCTATCCCCCACTCCAGGGATTCGAGCAAAAGGAATGGAGTTTGCATCTATGATGTATGTGTAATTGAGTGGATAGTTGATCGGTAACGCCGAGCAGTCGCCTTTTGATGACGTTTTTACTGCCAGCACTGTTTCGCCGTCAATGTATTTTAATGTACGCTTTTTTCGATCTACGGGAGCCGGTTTACTGGCTGCCGCTGCGGCTGCTTCAGCCAATGAATTCCCTACAACGTGAATGCCATCACGTTGATGACTCAGTGAGTGAGTCACGTGAGTCTTTGGTAGTTCTTTTTTCAAAAGAGCTACTTGTTCCCAGAGCAGTCTCTGCTTTATTGGTGCATCTGTGTCATCTTTGTAACCGTTCTGAATCCATGTCTGCAAATCCTTGTTATATGCTTTGACGCAGTAATATGAATCTGACACTATAAGTGTCGGGAATTCGCGATCCGCATTATCTAGCGCCATTTTCAAAGCTAATATTTCAGTTTGTAGTTCTGAATTAGTTTCTACTGAGTGTGATTTTGTTAATAGAGGTCTTAGTTTACCTCCGTGCCACACTTCTTTTGTAATCTCACATGTGGGATTGTATGCATGTTCTCCCCAAACGGAGGGTTGAGCATGTCCGTCTGTATAGATTACACAGGCGTAGTGTCGTAGAGGCAGAATGTCGATTGGCAGAGGATACGTTTTTTCATATTTTAGATTTTTTAATTCTTCTAGTTCTTAAAAGACTGTTAACCAGGCAATACTTGATAATTCATATCCTCCGTACTGGATTTTCAGATGGGCAATTCTGGACTTTTTGAAGTTGAATTTGTAACCCTCTGCAGCGAAACCAAGTATTATGGTGTTCACTCTTTTCAAGTGAGTTTCCAAGTCATCATCTGTTAAGTAAATGTCATCGACATAAGATAATGCTTCATCATCATATAGTTGTAGTAATTCTGTTACTCTCGCTGAGAATACCCCCGGGCTGTTCTTGTACCCCTGGGCTAACCGACAGAATTGTTTTTGAGTGCCATTTACTGAGAATGCAGTTAAATATCTGCTCTCTGGTGCTATGTTTTGACAAAAGAATCCGTTGGAGATGTCCAAGGTTGTTTTGTATTTTTTGCGCACTATGTTATTCATTAGTGCAGCACTGTGTGAGTTTTGCACTGCAAAAGTTTTGCAACATGTGTTAAGGTGTCGGTAATCCAAAACTAGACGGTACGAATTGTCTGGTTTGGAGACCGGAAACAAAGGATTGTTCATTTGTGAGGTGCAAGTTTCAATCACCCCTTGGTATTCTAGCTGATCTAGTATTTCATTTACTTGTTTTTTAGCTTCTTGCTTAATTGGGTACTGCCTTTGTGCAGTAGGTTGTGATTTTAACTGGACTTTGTGAGGAGGAGAATCCTCATCCCATCCTACGTGATTTTTATATAAAGCAGGTGCTAAGGCCACTGCCCACTTTCTAGCAAGTGTGTATTTTTTATGAATCGGTATTTGATTCGAGAAGGCAGGCATAATTACTTCTTCGCCATGAGGGCACTCCCTGACAAACTCAGGTGGCCAGTCTTTTTCAGCTAGAAGGATGTCATAGCCCTTGGATAGGTTATCCCAAAATAGTCCCCTTATTTTCCTAGTCTTATCTCCCTCTATACGTAATGTTATCTCGTATATTTTGTGGGGCTTGCTAACTCTGGTATCTGCAGTTTCCACTTGAAGGTATTCATTCGTGTCCACTGTCTCCAGATGATTCATAAGGACTTTGCGAGCTATGCTCACCTCTGCTGCGCTGTCTAGCATTGTCTGAGCCCATTCTCCGTTTTTCAGTTGTGTCCTCAGTATTCTCGGCATTGTTAACTACCTTGATACTGGCTACCTTCTTTTTTGGAAATTGTGATTTCTTTTTCAGTTGAGCAGGTTCCTTGTCTTTGGACTTGGCGTGCTCTTCTGATCGTCCTCTTCTTTCCGATTTCTGCGAGGAATTCTGAAAAGATTGAGAGGGACGTGTATCAATGTCTTGATATCTATCAGGTTTTTTAATATTATCCCTATTTCTAAGGTTATATCTATTCCCAGAGGGTTCACTCTGAGGTGACCTTTGTCTCGGGTTTGGAGATTTCTCTCTTCGCCTAGGAGACCTTCCTCTGGACTGGAATTTCTTTTCTTTAGGATTGGATTGTTTATTTCCATCCCAGTTCTTTTTTGGTGAATTATTATTAAAAAATATTTTTTCTGGACTTGTAGTCAGTTGCGGTTTTACTGGTATTCCACCTAGACTATCTCTGCCTAGTTCTTCATAGGATTTTTCTATGATTCTGGCAATTTCAGCTGGTTGGTCTGCTATATCTGTCTCTTTTAACCTCTGGCGGATCGCCACGTTTGCTGCTTCACCCTTTATGTTGGCTAGTAATATAGCCGAGACCTGCTTGAAGTCTTTCAGTAATTTCATACCAAGAGTTAAAGCAGGTTCTGGACCGTATTCATCTTGAATTTGTTTTAGCACATCTGGTATTACCGAAATGGATGGAACACCGTGCGTTTTTGTATAGATGGAAGCAAAGACTGTACCCCAAGTGTCACAGTCCTCAATGTGTGGTGCGATTCCCATTGGGAGACATATAGTCAGAATCCTGTGTTTTTCCAGCGGGGTGGTGTCAGGAAACACCGCCTCTATTTGGGTAATTTTCTGTGCCAACCAGAATGGTATTTGTTCCCGTTTAGCTGGAACTTTACCTAGGCAGGATTGGATGTTCTGTGGTGTGATTTTATTTGTGTTCCCCTGGTGAGGGGTCAGCTGTGGAAATTTAATCGCTGGCTGAATTGTTGAAGTCCGCATTACATACTGAACTAATTGTCTGTGAATTTTTAGTAGTTGTTTTAGCTGTATTAACAGCTCTGCTGCAGGCATTCTTTCGATGTCTGGATGTGGTGTGTATCCGGCTAGGACCGGCCACGTTGCTACTGGTCTTCCTAAAGGACCGAGCCTTGTAATGTGATTGTTATGTATTAGGGCGCCATCAAATAAGAGCAAATGCTCTTGGAATTTGAGTGGTACTTCCACCTCCTCGAAAGGAGTGTACGTTTCAGGAGGTTCCTCTACTTTGTAATAGTGGAAGTACTTTGTTACAGCATTTGCTGCTGGAAAATGTATCCATGTATAGTATACCTCTGTCTGCCGATATTCGTGTGCCTCGATTACGAATATGACTGTGCCACCTCTAGGTGTCAGTCCATTTTCTATAAGTTTTAGAGTTATAGCTCTTCTTTTGGCGACCTGGATGAGTATTATATCCGGGTCTGCATCGAGTGCTGTAGTATCAGCTGCTGCTATTTCAGTAGCTAATCTAATTGCCTCTCTTTCTCCATCACTGTCTCCCATTTTACTGACAGGATGGTATTATTTTTATTTGCAGATCAGGTTTCTTTATGGAAACAGAGATTAGGTGCACAATATTTTGGAACTGTTTTATCCTTCAACGTTGACTAGACCAAGAACCATACATAGGAGTTCCCTCCTGCGAGGTTTTGGAGGATATAATAACCTTTCACCCACTCCAGACGTCTTTGGAGTATTTGGAAAAAGGGGTCTGAGTGAGAAAGCACGACTGAGTTACTCTAAATGTCTTACGTTAGTTTTATCGCCCTTTCCAAACGCGTTGGGCGCCATGTAGTGTAGCTCCTATTTTCCCAATAGGCTCTGCGCATTGGAATAGTACCTACAGCAGTAAAGGCCTAGGCCAGACGTTAACTAGGTCTACTACTGTCGAAACTAGACTTAATTTTTGGGTTTGCCAGCTAAGCTCAGAGTTCGCTAGAAACTTTCTCGAATGTTCAAGGAAGGATGAACTCCCCTGATTAGACAAGAAGGGATTTAGTTTCTGACAACCATAGAACATGACAACTTTGCTCTCCCCTAATCAAGAGTCAATCTCGAGAGTCGTGTGAGCACAAGGCAATTATTTTACTCAGTCAGTACGTGCATTCTTAGTCTCATCAGAATGTAGAGAAAAGGAAGAGACGGGCGTGTTCAATAAAAGATGTTATTTATTGATCAGTCTCTTTTCTCGTACAAGAGAAATGGATCGATATTATTGCAATACTTATAGTTAAGTAAAGTGCATACATTAGAAGCAATAGTATAAAATAATACTGTAAAAACATTGATATGGTTTCTGAGCCATATGATGTTTAAAATGATTAAAATATATTTACATACACATATACATTTGACTAAACGTACTCAACTGGTGTTTCTAAATACGCCTACCCCGTGTACCTGACCTAAGTCTAATGCGTGGGCGGGAATAGAAAGTTACAGTTTAGTTTAAGTTTGTTTTTGCCAAGTGAATAACTAAAGAATTCTCTAGGAGGGGTTATTCAGTTCTGTACCTGGAATTTAGGATGAATGAGGAATGGTATCTCTTTCTCTGCTCTCGATATTCCAGGCTGCCTGCGAGGGCTGCCCAGAAGCGCCGGTGCTGGGTCTCTCGGCTTGAGATAGCAGCGCGTCTCTCAGCGCGTCAGGAAGGCGGGGCTGCTGCCTGCGGGGTCTGCTTCTGCTCTCGGCTTCGGCAAGTATGGCTGCTCCGTCTTGTCACCACGCGTGTGTTTGCATAGGGCAAGGTCGGCAATATTTATACCTTAAAGGTGCCGGGATTGACGTAAGGATGGACATAGGTACGTCAATAAAGATGTCATACGACTTGCTCGTTAGCACATTCTTTACTAAAGTTCTCTGTGAAATCAAAACAATGGCCGCACGGATTATCCAGGTTGTCATAGGTTTGATTTGTTATGAGAACGTCGTATGCCTTATCAGGGGCTGGAGGAATATCGCTTGTCTAATTAGATCTCAAGCGTTATGACCTAATCAGATAACACGTTCCTGTGCCGTAGTGTGACTGCGTCAGATAACGGTATCTGCATCATGGGGGATTTCTTGCCTCATGGGCTGACTGTTAGTTAACTAGCTAGTAAGTTTAACCAGAATAGGGTCAGGAATAGGGGGATCGAATCAGAACCTATAGAAATACACGACAGGGGTTTGCGAATTTTTCAGAAAAAGGGACAAGTCCGCTAGGTTGTAATCGTTTATATCAGGTTTATAGGATGATTTAGGTGTAGTTATTTTTGCTGTTAGTGGTGAGAGAAGGCATTGTTGTTGGTTGGGCAGGACCGGACTTCCCTTTGGAGGACTATTGGTGTCCAGCTGGAGTGAGTTTTCAACGACATTGTTAGATGCCTGATTGGAGAACTTGTGAATTTGTGGAAAAATTAATTGGCGGTGAGAAGGTGAAATAACCTCCTTTGGGATGTTAAAATTTGAGATAACTGAGATGGTGAGGTCACTAGCTGGCTTGCTTGGGGGAGTGTGTCGGTGGTTGGCGACCCAGTGGGCGATGGGGTGCAACCTGCCTCTTGCTTGTTGGAGGCAAGTGGTCGTTGGGGATGTATCAATGGAGGCTGGTTGCCTGATGACAAATCTTCCACCGTCCTCCCGCCACCCTCTAGGGCTAGACTCTGGTCGTTAAATACAGACCCGAAGATGAATATTTCTTGGTCGGGGGCCGACGTTTTAGAAGTTGTTGAAAACAGCATTTGCGGTGAGAGCGTGTTTAACTTTACCGGTTTTGCCAAATGTCCTGTATGTCCTATGATGTCACAGTTCATAGCCTCCCCCAGTTGAGTTTTTTAAAGTAGTCCAGTAGCGACCGGGGTTTTGGCCCGCTCAAGGCTTGTGCCTGGCCAACGATCTTGTTGTTCTTGCTGAGGTGTTGCTTCCCAGATGCGGGCAAATTTTGGAGCTTCGGTGAATTACGAGGGCTCGTAAGAGTGGTTTCGAGGACAGCCTCCGGTTTAGCCTTCTTTCTTTTTGTTGCTGTGGTGGTTGATTTTCTTACTCTCCCCGATCTCATTGCTTCTGTTAGGAGGCCATATCGCAAGGGACCGCTGGTGGTGGGACCAAAAAAATGGTGACTTCTTCTTTAGTTTCCGGTCTTCCCTTGGGAGGTTCTACTAGTTGCTGGCTACTAAGTTGAACGTAAAGACGTGGGGAGCAATGGGAGGCAGGATCCCCTTTTGCCTCTCTGCAGGATTTCAAAGTTTTGCTTGTCTATCTTGTGTCGGGGAGGTCAAATTGCCAAGGAGTCTGCTGTTACTGCTGTTGTTGCTGTTTGTTATAGGGGGCGTGCGTGAGGCTGCCCCCAACTACCCCCTGCTCAGACCTCACCCCCCCCAGCCACCCACCCTGCAACCTGTAGCCACCCAGTAACTGGACCAGCCACTCCGGGGGCCGTGGAACTGTGCGTGGCACCGAGCCACACCCTCCCCTGATGCAAAGCTACGGCCACGTGAGGGGAAGGGGTACGTGTGCCTTCACAGCCTGGTCACCGTTAAAAAGGCCATCTTCCCATTACATAAATGCTAAATGCACTCTTCGAAGGTGACTCCGAGAAATGTTAGGAAGATCCGGGGAGCACCACTAGGGTTTCGCATGTCAATTTCAAACATAAGTAAAGACACAGATGCCATCGCGCATAGCCAGTGCAGTGGGAGGAGGGTATGGAGAGGAAAGAGGATGCAGAACGCAGGAGTCCTCAAGAGGGGGATCGAGTAGTTGGTGCATTCTCGCATAGTTTCCCCGGAAGTGTATCCCAAGTCTCGGAAATGGGGTAGTTACGGAGACCTTTCACCTCTTTTCTGCATAATAATGCGTTCTCCACCTGGGCCATCACCAACATTTTTAGCCACCGACATTTTCAGCACTCACGCAGATGCAGCCGAGGCTCACCACTTTCCATTTAAGGGTGATTCAGCTGTTTCACCAAAAGAAGGACTATGTCCGCAAACTGTGTTGCGGCTCTATATTTTTTGGCTTGAGAGTATAGGCCCAAAATGCACACCTCTTTAGTGTAAGTCACAACAGTTCCCATACATCGCGTCAAGTGTATATTGATATCTCTCCAATAATTGGTCTGTGAGGGGCAAAACAAGAGCATGTGTATTATGTGCTAGGCAACAGGGACAAGCGCATCAGTGTAATGGAACTAATGATTTAACAGGACTTCCCATAAGAGTTCATGACTGACCATGCATGACTGCGTCTGCGGAGTAGCGCTTTGTCCATAATGAGTGAGCACATTCTGACGCTCTTTTTGATACATGTTTTAAATGCTGTCATGCTGGGATTGAGGGTCCATAGATCACCCACCGCCATTTCGTGGATAGAGTCTGTAAAAAGGCGGCCATACGAGCCCCCAGGGTTCTTCTGACTGATCTCCAACCAAAACTAGAGACTCTAAAGTACCTATAGCTGCTTTTCTAAGTTTGTGACAAAAGTTTAGATATGTGCCGGTGTTGAAAGCCTCATGATTTAATAAGCCCAGTTCTAGCCTGATCTGGGCAGCAGAGGCAGATTTGAGCAAATGTAGCACTTTTTTGTAAATCTTGGTCACAAGTTGGTTCAGAGTTGTGTTTAGCTTACCCCTAAATATTTCATTACCATACGTAAGGGTGGGTCCGATTTTTGCTCTCAAAATTTCCAGTAGGAATGAGAGGGTTGGACCGGACAGCTCTTTAGCAAGCTTAGATAAAGTGACCTGTAGGATCGTGGCTTTTACTGCAATTTCGTCACGCTGTTTGAAGAAGTTACCCCTGGAATCAAAGTGGACCCCAAAGTATTTATATGAGCATCCTGTTGTTAGATTATTATTGTTATATGACCACACACCGCCACCATTGCGTTTCCTTCCAAAGGACACAACTTGGGTTTTCTTTAAGTTTACCTCAAGTTGGTTCTTAATTGTGTAACTGTGTAGCCTGTCCAAAACCCTTTGAAGCCCGACCCGAGTAAGGCTAAAAAGAACCAGATCGTCGGCATAAAGAAGATTGCTTATTGCTACGCCTCCAACCTTAGGGGGGTGACTGTTTATTTCATCAAGTGTGACCGGCAGGTCTGCAATGAACAGGTTAAAAAGGAGGGGGGCCAGCATGCAACCCTGTTTGACTCCTCTGGTTGTCATGATTTTCCGTGAGAAGTGCGTGCCGGACCCCAGCTTCACCTGAACCCAGGTGTGTGAGTGAAGTTGGATTATCGCATCCAGAAGTTTTTCAGGGATCTCCCATTTTTTCAGTTTACCCCATAGAGCTGCCCTTGGGACCCGGTCAAACGCTGCTTTAAAATGAACAAAACAACAGTGCACAGATCTTGCTGATAAGAGCGTTTTGTCGATGATTATAGACAATGTAAGCAAGTTAGTCTGGGTCCCTGAATTGGCAGTAAAGCCTGTTTGGTTCATTGGTAACAAATCACGCTGTTCTGCCCATCCCTTCAGCTCCCTTAGAAGAATGCCTGCATAATGCATTGCCTCGATGTCAAGGAGGGCAACTAGTCTATAGTTGCTTGGAGTGGCACGGGAGCCTGATTTATGGATTGGGTGAATTATAGCCCCACGCCAGGAATCTGGAACAATTGAAGTCCTAAGCACAAAGTTAAACAAGGTGGTTAAGTGCCCCGACCAAAGATCTTTCTTGGATTTGAACAGTCTCTGAGGCAAACCGTTTGGGCCCGGGGCCCCGTCCGATCTTGCTTTTGACACAGCATTGACGACCATTTCTTCATTGATCTTGATGTCATCTGTACAATAGCCTTCACAGTTTGTGTTCTTGCGCCTGCAGATGCTTTGGGGTGCTTCTACCGCTTTAGAGGGGCTGCTTCCTGTTGTCACTGTGCTTTCCGGGGACCTAAAGTGGTCGGTCAGGAAGGCGGCCCAGTCTGATTCCTGTATGTTTGCCGACCCAACTTTTGATGCCCCTGAGTTGGAGCGGTTGATCAAGGCCCAAAATGTTCTCGCATTGCGGTTTATGCTTTCCCAAAGGAGCTTGGCCCATAGCTGGTTTTGATATAGATGTTTGTCTTTTTGTGAGGCCATCCTGAATGATTTTTGCGCTAATTTGTACACATGACTGAGATCATTATTTCCTGGGGATTTTGTAAGTGCCCGCAAGGCGTTGTTCCTGGCTTTCTTCAGCGCCCTCGACTGGGTTGAGAGTGAGAACTGCCGGATTGTGCTGGCATTGTGTTGGTGCTGTTTAACAGGAAAAAGCATGACCAGTTGTACGCAGAGAGTCGTCCATACGGCAATCAGGGAAGCCGTCTGATTTGTGACCCCATTGATAAGAGCCAAACTTGTCTTCATGTTGTTAGGGCTTATCTCATCGCTCCATTTTAAGCGCCTCAGATTCTTGGTGTGGATCCCAGTACAAGTACTTAAGGCAGACGAATGGTACTCCGGCTTTATGTTAAGAGTGATGACCTGTGGACGGTGATCACTTTCCCGTCGTGGTTGGATGCTAAAGCTAGCCAGATGATGGAACAGGTCTGAGTTGCAAATAGAGAAGTCCAGAAAGGTTTTCTTGTGCCCGTTTGTCCAGGTCCAATTTGGGGGGGTGTCGTCCGGTGTCCTTCCGTTCATTACCAGGTATCCAGCGCTGTAGAGTTGTAACACGAGGAGCTCACCCAGGGCACAATGGGCTTGATTTGGAGGCTTAGATTGGTCTGGCACCTCCAGTTGAGTAAATGGAGAAAGTCCGTCAAGGTCTGTAGGTTTGCCCTGGAAGAGATTTGTGTTGAAGTCCCCCGCTGCTATGCAGTCCGAATCGGGGTGGTCAGCGGCCAAATCGCTCATGATTGTGGATAATCGTGCCAGATGTCCTTTTTTTGTCCGCGTGCTTGGGTTGATATACACATTGAGGAGAAGGAGTGAGCGTTGCTTGGACCATGATTTGATTTAAACCCAAGTAGCCAGTCTTCCTCAAAGTTTAGCGGAACAATTGGGCCTTTTAGGGTATTTGAAACATAGATTGACAGTCCCCCTTTTGGGTGGCCATAGCGGCAGACTCTGATTCCTGGCTTCCATAATTCAATAAACCCTGTGACTGGTGAGCTTTGGGTAGCCCATGTTTTTTGCAGGGCAATTAGTGCATGCCCGTATATGAAGGAATGTGTCTCTAGATTGGTTAATTTGTGCTGGAGGCCACTGATGTTCCATGAACACAATGTGAAAACGGAGTCTGTCTTTGTCTTTGTCACAGTTTTTTGAAGGTATGGTTGTACCGGTGCTTTGTGGTTTTGATCCACTGAAGGCACATCCTGTGGTCAGACTGTTTTCCCGCATGACAGGACGGCCGGAAGCCATCCCCATCCCTGGATGTTGTCGGGGTCGTGTTCCCCAGTAGAGAGGGGTGTCTGTGTTTCTGCGATCCCCAGCGCGTTTTTTAGGATTGAATAAGGCTTAATTTTGTTGCCAGCTGGGAGACTTTCTGCTTTTGTTCCTACTCCTGGCCGATTTAAAAAACTGAGGGGTAGCCAGGGGTGGAGTAAGGGTAAATTCTGATGCCCCAATCCCGGAGGGTGGCTTTGTGGTCCATGAACATTCCTGCCCAGTAGGGTGATCTAAATGACACCAGAGTTGCCTCAGAAGGTTGGGAGCCCCTTGGGGGCAGGAATTCAATTGAGTCTATATCATCCGATAATAGTGCTTCAAACCCCGGGATGTCGTTTACTAGTTTTAATATATTTGACCTGTTAAGGGTATCATACCTCCCCCTTGATTTATATTCGGGGACTAATAGGATCGTAGTATGTTTTAGGTCACTTTTGATCCCTGTGAGGCCGTGGGTTTTGGTTGAGCTGGGGGCTTTTTCAAGGGGGACCCCTAAGTCTACTCTTTGATGGGAGAGAGGCTGATGTTGAGATCCTGGCCACGTTACCTGCCTGGTTTGCAGATTTGTTAGTTGATGAATGAAGATTGTTTTTAAAGGAATGGTATCTGTATTGAGTTTTTCTTGCTCTGCCAGAGGAGGTTGAAGGGCTGGTTGGGGATGTAAATCGATGCCTATGTGCCTCGAGATGGGAGGATCCTTGAGTGGTGCCCTTGGTTTTTCTGTATCGAGCTGCGGATCAGGTCCCTCTATTTGTGCAGGAGCCCCTGAGGGGCCACATGGGGTACTTGGGGCACGATCGCATGAGGAGGGATTTTGACCGGGACTTCGGGATAGGCCACCTAGTGGATCATTGTGCGCTGCATTTATAGGGGATGGAGGTGGTGATGAAATGTTTACACCTGCCTTCTTAGAAGTCATTGTAAAGACGGGAAATAATTTCTGGGGGGCAGATGTTTCTTTGACTTTAAGTTTATTTCTATGTTTGCGTTGGCGTTTGTGCTCTCTCTTGAAAAGAGGAGGCATAGGAGCGGACTGTATTTCTGAGTTGAGGGATTCAGAGGTCACCAGGCTACCTTGGTGCTCTCCCCCGTTAGGGCTGGTGTAGTTTACTAGCCCGATTGGGACCGGAGCTAGGGTCCGTAAGGGCATTCGGTGTAGAGGTGGTGTTGTTTGGTTATTGCCTTCGCCTAGTTGGGGATCTTGATCCCCACTTGTCTGGGAAGCAGATGCAAGGGATGACTGGATGTTATCAGTTTCTAAACACGAGTTTGTAGTGGTTTGCGGTTTCTGGAGTAGATTTTTTTGCGAGCCGCCTTCTTTCAGCTGCTTAACCTCGTCTATAACGAAGGAGAGGATGGCTGGCAGAGAGGAGAGTGAGTCAATAATTGGTGAGCAGCAGCACACCGACTGTACTAGTTTTGAGGATGATTGTGCATCGATGATTAAATTATTCAGTTTGTCTAGTTTATTGTCGATCCCTGCTGTGAATACTGCTAGCGTGTTCAATAAGTCAACCTGCGTGTCCAGTTTATCTGAATGGTAGTTTAATGCAATAACTGTCGATTGGAATGTTTGAAGTAGTTGGGGCCAAAGACTCTGTGTAGTAAGTACTTCTTGCTGTTTGATTATTTTCGGGCTTGGAATAGGAGGGGTTTGCGAATTTTTCAGAAAAAGGGACAAGTCCGCTAGGTTGTAATCGTTTATATCAGGTTTATAGGATGATTTAGGTGTAGTTATTTTTGCTGTTAGTGGTGAGAGCAGGCATTGTTGTTGGTTGGGAAGTACCGGACTTCCCTTTGGAGGACTATTGGTGTCCAGCTGGAGTGAGTTTTCAACGACATTGTTAGATGCCTGATTGGAGAACTTGTGAATTTGTGGAAAAATTAATTGGCGGTGAGAAGGTGAAATAACCTCCTTTGGGATGTTAAAATATTGAGATAGCTGAGATGGTGAGGTCACTAGCTGGCTTGCTTGGGGGAGTGCGTCGGTGGTTGGCGACCCAGTGGGCGGTGGGGTGCAACCTGCCTCTTGCTTGTTGGAGGCAAGTGGTCGTTGGGGATGTATCAATGGAGGCTGGTTGCCTGATGACAAATCTTCCGCCGTCCTCCCGCCACCCTCTAGGGCTAGACTCTGGTCGTTAAATACAGACCCGAAGATGAATATTTCTTGGTCGGGGGCCGACGTTTTAGAAGTTGTTAAAAACAGCATTTGCGGTGAGAGCGTGTTTAACTTTACCGGTTTTGCCAAATGTCCTGTATGTCCTATGATGTCAGAGTTCATAGCCTCCCCCAGTTGAGTTTTTTAAAGTAGTCCAGTAGCGACCGGGGTTTTGGCCCGCTCAAGGCTTGTGCCTGGCCAAGGATCTTGTTGTTCTTGCTGAGGTGTTGCTTCCCAGATGCGGGCAAATTTTGGAGCTTCGGTGAATTACGAGGGCGCGTAAGAGTGGTTTCGAGGACAGCCTCCGGTTTAGCCTTCTTTCTTTTTGTTGCTGTGGTGGTTGATTTTCTTACTCTCCCCGATCTCATTGCTTCTGTTAGGAGGCCAGATCGCAAGGGACCGCTGGTGGTGGGACCAATAAAATGGTGACTTCTTCTTTAGTTTCCGGTCTTCCCTTGGGAGGTTCTACTAGTTGCTGGCTCCTAAGTTGAACGTAAAGACGTGGGGAGCAATGGGAGGCAGGATCCCCTTTTGCCTCTCTGGCAGGATTTCAAAGTTTTGCTTGTCTATCTTGTGTCGGGGAGGTCAAACTGCCAAGGAGTCTGCTGTTACTGCTGTTGTTGCTGTTTGTTATAGGGGACGTGCGTGAGGCTGCCACCAACTACCCCCTGCTCAGACCTCACCCCCCCCAGCCACCCACCCTGCAACCTGTAGCCACCCAGTAACTGTACCAGCCACTCCGGGGGCCGTGGAACTGTGCGTGGCACCGAGCCACACCCTCCCCTGATGCAAAACTACGGCCACGTGAGGGGAAGGGGTACGTGTGCCTTCACAGCCTGGTCACCGTTAAAAAGGCCATCTTCCCATTACATAAATGCTAAATGCACTCTTCGAAGGTGACTCAGAGAAATGTTAGGAAGATCCGGGGAGCACCACTAGGGTTTCGCATGTCAATTTCAAAAATAAGTAAAGACACAGATGCCATCAGGCATAGCCGGTGCAGTGGGAGGAGGGTATGGAGAGGAAAGAGGATGCAGAACGCAGGAGTCCTCAAGAGGGGGATCGAGTAGTTGGTGCATTCTCGCATAGTTTCCCCGGAAGTGTATCCCAAGTCTCGGAAATGGGGTAGTTACGGAGACCTTTCACCTCTTTTCTGCATAATAATGCGTTCTCCACCTGGGCCATCACCAACATTTTTAGCCACCGACATTTTCAGCACTCACGCAGATGCAGCCGAGGCTCACCACTTTCCATTTAAGGGTGATTCAGCTGTTTCACCAAAAGAAGGACTATGTCCGCAAACTGTGTTGCGGCTCTATATTTTTTGGCTTGAGAGTATAGGCCCAAAATGCACACCTCTTTAGTGTAAGTCACAACAGTTCCCATACATCGCGTCAAGTGTATATTGATATCTCTCCAATAATTGGTCAGTGAGGGGCAAAACAAGAGCATGTGTATTATGTGCTAGGCAACAGGGACAAGCGCATCAGTGTAATGGAACTAATGATTTAACAGGACTTCCCATAAGAGTTCATGACTGACCATGCATGACTGCGTCTGCGGAGTAGCGCTTTGTCCATAATGAGTGAGCACATTCTGACGCTCTTTTTGATACATGTTTTAAATGCTGTCATGCTGGGATTGAGGGTCCATAGATCACCCACCGCCATTTCGTGGATAGAGTCTGTAAAAAGGCGGCCATACGAGCCCCCAGGGTTCTTCTGACTGATCTCCAACCAAAACTAGAGACTCTAAAGTACCTATAGCTGCTTTTCTAAGTTTGTGACAAAAGTTTAGATATGTGCCGGTGTTGAAAGCCTCATGATTTAATAAGCCCAGTTCTAGCCTGATCTGGGCAGCAGAGGCAGATTTGAGCAAATGTAGCACTTTTTTGTAAATCTTGGTCACAAGTTGGTTCAGAGTTGTGTTTAGCTTACCCCTAAATATTTCATTACCATACGTAAGGGTGGGTCCGATTTTTGCTCTCAAAATTTCCAGTAGGAATGAGAGGGTTGGACCGGACAGCTCTTTAGCAAGCTTAGATAAAGTGACCTGTAGGATCGTGGCTTTTACTGCAATTTCGTCACGCTGTTTGAAGAAGTTACCCCTGGAATCAAAGTGGACCCCAAAGTATTTATATGAGCATCCTGTTGTTAGATTATTATTGTTATATGACCACACACCGCCACCATTGCGTTTCCTTCCAAAGGACACAACTTGGGTTTTCTTTAAGTTTACCTCAAGTTGGTTCTTAATTGTGTAACTGTGTAGCCTGTCCAAAACCCTTTGAAGCCCGACCCGAGTAAGGCTAAAAAGAACCAGATCGTCGGCATAAAGAAGATTGCTTATTGCTACGCCTCCAACCTTAGGGGGGTGACTGTTTATTTCATCAAGTGTGACCGGCAGGTCTGCAATGAACAGGTTAAAAAGGAGGGGGGCCAGCATGCAACCCTGTTTGACTCCTCTGGTTGTCATGATTTTCCGTGAGAAGTGCGTGCCGGACCCCAGCTTCACCTGAACCCAGGTGTGTGAGTGAAGTTGGATTATCGCATCCAGAAGTTTTTCAGGGATCTCCCATTTTTTCAGTTTACCCCATAGAGCTGCCCTTGGGACCCGGTCAAACGCTGCTTTAAAATGAACAAAACAACAGTGCACAGATCTTGCTGATAAGAGCGTTTTGTCGATGATTATAGACAATGTAAGCAAGTTAGTCTGGGTCCCTGAATTGGCAGTAAAGCCTGTTTGGTTCATTGGTAACAAATCACGCTGTTCTGCCCATCCCTTCAGCTCCCTTAGAAGAATGCCTGCATAATGCATTGCCTCGATGTCAAGGAGGGCAACTAGTCTATAGTTGCTTGGAGTGGCACGGGAGCCTGATTTATGGATTGGGTGAATTATAGCCCCACGCCAGGAATCTGGAACAATTGAAGTCCTAAGCACAAAGTTAAACAAGGTGGTTAAGTGCCCCGACCAAAGATCTTTCTTGGATTTGAACAGTCTCTGAGGCAAACCGTTTGGGCCCGGGGCCCCGTCCGATCTTGCTTTTGACACAGCATTGACGACCATTTCTTCATTGATCTTGATGTCATCTGTACAATAGCCTTCACAGTTTGTGTTCTTGCGCCTGCAGATGCTTTGGGGTGCTTCTACCGCTTTAGAGGGGCTGCTTCCTGTTGTCACTGTGCTTTCCGGGGACCTAAAGTGGTCGGTCAGGAAGGCGGCCCAGTCTGATTCCTGTATGTTTGCCGACCCAACTTTTGATGCCCCTGAGTTGGAGCGGTTGATCAAGGCCCAAAATGTTCTCGCATTGCGGTTTATGCTTTCCCAAAGGAGCTTGGCCCATAGCTGGTTTTGATATAGATGTTTGTCTTTTTGTGAGGCCATCCTGAATGATTTTTGCGCTAATTTGTACACATGACTGAGATCATTATTTCCTGGGGATTTTGTAAGTGCCCGCAAGGCGTTGTTCCTGGCTTTCTTCAGCGCCCTCGACTGGGTTGAGAGTGAGAACTGCCGGATTGTGCTGGCATTGTGTTGGTGCTGTTTAACAGGAAAAAGCATGACCAGTTGTACGCAGAGAGTCGTCCATACGGCAATCGGGGAAGCCGTCTGATTTGTGACCCCATTGATAAGAGCCAAACTTGTCTTCATGTTGTTAGGGCTTATCTCATCGCTCCATTTTAAGCGCCTCAGATTCTTGGTGTGGATCCCAGTACAAGTACTTAAGGCAGACGAATGGTACTCCGGCTTTATGTTAAGAGTGATGACCTGTGGACGGTGATCACTTTCCCGTCGTGGTTGGATGCTAAAGCTAGCCAGATGATGGAACAGGTCTGAGTTGCAAATAGAGAAGTCCAGAAAGGTTTTCTTGTGCCCGTTTGTCCAGGTCCAATTTGGGGGGGTGTCGTCCGGTGTCCTTCCGTTCATTACCAGGTATCCAGCGCTGTAGAGTTGTAACACGAGGAGCTCACCCAGGGCACAATGGGCTTGATTTGGAGGCTTAGATTGGTCTGGCACCTCCAGTTGAGTAAATGGAGAAAGTCCGTCAAGGTCTGTAGGTTTGCCCTGGAAGAGATTTGTGTTGAAGTCCCCCGCTGCTATGCAGTCCGAATCGGGGTGGTCAGCGGCCAAATCGCTCATGATTGTGGATAATCGTGCCAGATGTCCTTTTTTTGTCCGCGTGCTTGGGTTGATATACACATTGAGGAGAAGGAGTGAGCGTTGCTTGGACCATGATTTGATTTAAACCCAAGTAGCCAGTCTTCCTCAAAGTTTAGCGGAACAATCGGGCCTTTTAGGGTATTTGAAACATAGATTGACAGTCCCCCTTTTGGGTGGCCATAGCGGCAGACTCTGATTCCTGGCTTCCATAATTCAATAAACCCTGTGACTGGTGAGCTTTGGGTAGCCCATGTTTCTTGCAGGGCAATTAGTGCATGCCCGTATATGAAGGAATGTGTCTCTAGATTGGTTAATTTGTGCTGGAGGCCACTGATGTTCCATGAACACAATGTGAAAACGGAGTCTGTCTTTGTCTTTGTCACAGTTTTTTGAAGGTATGGTTGTACCGGTGCTTTGTGGTTTTGATCCACTGAAGGCACATCCTGTGGTCAGACTGTTTTCCCGCATGACAGGACGGCCGGAAGCCATCCCCATCCCTGGATGTTGTCGGGGTCGTGTTCCCCAGTAGAGAGGGGTGTCTGTGTTTCTGCGATCCCCAGCGCGTTTTTTAGGATTGAATAAGGCTTAATTTTGTTGCCAGCTGGGAGACTTTCTGCTTTTGTTCCTACTCCTGGTCGATTTAAAAAACTGAGGGGTAGCCAGGGGTGGAGTAAGGGTAAATTCTGATGCCCCAATCCCGGAGGGTGGCTTTGTGGTCCATGAACATTCCTGCCCAGTAGGGTGATCTAAATGACACCAGAGTTGCCTCAGAAGGTTGGGAGCAGGAATTCAATTGAGTCTATATCATCCGATAATAGTGCTTCAAACCCCGGGATGTCGTTTACTAGTTTTAATATATTTGACCTGTTAAGGGTATCATACCTCCCCCTTGATTTATATTCGGGGACTAATAGGATCGTAGTATGTTTTAGGTCACTTTTGATCCCTGTGAGGCCGTGGGTTTTGGTTGAGCTGGGGGCTTTTTCAAGGGGGACCCCTAAGTCTACTCTTTGATGGGAGAGAGGCTGATGTTGAGATCCTGGTCACGTTACCTGCCTGGTTTGCAGATTTGTTAGTTGATGAATGAAGATTGTTTTTAAAGGAATGGTATCTGTATTGAGTTTTTCTTGCTCTGCCAGAGGAGGTTGAAGGGCTGGTTGGGGATGTAAATCGATGCCTATGTGCCTCGAGATGGGAGGATCCTTGAGTGGTGCCCTTGGTTTTTCTGTATCGAGCTGCGGATCAGGTCCCTCTATTTGTGCAGGAGCCCCTGAGGGGCCACATGGGGTACTTGGGGCACGATCGCATGAGGAGGGATTTTGACCGGGACTTCGGGATAGGCCACCTAGTGGATCATTGTGCGCTGCATTTATAGGGGATGGAGGTGGTGATGAAATGTTTACACCTGCCTTCTTAGAAGTCATTGTAAAGACGGGAAATAATTTCTGGGGGGCAGATGTTTCTTTGACTTTAAGTTTATTTCTATGTTTGCGTTGGCGTTTGTGCTCTCTCTTGAAAAGAGGAGGCATAGGAGCGGACTGTATTTCTGAGTTGAGGGATTCAGAGGTCACCAGGCTACCTTGGTGCTCTCCCCCGTTAGGGCTGGTGTAGTTTACTAGCCCGATTGGGACCGGAGCTAGGGTCCGTAAGGGCATTCGGTGTAGAGGTGGTGTTGTTTGGTTATTGCCTTCGCCTAGTTGGGGATCTTGATCCCCACTTGTCTGGGAAGCAGATGCAAGGGATGACTGGATGTTATCAGTTTCTAAACACGAGTTTGTAGTGGTTTGCGGTTTCTGGAGTAGATTTTTTTGCGAGCCGCCTTCTTTCAGCTGCTTAACCTCGTCTATAACGAAGGAGAGGATGGCTGGCAGAGAGGAGAGTGAGTCAATAATTGGTGAGCAGCAGCACACCGACTGTACTAGTTTTGAGGATGATTGTGCATCGATGATTAAATTATTCAGTTTGTCTAGTTTATTGTCGATCCCTGCTGTGAATACTGCTAGCGTGTTCAATAAGTCAACCTGCGTGTCCAGTTTATCTGAATGGTAGTTTAATGCAATAACTGTCGATTGGAATGTTTGAAGTAGTTGGGGCCAAAGACTCTGTGTAGTAAGTACTTCTTGCTGTTTGATTATTTTCGGGCTTGGAATAGGAGGGGTTTGCGAATTTTTCAGAAAAAGGGACAAGTCCGCTAGGTTGTAATCGTTTATATCAGGTTTATAGGATGATTTAGGTGTAGTTATTTTTGCTGTTAGTGGTGAGAGCAGGCATTGTTGTTGGTTGGGAAGTACCGGACTTCCCTTTGGAGGACTATTGGTGTCCAGCTGGAGTGAGTTTTCAACGACATTGTTAGATGCCTGATTGGAGAACTTGTGAATTTGTGGAAAAATTAATTGGCGGTGAGAAGGTGAAATAACCTCCTTTGGGATGTTAAAATATTGAGATAGCTGAGATGGTGAGGTCACTAGCTGGCTTGCTTGGGGGAGTGCGTCGGTGGTTGGCGACCCAGTGGGCGGTGGGGTGCAACCTGCCTCTTGCTTGTTGGAGGCAAGTGGTCGTTGGGGATGTATCAATGGAGGCTGGTTGCCTGATGACAAATCTTCCGCCGTCCTCCCGCCACCCTCTAGGGCTAGACTCTGGTCGTTAAATACAGACCCGAAGATGAATATTTCTTGGTCGGGGGCCGACGTTTTAGAAGTTGTTAAAAACAGCATTTGCGGTGAGAGCGTGTTTAACTTTACCGGTTTTGCCAAATGTCCTGTATGTCCTATGATGTCAGAGTTCATAGCCTCCCCCAGTTGAGTTTTTTAAAGTAGTCCAGTAGCGACCGGGGTTTTGGCCCGCTCAAGGCTTGTGCCTGGCCAAGGATCTTGTTGTTCTTGCTGAGGTGTTGCTTCCCAGATGCGGGCAAATTTTGGAGCTTCGGTGAATTACGAGGGCGCGTAAGAGTGGTTTCGAGGACAGCCTCCGGTTTAGCCTTCTTTCTTTTTGTTGCTGTGGTGGTTGATTTTCTTACTCTCCCCGATCTCATTGCTTCTGTTAGGAGGCCAGATCGCAAGGGACCGCTGGTGGTGGGACCAATAAAATGGTGACTTCTTCTTTAGTTTCCGGTCTTCCCTTGGGAGGTTCTACTAGTTGCTGGCTCCTAAGTTGAACGTAAAGACGTGGGGAGCAATGGGAGGCAGGATCCCCTTTTGCCTCTCTGGCAGGATTTCAAAGTTTTGCTTGTCTATCTTGTGTCGGGGAGGTCAAACTGCCAAGGAGTCTGCTGTTACTGCTGTTGTTGCTGTTTGTTATAGGGGACGTGCGTGAGGCTGCCACCAACTACCCCCTGCTCAGACCTCACCCCCCCCAGCCACCCACCCTGCAACCTGTAGCCACCCAGTAACTGTACCAGCCACTCCGGGGGCCGTGGAACTGTGCGTGGCACCGAGCCACACCCTCCCCTGATGCAAAACTACGGCCACGTGAGGGGAAGGGGTACGTGTGCCTTCACAGCCTGGTCACCGTTAAAAAGGCCATCTTCCCATTACATAAATGCTAAATGCACTCTTCGAAGGTGACTCAGAGAAATGTTAGGAAGATCCGGGGAGCACCACTAGGGTTTCGCATGTCAATTTCAAAAATAAGTAAAGACACAGATGCCATCGCGCATAGCCAGTGCAGTGGGAGGAGGGTATGGAGAGGAAAGAGGATGCAGAACGCAGGAGTCCTCAAGAGGGGGATCGAGTAGTTGGTGCATTCTCGCATAGTTTCCCCGGAAGTGTATCCCAAGTCTCGGAAATGGGGTAGTTACGGAGACCTTTCACCTCTTTTCTGCATAATAATGCGTTCTCCACCTGGGCCATCACCAACATTTTTAGCCACCGACATTTTTAGCACTCACGCAGATGCAGCCGAGGCTCACCACTTTCCATTTAAGGGTGATTCAGCTGTTTCACCAAAAGAAGGACTATGTCCGCAAACTGTGTTGCGGCTCTTTATTTTTTGGCTTGAGAGTATCGGCCCAAAATGCACACCTCTTTAGTGTAAGTCACAACAGTTCCCATACATCGCGTCAAGTGTATATTGATATCTCTCCAATAATTGGTCAGTGAGGGGCAGGACAAGAGCATGTGTATTATGTGCTAGGCAACAGGGACAAGCGCATCAGTGTAATGGAACTAATGATTTAACAGGACTTCCTGTGGATTATTGTTATAGATGTGAAACAGGAAGTTATAATGAAAATACAAAACATTTTGCCAGGCTTGCAAAGGGACTTACCATGAGGGCTGGAAACACTCAAGAAGTGAGGCCTGGGCAAGAACGTCCCGTTCAGGTAAGGGCGGTGAGGCCGAGTGGGGGTGGGGATTTGACAGACGACCACAAGGGGAAAATAAATAAATAATACATTTTCCGTCGTCCTCATTTGTAGAAATCCCCCAGCCCTACTCCCTAACTGCACGGGCCGCTCCTGGGCCTGGGCAGTGAGGATATGCACTCTGCTACTGTTCGACGTTCGATTTTGTGATTCATTTCCCACTTTTTTTTTTTTAAAATCTGTTTAATTTTCCAGACAAATACACATAACACAGGTCAATTTGATACACAGCGTTAAGCCTACAACCCTATACAGGGACGGCCGCGTGGCTGGACATTTCACTGGCGTCATTAGAGATCAATGCACAGGGTAAGTTTGTACACAGCGTTGTCGCCTACAACTCCAGAGGGGCCGGCCGCGTCACATTGTGTATAGTGTAATGGCATCTGGACTCGCAGTAAAGCAAGGCCCCTGAAGTCTACATCTCTAACAAACAGGCAACCAGCCCTCAAACAACAGTCAGCTCAACAAGGCCCAATAACCTGTGAAATGCCGGAGAGAAGAAAGAGAAAAGAAGATGAAAAGAGAGGAAGGATGTAAAAAGGGGGAAAACACTACAACAAGACTAGGAGTGATGTGCGCGAAGGGGGACGGGAAGGGAGAAGGATTGGTCTAGCACCCACACCGACGGGGTCTCCATGCACCAGGGCCACTACGGGAGCAATCTATCTGGGTCAGGTGGAACAATAGCATCTTCGGAGAGGCGCAGCGTCCTAAGCTTGGTAGGCATGTATCGTGCATGTTCAATTGCACACAGATACTTAACCAGAGGTTGCCAAACAGCCTTAAAGCACGTGTCTCGTTCTTGCAATCGCGCTGTGAAGAGCTCCATCATGACAACATGCCAGAGACGCACAAACCGGGCTGCGATTGGAGGAGCTTCTGTTTTTGTCAAGTGTAGGGCTATAAGCTGTTTGGCCTCTCCTAGCATTTGGAGCGTCAGAATCCAATCGCTCCGGGTGAATGCCTTCAGGCGAGCAGGTTTGACACCTAGTAAGATTGTGCTTGTGGCTTCAGGCAAAGGGACCCTCAATCTCCTCTTAATGTGGCTAAGGACCTCTTTCCAGAATATGGTCAATGATGGGCAGGCCCACCAAACATGTATAAAGTCCCCCGATGCAGACTGGCACCTTCAGCACAGGGGAGAGGATGTAGGGAACATCTTGTGGAGACGCTGGGGCGTGTAATACCATTGGGTCATGAGTTTGTAGGCATTTTCCCACTGCGGAATGCTGCGATAAATTTTGGGAATATCCTGCCATAATCGACACCACTGTGAGGGCAGAATGTCTGTGCCAGAAGCCGATTGCCATTGGTGCTGGTATGGGTGAGAAGGTAGCGCCTGTGGGTGCTGCAAAATCTGATAGATCTGAAATACCAGCCCCCTTGACCCAGACCAGCCGCCCGAAGGGGGTGAAGGCGCATGTAGCCGCCTGATACATCTCCTCCTTGGACACCCAATGCCGCAGCTGAGCATATTGCAATCTCGCTTCCGGTGGGACGCGGAACTCCTCCCTACTTTGGGCAAAGGTCTTGAGTTTACCCCCCCTCATATAGATCGCAAATCACCCTGCAATTTCCTTGCGTCCATTTGGCAAAGGCACGTGTGCGATAAGCCGGCGGGAAAAAACGGGTTCCCCTCTATGGGGGTGTGCGGTGAGGGAAACGTCGTGAGGCCTCTGCGCACAGCTATTCTATCCCATATCTCCAGGACAGTTCGTGTGGGTACCGCTATGTAAGCACTCCTAGAGCGTGCCGCCCAATGAAGCCATACGAGGTCCCAAATGGTTCGCCCGGTCACTGTCCGATCCATATACAGCCATCCCTTTTCACTCTCCGTCACCCCCCATTCCACCAGAAATCGCAGGTGCGATGCCCAGTAGTAATCCACAAGGTTGGGACAAGCCAGCCCCCCTGTCTCGAGGCGCTATAAGGAGCTTTTGAGAGAACCGAGGTCGCTTCCCGCCCCAGATAAAGTTTGTTAGGTCTTGCTGGACGCCTCGTATACAGTGTAGCGGGATGGGTGTGGGAAGGCATTGAAATAAACATAGAATTTTAGGGAGGATCGACATCTTAATGGCATTGATACTGCCCAGCCACGATAATACCAGGGGCCTCCACCTCCGTAAGTCTTCAAGAACCGCCCTCCGACATTCCTGCCAATTCACTTTTGTCCATGTGTCCAAAGAGGGGGTAAACTGGAGGCCGAGGTAGTGAATGCGTTGGGAGGCCCATTGGTACGGCACTAGTTGCTCCAGGTGGGGGATCTCCTCCTTTGGGATGGTGAGATTAAGGCCCAGGATTTATCATGGTTGATCTTAAGGCCTGAGGCCCGCTCAAAAAAGCACAGCGCTGCGTGCAGTGCCGGGAGGGACTCCCGGGGGCGCGTTAGAGTTAGGATAAGGTCGTCCGCAAACAGCGCCACATTATTCTCAAGCCCCTCAAGAGGGATACTGTGGATATCAGGTGCCTGACGGATTATCTCCGCTAACGGCTCTACTACAAGGGCAAATAGCAAAGGGGAGAGGGGACACCCCTGCCTAGTACCCCTATGGATGTGAGTTGCCCATTAACCCGAATCCTGGCCTGTGGGGTAAGATATGGTGCCATGATCCTAGTGATCATATTCTGACCTAGCCCAATTTTTTGCAGAACCGCCCGGAGAAAGGTCTAATCTACCCGATCGAACGCCTTCTCTGCATCTAGCGACAGAAGGCAGGCCGGGATCCCCCAGTGGCGCGCTTTCCCCACTAGGTGCGCAACTTTACGCACGTTATCCGCTCCCTGCCCGTTACGGATGAAACCGACCTGATCCGGGTCCACAAGACCCGGCATGTAGGGATCTAGCCGTTTTGCTAGCAGGTTGGTATATATTTTAAGGTCAGTATTTAACAAGGCTATGGGGCGATAGGACGCACAGAGCGTGGGATCCTTCCCAGGCTTCGGGATCAGTGCTATCTCCGCCTTCCCCATGTCGGCCGACGGTCCCTCCGTATCAGTGAAAGAGTTGTACAGTCTCAGGAGGTGGGGCCGCAGCTGTGACTGGAACATGCGATAGAAGGAAAGGGGTAGGCCATCCGGCCCTGGTGTCTTCCCAAGGGGAAGGTCCCTCACGGCAGCTGTTACCTCATCTTGGGTGATAGGGCCTTCCAGGGTCTTCGCATGATGTGGGTGTAATGGCGTCCCCGTATATCTACTCAGGACGTCCGCCACCACCTCCGGGGCTGGTGTCTCCACCTGATATAATGCAGTGTAGTAAGCCCGAAACGCCTCGCACTTATCCCTCTCTGAGGTAGCCTTCGTCCCGTCCGACAGGTGAACATTGGCGATATGAGCCTTGGCCGCCTGCGTCCTTAACCGCCTCGCCACTAGCCTGCCCACCTTGTCCCCTCCCTCAAAGTACCGTTGTTTCAATGCCAGCAAAGATTTCTCCGCCCTGTTAGTACGCAGGAGCTGAAGCTGGCCCCTAAGATTGGCGAGCCGCCGCCTAGACGCCAGTGAAGTGTGTTCCTGATCCCGCTGCTCAGCTCGCTTTATGTCCTTCACCAGGCTATCCTCCAGAGTCCGAGCCTCGCGCGCCTGCGCAATCGAGAGAGTGGTAATATGACCCCGGGTCGTGGCCTTAAAGGCATCCCACGCCACGGGAAAAGGCGTCTCTGGTAAATCATTACTGGCAAAGTAAGAGTCGATGGCAGTCAGGATGCTCTCTACGTCGGCTGCATCCCGGAGAATACTCGGCGGCAGGCGCCACCTCACCTCTCGGGTTGGTCAAGCGGCCGGGTCCTGCAGGAGCAGCTCGACATGGGCATGATCAGACAGTGAAATGTCAGACATGGAGGCACCCAACATGCCTCGTATCAGAGCATGCGAGATAAATAAATAATCGATACGGGAGTACGAGAGGGGGACGTGTGAATAGAACGAGTAATCTTTCAGCCCCGGGGAGTGATAGCGCCACGTATAGACAGCAGCCCTAAGTCTGTAATCTGCGTACATAATGCTTAGGACATGGCCCCTGACCCGCTGAACGAGGCATCACTGAGATCCGCTTCCGGGTCCCAAACTAAATTAAAATCCCCCCCAATATCAGCGAGGGGTCGTCTTGCGGGACCTGCTCTCTCAGGAGTGTCCGGAGATATCTGTCCTACATCTGGTTGGGTGCACATATGTTACACAGAGTGAAAAGGCGCCTGCCAATCCCCACCTGTACTCTAAGAAAGCGCCCGTCCCTGCACCTAAAGGGTTTGGCTTCCCCCAGCATGATATCAGTCCCACACAGTGTCGCCACTCCCGCTGTTTTGGTGTCTGCTGCCGCCCAAAATTGAAGAGGGTATTTAGGGTGTGCCATACGCCTCACATCAGCTTGCAAAAGATGGGTTTCCTGTAAAAATATGATATCGGGGCTCTGCTGTAGGAGATAACGCCATGTTTGCCTCCGTTTATAGGGGGAGCTTAGGCCCTTGGTGTTAGGCGTTAAAACCTTTAAGGGGCTAGACACATTCGCAGTCACATTAAAGTCCAAATGGGCCCCGCCCACGCCCCTCCACTTCGCCCCATCAGGAATACATAGACATGGGGGATTCCATCCACCCCACCCCACCCAAGGCGCCGCAGCCGCAGGGCCCCCCACCCAACGCACACAGAAAAAGGAAAGGGAAAGGAGAAAGAGAAGGGAACCAGTAAAAAGCAGAAGGAAGGAGATAAGATCAGGAAACCCAAAGGTAGCCAACCTGGCCACACAGCAGTGAAAAGGAAAAAACTCAAGAGTGGCCATCAGGGTCATACAGTCCTGTTCCAGGGTCGGGACATCCTACACCCAAGGGTTAGATAGTCCCCGAGATGTCACTCTCACAGGAGCAGGCAAAGGAGGGTAGTACCCCTGAATCAGCGCATCCCGAACGGGAGCCCCAGCCCCCCCATCAGTGCAATCAGGCACCCAACACACTTATTGGGCCGGTATGTCAGGGGACCAACCCAGCAAGGGGAATAGCCCCCCCCCCCGAAGTTTACAGTGAAAAGATTACAGCTAAGGAGATTCAATCAAGGGGTCCCCGGTTTCTGTGCAGGGCCAATCAAGTCACCTTCTAGAGACCTAATATGTGCAATAATGTCCTGCTTGGCCTGTGATGCTGTTTGCTCATCAATAGGTGAGGATCTGCGAAGACGGCGCACAGTGGACCAATCTGGCTGGGCAGGAAGCCTCGTCGCCACAGGGGGTCGCGACGGGCTGGTCGGCGGTGAGGAAGGGAGATGAAGTAATTGGGCTGCCTGCCTCCCTGTAAGATCCCACCACCCTGCGCTTGGACTCCCACTCAAAGATGAGAGCAAACGGGTTCCCCCATTGGTAAGGAATGTTCAGGCTTCGTAACTTATCGTTGACTGGTTTAAAGGCTCGTCGTCGCCGCAGAGTGTTGGGCGCCAAATCCTGAAAGATCTGAATCTTGTGGCCATCATATGTGAGGTCCTGTTTGGCTCGCACCGCCTTGAGAATGGCTTCCTTCTCCACAAAGAAGTGAACTCTGGTAAGGATGTCCGGCAGAACTCCCGGTCTCCCAGCCGGCCGACACCCGATGAGCCCGGTCCACGGTCGGCGGTGAGGCGTCTTCATCACCCCAGACCTCATGCAGAAGATGAGCCACATATGTCAGTGCGTCCTTCCCCTCCACCCGAGAGGTACCCCCTGGATGCGGAGGTTATTCCGATGACTCCGGTTCTCCAAGTCCTCCTGCTTTAACTACAGCTCGATATGCTGCTCCTCTAAGGCGGGCAGGCGCTGCCATATCTGCTCTTGGTCTTCCGTGCGGGTGTCCACAGTCCTTTCTAGGCTATCGACTCGGTCCCCCAAATCCAACACTTCTTTTCGCAGCTCCTTGACGCAAGAGTGCACCTCCGTGTGCAAAGATCCAATTTCCATTTTGAGCTCCGACATGAAGGAGGACATGAACGCTTGCATGACCGGTGGTGAGTACCCCCCGGGCAGAGGGCCCGCCTCAAGCGGGGCGGGATGCATTAGTCTTGCTCCACATTGCCGCCACAGAGTTATCCTTGGGTATTTCCCCAGGGCATCCTTGTTCCCTTTGGAGCGTGTCATCGTTGTGCGGGAAGGACCCCTCAGCAGGGCAACCGTTCAGAACAGCAGAGGGCCACTGCAACGCTCACTAGATCAGGTATTACACGAAAGGGCATGCGCTATCGACCTCCGGGCCCCCCAGCCAGTCAAGCCTGAACCCAGTCCCAGGCTGCAACCGCTACTCAGGGAACACCACCAGGCTATCAGCCCCCTGCTATGGCGAGGTGCGAGCAAGCGCTCGAGGAGCCCTCACCTCCCTCCCATGGCCCCCACACTCCCAGAGGGCCTCTTCGTGGAGCCACAACAACAGCAGATGTCTCCAACCAGGATCAAAGTGCGAGTCCACCCGGGGCCCCGCAGTGCACCTCTGCCCGGGGGGTCCCAAGGGCGAGGATACTGCTCTTGCTCGCGGCGCCCCAGCTGAAGCATTGGTCAGGGAGAGGCTGCTTAGACCCCAGACAGCGGGCGGACAGCCAGTAGCACGGGCAGCCTCCCTCAGGCACCACAATAGTTATCTGGGGGCCCCAATTCTCCATCTACCGCACCAACCAGGGGATGTCCTTCAGCGTCACTGGTGCAATCCCAGGCAGGAATCTCCACTGTGCAGCAGCCTCAGCACAGGTCTCCAATATGGTGGGTGCGCCCACAAGCAGCCCAGGCTCACTCGGCGCCCGAAGGCTGACCATGGGCCCCCTGCCGCGCTCGTCCCTCCTCCCGGCCTTGAACAGGCCGGCTGCCAAAAGGAGCCCACAAGCGTGCTGTTTTCAGGAGCGGCCGGGCACCCTCAGCAGCACCGATCGCCTTACAGACAGGCCACAGCTACAGCAGTGCAGCAGCCTGCACCCCGCAGCAAACTCTGCGTCCTGGGGCTTTGCGGGCTCCGACCTCGCTCCCAGCCCCAGCTTCTCCACGAAGACAATGTCCAAGAGGGAGTCGGTGCAATTCCGGGTGGGGGATGGGCATCAAATCAGCACAGACAGCCCCTCTCTAGATGATACAACAGGCATGGGGGTCCCCAGCTCTTCACCCCCCTTGTATTGCAGGGGCGCCCTCCGGTCACCACAGCCTGAGCCTCCACAGGCCGGAGTCCCCCCGCCACACAGCTACCGCTACGCCTGGCAGTCAAATGGCGGGCGATCAGGAGCAAAATGGCACGCATGGCGCGCGCGCCGTGCCGCAGTTAAGTCCCCCCAGCCCGCGCGGTACCTGCAGGGCAAACAGGGCTGCTCTGCCTCCGTCCGCACTTCTCTCTGTCTCCGGCAGACCGGCCTTCCACGCCGGTCAACAAACAGGCTATCTGCCGCGGCAGCCGGGCACCCCAACATCTGGCCTGGCCTCGGTTCCCGCTCGCCCCAAGCAGCACCAGCGGCCAGTCACAGATGCCCCGGGGGACAGCAGTCACGGGCTACGAGGTGTCACAGCTCCCTCACCAGCAGTTTCAAAGCCACCCGGGACCTGCACTACAACCGCAGCACCTCCGCCGCTCCGCCCCGTCACCAGGCGCCTCAACAGGGTCTTAGGAACGCCGCCTCACGCCGGTCCACAATATGGCGACCAGGCCTCACAGAGGTCGCCCGCTCGTCCGGGGTGGTATATTCCACTCCACTAGTCCGGGACCACTATGGACTGCTGCTGGATCTCAGCGCCTTTCTCTGCTCGGGGGACCCGGTCAGCGCCCCGGCACCTTCCCTTAGGCTGCTCAAAGAACACTGAAAACACTGATGGTGGGCCGGAGCTTCCAGGTAGTACGTCTTACTCCATTGCTGATCAGGCCACGCCCCCCATTTCCCACTTTTGAGTCAATAGTTCAACTTGTGCAAAAAAAACAAATACAACTGCAAATTATTTCATGTCCCCTTTTGCAGTCAAATAGCCATTGAGAGGGTCATTCTTTCTGAGACTAATTTTCAGCTGTAAAGCATTTGGCGACATACTTTTTGTGTTACGACTAATCTGTTCTCATGATATTCCCTCTTTCTTAAAAAGTAATGTTTCATTTTTATTTTATTTATTTGAAAAGTTTTATATAGTGTGAACACAACCCTTAAGGGTATCACAGCGCTTTACAAACATTCGAAGACATAAAAAGGAAAACAATCTTATCATAGTCGAGAAACAGTACAGGATATGACAATTCACCTGATGAGGACAGTCTCACCTCAATGTTAAAACAGCTAGGTAAAAACAATTGTATACCAAGTGAACAGTAGTCGAGAGAGAAGTTGACAAGACCTGATTTGCTTGGTAAGAAGAGGCCCCAGAACCTAAGGTAGAAATGTGTTCATAAGTAACAATTTCACTTGTTTCCTAAAGGATGCGGTAGAGGGATTCAGTCTAGTTTCATGGGGGAGGGAGTTCCAAATTCTCGTGGCGATGCCTGAGAAGGCTCTATTGTAAGATTTCTTTTGAGAGAATCTATCTCTGTTATTTCAGCAGTAACGTGCTGGAGCTTCTAGAGGATCTGGATCCTCCAGATAGTTCAAGCTTCTGAGCAAGGTAACTTTGGATATTGAAGTGTAGGGTTTCGTGGGACATGCAGGGAATTTTCAGACTAATTCTTGCTTTGTAGGGGAGCCAAATGAGGGATTTCAATTCAGAAGTGATGTGGTTGTTTCTTTTAGATCCTGTGATGAGTCCTACTGCAGAGTTCAGGGAGGCTCTTATGGGAGGCACTGTAGATTTGGGCAAACCACCTAGAGCAGCACTACTGTATTCCAACCTGGGATTCACCAGGGCTTGGACGGCCATGGGAGATCCTTGGGGGAGAGGGTTTCAGTGTTCTTAAGATGTTCATTTGGAGGTTCGCTAATTTGGTGGCGACACTAATGTGCTTCTGTATGTTAAGGTTCTTGTAGAGAGTAATTCCCAGTGATCTCACTGAATCAATGACTTGAGGCAAGCAATTAAAGGCTGTTAATCGTTTCATCCATTTGTTAATGATGTGTGACTCGGTGGGTCGATGAGGAAGAATTCAGTTTTGAGAGTCTTTAGTTTGAGGGGGTTGCATGTCAGCTAATTTGGGTTTTTTGTACGGTTGAGTTGAGGGATCTGATATCTTCAAAGGAGGAGACTTTCAGATATGAGTGGGTGTCGTCTGCATACATGTGATGTTGGAGGAACTCAGAATTACCGTTAGTGGTTCCATGAACAGGTTAAAGAGAGTGGTGAGAGGGAGGAACACTGTGGCACCCCTACGGTGACCGGAACACTTTTGGACAGAGACTGGTTGACCTTGACTTTTTGTGATCTGTTTTGGACAGATGAGGTAAACCAGTTTAGTCTATTGCAAAGCTGCCCCAACCTGGAGGAAGGCTCCTCTAAGCACTGCAGAAAAGACTTAACGTCTTATTCACTTGAACAAATTTAATAAAGTTTTTTCAAACACAAGTGGTTAACTGTGTGGTTTTTTTAGTTCATTGTTTCAAATGTCAACTCATTGTTTTCATGGTTACAAAACATCTCAAACATGTACATATCATCAGGTTTCTTTATCCCGATGCATTTCAGGCTATCCTTCAGCCCTTCATCAGGGGTTAATCTACAAGAGGAAAAGAAGAAAGAAATGGCAGTCAGACAGAATGTTGTATGACAATGCTGTTTGTTGGTGCAGGGTGAACATCATGCACGAAGTGACTAGGAGAATCAGATAATAAAAATAACTGTGGTATCTGTGAGCATTCAACCGTGTGGGAGGACGGAGTCTGTAAAGAAACGGGAGATGTGCCAATAAAAACTGCGATACTGGTGTAGGTTTCAAGTGCTCATGACGCGAGGATACTAAAACTAATTCAAAAAAGGTGACGAAGTGCGTGGTATTTAGATTGAGTAAGCGAGTGAAAAATAAGGACCTTAATCCCATGTGTTTAGCAAGCGTGATTGCAACTGCATTGGTTACTCAAGGAAACGTTACCAACGTGGGTCCGTTAACCTGTAGGGTACATGAAGATACACGCGAGTGGTTAGCACTCGGTGCTAGTAATCGGTCGGAATTGGTCAACGTGTTAAAGTGATCCTCGGGGCGAGGTACTTACAGTGGTGCAGTACGGCTCCGTGTAATTCTCTAAGTCGTTCCCTCTGGTGAGCTACCGGGTAGAACCCATTGACGAGTGCGACGCTGGCACATATCCCGTTTCCTTACAGACTCCGTCCTCCCACACGGTTGAATACTCACAGATATTTTTATTATCTGATTCTCCTAGTCACTTTGTGCGTGATGTTCACCCTGCACCAACAAACAGCATCATCATACAACATTCTGGCTGACTGCCATTTCTTTCTTCTTTTCCTCTTGTAGAGTAATCCCCTGATGAAGGGCTGAAGGATAGCCCGAAATGCATTGGGATAAAGAAACCTGATGATATGTACATGTTTGAGATGTTTTGCAACCATGAAAACAATGAGTTGACATTTGAAACGATGAACTAAAAAAACACACAGTTAACCACTTGTGTTCAAAAAACGTTATTAAATTTTTTCAAGTGAATAAGACGTTGAGTCTTTTCTGCAGTGCTTAGAGGAGCCTTCCCCCAGGTTGGGGCAGCTTTGCAATAGACTTTTGTGATTATATACGCTGTAAGGACCAGACAGCGATACCTCCTTAGCACGCCACAGATCATTAAACAGATCACCATTGAGGAACAGAGCGGTGCAAGCCCCATTCATTTTCCTTGTAAGTAAGCCAGTTTAGGACAGTTCCTGAAAGTGCTCCAAGTGATCTAAAAGGTACTCCTGCTTAACCACATTGAATGCTCAGACGGTCTTTAAGGGCATTGACCAAGCAGTTCATAAACTAGTCTGGGAAGGAGGTGCTCCGAGAAACGCCATAGCCAAGTTACAAAAGGGGGTATATGAGTGGGGACTGGTGGTCCCAGACGTCCAAAAATATTACTGGGCTTCACAATTGCTTGTAATCAATGACTGTGCCTTCACGGATCAACAGGATCCAGCCTACAGGGTGAGCAGAGGCTGCATGGGTCCAGAAGGGTACAAGAGATTACTGTATGCTGAGAAGGGCAGAGGTGACCAGTCCCAGCACACGCAGGTGGTAATAAACTTATGGCATAAAGCTACCAAGTTTCTGGGTTGAAGAGGGAAACTGATGGCACAGACACCATTATGGTATAGCGCACTCTTGCCAGAGGTGGGAGGGCTACACCGATTTCAAAGATGGAGACTCAATGGTATAGAACACCTGGGTGACATCTGGAGAAATCAGACTTACATAACATTTACTGACTTCTAAAAATAATTCAACTTGGTTGAATCGGAACGTTTCGGACATATCCAACTGGGATGTGCGTTGCCGGTAAGGAAGCAATTGCCCGACACCTTGCCATTAGAAGATTGAATACTGACGGAACCACTGACAAAGAATGGAATATCATTATTCTATAAGAAGCTAATTAATACTCCCCATATCTACTGGGTCACTTGAAATTGGCATGGGAGGATGATCTGGGAGGGACACTGGACGATGAAGATCAAACACTGATGGAACCACTGACAAAGAATGGAAAATCATTAATCGATAAGAAGCTAATTAATACTCCCCATATCTACTGAGTCACTTGAGATTGGCAAGGGAGGATGATCTGGGAGGGACACTGGATGATGAAGATTGGACGGAGTATCTCCAGGCCCCCCGGAAGCTATTCATTAGAGTGCGATTTAGATTGGTCTAACGTAAGGTACTCCACAGAACATACTACCAGCCGCGGCCGGCAGTGGGAGTACCTGCAGGGAGGTGACGTGGGGAGGGGGAGGGGCAGGGTGGGGGGTAGTAATGTATGGATTATGGAGTTTTACAGGTAAGTAAACATTTAAATAAATAAAATGAACTTTGTTGCGCGCACTGCATCGCATTTGGGGGATGCAGTGCACTCAATGAAATTCGTTTTATTTATTTAAATGTTTACTTACCTGGGAAGCTCCGTAATCCATACATTACTACCCCCTACCCTGCCCCTCCCCCTCCCCACGTCACCACCCTGCAGGTACTGCCACTGCCGGCCACGGCTGCATACTACTTGCAAACACTCCTGCACAAAAGAGGTAGGGCAAACTCTCCATTATGCAGACGGGGTTGTGAGAGAGAAGGGTCCGTAAAAGTGCCAAACTCATAAGTCTGGACCCTGTAACAGAGGGGAAGAAAGGCACCACTTATTTTTTTAACTCTTTTTATTTAACAAAACAACAAAAGACACAGCTAGAGAGTTAATCGTTTGATATTGGTTGGTTACAGCATTGGTGCACAGTGTAATTGATGTTACAGTACGAGACATTTTCCAAAGTTTGTGCCTATCCCTCTGCATTCGGTGGCTCTCTTAACCTCTCTTCCCTCCTGCATAGCTTAACCGTGGGAGACAAGCAGATATCGCCTCTGTATGTGTTCCATGCTGCCCATTTCGGATCCCATTTTTTAGGCCATCCCCTATTTATGAAGATGTCTTTCTCAGCGTTCATGGCCCTGTCCATGTCAACCTCCCAACCTTTACTAATGGTGGCTCCCCTACTCCCCATTTTTGTGCTATATTCCGTTTAGCGAGAGCCCAACCCAACGAAGCCCTTGATTTTTCAGTTTGCGTTAGGTCGGTGGCTTCCTATATATTTCATAGACAAAGTTTCGGGGTGAGGTTAAGTTTCCACCCCCCCGTGCTTTCCATTTTTTATTTGATCACCACCCAGTATGTTTGAATGAGTGGATATTCCCATATCGTGTGGAACAAGGTTCCCTCATGGGAGCATTTTCGAAGGCAATAAGTGTCTGTTCTCCTCTTCATCTTAACCAGAACTGTCGCTTATAAGTAGACCCTATGTAGGGTCTTGAGCTGAACTAGTCTAAGTCTCATGGGAATGGGAATTTCCCTGGGGGAGGCTAGTGCATCTCGCCAATTATCTTCCTCTAGGTCACCCACATCTATCTCCCATTGCTGCCTTAGTCGTGTTAGCTGGTCTGGTCAATTATTAAGCAGTTTTTTATATGTTAGGAAGATGTATTTCTTAGGCATAGGGTCTAGCAGTGATCTGTCTTCGAGGGGGATACTTCAGGTAGTGGGCCTCCCACTGGTATCGCTATTTTTAGGGTGTGGCTAATTTGTGCTAGTTGATATTCTTTCTCTAGTTCTGAAAATGTTATCAATCCATTTTTATTCGAAAGGTCTATCAATTCCGAGATACCTATCAGATCCCAATTATCAAATCCAGGGCAAATGCTCAAATGGCCAAGCCAATCAGGCTCCCAAAGCAGGGTTACTTTTGTAATCTTCTTGTGCCATCCTACTTTTTTTGTGACTGCGTGCCAAAGTTCTATTGTACGGGCTGTTGGACCGGTGAGGTTTAATCGTTTGGTGCTTGAATAGAGAATTCTTCGGTATCCTCCCTGTCCCATTTGCCACCTGTCTGTACGGAGGCAAGGGTCCATTTGTGGGCCATGGACCCAACAATTGATTATCGTCATCTGGGATGCCCAGTAATAGAGTTTAAGGTCGGGTAGAGCTATCCGGCCGTCATACCATCCCTCTGTTAATTTCTGGATAGTAATACGCAGCGCTGTCCCATCCCAAAGTAAAGTGCGCACTACACTCTCAATGCTCACAAAATAGGAATCCAGAACTTTGAAAGGGGTATTTTGCAGTGCATACAGGAAGCGGGGTCAGTGGAAGGGCTCGCCAGTGCTTGACGTCGGATTGTAAACGGGTTAAGGGACTTTGTAAATTAGTGTCATAGAATCGCGTTGAGTCAGTGGTGACATAAATGCCCAGATAGTGGAACCCTTCTGTTGCCATCGGAATGTCATATTTTTGCGTCAGTTTAGGCGTAATACCATGTAATAGGAATAGTAGGGATTTAGACCAATTTACTGTGTAGCCTGAGTGGCTGCCAAATATTAAAAAAAGATGTAGAATACAATGGATAGACGATGATGGTGACGCCATATACAGCAATATGTTGTCTGCATAGAGGGAGATTTTGTCTTTGTGGTCATCTGTCCATTTAAGTCCCCGTACCAAGAGGTCACCCCTCACCCATATCGCCAGGGGTTCCAGTACCAGCATAAACATTTGTGGTGACAGGGGGCAGCCTTGTCTAGTTCCTCTCCCCAGGTGGATTTGTCGTGATGTGTGGCGATTTACCACTATTTGTGCTTGTGGATTTGTATACAGGAGCTTAATCCACTGAATAAAATTGTGTCTGAAACCCATTTGTTCCAGTACAGCGAATAAAAAGGACCATTCAATAGTATCAATAGCCATCTTGGCATCTAGCGACAGCAGGGCAGCATCCTCTCGGATCGTGTCCACCATGCCAAAACCCCATGGAGGTGGCGCAAATTTGAAGCAGTGTTGCGGCCCGGCATAAAACCTGATTGATCAGGGTGCACCAGATTCGTGATTAGGGGAATGGGTCTATTAGCTAACACTTTAGTAAGAATTTTAGCCTCTGCGGTCAGAAGATACATAGGTTGATATGATTTACAGTCGTTTGCAGGTTTACCCTGTTTATGTATTACCACAAAGGTGGCTAGTTGTATCTCTGCTGGCAAGTGTCCTTTTTTATAGCTATCTAGGTACATTTGGCAGAAATGGGGCATCAGTTTTGTTGCCTCCAGTTTAAAGAATTCAATTGGGAGCCCGTCGGGGCCCATGGCCTTTCCCGAGCGAATATCTTGGTTTGCTGATTGTACTTCCTCAGCTTTGGGGTCCCCTGCAAATGAATTTCGTTCCACCAAGGAGAGACCGTGGATAGTGGCCAGAAGGTTTTGGGCATCAAGAGCTGTGGTCACTGAGACCGATGTGTAGATTGATTCAAAATAGTCATCAAACGTCTCTGCTATGTCCTGTGGGTCGACTATTTCCTCTCCCTCCCCATAGCTGGTGGACCCACCTCAGCTCCTGCTCTATTTTTTCACGCCATGCTAACAATTTGCCAGTTCACACCCCATGTTCATATATTTTAAGGCATTTGCAGCCTGATTCATCAAGCCGAAATCGGCTCGCAAAGGGCCAGATTCTGAGAATCTGGCCCTTTGCGAGCGCTATTTTTGCATTTGGGATTCATCATCCCAAATGCAAAAATCGGTAATAGCGATTTCGCTATTTTGAGAGGATTTACATTTAAGGAATCTCTATTTGAGATTCCTTAAATGCAATTCATCATCCATTTAAAAATTGCGAATTCGCAATTTCGGCCCGCTATTTACCGCTAGGTCAAACCTCGTGGTAAATAGCGAAAACTTAGAAAAATGCTTTTAAAAGCATTTTTCTAAGTTGTATGTTGCACACACACATGTCCTTGTACGTGTGTGTGCGCAACACCTGTTTCAATTTGCATTTAAGGGGTGCTACAGGGTGTCCTTTGGACACCCCTGGCACCCTTTAAATCGCTATCTTATTTGCGATTAGCTAATTGCTATTCGCAAATAAGGAATACTCCCCAATCATTCCTATGGGCCTTTTGGCCCATAGGAATGTATGGGGAGTTATTCCTTATTTGCGATTAGCAATTTGCTACTCGCAAATAAGGAATGTGTAGGAATCGCTATTTATTTAGCAATTCCTACATGAATCCCGTTTTGCAAGTCCTTAATAGCGATTCGTTATGAATCGCTATTAGGGGCTCGCAAAACGGGAGATTGATGAATCAGGCTGATAGTCTTTTGCCTGAACTTTGCTGCCTCAGTGAGGAGTTGCCTATAGTCTAACTTTTTAGCCTCTAGCGTTTGTTTGAGGGAGTCATGTCACCTAAGCTAGGTTATTTTCGCCTGTTAAGATTTCGTCCTCTAATTGTTCTAAACGCCTCGTTATTTATTTTTTGTGTTCCAACGTTAAGGCCAGTGCTTTGCCCCTTATGACGTCCCCATATGCTCCTCATATAATTTGTTTCAAGGCCACTGAGCCTATATTTTCATTGAAATATAGGACTATTTCTTTTAACAATTCAGCCTTGATTTGTGGTATTTTTAGTGCCCATGTATTGATTGTTAGGGTTGTGCGTCTTGGTTGGACCCCTATTTCCATTCTTGCTAGCACCGGGGAGTGACCTGCGATTCCACTCGCCAAACATCAGGCCTCAATGAAATCAGGGAGGTCTTCGGTGTGGGGGAGTAAGTAATCTATGCGAGATTGGCTATCATGGGCCCCCGAATGATAGGTAAATTGGGTGGTAGTGGGGTTGAGCTGCCTCCAGATGTCGACTGTTAGTGTCTGGGGCTAGTCCTCTTTCCATGACCATGTTCATGATGTCACATGACTTACCTGTGTAGACATAAGCCGGGTCTGCCCTTCCCTCAGTGCTTGGTATCTATCCATGTTGGTTTTGGGTTCTGTGCCTGGGTTGGTTTTTTGCATCACCCCTGTTCTGCTCACGGGCTCGCGAGCAGGTCTCTGGGACTGTTTGGCTGTTCCTGTGTTTTCCCTGTTTCCTTCGTGAAGCCCCTCCCCTCCCCTTCACTTCGACTCCAGCGGTGTTACCCGGTGCTTCTCTGTTGGGTCCAGAATTCAGCCTGACTAGGGCGCTGGGGCTCCAGCTCCCTTTCGCTAGACAAAGAGATCCGGTGAATCGGGCGTCAGCAGAATACCGTCTTGGCGCGGTAACTTGGACAGAGACACTTTGGACTTCCGTGTTGTTGTGGAACCTATCGGCTTCGTTTTGCCGATTCGGACGTTTTCCTGGTGCTTCCTGGTATTGCACGGCACGGAGAACGGAGAGCGCGCTGAGAGTATACACCGCTCGTTATCGTCCTATTTTTTGCCTTTCTAAGTCTCTTGCTTCCCAAACGAAGAGTAAGGGTTTTTTTTGTGTCGTTTATCCGAATTTTTCCCCCTTATTGCGGGTTTTTTGTATATACCAGAGGAATGCTTCAGGATTTCCCTTCATCTAATCGGCCCCCCCCCACCCTTTCCCTCTCTCTCTGGAAATTGAATATTGGATGTCTTCATATCGAGCATCCTGCATTCCACACTGGTTAGGAGGTTGTCATGTGTTGATGGGGGCATGGTCATGGACAAAAGGCTATGAGGGTTGTTATAGTAGAGAGAGCAGATTGGTAAAGCATTGTCTTGTTCCATAGGTGCAGAGCTGTGGAGACAAAGAAGCCCCTGGCCTTTACTACGTGGGTGGAAGCAATCATCTTTGTCCTTTCCCTTTGTTCCTCTTTTTTCCCGCCCCCTCCCCTTGGCTCATTTGTTCACTCATTGTTTATCCGCCAGTGAGTGGCATATGGGTAGGGGTAGTGGATCGGGCCATACTTCGCTCCTGCAGTGTATGGGCATTGGAGGTGGAAACCAACAGAATACCAAGCCCAAGACATTATAACACTGCCTGAGCGAGTATGGATGAGCAGTTAGGTGGAGCTACTAGTGTTCCTACTATGCAGGATCTGATGGGAGCTATAACGGCTTTACAAAATCAGGTACAGGACTTAATACAGGAGAATGTGGGATTGAAGCATGAATTGGGGGCAGTGAAGACCAGAGAACAGTTACAACAACGTGGGCAAGGGCCAGTAATACAGCCTGCGACCTTCCAGTATACAGGAGGGACAGGACAGGGTGCTACTGGTGGGGTTCCCTTAGCTGTTAACGTAATAACACCTGTTCCGGTGCCTTTAGCACCCCCTGAGAGGTTTACAGGGGAGAGCGAAAAGTTTGGTACATTTATGAACCAGTGCCAATTGCATTTTATGTGCAAGCCTAATGCCTTCCCTGAAGATTCCGCCAAAGTTGCTTTTACCATCTCGTATTTGGCTGGCACCGCTGCTCAATGGTCTATCCCTCTTGTGAATAACGATGATCCGGTGTTGTACAATTACACTGCCTTTAAGGAGTTAATGCGGGGATTGTTCGCTAAGCACGCCTTCATGCAGGCTAGCGATGCGGAGCTACTAAAGTTACGGCAGGGCAGGCAGGATCTGCTAACGTATATTTCAACATTCAACAGGTTGGTGTCTGAAACTCAGTGGCCATTGGCTAAGAGGACTTCCTTGTTTTATCAGGGTCTTTGTGAGGACCTTAATGATGTGGTGTCTCAGGTGGTGGATCCCCCAGACGATTGTGCTGCTTCTATCGACCTTGTAGTAAAATTGAACCATCGATTGTCTGAGAGACGCGGGGATCGGAATCGATTCCAGGTGTCTCGAGGAAGTTATGCTAAGCCTGAGGTGAGGCCTGGTGGGGAACAGAAGGCTGTGTCAGAACCAATGGAGATAGGTGGGGTAAGAGGCCCATTGACACTGGTGGAGAAGAAACGATGAAGGGAACTGAACTTGTGTTTGTACTGTGGTCAGGGAGGCCATTATTCGAGAGAATGTCCAGTGAAGCCCTCTGGTGTTTCATCTAGTAAGAAGGTAACCTGTGTACATCATGTAGGTGGTCCTGTTTGCAAGAACGAAACTAAGGGGACATATGAGGTCTTGGGTGTCATTGATCGTGTGCCTAGACATTTCATTATTGCCGCTTTTCTTCTGCTGTCTGATAGCAACAGGGTGCCGGTGTCGGTATTATTGGATTCCGGTGCCGCAGGGAATTTTATTGATATTTCTTTGGCAGAGAAGTTAGAGCTCCCTTGTTGTTATAAGGAGCAGCCAGTGCCAGTGAGGGCGATAGATGGAACAGAGTTGACCTCGGGTTCCATTACACGTCAGACAGTTCCTTTGCGTTTGCTGTGTGAGAACGGACACTCCGAGTTGGTGTGCTTTGACTTGATGGATGCTCCATCTTTTGGGTTAGTGTTAGGAGTGCCTTGGCTCCAGGAGCACAATCCCAGGATCGATTGGGTTCAACGTTTAGTAACCCTGGACTCCATACATTGTGTGAAGCATTGCTATCAGGAGGCGAGTGAGGGGGTGTCTCCTTTGTCCTGTGCACTAACCAATGTAGACTCTATTCCATTGCAGTATGCGGCATACAGGGATGTTTTTGATGAGGGCCAGGCTCAGGGTCTCCCGCCTCACCGGTCTTTTGATTGTAAGATTGATTTGGTACCTGGGGTTCCACTGCCATGTAGTCGCATTTACGCGCTCTCGGAACCCGAAGAGTTGCACCTCAAGGAATATCTGGACGAGATGTTACGGTTAGGGTTCATTCGTCCCTCTAGTTCGCCCGTGTCCTCTGCAACCTTCTTTATTCCAAAGAAGGAGGGCGCGTTGCGTGCTTGTGTGGACTACAGGGCCCTGAATAAGGCCACGGTGAAGAACAAGTACCCACTTCCACTCATCCCTGTGCTATTAGATCAGCTGCGAAAAGCTACGGTTTTCACCAAATTGGACTTGCGCGGTGCTTACCATCTGATACGCGTTCGTCCCGGGGATGAGTAGAGGACGGCGTTTAAAACCAAACATGGCTTGTTCGAATATTGCGTAATGCCGTTTGGCTTATGTAAGGCGCCGGCGGCCTTTCAGTTCTTTATTAATGAGGTCCTCCGTGATTATCTAGATAGAAGTGTCTTCGTCTATCTAGATGATATACTGATTTTCTCGGAGACCAGTGCTGACCATCCAGAACATGTGACACAGGTGCTGCAGAAATTGCGACAACATCATCTGTATGCTAAACTAGAGAAGTGTCAGTTCAGCACACATAAGGTGGAGTTCCTGGGTTTCATCATTTCAGCAGGAGGAATTCAGATGGACCCCAGAAAGATAGACGCTATTGTTTCTTGGCCTATACCTTCATCAGTCAAGCACATCCAGGTTTTGTTGGGGTTCGCCAACTTTTATCGGCGTTTTATTTCCCATTTCTCCGACATTGTGGCGCCTATGACACGATTGTTGAGGAAGGGGGTTCCCTTTGTTTGGTCTACTGAGGCTCAGGAGGCTTTCCAAACGTTATTGAGGACATTTACAACAGCACCCGTTTTGGTGCATCCTGATCCTGCCCTGCCGTTTTTTGCGGAAACGGATGCTTCGTTGTGCGCTGTTGGTGGGGTGTTGTCCCAAAGAGATATAGAGACTGGTCATATGCACCCCATTGCCTTCTTTTCAAAGACTTTGTTGCCAGCGGAGCGTAATTATACCGTGGCAGAGAGGGAGCAGTTGGCTGTTAAATTGTCCTTTGAGGAGTGGCGACATTATTTGTGGGGAGCTCGGCATACCATCACGATCTACACCGATCACAAAAATCTGGAGTTTTTCCGTTCTGCTCTTGCTTTGACACCACGCCAAATGCGGTGGGTTCTTTTTTTTAACGAGTATGACTTTGTCATAACTTATAGACCCGCAGCACAGCAGATCAAGTCAGATGCTCTTTCCCGGATTCACGTTGATCACAGGGATGTTGGACCTGCGAAGGACGACAGACCTATGATCGATGGTGATAAGATTGTAGGGGTTTCCATGACCGATGACTTTCTCTCAGATGTAAAGGAGCAATTGCGTCAGGTGGATCTGGCACCTTGGTTATCGTTGCCCCAGGTCTTGGTCCAAGATGGGTTATTGTATCATGAGGGCCGGTTGTTTGTTCCCCCGGACTTGAGGAAGTTGTCCTACAATGGTGTCATGCGTCAGCGTTGGTGGCGCATCCTGGAGTGCAGAAAATGAAAGAGCTGTGTTTGCGATGGTTTTGGTGGGATACAGTGGGTCGAGACATTCAGGGTTATGTGGCAGCTTGCCCTGTTTGCGCCACCAGTAAGCCCACCCATAGCAAACCATCCGGTTTGCTGCAACCCTTGGAGGTACCTCCGGCTCCCTGGCACACCATTAGTATGGACTTTGTTACTGACCTTCCCTCTGTGGCTGGCTGCACTGCTGTTTTTGTGGTAGTGGACCTGTTCACAAAAATGGCACATTTTGTCCCATTAGCCAAGATCCCTACTGCTAAAGAGATGGCCATGGTATTCATGAATTCCATTGTGAGGATACATGGATTGCCATCAGAGATAGTGTCCGACAGGGGGGCTCAATTTGTGTCCCATTTCTGGACAGAGCATTGTTCAGTGCTCAAGGTGAATATAAGGTTGTCATCAGCTTATCATCCGCAGTCTGACGGGCAGACTGAACGCACCAACCAGACCATGGAGCAGTATTTGAGGTGCCTTGTGTCATCATTGTCGTGTGATTGGGTGACGGCTCTTCCTGTAGCGGAGTTTGCTTATACTAATAGTCTGCATTCCGCGTTGGGTATGACACCTTTCTATTGTTCACTGGGGTATCATCCTAGGGCTTTAGCCATCCAACCTACGGGGCGTGTGCCAGCCATTGACGATGTGTGTAAGCGGATGAGTGACATCTGGGGTAGAGCACGAGTACATTTGCTCAAGGCTAAGGCTGATATGAAGGCACAGGCGGATAAGCACAGGGCACCTGCTCCTTCTTATCAGGTGGGGGAGCAGGTTTGGTTGGCTACCCGTAACCTCAGGCTGCAGGGGTCCCGTAAATTGCAGCCTCGATATGTGGGTCCCTTTCCGATAGTGCAGGTGGTCACTCCTGTGGCTATGAAACTGGAGTTGCCTGGGGAGTATAGGGTCCATCCTGTGTTTCATACTTCTTTGTTAAAACCGTATGTGCCTTCTCAACAGGCGTTGCCGCCCCCTCGTCCTCTGCTAGTCGATGGTCAGGAGGAGTTTGAAGTTCATGCTATTGTAGATTCACGGCGTAGGAGGGGTCGCTTATTTTATCTGGTGGACTGGAAAGGCTATGCATCCGAGGATCGGACCTGGGAGCCTGCTGGGGGGGTTCACGCTCCTAGGTTGGTCAGGTTATTTCATAGACAGCATCCCTCTAAGCCTCGTCCGGTGGAGAGGATTGTTGGGGGGGGTACTGTTAGGGTCTGGGGCTAGTCCTCCCCCTCCTCCTCTGCTAGTCGATGGTCAGGAGGAGTTTGAAGTTCATGCTATTGTAGATTCACGGCGTAGGAGGGGTCGCTTATTTTATCTGGTGGACTGGAAAGGCTATGCATCCGAGGATCGGACCTGGGAGCCTGCTGGGGGGTTCACGCTCCTAGGTTGGTCAGGTTATTTCATAGACAGCATCCCTCTAAGCCTCGTCCGGTGGGGAGGTATGTTGGGGGGGGGGGTACTGTTAGGGTCTGGGGCTAGTCCTCTTTCCATGACCATGTTCTTGATGTCACATGACTTACCTGTGTAGACATAAGCCGGGTCTGCCCTTCCCTCAGTGCTTGGTATCTATCCATGTTGGTTTTGGGTTCTGTGCCTGAGTTGGTTTTTTTGCATCACCCCTGTTCTGCTCACGGGCTCGTGAGCAGGTCTCTGGGACTGTTTGGCTATTCCTGTGTTTTCCCTGTTTCCTTCGTGAAGCCCCTTCCCTCCCCTTCACTTCGACTCCAGCGGTGTTATCCGGTGCTTCTTTGTTTGGTCCAGAATTCAGCCTGACTAGGGCGCTGGGGCTCCAGCTCTCTTTCACTAGACAAAGAGATCCGGTGAATCGGGCGTCAGCAGAATACCGTCTTGGCGCGGTAACTTGGACAGAGACGCCTTTTTTTTACTTCCGTGTTGTTGTGGAACCTATCGGCTTCGTTTTGCCGATTCGGACGTTTTCCTGGTGTTTCCTGGTATTGCACGGCACGGAGAACGGAGAGCGCGCTGAGAGTATACACTGCTCGTTATCGTCCTATTTTTTGCCTTTCTAAGTCTCTTGCTTCCCAAACGAAGAGTAAGGGAGTTTTTTGTGTCGTTTATCTGACTTTTTCCCCCTTATTGCAGGTTTTTTGTATATACCAGAGGATTGCTTCAGGATTTCCCTTCATCGTATCGCCCCCTCCCTTTCCCTCTCTCTCTGGAAATTGAATATTGGATGTCTTCATATCAAGCACCCTGCATTCCACACTGGTAAGGAGGTTGTCATGTGTTGATGGGGGCATGGTCATGGACAAAAGGCTATGAGGGTTGTTATAGTAGAGAGAGCAGATTGGTAAAGCATTGTCTTGTTCCATAGGTGCAGAGCTGTGGAGACAAAGAAGCCCCTGGCCTTTACTACGTGGGTGGAAGCAATCATCTTTGTCCTTTCCCTTTGTTCCTCTTTTTCCCCGCCCCCTCCCCTTGGCTCATTTGTTCACTCATTGTTTATCAGCCAGTAAGTGGCATATGGGTAGGGGTAGTGGATCGGGCCATACTTCGCTCCTGCAGTGTATGGGCATTGGAGGTGGAAACCAACATCGACCAGGCCAAGGGCTAAGAGGAAGTCTGCAAGCTTGGACCACGTGATAGGGTCCCTACGTAGAGGCCGCCGATCCATCAACCCATCTATTGTTAAATTAAAATCTCCTCCTATTACTTGTGTCCACTCAGGGAGGTCTATAATGAATTTTCTAAGGTCATTTAGTGTGACTTGTTGCAGTGCTGGGGGAGCATATATTGACAGTATATTCAGGGGTTTCCCTTTCCATGTGCCTGCAGCAGCTGCGAACCTACCTTGCCCATATGTCCATGTACTACTAACCAGGTAAGGGCAATTTTTACAGAGAAGAATGCCCGTTCCTAGAGAACTAGTGGTAAATCCTGCGTGTGCGATAAGTTGTAAACCTCGTCTATTAAGGGCTTTGAACGTATTGCAGATTAGGTGAGTCTCCTGTAAGAAAACTATGTCTGGCGATTGGCGTTTTAAGTACTGGAGGACTATGCCACGCTTCAGTTTTTCTCCCAACCCATTCATGTTCCATGTGAGGAACTTTAGGTCCTTGCTCCTATTACTTGTTATGATGATATGTGTGTGTTACCTGGTGTCAACATGGCAAGGGATACATAGATAGGCCACTGTGTACCAGACGAGCATTTTACAGGGGTTTTATTGTATGCTCTGCTATTGGGACTTAGTTTTGCTGAGCCTTAGTCTCTCGCAAACATTGCAGTTGAGCTAGGTCTTGAGCATATACCCCTTTTTTCCACAATCTCAGTTACTCTTGAAGTATGTAGCTGTGTGGCCGACCCTGAACACCACCTTTGTGGTGCTATTCTTTGCTGTGCGAAAACAAAAACAAAAATGTAAACAGTTCTACAACTACCCCTTCCAACAGCCCCTCCCCCATCTCTGCCTCCCTGCATGACAGTGTTATTTGGCCCGCCACCCCAACAGTGCAGAGTGCCCGTCGCCCACCCAACCCTATATTGGAGGAGTCGTGGACCCAACCTCCCTTTCCCTTCCCTCGCCTTTGCGATCATACAGTGTGCTGCAGGAGACAATATGTACTGTTATTTTATACTCATCCACTCCTCTTGTCAGCCGCCACTGTCCATTATATTCACGGTTCTGCCTGCAGTTGGTCCCATTGTGGGTTGTCCCAGAATATTAAGCCCTTGTCACCCTGAGAAATCGTTTCTTGAACCAGTCTATCGAAACTAGCTTGCAAGTGCTCAAGTCTCTCATCTTTCCCCCGGGAGTACCTTCGTCGCCTAATTTTCTAGCTTCGATCCCTTTTTGATCAGTTCACAAACCACCCTTCGTATGTTGAACCTTTTCTCCCTGCGTGGGGTCCTGCAATTCTGCATTGTCCCTGCTCGTCGGTCCTGCCGCTCCAAATTACTTCGGTCTCCAACTCTTTGCCATCCATTCAGCCCAGTACCTCTCCTGGCTCCGTGAAAAACTAGCCTCGACTCTCAATTTTGCAGGAAATAGCATGGCATATTTGATTTCCCTCTCACAAAGAGCTTTTTTGACCTCTAGGAAGGAGCAGTATTGCCTCTGTTTCTTTGCAGTGAAGTCCGGTAAAAATGATAGTATACCATTTTCATATTTCAGTGGTGGTGCACTCCTAGCTGTTTAGAGAATATTGTTATGGTCTTGGAAGTTGAACACACAAGCCAGGATGGGTCGGGGGTGCCCCTGGCTTGGGCCTACCCCCCGGTATGCGGTGAGCTGGCTCAATTGAAAAATAGTTAGAGAGGTTTTTGGGCTGTAGATATTTAGTAATGAGGTCTTCCACAAATAAGTCCATTGCTAGTTCTCTGGCCTTTCCTGGTACGCCTAGCATACGGACATTGTTGCGTCTCGACCTTCCCTCATAGTCATCCACCTGCACTGTCAGGGACTCAGTGCGGAGTTGCAAGTCGGAGACTTGTTTCTTTAATGCAGTCGTGTCTATAACAGACATCTTAGGTGGCATCTTCCACTTCCTTGACCCTGGGTTCCATTTTCCTGAGGACTGCCCTAAGAGCGATATGTCCGTGGAGACTGTATCTATGCGTCCCACGAGTGATGTGTGCATTCCAGTTATTGCCACCATGACGTCGTGAAGTGTGGGGGATTCTTGCTCTGTTGATTTTTGTGGGGTTTCCTGCACTGTGCCGGGGCCGAAGGTCCCTCCTCCTGTGGTTTCTGCCAAGCGAATTTATCAATCTTCGGTTGGTGTGAGCTGCATTCCCCCTCAGACATCGCCATTTTAGCGCCTAGAGCTGGCCACCCGTCAGCAGAGAAACTCACCGCCACCTACCAGAGACGCTCCCACATGGCCTGTCAGCTTCCCCCCTCCAGGTGCCTCTTGAAGTTATTTCGCTGTGATAGTAGGTTCGCAGCACTTGGTTGTTGCAGTAGGTCCGTGACTGTTTAATTCCGGTGGATAAATATGCCTGGGGCTATATGCAGCATCATTCCCTGTCTCTCTGCTGTCTGTGTTGCCATGATTTTGCCCTCAGGGACTCCGTGTGTTTGCAGTCCAATTACTTCCTCCCCCGGCCAGAGGTCACATACCCATATGTCCTGGGGGCCAGTGTATCTGGTTTCCGCTTGGCTGCGATGTGGGCCGGGGTCCCTGAGTCCTTTCGACCGTTTCTTCTTCCTGCGCCAGAGTGCGCCAAGCCAGTTCTGTTATGGGCCCTGTATTCCTCGAGGAAAGTGTTCCTCCATTGTGCGTAAATTTAAAATGACACTCGTCGCTTCAATGATTATGCTCCCGCCTCTCGTTCTGGCAGTATTGCCCACTGCTTTTGACCGCCGGTGAGTAAGGATAAGGATTGAGTGGTGTGAATTTGGGCGCGCCCGTGCCGCCTAGCCAGTCTTTACGTCCCGTGATCTGAACGCGAGGTTATGCGACTCCGCGGCTGCTGCGCGGCTATGGGCCGCAACCTCGTGAGCGTTCGGATCTCTGCGCTTGCCGTGGACGGGATCCCGAGATTGGGTGCTTCAGCTCCCTGCTTTATTTCTGCAAAGTGCACGTCTCATGCATTAGGATAAGGGTCAGGATATTGGGGCTGAGAGGTCGCTTGGGGCCGGAGCCGCGCTAGTGTGCGACCATTCCTCCCGGCAGTTGGCCACGCCCCCTTTGGGAAGGCACCATTTTTAAACATTACTGTGCAATAACCTCCTTACACCACTACCGAATGATTTGTAAAGCCCGTAGTTTTGATTATTAATAAAAAAAAAATTTGTTAAAATACCCATATCAAATGCTGAGAATAGTTCAAAGAGGATAAGGAGGCATGACATGTTTTGATCCAACATTCTTAGTGCTTCATCCACTGTGTGTGTAAGAACCGCTTCGGTGATATGCCCCAGGCGGAAGCCAGATGGGAATCAGTCCAGAAGATGGAATTGTTCAATGTGGTTGCAGAGTTGGACGTGTACACATTTTTTAAGGAGCTTCGCCAGTGTTGAAATGTTGGAGATAGGGCGGAAGTTGTTACGGTCAGTGTGATCTGCAGTAGGTTTTATTAGGATGGGGTGACCTGATCCGCCCATAGGCAATCAGGGATAGTGCCTTGAGTTAGAGAGGCATTTACAATCTTGATCCACAGTGGGAGTGTAGATAGCTTGATCTCATTGAAGAAGCTGGTGAGTTGCGGGTCGTTGAAGTGGTTTGAGGGTTTCAGATCTGCTAGAATCTTGAGAAAGGTGTTTTCTTGAAAGATTATGAACGAGTTCCATGAAGCGATATTTTTGAGGATGCGCCCCAGTGGACGTGAGGGTACCGCAATATATGCAGGGGCTAGGCTGGCATGAGGAAAGAGAGGACGATGCTCAAACATTTTCTGTCTTCTCGAAGAAAAAGGCGGCACATTTTTTGCAGTGTGGTCGAGGACTGGATCCGGCTAAGGAAGAGTAGGGTAGACAATTTGATTGAAGTTTAATGAGTTCTAACAGTTTTTTTGGTTGGTTTTTAGCTTGATCTAATTGGTTACAGAAGAAGTTTGCTTTCAATTTTCTAATGCTTTTGTAATATGAATTCCAAAGAGATCCCAAATGCTTGAGGTGTTTCAGAGAAGGAGAGGATCTTTACCTTCATTCCCCTAGTCACAGGTTATGTCTTACAGAGTTAAGGCTAAAATTATACCACGGTTTAGACTCTTTGGTGGACACTTTGTTTAGTTGCAAGGGTGCAACCAGGTCTAGAATGTTATTCATTGAGCTGGTGTATGGGTTGTAAGTTCTTGGACATCTGACATTTCTCCAGGAGGCAGTAGGATGTTATTACTGAGGGATGTCAGTTCAATAAGGTAAACGTTTTGCAAGATCCTTTTTGGGTTTTGTAACTTGAGTTGAGTTAGTTCTCACGGATTCCGATATGAGGAATGTGATGCAGTGATGGTCAGACCAGTTATCGGGGGGGGTATAGATTTAAGTTGAATAGAGTTAGCTTTTGCGATGATAAGATCTAAGGTCGCTCCCTTGTTATGTGTGGGGCTGTAACATAATTGTATCAGGTTGAGATCATCAAGAACGTTTTTAAGGCTGCTAACTACAGGGTAATTCAGGTAATTCCAGTGGAGGTCGAAATCTCCAAGGAAGATTTGGGTACAGTGTTGCCTGAGTTGGTAGCGATGAGTTCCATGATTTGTTCAGTGAAAGCAAGGTTGTCTCCAGGTGGGTGATAGATTGTGTAAATTACATAGTGGTTCTTGCTACTTACAATCTCGATGCTTGGGTATTGGCATGAGGATAGAACAGGGGATTGTGATTGTTTGACTGAGAAGCTTTTACGATGAATGCAGGCAATGCATCCACCAGGCCCACTGGGCCTGTCCAATCTGGTGATGTTGTAACTGGGAGGGACTATGTAGCAGGGAGGCCGGGAAGGTATCGATCTCTACCCCGCTTCCCGACTGGTGGACTCATGACTCATGTCCTACCTCTCTTTCGTCGTCCCAGGAACCGTGGGAGACAGGCTCTTCCAGCTGGTGGGAACAGGCCGAGACGCCAGGAGAGGCGTGTATCTATTACGGGGCCGGGGTCGAGTCGGAGACACACCCCCCTACAGCGTCATCGCAGACACACCCCCCTACAGCGTCATCGCTGTACCAGCCAATGAGAGTGGTGGAAGCGGCCCTGCCCCCGGATGACGTACCTCCAATCAACCCGCTAAGAGGCCCGGAACGAGGAAGTTCGGGGTGCTACGACACCGAGGAGGAGAAGAGCGGAGAGAGAAGCATCGAGGAGAAGAGTGGAGAGCGAGAAAACGGAAGCGGCGGGGACCGAGGAAACAAGCCAGGAGGCCAACGTTACCGCTCTGCGCCCAGCCACGCTCACGGAGGAGTGTGGCTCTCCCAGGTGCGTGACCGGGTGGCTGGGTGGCTTGGGAGGCGGGACTCCTCCGTGTAAAGTTGTACAGCCCCCTTTTTCCTCATTGTGTTCCTTGCACCTTTTCCTCCAGCGCACAAACCCCCGCCTCTTCCTTGGCTATCCCTTCTTTCCGCCCAGAGCCCTTCCTAGCACAACGTGTACATAGTAGCACCGGTGTCCTCACTTCCCCGGTTTCCCTCTTTGACACTGCTAAAGATTGAACACCTTACTGAGAGTCTCCTTTTCTCCCCGCATGTGGCGCTGGAACACGGCGAGAGAGGACGACCGCGCCCCCAGAGAACCCGAGCGCCGGCATGCGAGTCCAGGACGGTCTAACACCCTAGCTGATACCTTGGATCCGGCGGCTTTGGCTAGAGAAAGACTTACACAGAGACGAAAAAAGACCTTTATAAAAATAAAACCCTCTTTACCACGCTCCCGCCTCAGTGTCCCTCCTTCTGATTCGCAACAGACTAGAATGTCAGGGATGGGTGCAGAGGAAGCATTTAGCGATGTTTCAACCAACTTAAGGTGGTCAATGTCATGTGTGAGGATAAGATTAGAAATGACAACTGCATGTCTTGTAGATGATTTGCAATTGAGTAAAATGCAATTCAGATAAGTTTTGATGCTCGCTGGGGAAGTGTGAGTAACGGTCACACGTTTAAGGTTATGTTTATTTACCCCTCTGTGGTTTGGCTTTGATTCTCTGTGTGGGTTCGCAATAATGGAATGGATTTGACCCTGATTGACTTTGCTAACATCATATGAGGAGTTATATGCTAGGAGGAGGGAATGGATGTCTTCGTCAGATAGTAGATCCATTGGTCTACTAGAAAGAGTGGATACATTGGGGTGCGGTATGATTCTCCATCTCAAATGCGCGGACCTCAAAGAAGGGGAGATCAGATTGGTTGGAAGGTGTGTCAGAGGCCTGGTCCAGTGGTTGGTGGCATGGACACGATTATGACTTTTCGTTCTCGTAATCCTAAAAGGCCCACAATTGTTAGAATAATTGATGGTGATGTGGATATGGCTTTGTAAGTCATCCTTAAATTATATATTTTGTGTAATCTCATCCATTCTAGCTGCTAATGTGGAGTAGGAACAGGTTGACGGGCCTTGGGACAGGGGAAGAGGATGCATGGTGGTGCGGCTGTGGTATTGGAGTACTGCTGGCCAGAGGAAAGCAGTGGTTCAGAGTAGAGTTGGGGAGAGGAAGGCTCACAGATGATAGGTAGGGAGCTTGAGAGCAGGGTAAGAGGAGGTGCTAGGGACATGTTCCTGAGTGGGAAAGGGGGTTCGGACTTCAGGAATGTCATTAGTTGAGGCCTTGAGGAGGTCATGGTTATATTCCAGCAGCAGTAATGATTTCCAAAGCTAAGTGACTCTGGATTGACTGATCTGGGTGAGGAATGTGAGTGAAGTGTGGTAAGGCGATAGACAGAAGGGCTCGCGGACCAGATTTGGGATATAGATAAGATGGTGTTAAGCAAAGAGTTAGGAAGGACTTGAGAGGGGTGGATACTGTTGTGGCTGTAGCATTTTTGATAAGAGTGAACATTTCTTCAACTAATTCCAGGTGTTGCTTGGATGAGGATATTGTAAATGGTGATGGTTGCTTCTGCTCTGTAAACCGCTGAGGGGGCTGCTGAGAGTCTTAGGCTATGCACCGTTTTTCTGGATGTAGAGATCAAGAGCAATGTGCACAGGGCGTTTGTCCATTGCACTCATCTTTTCGTGTACAGGATTGGGTCACTTATAATAGGGGTCAGAAATAAGAGTTTCTGGGTGAGCTTTGAGGAGTCTGTGTTTTAAGTTCTTGGCAGACTTTTTTTTTTAGATTCGGGGGTACTTAATTTTATAAGCATAGCGGCCCAATGGATCCAACTTAGTATCAGTTATACTTAATGGATCCATGTCAAGAATGAGCTTCAAATGGGTCAGAGGATGAGTGGAAGAAGTATGAATGGTGGGAATGATTTAAGCAAGGCTACTCAAGCGGCTGGGGGTGTGCATGAGATGAGGGAACAGAGTTGTCTTAATGAGAGCTATACCCATGGTATAATCAGGGCATTAGACGAGGAGAAATTGGAGTCAAATGACAATAAGTGAATGGTGCTTCAAGTGAGGTCTTGCGGGTGTGAGACTAGTGTGTTTCTCAAGAATAACCTTAGAGGAATTGCATTACCTGACCTTTGGTAATACTACCAGGCATCACAACTAGTGGTGGTCAACTGCTGGGCTCATGGGGATAGTGGGGACCCGAGTTTTCGTACAGACTGGTGGCTCATGGGGCAAGGCGAATACAAAAAAGCAGTATACACGAACCCCAGGAAATTGGGCCTCACCAGATGGACAGCACGCACAATTAACATTTGGCATGTGGTCAATAAAAAATTGGGCTGATATAATAAAATTACACGTGCGACCCCACTCTGGGAACCCGAGCAATTGGGCCGTTTGAGTGCTTCTCCCGGATTCGATAAGTGGGACCTGATTGGTATTTCAACGGTGGTGGACATGTGGAATTCCAAGGGGTTGGCCACCTTTGCTGATCTACAGAAAGAATATGATCTCGCACAATCCAAACATTTAGAAATCTGCAGATCAGCCATGCACTTAAAACAGCAATACGGGGGGGGGGGTGGTCCACTTCCTGAGGTTTCCCCACTAGAGGACAGGTTGATATCCCTTTCATATAAAAAAATTATAAATAACCACCCGGATCTTTTAATCCGGTTGCGGCAGCACTGTGAGGCAGATTTGGGTGAGCTGGGGGAGGATGATTGGCGAGATGCCTTGACCTCCCCCAGGGTGGTGACCATCCCTATGAGACTGCGACTGGTCCAACTCAAAATCCTGCACTGGGTCTACCTTGCTGCTGGAGTTTTGGTTAAGATGGGCAAGAGGGCTGATCCTTATTGCCTCAGACAGTGTCATCAAGAGGGGACTTTCTTCCACATGATCTGGGAGTGTCCAGTTGCCCAAACATATTGGAAAGTTGTTGCTGAACAAATGGAGAGAGCTTGGGGGGGGAAGAAATTGACGGCTACCACGAAACTGTGCCTGATAAATGTATGGGAGGCCACAGATCTCACCCAGACCAAGAAATCCTGGGTTTCATTGGGATGGGCCCTTGCAAAACAAAATATCGCACAAAAATGGGGTGTGGGGGAAGTGCCAATTATCAGAGACTGGGTTGCTGACATGGATAGAGCCATGATTGCAGAGAAGGATGTTTTCAAGCATAGAGGATGGCCCAAAAAATGGGATCGTAATTGGGTTGCGAGGAATACAGACAAGAGTGAAATATGCCTATCTCCTACTGTGGAACTACGACGCAGTGAAGTTAGATGGCAAGGCTCATGAAATGGTGTGGGAGGGACACTGGAATGAAGAGTCACTGTTGTATCAACATATGTAAAATAACCTTTGCAAATTGTGCACCTGATTGTATGTTATTGATGAACTGCATTGCTGTGCTTTTTGTTATTTTGCTTAATAAAAAGAGTTTAAAAATAAGCAAAAAGTATAACCTTACGAGGCTTGTGACTTAATGGCAACTCTGAGGCATAGGGATCAACTTAATGTATGACCTGTGGGCGAGAGCAATGGACTATTATATGTTGGCTAGAAAGTGAGGGAAAATGGTGGGCTTGGCATAGAACTGAAGTGTTATGAATGCTACGAGGAGTTAGGGCATTTGAGGTGGGCAAAGGATCATAGGTGCAGGCAATATCATTTAAGATTATATGTTTGGAGGAGCGGAAGTAGATAACAGGAATAAACCACTACAAGATGGTCGCCATTGGTTGTGCTGAGGGGAAGGGTTCTACTTCCCTGCCAATGTAACTACTAAGTCCTTCTTTACTGTTGACCATCCTCATTAGGGCGTGCCCTTTGTTTGTTTTGACTGACCAAAGCCAATGACAATGAGGCCGGGAGCATAGCAAGTAAGTCCTTCTTTAGTTTCTATCTCAGAAAGGGCAAATCCCTTTGTTTGTTTGTTGTGGAGGAGTGGGCCACCATTTTGTTGCTGAGGCTAATATGGACGAATTACATGGGTGCAAGATGTGAAACTAAGTAAATGCAGCCATAGTTACTATGAAGTGGACTAATTAGGCCACAGTAGCAAAGATTTCATAGCTCGTGGAGAGCTAGTGGGCCCAATTCACAAAGGTACAGTGAGATGAAAGTCTAACTTTACAGCAGTCGGTATTCACAAAGTTCATTTACCACTCGTAAATGCCCTTTGTGAATACAGAAAGTTGTAAAGTTTGACATTCTGTATTCACAAAGGGCATTTACGAGTAGTAAATACCCTTTATGATTCATGAAAGTCGTAAAGTTAGACTTATGTCTCAGTTTACCTTTGTAAATCAGACCCAGTGTCTTCACCAGCCATATCATTGGCAGTGGAGCTATGAAGCCACAGGCTGAGAAGTAGGTGCAGCCGATAGCTAGATGCTGCTCTTTCAACTCCGAGGTCGCGGAACAAGCGGCATAGAGCTGTCGCAGCAGGGGACAGCTGATGTGTACTAGATGGAATTTATCGGAACTCTGAGGTCGCGGAACATGAGGAATAGAGCTGGTGCAGTGGTGGTCAGCTGATGCATTTCATCACAACTCTGGGGTCGCGGGACATGTTGCATAGAGCAGGGGCCAGCTGATGCGTGCGAAATGGATGCAGAGTCATGAACCGCAATATGGGTTTAGCTATGCAATAATCTAGGGTTAGCCCAGCTCGGTGACCCTTGTTCTTGAGCACTTCTGGATGTCATGGTGAATGACTAAGCGCAATGGGGCAGGGGGGTAGCGAGCTCGCTGTGGTCAGTCACACCAGTCACCAGTGGTAACTCACGAGTAGAATAGGCTTACCCCAGGTCTTGTACGGTGGGGATCGGTGGGGGTGGTCCATATGGGTTTCTTTGCCATCTTGCGGCCGTGGAGCAGGCTATGCCAATGGGCCTGTGCTATCAATCAGCAGTGTCTTCCCAGTTGTGGCAGTCTACAGGACATTGTAGTATGGGAAACACCAGTCATAGCAGGCTGTGGTGCAGGCTGTTCAGTGGACCAGTGCTTTCAGCAACTTGCAAGAGGTTTCTCCTGGCGGACTCTTGTTTTCGGGTTTTCCTTTATTTACCTTAAATCTCACGTGTTTAGTTCTCTTGCACTTCTTGTTCATGGCAAAGAGGGTGTGCAATGGCCGAGCTTTTGAGGAGATTACGCCGATGGCATGCCAATGGAGATCACCAGCCCTGGTAGCCTCTGGAGGGAGCTCCCTCACAGTCGGCCATCTTGAAGGAAGGGATTTCTATACATTTTAGTTACAAAAGTTAGATCTGTCTGAAGGCAAAATTTCACCCTCATAAATCACATTCTACATTTTCCATACCTGATCAGAATTAGTATTATATTTAGTAGGACAAGATTGGGGAATATTTTTTAACCTGTGTCGGTAGCTGTAATGGTCTGGAGCTTCCCATAATATATTCCATTCTGGGGTAACTTATTTGAGCAGCATGTAAAGTATATTTTACCTTTTGAAAGTACCAACATGCATCATGCCAAGGTAAATTTGGCAGTACTTATGTCAAGGACATTGCTGTGCAACACCACACTTAAGCGCTGAGTTTTCTTTTAACTAGTTTTGAGTCTAGAACAGACATAATCCCCCTCCTTTTATCGTAATCCTTTCTTTTGCATCACTGGGCCTTTTTACGTGACCTATACTAAGGCAGATATTCTGCAGTTATTTATTTGCACTTTTATTTATGATACTTATATAGCATGGAACTCGAAACTGTTGTATGGGAGAGCAATCAGTCTGCTACATGAACAGAACACTGTAGAAGAACAAAAAATGGTTCTGTGGGCTCTTTTAAATATGGTCACTATGACTCTAACTCTATATACTAATCTCCAATCAACATTAATTTTCCAGCAATAGGTATAGCTTAGCATAAACAATAAATCAAAAAAATGCACAGTGCAATGCTCAAGTATGTGATATAATGCAATATTTACAATGATGCATATATACAAGCGGGTTGTTTATTTAAGTTGATACATTCCAAAACAGTCTGTTCATTTGTCACAGATTCTTGTTTGCAATTCAATTGTGTAATATACTAACCCCTTTACAACTGTTGACCTTTCGACTCTGTAGTCAATATGCTAGGGTCTCCTCAGGACAAGAAATGCCATCTGGCACTTCACCTATCGGGGCAAAAGTATAAAGAGAGGTCAATATTACAGTCAACGACAGACAGATCTGTTCCAAAACAGGAGTAATAAATAAACCTAGATGGTACCTCTTAGCAGTGCATTTTGCTGGAATGCCGGGGTATTTGAATTCAGGCTAGAATAAATCCATGAAAATAATTCTGAATGTGTACTATAGTCAACAGCAAGCTATGAATAGGCAATTGTCACAGTAGTCAATCAACAGCTTCATAGTTGCTGTTTTGTCCAAGGATAACCCACCGTATGGGTATGGTCTCGCCATAATGTTTGTATTCTACTGTACATGCTGCGTACTGAAAAGCAACTCACGATAGGCCCCCTTTTTTTGGTGGGTACCCAGTGACCAAATTTGCATAAGATGTCTAAAGCACATGTATCCGGATAGCTATGTGCCATCATGTACTTAGTTCTCATAGCCCAGCCACATTAGGGTCAATACATCCTCTCCATGAGGCTCTGCCTAACTAATGAGTAAATCCTAGTGCCAGTGTGATATGTAATAACTCTTAAACGTGAGACGAATCCCATTGCATGTATGTAAACACCATGTGCCTTGATTAGCACAGTCAATAAAAGCCCGCATGTGGCTCATGCACCCAAATACCTTTTTGAATATGACAGCGAGCGCAACGTGTCTCCTCTGCCAAAAACCTCAGATATAATCAGTGTGCCTTGAATGAAATGGTACGCGGTCCACCAATGTGGCCGCTAATGTATATAGCGCCACTAACAGGCTTTTTCTTGGTAGTGTAGTCAAAGCACGCGAAGCTCAGCATGTCTGCTTACTCTCATGGGATTTACCCGGCACCACAGGAGAGAGATACGTTTATCTCCCATGGCCCTCTCTGTATACTAGACGACTAATCTCAGTACCCATCTTGAATGGATGTAAGGCAGCTCGATCGGATAGTTCTCTGATGTTATGTGCAGAACTGTGTCTCTAGCACGTGAACCTATTGATCCTAACCCAAATCCGTACTGTTGAGAATAGTGCCTTTAGTGTGTGAGTTTAATCACCAAAAATACATTTACCCCAACTATAATTGCATCCCAATTCTCAAAGTTAAGAAATGGGGGAATTGAGCAATTAGTACCTCTACCATTGCGTGTAAGCCTGGAGTAGCAGAATCAAATTGTAAAATATCCTACAGTTATCCTACAACTAAGTCATATTGCGTTGAACAAAAACTACTTTTTGCTTAAGAATGAGTACCACCAACAGAATAAGTTAATAGCTATGTGAGCTTGCTTCACCCTAGATATAGCTAATCTGGTGCTGACAAAATTTGAGAATAACATTATTCTATCAGACCAGAATCCATATCGGGTGAATGACTTAACTTGGAAAAGATATATAGATGATGTCTTCATGGTATGGGATGGGGACCACATAGGCCGCAACCATTTTGTAACATGGCTGAACTCCCTGGATCCTGACCTGAAATTCACACATAACCACAATAAAATACAGATTAACTATTTGGACACTATAGGCGAAGATGGGATTAGGGCACTGTATACTACATTATACCACAGACCCATGGATAAGAACTCATTACTAGCTTACCAGTGTTTCCATCCGAGATCACAGAAGGACAATTTACCCTATGGGCAATTTCTCAGGACGAGACTTAGTTGCACATTGAGAGAGGATTACTTCAAAGAAGCAAAAACTCGGATCGGGTAACTAATACAGAAAGGACATCCCAGAAATATAGTTTGCAGAGCATTAAAATGTGCCTGGTACTGCACTAGGAAACCCCTAAAAGATAGGTATAAACATAAAGAGTGCACCATAATAGCCACATTCACTACGGCTATCAACTCCATTTCCAAAATCATAAACAGGAATTGGCATGCAATTGGGGAATGTGATCATCCTTTAGGTGCTATACGAAGATGTAATGCACAAGTGATTATGTGGTTAGAGCGTATAGAGATCACACAAAACCAGAGACCATTAAATAGACCTGGGGGTTATCATCAATCATTGGGCATTTTAGATGTAGAGTGACAATCAAGACTACAGTTGAGGGGTCACTCTAACTCTAACATTTTAGAGAGGCTGGATACAGTGAAATGGAAATAAGCTGGTTCATTCTAGAAAAAATTGAGAGCAGAATGAGAGGTGGTAACATGAATAACAGAAGGAAGCTGAGAGAACTATTTTATTTTACATGTCAAAATTCAACTCTATCAGATTAGGTCTTAATAGGAGAGAGGATTTAGAACACCTCATGTGTCTGGAATTGGTCCATTTTAGGGTCTTTGGGGTTTTCCTTCTATAGAAGGACAGTGATATAGATGAAATACTGAATAAATCCACTGGATTATGGTTGACATCTTTAATAGTAATGCATTAAGATTGGTCCCTCATTCTGATAAATTAGGGGAGTTTTGCTCTGGGAGAAAACCAGTCAATGCTGAAAGTATATTAATAACCATTGGGTATCTCTGGAATGAGAATTGTTAAAGTCCTTACTCTATGCATAGAGTGTTGGTACCGTACCACATTGCAGGGGGGTTCTGATATATTTATTAATTATGACACAGAGTTCCATTCATCTGTGTAAAATCGGCAGGTAATGACATTACGAGCACGTAAATGGCCACGACGGATCATCGGCCCTCCAGTGATTTTAGTTGACGGTCTCGTTTTTTCAAGCTACGTTGCTGTTTTAAGCCGGTGATAGCAGGTTAAAATAGTCCGGCAAACTTAAGGACACAAGATTACCGCAACTTAAAAGGACGGGTGTATGCCATGAGACCCGGTAAACTGGGGGGGGGGGGCGCTATGAGGCGCATTTTGTTTTTAAGCTGTGTACCCCATTAGATCGCTATATTTATTGGTATTGGAGACTTGGTACTTTCCTAATTAGGTCTGGGTACAGGGTGCTCTTTAAATTTACCTCGGCACCCTTTAAACATAGATACCCCAAGTTGGCATTTTCTTAATTACTGCCTCTGGGTTCATTGAACACAGGTACGGGACCCATAATTTTGCTTCAGCATTGCTTATACTACCGGCTTTTCACTGTAATCAAACACAGGTCCGAAGCACTTTGCTCATTACCCACTTCTGCTTTAATTGAACATGGATCCGGGGGCCCATAACTTAGCATGGGCATTGCTTTCACTACCGCCTCTTCGCTGCAATTAAAGATAACTCTGCTTTGGCATCTCAAAAACTTTAAAATAAAGTTGTGTTGTAAGACTTTGCAGCATTTTTTTTTAAATATAATGCTGCTCAAGGTCATTGATGATGAATTTCTATCTTGAATCGGTGCACATATGATGGGGTTATTTTCAACAATACGGCTAATCCCCTATGCTTAGAATGGGTTTAGCGCAGAGTGGTGTACTGCCACTACATATACATACATGGTTTAATATACTAATAAACAATGTGCTTAAGGTAGGAATACTTATTCGTGCTGGTATAGGGAAGTACTCTTTACTACATGGCATATTAAGTTTAGTTTGATTTTTCCTCGTTATCCGAATACAAGGCCTACATAAATTCCTATAGAGAAATAATAGAGAGACCTGGCCAACATGCCATTTATCGTGGATACACACAGTTATGGAAAAAGCGGTTTTGCCCTCTTTTATGGTAGGGTCATTTATGCATTTAATACCCCGTGTGTGGTCAAAAGATCAGATGAGGTGGAAAAGCCCTCTGGGGTGGGAGTTAATGACCAGGTGAAACACATAAATACCTTCATTTATGTGTATAGGTTCCTCTTTTATGGTTGAAAAGAACCTGTTGAAGTATCTGTGATTGAAATATTTCCTAAGTCCTGATAGCTCTGAATGTGATTCGTAACTATGAACACTTTATGTCGGGAATCTGTTTTTAGGTCTGTACCCCTGTGACGATGAGATTTGTGTTACAAGTTTGCTAATAACACCTTTGGATTTTTTTTACTAAAATGATTGTTTGGCTTTACTGTCATCTTAGGTACAAAAATGATTTCCTCTTAAGAGGCTGAGACATTGTGGTCCTGTCTACACCCATGATTATAGGTGCCCAGTTTTTTTCAAAAAGGTAACATTTAATCTCAACTACTCTTTTGAGTGTGGTGATACAATTGGCTGAATGAAGGTATGGAAGTAACACGAATGAATGTTGGACTCTAAACCTGACACTTGCTGTTGGAGAGTGTCATGATATATCAGTGGGCATTCTTGTGTCACAGCCACAATTTTATGCCACAGGATTTTGGGTTTGCACATATATGTTTATTTTGTTGAGATGGGTGTCTTTTTGAGTTTATGTACAGATGTATGTTTAAATGCTGTGTTCACATGTTTTTATAGATATTCTTTGGAAAGAGCGAATTAATACATTTGTCCTGAAGAAGGTGGTATATTCTAAAAAATGCATTGATGGATTTTACAAACACAACCCACAGTGCTTGGACAAGTATACTATGCCTTTGAACATACTCAACGACACCCAATGGCTTGGTGTGAGTGTAACTCGTTTTGAATAATTGATTGGAGATTTTTAGACACTTTGCCTCCTGGGTTTTTAACTAATTTGGATATATTGTTTTTTTATATGTGATGCATTGTTGATCATTGTTAATTATGTGTGATGTATTGTTGATTGCATTATTTATGTTGTATATGAGGAGACACTGTTGAATTTCTTCACAAAAGGTTTATGGATTGTTGTTTTATTAAATACTTTGATCCTATTTTGTATATGTGTTTTTATAAGGCCCTGTAGTAGCAATGTCGATTGAGTGCACAGAATGAAGTTAAGAAGGTTGTTTTTAAAGGTCTCATAAGGGGAATTATGTGGTAATTTGCAGTTACTCTAACTGTAACATTAAAAATGTGATATCATTATCTACTCGTGTGAACTAATGTGCTTAGGGCAAACCACGCAGATGATCAACCAAAAAATGTGCCATTATCGAAGCTGTATTAGATGCAAGAAGGAAGGAACATCTTTGGTGAAACATTACAGTGCAGCACATCATACAACGGATATGATACAGTGGTATATCCTGGAAACAGTAAAATTGGATACGAATAGTGGAAACCTAGGTGAGCTGTTGACTACTCAGGAATGAAGGTGGGTGGAACTCTTAACATGCACTGAGAAAGGGCTTAACAACATATGTGAATTAAGGGGAAGGGCAGGTACCCTGGCACTAAAGATGCAAGAATGTGTACACCTTCATTTGAGCGGAAAATATATATTTGTAATCATATGAATACGCCATCCATGTTTCTGCAGTTGGTATAATGTGATAATCGAGAGTTTCATCTGACCTGAATGATATTACATGATTGTATGTGAATTGCCAGTCGGTGTAACATACACTGGTATTTTACAAGGTGGTCCTTAACAACATTCTCCAGTGTATGGTGGTATGACATGTGAAACCCAAGTCATTACTGTGATGGAATTGTATTCCTAAGCCAAATTCTCCAGAATATGGTGGCATGACATATGTGAAACCCAAGTCATTAGTGGGATGGAATTGTATTTCAAAACCACATTATTTTAGCAGTTTATCCTGCTAATCCAGGCCTACCCACAACGGGAGAGGTACTAATCACTCAATTGTGCTATTTCTGAGCTATGAGGATGGAGACGCAATTATAGTTGGGATACATTTATTTTTGACCATTAGGCTCACACTAAAGGCACTATGCTCAACACCAGGGAACCAGCCATTTGGACTAGGATCAATAGGCTCACACACTAGAGAAGTATGCTGCACATAATATCAGAGAACAAGCAAATGGAGCTGGCTCATACCCATCCAAGATGGCCCCTGAGGTTAGCGGTCTGATATACAGAGAGTACCGCAGGAGACAAAAGTGTCTCTCTCCTGCAGCACAGGACTCATATCTTAAGAGAAAACAGATGAGATGTACCTTGCACACTGTGACTACATGACCAAGAAAGAGCACGTTAGCGGTTCCATATACACTCGTGGACACATTGGTGGACCGCACACCATTTCGTTCGAGACACACAGATTATAGCTGAGGTTTTTAGCGGAGGAGGTTCGTGGCACTTGCTGTCATAATCAAAAAGGTATGTGGGTGAAAGACACATAGAGTTTTTTTTACTGACTGTGCTAATCAAGACATGCAGTGTTTATATACATGCAGTGGGATTCATGTCACATTTAAAAGTTGTTACATACCACACTGGCACTAGGATTTGCTCATTAATTGGGTAGAACTTCACGGTGAGGACATATTGACGTTAATGTGGACCGGAGCTATGGGAACTGAGTAGGTGATGACACACAGCTATCCAGTTACATACGATTTAGGGCCTGATTTTGATCTTGACGGATGGGTTACACCGTCACAACGGTGACGGATGTCCCGTCAGCTGAAATACAAATCTCATTATGTCTTATGGGATTTATATTTTGGGGGACAGAATATCCGTCACTGTTGTGATGGAGTAACTCATCCGCAAAGATCTAAATCAGGCCCTAAGACTTTTTGCACAATTGGTCACTGGGTACTCACCAAAAAAAGGGGGGCATCATGAGTTGCTCTTCAGTATGCAGCATGTACAGTAGAATATGAACATTATAGCAAGTCAATACCCATATGGTGGATTGTTCTGAGAGAAAATACCAACTATGAAGCTATTGATTGATTAGAGGGACCATGTCCAATTCATTTCAATTGCGTACTGTAGACTATAGTGCTGTGAAGAGGTACATATACACGGACTGAATTATTTTCATGGATTTATTCTAGTGTGGATCCAGATACCCTAGCAGTCGAGCAAGATGTACTGCTAGAAGGTAGGATCCTGGTTTATTTATTACTCCTGTTTTGGAACAGATCAGTCTGTCATTGATTGTAATACGGGCCTCTCTTTATACTCTTGCCCAGACAGGAAAAGTGCCAGACAGCATTTCTTGCCCAGAGCAGAGCCTTACACATTGATTACAGGGGTTAAATGTTGACAGTGGTATATGGAATAGTCTATTACACAATTGAATTGCAAACAATATTCTGTGACAAATGAATGGACTGGTTTGGAATTTATAAACTTAAATAGACATCCTGCTTGTATATATGGATCATTGTAAATATTGTACTATATCACACTCTTGAGCACTGTGCCGTCTTCACTTTTTTTATTTATTGTACATGTTGAACTACAGCTATTGCTGGATAATAAATGTTGATTGGAGATTAGTATAAAGAGCTGGATTCATATTGACCGTAAACTAAAAAAGTCCCACATAACCATTTTTTGTTCTTCTGCACTATATAATATTTTTAAACCTTTTTAATAATTTTAAAAGCAATACAGCTTGTCATTGGAAATTGTGACATATACATAGACTCGGTGTTCAACTCACATATGCAGTGTAACAGGTGCAGGGAGAGACTTTTTGTGAATTAACATCTTATTGATGATGGGCTATGTCACATAGAGGCTGGTGGCACTCTTTGCGTGAATCTGTCTCTATGTAGTAATGTATGTTATTCCTAAAGGAACAATGTATGTTCCTAAAGGAGTATATAAAGGACTAGGATTGTTAGGGGAGAATAACTACACATGGGTTAGAATAATCATTTGTGAACTGTGGAACACACTGTGGGGTCGAAGGAGATAGGTGGTATGGGCAGGTGGGTACATGAATTTCACACGTGTTTTTGTTCATGGGGTTGCGAGTAAAGGTGAGGCTTGGTCTGATGGGTCCCGTAGTGGGCTGCCTGTGGCATCCATTCATATAAGCTGTGTGGGGGCCCGTGATGGGGATGTTCTGCTTGCAACTGTGGTGTGTACAAATTGGTGTCACAGGAAATTGCGGTGATGTAGACGGAACTAGGTGTTTTCAATAGTGTGCCAGAAACACTGGAGGCGTGCAGCCCATTCAGTAGAGATGCGTTGTTTGCACATTACTCAAACCTCTTCATGTCTGAGAGCATCCTCTTTGGCTGCTCCCCATGTATTGACCACTCCTGTCCAGACATGGCCCTGTGGTCAATCGCCAGTGCATGGCGATTCCACGTGTCGCTGGCTCAATCTTGGACATGCTCCATATCCGGTGGCAATCCGACACTAGCTGCCGGTGGAGAAGGAATTGCCCTCAGGAAAGTCCAATCTCCTCTATTAGACCATAAAATGTCGTATCGCTGATAGCAGTAAAGGTCCCTTGCCTGTGCTGACCTCTTCCAGCTGCCCAGCACGATAGTCACTGGAGTTGAGCCACCGGAAAATAATGGTGCTCCCAGTCAACCCTGGTCTATCGGTAATTGTAATTTAGTCAAGACGACCCGTCGGCAACCACTACCCCAAATGAGGGTGCAGAGCAATGTGTCTAGTTCCTGCAAGAATGGGCGGGGGAATGACCGGAAGGTTTGCAAAAGGGTGAGGAAGGCATTCTTCTGCAGTAGATATCTTAGTTTGGGCTACAGGCAGAAGGGTTAGGTCCTGTGTTTGTAGTCTACATGAGCAAAACATAACATAACAATAAACAATTACATCATGTCTTTCAAGAATAATATTGAGTACAATTCTATTGAGAAAAATATTGATAAACACATAACATCCTGTTCACCTACTTATCCATGCGGAACTGGAAACGTAGAGCTGATTTATATCTTGGTGGGTGGACTAATTACCGTCACCAAGGTGGAGTACTTTACTCTTGCCGTGGCATGGCTACTCTGCCCGTCAGATTTAAAGATGTCCGCTGCAGACATCTCTCATTACCGCCTAGGCGGTTCATGGGAATGCATTATACGTTTGTTGGATAGCTCCGTCAACATGGCATAGCTATCCTGTAAGCTTACAACTTCTTTTTTAATTAAAAAACAAAACAAAAAGAAAGCTGGATTTTTCTTTTTGAAATTAAAAAAGCAATGATTCCCCCCACCCCTGTGCTATGGGAGCATTCTCTCATGGCGTGGTATTTTTAATGTAGGAAAAACGATTCTAACATGATAAATCATCTTCATTTATGTGAATGAAATCGCGTCTCTATTAACGATTTTGCCCAGTGTGAACTACACAGCAACCCCGATTCGCAAATACGTAGTCAGGCAAGCACTGCAACCTGGGCCCAAGGTTATTGATTGATAGGTCACAGGTGGGGTGGCACATAGCCAGCAGACAAACAGACGGGGAGGAAACCTTGGATCAATCCCACAGATGGGCACAGCAACACTACAATGGTCAAGAGAGATTGGCCCCAATAAAGCACATATGGCCGAAGGGGGGTACGCATGCGCCTAAATCACCATAAAGTCAGATACCACATGAGTTAAGAACATATAGCCAATCAGAACACAGCACACACACTGTGATCACTCGCTCCCAAAGCTGGACATCTCAACACATTAACCACTGGCCACATTGTGTCCACACAAGGTTGAGTTCCACCTCTATGATCCATTATACAATTAATTTATGACTCCAAAAGCAGCAACTTGAATTCCTCACTACCTAAGGATCGCCTGAAACATTTATTACCTATGATGAACTGTATATAATAAAGTCACAGATCAATTGTAAATTGAGACCGTCCTCAGACCCTATGCCAGCAAGTATTGTTTAATTAAACAATTCAAGTTATTTCATGTTCAAGTAGCATTTTGGCGAGCCACCATCGGAGCTGAATGGTACCCAGCCTGGATGGATTCACATTTGTACAGGTGAGCAGACACTGCAATTGATTAGAAGTTCTGCTGAATCCGCAGGTTGGAGGTCCGTTCCGAAGCAGCCGTCATAGAGGGTAAGAGACTATATCAGAACCTAATTTTAAAGCAGCTGGTATATATTAAACTAGGGAGAAGCATACAAAGATAGTCTGAGTGCCCTGTCACTGACAGAATCCTGCATATTAACTATTTTATATGTCCTTGCTGAGTAGTCGTAAGGCGGCCTCAGAAGTGATCCAGTGGAAGTTACCTTTTTTCGATAGTCAGCACTTTGGGATAGTGAATAGTTATTGTATAGCCCTTGATAACTCCCAGGACACTATTTGTGTGCCTGATGCATGGAGTTTGCACCTCAATCTAATTTTTTAGTCTAAAAGGTTTTCTCAGTGCTGCTGGTTTCTTAAAACCGGTGGTATCTGAAAGGGGAATGGGTGTTAGTTGCTTGGACTGCTGGGCGAAACACACATGGTACACTTTTTCTGCTGGGCGTAACACAGACGTGTGCTTGAACAACTGGGCATGACACAGATGGTACACTTAGCCCCTGGGTGTGATACAGGGTATGATTAGGATGTTAGGGAAAAAGATTTTAGTAAACTAGGTGTAACTTGTGTTTGGCCTGTGTTTCCTGAGTTATTCCTTTTCCACATCAATTAGTATTACCTTTGTCCCACAGCAGATATTGGCAGACTATCAGGCTTACTTAGTACTGTGTACCAACCAGAGCTTCACCTGTCTACAGGATAGCATAAGCTGGAGCGAGCTAAGAATGTTTTGACAAAGCAATAATGTTTCTGTCAACCTTTGTTAAGTTGGGGTAATGTACATGTGATGTTATAGTACTCTTATTTATTGCATCTTTTATTTTGTACAATAGTTGATCAGAGACTGTCCTAAATATTGTATTTTCTTGTCTCAGTACTTTATATGAGGGTGCTGTTATTTCTTGCAAACTGTATTTGGCGCAAAAAGCTGATGTAGTTCAGATTCGGTTTTTTACAATTGTACTTTTTACCTATGTTGAAACTCGTCATATGTACTGTTATCTGTATTTACTGAATTGTTCAAGTTGAATTGTTTGATGCATCTGTGAAAAGTACTGAGTTCATAGTACATAAAATTGTAAGAGTGCACCATGCACGTTATCCCCATGATTAGAACAAACCAAATCATATTTTGCCCACAAAACCAGTAGAGTTATAATGGATCCAAATTAAAACACATGGAAACCCAGTTCCCTACACAGGTAAAGGCACCTCAGGCCACAGGTATGAAACCATTTTGCATTCCCAAACGGTGCAAATTGCTAAATCTGACCGTTTGTGAATGCAAATTAGCCTTTCAAGATGTATGAAAGGCTTTGTAGTCGCAATTTTATGTAATCACAATGTTTTGTGATTACCTACAATTGTGAATGCAAATAGGGAATCCCAATTTACGATTTTGTAAGCACATGTACCAAGCAACTGTGCATTCAGGAAATGCTATTAATATTGACTCCAAGTCATTGGTAACCATGTGCAATTTTTGAAAAAGGCACAAAAAAGCATTTTTCAAAGTGGGTAATCTCTATTTTCTTACATACCATTCTGCATTCCTTAAATAGCGATTACCTAAAATTAGCTATTTAAGGAATGCAAAATGGATTTTTGATACATGTGGCCCCTCATAAGTTTTGCCAAGAGTGGCACGCAAACACGAAGGCATACAGATTTCCATGACTTAAGGAGGGAAATTTTTACAGTAACGTAATAAAAAATTCTAAAACACACATAAAAAATTATATACAGGTCAAAAGAGAGATAAGAGAGAGGCACTCCTAGAACTAGGGATCATCTTCGAAGAGGATTATAGTGATAGCCCTACAATACCAACTGCAAATAAGGCATCAGCACCTCCCCAACCATTTGCAGGTATGGAGGTGCTCACTCCAGCTTCCCTCACATTAGGATATTTCAATCCACCAACAGAAGGGGCCGATGGGCCCCTACCAAATGACAGACAGTTAGGCCCATGCAAAAGAAACAATTGATGGACCGAATGCTGGACAATGCAAACATTCACCCCCAGTCACAAGGATCTGGGTTTAATCCATCATTATTTTACTCACCACACCACCCCCAGTGTGGACCCAGCCATATGCAAATCAGCCTTGACCCTGTCCCTTATGGGAACAGTCCAGCCCAAGCATGAGGAACTAAAAAGTCAGCAAGCCCAGACACTTCCAACACAGTCCAAGCACCTTGGGAAGGTCCCAAAAGCTCGACCCTCCGTCCACAATGACCAGCACATAGGACCTCAACTTCAAACCGAGCACTCACCCCCACTGGTTCAGGTGAGCATACACAAGTGACAGGGAGGTTTGTGGTGGTCTTAGATAGCGGTTCAGCTTGTCGGGGTGAGGAAGGGAATTTCACTCCCCTGGGAACCGATGATGTGGGTGGGGTTACAGGGTTTGCCCAGGTACCTGTGGAGACCACATAGAGTGAGCCTGAAGGCAAAGTCAAGCCAAAATGGACAGCGCGTAGCTCAAAGGGACGAAGACAAACTAGATAGAGTGAGGAAGAAAGGCATGAGCTAAGGTTAGAAAGAGAACGAGCATGCACCCAGAAAGTTCAGCAAGAAAACAGAGCAGCTCACAGTTCACAGGAGGGTCGTAGGGGCAGGAACAGGACACTGCTCTGGGAAGAATCGGAGGTAGAAATAGACCAGAGGCTTTTGGAAGGGATAAGACCAAGGCAGTCTGGTAGTAACTCAGCTGAGGTGCAGGAAGAATAAGATGGCGCCCTTGCATACACAGAAGTTAACTCAGAACAAGATAATAGCAAAAAAGGAAAATAGATCTTTGTGCGTCAGTTCTGCCACCTATTATCCTACTGGACTGAGGAAGAGACTAATATGATGGACCTTGGCCAAATGAAGGCTCATTCAAGTCAGAGGACATGGCTATAGCAGAAGACTGCTTTCAACATGGAGGAGGAGATCCCAAGTGGAACTTCCCCATCATGCAGGAATGCCTAAAAGATGGGAACGCCATGTTAGGGAGAAACCTGTACAGTCACGGGAAATACTAATGTACCCGCTACTACAGAGGGGCACGGCAGGGATCATATATGTGCCATGGGGGTAACAACCTTTACAACGCAACTTTTACAACGCACGCTATTACAACGCAACCATTACAACGCATGACACTACAACGCATACCACTACAATGCATGTCATTACAACGCATACCATTACAATGCATAACATTACAACGCATAGTACCCTTACACTATCCAACACTTACCCTACTGTTGCACCCCCTGGAGTTAGAATAGTAATTTTTACCCCTACACTATCCAACACTTACCCTACTGTTGCACCCCCCTGGAGTTAAAATAGTAATTTTTACCCCTACACTATCCAACACATACCCTACTGTTGCAACCCCCTGGAGTTAGAATATTAATTTTTACCCCTACACTATCCAATACTTACCATACATGCAATGTAATGTTATGCGTTGTAATGGTATGCGTTGTAAAGGTAGTATGCGTTGTAATGGAATGCGTTGTAAAGGTAGTTTTTAAAAATTCGTTGTAATGGAATGCGTTGTAATGGATGTTGCGTTGTAAAAAATGTGTTGTAAAGGTATGCGTTGTAAAAGTATGCGTTGAAACGTCATACATCCGTGCCATGGGCTCATATGGATAAAGAGGGGTTAAGGACAAAGTTAACAACGCTGCTGGATCGAGCAGGGAAATGTATTTCACCCTTCGAAAAGAACACTGTAGGAATAAAACTAGCAACAGGTGATGTTAAAAGTCTGCTAGGTAGCCTTATTGGAGAGCAGACAAACGCGGTGTTCCTCCAAGCTCACATCACAGCAATTACGCTAACAGACACCGAGCATGACGGGCCACATTTACTTCATACAGGCACCTAATATGGATGGCCCTGAGAGATATGTTCCCTGACTGCACTGATGTAGGAGGGCTAATGGCAGAGGCTATGAAGCCAGGGGCCAGTATAACCGATTTTGCGTATAGAATGAGGGAACAATGGGGACAAGAGACAGGACAGATGTTGACCGGTACGGGCCCACAAGTTGCATTCCTTTACAATATTTTTAAAAAGCGGTTACCAGCCGAGATACAGAGTGAACCCAACAGTATGGTTGGCTTAGACACCAAACCCTGGTGGGAATCCCAAATATTATATTACCACAAAAAGAAGGAAGAAAAACCCTGAGAAAAACAGGAGCAAGCCCCAAGATACCCTGCTAAATTTGTCCAACACAATTTTTTTTTTAAAACCGCCCGAGGGAGCCGCATTGGCCGTGACAATGCAAATGGCATCAGCCTCAAAGGGAGCTCCACCGGAATACCCCTGAGGGTTTTAGCCCAGCTATGGCGGTAGAGGCCAGGGAGGTTGGCAGCAACCAGACCCTAGGGAGTACTACTATTGCCACATGATGGGCCACCTGGTAGACAAATGCCAGTTAAAGGCATATTATGAGCAGAGATCTATGGGCCAAGGCCACCCACCACAAAACCCCATGCATGTTAATCCACAGAACAAAGCATAGGGGAAACAGAATGCACCCTACACTCAACGTAGGGAGGTCCAACATCCACCACATCTCTGCAGCAGGGATCAGGGAGTTAGGCAAACACTTGGAAGTAGCAACTGCAGGCAGGGAACCAACAGGAACTGCGGTCTTAACTCTGGCAGGGAGCGGTAACACCTTCACACAATCACAGAACCAAAATGCGCAGTAAGATAAACCCCCATCATAATTAAGATTAATTAGCAACCACTCACCTTCTTCCCCAAAAACTATACCAAACCAAAAGGTCAAATGAGACAACAATGGGAATTCAACCTTTTCCTTGAGTCCAGGGATTCAGAGTGACTGAGAGCTGTGTTGACCGGGTATCCTCACTAAAGTTTGACATCAATAAGTGACACCCAGGGAGTGTAAAACAAATAGGTTACCCAAAGTGCCTCAGGGAGCCAAGGCCCCACTCTGCTGCTGATTCCCCAGGGCGGGGTTGGCCAGCCACACCCCAGGGGGAAGGCAATCTGATGAGGGGTGGGGCGGCACCAAGAGAAAGTATTTAAAAAGCAGACACCTAGGTCCCCGCATCCAAATGTCAATAGGGACGGGTTCCAATCACCAAGTTGAAATATTTCCATTCTCAGGCGTCCGCCCTAGGACCAATGTTTCCATCATGGTGCGTAGTTCAAACACTACCTCCAGAAAGCTAGAAGCCTCTGCCCAATGGAGGCTCCCTTCCAGTTCTAAAACTGAGCTGTCCCCGGTAGCGGGAACCAGGATTCTGTTCACTTTGGAAGATACAAACACTACAAACTCCACAACGTACGCACAAAAAGCCAATAAGCTGCAAGGCATCTGCATGATTCTGAGTTCAAGCCTTCAGTTTGGGGTTCACCGGGATGACCAGGCATTCCAGAATTACTGAGGCAGTCCTGGTTCATCATTATCACCTGGCAGACTTCAGCACATGTTTTTGGTCAAAGTCCAGGGTTTTTCACCTTTTTGTGTTTCCAAGTAAGTCCATCCGATTTTTCGATTTCTGAGGTCTGACCAATGTTAAGGCCCTTGAAAATAGCGACACAAGCATACCAGTTCATTAGGAGATCCTAGCCACAAGTCAGGGACCATAGGCCCAAATGTGCTGAAAAGAAGCAGGATGTAGTCCGAGGAAGAGGGGGGTGCCTGGGAAGCAGGATCCCCAATGTCCACTGCAGCTCCAGATAAAGGTAGGATACCAGATGCGCTCCGCTCTATATCAGGCATAGCAACTAACAAACACTCCAACCCTTGCATGCACCATCCAGGAAAAGCAGTAGGCTCCAACGTTGGACACTACAAGAGAGCGCAGGTAGGTGTGAAAGGGGACCAGAGAGTAGTCTTTGACCCCCTCCGCCTCATGACAAATGAGGCAGTAGATCAATTGAGACTTAGGGAAAACTAATGAAAGTAGCCCAGAGTTAACCCAAAAAGAAGCTTCCAGAGAAAGGTTGGAGTCGAGATACCTGGTGTAATGAGGGAGGGCCACGTGGCACACCACATGCTGGGAACTGAGAGATCCATGCACACATGATCTCAGGGCACATTGCAAACACCAACAACACTCAATAGCAACACGCTCCCTCATCGCATATTCCCGTACACATGTAGGATGAAAGCCACAACTCACACCGATGGCGGCTCCATATGCACACCAGGCGAGACACGTATCAAAAGATTCCCCAACAGGGGGCACCTTCAGGCGCCTCACTAAAATCGCGACTAGTGGAGCGTAGAGAACACACCCATTACAAAAAATAAGGGAACCCTAAAAACCATTGATTATGGCGCACATGTAATGTTTCTGAGTTAACAAATGAGCAGAGTTATTTTCCAAACAGCTCAGCCATGGAGATTTCAAGTGCACCACCAACCAGCTGCCATATCAAATACCCCAGCATGTACAAGAAGTGTACAAATCAAGACTTTGAACTAACACCACAAACCTTTTTGTTTGAACTAATAAGGGAAACCACAGTCACTGGAGGACCACAGACGCCTCCTTGGTGACCAATACCAGGCTCTGCATTGTCAAATTAGAAATTACTTATGATTGTATTGTTATGCACCTTTAATCTACTATGGAGGATACCCCACTTATTCGCTGTCCAGGAACTGCCTTGTCAAAAGGAGTCTATACAAAATTTATCACAGGGCTTGCGCAGGGATCTCTCCCATGTCACCTACAATTACACTAAGCCAAACACTAGCATCCCACATGCACTACACAGCACCCTTTTGCACAACACATGGTATCAGCACATGACCGCAGTGGGCTCCCAAACATCAGACAGGTCATGTCTGATTCCATATGCAGTAGGCACAGACAGACTTTACTTATCTCAAAAGGTAGCCCCCAAAAAAGCAAAATGCCTTCTTCACTTATATCTATGCAGAATTAGGGCCAAGATCTAACACTACACGGTAGAACCCCACAGGGTAGTAGCGAACTTGACTCAATACAAAACCAGCCCAACTGCTTTATACCGCTTCACTGAGCCCAATGATATCCAAACCGAGCTGGACAGAATGGTTAGAAAGGACACCATACGGAAGGATACTGGTTGGTCCCAAGACTTCCCAGAGAAGAGATTCTTGGAGGTACCAAAGCCATTGACTCAATATACAAACACATCTGCTCCTGTATTTATTTGTGAACCGATGGTGGACCTAGGCATACCTGGGGCAGTCTTCTTTAACAACAAGTGGACCCCCAACATGAAGTTCCTGTGTAGGGCCGTCCAGCTCGAGGATTAAAAGGGGAATGATTATATATATATATATATATATATATATATATATATATATATATATATATATATATATATATATATATATATATATATATATATATATATATATATATATATATATATGTATATAGTATCACTATCATTAAAATATATATTTTACATTAGAAAATAATCTTTTGGGTTATTTATTAAAATTGACCACTTTTGAAAGCATGTATATATATATAGACTGCGCTGACTGTCGAAACGCATTACCAGATGCTGAAATAAACCACTGAACATACCTCTAGCGTGTCAATTCTTGTTTGGGGAGGAGGAACGGGATATTGAGATATATATATATATATATTTATATATATACATAAAGAGACACTGGACTAACCTGATTACTTTACCCACAGTGTAAAATCATCGAGTCCTCAACCGTTGTGTCCACACGTCGCTGCAGGCCTTCCTCACACTCCCACTGAGGACCACCTGTAATCAGTGGCCACACCGCCCTTTGTGCTTACAAACATGATAGCGCCTACCAGGAACCGAGAAGTTGACCCCTATTCTGTCCTTCTAGAACGCCCAATGCCGGGTTGGAATTATCACCGGCTTCGCGACTTCGCAATACTCCCCACCCCCCCCCCCATCGCCACACAGCCCTGGAGAAGTCACATGTTACTTCCCCTACGTAACAAAGCATGTGTCGGCTGGTTGTTTTCTTTTCTTTTATTAAAGACATTTCAATTACATACTGGTGCGGACCACAGATATTTTGTGCAAAGCAAGACATTTTAACCATTGCCATAACCCTATTACGTGTGCCCAGTGCCCAGGACTGTATTCTCATTATTCATGTGGGTCCTCAACTCACACATTTACGGGGGTTACAGGGTATTCCCCCCGACCTGGCAGCACCACGCACACTCCTAACATAGTAGACACTACGCTAATTAGTCTGAGCGCCAATCTTCCTGTATATACTAAAAATCCCACACAGACGCAGCATTATTTTATGGGCGTGGTACATTGACAAGCTCTTCATTGTTTGGAGAGGGAGTCGCTGCTCGGCTGAGGAGTACATAACCTCTCTGAATGATAATGAATTTAATCTTAAATTTACAGGCCATATAAGTGACAAATTAGTCAATTACTTGGACCTAGAGGTCTTTGTTGAAAATGATGCTCTGTTTACACGGCTCTACAGGAAACCTACCGCTGGAAATACTGTGTTACACGCAGCCAGCCATCATCACAAAAGTCTTATAAGAAATATCCCTTTTGGGGAGCTTTTGCGTCTTAAACGTAATTGCTCCAAACAAAGAGACTTTGTGTCAGCTAAAACTGAAACGATAGAGAGGTTTGAAAGAAGAGGGTTTACTAAAGCCACTCTCCAGCAAGCTGAACAAAGGGTTGAGAAGGTAGATAGGAAAATCCTGTTGGTTACAAAAACAAAAGAGACTCCAGTAGTGAAGGAGTAGGCCAGGATGATCACAACTTCCAATAATAAATCTAATGAAGTTGTGAATATTTTCAAGAAAAACTGGCACATCCTACAAACAGACAACATCTTAAAGAAACATCTACCAAATCGTCGTTTGATCACATACAAACGCTGCCAGTCTCTCAGTGACCATTTAATACATAGTCACTATGAAGACTCGTAACGGCCAAAAATAGATTTGACATTGTTGGTTTTATCCCTGCCTTTGCTGTAAAGCCTGTAAAAACAGCAATAAAGTTACTACTTTTAAGGAGAGACCGGGGGATCCTAGGCCCCTTAGACAAATCTAAAAAAACTCTCAAATTGTAACTCATATTTCGTTGTGTATTGTCTGGAATGCCCATGCTCCAAATGCTACATAGGGAGTACGATACACCCGGCAAAGAAGCGCATCCTCGAACATAGGCGCGCCATGACCAACAAAGATGCCACCTATCCGGTTGTGCGACATTTTGAGCAATTTCATCAAGGCAACCGAGATTTCTTGAAATACTATTGCATAGATCAGGTAGGAAAAGATGAGAGAGGAGGGGACACAGTCAAGAAATTATGGGTTTTGGAGTTTAAAGATATCATTGATCTCCAAACAAAGACTCCCACAGGATTAAATAAGGACGAGGAGCTATGGGTTCATTTGAAATTAAAGAGTATCTACCATGTACTGTTGGAGATAAACTGTAAAAATGTAATATTGGGGCAGGAGCTTATAAAATTCAGTTTGCTGTCACTCCTCCAATAATATCGCTGTCATTTGCCCATTCAGGGCTCAATTCTGGCTAAGGGGCGTTAAGAAACTTTCTATAGTAGGAAATGTTTCTTTACATGTACAATTGTGTAATGTTGCTAATTGACAAATTAATATAAAATGAAGTCAAAATTGAACAGCACTTACTTAACATATGAATTGTAATCCACTTGCTGGTACCGATGGTTTTGAAAATTCAGGCACTTATGCACTTTATTTCACTTTAGGACAGTATAATAACAGTGTATTTTGAAAAAAACATCATCAAGGCAACCGAGATTTCTTGAAATACTATTGCATAGATCAGGTAGGAAAAGATGAGAGAGGAGGGGACACAGTCAAGAAATTATGGGTTTTGGAGTTTAAAGATATCATTGATCTCCAAACAAAGACTCCCACGGGATTAAATAAGGACGAGGAGCTATGGGTTCATTTGAAATTAAAGAGTATCTACCATGTACTGTTGGAGATAAACTGTAAAAATGTAATATTGGGGCAGGAGCTTATAAAATCCAGTTTGCTGTCACTCCTCCAATAATATCGCTGTCATTTGCCCATTCAGGGATCAATTCTGGCTAAGGGGCGTTAAGAAACTTTCCTATAGTAGGAAATGTTTCTTTACATGTACAATTGTGTAATGTTGCTAATGGACAAATTAATATAAAATGAAGTCAAAAATGAACAGCACTTACTTAACATATGAATTGTAATCCACTTGCTGGTACCGATGGTTTTGAAAATTCAGGCACTTATGCACTTTATTTCACTTTAGGACAGTATAATAACAGTGTATTTTGAAAAAAACATCATCTAAGATGGCCGCCATGTTTTTGGACAGTAATGAAATGTTAGTCCATCATTTATGTTATTGTTAAATCATGTGACACACTGTGATGAAATACTGCTGGCTTTGCATGAGGAAACTGACATAAAAAAAGCAGCAAGGCGAAACGCGTCTGTCAGTGGAAGAGGGGGTCTGCACAATAAAGCATTTTGCTCAAACTACACCCGTGAGTGCTTTCCATTTGGAGCGAGAGATGGTTGCTTCTGTTGCTGAATATATATATATATATATATATATATATATATATATATATATATATATATATATATATATATATATATAATTCTTAGTTAGGACCTAGTTTTCATAGGAAAATCATTGTTTTACTTGCCTATATTCGTTGGTGTTGTTTGACAAATCTTCACAAAATGTTCCCAATGATTCTTGTTGCACATGGAAAGTTTCAGGGTTATCCATGAAGCGAAGGCCGAGAAAAAAGCAGGGGGTCAAAAAAACAAGTATTTCCTGTGTTAATTCCCATAGGAATTTTAAACAAATGCAGCCCAAACTGCTAATAGGAATTACATCAAATTTGGCAGAAAGGTAACTACTCGTCCAGAAAGCGCCCTTCTTGTAAAATGGCGTAAATCTGCTCAGTAATTTTGGAAATATTAAGGAAAATCCCAATTTGTATATATAGGGACGCAGATCCGACTGTTCCCGTGCTCAAATCTGATTGGCTGCCAGCACTTCAAAACAGGAACTGATGGTGGCTCTATTGGGGACTTGACTTGAGACGATTCTCAACATGAAAATGATAAAAAAAAGAGAAGGGGGCAAGCATAAAAATGTAAACAAAAGAGAAGGGGGCAGGGAAGGAATACCCCGCCCCAAGGCTTCTAGGTGGAGCCACGCTGGACCCGCGTCTCCCTCTAAAAAACATTTTTTTTAAAGCATTTGCTCTCGTGCTTCTTTACGTAGGCCACTAGGTGGGCCAGGTCTCGGGGTCATGTAGCACTTAAAGGAGAGATGCACATTGGCCCCCCTACTGGGGCTTATAAATGCCCCGGATACCATCAGCTCCCCGAGGCTTATGTGTTTTGGACACCCCAACCCCGGTAACCACCACCTTCCTGGGGCCACATTGAAAATATAAATCGGGGGGGGGGTCTCACAGAACTCCATGCACCAGGGACCGCCACCTCCCGGAGCTATTTAATTTGTGATGGGGGGCCTCAGGGGCTCCCCATGCCCTTTGAACCAACACCTTCGTGGGACCAAATTCTTTTTTTCAAATGGTAGGGGGGCCACAGGGCCCCCCTCCCAGGCCGTTCTCAGCCTGGGGCACCGCCACTTCCCTCAGACAGGCCCTACTACAACAAAGGAGGGGGGCTGTGCAGCCGCCCTCCTAGAACCATAGATGGCCTGGGGAACACTACCCCCCAGAACCTCTTCTTGCTATGTCTGGGAATACCCAGGGACATAGCTGTTTGCTGTGGCTTAGCGGAAGCTTTAACCGCACCAGCCAAGCCACAGCAAACACTCCACCTCCAGCAAGTGAGTGCGGAGAAATACTCTTGCTTGCTGGAAGTGGAGCATTCATCTGTTTCCCTGAGGTCAAGCGAGCAGGTAAACAGATGAATTGCTTTCAGACAAGAGGAAATGTATGTTTAGTAGCTCCAGGTGTGGTTCCATGTTTAAATATCGATTACAAAAATATAGTTTACAAAAATATAGATGTAAAAATATCGATTACAAAAATATCCACTCCCTATACTTAAACAGGTAAGTACAATAATATCGACTCAAAATTATTAATATTATTAACAAATTAAATGACATTACATTTATATTTTAACTATTTATAACAAATAAACTTAATTTAATCATTATAAACTTAATAAATGTGTACATATACATATATTTTCTTAAATACATTTATTATTTGCTTTATTTAATTAATAAACTTTAATAATTATATAAAAAACATATATAAAACATTTTGAATAAAATAACATTTTCTATATTTAATTAACACATAAAAGTATTTAAAAATAATAATACATACATTTAATAACAAAATTAAAACGTAGTAGTTAAAACATTTGATAGCGAAGGGGTACAAATTACTATTCCCACAGCAGAGGGTGCAACAGTAGGGAAAGCGCTGGATAGCGTAGGGGTAAAAATTACTATTCCCACTCCAGAGGGTGCAACAGTAGGGAAAGCGTTGGATAGCGTAGGGGTAAAAATTACTATTCCCACTCCAGAGGGTGCAACAGTAGGGAAAGCGTTGGATAGCGTAGGAGTAAAAATTACTATTCTAACTCCAGTGAGTGCAACAGTAGGGAAAGCGCTGGATATCGTAGAGGTAAAAATTACTATTCCCACTCCAAAGGGTGCAACTGTAGGAAAAGCGCTGGATAGCGTAGGGGTAAAAATTACTATTCCCACTCCAGAGGGTGCAACAGTAGGGAAGGCATGGGATAGCGTAGGAGTAAATATTACTACTCCCACTCCAGAGGGTGCAACAGTAGGGAAAGCATTGGATAGCGTAGGGGTAAAAATTACTATTTCCACTCCAAAGGGTGCAACAGTAGGGAAAGCGTTGAATAGCGTAGGGGTAAAAATTACTATTCCCACTCCAGAGGGTGCAACAGTAGGGAAAGCGTTGGATAGCGTAGGGGTAAAAATTACTATTCCAACTCCAGTGAGTGCAACAGTAGGGAAAGCGTTGGATAGCGTAGAGGTAAAAATTACTATTCCCACTCCAAAGGGTGCAACAGTAGGGAAAGCGCTGGATAGCGTAGGGGTAAAAATTACTATTCCCACTCCAGAGGGTGCAACAGTAGGGAAAGCGTTGGATACCGTAGGAGTAAAAATTACTATTCCCACTCCAGTGAGTGCAACAGTAGGGAAAGCGTTGGATAGCGTAGGGGTAAAAATTACTATTCCCACTCCAGAGAGTGCAACAGTAGGGAAAGGGTTGGATAGCGTAGGGGTGAAAATTACTATTCCCACTCCACAGGGTACAACAGTAGGGAAAGCGCTGAAACCCAAAACAATAAAATAACTAACTATCACATTTTTAATTACATTTAATTTCCAATATAAACATAAATAATATATACATTTAAATATTCTATTATTAACAAAGATAATAAAAAAATATATATTTACACATTATTTAACACTATAATATCCACCACACACCTAAAAATAATGACACAATTACATTTAATATTTACTAATTAATTAATGATAATTATATATATTTTTTAAATTAATTAATTAATTATTTAATTGACAGATTTCACACCATATACACTTATAAACACCACAACACAAACCTAAATTTAATTACACATTTACAATTAATAATTACTAATTAATTAATGGTAATTATTTTATAAAGTATTTAATAATCAATCAATAACAATTTAATTACTTCACACCATTTACACATATAAACTCCACTACACACACCTAAAATTAATTAAACAACATAATTAATTAATTAACATAATTAATTAATAATTGACTAATTGAAATTAATTAACAAATAATTATTAAATTAACACATTAATTAATCAATTTATTTTATATATTTAAATTACTTCCCACCCTATTCCCCTATAAACCCACAACCCGCTACGGAACTAATAACACAAAATTCAACATAATATACATTAATAACTATTAAAATTCAACAACATATATTATAAAATGACAAACAATTCTCATTAAAAACACTAAAATACATGACATTATTAAAAAATCGATATTTTTTTAAACTATATTTTTGTAAACGATATTTTTGTAAACTATATTTTTGTAAACGATATTTATTACAACTATGTTATTGTTATCGATATTACTTACCTGTCTGTCGATATTCTGGTCAAACTATATTTTTGTTAGCGATATTTCTTCAATTCGATATTTCTGTGGCGATATTTATGTCAGATGATATTTCCCCGACGGTATTCCTGCTCTGCACCCCAGGTGTCTGAAAGCAAAGCCTTCTCCCAGGAGGGGAACCGGCGGAGACCACGGGGGCCTTCAGGCTCTCCCCATGGTCTCAATGCAGACTGGGTGCCCTGGGGGTAATCAGAACAATTGGTCAGGCCCTGGGAGATGGGGTCCCTAGTGCCGAAATCAGCCTGAGGAGGATGACCATGCAATCCCTCACCCCATTTGTAAATGGCCGGGCCTCAGGGGATGGGGGACCCGGTATCAAAATCAGCCCAGGGAGGGGGGCCGCATGGCCCCTCTCCCTTATAACTACTGATTTTTAAAAAGGCTGGGCCCCAAGGGATGAGGTCCCCGGGGCTGAAATTGGTCCGAGGAGGGGGGATGCGCACCCCCTTCCCCATGAATTTGTTTTTTTTAAAAGGCCTAGGGATGGGGTCCCCGGGGCTAAAATCAGCCCAGGTGGGGGCCACGCAGCCCCCCTCCCCTAATTAAGATGATTATTGATAAATGGGCGGACCCTGTGGATGAGTTCTGTGGGGCTGACATCATCCCAGGGAGTGTGGGCCATGAAGCCCTCTTTCCCCAATAAAAAAAATAAAAAAGCACCAGCCTCTGGGAATGTGGCGGAGGTCTCAGTCCCTTTATCAACCACTCTACAAAGGGGCCTCCAATCACACAACTTGTTGGGGATGAAACCCCTTGCTGGTGAGGGTCCTTGGGGCCAACAACCCCTTATGCTACTTCAAGTAGATCCTACACATAGGGATTGCCGAGAGGTCACCAGAGGCCCGTCCCCTTTCTACACCATTTTGCAAATGTGTCTCCTGGTGCACAAATGGTTGGGGAATGAAATCCCCTTGTATGCGGAGGGTCCTTGGGAGCCAAGAACCCCTCCCGTTACCTCCAGGAAGTCCCACACAGCGTGATTGCAGGAGACACCATTTTGCAAATGTGTCTCCTGGTGCACTACTGGTTGGGGAATGAAGTCCCCTTGTATGCTGAGGGTCCAAGAACCTCTCCCGTTACCTCCAGAAAGTCCCACACAGCGTGATTGCTGAGATATCATTAGAGGCCCATCCCCTTTGTCCACAACTGTGTAAACAAGCCTCCTGGTGTACTGTGTGTTGTGGGATACATTCCATTTGGATGCTGAGGGTCCTTGGGGGCCAAGAAGCCCTCCTGTTACCAGAAGTAAATCCCACACCACTAGCAGTTAAAAAAAACCTTAGAAATTCACTTAAACAATCAAAGGTTAAAGGGACGTTATTATTAGGAAATAGATTTTAAAAAACCCTAGCAATTCACTGAAAAAAACAAAGGTTACAGGGATGTTATAGTTGGGAAATAGAATTATAAAGACCATAAGAAATTCACTGAAAAAAACCATAGAAATGCAGCCCTTATGTTACCTGAGCTAACTATAACTAAAGCCCCTGCAATGCACTGCTGATGACCTCACATATTACATCACTCATGGCATTGTCAGTGACATCACTGATGACATCATCCACATAACCACTCACACACCATACCGCTCGTATGCCCACTCCCTCTCTCACACAACTCCTTACATACCCATTCACAGACCCATACCAGTAATCATACGACCAATCACTCAACCATAGATCCATTCACACAGCTACTCACTCATACAGCCACTCACACAACTGCTCACTTACCCATACAGCTATTCATTCAACCAGTCACTCACCCATTCAGCTGCTCACACAGCCATACACGTATAGATAAAGCTACTCACACAGACTAATTCACCTATACAGCCACTCACATACCCATACAGCCTCTCAACACAGCCACTCACTCACCCATACAAGCACTCGCACACTCACTCACACATCCATACTACCACTTGCATGCCCATTCACACATCCATACAAGTACTCCCATATCTGCTCACTCACCTACATAGTCATTCACACAGATACTCACTCTCCAATACAGCCATTCACACACCAACTCACTGAACCAAATACTCGCTCAAACAGCCACTCACTCAACCATAGAGCCATTTACACACCCAGTCACTCACTCGTACAGTCATTCAGGCACCCACTCACTCACCCATACAATCACTTACACGCCCACTCCCTCACCCATACAGACAATGACACACTCACTCATTTAGCATCATAGTCACTCGCACCCCACTCACTCACCCACCCAGCAACTCCATATGTACTTATACACCCATACAGCCACACAGAAACCGACTCACACATTCATACAACCACTGACACACCCACAGACCTGGGGTCGATTACGATGTTATTCGGAAACTCTTCCGACCGAATCGGTTTCGGAATAGTTTCCGACCGACTCGGGTTCTGTGAGTCTGACTGACGGATTACGATGCTTCCCAACATCGTTCGGTTGGACTCGCATTGACTTCATTGGGAGGCTGTGTTCCGAACAAGAACATAGGCACCCTTTGAAAAAAGGGGTGGTTGGGGAAAACCATGCACCCTATGGCAGGCACCCCATGGTGCATGCCACACGGTGCATGGTTTGTAATGGGGTCCCTTGGGTACCTTCACGGGCACTAACCAGAGGCCTACTTGTGATGAGGGGCCTGCTACGGGCCCCGAAGTCAGATTCTGACAGCCGTTTTGTGTCAGGCAGACTGAATCCGAATGGCTGTCCCAATCAGTCATCATAATCGCTTGTTATTACTTAATAAACTTCCCACCCAATACCCCTACAAATCCAATGACCTGCACCTAATATATTACTGCAATTTTAATAATTACACAACTTGCATAATTAATAATCAATTAAATAATTAATAATACATTAATAACTAATTGGTAAATAATTATTAATTAATTACCTTCCCATCCTTTCCCCTACAAATTCAGCAGCCAGCCCTTACCTAATATATACCTTGAAAAATCTTTTACACAATTTACATAATTATTAATCAAATAAATTATTAATACAAATGAATAATTAATTGCCAATTAGTTTTACGTAATTAACATCCTGCCCTATACCTCTACAAGCCTAGCGACCTGCTACAACACTATACATAACTATTAGCAATTAAATTTCACATGATTACTCACTTAAAATTACAAACTACATTTAAAAATATTATTAACAATCATACTTACAATAATAACACATACAATTAATATATGCACTAAAATACATGAATATAATTTAAAAAAAATGTTTTACAGCTATATTATTGAAAACGATATTAACAATGAAATTCTTGATAACGATATTACTTACCTGAAGTAATATTCCTGTCAACTAGATTTCTGCATCAAGATATTTTTGTATCATGATTTTTTTTTTTTAGATTTCTGTAACTGTATATTGAAACTTGATATTTTGTCCAAATACCTTAAATATTTTCACTGCCCCATTTTTCATGGTGGTGACTGTAGGAGAGTAGGGTCTGCTATCCTATGGTCACCCCAAATTTTTGCTTTTTCCTTCACTGGTTTATGACTTAATGTGGCTGTGGGCCTGCTAATCAGACCCACAGCCTGCTGTTCTCTCTCTAAATTGTTACCCATGTACTTTAGGTGCATAACGACATTGGAACTGGTTCACCTTATTGGCCCCTGTAACAGTGTACCCAGGTACCCAGGGCATAGGTGCTTCCAAGGCCTACCAGGGGCTGCAGCATGTATTATGCCACCCCTGGCCTGGCCTCCATATTTTGACACAACTGGCTGATCACTCAGCTGGGGTAAGTCGGTGTAACCACCCCTTACTTAGGTATAGTATGCCTATACCTAACCTAAAATGGGCACATATGTTCCTACCAGTCACTCCTATGGAAGGCCTCATCAATCCTGGAGGCAGAGTGCTTGGAAATATGTAAGATGGTGCTCTGGCATGAGCTGAGCCTGTCTGCAGCTTTCGGAACCATGTCCTTTAGCTGTTTCATGATACTGCCATACCATATACTCTTAAGTGCATTATGAACCTCGCGGTTAAATGCTATCTTGGGTTTGGCTTTATCAAAACATGTCGAGTAAGGTGTCATACGAATTGGAATACTACCCCCTCGCCAGTTCTGGCGACGGGGGTAGCATTCCACCCTTATAGAGGGACACGACATGTACCTAGCCTGAACCCCGGTTAAAGTTAAACAAAGCCTCAGCATCACAAAATGGATGCTGCCACCACAGACACAAGTCTGACCTCCTGCTGCTGGGAGTCCATCCAGCTAGGGCAGCTTGGACAAAGGGTTTCCTGCCTGGGGAGGTGCTAGCACCACCCCAGACAGGATTTTGTGTATTGGGTAGGACAGGGCTGAATAGAATCAGACATGCCTGGGGCACACAAGGTGTCCCTGTGAATAGGCCAGTTCAAACCGGTGCTGGGGCTTTCCAGCCCCAGTCCTGGCGCGAAACTGGACAAAGGAAAGGGGGTGTAACCACCCCCCTTCCTGGTTCCACCCGGAGGAGGGACCTAGTAGGTGATCCGGCCCCCCAGATTCGAATAAGAGTGGGAGCTGTGTCCTGAGACTTGAGATCATCCTGAATCAACTTGAAAAACAGAAGAAGACTGGACTTCGACATTCTGCTGCACAGAAGATGGAAGAGAATCTCCCTTGTGGCCAAGGAGTGACCACCCTGTGAACACAGGCACCAACCAGCAACTCGACGTCTGCTTTGCCGCCGCCTCCCGCCGGAGACCGAGCCCAGAGCCTGACAAGACCCAGACTCCCAGACATCTCACAGCCCGATCCACAGTCCCTGCAAAGAAGGGACCCGTGGAGGCATCGAGAGACGTGGGACCGGACCTCTTGGAAGACCCCCGAGAAGCTGACTGCGCAGCACCCGAGACACCCTCGACGCTGTGCTTTGGGGTTTGAGAAGCCCGAACCTCGAGCAGCCCTTGCACCGAAGATCAGCCCCCTAGCATCTCCATGATCTGCGTGGGGCCCTTTAGCACTGTGCCACTCGACGCGCCATCCCGTCCACTTGCCACGTGGCTAGCGGCCATCTTGGCGACGAAACCTTCAACTTACACTGCGGGTCTGGTTGCTCCAGACTTGCCCTCGCTTCTGTAAAAGGGAGCACCTGCTCTGACCTTGCTGGTCCGAGTAACAAGCCTTTTTCGATTCTTGCGTGGCTTGCATTAGCCAAGGCCTGTTTGCTCCAATCAAGTTGCCGATACCGCCAACAGCGAGAAGCCTGCGTGGGACAGCTCGTGATTGACTCCTGGACGTCCTCGACCCCTCGTGTCCACGTGGCTGCAGAGAGAAGCTACACCTTAACGCCTGTTTGCACCCGACATCGCCTGGTTCCAATCTGGTTCCACGGTAGTCACTGGCTAGTGACTTTGAACATTGTCCCCTCTGCTTTCAGGTCTTCACCTCTTCAGATCCACCCGTGGATCCACCGGAACTCTTCATATCGAGCCGCCTGCAGCATCTTCAGCTCCAAGCACCATCGACCTGCGTGACGAAACCCGACACTACTTCGACCCTGTGCACCCGCTTCCTGTGGGTGAGGTAACTCAGCAACGCCGGTGTTCCCACACTGGTATACACCTCTAGTGTCTGTGTCTAAAGTTTCATCCTTCTAGGTCGATCGGAAGGTTCCTTAATAACTAACTTTGTAACTTTTACGCACCATTGACATTGCATTGGTAAAGCGTGCACTTTCCGCACTGCACCCGAGTCCCGCAGGCCTTTCCCGACTTCTTCACTGCTAGTCCCGAACAGCTCCAGCGATTCTCCAGGCCCTAGGCCTCTTCACTTTCCCCATAGTGGTTCTTATACCACTATTTTAGTATATGGTTTAGGTGGCCCCTAGGGCTCATCCATAATTGTGCAACTTTTGTGTATTTAAACTGTGTTTTGTTTTAACGCATTTGCTTCTGTGCTCATAAAGAGTGTCAGGGTTATTTGTAGAAATAAATCTATATATATTTTCAATATATATCTGTGTGGTGTCCTTTCATTTGGTATTCAAGGGATTGTGTATGGTAAAACAGCTTGCTTCACATGCCTTTACAGAGTTTAGCCTAAGACTGCTTAGTCCATGCTACCCCTAGGATAGCTTGTCTATAAGGTTGACTTTACAACCTGCACCATAAGGGTTGCTTGGCATGGTACAAGGTGATCACTAGAACTAGTGAGCATCATATACCAGGCCAACTTCTCACATTGGTGAGCAGCGGATTGGGATTTGAGCTTGCTGTTGTTTTACCATTACAATCTTTGAAAGTATCATTTGAAAGATCATACAGGTACCTGATAGGTACACTAAAACAAGACTAGATATACTTAAGTTCTACTGAACTTAGTTGTTGTAGAGGATAGGGAGTAGCACACCCTGACTACAACTACTAGATAGGTTTTGTAGGAAAACACAAGTGTAGGTAGATTGCAACACATCCACCACACTAGAGCAATGTCTGGAGCAGAGGGATCCACTGGACCCATCTCTGTTGAGAGTGACCCTCCAAGGGCACCATCCAAATTTGCTATCTTTCCATTTAAGGAACTGAGGCAACTGTGTTCCATGAGAGGAATCAAAACAGGTCCTACTCCTACAGCAGGACACCTCAGAGAGCTGTTAGACCAGTCTGAAGCTCTAAAGAACTCCAAACCAGGCCCCTCAGTGACTGGTGAGGAAGGGTATCCTTCTGAAGAAGAAAACACTGATGCCCCTGCCCCTGTTATCCACATAGATGAGGAGGCCCAGGTCACTGGAGAGACTCAGCCAGAGGATGAGGAAGAAGAGGAGGAGGAGGAAGAAAGTGGGTCTGATGATGAGAGAAATAGCCAGGTGTTAGTCAGCAGGCTTAACCAGGCTAACCTAAGCTTATTTGGGACTGAAGGTGGGTCCAACCCATTCAGACCCCAAATGGACTTAACCAGGAGCATAGGAGGAGGAGGAATCACTCAGGTGAGTCCAATACTTCCCATGTTTCTAGAGGTTCTCATGGCAACTCCAGAAGGGAGTTGACTAGCCCTCAGAGAAGGGAACATGAGGCCAAAATGAGAGAGGCTGAACTTAGGATCCAGAGGCAAGAGTTAGAAGTTGCCCTGGCCAAAGAGAAACTTGCTAGAGCAAGGCAGCCTAGAGAGAGTGGATTAGAATCCACTGGTGGCAGCACTATCCCTAAGGATAAAGACAGGTCCTATGACAATAGAAACCTGAGTAAGATTGTGCCCCCCTACAAAGTTGGGGATGATATCCACAAATGGATGACTGCACTTGAGGGAGCTTGCAAAGTACAGCAGGTCCCTCAGGAGCAGTGGGCAGCAATCTTGTGGCTCTCCTTTGAAGGTAGAGGCCGAGACAGACTCCTCACAGTTAGTGATGGGGATTCTAGAAACTACCTGGTCCTGAAGAGTGCTCTGATTGATGGGTTAGGCTTAACCACTGAACAGTACAGGTTAATGTTCAGAGACACCCAGAAGACACAGACTCAGGACTGGTCTGAATTTGTTGAATGTGCCACTAAGGCTCTGGAGGGCTGGTTGCTGGGAAGTAAGGTTACAGACTATGAAGGGTTGTACAATTTGCTTATGAGAGAACAGATTTTAAATAACTGTCAGAACCAGCAGTTGCATCAACATTTGGTTGACTCAGATCTAACCTCTCCCCAAGAATTGGGAAAGAGGGCAGACAAATGCGTTAGAACCAGAGTTAAGCAAAAGAACCAGAACCAGAACCAGGGTGGTGACCAAAAGAAAACAGACCAGAAGGGTGGGGAGCAGAAAGCTAAGGACCAGAAGTCTTCAACAGGGCCCCAAACTAATACTGAGGGTGGGTCCCAAACTTCCAAGAAGAAGAAGAAAGAAGGTCAAAGAAAACCCTGGTGTAGCTTTTGCAAAAACACCACTCACTGGACAAGTTATGTTATGTTATGTTAATTACTTTTGTATCGCGCACAGCTGCCCCAGCAAAGGGGCGTCCTGGCGCTCAGGAAGGTAAACACAACATTACATGTAGCTGCCGAGTCAGAAGTTTTTATTAAAAAGTACTGTTTTTATCGCACGTCTAAACTGGAAAAGATCTTCCAGTGCTCGAATTTCCGCAGGAAGGGAGTTCCAGAGTTTTGCGGCTACCACTCGGAAGGAGCGGCCACCAATCCTGCTCAGCAGAAAACGTGGGACCACAGACAAATTCTGACCCATCGATCTCAGGGGTCGGGAGGGAGCATATGGGGTCAGAAGATTCTCCAAAATGGGTGGGGCTGTACCTTTTAAAATTTTAAAAGCCAGGCAGAGCACCTTAAACTCGATGCTACTGGAAGCCAGTGGAGCGCCTGCAATGTTCTTGAGACCGAACATCTCCTAGGCAGGCCAACTACCGCTCTTGCCGCGGCGTTTTGAACTCGCTGCAGCCGTTTTAGTTCCGCCTGGTTGGTTCCTGCTAGCAAAGCACTGGCGTAGTCTAACCTAGATAGCACTGAGGCCTGGACCACGAGCTGTCTGGTGGGGGCATCAAAAAACTTCAATACCGGCCCGATGCCTCTAATAACGCCAAAACATGTAGCGGCTACCCTCTCAGTATGACACGTAAAGCTCAGAGAGGGGTCAAACCAGACTCCAAGGTTTTTTTATCTCTGTAATTGGAGTTGGGATTATTCCAAGCTCAGAAGGCCACCAACGATCATTCCACCATCCAGGTTGCTTACCAAGCACCATGACCTCTGTTTTCATAGTGTTCAATTGGAGACAGTTCTGATTCATCCAATTGGCCACCGCACGAAGCCCCTCACAAAACTTGAGGGCCTCCCCTGCTGAGTCCCCACTTAACGTGACCGCCAGCTGTGTGTCATCCGCGTAGGAGACCATTGTCAGGCCCCAGCGTTTGACTACATCAGCCAGCGGTCTAACGTAGATAATAAATAAAGTGGGGCTCAGCGCTGATCCCTGTGGGACCCCCAAAGTGATCGGGTAAGAGGTGGATTTCCCAGGAGGGATAGCAACCTGGAACGATCTATCTGAGAGGAATGAGTGGAACCAGCAAAGAGCGGATCCCCTAACGCCCACTTCCTCCAACCGCCGTAACAGGATCTCGTGGGAAACAGTATCGAACGCGGCACTCAAGTCTAACAACAAGAGTGCCGCTGTTCGTCCACCATCCAACACGGAACGCAGATGTTCGGTCATAAACAACAAGGCAGTGATTGTAAAAAGGGTGGAGCCCCCAACACTGCAGCCCCTAAGGCACCTGCACCCACTAGTACAGTTGGCAGTGTTGGTCCACAGACTAAGGGGGTAGTGGGTATCACCTTGGGAACTGATGGAGATTCTGACCTAGTCAGAATCCCCACACAGGCTGTTCTGATTTGTGATGGGGAGATTGATTTTTCCCCTACTGTCAGTCCCAATAATTTGGGCAAGTACAGACAGACACCTTTAGTTAATGAAAAAGTGGCTCAAGCATACAGGGACACATGTGCCAGTGTCACTATGGTGACGCCTAGCTTTGTGGACCCTGGACAATACATACCAGGTGATAATTACCTGGTGACCAATGCCAGCAATGTCACTACTACACATAGTGTGGCAATTGTTAACTTTTCCTGGGGAGGGGTAACTGGCCTAAAAAGAGTTGTGGTTAGTGCTGATCTCCCAGTGGAATGTTTGTTGGGCAATGACCTGGAGAGCTCTCTATGGTCAGAAGTTGAGTACAGCACTCATGCAGAGATGTTAGGGATATCATCACATGTCCTTGCTGTGACCAGGTCACAGGCCAAAAAGTGCCTCTCTGAACCTCAGGTCTTGGATCCTGGAACAATGGACCAAGTACCTTCCAAGACAAGGAACAGGAGGGTAAAGGCTGTGCCTTCCCAAATGCCTACAAGTGAGGATCAGCCTTCACAGGAAGATGATTCTGAAACCCCTGAAGGAACTGTCCCTATAGAGCTTGAACCTGATCAGGTTGAGTTTCTGGGGACAGGGGGACCTTCTAGGGCAGACTTGGGGCAGGCTCAGTTATCCTGTCCTTCTCTTGAACCCATCAGACAGCAGGCTGCTGCTGAGGCTGCTGGGAATGCTCAAGGTACCCATAAGGTTTATTGGGATGATGGGCTCCTTTATTCAGAGGGTAGAGACCCCAAGCCTGGTGCAATCAGGAGGTTGGTCATACCTCTGCAATTTAGGGGCTTCCTTCTTACCTTGGCACACAATATTCCCTTAGCAGGACACCTAGGCCAGAACAAAACATGGAACAGACTTGTCTGTCACTTTCACTGGCCTCACATGTCAGAAGATACAAAGGAGTTTTGTCGCTCCTGTGTAACCTGCCAAGCAAGTGGCAAAGCAGGTGGTACCAAAAAGGCCCCCCTAATACCATTACCTGTGGTGGGGGTGCCCTTTGAAAGGGTAGGGATTGACATTGTTGGACCAATGGATCCCCCTACAGCATCTTGGCACAGATTCATACTGGTGGTGGTGGACCATGCCACCAGGTACCCAGAGGCAATTCCACTTAGGACCACAACAGCTCCTGTTGTGGCCAGGGCCTTACTTGGAGTTTTCTCCAGAGTGGGGTTTCCTAAGGAGGTAGTATCTGATAGAGGTGCAAACTTCATGTCAGGATACTTGACAGCTATGTGGAAGGAATGTGGTGTCAACTATAAGTTCACCACTCCCTATCATCCACAATGCAATGGGCTTGTTGAGAGATTCAACAAGACCCTAAAGGGCATGATCAAAGGATTACCTGAGAAGCTCAGGCGAAGATGGGATATCCTTCTGCCCTGCCTTCTGTTTGCTTACAGAGAGGTCCCACAAAAAGGTGTTGGCTTCAGCCCCTTTGAATTGTTGTTTGGACACCCTGTAAGAGGACCCCTATGTCTGGTGAGGGAAGGATGGGAGTTACCTCTCAAAAAGCTCAAGCAAGACATAGTGGACTATGTACTTGGTCTCCGCTCCAGGATGGCTGAGTATATGGAGAAGGCATCCAAAAACCTTGAGGCTAGCCAGGAATTACAGAAAGCCTGGCATGACCAAAAGGCTGTCCTGACTGAGTACCAGCCTGGACAGAAGGTATGGGTGTTGGAGCCAGTGGCCCCAGCAGCACTCCAAGACAAATGGTCTGGACCCCATACAATCCTTGAGAAAAAGGGAGAGGTTACCTACTTGGTGGACCTTGGAACTCCCAGGAGCCCCCACAGGGTGCTCCATGTTAACAGGCTGAAAGCATATGTTGACAGGAGAGACATGGGCTTGCTCATGGCTACAGATGAGGGGCAGGAGGAAGAGAGTGACCCTCTCCCAGACCTGCTGACTCAGAATCCTGAGGATGGCTCAGTTGATGGTGTGGCCTTAGATGGCAGCCTCACTGAACATCAGCAACATGACTGCAGACAGGTTTTGCAGTCATACCGACATATGTTATCCCTGACACCCAGTCAGACTAACTGGTGTACCCATGTGGTGGACACTGGTGATAGTCTTCCTGTAAAGAACAAAATTTACAGGCAGCCTGACCATGTCAGAGACTGTATCAAGGCTGAGGTGCAAAAGATGCTGGAGTTAGGTGTCATTGAGCCTTCAGAGAGCCCCTGGGCTAGCCCAGTGGTTCTGGTCCCCAAACCTCACACCAAAAATGGATAGAGAGAGATGAGGTTCTGTGTGGATTACAGAGGACTCAATGCTGTCACCAGGACAGATGCACACCCAATTCCAAGGGCAGATGAGCTCATAGACAAATTGGCTTCTGCCAAGTATTTGAGCACATTTGACTTGACAGCTGGCTACTGGCAAATCAGGTTAGCTGAGGAGTCTAAGGCCAAGACAGCATTTTCTACCCCCAGTGGGCATTACCAGTTTGTGGTGATGCCCTTTGGTTTGAAAAATGCACCTGCCACCTTCCAAAGGTTGGTGAATCAAGTCCTTACTGGGTTGGATGACTTTTGTGCAGCATATCTGGACGATATTGCTGTCTTTAGCTCCACCTGGGAGGATCACCTGGTCCACCTGAAGGAAGTGCTATAGGCTCTACAAAAGGCAGGCCTCACTATCAAGGCAACCAAGTGCCAGATAGGGCAGAGTAAGGTTGTGTACTTGGGCCACCTTGTGGGTGGAGGCCAAGTTCAACCACTGGAGAGTAAGTTTCAGACCATAAAGGACTGGACTCCTCCAACTACCCAGACTCAGGTCAGAGCTTTCTTGGGCCTGACTGGGTACTACAGGAAGTTTGTTAAGAACTATGGGTCCATTGTGACTCCTCTTAATGATCTGACATCCAAGAAGATGCCCAAAAAGGTTCAGTGGACAGAATACTGTCAAAAGGCATTTGATGACCTGAAGAAGGCCATGTGCTCTGCACCTATCCTGAAGAGTCCTGACTACTCAAGAGAGTTTATTGTCCAAACAGATGCTTCTGAGTTGGGAGTGGGAGCTGTGCTTTCACAACTTAATGTAGATGGTCAAGACCAGCCCATTGCTTTTATTAGCAGAAGGCTGACCCCCAGAGAGAAACGTTGGTCAGCCATTGAGAGGGAGGCCTTTGCTGTGGTGTGGGCCCTGAAGAAGTTGAGACCATACTTGTTTGGCACTCACTTCAAGATTCAGACCGACCATAAGCCCCTCTTATGGCTTAATCAGATGAAGGGTGAAAACCCCAAACTGCTCAGGTGGTCCATTTCCCAACAGGCGATGGACTTTACAGTCGAGCACCGCCCAGGGACTGACCATGGTAATGCAGATGGTCTCTCCAGGTACTTTCACTTAGAACATGAAGACACAACTGGTCAAGGTTAGTCTAATGTCCCTGCGTTTGGGGGGAGGTAGTGTAGGAGAGTAGGGTCTGCTATCCTATGGTCACCCCAAATTTTTGCTTTTTGCTTCACTGGTTTATGACTTAATGTGGCTGTGGGCCTGCTAATCAGACCCACAGCCTGCTGTTCTCTCTCTAAATTGTTACCCATGTACTTTAGGTGCATAACGACATTGGAACTGGTTCACCTTATTGGCCCCTGTAACAGTGTACCCAGGTACCCAGGGCCTAGGTGCTTCCAAGGCCTACCAGGGGCTGCAGCATGTATTATGCCACCCCTGGCCTGGCCTCCATATTTTGACACAACTGGCTGATCACTCAGCTGGGGTAAGTCGGTGTAACCACCCCTTACTTAGGTGTAGTATGCCTATACCTAACCTAAAATGGACACATATGTTCCTACCAGTCACTCCTATGGAAGGCCTCATCAATCCTGGAGGCAGAGTGCTTGGAAATATGTGAGATGGTGCTCTGGCATGAGCTGAGCCTGTCTGCAGCTTTCGGAACCATGTCCTTTAGCTGTTTCATGATACTGCCATACCATATACTCTTAAGTGCATTATGAACCTCGCGGTTAAATGCTATCTTGGGTTTGGCTTTATCAAAACATGTCGAGTAAGGTGTCATACGAATTGGAATACTACCCCCTCGCCAGTTCTGGCGACGGGGGTAGCATTCCACCCTTCTAGAGGGACACGACATGTACCTAGCCTGAACCCCGGTTAAAGTTAAACAGAGCCTCAGCATCACAAAATGGATGCTGCCACCACAGACACAAGTCTGACCTCCTGCTGCTGGGAGTCCTTCCAGCGAGGGCAGCTTGGACAAAGGGTTTCCTGCCTGGGGAGGTGCGAGCACCACCCCAGACAGGATTTTGTGTATTGGGTAGGACAGGGCTGAATAGAATCAGACATGCCTGGGGCACACAAGGTGTCCCTGTGCATAGGCCAGTTCAAACCGGTGTTGGGGCTTTCCAGCCCCAGTCCTGGCGCGAAACTGGACAAAGGAAAGGGGGTGTAACCACCCCCCTTCCTGGTTCCACCCAGAGGAGGGACCTAGTAGGTGATCCGGCCCCCCAGATTCGAATAAGAGTGGGAGCTGTGTCCTGAGACTTGAGATCATCCTGAATCAACTTGAAAAACAGAAGAAGACTGGACTTCGACATTCTGCTGCACAGAAGACGGAAGAGAATCTCCCTTGTGGCCAAGGAGTGACCACCCTGTGAACACAGGCACCAACCAGCAACTCGACATCTGCTTTGCCGCCGCCTCCCGCCAGAGACCGAGCCCAGAGCCTGACAAGACCCAGACTCCCAGACATCTCACAGCCCGATCCACAGTCCCTGCAAAGAACCGGACCGGACCTCTTGGAAGACCCCCGAGAAGCTGACTGCGCAGCACCCGAGGCACCCTCGACGCTGTGCTTTGGGGTTTGAGAAGTCCCAACCTCGAGCAGCCCTTGCACCGAAGATCAGCCCCCAGGCATCTCCATGATCTGCGTGGGGCCCTTTTGCACTGTGCCACTTGACGCGCCATCCCGTCCACTTGCCGCGTGGCTAGCGGCCATGTTGGTGACGAAACCTTTAACTTACACTGCGGGTCTGGTTGCTCCAGACTTGCCCTCGCAACTGTAAAAGGGAGCACCTGCTCTGACCTTGCTGGTCCGAGTAACAAGCCTTTTTCGATTCCTGCGTGGCTTGCATTAGCCAAGGCCTGTTTGCTCCAATCAAGTTGCCGACACCGCCAACAGCGAGAAGCCTGCGTGGGACAGCTCGTGATCGACTCCTGGACGTCCTCGACCCCTCGTGTCCACGTGGCTGCAGAGAGAAGCTACACCTCAACGCCTGTTTGCACCCGACATCGCCTGGTTCCAATCTGGTTCCACGGTAGTCACTGGCTAGTGACTTTGAACATTGTCCCCTCTGCTTTCAGGTCTTCACCTCTTCAGATCCACCCGTGGATCCACCGGAACTCTTCACATCGAGCCGCCTGCAGCATCTTCAGCTCCAAGTACCATCGACCTGCGTGACGAAACCCGACACTACTTCGAACCTGTGCACCCGCTTCCTGTGGGTGAGGTAACTCAGCAACGCCGGTGTTCCCACACTGGTATACACCTCTAGTGTCTGTGTCTAAAGTTCCATCCTTCTAGGTCACTCGGAAGGTTCCTTAATAACTAACTTTGTAACTTTTATGCACCATTGACATTGCATTGGTAAAGCGTGCACTTTCCGCACTGCACCCGAGTCCCGCGGGCCTTTCCCGACTTCTTCACTGCTAGTCCCGAACAGCTCCAGCGATTCCCCAGGCCCTAGGCCTCTTCACTTTCCCCATAGTGGTTCTTATACCACTATTTTAGTATATGGTTTAGGTGGCCCCTAGGGCTCATCCATAATTGTGCAACTTTTGTGTATTTAAACTGTGTTTTGTTTTAACGCATTTGCTTCTGTGCTCATAAAGAGTATCAGGGTTATTTGTAGAAATAAATCTATATATATTTTCAATATATATCTGTGTGGTGTCCTTTCATTTGGTATTCAAGGGATTGTGTATGGTAAAACAGCTTGCTTCACATGCCTTTACAGAGTTTAGCCTAAGACTGCTTAGTCCATGCTACCCCTAGGATAGCTTGTCTATAAGGTTGACTTTACAACCTGCACCATAAGGGTTGCTTGGCATGGTACAAGGAGATCACTAGAACTAGTGAGCATCATATACCAGGCCAACTTCTCACAGTGACGGCCAGTGAAAACTGGCCATGTGTCCACTCACTCTAAACAGGACGGGCGTAGTATACATGGCCAAACCTTCGTTGGCCCGACAGAGATGTGTGTAGGCGGCAGAGATAGAGTAGTCTGCACTGAAGGTCTGCCTAACTCTACTCTTTCTGCCAACATCTAATTCAAGCACCGTGTTATGTAAAATTTACACAGCTGCTAAAAATGGATTGATTCAATTTTTCACGGCTTGAACAGTATGAAATTTAGGAAACAGCATTTGCTCCAATTACAGTATTGCACAAAGGCAAAAAAAGAGAAAACTTATTTCTCATCATATTGGCTGTGGTTATGCAATAGAAAATGGGGCAACACATATTGCTTCACGTCTCAGGTGTGACAAAGCTATTGTGTTACATTTCATATCACTGAGGCAGAATAAACTCTTCAAAAATAGTTGTTCCAATTAAAAAAGAAGATCAACAATGGGTTGCTTTGTCGGAGTAAAATGATTTTAAGCAATGCATGTGGTGTTACTTTCTTTCCGATGGACTTGAAAATCCCTAAGTAAACTTGTGCTAAAGTAAATATGTTGAACAGGCTGGATTATAATCAGTGTGCTTCATTTTCACATTACAAGTGAGCTAAAAAGATAGTTTAATATGTATTTGCTATGCTTCCAAACCAGTGCAAAATAGGCCTCATTCAGCTACAGAGTTCTCTCTTCTATATACGTCAGTACCCTCACTTCTTTTTAGCCATGAATTATTCAAACATATTTAAGAAATATTCTTGGTTTAAGCGTCTGTTCGTTCCAGTTTCATGTAATGTGGCTATTCTATCAAACATTTTTTCAGAAATGGATCATTGTTTTTTTTATTTTACCTATTTAATTCCAGGTATTCGTTCATTTTTTTTAAACAGATTTTATTGCATTTCACACAATTCTCACATCATACAATGTCTCTGTTGCAAGTATGTCAACATGTGAACATATTCTGCTTCTCGCATTACAGTTGTCTCTATTAGTGCTGTACAGTTGCATGCCTGGTCTGTCTTCGTATCCCCCATCTCCTCTCACCCGCAAACTTAAACCTAAACATGTCCCCTACCCCCTCCCTCAACCCACCGGCATTGCTGTCTCCTATAACTACTGGATGTCTTCCTGTGGTCTCTCCTCACACGTCACATTGTGTGCGTCACTATTCTCTGGCTGCCCTGAAGTATTCCAGATCCTCCTCAGCGCATGGGGCCCTACTGATCCTCACCCACTGGTGCCTGCTATCCCCTCTCCCCCTGGCTTTCTCTCTGGGGCCATCCCTGTCGTGGGGACCGTTCAGGGGTGATGGCCTCAGATCCATCATCCTTGTCCCTCAGCTCCTCCATCAGGTCCTCTTATGTCCGTGCCCTTTCTAGTGTTTCCAATCCCCTTCTCGCATTTCTGAGCAAGATTCTGCCCTCGCTTCCTGCCCATTTCTCGAACTCTCTCTGTCATCTATGTATACTGGGGTCTTCGGAGCCTTCCATCTGCTTGTAATCTCCCGTTCCACCAATTTGAAGGCGAGGTCCTGGAATTTATCATTGATCTTAGTCTTAGCCATATGGGGAAATAGGTTAAGTAGGACATGCTCTGGTGTGCACTGAACTATGCATTCTGTAACCCTAGCTGTCTCCTTCGTTACTTCTTGCCAGTAGTGAGTCAGGGCCTGGCATTGCCATACTATGAGGATGTAGGTCGCCCTTTCTCTTTACACCTTGGACATTCCACATCCTCTTTGTGGAAGAACCGATTAACCCGTTCAGGTGTTATATACGCTCGGTGTAATGGGTAGAAACTAATGAGGCTAAAGCGTGTATTTCTGGATACCTTAGTCGTGCATGAGAGGATGTTCTCCCAGTCTTTATCTTCCAAAGGTTTGTCAATATCTGCAACCCACTAATTCCTCAGCCTTTCCAGCGGTTGTATAGAGTTGTGCCCAATGGCCCTATACAGGCAAGAAACGTTTTTTATAGTTCCCCCTGCCATTCCTATATACTCACAGGTGGCATACCGTGGCGGCTACAATGTGCCCATGACCCAGTGCCTCCTTATTGCCCCTGTAACTGCTCTGTAGAGCAAAAATGTCCCCTCGGGATGGTCCAATCTGTACTGAACTCTTTTAAGGGGAGTAGATCCCCATCCATGTATAGGTCCCCCACCTTGGACCCCCAGCCTGTTCCCAGTCTTCAATTCCCCTCCAATTTCCCCCATGTGCGAGTGCACCTAGGAGGGCTATTGGCAATTCTGGTGAGTAGGGATGATGTCCTAGTTTTTTGTAAGGACCTGCCCCAGCATCGGTGTAATACTCTATGCTCAATGTTTTGAACCTGATGGCCCCTCGCAGTCCCTAACAGAGAACGAAGAACTATCATTTTCTCTGGGGGGAAAGAGGGGTACCCCTGTTCGGCCACTGGGCATCCTTCCCACCACCCACTGTGTAAATCTCTGCAATTGTCCCGCCAAGTAATACGCTTCCATGTCCGGCAAGGCAAGACCCCCCTCCGACTGTAGACGCTTGTGCGTGGTGAGGGCTACCCTGCATCTGTCCATTCCCCATATAAATGCAGAGATGCAGGAGTCCAACTCTCGGATCCAAGACCCCGGTCTCCAGATCAGCAGCGTGGTAAAAAAGTAAAGCAGCCTGGGGTAAGCCACCATCTTTAGTAGGGAAATCCGGCCTGCCACTGATAAGGAGAGCCCCCCCAGAATGCCATACTGTCCTTGAGAGCCCACAGTGCCCCCCCTATATTTCCTTCCTGTACATCTGTCATGGAATGGAAGACCTTCACCCCCAGGTATCGGAAACATCTGGTCTCCCACAGTAGCCCTCCCAGGTCCTCCGGCGGTGGAGTGTCTACCACCATTGGAAATAGCTAAGACTTCAGCCAATTAACTCGGAGTGCCCACAACCTCCCGAACCTCTCCATCATTCCCCGTGCCCCCCGCAACTCCTCTCCCATATTGCTAAGGAAAAGCAGGAGGTCATCCGCATACCGTGCTATGTCGTGCCTTTGCTCTCCAAACTGGAGGCCTCCATATGCTTCTCTGGACCGTGCCCTGCACGCCAGTGTCTCCACCGCAAACATCAAAGGGAAGAGGGGGCACCCTTGATGAGTGCCACTTTCCACCCTGTACTGAGCCGTTATCGTATGTCCCATACGCACCCTTGCCACTGGGCTAGCATTTAACAGTCGCACCCATTGCAGTAAGCCTTGTCCAAACCCCATTTTTGCTAGGACTGAATAGAGAAACTCCCACTCAAGGTTACCGGGTATTCGTTCATAGCCTATTTGGTTGTGGGATGGTGCAGTACGTTTTGAGTTTGATATTGACTGTTATGTCGGTCAAGCAGTGTGTCCTTTGTAAATAAATAAGTGCCAGGGTCTGTGGTTAATGGTATAGACATTTGGGGTGCCAAACACCAAAGCTGCATAGTTGATTCCACTTTATTTGTCTTTATCCACCACCAGAAACACTCTATACCCCTTTATCACACTCTTGAAGGTTCTTTATCACTTGTATTTTCTCCCTTTGTCACTGTTTTCCCATCTTTCTCTTCTTCATTCCCCCCCCATTTTGTTATTATCTCTATTACTCTGGGTCAAAGTTTTTGGAAGAAAAAGTAGTGCCAAATCCCCAAATATCAGTGCTGGTGGGCCCCACCTGCAACCAGTGACTCAAATTAAGCACTGGGATTAAGGGAAGATGTACAAGTATAGGTTTGATATGGTTATACTTTCTGTGGCCAATGTTGGGACGGCGGGTGAAGATCAGACTTAAGAGTTGAGAGTGGATTAAGAGACGCCATTCAGTACTATGGGGCAGATTTACAAGCCTCTTGCGCCCCTATTACGCCGTCGTTGCATCACTTCTGTGATGCAGCGGTGGCGCAAAAGATGCGCCATGGTGCGGGGTACTTACAACGTGACGCATCTGGAGGCAGGGGGGTGTTCCGGCACAGGAACACCTCCTAAAAGTGGCTCAGTGAAATCTACAAGATTTCACTCAGTCTCTTTTGGGCCCATACTGCATCAAAACCCTGCGCCTGCTTGAAGCAGGCGTAAGGATTGACGCAGCATTGTAAGAATAGGGCCCCCCAGAGCGTTGCTGGATCTGCGTCGCGCTTGCGACGCAACTCCAACAATGTGCCGCTTTTACGGCACAGGTGCGTCACGTATCTGTGCCGTTTATGCCCCATGGTGCACCGCATTGTAAATGTGGCGCATCCATGGTGGCGGTGGCATGACACACAATAACTGCCGCATCCCTGCTGATATGCAGGGATGCGCCAGTTATTGTAAATCTGCCCCTATATCCCTTCCAAAAATATGGTAAATCACAAAAGCATGAACAGTAGTTAAGAAATTGTCTGGTAAAAGGATTTGTTGTATTTACTGAAAGAGGTGGAATTGATGCCAAGTTGTCTTATTTCTTTCGTGGTGTGCGTTTGGAATAGGAGATTTGAGTTTATGTAGAAGAGGGATTTGGCACATGGTCCTACTTGTTGTGGGTCATCTTTGGTTCAGGCGAACAAGTAGTTATTATGAAAGTTGTTTTTTCAACCAAAGTTTTTTTCCCCTTGACCGGGTCCTCCCACTATCAATGTGAGGAGGGCAGCCGAAGTCCATCCATGGCTACAAGTTGTGAAACTTGACCTGTTTGTAGCAATATTCCTCCAGCCATGTGGCATGAGTCAAATGTTACTATCAGTAAATTGACCAGCAGCTATTTGGTACTGGCTTAGTCAACTAGGCAGGAATTGTGAAATTTGTGTTTCTTTCAACATGAAGCATGCACCCTGATGGAAATGGCCTTGTCAATGGTGTCCAGAAATAGCTCACGTTCCTGCATGACATTATGCAATTAAAGCCCGAAAGAATCAAACTTGATGCAAGCAGGACCTGTATATTACCCAACTAAGATCAACAATGGCTAAACTCATTTCTGCAACTCAGAGATAGGAATAATTAAAATTTTACATGGGTGTTGGTTTATAAGGTAAAGAAGTTATATAGAGCCATATGCACAACATTTGTTTGAGGTTGCAAACAGGGCGAATCACAGAATTAGCCCGTTTGCGACCACAATATTTTTTTTTTATTGTTAAAATGCCAAGTTACTGAATCGCAATTTGGTTTAGTGATTCGGTATTTGAAATGGGTGTGGGTGTTTTTAGGGTGTCCCTTCAAACTCCTGAATCTGAATACTTAATTACAGTTGCAAAACATGAATTTTTTACGGACTACTAAAAGTTAGCAGTAACCATTCACAAATGAGAAGTGGTCCCCAAGGTAACCCCTTCACATTTGAGAATGTGAACGAAAATATTTTTAGGAGCAGGCAGTGATCCCACAGACCACTGCCTACTCTTAAAAATTGAAACTTAAAAGTTTCATTTTCTATTTTTAAACACATCCCATTTAAAGAAAACAGGCTGCATGTAACGACCAAAAGATTGCTTTATTAAAAACCAATCACAGAAATGGTGGTCTGCTGGCCATAGCAGACCACCACCCCTGTGACTATCATTCCTAATGGGTTGCAAACGGCCGCAGCAGAGGGGGTGGGGCTGAAGGGGCTGGCCACCCACCTAAAAATGCCTACCCCCCTAAATGCAACTGCCAGTATGTCAGAGATTGCTTTCATATGCAAGCTTGCTCAGCAATTCTCATGGTGAGGTCCTCTCAGGGGCATGAAACAGGGCCTCACCTTTAACACAGATGCCTTTCACCTTTGGTGGGGATTTAGGAGAGAGAAGCTGCCTGCAGGAAAAGGCGCTGCTAGAGCGAGGGCCATAGGCTTTGGGGGAGGGAAAGCAGCAATATTGTGAGGATTTTACACAGGATGGCAGGAGGAAGCAGACTTCTCCTGGGCCCTTTTCACCACGCCCCCTAGCCAAAACAGGAACAACATTTCTCTTCAATCTGCAGCACTTCTTGAGACTACAGCTGCACAGGCACACTGGCCATGAATCAAGTTGAAGGTCAGGTTACGATTCTGTTTGTACTTTGAAACAGCAAATTAAATCACACGCATTCTGTATGTTCGAAGTAGCATTAGTTTAGTGAGCACTTGTTGCTGGTATATCAGGCCTAAGCAGGGTAGGGTTTGGCTTGTGGGGCAGTCTTCCAGTAGCAGAAGGACTGGTTTGAGAAGCGAGTGACTTAGGGCCCGATGTAGGTAAATCCCATTTACCGATTTTGAATTACCGAATTTTACCGATTCGGTATTTCGAAATCGGTAAATGGGATGTAGGTCCCAACATCTGGATTCGTTACCGAATCCTTAAAAATTCTTTATTTACCGATTCGGTAAATACCGAATCGGTAATGCCCATTCATTCCTATGGGCTTTGAAGCCCATAGGAATGATTAGGCATTACCGATTCGGTATTTACCGAATCGGTAAATAAAGAATTCACAAGGGTGCAGGGGGTGTCACTTTGACACCCTCTAGCACCCCCAAAACGGGCATGTGTGCAATGTGGCACACAGACATGCCCTAAGGGCACGTCTGTCTGTCACATGGCACATGTGTACATGCACAGATGTGCATGTACACAGGAATCGTTTTTTTACCATGGATTTGTATTCCATGGTAAAATACCGATTCTGTAAGCCATGTGCTGATAGAACATAGGCTACCTACATTGCATTTTCGGTAATTTTACCGAATCGTTATCATTACCGAATCGGTAAATATTACCGAATCGGTAAATTTACCGATTTGGTAATGATAACGAATCGGTAAAATTACCGAAAATGTGCCCCTACATCTCGATAGCCCTTTACCGATCGGAAACGGCCGAAAATCGGTATTTTCGGCCGATTCCGATCGGTAAAGGGCTACCTACATCAGGCCCTTAGTTATTGTTGGCTGTTTGTGGTCTGTTTTATAGTCTGGAGGGCTGTTTTTCACTGTTGATTTCCGTGAATTAGCACAACTTTTGCCTGCAGCAAGCACAAGTGCATGCAGTCTCCCATGCAGCGTGTCTCTGGAAGTTCAAAACTGCTCTGATTTGCAAATGTGGAGTTTTATAGATATCTGAATCGCTAATGGGGCCACGTTGCTCAATGCTATTTTCTGTCACAGTCAAGCCCTGGGGCACTGAGAAGGAAGACAGAGATTCTGCCTTCCGTGACCCTGAGACCGTGACCTCAAAACTGTTAGAAAAGGAAAGCAGGTCTTGGAAAGCATGTGGATGAGCGAGAAGCAAAATTATTTTGCATTCTTATGAGAATGTCGGGTGTTTTTGTATGTGTGTTTTTCTCTGTGTGTTGGGTGCGGGAAGTTAAGGCAAAAGTGTCTTTATTTGTGTCCACTTTCAAAGCTATTACTTCCCAGTTCACTGGTATGCCTGTGTTTTGGATGAAAGAGTAATTAAATCAACTGTCGATGATGCCCAGAGTCCCCCGATGCCCAGCAAGCCACTGAAGCCTTGCATGGTGAAGGGCATGCTTTAATATGGCACTGTACCCTGGAAAATCTTAAATTGACTGTCTTCCCCAGCCGCCTCATTTCCTTTCCTGGATACGAGAGGAAATCTGCCTTGCATTGTGATTCTTTTTTTTTTATTTTTAACAATTCTTTTTTATTAAAACAAAGCATCGGTGAAAAAACAGTACAGAAGAATTATGTCACATTCAGCACCTTTCCCAGAGGGGGTATGGGACACAAAAGTACATAAATGGCAGTGATTTACGGGGATGGGGGTACATCAAAAACAGCGTTCCTGGGTGGCACACAAATTCCTCCTCTATAATGATTCCAAGGTCCTCATATTGAAGCCCACTTTCGAGGGCGGCCTCTTGCCATAAAAACAGTTTTTCCCGGAACCTGCTCCAATCTAAGTTACTCTTCCAGGTCTCAAGGGTGAGAGGCTGTTCTGATCCCCACTGTTGTGCAATGTTCCTTTTAGCTATCATATAACTCAAAGTGACCCATTGTGTCTGTGCGGAGTTAAGGTCGGTTGGCTCCCATATGTTGAGGAGGCACCTCCTTGCCCCAGGTAGCAAGGAGACCCCCAAGACCTCATGAATAGTGTTGTGAATCCTACTCCGGTACTCAGCCACAAATCGACATTCCCAGATAACATGAAGGAACGTCCCCGTGAGACCACACTTACGTCTACACAATCTGGAATCAGACAAACCCTTCTGCACTAGGCAGGGCCCCGTTATATAAATCCTATGTAATATTTTTAATTGAACAAGCCGCAACCGTGCAGGAATGGCAACCACTTTAGGAGATGGGACAGCTGACTGCCAGTCCTCATCATCGAGTTCTATTCCGGCTCGGACCCATTTATCCCTCAACTCGCCAAGTAGGTCAGTCTTATGGTTGATTAGTTTCTTATAGACCAGGGAGATCGTTTTTTCGGGGAGGTGACCATCTAAAATTCTATCCTCGAGGGGGGAAGCCTCTGGGAGGTCGGCGTCCACATGCAAGGCCGCCTGTAGTGCGTGTCAGATTTGCGCATAACGAAAGTATTCGGAGCTCGCCAACTGGAATTCATTTTGCATGTTCTCAAATGTTTTAATCCTCCCCTTGCTCCAGATGTCTTTAACGGTAGAGATACCTATCAGGTCCCATTTATCAAACCCTCTAGTTTTCCAAAGCTTGCCCAGCCGATCCGAGTCAAAAAGTGGGGTCGCTAGTGTCAACCTATTGCTCCATCCCAGAGAGCTTGTGGCATCATGCCAGATCCAAACTGCATGTTGGGTCGGTCCTGACAAGTCTAACTTCGAAGGTTTAGAGTATAATGCCCTATTATATCTGCCATCCGGGAGCAGGCATCTATCCATGGCGTAGCCAGGATCCGTAGCGGGGCCGTATGTTCCATGATTAATTGTGGCCAGCTGAGAGGCCCAATAATACAGTTTAATGTCTGGGAGGGCAATGCCTACATCATACCAGGGAAGCGTCAACTTCGCTAAGGCAATACGGGGTCTACCTTCCCATAGAAGGCTGCGCTGTAGTCCCTCCACCTCACGGAAATAGCTGGCCAGAACTACATCCAGGGAGTTTTGAAGGGCATAAAGGATTCGAGGCAGAGCCATCATTTTGAAAAGAGCCGCTCGCCCTAGCAGAGAGAGCGGAAGTCTCCTCCAGTTGGCGATATCACCCCTAAGCTTCTGCAAAGGCGGCAGGAGATTCTTGGCGTACCTGATCGCTGGGTAAAGAGAGATGAAAATCCCCAAATATTTAAACCCTTCTGTACTGATCTGGATGGGGCAATCGCGCGGGGGAATCGGGGGATCTCCCCTGAGGACAAACAGCAAAGATTTACCCCAATTAATAGAGAGCCCAGAGTTTTTACCGAACGAGGCCAGGAAGTTGCACACAACAATTAAGGAGAGAAGTTAAATAGAGCAGAATATTGTCTGCGTATAGAGATACTCGGTCCTCCCAATCGTGGGACCACCAAATGCCTCGGATAGACGGTTCCCAGTGCAGCCAGGCCGCCAAAGGTTCCAACACCAGCGAGAAGAGAAGGGGAGAAAGAGGGCAGCCCTGCCGAGTGCCACGGCCGAGGCGGAAAGGCGCAGAGACCCAATTATTTACGACTACCTGGGCGAGCGGCTCAGAGTACAACAGGCGCACCCAATCTATAAACTCAGGGACGAACCCAAACTTGGTCAAGACCGCCCATAGGTAGGGCCACTCGACTGTATCAAAAGCCATGGTCACGTCAAGTGAAGCGATAACTGCTGGTTCCTGCAGAGTGTGGGCCCTGGCTATTACTCCATGCAACCTGCGTAGATTCAGGGCAGTGTTTCTACGTGGAAGAAATCCCGATTGCTCAGGGTGAATCAGCCCGCCGACTACCTTCATCAGCCTATTAGAGAGTAGCTTGGCCAGAATTTTGGGTTCCGCATTCAACAAAGAAATTGGCCTATAAGATGCACAAGCGGTTTTGGGCTTACCCACCTTATGAATCACAACCACTGAGGCGATTCTCTGGTCTCTAGGCAAAATTGCCTTCTCCCGGGCCTCGACAAACATATTTTTGAGGTAGGGAGCCAGCTTATCGGGTCTGAGCTTATAGAGTTCAATCGGGAGCCTGTTTGGTTCCAGTGCCTTCCCTAAATTCAGAGAGCGAATAGCTTGGGCTACTTCATCAGTGGTGAAGGCACTATCTATCAAATCGCGATCCTCATGGGACAGGCAAGGGAGCTGCAGGTCCCTAAGCAACAAGTGCGAGACCTCCTCCGGCCGATCTGAGCCGAGGTATAAACAGTCTGAAAGTATGCCGCAAAGCTATCAACTATACTTTGGGGATCTGTAAGTGTGACACCCTCGTCTGTAACAATTTCTGGGACTACACGATCAGCCCAATCCTTTTTATCCAGTCAAGTGATCAGTTTTCCAGCCTTATCGCCAAGATCATAAAGTCTGCCCTGTTATTCCCTGCCTAGTGCCCTAGCTCTATCAGTGACCAGAGATTTATATTCATATTGCTTAAGGCTCAGAAGGTGCAACCTAGCCTGTGTTACCTCTTGTTCCATTTCCCCCTCCAAAAGACCAATATCAGTTTCTACAGCCACTACATCTTTATTCCTCTTTTTTAGTTCCAGTTATCAATGAAAGAGCCTGGCCCCTAATAACTGTTTTGAAGGCTTCCCATAGGGACACGGAAAAGACCGACCACATTGTCTGTGAAGTAGGCCTCTAGAGCTTTAATGAGGTCTTTGCGAAATTTGGGATCACTAAGATACCAGGGATTAATGGGGGCCACCCTACCCGCCATTCCTGATGTGATACAAAGCCGAAACCAGAGTGGGGAATGATCAGATATACCCCGGGCGAGATGAGTTGCCGAGGTAGGAAGCCTGAGCCGCCGGAACCAAGCAATAGTCCAGGTGGGAGAGGCTCCCATGGGCGCCGGAGTGAAATGTGTATTGCCTCTGATCAGGGTGAAGCAATCTCCAACCGTCCACTAAGCGCATGGCATACAGAAAGTCAGACAGCCATCGCGCGGCGCGCCCCAGCTCACGGGAGGGATGTCTGTCCGTAATTCCAGACATCACTGCGTTGAAGTCCCCCCCCATCGGCAGCTCAAGCAGAAGCTTTCCCAGACCAGCAAAGGAAGTGGACTGCATACCTGGGGGGACATAGACAGATATGAGGGTAAGAACCTGCCCCTCCCATCGACCTGTAATCCCAACATACCTGCCCCTGTCATCCTCCCACCTGGAATCTATGACCAAAGGGAATGCCTTACGCGTCAAAATACCCACTCCCCTGGAGCCTGATGTAAATCCAGCATGTGCCAACAATTTGTATCCCATTCTGTGCATGGCTTTACATGTATTCCCAATTAAATGTGTTTCCTGAAGCAACACCACATCTGCCGCCTGACGTTTAAGATACTGAAGAACCACACTACGTTTGATCCTGTCCCCCAACCCATTCACATTCCAACTCAAAACCTTTAGTTCCCTACCCCCCATCATTGTGTAAGAAAGTGAGTTGACAGTCTTCTGTATGCAGCATGTTTAGCAAGTACAACACACCGGTGCCATAAATTATACGTCTAAATAATGAACCAAACTTCCCCTCCCAACTCCCCCCCACCCCGTTGCCCTGCCCACTAGGCTTCAAACTGCCCGTTGAAAAAGCAGAGTGCCTGTCGCCCTTAACATTCAAAAGAAAGAACAAAAAGGTCATTTAGGGGGAAAATTCTGAGAGCTCCAGGCCGTGCCCCATAAAATCCCCATAGGAATAAGTCCGCAGTGAATATAATCAAACAAATAGTATATCTCACACCCTCCCCACGAGAACATAAAGGCATCCTCCCTTCACGCCCCCAACCCCCACATACCCCCCACCACCCACTCACATCCCTAGGGCACATGAATCAACTTCCAATCAGAGTGGCTAGGTCTCAACATCACCCCCAGCCCCTTGATTCACCCGGTCCGGGTGGCCCCGATTCTCCAGCCACTCCGACACTGTCTCTGGCTGATCGAAAAACCATACTTTATCATCTCCACCACTCGAAGACGGGCATGGAACAGCATAGAATACTTCATGCCTCTTTCTCGCAGATCACGTTTCACTGACAAGAAAGTCTTTCGCTGTCTCTGCACCCTCTGCATGAAGTCGGGGAAGAAAGTGATGGTAGCCTTCTCATATCAAGGGGAGCGTTAGCCCTCGAGCACTGAAGAATAGCATCTCTGTCACGAAAGTTGAGGACTCTGGCCAACATGGGCTGCGGGACCCTGTGTGCCCGCTCGATAACAAAGAACTCACTGAGGCCCTTCGGCTGGAGATGCTTGAGAATAAAATCCTCAACGAATAGGTCTGGGGCCTGCCCCTCCGATTTCTTGGGTACGCCCAGGATGCGTAGGTTATTGCGGCGGAGGCGGTCTTCATAGTCATCTAGCTTGAGTTCAAATGCCCTTCGTGAGTCGTGCATTTCTCCGACCTCCCTCTGTAGCTAGAAACATCCTCTGCAAGGCTAGCGGTGGTGAGTTCGACCTGTTTCACTTTTTCGTTTAGTTTCCCCATATCTGCACGAATGAGATTGATGTCTATGGCCATTGAGTCTGTTTTGTGTTCAAGGGAGGTCTTGACCCCAGATGTAGCGTCCATGAAATTCTTCAGAGACAGGTCCGATCCGTCCCCAAATGGCGCCCCCCCTGTCGAGTCCTCCGATAATCTTCCCTTGGGCATATTTTTAGTGATGGTGTATTTATCCAGTGTATTCGATTGGACTGGCTTCACTCCCCTAGTACCGGTGCTCTTCCCCCGCTCCATGCTCCAGCGTGTGGTGTTTTATCCGGGGCAGCCCCAGCCCAGTCAAATGATATGTCGAACTCAGCCACTCCGGATGCAGGCACTTCAGTATCGATCGTGTCAGAAACAGGCCCTACAACAATGCGGGCGTGGGTGACGCCGGTATCCAAAGACCACTAAACACTGTCAGTCTGCCTACGGTGACTACTCCAATGCACATGCGGCCATCCAGTAAAGGAGAGTCATGGAACACAGGAGAGGGGCGGGGAGGAGGGAAGGGGAACCTCTTCACAATCACGCTATAGGCCCACCGGACCAGCACCCCAACAAAACGGCTCCACTTTGGCAGTTCAGATCTGCATTAAATCAGGGCCCAGGTGGAAGAGGCATCCAACCGACATTGCGAGTCCATCACCTCTCCCATGCCCCCAAGTCTGGCAGTGCCCATGCGGGGCCTACAATGTGATCCCATACCGCACAGCGCTCAAAGATTTTCAGTTCTGGTGGGGGTGCGCGGGAGAGGCCCAGAGGAAAGGAAAGTTTGCCAGTTTTACAAGCTCCGGGCGCCCCACACAGCGCAAAATGGCCACACCGTAGGAAAGCACTGAATAACAAAAGGGGGGGAAGGGGAGAGAAGTCCGTCCCTCACCGCCTCTGCAATGTTGCATGCAGCAATTTTTATCAGGGGGCCAATGGGGGAGTTCTCACCAGCTCGACGATAGGTCTTCTGAGGGGGGGGGCTCCAATTACCGCCCCGGGGCCAGCTGATGATTCCGACTCTTGGCAGCTGCCGAGATCGCGGCCGTCACAGCTCCTTCACCGCCGCTTCTGCACAGACTGCTCCTGCACATGCAGTGGATACCAGGGCAGCAGCGCTGAGCGCCGGGGCCAGATCGCGATTAGATGCGGCACCCCAAGGACGTAGTCCCACCCCCTGTGCCGACCGGAAGTTCCTCGCTGCTCGGCCGGGGCTTCTACCACAGGTCCCGGCTTATGGGCCTGCCGATAGTCGTTGTTGACTCGCCGTCCCCACAGCTCCGTAGAGGCAGCAAACAGTCCCAAAGTGAGCCGCACCAGCTCCGACAGCTGTCCGGTACTCGGGGAGACACTGCGGACTCAGGATAAGTGTGGCAGGATCGTTGTAGGGCTCACCGACCACGGAGCTCCGAGACTACGCGGCCATCTCGGCTCACGCTTGGCCACGCCCCCTGCATTGTGATTCTTATGCAGGTGTACATAAGACAATCTGATGGCAAAGCATATAGGAAAAATGTTAGTAACTCTAAAGTTGGGCAGTTTGCCTGGAATTCATTGTAGGGCACCAAGACAAAACTAGGGTGCTTGAATCATGATCCCAGTGACTGTGCTATGGCTCAGTAGTTGTATATTTCTAACAAAATGAACAACCACAACATCACAGCTAATTGAGAGTGACATGTACGCATCTTATTTCATGGATGAAGTGGCAGTGGTACCAGTACCACACAAGGACCCCTCGCCCCCCTTTAGGCCTAACACTCCTTGAAACAGGACAGGTGGTCTAGGACAATCAGCAATATGGTAGCAGCTTCCTGTTTGTTCTTGATCTGGTAGTTCTAAGGTTGTATTTACATTTAGATTTAAAATCTCTGTTAAAAACAATTAAGAGCTTTCAAGTCAACCTGTGAAATACAAGTAACCTATCAATGTGTCTTTTTTCATTGAATCCTGTTTCTAGTAGATTGACATTTATTATATATTCAGTACTACAGATACCAGAATGCAATGGAAAACAGGAATAGAAAAGATACTGCACCAAAATAAGAACTACTCCAGGTTAATCCAACAATGCATGAATGTGGAATTCTGCGGATTCTGAAACAAGTGCAGACTGAAATGTATTGGGACTGATGTTCAAACCTAGTTGGACATCAACAAGGCACTGTACATTGTACAATTGTGCATTGTATATTGCACAACACTAGCAGTAAGAAAAGTTGAGTGACTTACTAAGAAAGTATTTGGAGCTGCCATTTATTTTGAAACAATAAGCACTGCAAGGATCACATCCAGATCATCAACCTCAAGAGAGACAGAACTCATAAGAAGCTTACTATTGTGTCTGCTGTATAACCAACTACTCTTGAAGGGCTTACAACTAATCTCGTCAACCATCTTTTACATAAAGCACCATACAAAGGACACTGCATATGTAGCACAAAGACAGACCACAGACACAAAAAAGACATCACGATTACAGCACATAGAAGCCATGCACACCAAGCATATAGTACACAGGTCACAACACAATGAACAATACACACATACATCAAGGACAGCTATATTTTCAGCTGCAATTTGTCTCTCATCCTACCTGATGCAGGTAGAGAAAGTGCTCCTATGTAGAATCAGTTCTTAATGATTAATCGAAAAGCCTCAATTTTCAGTGAACCTATTCTGTCAGAAAGGAATCTACTAGTATTTTATTTATTTTATTTTTATTTATTTTATTTTATTAACAGTTTTCTATAGCGCGTACAAGACCCGTGGGTATCAGAGCACTTAACATCGCATGGCATGAGTTGAAACAACAATGTGTAGAAGTCAACAAGATCTTAGCAACAAAAAACTTAATTGGTATTACTTTAGACCTAGTCTATAAGTATCTAATATACTGTTTTCATTTAAGGCTCTTTCAGTTCCCTTCCTATGGTGAATTTCTAGCGATCGCCCCATAATAAGTCTTAGATGGAGATATGTCGTACCTATGGGAGGAACTTACTCATAAGAAAGAGCTTAATTTCCCTCTTAAATATGATAGAGTTTGTGATTTTTCTGATGTTTGCGGGAAGGGAGTTCCAAATTATGGGGGATACGCCTGAGAATGACCTCTCATATGTTCTTTTCTTCTTGAAGATTGGTGGTCTCAGGAGTAGGTAATTTGCCCTTCTGGCTGGTCTATTTCTTCCTGCAATTTCTATTTTGTTGGAGAGATATCTAGGAGTGTTGTGATGAATCGCTTTATGAGTGATACATGCTATTTTCAGCTGTACTCTAGCTTCATATGGTAGCCAGTTTAAAGCTTTTAGGTGAGGGGATATATGGTCAAATTTCTTCGATCCTGTAATAAGCCTCGCTGCTGCATTGAGGCAGGCTTTTAGGGGTGCTGTGGAGATTTTTGGTAGTCCTGCTAGCGTTGTACATCCATATTCGATCCGTGATATAACCAGTGATTGCACAGCTAGTTTTAAGTCAGCCTCCGATAGAAAACATTTCATTTTTCTCAAATAGTTGAAGTGGAAACGTGCGTTTTTTGCCATTGTTTTGATATGAGTTTTCATATCAAGGTTCTCATCCAATGTGATTCCGAGTGATTTCGCCGAGTCAACTAGGGTAGGGATGCAATTTAACGCTGTGATCATTTTGGACCATTCCTTCACTACGGATTGATTCTTTTGTGGTGTGATAAGTAAGAATTCTGTTTTGTTTGCGTTTAGCTTGAGATGGTTGTTGGTTAGCCATTGTAGCGATATTTTGAGGGCTTCATTCATTGTGGTAATGTCTTCCAGGTTCGAAATCTTGATGTAAAGTTGCGTGTCGTCCGCATACATGTGGTACGATATTTGTGATTTCTTCAGAATTTCTGTAAGCGGTTCAATGTACAAGTTAAACAATGAAGGAGATAACGTGGATCCTTGTGGAACTCCGATTGTGTTTGGGCATGAACGAGAAAGCGATTGGTTAACTAGGAATCTCTGCGTTCTGTTCTGCAAGAATGATTCGAACCATTTCAATACAATGCCAGATATTCCCATCCTGTCATGAAGTCTGTTCAGTAAATTTTCGTGATTAACTGTGTCAAATGCTGATGACAAGTCTAGGAGGATGAGTAGACAAGATTGATTGCGATCTAGTGCTTGAAGTGCATCATCGACAATGTGTAGGATAGCTGTTTGCGTGCTGTGATCAGCTCTGAATCCCGATTGACAGTCATCTAGCAGTGAGAAGTTGTCGATATGTCTGCTCAGCTGATTCTGTACACATTTCTCTATCAATTTGGCCAGAAAAGGGATGTTGGTCACTGGGCGAGAGTTGTTTGGATCTGTTGGGTCGACTGTGGGGTTTTTGATGATCGGGACCACTTTTCCTGCCTTCAGGCTTTCTGGGAGGACCCCCTGGGAGTGTGAGGCGTTTATTATTTCTGTCCATATTGGGATCAAAGTATGGCTGATATCTTTTAGGCATTTCGATGGTAATGGGTCGTTATAATGGTTGTTGGGTTTAGTGGTCGCTAGTGTTTTAACAATCTCATTTTGGTTCAATGATTTGAACGAGTCCCAGTGTGCTCTGTTTTTAGTCATCTTGTCCGCATGATTTGGATCAGCTTGTGATGGTGGTGTATTGTCATTGATGTTATCTGCAGCGATCTTAAGTTCTTCTTCCAGTTTGTTGGCTTTGTTAGCGAAAAAGGTAGAGAATTCTTCACAACTTAGTTGCGTTTTGGTGACCTCTTGGACAGATTTTGCCATCTTATTTGATTGCTGTTTTATAATTTCAAACAATTTTCGTGGTCTGTTTTTAGCGTTATCCAATTCTGTTCTGATAAATTCCTTTTTTGTGTTGGTGATCCTCTTGTTATATTCGCTTCTGATTTTTCTGAGTGATTTCAGTTCAGGGGAAGATGGGTGTTGTCTCCATTTTCTTTCAGCGCGTCTCAAATTACGTCTTTCTTCATTCAATATTCCATTAAACCATGGGTTTTTAATCTTTTCCGTTACTCTTTTCAATTTGAGTGGTATGGTGGCATTGACTATTTCCGTTACTGAGGTATTGTAATGGTTTGTTAGGTCGTTCACCTTTTTCATGTTGACAGGTGGGTTTAAGTCTCTCTTGCAGCTTTCAATTAGAAGATCCATATTTGAGTCTCTGGTATCTCGTATCCATCTTTTCTTTTTGTTAGTATGAATGTTTTTTATCTTCTCCCGCGATGGTATTAGGAAAGTTATGGCGTGGTGGTCTGACCAGTCGCAAGGTTTTGTGGAGAGCATTGAGATGTCATTATTCTTTGAGATGATCCAGTCCAATGTTGCTCCTTTCGAGTGTGTTGGTTGAAGACAAGCTTGAGATAGTTTTAGTTTGGCTAAGAAGTCTTTGAAGGGGTTGACCTGTTTGTCGTTGTTGTCGTTCCAGCGTAGATTGAAGTCACCTAAAAATATATTATTAATTTCGGTGTTGGCGTTGGCAGTGATGATCTCCATCAGTTGGTCAATGAAGTTCACTTTGTTTACTGGTGGGTGATATATGGCATGTAAGTTGCAAATCTGTTTATTTGCCGACCTTACATTGAGCCCTAGGTATTCGCATGATTCGAGGTGGTCGGATTGAAATTGGCCGACTTCTAAGTTCGATCTGTGGATACAGGCAATACCGCCCCCTATCTTTTTCTGTCTGTCCAATCTCAATATGTTATAGTGTGGGGGCACCAGAAGGTCCAAGACTGGGGACAAGGATTCAGAAAGCCAGGTTTCGGTAAGGATTTTTATGTCTATTTCCTGATTGATGATGGTGTCAGCTATGTCAGAGGCATGCTTCGCTGCGGATTGACAATTGAGCAGTAGACATTTTAAAGATTCCTCCGTTCTGGTTGTGATCACGTTTAACGGATCAGTGGTTAGCTGGATTTGTTGTAAGTTGTTGAGATTTAGTTTCCTCTCATTCCTCGTGGCTGTTCTGTTGACGTCTATCGGTACACCTTTGATTTCCTGCGCCTTCCTGGGGTCTGATGTCTCGTATTCTCGGAGTAGAGATAGTATGTCCTCTTCAGTTAAATAATTTTGATTCCTATCCGGTCTGTTTTGTCTGTTTGATACTGGCGCCGATCTTTTGTTGTTGATATCGAATGCTGTGTTTACTAGCTCTCTGATGAGTTCTACTTCGTTGTGAGTATTTTCTGTGATAGCACATAGATTCTCTATCCCTTTCATAGCGTTTTTTATTTCCTGTGATAAGTTGCTAATTTGTGTATGGATCTCGAAGATTTTACTCATGATCTTAGGTGCCGTAGAGTGAGTACTCTTCAGTAGGTTTCGAACTTCACATTTTTTGTTCCCGCATTTCCGTTCTGAGCAATGTATCAAAGACTTCTTGGTACTTTCCATTGGTCGTTTTTCTCCTTTGTTATTGCTTGCTTCGTTGATCGTTCTATCCAGGTTTGGTGAACCACGTCTGTTATTATTATTTGTATTTCGCGTTCTCTCTAATTCATTCCTGTTTAATATGTTTTCTTTTCCGCATATGGCTCCTGGTTGAATGAATTGTTCCTGTGGGCTTCTAGCTGGAGTGCTGTTTTGTTCGTGTTCCTGTCTGTCTCTGTTTGGGGTAATATTTATAGGGTCAATATCTGATGAGACTAGGTTGTCTGTTGGCATATTCTGGAGTTGTAAAGGCCAAGTGTCTCTTATTTTCGTATCTCGTTTAGGTTCTTGTCGGTCACTGGCCAGGGTAATATTTATAGGGTTACTGTCGGGTGAGACTAGGTCTGTTGACAGAATCTGGAGTTGTAAAGGCCTAGTGTCTCTTAATTGTGTACCTTGATCCGGTTCCAGGTGGTCTCTGGTCGGGGTAATATTTATACTTATAGGATTACTGTCGAATGAGACTAAGTTGTCTGTAGACGAATTCTGGAGTTGTAAAGGCCTCGAGTCTCTTAGTTGCGTAACTTGATCCTGTTCTTGGTGGTCTCTAGTTATTGTGCTACTACTGGTAGGGTTGTTGTGTGCGACAGAATCGTCTGTATGAGCCCGGTGTAGTCGAGGGTTCATGTTCTCCATATTACATTTTAAGGCTGAGAAGATATTCTCGAATTTTTCCAGTTCGTCGTTAGTGGCTTGTATCAATACTATTCCATTCTTGAAGATTGTTATACAAATGTCCGCTCTGAGGTTAGGTGATGCTCTGGTCATAAATTTTGTTCCATGCGGGATGTTGGTTGTGGATTTAATATATAGCATGTTTGTAAAGGCATTGCGCCATTTCGCCCTTCTCCTGGTGAAGAATATCAAATCTTTCATGATGATTCCTTTATCCATGCAAAAGGAAGTGCCAGAGATCAATGTGTCAGGGTTTTTCCTCAATAGGTTATGCTTGAATTTTTTGGCTGTATTTTTAGAAAGATAGGTAGGGTATTTTATGATGTATGCATTCCTACCTATTCGTTCCAGGTAGTTGTCCTCCATATTGAGTTGTGTGTTGGCGTACTAAGATTAGTTGCCTTCTTCCTGATGGTATGGGTAATCTCTTTGCATATATTACTGACTCCAAAATTATAATTATAATTATAATTAAATCTGGTAGTAACCTAAAAATATTCTCTTTATTGTAGTAATTAATTAAAGAAACTGATTTAAGGTTCCTCCTCAGGTAGGTATGGGTATTCTTCTTTGCATATATTACTGGCTCAAAATTATAATTATAATTAAAATTATAACTGGTAGTATCCTAATAATATTCTCTTTATTGTAAGCAATTAATTAATTGATTCTGATTTATGGTTCCTCCTCCAGGTAGGTAGTTTCTTCTGGATTCCTCTGATATCAGTGAAATATTTGATAGTTGAATACTATGTGCTTAAGATGTTTGTGTAGCCTTTCCAAGATGTCCGCCGTTTTCATTAACTTTCTTAGCCCTGATGTCTTTCTACCATTTCTATTAGTACTCTTTCCCTTGTCCTATACTGTTTAAGTCTTAGAATTGGCATTAGTCCTCTTTTAGTTGCTCCTCTATCGTGCCGCCATTTTGGAGTACTGTTTATATAGTGATATGCATTGTTTGACCTAATAGGCAGCAAGAGCTATATTTGCAGATTGAAATGTCCCACGCAGCCGCCATTTTAAAGTCAGGCGCGCCGCTTTGTTGTTTCCTCTTTCCTTATACTTTCAGGGTTAATTATTAGTTTCTTTGTTCAAATATAGCCTGCGCTAGGGAGCGCCAGGTCCATCCATCTCTCGGCTCGTGCCTCTAGTCCAGCGCTGCCCCGCCTCCGCTCCCGTCCCTCTCTCGGCTCGTGCCTCTAGTCCAGCGCCGCCCCGCCTCTGCTCCCGTCCCTCACCTCATCACTTGCGCAGGATGAGCCGGTCGGCCCCGCTTCCTCGCTCCTCCTGTCGCTCCGTCCAGCACGGCCTGTACGCAGGCTCCGATCGGGCTCTGTGTCTCGCCGAAGATCCTGGGGGCTGTGGTTCTGAAAAATCTGGATTCATATTATAGTATTGGACTCGAGAATAAAGACTTCATCGAAATAGGACGAATTTGGTATCAAAAGACCGAGAATGACGAGTACATCAAGTACATGTATTTTCGGCATATTCGAGTGACGATTTCACCTCGAAATCGTCATTTACCTTCTAAACCCTTAGCTGCATGTTGCCCTCTACATAGGCCTTAATCCAGTTGAATTTGATTCCACAAGGACACATACTCCTTAATCGACTTCTCCCTGACCTCAGTACAAGTTAGAACCATTGCCCCAGGCCGAACTCGTTAGGTCAGTTCCCTCCCAGTGGCCGAGCAAGATAGCATCTAGGCCCAACCGGCCATAAAGCCATTTCAGCGCGCACACCTGCCATATCTCGCTCACATCTTTCTCCACTCCTTTTCCTCACTTATTTTGTGATGGGGAGGTGACCATTTTTATTAGGGGTCCAGCGATATCTGATGAAATGTTGGGCCTTGCCGGATGATTTGTTATGAGCAGCACAACGTGAAATATGTACATGTCATCATGACTCTGCTTTTCTTTTGTAATCAGTAACCATAAATGAAATACCGCGAATCCAAGGAATGTTTTGCCCAAGGGTGAAAATTGTGTATAAGAAGAGAAACCTAACCTTGTGAAAGTGTGCAGTCTCCTGAATATACTGGTATTGTACTTCTAGGACCCTGTCACCTTGGTTGCAGCCAATAAACGAATCTTTGACTTCACCTGGAAGACTCTGAAGTTTCTGTAGGTCTGACTCAGGAGAACCCGAGGTCTCTGGGTGTTGATCCCCTGGCACCGCTGGGTTACCGGTTCTGTAGGTTCGGTACCGGTTCTTAAAAACCCAGTACCTCATTTGGCGCCCAGCGTTTGGGGCGATTCCAGTGGTACCAATCAGCCTGAAGATCGTGAGGAGCTTCGTGTGAAAATTCCGGAGGAGGGCCCACCACCTCATCGACCCCTGCATGTCGACGTGGTCCGAAGGTCTTTACTACGAGGTTCCCCGCTTCCCGACGGCTACAAGGACTGCTGCCCTGGCTATCGCCCTGATGTTGGACCCTTGAAATTTTCGGTAGAGCAAAACGCTGAGACGAGTCTTCTGGTGAAGCCATCGATATTTTTCAGTTAAGTATAAGTGGAGCGTCTCCTAGTCCTTAGTTGGACTTACTTTGTGGTATCTTGGAGATACATAAAGGTTTTATTGGTACTTGCAAGCACCATAACCGAAGGACTCGTGTATTCACGAGAAATATCGTAATCGATAAATCCTTTGAAGTTTTGGAACTAGACTAGAGAGCGAGGATGCCTAGTCTTAGACTCGGGAATTGGTTTTGTCTTGGTAGTAATAATAGGGACTCCCGATTGGAGGACTCATGTCCGGTTCCTCCAGTTGGAACTCCGACTTACGAGCTGTACGTTAAACATGGGGTAGGCCCCATCGTTTACAACGAGGTATGAATTAAATACACTAGGAAAGATGGTGCTTTAAAATGGCCCCAATATGGTAGCTTTGATTCTGAAACCTTAGACAACCTTGAAGTTAAACTCTTCAAAAAGAAAGCCCGGCCGGCGATGTTTGACTCTTTCCGCCTATGGCGAAAAGAAGCCAAACAAAAAGAAATTAAATTAGCTAAGAAAAATAAGAGAGAAGGGGGACTTTCAGTAATGCAAGCTGCCGTGCAGTTTAAAGATAATGAGGAAGAGCAGATAAATGAGCAGTTGCACAGGCAACGTAAAATGGCAATAGATAAGTGTTATCCAGTTTTGCCGTCTCTTCAGCAAGGGACAGCAAAAGAGCGTGAAAAAGACCAATTAATGTCGCAATTATTAACTTCACCACCCCCCTATGCGCAGAATGCCACAGCACCCCCGCAACCTTTAGTTGCACAAGCTGCGCCTCCGGCTCTTCCACAGCACCCACCAGCTGTTCTTCAGCTGGCTCCTACTTCTTCGGTGCAGCCTCCTTCAGGCCCACCGACAACTTCTGTTTCTCCTGTGTTTTCTACGATTTTGCCTAGTACCACATCTATTATTACTGATCCCTCTTCAGCCATCTCTACCACAGCCTTATCTCACCCCGTTTTTTCATCTGTTTGTCCTTCAGTTTCACCTTCCCTTCGGCAGAAAATGGCCAGCACTGTTACTAATCTTCTTTTACCCCTTTTTGGGTCGCCTGCTGCGACCCCTAACATAAGTAGAAGACAGTTGCGAAGTCAACTGCCTGATTATCAAGAGAGAGATTCCCTGAATGGTTTAGCTCGGAAATGGGTCATGGACACTGCAAAATATGATTTACAGTCTGTCATGGAAGTTTTCCATCAATGGGAAACAGCGACACAGAGATATGTGTTCGAACAAATGTGTGTCTTTCTTGGCGAGGATTTAGAAGACAATGATCAAGAATGTATCCCACAAGAAATGTGTCGTGTACGATTTAAGTTTGGAGAGGGTATGATTGTAGGTCCCGATGTAGAAAAAGCAGTTGAAATGCTATTATCATATCGAAGTAAGGGAAGCAGTTCTGGGTCACCATCGGAATTTAGTGCATCTAGTAGGAAAAAGGCACGACAATACCCTATGAGAGAAGTTCCCCCACAGTGGAGAGAGGGTGACGCGACAGCTGTCCCACCTGTCCTGCCCCACTTTCACCGAGTATGGGTACATGTTCCATGGAAGCGAGCTGAAGTTTTAGCACTCAAACAAACACTACCAGATCCGCGTAAAAATCCTGCAGGGTACTATAAAGAATTGTCTCAAACTGCTGGGTCATGTATAATGAATTTGGCCGATATCGATATGTTATTCGGGAACGTTGTTCCACAGCCTTTATGGGGAAAAATTCGTCATGTAGATCATGACCAGGAATTAGGTGACACGTGGGCTAATATTACTGCTGCAGATGCACGACAAGTTGGTGGTGCCAAGCCTGAGCCTCTAATAGCGGAACTACCTGGTAGGATAGTAGATTACATGAAAACAATAATGCCTGCAATACGCGTAAATTGGGATAAGTTATCTGCATGCAAGCAAAAGAAAGAAGAAACTGTTTCAGATTTCTTCACCAGATTTGAAGAAACATTCATTGACCACAGCGGTCAAGATATGACCACAGAAGGTGGTCAGAGATTGTTTGTCGATAAATTTGTGCACAATCTACTTCCAGACTTGTGTAAGAAATTAAAAGATTCAGAAAGTTCTTGGGCAGTCTCATCTTCAGCCCAGATATTAGCTACCGCACAGTACTACGAGAATAGAGACAAGGATGAGAAAGATAAAGTAGAGAAGAAAGCTAGAGAACTCAAAACAAAGGTTTTGCTACAGCAAGCCTATCCGCCACGTGGTGGTGGTAACAGAAATAATAATGGTCCGAATCAGTACCAGAACACTTTTCAGCAGCCTCAGAGAAACTTGCAGAGATTCGATTACAATCAAAACCGCGTAGGTCCCAACCAGTGTTTATACTGCAAACAAGAGGGTCATTACAAATATGACTGTCCTGCCCTGCCACAACGGGCAAATGGATTTTCTGGCGTAAGAGGTCGTGGTAGTCAGCAAGCGCCTAGAGGTAGAGGGCGTGGAAACGCCCCTCAGGACGCACGTCCCCTTCCACCACAAAACTCTATGAACAGGTTTGACCAGCAAAATAACGTATCTGACAGGACAGCTCAATACTACGTCTATGAGTATTACACAGAAAATGAGCAGTGGGAGAGTAATGATTGCTAGGACAGCCTTAGACAAGGAGAGGGAGTTGTCTCAGTTCCAGTAGATCAGAGTGGACCTTACGTTGAGGTGATTACATCGGGTGTGTCAGAACCTTTTCTGTTGGATACTGGTGCTACAAAGAGTTCGATTATGCATTCCAAACTCCCTGGCGCACCTTTGTCTGGCGAAATGAACGTTTCCGTAGGTTTTTCTGGCGCCCCGGTTAGAAATCCGATTTCTGACCCTTTATCTCTTTCTGTTGGTCCTTGTGAATTCGAAGCACCCCTTATTTTGACAACAGGTTGTGGTGAAAATTTGCTAGGATTAGATTTGCTAAAAAGATTGTATGCGACTTTGTACTGTTCTCCCTCAGGAGTACAACTTACTTTAGGTAAGAATGTGGTTTCTCCCATGTATTTGTCGAGAAATGCACTTCCAGCAGAATTGGCATTTCTTCCAGATATTCTTTGGGCTACTGGTCCAAATGATGTAGGTCTTTTAGAAATTCCACCATATGTTGTAACATTGAAGTCGAATGTCAAAATGCCACGAATTCCCCAATACAGAATATCCAATGAAGGCGAAAAAGCTTTGCTAGCGATTGTTTACGAGTTAATCGAGAAAGACGTAATTGAAGAAACACGAGGCAATGTTTGCAATAGTCCTGTTCTGCCTGTTTTAAAACGAACTGACCCTTCTCAGCCACCTGTGTATAGATTTGTTATCGATCTTAGGGAAGTAAATAAGATAGTGGTGCCACAATTCCCAGTTGTCCCCGACATTACAACATTATTGACTATGATTCCAGCATCCGCATCCTGGTTTTCGGTGATTGACCTGAAAAATGCTTTCTTCAGTATCCCGATTGCTGAGGAAAGCAGGGATATTTTTTCCTTTAGTTTAGGTGGTCGCAGCTTCCGCTTCAAACGCGCTCCTCAAGGCTACTGTGAAAGCCCCTCAATATACAGTCAAGCTCTGAAAAGTCAGCTTGACACAATGATTTTGCCCAAAGGTTCCACTCTCGTACAGTACGTGGACGATTTGCTCATAGCTGCGGACACTGAGAAAATATGTAAAATGGCCACGTTGGAATTACTGCGTCATCTATGTGATCTACATCACAAGGTGTCACTTTCCAAGCTTCAATATTGCAGACAAGAAGTGACCTACTTAGGTCATCTCTTATCGAAGGAGGGAAGGAAACTGACCCCAGAAAGAATTCAGGCAATAGCTAAATTGAATGTGCCAAGAACGCAGAGAGAAGTACGCGCTTTCTTGGGCATTACATCGTACTGTAGACAGTGGATTCCAAATTTTTTGTTATTAGCCAAACCCTTATTGGCACTAACGTGTACAAATACACCCAATCCCATTCCTTGGTCCGATGAGTGTCAGAAAAGTTTTCTCGAATTACGCACAGCATTATGTTCGGCCCCTGTGTTAGGTAACCCCAACTACAGTAAGCCTTTCACATTATATGTCCACGAGAAGGAGGGCTGTGCATTGTCCGTGCTGACTCAGTTATACGGAGATAGACAGCGGCCATGCGCCTATTTTTCGTCAACTTTGGATCCGGTAGCACGAGCATTGCCAAGTTGTTTAAGGGCCACAGCAGCAGCAGCTGTTTCTATTCGACAGTCTGCAGGTCTAGTAATGAATAATACACTAATCGTGATGGTCCCACATGCAGTAGACACATTGTTAAATAGGACCAAGACACAGCATTTAACTAGTGCTCGACTGTCCAGTTATGAATTGACGCTACTAGCGAGCCATGTGCACATCAAAAGATGCAGTACCTTGAACATAGCCACATTGTTACCAATTACTGAGGAATCGGATGCTTCAGAACAGCACGATTGTTTCCTCAGAACAGAGGAAGAGACAAAAGGGAGAGTTGATTTATTCGACACTCCTCTTGCTGAATGTGATGGTACATTATGGGTGGATGGTTCCTGCTTTAAACTCCCAAATGGTAACGTGACTACAGCGTATGCTGTCACAACTTTGCACACAATCGTTGAAACTGCGCGAATACCACATGGTTCAGCTCAAGCCGCTGAACTCGTGGCACTAACGAGAGCATGTGTGTTATCCAAAGGAATGAAAGTGACTATCTATACCGACAGTCAGTATGCTTTTGGAGTGGCTCACAGTTTTGGACGATTGTGGAGAGAACGTGGGTTCCTGACTTCGCATGGAGCTAAGATTCAGCATGGTCAGTTGGTGAATGAGCTTCTTGAATCATTGACGTTGCCCCTGAAAGTAGCGATCGTGAAGTGTAGTGCACACAAGAAAGTGATTGATGATGTTGGTCGTGGAAATGCATTCGCTGATGAAACTGCTAAGGAAACGGCAAAGAATATGATAAGCCGAATGTATGTCACGAGCCCAGAAAGATGGACTGGTGATGTTGGAATATGTGAAGACACGATAGAAAGTGTGAAGTCCATCCAAGCTGAGGCCACGAAGAAAGAGTTAAGCATGTGGAGAGAAAGTACAGGGAGAATGGATGCAAATGGTTGTTGGATTGAATCGACAGAGCAACAGAGATGGTTGTTACCCGATGCATATGTGCCTGCAGTGGTTACAATGGCTCATGGGATGGCCCATATCAGCGCGAAAGGGATTTGCGAGTCGTTGGCCCCAGTGTGGAAGAATTCAGGGATTCCCAAGTGTGCAGAGAATGTTGTCAAGAATTGCATGGTATGTCTGAAGCACAATCCTGGTAGGGGAACCCCAACTCCAGCTGGTCATTTTGCACCTCCTACGTATCCGTTCGAGGTTTTGCAGCTAGATTTCATACACATGGAGAGGTGCAACAACTTAAAATATGTGCTCGTGGTTGTTTGTGCCTTCTCAAGATGGGTAGAAGCTTATCCCCTAAGGGACAATACTGCCTTGTCCACAGCGAAAGCCCTTGTGAAAGAGTTCTTCCCCAGGTTCGGAATGCCTAGAATGGTCTGGTCGGACAACGGAAGTGAATTTGTGGGTTGTGTGATGAAAAGAGTGTGTGAAGGGCTAGGCATTAGGCAGAAGTTCCACGCTGCAAATCACCCCCAATCAGCTGGATTAGTGGAATGTTACAATGGCACGCTTAAACTTAAATTGGCCAAAATCCAAGCGAGCACGGGTCTTAAATGGCCCGACGCTCTACCCTTAGCACTCCTATCCACCAGAATGACTGTGCATTCGCGAATGAAGCTCAGCCCCTATGAGATAATCTTTGGTCGGCCAGCTAACATATGGGGAGTGCCTAGGCCCATGAAGTTTAGCGAGCTGCAACACCCCATTTTGCTTGACTATTTGTATGAATTGACGGCTAAATTGCGTGTTTTATATCAACAGGTCCACAACACCTTGCCTCCGGTCTCTGAGACACCGGGTCACTCCATTGACCCCGGCTCCTGGGTATTGGTCCGCAATTTCCAGAGGACAAGAAACGACCAGCCCAGATGGACCGGGCCTCACCTCGTCCTCCTGTCCACAAGGTCGACTGTTAAAGTGGAGGGGAAGGCCAATTGGGTCCACGGGATCCATTGTAAGAAGATACCCTTCCCTCTGCCACAGGACCAAGGGGTCCGAAAAGGAGGCACTGACTCAGAGCGCACAACTGATGAACGTGTAAAAGAAGCTAAACGTGATTGTAAGAGTGGGAACATTTTTCAAGAAACTACGCCGCCATCAGAACAATTGAACTCTGTGGAACCTGAGCTACTATTTCTGGACCAGACAGTACCCGGGAAAAGACGCTACAATTTGCGACCAAGAAAAACAGACTAAAAGTAAAAGTGATTTATTTTATGATCCGAGAGAAAAACCTGTGGACTAATAAAATACGTTTTTTTCCCCAAATCCTATTTTTGAAAGTGCAGATTCTCCCATCTAGGTAACTTGCTTATTTTTGTTTTTCTTGAACCGCCATCCGGGTTCCGCTGCTAGGGTCGCGGTTGATTAAAGACTTTTGGGTGCAGCTGACGACAATAGGTCGCTGGTTCCAGTTGGTCCAAGGGAGTCACCCTAGACTGACGGAAGCATCCTTTAGCAGAAACAACCTACCGCCGCGGGCAGCACCTTAGAGAGGATGGAGTTTCCTGATGTGGAGAGAACTGCCAAACAAATGAACTTTAAGCAGAGACTTTTGAAAACAATGAAAAAGAAAATTTTTATAATAATGTGTATTTTTATGCTACTTAGCGTAATGGTCTTTTTGATAAGCTATGTTTTATTTTATTTTCATGTGACATTTGCGCCCACTACATCACCCATACCTCCTCCTACTGTTCCCTCTCATTCTTTCCTCCCTTTGCCTGACCACGAATCAAATAGGAGATTAGAGTTCATTAATAACTCCTTCGTTCAGCTATTACACCAACACCAACTTGTAATGAACACAACCAACTGTTGGGTGTGTGGTCTCATGCCCCACACCACGGATAGAGGTATCCCCTATTTGGTCCTGCCATTTAGTCACAATGGGTCAGTATGGGCATATAGGACAATGTTCATATATGCACGAGAAATCCAACCCCTACGTTCTGTAAAAGACAACCTCAAGACTAGCGCCCTAGTCAAGGGTATAGTTGACATGATCAAGGAAGTAACTTCTTACGAAGATACCCCGGATGATGAGATACTTGCATATGTAGGTTGGAATGTGACCGGATATGGCACTACATTAAGTGAGAAACAGCAAGCCAAGAGATCGTCCCCTATCTGGATCGTACCCCATCAAGGTCACCTGTGTCTGCAAGGTATTGGTAAGAATCCCAGAGCTCAGCTAGGGAAGAGTGTCTGCACAGAAACGTACGTTTTTGGATCTCAGACTTCCCCTGCCTTTTTAGCCGCTAAGGGTACTTATTTCATCTGTCATGATAGAGCCTATACATGGTTGCCCCCTGACTTCTCGGGCTCATGTTTTGTTTCATTCCTGTTACCTCCCACCTACACAGCAGCGGCGGATTACCATCGGACAAGGGTAGTTAGAGGTGTTTTGAGTAAAGAAGACACTGCAGGTCAAGAATTTGGTGACTTTGCAATGGGTGTTCTGCCGTTCTGGGGAGCCATGGTTAACAGCAGAAACATAAGGCAATTAACAAGGGTAGTTGAATCCACCGTGATTGAAACTGCTGGTGCCCTTAGTAACCTGACTGCTGAGCTCCAGTCGGATCGACTGATGACCCTTCAGAACCGGGTCGCTTTGGATGTAATACTTGCGGACCGAGGTGGAGTATGCAAATTGATCCAGTCCAGTTGTTGCATTTTTATTCCAGATAATGCTCCAACAGTGTACGGGGCCATCTCCAAACTACATAAGATTTCCGAATCTATTCATGTGGATAAAGGAGATTGGTCATTAATGGGATGGTTCTGGGGACTGATATCTGCCTGGGGATGGAAAATTCTGATGGTCATTGGGATGGTCTTAACCATTCTCCTTCTGTTCTGTCTATGCATACAGTGTGCTCCTGCAATATGTGGCCTCTGTGTTACATCATGTGTAAGGAAGCCTGTGTCAAGACATGAGCTCAGAACTAGAATGATGTTGCAGCAACATCTCAATGACTTTAGGAATATAGATCTGGACTCAGATTGACATGAGGATAGATTAATTGCCTATGTAAGGGCAAAAGGAGGGTCTGTGGTTCTGAAAAATCTAGATTCATAATATAGTATTGGACTCGAGAATAAAGACTTCGTCGAAATAGGACGAATTTGGTATCAAAAGACCGAGAATGACGAGTACATCAAGTACATGTATTTTCGGCATATTCGAGTGACGATTTCACCTCGAAATCGTCATTTACCTTCTAAACCCTTAGCTGCATGTTGCCCTCTACATAGGCCTTAATCCAGTTGAATTTGATTCCACAAGGACACATACTCCTTAATCGACTTCTCCCTGACCTCAGTACAAGTTAGAACCATTGCCCCAGGCCGAACTCGTTAGGTCAGTTCCCTCCCAGTGGCCGAGCAAGATAGCATCTAGGCCCAACCGGCCATAAAGCCATTTCAGCGCGCACACCTGCCATATCTCGCTCACATCTTTCTCCACTCCTTTTCCTCACTTATTTTATGATGGGGAGGTGACCATTTTTATTAGGGGTCCAGCGATATCTGATGAAATGTTGGGCCTTGCCGGATGATTTGTTGTGAGCAGCACGACGTGAAATATGTACATGTCATCATGACTCTGCTTTTCTTTTGTAATCAGTAACCATAAATGAAATACCGCGAATCCAAGGAATGTTTTGCCCAAGGGTGAAAATTGTGTATAAGAAGAGAAACCTAACCTTGTGAAAGTGTGCAGTCTCCTGAATATACTGGTATTGTACTTCTAGGACCCTGTCACCTTGGTTGCAGCCAATAAACAAATCTTTGACTTCACCTGGAAGACTCTGAAGTTTCTGTAGGTCTGACTCAGGAGAACCCGAGGTCTCTGGGTGTTGATCCCCTGGCACCGCTGGGTTACCGGTTCTGTAGGTTCGGTACCGGTTCTTAAAAACCCAGTACCTCAGGGCCAGTGGCAGTGCCTCCCGGAGGGGCACCGAGCAGCCTGGATCAGAGCGGCAGCTAGCGATCGGATTCTCGCGTCCTTCCTGACTCCGACGTGGCGATCCCCGCTGCACCTAGCACTCAAGGTCAGAGCGGTAGCCAGCAATCAGACTCTCATGTCCCTCGACGTCCGTGGCGATCCCCGGTGCAAGTGTCCTCTGGAGCCTCAAATCCAACGATGGGACAGTCTGGTGACCAGAAGACGTGCTCGACTGGAATCCCTCTTCTAAGGTAAGCCGCCACCAAACTTCTTGGACGTGTGGTCGGAGGGAGGTGGACTGCAGGGTTTAATCTGGGATTTAAACTATTAAGTTATCCCGAACCCTGGGAGCTCTCACAAAGAGCTCCTACACCGCGGCCCTCTTAGTCCTGAGTTCCTGCAACTAGTAACTAGGTTTGTACCAATCTTGACCTCCATCCCCAACAGTCCATTCAGAATATTGCTTTCACGCATCTCTTGCACCATATACAGTGGCTAAGCCTTTAAGTCTAGTCTGCTCTCATTCATAATACAGGCAATGGTTAAATCAGCAGTGGTGTAAAAAATTGCTGTCCCTGCCCATCAGAAACTGACCATCAAAGCACTGTATTATTTATGTATTATTTTTTTTTACAAATTAAGCACTGCTCCACTGCATTGGGAAGAAAACCTAAAACTGTTTCTTTAATTTACAAATGAGCAGTGAAACTGCTCCCGCATGTTTATCTAGAACAATTAGCCTGATGTGGGGATAATCATAATGATACATGCATCACTTTAAGATACATATTAATGAAATGCTTGTTTTAGTTTTTAACTCCCCCATTTTTAAATGGTCTCTTTCCTAAAATGCTTTTTTCACATCTTATTTTTTCAATTTATACTTCCCAGTACAATTGATCATCACTCGATGGTAATACCAATCTATCTTTAATAACTACCTCTACTCCACCTCCAAAACTCACTACTAACCCACCTCCAAAAGTTATACCAACACCCAAAAATCTCACCGTAATTGACCAAACAGCGCCACCCACGCAAACTTCTAAGGATAAAGTTAATGAAGAAAAGAGGGAGACACGTAGAAATATACATTTACCACCAGAAGCCTCAACATATGTTGTGGTCCTTACTGGAGTACCCCAACCTGCTGATAAATCATATGAAAATAATGGGGGACTAGTAAATAAAACAATACATTGGTTGAATGACAACTATCCTCTCCCCCCGGCCCTCAAAAGCAATATCCTTATGGTTGAAAGGGCTCCCTGGGTGGGGTACAATAATAATAAAAAAAGGTCACAAGGTGACTGTGTGGTAATAACTTTTGAGAATCCCCGCACCGCAGAATTTATTACATCAAGGCCCCCAAGAAATTACGGTTTGTCAGTTGTGGCCAGGCCATTATCCTATTTTTACCCGGAGGGTGAACAGCCGGATAATAGGTGGAGCTGGACCAGGGAAAATCGACGCCATGGTGGTAATACTGGCCAGTTCCCTGATAACAACTACCACAATACACTGCGGAATGGGAGGCATGATGATGGCTGGAATATTGTGAAACACAAAGGCAGGCCTCCTTATTTTCACCCACAGGGTTATGATCCAAGATGGATAGGCAATGCCCAAATTCCCCCGTTTTTCCCATGTTATAATCGATTTGACTGCTTGGAAGCAGTGGACTGACTCCCCAAGATTAAGGTAGATGATCGGTTACCTATTAATCTCGCAGTCTTGGATTCCACAAGCTGTCTGGGGGATGAGGAATCCACAGAAATACAGGGGGGGAATGAGCTCATACAAGAGAGCCAGGCCAACAGTTTAGGGGATACTGTAGATGTGTCTTCTGTGGATAAAGATTCCTGTACGGTATTATTTTGGAACGTGGCTGGGTTAAAACAAAAGATTACAAATCCAAGCTGGGATGAGGCTATTACCGACGTGGGAATATTAGCCCTTCAAGAAACTTGGGCTACCACGCCGATACACCTTAATGGCTACAAGACATACTTTACCCCTGCGGTGGGCGGAGTATACGGAAGACCCAAGGGGGGGTTGATTGTATACATATCTAATCTTTTAGTATATGATAAAATAGTTTTTTCCCCTGGATCCAGCTATTACCAAAAAATTGTGATATACACAAGGAAGGGTCCAAAGATGGTTCTTTTTAATTTCTATAATAACTGTTCAGATAGCATGATTAAGGATGTACTTGACACACTAGCCCTAGAAATGCAAAATGAATTTGACAAGAGTAAGAGGGCGGAAGTTATGTTATTATGGGGGGGTGATTTTAATTGTACTCTCTGCAAAAAGGGCCAAAAGGGTATTTGTGGTCTAATGCTGGAACAAGACGTCAATTTGACGCATTTTGAACACACCCGACTAGGCGACTTACTGAATGAAATGATTTTTAACTTTAACCTCGGCTTTGTAAATGAATTAGCACACCACACAACGATGTTTGCCCCAACCTTTGTTGGGCAGGGGGCTTCAACCATTATTGATTTTAGCTTATGCACACTTAGCTCTGCAAACAGATTGATTAGAGCAAACATCATGGATTTACCATTGAGTGATCATCTGCCACAGGTATTAAAAATGGAAAATTTATTTACCGTAGCTGACATTAGAGAATGTCAGAACCAAATGGTCCAGGATGTAAGGGTGGGTGCTCAAAATGGTTACAACCTTAAATGGAGCAGACTGGTCCCAGATGATTTTCTGCAAAAAATACTGACTAACTGCATGAGTAGCTTCTCCATCTGTCTAGATGAACATGCAGAGAAATGTGAAATAATAACCCATTTTAGCATTATTTCTAGTAAAATTAAGGAAGCACTGTGGGTTAATAGGAAAAATTCCCTAAAGTCCAATAGGAAATGGTTTGATAGGAAGTGCACTAGAGCCTTAACAAAGCTTAGATATGCAATTCATAATAGACCAAAGGACGTAAATCAAATTAGAATTGCAAGAAAGGACTATAACCTAGCATTAAGGGAGAGGAAGACCTCGATAAAAAGGGAGGCATGGGATAACCTATGCGACGCATCAAAATCAAAGGATCCGGCTGCTTTTTGGAGGGCTATTAACACCCCCCTCCTATATGAACAAAAAGCACGCATGGAAATTGCCATCTCAGAAGATGAGTGGGTGGCCCATTTTTCCTCCCTTTATATGGCTGTGGAACTAACCTCGGAAGTAGGCCAGGAGATGGGGCTGCTAAATCTAGACATGTCTAGAACCCTGACTGTAACCCTTCCTGAAGTTACAGCAAGCTTAAAGGCGACCAAGGGGGGCAAAGCAGCAGGACCAGACGGTATACCAGCTGACCTCTATAAGGCTAACATCGAATTATGGGGGCCACTGTTAGTTCAGCTCTTTAATGCCGTCCTGGCAAACAGCCCAATACCCACCTGGTTTACATCAACAATAGTCCCAATATTTAAGAAAGGGGACAGGCTAAGTTGTACATGCTATAGGCCAATCTCCCTATTGGACTCTTCTATAAAAATTTTGGGAAGAGTGATTTTAGCTAAACTACAAAGCTGGGCCAATGAAACTGGGGTGTTAAGTGACTTTCAATTTGGGTTCCAAAAGGGCCTAGGGACTATAGAGCAAGGCTTGAATCTCTTTACCTTGCAGCAGAAGTATATAAAGGTCAAAAAACAACGTCTATACCTCACATTTGTTGACTTATCATCAGCCTTTGACTGTGTGTCACACATTAAGTTATGGTCAATTATGGCTGACTTGGGAGTAGACAATGCCATTATATGTTTTCTGAGAGAGCTGTATTCTGGGGCCACTGCCAGTGTCAGATTTGGGAAAAATGGTGAGTGCAGTAGACAATTTGGGATTGGTCGGGGTGTGCGCCAAGGGTGCGTCTTAGCCCCCTTCCTATTTTTGCTGTACATAAATGGAATGGAAAGGCATCTCGTGCAGGAGGGCAGGGACATGCCTATGGTGAGAGGTAGGCCTGTCCCTGCACTGATGTACGCCGATGATGCTGTCCTAATGGCGCGCACCCCAATGGCTTTACAAAGTTTGGTTACAGCCTTTAACACCTTTATGCTTGACTTAGATTTGAGAATCAATTGTTCTAAAACTTTATCTATGTACTGCGGGTCCAGAACAAACAAGCATGTGAAGCAAATCTTTGTGAATTCCAATCCCTTAGAAAGGACCCCCACCTTCCCTTATCTAGGGATACTGTTTCATGAAAGCGGCTCATGGACCACAGCAATTCATGCCAGATCTCTGTTATTCTCTAAGACCATTATGGCCCTAAAATGTTTTATGAAAAAATTAGGTAAAAAACCCATAAAAGAGATTTTAACCGTTTATAATGCGACTTGTATATCTGTAGCCATCTACGGGGCAGGATTATGGGGTTATTCAAACATCACCCCAATTCAAATCCTGGAAAATAAGTTTTTATGTCACATATTGTCTGTACCCCAAAGTACTGCAACAATGATATGCCATGTTGAATTGGGAATATCTTATGTCACCGACATTATTAGAACTCAGCCAGTTCTTCTTTGGCATAGGGTCTGGACAAATGAAGAATGTGTTGTTAATCGTGCCATTCTTAAGGACATCATGGTATTGGACAATATCAGGGATTACAAATGGATAGGCTATGTCAGAGACTTTCTTGAAAAAATAAGTTGCCCCCAATACTTTGAGGATCCACAATCAATGGAATGTATATCCAGAAGCGATTTGAAATATTTGTGTATGACCTATCTCAAGGAAAAGAGAAATATAAAGGAGGCAAGGAAAAAGACTGTCTCTGCCCACCAGGATATTATATGTGGAGAGAATTTGCAGCCATATCTTTCACTGTATATGTCTAATCATGAACGGTACCTTTTGACCCGATTTAGATTGAATATAGTTTTTAGGACACTATCATTCCCCGTGATGAATTGTTGGCTGAAGGACTTATGTTTCTGTCCATGCGATGATGTTTCCCAACAATCGGATATACATATTTTATTTTTTTGTAAATTTTATACCTTTCCCCGAAAGAAACTTATCATTCCTATTCTTAAAGATCTAAATGTTTACAGATGCCGCCTAGCGTTTACAGAGTGCCAGAAAATGGATACTGTTTTTATGGTTGCCTCTATTGCAGAATTTTTAAAATTGGTTTTTAAATGTCGTAAATCAATGCAAATGGATTGATTTCTTTTATTGTGTATATGAATTTAATGTTGCTGATATGGATTTAATTTTGTTTTTTATTTTTTTTTATTTTGTGATTTTAAAAGAAAAATACTTACTCTACCTTTTGTAAATTGCACCTTACATGCTACTTTTATGGTTATTTTCCCTTTTTAACCGAATAAAGTACTTTTGAATCTTCATAATACAGGCAATGGTTAAATCAGCAGTGGTGTAAAAAATTGCTGTCCCTGCCCATCAGAAACTGACCATCAAAGCACTGTATTATTTATGTATTATTTTTTTTTACAAATTAAGCACTGCTCCACTGCATTGGGAAGAAAACCTAAAACTGTTTCTTTAATTTACAAATGAGCAGTGAAACTGCTCCCGCATGTTTATCTAGAACAATTAGCCTGATGTGGGGATAATCATAATGATACATGCATCACTTTAAGATACATATTAATGAAATGCTTGTTTTAGTTTTTAACTCCCCCATTTTTAAATGGTCTCTTTCCTAAAATGCTTTTTTCACATCTTATTTTTTCAATTTATACTTCCCAGTACAATTGATCATCACTCGTACATCTGTACACCAGGCCTTGCGATTCTTCTATCCCCTAGTGCACCTAGGATAGGATAAGTAGTTTAAAAGCAAACCATGCCATCATATGAGACACTAGGGCTACTACTTTGACACAGTGGGGCCTACACTGAAACTAGGAAACTGACACAGAGGCACCACAAAAAACGCAGGGACACAAGCACACAACTACAGAAGAATCAACAATGACTTGATGCTTGCTATAGTGACAAATAGGCACTTACACTCGGACACTAACATGGGGAACACTGACACAGGAGCACTCGAAAATGAGCACTGTTAGTAAGATAATGAGACAGGCAAATGAATAGTGACAACTGGCACAGGGAGTATTGAAACAGGACCATCAATACTAACATGGGAACTGTGACATTAAGGCATGGAAATAAGACACTAACACTGATGCTCAACACCGACACAGGACAGTTATCCTGGGACACTGACACATGGATGCCAGGTCACAGGTATATTGACACTAAACAGTTGGACTTAATATTAGACTGTGACATGATATACTGACAAGAGCACTGACTGGGGGATACATCACTAGTGTACCTGTGGATGCTGGATACACTTATGGCATTCTGTGGGACTAGGGGTCTTGGGCTGAATTGCTCCAAATATATGGTATTTGGTAAGGCTCTAAGTTGGAATAACACTGTTAGAGCCGGAATTGATCAAATTGACAGGGTATTGAGCTTTGGTTAGCTGGGATAAATGTAAGTGGGACCCGCAGATTTACTACGGCTCCCTTATAATCTCCCACAGATCTAAATCTATAATTTGTTTTTTTATGAGGTCATACTCTCGATCAATCTCACAGTCCTAGTGGACAATTGTGCAAGGCCCAGAGCATCTCACTGGAGCGGACATTTGGGGTTTTAACAATACCCGCACGCTCAAAGTAACCAAGAACAACTGGTAGCAGTGCCAACTATCACAACACTTGTATCGCTCTGTTATGTCCTTGGTATTAAACATGTTTCTGATCTGGCCCAATTGAAACCTCCCCTATTTTGGACCCGTATTTGGTCTTCTCTGGAGCTGTCTGACTGTAGAGACTCTCTACGAGACCTAATGATGCTGAATCATTCCTTAAAAGTCCCTTGGCTGAGATTTATTTACAACTGATTCAAGAAGTTGTTCTTATCCAAAATCTGGGATACCACTGAACAAATCTGCAATGCGGACAGACAGGCTTTAAAGTCAGTATATTGGTCCTTTTATCTGAACAACTAATTAGAACTGATAATCTAGGCCATGTGACTGAGATGTTCTTAGAAATTTAAACCAGCCCCGGCTTTTAAGCTTTTTCTAGATATTATTATACCACCTTTTGCCAAAAGCCTTTAGCTAAGGTTTAGATATGTCTGTTTACCTCTATGAACATTCAGCAGCAATTGGAATAAAAAACAAACTACTGCTTTCTGTCCAGCTTGTGGTCTGGTTTCAGAGACAGTGGAACATATTTTGTTTGTTTGCCCTGCCCACCGTGGTTTGTGCCACAAGTGGTTGTGACCAGTTTGTCTGAATATGGGGGTTATCCATTGTCGAGAGGCCCAGTGAATATTAATCAGTGATACATCTGGTCCCATTATATTTTCAGTGAGTCAATTTGTTTTGGTTTAAACACGAGAGGTTTTTAAAACACAGTTCAGCTATAATAGTACAATATGAAGCCTTCCGCTACGAATTATCATGTTTTTTAAAAAATCTGCAGGTTGTCATATGTTATAAGTTAGTCAAGCTGACTGATGAACTTCTTGTGTACTGTTCTTGTGAATTATGTTAAATAAAAATAATAAAAATAGAAAAAAAGGCAATTACGAGCAATCAGTTGAGGCTTAGCAGACATTATCATTTTAGGTGCTGATATCTAAATACCGAAAAGTTAAGGCATTAGGATTCCCTTTTGACCCTAACTTGTCATAGATGAACAAGTAAATCCCATCACTAAGAGTTGTACTTATTATTTATACATCTGAAATGGCTTTGGCGGCACTATTGCACAGGCAATATTTGGCTCAAGAATAGACTAAAGCGGAGCCTTATATCTGCCTTAAATCTGGATGCCCCTGGGAAACTGATCAACCAGCTCTAGACATTTCAAATTCATACTGGTATAATAGTATTTAGAGCCTCAATTTGGCCACGTAACTCCAGTTTTAAGATCTGTACATTGGCTTACAGTTCTAGCCAGGGTCACTTTTTACTTATGCATAGGTTTTACATGGACCTGAGCTGCTCACTCAATCAAATTTATTTTCTGGTATTTTTTACTTAGCAGCATTCATCTGGAATGAATCTAACTCTCCTTGCAAATGTAGGTGTCCGCATATGGTCAGGACGGACTGGAATACGACGGAGTAGAATCGACTCCCCTTGGATAGCAGGCTGACCCATAACAAGGCTCAGCTCAACACCGTTTTAAAACTCATTCATAACAAGTGCCTGAAAAGTCTGGTCAGCCAGCACGTGGATACCTATAAGTCCATGCTGCTTTATCACGCGTACTTTGTTCTTTTTGCTGCAAGGGCTGCTGGTAACACACACAGCCCTATTTTCCAACTGTCGCTTTCCAGTCATGTGCCTCGAGTCAGGTGCATTAAGACACTGTCTATTCGGATCACTGAAATAATATTAATGCACACAATATCGAAATACAAAAACATCGGAAAATAAATATCGTTAACAAAATTATCGGCTTCCTACACAGGCCTCGAAAAATCCACTCGCCCACTCGCAATTGCGAGTGAGATTTGATCAGGTTGAGCTATTTTTAGCACTTACTCATCCCTGCTGGTGAGTAAACTTAAGCTGGAAGGGACAGCTGTTCTGTTCATTCAGAAAGTGGATGAGCAATTAAGACGTCTTTAGATCTTGTTTTTATCTTGACACATTTGCAGACTGCTCAAGGACAGAGGTCAAATGTCAGTTTGTCTTTTTACTAATTGTTTCTTATCTGCTCCTGGAAAATAGTGTTAACTTTGCTTTCTCTTATTACAGTTAATGCTTTTTGTCAAGTGAGCTATCTGGCAATAATTGTGAAACAAAAGGCTGTAAAATGTCAGTTTTCTTCTCTAACACAACACTTATACAGGTTAAAAATGAATAGTACAAGTATTTCAAAATATATCAGGAATTATAAAAGAACTTTTGTTTGTAATTCAGAAGTGTGATGCAAACAAATATTTAAATAGGTGCAAAACAAATCAGAACACTTTACTTGGTGATCTGCAAATGACAAATATCTGCAGAAACGTTATTTACAAACATCATACACTTTAGTTTTAAAACCACATGTCAGTGACAAAATCTGTGGCCATTTCAATGTAAAATCTGCTGATTGCAAATAACAGTGTGCTGCTACTTTATGCTTTAGTTAGGTATTTAGTAAAAGTGATAGTTTTTAAATTTGATTTGAGATTGAGGAACATTCCTGCCCCCCCTGATGACAATGCAGTTAATTGAACTAAGAGGCAAGTCAGCGGTCATATGTTTCCTATGTTTGCTAGATTTGTATTCTATATGGAGCTAATGTTTAGTCTATTAAATCAAACTTTTAAACTTGATTTGAGATTGAGAAACATTCCTGCCCCCCCCTGATGACAATGCAGTTAATTGAACTAAGAGGCAAGTCAGCGGTCATATGTTTCCTATGTTTGCTAGATTTGTATTCTATATGGAGCTAATGTTTAGTCTATTAAATCAAACAAAAGATTTTTCAGACGTGCTGAACTCGTGCATTTGAATATTTGAAGGTGCTCTAATGTGATAAAGTAGAAAATGGCTTCTCAGTGAAATAAAATATTTGCCGAGGATCACATAATTTAAAACCACTTTATACACCAATTAGGTCAAGTAGAATATTTAAGTCACTAGATCTGCAGGTCAAGTAACATTTTCTGGATTTTTCGAGGCCGCTCTACGTAACTAATAAAATTACAAATATAGAACACAAATATTGTTGTTAACAATATTGATTGTTGCTTATATTGAAAACAAAAATATCGTAACCAAAAATATTGTTACCTTTAAATACACATATGATTTTTCAAAAGTATCAGCTCACATAATATCGACTGCAATAATAATGCCCAAAAATCACATTATTACTAATAAACATAACAATAAGTACTTTTTTACGTTATACAAATGATTACAATAAGTGCAAAACAATATATACACATGTTTTAACAAAAGAAAAATGACATCACGACAGTAATGATAGTTCACCCAAACAAAATATGAATTAATATCTAACAATCTAAGCAAAATATATATTTTTATAAATTACAAACATCTATTCGATAAAAATGTATGTATATATATATTCACTGAAAAAACCATAGGTTATAGACCATATATAGTTAGGAATTAGCATTTAAAAAACCTAATTTTACTCACACAAAACCATTGAAATTCCATATATAGTTAGTTGCACTAACTATATATCGCGCACCCGCAATCCACTGCTGATGATGTCACATATTACATCATTCATGACATGGTCAGTGACATCACTGATGACATCACTGATGACATCTCAAATGACATCACTGATGACATCACTGATGACATCTCAAATGACATCACTGATGACATCACTGATGACATCATCCAGTGACTGTGTGTTTCTGTAAAGTTTAAATATGTTTGATTTATTGAAGAATGAGTGGATGTATAAGTGTCTGGATGAAGGATTTAGTAGGTGCGTGACTGACTGTATGAGTGAGTGAATAAATGTGTCGTACTAAATGCATGGGTTAGTGACTAAACTGTCTGAATATGTGCATCAGTATGTCTGTTGTGATGTAAACTGCTGCATGTGTTGATCATTAGCTATACGAGAGGTTATATGTGTTATTGATTGGTTGCCCAAGTATTTGTATGGGAGATTGAGTTTGTGTGGGGGTGGCTGGGAGGTGTGTGACTCTGTGCATAGATGTGTGAGCAGTTGATTCACTAGGTGTATGAGTTCAAGAGTGCATGTGGAACCAGCTACATGGGCGGTTGACTGTGTGCATGAGTGTATTGATGAGTGAATGGATATCTCAATGCTACATGTCATAGTAAGTACATATGTAAAACACAGTACATGTGAGAGTTGGCATATATAAGTAACTGTGCATGAGAGCCACTGAATGTGTGAGTGGCTGTATGGATCATTGTGAACTTGTATCAGGGATTGTATAAGAGAGTAAATATGTGTTAGTATATGTTTGAATAAGTAATGTGTATATCTGTATAGTTGAGGGAATGGAGGTGAGATTGTTTCTTTGCATGACTGACTAGGTGTGTGAGTAACTCCATGGATGAGTGACAGTGTGTGAGTGTCTGTATACACTGAGTGTATCTAAGGTTATATTAGAGTCTGAAGAGGTTTATCGTATTAGCACAAGAATGATGTCAAATGAGATGTCATCAGTGATGTCATCAGTGATGTCACTGACCATGTCATGAATGATGTAATATGTGGCATCATCAGCAGTGGATTGCGGATGCGCGATATATAGTTAGTGCAACTAACTATATATGGAATTTCAATGGTTTTGTGTGAGTAAAATTAGGTTTTTTAAATGCTAATTCCTAACTATATATGGTCTATAACCTATGGTTTTTTCAGTGAATTTTCAAGGTTTTTTAAATGCTAATTCCTAACTATATATGGTCTCTAACCTATGGTTTTTTCAGTGAATTTCAATGGTTTTTTAATAGCAAATATCATAAGCTGTCGAATGTCAAGTACATGGTAAGTAAAAACATTTTCGTGTTTATGCACACTGATCTGCTTTGAATGCTGCCCCCCCCTCCCCCTCATTTCTATTAGGAGTACTCTCTCTTTGCAGATAGTGAAGGGTAGTTAACGCAGACCTTTGCCGCCGTTGTAATCCGTCGTGCCTGCTTCTCTCTCCATTTGATTGATTGTTATCCAAGCATTTACTATTTTAGAATTAGTTCTCTTTGGTACATTCTCTATTTACAAACAAGCACAGAGTTGCAATACTCTGTTTAGTCTTTGCAGATAGTGAACAATCGTGTAAAAAAACAAAAGGAATCGAGCAAAATCAGTAGGCCACTAATGGGATCTCTTTTTGACCTCGCTAAAATAGAAACATTAGGAACAACCCCTCATGAGAAATACGAAACTAGTGAGATGAACTGAGCTCCACACCATGATGGCTGCAAGACAGCTCGGCTCCGCCACCCACCCCGCCCAAAATAACGATAAACTCTATGCAAATATTACAAATATATACAACACACCAGCAAAGTAACAGGGTAAAACATTTTATTAAATAACTATTTACATAACTATTTTATACTTTTTGTTGCCCGGTCCGGCTAGCTCAATCGATCGAGCATGAAACTCATGCACTCTGATAGTTCAAAGTTTTGAGGAGTGCTTGTAACACTGTCTGAAGCCTATTTGCACTTGCTACAGCTTCACTATTCTCAATGTAAGTGGGGGCTGTTTGAGGACGTGACTGCATTTGAAAACAATGTGATGCGGTGCCACCCTGAACCGCTTGACGGAGGCCCCCGAGGGACGGTGTGATGGCGCGGACTCGGAGGGGGCGCTTGGCTCCGGCCCCCTCCCCAAGTCGTGTTGCCCTGGTGTGGCCTGAGATCGCCCCCAACATAGGTGGCCGGCTCCCGGGGTCAAGCGGAACTTTTTGCCTTTTGGTGACTCTTCCATTCTTGACCTTGTCCCACAATCCGTTTCACCTAAAGACACGCTGTAGTGGGGCGCCCCTTTACCGTTTCAGTTGCCATTCCGCCCGCTTTTGCTACACTGTGCCTCTTCCGCTATTCAGCTGTTTACCGCCCGCTCTTTCGACTACAGCGTCTCGCTCACCATGTACTTGAGTTGCTCCCGCTCTTGCGGTGCAGCGATAGGCGGCTGCCACAGGACTCTCAAAATGGCGGCCGGCTCTTCAGATTTGGGCGTGGTCCACTAAAATGGCCCTGCGACACCTTGGAACTCGGACGCTTGTCTGCTAGAGCTTGGGCTCCATTCTCGAAAGCGTCCCCTCCGCCTTGAAGATTCTACAAAAGTCTTGGGGGCCCCCGACTCCCGCAGGCTTCTGGTGGGGAGCGGCTGCCATGATTGCTCGTGGAATGGCCACGACGGAGCTACGAGATGGTGGTGCTCTCATGCTGACGCCAGCTTCAGTCTGAAACATCCAGAAACACTGTAGACTACCAATTCGATCAGTTCCGGTAGCGCCCCAACGTGACCCGGTAGAGAAGAACTTGCCCTCCCCTCTTTGACTGATGGTTCTTGTTGCCTGTCCCTTCTGTTGTCATTTAACAGAACTATTTAGCCTGCTGAAAGGGGTTGTGTTCCAACCGCTGGTTGGTGGAGACATTTTGACTATATTCTGGACCTGCGTTGTCGCGTAATGCGTCATATGACGCGCCGCGTTAGTGCATCCGGAAGTGATCCGGTGCGCGAAGCGCAGCTTCCCGGAAGCGATCCGGGGCGCGGCGCGCAGAGCGTAACGTAAGCATAACAGGTCATGTGACTTGTTAATAAAACTTTTCACTGGTTCATTTTACTTTTCTTATTCTAATGATGAAAGGCTTGGTCATATGACCTAAAAATTACGCTTTTTATTACTTTCGAACATTATTTTTTCTTAAACATATGTTATAATGTTCCAGGCTAATGTACTTTCCCGGAAAATTTACAACTGTCCTGCAAGTAAAATATATTCCTTTTTCGAGAAAAAGGGCGTTTCTTCGTCCCATGACGGAGCCGTTGAGCAAAAGAGGCTCGGCCTGCTGTCTTAGTCGCCGATACGCCTGAATATCAGATTCTTATCGATCACTTTATGTTGCAGGAGTAGAAAACACAACAGCCCTTGACCATTTATCTTTACTGCGTTCCTGCGTATTATACCTTTTACCCTTCATGTAATTGGACTGCTTTATTTCACTTGCCTTTTACTGATTCTAAAACAGTGACTATTATTAAAAACTTTACCAATGTAAATACTACTACCATGTTTTCTTTTAAAAACCTTTATTGTGAAAATGTCAGTATACAAATACGGGCCTATAACCACGTGGGCCGGCCACGGAGCAAACTGTAATCGTATATGATGAGTAGACATTTACACTGTAGAGGAACGTAACGGGCGGGCCATTAGGTTGCAAGAACTAAGGTGTCTAACAGTTGCGGAATCGGTGGACGTACATTTTATAATTAAAATACGACAGGGCCAGTTACAATAAAATTATCTAGATATACATTTGCGGGCAAGTACCATGGGTGACGTTAATTCGAACTTTCAATAGTACAGTAATCAATAACACATCAGAACTTAATATCAATAGGGATGTCGAAATATTCAATCAATTCTCGTCCCCGCCTGCCATGTGCTTCAAAACTGCATACGTATCTCGTGATATCAAGGTTCTGCAACCAGTACACAACAAGGAGTTACGAGTCCCATTTATTCCGGCGCCATTTTGGGCGAGGACGGGCAGGTCCAGGATATAGTCAAAATGTCTCCACCAACCATCGACTATGATGATGTTCATATGCTGTATTTATTAGAGTAACACTCATCTGTCCACATGAAATTAATTTGCCACAATCTAAACATGTCATTTTAATCTTTCCAAAGTTCTTCTAAATATTTGGGACCGTTTCCCTTGCCTCTGATGCTGTCAGTGCCACTTCTTTGGTGAATGTACTGGCAGGTCGGGGGTTCTCCTCCAAATCTCTCTTTTGTGCAGCACTATAATTAATCGGTGCCACCTCTCCATATGACGATGCATGGTATAGTTACCATAACTATATTTTTTTCCGGTTCCTCTGGAGAGTACATCGTGGCAGATGAGGCAGGTAACGTACCGGGCATTTACCTTTTTTGTATGTAGAGGAAAGGAAAAAAAATTCGCGCGTCCGAGTTCTAAGGTGTCCCAGGGCCATTTTAGTGGACCAGGCCCAAATCCAAAGAACAGGCCGCCATTTTGAGAGTCCTGTTGCAGCCGCCTGTCGCTGTAGCATCAAGAGCGGCCGAAACTCAGCTGAATGGCAACTTAAACGGTAAAGGGGCGCCCCACTACAGCAGACGAGCCTCCACCTGGGGAGGCCCGTTCACGCCGCCTCCCCCCCCCCCTTCGGGCACCCCACGCCGTTATTCGGAGCAGCATTGTAGGATGGCCACACCAGTGCGGCAACTTGCTAGACACCACCTCGGTGCCAACCGAATCCCAGCGCCTTGTGGTGTCTTCCATTCCGAAAACATTGTTGTGCTGCCTTCGGCCTATTCGCCGCAAGTGCGCACGCAACTCAGCTGCATAGCGAGTGAAACACCAAGGGGCGCCCCACTGCAGCCGAGGAACCTTCATCTTGGGGGCGACGCACAGCATCACATTGCTTTCCAATGCAGTCAGATCCTCAAACAACCCCCACTGACTGACGCGAACTCACAGGCCAACGGAGCGCCCCACGCCGACTTTCGGCGCAGCATTGTAGGATGGCCACACCAGTGCGGCAACTTGCTGGACCCCACCTCGGTGCCATCCGGATCTTGGCGCTTTGCGCTGCCTTTGGCCCTATTCGCACATCGGTCCGCTACTGACGCCACCTCACAGGCCAACGGGGCGCCCCACGCCGACTTTCGGCGCAGCATTGTAGGATGGCCACACCAGTGCGGCAACTTGCTGGACACCACCTCGGTGCCATCCGGATCTTGGCGCGTTCTGCTGCCTTCGGCCTATTCGCACATCGGTCCGCTACTGACGCCGCCTCACAGGCCAACGGGGCACCCCACGCCGACTTTCGGCGCAGCATTGTAGGATGGCCACACCAGTGCGGCAACTTGCTGGACCCCACCTCGGTGCCATCCGGATCTTGGCGCGTTGTGCTGCCTTCGGCCTATTCGCACATCGGTCCGCTACTGACGCCGCCTCACGTGCCAATGGATTTTCTACGCTTTTTATACCCTATGCCGCATAACAGGTCATGTGACTTGTTTATAAAACTTTTCATTGGTTCATTTTACTTTTGGTTTCCTAATGATGGAAGGCTTGATCATATGACCTAAAAATAACACTTTTCATTGGATGAAAACTTTTGTTTTTTTCCCAAACGATGAAAGCCCCACCTTGTTTCTGGATGTTTCAGACTGAAGCTGGCGTCAGCATGAAAGCACCACCATCTCGTGGCTCCGTCGTGGTCATTCCGCGAGCAATCATGGCAGCCGCTCCCCACCGGAAGCCTGCAGGAGTCGGGGGCCCCCAAGACTTTTGTAGAATCCTCAAGGCTGAGGGGACGCTTTCGAGAATGGGGTCCAAGACCTAGCAGACAAGCGTCCGATTTCCAAGGTGTCCCAGGGCCATTTCAGTGGACCAGGCCCAAAAAGGAAAGAGCCTGCCGCCATTTTGAGAGTCCTGTGGCAGCCGCCTATCGCTGCACCGCAAGAGTGGGCGCAACTCAGCTGAATGGCGGATTTTGGCACAGTGTACCAAAAGCGGGCGGAATGGCAACTGAAACGGTAAAGGGGCGCCCCACTACAGCAGACGAGCCTCCACCTGGGGAGGCCCGTTCACGCCGCCTCACCCCCCCCCCCCCCCCGGGGCGCCCCACGCCGTGCCCAAAAAGGAAAGAGCCTGCCGCCATTTTGAGAGTCCTGTGGCAGCCGCCTATCGCTGCACCGCAAGAGTGGGCGCAACTCAGCTGAATGGCGGATTTTGGCACAGTGTACCAAAAGCGGGCGGAATGGCAACTGAAACGGTAAAGGGGCGCCCCACTACAGCAGACGAGCCTCCACCTGGGGAGGCCCGTTCACGCCGCCTCCCCCCCCCCCCCTCCCCCCCCCGGGGCGCCCCACGCCGTTATTTGGAGCAGCATTGTAGGATACCAAAACCAGTGCGGCAACTTACTTGACATCACCTGGGTGCCATCCACATCTCAGCGCGTTCTGCTGCCTTGGGACTATTCGCACAACAGACCGCTACTGACCGAGCCACCCCCCGGGACGCCCCACGCCGTTATTCGGAGCAGCATTGTAGGATACCCAAAACCAGTGCGGCACCCAGGCAACATCACCTGGGTGCCATCCAGAACTCAGCACGTTGTGCTGCCTTGGAACTATTCGCACAAAACACAGCTACTGACCATTGTTGCTTCTTTTTTCCTAAAAATGTTTAAATGTTTTTACTGTTTTTGTTGCATTGTATATATTTATAAGTTATTAAAGTTTTATAATCCTACTACTTTGTTGGAGTGCTATATATTTTTAATGTGACACATAATTGTAAAAACTTTGATGTACAAAGAGGCATCCCTGGAATCTTCCGCTTCAGGCTCGGTCCCCTCCCCAATCACAATACAGGATGATTTTCAGATAGTAGGAACGCGTGTGGTGTGACGGATCTCATCGGGTGGGGGCCTTGATCTACTGTAACTTCTTTGAAGAGGGGTGATTCTTTACAGCTGGGGCCATAAACTACATCTGCAGGGCTACCTGATAGCCTGGGACCGGCCTGGACAATCGGACACAGAGGAAGAGGAGTGTCAGAGGGTGCGGTAGTGAATAGGGCGAAAGGGAGGTGTCGGGCGGGCACAGGGTGTGATTCTCAGGGAAGAGCAGCGCAGATGGGGGGAGGTTTATTGCCCATGCATAAGACAGAGAGCGGGGGTGACCAGTGCCTGGGGGAGATGCTTGCGAGGGTGGGGAGCCATGCTAAGGATCGACAGCGTGCAGAGAGTGGGTCTGGTCAAGGCATCTAAAATGGCTGCCGTGCACGACAAAAGTGTGGCATTTGAAAAAAGGCAAGATGGCGCAGACAATGTTTATCAACACTTCCTGATTTCCTTCGAATCGAACGTTAACAGACGTTATCTCTCCCACACTACCGGTCCCCCTGGGCTTAAACGCCGAGATGGTAGGGACTGCATCCCGTGGACCTAGGCCGAGACGTCACTCAGCAGAAAAAAAAGAAAAAAAAAAGTCTATAAACATACAATAAGTTAAAAGTCAATCATTCTTGTTTCCTTGTAGTACGCTCCCCAGTCCGCTTCCCGTTACAAGAACCGGGCGCACCCCACCCAAAAAAAAGGATTTTTATTTTTTTTTGCCCCGCGGAGCCCTTTTAAAGCCTCCACATCAAACCTAGGGGGTCAGGGAGGATCTACTATGCCCCCTTATGGTCATTTTCCCCTTCGCTTTGGCCTCCTCTTGTCTCTCGATCCTACCGAGAGACAAGATGGCGGCCGCTCCGTACTGTTTGGAATGTTTACAGACACCGGAGAGCCAATCTGCTTCGCTTCGCAAAGCTCCGTAACGCGAAAAGTACGCGAAACGGAGCGCTACCCGGGACGCTGTCACAGATATATATCTTTTTTTGAACGTTAATTTCTCAAAATCCACTGCAGCACATATATTGAGACCCAGCAAAGGCACATCGGGCTACCGGTCCCTACAATTTTGCCAAGTTTCATGCAAATCCATTCAGCCGTTCGATTTTTTTTTGATTTTTTTTGCCCCGCGGGGCCCTTTTAAAACCTCCACATCAAACCTAGGGGGTCAGGGAGGATCTACTATGCCCCCTTATGGTCATTTGCCCCTTCGCTTTGGCCTCCTCTTGTCTCTCGATCCTACCGAGAGACAAGATGGCGGCCGCTACGGACTGTTTGGAATGTTTACAGACGCCGGAGAACCAATCAGCTTCGCTTCGCAAAGCTCCGTAACGCGAAAAGTACGCGAAGCGGAGCGCTGCCCGGAGCGCTGTTACAGATATATATCTTTTTTTGAACGTTAATTTCTCAAAATCCACTGGAGCACATATATTGAGACCTAGCAAAGGCACATCGGGCTACCAGTCCCTACAATTTTGCCAAGTTTCGTGCAAATCCATTCAGCCGTTCGGGCTAAAAGTGAGGCCAACCGCCCTATGGAAATTAACATGGGAAAAACGCGTTTTGGGACCCCCCTCTTTTCTCAGCCCCCCCTTGACGAACCCCCCCCAAATTTTCAGGGGCTGCTCAGAAACAAAATGTTCCATTTTCCAGAAAATGTCAGCCAATTCCGTCCACAAACGCCAAAGTTAATAGACATAGAATTTTCAAAAATCCCATAGAGAAAAAATCCTAACTATATATACCTACTGGCGACCGCCAGTAGGTAATATATATATATATATATATATATATATATATATATATATATATATATATATATATATAAATATAAATATATCAATTCCAAGTACTCTAAAACCTCCAAATTTCAGCGAGAACGAATGCGCGAACTCCTCTTCGTGGTAATAGGAAAATTTCTTTATTTCTCTCTTTGGCCTGCCATGACGCGTTTCAGCCAGTACAACTGCCTTGATCACATGAGGCTGGCTTTGTGGAAAATACTTTTTTAAAATGCTACACTTGTGTCATGTGATAACAAACATAGTAAACAGACTATATTTTTATCAGTGATACAGCAGCAGGTCAAATCCAAAAATAAGTACACATGTTAATACTGCATCCTATAAATTTTGCACATGGAAATAAATAGCATATTACATCAGTGTAACCATAAAATAATAAATAAGTAAATAGATGTTCAATATAACTACTATACTAATCATAATGAAGATAACTCAATGGCATGCTATCCGTGGAAAATAAATGGCACTGATGACTGCAAGCAATAAAAATCAGATATCATTGAAGGACATCCAATGTAAATTTGATAACTGTATAAATACTAAAGTTAAAATTATATAAGCAACTCCTATCCAATATTATTATCAGATCAGCAATGCAAAGCAGCTATTTGAGACAGAACTGTCAATATGAACAAAAGAAGAATTATAAACATCGAAATTATCGCATAAATGCGTGATAGACAGTTCTAACAGACATCCACTGTCTAGTTGATGTTAGCGTTGAGAAAAGCTTAATACTATAGTGCCTAATTTACTAAATAATCATACCTTATGGACACTTGCAGTAACTGAGTAAATACATATAGAAACCTGTCGTATCTGCAACCTGTATAACCCCCCTACAAATGTGCTGCCTGTAAATAAATACTCACTAATGTGCAAATATAGCTACAAAGTGCACAGTGCTAATAGTGTGCAAATATGCCAAGAACTAAGAAGTGTTAAAAACACTACTCATAATCTATCTAGACACTATTAGTCTAAAAAAGGCACCATCTAATCATATATACAAGGTGGTGTAATATGCATAGTGTTAAGATGTAAGGTCGCGAGATAGCCATTGAGACCGGTACAAATACATATATGGACAAATAATTAAATATGCTAAAAAATAAATATATATATTAAAATGTTATTATGTTATTCAAAAGTATCAAACTACACATTAAACATACATTTGTGTTTACCATAGGAGGACATAACTGATGAAAGAAAATGAAAACCAAAACTAAACTAACCAATAAAATCAAACTATAAACAACCTTAATCAATTAAATCACAGGAGGCGTGGCTTAGCGCGTCAAGATGGCAGTCGCACTCTAAGAGTGCTCCGGACCCCTCCGTCATCTACAATCCACTGCCATCAGCTCACTACATACCCTCGCACTGGCTGCTGGGGTCTCCGTCCTGTCCGGCGCTGCCCGACGAGACGTTCGCTGCCTCTCTGCCTGCTCTGGAGGCCGTTTCTCCCACCAAGCCGCCTGCGGGCGCACTGTCCCCGAAAGATGGCGGCGGAGGCTCCCTAAGACCCTCTCTGTGCCCCGATGCTTGGACTGTCTGCTGGCCCCCTGCGACCTGCGGGTCTTGGTGACCGGCATGGGCCCCCTCCCGGTGAGGTTCCCACCGCTTCCGTGACCTGCCCCTGGCGTCTCCGGTGAGGCGACACTTTCCTTTGCCCGGCCAGACTTGCTGTCTGCTGGCTTTCAACTCAGCGCCGGAGGGAGGAGTTTGGCGCTGCGGCCGCCGGGAAGCATATCGGCCTCCGGGTCGGGTGGCAGAGCCCGGTTGCATGGGCTCCCATTCCTGCAGCCGCCCCCTGAGCCCTGGTATCCCTGGCACTTCTGACGCCCCGGTGTGGTCGCGGCTCCTCCCTGAGGCCCAAATGCTGAGCGGAGCCTCCCCGGGATTCCCTCCCTGGCTGACCCGGTCTCGCGGCTACTCAGGCTGCTGTGCGGTGCATCACCCGTGGTTGCTGCTGGCTGTTTCACTCTACCGCAGGCCTCCGCGGAACCCCTTGAGGGCCTCTGGACCTCTTGGTAGCTTCAGGGCCTGACGACTGCCACTGCGGGGCTATGGGGCTGTCCCCTACTTCACTGACATCCGGAGGCCTGCCGAGTCACTGCCGGGGCCCCCTTGTCTCCAGATGCTGTGTTCCCCCGTGAGGATTGGCCTGGACGTGAGCTGAAGGCGTTTGCTGGCCTCCTAGTGCCCGGCCCCCATCAAGACTCCGTGAGGCTATAAGGAGGTGGGTGCACTATCTACTGGCGCCTGGGGGTGCCAGGGGGGTCCCCCATGATGCCGTTCTGTCTGTGGCCCCCGCTCCATTTGTGCCTCAAAGGGGGTGGTTCTTCCCCCTGCGCCCCCCCACCCCTGCACCTGCTTTGGCACTACCTCAACGGGCATAGCAGCATTGCCTGGGGACACCCGGTGGAGGTGCGGGACTGCTGACTGGACAGCTGGAGTTCCAAGCCTTGTCGCAGTCAAGATGGGTCGTGATTGCGTCCGAAGACACCCGCAGACCCAAACAAAATAGACCAATACACTACCGCAGACCGGGGCCGGCAGCAACCTCTCAACCATCCTACAGGCCATCAGTACCTCTCGGGCCTCGGTGGAGGGAAGGATTGACAAGGTGCGGGTTGATGGACCTGCGCAACGCCATGGCGAGAATTTCAGAGGCCGAGTCGCGCATCACTGTGGCTGAGGATTAGTTAGGCCATTTGAAAACCCAGGTGGCCCGCCTGCAGACTCAAACCTAGGAACTACATCGAAGGGCTGAAGACGCGGAAAACTGCCCCCGGCGTAACAACTTGCGGCTCAAAGGAATCCCTGAGGGAGTCGAGCAGGGGCGGGCGGACGCCTTTATGGAGACCTGGGTGAAGTCATGGATACCCAAAGACTCTCTCTCGAAGTGGTTCACAGTCTAACGCGCCCATTGCTCACTGGCGCACAGGCGTCCTCCTGGGGCGCCATCCCATCCCCTCATCATCTGGATTCTCAACTTCCGGTACAGGGACGCAGTCCTTTGAAAGGAGCTATCTCATGGCCCTTAAAATACCAGAATATCACAATAATGGTCTTCCCAGACTATACGAAAGGAGTGCTGGCCCAACGTCGCACATACGCAGAGGTCAAACAAAAACTCCACAATCTGGGTCTGCAGTACGGCCTTCTCTTTCGGGGCCGTCTCTGTGTTGTTTTCCAAAGTTAAACAATCTTCTTTGACACTCCACAGGTGGCCTGGACTTGGCTCACGGAGGAACGTCCATTGCGGACCCAGCCCCTCTCCCCACTGATTCACCACTATCTCCATGGTCACACTCATCTCCTCCCAAACCACATCGAAGGCCTAACCGCTCCCATAGGAGGGGAGACCAGAGGAGGGGGCCTTCACACTCGCGTTCACCTGCTGTAGGGTCCCAGTTGCTGGTTTCCTCCGGGATCTCTGGGGCGCCTGACGGCCCCAGCTGAACTAACTCCCTGATTGATTTGAGCCAAGGTCCTGGCCCGTCTGAGACACTACGCCCGTGCTCTCGGACTCCAACCTCTCTAGAAGCCCTGCGCTTCAGGGGTCTGGAGATGACGCCACAACCGGATAATGGAGGCCCAGGAGACTGGTCTTGAGGTTGAACTCTTTGCTCTTTCCTTCATTTTTCCCACAAGCTGATGACATGAAGAAATCCGTCTGCATGGAGGGGTCCATCACTGCCACGAACTGCTCGGCTAATCGTTTTAGATTAGTGCACTGTTCTTGTTATTGTTAATCTTTTTCTTTTCAGCGCGACAGATGCTTCGATTCCCGAAGTATAGGGTGGGGTTGTTGCGGGGGTTTGGGAGGGAGGGAGGGCTGTTGTCCTCTTGACCCTTTTTCTTTTGGCTTCATTTAAGCCATTGGGTTTTGTTTTTCATGACAGCTCATCATGTGCACGCACCACCACCAACGACAAGTGACCCAACAATTTGCACAGGCCACATCCTCATACCCTAGTTGTGAGGAGTCGCCCGCCTGGGACCTAGGCCCCCACACACCCTTTTATTCTCATACCCTCCACGCCACAGATGCCCACCCACAGTAGACCACTCCACGTTTTGTCGTGGAACATAAATGGTTTGTTAGATCATATCAAGCGTGCGGCGGTCCTTCGTAGCGCTCAACGCCAGGGGCCTGACGTCCTTTTCCTCCAAGAGACACACCTTCTGGGTACCCACTGTTCGTTTCTCGCCTGCTACGGGTTCGACAGGGTCTGGCAATCCGGTGGCCATACTGACTCGAAGAGGTTTCCCCTTCAACCCAGTACATGTGACGACCGACACGCAGGGCCGTTATGTGGCCTTGACTGGTCAGCTTGAAGGACAGATCCTCAACCTATAATCCACATACATCCCTCTAGCCACACTACCCTCTACTCTTCAGCACCTCACAGAGGTAATATAAGCTTTCCCTTTGGGTCAGACTATTATTGGGGTGACTTCAATTTAGTTATACAGCCATCTCTTGATACAATGGGTGACCCATCCTCCTCGTGCCTCACCTCAGCCAAATGACTCTCAGATTGGGCAACCGCCCTGGGCCTGTGCGACGCCTGGAGGATATGGAATCCCCACTGGCAATACTACACTCACACTTCCGTGGCCAACCACACTCACTCCCGCACGATCTGCTCCTGTTGCCAGCCACTGATTGTCAACTGGTTTCTGATGTCTCCATTCTCCCCTGTGGAATCTCGGACTACTCCTCGGTCTCTCTTTGGGACAAGCCTCTGGTGGGATGCGTACGGTCTTGTGATTGAATGCATGGTTCTTACAGGACACGGAGATCAGGGACACCCTCGCAGTGGAACTAAAACAATACTTCTTGATTAACAACCTTATGGTCATTTTCCCCTTCGCTTTGGCCTCCTCTTGTCTCTCGATCCTACCGAGAGACAAGATGGCGGCCGCTCCGTACTGTTTGGAATGTTTACAGACACCGGAGAGCCAATCTGCTTCGCTTCGCAAAGCTCCGTAATGCGAAAAGTACGCGAAACGGAGCGCTACCCGGGACGCTGTCACAGATATATATCTTTTTTTGAACGTTAATTTCTCAAAATCCACTGCAGCACATATATTGAGACCCAGCAAAGGCACATCGGGCTACCGGTCCCTACAATTTTGCCAAGTTTCATGCAAATCCATTCAGCCGTTCGATTTTTTTTTTTTTTTTTTTGCCCCGCGGGGCCCTTTTAAAACCTCCACATCAAACCTAGGGGGTCAGGGAGGATCTACTATGCCCCCTTATGGTCATTTGCCCCTTCGCTTTGGCCTCCTCTTGTCTCTCGATCCTACCGAGAGACAAGATGGCGGCCGCTACGGACTGTTTGGAATGTTTACAGACGCCGGAGAACCAATCAGCTTCGCTTCGCAAAGCTCCGTAACGCGAAAAGTACGCGAAGCGGAGCGCTGCCCGGAGCGCTGTTACAGATATATATCTTTTTTTGAACGTTAATTTCTCAAAATCCACTGGAGCACATATATTGAGACCTAGCAAAGGCACATCGGGCTACCAGTCCCTACAATTTTGCCAAGTTTCGTGCAAATCCATTCAGCCGTTCGGGCTAAAAGTGAGGCCAACCGCCCTATGGAAATTAACATGGGAAAAACGCGTTTTGGGACCCCCCTTTTTTCTCGGCCCCCCCTTGACGAACCCCCCCCAAATTTTCAGGGGCTGCTCAGAAACAAAATGTTCAATTTTCCAGAAAATTTCAGCCAATTCCGTCCACAAACGCCAAAGTTAATAGACATAGAATTTTCAAAAATCCCATAGAGAAAAAATCCTAACTATATATACCTACTGGCGACCGCCAGTAGGTAATATATATATAGATATATATATATATATATATATATATATATATATATATATATATATATAATATAAATATATCAATTCCAAGTACTCTAAAACCTCCAAATTTCAGCGAGAACGAATGCGCGAACTCCTCTTCGTGGTAATAGGAAAATTTCTTTATTTCTCTCTTTGGCCTGCCATGACGCGTTTCAGCCAGTACAACTGCCTTGATCACATGAGGCTGGCTTTGTGGAAAATACTTTTTTTAAATGCTACACTTGTGTCATGTGATAGCAAACATAGTAAACAGACTATATTTTTATCAGTGATACAGCAGCAGGTCAAATCCAAAAATAAGTACACATGTTAATACTGCATCCTATAAATTTTGCACATGGAAATAAATAGCATATTACATCAGTGTAACCATAAAATAATAAATAAGTAAATAGATGTTCAATATAACTACTATACTAATCATAATGAAGATAACTCAATGGCATGCTATCCGTGGAAAATAAATGGCACTGATGACTGCAAGCAATAAAAATCAGATATCATTGAAGGACATCCAATGTACATTTGATAACTGTATAAATACTAAAGTTAAAATTATATAAGCAACTCCTATCCAATATTATTATCAGATCAGCAATGCAAAGCAGCTATTTGAGACAGAACTGTCAATATGAACAAAAGAAGAATTATAAACATCGAAATTATCGCATAAATGCGTGATAGACAGTTCTAACAGACATCCACTGTCTAGTTGATGTTAGCGTTGAGAAAAGCTTAATACTAAAGTGCCTAATTTACTAAATAATCATACCTTATGGACACTTGCAGTAACTGAGTAAATACATATAGAAACCTGTCGTATCTGCAACCTGTATAACCCCCCTACAAATGTGCTGCCTGTAAATAAATACTCACTAATGTGCAAATATAGCTACAAAGTGCACAGTGCTAATAGTGTGCAAATATGCCAAGAACTAAGAAGTGTTAAAAACACTACTCATAATCTATCTAGACACTATTAGTCTAAAAAAGGCACCATCTAATCATATATACAAGGTGGTGTAATATGCATAGTGTTAAGATGTAAGGTCGCGAGATAGCCATTGAGACCGGTACAAATACATATATGGACAAATAATTAAATATGCTAAAAAATAAATATATATATTAAAATGTTATTATGTTATTCAAAAGTATCAAACTACACATTAAACATACATTTGTGTTTACCATAGGAGGACATAACTGATGAAAGAAAATGAAAACCAAAACTAAACTAACCAATAAAATCAAACTATAAACAACCTTAATCAATTAAATCACAGGAGGCGTGGCTTAGCGCGTCAAGATGGCAGTCGCACTCTAAGAGTGCTCCGGACCCCTCCGTCATCTACAATCCACTGCCATCAGCTCACTACATACCCTCGCACTGGCTGCTGGGGTCTCCGTCCTGTCCGGCGCTGCCCGACGAGACGTTCGCTGCCTCTCTGCCTGCTCTGGAGGCCGTTTCTCCCACCAAGCCGCCTGCGGGCGCACTGTCCCCGAAAGATGGCGGCGGAGGCTCCCTAAGACCCTCTCTGTGCCCCGATGCTTGGACTGTCTGCTGGCCCCCTGCGACCTGCGGGTCTTGGTGACCGGCATGGGCCCCCTCCGGGTGAGGTTCCCACCGCTTCCGTGACCTGCCCCTGGCGTCTCCGGTGAGGCGACACTTTCCTTTGCCCGGCCAGACTTGCTGTCTGCTGGCTTTCAACTCAGCGCCGGAGGGAGGAGTTTGGCGCTGCGGCCGCCGGGAAGCATATCGGCCTCCGGGTCGGGTGGCAGAGCCCGGTTGCATGGGCTCCCATTCCTGCAGCCGCCCCCTGAGCCCTGGTATCCCTGGCACTTCTGACGCCCCGGTGTGGTCGCGGCTCCTCCCTGAGGCCCAAATGCTGAGCGGAGCCTCCCCGGGATTCCCTCCCTGGCTGACCCGGTCTCGCGGCTACTCAGGCTGCTGTGCGGTGCATCACCCGTGGTTGCTGCTGGCTGTTTCACTCTACCGCAGGCCTCCGCGGAACCCCTTGAGGGCCTCTGGACCTCTTGGTAGCTTCAGGGCCTGACGACTGCCACTGCGGGGCTATGGGGCTGTCCCCTACTTCACTGACATCCGGAGGCCTGCCGAGTCACTGCCGGGGCCCCCTTGTCTCCAGATGCTGTGTTCCCCGTGAGGATTGGCCTGGACGTGAGCTGAAGGCGTTTGCTGGCCTCCTAGTGCCCGGCCCCCATCAAGACTCCGTGAGGCTATAAGGAGGTGGGTGCACTATCTACTGGCGCCTGGGGGTGCCAGGGGGGTCCCCCATGATGCCGTTCTGTCTGTGGCCCCCGCTCCATTTGTGCCTCAGAGGGGGTGGTTCTTCCCCCTGCGCCCCCCCACCCCTGCACCTGCTTTGGCACTACCTCAACGGGCATAGCAGCATTGCCTGGGGACACCCGGTGGAGGTGCGGGACTGCTGACTGGACAGCTGGAGTTCCAAGCCTTGTCGCAGTCAAGATGGGTCGTGATTGCGTCCGAAGACACCCGCAGACCCAAACAAAATAGACCAATACACTACCGCAGACCGGGGCCGGCAGCAACCTCTCAACCATCCTACAGGCCATCAGTACCTCTCGGGCCTCGGTGGAGGGAAGGATTGACAAGGTGCGGGTTGATGGACCTGCGCAACGCCATGGCGAGAATTTCAGAGGCCGAGTCGCGCATCACTGTGGCTGAGGATTAGTTAGGCCAGTTGAAAACCCAGGTGGCCCGCCTGCAGACTCAAACCTAGGAACTACATCGAAGGGCTGAAGACGCGGAAAACTGCCCCCGGCGTAACAACTTGCGGCTCAAAGGAATCCCTGAGGGAGTCGAGCAGGGGCGGGCGGGCGCCTTTATGGAGACCTGGGTGAAGTCATGGATACCCAAAGACTCTCTCTCGAAGTGGTTCACAGTCTAACGCGCCCATTGCTCACTGGCGCACAGGCGTCCTCTTGGGGCGCCATCCCATCCCCTCATCATCTGGATTCTCAACTTCCGGTACAGGGACGCAGTCCTTTGAAAGGAGCTATCTCATGGCCCTTAAAATACCAGAATATCACAATAATGGTCTTCCCAGACTATACGAAAGGAGTGCTGGCCCAACGTCGCACATACGCAGAGGTCAAACAAAAACTCCACAATCTGGGTCTGCAGTACGGCCTTCTCTTTCGGGGCCGTCTCTGTGTTGTTTTCCAAAGTTAAACAATCTTCTTTGACACTCCACAGGTGGCCTGGACTTGGCTCACGGAGGAACGTCCATTGCGGACCCAGCCCCTCTCCCCCACTGATTCACCACTATCTCCATGGTCACACTCATCTCCTCCCAAACCACATCGAAGGCCTAACCGCTCCCATAGGAGGGGAGACCAGAGGAGGGGGCCTTCACACTCGCGTTCACCTGCTGTAGGGTCCCAGTTGCTGGTTTCCTCCGGGATCTCTGGGGCGCCTGACGGCCCCAGCTGAACTAACTCCCTGATTGATTTGAGCCAAGGTCCTGGCCCGTCTGAGACACTACGCCCGTGCTCTCGGACTCCAACCTCTCTAGAAGCCCTGCGCTTCAGGGGTCTGGAGATGACGCCACAACCGGATAATGGAGGCCCAGGAGACTGGTCTTGAGGTTGAACTCTTTGCTCTTTCCTTCATTTTTCCCACACGCTGATGACATGAAGAAATCCGTCTGCATGGAGGGGTCCATCACTGCCACGAACTGCTCGGCTAATCGTTTTAGATTAGTGCACTGTTCTTGTTATTGTTAATCTTTTTCTTTTCAGCGCGACAGATGCTTCGATTCCCGAAGTATAGGGTGGGGTTGTTGCGGGGGTTTGGGAGGGAGGGAGGGCTGTTGTCCTCTTGACCCTTTTTCTTTTGGCTTCATTTAAGCCATTGGGTTTTGTTTTTCATGACAGCTCATCATGTGCACGCACCACCACCAACGACAAGTGACCCAACAATTTGCACAGGCCACATCCTCATACCCTAGTTGTGAGGAGTCGCCCGCCTGGGACCTAGGCCCCCACACACCCTTTTATTCTCATACCCTCCACGCCACAGATGCCCACCCACAGTAGACCACTCCACGTTTTGTCGTGGAACATAAATGGTTTGTTAGATCATATCAAGCGTGCGGCGGTCCTTCGTAGCGCTCAACGCCAGGGGCCTGACGTCCTTTTCCTCCAAGAGACACACCTTCTGGGTACCCACTGTTCGTTTCTCGCCTGCTACGGGTTCGACAGGGTCTGGCAATCCGGTGGCCATACTGACTCGAAGAGGTTTCCCCTTCAACCCAGTACATGTGACGACCGACACGCAGGGCCGTTATGTGGCCTTGACTGGTCAGCTTGAAGGACAGATCCTCAACCTATAATCCACATACATCCCTCTAGCCACACTACCCTCTACTCTTCAGCACCTCACAGAGGTAATATAAGCTTTCCCTTTGGGTCAGACTATTATTGGGGTGACTTCAATTTAGTTATACAGCCATCTCTTGATACAATGGGTGACCCATCCTCCTCGTGCCTCACCTCAGCCAAATGACTCTCAGATTGGGCAACCGCCCTGGGCCTGTGCGACGCCTGGAGGATATGGAATCCCCACTGGCAATACTACACTCACACTTCCGTGGCCAACCACACTCACTCCCGCACGATCTGCTCCTGTTGCCAGCCACTGATTGTCAACTGGTTTCTGATGTCTCCATTCTCCCCTGTGGAATCTCGGACTACTCCTCGGTCTCTCTTTGGGACAAGCCTCTGGTGGGATGCGTACGGTCTTGTGATTGAATGCATGGTTCTTACAGGACACGGAGATCAGGGACACCCTCGCAGTGGAACTAAAACAATACTTCTTGATTAACAAGGGTTCGGTCCCTTCATCAGGTACACTGTGGGAGGCCGGTAAGTCTACCCTATGTGGAGTGGCTAGGGGTCTGGTTCACACAAAACAAGCAGCACAGACTGCTCATCTGACTCAGCTTGAGGGCCCAGGCCACACGAGTAGAGTCGATCCGGGGCGGCATGGATGATGTTCATTCTGCTAGGCAGCTCGTGATGCTCCCGGAGGAGATCCGTCAGGTCTCCCTAGGCTCAGCTAGGATGCTGTGGCGCTCTTATGTGGCCCGCGTTTATGGATGGAGTGACAAAAATGGAAAGTTGCTCCTTAACCTGGTCTCCTATCCCAGGTCTAACCGCATTATCCCGTAAGTCAGAGATGCTGCCGGTGCCCATCACTGTACCGCGCAGGCTATCGCCCAAGCCTTCGTGGGCTACTACGCCCAGCTCTACTCAGCCCAGACCCCTGATGCTTCTCTGACAGCACTGCTATAACGGGCAGAGGTTCAGCTTCCCTCCATTGCCCAGGATGAGTCCACGGACCTTGAACTTCCCTTTACCCCCGAGGAGGTAAATGGAGCCATCTCCCTGCTGCAAGACACCAGGGCCAGACGGTTTTCCGCAGGAATACTACACGACATATCGCTATGTATTGGTCCCTCACTTAGTTGACCTCTTCCAACATGTGGTAGAGAAGGGCTCTGTTCCCTCAGACATTGATGTGGCTACTATTGTGGTCATTCCAAAGACCCAGCCGCCCTCCCTCTACTGCGCGGACTACTGCAGGATTTCTCTCATCAACACCGTGAGGAAAATCTTTTGCCACTGCTTTACAGGGGTTGGTCCACCCAGACCAGTGTTGCTTCATGCCTGACCGTGGTACCTGACACTGCATACGACTCCTCCACCTTGCCCTTGCCCACCGCCACCTCCTCAGCCCGTACCTGGTGCTGCTTCTCGTAGACTTCCAGAAGGCCTTCGACACGGTCGACCGGAGCTATCTGGAGGATGTTGTCGATCTATCGGAGTCTTGTATTCCAACCCTAGAGCACGGGTCTTGACTAACGGAGCCCTCTCCTTGGCCTTTTCTATATGGAGAAGCACCCGTCAGGTGTGCCCTCTCTCACCACTCTTATTCACATTGGCGATGGATCCCCTGGCCTGCCTCATACGTGCTGATCCCCAAATTCAGGGATGGTCTTGGGATCCCCATCAAATTGACAAAATTGCCCTATAAGCGGATTATGTCCTCCTTTTTCTAGCCGATCCCGAGAACTCTGGCCTGTGCTGCCTGGAGGTCCTCCGTGCCTTTGAAGATGTCTCGGGGCTATGGCTCAATCCAGCGAAGTCCACTCTCGTCCTCCTCCATTCGTCAAGGGCCTGCTTCGACTGGCAGTCGACTATCCTCTTACGACTCCAATTGTTCAAATATTTGGGGATCTGGGTAACTCTGCTCCTGGAGCTGGAATGGGCTCTCAATCTCACATCACTAGTCACAAAGGTCAAGGCTGATCTCAAATGTTGGCAGTCTCTCCCACTCAATCCTCTCAGAAGAGGGGCGCTTTTTAAAACAATGATCCTCCTCCGTTTTCTATACATTCTCCAAAATATTACCTTTCATCTTCCACCTGGTTGGTTCAGCAAGATTGATGGCATACTCACCCGGTTCTTGTGGGGAGGTGGGAGGACTCATTTGGCCCTGGCTCGCTGCTGGATCCCACCCTTTGACGGGGGCATGGGTGTGAAAAACCTTCACCTCTATTATCTGGCCACTAGACTTATTGTGGTTCACGAGTGGTTTTCTGGTGGCTGGTCCGACCCGGCTTATTGTACCAAGCTCAGGAACATGGACTTTCCACAGCTCCTGGCCTATTTATACAGAGCTCCCATACCACAAACCATCCCGCCTGTCACTAGAGCAGTCCAAACGGCTTGGTGCTCTTCTCTGCGCTACATGCGTTGGGACAAGAAACGTACTCAACACACACCTCTGTGATACGGCACCTGGCTCCATGAGGCATTGGGCCTTCAGGGTTTTCGGCAGTGGGACCGGATCAGGATTTCACTCCTTGGGGATGTTTGGGTGGGAGACCACATCAGAACCTTTTCCGACCTGCGACACTGCCACTCCCTTCATACCACCCAATTCTATAAATATTTGCAGCTCCGACATGCAATTAGTGTACACATCCCACCAGCCACCTCCCTTCCTGAATTCAACCCACTAGAGGCCCAAGTCATGATGGGGAACCTGGGTAGAGGGGGGGTGTCACGGATTTACAGCTCCCTGGTGAACAATGGCCCTGCTACCCTAGACTCACTGTGCACCCACTGGGAAGGTTGCTTGGGTCCCTTAGAAGAAGCAGATTGGCGAGACGGGCTCATGGCTCTTAAAGCCATGACGACATCCTCTAAACTACATCTCATCCAACTTTATTATCTTCACAAGCATAACTCACCCCGGGGCGTCTGTACAGGGCAAAACTACGCTCCTCCCCAACCTGTACACGGTGTAACCATGCCCCGGCTGATTTTTACCACAAAGTCTGGTAATGTCCTCTTCTGGCTTCATTGTGTTGAGTCAGAGCTCACGCAGACATTAGGATGGTTGGTTCCCCATGACCCCTTGCATCTCCTCCTGGTAGTATTTGATGGTCTAGACGGCTCTAGAGCTGACAAACGCTTCTTGGGCACTGCGATTGTAGTGGCTAAACGAGACATAGCTGCAGCCTGGTCTCAGGCAAAACCCCCTACTGTGCGTGAATGGCGTCGGGGGTGGATTGGTGCGCGGCCCAAGAGGAACCCCTCTTTGAGGCCAGGGGATGTCCCGAGAAGTTTGAACGGGTATGGGGCAAGTGGCTACATTTTTTGTTCTGATCTCTGTGCAAGTTTCATTTAAGCAGTGCTACATCCACGAGGTAGCCCCCGGGGGGTCCTTGTTCCTAGGTCTGATGTCCCGCTGTCTAATGTCCATGGACTTTGATAAAGTGCACACGCTCATGCTGTCTTTGTATGTTTTGTTTATTATAAATGCCAATAAATTTGATTATGAAAAAATAAATCAATATAATCACACCAACAATTAACTCAGCAATATAAAAGGCACACAAACGTAATCAACTTAATACTGAAAAAACAACAAAAGCTGCAAAACTAGGAAACTCTGCCAGTCTCCTAACCACACCCTCAAAAAGGAAATATGTACAGCTCAACAACTACTTTGGTAAGTTAGGAAAACTTATATTTACACTGAAACTTTCTTTGAATTAAAATTAAAATTGTCAAATAGTAAATTTAGCAAAATACTCTCCAACTTATATCTCTATCCATGTACTTACTAAAAGAAATACTTCCACTTTGAGAAAGTGTTTACCTGCTGAAAAACAATACCAATTCCAAACCCCCAAAAACATAAAAAAGTAAGTATATGCAGATTATTATAAAATAGAAACTCACCCCAAACCGAATAAAATAAAATCTAACAATCTCAACATTTACAAACGACCAACAAATAAACATTTAAATTGAAACTGACCTGCTCCACATTACAACACTCCCAACAGCAAAGCTGTAAAAAGTGTGCACTATCTAAGAGCATACATGTAAGTGTAAATAATAAAAGTAGTTGCATAATTTTAATTGTAAATAACAAATGTATCAACATTTTTTAATTGTAATTCATTATCCAACTACACTGTTTTCGGATATAATGCCAGAAAGAGCAAAATACATAACATCCCAGAAAGGAAAGCAATTACAACAAAAGATGAGGTATTAATCAATGTAAAGGAACACAGCCATCCCCAAATGTCACAGAAATAGAAATAAGGAAGTTATTGCTAGATATAAGAGAGGTAAGGTAAGCACTAGCTCCCAGAAGTCCACAACAGTAATCCTAAAAGATATACTCCCTAAAGTCTCCAAACACATCTCAGGTCAGTAGCCACCTTTACCCACTTTAAAATGTTTAATTGCATGAACTAAAAAAAGCCAACTAAGATACACCTCCTGCCCCTAGAAGATACTGAGATATCAAAATACCTGAACACTTACAAATTACTCATAGGGCCTGATTAAGGAGTACAGCAGTCCAGGGACCACTGAACCCATGGTGGCGGTAAGATTGCCGCCTACTTGTCGACTGACCGCTTATTATGAGTAGGGCAGTAGGACTGCCTCAATCCTGCCGCAAGACCACTGCCACGACAGGATAGTGGATCCTGCGGTGATTTGGAAAGCAGCGGGGTATGGCGGTGCTGCCAATGCAGGCACCTTCGGATAAATTACATTACCTTTCTGCCTACATTTTCATGGTGGGAACCCCGCCATGAAAAGGTCACCAGAAAGGCAGTGAAGGGGCCCCAAACAGGGCCCCAGGGCATTTTAGCCCATTGTGCATTGTGGCTGGGGGCACATGTCGTGACCCCCATGCATGCACTGTCATGTACACACCGTGTGCCATGCACGACATGGGGCATGGCAACAGTGCGTGCATAACAGTGTAGGCGCTACAGTGCGGCGGCATTGCCTTCAGGCTCACTTGGTGAACTGAAGCATGCGCCACTGTATGACCTCCGCTGGCACACTACCGCACACTACCCGCCCGGCGGTCAACTCCATATGCAGTGGTCAGGATGTCACCAGCTTGGCAGCATACTCCCGCCTGTTGACATAGCGGTCGGGCGGGCGGACCGCCATAGTCAAAATTTAGTCCATAATGAGGAATACTTCGTGTTATATGACAACCTAAACAATGATGACCAAATCCTAATATTTTTTTACAGCAGATAACTTACTAGAACTAAGACATTGTCAAACTTAGATGATGGATGGGACTTTCAAAATGTGTCCTAAACCCTTCACTCAGAGATGCACCCTACATGGCCCATATCAAAACACAAATATCCCTTTTATATAGGCCCTACTATAAAATAAACAAAGTAGTACTTACCACAAAGTGTTAAACCACATTAAACATACAACAAATAACTACTACAGACATAAAATAATCATAAACTTTGAGCAAACCATGATTCAGATCATTTTAAAAGTTAAAAGTTTACCCACACACAGCCATAGACTGTTACTACTATTTCAATCAAAGCATATGGAGACACCTCCAACAATCTGAACTAAAGCCTGATTATGAGTTTGGCTGTCCGAACGCTGAATCAACGGCCACCAGAAGACAACAGCACTCGCGGTCTTCAGACCACCATATTATGAGTTTACCACAGTGCCTTGGGTGTGGCTGAAGAGATCTAGCTGTGGTGACTATTTTTCCATATGTATCAATGACTATGTGAACATTTCTACTGCATATGTGTCGAATGCACACATATGCATGATAAATGTGGAAAAATACCATCTGCCTATTGCCGGAGTCTGGGCAGTACAAGCAACGGGTATATGGCACAAAAAGGACTTTCCTGTGTTTCACCTCAAACAGTGTCGTAATCCTTGGGGTGAAGATGCTGCTGTGAAGGAGGAACCTGTGGAAAGGGATCCACTTTGAACTCTGATGGGAGGAACAGGAAAGGGATGAGTACGCAACCCAAATCCTTCATTTCTGCTGACATGAAGCTGGCGGTCCCACTTCCGCTGTAGGCTATTCGGAAAGCCAGCTCGTAATACGGATGCAGTGAAACTCCTCTGTAATGCCCTATAGCAGCTGCTTTTCCCTGATCACATCCCGGAAGTCTGCAGTGTGCTGGAGGTGTTGGTTCAGCAGCGGTCTTTGCAATAGATATCCACCCAACTCGTAATACGGAGGTCGGACGACCAAGCTTGCGGCAGTCGGACCACAGATACGATGGTCCACGGACTACTGACCTCTTAATAAGGCCCTAGGAGAGGAATAAGCCACAAACAGCCAATTTGCCTTTAAAATAAAAAAAAGAATAGTACTAGCCTATGCCACTTTCACTGAGGTGGTTCACCACTACAACTTAGCAACAGAAAGCCCTTCCTGTTATGTTTCATACAGGTACCCCGATGTAGACTCAGGTAGTAACCAAACCTTTCACCTATATTTCCCCTGCCATTACACGACATAAAGGTTCTTGGTACTGACCTTTTACCTAGTTACAGTACTGCTTAAATGACGTGAGGTTTTCTCATTGATTATGCATGAGGATTCTTGGAATCTCAGCAGGGCTACCATCTCCTTCATAATAACTATGTATGAGGGTCATTCCTTTAGTCATCCTAGTCCAACATGACACAGCAAGGTAGATCCCCTGAGGGCACCACTTTAGTATATAAACACTATATCTTTGCTGAAGCAAGAGAGGAGAAAAAGGACTTCCATTCTGACACACTGACACAAGACGCTGAGGTTCATGCATGCAGACACTCCAGCTCACAGTAATCTGACATCCATCACGGGCTGTCCATCTCGAGACCAAGACGGGGTCCCACAGTCTCTCACTTCAGGTAATGGGATTGGCTCTATCCTAGGGAGATTTTTGGCTCTACATACATGCTAGGTACCCTTAGGAACATATAGTTAGGGTCGCATCGTTGGAGTACGCATTATTACTGTCATATATTTTTATACCTGCCTGTATTCATTGTTTTAGCACTATGGTAGGAATCTACTATCCTTTTACTCTGTTAGTGCTTGTAATCATTTATATCTGTTTCTGTCTTATGGTTGTTTCAGCACACCTATTTTATACTAGAATGACGCTGGTTCAATAAATGCTAATTGAAAATGTCCCCACTGTTTATTCTGTGTATATCTCTGTGACAGAGCGAGCACGAGTGACTGAGTGAAAAGTACAGCACTGTTTCCACGATCCCTGATGGGACATAGTTGTCATGTTCAATATTTGCCAAGAACTATTCTCTCCTTGGTAAGAGAAGTTTAAAGTGGCACTGTGAGCTAGCTGGTATACAGGCGAACATACCCGGTGTAGGTGTCTGGAATCAGTCTGGACACCAATTCCACAGTCTATGATGTCTAAACGCGCAGATCCTATATAGATTTATAGGAACTACATGACATTCCTACCAACAAAATGAACACAAACTAAGAGGCCTATTATGATGGCGGGAGGACATAGTCTGCTAGCACCATAACGGAGCGCGGGACCGCCCACCGATGCTGCGGCGGTCCAGCCATGCACATTAGGATGTGCCCCACCCGTAATGGAAAAGGACTGTGCACGGCACTGCCATCAAGTGGGAAAAATATTTTCCATAAAGATTAAAATAGTTTTAAAAATAAACCAATCCAATAGAGCTCTGTCGAAACAATCTAAAGTATCTAGGAACCATAAAAAAAAGTGTTTAACAAAACCAAAATTCCTGCTTAAAAAAGAATATCAAGGTAAACAATATTAGTTCATTATGAAATAAAAGAGACTTTGTTAAATCAAAAACAACAAATCCATATGCCCATAGGATACGTTCGTAGAAACCCGCAAAGTAAAACAGTAAACCCACCTGCAAAAACATTACCAAAAGTATATATAGATTACACTTGGTTATCAAAAAGCAAGTAACATAACTCAATATCACTTAGCATATCTAAACATTAATAAAACACTGTACGAAAAAGTAAACCAAAACATTAGTGACACCATTACTATGAATACAACCAGATGTACAAAAAGTTCACAAAAAGCACTATAACTTATCTCTAGACCTCCCTCTTGCATTCCCCTACAATCAAAATCCTAAAAAAACATTTTTTAAAAGGATGTAGCTGTTCCCACAAACAGTAGCACCTTACAGGCTACCTGGATCCCGGAAAATAGACTAAAATAGGAGATATAGACTACAAAATTAAAGGTAGCTGTAAAAGAACATAGCCAATAAATGAAACAAAAAAAGAAGACTATCCCACCATAGAAATGAATTAGAAAATAAGCTAAAAACGTTGAATAAATGTATAAAAAAATTAAAAAAAATATTAAACATTTAAGACATGTCAAGAAATATTTTTACAAAATGTAAAAAAACTGTATATTATAAATTCAATAATAGTATAAAAATATAGAATTCTTTAATACATAATGTATTATTTTAGATTAAAATTATGTTAGGGAAATGTATATAAAATAATTTAATAAATGTAAAAAAAAAGTCAAATTAAAGGAAAATACCTTGAAAATGTGCAAAATCCAATACTATTTAAATATGTTTAAAATGTGTTTATTCAATAATCAAAATATATTAAAATGTGTTTAACTGTCAATATATATGTTTTTATAAACTAGAAATGTTTATGTTTAAGAATGTAAAAATATACATTAAATACACTTTGAAATAATAGAAATAAAAAAAGTGTTACATATCTTTATTCTAAGAAGTATTAAAAAAAACTATAATATTCTTACACAACATTCAACTAACTTCTTATGTTACCTTTCTAAACACTAGTAGTACTACTTAAGTTTGATAAGCTACTCCTAGAGAATAGAAATACAATTCAACAAAACCATTTCATACTAAACGGTTAAATTAAATATTTACACTACAAAGTAATCCATTTTTGGAGAAAATGGAGACTTAAAGGGTGGCATTTGCTATTCCTACTCTAATCTGAACCAATTTGGGGAAGGTGTTGAGCACCAAAGGGGTGACATTTGTTATTACCAATGTAATCTAGACCAGCTTGAGGAAGGTGTTGGATGCTAAAAGGTTGACATTTACTATTCCCACTCCAATCTAAACCAATTTGAGAAAGTTGTTGGACACTAAATGGGAGGTATTTACTATTCCCACTCCATTCTAAGTATTGGACACTAAACAAGTGATACTGACTATTCCACGGGTTGACATTTACTATTCCCACTCCAATCTAAACCAATTTTGGGGACGGTGTTCAACACTAAAAGGGTGACTTTTGCTATTCCCACTCAAATTTAACCAATTTGGGGAAGGTGTTGGAGACTAAAGGAGTGACAATTATTACTCCCACTCTAATATAATCCAATTTAGGGAAGGTGTTGAACACTAAAGAGGTGACACACTATTTCTTATCCCGTGCAAATCAATTTGAAGAAGGTTCCTTTTATCTTCTGAAAGATCTGTTGGTAATCGACACAGAATTTAATGATCACAAGGTACTTGCCATTACTGTAAATTTAAATCCACCTGCTGTGGATGCGTTGCTCATAAATAGTGAAATGGTAAATTTTGAAGTCAATTCTGGGAGATGTTACTGGAATTTTAAGGCCATTGAGGGTTTGACGAGTATTTCAGAGACTGCTGTGGAGAATTTGGCTCATTGGGATGGATGTGAATTAATATGTTTTGCTGACCTTTTGAATAAACTAATTTCTATTGCAAAGAAACCCTCCCCTGTAAAAAATCCTAAAGCAGCCCCTAGCTGTCTTCAACATCTTAATATTGAAATAAATAAATTGGTAAGAGAGCAATACCTCCTATATACCCCCGAAAGATATCACAGAATAGTCCTATTGAGAAGACGGAGGAATAGGATGAAGGCTAAATTAAAAAGGGGGAAAGAAGATGCCCTTTGGATTAAACTTCGGGAGGCAGCACGTAAGGGTCAAGCTAGGATATTTTGGTCAATAATTGGGGAGGGATGTGGATTAAGATCCAGACCTCTGCCAATCCCCATCGTAGAGCATATTTGGGTTGAGTATATCGAGAAGTTATATGCTAGTAAAGGTAGGGTCCATGAAAACAGTAGATCACAAGTGGACAATTTCCTTTACGGACCACCGTCCAAAAAGGACATTGAACTAGCTATTAAGGGCCTGCGCTCTTCTGGTGCAATGGGTCCGGATGAGCTCCCCATCTCGGTTATAAAACAACATAGTAAGATGTGGAGTAAAATTCTATTCCCAGTTTTTAACTTCTGTTTTTCTAGTAAAACTGTTCTCTCCTCTTGGAGGGTGAGCATATTAGTCCCCCTTTTTAAGAAGGGAGCTCGTAATATGCCACAAAATTATCGTCAAATTGCTCTTCTGGATGCCATAGGCAAGGTTTTTACAAAATGTATTCTTAAATTAATTAATGATTGGGTGTCTAGGGATGAAATTTTGCCCTTTGAGCAGACTGGGTTTAGGCAAAGACATAGTACTCTAGACAATTTGACGGCATTGCAGGTCATAACAGAGAAATACGTTAAGTTTCGTGGTGGGAGAATTTATGGCGCCTTAATAGACTTCTCCACAGCATTTGTTAAAGTAGATCGATCTTTGCTGTGGAGGAAATTATCAAACCTTGGCATGCCATCCACTCTCCTGGAGTTAACACGAGCCTTACATTCGGATACCTGGTGCAGAGTATTGTTAGGTGGGGAGAGAGGTCTTTCGCAAGTAATCACAACAGCTAATGGGTAAAACAAGGCTGTTTATTGGCCCCCTTACTGTTTTCCCTTTACATAACCGATCTTCCCCATGTTTTGTCTGCAAGTGAAGGAATAGCTCCGGTGTTAGGGGGTGTCCCAATTGTTTGTTTAATGTATGCAGACGATATATTGATCCTAGACTTAACACCTAAAGGTCTAAATAACCGTCTGCACGCTCTTCATAAATATGCCGAGGCACACCACCTGAAGATAAACGTCTCAAAAAGCAAAGTAATGTGCATGACGGGTAGGAAAAAGTTAAAAGACGCGAATTTCCCATGGTCCGTGGGAGGACAAAGATTGGAAGTGGTACAATCTTTTTTTTTTTGTATTTCTTTGTATTGAAACTTTTAACAACATAAACAAAAAAAAAATCAAGGCAGTACAATCAATCGAATGGCGGTGCGTCCTGCGGGGAGGAAAGCATAAGATCATAATACAATCATTGACATTGCAGGATGGGAGGATTGAGGGATACAGCAAGTCCAGAGAAAATCAAAGCAACATGATAGCAGGAATGTCGGGTCAAGGGGAGGGAGGATCCGCCACCAATTGTGTGAAGGGGGTGTACATATATCTCCCCGGTAGGAGTTCCATTGACCCCAAATCTTACCACACTTGCGGGGTCTGCCATGGGCCACATACACCGTCTTCTCCCTGAACATACACCAATCCATATTCTCCTTCCATGCCAGAACTGTGGGTGGCCTCTGGGAGCACCACAACTGGGCGATATCCCTCTTAGCGATCATATTGCCAAGGGTCACCCACTGAGTCTGTGACAAATCACAGTCATTCGGTTCCCACACATTCAACAAGCATCGTCTAGCTTCAGGCAACAACGCAACACCCGTGACCTCTTCCATTACTGCATGCACTCGATTCCAGAAACAAACAACCACCGGGCACTCCCAGAGTATATGAAGAAAAGTGCCCGGAAAGCCACAACCACGCCTGCATAGCCCATCCGAAGCATAACCCATACTGACCAAGTGCGGACCGGTAACATAGATCCTGTGGAGAATCTTAAGCTGCACAAACCTAAGGCGGGCCGGAATTGCGACCTCTTTCGGCGAGGATATGGCCAGCTGCCAGTCTTCGTCATCTAACTCCAAACCATCGCCAGTCCAAGCTTCCCTGAGTCGCTGTAAAAGGTCAGTCCTATCGTTTATCAACTTTTTATAAATAAGCGAAATCGTACTGTCGGGAACGTGCCCATCCAGCACCCGATCCTCAAGTGGTGACGCCTCCGGAACAGTAGTACCCGGAGGGAAAACCGCCTACAGCGCGTGTCGGATCTGAGCATATCTAAAAAACTCCCTGTCACTCAGGTCATACTCCAATCTCAACTCGTCGAAGGTTTTAACCCTACCCTTAGTCCACACATCATTCACCCTGCATATACCAATCACGTCCCATCTATCAAAGCCTTTCGTCTTCCATAGGGAGCCCAGCCTCTCGGAAGCATAAAGCGGAGTAGCGCGTGTAAGTCTATTCTTCCATCCCATGGCATCATTCGCACGATGCCATACTTGCACCGCTATCTTGGTAGGGCCAGTGAGCAGCCTCCCTGCAGATTTCGTAAAAAGCGCCCTATTGTAGTCACCACCAGGCAACAACCATCTATCCATTTCAAACGCGGGGTTCGATGCGGGATCGTACGTGCCGTGATTAATCGCCCCCAGTTGGGAGGCCCAGTAGTAGCGCTTAATATCCGGGAGAGCAATTCCACCGTCATACCAAGGAAGTGTCAACTTGGCAAGTGCTATGCGAGACCGTCCACCCCATATCAGTTGTCGCTGCAAGCTTTCATCTCCAGAAAATAGCTGGCCGGGATGGTATCGCAAGTATTCTGTAGGGCATATAAAAATTGGGGCAGTGACATCATCTTAAATAGAGCCGCACGCCCAAGCGGGGACAACGGAAGTCTAGGCCATGCCACAACATCGGATCGCAAGCGCTGAAGCGGGGGCAGCAGGTTACGTTCATAGCGAACGACAGGATCCAAGGTGATAAACACCCCCAAATATTGGAAACCCGCGTGTACCACCTGTATTGGGCACCCACGCGGCAAGAGAGGAGGATCTCCCGAGGGAACGTACACGTAGTACTTGGACTAATTGATCACGAGGCCAGAATTTTTACCGAAGGAAGTCAAGACATCAAATAGCACTACTAGCGACTTCCGAGGCGACGTGAGATATAACAGGATGTCGTCAGCGTAAAGTGATATCCGGTCCTCGAAATCAGGGGTCCAGCGTATACCCTTCATTGACGGCTCCCAGCGCAGCCAAGCCGCCAAAGGTTCCAAAGCAAGAGCAAAAAGAAGCGGAGACAACGGGCATCCCTGGCGAGTACCCCTTCCGAGAGAAAATAAGCCAGAAACACGACCATTAACAACCACCTGAGCCAAGGGGTCTTGATATAATAGTTTCACCCAACTGATGAAAACTGGGCCAAAACCAAACTTGGCAAGGACAGCCCAGAGATACGGCCATTCCAGCGTATCAAACGCCATTGTGGCGTCCAAAGAAGCCAAAATGGCCGATTCACGCAGCGAGGACGCTCTCGCAAGGGCGCCATGTAGATGCCGAAGGTTCAGCGCCGTGTTCCGGTGTGGAATAAACCCGGACTGATCCGGATGGATCAGGTCGCAGACGACAGAGATTAGAAGATTCGCAAGCACTTTTGCGAGGATCTTAGGCTCAGCGTTTAAGAGCGAGATGGGCCTGTACGACGCGCAGCAATCCCGCGGCTTCCCTTCCTTGTGAATCACGACGATAGACGCAAGCCTTTGATTGGATGGAAGGGTACCCGCGTCTAGCGATTCTAAAAACATCGAGCGAAGATGTGGTGCTGTTTTGTCTAGGCGCAGTTTATAGAGTTCGATGGGAAGACCACTCGGACCCGTGGCCTTTCCCGATCTCACAGAGCGGATTGCGGTCGCAACCTCCTCAACAGAGAGTGTCGCGCCCATCAGTTCCCTATCCAGATCCGACAAGCAGGGCAAAGCAATGTCTCTCAGAAGCAGATGCGATTCCTGTTCCGGTCTGTCCGATACTGGGGAGTATACGGTTTGAAAATACTCAGAAAAACACTTCACAATCTCAACCGGGTCAGTCACTCTCACTCCATCCGCCCTCACAATCAAAGGAACCACACGACTAGCCCTCTCCTTCTTGTCCAACCAAGCTATCAACTTTCCGGCCTTATCACCCACATCATACAAGCGGCCTTGCTGCTCTCTACTCATCACCTTGGCGGCATCAGTGACCAACGCTCTATAGTCAGTTTGTTTGAGGCTAAGAAGGTGCAATATGTCCTGGGTAACATCAGATTCCAGCTCTCTTTCTATGTCTGATATCTCAGTTTCAAGTCGGACCACTGCCTCGCATTTACGTTTCTTAGCGTTGTTAATTAACGATAAGGCCTGGCCGCAGACGACCGCCTTATAGGCTTCCCATAGCGAGACAGACGATGACACAGATCCCTCATTCTCCACAAAATAATGGTTGAGTGATTTGATCAGTTCCGTACGGATCTTAGGGTCACGGAGATACCAAGGGTTGATCGGGGCTACCCGGCCCTCAGTTCCCGGACCTGTTTCCATTACGAGCCATAAGGGGGAGTGATCTGAAATACCCCTAGCCAAATGTCTGGTCTCCTTAACAAGTGGGGCCTGTGTTGCGGGCATCAGGATATAGTCATGTCTGGAAAGACTACCGTGTGCACCAGAGTGGAAGGTGTATTGCAATTGTCCAGGATGTAGCAGCCGCCAGCAGTCTATTAGACCCAGAGTGTCAAGGAAGCCACCCAGCCAGGACTGTGACCTCCCAAGATCCCTGGGCGGGTAGCGATCGACATGTCCAGAGACCACAGAGTTAAAGTCGCCACCCACCACAAGGATGCCTTCCGGGAGCCCCAGTATCACCCTCCCCAAATCAGCAAAGGTCGTAGTTTGAAGGCCAGGTGGGACATAAACGGAAAGCAAAGTGACGACCTTCCCCTCCCACCGTCCCGTAATGGCGGCATATCTCCCCCTGTCGTCAAGGATGACAGCATCGATCTCAAGGGGGAGGGAAACTCTAACCAAGATACCCACCCCCCTAGAGCCAGTGGTAAAGCCGGAGTGTGCCAGTAGACGGTAGCCCCTACGGTTCATAGCCTGGCATGTGTTGCCCATCAGATGTGTTTCCTGCAACAGCACAACATCAGGGGAAAGACGTCTCAAGAGTTGTAACACCACGCCACGTTTTATCCTATCCCCCAGCCCGTTAACATTCCAACACAGCAATTTTAGCCCCCTACCCCCATCCCAAACGTAGTCGCAGCATCCACCCCACATTAGTCGCGGCAGCCAAGTCCAGATGTCCATCAATATAGTGCCTTGAAGGGAACAAAACAAGAACAACTCCCCCCTCACCCCCAAACCTACCCAATAAACAAAAACCCCCACCCTGCACCCCTGCTTTAGACTCAAAGGCCCCCCCAACTTGCAGTGTGCCTGTCGCCCTAGCAAATAACTAATCTACGAAAAGAAACCCCAGAGGAAGAAGAGACTCACTCCCCCCGCCACCCCTGGAGGACCACCGCAATTGAAGAAAGTTCAAGGATCCGCAAACCATGCCGAAAGGTCTATGTGCAGTCCAGCGAACCAAGTCACATTACTATTCCTGGTCCATCAGTCCACCCTCAGCTCCACCAGAATGTTCAGGATGTTCCCGCTGCCTGGGCAGCGTGTCGAGCCAGTCACTTGCAGCCTCAGGGCGGTCGAAGAAGAACGTCCGATCCCCATGTTCCACACGCAGATGGGCTGGAAATAACATTGCGTATTTCATGTCCCTGTCTCTCAATCGCCTCTTCACTCCTTGAAACCCCATTCTTTGCTTCTGTACCAACTGAGTGAAGTCGGGATAGAAACTCACTGTCGTGTTCTCAAATTTTGTGGGGCCACCCAAACGCGATGCCTGGAGGATAGCATCCCGATCACGGAAATGAAATATCCTGGCGATGATGGGCCGCGGGGTAGCAACCAGCTTAGGTTTACCGCCCGGCACTCTGTGAACCCGCTCCACTGCAAAGAATTTACTCAGGCCTTTGGGTGCAAGATGGTTGACGGTGAGGTCCTCTACAATAAGATCGACATTTAAGTTGTCTGAATTCTCAGGGACACCCACAATACGAACGTTGTTCCGCCTAGAACAACTTTCAAAATCTTCCAAGCGACGGGAGAAGGAGTCATTAGAGGACTGTAGATCACGGACCTCCGTTTGTAAATCGGAGACATCCGTCGTGAGGCTGGAAGTCTTCAAGTCCAGGGATTTGACTTTTTCGTTCGTCTTAGCCAAATCCGCCCTAATCAAGGTGACATCGATCGCCACTGTATCCAGTTTTTGCGCCAGGGTTTCATACTGCACACCGATGGAGGCCTGCATACCCGCAATGGCGCCCATGATATCGTGCAGAGTCGGGTCTTCGTCCACCGTAAGGTCATCTCCCTTGTCCGCTGGAGGCTTGCCAGTTCCACTGGGGGACCCCTTGGGATGAGTGTATCGGTCCATGACATTAGATTGTATGGAGCCCCCATGGTGAACAGCCTTGGTCTTCCGCTTGTCAACCTCGGGCTTGCCGGCCATCTTGGACGCTGCGCCCCCGAGGGGACCCCGAGATCTGGTGAAAATGGCTACGTCAAAATCACCCACAGATGCTCAACCAAAGGACGGCGTGTTCCAAGTCACACACCGAGCGGTGATATACAGTCCCGGTCCTAGAGTGGGACCGGGAAGTGAAGCAATCCGTGAGCGGCGGGGCCAGATCTGCTGCATAAAGGGGTCCGGGCCAAAAGGGAAACCGAAAGCCAAGTCCAGGGTCGAAAGTGGGACCAGGGAAGCTGCTGTTGTTCAATTACCGTCCAGGCAGTTCATCAACTCGAGCCCGGGGCAGGACCGTGGAGCAGGCCAGGAAAGTTCAAATCACCATAAAATCGGTTCTCTTGGACCAAATCAAATTTTGAAAGCAGCTATCATATCAGCTGGGTTTCATCTGCGATGGTCCATAGTCATATCCAGGATTATAGTCAGGATAAGTGCCGGAGGTGGCGAAGGTCCGGGAGCCCTGTGCTCACGCGACCATCTCGGTTGCGCACGAAGCTCCTCCCCGTGGTACAATCTTATGTCTTCCTCAGAAAAGTTGTTACGGGCAATTTAAGTGAGAAGGCTCATATAGCCAATAATACGCGGAAAACAATTATTCAAGGTAAAAGTCTAGTCTCTCTTTATAAGGCTACTGGCAGACGGCACTTTGCTATCTTGTTGGAGGTATATCGAGCAAAAATCCCAGCATCACTACTATATGGCACGGAAATAGTTGATATAAAAACTTGGGGTTTCTTAAACTCTACGGAAGGCAAAATTCTGCGTAGTCTTACTATGGCTAATACTGCGAGCTCTACAGCCGCACTTAGACTGGAATTCGGCCTACGTAGTAGTTGGGTCCAAGGTTTAGTGGGTATAGTGCGCTGGGTTTTTATTCTTGCACAGGGGAACCGAGGTACTCTAAGATATATTTTAAAAACTGAGCTGCTTGGAAACTTTAAGGAATACTCGTCAATTGTAAAAAAATGTAGAACTGCAGTTGATCTCCTTCAACTTGATGAATCGGTCCTATTCACTTTATCCACATATCAGTTGAAATCCACCCTGAAGTTGGCCTCATGGGAATTAAGCTTCAGGTTGGACAGGGAATCCTGTACCTTGAAAAAAGGCGTCTATCTGGCCATAAATACTTGCCAAATGAGAATAGCCCATCCATATGGCACCTGGAATCTCCACCATGGAGTACGGCGATTCTTCTTTTTATTGAGGCAGGATCTACTTCCGTTGAATTATTTGATGTCCAGATGGTACAGCTCCTCAGCTTTATGTGACCTTTGTAATAATTCAATTCAGGATATTAATTATGTCCTCTTTGTGTGCCCGGCTCTACTTGCGTTCAGGCGAAAGTGGCTGAGACCTATGTGTCTCCAATTAGGTATTTCCTCCGCTATTTCTTTTTTAGATGCCATTTATAACCCCCTAATGAAATGTTTTGTTATAAAAATTTTAACTTTTTCAAAACTTTCTTAGTTTTATATTAAAAGGACGGAAATGTAAATTTCTATTTTGTATTTTATCCATGATTGTATGTAGATGTATTTAATTGTTTACATTTTTATGTGGATCTCATCTGAGTTCCGAAACCATAAATAAAATAAACTTGAAACTTGAAGAAGGTGCATGGGCACTAATGGGTTGACATTTACTATTACCACTCCAATCTAAACCAATCTGAGAAGGGGTTGGACACTAAAGGGTGGCATTTACTATTTCCACTCCAATTGAAACCTATTTTCGGATGGTGTTGGATACTAAAGGGTTGATATTTAATATTCCAACTCCAATCTAACCCAATTTGGAGAAGGTGTTGGACACTAAGGACCTTATTACGAGTTTAGTGGTCCTGTGGACTGCCGTATTGGCGCTGGAGGTCTGAGCGCTGAGAGCTTGGCAGATTGAACACCATATTACGAGTTGGGCAGATTGGTTTTCCAAGGACAGGTTCTGAACCGCTGACATCACCACCCAACTCCAAGCACAGCGGCCGTAGAGCAGGCCTATGAGACTTGCTTCACGGCTGGCGTGACCGTGGCATTCCAACCACGACTTCTGAGATGGCAGGAAGGGAGGGATATAAGGCCAAAACTCACCTTTACTTGTCTACTCCCACAGGCGGGAGTATGCTGCTAAGGTGGAGACGTCCTGCCACTACTCTACCTCCTCGACCACCTTCTAAGCATAGTCATACAACTACCTGTTACCATAGACTCCTCAGCGAAAGGATGCACAGCCATGGACCAGGCAAGGGAGGTGGGGTCCCCAAATATTTTCCACAAATACAGGGACCCTGTCTGGGATTGTTTCTTATCAGTCATTAAAAAACATCTGTAGGATGGCCTCCTGGGGCAAAACACTGGTACTGCACAGACACACTGTAGACAAATGGACATGTGTTTGCAAATTATGTACAGTTACAGTGATGTGTGCATTATTTTGTGTTCCACAACACCACCTCCTCAACAATGTCACACCCATTAATCTCTGTCACACATAAGTTTTACCCTGTCTCACTTGTCTGCCATGTTTCTAGTGATCTTCACTAGTCATACAGCTTATCATTTTTCAAGTGTTGCTAAAGTGACATTGAACAGACTACAACTACCATGAGGTCTTGTGACTGCAAATCTTCACTCCTTTTGCTTGCCCCTTCCAACTTGTTTCCCATGTCACTACCGATATTCACTTATAATGCAGGTTATCATTTATCAAGTGTTGCTAAAGTGACATTGAACTGACTACAACTACCATGAGGCCCTGTGATTAGAACTCTGACCAACATGCTACAATACTTTACTACATTGTGCACATGTCTGACAAACTCCATGTGCACTGGACTTGCGAACTTTAGTATGTCAGGGACAACCAATAGAATAACCAGGTGCCAGGCATGTGTTGGCAATGGGTAAGTGCAACTTATTAAAGGAAACAGCACTTACAGCATGTGGCACACATCCAAATGAAGTGGTTATACGGTACACATTGCAAGATGGGAACATGTCCATGCAGACCTACACAAAGGTATGACAAGTTCACTCCATCCTTGTGTGGATACACAAACACCTAACACATACCCAACCTACATCACAGGAAGAATGGGAAGCTTAAATACATCAACAGTGGCAAGGCCAGGCTGAAATACTTACCACATAACATGTCACCCAATGAAATGTCTGCCCCAATCTGATGATTTCGAATCAGGCACCTCCATGGAACCTCCCTTACCTTCTGGGCCACTGCGTCCTGCTGTCTCCTAACTGGAGTCACTCAGTCCTGATGCCTCCACAACTTCATCGGCACGGTCTTCTCTGCTTGCCATGGTTGTTGCTGAAATGACAAATAAAATGGATGTAAGACGTTTGCGTAAACTCAATGTACGAACAGTTCCTAACAATAAGATTATCAAAGGTGCACAGATCACTCCACTGACAAGGTTTCCAAAAACCTCCATGGAGACAAGGTGGCCCTAAGTTGTCTGTCAGCAGTTACACATATATCTATTGTACCAGACCCCATCTAGGGCTAGGGACATCCCCAGTCCAACACCATCCTCAGATTGCATATCTATAACTCAATAGGACAGTGAAAGTCTTTTAGAGTCTCCATTCCAAGAATATGAAGTGTCACTCGTGTCTAAAAGGGAAGGCACATCACAGTACCCAAAATGTTTTGCACACACAAATACCAATGTATCATAGTGTTTAAACACCCACATATGACAATACCAAATCTGCATGTCACTCCCTGATGCAAGTCATCAGTCAGTGAATACACCTTCAAAAATCTATGTGTGTAGTTTTCATAACTCTACACTCTGACATCAATGGCATCAATGATCAGTTTGTGAGACACAACTGTAAGTGTAGATACCATGATATACATAGCATCAACAAATACACATGACTAACAAGCGATATCTATGTCTCCTCATATGTCAAACAAACCCAACAATGTCTACACACTCCTATCTGTGTGTACACATCACTTGCATTCCCAGCATGAATTAGCTTTCTCTTTTACACGTTGGCCAACACATACAAGTGTAGAAGACTCTCACCGTAACCTATGTAGACCTTTACAACAAGTATCATACCCTTGTGCAGTTGATAGCACAACACATTAAAGCTACTCATGCCATCATGTGGGCATAAATAATGATGGTACCAGTGTTTGCCATCTCAAAATGCCGTACATACCCCACTTTCCTTATCTGCATCCTATGTGCACTGCATGCCAAGTCACATATAAGAGATCCCCAGAACAAGATAAACAGTATTGGGGAGCATCACTCCTGACAAAGTAAACATGTGGTCTGTGTAGGACAGCTGACACACAACATCAAACATATGTAGGCAAACTGTCACAATACTCAGCCATGTGTCTGTACAACTCTGAAGATAGACATGTGACTTGACTCACCTTTGGATCTGGTCCAAAAGACATAAGTCTTTCTGAAGCATCATGCACCTACGACAAGACATACACATGCAACAACACTGCTAATCCTTAGGACATGAGCAACCTACAATGTTGATGGGGAAACTGCTGCTTGTAACAGGAGGAATATGTTATTGCACAATGTCTGACTCGGCCCAATACTCATCCCTTCCTAGCTGCTGTTGGGCCCACAACTGCCCTTCAAGCTCTGGGTAGGCCACGGCTAGGATGTGGGCCATTAGTAGAGTCAGTGTCCAGCGTGCGCCCCTACCACATTTGGAGGTCTTCTTCAGCTGGACCTCCACGATCATCCTGGTCCAATGTCTCAGGTTCTCCCACCTCTTCCTGCAGCACACGCTGCACTGACGATAGACCCCCACGGACCGCACTTTATGGGCAATGGCTTTCCCCAATCCTTGCTTCTGATGGACATTGAGCTGGAATTATACAAAAGATTAGGCAAAACATTGTAACTGCAAGTAAATGGATCAATGTGGGGGTCACAGACGTTTTGGAAACATCTATCACAAGCAAGTAACAATTCTCAATACACTACATATGTAGTCCTCTCATGCTTAGTACCACATATATGGGTATACACACTTTTGAAGTAATCAGCGGACTATCCTCAATCCTGATTGTGTCCTAAACTGACGAAAACAGCCCACTAACACCATGTAGGCCAGGGCCATCCTACCTAGAGTGTGCTGTGAATTCCTGTGGCACACACACCAATCAAACCTTCTAAAGGGCAACCTACTTGTGCATGTTTGTACACACCCTATAACCGCCAAGCCCAATTACAAAATGCATAAGGTACATACAGCCTAACACGATAGTACAGAGTGACAGCAAACACTAAGGTCACAATGATGAAAGGGCTCACATGAGTCACACTGACAGATACCACTCTGGTATTGTCTGCCCATGTGGACTACAGAAATGGATACCATACAATGTGTGACAGCGTTAGAGTTGTTGGTACTAGCATTACAAGACATACTCCCTGCCATATGTGGCACTGGCACAGGGATGACACCTATAACCTTTAGAATATCTAGTTGTATATGTTGCCTTTTAACAAGCTGCTGAACCACAAAAGTCAATTGTCTCACACAAGCAATTTCCAGGACAGTCAAAATGTGACACTAGCATTAGGCCTGTACCATGCAAGCATGATGTTAGGAAAAGGTACAACACACCTAGGAAGTAAATGGCCTGACTTGATTAAACCACACACATCCACAGTGCGGGCCAACGGATAGAAGTATCAATTCTGTGGGTTACCTCTGACAACATACATAATTTACAACTTGCAAAGGCAATCTGGACACATAGTGAGGGAAGGGACTCATTTTGGGAATATCCAAGGACCAGCTGAACAACAGAGAGGTAAACCTTGGACTCACAAGTGCCGCCCAAAGGGACTGTGCTTCTCAGCTCTGCCTTGGCCAATGATGGGCACAATTCTTTATCTTCCCTTGCCCTCTACAGGCTGTGCAGTCTCATCATATATGTACAGCACATTCTCAGCACTTTAATGCCGAAAGGTATTACTATGGACCATGCTATATGTGACACACCCAGTGTATGGCATTACTGTATAGCTAGCTCCATAAGCATAGTTTTACGAGTACAGTTCTGCATAAGTATTTTGACTGTACACATGCCTCACATCATCCTTACCTGCTTCTAGCAGTGTAATTACACAGCTCAGACTGTATGCCTATAAATATTTTACACCCTTTACGATGATTTTGTAACACAAGGTTTACATTGCACCATCAACTGAACATATGCATGGAAATGTGCATGCTGCCCAGGGATGATCTTAGGCTTAACAACCGTAACAATGATGATGTGAAGTACACAAAGTATAGTGCTTAAGAATCCATTACATGAATGTCCTATGTAGGGACACCAAACGTTTACTTCATTACTATAATATGGCACACTAGACATTAAAACCCCATCATAGCCTGTGAGACATGAAGCAATGCAGTCCAACAGAGTGAAGAATGTATGTTAGGAAGTTACCTGCGCCTCTGGTGAGCCATAGAGCTGGCCATACTAGGGAAGGATCTCATCAACGAGTATCTACATTCCTCTGGAGAGAAGGCTGTGGCCCTCGCCCCTACACTGCGTGCCATGATTGCTTCCGGAGATGGCAAACAGCTGCTGAAGTTGAGGAAGAGTATATCGCAGCAATGTCAGTAGGCAAGTGAATAGTTTTCCGCACCACCACATTCATGTACGCCACATAGACGGTCTTATGCATACACGGACATATCTGTTGGACCACGACCGTCATATGCAATGTTAGCTAATGGCTGTGTCCGCCATGGATGACCCTGCTTAACACGTGGTCTACTTCTGCTGGCAGTAGTTGATTTTGAATGTCCAATAAGCGCGTTCAGGCATTTGAATTGAGAGATTTGTCAAATTTTGTACAGCGTAGAAACAAGTATGTTTATACATGTCTACATAGGTTGTAGACTAATGTTCTGTGATTACCACTTCACAAACGAGATTGTACAGCATTCCTGCTGATGTCCCCACGATCACCCCAGTGATTTTGACCCCGGCAATGATGTAAATAAGGTGTTCATATTGGGCATAAGACAGGTCAGTTTATATGATACAATTGTAGTCTGTACAATGTATACATCTCTGAAATTCACACATCTGGAGTCCAGAATTAGTATTTAATGGTCACATTGATGTCAGTCATTAAATACGTGGATGGATGTTTAATGCTTACATATCCAGTGCTGTTTGTTCACATGATTAATGTGACTTTCTCCTCACGGATATTACTGCGGACACTGTGACCCTAGTCCTAATGTGTGTACACCACACATTTAGATTGTCTGGGCCAGTAAGAAGACGATAGGCTCCAGTGTATCTGCCATTCCCAGACCTTCAAACAATGGAAGAAAGTTATGTCATGAAAAAGTTCTATCTAATTAGAAAGTACCCATACATGATAGTACTCACTGCACCCTGTGGATTCCTGGAAGCCTGAGACCTGGGCCACAGTCACCGTTGAACATGACTCCAAATCCCGATGTGCACAGTAGCAGTGGACTGAAATATATCAGGGACGAATATTATCATAACCATCAGCGACTCAAATCAGGGAAAAGGGAAAAGTGAAAGTGCAAGCCAGCTAAGCAAACACAGCAGGAACTGATTACGTGACACAGGAAGATGATTTAGGTGAACGTCCAACACACATATGTGGGCATATGCCCATTACAAATCATACATTAGGCATACACAATTCTTTCCATGTGTGGTGAATTAAGTTTGTACACATCAAACTTAAGTTTGTACACATCAAACATACATCCAACTTACATCATTCTGAGATCTTCTAGACAAAGAGGTTGACATTGTCCAAGAGAAGTAGAAATACCCACCATATAACATCCTACCTAATTCCATGTTATCCAACATATCCATCTATTGAACAGTCAGCCTTCTCCTGTGGTACACCATAACCGGTGTCATTTCCAGGATTTACAAACCACTGCTAATTGCACAGCAAACTAGATGTAAGAGCCAAAACTGTAGTCACACATTACAAAGTACATAATAATTTCACAATGATATCAGAAATGTGGCAGGACTCATGTGTTTCTAACAAAATGATCTGCTTTATTCAGATCTAAACAAACTATTTTTCACGTTGTCAGGCCATTGGTCAGTCCACATGGGTTCTGGTAGGGGCAGGTGACAAATAGGTTTGCCACCAAACATTCCTACAAAACACTGACAAGGGAACCTCCCGGGGAAGGGGCAACTAGTGGGCATGCCAGGCACCTCAAAGATCTCAATTGAGAGGGTGGAGTTGGGCTGGGAGGAGTGGTCTTTGCCCAGGAAGGGTTCTCTGAATTTTGGGAGGGGTCTTTTGTTTCTTCTTCCTTTTGATTTGGGATTTGGGAGGGGTGGTCCTTGAGGTAGAAAGGATGGGTAAGGGTTTGGAAAAAGGGGACCTGGGTTGGAGGGAGGGAGGTGTCCAACAGGGCAAAGTCCAACAGAAAGGAAGTATTGGTCATGGGTCGAGGCTGTGGGATATTCATAAGTGGGTTCAGGTTGGGAGGTAGAGGGAGTGGATGTGTCTGGTGTAGGTGGCTCTGTTTTTTGTATGGGTGTGTGCTATATAGATGAGTGTGGGCATCTGCGTGTAGTGTGTGTCTATGTAGCGGATGGTCAGGGAATGGGGATGGGGTGGAGTTGTCTGTGGGTGTATCAGTTGTATGTGTGATGATGGGTGTTGGTGGGTGCAGGTGTGTTGTCTGTGCTGATGATGGGTGGTGTTGGTTGGTGTGTGGGTATATGGGTATGTGTGTGTCTGTGCTGACTGTGGGTGATGTTGATGGGTGTGTGGATGTGCGTTGTGTGCTAAGGGGGGTGATGGGTCATCTGGTGTTGCTATGCTCCCATGGCCAATGCCGATGGGGTCGGTGGGGGTGTAGGTTGAGAGGGTGGTGTGTGTTTGAGATGCTTAGGTTGTGTGTGTCTGTGTGTGTTGCATAGGTCTGTTTGGGTAGGGGCAGGCACAGGTGTGTGTGCCTAGGACAGGCTGGGGTATCAGATATTAGGATGGGGATGAGGGATGAGGTAGAGGAAGGCTGTAGGGCAGAAGGCTGTGATGGGTGTAATGCCACCATCAGCGAAGAGTCCAGAACCTGAACTGATCTCCACTTCATCATCATGCTTGTAGCAGGATATAACATCATCCTATATACTTAGGCCCTTTTAACATACAACAGTGACCAGGTGACTTCGTCTAGCATGGCCATAATTAATGCATACCTACCCATTCGACACAAGGCCCTGCTACAGCAACTAGTCATGTTCCTAAACCCACCTCATTATGAATTGATGGCAACCTGATACAGCTATCTTCCTGCAATATGTGTAGTATCAAGAAGGGTGTGTCATGGAAGTGCCCATTCCACACTGTTCACACAATCAACTGAAACTTCTTCCTTTGTCCTCTGTCACATCACTCTCTACAAAGGTGAAAGTGCGTACCCTTGCTATATATCACAATCCTCACACAAAATTAGAGTGGGACAATATGGCTTAAAGTTGAGTGAGATGCCCTCAGATATATCCACATGACACGAGACCACCTAGCCATAGGGACAGGCCCACTCCTGATTTGTGAACTCACCAGTGCCTATCTCCCATAGCATACTGTGAAGCCATTACAACTGGAAATATTTATGAGACTCAGGGAATCTCTTGTCCATGAAGAAAAGGATAAACCTTTAGACAATAGGAAGGGACATCACAGTACCTCTACTTGCCTATCAACCACATATATCAATGTATTACTGAGTGTATTCACTCACATATGGCCCCATGTCAGCCTTGCACTACCAACTGCATGTCAGCAGCCACTTAATGAACTTCCACTATTCCACATTGCATGTCACCCAAAATTATACTCACACTTCAGTGGTATGTAATACCATATTGTGAGTCAGTTCTGTAAGTACTCCAACCATATATGTCATTGCCTTATCATCTGGAACCGAGTTATTACAATCAACAATGTATTTGATTATGTGTGACCCACCCATGTCTACAACCCCCTGTCTGTGAGTACACATCACATGTATGCACATCACCATCCACTAAAGTCTTTCACACATTGGCCAACACATACAATTGTGTTGGACACTGACTTCAAATTATGTAGACCCATAGATTTTATAGCAAACACTTGTACATATGATAACACATCATGGATCTTTTACACATGACTCTTCAATTGTGTTTGTCATCAGTCAACCTCCATGTTGATGTGGTCACTGTTACCTGGAGTAATGAATAGATGGGTAGGCATGATTCAGAATAGGCAGCACAATACTCAGAGAAGTGTGGCTCAATGGTTAGAGCGGCAGACCCTGATGCAGAGGTCTAGCCCGGGACCGGGGTTCAATTTCCCGCCTCGGCAGGTCTTGGGCTCAAAATTCCACGGACCTGATAATTCTCGCCTCGGTGCCTGTTCCAATCATGGAGTCCCACTCTGCAACTCTGGGCAATAGCTTGCTTAATCTCAACAACGGCCCCCACAACGCTAAGGATGCCTGGCCTCCACCTTGGGGGTGCCCAGGAGTGGACACCTCACAGGGAAAGCCAGGATGGGTTCCACAGCGGTATTCGTACAAGCGCCTTGAGACCCTTGCGGGTGAGTAGTGCGCTATACGAGTATCAATTTACATTTACATTTACTCCCTCTTAACTGCTGTTTGGACCTCGACTGCTCATCAAGCTCTGTGTAGCCCATCGCCAGGATGGGGGCCATTCAGTGAGTAAGTGTCCAGGGCGTGTCCCTAGCATAAGGGTGAGGACTCTCCCAGCTGGACCTCCACGATCTTCAGGGTCCAGTGTCTAAGGTCCTCCCACCTCTTCCTGCAGTAGATGCTGCGCTGATTATAGACTCCCAGGAAGGGCACTTTCCGGACAATGGCTTTTCACAATCCCAGCTTCTGATGGGTATTGGCCTGTATGTATGCAATAGATGAAGAGACTGAAGGACATCAAGACTTAGGTCATCAGTCTGGCTGATCAAGAAGTTGTAAACTCCTAGCATGACCTTGTATAAATTGACAACATCCCAAATGTGTATACTCCATTGGTGAACATACACACTGACATGATACCACAATACACTTATCATCTGATGACTACACCCAACTCAGGTCAGGTGCTCTATTGACTATGCCAGCCTACTTACATCACATAGCCCGGTGCCATAACACATGTACAGTGAATGTAGTCAAGATGTACCACACCAATGGGAGCACATGACAGCTAAAGTAGATGTGCATGACTGTACAGACACTTTCACGCCCTCTGGCCCTGCCCCCTCTTAATGGAGGCCTATTTACATGGGCACACAGGGTCCGTACCAATGGTGCACCAAAGGCAAGCCCATCTGCGCCCGTCCGCGAACTGACCATGCACAGTGCCAGTGCCCACGTCAGTTTTGGGTCAGAGGCGACTTCTATCTTTACTGATTCTCACAAGGCACTGCTGACCCTAAGAGGTACATGTAATCCAGTCTCTTGTATTATTTTACCCCTGTGTCCTGGCCTCTATGGTATGCTTCCCTGGTTGAGGAGTTATAGTCGGCAGTCAGGTGCTTGGTCATTGTTCTTCTAATCAACCTAACAAATATGTTATCATCCTAAATACACATTTCAACAGCACTTAAGTGCCATGTGTACTTATCAATACCAGGTCTATTATTAAACACAATACTGCATTTTCATTGTTTTGTGACACCTTTACCTCTGCACTGATCATTCATTGCGGACACTTGGGTGGACGCTGCATCCAATCTGGATTTTCTGGAGATCATTCCCACTGGTTACTGTTCCTACAAACTGGACTGGGTGGGGAAACTTGGGGGAAGCATCACCATTATTTTCAGATCTGAGCTCACGGTCAGTTGCACCCTGCTCAATTCTTCATCTTGTGAAGCTATTTCCTTTAATGCCCGGATTTTGGCAATCCAGTCTATCAGGGTCATCTTGCTATATCGTTTCCTTGGTCCCTGTGCTGGTTTTGCTCTGGAGTTTGTTTGCCTATTAGAGGACGACATATTACTGAATGATTTCATGGTCCTTGGAGATTTAAAATTTCATCTTAATGTTTATGATGACCCTGACACTGCCTCCTTGCTGCAAAGTATATCTTCTCTCAGCCTGTCTCAACGTGTGAATAGTCCCATGCAACAAGCGAGGCGCACCTTGGAAGGCATATTTTCAAAAAATTTGTTCCTGGTAAATGTGTGTGCGCTTCCGCTTCCCTGGTTTGACAATAGTGCTGTCTTTTAAAATCCTTCACAGACATTCCTGCAAGGTTTTCTCACCCAGTCCTTCGTGTACCTTCTCCTAGCATAGGATTCGAGAGGATGAGCTCTTACAGCTGCTTCTGAATTCTCTACCTAGTTTTTCCAACAACATCAACTCAGCAGCAGAGAGTTACTCACACTGGCTTATTACCGTTGCCACCTCTCTGGCACCTATAAACGAAATGAAGACCAAGAGGCTTGGGACATCTGCCCCTTAGTTTTCTGAGGTGTTGAGTACCTTGAAACAAGCCTGTAGAAGCAGAAAAGGTGCTGGGGACTCAACTACTGTATTTGTGAAAAAATCAAATACAAAGGTTGGTTATCAAGTTGCAAAGCCTCGATTCATAGGGCTAAATCTCAATATTTTACTAGAAAAATTGAGTCTGCAGTTAATTCGACCACAGGACTGTTTTCTGCTGTAAAATAACTTATGTCTGCCACTGTGCCTCTGCTTAAAGGTTGTAGTCAATCATGCTGTAATTAAGTAGTTGATGCCTTCCGTCACAAGGTAGAGGATGTTTTTAATCAATTCTCTTCACTTTCCTCTGTCACTCGGGTGGGGAAGTCTCTTCCGCTGTCAACTGTGAAGGTTACTACTTTCATTTTTTTTCTCTGCACCTACTACTGAGGAGGTTATCAACTTACTCAAGACCTCTACTTCAAGGTCACCAAATGACTCTTGCTCCCCCTCTGTGAGTCGCTTAGTGGCTGAGATAATTGAGCCGAAGCAGGCTAATATTTCCCAGTTGATATTTCTATCTGGCTCCTTCCCCAAAGTCTGGAAGAAAGCTGTGGTACTGCTCCTCATTAAGAAACCATCACTAGACCCCAATGACCCAAACAGTTATAGGTCTATATCTTGCCTCCCCTTGCCAGCCAAGCTTTTTCCGAAGGTGCTGAACTCACAATTGGGGGAATATATTAACACCAATTCCCTCTTGGACGCCACTCAATTTGGCCAGCACGGAGACCGCCCTCATTCAAGCTAGAGAGGAGATTAGGATGATTCTCGATCAGGGAGGACAGGCCACACTAAGCTTGCTCGATCTGTCAGCGGCTTTTGTGTGACCGGGACAGTCTGGGAGCTTTTGACAATCAGTCATACTAGGTGGTTTTTCTTCATCTTCCTTCTGCCTTCATTGTGGGGTGCCTTAAGAGTCCTCAACCAGCCCTCTGCTTTTCAAGATCAATGTGATCTCCCTTGCCAAACTACTAAGTTTGTTCGGGCTCACCATTACATCATATGCCAATGATACAGAAATTACGTGATATTGACGACTGAGGGTAGGGGTGTGGTGGCAACGTTTTGCAACTGCATGAGAGCTGGGGGCCAATGGATGACAACAAACTGGCTCAAACTGAACTCACCGAAGAATGAGGTGTTGGTGTTTGGCACCTAGCCCTATTTCTGGACCTCATACTGGAGGTCTTCTGAGTTTGGTGCTTTGACTACCCAGTTAGATGTGGTTAGATGTATTCTCCTCCGGTCAAAAGATCTGGGTTAAATCCATCGTTCTTTTGTCCACTACGCCACCCCAGTTTGGAGCCAGCCATATGCAAATCAGTCTTGACCTGTGCCCCATGGTAACAGTTCAGTCTTGAAACCGGTCCCAGGATGCTTGTTTCTGGTCTAGGGAGGACCCGGCCTGGCAGTTCGGTCTGAACTGGTGCCATGGGGCACAGGATCAAGACTGATTTGCATATGGCTGGATCCTAACTAGTGGGCAAAAGAGTGATGGATTTAACCCAAATCTTTTGACTGGGGGAGAATGTTTGCATTGTCAGCATTCCGTCCATCATTTGTTTGCTGTAACACTTTTCACCCTAATTGGAATGGGTATGCCCAGACGTGGGTCTCTTGCTCACTGTGCCACTGGATTTAAGCTTTTACACAAAGACAAGGGAACCCAAAAGGTATGCCAAAGGGACCTTGGGCAGTAACATATTCTGTGAGACAGTGGTCCCTATTATTGTAAACAATAGTCTGTAAAGACAATGATCAAACACTTAATAGATGAAATGACTTTTGTCCAGCCGGACAAGAAATTTATTTTCAATTAATTAAAGGAATAACTTTGAGAAAATGGGAGAACCATTTAGTGTCAAGCGGGCACAGCCGTGACCCTTACAATACAGGACAAGACAACAAAGAACTGGTGGCCAATAAGGCAAAGCAAAAGTTGCATCTATATACTTTTAGTCAGTTGTTACAGATTTTTAATTACACTACATCACACCACTGCAATTGTTAATAATTCAGTCATATATTGCATTTGGGGGTTCAAAGGTCGACGACGTTTCGATGCCGTATTGAAATCTAGGGCATCATCATCAGGACAAGGAATGACAATTGTTGTCTAAACCATTAGTTACACTATGCCTTTAGTCACAGTTCTATACATCAGACAGATATATACATATACATAAATGGAGAGAAAAGAAGGAAGAAAAAAAGGGGGGATATATATCAATTTTAGGCATGTGATTATGAAATTGCGTAATTTTTGTTTGAGATACCATGAATATTGTGAAGTGAAGAAAAAGTGAAGAAAAAACGCCGAGTGAACTTTAAAACTGAAAATATCAGCCGCATCGATTCGAAAGGGCCGTGAAGAGTGAGGGTAAGAGTGAGTTTGCTGCTTATTTGGTAATATTCAACCACCTAAAACGTAATGGCGTGTGCCAATATATACGTTGTCGGAATCAAGTATTTGCAGACATATTGCAAGTTGGCCCTAAACATAATACATGAGGGCAGGCAGATTACGAAAAATCAGGAGTGCGTGAAGTACATGCTCGGAAATAAGTGTTGCAGGCATAATCTACAGGTTGGCCCTTGAAGTGATTTGTGACTGGTCTCTGAATTGTGGACTATTTACAGCATTCATGTTTATAAAAAATCGGCGACTCCTGAAAGTCATGCTTGGAGACATTGAAGAACCTACATGAATGGTTTCTTCATGGGCACTTATGATACATGTGACGTCTCGGTAGACGGTTGTTGTATCTAAAAGGGAGAGAAAATGTCAAAATTTAACCTCAATGGGCATTAAACTCGAAAAGTGAGGAAGTAATTCCTACTATTTACCAGCACGCAGTAAAGTCAGCAAGAAGGACAAATGTCCGTTCAAATAAGGAAGGAGCGCAGTGGCTCGGATAAGGAGTGGCTCAGTGGCTGGATCTGGGGGAAAAAAACACGGATGGAACAATTGGTTGAATTGCTCAAAAGAGCATGATGAGAAAAACAATCTTGTGACTGGTAGCTTGGGAAGGCAGGGAATGGGACTTACTTGTGCACCTTTTGGACCGTAGCAGCAGTGGCGACGGGTGGATGAGTCACTGGGCTGCCATGGAGGCTGATAAACCTCGTGGTACGTGGAAATGGTGAAGGGACTACACAGGGTGAAACATGTTCCTGGATTACAGGCGAACATGGTGGCCATTTTACAGTGGTGTAGTTAATAATCGAAGTGCAAGTGATAATTGTGCATAAAAACGGCGCAGGTGATTAAAAAGGAATACACTATACAGATCACAGATTTAAACCGTTAATAATGGGAGTCACAGTAGAGAGGTCCAGTCTTCTTGCCGATTAAGACCATTTCTAATACTGTCACATTTCAAAATCCAACAGAGTTCCTCTTTGTTAAGCAAGTGTCCAATGTCTGCCCCTCTTGGGGGTGGTTTGATAGTTGTGACCACTGTCCAGATGAGATCTTTTTCATTGTGGCCCATTCTCGCAAAATGTTCCACGAGGGGTGCGTTTGGTGTTTGACATCTGATCCTGCTGCGTTGTTGTCATATTCGCAGTTTCACCTTTTGGCTAGTTTGTCCTATATAGATAAGCATGCAAGGGCATAAAATAGCATAGACCAAGTTGGAAGAATTACAATTCGAGAAATATTTACGAGCATATTTCATGGTACTGTATTCAAAATACTGGCCTTCAATTGTGGAGTCACAGCAGACACAATTACCACATTTTTTATGTCCCGTTAGAGGTGGAAGGTCCCATGCATCATTAATAGTACTTTTCAATGGTTGTTGGGGGAGAGCTGCCCTCACCAAATAGTCTTTGATGTTTTTTGCCCTTTTAAAGGCGAACATTAGACGTTCTATTGTCAAAAGGCCGGCATTCACCACCGGCCAGTGTTTAAGCACACTTTTTCTGATGGAATTGGAAACTGGTGAGAATGTGGTGACACAAATTAGTCTTTCTTGGTCTGTTTTTTGTCTGGGCTCTAGAAGGGTTTCTCTTGGGCAGTACCATGCCCTTTTCATGGACCGACGCACTAATTTACGCGGGTAGCCCCTGTCTCTGAGTTTTTTGCTGAGGACCTTGGCCTCAGTAAAATAGTCCTCCTTAAAGTAGCAATTACGTCTAATACGTTAAAACTGGGAAAATGGGAGGGAATCCCGTAGTGCTCGTGGGTGATTGCTGGTGTATTCTAACAGAGTATTGCGCTCCGTGGGTTTGCGATGTAATGAGGTGGTCAGGCGTCCCTCTGTGTGTTTAATTTCTAAGTCCAAAAAAGGAATGGAATCTTTGCTGGAGGACATAGTATATTTAAGCCCCCCACTGTTGTTATTCAGCCAATGTTGGAAATTCGTGAGGTTGTCCGAGGATTCGTTCCATACTAGAAAGATGTCGTCGATATACCTTTTCCAAAGGGAGATGCCATTGAGAAAAGGGTTCGACACATCTAGAATGTTATTGGTTTTTAGGTGGTCCATGTACAGGATGGCCAGGTTTGGGGCAAAAATAGCTCCCATGGAGTTACCCCTAACCTGGCCATAGAACTGTCTGTCAAAAAGAAAAAAGTTTTTGGTCAAACAAATTTCTAGTAGCTGGAGGATAAACATAGATGGAACATTATGGGGGCGCGTGCGTGTTTCAAATATTCCGCAATTTGAATCACTGCGTGTCATCGAAAGGGTTCTTGAAACACGCCATGAAAAGGGCATGGTACTGCCCAAGAGAAACCCTTCTAGAGCCCAGACAAAAAACAGACCAAGAAAGACTAATTTGTGTCACCACATTCTCACCAGTTTCCAATTCCATCAGAAAAAGTGTGCTTAAACACTGGCCGCTGGTGAATGCCGGCCTTTTGACAATAGAACGTCCAATGTTCGCCTTTAAAAGGGCAAAAAAACATCAAAGACTATTTGGTGAGGGCAGCTCTCCCCCAACAACCATTGAAAAGTACTATTAATGATGCATGGGACCTTCCACCTCTAACGGGACATAAAAAATTTGGTAATTGTGTCTGCTGTGACTCCACAATTGAAGGCCAGTATTTTGAATATAGTACCATGAAATATGCTCGTAAATATTTCTCCAATTGTAATTCTTCCAACTTGGTCTATGCTATTTTTATGCCCTTGCATGCTTATCTATATAGGACAAACTAGCCAAAAGGTGAAACTGGGAATAGGACAACATCGCAGCAGGATCAGATGTCAAACACCAAACGCACCCCTCGTGGAACATTTTGCGAGAATGGGCCACAATGAAAAAGATCTCATCTGGACAGTGGTCACAACTATCAAACCACCCCCAAGAGGGGCAGACATTGGACACTTGCTTAACAAAGAGGAACTCCGTTGGATTTTGAAATGTGACAGTATTAGAAATGGTCTTAATCGGCAAGAAGACTGGACCTCTCTACTGTGACTCCCATTATTAACGGTTTAAATCTGTGATCTGTATAGTGTATTCCTTTTTAATCACCTGCGCCGTTTTTATGCACAATTATCACTTGCACTTCGATCATTAACTACACCACTGTAAAATGGCCGCCATGTTCGCCTGTAATCCAGGAACATGTTTCACCCTGTGTAGTCCCTTCACCATTTCCACGTACCACGAGGCTTATCAGCCTCCATGGCAGCCCAGTGACTCATCCATCCGTCGCCACTGCTGCTACGGTCCAAAAGGTGCACAAGTAAGTCCCATTCCCTTTTGAGCAATTCAACCAATTGTTCCTTCCGTGTTTTCCCCCCCAAATCCAGCCACTGAGCCGCTCCTTATCCGAGCCACTGATCCGAGCCACTGCGCTCCTTCCTTATTTGAACGGACATTTGTCCTTCTTGCTGACTTTACTACGTGCTGGTAAATAGTAGGAATTACTTCCTCACTTTTCGAGTTTAATGCCCATTGAGGTTAAATTTCGGCATTTTCTCTCCCTTTTAGATACAACAACCGTCTACCGAGACGTCACATGTATCATAAGTGCCCATGAAGAAACCATTCATGTAGGTTCTTCAATGTCTCCAAGCATGACTTTCAGGAGTCGCCGATTTTTTATAAACATGCATGCTGTAAATAGTCCACAACTCAGAGACCAGTCACAAATCACTTCAAGGGCCAACCTGTAGATTATGCCTGCAACACTTATTTCCGAGCATGTACTTCACGCACTCCTGATTTTTCGTAATCTGCCTGCCCTCATGTATTATGTTTAGGGCCAACTTGCAATATGTCTGCAAATACTTGATTCCGACAACGTATATATTGGCACACGCCATTACGTTTTAGGTGGTTGAATATTACCAAATAAGCAGCAAACTCACTCTTACCCTCACTCTTCACGGCCCTTTCGAATCGATGTGGCTGATATTTTCAGTTTTAAAGTTCCCTCTGCGTTTTTTCTTCACTTTTTCTTCACTTCACAATATTCATGGTATCTAAAAAAAAAAATTACGCAATTTCGTAATCACATGCCTAAAATTGATATATACCCCCCCTTTTTTTCTTCCTTCTTTTCTCTCCATTTATGTATATGTATATATCTGTCTGATGTATAGTACTGTGACTAAAGGCATAGTGTAACTAATGGTTTAGACAACAATTGTCATTCCTTGTCCTGATGATGATGCCCTAGATTTCAATATGGCATCGAAACGTCGTCGACCTTTGAACCCCCAAATGCAATATATGTCTGAATTATTAACAATTGCAGTGGTGTGATGTAGTGTAATTCAAAATCTGTAACAACTGACTAAAAGTATACAGATGCAACTTTTGCTTTGCCTTATTGGCCACCAGTTCTTTGTTGTCTTGTCCTGTATTGTAAGGGTCACGGCTGTGCCCGCTTGACACTAAATGGTTCTCCCATTTTCTCAAAGTATTCCTTTAATTAATTGAAAATAAATTTCTTGTCCGGCTGGACAAAAGTCATTTCATCTATTAAGTGTTTGATCATTGTCTTTACAGACTATTGTTTCCAATAATAGGGACCACTGGATTTAAGCTAGCTTGGCTGAAGAAGGGTGACATACCTTGAAACCGGTCCCAGGATGTTTGTTTCTGGTCCAGGGAGGACCTGGCTGGCAGTTTGGTCTAGACTTTTCCCATAGGGCACAGTGTCAAGACTGATTTGCATATGGCTGGGTCCAAACTGGGGTGGCGTAGTGGGCAAAAGAATGATTGACTTAACCTAGATCTTTTGACTGGGGGAGAATGTTTGCATTGTCAGCATACCATCCATCATTTGTTTGCTGTAACACTTTTCGCCCTCAGTGGAATGGGTATGCCCAGACGTGGGTCCCTTGCTCACTGTGCCACTGGATTCAAGCTAGCCTGGCTGAAGAAGGGTGACATACCCTGAAACCGGTCCCAGAATGCTTGCTTCCGGTCCAGGGAGGACCTGGCCTGGCAGTTTGTTCTGGACTGTTCCCATAGGCCACAGGGTCTAGATTGATTTCCATACGGCTGGGTCCAAACTGGGGCGGGATAGTTGGCAACAGAACGATGGATTTAATCCAGATCTTTTGACTGGGGGAGAATGTTTACATTGTCAGCATTTTGTCCATCAATAGTTTCCTGTAACACTTTTCGCCCCAAGTGGGATGGGTATGCCCAGACGTGGGTCCCTTGCTCACTGTGCCACTGGATTCAAGCTAGCCTGGCTGAAGACGGGTTACATACCCTGAAACCGGTCCCAAGATGCTTGTTTCCGGTCCAGGGAGGGCCTGCCTTGGCAGTTCGGTCTGGACTGTTCCCATGGGGCACAGGGTCAAGACTGATTTCCATATGGTTGGGTCCAAACTTGGGTGGTGTAGTGGGCAAAAGAACGATGGATTTAACCCAGATCTTTTGACTGGGGGGGAATGTTTGCATTCTCAGCATTCCGTCCATCATTCGTTTGCTGTAACACCTTTTCGCCCTAAGTGGGATGGGTATGCCCAGACGTGGGTCCCTTGCTCACTGTTCCACTCGATTCAAGCTAGCCTGGCTAAAGAAGGGTGACATACCCTGAAACTGGTCCCAGAATGCTTGTTTCTGGTCCAGGGAGGACCTGGCCTGGCAGTTCGGTCTGGACTGTTCCCATGGGGCACAGGGTCAAGAATGATTTCCATATGGTTGGGTCCAAACTGGGGTGGCATAGTGGGCAAAAGAACGAAGGATTTACCCCAGATTTTTTGACTGGGGAGAATCTTTGCATTCTCAGCATTCCGTCCATCATTCGTTTGCTGTAACACTTTTTACCCTAAGTGGGATGGGTATGCCCAGACGTGGGTCCCTTGCTCACTGTTCCACTTGATTCAAGCTAGCCTGGCTAAAGAAGGGTGACATACCCTGAAACCGGTCCCATGATGCTTGTTGCCGGACCAGGGAGGACCTGACCTGGCAGTTCGGTCTGGACTGTTCCCATGGGGCATAGGGTCAAGACTGAGTTGCATATAGCTGGGTCCAAACTGGGGAGGCATAGTGGGCAAAAGAACAATGGATTTAACCCAGTTCTTTTGACTGGGGGAGAATATTTGCATTCTCAGCATTCCGTCCATCATTTATAACACAATTACATTATGGCACACATTTAAACTGTCAGTCCTTCCCCTCACTGGGGTAAGTTTCTCTACATTATAAGTCACACCACTAATCCATGAGTACTGCATTATAATGAGGACTCATTGTTCCCTTTATTTCTTATTTCCGGTACTTGCTAGTTCCTGGCTGGGTCCCATGTGAGTACCCTCCTTTTTACCCTCACGTCCTTGGGGTGCACACATTTCAATCTGACAGCCGATTCCTATTTCAGATACTACTACCAGTCTATAGTTAGCATATCCTTGCAGTCCTGCCTTCTTAGGCCTGATAGTGATACACTCTATCATTCTTTCAGATGTCCCTGCATTGCTAGGTCCTGAAGAGACCCCTTATTGTTGGCAGGTTCGAAGCGTCATCGATAAACACAAAGCGAACCATTTATCAACCTCTATTACTGTATTAGAAGGCTGTGTCCATTTGATAGTATTGCTATGGTTGACTTTGTAACTTGGGAAACCATCTTTTTATGTCACAAAATGTCACAAACTTTTAGGTAGGTTCCATATTCACTGGGACACTATGCTCCTTAATTCTAAATAAATGTTAAGAATTGTGTATATAACATTTGAAATTACAAGTATCCCACAGTATATAGTCTTATGTCTCTCTGACATCCACCTTACCCCTGTTCATTGCCATTGCGCTTTTGATGATTATTGTTTATTAATTACATTTCTTCACAGGAACCACGGTTTCTGGTTATATACTATATACCCTGGTTCCACATCAGTAGGGTGTCCATTGTTTCTTGTACAGCTCTGGGGTGAAGGCAGGGGCCCTTTCACCTGCTTAACCTGGCATGGTTGCTACCAGAGATGGCTCGCAGCAGCTGATATAGAGAAGGTGTTTTTTCCAGCAGTGCCAGTTGGCAAGTTGAGTTTGTTTTCACATTGATGCGTGATGAGCGTACACACATGCGGCCGTTGGACCGCGGCAGTGACATTCTCCAACGTTAGCCGATGTCTGTGTCTGCCGTCGAGTAACTTGTCATTGGACCGCGGCGGTGACAGTCTCCAACGTTAGCCTATGGCTGTGTCTACCGTGGAGTGACCTGCCTAATGCGCAGTCCACAACCTCCAGCGGCTTAACGTGCATTTGTCCCATACGTGAGGTCAGGCTTTCACCATTTTAGCACTTGCATAGACAGTATTGTTGACGGTATTTTAGCATTTGCTGAGGCTGTATTTGTGATGGTTATGTGCGTCACCACCACCACAAGTGAGAACAAACATGTTACAATTTGTAATGCTCCATTCCCATGTTATGTACAGTATGAAACTTCATCTGTGTAGTACATTACTATGCACATAGGTAAAATGTATGAGGCACACCGTACACCGCAATTGGCGGTAATACATGTAATGCTGCCTTCAATATAGTTGCAATTTGAAATCTTTGATTTGATGATGTGCACAGTTCTGTTACAGACCTGTGAAGGCCAGCTTGAGGATTGTGATGTATTCCTATAGGTACTGTATCGATTCCCCTATTCCTGACCCTGGTTTGGTTAATAATTAACTAGCAGCCATCCAACGGTGCAAAAACCGTTATCTGATTAAGCCACACCACGGCACAGAAGCGCGTTATCTGATTAGGTCATAACGCATGCCATCTAATTAGACAAGCGATATTCCTCCAGCCCCTGATAAGGCATACGGAGTTCTCAAAACAAATCAAACCTACAGCGACCTGGGAAATTCCCATAGCCATTGTTTTGATTTCACCGAGAACTTCAGCAAAAGAATGTGCGAACGAGCCCGTTCATATGACATCCTTATTGACGTATATATGTCCATCCTTACGTCAATCTCGGCACCTTTCAGGTATAAATATTACAGACATTGCCTTAAGCAAACACATGCGGTGGTGACGAGATTGGAGCAGCGAGACGTGCTGAGGAGCCCAGCAGAGAGCGAAGCCCACAGGCGCTGCCCCGCCTTCCTGATGCACTGAGAACGAGACGCTGTCTTTCTCCTTCTGAGAAATCCAGCGCCGGCGCTTCCAAGCAGCCCTCGCAGGCAGCTGGAATATCAAGACCTGGGACAAGAGATACCAGCCCTCCATCATTCTAGATCTCAGGTACAGAACTGAATAACCCCTCGCAGAGAATTCTCTAGTCAGTCCCTTGGCAAAACATACTTAACTTAAACTGCTACTTATCTACTCCCGCCCACGTATTAGGCTTAGGTCAGGTACACTGGGGTAGGCGTGGTTAGAAGCACCAGTTGAGTATGATTAGTCAAATGTATATATGTATGTATCTATTTTATCCATTTTAAAGTATCATATGGCTCAGAAACCATATCAATGCTTTTACAGTATTATTTTATAATTCTGTCTCTACTGTATGCACTTTACTTAACTACAAGTATTGCAATAATAGCGATTCATTTCTCTTGTATGAGAAAGGAGACTGATCAATAAATAACATCTTTTTATTGAACACGCCCGTCTCTTCCTTTTCTCTACAATCTGGTGAAACTAAGAATGCACTGAACTGACTGAGTAAAATAAGTTGTCTTTTGTCTTCACACGACTCTAGAGATACACTCTTGATTAGGGGAGAGCAAAGTTGTCATGTTCTATGGTTGTCAGAAACTAAATCCCTTCTTGTCTATGCAGGGAGGTTAAAATCCTCCCTGCCTATTCGAGAAAGTTTCTAGTGAACTCTGAGCTAGCTGGCAAACACATAACTTTAAGTCTAATATCGTCGGTAGAAGACCTAGTTAACCTCTGCCCTAGGTCTATACTATTGAAGATATTATTCCAATGCGCAGAGCCTATTGGGGTAATAGGAACTACACTACATGGCGCCCAACGTTTGGATAGGCGATAAAACTAACGTAAGACATTAGAGTAACTCAGTCGTGCTTTTTCACACAGACCCCTTTTTTCCCATAATACTCCAAAGACGTCTGGAGTGGGTGAAAGGTCATATCCGCCAAACCTCGCAGGAGGAGACTCCTATGTATGGTTCTTGGTTTACTCAACGTTGAAGGATACACTGTTCCAAAATAGTGTGCATCTAATCTTTGTTTCCATAGAAACCTGATCTGCAAATAAACAGAATAACCTTCCTGTCAGTAAAATGACAGAAAGTGAAGAAGAAAGGGAGACAGTTAGACTAGCAGCTGAACTCCTAGTAGCAGACAATACTCTGCTGGAAAATGACCCGGATATAATACTCATCCCGGTCAACATAAGAAAATCTATAACCTTAAAACTTATAGAAAATGGACTGACACCAAGAGGTGGTACAGTCATATTCGTAATTGAGGCACACGAATATCGGCAGACAGAGGTATTCTATTCATGGATAAACTTTCCAGCAGCAAACGCTGTAACAAAGGACTTCCACTATTACAAAATAGAGGAACCTCCTAATGAGTACACTCCTTTCGAGGAGGTGGAAATACCACTCCATTGTTTCATGGCGCCCTAAAACATAATAATCACATCACCAGGCTCGGTCCACTAGGTAGACCAGGAGCAACGTGGCCGGTCCTAGCCGGATACACACCACATCCAGACATTGAAGAAATGCCTGCACCAGATCTTTTAGCACAGCTAAAACAATTAATAAAAATACATAGACAATTAGTCCAATATGTAATGCGGACTTCAACAATCCAACCAGCAATCAAAATTCCACAGCTGACCAGTCATCAGGGGAACACAAATAAAATTACACCTCAGAACATACAGTCCTGTCTAGGTAAAGTACCTGCAAAACGGGAACAAATTCCTTTCTGGCTAGCACAAAAAATCACTCAAATAGAGGCGGTGTTTCCAGATACCACGCCTGTTGAGAAACATAGGATTCTGACTATCTGTCTTCCAATGGGAATCGCACCACATGTGGAGGACTGTGACACTTGGGGTACATTCTTTGCTTCCATTTACACAAAAACACATGGTGTTCCATCCATGTCAGTGATACCAGATGTGCTAAAACAAATTCAAGATGAATACGGTCCAGAACCCGCTTTAACTCTCGGTATGAAATTACTGAAAGACTTCAAGCAGGTCTCTGCAATATTATTAGCCAACATAAAGGGAGAAGCAGCAAATGTGGCGATTCGCCAGAGGTTAAAAGAGACAAATATAGCAGACCAACCATCTGAAATTGCCAGAATCATAGAAAAATCCTATGAAGAACTAGGAAGAGATAGTTTGGGTGGAATACCAGTGAAACCCCAACTAGTTGAAAGTCCTGAAAAAGTATTTATTAAAAATAATTTAAACACTCAAAAAAAGAGCTGGGATGGAAATAAACAATCCAGTCCAGAGGAAGGTCTCCTCGGCGGAGAGAAAGATCTCCTGACCAAGGACGCAAGTCTCCCCAAAGGGAGCCCTCTGTGAAAAAATACAACCTTAGAAATAGGGATAATATAAAAAAAACTGATAGATATCAAGATATTGATACACGTCCCTCTCAATCTTTTCAGACTTCCTCGCAGAAATCGGAAAGAAGAGGACGATCAGAACACAGGGAAGAGCACGTCAAGTCCAAAGACAAAGAACCTGCTCATCTGAATAAAAAATTACATTTTCCAAAAAAGAAGGTAGCCAGTATTAAAGTAATCAACAATGCCGAGAATACTGAGGACACAGCTGAAAAACGGAGAATGGGCTCAGACAATGCTAGACAGCGCAGCAGAAGTGAGCATAGCTCGCAAAGTCCTTATGAATCATCTGGAGACAGTGGACACGAATGAATACATTCAGGTGGAAACTGCAGATACCAGAGTTAGCAAACCTCATAAAATATATGAAATAACATTGCGTATAGAGGGGGATAAGACTAGAAAAATAAGGGGTCTATTTTGGGATAATCTCTCCAAGGGCTATGACATCCTTCTAGCTGAACGAGACTGGCCTCCAGAGTTTGTCAGGGAGTGCCCACATGGCGAAGAAATAATTATGCCTGCCTTCTCAAACCATATTCCAATTCATAAAAAATATACACTTGCAAGAAAGTGGGCAGTAGCTCAAGCCCCTGCCTTATATAAAAAGCATGTGGGATGGGATGAGGACTCTCCTCCTCACAAAATCCAGTTAAAATCACAACCTACTGCACAGAGGCAGTACCCGATTAAGCAAGAAGCTAAAAAACAGGTAAAAGAGATCCTAGATCAACTTGAATACCAGGGGGTGATTGAAACTTGCACCTCACAAATGAACAACCCTTTGTTTCCTGTCTCCAAGCCAGACAATTCATATCGTCTTGTTTTGGACTACAGACACCTTAACTCATGTTGCAAAACATTTGCAGTACAAAACTTGCATAGTGCTGCACTAATGAATAACATAGTGCGCAAAAAATACAAAACCACATTAGACATTTCTAATGGATTCTTTTGTCAAAATATAGCACCAGAGAGCAGATATTTGACGGCGTTCTCAATAAATGGCACGCAAAAAAAATTCTGTCATTTGCCCCAGGGGTTCAAAAACAGCCCAGGATTATTCTCAGCGAGAGTAACAGAATTACTACAAACATATGATGACGAGGCATTATCTTATGTCGACGACATCTATCTAACAGATGATGACTTGGATACTCACTTGAAGAGAGTGAACACCATAATACTTGGGTTCGCAGCAGAGGGTTACGAATTCAACTTTAAAAAGTCAAGAATTGCCCATCTAACAGTCCTGTTTTTAGGATATGAACTATCAAGTGAAGGAAAAAGCCTGGCCGACAATTTCCTAGAGAAATGTGCTGTAATCCAAGCACCTAGAACACTGAAAAACTTACAATCAATTCTAGGCTTCCTAAATTTCGGAAGAACTTACATTATAAATTATGCAGACAGAATTAAACCTCTCTATGATCTAATAAAACCATATTTTAAAAGAATCAATTGGACTCAAAAACACACAGAAATTTTGAGATCTTTACAAACAGACATGTTAGTTAAAACAAAATTACAAACACGTGAGAACACACGCAACCTTGTGATTCGAGTCATCCCAGGAAGATGCGGATTCACATACCTGACCTCTAATGAGGGAGAGAAGGTACCAATAGCATACAAATCACATTTGTACACAGAAGCTGAAAAAAGGTTCAGCATTAAGGAAAACATTGTTCATGCGGTTCAAACAGCTGCAGCAAAAGAAAAATACCAAGCAGACGGTAGACAGGTTACAGTCAGAACAGCAGAATCAGCTTTTGAGGCATTAACAACACCATGTAATTTACCGACAACTGCACTAAATCCAGAATGGATACAATGGGTAAATTCTGTTGCTACAGACAAAGTAAAATACTATTTTGACCCGGAAATGAAAGAATTAAAATATCTAGAATATGAGAGAGAATACCCTCTGCCAATCGACATTCTGCCTTTACGACAGTACGCCTGTGTAATATATACAGACGGGCATGCTCAACCCTTAGTTTGGGGAGAGCTGGCTTACAACGCCACATGCGAAATTGTAAAAGAAGTGTGGCGCGGAGGTAAATTAAGACCTCTACTTACAAAAACACACTCAGTGGAAAATAATTCAGAACAACAAACTGAAATAATAGCATTAAAAATGGCACTAGATAATGCCGATCGCGAATTCCCGACACTTATTGTGTGCGATTCGTATTACTGCGTCAAATCATACAATAACGATTTGCAGAAATGGATTCAAAACGGTTACAAAGATGACACAGGTGCCACAATAAAGCAGAAAGCACTTTGGGAACAATTAGTTCTTTTAAAGAAAGAACTACCAAAAACTCACGTGATACATTCACTGAGTCATCAGCGTGATGGCGTTCACGTTGCAGGAAATTCATTGGCTGAGACAGCCACAGCGGTAGCAACTAAACCGGCCTCCGTAGCTACAAAAAAGCGTACAGTAAAACACATTGACGGTGAAACTGTGCTGGCGGTGAAAACGTCATCAAAAGGCGACTGCTCAGCGCTACCGATCAATTATCCACTCAATTATACATACCTAATCGATGAAAACTCAGTCCCTTTTGCTCGAATCCCTGGAGTGGGGGATAGAGTAATTCCAAACACGGACAGGAGAGGCTTGTTAATAGCAGACGCACATATGGGTGAGGGTCTCAGACACCTTAAGCAAAAAGATTCTCTGGAAGAATTACAATCAGTGTACTGGTGGCCAGGCATGAGCCTGCATCATCACATTTTTGTAAAAAACTGCCCAGACTGCAATAGAGATCACAGTGGCGAGCGAGGAGGACTATTGCCATGGCACTTTGCTCCAGAAAAACAACAACAATAAGAAAATACCCATCATAAAAAAAGCGTTATATTAACATAAAAAGACTAATTTTCACTTATAATGTAGACCCCAGCGCTCGGCTGACGTCTGGACTGTTATAAAAGAATTTGCAAGTCTATAATGGCATATACGCTAGGAGCATGCTACGTTTTGACTAAAGTATTCCCTTTAGCCCTCAAGCTTATGGGGAAGCATGGCCAAATGAGCATTGCATAGCGGGACTCTTCTCACTTCCTTCCTGAGGGATACGGGATGGTGTAAAGAAAAAACCAAGACATAAAGCAATCTATAACGGAAAAGGTATTAGGTTCGGGAGCTGGGTGGGTCAAACATTTAATAAGTGTCCAACGTAGTCTAAATAACCTGCCAAGGAATTCTCTGAAAGGGTTCAGTCCGTACGAACTATTGTTCGGGACTAGAATGATGATCCAAGATCTTGATAGTCAGACTTCAGTGGTTAAAGACAAAAGCTTTGATATCAAAGATCGTTTGACTATTTTACAGGAATTAAATTAAACAAGGAAAGACCTGAGCAACATAAAGTTGAAACAACAGCCAACAACCACTGAAGAGAAACCACCTGTCCCAGCAAGGCCTGTCTGGATTCCAAAAGTCGGGGATCTGGTCAGAGAAAAGATCACGGTAAAGAAGGAATTTGGGCCTTCTTACAGAAAAGCAGTTCCTGTATTGTCTATCAACGGGAAAAGATCAGTAGTACTACCGCCCCTTGCTGGTAAAAAGGAGAACCGAGTCATATCCATCGACCTGGTAAAACCACAATCATGTGGCCGATAACAAACAGTAGGCCAAGTGGACTCCCAAGAAGTAGCAGAACACCAATGTTTGCTACGAATACAGAGGCTCAAACTGGAAGACTGATCACATTTGGAAAATCTACAGTGAATCAACAAGGACTATGCAACAAAGCAATGGAACTTGAACCTCTTAAAACCCAAATCAAAGCTTTTCATCAAGAAACAACAACCTATGATGATGTATCTACAGAATTTGCTAATGAAACAAAGCAAAATCCGAAAGCAATTGGAACAATTGACAGAACAGCATCCGGCTACTTCATCAACTTCGATGATTCATCTGAAGACCTGAGTGAAGCAAAGAAACAGCCATCAACAAAAACTTTTAAAGATAAAGCTAAGGAACTTTTTCAACAGCTGAAAGAAACGTATCTGATCTCTCCATGGATTGAATTTTGGGTGGCCTTTGGTGCATTTATCCTCATTCTTTGGCTCATCTTAGTACTATGCTTGGGACATTTCATTGAAGGAAAATATGCTAAAATGGACACAGCAAGCCAGAAAATCAACTTGGTCCTTAAACCACACACATCTTCACACATCGAGAAAAGAGAACTTTCTTCAGTGAACTTCACAGCCAATCCTATACCAGGCGGTGTAGCATGGGACAAAACTGATTATGAAATCTATGGTCCGGTTGAAATCCTGAAGTATCCACACCAATTCAAGATCTCATTGAGTGACTTTGTAAAACCAAGCACATTTGCTGATGATTGGGACTTTGAAAGTAATAATGATATGATGTCTGATCTTGTGATGTCTGCCAAATTCACAGAACATGATTATTTGCAGGGTTCGTCTAATTATGATCAGATGTTCTGCTACAACCACTATGGTAACCATTATCTACATAAATCTGCACAACCTAGAAATGTTTTAAATTATAACCAATGGGAACATTGTGCTACTCCTCCGAAAGATAGCTCGAAAACATTTTATGATAAATATTCATACTTTTACGGGTTTAACACAAGTAATGCAGAAACATTTTATTTCAAATTATCAAATAAGACAGGTATGAAGACCATGCTTACAAACACAAAATTGATATATTCCGATTCATTTTTTGAGCAAATGAATACATTTGGGTTTGATTTCTGGAACAATAATATTGAAACAAAAACTGTTTGGGGTACAAGAGATTAGCAAGTACAAGGTATAGAATCATTGTTTAGAGCCTGCATGATCCCAGAACAAATTATATTTTTGAATGACACTATTCACCAAACTACCTGTCTTGGCTTAGCAAAAATCAAAGATTCGAACAAACCGTCTATTCCAAAGCCAACAGTGAACAGTAATAGCTCTATAGGTGTTGAGATAGACGTAAACCATATATTAAACCAAAACAGAACACATCCTGAATGGAAAAAATGGTTGATCTGGCCCACAGATACAAATAACTGTCAAGACAGATTCCTGAACAAAACACAGGGGTTCACATTGACTAGGCCAGACCCTAGATATTCCCAAAGACAACATCCAGGGATAGTAACCACCTACAGCGTGGGCAAGCTCTGCCTTCAATGGCTACAAACGTCCACACTGGCTGAAATTAAGCAACACCTAACTTTACTTACAGAAGGTGCTGACTTGCGTGATTTCATATTGGGACCACGCAAACAGCGTCAAAAACGTTTCATAGCGGCCTCTATATATGCAGCCTATAACGAAGTTTGGAAAGTAACTCAAATTGAGACAGCAGAAAAAATACGGGAAATTGACCGTATTAATTTGGAAAAATCACTTTCTGTGGTGGACAATGGGTTAATGACTCTGTCCTCCAGAATATATTCTCTGGACAGCATTGTGTCTTCAGCAATCGATATAATATCGCAAGACTTACTGATGTTACAACACGGTCAGTCCCAATTGCGTTCTATTGTACAGCTTGGCTGGACGTTACAAAATCTGCGTTCTGGCTATGTGCCTTGGCGTTTAATCAACACAACGTCATTATTTAATATCTTTAACCTTACTGATAAACAAATCAGTTTGGCACAGAAGGGTGCTGACTATACAATTCTGAGCATTGAAAGACTTGAGAGATTACCATTGACAATGTCAGAACGACCTGTCATTGAATGGATAATACATGGAATAATAAATATTCCGATAACTACTTTCCAGTTTCAATTCTGCCAAAAATATATACAGGCAGGACAGTATGAAAGGTTGGGTAAAGGGTACATTAAGTCAATATGGAACTTGCCCTATACACACGAATGTGTCAGTAATAAAGGCCAGAAAGTGTTTCTCAGTGGCAATAATTGTGCAAAATCACTAAGCGGTACACTTCTGTGTCAGGGTATTAGTTTGCATGGAGCCTGTGAAGGGACTTCGAATAACCTTTCATGTTACCAGCTAGGCACACCTGCAACACAAATAGAACCATTCTTTAGGAGACTCTCAAACGGGAGTTACATTCTAATAGTAGATCGCAGATGTTGTAGTTTGCTGCCCGGAAAACCTTATCTCATAACCGTGACTAGGAAGGTCATGTGCTGTGAACGAGTTTTGTTCCCGAACGATTCTCCAGCCAGGGAGACAAGGTTATGGCCCGATTTGAAAATTGCTTCTATTCGAATAGATACTTTAAGCAGAATGAAGACTGTGCTCCTACAGACGCCGACCAGGCTCACGTCATCAAAAGAAACGTATGATCTCCAAGTTGCAAGGACAACAGAAGAGATTCATTCATTATTATCAACTAATTCCCCCATACATTTCGCAGAAATACTGAACGAAATCTTAAATATTTCTGATACCACTGGTGTCTCCAGTGTATTTAAAGCAGTGTTTTCGGGTGCTTTAACTCCATTCAAAGCCATCCTGGGTATTTTTCCAGACTTTGTCCATTCCATTTTTGGCAGACTTCCTCTCCTTTTGGGACTAGTGGCAGGCTTCCTATTTTTGATCCTGTTATTTCGCTATGGCAAACCATGTCACAGACAAAACACCTGCGACAAGGGAAGAAATGATCCTAGCCATTGGCTACCGGGACCGGGTAACTAAAATCCTTGGACTATCCCGGCTTAGAGACCTGAACATGACTTGGTCTCTTTCATTTAGACCAATGTGGCAAAGTTGTGTTATGCCTGTATTAAGGTGCTTGCTATGCGGAGAAGAATGCGTGTTGGACACCTGTCTGGCACTACAATCGGATGCGCCAATGGACGCAGATACCTTGTTGGGTCCGGTAACGGCTCATGCATTGTGCTGTCCCCAGCGGCTACCAATCCTGATGACGGCATTCGTGGAGACTTCACCACTACGATTGAGGGGTAGTGAAGTACAAGATGAAAGCAGCATCGATCAGGTACGACCTTCAGTCAGCTATGCTGATCAAAACATCAATGGAGGCAATCATGCTCAGGCTGATGAATGCATGGTAACAACTTTTTCCGAGTTAGTGGAACTTACGCAAGAAGCTGTTGACAGTTTTTTCAACAGTCTAAATGATATGATGTTTTCACCAGAGCAGCAGGAATAACTTTGAGCAAATTAGCACTCGGAGTTCCCTACATCCTGAATTTGGCCTTCAACTTTTTAAAGAAAAGCGATATGAAAAATTTTCTCATCATTTTGTTCGGACTGCAAGAACTTTTTTCCCAATTCCAAAATATTTACGATTTTTGGGACACTTATCTTCTGCTTAAAGTAGACATTATTCTTAGAGAACTGAATTTCTATTTTAGGTAGTCACGAGACATTAGCTATCCTCTAGCACTGTTATACAAAACTTTATGATTGTGATGAAATGGTCTCGCACCTTTTTTTTTTTCTGTATTAAGAGCCATTTCATGTGTAGTTCTCGCATTTTATTCATGCTGAATTTAACATATGCTTTATATGATTAGCATTATTAGACTGCTTGTGCATATAGTATACGTGATAGTACATGTGATTGTGTTTCGTATATTTTATAAATTCCAATTTTCGGAATACATATAAATATATTTTGGGGTGGTACTGTACACAAACGCTACTGATTTCACTATGCCTAGATTTGTAAATATGGACATAGTCTACGTGGAGTGGGTGTGATGTATTTCTATAGGTACTGTATCGATTCCCCTATTCCTGACCCTGGTTTGGTTAATAATTAACTAGCAGCCATCCACCGGTGCAAAAAACGTTATCTGATTAAGCCACACCACGGCACAGAAGCGCGTTATCTGATCAGGTCATAACGCATGCCATCTAATTAGACAAGCGATATTCCTCCAGCCCCTGATAAGGCATACAGAGTTCTCAAAACAAATCAAACCTACAGCGACCTGGGAAATTCCCATAGCCATTATTTTGATTTCACCGAGAACTTCAGCAAAAGAATGTGCGAACGAGCCCGTTCATATGACATCCTTATTGACGTATATATGTCCATCCTTACGTCAATCTCGGCACCTTTCAGGTATAAATATTACCGACATTGCCTTAAGCAAACACATGCGGTGGTGACGAGATTGGAGCAGCGAGATGTGCTGAGGAGCCCAGCAGAGCGCGAAGCCCACAGGCGCTGCCCCGCCTTCCTGACGCGCTGAGAACGAGACGCTGTCTTTCTCCTGCTGAGAAATCCAGCTCCGGCGCTTCCAAGCAGCCCTCGCAGGCAGCTGGAATATCAAGACCTGGGACAAGAGATACCAGCCCTCCATCATTCTAGATCTCAGGTACAGAACTGAATAACCCCTCGCAGAGAATTCTCTAGTCAGTCCCTTGGCAAAACAAACTTAACTTAAACTGCTACTTATCTACTCCCGCCCACGTATTAGGCTTAGGTCAGGTACACTGGGGTAGGCGTGGTTAGAAGCACCAGTTGAGTATGATTAGTCAAATGTATATATGTATGTATCTATTTTATCCATTTTAAAGTATCATATGGCTCAGAAACCATATCAATGCTTTTACAGTATTATTTTATAATTCTGTCTCTACTGTATGCACTTTACTTAACTACAAGTATTGCAATAATAGCGATTCATTTCTCTTGTATGAGAAAGGAGACTGATCAATAAATAACATCTTTTTATTGAACACGCCCGTCTCTTCCTTTTCTCTACAATCTGGTGAAACTAAGAATGCACTGAACTGACTGAGTAAAATAAGTTGTCTTTTGTTTTCACACGACTCTTGAGATACACTCTTGATTAGGGAAGAGCAAAGTTGTCATGTTCTATGGTTGTCAGAAACTAAATCCCTTCTTGTCTATCCCGGGAGGTTAAAATCCTCCCTGCCTATTCGAGAAAGTTTCTAGTGAACTCTGAGCTAGCTGGCAAACACAAAACTTTAAGTCTAATATCGTCGGTAGAAGACCTAGTTAACCTCTGTCCTAGGTCTATACTATTGAAGATATTATTCCAATGCGCAGAGCCTATTGGGATAATAGGAACTACACTACAGGATGACATGTGGATGTTCAAGATCTGCCAATGATGTAAATGTGTACTGATTCATGAAGCATTGCTGTTCAGACACATGACTTTTGTCTTTCTCTTCACATATGTTCCTCTACATACTGTGCCAAAATAGATGTTTGTGTTACTCCTTACATAGGTACCCTGGGGGAGGGAGGAGATGCCAGCTTCCTCTGTTCCACTCATGGAGCCTGACCGCCTACCTCACCTCAATAATCTACAGCAATACCACCGCTAGTGAAACTGTTGCTTTTTCTGGGGGAATGTCAAAACCAGTGTTCAGTCGGTTCCTCACAGAGGTGCTTACAGCAATGTTGAGACACATGGGCAGCTACATCCAGTTCACCAGACTTGAGGATTTAGCCACTGTGAAGGTGGATTTCTATGGATTTGGACCTGTTCCATATGTAATTGGACCTTTTGATGGCACCCATATTGGCTTAGTACCACCACACTGTGAGAAGTTGGCCTGGTATATGATGCTCACTAGTTCTAGTGATCACCTTGTACCATGCCAAGCAACCCTTATGATGATTGGTTGTAAGTCAACCTTATAGACCAGCTATCCTAGTAGCGTGGACAAAGCAGTCTTAGGCTAAACTCTGTAAAGGCATGTGAAGCAAGCTGTTTTACCATACACAATCCCCTTGAATACCAAATGAAAGGACACCACACAGATATATAATAAATATATATATATATTTATTTACTACAAATATCCCCTATACTCTTTATGAGCACAGAAGCAAATGCGTTATAACAAAACACAGTTTAAATATACAAAAGTTGCACAATATGGATGAGCCCTAGGGGCCACTTAAACCATATACTAAAATAGTGGTATAAGAACCACCAATTGGAAAGGAAGTAGGCCTAGGGCCTGGGGAATCGCTAGAGCTGTTCGGGACTAACAGTGAAGAAGTCGGAAAAGGCCCGCGGGACTCGGGTGCAGCGCTTAAAGCACACGCATGCACCAATGCAATGTCAATGGTGCGTAAAAGTTATAAAGTTACTGTTTTAGGAACCTTCCGACTGACCTAGAAGGACAAAACTTTAGATCTAAGCACTAGAGGTGTGTACCAGTGTAGGAACACCGGCGTTGCTGAGTTACCTCACCCACAGGAAGCGGGTGCACAGGTGCCAAGTAGTGTCGGGTTTCGTCACGCAGGTCGATGGTGCCTGGAGATGAAGATGCTGCAGGCGGGTCGTCGAGGAGAGTTCCGGTGGATCCAAGGATGGATCTGAAGATGTGAAGACCTGAAAGCAGAGGGGACAATGTTCAAAGTCACTAGCCAGTGACTACCGTGGAACCAGGATGGAACCAGGCGATGTCGGGTGCAAACAGGTGATGAGGTGCAGCTTGTCTCCGCAGCCACATTGAGGAAAGTCAGGAAAATGGTCAGGCGATTTAGTCGATGTTTCTTAAGTTTGCCCGGCGTTTAAACGCCTCTAATACCATACGAAGTTATCAAATAAAGAGGCAGGCGCTGGAGACAGGAAGACAGGAAACAAGTTTTATTCCGACGGAGCAGAACACATCAGATCGGACAACAAGGTATCGTCTCGAGGTGCTCTCTAACAGCCTCTCTGAGACCTGGCCTTTTATACACTGGTTAACGACATGTGACCGCTCTTTATTACAATAAAGGCTTTGAGAAGTAATGAAAAATGACATCCCCGGTACCCCCCCAGTTCCGGCTCATTCCAACACGTGGCTACAGTAGAGGTCCTCACCCCCCATACAACAGGAGGGGGCTATCACGCAGCTGAGTGTTCCGCCGATTCCTTTGGAATGTGTGCGCCTGATCGAATCTCAGGGGGTGGGGAGGTCGTGATCAATAGTAGCGCCTTTGAAGAGGGGCGAGTGCATACAGTAGTGGGCAATAAACTGTATCCTCAGGCCAAGGGATGACCAGCGGTCCGTGCAGACAATCGGGCTCAGAGGAAGGGGTCATCAAAGGAGAGATATTCATGAAAGAAAGGATCGGTGTGGACAATCGAGCATAGAGGAAGGGTTTATCAATAGAGGGGTATTCATGGAAGGAAAGGAGGTGTTGGTCAGGCGCGGGGTGTGATTCCCAGAGACAGAGTCATGCGGAAGAGGAGGGTTCATGACTTGTGCATGTGAGCGCGGGGGCAGCCAGGGTGCATGGGGGATGCTTGCAGGGTCAGGGAGTGCGCTGATGATCGATCGTGAACAGGGAGACCATGGTACCTAAAATGGCTGTCGTGTATGTTCATACGTGAGTCTGAGGGATGGGCAAGATGGCGCAGATGATGTTCAGTTCACGAACTAAAATTCCACAGTCCTCCCTTTTAACATGTCTCGCCAGCTTGTCAATTCGGATCTATTCCCATAAGACCACATATTTTTATCTCATAGAGGGGACTCATGTGCTCAGTTCTTAAGTCCAAAGTCTTAGGGCACATACAGTTAGAAATGAGTGAACACAAAGGTGGCAAACATTGAATACCTAAGCAACACCCACACAGTACCACGACTGGTATCAGTATAAATGTAAACAACCTCCATCCCCAGTCCTTCAAAGTGTCCCAAAACCAGCTTCCAAGCGACCATCCTTCTTGCTCCTGGTGAACCTCTGAGGATAGTCTGTGGAGGTGTTCGATTGCTTTGTAGACTGAAGGCGAGTTATCTGGCACGTAGGTGCAACAGCTGGAGCCGATGATGCGGCATGCTCCTCCACGGTCGGCCAGAACCACATCTAGGACAAGGCGGTTCTGAAGAGCCACTAGGCAGACTGCCTGAAGCTCAGCCGTGTTGTTAGCGAGGATGCCAGCCGTGATGTTAATGGTTGTTTCTACTGCCTGAGTCAGATGTCGGATAGCGCGGCTATTTGCCATTGGGCCCCACAGAGGAACAAGTCCCTTCACCGCATCCAGGAACTGTGCTCCGGTGGAGTCGGCTTGTCCAATGTCTCCGGCGCGCTTTTGCCGGTGATGGTAGGCTGGGGCCACATACGTGGGGGGGAGAATGAAGGCGATGTAGCACGTACCCCTCCAACCTTTCGGGAGCCAGGTGTAAGCTTTGATGCCACAAACAAAGTACATATTTGGAGAAGCAACAAAGGAGGGGGGATCAACTGAGACCAATGTTCTGGTGATACGGCAGGAACTGTGACCCACCAGCTGTGTTCCCTGGCCTTCGAGGCACACGAGACCTGTGACATTAGTGACGGACAGGGCCACAGTCAGAGTGGCAGCCGTTCGCTTCCGCAGGTGGGAGAAGGTGGGTCTAGCTGGATTATGGAGCACTTGCATCTCGACTCGTTCTTTGGCAGGGATGTTCATATGAAAGGCGGAACCTGAGGTCACAGGACAAAAGGGGGCAGACGTCCTTCCTGTTTTGTTCAGCCAGAACCCATAGTAGAAGTGTGACACTGTTTGACCAGAAGCGGCGTTGTCCTTGTGGCTTTCCTGCAGGAGGATCAACCAAGCGAGGCAGGAGCCGTGTACTGAGAAAGGAGAAGGGATGAAGGGGATGGAGTGTCCAGTGGCATGCGGGAGCAACCCGCAGACCCAGCAGTTCGTGGCATTTGCAGCAAGGTTGTGTTGGTGCAATAGTTGCACGAAGGAATTGTTCCAGAACTCCTTACACCTTTCTCAGAGCTGAGGCGAAAGGGAGATCAGGTGATGCTCTTTCATGGTGGTTGGCTGTGCAGTGGTCAGCAATATCTGATGAGCGGGTGTGCTGTCCTCCAAGATCCAGAAGGAAGTCATGAGGAGGAGGCGAAGGAGGAAGAGAATGAAGAAGGCGATTGTCTTTGATTTGTGCAAATTGTCAGTCTTTGGGTTCCTGTAGTGGGTATTTCCGGTTGCGTCCATCATCTTCTTGTCTGGCGCTTCCATCATCTTCTTATCTGGCGCTTCCATCATCTTCAAGGTGCTCGGTAGTGGGCAGAACCACAGACTTTGTTTAGCTTCTCTCCGGGTAACCCTTGGTTGTTTTAGGTCACCGTTCTGAGATTTTAACTTAGTCCGTGGTCTACTTAGCCGAAGTTCCGTCCTTTCGACGCAGGAAATACCCTTCCCGGGATGGCACAGTGGGATCAGGGAATTTTGCAAGTTCAAGTGCTTCGGTATCAGGATAGCAGTTCAGTGATGGCCGGTCTTTGTTCAGGAGCTCTTCTTGGGTGTCGACGTTGTCTGTCGTGGCCAGGGTCGAGGAGACCTTCTTGCAGTGGTGGGCGTGCAGCCAGTGCCTTTTCCCCTCTACTCGAAGAGCTGTCCGAGTGGTGATCAGTACTTGCCAGGGGCCCGTCCACCGGGGTTCCAGACTCTTTGCCCGTTGAAAATTCCGGACTAAAACATAATCTCCCGGTTGGATATCGTGACCGGGACCCCTGGAAGCATCGGGGATGGCCTGCTGCACCTGTTGATGAATGACAGACAACGTTTTAGTTAACTTGTATAAATAATCTGACAGCAGGACGTCGGGGACGTCGTGAATGGATGTTGGTTTGGGGGCAGTCCAGAGGTTCATTGGTCGCCCAAACACAACCTCGTAGGGGGTCAAGTGGTGCTTAGTGGGAGTGGAGCGCATCGATAGCAATGCCAGTGGGAGGGCATCTGGCCACTTAAGTCCTGTGGTGGCCACTATTTTTGACAGTTTCAGTTTCAGTGTAGCATTGTGTCGCTCAACTAGGCCAGCGGATTGGGGGTGGAAGACAGCATGGAACCTCTGCTTTACCCCCAGCCCCTTCAAGATTAGTTGGATAACTTCAGCTATGAAGTGGGGGCCATTGTCGCTCCATAAAATTCGACAAAGGCCGTAGCGAGGGAAAAACTCTTTCAGTAGTACTTTGGCAGTAGTCATGGCAGTGTTATCACGGGTTGGATAGGCTTCCACCCATTTGCTGAAGGTGCATACAATGACTAATACGTACTTCAGGCCTTGGCATCTCTCCAGCTGGATGTAATCCATCTGGAGGACCTCAAAGGGGTGGTCGGGGATCCCAAACCCTCCCCGGGGTACCACAGTTCCTTTCCCGGGGTTGTGTTGTAGGCAGATAAGGCACTGCTGGACCAGGCGTTTGGCTGAGTCGGGGATTTTGTTGTTGCGCCAGACTTTGGAAATGAGTTCAATCATGGGGGCAGAACCTATGTGTGCAGGGGAGTGTGCCATAGTCAGTATGGGAATCAAGTATGAGTCAGGCAGCAACCATTTGTTAGTGTCTTTTGTCCGCCAGCAGCCTTCATCGTCCTTCAGACCCACCCGTGCCCATTCAGTCAGTTCGTGAGGTGTGCTGGCCGACTGGATGTCCCTAATCGTTTCCCTAGCGTCAGTCCATTTTTCCGCTTGTGACCTGGTCACATATATGCGTGTCATTGTCCTATTCTCAGCTGTGGTTCGGGCAGTGATGTCGGCCAGTGCGTTTCCCTGTCCAACTAAGTCCGTCACCTTCTTGTGTGCCTGGCATTTGATCACTGCTAATCGTTTGGGGAGGAGAACTGCTTCAATCAGGGCGGAGACTAGATCTCCGTGAAGGATGGGCGTGCCGTGGGACGTCAGGAATCCCCTTTCCCTCCACAAGAGCCCAAAATGATGAACCACCCCGAAGGCATACTGGCTGTCCGTGTAAACGTTCGCCGTGGTTCCTGCTGCTATGATACATGCTCGTGTGAGGGCAATTAGCTCTGCCGCCTGTGCAGATCGTTGCGTGATGCGGGCTGTTTCAACTACTGTTCGGGCTGTCGTCACCGCATAGGCAGCTGAAGTGGTGCCGTCTGGGAGTTTGATACAAGAGCCGTCTACCCATAGTTCTCCATCAGGGTCTGTAAAAGCAATGTCTCGGAGGTCAATTCTACTACTGGTCTGTTCGTCCGTGAGGGTCACACAGTCGTGTATAGGGGGCACATTGGGGTCATTTTCAGGCAAGGGCAACAGTGTAGCAGGATTCAAAGTAGTGCATCTCTTCAGAGTGATGTGGGGTGCAGGTAGGGTCAATTCGTACCCCGTCAGTCGTGCACTAGTCAGGTGTTGAGTCTTGGTCTGGTTCAAAAGGGTATCAACTGCGTGGGGTACTAACACCGTGAGAGAGTTCGAAAGTACAATTCCCTCACTCTGACGGATAGAGACAGCAGCGGCGGCTACTGCTCGAAGGCAGGCAGGTAAAGCTCTGGCGACTGGGTCAAGAGTGGCAGAGAAGTAGGCACAAGGGCGTTGTTTGGAGCCGATGGGCTGAGTTATAACAGACAACGCGCATCCCTCCCTTTCGTGAGTGAAGAGGGAGAAGGGCTTGGAGTAATCTGGTGTCCCTAGGACGGGGGCTGAGCAAAGGGCATCCCGCAACTCCTTAAAGGACGCTTGGCATTCGGGGGTCCAAGGGAGTGGGCAGGAAACATCTTTGGCCAACAGGGAAAGTAGGGGCTTTATAATGAGACTGAAATTTGGTAACCATTGTCGGCAAAAAGAGGTAAGGCCCACCAATGAACGGACTTGCTTCTGTGTCTTTGGAATGGGGGTGTCTAGGATGGTTTGGATTCGGTCGGGTGTAAGTTTCCTCCCTTCTTTGGACAGGAGATGGCCTAGGTATGTCACTTGAGGCTGGCAGAACTGCAGTTTCTTTTTGGAGATTTTGTGGCCATTCTCCGCAAGAAAGTGCAAGAGTTGGATAGTGGCTGTGATTGCAAGTGGAGTGGTGTCGGCCGCCAAAAGGATATCATCGACATATTGGATCAACACCACTCCATCTGGTAGCTGGACGGCGTCCAGCTGTCTTTTGAGGGCCTGGCTGTAAATGCTGGGACTTTCAGTGTAGCCCTGGGGAGCTCTACAAAATCGGTACGAACGGTTTTTTAAGGTGAAGCCGAAGAGATAACGGCTGTCTGGATGGATGGGGATAGAGAAAAATGCATTCTTGAGATCAATAACGGTGAAGGTGGTGGCAGTGGACGGGATGAGGGTCAGAATGGTGGTGATGTCTGAGACTACGGGGTACTGTGGCACCACCACTTTGTTGACTTCTCGCAGGTCGATGATGAAGCGGTACGCTTTCTCATCTCCCTCACCTTGCTTCTTAACAATGGGTAGGATAGGGCTGTTGCAGACATTACTAACCACTTCCTCTACCACTCCTGCATCTACCAGGGACTGAATAATTGCTACCAATGCCTTCTCGCCTTCGGGCGATATCCGGTACTGTGGGAGTTTCGGGAGTATTGCGTCTGGTCAAACAGTTATGTGCACAGGGTCGATCATCATTCGTCCTACATCCGAGTCGTTTCTGGCCCATAGGTACAGGGGTAGGGTGTCGAGCAAGGATGGGTCAGCATCAGTTATAGAGTACATATGTCGTGCGGGGCGGGATCTGGACATGCTCGGGTTGTCGTACAGGATGACTCGGACTCCATCTGGGGAACACCTAATAGTAGCTCGGAAATGTTTTAGTAAATCAATACCCATAATGGCGTCAGGGGAGTTGGAGGAGAGCAGAAATGTTGTGTCAGTGGGGTTGTTTCCTAGGTCAAAGGAGATAGGTACAGACAGGGGATTAGTGGAGGGCGTTCCATCGAAACCTATCGATGTAATGTGTGAGCCAGACAAGGGTGCCCTTGGAATCAGTCGCTTTGATAATACACTACGTGTCGCTCCAGTGTCTACCAAGAATGGAGACTTTGTACCCAGGACCTTAGCGGTGACGTAAGGACCTTGCTGGTCAACACAGAGCTCGACTGGATCCCTCCCTTGCCCCTGGCAGTCCTATGCGAAATCGGGGGTGTTCTCACTGTCAGATAGTTGGTACTGGTTCTGTCGGGGACGGTCAAATGTGTTCGATCTTCCTGGTCTGTCGCTGTTGGTGTCGTTTGTGTACCCCCGTCCCTGTCCTCTAGTCCTGGGACCATTCGTCATGTCCCTCGTTTCTTTATTTTTAATTAGTTCCAGAAGAGCCGGACATTGAGACTTCCAATGCCCGAATCCTCTGCAAAATGCACACTGATTATCTTCTATGTCCCTACGTCCAGAGTAGGGAGTGGATGTGCGGTCCTTTGGGGGTGGATTTCTAGGGGCGATCGATTGGTAGCTCCCCCTGTGTAGTTCTTTCCCGACTGCCACCCCTTGTATCTGGGCTATCATCACCTTTTCTTTCAAATCTTTCTTCTTTCTCTCGGTTGCCCTATCATTCTCATTCTTTTGGTGTTCGTAGTACTGAGCCATTTGGAGGATAGCGGCGGGTTTGGAGGCCCCCCAACTACTCTCGCTCGTTTGTAACTTTTGGGAAACCTCTTGTGACAGACCCTTTACGTAGTTTTGCACAAATAGGTGTTGTCCGGTTGCGGTGGTCATGTCCTGGCCACTGTTGTCGGAGAACACCGTTTCAAATCGGGAGAAGTATTCTGATACGTCTTCCTGAGGTTTCTGACGGCAAGCCGTGACTATTGACCAATCTACCTTTTTCTCTGGGATCAAGGTTTTTAACTTCTGAACTATTTTGTCCGGGAGTTCCAGTATGTCTTTTATCGGTTTCCTTCCGGGCTCTCGTCGCCTATCTAGCTCACTGAGTTGATTCCAGGTATGTCCGAACAGATCTGTGTGTTCGGTTTTCCGGATTTGCTTCCACACGTCAGCCGGCAGACATAACCCGAAAAACAAATCAATGTCTGCTAGAGTCATTATCGTTGAGCCCAAGGCTGTGCCTAATTCGGGTTCTTCCTTAAATCAGGCAGGGTTTGCCTAAAGGTTAAAATATCTTGTCGATCCCATGGTTGGTAAACCCAATTGTACACAACCCTTCCTTTTGCATCTGCGTGGTTGATATCGTCGTTTGTTCCCTGACCTCTTGGGGGAACCCAGTAGGGGGCGGCTTCTCTGATAGGCATCATAGTGTTGGTTACTTCTAATGGGGACTCAGCCGTTTCAGGGACTGTGATCTTAACCTCTGGTTTCTGTTCCGTGAGGTGGCGGAAGACTTCAAGCGTTTGCATGAAGAGGTCCGTCACATCGCGTTCAGTCCCATCTCCAACATCGACCTTTCTATATAGAGCCGTCAGCTTAGCAGGACCCTTAGTTTGATACCTATCCTCATATGCGTTCAGGGTGTGGTAGCTGAACCGTAAAATGAAATGCCGTCTGTGGCTACCGGCATGTGAATTGTGCATATCCATCGTATATTCTTCGCTCTCTTTCCGTTCTACCAGTGTCTTTGCTATCTTGTCAATCCCATCCCGCTCGTCTTTGCTCAACCTATTTGGTCTGGTCGTTAGCTGCTTGCTAGTCTCGAGTTCATCTGATGTTGTTACCAATGTGGCTGGTGCGAAGGCCGTAAGAGCCGGGGCACTAGCGCTAGAGTCACCCTCGCCCGCACTCAGAACTGGTAGGTGCTGTGCCAGAGGCTGGCAGGGGGCATAAGGAGGGGGCATGTAGATAATCGGAGGACCTAGCAGTAACTCGTCGTTTGCCCGTTGTTTGGAGGGTATCTCCGGGTAGAGCGTAGAGGGGGTCCTAACAGGGCATTGGCCTGTCGACCCTGATTCTTGCGTTTGTCTAACTTCCTCTCTCCTTCTTATTTCTTCATCTAGTTCCTTCGCTGCCAGGTGGCCTGCCTTTCGTAACTCTTTCCCTATTCTTGCTTCTTCTCTTTTCCTTCGTTGTTCTGCTTCTTTGCGCCACATGCCGATACTATCGAGCATGGTGGGTGTTGCCTTATTTATTCTAACAGCTGCTTCTAGCGCTTTTATTTTATGATCATCAAAGGAACCTATCAGTGGCCACTGACTTTCGGGATCCTTTTTTGTATATTTATGCCATAACTTACTATAAGCTATAGCGACTAGTCCTTGTTTAGTGAACATGTCCTTATTAGGGGTGCCTTCCAATGGAGCTGGATGGTTCATCTCTAATAAGCGGTCCGGGTTGTTCCAACTACCAATCAGTGGGGAGAAGACAGGCATGACAGATTACAACGGGGGACAAAGGTCCGCACTACCTATCTCTTCACTGTTTGCAAAGACTAGACAGAATATGGCTATTCTACGTTATTTGCAAGCAGAGAACCTCAAAAGAACTATACTCTAAACAATCTATGTTCGGACAACCAATCAATGGGGAGAAAAATAGGTACGACAGATTACAATGGGGGACAAAAGTCTGCGTTACCTACCCTTCACTATCCGCAAAGGGGGATAGAATATTCCTATTCCTCCCCGTTTGCAGGCAGCGAATATCTCAAAGAGCGACAATGCAAATACTAGTATTTCAATCAATCAAACAATCAATCAATTCGCAATTCGTCGTGTGTCACGACCTTACCCGGACCGCATGGACAGTTTCTCGTCTTACGCTTCCAGCGCCCGATCGTCCTCTACTCTCTGCTGCTACCGCGGCACTCCTGATGGTTCCCAGTCAGGACCGTAGATCACTCGGGAGAGGTCTGCTTGGAACCAGTGAAGTTCGGATGATCGGCTGTCAGACGAGGGTCTATCGGACAGGAGCTCTCCCGATCGTTGCAGTCGTTCACTCTGTCGTCGGGACCTCTCCCACTGGATCCACGTGTCGCTGATGGGCGCCACGTTGGGCGCCAATTGAGGAAAGTCAGGAAAATGGTCAGGCGATTTAGTCGATGTTTCTTAAGTTTGCCCGGCGTTTAAACGCCTCTAATACCATACGAAGTTATCAAATAAAGAGGCAGGCGCTGGAGACAGGAAGACAGGAAACAAGTTTTATTCCGACGGAGCAGAACACATCAGATCGGACAACAAGGTATCGCCTCGAGGTGCTCTCTAACAGCCTCTCTGAGACCTGGCCTTTTATACACTGGTTAACGACATGTGACCGCTCTTTATTACAATAAAGGCTTTGAGAAGTAATGAAAAATGACATCCCCGGTACCCCCCCAGTTCCGGCTCATTCCAACACGTGGCTACAGTAGAGGTCCTCACCCCCCATACAACAGGAGGGGGCTATCACGCAGCTGAGTGTTCCGCCGATTCCTTTGGAATGTGTGCGCCTGATCGAATCTCAGGGGGTGGGGAGGTCATGATCAATAGTAGCGCCTTTGAAGAGGGGCGAGTGCATACAGTAGTGGGCAATAAACTGTATCCTCAGGCCAAGGGATGACCAGCGGTCCGTGCAGACAATCGGGCTCAGAGGAAGGGGTCATCAAAGGAGAGATATTCATGAAAGAAAGGATCGGTGTGGACAATCGAGCATAGAGGAAGGGTTTATCAATAGAGGGGTATTCATGGAAGGAAAGGAGGTGTTGGTCAGGCGCGGGGTGTGATTCCCAGAGACAGAGTCATGCGGAAGAGGAGGGTTCATGACTTGTGCATGTGAGCGCGGGGGCAGCCAGGGTGCATGGGGGATGCTTGCAGGGTCAGGGAGTGCGCTGATGATCGATCGTGAACAGGGAGACCATGGTACCTAAAATGGCTGTCGTGTATGTTCATACGTGAGTCTGAGGGATGGGTAAGATGGCGCAGATGATGTTCAGTTCACGAACTAAAATTCCACAGTGTGGACACGAAGAAGTCAAGGACGTCCAGGAGTCGATCAGCAGCTACCCACAAAGGCTCTAGCTGATGGCGGTGTCGGCAACTTGATTGGAGCAAACAGGCCTTGGCTAATGCAAGCCACGCAGGAAGTGAAGAAAGCTTATTTCTCGGACCAGCAAGGTTAGAGGGGCTGCTCCTTTTTACAGGAGTGAGGGCCAGTCTGGAGCAACCAGACCAGTGGTGTAGATCGTAGATTTCGTTGCCAAGATGGCCACCAGCCAACGGGCTAGCGACTGGGATGACGCGTCGAGTGGCAAAGTGCAAAAGGGCCCCACGCAGATCGTGGAGATGCTGGGGGGCTGATCTTTGGTGCAGATGCTGCTCGGTGGTGGGGCTTCTCAAACCCCAAAGCACAGCATCAAGGGAGCCTCGGGTGCTGCGCAGTCAGCTTCTCGGGGGTCTTTCAAGATGGCCTGTCCCACGTCTCTCGATGCCTCCACGGGTCTCTTCTTTTCAGGGACTGTGGATTGCCCTGTGAGATGTCTGGGAATCCAGGTCTTGTCGGGCTCTGGGCTTGGGCTCCAGCGGGAGGCGGCGGCAAAGCAGACGTCGAGTTGCTGGTTGGTGCCTGTATTCACAGGGTGGTCACTCCTTGGCCACAAGGGAGATTCTCTTCAGTCTTCTGTGCAGCAGAATGTCGTAGTCCAGTTTTCGTCTTAGTTTCAAGTCGAGTTCAGGATGATCTGAAGTCTTGGGACACAGCTCCTACTCTTATTCCAAATCTAGGGGCCGGATTACCTGCTAGGTCCCTCCTCTGGGTGGGACCAGGAAGGGTGGTGGTTACACCCCCTTTCCTTTGTCCATCTCCACGCCAGGACTGGGGCTGGGAAGCCCCAGCACCGGTTTGGACTGGCTTATGCACAGGGACACCTTGTGTGCCCCAGGTATGTCTCATTCTATTCAGCCCTGTCCAACCCAATACACAAAATCCTGTCTGGGGTGGTGCTAGCACCTCCCAAGGCAGGAAACCCTTTGTCCAAGCCTCCCTCGCTGGAAGGACTTCCAGCAGCAGGAGGTCAGACTTGTGTCTGTGGTGGCAGCATCCATTTTGTGATGCTGAGGCTCATGTTTAACTTTAACCGGGGTTCAGGTTATGTACATGTCGTGTCCCTCTAGAAGGGTGGAATGCTACCCCCGTTGCCAGAACTGGTGAGGGGGTAGTATTCCAATTCGTATGACACCTTACTCGACATGTTTTGATAAAGCCAAACCAAAGATAGCATTTAACCGCGAGGTTCATAATGCACTTAAGAGTATATGGTATGGCAGTATCATGGAACAGCTAAAGGACGTGGTTCCTAAAGCTGCAGACAGGCTCAGCTCATGCTAGAGCACCATCTCACATATTTCCAAGCACTCTGCCTCCAGGATTGATGAGGCCTTCCATAGGAGTGGCTGATAGGAACATATGTGTCCATTTTAAGTTAGATATAGACATACTATACCTAAGTAAGGGGTGATTACACCGACTTACCCCAGCTGCGTGATCAGCCAGTTGTGTCAAATATGAAGGCCAGGCCAGGGGTGGCATAATACATGCTGCAGCCCCTGGTTGGCCTTGGAAACACCTATTTGGTCTGGTCGTTAGCTGCTTGCTAGTCTCGAGTTCATCTGATGTTGTTACCAATGTGGCTGGTGCGAAGGCCGTAAGAGCCGGGGCACTAGCGCTAGAGTCACCCTCGCCCGCACTCAGAACTGGTAGGTGCTGTGCCAGAGGCTGGCAGGGGGCATAAGGAGGGGGCATGTAGATAATCGGAGGACCTAGCAGTAACTCGTCGTTTGCCCGTTGTTTGGAGGGTATCTCCGGGTAGAGCGTAGAGGGGGTCCTAACAGGGCATTGGCCTGTCGACCCTGATTCTTGCGTTTGTCTAACTTCCTCTCTCCTTCTTATTTCTTCATCTAGTTCCTTCGCTGCCAGGTGGCCTGCCTTTCGTAACTCTTTCCCTATTCTTGCTTCTTCTCTTTTCCTTCGTTGTTCTGCTTCTTTGCGCCACATGCCGATACTATCGAGCATGGTGGGTGTTGCCTTATTTATTCTAACAGCTGCTTCTAGCGCTTTTATTTTATGATCATCAAAGGAACCTATCAGTGGCCACTGACTTTCGGGATCCTTTTTTGTATATTTATGCCATAACTTACTATAAGCTATAGCGACTAGTCCTTGTTTAGTGAACATGTCCTTATTAGGGGTGCCTTCCAATGGAGCTGGATGGTTCATCTCTAATAAGCGGTCCGGGTTGTTCCAACTACCAATCAGTGGGGAGAAGACAGGCATGACAGATTACAACGGGGGACAAAGGTCCGCACTACCTATCTCTTCACTGTTTGCAAAGACTAGACAGAATATGGCTATTCTACGTTATTTGCAAGCAGAGAACCTCAAAAGAACTATACTCTAAACAATCTATGTTCGGACAATCAATCAATGGGGAGAAAAATAGGTACGACAGATTACAATGGGGGACAAAAGTCCGCGTTACCTACCCTTCACTATCCGCAAAGGGGGATAGAATATTCCTATTCCTCCCCGTTTGCAGGCAGCGAATATCTCAAAGAGCGACAATGCAAATACTAGTATTTCAATCAATCAAACAATCAATCAATTCGCAATTCGTCGTGTGTCACGACCTTACCCGGACCGCATGGACAGTTTCTCGTCTTCCGCTTCCAGCGCCCGATCGTCCTCTACTCTCTGCTGCTACCGCGGCACTCCTGATGGTTCCCAGTCAGGACCGTAGATCACTCGGGAGAGGTCTGCTTGGAACCAGTGAAGTTCGGATGATCGGCTGTCAGACGAGGGTCTATCGGACAGGAGCTCTCCCGATCGTTGCAGTCGTTCACTCTGTCGTCGGGACCTCTCCCACTGGATCCACGTGTCGCTGATGGGCGCCACGTTGGGCGCCAATTGAGGAAAGTCAGGAAAATGGTCAGGCGATTTAGTCGATGTTTCTTAAGTTTGCCCGGCGTTTAAACGCCTCTAATACCATACGAAGTTATCAAATAAAGAGGCAGGCGCTGGAGACAGGAAGACAGGAAACAAGTTTTATTCCGACGGAGCAGAACACATCAGATCGGACAACAAGGTATCGCCTCGAGGTGCTCTCTAACAGCCTCTCTGAGACCTGGCCTTTTATACACTGGTTAACGACATGTGACCGCTCTTTATTACAATAAAGGCTTTGAGAAGTAATGAAAAATGACATCCCCGGTACCCCCCCAGTTCCGGCTCATTCCAACACGTGGCTACAGTAGAGGTCCTCACCCCCCATACAACAGGAGGGGGCTATCACGCAGCTGAGTGTTCCGCCGATTCCTTTGGAATGTGTGCGCCTGATCGAATCTCAGGGGGTGGGGAGGTCATGATCAATAGTAGCGCCTTTGAAGAGGGGCGAGTGCATACAGTAGTGGGCAATAAACTGTATCCTCAGGCCAAGGGATGACCAGCGGTCCGTGCAGACAATCGGGCTCAGAGGAAGGGGTCATCAAAGGAGAGATATTCATGAAAGAAAGGATCGGTGTGGACAATCGAGCATTGAGGAAGGGTTTATCAATAGAGGGGTATTCATGGAAGGAAAGGAGGTGTTGGTCAGGCGCGGGGTGTGATTCCCAGAGACAGAGTCATGCGGAAGAGGAGGGTTCATGACTTGTGCATGTGAGCGCGGGGGCAGCCAGGGTGCATGGGGGATGCTTGCAGGGTCAGGGAGTGCGCTGATGATCGATCGTGAACAGGGAGACCTTGGTACCTAAAATGGCTGTCGTGTATGTTCATACGTGAGTCTGAGGGATGGGCAAGATGGCGCAGATGATGTTCAGTTCACGAACTAAAATTCCACAGTGTGGACACGAAGAAGTCAAGGACGTCCAGGAGTCGATCAGCAGCTGCCCACAAAGGCTCTAGCTGATGGCGGTGTCGGCAACTTGATTGGAGCAAACAGGCCTTGGCTAATGCAAGCCACGCAGGAAGTGAAGAAAGCTTATTTCTCGGACCAGCAAGGTTAGAGGGGCTGCTCCTTTTTACAGGAGTGAGGGCCAGTCTGGAGCAACCAGACCAGTGGTGTAGATCGTAGATTTCGTTGCCAAGATGGCCACCAGCCAACGGGCTAGCGACCGGGATGACGCGTCGAGTGGCAAAGTGCAAAAGGGCCCCACGCAGATCGTGGAGATGCTGGGGGGCTGATCTTTGGTGCAGATGCTGCTCGGTGGTGGGGCTTCTCAAACCCCAAAGCACAGCATCAAGGGAGCCTCGGGTGCTGCGCAGTCAGCTTCTCGGGGGTCTTTCAAGATGGCCGGTCCCACGTCTCTCGATGCCTCCATGGGTCTCTTCTTTTCAGGGACTGTGGATTGCCCTGTGAGATGTCTGGGAATCCAGGTCTTGTCGGGCTCTGGGCTTGGACTCCAGCGGGAGGCGGCGGCAAAGCAGACGTCGAGTTGCTGGTTGGTGCCTGTATTCACAGGGTGGTCACTCCTTGGCCACAAGGGAGATTCTCTTCAGTCTTCTGTGCAGCAGAATGTCGTAGTCCAGTTTTCGTCTTAGTTTCAAGTCGAGTTCAGGATGATCTGAAGTCTTGGGACACAGCTCCTACTCTTATTCCAAATCTAGGGGCCGGATTACCTGCTAGGTCCCTCCTCTGGGTGGGACCAGGAAGGGTGGTGGTTACACCCCCTTTCCTTTGTCCATCTCCACGCCAGGACTGGGGCTGGGAAGCCCCAGCACCGGTTTGGACTGGCTTATGCACAGGGACACCTTGTGTGCCCCAGGTATGTCTCATTCTATTCAGCCCTGTCCAACCCAATACACAAAATCCTGTCTGGGGTGGTGCTAGCACCTCCCAAGGCAGGAAACCCTTTGTCCAAGCCTCCCTCGCTGGAAGGACTTCCAGCAGCAGGAGGTCAGACTTGTGTCTGTGGTGGCAGCATCCATTTTGTGATGCTGAGGCTCATGTTTAACTTTAACCGGGGTTCAGGTTATGTACATGTCGTGTCCCTCTAGAAGGGTGGAATGCTACCCCCGTTGCCAGAATTGGTGAGGGGGTAGTATTCCAATTCGTATGACACCTTACTCGACATGTTTTGATAAAGCCAAACCAAAGATAGCATTTAACCGCGAGGTTCATAATGCACTTAAGAGTATATGGTATGGCAGTATCATGGAACAGCTAAAGGACGTGGTTCCTAAAGCTGCAGACAGGCTCAGCTCATGCTAGAGCACCATCTCACATATTTCCAAGCACTCTGCCTCCAGGATTGATGAGGCCTTCCATAGGAGTGGCTGATAGGAACATATGTGTCCATTTTAAGTTAGATATAGACATACTATACCTAAGTAAGGGGTGATTACACCGACTTACCCCAGCTGCGTGATCAGCCAGTTGTGTCAAATATGAAGGCCAGGCCAGGGGTGGCATAATACATGCTGCAGCCCCTGGTAGGCCTTGGAAACACCTATGCCCTGGGTACCTGGGGTACACTGTTACAGGGGCCAATAAGGTGAACCAGTTCCAATTCGTAATGCACCTGGTGTGCATTGGCATTAATTTAGAGAGAGAACAGCAGGCTGTGGGTCTGATTAGCAGGCCCACAGCCACATTAAGTCATAAACCAGTGAAGCAAAAAGCAAAAATTTGGGGTGGCCATAGGATAGCAGACCCTACTCTCCTACACACACGACAGGGAGCAGCTCTACCGGAACATGAAGCACTACCATACTATTAACCTGCAAGTGTCTGCCTCACGGATTTGGGTACATCTCAAATGCCTGTGCCCGGTTCCCATGATTTGCCCACGATGCCTACGTACTGCAGAACAGCATTATACCCCAGCTGATGTCACAACTACTAGCGGAGAGGGCCTGGCTGTTGGTAAGTGTGATCTGTCCTAAATTTGTGTAGGAAATGTCAGGTAGTGTGGTATGAAAATGTATACCTAATGTTGTGCTTCTTTCTGTCTACCATCTAGAAGACTCAGCATGTCCCAACCAGCCATGGTTGTTGGCAACCCTGAGTAATCCTACAACACCAGGAGATGTCCGCTTCAACAAGGCCCATGGAAGAACACTGCGGCCAGTAGAGCGGGCTTTAGGGCACCTGAAAGCTAGATTCAGATGTCTGGAGCAGACTAGGGGATCCCTCCTCTACTCACCTGGGAAGGTGTGTAAGATCACCATTGCCTGCTGCATATTCCACAACATTGCCCTGCGATGGAAAATCCATTACATTGCAGAGAATGCAGGTCATGAAGACCCACCTGGTGGGTACCCTGGAATGTGGAATGCCAAATGAGGATGATAATAGTAGTGACGAGGATGGAGCTGACTTGCATCAGGTTCTCATTAAGAACTACTTCTCCTGAGTGTAAGTATGGTGTGAGATGTGATGACTTTAACCATTCTTGCAACTCTTGTGGTAATGTTATGAGCAGTATGTTAATGCTACATACTAGGAATATATGGGTCTGGCAATATCTTGAGATAGGTGTTTGTTTTGTAGGTGTAGCTTTGTTCAACTGTAAATGTTGTCTAGGATTCTATTCTCTAGAAGTTGAAATATGAAATATGAAATACCAGCATTTGTAAAGCGCACAGCTACCTCCGGAGAGGTGTCCCGGCGCTGGGGGCCCTCGGGAAGATTAAGCAAGCTATTGCCCAGAGTCACATGGGGCTGGGCTAACCTGCCTCTGGAGCTGGGGACCGAAACGTGAACCCTGTGGTCCGGAATCAGGTACCTTGGCCGCTGTGCCACACCTATTCCACAATAGTTGACAATGTGATGTGTGTCATATGTATGTTTTCTTAGCTAATCTCTCTTTGTTGGTCTGTTTTAGGTACCTTAACCATGATATCTTCATTTGGACATTTCAGAGTTGTGAAATTAGGAGGTATATGATGCTGTTCAGATGTAGGAAGTAGACATGGATTGGTCCTGGGAATGTCTGTCACAGAGTTTGGGTGTAAAAAGCCGATACCAAGACAGTTTGCACAGCAATAGAATGTAAGTTACATGGCTTCCATTGGACTTGTTCCTTGTGGTGCGTTGGTCCTCATGCAACATGCATGCCATCATGTGATCAAACACAATGTTGTGTTGTGCCCAGTTCATGCTGTCCTACCTTCACCTTTGCTAATTCATCATTGTCTATGAACTAGATGTAGCTGTTGATGTGTCTCCTCTTTGTAGGTAAAAGTGCTTGTAGCACATCACTGACATTTGTTTGCGACATTGCGCCAGATGCAAGCAACACGGGATTGAAATGACCCTGTGGTTAGAAACTGTTTACTGACATGTGTCTGTTAATTTCTTTATTTTATGTCGGAATCCTTTTGTGAGGTAGGCAATAGGACTCCAGCCGATGAGGTATACCTAATTGATGGTTGCCTATTGTGTAGGATATTGTCAGATGTATCCCCTCCTTCCATGTTGTGAAAGTCTTCAAGTGATGATGTGATCACTGACCCAGAATAATTTAGTCATGTCTTATTTGCTATGTTTCTGACATCACGTCAGCCTATGATTAGAACAATGGAATATAAAGATTTTCTCAGCCCAGACGCTTATATGTATCTGTTGTTGTGACATGGTAGTGATTCTGAGTTGTGTCTGGTAGTACATTCCCATTGTTACATGTGAGAATTACAACAGGAGACAATGCTTTAGTGATGTGTGTTTTTAATGGAGTGAGCAAGGCCAAAGAATCAACATAAAATTCAATAGTGCAAACAAAGTAAAGCCCTCAGTCATGGTGGATGAAACCTCTTAGGAGAGTCCAAATGGTCATGAGTCCAAAGTCCAACATAATCCACCCATCATATATGGAAAAATGGGAAGGAATAGTCCAACAAAGTGAAAGTGTAGCACACACAGAAGAGCATTAGGGTTGAGATTTCTTACTGGTGGTGGTGGGTGTCTTGCCATTCTGAGCTCCTTTTGGTTGGACATCCCCTCTTTTTTTTGCCAGAGGGGGGATCTGGAGCTGCTGAGACAAGGGCGCTTACAGACGTATCATCCTCTGTCAGGACCTCCCTTCCTGTGGCTGTGACAGATGTTGATGGCTGGGATATACTTGAACCACTGGAAGGGGTAGATGCAAGTGAAAAGCCCTGTAGAGGTTGAGGTTTATGTCCCGCAGCACACGCACTAGGTAAGCCACCTCAGTGCGGAAGCTGGACACCTCAGTGTAGATGCTGACCACCTCAGTGTGGATGCCAGCCACCTCAGTGTGGATGCCTGTCACCTCAGTGTGATTGTCAGCCACCTCCAGGTATGTGTCTCTATGCAGCTCCTTCATTTCCCTGATTTCTGCCAAAACCTGGCCCATGACACTTTGGGAGTCCTGGTAGACTCCCAGGACTTGGGTGATGGCAGCCTGGTTGACCATGGCCTCTGTGGTATCACTCTGCGGGCCTACAGTTACCCTCCCACTACGTCTACCTCAGGGCCCTGTGCCCTTGGTGCAGACTGCACCCTCCCACTAGGTACAGGTTCCTCCGTGACTGGGGTGGTGCTAGCCATCGAAGAACCCAGGACTGGTGTGCACAGGATGATATTGACTGTGCTTAGTGAACAGATAGGGGGGCAGTGGTTGGCTGTGCTGTTTCAGAAGTGGAGGAGGTGTTGTAGTGGGTACAGTGAGCCCCACTGCTTGCATCTGACCAGATGGGCCAGGACTGTCATCCACTTTCACCTCTTCAGGAGCATTTTCATCACTGAGGGTTTTGTCCTGTGGAGGAGAAGAACTCTTTTTAGTTTCCAACCTCTGTGCAGGTGCAGTGGTAGATCGACCTGTTGAGAGATAGAGAACAATCTTTATGTTGAAAGTAAGGTAGTTACATCCAAGTTTGTGTCAAGGTAAATGGGGACCTAGGATGGAACAAAATAGAGATTAGTATTGTCATCTATTTGTGTGGAGTTGAAATTGGTTACTTGACATTTGTAGACATTCAATAGATGTAGTAGATTTCATCAGCTAATTAGCTGTACAGATGTGCGGCATTTTGGCATTAGGGATAGACATGGCACCTCCAAAACTATGCTACAAACACTATGTGGTTCTTACATGTGTATTTGTCAATTCCAAGACCTAGTTATGTCTAATACAGGCAAACACCCAGCTTGTTTACATATTTAGCATTGTTTCTTATGTGAGAAGCTGGACTGTTCCCATAAGGCACAGGGTCAGACTGATTTGCATATGGCCATGTCTGAACTGGGGTGGCAGAGTGGGCTAAAGAACGGTGATGGATTAAACCCAGATCTTTTGACTGGCTGTGAGTGTTTGATTGGTTCAGATACTCCATCCATCACCACCCCCTTTTGTACCGCATCATGTGAGAAGTGCAGAGTCAGGGGTCACCTGGCACTGCTAATCAGCTGAATTTCCTTCATGGATCACATATATTAGGAGTACACCACTGCTATAGAGTCACTGATGCCATCATTAGTTTGAATTATTGGGTCCAGGACACCTTCAAACAAAGTATTCATACGTATATCGGAGATGAGCATTTTCTAAACATGGCACATTCTATGATGAGTGAAGATCAGTTGTAACATGGGAGACAAGTGAAAATGGGCAAAGGAGTGTAGCATCTTGGTTAGAGTTGCAGTCACAGGGCCTCATGGTAGTAGTGGTAGCTTTTCAATGTCACTTTAGCAACAATTGACAAGTGGTAACCTGCATGATAAGTTCATATCAGTTGTAACAAAGCATGCAAGTGAGAAAGGACAAATGGAGTGTAGCACCTTGGTTAGAGTTGGAGTGACAAGGCCTCATTGTAGTGTTAGTCACTTCAGTATCACGGTAGCAACACTTGAGTAATGGTCAACTGCATGAGTAGTTGACATCAGTAGTAACATGGCATACAAGTGAGAATGGCCAAAAGGAGTATAGCAGTTTTGTTAGAGTTGGAATGACAAGGCCTCATGGTAGTTATAGTCACTTCAGTCTCACTTTATCAACACTTGAGTAATGGTAACCTGCCTGAGTAGTGGATATCAGTAGTAACATGGCATGCAAGTGAGAAGGTGAAAAAAGAGTATAGAAGCTTGGTTAGAGTTGGAGTGGCAAAGCCTCATGGTAGTTGTAGGCACTTCAGTCTCACTTTAGCAACACATGAGAAATGGTAACCTGCAGGAGTAATGGACATCAGTACAGTAGTAACATGGCATGCAAGTCAGAAGGGGCAAGAGGTGTGTAGCATCTTGGTTTGAGTTCCAGTCACAGGGCCTCATGGTAGTAGTGGTAACGTTTCAATATCACTTTAGCAACACTTCACAAGTGGTAATCTTCATGATAAGTTAACATCAGTTGTAAAATGGGGGACAAGTGAGTAGGGCAAGAGGAGCATATCATCTTGGTAAGAGTTAGAGTTGTAGTGACAAGACTCATGGTAGATGTAGTCTCTTCAGTCTCACTTTAGCAACCCTTCAGTATTGGTAACCTGCATGAGTAGTGAACATCAGTAGTAACATAGCATACAAGTGAGATGGGGCAGAAGCAGTGTAGCAGCTTGGTTAGAGTTCCAGTCACAGGGCCTCATGATAGTAGTAGTAGCTTTTCAATGTCACTTTAGCAACACCTGACATGATAAGTTAACATCAGTAGTAACATGGCATACGAATTAGAAGGGGCAGAATAGGAGAAGCATATTTGAGAGCAAACGGGACATTGTGATATTGTAGCAGTTATTGAAGTGTAACTTACCAGAGTCCACTCCCCCCTCTATTCCTTACAAGCTCTCAGCATGCAGGACGGCCAAGACCTTCTCCTCCCAGGGTAAGAGTTGTAATGGTACGCTGGGAGAGTCACTGCCAATCCTTTGAGTGTCCAACAGGTGGCTATTGTACTTGGTATGGACCATCAACCTGAGGTCGTTCCACCTCTTCCTAATGTCTCCCTGTCCGCGCAGGGTGTTACCAACATCATTTACTCTGTTGGCTATCTTGTCCCATATTTCTATTTTCCTACTGAGAGGAGTAGGTTGGACTTGGGACCCAAAAATGTGTGACTCTACTCTAATGATTTCATCCACCATGACTGTCAACTCTTGCTCAGTGAAGCAGTTTATTTTTTTTGTAGGCTTGGTGAAAAAACGAAAATATGAGTGAGTATGTGAATGAAGAATAAACATGTGATAGAGGTAAAAAGGTGTACAAATTAAAATTACAGGTGGGGGAGAGTGACAAATGCAAATGCGGGTGCCTTATCTAACAAGTGAGTAAATGGATGTCTGTCTTGCTGTGCTGCAGTTTGGGAGAAAAGGATGCTGGTCAGGGACAGGGTGTGTTTTTGTAGTGTGATTTGCTGGCATGTCAACTTGCCAAAGCACATTCGGTGTGTAGTTTTTAAACCCATTCATTGTTCACTGTTGTGTTATATTTATTTGGCGCGTGTCGCGGAGGCCAACCGCTGTTGGGTAACCGCAATTTGTTGAGCACCGCTGTGAGACCTTAACAGTGACTGTGCACTGGTAATACCCTCCGCGGGTGCACTGTGGACCTGGCAGCATCGTTAGATTCACCACTGACAGTGCAGACCACCGCGGTCCTGCTGGGTAGACCATCGGGTCGGCGTTTCAGACAGCAAAACTCGTAATACGCCAGGTGATAGATTGCCGGGCAGTCAGACCACCAAAATGTTCCCAATCAAATCTAAATCAATTTGGGGATGGTGTTGGACACTAAAACGGTGGCATTTACTATTCCCACTCCAATCTAAACCAATTTGGGAACGGTGTTAGATACCAAATGGGTGGCACTTAGTATTTCCACTCCAATATAAACCAATATGGGGAATGTGTTGGACAATAAAGGGGTGACATTTACTATTCCCACTCCAATCTAAACCAATTTTGGGAAGGTGTTGGAGACTAAAGATTGACTTTTATTACTCCAACTCCGAAAGCAACACGTGGCATGTCATGAAGTTGGACACATGTGCTCTTATATGCAACAATACACATTGCCACAGACAAGCCAACATCTCAGATCGAGTATTACATGTTAGGAAAGTAGATAGAGAACAGAATAGGAAAAGCAGAGATGAGAGCAAACAGCGTGTCAGGTGTTGCTAAAGTGACATTGAAAAGCTACCACTACTATCATGAGGCCCTGTGACTGGAGCACTAACCAAGCTGCTACACTGCTTCTGCCCCATCTCACTTGTATGCCATGTTACTACTGATGTTCACTATTCATGCAGGTTACCAATACTTAAGGGTTGCTAAAGTGAGACTGAAGAGACTACACCTACCATGATGCCTTGTCACTTCAACTCTAACCAAGATGCTATGCTCCTCTTGCCCTACTCACTTGTCCCTCATTTTACAACTGATGTTAACTTATCATACAGATCACCACTTGTCAAGTGTTGCTAAAGTGATATTGAAAAGTTACCACTACTACCATGAGGCCCTGTGACTGGAACTGGAAGCAAGATGATACACACTCTTGCCCCTTCTGACTTGCATGCCATGTTACTACTGATGTCCATTACTCATGGAGGTTACCATTACTCATGTGTTGCTAAAGTGAGATTGAAGTGCCTACAACTACCATGAGGCTTTGCCACTCCAACTTTAACCAAGCTGCTATACTCTTTTTGCACCTTCTCACTTGCATGCCATGTTACTACTGATATCCCCTACTCATGCAAGTTACCTTTACTCAAGTGTTGATAAAGTGAGACTGAAGTGACTCTAACAACCATGAGGCCTTGTCATTCCAACTCTAACCAAACTGCTATATTCCTTTTGGCCATTCTCATTTGTATGCCAGGTTACTACTGATGTCAACTACTCATGCAGTTTACCAATACTCAAGTATTGCTACCGTGAGACTGAAGTGACTAACACTACGATGAGGCCTTGTCACTCCAACTCTGACTAAGGTGCTACACTCCTTTTGTCCCTTCTCACTTGTATGCCGTGTTACAACTGATATTAACTTATCATGCAGGTTACCACTTGTCAATAGTTGCTAAAGTGACATTGAAAAGCTACCACTACTACCATGAGGCCCTGTGACTGCAACTCTAACCAATATGCTACACTCCTTTGCCCATTCTCACTGGTCTCCCATGTTACAACTGATCTTCACTCATCATAGAATGTGCAATGTTTAGACAATGCTTTTCTCAGATATACGCATGAATACTTTGTTTGTTTGAAGGTGTCCTGGACCCAATAACTCAAACTAATGATGGCATCAGTGACTCTATAGCAGTGGTGTACTCCTAATATATGTCAGCAATGAAGGAAATTCAGCTGATTGGCAGTGCCTGGTGACCCCTGACTCTGCACTTCTCACATGATGCGGTACAAAAGGGGGTGGTGATGGATGGAGCATCTGAACCAATCAAACACTCACAGCCAGTCAAAAGATCTGGGTTTAATCCATCACCGTTCTTTAGCCCACTTTACACTTCTCACATGATGAACAATGCTAAATATGTAAACAAGCTGGATGTTTGCCTGTATTAGACATAGCTAGGTCTTGGAATTGGCAAATACACATGTGAGGACCACATAGTGTTTTTAGCATAGTTTTGGAGATGTCATGTCTATCCCTAATGCCAAAATGTTGCACATCTGCACAGCTAATTAGCTGATGAAATCTACTACATCCATTGAATGTCTACAAATGTCAAGTAACCAATTTCAACTCCACACAAATAAATGACAATACTAATCTCTATTTTGTTCCATTCTAGGTCCCCATTTACCTTGACACAAACGTTGATGTAACTACCTTACTTTCAACATAAACATTGTTCTCTATCTCTCAACAGGTCGATCTACCACTGCACCTGCACAGAGGTTGGAAACTAAACAGAGTTCTTCACCTCCGCAGGACAAAGCTCTCAGTGATGAAAACGCTCCTGAAGAGGTGAACGTGGATGACAGTCCTGGCCCATCTGGTCAGACCCAGGCAGTGGGGCTCACTGTGACCAATACAACACCTCCTCCACTTCTGAAACATCACAACCAACCACTGCCCCCCACCTGTGCACTAAGCACAGTCACTATCATCCTGTGCACACCAGTCCCGGGTTCTTCGATGGCTAACACCACCCCAGTCACTGAGGAACCAAGACCTACTGGGAGGGTGCAGTATGCACCAAGGGCACAGGACCCTGGGGTAGACGTAGTGGGAGGGTAACTGTGGGCCAGCAGAGTGATACCACAGAGGCCACGGTCAACCAGGCTGCTATCACCCACGTCCTGGGAGTCTACCAGGACTCCCAAAGTGTCATGGGCCAAGTTTTGGCAGAAATCAGGGAAATGAAGGATATGCGCAGAGATACATACGGGGAGGTTGCTAACAATCACACTGAGGTGGCAGGCATCCACACTGAGGTGTCCAGCATCCGCACTGAGGCGGCTTACCTGGTGCGGGTGTGCGGGACATAAACATCCACCTCTACAGGGCTTTTTCACCTGCATCTACCCCTTCCAGTGGTTTAAGTACATCCCCTCCATCAACATCTGTACAGCCACAGGAAGGGAGGTCCTGACAGAGGATGATACGGCTGCAAGCGCTCTTGTCTCAGCCGCTCCAGATTCCCCCTTTGGCAAAAAAAGGGTAAGTCCAACCAAAAGGAGCTCAGGATGGCAAGACAATCACCACCACCAGTAAGAAACCATAACCCTAATGCTCTTCTGTGTATGCTACACATTCACTTTGTTAGACTATTCCTTCCCACTTTCCCATATCTGATGAGTGGAGTATGTTGGACTTTGGACTCATGACCATTTGGACTCTACTAAGTGGTTTCATCCACAATGACTGAGGGCTTTAATTTGTTCGCACTATTGAATTTTATGTTAATTCGTTGGCCTTGTTCACTTCATTAAAAACACACGTCACTAAAGCATTGTCTCCTGTTGTAATTCTCACATGTAACAAAGGGAATGTACTACCAGACACAACTCAGAATCACTACCATGTCACAACAGATACATACAAGCGTCTGCGCTGAGAAAATCTTTATATTCCATTGTTCTAATCATAGGCTGACATGATGCCAGAAACATAGCAAATAAGACAAAATTATTATGGGTCAGTGATCCCATCATCACTTGAAGACTTTCACAACATGGTGTTGTGTTGCGTTTTAGGCTCCGAGTGAATTTTCCCGATTCATGCCCTTATATAGGTACAATTCACAATGCCCTTATTTAGGCATAGAAATCAATCCCTTATTTAGGCATAGCCCATGCTACCCAAATACAGGCATGGCTACTTCCACCCGTACCAAACTTCACAACGATTTCTTGGAAAATCGGCTTAAGCAGTTGGGGAACTTCCCCTTGCTTGAATATTGATTTGTCCAAGAACTCATGTACTTTGCAAAGAACAACTGTTCCCTAGGGGTTCTTTCCTGACGTTAATATGCCCGACTTTACGTCAATATTTGGCATTCCTAAACACCTTCAAGGTATAAATATACTCTCACTTGCTATGGCAAAATACGGTGGTTCGGAGCAGTTCGACTATCTACTTGCCCGACGCAGCTCGCTACAGCAAGCGCCGAAGGAAGTCGACTCTCCAGCTGACGCACTGATCAAGAGACTGCCTTTCTCTCGCCGAGAATCCAGCTCCAGTGTTTCCAAGCTCCCCTTGCGGGGTGTTGGGAAATCGAGTCCTGAGACAGCGATACCAGAGCTCCTTCATTCTAACTAAGGTATGGAGCTGATTAGAACCTAGAGAAACCTTTGGTAGATTTTTGGCAAAAACAAGTAAACCTATGCTACACAATACTTACTTCTTTCCAAGTACAAGACTTGGGTTAGGTACATTGGGGTAGGCGTTTTTAGAAGCAGCAGTTGAGTATTTTAGTCAATGTTATTTATGTATGTATTTTTATATGGCTTAGAATCCATACAATGCTTTTACAGTATTATTTTATAATACTATTCTCGCTCTGTGCATTATACTTTGCAGTCTGCTTAACGATTGTAGCAGTTCACTTCTCTTGTACGAGAAAGAAGACTGTTCAATAAACCTTTTTATTGAAAACACCCGTCTCTGTATTTCTCTGCAACTCTGTTGAAACGAAGCATGCACAATTGACTGAGTGAAATACTTATCTAGAGATATAGGGCCATATGTATCAAGATACCCATCTGCGATTCTCAAATAGCGATTTTTAAGAAATCGCTATTTGAGAATCGCAAATAGGTATGTATGTACAAAATCGCATTTTTTTAGCGATTTCTTAAAATTCCTTAATTGCGATTAGAAAATTGCAAATCGCAATTAAGGAATACTTTCCCATTCATTTCTATGGGCCAGGAGGGCCATAGGAATGAATGGGAAGTTATTCTCAATTTGCGATTCGCAATTTGCTAATCGCAAATTGAGAATAATTTCAAGGGTGCAGGGGTGTCCAAAGGACACTCTGTTGCACCCCTGAAATATGCATGGGTGCACATGTGGCGTACATACATGCCCTAAGGGCATGTATGTGCAACAGATGGCACTTTGAAAAATGCAAAAAATGTGCATTTTTCAAGGAATTCGCAACTTACCACCAACTAGAAGTTGGTGGTAATTTGCTATTCCTTAAGGACATTTTGCAAATTTCTTTTTTTTTCTCCAAAAATATCTTTATTGAAGTTTACATACGGAAACAGTGCAGGGAAAACCATGTCAAGTGCCAGCAAACCCACGCAGGGGAGTAAGCAAATCAGCGGACGCGAAAAAGCAATTAGAGGAGGCAATCAAGGGAGGAATGTATCAGACATTGAGACGTGAGAGTCCCCAGTCCCCTGAATAGCAACCAGGCTAATTAAACCAGGGGGAACCCCCCATACGAAGAGCAGAAGTAGATAGGGGATCGCGTCCAACTGCCTGGTAAGTCCACATGGTGACTCCCCCAACGCCACTGAAGAAGGCGTAGAAGAGCTGGCAGGCGTCAAGTGGCCTCAACAGGAGGCAGGATATGCATAGGAATAAGCAAACAACCCCCCCCACCCTCCCCCCTCACCCCCCCAACCCCACCCCTCATGGTGGCGGCCAAAATTAAACACATGCTAATAATTAAGAGAAAGAAATTAGGAGGTTGGGGCCACGGTGAGACACTGAGACAGCGTTAGTGAGCTGCTCAAACCTGGAAAAGATGTAATGCTCTGACAGAGTAAGGGCACACCGCAGACGGAAGACCCCGGGAAAGAAATGAGACCAGCGTGCCCCACCGAAATTCAAAGTTTTTGAAGTCATCTCTGAAGATGTCTGCCATCCTCTCCAGGCTCAGGAGTTGCCAAAGGCGAGCATGCCAGAGAGAGAGAGCTGGGGCTTCCTTCTTTTTCCAGGCTGCCGCCAATGTTAGCTTGGCTGCCCCTATGCAGAGCCACAAGATCATTTTGTCCGCCTTGGTCTGGTGAAGGAGAGACGGGTCGCGCAATCCCAAAAGAACCCCCGCCGTGTCAGTCGGGATAGGGTAGCCTAACATTTCCTTAATCTGCGCCAAGATCTCCTCCCAATATGATCTAATGTAGGGGCAGTCCCACCAAATGTGTTGGAAATCTCCTAATTGACCGCATCCCCTCCAGCATCTGTCGGAGGTGCCAGGAAAAATGCGCTTGAGTTTGGAGGGGTAAAGGTACCATTCCATCATGGTCTTGAGATGAGCCTCTTTGAGCGCAATAGAGTGATTAAAACGGTTAGTGTCGGTCCACAGGGGGGACCACTCATCTTCGGTAATGGGGCGTTGCAATAGACCCTCCCACATATCCATATATCGGGGTACCGGGGAGTGGACGGTGCAGAGCAATAGGGAGTAGATAAAGGAGATCACGCCTTTCATGGAAGAGGATTTGGCCAAGAAGAGTTTAAATTTAGTCAAAGGGCGTGTAGCCGCCTCCCGTATAGTGGGGTGGAGTGCCCAGTGCATGAGTTGGGTATAATGATAGCGTTCAGTCTCGGGTAAGTGGAACTGTGCTCGGCAGTCCTCGAAAGAGAGGGGGTCGCCATCCCGAAATAGGTGAATCAATGCCAAACAACCTCCCCGTTTCCTGGAGTCAAAGGGCCCATCATGAAGAGCAGGGGGAAAAGCGGATGTATGGTGTATCGGGGAGTAAGGCGAGGAAAAGGTGGTCCACCTGTCGTCCCCTGTCAGTGTGTCCCAGACTTTAAGCTTGGAGTGTGTGGGTGTGCTTAGATACGAGTTCGGGGGTCTATCTCTGCGAGAGCGCCAGGCCAAGTCCCAGATAGTCCGACCCGTCACACTGCGGTCCATGTGGAGCCAGTGTTTCCCGAGTCTCGTTGAGACCATTCGACCAGTACTCGCAATTGGGCTGCCTTATAGTACAATTGCATATCTGGCAAGTCCACACCCCCATCCGAGCGCGGACGACGCAGATGAGAAAAGGATAAACGGGCGCGCCCCCCCTGCCATATTAATCAGAGCATCATGGATTTGAGTTTCTGGAAAAACTCAGGTTCCAGACCAATGGGCAGTGCTTGAAAGAGATAGAGAAGTTTAGGCAGAAGCGTCATTTTAATGGCGTGGATGCGCCCTAGCCAGGATAGGAAGAGTGGTTTCCACTTCAGCAGGTCCGCCTGAATGCGTGCGAGTAAAGGTGGAAAATTGGTGCGATAGAGCCCCTGAATCGTCGGAGTAAGAGACACCCCCAAGTATTGAAGCGATTTGGAGGCCCAGGCTAACTTTGTCGAGGAGCGGAGGCAGGCCGCTCGTTCTGCCGGGAGAGAGACATTGAAAATAAAGGATTTTCCGTCATTGACCTTGAAGCCGGAGAGCAGTTCAAACCGATGGAGTACCGCGTGGAGGATGGGCAGGGAGCTCTCTGGTTCCATCAGGGAGAGAAGAATGTCATCGGCAAATAAAGTGATCTTGTGGGTGTCACCAGTGAACGGGATGCCATGTATATCCGGATTCTGTCTGATGGCGTGGGCTAGGGGCTCAATGCTCAGGGCAAAGAGGAGTGGGGACAGGGGACATCCCTGCCGAGTCCCACGGGAGTGCCCGAAGGTACCTGAGCGAACTCCGTTGACCACCACTCTAGAGACAGGGCCTCGGTAGTTGGCCTGTATCATGGCAATGAACTCGGGCGAGAAACCAAAGGCGGCCAGCGCCTTGAACATAAATGACCAGTTGACCCGGTCAAAGGCCTTTTCCGCGTCAAGTCCCACCAGGATAGCTGGAACGCGAAGTTTGTTAGCCTTATCGATGAGATGAATAATGCGGCGAGTGTTGTCATGCGTCTGCCTCCCTTTAATAAAATCTGACTGGTCAGGATGTATAAGAAGCGGCATGAGATCATTCAGCCTCGCAGCGATGATGGAAGCATAAAGCTTAGCATCCAAGTTAAGCAGCGCTATCGGCCTATAAGAGGCGCAGTGTTGTGGGTCCTTCACGGGCTTGGGAATAACAGTGACCACCGCCTCCGCCATGGTGGTGGCTGTTCTGCTCTCCGAGGCCATTGCGTTGAAAAGGGAGACCAGTAGCGGAGAGCTCAGGGGAGAAGGTCTTATAGAAGATAGCTGTATAGCCGTCAGGCCCAGGGGCCTTGTGGGCTTTCAGTGAGGAGATCGCCACGGTAACCTCAGCCAGGGTGATGGGGGCCGTAAGTCGGGCATTCCAGTCTGCGGAGACCTGCGGGAGCAACAGGGAGTCAAGGAATGACTGTTGGGCGACATTGTCCAGGGAGTCCCCCTTATAAAGCCTCTCATAGAAGTCCCCGAACACAGAAGCCTTCCCCTCATCTTGGTGGGTGATCCAGCCAGACGAGTCGAAAAGCCCGCCGATGTACTCCCTCTCCCGTTTGTCCCTCAGCTGGTGCCCCAGGTGCCTACCCACCTTGTTGCCCTGTGAGTACGAAAGCTGGCGAAGCTTAAGGAGGGTGTGCTCTGCTCTATTGGAGTAGATTGCCGGCAACTTGCCGCGGAGAGCAGTGAGCTGACGTAGCCTCTGACGGGTAGGATCTGTTTTATGGGAGAGTTCCACTAAGGCTAGTTCAGCCTCCAGAGCCTCGCGTTCCTGTGCGCGACGTTTGTTGAGCGAGAGTTGAGGGCAATGCACTCGCCCGAATCACTGCTTTCAAGGTATCCCAGTTAGTGAATTCGGAGGTGTCCTCCCGCGGATTAGACTCAAAGAAGTCAGAGATGGCAGTGCGGAGCTTGATACAGGACTCCTTGTCGCGAACGAGGGAGGGCGGGAAGTACCACCTGGGGGCAGACGGCCGAGGCCCAGGCCACCGCAGGCAATTCGAATAGAGACTATGATCGTAGACTGCAAGGGGGAAGATCTTAGCATTCTGGAGGGCGCCTCGCAGGCCCTGACTGATAAAGATGTAGTCGAGGCGGGAGTAAGACCTGTGCACGTGTGAGAAGAATGTAAAGTCTCGGGCGTGTGGGTATAGAGCCCGCCAGGTATCCAAAAGCCCCATGTCCAGAAATCGTTGTTGTGTCTCCCCCGTGAATATCCCCGCATCTGATCTCTGGGAGTGCGTGCTGTCCAGCCCCTTCTGCCATATGAGGTTGAAGTCACCCAATAGAATGAGGGGGCCCTCTACAAAGTCCGTGATGTTGTCTAAGAGGCTGGCAAAAAAGGAAGTTTGGCCAACATTGGGAGCATAAAGAGTCACAAAAGTACAAACCCTGCCCTTCAAAATGCCCTTGACCATGACCCAGCGGCCTTCCCTATCACCCCGGACCCCGAGAGGCTGAAATTGAAGCGCCGCGCGGAAGAGCAATGCCAGTCCTCGGTGTTTGGTGGATGCCGAGGCGCGATAAATGAGTGGATAGAGCTTATGCTTAGGCGAAGTTCATCCACCCGGGCCAAGTGAGTTTCCTGCAGAGCGAGGACATCTAAGTGGTGATCTACAATATATTTCCAGACCTTGAGGCATTTCTGCGGGGAGTTGAGGCCTTTAACATTCCAGGTAGCCAACGTGACAGGAGCCATGATGGTAGTGGGATAACGCTCCGCAAAGCAGGGGCTATGAAGGAGACGTGGCTGCTAGGCCCAGCCGTCCCAGAGAAAGGTACACTGCAACAGTCAGGCACCTCAGAGCCAAAACAAACTAAAATCCCTACAGTAGAAAGCCGCCACCATGATCACCCCCCTCCACCATGACCCCCCTACCCCCACCCCCCTCCCAGGACCCCCTACCCCACCCCCAACCAAAAGAACCCCGAAACCAACATGAAGAAAGAAATGGCAACAGAAACAGTATGACCCAATGTCTGGGGAACGTGGTTCCAGTTCGTCCATCCGACGGGCTCTAGTACAGAGTCCAACACTCGTCGAGGACACGTGTAGAGTACCAGTAACTCTCAAGGATCGCTCCCTCCGGCGCCATCTCGAATGCCCAGAAGTGCCGCGGCTGAGTATGTCCCTCAGGGGTCCCCAGACGCCTCTGTCACCAGCGCCACAGAAGCGACCACCACTCCTCATTCAAGACGGCTCACGGAGACATCAGGTTTCGCCGTACTCACCAGCTTGCCGATGCGTTGCCATCCCATCGGTTGCTTACGCTCTCTGTCAGGGGAAGCCGTCTCGCCCGGCGGGGCAGTGGGATCCGTCAGGCCCAGAAGGTCCATGGTCGACGTAAGAGAGCGGGCCTGGACCAGCTTCCCGTTGAATCTGAAAATCAGCCTGAAGGGGTGGCCCCAGGAATAGGGAATATTCTGCTCCTTCAGGTATGTAGTCACAGGTTTGAATTCCCTACGTTTGAGCAAAGTGGAGGCCGCCAAGTCCTGGAAGAGTAGGGGATGTGTTCTCTGAATTGGAGGAGATTGAGAGTGCGAACCTTCCGCAGGATACGCTCTTTCAGCTGGAAATCATATATGCACACCAGGATGTCTGGAGGTGGAGCTTTCGGACCTCTTGGGAGGCCCACCCGGTGTACTCTGTCCATTTTAATGTCCACGAGGTCGTCTTCGTTCAGCACTTGTCTGAAAAGGGGCTCCACGTATTCCCGCAAATCGGATCCCTCACCTTTCCAAGGCACCGCCCTGATGCTAATGTTATTTCTGCTGGATCTGTTCTCCAGGTCCTCAGCATGGGCCTGGAGGTCCAGGTTTTGTTCAGTGAGCTTAAGCACATCTTGCTGGAGACGATGGATGTCGCCCGCTGTGTCCACATCGTGTTCTTCTAGAGTGGCCACCCTCTCACCGATCCCGTCGACGTCACGCCGCACCTGCCGGAGATCTGAGGCCAGCTGGGAGCGGAGCTCAGAGATATCTTCTTTGATGGCGGCAAACAGTTCCATCATGAAGGCCTTGGTGGCCGGTGCATCATCGTCTCCAGGTTGCGGCGATCTCTCAGCAGCCTTGGATGTGGTGGGTCCCCCTAGGGTCGACGGGGCGTCTTTCGGCGGCTTGTAGTTCCTATTCCTGCTCATCCCCATATTGCCCCGGTCGTCGGGGCCAGCTATGGAGGAGCCTCCCTATGAGTGGGGCAGCAAGCTTCCACAGAATCCCCGGGACAAATACAGCCCGGTGGCAGCGCGGCTCCAGCACGTATACACAAGGCTCTCCCCTCGCCCCCAGGTTCCGGCCCAGACGCGAGTCCAGAACCGCAAAGTACCTCCAAGGCCTCTCTTCCCTTCGGGGGAGCAGAATCACCACTTGCTCGACACCCCAGAGGCCCAGCTGCCTCCTCAGGCAACAGCGACGATTGGTCAGGGGTAGAGGAGCCTCACCGGAAGGCCAGATTCAAAGGCCCCCCCCATCGCTCATGCACGAACCAAGAGTGGGCCCCCTGTGCCCAGCAGCACAAAGCTCAGAGGTCGCAGCCCACTCGCAAGGGCCAAGAATCACACTGCCGCAAGGTTCTCTCCAGATGTAGGCCCCACTCTCTCTCCCAGCCTCCCTCAGACGGGGGGTGGCCTTTGCTGCTACAATCCACCACCACTGCGCAAATCAGCAAGGCACCAGGTCCGCCGTCAGCTCCCACCAGCACAGCACCGTTCCTCACTCTGCCGACAAGCGGACCGAACTATAGCCCCGGGGGCAAGTCAGCCACTAATCCACCAGGCTTCATCCAGGCCCGAGCCCAGGAGCGACCGCCACCCGAAGCAGGCGAAGAGAGGGGTCTCCCCCGCCGATGCGCGGGCCGAAAGCAGACCTGCCCCACCCGCAAAACAGCCGTCAGTACCTAGGGGGGAGGGCATCCACACTCGTCTCACTGCCAGCAGCCCTCATCCCCGACCGCCCCCACAGGCACCGGTAGTCCGCCAGCCTCTAGGCCCTGAATCGGGTGCATGACCAGGCCCCCCTGGCCGGAACTGCAGGGCTCGGGGGCCCCAGTAGATGCATAGCCCCCGTCCACACACTCTCCGCACTGGGCCCTTGTCTCCCCCACAGCACAGGAGCATGCCGTCTGCCGGTATGCGGACCGAATCCCGCGGCCAAAGGTCCGCCGTCCACTCTCACCTTGCTGCACTGTGCCTGGGCCTTCTCCGCTCCTTCGTACCGCTGCTCAGCCCACGCGGGCACCGGCTCCTGCAGCCTCACTCAGCCACGGCCGCAGACCAGCTACCGAATGCCAGGGAGGCCCGCCTGCTCACTCTCAGCGTGAGGGGGACTCCGGCAGCACCCACGGAGAAGCCGCACTCATCTCCGGCCCCAGTAGGCATGGGCCGCACCTTCAGGCAAAAGGGCGGGCAGGAGGCAGAAGCTCGAACTCCGCGGCTCGGACTTCTCCGCAGGACGGGACCGCAGCTCACACGCCTCTCCGCCTCAGCAGGGGGGGTTATCCCCTCTCCACAGCACGGTCCAAGGGGCCGCAGCGCTAGGGTCTACTGCAGCAAGGCCAGGGCCGGGCGACCCGAAGCAGCACCGATCACCACTGCCAATCACCGAAATACACCCTCCACTGAGGTAGGGGAGTCAACAGGGACCCCCACGCTCACTTTCCAGCGTGGATGGGCACCAGGAGGGTAGATATCCAATGCTAATGACAGTCGACGCCGGAGGGACAGAAAAACGCGTCCTACTCCGCCGCCATCTTAGCCACGCCCTGCAATTTTTTTTTGCTTCATACATTGCATTTAGGGAATCGCAAAATTTGCGATTCCTTATTTTGCACCAGATTTAGGGCCCTATGTATCAAGATACCCATTTGTGATTCTCAAATAGCGATTTTTAAGAAATCGCTATTTGAGAATCGCAAATAGGAATGTGTGTACAAAATCGCATTTTTTTTTGCGATTTCTTAAAATTCCTTAATTGCGATTAGCAAATTGCAAATCGCAATTAAGGAATACTTTCCCATTCATTTCTATGGGCCAGGAGGCCCATAGGAATGAATTGGAAGTTTCAAGGGTTCAGGGGTGTCCAAAGGACCCCATGTATGTGCGTCACATGGCACTTTGAAAAATACAACAAGCATTTGCAATGCAATGGTCTCGGCATCATTAAAGGTAGAGCTATTGGCATTGCTCATGACATTTCTTTTTTTTTCTTTAAATCATAAATAAATGGCATTGTCATTTACATTGCCAATACACAGCACTCTGCACTCAACAGCACACACCACTCTGCACTCACTACTCTGCACTCACTGCTCTGCACTCACTGCTCTGCACTCACTGCTCTGCACTCACTGCTCTGCACTCACTGCTCTGCACTCACTACTCTGCACTCACTACTCTGCACTCACTACTCACTACTCTGCACTCACTACTCTGCACTCACTACTCACTACTCTGCACTCACTACTCTGCACTCTCTACTCTGCACTCACTACTCTGCACTCACTACTCTGCACTCACTACTCTGCACTCACTACTCTGCACTCACTACTCTGCACTCACTACTCACTACTCTGCACTCACTACTCTGCACTCACTACTCACTACTCTGCACTCACTACTCACTACTCTGCACTCACTACTCACTACTCTGCACTCACTACTGTGCACTCACTACTCACTACTGTGCACTCACTACTCACTACTGTGCACTCACTACTCACTACTGTGCACTCACTACTCACTACTCACTACTCTGCACTCACTACTCTGCACTCACTACTCACTACACTGCACTCACTACTCTGCACTCTGCACTCACTACTCTGCACTCACTACTCTGCACTCACTACTCTGCACTCACTACTCTGCACTCACTACTCACTACTCTGCACTCACTACTCACTACTCTGCACTCACTACTCACTACTCTGCACTCACTACTCACTACTCTGCACTCACTACTCTGCACTCACTACTCACTACTCTGCACTCACTACTCACTACTCTGCACTCACTACTCACTACTGTGCACTCACTACTCTGCACTCACTACTCTGCACTCACTACTGTGCACTCACTACTCTGCACTCACTACTCTGCACTCACTACTCTGCACTCACTACTCTGCACTCACTACTCACTACTCTGCACTCACTACTCACTACTCTGCACTCACTACTCACTACTCTGCACTCACTACTCTGCACTCACTACTGTGCACTCACTACTCACTACTGTGCACTCACTACTTACTACTGTGCACTCACTACTCACTACTGTGCACTCACTACTCACTACTCACTACTCTGCACTCACTACTCTGCACTCACTACTCACTACTCTGCACTCACTACTCTGCACTCTGCACTCACTACTCTGCACTCACTACTCTGCACTCACTACTCTGCACTCACTACTTTGCACTCACTACTCTGCACTCACTACTCTGCACTCACTACTCTGCACTCACTACTCTGCACTCACTATTCTGCACTCACTACTCACTACTCTGCACTCACTTGAGTCTTGAGTGGAATTTAGTGCACCAGGAAGTGCAAACGGGATTCTTGTGTGTCGATGGCTGTGTGATTCACTTTTTCATAATAAGCAGTTTTTTCGCAGCGCGATGAGAACAGCTGGGGGTTTGCCATTTAGTTTACAAAAACTCCTTTGCCAAAGTTAAGAAGTCGCCGATCTCTTCAATCAAGATTGCAGATATCCATGGCATTGCAGATAAAAAAAAGTAGACTGAGTGGTTAAAACACATAACTGTTGAATTGGAGAAGATGGTATTTGTCATAAGTGGAATAAGTCATCGCTCACTCTATTCTCTGCACTTCATAACAAGTAGAAGTGGAGAAATACGTGTTCTTTACAAAAGATGTGATTATGTGGAAAGAAAATCAATGTATTCGTCGATTATTTATTATTTGAAAGGCTAAGGATCGGCTGTGATTTATTATTAATTACTGTTCATTAAAATTTCCCATTGGCTATGTATGTTCTACACATGGTTTCACCTTCCATATTTCAGGAACACAAAAGGTTTCTTGGAATTGGAACAAGATCGGGTTACTGGTGTTATAAAGTCAACAGAGTGCGGGAGGTTTGCACTGGTGCTTTAAAAAAAAATTGCATAAGTTTCTTCATTTTGGAGCACGATGCCTTTGTTAATTCTATTTTTAAACAATAATACATTTGCTTACATATACACCTGTCCCTTTAGTCTAACTAAATATAATCTCTGATACCAATATGCCCGTGGTTATTATATATGTTTAAAGCCGCATTGCGTGTTGCTTGTCGGTCCATTAAACCAGCACGGCACTCCACTCTCTGCAATGGCCATGGCTGCGCTCGACAAACTTTTAAAATCAACTGTTTTACCATTTTAAAAAAAAAGTAATATTACTGCCAGTTTGGTCGTGATTGGGAAAACAAAAGCCGGTGCGCCCCCGACCCGCAGCGAGCGGCGTGACGTGAGTCTGATAAATACACTGCAAACACATTCTCCTTTTCAGCAAGTAAAAATATGTGATAAAATATGTGTTTAGCTCCATAATGCTGACGGGTGCACTATTAACAAACAAGCTTTCCCTTTTGCAGTAAGTAAAACATTTATGATAAAAAATGTGTTTAGTACGAGGATACAAACCGAGCCGACACCGGCCCAGCAGACAGACGAGCTGCATGCGAAACCTATCGTGGGGCGGGACTGACAAAACGAAACCTATCGTGGGGCGGGACTTCCGTTTTGTGAAGCCCGCGCCCACGGACTGCCTGGAGGAGCACCGAGGGAGAGCCCCGCGGTCGGAGGCTGCACAAGTCCGGAGGGCCTTTGACCGGTGAGCGGAGCGGAGCGGGGCGGGGGGGGGGGAGAGAATGCCTGTATGTCTGCGTGTCCGGAGGGCCTTTGACCGGTGAGCGGGGCGGGGCGGGGGGGGGGAGAGAATGCCTGTATGTCTGCGTGTGTGTGTGCGACGGCGGAGGCGACGGTGACGGCGGGGGAGGGGGGGGCCTCGGTGCACTTGTGTGTGTGTGCGTATGTGTCAGGGGGGGAGTCTCTGTATGTATGTATGTATGTATGTATGTATGTGCGTGCATGGGCGCTTGTGTGTTTGTATGCGCATGCGTGTGTGGTGCTTGAGCTTCCCAGGAGACAGCGCCTGGCCACAGCGCGCGTTCCCGTTTCAAATCGGCTCCAGGGATGCGCGCGCCCCAAACTGTCTCCTGGGAAGCACACTCCCTAACATAAGATCTCGGCGGAGACGCGCTTCCGCGCGTCTTTAGCCGAGACCTAAAAATGTGCATTTTTCAAGGAATTCGCAACTTACCACCAACTAGAAGTTCGTGGTAATTTGCTATTCCTTAAGGACATTTTTCAATTATTTTTTTTCATACATTGCATTTAAGGAATCGCAAAATTTGCGATTCCTTAAATGCAATTGCAAAATAAGGAATCGCAAAATTTGCGATTCCTTATTTTGCACCAGGTTTTGCTTCATACATACCATTTAGCAAATTCGCATTCGCAAAGGCCAAAATTCTTCAAATTTCAGCCTTTGCGAATGCGAATTTGCTTGATACATATGGCCCTTTGCTTCATACATACCATTTAGCAAATTCGCATTCGCAAAGGCCAAAATTCTGCAAATTTCGGCCTTTGCGAATGCGAATTTGCTTGATACATATGGCCCCTATTTCTTATTCTTGGTAAACAAAGTTTTCATGTTTATGCGGTTGTCAGAAACTAATCCCTTCTTGTGAATTCGAGAAAGTTTCTAGTGACCTCTGAGCTAGCTGGCCTGATCGACCTCAGTCCTACGTCTAATCTATAGGATATATTATTCCAATGCGCAGAGCATATTGGGAATATAGGAACTACACTACATGGCGCCCAACTTTTGGTAAGGCACTAATTTAATGCTAGATACTAAAGTAACTCAGTCGTGCTTTTCTCAGAGACCCCTTTTTCTATAATACTCCAATAGACGTCTGGTGTGGGTAAAGGGATAAAATATCCGCCATAGCTGAGTAGGATGAAAATCCTATGTATAAGTTTTTGGTTTGTTCAACGTTGAAGGATACAGTGTTCCAAAATACTGTGCACCTTATCTTTGTTTCCTTGAAAGTTGCTCTGCAACTTTCATTAAACAATGTTGATTAACGGCAACAACACCGCAACCGGTAGAGCTGCAGCTGATCCAGTTGTTGCAGCTTTTAATATAACAGGTTTCCAAGAGACCGACGAGCATGCTATAAGCATTCCAGAAAATCTAAGGAGAGCCATCACTATGAAACATATAAGAAATGGACTATCAGCAAGAGGTGGTAGGGTAGTTTTTGTGATAGAGTCACATGAATATCATCAGACAGAGGTATTCTATTCATGGATAGTCTTCCCTGAAGCAAATCCAGTAACTAAATTGTTTCACTTCTACCAAGAAGATGAAGCCCCAACGGAATACATTCCTTTCGAGGATGTTGAAATTCCACTAACATACCAAGAGCATGCGCTCTGGTTTAAAGGCGCCCCAAAACATATACATCACATTACCAGGCTCGGTCCACTAGGTAGACCAGGAGCAACATGGCCGGTATTAGCCAGCTATACACCACAACTTGCCATTGAAGAAATGTCGGATGAGGAACTAATAGTTCAACTTAAGGAGCTAATTAAAATTCACAGACAATTGGTCCAATATGTCATGCGGACTATTACAACCCAACAGGCAATTATGATTCCGCAACACACCCCTTACGAGGGGAACACAAATAAAATTAAACCACAGACTATACAATCAGTCATTGGTAAATTTCCCGCAAAATGGGAAATAATTCTATTCAGGATAACTCAAAAAATTACTCAAATCGAGGCAGTATTTCCTGATACTACTCCTATGAGAAAAACAGAATTCTAATAATCTGTTTACCAATGGGGATCGCACCACACCTAGAGGACTGCGACACTTGGGGTACAGTCTTTGCTGCAATCTACACCGAACCACATGGTGTTCCGTCTATGGCGGTAATACCAGACGTCCTGAAACAGATTCGAAATAAATACGGGGCAGAGCCTGCTTTAAATCTGGGTATGAAATTACTGAAAGATTTTAAACAGGTCTCAACAATAATATTAGCTAATATTAAAGGTGAAGTAGCATCCGACGCGATCCGCCAGAAGTTACGAGAATTTGATGTAACTGAGCAACCTCAAGAACTGGCCAGAATAATTGAAAAATCCTAGGTAGAGACAGTTTGGGTGGTAAACCAGTGAAACCCCAACTGACTGAAAGTCCTGAAAAGGTCTTTATTAAAAACACTCCTACTCTTCCCAAAAAGAAATGGGAGAACACTAAACAAGCTTCTAAAGAGAAGCGTTCTCAATCCCGAGGTAGGTCTCCTCAAAAGGAGCCCTCTGAAAGGAGGTATAACCTCAGGAATAGGGATAATTTGAGAAAACCTGATAGATATCAAGATACTGATACACGTTCCTCTCGTACCTTTAAGACTTCCTCGCAGAAATCCGAAAGAAGAGGACGATCAGAACACAAGGAAGAACGCATGAAGTCCAAAGAAGATCAACACGTTCCAAAAAATAAGAAAACTCAAATCACCAAAAAGAAGGTAGCAGGTCTAAAGATCAGACATGCCGAGGATCTTGAGGACACAACTCAAGAACGGGGAATGGGCTCAAACGAAGTTGGACAGCGCAGCAGAAGTCACCATAGCTCGCAAGAACTTGAAGGATCATCTGGAGACAGTGGACTTAATTGAGTACATCCAAGTTGCAACTGCAGATACCAGGGTTAGTGTCCCACATAAGTTATATGAAGTAACACTCCGGATGGAGGGGGAAATAACTAGAAAAATAAGAGCACTCTTTTGGGAGAAGCTCTCTCAGGGTTATGACATTCTTTTAGCTGAACAAGACTGGCCACCTGAATTTGTCAGGTAGTGCCAACATGGCGAAAACATGATTATGCCATAGCTCTCCAATCATATTCCAATTCATAAAAATATACTTATGCCATAAAATGGGCAGTAGCCCAGGCTCCTACATTATATAAAAATCATGTAGGATGGAATGAGGATTCTCCTCAACATAAAATCCAGTTAAAAACTCAACCAACTGCGCAAAGGCAGTATCCAGTTAAACAAGAAGCTAAAAAACAGGTCAGGGAGATATTAGATCAACTTGAATACCCAGGGGTGATTGAAACATGTACCTCGTCCATGAACAATCCTTTGTTTCCTGTCTCCAAACCAGACAATACATATCGTCAAGATTTGGATTACAGACATTTAAACTCTTGTTGCAAAACCTTTGGAGTACAAAATGCACACAGTGCAGCACTAATGAATAACATTGGGTGTAAAAAATATAAAACCACATTAAATATTTCTAACGGTTTCTTCTGTCAAAACATTGCACATGAAAGTAGGTATTTGACCGCTTTCTCAATCATGGGGACACAGCGTCAATTCTGTCGTCTCCCTCAGGGATTCAAGAATAGTCCAGGGTTATTTTCAGCCAGAGTAACAGAGTTACTACAAACCTATGATGATGAGGCATTTTCATATGTGGATGACATCTAGCTAACAGACGATGACTTGCATAGGTACTTGAACAGGGTGAACACCATAATATTGGGCTTCGCTTCGAGAATTGCCCTCTTAAACGTCCTTTTCCTAGGATACGAGTTATCAAACGAAGGCAAGAGCCTGGCAGCAAACTTTCTAGAGAAATGTGAGCTCCTCCAACCTCCAAAAACACTGAAAAACCTAGTTGATTCTAGGTTTCCTAAATTTCCGAAGAACTTACATTCTAAATTACGCAGAAAGGGTTAAACCTCTCTACGGATTAATCAAACCAGATTTTAAAACAGGTAATCGGACTCAAAAACACACAGAAATTTTGCTTTCAGTCCAAACGGTCATGTTGGCAACAACACATTTACAGACTCGGGTAAACGTAGGCAACTTGGTGATCCGAATCATCCCAGGAAGATACAGATTCACATACTTAACCTTTAATGAAGGGGAAAAAGTACCAATAGCTTACAAATCTCACTTGTACACACAAGCTGAAATGAAATTCACTTCTACAGAAAAAATTCTGACAGCGGTTCAAACTGCAGTAGCAAAAGAGAGAGCCCTCGCACAGGGTAAGCGCATAATGGTCATTACTCCTGAACCTACCTTTGAGGCAGTGACGAAAGCGAGCATTCCGAATGCAAAACTTTACATCCGAGATGGATACAATGGGTTAATTCTCTTGCTGCAACAGACGTTGAATACGTTTTCGACCCTTATTTGAAAACACAAGAATTTCTACACTATGAACAAGAATGTCCTCTGCCTACTGAGATTCTGCCTCTAGAAAAGTATGAATGTATAATTTATACTGACATATCAGCACAGCCCGCCATTGGGGTAAACAAGCTTATAGTGCTGCGTGCGCGATCGTTAAAGGTCAATGGCGAGATGTCAAATTCCGACCAATGGTCACTAAAATGCAATCTCTAGGAGATTGTACAGCTCAGCGAGCTGAACTACAAGCATTCAAGAATGCGCTTAATAATACTGATCACGAAGTCCCCTTACTGTGTTCAATCTTACAATGAATACTTGCAGAACTGCATTGGAAACGGTTTCAAAGATGCAAAAGGTAGCACAATCAAGCATAAGTTGCTTGGGACCAAGTAGTTCAATTACGACAAGAACTACGAAAGGCTCATGTGATACATACACTGAGGGCCCGATTCACAGAATGAACTTAAGACTCAATCCTAAACGTACTACTATTTTGGTATTCACAGAATGCACTTACTACTTCTGGTATTCACAGAATAGACTTCAGACTACTAACTTTACGTCCACACCTGGGCCGTAATTTCCGCCTCCGGGCCGGAATTTCCGGCTCTGCACCGGAATTTCCGGTTCCGGGCCGGAATTTCCGGCTCTACGTCGGAATTTCCGATTCCGGGTCGGAATTTTCGATTCCAGGTCGGAAGATACGAATTATGGCAGTTGATCATGTTAGTCAAGGGTAAACACCTGTCCAAGTGCCTACCAACCCCCACCATGGATCAGCTGACACACTGCAGCCAATCGTAGCCAATAGCTCCATTTTACCATGATGAATGTTGCAAGTGGCTACGATCACCCACCACACTCCAGCTGAAGTCAATTAACACTAATTGAACAGCACCACAAAACACATAAAACCAGCACACATTGAAGGAACAGGTTTGGCCACCGAGAGTTTGTGTCCACAACGCTCACATTGCCAGACACAAAAATGGAACTAATGAGGAGAAAGAGGAATTTCACTGCAGAGGAGACTACCAAGCTTGTAGAGTTCATAGTCAGGCACTACAAACACCTATATGGACTCCCACCCTACTGCACCAGTGGGACACAGAAGGCAGCCCTATGGCAGCAATTAGCCACTGCTGTCTCAGCATTGGGGGAGGAGAGGCGCACAGTACAGGACATTAAAAAAAAGTGGCAGGATGAAAGGCAGAGGGTGAAGGAGAAGTACTCCAGGATCGAATTAAGCAGGATTCTCCCTGCTGCATACCCTGGACCCCGCATCGGTCTCACCCCACTGGAGGAGGATAACCTGACCACAATACACCCCCACTTAGTCCATGGGCTGCCTGTCAGTGACGTCTGCTACGTGGTACCAGGTAAATGGAATGAAAAGAAAAGGTCATGAAAAGATTGTCTGTGTTGCACTGTCATTGTGAGAAAGGAACTTGTCCAAAGTGAATATAAAAATATAGTCAGTCAGAGACTCATGTGTCACCCTCTGTGTGTAGCACCACAAGTCCCAGAATCCTTTGCATTAGAAATGACTAATTTCTCCCCCCCTTTTGAAAACATGGGCACAGTACTGCTGCCGTACATACACAACCCTGCTAAATAGCAATTGGCAAATATTATCATGGAAGCGCCAGTACCAATGTGACATGCAATTCAACCCTTGCGCAACCACGGATGCATCGCATTTACATTGCGGCGCAGGGATAGACAGATGTGTGTTGCATCTGATGGTGTTTAGGGGGGTGCTTTGCTGGAGTCGTGCAGCAAGTGCGATGCAACTCCAACAATGTCCATGGACCGCCAATACCTAACGTGCTGTGTCACTCCTTACGTCTGCTTCAAGCACGCGTAAGCTTGCATCGCAGTGGCCTCTGAAAAGTGAATCTGTGAAATCATATAGATTTCACTGTATTACTTTTACGCGGCATATCCCAAAGGAATGCCCACCCTGCCTAAATCAAAGCTGACGCAGGTTCAATGTTACGCAGGGACTCACAACGTGACGCTTCACCATAAATGCGTCATGTTACGAATAATTCAAAATGTGTCGTCTGTTGTACACCACCGCTGTGTCACAGAAGTGACACAACAGCAGTGTAAATCTTTTTCAAGGGGCGTGTAAACCTGCCACAAATTATCCAAGAAGTAAATCACCCTGTGCCAGCTTAAATCACAAAGCAGAAGGTCAGAGAATCATCAGATCAAAATATGTCATACACATATTCTGTTGTCCATTTCCCACTCTGCCACGCCATTACATCCCCAACACACCACTGCTCCTACCTGCCCCGTCTGCGGCAGTACTTCACAACACTGTTAGCACGCAGAAGATACGGGGAAATCCCTGAAAAGTTCCACAAGCACATTTCCCATTTGGTTACTTTTCTCTCTTCTCACCCATTGACACATCCAGCCAGAGCACAGACAACTGCAGTAGCAGAGGTCACCGCATCTACTGGGAGGAATCGACAACGTACAGAGGAAGGCATTACAACCTCAATAACTGGTAAGTCGAACTGGCCAGGAGATGGTCAAAATGCATACATTGTCAGGAGACGACAGAGGGACAAATAGTGCCCACCTATGAAAGCCAACCAGAGATGCAAAATTGCTTCATTACAATTGGAGTTGTCAAAGGACATTCACCTTTACCGTATGACATTTGTGAACAGCAAAAAACAAAATATAACATGTCTTGGCTCATCATACCTTTTTAACTGTGGTACATAACATGTATTTCACCAACAGTCCCAGACCGGGGAATCCAATCCTGTAATCGAGTGCCACAGCTAGTCAAAAGGGTGTGCCCACTATATTGTAATAGTGTCTGTAGACCTAACCATGAAATCCTATTTGCACAGATATGGTAATGGTGAACAAGCAGTGAGACACCACTCTCAGTAGTATTGACAATGCATTCACTGTCCAACTTCAAATCTTTCCAATGTACATTAAATTGCACAGTCCACACAGCTGGTCATGTACTTCTTACATTGGATGGATTATTTGTTGGGCATCAACAAAACACGATAGTGGACCTTACCTCTGGATTCATAGGCATGTAATTGTGATATATGTTGCATCTAGGTAGTGGGCCCATTCTAAGTCATATGTGGGATCACTCATGACATTATGTATGATACACTTCTGCAACGGTGGTGCCCACAACTGTTTGTGCTCGTTCTTTGTGCCAGAAATTGAGTGCATCACATGTGGCAGCAGAAATGTAAAGTTGCAAAACACACTTATCAATGTACGATCCTCCCAGAATCAAAGACACACACTGAATTTTGCTACAAGGTTGGACGTGACATCTGTTCAGGGACCACACACTGCTCCGGTGCTGGTCCAAGGTAAGTCAACCCTAGAATAAATCTGGCTGAATGCTCATTAATTGGTCCTTTCACTTCCACCGTATGTTGTATGTGTTGTACAACACTGTTGTCCTGCATCACAATATGCTCACATATGGCATTTGAACACATGGCAGATCCGACCCTGGTGGCAAATGAGAGGCTGACACAAAATGTATGCCAAGTGCAGAATGGACATACAATAGAACAATGTGTCATATGAACTGACCAAAACACAACAGGCTTGCAATTCAATGATAGGATAAATCCCTAGCAAAATATACATGGTTAAATCAAAATGAAATTGATATGGCTGAGGCACACACTGATGCCAGCTGTGTATCTTTGAGATGGGTGTAGAGGCTGCTAAGGTGAATCTTCATGCAGTTACACCTGCAAAATGACTTGGCTGAAGAGCAACACAATAATCCAGTGCAGGCGGGAAGCCTCAAAGCTTCTCACCTCATCTGCAATGTGTGATCATAACCATATGTTGTTTTCTGCTCGCCTCCCTTCTATCTTATTCACATGTATAGGTGAGTGTTTGACATATGAGGTTTGGATGTCTGCTGCACAAGACACCATCCGTTGTCAGCTAAGTAGTACCATGATATTAGAAATAGAGTATGGGAACAGAGGACACTCAAAGCATGGACATAAGAAATCTGTGTTCTCTCATTCAAAAATGAGCTGTGTGACCTCATGGGTAGGGAAGCACAAATGAGCAACATCATGTCCCTGACTACTGCACATCTCACACATGAACTCCTTTCTGACTTGTCAACAGACAACAGTACACTCATGAAAAATGTTAGTCTCAATGGTAAAGGTGAAATCAGTGTGATGCGGATGAGTCATTTATCCACTTCCTTGAAAATATCAGTAACCTTCTCATACAAGTTTGTCAGTTGATGCGTCATCTTATTGATGTCAGTGCTGCATGGAGGTAACAGCTGGCAAATGCTGGACGTTAGCAGGTGCCCACATGTAAAGTCCATGAGGTAAACATGCTGCACATTGTCCTGGATTATCCGCAAATGGTTATTGAGAATGACATGTTGGCTCATAGCTACAATCTGTTGTACTAAAATATGGACATGCATGTCCCATCACAGCTGCGGACAGGATTATACCACTGCAGCGGACACCATCCCGGGGGATGCATGACATCCTGGCTGCAGCAGTGAAACCCTCGCGCACCTGTCCTTCAGGTAATTCTGGCATGAGGTGCGTCACTAGCTTAGATTACTAGGCCATGACAGAAATCAAAGATCCCCTTCTGCATGGAAACAACAGTTGTTGTTTACAAAGTGAAATATAAATCAGGAGTGTCACATGTGCCTGTCTGTCAATTGGTGATGCAGATCATTGAGAATGTTGTCTCTACCCTCTACAGCTATGTCTACAACATCTATGAGGAGACAGGTTCAGCAGGATACACCAGGGGGAGCGCGAAGTGACAGAAAGTTTTGGCTGGAGCTGGTGAGTTTGCTAGTATTATGTACATCTCCGTGTAACACCTCAGTGCTATGGTGTGAGCGGTCATTTGTGGTGTTACCCTAACCAGGTCACATGATCCTCATCTGCTGATGCAAAGTACAGTTAATACAACCCTGGTGCACCACATGTAATACCAGGTCAATCACTATTGCGGTTGCAACCTCTGTGTTCCAGATGATGCTGAGGAAGAGGATGACAGACCTACGACCAGTGCTGGCCGACGGGGAATCAGAGGGGAGAATCTCCTGATCCTCCAGGTAGTAATGTCGGCAGCAAGTCATGCTCAAAAGGATGAGGAAGATCATGAGGATGTTGACTTTGTGGATGATGATGACCACATATTCATCCACTCCGTGGATGACGATTCTGATGTCACAGCATCACATCCTCCGCCAGGCAACGATCGTCAGCCTTCTCCCAAACAAACAATACCATGTCCGCAGCATAGATCAAACCAGCCACCGCTCCCACACATCCAATCACAGACATCACTCCCTCACAGCCCTCACGTCCTGGACCGATATGGTGGTTCCTCTACCCGCTCTTCCCTACACAGTGTATCCCTGCCATTCTCTCCACCATCTGTGGGAAGTACCAGCCCTGTTGTGGTGCAGGTATCCCCTGTGCACCATTCTCCTGGCCACAGGCTTTCACGTGCCACTCCCCTTGTTGTTGGACCTGCTCATAACATCCATGGCAGACACCTGCAGAGGGGGTCTGCACCTGGCGATGGTGGCCAGTGGGAGCAGGACTTCTTCCAACAGCAGGCAGATGTGAGGCAGGACATTTGTGCCATAGGGGCTACCCTGTCAGACATGTCTGGGTCCCTGCAGGACATGGTCCAATTCCCTCAGGTGGTGGACAGGGTGAGCCAAGCTTTGGATAGGATGGATAGATCTTGGAAGGACATGTCCATGAATATGACAGACCTGATATCCATCCAAAGGGAAGAGAGTGCAAGACACAATGCCTTGGCCATGAAGATGATGTAGGGCATGGTGAGAGTGATCCAAAGTCTCCCTTCACGGCCAACACAGGGAGAGGAGCAATCATATCTGCCTGCAGGACAGCACATCCAAACACCTGTACCACCAACTGCACAGCACCACAGCCAAGGTACACAAATACACCGGCACCCTGAACAGGCATCCCCACCACCTGCACAACCACCACCAACCCCTGTACTGTCACTCCCACCACCTACACAACCACCAACAACCCCTGTACTGTCACTCCCACCACCCACACCACCTGCACAACCACCACCAATCCCTGTACTGTCACTCCCCCTACCTGCACAACCATTACCAACCTCTGTACAGTCACTCCCACCACCTGCACAACCACCACCAACCTCTGTACAGTCACTCCCACCACTTGCACAACCAGCCCTTGTCCAGGCACAGACACCAAATGTGCAGACACCATCTGCACCTGTACTTGTAGATCACCCTGTACAACACCCACATACACTTAGGCAACAATCTCAACCTGACCCCTCACAGCAATCATCACCCCCAAAATTGCGGAGTTGCAAGCACGATCACCAGTGACATTCACGTGGTCAATTTGTCTTGGGGTCCTTAGGTGCATAGTGAAAATAAAGATCTGCAAAAGTAATATTCTGTTGTGTATCATGTCCTGTCTAACGATGTAGGCATGTGTGTGTATGTGTGAGACACAGTTACAAGTGTAACCCATCATTGCAACACGCTATAATGTGCATAGCATATGACTCACAAAATAAGTGTCCATATTTGGAAACAGACATTCAAAATGAAGTCAACCAAGTTAAACTAAGTAGAATTCCTCAAAGATATTTATGTAGGAACAGAAAATAACCGTCTGTTTGGAAGGGAGAAAGGAAAACAAATGATGATCTTAATGCAGAAGGAGAAGGGAACTTGGATTGGGGTGGGGCAAAAAAAAAAAATATAATAAGTCAGGGACCGTCAGGGAAACCAGTCTATTTACAAGGGGAAAATGAAATCTTTGTCCACAACAACGTCTCAGTCAAAAATTCAAGTGTCCTTCTGGTCAAGCTCCAGGGCCACAACGTCCAGATCCTCAGTGTCCGATGCAGGCACACGGCTGGCTGGTGCAGGAACAGGCACTACATGGGATCATGACACACGAGGAGTACGGGAGGAAACAGTGTGGGGCAACGGACAGGGGGAGACATTGACAAAGCTGTGGTCAGGAAATAGACGTTGGTGGCGAGGTTGTCCAGAGATCGGAGAATGTCCGCTCGCATCGTTCGTATCTCTAGACACACTTGTAGCATGATGCGAGCGGACATGTCTGTTTGACCCTCAACCATCCAACTCAAGTCCACAAGAGGAACAATACCGGGAGTGGCCTGGGGGGGACAGGAGGGATGTGGTGCCTCAGTTCCGGAGCAGATGTGTTCGGCTTGGCAGCTACGAGGAGGGGACAGGTTGCAGGGGATGGAGAAGGAGCCCCCGATAGCATGGGGGACTTTAGAGGTAGGGAGGGGCTGATGACAGGCCAAGATTGAATGTTGGCCTGCCCCGGGGACACCTCTTCAGGACCCACTTGTGAAGAGCATGGGGGAGAGTCGCTTCCCACCACATCATGGTCAGAGGTGTTGGTTCCTTCCCCCCCACCTTCAATGTCCACAGCCTCCACCCGGAACGTAGCACCAGAGTCATGTTCTTCCTCATCCCGGTGGGCGCAATCCCCTTGCGTCCTGATGTTGAGGTCCCCTCCTCCTCTTCTTCGCTGGTGGAAAGAGGGTGTATCCGCTGGCGAACTGAAGTCCTCCTGCTCTGGAACTGTTCCTGCAGTTCTTCTGTCTCACCAGCCGTGGCTGCTGAAATGTAAGCAAAATCCTGATGTTGTGGTTGTTTCATGCAGGACGAGACACATACATAGATGAGCCAAGGTCAGAATTTGTTTTCCTCTGATCACACTCTACAGTTGTCAGGGGCCGATTTACGACTTCTGGTGCATCTCTGCTAATCAGCAGAGATGTGCCAGAAGAGTTGCGATGCATCTGCCCACCCATGCGCCACCACTGATGTGCCGCATTTACAATGCAGCGCACTGTGGCGCTTGGGTGGGCAGATGCGTGACGCATCCACGGTGGAAAAGTGGCACATTGCTGGAGTTGCGTCGCAAGCGCGACGCTGCTCCAGCAAGGCTCAGGGGTGCCCTATCTCTAACATGCTGCGTCAATCCTTACGCCTGCTTCAAACAAGTGCAGGGTTTTGATGCAGCATGGCCCTAAAAGTAACTGAGCGAAATCTTGTAGATTTCACTCAGCCACTATTTGGAGGCGTTCCTGCAACGGAACGCCCCCCCAGTGCCAGAACGCCTACATGTGGTGCATCTCCCAGATGTGCCACGTTGTAATTACCCCGCAGCATGGCGGTTGGTTTGCGCCGCTGCTGCGTCACAAAAGTGATGCCACGGCGGTGTAAAGGAGGCGCAAGGGCCTTGTAAATCTGCCCCTCAATATTTATGAACTTACATTACATGTATGTACACTGTCATTTACTGAATTGAGTCTGACATGGGCATCTCATGTGTATTATTGTGGCTTACGCAACCGTATTGGCCAACCCTCAACCTTGGCATTCTTGTGATCTGTGTGTCCTGTCACTGCTACATGTGCCAGTTCCTAAACCAGTCCACCAAAGGAGAACATGAAGAGTCCAGCTTTAATTGAATTTGGTCATTGATATGGAGTTGCAGCTATTTAACGTCTGGACAAGTGTCATCTGCTTTGTAGCATTGTATGGGACAAGAAAAATGCTGAATGTAGGTCATACATCCACATAGGGTCTGGGCTACTTCTCTAGTTACATTGTGAATCTAGCCTTTTGCCGTCCCCACACATCATCGGACAATCCAGTGCCACATATTGGCTTTGTTGACTTAAAAGGTAGTACAGTACACCGGTGAACAGTGGTGGGTGGTTGTGGCAGCTACCTGTACATGTGAAATGTCATAAAGGCCACTAAGGGTGAGACGTCTGTCAGTGGACACACCTTGCAAATTTAGGAAAACTTGAGAGTGATGCAAGGATCTCAAAGTCTGCCTTGACTCCATGGCACATGATGATCTGTCTCAATTGGAACCCAAACTCTACAAATGCAATGCAAGTTACAGCATCCAATACCCTTTGGCCTGCCATGCACTTACTGGACAGTGTCTGTACCAATGCTCATCCAATGCACACATCGGTTATGATAAACTCAAGCACAGCCCCGGTGGAGCGGGCAAACTATTTGCTTGGGGCCATTCTTTTCCTTACCAGGAACCCTGCTGCTCACCTCTTGGTCTAACGCCACAGCCACTGCCCGTCTCCCTCCCACCACCGCAGCCTCCAATACATCGTGGCCGCAGTGCGGAGGGGGACCACAATCCCCAGGCTCCCTCGCAGCGGAAGCCGCCACCAGCACTTCCGTGCCTGGAGGCGCATAAACTCAAGCACAGCCCCGGTGGAGCGGGCAAACTATTTGCTTGGAGCCATTCTTTTCCTTACCAGGAACCCTGCTGCTCACCTCTTTGGTCTAACGCCACAGCCGCTGCCCGTCTCCCTCCCGCCGCCGCAGCCTCCATTACATCGTGGCCGCAGTGCGGAGGGGGACCACAATCCCCAGGCTCCCTCACGGCCGAAGCCGCCACCAACACTTCCACGCCTGGAGGCGCAAAAACTCAAGCACAGCCACGGTGGAGCGGGCAAACTATTTGCTTGGGGCCATTCTTTTCCTTACCAGGAACCCTGCTGCTACAGCCGCTGCCCGTCTCCTTCCCGCCGCCGCAGCCTCCATTACATCGCGGCCGCAGTGCGGAGGGGGACCACAATCCCCAGGCTCCCTCGCGGCGGAAGCCGCCACCAGCACTTCCGCGCCTGGGGGCGCATAAACTCAAGCACAGCCCCCCCGTCGCGGGACCGCGCACGGGCCGCGCCGGGCTGAGTTCGGGCAAAGGGCGGGCCGTCTACGGCCGTCCAAGGCAGGATAAGGCGGGGTTGGGCCACCCCTCGAACATCCTGAAAACTGTAAGACTGCAGGACATATATTTTTTAAAACATTTACTGCTTATCTATTGTTGTGGTCCTGAGTACATGGGCATTGTTGTACATTCTGCACTCAGATAAGGTTGTGACATAATGCCTAGGGTGAAGAAAATAGGGATGGGGGGTTCGGTGAGTAGCACGATGGATAGGTTCATCACCAGGGCTGCATCAGTTTTAGAACACGAAATTGGCATCACCGAACAACGTCTTTCAGCTGAACCGATGTATATTAGACGTTCATCCCTGGGACCCCTAATGCAAGCCATCTCCCCTACTGGGCTAGAAGGGCCTATCAATCTATTAATTAATGAGCATGGTAGACAAGCTAGCCCGGATGAAATTTCTTTGATAGCACGCGTCCCTACAAATGGTGCCCAATGTGAAACTATAGCTGCACAACCTCAGACACGGGCTAACACTGGAGCAAATATAAAGAGGAAAAGAAAGGAGGCTATACATAAGGGGAGTAATCCTAAAGTATTGAAAACTACTCAAATAACAAATTTGAATCCAGGGCCACCTGCGAGTACGTCACCATTGTCACTGGATGTCAACTCCTTGCTTGACATCCGAACGAGTTTAAACGATAATGGGGTAACTAACTCTAATCCTATCTCTCAGCGGGTTGGAGAATCAGTTACACAGATAGAGCAGGTTGTAAGATCATTGATCCTCTCACTTTTGGAGAGGATAAAGGTGGTTAGCGAAAGATTGGAGAGGTTTGAACAAACGACCCTAGATAACTTTTTTATCCTGAAAAACCTGTTAAAAGCTGAGGCAAAAGAAAGATCGAAGAAGGATACTCCAGCCAAGTTGTCATACAACCTCAAGTTACCACGACAAAATCTAGCCCTACCATTAACACACAGGCAAATAGAGCTCTGGATAAATGTACTGAAGGATCTAATAGTAAAACAAATAGCTCCAAGCCGGGAAAGGTAACTAGCCCTATAAGCACAGCCAAAGAGAAAGGCAACAATGATAGTAACTTTAGGCCTTTATTGGCCACTGTCGATTTACCACCAGAGTCCTTACCTTATGTGGTTGTCCTCACTGGCGTTCCTGAATTGAAGAGCGGAACGGTTGAATCCTACCAACAATTAAAGAACAAAGTGACATTCTGGCTAAACAGGAATAGACCGCTCCCAAGAGATATGAAAGGGGAAGTCCTGTTTGCCAGAAGAGCTAACTGGGTAGGCAGAAGATCAAAGGATATACCCGGGAATACTATCATTGTAAACTTCAGGGATAGCCGTGTAAACTTCAGGGGAAGGCGTGTAGTGAGGTTAATCTGTAACGGAAGACACCCTATGGACTGCAGTGGGATTGGTACGCAAAACTTAAGCTATTTTTACAATGTGGAGGCTGTACCACCACTGATTAACCGCTTTGTGGGGGGAGCCTATGAAGGGGTAGTGGGATGTCCAAATACTAATTTCACAGTGGTCACAAAAAAACGTTGTGCAGAGCTATATGGGCTAGAGGAGGTGGACTGACTGGGAGCAGAAGAAGGGTGGAAATTAGTAGCTATAGGGGCAGCAGCCTTAAAGCGAGCGGGCCCCCTCTCAACTATCAGTGACCAAGATATAACTAAACAAGGCACAATAGATTCGATCCCGAACAACGAATCTTTTGATATAAGGAGTTTGAGGAATAGAAATAGAATATACAGTAAAGATAACTCTGAGAGGGCTGGGATAAACAAAGGTAAAAATATGGAAGGCTCAAGCTTGATTATGCTTGAAACATCAGGAAATGTTGACCCTAAAATAGCAATGACTGTAGGAGCGTTGAATACGGAAAGTAACATACCGGGCATTGGGCTACAAGGCGATGTTCATTTAACATCCTGGAATATTGCAGGTATAAGAAAAATCTAAGTGACCCCGCATGGCATGATTACATCGACAAACGGGATATCATTTTATTCCAAGAAACGTGGGGAGTGGAAAATCACTTTAAAATAGGTTACAGATCTTTCTATATACCGGCAGCTAACCAGAACAAAGGAAGACCTTCTGGTGGTCTGTTAATCTGGGTAAAGATCACAATGGGAACTAATTTTAGTCAAATTGATTGTAATAGCCCCGATATCCTGGCCATAAAATTTAAAGACACTAATAATAAAGAAGTCTGTATTATTAATATCTATAACAGACCTATGTCTTTGCACAAGGAATCGGAGACTATAGCTCAATTGGATAATACCATTTCCAGATTTGATCATAAGATCATGATGATCATAGGAGGTGACTCTAACCGGAGCTTTGAACCGTTATCGGGCCTAGAAAATATCACGGAGCTGGAAGACAATGCTAATGGTATTCCTGGTATTGAGACCAGCTCAATGGTACCGTGTTCAAAAGCGGCACTCCAATTATTGCGTCTGACAGTGGGGCATGGCCTGCGTTCTTGTAATGGCCGCCTGCCGTCAGACTGCCCGAGGAAACCTACCTTTAGACGGGGCAGTGGTGCTAGTTACTTAGATTATATAATGGTCTCAACAAGTCTATGGCCAATGATGATAGATCTGGTGGTGGAAGATCGAATAGAGAGTGACCACTATCCTCTTAACCTGACCCTTTCAAAGTCACTATTTATGTTGCCTGCAGAGGGGACATCTCACTCCAAAAGCCTGAGCATTGATCCCCTCGTGTCTAACAATCATAGGACACTGAAGTGGCCTGTGGTTATGGGAAATGACTCCACTATCAAGAAAATGTATGAGCTTTATGTGAAGTTAATTTCCCCATTAGATGCCAGCTTAGCTGAGAAACCACTAATAGCAGAGGTTCATGGAAAAATGATACTGGGGCTTAGCGAAATACTTACCAAAGCTGTTAAAAGGGCAAATACTGGACAAAGTAAGTCGCTGAAAAACGGGACATGGTATGATAAAATATGTCGCCATGCCAAATCAGAACTGATAGAAGCTGCAAAAGGGAAAGATATAGTAGCCGTAAAAGAAAAAAGAAGGGAATACAAAAAAACGTTAGCAACAGCTAAAAAGGGTTGGGATGAAAAATGATAGTCAGAACTATTGGAATCATGTAAACTAATGTTGCAGGGTTTCTGTACTCACACAGAACTGTGCACAGAGGAGTGGAACCTCGGCAAATTAGGATGTCCCAAAACTTACCTTAGCAACCAACTCACCCCTTACCGAGCTAGCTACAGTGTCTCATTGGACATATCAAACACCCAATGTTTAGACAAACCAGAACATGAACTTACAGTACCTCAGGGTACGTGGGACTCATGAACACTCTTTCGTTATATTATCATTACAAACCAGAACATGGAGTAAAGAAGACACATGTGCATTTGAAATGTTTATTTACTAATGCCGTCTTCTCAGGCGCAGTATCTTTGATAATACAAGTATACTTATTATCAGTAGCAAAATTATCAGCATAGTTACTAAGACATAAAAAGCGAATGGTGACAGCATGTTAACATGCTGTAATGAATAAGAGTTAACAACACTTATATCTCACCCTCCCTAACACATATATTATATTATTATCTAAGAAGGTCTCTTTGGGTTGTTTTAGGGCGGGCCCATACCTTAGTGTCCTAGCATGAAGGAATCACATCAGCATACACCAGCTCTCTCTGCATGTGCACCGCATCAAGTGTGTGTTAACTATTCTCCTGCAAAGCAATATCAATCCCGCCTCAAGCCCAAGTTGGCAAAGGCTGCACTTGTGTTATGACTATGAAGGCGTGGAGATCAGACCTCATAACAATTCCATATCGTGTTGCTCCTGAAACTTCAGCACTCTCCGTGCAGACATGTTTTATTAAACAAAGCAGATATCAGAGCAATAACATATTATTCTCACATTCACCACGGCAAACTACTAGGTTGAAAGCTAAGTCAACAAATGAGGGTCGTGTGCAGAAGTTGCAAGAAAGGAAAAATGGCGTTTAAATCTGAAATGTACCTATGCTAACTTAACACGAAATATGGATATATAGGAGCTATACAACACTAAAAGATCAATCCACATTTTGGGGTCTTATAGCAAGGGGAAAGAAAGAGGGCACGCCGTCCAGGGACCTGTTTCTAGAAGCAAACGTCTGGGTCACACATTTCTCCTCACTATATTCCTATGATGAAAACGATCAAATGGGCAACGAAGAAGATGTTGGACTAAATGTAAGTGGGATACCCTTATCGTTTAGTATGGCAGACACTACATCAGCCATCAATGCAATTAAATCAGGGAAAGCACCAGGTCCGGACAGGATTCCGGGCGACCTCTGGAAACATGAGAACATGCTATGGGCCCTGTATATCAACTTGCTTAGCAATGAAATTGCAAGAGGAGCGCCAATCCCTGAGACATGGAGGGGTGCTGAAATTTTGACTATTTTTTAAAAAGGGGACAGACTGAACACAGCACACTATAAACCTATCAGTCTGATTGACGTTCTTCAAAAAGTTTATGCTCGTCAAGTTTTATGTAAGCTAAATGATTGGATTCGAGAAAACTCTATTTTAACTAAATACCAGGCTGGTTTTAGAGAGAAGATTAGCACTGTCGATCAGGTTTTTAGATTTTTATGTTTAGTTTGGAAATACATAAATGTAAGGAACTCACACCTTTACGTGGCTTTCGATGAACTCAGAGCGGCCTTTGATCTCATTCCCATGGACAAGCTGTGGACAAGATTAAGGAATCAGGGTGTCCCTGTTGAAATAACTGAACAGATTGTTAGGCTCCACGAGGCCAACTATGCAAGGGTAAGGTGGGGTCCTAATGGGGAACTATCGGAGCGCATAAATATAAAGAGAGGCATAAGGCAAGGCTGCGTGCTAGCACCGACTCTTTTTTCTCTGTATGTAAATGACATACCGACCACCCTCTTGGGCTGCGAGCATGACTCTCCCAAGTTGGGTGGCCAAGCAGTACCGGCTCTGTTATTTGCCAACACAACTATTTTATCCCCCAGACCCCAAGAGGATTGCAGAATCTGCTTGATAAATTTCAATCCTATTGTGTGGAGAAGAAGTTGGAGATCAACTCGTCTAAAACAAAGTTTATGGCAATTAGTCCCCATAAGAGTTTAAAAAAATTAATCACTGTCAATGATGAAATGATCGAGCACGTGCAGAGTTGTAATTATTTGGGTATTACTTTGGATGTAAAAATGAACTGGAATCCACAAATTGAAAAATCAAAAACAATTATGATACAAAACCTAGCCCCCATAGTCAGAAGGCACAGGAACAGTTATTCTAGAGCTGTATCACCCGCAATTGAGCTGTTTAAGTACAAGGCTCAAACTGCTACACTTTATGGAGCAGAATTATGGGGTCACGCTGTAAAAAAATGCCTTTTCAGTGCACGAAAATAATTTTTTCGGTTTAAATCATTTTTATTGAAAATAATTTTTTTAGACAATTATTAGCAGTACCACGCCGCACACCCCTTATCCCACTCTTCCTTGATCCAAATATCCATCGCTCTGACGATCACGCCATCTTACATCCATTATTATATTGGATTTGTCTGTGGGCAACGGATGAATTAATTGACTACAGAGAAGCATTAAAAGAAATCATGGTAATGAGGAACACAACTCGGCTGCTGTGGTTGGTCCATATCGAGTACTGGTTCTTCAAATTGGGGTTATACCATTACTGGACAGACCCAGGATCCTTGACCCTAACTAGCAAAAAGCTACTGCGGGAAAGGTTCTGGGGTTCTCTCCTAAGTTCTACAATACATAACTCAAAAGCTGGAGTATTGACCCTTAAATTTCTTGAAGTAAAGAGTGAAAGTAGCTTTGAAAGTCTTATGGACGAAATTCTGCCAACTTTGGCAAAAACATTGTACTTAAAGTTCCGATATGGTACCCTCCAAATTAAAGCCAACACATCAAAATGGGCATGTAACAAGGGTTGTATAGGAGATGATTTGCTTGAAAAATGCGAGCTGTGCGACATGAGCGCAAGTTAGGATGAGGCTCATGTCATATTTCTCTGTCCGATTCAGAAAAGGGGGTGGTGATGAACAGAGTGTCTGAATTAAGCAGACCACTCTTACCCAGTCCAAAGATCAGGGCTTGATCCATCACCATTATTTATCTCACTGCCCCATCCCAGCTCAGAACCTGGCTATATGCAAATTAGTCTGTCCCTGGCCCAGTGCATCATGGGAACAGGGCAGACCAAACTACCAAGCCAATTCTTCACCAGAAAGGAGACAAGCTACCGGGGACCGGTTTCTGGCATTTCAGCCTCTTCGGCCCGGCTTGCTTGAATCCTGATGGAGCAGTGAGAAAGGGACTCATGTCTGAGTATACCCTGCCACACCTATAGTGGCCAAAAACGATTCAGAAAAGGGGGTGGTGATGAACAGTGTCTGAATTAAGCAGACCACTCTTACCCAGTCCAAAGATCAGGGCTTGATCCATCACCGTTATTTATCTCACTGCCCCATCCCAGCTCAGAACCTGGCTATATGCAAATTAGTCTGTCCCTGGCCCAGTGCATCATGGGAACAGGGCAGACCAAACTACCAAGCCAATTCTTCACCAGAAAGGAGACAGGCTACCGGGGACCGGTTTCTGGCATTTCAGCCTCTTCGGCCCGGCTTGCTTGAATCCTGATGGAGCAGTGAGAAAGGGACTCATGTCTGAGTATACCCTGCCACACCTATAGTGGCCAAAAACGATTCAGAAAAGGGGGTGGTGATGAACAGAGTGTCTGAATTAAGCAGACCACTCTTACCCAGTCCAAAGATCAGGGCTTGATCCATCACCGTTATTTATCTCACTGCCCCATCCCAGCTCAGAACCTGGCTATATGCAAATTAGTCTGTCCCTGGCCCAGTGCATCATGGGAACAGGGCAGACCAAACTACCAAGCCAATTCTTCACCAGAAAGGAGACAAGCTACCGGGGACCGGTTTCTGGCATTTCAGCCTCTTCGGCCCGGCTTGCTTGAATCCTGATGGAGCAGTGAGAAAGGGACTCATGTCTGAGTATACCCTGCCACACCTATAGTGGCCAAAAACGATTCAGAAAAGGGGGTGGTGATGAACAGAGTGTCTGAATTAAGCAGACCACTCTTACCCAGTCCAAAGATCAGGGCTTGATCCATCACCGTTATTTATCTCACTGCCCCATCCCAGCTCAGAACCTGGCTATATGCAAATTAGTCTGTCCCTGGCCCAGTGCATCATGGGAACAGGGCAGACCAAACTACCAAGCCAATTCTTCACCAGAAAGGAGACAAGCTACCGGGGACCGGTTTCTGGCATTTCAGCCTCTTCGGCCCGGCTTGCTTGAATCCTGATGGAGCAGTGAGAAAGGGACTCATGTCTGAGTATACCCTGCCACACCTATAGTGGCCAAAAACGATTCAGAAAAGGGGGTGGTGATGAACAGAGTGTCTGAATTAAGCAGACCACTCTTACCCAGTCCAAAGATCAGGGCTTGATCCATCACCGTTATTTATCTCACTGCCCCATCCCAGCTCAGAACCTGGCTATATGCAAATTAGTCTGTCCCTGGCCCAGTGCATCATGGGAACAGGGCAGACCAAACTACCAAGCCAATTCTTCACCAGAAAGGAGACAAGCTACCGGGGACCGGTTTCTGGCATTTCAGCCTCTTCGGCCCGGCTTGCTTGAATCCTGATGGAGCAGTGAGAAAGGGACTCATGTCTGAGTATACCCTGCCACACCTATAGTGGCCAAAAACGATTCAGAAAAGGGGGTGGTGATGAACAGAGTGTCTGAATTAGGCAGACCACTCTTACCCAGTCCAAAGATCAGGGCTTGATCCATCACCGTTATTTATCTCACTGCCCCATCCCAGCTCAGAACCTGGCTATATGCAAATTAGTCTGTCCCTGGCCCAGTGCATCATGGGAACAGGGCAGACCAAACTACCAAGCCAATTCTTCACCAGAAAGGAGACAAGCTACCGGGGACCGGTTTCTGGCATTTCAGCCTCTTCGGCCCGGCTTGCTTGAATCCTGATGGAGCAGTGAGAAAGGGACTCATGTCTGAGTATACCCTGCCACACCTATAGTGGCCAAAAACGATTCAGAAAAGGGGGTGGTGATGAACAGAGTGTCTGAATTAAGCAGACCACTCTTACCCAGTCCAAAGATCAGGGCTTGATCCATCACCGTTATTTATCTCACTGCCCCATCCCAGCTCAGAACCTGGCTATATGCAAATTAGTCTGTCCCTGGCCCAGTGCATCATGGGAACAGGGCAGACCAAACTACCAAGCCAATTCTTCACCAGAAAGGAGACAAGCTACCGGGGACCGGTTTCTGGCATTTCAGCCTCTTCGGCCCGGCTTGCTTGAATCCTGATGGAGCAGTGAGAAAGGGACTCATGTCTGAGTATACCCTGCCACACCTATAGTGGCCAAAAACGATTCAGAAAAGGGGGTGGTGATGAACAGAGTGTCTGAATTAAGCAGACCACTCTTACCCAGTCCAAAGATCAGGGCTTGATCCATCACCGTTATTTATCTCACTGCCCCATCCCAGCTCAGAACCTGGCTATATGCAAATTAGTCTGTCCCTGGCCCAGTGCATCATGGGAACAGGGCAGACCAAACTACCAAGCCAATTCTTCACCAGAAAGGAGACAAGCTACCGGGGACCGGTTTCTGGCATTTCAGCCTCTTCGGCCCGGCTTGCTTGAATCCTGATGGAGCAGTGAGAAAGGGACTCATGTCTGAGTATACCCTGCCACACCTAAAGTGGCCAAAAACGATTCAGAAAAGGGGGTGGTGATGAACAGAGTGTCTGAATTAAGCAGACCACTCTTACCCAGTCCAAAGATCAGGGCTTGATCCATCACCGTTATTTATCTCACTGCCCCATCCCAGCTCAGAACCTGGCTATATGCAAATTAGTCTGTCCCTGGCCCAGTGCATCATGGGAACAGGGCAGACCAAACTACCAAGCCAATTCTTCACCAGAAAGGAGACAAGCTACCGGGGACCGGTTTCTGGCATTTCAGCCTCTTCGGCCCGGCTTGCTTGAATCCTGATGGAGCAGTGAGAAAGGGACTCATGTCTGAGTATACCCTGCCACACCTATAGTGGCCAAAAACGATTCAGAAAAGGGGGTGGTGATGAACAGAGTGTCTGAATTAAGCAGACCACTCTTACCCAGTCCAAAGATCAGGGCTTGATCCATCACCGTTATTTATCTCACTGCCCCATCCCAGCTCAGAACCTGGCTATATGCAAATGAGTCTGTCCCTGGCCCAGTGCATCATGGGAACAGGGCAGACCAAACTACCAAGCCAATTCTTCACCAGAAAGGAGACAAGCTACCGGAGACCGGTTTCTGGCATTTCAGCCTCTTCGGCCCGGCTTGCTTGAATCCTGATGGAGCAGTGAGAAAGGGACTCATGTCTGAGTATACCCTGCCACACCTATAGTGGCCAAAAACGATTCAGAAAAGGGGGTGGTGATGAACAGAGTGTCTGAATTAAGCAGACCACTCTTACCCAGTCCAAAGATCAGGGCTTGATCCATCACCGTTATTTATCTCACTGCCCCATCCCAGCTCAGAACCTGGCTATATGCAAATTAGTCTGTCCCTGGCCCAGTGCATCATGGGAACAGGGCAGACCAAACTACCAAGCCAATTCTTCACCAGAAAGGAGACAAGCTACCGGGGACCGGTTTCTGGCATTTCAGCCTCTTCGGCCCGGCTTGCTTGAATCCTGATGGAGCAGTGAGAAAGGGACTCATGTCTGAGTATACCCTGCCACACCTATAGTGGCCAAAAACGATTCAGAAAAGGGGGTGGTGATGAACAGAGTGTCTGAATTAAGCAGACCACTCTTACCCAGTCCAAAGATCAGGGCTTGATCCATCACTGTTATTTATCTCACTGCCCCATCCCAGCTCAGAACCTGGCTATATGCAAATTAGTCTGTCCCTGGCCCAGTGCATCATGGGAACAGGGCAGACCAAACTACCAAGCCAATTCTTCACCAGAAAGGAGACAAGCTACCGGGGACCGGTTTCTGGCATTTCAGCCTCTTCGGCCCGGCTTGCTTGAATCCTGATGGAGCAGTGAGAAAGGGACTCATGTCTGAGTATACCCTGCCATACCTATAGTGGCCAAAAACGATTCAGAAAAGGGGGTGGTGATGAACAGAGTGTCTGAATTAAGCAGACCACTCTTACCCAGTCCAAAGATCAGGGCTTGATCCATCACCGTTATTTATCTCACTGCCCCATCCCAGCTCAGAACCTGGCTATATGCAAATTAGTCTGTCCCTGGCCCAGTGCATCATGGGAACAGGGCAGACCAAACTACCAAGCCAATTCTTCACCAGAAAGGAGACAAGCTACCGGGGACCGGTTTCTGGCATTTCAGCCTCTTCGGCCCGGCTTGCTTGAATCCTGATGGAGCAGTGAGAAAGGGACTCATGTCTGAGTATACCCTGCCACACCTATAGTGGCCAAAAACGATTCAGAAAAGGGGGTGGTGATGAACAGAGTGTCTGAATTAAGCAGACCACTCTTACCCAGTCCAAAGATCAGGGCTTGATCCATCACCGTTATTTATCTCACTGCCCCATCCCAGCTCAGAACCTGGCTATATGCAAATTTGTCTGTCCCTGGCCCAGTTCATCATGGGAACAGGGCAGACCAAACTACCAAGCCAATTCTTCACCAGAAAGGAGACAAGCTACCGGGGACCGGTTTCTGGCATTTCAGCCTCTTCGGCCCGGCTTGCTTGAATCCTGATGGAGCAGTGAGAAAGGGACTCATGTCTGAGTATACCCTGCCACACCTATAGTGGCCAAAAACGATTCAGAAAAGGGGGTGGTGATGAACAGAGTGTCTGAATTAAGCAGACCACTCTTACCCAGTCCAAAGATCAGGGCTTGATCCATCACCGTTATTTATCTCACTGCCCCATCCCAGCTCAGAACCTGGCTATATGCAAATTAGTCTGTCCCTGGCCCAGTGCATCATGGGAACAGGGCAGACCAAACTACCAAGCCAATTCTTCACCAGAAAGGAGACAAGCTACCGGGGACCGGTTTCTGGCATTTCAGCCTCTTCGGCCCGGCTTGCTTGAATCCTGATGGAGCAGTGAGAAAGGGACTCATGTCTGAGTATACCCTGCCACACCTATAGTGGCCAAAAACGATTCAGAAAAGGGGGTGGTGATGAACAGAGTGTCTGAATTAAGCAGACCACTCTTACCCAGTCCAAAGATCAGGGCTTGATCCATCACCGTTATTTATCTCACTGCCCCATCCTAGCTCAGAACCTGGCTATATGCAAATTAGTCTGTCCCTGGCCCAGTGCATCATGGGAACAGGGCAGACCAAACTACCAAGCCAATTCTTCACCAGAAAGGAGACAAGCTACCGGGGACCGGTTTCTGGCATTTCAGCCTCTTCGGCCCGGCTTGCTTGAATCCTGATGGAGCAGTGAGAAAGGGACTCATGTCTGAGTATACCCTGCCATACCTATAGTGGCCAAAAACGATTCAGAAAAGGGGGTGGTGATGAACAGAGTGTCTGAATTAAGCAGACCACTCTTACCCAGTCCAAAGATCAGGGCTTGATCCATCACCGTTATTTATCTCACTGCCCCATCCCAGCTCAGAACCTGGCTATATGCAAATTAGTCTGTCCCTGGCCCAGTGCATCATGGGAACAGGGCAGACCAAACTACCAAGCCAATTCTTCACCAGAAAGGAGACAAGCTACCGGGGACCGGTTTCTGGCATTTCAGCCTCTTCGGCCCGGCTTGCTTGAATCCTGATGGAGCAGTGAGAAAGGGACTCATGTCTGAGTATACCCTGCCACACCTATAGTGGCCAAAAACGATTCAGAAAAGGGGGTGGTGATGAACAGAGTGTCTGAATTAAGCAGACCACTCTTACCCAGTCCAAAGATCAGGGCTTGATCCATCACCGTTATTTATCTCACTGCCCCATCCCAGCTCAGAACCTGGCTATATGCAAATTTGTCTGTCCCTGGCCCAGTGCATCATGGGAACAGGGCAGACCAAACTACCAAGCCAATTCTTCACCAGAAAGGAGACAAGCTACCGGGGACCGGTTTCTGGCATTTCAGCCTCTTCGGCCCGGCTTGCTTGAATCCTGATGGAGCAGTGAGAAAGGGACTCATGTCTGAGTATACCCTGCCACACCTATAGTGGCCAAAAACGATTCAGAAAAGGGGGTGGTGATGAACAGAGTGTCTGAATTAAGCAGACCACTCTTACCCAGTCCAAAGATCAGGGCTTGATCCATCACCGTTATTTATCTCACTGCCCCATCCCAGCTCAGAACCTGGCTATATGCAAATTAGTCTGTCCCTGGCCCAGTGCATCATGGGAACAGGGCAGACCAAACTACCAAGCCAATTCTTCACCAGAAAGGAGACAAGCTACCGGGGACCGGTTTCTGGCATTTCAGCCTCTTCGGCCCGGCTTGCTTGAATCCTGATGGAGCAGTGAGAAAGGGACTCATGTCTGAGTATACCCTGCCACACCTATAGTGGCCAAAAACGATTCAGAAAAGGGGGTGGTGATGAACAGAGTGTCTGAATTAAGCAGACCACTCTTACCCAGTCCAAAGATCAGGGCTTGATCCATCACCGTTATTTATCTCACTGCCCCATCCCAGCTCAGAACCTGGCTATATGCAAATTAGTCTGTCCCTGGCCCAGTGCATCATGGGAACAGGGCAGACCAAACTACCAAGCCAATTCTTCACCAGAAAGGAGACAAGCTACCGGGGACCGGTTTCTGGCATTTCAGCCTCTTCGGCCCGGCTTGCTTGAATCCTGATGGAGCAGTGAGAAAGGGACTCATGTCTGAGTATACCCTGCCACACCTATAGTGGCCAAAAACGATTCAGAAAAGGGGGTGGTGATGAACAGAGTGTCTGAATTAAGCAGACCACTCTTACCCAGTCCAAAGATCAGGGCTTGATCCATCACCGTTATTTATCTCACTGCCCCATCTCAGCTCAGAACCTGGCTATATGCAAATTAGTCTGTCCCTGGCCCAGTGCATCATGGGAACAGGGCAGACCAAACTACCAAGCCAATTCTTCACCAGAAAGGAGACAAGCTACCGGGGACCGGTTTCTGGCATTTCAGCCTCTTCGGCCCGGCTTGCTTGAATCCTGATGGAGCAGTGAGAAAGGGACTCATGTCTGAGTATACCCTGCCACACCTATAGTGGCCAAAAACGATTCAGAAAAGGGGGTGGTGATGAACAGAGTGTCTGAATTAAGCAGACCACTCTTACCCAGTCCAAAGATCAGGGCTTGATCCATCACCGTTATTTATCTCACTGCCCTATCCCAGCTCAGATCCTGGCTATATGCAAATTAGTCTGTCCCTGGCCCAGTGCATCATGGGAACAGGGCAGACCAAACTACCAAGCCAATTCTTCACCAGAAAGGAGACAAGCTACCGGGGACCGGTTTCTGGCATTTCAGCCTCTTCGGCCCGGCTTGCTTGAATCCTGATGGAGCAGTGAGAAAGGGACTCATGTCTGAGTATACCCTGCCACACCTATAGTGGCCAAAAACGATTCAGAAAAGGGGGTGGTGAAGAACAGAGTGTCTGAATTAAGCAGACCACTCTTACCCAGTCCAAAGATCAGGGCTTGATCCATCACCGTTATTTATCTCACTGCCCCATCCCAGCTCAGAACCTGGCTATATGCAAATTAGTCTGTCCCTGGCCCAGTGCATCATGGGAACAGGGCAGACCAAACTACCAAGCCAATTCTTCACCAGAAAGGAGACAAGCTACCGGGGACCGGTTTCTGGCATTTCAGCCTCTTCGGCCCGGCTTGCTTGAATCCTGATGGAGCAGTGAGAAAGGGACTCATGTCTGAGTATACCCTGCCACACCTATAGTGGCCAAAAACGATTCAGAAAAGGGGGTGGTGATGAACAGAGTGTCTGAATTAAGCAGACCACTCTTACCCAGTCCAAAGATCAGGGCTTGATCCATCACCGTTATTTATCTCACTGCCCCATCCCAGCTCAGAACCTGGCTATATGCAAATTAGTCTGTCCCTGGCCCAGTGCATCATGGGAACAGGGCAGACCAAACTACCAAGCCAATTCTTCACCAGAAAGGAGACAAGCTACCGGGGACCGGTTTCTGGCATTTCAGCCTCTTCGGCCCGGCTTGCTTGAATCCTGATGGAGCAGTGAGAAAGGGACTCATGTCTGAGTATACCCTGCCACACCTATAGTGGCCAAAAACGATTCAGAAAAGGGGGTGGTGATGAACAGAGTGTCTGAATTAAGCAGACCACTCTTACCCAGTCCAAAGATCAGGGCTTGATCCATCACCGTTATTTATCTCACTGCCCCATCCCAGCTCAGAACCTGGCTATATGCAAATTAGTCTGTCCCTGGCCCAGTGCATCATGGGAACAGGGCAGACCAAACTACCAAGCCAATTCTTCACCAGAAAGGAGACAAGCTACCGGGGACCGGTTTCTGGCATTTCAGCCTCTTCGGCCCGGCTTGCTTGAATCCTGATGGAGCAGTGAGAAAGGGACTCATGTCTGAGTATACCCTGCCACACCTATAGTGGCCAAAAACGATTCAGAAAAGGGGGTGGTGATGAACAGAGTGTCTGAATTAAGCAGACCACTCTTACCCAGTCCAAAGATCAGGGCTTGATCCATCACCGTTATTTATCTCACTGCCCCATCCCAGCTCAGAACCTGGCTATATGCAAATTAGTCTGTCCCTGGCCCAGTGCATCATGGGAACAGGGCAGACCAAACTACCAAGCCAATTCTTCACCAGAAAGGAGACAAGCTACCGGGGACCGGTTTCTGGCATTTCAGCCTCTTCGGCCCGGCTTGCTTGAATCCTGATGGAGCAGTGAGAAAGGGACTCATGTCTGAGTATACCCCGCCACACCTATAGTGGCCAAAAACGATTCAGAAAAGGGGGTGGTGATGAACAGAGTGTCTGAATTAAGCAGACCACTCTTACCCAGTCCAAAGATCAGGGCTTGATCCATCACCGTTATTTATCTCACTGCCCCATCCCAGCTCAGAACCTGGCTATATGCAAATTAGTCTGTCCCTGGCCCAGTGCATCATGGGAACAGGGCAGACCAAACTACCAAGCCAATTCTTCACCAGAAAGGAGACAAGCTACCGGGGACCGGTTTCTGGCATTTCAGCCTCTTCGGCCCGGCTTGCTTGAATCCTGATGGAGCAGTGAGAAAGGGACTCATGTCTGAGTATACCCTGCCACACCTATAGTGGCCAAAAACGATTCAGAAAAGGGGGTGGTGATGAACAGAGTGTCTGAATTAAGCAGACCACTCTTACCCAGTCCAAAGATCAGGGCTTGATCCATCACCGTTATTTATCTCACTGCCCCATCCCAGCTCAGAACCTGGCTATATGCAAATTAGTCTGTCCCTGGCCCAGTGCATCATGGGAACAGGGCAGACCAAACTACCAAGCCAATTCTTCACCAGAAAGGAGACAAGCTACCGGGGACCGGTTTCTGGCATTTCAGCCTCTTCGGCCCGGCTTGCTTGAATCCTGATGGAGCAGTGAGAAAGGGACTCATGTCTGAGTATACCCTGCCACACCTATAGTGGCCAAAAACGATTCAGAAAAGGGGGTGGTGATGAACAGAGTGTCTGAATTAAGCAGACCACTCTTACCCAGTCCAAAGATCAGGGCTTGATCCATCACCGTTATTTATCTCACTGCCCCATCCTAGCTCAGAACCTGGCTATATGCAAATTAGTCTGTCCCTGGCCCAGTGCATCATGGGAACAGGGCAGACCAAACTACCAAGCCAATTCTTCACCAGAAAGGAGACAAGCTACCGGGGACCGGTTTCTGGCATTTCAGCCTCTTCGGCCCGGCTTGCTTGAATCCTGATGGAGCAGTGAGAAAGGGACTCATGTCTGAGTATACCCTGCCACACCTATAGTGGCCAAAAACGATTCAGAAAAGGGGGTGGTGATGAACAGAGTGTCTGAATTAAGCAGACCACTCTTACCCAGTCCAAAGATCAGGGCTTGATCCATCACCGTTATTTATCTCACTGCCCCATCCCAGCTCAGAACCTGGCTATATGCAAATTAGTCTGTCCCTGGCCCAGTGCATCATGGGAACAGGGCAGACCAAACTACCAAGCCAATTCTTCACCAGAAAGGAGACAAGCTACCAGGGACCGGTTTCTGGCATTTCAGCCTCTTCGGCCCGGCTTGCTTGAATCCTGATGGAGCAGTGAGAAAGGGACTCATGTCTGAGTATACCCTGCCATACCTATAGTGGCCAAAAACGATTCAGAAAAGGGGGTGGTGATGAACAGAGTGTCTGAATTAAGCAGACCACTCTTACCCAGCCCAAAGATCAGGGCTTGATCCATCACCGTTATTTATCTCACTGCCCCATCCCAGCTCAGAACCTGGCTATATGCAAATTAGTCTGTCCCTGGCCCAGTGCATCATGGGAACAGGGCAGACCAAACTACCAAGCCAATGCTTCACCAGAAAGGAGACAAGCTACCGGGGACCGGTTTCTGGCATTTCAGCCTCTTCGGCCCGGCTTGCTTGAATCCTGATGGAGCAGTGAGAAAGGGACTCATGTCTGAGTATACCCTGCCACACCTATAGTGGCCAAAAACGATTCAGAAAAGGGGGTGGTGATGAACAGAGTGTCTGAATTAAGCAGACCACTCTTACCCAGTCCAAAGATCAGGGCTTGATCCATCACCGTTATTTATCTCACTGCCCCATCCCAGCTCAGAACCTGGCTATATGCAAATTAGTCTGTCCCTGGCCCAGTGCATCATGGGAATAGGGCAGACCAAACTACCAAGCCAATTCTTCACCAGAAAGGAGACAAGCTACCGGGGACCGGTTTCTGGCATTTCAGCCTCTTCGGCCCGGCTTGCTTGAATCCTGATGGAACAGTGAGAAAGGGACTCATGTCTGAGTATACCCTGCCACACCTATAGTGGCCAAAAACGATTCAGAAAAGGGGGTGGTGATGAACAGAGTGTCTGAATTAAGCAGACCACTCCTACCCAGTCCAAAGATCAGGGCTTGATCCATCACCGTTATTTATCTCACTGCCCCATCCCAGCTCAGAACCTGGCTATATGCAAATTAGTCTGTCCCTGGCCCAGTGCATCATGGGAACAGGGCAGACCAAACTACCAAGCCAATTCTTCACCAGAAAGGAGACAAGCTACCGGGGACCGGTTTCTGGCATTTCAGCCTCTTCGGCCCGGCTTGCTTGAATCCTGATGGAGCAGTGAGAAAGGGACTCATGTCTGAGTATACCCTGCCACACCTATAGTGGCCAAAAACGATTCAGAAAAGGGAGTGGTGATGAACAGAGTGTCTGAATTAAGCAGACCACTCTTACCCAGTCCAAAGATCAGGGCTTGATCCATCACCGTTATTTATCTCACTGCCCCATCCCAGCTCAGAACCTGGCTATATGCAAATTAGTCTGTCCCTGGCCCAGTGCATCATGGGAACAGGGCAGACCAAACTACCAAGCCAATTCTTCACCAGAAAGGAGACAAGCTACCGGGGACCGGTTTCTGGCATTTCAGCCTCTTCGGCCCGGCTTGCTTGAATCCTGATGGAGCAGTGAGAAAGGGACTCATGTCTGAGTATACCCTGCCACACCTATAGTGGCCAAAAACGATTCAGAAAAGGGGGTGGTGATGAACAGAGTGTCTGAATTAAGCAGACCACTCTTACCCAGTCCAAAGATCAGGGCTTGATCCATCACCGTTATTTATCTCACTGCCCCATCCCAGCTCAGAACCTGGCTATATGCAAATTAGTCTGTCCCTGGCCCAGTGCATCATGGGAACAGGGCAGACCAAACTACCAAGCCAATTCTTCACCAGAAAGGAGACAAGCTACCGGGGACCGGTTTCTGGCATTTCAGCCTCTTCGGCCCGGCTTGCTTGAATCCTGATGGAGCAGTGAGAAAGGGACTCATGTCTGAGTATACCCTGCCACACCTATAGTGGCCAAAAACGATTCAGAAAAGGGGTGGTGATGAACAGAGTGTCTGAATTAAGCAGACCACTCTTACCCAGTCCAAAGATCAGGGCTTGATCCATCACCGTTATTTATCTCACTGCCCCATCCCAGCTCAGAATCTGGCTATATGCAAATTGGTCTGTCCCTGGCCCAGTGCATCATGGGAACAGGGCAGACCAAACTACCAAGCCAATTCTTCACCAGAAAGGAGACAAGCTACCGGGGACCGGTTTCTGGCATTTCAGCCTCTTCGGCCCGGCTTGCTTGAATCCTGATGGAGCAGTGAGAAAGGGACTCATGTCTGAGTATACCCTGCCACACCTATAGTGGCCAAAAACGATTCAGAAAAGGGGGTGGTGATGAACAGAGTGTCTGAATTAAGCAGACCACTCTTACCCAGTCCAAAGATCAGGGCTTGATCCATCACCGTTATTTATCTCACTGCCCCATCCCAGCTCAGAACCTGGCTATATGCAAATTAGTCTGTCCCTGGCCCAGTGCATCATGGGAACAGGGCAGACCAAACTACCAAGCCAATTCTTCACCAGAAAGGAGACAAGCTACCGGGGACCGGTTTCTGGCATTTCAGCCTCTTCGGCCCGGCTTGCTTGAATCCTGATGGAGCAGTGAGAAAGGGACTCATGTCTGAGTATACCCTGCCACACCTATAGTGGCCAAAAACGATTCAGAAAAGGGGGTGGTGATGAACAGAGTGTCTGAATTAAGCAGACCACTCTTACCCATTCCAAAGATCAGGGCTTGATCCATCACCGTTATTTATCTCACTGCCCCATCCCAGCTCAGAACCTGGCTATATGCAAATTAGTCTGTCCCTGGCCCAGTGCATCATGGGAACAGGGCAGACCAAACTACCAAGCCAATTCTTCACCAGAAAGGAGACAAGCTACCGGGGACCGGTTTCTGGCATTTCAGCCTCTTCGGCCCGGCTTGCTTGAATCCTGATGGAGCAGTGAGAAAGGGACTCATGTCTGAGTATACCCTGCCACACCTATAGTGGCCAAAAACGATTCAGAAAAGGGGGTGGTGATGAACAGAGTGTCTGAATTAAGCAGACCACTCTTACCCAGTCCAAAGATCAGGGCTTGATCCATCACCGTTATTTATCTCACTGCCCCATCCCAGCTCAGAACCTGGCTATATGCAAATTAGTCTGTCCCTGGCCCAGTGCATCATGGGAACAGGGCAGACCAAACTACCAAGCCAATTCTTCACCAGAAAGGAGACAAGCTACCGGGGACCGGTTTCTGGCATTTCAGCCTCTTCGGCCCGGCTTGCTTGAATCCTGATGGAGCAGTGAGAAAGGGACTCATGTCTGAGTATACCCTGCCACACCTATAGTGGCCAAAAACGATTCAGAAAAGGGGGTGGTGATGAACAGAGTGTCTGAATTAAGCAGACCACTCTTACCCAGTCCAAAGATCAGGGCTTGATCCATCACCGTTATTTATCTCACTGCCCCATCCCAGCTCAGAACCTGGCTATATGCAAATTAGTCTGTCCCTGGCCCAGTGCATCATGGGAACAGGGCAGACCAAACTACCAAGCCAATTCTTCACCAGAAAGGAGACAAGCTACCGGGGACCGGTTTCTGGCATTTCAGCCTCTTCGGCCCGGCTTGCTTGAATCCTGATGGAGCAGTGAGAAAGGGACTCATGTCTGAGTATACCCTGCCACACCTATAGTGGCCAAAAACGATTCAGAAAAGGGGGTGGTGATGAACAGAGTGTCTGAATTAAGCAGACCACTCTTACCCAGTCCAAAGATCAGGGCTTGATCCATCACCGTTATTTATCTCACTGCCCCATCCCAGCTCAGAACCTGGCTATATGCAAATTAGTCTGTCCCTGGCCCAGTGCATCATGGGAACAGGGCAGACCAAACTACCAAGCCAATTCTTCCCCAGAAAGGAGACAAGCTACCGGGGACCGGTTTCTGGCATTTCAGCCTCTTCGGCCCGGCTTGCTTGAATCCTGATGGAGCAGTGAGAAAGGGACTCATGTCTGAGTATACCCTGCCACACCTATAGTGGCCAAAAACGATTCAGAAAAGGGGGTGGTGATGAACAGAGTGTCTGAATTAAGCAGACCACTCTTACCCAGTCCAAAGATCAGGGCTTGATCCATCACCGTTATTTATCTCACTGCCCCATCCCAGCTCAGAACCTGGCTATATGCAAATTAGTCTGTCCCTGGCCCAGTGCATCATGGGAACAGGGCAGACCAAACTACCAAGCCAATTCTTCACCAGAAAGGAGACAAGCTACCGGGGACCGGTTTCTGGCATTTCAGCCTCTTCGGCCCGGCTTGCTTGAATCCTGATGGAGCAGTGAGAAAGGGACTCATGTCTGAGTATACCCTGCCACACCTATAGTGGCCAAAAACGATTCAGAAAAGGGGGTGGTGATGAACAGAGTGTCTGAATTAAGCAGACCACTCTTACCCATTCCAAAGATCAGGGCTTGATCCATCACCGTTATTTATCTCACTGCCCCATCCCAGCTCAGAATCTGGCTATATGCAAATTAGTCTGTCCCTGGCCCAGTGCATCATGGGAACAGGGCAGACCAAACTACCAAGCCAATTCTTCACCAGAAAGGAGACAAGCTACCGGGGACCGGTTTCTGGCATTTCAGCCTCTTCGGCCCGGCTTGCTTGAATCCTGATGGAGCAGTGAGAAAGGGACTCATGTCTGAGTATACCCTGCCACACCTATAGTGGCCAAAAACGATTCAGAAAAGGGGATGGTGATGAACAGAGTGTCTGAATTAAGCAGACCACTCTTACCCAGTCCAAAGATCAGGGCTTGATCCATCACCGTTATTTATCTCACTGCCCCATCCCAGCTCAGAACCTGGCTATATGCAAATTAGTCTGTCCCTGGCCCAGTGCATCATGGGAACAGGGCAGACCAAACTACCAAGCCAATTCTTCACCAGAAAGGAGACAAGCTACCGGGGACCGGTTTCTGGCATTTCAGCCTCTTCGGCCCGGCTTGCTTGAATCCTGATGGAGCAGTGAGAAAGGGACTCATGTCTGAGTATACCCTGCCACACCTATAGTGGCCAAAAACGATTCAGAAAAGGGGGTGGTGATGAACAGAGTGTCTGAATTAAGCAGACCACTCTTACCCAGTCCAAAGATCAGGGCTTGATCCATCACCGTTATTTATCTCACTGCCCCATCCCAGCTCAGAACCTGGCTATATGCAAATTAGTCTGTCCCTGGCCCAGTGCATCATGGGAACAGGGCAGACCAAACTACCAAGCCAATTCTTCACCAGAAAGGAGACAAGCTACCGGGGACCGGTTTCTGGCATTTCAGCCTCTTCGGCCCGGCTTGCTTGAATCCTGATGGAGCAGTGAGAAAGGGACTCATGTCTGAGTATACCCTGCCACACCTATAGTGGCCAAAAACGATTCAGAAAAGGGGGTGGTGATGAACAGAGTGTCTGAATTAAGCAGACCACTCTTACCCAGTCCAAAGATCAGGGCTTGATCCATCACCGTTATTTATCTCACTGCCCCATCCCAGCTCAGAACCTGGCTATATGCAAATTAGTCTGTCCCTGGCCCAGTGCATCATGGGAACAGGGCAGACCAAACTACCAAGCCAATTCTTCACCAGAAAGGAGACAAGCTACCGGGGACCGGTTTCTGGCATTTCAGCCTCTTCGGCCCGGCTTGCTTGAATCCTGATGGAGCAGTGAGAAAGGGACTCATGTCTGAGTATACCCTGCCACACCTATAGTGGCCAAAAACGATTCAGAAAAGGGGGTGGTGATGAACAGAGTGTCTGAATTAAGCAGACCACTCTTACCCAGTCCAAAGATCAGGGCTTGATCCATCACCGTTATTTATCTCACTGCCCCATCCCAGCTCAGAACCTGGCTATATGCAAATTAGTCTGTCCCTGGCCCAGTGCATCATGGGAACAGGGCAGACCAAACTACCAAGCCAATTCTTCACCAGAAAGGAGACAAGCTACCGGGGACCGGTTTCTGGCATTTCAGCCTCTTCGGCCCGGCTTGCTTGAATCCTGATGGAGCAGTGAGAAAGGGACTCATGTCTGAGTATACCCTGCCACACCTATAGTGGCCAAAAACGATTCAGAAAAGGGGGTGGTGATGAACAGAGTGTCTGAATTAAGCAGACCACTCTTACCCATTCCAAAGATCAGGGCTTGATCCATCACCGTTATTTATCTCACTGCCCCATCCCAGCTCAGAACCTGGCTATATGCAAATTAGTCTGTCCCTGGCCCAGTGCATCATGGGAACAGGGCAGACCAAACTACCAAGCCAATTCTTCACCAGAAAGGAGACAAGCTACCGGGGACCGGTTTCTGGCATTTCAGCCTCTTCGGCCCGGCTTGCTTGAATCCTGATGGAGCAGTGAGAAAGGGACTCATGTCTGAGTATACCCTGCCACACCTATAGTGGCCAAAAACGATTCAGAAAAGGGGGTGGTGATGAACAGAGTGTCTGAATTAAGCAGACCACTCTTACCCAGTCCAAAGATCAGGGCTTGATCCATCATCGTTATTTATCTCACTGCCCCATCCCAGCTCAGAACCTGGCTATATGCAAATTAGTCTGTCCCTGGCCCAGTGCATCATGGGAACAGGGCAGACCAAACTACCAAGCCAATTCTTCACCAGAAAGGAGACAAGCTACCGGGGACCGGTTTCTGGCATTTCAGCCTCTTCGGCCCGGCTTGCTTGAATCCTGATGGAGCAGTGAGAAAGGGACTCATGTCTGAGTATACCCTGCCACACCTATAGTGGCCAAAAACGATTCAGAAAAGGGGGTGGTGATGAACAGAGTGTCTGAATTAAGCAGACCACTCTTACCCAGTCCAAAGATCAGGGCTTGATCCATCACCGTTATTTATCTCACTGCCCCATCCCAGCTCAGAACCTGGCTATATGCAAATTAGTCTGTCCCTGGCCCAGTGCATCATGGGAACAGGGCAGACCAAACTACCAAGCCAATTCTTCACCAGAAAGGAGACAAGCTACCGGGGACCGGTTTCTGGCATTTCAGCCTCTTCGGCCCGGCTTGCTTGAATCCTGATGGAGCAGTGAGAAAGGGACTCATGTCTGAGTATACCCTGCCACACCTATAGTGGCCAAAAACGATTCAGAAAAGGGGGTGGTGATGAACAGAGTGTCTGAATTAAGCAGACCACTCTTACCCAGTCCAAAGATCAGGGCTTGATCCATCACCGTTATTTATCTCACTGCCCCATCCCAGCTCAGAACCTGGCTATATGCAAATTAGTCTGTCCCTGGCCCAGTGCATCATGGGAACAGGGCAGACCAAACTACCAAGCCAATTCTTCACCAGAAAGGAGACAAGCTACCGGGGACCGGTTTCTGGCATTTCAGCCTCTTCGGCCCGGCTTGCTTGAATCCTGATGGAGCAGTGAGAAAGGGACTCATGTCTGAGTATACCCTGCCACACCTATAGTGGCCAAAAACGATTCAGAAAAGGGGGTGGTGATGAACAGAGTGTCTGAATTAAGCAGACCACTCTTACCCAGTCCAAAGATCAGGGCTTGATCCATCACCGTTATTTATCTCACTGCCCCATCCCAGCTCATAACCTGGCTATATGCAAATTAGTCTGTCCCTGGCCCAGTGCATCATGGGAACAGGGCAGACCAAACTACCAAGCCAATTCTTCACCAGAAAGGAGACAAGCTACCGGGGACCGGTTTCTGGCATTTCAGCCTCTTCGGACCGGCTTGCTTGAATCCTGATGGAGCAGTGAGAAAGGGACTCATGTCTGAGTATACCCTGCCACACCTATAGTGGCCAAAAACGATTCAGAAAAGGGGATGGTGATGAACAGAGTGTCTGAATTAAGCAGACCACTCTTACCCAGTCCAAAGATCAGGGCTTGATCCATCACCGTTATTTATCTCACTGCCCCATCCCAGCTCAGAACCTGGCTATATGCAAATTAGTCTGTCCCTGGCCCAGTGCATCATGGGAACAGGGCAGACCAAACTACCAAGCCAATTCTTCACCAGAAAGGAGACAAGCTACCGGGGACCGGTTTCTGGCATTTCAGCCTCTTCGGCCCGGCTTGCTTGAATCCTGATGGAGCAGTGAGAAAGGGACTCATGTCTGAGTATACCCTGCCACACCTATAATGGCCAAAAACGATTCAGAAAAGGGGGTGGTGATGAACAGAGTGTCTGAATTAAGCAGACCACTCTTACCCAGTCCAAAGATCAGGGCTTGATCCATCACCGTTATTTATCTCACTGCCCCATCCCAGCTCAGAACCTGGCTATATGCAAATTAGTCTGTCCCTGGCCCAGTGCATCATGGGAACAGGGCAGACCAAACTACCAAGCCAATTCTTCACCAGAAAGGAGACAAGCTACCGGGGACCGGTTTCTGGCATTTCAGCCTCTTCGGCCCGGCTTGCTTGAATCCTGATGGAGCAGTGAGAAAGGGACTCATGTCTGAGTATACCCTGCCACACCTATAGTGGCCAAAAACGATTCAGAAAAGGGGGTGGTGATGAACAGAGTGTCTGAATTAAGCAGACCACTCTTACCCAGTCCAAAGATCAGGGCTTGATCCATCACCGTTATTTATCTCACTGCCCCATCCCAGCTCAGAACCTGGCTATATGCAAATTAGTCTGTCCCTGGCCCAGTGCATCATGGGAACAGGGCAGCCCAAACTACCAAGCCAATTCTTCACCAGAAAGGAGACAAGCTACCGGGGACCGGTTTCTGGCATTTCAGCCTCTTCGGCCCGGCTTGCTTGAATCCTGATGGAGCAGTGAGAAAGGGACTCATGTCTGAGTATACCCTGCCACACCTATAGTGGCCAAAAACGATTCAGAAAAGGGGGTGGTGATGAACAGAGTGTCTGAATTAAGCAGACCACTCTTACCCAGTCCAAAGATCAGGGCTTGATCCATCACCGTTATTTATCTCACTGCCCCATCCCAGCTCAGAACCTGGCTATATGCAAATTAGTCTGTCCCTGGGCCAGTGCATCATGGGAACAGGGCAGACCAAACTACCAAGCCAATTCTTCACCAGAAAGGAGACAAGCTACCGGGGACCGGTTTCTGGCATTTCAGCCTCTTCGGCCCGGCTTGCTTGAATCCTGATGGAGCAGTGAGAAAGGGACTCATGTCTGAGTATACCCTGCCACACCTATAGTGGCCAAAAACGATTCAGAAAAGGGGGTGGTGATGAACAGAGTGTCTGAATTAAGCAGACCACTCTTACCCATTCCAAAGATCAGGGCTTGATCCATCACCGTTATTTATCTCACTGCCCCATCCCAGCTCAGAACCTGGCTATATGCAAATTAGTCTGTCCCTGGCCCAGTGCATCATGGGAACAGGGCAGACCAAACTACCAAGCCAATTCTTCACCAGAAAGGAGACAAGCTACCGGGGACCGGTTTCTGGCATTTCAGCCTCTTCGGCCCGGCTTGCTTGAATCCTGATGGAGCAGTGAGAAAGGGACTCATGTCTGAGTATACCCTGCCACACCTATAGTGGCCAAAAACGATTCAGAAAAGGGGATGGTGATGAACAGAGTGTCTGAATTAAGCAGACCACTCTTACCCAGTCCAAAGATCAGGGCTTGATCCATCACCGTTATTTATCTCACTGCCCCATCCCAGCTCAGAACCTGGCTATATGCAAATTAGTCTGTCCCTGGCCCAGTGCATCATGGGAACAGGGCAGACCAAACTACCAAGCCAATTCTTCACCAGAAAGGAGACAAGCTACCGGGGACCGGTTTCTGGCATTTCAGCCTCTTCGGCCCGGCTTCCTTGAATCCTGATGGAGCAGTGAGAAAGGGACTCATGTCTGAGTATACCCTGCCACACCTATAGTGGCCAAAAACGATTCAGAAAAGGGGATGGTGATGAACAGAGTGTCTGAATTAAGCAGACCACTCTTACCCAGTCCAAAGATCAGGGCTTGATCCATCACCGTTATTTATCTCACTGCCCCATCCCAGCTCAGAACCTGGCTATATGCAAATTAGTCTGTCCCTGGCCCAGTGCATCATGGGAACAGGGCAGACCAAACTACCAAGCCAATTCTTCACCAGAAAGGAGACAAGCTACCGGGGACCGGTTTCTGGCATTTCAGCCTCTTCGGCCCGGCTTGCTTGAATCCTGATGGAGCAGTGAGAAAGGGACTCATGTCTGAGTATACCCTGCCACACCTATAGTGGCCAAAAACGATTCAGAAAAGGGGGTGGTGATGAACAGAGTGTCTGAATTAAGCAGACCACTCTTACCCAGTCCAAAGATCAGGGCTTGATCCATCACCGTTATTTATCTCACTGCCCCATCCCAGCTCAGAACCTGGCTATATGCAAATTAGTCTGTCCCTGGCCCAGTGCAACATGGGAACAGGGCAGACCAAACTACCAAGCCAATTCTTCACCAGAAAGGAGACAAGCTACCGGGGACCGGTTTCTGGCATTTCAGCGTCTTCGGCCCGGCTTGCTTGAATCCTGATGGAGCAGTGAGAAAGGGACTCATGTCTGAGTATACCCTGCCACACCTATAGTGGCCAAAAACGATTCAGAAAAGGGGGTGGTGATGAACAGAGTGTCTGAATTAAGCAGACCACTCTTACCCAGTCCAAAGATCAGGGCTTGATCCATCACCGTTATTTATCTCACTGCCCCATCCTAGCTCAGAACCTGGCTATATGCAAATTAGTCTGTCCCTGGCCCAGTGCATCATGGGAACAGGGCAGACCAAACTACCAAGCCAATTCTTCACCAGAAAGGAGACAAGCTACCGGGGACCGGTTTCTGGCATTTCAGCCTCTTCGGCCCGGCTTGCTTGAATCCTGATGGAGCAGTGAGAAAGGGACTCATGTCTGAGTATACCCTGCCACACCTATAGTGGCCAAAAACGATTCAGAAAAGGGGGTGGTGATGAACAGAGTGTCTGAATTAAGCAGACCACTCTTACCCAGTCCAAAGATCAGGGCTTGATCCATCACCGTTATTTATCTCACTGCCCCATCCCAGCTCAGAACCTGGCTATATGCAAATTAGTCTGTTCTCGGCCCAGTGCATCATGGGAACAGGGCAGACCAAACTACCAAGCCAATTCTTCACCAGAAAGGAGACAAGCTACCGGGGACCGGTTTCTGGCATTTCAGCCTCTTCGGCCCGGCTTGCTTGAATCCTGATGGAGCAGTGAGAAAGGGACTCATGTCTGAGTATACCCTGCCATACCTATAGTGGCCAAAAACGATTCAGAAAAGGGGGTGGTGATGAACAGAGTGTCTGAATTAAGCAGACCACTCTTACCCAGTCCAAAGATCAGGGCTTGATCCATCACCGTTATTTATCTCACTGCCCCATCCCAGCTCAGAACCTGGCTATATGCAAATTAGTCTGTCCCTGGCCCAGTGCATCATGGAAACAGGGCAGACCAAACTACCAAGCCAATTCTTCACCAGAAAGGAGACAAGCTACCGGGGACCGGTTTCTGGCATTTCAGCCTCTTCGGCCCGGCTTGCTTGAATCCTGATGGAGCAGTGAGAAAGGGACTCATGTCTGAGTATACCCTGCCACACCTATAGTGGCCAAAAACGATTCAGAAAAGGGGGTGGTGATGAACAGAGTGTCTGAATTAAGCAGACCACTCCTACCCAGTCCAAAGATCAGGGCTTGATCCATCACCGTTATTTATCTCACTGCCCCATCCCAGCTCAGAACCTGGCTATATGCAAATTAGTCTGTCCCTGGCCCAGTGCATCATGGGAACAGGGCAGACCAAACTACCAAGCCAATTCTTCACCAGAAAGGAGACAAGCTACCGGGGACCGGTTTCTGGCATTTCAGCCTCTTCGGCCCGGCTTGCTTGAATCCTGATGGAGCAGTGAGAAAGGGACTCATGTCTGAGTATACCCTGCCACACCTATAGTGGCCAAAAACGATTCAGAAAAGGGAGTGGTGATGAACAGAGTGTCTGAATTAAGCAGACCACTCCTACCCAGTCCAAAGATCAGGGCTTGATCCATCACCGTTATTTATCTCACTGCCCCATCCCAGCTCAGAACCTGGCTATATGCAAATTAGTCTGTCCCTGGCCCAGTGCATCATGGGAACAGGGCAGACCAAACTACCAAGCCAATTCTTCACCAGAAAGGAGACAAGCTACCGGGGACCGGTTTCTGGCATTTCAGCCTCTTCGGCCCGGCTTGCTTGAATCCTGATGGAGCAGTGAGAAAGGGACTCATGTCTGAGTATACCCTGCCACACCTATAGTGGCCAAAAACGATTCAGAAAAGGGGGTGGTGATGAACAGAGTGTCTGAATTAAGCAGACCACTCTTACCCAGTCCAAAGATCAGGGCTTGATCCATCACCGTTATTTATCTCACTGCCCCATCCCAGCTCAGAACCTGGCTATATGCAAATTAGTCTGTCCCTGGCCCAGTGCATCATGGGAACAGGGCAGACCAAACTACCAAGCCAATTCTTCACCAGAAAGGAGACAAGCTACCGGGGACCGGTTTCTGGCATTTCAGCCTCTTCGGCCCGGCTTGCTTGAATCCTGATGGAGCAGTGAGAAAGGGACTCATGTCTGAGTATACCCTGCCACACCTATAGTGGCCAAAAACGATTCAGAAAAGGGGGTGGTGATGAACAGAGTGTCTGAATTAAGCAGACCACTCTTACCCAGTCCAAAGATCAGGGCTTGATCCATCACCGTTATTTATCTCACTGCCCCATCCCAGCTCAGAACCTGGCTATATGCAAATTAGTCTGTCCCTGGCCCAGTGCATCATGGGAACAGGGCAGACCAAACTACCAAGCCAATTCTTCACCAGAAAGGAGACAAGCTACCGGGGACCGGTTTCTGGCATTTCAGCCTCTTCGGCCCGGCTTGCTTGAATCCTGATGGAGCAGTGAGAAAGGGACTCATGTATGAGTATACCCTGCCACACCTATAGTGGCCAAAAACGATTCAGAAAAGGGGGTGGTGATGAACAGAGTGTCTGAATTAAGCAGACCACTCTTACCCAGTCCAAAGATCAGGGCTTGATCCATCACCGTTATTTATCTCACTGCCCCATCCCAGCTCAGAACCTGGCTATATGCAAATTAGTCTGTCCCTGGCCCAGTGCATCATGGGAACAGGGCAGACCAAACTACCAAGCCAATTCTTCACCAGAAAGGAGACAAGCTACCGGGGACCGGTTTCTGGCATTTCAGCCTCTTCGGCCCGGCTTGCTTGAATCCTGATGGAGCAGTGAGAAAGGGACTCATGTCTGAGTATACCCTGCCACACCTATAGTGGCCAAAAACGATTCAGAAAAGGGGGTGGTGATGAACAGAGTGTCTGAATTAAGCAGACCACTCTTACCCAGTCCAAAGATCAGGGCTTGATCCATCACCGTTATTTATCTCACTGCCCCATCCCAGCTCAGAACCTGGCTATATGCAAATTAGTCTGTCCCTGGCCCAGTGCATCATGGGAACAGGGCAGACCAAACTACCAAGCCAATTCTTCACCAGAAAGGAGACAAGCTACCGGGGACCGGTTTCTGGCATTTCAGCCTCTTCGGCCCGGCTTGCTTGAATCCTGATGGAGCAGTGAGAAAGGGACTCATGTCTGAGTATACCCTGCCACACCTATAGTGGCCAAAAACGATTCAGAAAAGGGGGTGGTGATGAACAGAGTGTCTGAATTAAGCAGACCACTCTTACCCATTCCAAAGATCAGGGCTTGATCCATCACCGTTATTTATCTCACTGCCCCATCCCAGCTCAGAACCTGGCTATATGCAAATTAGTCTGTCCCTGGCCCAGTGCATCATGGGAACAGGGCAGACCAAACTACCAAGCCAATTCTTCACCAGAAAGGAGACAAGCTACCGGGGACCGGTTTCTGGCATTTCAGCCTCTTCGGCCCGGCTTGCTTGAATCCTGATGGAGCAGTGAGAAAGGGACTCATGTCTGAGTATACCCTGCCACACCTATAGTGGCCAAAAACGATTCAGAAAAGGGGGTGGTGATGAACAGAGTGTCTGAATTAAGCAGACCACTCTTACCCAGTCCAAAGATCAGGGCTTGATCCATCACCGTTATTTATCTCACTGCCCCATCCCAGCTCAGAACCTGGCTATATGCAAATTAGTCTGTCCCTGGCCCAGTGCATCATGGGAACAGGGCAGACCAAACTACCAAGCCAATTCTTCACCAGAAAGGAGACAAGCTACCGGGGACCGGTTTCTGGCATTTCAGCCTCTTCGGCCCGGCTTGCTTGAATCCTGATGGAGCAGTGAGAAAGGGACTCATGTCTGAGTATACCCTGCCACACCTATAGTGGCCAAAACGATTCAGAAAAGGGGGTGGTGATGAACAGAGTGTCTGAATTAAGCAGACCACTCTTACCCAGTCCAAAGATCAGGGCTTGATCCATCACCGTTATTTATCTCACTGCCCCATCCCAGCTCAGAACCTGGCTATATGCAAATTAGTCTGTCCCTGGCCCAGTGCATCATGGGAACAGGGCAGACCAAACTACCAAGCCAATTCTTCACCGGAAAGGAGACAAGCTACCGGGGACCGGTTTCTGGCATTTCAGCCTCTTCGGCCCGGCTTGCTTGAATCCTGATGGAGCAGTGAGAAAGGGACTCATGTCTGAGTATACCCTGCCACACCTATAGTGGCCAAAAACGATTCAGAAAAGGGGGTGGTGATGAACAGAGTGTCTGAATTAAGCAGACCACTCTTACCCAGTCCAAAGATCAGGGCTTGATCCATCACCGTTATTTATCTCACTGCCCCATCCCAGCTCAGAACCTGGCTATATGCAAATTAGTCTGTCCCTGGCCCAGTGCATCATGGGAACAGGGCAGACCAAACTACCAAGCCAATTCTTCACCAGAAAGGAGACAAGCTACCGGGGACCGGTTTCTGGCATTTCAGCCTCTTCGGCCCGGCTTGCTTGAATCCTGATGGAGCAGTGAGAAAGGGACAAGTTCTGAGCTGGGATGGTGCAGTGAGCTAAAAAACGGTGATGGATCAAGCCCTGAACTTTGGACTGGGTAAGAGTGGTCTGCTTAATTCAGGCACTCTGTTCATCACCACCCCCTTTTCTGAATCATTTTGTCCACCATAAGCGTGGAAGGGTATACTCAGATGTGAGTCCCTTGCTCATTGCACCATCAGGATTCAAGCAAGCCGGGCCGAAGACGCCTGAAATGGCAGAAACCGGGCCCCGGAAGCTTGTTTCCTTCCCAGTATAAGAATTGGCTTGGTAGTTTGGTTTGCCCTGTTCCCATCATGCACTGGGACAGGAACAGACTAATTTGCATATAGCCAAGTTCTGAGCTGGGATGGTGCAGTGAGCTAAAAAACGGTGATGGATCAAGCCCTGATCTTTGGACTGGGTAAGAGTGGTCTGCTTAATTCAGGCACTCTGTTCATCACCACCCCCTTTTCTGAATCATTTTGTCCACCATAAGCGTGGAAGGGTATACTCAGATGTGAGTCCCTTGCTCATTGCACCATCAGGATTCAAGCAAGCCGGGCCGAAGACGCCTGAAATGGCAGAAACCGGTCCCCGGAAGCTTGTTTCCTTCCCAGTATAAGAATTGGCTTGGTAGTTTGGTTTGCCCTGTTCCCATCATGCACTGGGACAGGAACAGACTAATTTGCATATAGCCAAGTTCTGAGCTGGGATGATGCAGTGAGCTAAAAAACGGTGATGGATCAAGCCCTGATCTTTGGACTGGGTAAGAGTGGTCTGCTTAATTCAGGCACTCTGTTCATCACCACCCCCTTTTCTGAATCATTTTGTCCACCATAAGCGTGGAAGGGTATACTCAGATGTGAGTCCTTGCTCATTGCACCATCAGGATTCAAGCAAGCCGGGCCGAAGACGCCTGAAATGGCAGAAACCGGTCCCCGGAAGCTTGTTTCCTTCCCAGTATAAGAATTGGCTTGGTAGTTTGGTTTGCCCTGTTCCCATCATGCACTGGGACAGGAACAGACTAATTTGCATATAGCCAAGTTCTGAGCTGGGATGGTGCAGTGAGCTAAAAAACGGTGATGGATCAAGCCCTGATCTTTGGACTGGGTAAGAGTGGTCTGCTTAATTCAGGCACTCTGTTCATCACCACCCCCTTTTCTGAATCATATTTCTCTGTCCAGCATACCAACATAGTAGGAAAAAGTGGCTAAACCTATTTGTCGCCTCCTAGGATTTAGACATATTAGGGAAGCAGAAATAGTGCTTAAAGCTGATACTACGCAGACCATTATATTTAGCTTAAGTCGATATATTTTTGCTGTAGCAATAGTACGAAAAAGACGAGGCCTGAAACTGTAATTGTTTAGATGATAGGATAAGGCATTTGACACAAAATTGGTAATGATGTTGACATGGTCTTGGTTTTTCTTTTTAGCGGATAAGATATTGAGTTATTTGCACATCTAAACTTTGCTACACGAAATGGAAGAAATACCTTTTAAAATGTTAGTCGTCTTTTAACATGCTTTTAATCATTGTTAATAATATTAATCAATATTAGCACCTGGTATTTATTAATATGAATATTTATTCATAATTATATCTGTTGCAAATTTTTAAATAGTGTATTTCCTATGCATTTGGCGAACTAGGGACTAACTGATTATAGTAGTGGATTAGGAATTGCAATTGTCTGATTTTGTTAAAGCTCCCCTCAGAAAAATATTGTATTGTTTATCATGACCCTTTTTTATGGCCTGCTATCAAATGGAAACTGAAATTGTTATTACTGGTAACACCTGTTTTTAGAGATTGTATTGGCTTTTATGTAAATGATTCTTTTATGGTTTGTCTAACCGAAATAAAGATTTGAATGAATGATTTCCTTGGTTGAATGGTAGTGGTGCTGCCAGAGCAGAATTCAATATGAATGCACATGTGTGGCTCATTTACCCAGTTGTCATGAAGAAACTTCAACTCCCAAAATGCACTCTGCCCTGTACAGTCCATATGCCACAGTGTGCCATTTTAATCTTGGTGACTGCTGCATGGACACGGAATGGGTGAATGGAGGCATGGGACACACAATGGTACAGCACTGTTTCACTCACATCATACTCCCAGACACATATTGCATATGATGCACTTACTAGGTCCCTGCTGCTCATGCTCCTCCAGCAGAGCATGGAAGGTCGGCCAAGCTGCTCGCAGGACCCTCCTGTACAGTGGGCAGAGGCGAGGTCCATACACATGGTGCTGGGAAGACAAGCCCACCAGCTCTGTAGCCTTGTGGCGGGACCAGCGCTTTAGGTCCTCCCAGCTCTTGCGGCATGCCCTAGCACTCCTGGTGTACACTCCCACTGCACTGCAGGGCTCGCCGATGTTGGCCCATAGCCTGGCCAGGGCTGCAGTGCTCAGCTGGTACTCAGGGTCCCCATATAGCTGAGGAAATTTGTCCAGCACCCCCTCTACCAAGATGTCCAATTTCCTTTCTGAGAAAGGGGGTGCTCTCTCTTCATACTCCTCGGCCATTTTGGAGGAAATAAGTGTGATGAGAGCAGCAGGATGTCTGAGGATCTTATCAGTGATAGAGGATAACTCAGAATGAACACAAAATGGCTGGCAACTACTTCCTGTGATGTATTTCCTGTATCCTACTTCCTGTATAACATACAGAGAGAAATTTCTTGCTGCCCATTGTCTCAAGGCCAGTGTATGTGGCATTTGTATGTGGTTGGGGGGGATCACTGACATTATATCGACAGACAGAATATCGACTTGCAAAAATATCGATGACAAAATATCGACAGACAGAATATCGAGTTTGTATCTACAAACAGGTAAGTACAAAAATATCGAGTACAAAATATCGTTTACAAAAATATAGTTTATAAAAATATCGACTTTATTAAAAACAGGGTTACATTAAATTAATAGTAAAAATTATTTACTAAAATATACTTAAGAATACCTAACTTATAATATTTAAATAATTAATGAAAGTTATAAAAAAAAGTACAATCATATTTGTTAAAACATATATATATAGTAACATAATATAATTAAATAATATCCAATATTATTACCGTACGATAGCAGAAGTGTAAAAAATACTATTCCCACTCCAGAGAGTGCAACAGTAGGGAAAGCGTTGGATAGCGTAGGGGTAAAAATTACTATTCCCACTCCAAATAGTGCAACAGTAGGGAAAGCGTTGGATAGTGTAGGGGTACAAATTACTATTCCCACTCCAGTGGGTGCAACAGTAGGGAAAGCGTTGGATAGCGTAGGGGTTAAAATTACTATTCCCACTCCAGTGGGTGCAAAAGTAGAAAAAGCGTTGGATGGCGTAGGGGTAAAAATTACTATTCCCACTCCAGTGGGTGCAACAGTAGGGAAAACGTTGGATAGCGTAGGGGTAAACATTACTATTCCCACTCCAGTGGGTGCAACAGTAGGGAAAGCGTTGGATAGCGTAGGGGTAAAAATTACTATTCCTACTCCAAAGAGTGCAACAGTAGGGAAAGCGTTGGATAGCGTAGGGGTTAAAATTACTATTCCCACTCCAAAGAGTGCAACAGTAGGGAAAGCGATGGATAGCGTAGGGGTAAAAATTACTATTCCCACTTCAGTGAGTGCAACAGTAGGGAAAGCTTTGGATAGCGTAGGGGTAAAAAATACTATTCCCACTCCAGTGGTTGCAACAGTAGGGAAAGCATTGGATAGCGTAGGGGTAAAAATTACTATTCCAACTCCAAAGAGTGCAACAGTAGGGAAAGCGTTGGATAGCGTAGGGGTTAAAATTACTATTCCCACTCCAGTGGTGCAACAGTAGGGAAAGCGTTGGATAGCGTAGGGGTAAAAATTACTATTCCCACTCCAGTGAGTGCAATAGTAAGGAAAGCGTTGGATAGCGTAGGGGTAAAAAATACTATTCCCACTCCAGTGGGTGCAACAGTAGGGAAAGCGTTGGATAGCGTAGGGGTTAAAATTACTATTCCCACTCCAGTGGGTGCAACAGTAGGGAAAGCGTTGGATAGCGTAGGGGTAAAAATTACTATTCCCACTCCAGTGAGTGCAATAGTAGGGAAAGCGTTGGATAGCGTAGGGGTAAAAAATATTATTCCCACTCCAGTGGGTGCAACAGTAGGGAAAGCGTTGGATAGCGTAGGGGTAAAAATTACTATTCCAACTCCAAAGAGTGCAACAGTAGGGAAAGCGTTGGATAGCATAGGGGTTAAAATTACTATTCCCACTCCAGTGAGTGCACTAGTAGGGAAAGCGTTGGATAGCGTAGGGGTTAAAATTACTATTCCCACTCCAGTGGGTGCAACAGTAGGAAAAGCGTTGGATAGCGTAGGGGTAAAAATTACTATTGCCACTCCAGAGAGTGCAATAGTAGGGAAAGCGTTGGATAGCATAGTGGTAAAAATTAGTATTCCCACTCCAGAGAGTGCAATAGTAGGGAAATTAAATACTTCATATATTAATTCAATAAATATTAATTAATATCTATAAAATATTAATTAAAAGTAATTACCACTTTATTATATTTTAATAATTAATCAATTAAAATTACAATTTTTAATTAATTATTACAATTATTTACCTATTAATACAAATTCATTACAAATTAACAATGAATAATGTAACATTTAAAAATTAATTAACAATTATTTCTAATTAAATACAATTAAATAAATTGATTTATTTAATTAATTATAAATAATTTACTTCCCACCCAATTCCCCTATAAACCCACAACCCGTTACAGAAAATAAATTAGTAAAAGTAACATAATTAGCTATTAATCAATTAATTAAAATTAATTGCCAATTACAATTTAATTAATTACCAAATATACATTAATTAACAATTAATTAAAAATAAATAGCAATACTTTTTTTACATATTTAATTAATTATAATTAAATTACTTCCCACCCTATTCCCCTATAAACCCACAACCTGCTACTGATTTAAATTACGCAAACATTAAAAAAACAAATGTCATTAATTAAAATAAATTAGAACATAAATACACACTTTTCACACATATAATAACATAAAAAACTATTTTTTTTCGATATTATTAAAAAGTCGATATTTTTAATAACCTATATTATATACTTCGATATTTTAACTGTCTATATTTTTAACAATCGATATTAAATTACTTACCTTAAAATTGATATTTTTGATATCTGGCGAAGCAAGATGGCGGCTGTGTGAGGTAGCCGCGGAGTAGCAGCACGGGTGCGGCGCAGTAACCTCTCTCCCCCCGTCGAGGTAGCGACTTACCCGGCTGAAAGGGAGATGCGATGACCGAGCGGGATGGCGGCGGAGTGAAGCAGCCGCGGAGCCGCAGTGCAGGCTCGGAGCTGTAGCTGGGAGTTGCGCTGATGAACAGCGGTCTTTGGCGGTTCGGAGTGGCGGGCTTCGGTGCGGGGCGGACCGCAGACGGGATCCTGAGGCTGCTGCTCGCGGCTGCCCTGGCGTTCTGGAGCCGATGCCTGCAGCGCTGGGGGTGTGTCAGGAGCCGGCAGAAGCGGGCCAAGCGGAGCGGGAGGAGAGCAGCAGGAGGAGCATCTATACTTAGAAAACTGCAACAAAGACTGCATTCGGCCATCACCGCATCAATAATGGCCCCGAAAGCGACAGCAGGAGCAGCGGCAAAGGCAGCAGCTGCTGCAAAGAAGAAAGCCCAGGCAGCACAGGCAGCACAATCAACACAGGCAAAACAGACTGTACAAATGGTTGAAGCTGCAGCCACAAGTATGGAGCAAACACAGCATGAGACAGCAAACTTATCTCCGTCCTCAGTGATCCCGAATATAGGTGGAAATGTTGAAACGCCGGCGCAAACCAAGAGAGGGAAATTGGCGGCACAAAGTTTACGGCAATCCCCCTCTATTTCGGAGCTGCTGATTCGTGGTGGTAAGCACCAAAAGAACACTGAAGTGACGGTGCGGCAGCCCTTAGTCCAGGAGTCAGTGACACAAAAATTTAAGGAGGTTAAAGAAGCAGGTATGGATCCCGCACTTACCCCCCTTCCGGATGAAGTAGAGGAGTTGACGGATGAGACGCTGCCTGCTGCCGTGCTGGCTGTAGAAACAGTCGAAATCGAGGGACAAGCGGTAGCTGACAGACTCTTGGTGCTTGCAGGTACAGATAAACAACCTGGTGGGGCTACACCTGAAAGCGGGGGGTCAGTTGAACTCATTTCGTACATCGTACAATCAGTGCCTGTGTACCCCCCGCAGTCAAGTAACCAGCTGGAGATGACTTTGGGTCAAGCTATAAGGTTTGAAGAAGGTGCGGGTAGAGTGAAGGAGAAGGAGATTACACAATTATGCCCTCCTCTAGCTCAGATGTCTCTCACTGGTGAAAGGTATATAGAACAAGAGAAGGACAAAGATAGTAGCGAATGTTTCTTCTCAGTATCAGAAGATGCAGAATGGTCTGATGAGGCGAGGTCCTCTGAGGGGGAAAGTATTTCAGGTTCCGATAGCGATTTGGAACAGAACCCCCCCAGCACGGCTAAAAGACTTGTTGCCCATGGAAGCTCCCATACACAACCCATGTGTGATCTGGCCTGGGATCATTCTTCTGCTACACCCCTCCATGGAAGTCCTAATACCGAGGCCCCAGCATCCTATCCTCCATTACTAGATGTTATCTACCAGACCATCCTTACGCACAGGGAAGAAGCTAGACAGGATACCCGGAAAGCACAGGCAGCTATGCGTAAGATGCAGGGTGTCGTTAGAAAACGGTCTAAAGCATACACTAATGTGGGGGATAGGGTCACTAACTTGGAGGAATGGATTGTGGCAACTGAAGCGGAAGCCGCTGAGGCATCATCTAAGGTAGACTCCCAGAGCGCTCAGGTTGTTGACATTCAGTGGAAACTGGAGGATATGGAAAATCGGTTAAGGCGCAACAACCTGCGCGTCCTGGGAGTTCCGGAAGGGGCAGAGGGCTCGGACATCAGGGTCTTTATGATCAATCTTTTTAAGTCAGCATTCCCCGAACTATCGGAGTGGAACTGGGAGGCGGAAATGCAAAGAATACATCGCACACCGTTTAGACCTCGCCTGGGAACTGGAAATAGTGACAAGCCGAGGGCAGTCCTGATCTTTTTTGGAAACTTTGTTCTTCGACAGCTTGTCTCCGAAAAGGCTCGCCCTGATGCAAAAAGATCTAGAGAGGGTGTGACCTTTTTTGTGAGACCGGATTTCTGTCACGCAACGGTCGAGAGGCGGTGGAGACTCCGCCAGCTGATCAAGCCTCTCCAGGACAAACATCTTCAAGTCTACTTAGTGAATCCAGCACAGTTAAAGATAATTAAGGATAGAAGGACTCTCTACTTCTCGTCAGAAGTAAAAGCAAGGGAGTTTTTGGATTCTTTGTAACTTAAATAAATAAGCTCGTATATCAGACGGTTCAGTTTGCCGAGGGGTTTAAAGAGGAGAAAAAGAGAAAAGAGTAAGGGGGAAAAAGGGAAAGAAAAAAAAAAGGAAAAAAAGAAATGCATAATGTGATTGCTCCTCTTTTTGCTTGTATCGATTTGTCCGGTTAGATAGCATGACTTTTTTTTTTTTTTTGATATAGGGATTTAGAAGGTTCAAAAACGATTTATGCTTAGGGCTGGTTAATTTATTTTTTTTGTCTTTTAGCCTAGCTTTTGATTCCACTTTTCTTTCTGTTTTTTTTTTCATCTACTCTTGTTGGGGGGGTATGGGGGGGGGGTAAGATATGGTTCACTTGATTGTTTAGGTTTATCTAACTGCTGCGCCGCTGATTCGTGCTGCTACACTCAACCATCATCAGCTCAGACCAAGGTCTGAGTGCTTCCAGAGGGAGGGGGGGGTAGCAAGGGGGAAGGGGGCGGGAGGGCAGCTCGAGGTGTGAGGGGGGGGTCACGGGTTGGGGGGTGAGGGGGGGGAAGCAAAATAAAATGAGAATTTATGATACAGTGATTTTTGTAGTTTTTGTATTTTTAGGAAATGAAGCAAATGTTGCGGAAACAAACTTTTCTCTGTATTTACTGCAGGCAAGAGTAAGGCGCTTTTCTTACAATGGGTATGTCGAGCCTTAGTGTATATTCAATAAATATGGGCGGGTTGAACGACTGGAGGAAGAGAGCAAGATTGGCACAGTTTGTCAAAACTGAACCTATCGACATTCTTTGCATACAGGAAACCCACCTATCATGGGCTAAGAAGCAACTCCTTAGGCTTGAGGGCTTCAATATATTGGCATGCTCCACTCAAACCTCAACAGTAAGAGGGGTTGTGATTTTGGGGAAAACTATGCTGGGGATGGCGAAACGTGCTAAGTCTGATGCACATGGTAGATGGGTCCTGGCGGAGCTGGAGTGCGGCCTTACAATTTGCGGCATTTATGGTTCAAATAATGATGACCCAGAGGTCTTTGAAGTATTGGAAGTGGAACTGGCTACATGGCCAGCCCCCATCCTCGTGTGCGGGGACCTCAATATTTCTATAGATCTTTCTGCAGGGAGCCCGTATGTAAGTAGAAAACCCAGGGTATCTGCAGCTCTTCGGTCTATGATGATATCTCATGGCTTAACGGATGTCTGGGGGGCAAAAGAGCCTAACGACCCTTGCTACACATATTTTTCCTGTCCCCATCAGAGGTATAGCAAGTTGGATTACTTTCTTATTTCTTCCACGGAAATTAGTAAGATTAGTATTAGGAAACTACCCAAGGTCCTCTCGGATCATAATCCGCTGGCAATCCTATATAATGGCATAGCATTGGTTAGGAGTCACAGGGCTTGGACATTCAATCGAAAACTCCTGTTAGACGCACAGTTTGTGGAATATATGCAAAAATGGACCATAGAATACTTCAATGCCAATCAATTTAGCGCATCAAGAAACGTTGTGTGGGATTCATATAAGGCAGCATTGAGGCGGGAGGTCATTAGTTACACTGCTAAACTCCAGAAAAAAGCTCAAGCCAATAGGAACAAGCTCATGGCAGATCTAGTAAAGGCAGAGGAACAGCACTGCCAAGCTCTAATTCAAGGAAAGGAAGGCAAAGAGAGTCAAACCAGTATCTGCCTAATCAAAGCGGAAATACAAAAACAACTGGCAGAGAAAGCGGCAGCAGAATACTGGACATATAGGAGGAGAGTATATGAGACCGGTGAGCAGGCGGGGAAGTAGTTGGCGTTAAGGGTCAGGCAAGACTATACTAAGAACATAATAACTAGCATTCGAGAGAATGGACAGGAGGTTGTGGAACCTCAGGGTATCCTTGCAGTGTTTGCAAATTTCTATCAGACCCTCTATAGGGAAGAATCGACTGGGGAGCGCCCACTTGGTAGATATCCGGACAATGGGCCCAGAGTGGGATCAGAGGACAGAGCAAATTTGGAGCTGGACATAACATTGGAAGAGATCCGCGGGGCGCTATCTGAACTGGCCTCCGGAAAGGCCGCCGGGCCAGACAGCACCCCCTGGAGTTGTATAAGTGTCTCTCGGTGGTGCTGGCTCCAATTTTGCTGGATCTATTTAATGGCATTATGGGTACGGGTAGGATACCGGAAACATGGAAAGACACTACCATCATAGTCTTTCATAAAAAGGGAAAGCCAAGGGAGAATCCGGGGTCCTACAGGCCCATATCTCTGATTAACTCAGACAATAAGCTGTATGCAAAGATCTTGGCCGCACGGTTAGGGAGGATCATTGGGGGGCTCGTCTCCCCCTGGCAGCATGGGTTCATCCCCGGCCGGGGAACGACGGACCACGTTAGGAGAGCAATCTCATTGTTTGAAGCCCATGCTGCCGGGGGGAGGAGGGTCGCCATGATCCTCCTTGATGCAGAAAAAGCATTCGATCGTGTCAGGTGGCTATATTTGTGGGACGTCCTGACAGACAGAGGCATTGGCCCAAAATTCCGGATGGCTATGGAGGCTATGTACCGAGACCCAACGGCCCGCATTCAGTTGATGGGTCAGTGCTCTGATAGGATCCGGATTAGCAGGGGTACCCGCCAGGGCTGCCCCTGCTCACCGATCCTGTTTGCACTATACATCGATCCACTGATTAGGCAAATTCTAGGGAACGTGGGAATCTTGCCAGTAGTAACCAATGGTTTTGAAAGCAAAATATTGGCCTATGCCGATGATCTGGCAGTCACTACTCCAGAGCCAGTTGAGGCCATGCGGATATTGGTGGAAGTCACCAGGGAATTTGGCAAGTACTCGGGGTACCAACTGAATGAGTCAAAAACTCAGGTGATTTGCTCAAATGAGGTCATTAAAGCTGATGAAAGATACGTAGACTCTGCGACTTATCTTGGGGTAGTCATTAACGCAGAGACAGGCTCTATAGTTCAGGATAACTATGCTCCACTCTTAAAAAAAATCGTGGCAGAGTAAAAGCGGATAGATTCACTGCATTTATCTTTGATAGGGAGGACCAATGTGCTAAAGTTGACTATGTTACCCAAGCTCCTCTATTTGTTTAGATGCATACCTTTTTTAATTGAGGAAGGGTTATTAAAAAAGTTCGAGTCTATTTTTAACAGTTTTCTCTGGCAGTATGGCAAAGTCAGGAGGGCAGCCAGGTATATGACTCTCCCACAGGAACGTGGAGGTCTAGCAGCCCCTAACATAAGATTCTATCATTGGGCTTGCTTGTTGACCCAGATGTCTATATTATTTATGCCAGCACCCAGTAGAAGGCATTCGTATGACCCGACATCTGATTTATATGAACCTCCATCAATTTACGAACTATTGATGGGCAAGGAGGCGGTAGGGGCACTGTTGAGATAAACTAGCCGCAGATTTTTTTTTAAATCCCGGCATAAATGCTTGCTCAGTGCCTGGGATCTATGGAAAAAGCTGCAGAAATTGCTTCATATCCCCAAGATTAATGAGTATACCCCGTTGTGGAATTCAGGGCATCTCGCAAACTTGAGCGTGGATGGGGGCTGGCAACAATGGGAACTACTGGGTATTCGGACGGTTGGAGATGTAATGCCAAATGGCAGTATATTGAGCTTTAACAGGCTTCAGGAGAAGTTCAGTCTGACCAACGGCCACATTTTTAAATATCTCCAGATCTCCCAAACACTTAAAACTGTTGCCTCAGAAATAGCTCCTGGCCCACCTTGCCCAATGCTGGGATATCTGATAAGAGGAGGAGATAAGATAAGGAATATATATCAAGCCCTTATAGAAAGAATACCAGATGACCTCGAGAAGCACGAGGCTGCTTGGGCAGACAGACTACAAGATCCTGACACCAATCTTGATAAAGCTTTGGGGCTCGATAAACAAATATTGCGCTCCTCAAATCTGAAGGCTCAACATTTTAAAACATTATTCAATCTGTACTATACTCCCTCTAAACTTTATGACTGGGGTATGAGGAGTGATAGCAACTGTCCCAGGTGCCAGAAAGGCCCTGGAGATCTTTTACACATGTTCTTTAACTGTGAGAAGCTCAGTCTGATAAAAAATGAGATTGAGAAATGTCTGGAGGGGCTGCTAGGCATAAAGATTAGCCTATCCCCGACGGTGATGATTTTTGGGAGTGACAGCGATACGGCTCTAGCCAACAGGGAAACAGAGGCTTTTATTTTTTTGGCCGTGGCGGTATTACGCATTTTACTCGCAGCTGCCTGGAAAGATTCTAATGTCCCAACATTTCAAATGTGGTTGTCCAGACTTCTTGGTATACACAATATTGAATCCACCCTATATCTTTATAAGGGTAAGAAAACGCGGGATTTCAGCAATAAGATGTGGGATCCCCTAAAAGTTTGGAGGGATGGGCAGTTATAATTAAATGAGGCTGGGCCCACTCTTAGCTATATTTATTTATAATGTATGTGTAAATATGTATTTATTTGTATATATATTGTATGAATATATTCTAGCCTGTATCTCTGTTTTATCGAACTATTTTTACCAAGTAATACATCTTCGTTAATACTATGTGTATTTATTGTAAAGAAAACATTCTCTTTTGCTGCATCTGTTTTGTATCAATGAATTCTCAATAAAAAAATAAATAAAAAAAAGATATTTTTGATATCTATATTCTGTCCTGTCGATATTTTGTCCATTCTATATTTAAAATTCGATATTATGTCCAGCCGATATTTTGGAGTCGATATTTTGACTGTTTACCGGTTGGGGGCTCTAGTAGTGATGCATCTCAGTACCTGATACAGGCACCGCGACTGGCTTGCCTGGGAAATGCCCACATGGTCACTGGAGACCCTTTGGCAAGACCTAGTGACAAAGAAATGGAGAGCAGAAAGGATCTTGAGATATATATACTGGTATTGCATGTGAGCAGCAGGTCACAGAGTCAAGTTCCTGCTCCCACTCACATACCATATCCAAGATGACTTCTGGAGGGAAACGGTACCTGGCCCTTACATCTTGGCTGGACATTCCAAATAGGTTGATCCTCTGCCTGACAATCCTCTCTGCTCTCCTCCTCCTAAAGTAGTTTTGCCACATGGCAAGGGGCAGTGCTACAAACACATTTAGTGACATCTTGAAAGGGTTTGTTAGTGTCTGCCCTGCATTTATACATGCTGCAGGGCTAGTATTAGCTGCAGTGTGTCCGCTGATCCATGGTGGGGGATGGTAGGCACTTGGACAGGTGTTTATCCTTGGCTAACATGATCAACTGCCATAATTTGTTTCTTCCGTCCCGGAATCGGAAATTCCGACGTAGAGCCGGAAATTCCGGCCCGGAATCGTAAATCCCGCCGCAGAGCTGTACATTAAGCCCGGAGGCAGAAATTATGGCCCGGGTGCGGACGTAAAGTAAGTGGTCGGAAGTCTATTCTGTGAATACCGAAAGTAGTACGTTCATTCTGTGAATACCGAAAGTAGTAAGTGCATTCTGTGAATACCAAAATAGTAGTAAGTTTAAGATTGAGTCTTAAGTTCATTATGTGAATTGGGCCCTGAGTCATCAACGTGATGGCGTTCACGTTGCAGGGAATTCATTGGCTGATGAAGCCGCGAAGGCAGCTGTGCAAACGGCTTCCGTAGCTTCAATCACTCGTTCAAAAACAAAAATAGACGGCAAAATAATGCTAGCTGTCAATGCGACAAGCAAAATCTCAAAACTTTTCACTCAAATACTCATACATAACTGATGCAAATAACGTTCCTTTTGCTCGAATCCCTGGAGTGGGGGATAGAGTAATTCCAAACATGGAACATAGATTAGGACTAATCTTAGCAGCACATGAAGGGCTCGCCTCTGCGCAAGTAGGTGATTCCGCCACAGTGTCATTATTAAAACAAAGATACTGGTGGCCGCGCATGAGGAAACAGACCAGAAACTATGTTTTGGAATGAGAAATCTGCCAAAAGATGAAAGTCTCTACTGCGAAACGTCCTGCGCAGGCGCCCTTGTTAATTTCAGATAACCATTAGCGTGCGTTTATCTGGATCAGTGCGGTCCCTTACATCGGGATGGTAATACAAATATATAATGGTCACAGTGGATTCATGCTCAAGATTCATTTGGATGTGGCCTCAGGGCTTGACTGATGCTCGAACTATTATAAAAGATTTGCAAGTCTTTATCAACACATACGTAGTCGGCACGCTTCATTCTGACCAGGGTCCTGCGTTTAGCTCTCGAGCTTACAAAGAGGCCATGGCCAATATGGGCGTTGCATTGCGGTATTCTAGTCCATTCCATCCTGAGGGAAATTCTGTAGTGGAGAGGAAAAAATAGGGACATAAAGCAATCTATAACAGCTAGGGTACTAGGCTCGGGTGACAGGTGGGTCAAACATCTGATAAGTGTCCAACGTAGTCTTAACATTCTGCCAAGAAGTTCTCTAGGGGAATCACTCCATATGAAATCCTTTTTGGAACTAGAATAATTGTACAGGAACTCGATTGTCACACTTCAGTGGTAGAACAAAAACCCTTTGATATCAAAGATCGTTTGGCTGTTTTGCAGGACTTAAATGAAATAAGATCCAGACAAAGTAACGTACTCCTGAAGCCAACAACCACTGAAGAAAAACCATCCGTCCCAGCAAGACCTGTCTGGATTACAAAGATTGGGGATCTAGTCAGAGAAAAGATCGCGGACAAGAAGGAATTTGAGCCTTCTTACAGACAACCAGTACTGGTCCTAGCCATCCACGGATCAAGAACAGTCTTACTGCCACCCCTTGCTGGTAAAAAGGAGAACAGGTTCATGTCCATCGACCTGATAAAACCACATCATGTGGCCGATCATAAGCAGTAGGCCAAGTGGACTCCAAAGATGTAGCAGACGCTCTAATCTGGCTACAATCCAAGAGGTTCAAACTGAGAGACTCATCACCTTTGAAGAATCTGCAGTGCGAAAATAAGGACTATGCAACAAAGCCATGGAACTTGTACCTCTTGAGACCCAAATAACAGTTCATCAAGAAACGCCTGTCTACAATGAAATAGCAACTGACTATACAAATGTAACAAGTGATCAAGTGGTTCCAGCAATTTCACCAAATCCTGATGCAATCCCTACAATTGACAGAACTGCCTCTGGCTATTTCATTAACTTTGATATGTTTTCCGAGCATCCCAGTGACCCTGAAACGACGCCAGCTAAAAGAACTTTTAAAGAACAAGCAACAGAACTTTTTCATCAACTGGAAAATACTTATCTTGTTTCACCATGGATTGAACTTTGGATTGTGTTGGGAGTACTTTTTCTTCTACTTTGGTTGAATCTTGTATTCACTTTGGGAATGCTGATAAATGGAAGATATGTTAAAAAGGACACAGCAAGTTAGAACATCAACTTACTCCTCAAGCCACACAAATCATCTCATTGTGAACAAAGAGACGTCTCATCAGAGAACATCACAGCCTTTCCTATACCAGGTGGTATAGCTTGGGAGAGAACTGAATATGACATTCTTGGTCTGGCGGAGCGGTTGAAGATTCCACACCAATTCAAGATTTCCTTGAGTGACTTTGTTTCATCTAGTACCTTTTCTGATGATTGGGACTTCAAGACTGTTAATAATATGATCTCAGACTTAGAAATTTCTGCAAAGTTTACAAATCATGAATCATGAACTTAGAAGGTTCATCAGATTATGAACAAATGTTTTGTTATAATCACTATGGTCATAATTTTTTGCATAAATCTGCAAATCCTAGAAATGTATTTACTTATAACCAATGGGAACATTGTCCTACGCCACCAAAGGGTAGCTCAAAAACATTTTATGGCAAATTTCCATCCTTTTCAGGGTATAATGTTTCAAATCCAGAATCATTTTACTTTACAAATGTTAATAGGACAGGAATGAAAAGTATGTTGACAAATACAAAGCAAATGTATTCTGCGGCCTTTTATGCTCAGCTGTCCACATTAGGTTTTGACTTTTGGAAAGACAACATTGAGACAAAAACTGTCTGGGGCACAAAAGACTGGCAAGTGCAGGAATTAGAGGCTTTATTTAGAGTCTGCATCATCCCAGAGCAAATAATGTTTTTGAATGACACTGTTCAACAGACATCTTGTCTTGGGTTAGCCAAGATAAAAGATTTAAACAAACAGTCCATACCTAAACCTACACCTGATAGCAGTAACACTTCAGAGAGGGAGGTCGACGTACATACTATTTTGCTTCACAACAGAACAGATCCTGATTGGAAAAAATGGTTAATCTGGCCCACAAACACAAACACCTGTCAAGATAGATTCCTGAATAAGACACAAGGGTTCATATACACTAGGCCAGATCCAGGATATGTTCAGAGATAGCATCCAGGGATAGTAACAGCATACAGCGTAGGGAAACTGTGCCTTGAGTGGCTACACAAGTCTACACTGAAGAAAGTAAAACAACACTTATCTTTACTTAAAGATGGCGCTGACCTGAAGGACTTCTTACAAGTACCTAAAAAACCGCATCATAAACGTTTTATATACGCCGGTATCTATGCCATGTATAATGAAGCATGGAAGATTACGCAAGCAGAGACTGCAGAACAAATACGAGAAATTGATCGTATTAATTTAGAGAAATCTCTCTCTGTAGTTGACAATGGGTTAACAACTCTTTCATCAAGGATATATTCTTTGGACAGCATAGTATCCTCTGCCATAGACATAATGGAACAGGACTTGGTCATGTTGCAACATGGTCAGTCGCAATTACGTTGTATAATGCTATTAGGCTGGATGTTAAAAAACCTTTGTTCAGGCTATGTGCCTTGGTTTTTAATCAACACAACGTCACTGTTTTCTGAATTTAATCTCACAGATAAACAAATCAAATTGGCACAGAGGGGAGCAGACTATACGGTGCTGAGCATTGAAAAACTGGAAAGATTGCCATTTACAGTCGCTGAAAAACCAGCCATTGAATGGATAATATACGGTACAATCACTCTGCCTGTTACAATTTTCCATTTTCAGTATTGCTTAAAACGTATACCAGCAGGCCTATATGAAAGGTTGGGTAAAGAATACATTAAGACATCTGGGAATTACCTTACATGCAGAGATGTTGGAGTGAGGGGAAAGAAGTGTTTCTAAGTGGCAATGATTGTGAAAACACACTAAGCGGCTCTCTCCTGTGTCCGGGTATAAACTTACACGGAGCCTGCGATGGTTCCTCTAACAACTTATCCTGCCACCTGCAAGGTTCACCAGCTGCAGTGATTGATCCAATTTTTAGGCAACTTTCTAATGGAAGTTACTTTATATTAAATGATCACAGCTGCTGTGGCATGTTGCCAAGTTTAGCCTTTCTCGTAACTGTGTCAGCCAGTGTCACTTGCTGTATGCAAGTATTGTTTCCAAAAACCAAGACAGACCTGGAGTCGCCGTTATGGCCTTCACTGAACATCTCTTCTATACGAATTGATACTGTGAGCAGAATGAAAGCCATTCTGTTACAAAAAACAGTGCCACTGACCTCGGCCAAAGAAACCTATTATCTTCAAGTCGCAAGGACTTCTGCAGAGATACACACCCTATTAACTACAAACTGCCCTGTACATTTCTCAGAAATGTTAGGTCGTATCTTGAAACATGTCTGATACGAGTGGTATTGTACATGTATTTAAGACAATTTTTTCGGGATTGTTAGCACCGTTTGAAGCAGTCCTAGGAATTTTTCCAAACTTCGTGCACTCTGTGTTTGGGGGACTGCCTCTCGTTTTGGGACTCGCAGCAGGGATACTATTTTTGCTCCTTTTGCTCTGATATGGCAAGCCAAATCACAAGCGATACACAGTTCACCATGGAGAACACTCTTCTGGCGATGAAGTGTCGTGAGCACATAGTCCAAATTTTGGGATTAACTTGTTTAAGAGAATTAAATACCACATGGTTTATGTCATTCAGACCAATCTGGCAAGATTGCATCTTACCTGTTCTACGATGCCTGCTATGTGGAGAAGAATGCGTGTTAGACATCTGTCTCACACTCCCATCAGTCATGCCAACGGATGTTGATGCTTTGCTGGACCCGGTAAAGGTCCATGCGCAGTGTTGTCCACAGCGGCTACCAATTCTGATGACGGCATTCATTGAGATCTCCCAGACGCAAAATGCTGACGGTGAGGTACGAGAGGAAAGCGGCACACAGGTATCCAATTTGAACATTGCTAACGCGTCCACCACTGACTGCAATGCTTTGCATCTTTGTGCAATTAATCTTCTTAACAAGGTAATCCAACTTTCACCTACAATGGTAGACAAATTCTTTTCAGACTTAGAAGATTTGATGTTTCCTCTAAACAATAACACTGACTTTTGAATTGGCACACAGTGTTCTGAGAGACTCTGAATTCAACCTACATTTTTCAAAACAAGGTTTCTAACTTTGGACTTCTATTTTTTCTATGATCAAGCTTTTGTTTTTCCAAATTTGTAATTTTTTTATTTTTTGGCACAAAGTAATCTGCTCATTGTAGAACTATTCATAGAGAACTAGAATTATTTGAAAAACTTCCAAGAGACAATATTTGGCCTTGTCCACATTCAAACAGTTTATATAATCTGCCATGGAATGGTCTCAACTTTTTTCTTCTGTAATTAAGAGCCATTTCATAAATGTATTTTCATGATTCATTCGGATAGTATTTTTAAATGTCATCTATATGCTTTGAATGAAAAAATGCTTTAAATGTGTGCAGCACAAATGCTTTTCATGTACAACCAGTACCAATGCATCTTTATGTATTTTGGGTGGGTTTTACCACATCATGTTTAGATATGTTTGAATGTGTTTAGAACTTAGTAATGTTGTACATAATAAAGTGGAGTGGGTGTTGTGTGGCGTTTTAGGCTCCGAGGGAATTTTCCCGATTCATGCCCTTATACAGGTATGAAGTAAGTATCACAGTACACGTTGATGTAGAATAACGCACGCAGGTTTATTTCAGGATAAGGAGGACAGCTTAACAACCACTGGACATCTTACTCCTCTGTACAACTCTTCCCAACTGCCCCTCATAGAACGTATTTACAGAATCCCCAAACAAAGAATGCAGAGATGACATACCTACATTCCAATGTAGCCATAACTCAGAATACCACACCTCCCCCCTCTGGAAAAAAAAACCCAAAAAACATGTAATACTTGTGGTAAATAAATAATTAATTACCGGTACTATTTTTGAATAAATTAAGAATAACAGATAGCTCAATAAATAAGAGGCAAGATCCGAGGAATCTGAGGTTATCAGGCTTTAATCAGGCATAAGGGAAGGGACAGGATCAGGACAGCCTGAAATAAAGTGACATCGAAGGCACGGGATGGCAGCTGCACCTCTTTCATCACAATTCAACATATATATAGTAAGACATTTCAATTACATTACATACAGTAGGCGTAACTAATGACAAGCGTAAGATAAGGAGACATGGGTGTGGAAAGAAGGCGTGCACAGGGCGTGCACTTAGACATGTGATGAGAACGTCACGGAAGTGTCATGAAATGGGCGGAAACATGGAGGGGGCTACCTGAGCAGCTGGAACCTTTAACCTAGTAGTGCGCGAAAACGGGCAATGACGTGTTACCAGGGAGAACTGGGGGCTATGACTTCTGCACTAGAAGAGGAGACTAAAGTCTGAGAGGTCAGGACGACATGTACCTATAGCATATCTGGTATCTGGTGTTTGGAGAACATGTTGATAGAATCTAAATGTCATCAGGGCAGAGGCTACTTGACACTAAGACTGGTGCATGCATCTATTTTACATGTATTGCGTGTGCTAGGAATATTCTATGAATATTAATACAGTATTTCTCTTACATGGAGACAGAAAGACTAGACCATAGCTGGAGATGTTTATACGGTTCGTTAGCTTAGGAATGTGAAGAAGGAAAGCTGGACTGATAACTAGAAGCATAACATATTCTTGGCAGACAGGCAGGCAGAGCCAGGCCGGGCACCGCGCTGCGCGGCGGAAGTAAGTGAAGGGTCAGGGATGCAGGTGGGGGCTGCATCGCTCCTCGGAATGGGTTCAGGAGACTGGAGCTTGAATCTGGTGTCCGGGCCCTTTTGAGGCCTAGAAACGGGGACAATTCAATGAATTAACGTGCACACTGTAAAACGTGGCAACATAGGCCTAATACTCGTTGCTTTCACGAGAACTGGAGACTGGCATACTAGAGTTGGACACAACTATAATTGCGTCTTTAATCGATCATAGGGGGATATATGCATATCGATCATGCACGTATAACATAGGATGGGGAACACGTAGGCACATATGGCAAGGCAAAATTTACTTTTCCACATTCCCTCCTTGTGCCCTACGTTTCCATTAGGAAACATCAATATTCATGATACCATCTATCTGTTCATATAGCATCATTTGCTCGTCTCGAATTGTCTTGGAACGGGATTTAGGACTAGGAATACAAGAGGTAGCACACAAGCCGCAAATCGCAGGGCCACATTGTAAACAGAGGCAGCAACTGAATATGATCATTACTGCTATACCTAGGAATGACAATACTTTCCATCCCCAGGCAGATATGATATTCCAGAGCCAACCGGACCATGTCCAGGTGCCTGGATTCTGGTGTAACTGATGGGCAATTTTATGAAGTCTGGTTATAGCTGAATAAACAGACGGCGCGTTATTAGGAATGAAAATGCAGCAACTAGATCCGATGACTCTACAAGCTCCTCCTCTATCGGCCAGTATGACGTCAAGGACGAGACAATTTTGGAGCACGACAAATCTCTTCAGTTAAATTACCTAGAGCGGAAGTAGTCTCATTCACTACTGCTTCAAGGGTTCTGGTTAACCTACGTATTAACTTACTATTCTGGACAGGGCCTATAAAGAAAAAGAATCCTTTATTGAAGTCTTGATACTGTTCTAGAGCATTTTCAGTTTGATCGACAATTGGGGACTCAGTCTCCCTTCTATGTCTAACGTGTACTAGATGTGTGTTTCTGTGATAATCGGATGGGGCTAGGAAAACTGGTGGCAGTAGGAAGGCAATATAACATGTTCCATCCCAATCGAGGGGCAGACGAACATATGCGGTCTGACCACAAACAAAATAAGAATGACGTGAGGCTTTGAAACTAGATTTCCCACTGTCACTATACTCGACCACAGTAGTACAATCACTATGTCCTACATGTGCGGAACCATTCTTTCTGACACATAATTCGCCTTTAACTGGTAGAACTGAAATAGCAGGCAAATCTGGAATAGTATCGGACTGAACATTCAGAACCATGAAATTCGAGGAATAATTACCTAAATCATATACTTCATTTTCTAGATCTAACCCTGTTCTATGGGAAAGACCTTCCTTGTCTGGGAAACATGTTCGATTCAGAAGGGATATATCAGTTAGGGATGACGTTAACGTGGACCATGCTCCACACGAACCATTATGTGAAAAAGGATAAGGAAAGAGTGGCAGAACTCCCTTCGGTGTCTGGAAAGGGGGGAGTCGACCACACACCCAACAATTAGTGGCATTGCTGGTCTGGTGTGAATAGTGCAGCATTCGGATAAAAGTATTGTTACGCATAGCAAGATGATAGGATAACTCGTGAGGAGGCAGGTCACTAAATGTGTGCTCTACTGTAACATTAGAAAACATATGTACATGTGAAATAGGAAAGCATAAATGCAACGCATAACTTATGCATGTAACCATAAGACTCAGGAACAATAAAAAGAATAGAGTAACGATACATCTCTTAGAGTTTTGACTAACTCTCTCACTGTGTGGGTCTGTCTCATACATGTCAGGAACCTGTCTAACCGTTTCACCCGAGAGGGACTTAGACAATTAAACTGGCTGACTTACTAGACCGCAACTTTGCTTTATACTCCTGCTGCGGAGTTTTCTCTAACAGGGGGAGTTTAGATTCATTTTCTGAGCAGTCCTTGAGAACGGGGCAATCCTTGAGAAATGTTCTAGTTTTGAGTCCATGGAATTTCTTGACGTGGCTCGCGTGTAGCCACCCTTTTCGGTTTTCAATCTTCACCGCCGTCCGGGTGGTGAGTAGGACCAGACGGGGCTCCTTCCAGCGAGGCTCCAGCGGACTTGAACGATCAAAATTGCGGATCAGCACGAGATCCCCCGGGACGATCTCGTGTGGTTTCACGTCGGTGTTGTCTGGAAATGCAGCGGCAACCTGTGAACGACAAGATTGTAGTGCAGACATCAAGGAGGCAAGGTAATCTGTCAGCATATTACTGTCAACATCGGTAATGATACGGGGTCTAGGTGTACCCCACATATTGGGGGGACGTCCAAACACTATCTCATACGGGGACAGACCTGAACGGGAATGAGCAACCATTCTCATATAGAAAAGGGCAACTGGCAGTGCTACTATCCAATCTACGCCTTTCTCTGCACATACTTTTGCGATGCGGATTTTCAGAGTCTGGTTATGTCTCTCTACGAGACCGGCTGCTTCAGGATGGCGTACACAATGGAACTTCCACTGGTACCCTAACAGAAGGGAAACTTGTTTCATGAGCTCGGACGAGAATGGCTGGCCGTTATCTGAATACACGACCCTAGGTAATCCATAGCGGGGAAAATACTCACGAACCAACTGCCTGGCAGTGGTCGCAGCTGTGTAATCTGGAACTGGATATGCTTCTGTCCATCTGGACAAAGCGCATACAACTACGAGGACATACTTGAAACCTCGACATCGCTCCATCTGAATATAATCCATCTGGAGGACTTCAAAAGGGTGGTCAGGAGGATGGAATCCACCTTGTTCCACCGGGACACCTTTTCCTGGATTGAACTGACAACAGATCATGCAGGTACGGACTTTCTGTTTGGCTGCTGCTCGTAAATGCTTGTTGAACCAGAGGTTCTGGATACTGTCTAACATGGCTTTTTCTCCTAAGTGTGCTGGACTATGTGCGGTGTTAATAATGACTTGAACCATAGAGTCGGGGAGAAACCATGTGGCTTTTCCCTTCGTCAACCATTCTTGATCTGTCTGGACCCCTCCTTGTTCAGACCATTTCTTAATTTCATCGGGAGTAGCATGTAACTGTATGTCTATGACATCTTGTGTAGGGTCCTTAACTATCATACAGGTAGTCTGTTCTGGAATGTGTGTCTGTGTCGTGTTAACTGGAATGTCTGGAGTCTGAGCTGTGAGCTTGGCTGTTCGATCTGCTAGATCGTTACCTTGGGAAATGATGTCAGTGACTTTCGTATGTGCTTTGCACTTCATGATTGCGATAGCTGTCGGTAAATGTATTGCATCTAACAGAGCTTGAATGAGGGGGCCATGCTGAATCTTGGTTCCATGAGAAGTCATAAAACCTCTTTCCTGCCAGAGCACTCCAAAGTCGTGTACGACTCCGAATGCATAACGTGAATCTGTGTATATGTTAACTTTCAGGTTCTTGGCACGTATGCAGGCTTGGGTCAGAGCGACAAGCTCTGCTGCTTGAGCAGACAGGGTGTCTATACGATGTGTTTCTATAACTTCGGTTTCAGTAGTTACTGCATACGCGGCTACTAGTTCTCCTGTACTTGTTCTCATACATGAACCATCCACATAAAGTGTCAGGTCGGGTTCAGGTAATGCAATGTCTGTCAAGTCTTGTCTTGGCTTTGTCATAGTGTTAACAACTTCCACACAGTCATGTGTGGCAGGATTTGAAGTAACTGACGGTAACAGTGTAGCTGGATTTAAAATGTTGCAGCGTCTGATTTCTATGTGTGGCTGGAACAGTGTCAGTTCATAACCTGTTAAACGGGCAATTGTCAAGTGCTGAGTCTGTGTTGGGTTTAAAAGAACTTCCACGGAGTGTGGGACTTGTACTGTCAGGGAGTGTCCTAACACTATAGAATCACTTTGTCTGATAGCTAGAGCTGTGGCTGCAACTGACTTGAGGCACGCAGGCAGAGCCTGGGCCACTGGATCTAATGTGCTAGAAAAATAAGCACAGGGCTTGTATTGTCCTGCTTGATCTTGTGTGAGAACAGATAATGCAGTACCATCACGTTCAGTAACGAAAAGTGTAAAAGGCTTACTGTAGTTCGGTGTTGCTAGAACAGGTGCATTACATAAAGCTTTCTTTAATTCATTGAAAACAAGTGTATGTTCCTGGGTCCAAGGGAGGACAGTCGATACGGCTGCCTCCTGTGTCGTTAACTGTATCAGTGGCTTGGCTAGATATGCGTACTGAGGAATCCATTGTCTGCAGTAAGAAGTGAGGCCGATAAAAGCTCGTACCTCCTTCTGTGTCTTGGGTTGTGGAAGACGTGCTATTAACTGGATACGGTCAGGTGTCAACTGCCTACCCCTCTTGGACAGTAAGTGTCCCAAGTAGACCACTTGCTGGACACAGAATTGCAATTTGGAAGGGGACACCTTGTGCCCCATCTCGGCCAGAAAATACAAAACTGTAAGTGACTCACGCTCGCAGTCACGTTCAGAACGGGCTGTGATCAATAGATCATCGACATACTGGAGCAGGGCAGTGTCAGTTGGCATGTGAATATTGTCCAGTTGTCTTTTAAGTGCTTGACTGTAAATACTAGGACTTTCTGTGAAACCTTGAGGAGCTTGTGTGAATTTATAGCTTCTTCCATTTAAACAGAAACCGAAAAGGAACTGGCTGTCTGGATGAATAGGGACACTAAAAAATGCGTTCTTGAGATCGATAACTGTAAAGAATGTGGCTTCAGAATCAATGGCTGTCAAGAGTGAGGAAATATCAGGGACTACTGGGTACTGGGGTATGATACACTTATTAAGTTCTCGAAGGTCAATCACTAATCGATAAACTGGAGGTGCATTGGGATCAGTACGTTTCAGGACTGGAATGATAGGAGAATTACATACATTGGAGTCAGTTTCTACAACCACTCCTTGGGCAATAAGCTCGTCAATAATTTTGGATACGGCTGCTACAGCCTCAGGTGGCAATTTGTACTGTCGGATTCGTGGTAATACAACACCTTTCTTCAGAGTGACACGATGGGGTGTGATATGCATACAACCTACATCAGTTGGACCTTGCGCCCATAAATGCTGCGGTACATTCAATAATCTTGGATCAAAATCACGTAATACATAATGACCTTTAAAATCACGCAAAAACAAACGGACCCCTTCTGGGGAGCAGCATATGACTGCTCCTAATTCTTTCAGTGTTTTAATGCCTAACAGATTCTCTGGGCAAGACTTCGTGAGTAACAAATCTGTAGTTCGGGACAATGGACCAACTTCTAGAGTAACTGGTTTCGATATTTCATTAACAATAGGCTTTCCTGAAAATCCAAGGGAAACATTTCTAGAGCCTGAGAGTGGAGCCCCTGGAACCTCGTCATGACTGATGGTAGTCCTACTTGCCCCTGTATCAATCAGAAACTTTCTGTCTTTCCCTAATACTTGACTGTGTACATAGGGACCCTCTTGATCTACAGGAATCTCGATGAGAGGCAAGCCTACCTCCCTCTCTAGGCTGTTTCATGAGTATGGCTGATAATCTGGATACTCTGACTGTGCGTACTGGTACATCTGCTGTGTAACGTGCTGTGTTGCAGCGATAGGCTGCGGTACTGTAACTGTCTGTTGTGCATTCTGTGGTGACTGGGAAGTCTGTGAAACTTGTTCTTGTCTAGGCGGACGTGGTCTTTCTTTAGTCTTACCAGTAGCTATGTTGTGTTTCAGAACTGCACATTCGTTTATAAAATGACCTGGCTGTTTACAGTAATTGCATGTCCCTTTAACGGGATCTGCAGGATGACTGGCTTGATTCGGACCCCTCTTCTGACTGTCTTGTGGAACAGATTGTGCAACTAGTACTTTCATTTTCGTGTCTTTCATACGTCTCTTTTCGTGTTCCTGCTCTTCCCTGATTCTGTTCTGGTGGTACTGTAACATCTGGAGCATCTGTGACGGAGTATTAGCTTGCCATGTACTTTCGACTTTCAGTACTCGATTTTTAACTTGTGGACTTGAATTCTCGACTAGTTTGGTAACAAAAAGATGAGGGTACGATTCACTACTTGTTTTCAGACCACTATTAATAATGAAACATTTCTCAAATCTAGAATAAAAATCACTAGTATCTTCGTCTTGTTTCTGTTTACAGGCTGAGATGGCATCCCAATCTTCCTTTTTCGTGGCTAGTAATCTTGGCAAAACTTGGATTAACAATTCGGGCAAAGCTTTAGCTTTATCCCCAAGACCGGTACCTGGAACTCGTGAATTATCTTCAGCTTCTAATGCTGTCCAATCTATATTTTTCTCTCCCACCTCCCATTCTTTTTCTTTGAGTTTTTCATATATGCCCGCAGGCAACAGGACTTTTAACATTTTAATGATATCAGGATAAGTGTATTCTCCCATACGGAGCATGTCCTTTAATTCGCGGTGAAACCCTGCTGGATCTTTATCATGACAAGGAATTAATTTTTTCATTTCTAAGAGTTCTATTTTCGTGATAGGGGTGTAAACAAATACTCGTTCTAGACCACCACCCTCTTTCTTGACTGGATGCACTTCTCGTAACGGATTCTGTCTGTCTATGTAGAATGATTTACTTTCTGGGGGTGAGACGTGAACAAAATGTGGATTCAGAAACGTTCGGTATTTGTGGCGCTGTTCTAGAATGACACTAATTAAATCGGTACCTAGACTTTTCCATCTATATTGGAGTAACTCGTTCAATACATCATGTAGCGGACCTGGATCAGAATGTTGTTCCAGCGTAATGAGGTGCTGGATCATATACATACCCACCAGACGTTGCTCGGCTGGGGGGAGTTTCAGAAAAATTTTAGCCACTATTTCGTCTGGAAACGTGGTAGAATCAGTAGTCCATCGGACTGCTGATCGGGCTAGTTCTTGTTCATGCATTGTACTAAGCTCGCTATACCCTATTCGTGATTTTAGAATGTGATCGGTAGCTTGGAATACTTGCTCAAGAGAACACTGTTCTGGTGCTGGAGGAGGAAAAGCTTTCTTGTAATCTAGGCGTGAATGTCGGTCGGAAAGTCTAGTTCTACCTACATACGCTATTCTGTCGGGATTCTCGCTGTCTACCTCTTCACTAGAAGAGTCATTCTCTTTCTCGGTTGCTCGTTTTTCTTCCTCTTTCTGGTGTATACGTATTATTTCTTTACGAATTTTCTTGTACATACTATCTATACAACCTTGTGTCTTGTGTTTTCCATCGGCTATATTGTCATTCCACCTAGTCAGGACTTTCAGTTCTTCTTGATCTTTTTCTGGACAATCTTGCTCTCTTATTAAACAGTTAATCAGGAACTTTAAAATCATGAGCTGAGTCTCGACTTTTCTTTGAACCATAGCTTCGTGAATACTTCCTGGATTCACTCCTGTACGGATAAAACGATATATTCTGTCTAGATGTTCCTTCATATCGGGCAGGGTGGTCAAAAAGCTGGCCACCCGTCTTAGACGTACTGAATATAAGATCATGTGATCTTCGCCTGGAACTGGATCATATATACAATCAGTAAGAAGTCGCTTGAGATCTGTGTATGTCGCCACTTTTGGCGTGCGCTGTAACGCTAGCTCATGTAGCGTCAGACGTTTCGGTTGAGGCGGGGTATGAGGAGAACCTCCCCCCGCGGCTCCTAAACTAGAATCGTCGGTGAATACTGTACGGGCTGGTAGAGTGACTGGCATAACGGGTGCATGTACTGTAGGCTGGGCCGGGGGTGCTGTAACAGGTACTGTAACATTAACTGGACCCACGGGAACAGTAGTTGGCGGAACAGGAATTACATTATTAACAGGAGCAGGCGGAACAGGATTTGCATATGCTGGTACTGTGTCGTCCAAGTAGGACGAAAGAAAAATATCAGCTGCAGTCGGTTTATGACGTAGCTTAGTCGGGACCAATGGCGGCGGTAAATTACAGGGTGCTTCCGGGGTTGCTTTTGGCAAGCCCTCGGCAAGAAGAGGATACATGCCTTTAATAAGGGCATTTCTCTGTCTATCTGACTGTTCTATTCTAACTCGTTCACCTTCTTCGATTAATTCCCTTTCTTGGGCTTTCTCTGAGGATTCCCTACTTAATTCGGTTTTTCTGAATTCTTTTTCGGTTCTTTTATGAGATTCTTTGCGCCATAACTCGATGGCATCTTTCTGGGACTGTCTGGCTTTCTTTTTCCATAATGCTTCTTCTACTCGCATGATGCACTCGGCATCCCATGTACCTGATACGGGCCATCTATATTTCTCTTCTAGTTCCTTAGTATAATCCGCCCATAAGTCTAGATATATTATGGCATCTAAGCCATGCTTGTGATACATAAAATGTCCTGGACTGTCCCTAGGAGGGACAGGAACTGCTTCTTCGAGTAACCCTTTTCTGGTCTTTAACTGACGTAATTTCGAGAACAGAGGCATTTCGGTTATATACTTGCAACACAATACACAATAATCACAGTAATAAAATAGCGAACAAAACACTCATACCACGACATAAAAATACATTAATAACAGTTCGAACAGAAATACTACCTGATACACTGAAAACAGAACTCATGAATTTCTCGAGAACGAAACTTACTAGAATTACTGGATGCACTGCTAAAACAGTACAGAACATACCGGTCCCATAAAGAGACACGTCGGACCCATATCCACCTAGGTGAATACTTCGGACTGGATCTGTGTACCCAAACCCATCGGACCAGGATCAAACTAATGACCCTGTCTAGATACTTCCCCCGCGACGGTACTCACCGGGAAGCAGAAACTGGAAGGCCTCGGACTGGACTGGACTGTTACGACGTCGGACTACGAACTTCGGAAACTTCGGTTACAGGTGGGCCTCCGGATACCTCGGACCTTGTTCTCTCGGCTTGGGCTCTGGTCGGGACAAACCGCCTTCCACACCGCCTCGTCTGGATGCCGGACCGCAGTTTCCGTCTCCTCCGTAGGCCTGAGGGAGACTTGAAGCAGAAATATCTGCACTTGCGCATAGGGTTCCGTCACGGCTGTAGAAGGGTCAGGGGGCCTGCGTTGGATCGCCGGCGCGTGGGGAAGAGGTAAGTCCCTGTTCGGGCGCCATTTATGTGGTAAATAAATAATTAATTACCGGTACTATTTTTGAATACATTAAGAATAACAGATAGCTCAATAAATAAGAGGCAAGATCCGAGGAATCTGAGGTTATCAGGCTTTAATCAGGCATAAGGGAAGGGACAGGATCAGGACAGCCTGAAATAAAGTGACATCGAAGGCACGGGATGGCAGCTGCACCTCTTTTATCACAATTCAACATATATATAGTAAGACATTTCAATTACATTACATACAGTAGGCGTAACTAATGACAAGCGTAAGATAAGGAGACATGGGTGTGGAAAGAAGGCGTGCACAGGGCGTGCACTTAGACATGTGATGAGAACGTCACAGAAGTGTCATGAAATGGGCGGAAACATGGAGGGGGCTACCTGAGCAGCTGGAACCTTTAACCTAGTAGTGCGCGAAAACGGGCAATGACGTGTTACCAGGGAGAACTGGGGGCTATGACTTCTGCACTAGAAGAGGAGACTAAAGTCTGAGAGGTCAGGACGACATGTACCTATAGCATATCTGGTATCTGGTGTTTGGAGAACATGTTGATAGAATCTAAATGTCATCAGGGCAGAGGCTAATTGACACTAAGACTGGTGAATGCATCTATTTTACATGTATTGCGTGTGCTAGGAATATTCTATGAATATTAATACAGTATTTCTCTTACATGGAGACAGAAAGACTAGACCATAGCTGGAGATGTTTATACGGTTCGTTAGCTTAGGAATGTGAAGAAGGAAAGCTGGACTGATAACTAGAAGCATAACATATTCTTGGCAGACAGGCAGGCAGAGCCAGGCCGGGCACCGCGCTGCGCGGCGGAAGTAAGTGAAGGGTCAGGGATGCAGGTGGGGGCTGCATCGCTCCTCGGAATGGGTTCAGGAGACTGGAGCTTGAATCTGGTGTCCGGGCCCTTTTGAGGCCTAGAAACGGGGACAATTCAATGAATTAACGTGCACACTGTAAAACGTGGCAACATAGGCCTAATACTCATTGCTTTCACGAGAACTGGAGACTGGCATACTAGAGTTGGACACAACTATAATTGCGTCTTTAATCGATCATAGGGGGATATATGCATATCGATCATGCACGTATAACATAGGATGGGGAACATGTAGGCACATATGGCAAGGCAAAATTTACTTTTCCACACACTAAAATATGCAACTAATGGAATATAATAAATTTAAAATCTTACAAAATCTTTCATTTTAACAGGAACACTTTTGATACGAGAACTTCTCCTCACAGAAATTTCTTGTTCATCCGGAACAGGTGTACATACGGTTGGAACAACATTTTGATTAACAATAGGATTTCCTTGTTCAACCACTGCAGGTGTACATTCAGTTGGAGCAACATTTTGATTTGCAAAATCATTAAAATTATCTAAAAAATTCTGAAAATCCTCTTCCTCAGTATACTTTGAGCTTATTGGGGGTTTAGAAGCTACTTGTGATTCCCTTGTCACCCCTTTAGATCTGTACATAGATACTCGTTTAAAATTCCAAACTTTCCCACCTTCAACTCTGACAGCCTTGCTGAACACTTCAATAACTTTCATGGGATTGGACCATTTAAACCATCTCTTAGAAGTAGAACTACCCAGTTTCACACAAACTAAATCGCCCACATGAACTTTATGACTAGCCGAGCGATGTTTGTAACCATATTTTATCATTTTCTCTTGGTATTTTTCTACACGTTCCCTAACTTTCGAGAAATCCAGCACAGAATCAGGCGAATTATTAGTTTTTAACCACAATGGCAACAATGTAGATCCTGGTTTCCTACCCCTTAACATCTCAATAGGAGAACAACCAGTCACAGAATTAGGAGATGTACGATACGTAAGTAAGGTAGCACGTAACGCTCTTCACCAGTCCATACCACTCTTCACCGCCAATTGGATAGATTCTTTGACAACTCTGTTGAAGCGCTCAACCTGACCGTTTGCTTGTGGGTTATAATTAGAAACTCTTTCATGAGTAATGCCATATCTCTTAAAAAACATCTCCATCTCTTTACTTGTGAACTGTGTACCATTATCCGAAATTACCTCTGAAGGTAGCCCCTCACGACTAAACACATTGTCAAGAAATTCTATTACCTGATTAGAAGTAATTTTGGCCACAATTGTTATTTCAGGCCATTTAGAAAAATAGTCTAATAATACTAATCCAAAGACTTCTTTAGCAGAAGGAAGACATAATGGGCCAATAATATCAATCCCAATTTTCCTCCATGGTCCTTGGGAATATTCAACAGGAGAAACATCCACAGATAGAGGTTTGACAGATTTGTCACTTCCCGAACATGGAACACATTCCCTTATCCATCTATCAATCATGCTATCAATACTGGGCCACCAATAGAATTCTCTCAAACACCTCTTAGTATTTGACATACCCAAATGTCCTTCATGGGCTATATTTATCAATTTTTCTCTAACTCCATGTGGAGGAACAATCTTGTCACCTCTAGTAACTATGTTTGTGAACACATAAGTTCATCTTTAATTTAAAAAAATGAACCTAATTCTCCATTCAATTTCCTTTCTTCTGGCCAACCATTCCTCAAAAATATACCAACCATAGTCAAAACATCATCTTCTGTCATGGCTTTTAACCAAACTTCTTCCGAAATGATCTCTGAATCTGCAAGCCCAACACCATTAATATCCTCCATGGTATAAGCTACATCACATTCTTCCACAATAACACTAGCATCATTTTCATGTGGTAGGGGTAAACGAGACATACAATCTGCATGTACATTCAGCCGTCCAGGAATATATTCCACACAACATTGATATTCTTGTAACTTGGCTGCTAACCTTGCCAAACGAGCTGTAAGTGTTCTCCCACCTCCTGCAGCTAACATGTTAATCAATGGTTTATGATCTGTTCTAAGTAGAAATTTAGTGCCCCATAAAAACTGCCGAAAATGTTGAGCCGCCCAAGTGCAAGCCAACAATTCTCTTTCAATCGTGGAATAATTATACTCCGCATCCCATAATGACCTAGCTGCATAAGACACTATGTGTTCATCCCCAAAATTATTTTGCATTAACACAGCGCCCAAACCTGTGTTACTAGCATCTACAGCCACAATGCATTCTTTTCCAATAACAAAGGGTTTTAAGAAAGGAGCAGAACTGATTTCTTTTTTCAAAATCTCAAAAGCTACCTGTTGATCATTGCCCCATTCAAATTTTACATTTTTCTTAAGTAACATACGTAGCGAGGATACTTTAGATGCATAGTTTTTAATAAACTTACTGAAATATTCAGTTAAACACAGAAAAGAGAACAATTGCTCTTTGTTAGTTGGTGCGGGTGCCTTTGAAATGCTGGCAATATGATCAAATTTAGGTTTAATACCTTCCCTAGATATTTTATGACCCAAATATTCTACTTTGTCTTGCCTAAATTTACATTTTGAAAATTTAAGAGTAAGCCTTTCTCCTGTATGTTGTTTAAGACAGCTTTCAAATTATTATCATGTTCTTCACAATTCTTTCCAAAAATTAAGATATCATCCTGAAAAGCAATCGCTCCAGAACAACCCTCTAACATTTCTTTCATCAGTCTTTGAAAACTGATGCTGCGCTAACCAAGCAGAAAGGCATACGGAAAAATTGATACATCCCCTCAGGTGTAATAAATGTGGTCAGATTTTTTGATTCATCATGTAACATCACCTGGTGGTAAGCGCTAGCCAGATCTAATGTTGAAAAAACACAAGCATCAGAAAGTGTAGAAATGAGTTCATGAATTTTAGGCAATGGATGTCTGTCTGTCCAAATCTCCTTGCTCAAACTACGAAGATCAACACACAGACAGAGATCCCTGTTGCTTTTAAGAGAAAGAACCACCGGAGAAACTCAAGGCGAGGATTCAATGGGCTCAATAATATTCGATTTAACCAACTCTGTTAAAATATCCTTTAACTTATTATGGTATGCTAAAGGTACATTGCGTACTTTATGTCTGACAGGTATAGCAGAATCCTTAAGTATGATTTTATGTTTAAAGTCAACATATTTCCCAAGTTTCTCTTCGAAAAAACACCCAGAAACATTTTCTTAATATTACAAACCAAATCCTCATTGTCAGATGTGACAACATAAACCGGAGGTGATGCATTAGGGTCGAGTTTCATACCCATCTCTTTTTGATGAGGCCATCCTAAAATAGATACACCTTTTTCAGCTATATACACTTTCCCCCAGTTCTTCTCCCTTTAAACTCCAGATCAACCCATATACAACCTACTAAGTCAATTTTATGTCCAGAATAACCACCAGGTTTGATATCTGGTTTTAGACACGTCCTGTTACCCGCAAATTAATCATAATCATCTTTCCCAATAATAGGATACCAGGCACATGAATCAACCATCATTGACACTTCTTTCCCATCCATAGATATGACACAGGATGGAAACCCTTTACAATTGTCACTGGAAACACATGAAATACAATTAAATTCAACAAATTGTTCAGAAAACTTCTCTTCCTCAGAAGCAACATAATTTACTTTTTGTGGAGATCTGCACATTTTACCAAAATGACCTGTTTTCTTGCATTTTACACAAATTTTATTCAACGCTGGACAACCTTTAAAATTCCCAACGTGATCAAAACATCTATAACAAATTATAAAGTTACGTTTATTACAAAATTTATTATCTTTGGGAGAAAACTCTTTTTTACTGGGGAATGGCATCTTCTTGGGAAACGATTGGCTCTTCACAACTGATGCTTCAGGTACGGAATCTTGTACTTTAACAGACAAACTCTGAGATTGTCCTCTAATTTTACTAACAAATTTTTCCGACTGTTCAATCCTTTTAGCAATGTTGACCACATCACTAAGAGTAGATTCAGTGCCTAACCATATTCTTTCTTGGATCTTTTTACTTTTAGTCTTCATCATAATTTGGTCTCTTAGTATTTGTTCATAGTTAATTAGTGTCGAAAGTGCAAGACCCAGCTAAAGCACGAAAGGCAGAAACATAGTTCTCAATAGATTCGTCTTCTTTATGTGCTCGTGAATAAAATTTTAATCGCTCCATGACAGTATTTATTTTCTTACCAAACCTGGTATTCAGTTGTTTGATAGCAACTTCAAAAACGTCAGTATCCTCAGAGCCTTCAAGTGGAGGTAAGTTTGAAAATGCTTTAATACCTTGCCCACCTAGACAATGTCTCAATAGGTCAAGTTTTCTTTTTGATGAACAACCATCCTCCTCCAGAACTTCAACAAAGGCCAAAAACATAGGATAGAATACATCCCATTCCATTTTGGGTGCCCCAGCAACAGGTAAAAAATGTGGTGGGGCAATTATATTCGACATAATGATGTCAGAATCTTTTTTTTTTTAAATGTGTAGAAATATGTTGAATAAAAAGTATTTCGTTTAAAAAAATCACCCCCCCCAAAAAATAACATACAGTATTAATTATATATATTCACCAGAATAACTAACTTGAAACGATGTTAGCATATGCCGAGTACAGTACCTATAAATAAATTGAAGAATACAAGCTAAAAATAACTCTTACTTGAAAAGTGTGCGAATCACTGTAATCCTCAGTAAAAAATGCTCGCCGATCTTCATATGTAAGCATTTACGGAGGAAATAAGGAAATAAGACATTTGCCGACTCAAAATGGCCGACGACGTGCAATGCGTGTGATGTCACTAATTCCCAGAATGCACCATACTACTTGACTCCCACAATCCTTTGCAATATATCACACGGAACAAGCTACGCAACTCAAACTCTTCCGAACACACCACCATGAAAGTTCGAATGTGGCCGTTAGAAAGACAAGGTATGGTTTGAAGTTGATGTTATTCAAAACACAGAAAGATTTTACGATGTACATAAAAATCCGGATTAAGGCAATTCCAAAAACAATTGGTAGCGTTGCAGCCGCAGGTGCATTCAACACACAATTACAATAACCAAAATCAGCCGCTGTTGCAATCAGAGCAAGAAATCCAATTGAAATAGGATTAACGCACCCAAAGTCCCACATGAACCACTTTCATGCGTACCAACTGCCGCTGGTGCGATCAAAAGCACGACACAAGACACTGCCGCTGGTGCATTCATGCACAAAATACAACGAACACATATACCTTGAAATACGTAGATAAGTGAACGCTGTCCTGAGCTTACTCCCACTTGTCGCCAAACGTGATGTAAGTATCACAGTACACATTGATGTAGAATAATGCACACAGGTTTATTTCAGGATAAGGAGGACAGCTTAACAACCACTGGACATCTTACTCCTCCGTACAACTCTTCCCAACTGCCCCTCATAGAACGTATTTACAGAATCCCCAAACAAAGAATGCAGAGATGACATACATACATTCCAATGTAGCCATAACTCAGAATACCACAAGGTACAATTCACATTGCCCTTATATAGGTATAGAAATCAATCCCTTATTTAGGCATAGCCCATGCTACCCAAATACAGGCATAGCTACTTCCACCCGTACCAAACGTCACAACGATTTCTTGGAAAATCGGCTTAAGCAGTTAGGGAACTTCCCCTTACTTGAATATTGATTTGTCCAAGAACTCATGCAGTTTGCAAAGAACAACTGTTCTCTAGGGGTTCTTTCCTGACATTATTATGCCCGACTTTACGTTAATCTATGGCATTCCTAAACACCTTCAAGGTATAAATATACCTTCACTTGCTATGGCAAACTACGGTGGTTCAGGGCAATTCGACTATCTACTTGCCCGACGCAGCTCACTACAGCAAGTGCCGAAGGAAGCCGACTCTCCAGCTGACACACTGATCAAGAGACTGCCTTTCTCTCGCTGAGAATCCAGCTCCAGTGTTTCCAAGCATCCCTTGCGGGGTGTTGGAAAATCGAGTCCCGAGACAGAGATAGCAGACCTCCTTCATTCTAACTAAGGTATGGAGCTGATTAGAACCTAGAGAAACCTTTGGTAGATTCTTGGCAAAAACAACTAAACCTATGCTACACAATACTTACTTCTTCCCGTGTACTAGACTTAGGTTAGGTACTTTGGGGTAGGCGTATTTAGAAGCACCAGTTGAGTATTTTAGTCAATGTTATTTATGTATGTATTTTTATATGGCTTAGAAACCACACAATGCTTTTATAGTATTATTTTTTAATACTATTCTCGCTGTACGTATTATACTTTGCAGTCTGCTTAACGATTGTAGCAGTTCATTTCTCTTGTATGAGAAAGAAGACTGTTCAATAAACCTTTTTATTGAAAACGCCCGTCTCTCTATTTCTCTGCAACTCTGTTGAAACGAAGCTTGCACGATTGACTGAGTAAAATACTTATCTATTGTTTCTGCGACTCTAGAGATATATTTCCTTTTTCTTGGGAAACAAAGTTGTCATGTTTATGAGGTTATCAGAAACGAATCCCTTCTTGTGAATTCGAGAAAGTTTCTAGTGACCTCTGAGCTAGCTGGCCCTCACTATTAAGTTTAGTATATTCGATAGAGACCTAGTCGACCTCAGTCCTGCGTCTAATCTATAGGATATATTATTCCAATGCACAGAGCCTATTGGGAATATAGGAACTACACTACAATGGAAGGAGGGGATACATCTGACAATATCCTACAAAATAGGCAACAATCAATTAGGTATACCTCATCAGCTGGAGTACTATTGCCTACCTCACAAAAGGATTCCTACATAAAATAAAGAAATAAACAGACACATGTCAGTACAACAGTTTCTAACCACAGGGTCATTTCAATCCGGTGTTGCTTGCATCTGGCTCAATGTCGTAAACAAATATCAGTGATGTGCTACAAGCACTTTTATCTACAAAGAGGAGACACATCAACAGCTACATCCAGTTCATAGACAATGAGGAATTAGCAACGGTGAAGGCCTGACAGCATGAACTGGGCACAACACAACAATGTGTTTGATCACATGATGGCATGCATATTGCATTAGGACCAATGCACCAGAAGGAACAAGTCCAATGGAAGCCATGTAACTTACATTCTATTGCTGTGCAAGCTGTCTTGGTACCTGCTTTTTTACACCCAAACTCTGTGACAGACATTCCCAGGACCAATCCATGTCTACTTCCTATGCCTGAACAGCATCATTTACCTGCTAATTTCACAACTCTGAAATGTCCAAATGAAGATGACATGGTGAAGGTACCTAAAACAGACCAACAAAGAGAGATTAGCTAAGAAAACATACATATGACACACATCACATTATCAACTATTGTGGAGAGGTGTGGCACAGCAGCCAGGGTGCCTGACTCTGGCCCATAGGGTTCACAGTTCGGTCTCCAGCTCCAGCGGCAGGTTAGCCCAGCTCTATGTGACTCTGGGCAATAGATTGCTTAATCTTCCCGAGGGCCCCCAGTACCAAGACACCTCTCCGGAGGTAGCTGTGCGCTTCACAAACGCTGGTATTTCATATTTCAACTTCTAGAGAATAGAATCCTAGACAACATTTACAGCTGAACAAAGCTACACCTACAAAAAAAATACCTATCTCAAGATATTGCCAGACCCATATATTCCTAGTATGTAGCATTAACATCTTCTTCATACATAACATTACCTCAAGAGTTGCAAGAATGGTCAAAGTAATCACATCTCACAACATACTTACACTCAGGAGAAGTAGTTCTGAATGAGAACCTGATGCAAGTCAGCTTCATCCTCTTCACTACTATTATCATCTTCATTTGGCATTCCACATTCCAGGGTACCCACCAGGTGGGTCTTCATCGCCTGCATTCTCTGAAATGTAAGGGATTTTCCATCGCAGGGCAATGTTGTGGAATATGCAGCAGGCCACAGTGATCTTACACACCTTCCCAGGTGAGTAGAGGAGGGCTCCCCTAGTCTGGTCCAGACATCTGAATCTGGCTTTCAGGTGCCCTAAAGCCCACTCCACTGGTGGCAGTGTTCTTCCATGGGCCTTGTTGAAGCGGACATCTCCTGGTGTTGTAGGATTACTCAGGGGTGCCAACAACCATTACTGGTTGGGACATGCTGAGTCTCCTAGATGGAAGGCAGAAAGAAGCACAACATTAGGTACACATTTTCATACCATACTACCTGACATTTCCTACACAAAGGTAGGACAGATCACACTTACGAACAGCCAGGCCCTCTCCGCTAGTAGTTGTGACATCAGCTGGGGTATGATGCTGTTCTGCAGTACGTAGGCATCGTGGGCAGGTCATGGGAACCGGGCACAGGCGTTTGAGATGTACACAAATCCGCTAGGCAGACACTTGCAGGTTAATAGTATGGTAGTGATTCATGTTCCGGTAGAGCTGCTCCCTGTCGTGTGGTGGTACTAAGCCAATATGAGTGCCATCAAAAGGTCCAATTACATATGGAACAGGTCCAAATCCTTAGAAATCCGCTTTCACAGTGGCTAAATCCTCATGTCTGGTGAACTGGAGGTAGCTGCCCACATGTCTCAACATTGCTGTAAGCAGGGGCGGCTGGTGCTAGTGGGCAAAAGGGGCGTTGGCCTGCCATTCTGAGCCTGAGGGAAGAGGCAAGAAATGAATGTAAAAAACAAATCAGCCAAAAATAAATTTCTACTTGCTTGCTGCTCTATTTAATACTTTTAATGAGGTAGCTCTGTAATAAACTGCAGACATCTTGCTGTGCAGGTGCCTGCCAGGGCGAGGTCATCTTTCGACCTGCAGACACAAGCTACAGCAGTGTCATCGTGGCAGGGGGTGTGCCGAGTTAGAATGCCTTGGATAAGGCTGCTTACCGGGTGATTACAAAATAGCCCTGGGAGGAGTTGGCAGAACTTTATTCATTTCAATGGCAGTGGGCAGGCCTGGCTGGGAGGGAGAAGGAGGTAGTGGGTGGCAACAATTACCATACATCACAAGAGGGGCCGGGCTGTAGGAGGGGTGGAGCTCGCTGCTTTCTTCTTTCCTTTCCTCACGTGGAGTCGAGTGTGCTTTCACTTTTGAAAGCGTTATGCCTCTGAAGCTGAGCCATGTCTCGGGTAGGTGCCTCTTTTCATGTTAAGCTGTAATTAATACACTTAACTTTTTGTGTTTTTTTATTTGTGTGATGTTGAGCAGTCATGTGGTGTTCACACAGGAGAGTTTTGATGTTTAACGCAACCCTAAGGTATTGGCGCGCATTACAGGAGCGCCTGCTACATTACTTAAGGTCAGATTTTTTAAGGCAACAGAAGCTAAGTGGTTTGCCCCGAATCCAAAGATATACTTGGGCCGAGCGCTGAGTGACCTCACAGTCTCCAGGAGGTTGTTTGTCTGTTCCCTGTCAATACAATCTCGCTCTCTGTTTGGATGTTTGTTTCCGGGCATGAACGCTTGCTACTCTGCTGTGCACATTGTGCTCCTGTTTAGTTGCTGTGTACATTTATTGGGCAAAATATTTAGTCTAGAGATGTGTCTTTATTTATTTTTTTCATTACCTACCCAGCCCTTGCTCCCTTCATCCTCCCCCACTTCTATCGTCCCTGGAGATGCACATTTATATTTTTGGGATTTTCCTCATAGATTATGGCCACAGCAATTTTGCATTAAAAAAGGCAACTCCCAGCACGATTTTGTCAGAGCAGTTAATCATTCGAGCTGCCACTGAAACAAGGTGCTAGAGTAGAACACTAACATATATGCTAATTCATATCCTTGTAGCTGTAAACCTCACACACGGGCCGGTTGGGGGGGAGCGAAGGAGCTTTTTTTACAGGTAGTTTCCACTTCTTTTAGCAGGGGAACTAATGACGTAATTTGCAGCTGTTGGCACACTGTGATTGACAATTATTGCAAAGGCAATTGAGTTAAGTTATTTTATTGGGTATTTGCTGGGTCACTGGAATTGTGTGGCAATGTAGGCCCAAATTATGTGGAAGGGTTTGCTAAATTATGTGTCCTGAAAAGGCATATTTTGCAGCATAATTTAGTGAAAGTCTTGCTTCATTATTATGTCATTTTTACACGTTGGAGCTCTGGGGGCAAGGGTTTCACCACTTTAGTATCAGTTTCACACTCAAATACAGCAAAAATCAACAGAAAGTTGACCAGTTAAGTTTTCCACTGATGTTGCTGTGTTTTTTGGAACTTTTGAGCAACAAATATTTTTTGTTGTTAAAATCTGCACATTTTGCATCAAATGACTGATTATGTGGCAAATAAGGCAAATCCATTTTGCCACTTTAGGGCCGACTAGTGCCTAAAGTGGTTGATGAGCTGCTGCAGCACTATTTTACTACCTTAGAAAGTGGTAAATAGTTGTTTATGACTGGAACTTTAAAGGAATGTGCTGCTTTCGGCTGCAAATATAGCAGTGTTTGTTGACCTATCTAAAGTAAACCACTAAATATAACAGTAACATACACAAAGCAACATAACACCACAATTAAAACATGACATCGCACATCACAAGAACAGTCAAAACAGAGCACAGTGCAAAAACTACAATACAACAAAATTAAAATCACATTTAAATAATGCAGCACAACAAGACAGCAGCATGAGAAAAACAGAAGACGTCACCAGCACAACAAAATACCGCAAAGCAAATGTGCAATTATTTAAATTTGCTGTAAAATGTACCATTTTGTCATCTGTTTCAAATTTTGTTCAGTGAGGGATCCTCACGACCATCTATTCCAGTCACGCTTGTTCATCACGCCTCACCACTTTCAAAAGTCAACAGCGACCACTGGCTGTAAGCACCTCTGTGAGGATCCAACTGAACACTGGTTTTGACATTCCCCCAGAAATAACAACAGTTTCACTAGCGGTGGTATTGCTGTAGGATTATTGAGGTGAGGTAGGAGGTCAGGCTCCATGAGTGGGACACAGGAAGCTGGCATCTCCTCCCTCTCCCAGGGTACCTACGTAAGGAGTAACACAAACATCTATTTTGGTCACAGTATGTAGAGGAAGATATGTGAAGAGAAAGGCAAAAGTCATGTGTCTGAACAGCAATGCTTCATGAAGCAGTGCACATTTTACATCATTGGCAGATCTTGAACATCTACCTGTCATCCTCAAGCTGGCCTTCACAGGTCTGTAACAGAACTGTGCACATCATCAAATCAAAGATATTAAATTGCCACTATATTGAAGGTAGCATTGCATGTATTACCGCCAATTGCGGTGTACGGTGTGCCTCACACATTTTATCTATGTGCATAGTAATGTACTACACAGATGAAGTTTCATACTGTACATGACATGGGAATGGAGCATTACAAATTTTAACATGTTTGCTCTCATTTGTGGTGGGGATGGTGGTGACGCACTTAACAATCACAAATACAGCCGCAGCAAATGCTAAAATACTGTCAACAATACTGTCAATGCAAGAGTTACAATGGTGAAAGCCTGACCTCACGTATGGGACAAATGCACGTTAGGCCGCTGGAGGTTGTGGAATACGCGTTGTGCAGGTCACTCCACAGCAGACACAGCCATAGTCTAATGTTGGAGAATGTCACAGCCGCGGCCAATGGCAATTTATTCGATGGCGGACACAACCATTGGCTAAAGTTGGAGAATGTCACTGCCGCGGTCCAACGGCTGCATGTGTGTACGCTCATCACGCACAATTTGAAAACAAACTCAACTTGCCTACTGACACTGCTGGAAAAAACACCTTCTCTATGTCAGCTGCTGCATGCCATTTCTGCTGGCAACCATGCCAAGCTAAGCAGGTGAAAGGGGCCCTGCCTTCACCCCCAGATGTGTACAAGAAAGAAGGGACACCCTACTCACATGGAACCAGGGTACATAGTATATAAGCAGAAACAGTGGTTCCTGTGAAGAAATTGAATTAATGAACAATAATAATCAAAAGCACAATGGCAATGAACAGGGGTAAGGTGGTTGTCAGAGAGACATAAGACTATATACTGCGGGATACTTGTAAATTCAAATGTTTATATACACAATTCTTAATATGTATTTAGAATTAAGGTGCATAGTGTCCCCAGTGAATATTGAACCTACCTAAAAGTTTGTGACATTTTGTGACATAAAAAGATGGTTTCCCAAGTTACAAAGTCAACCATAACAATAGCATCAAATGGACACAGCCTTCTAATACAGTAATAGAGGCTGATAAATTGTTCGCTTTGTGTTTGTCGATGAGGTTTCGACCCTGCCAACAATAAGGGGTCTCTTCAGGACCTAGCAATGGAGGGACAGATCGATAGAGTGTATCACTATCGGACCGAAGAAGGCAGGGCTGTAAGGATATGCTAACTGTAGACTGGTAGTAGTATCTGAAATAGGAATCTGCTGTCAGAGTCAAATGAGTGCACCCCAAGGACATGAGGGTAAAAAGGAGGGTACTAACATGGGTCCCAGCCAGGAACTAGCAAGTACAGGAAATAGGAAATAAAGGGAATAATGAGTCTTTATTATAGTACAATACTCATGGATTAGTGGTGTGACTTATAACGTAGAGAAACTTACCCCAGTGAGGGGAAGGACTGACAGTTTAAATGTATGCAGTAATTTAATTGTGTTACAGCAAACAAATGATGGACGGACTGCTGACATTGCAAACATTCTTCCCCAGTCAAAATAACTGGGTTAAATCCATTGTTCTTTTGCCCTCTATGCCACCCCAGTTGGGCCCAGCCATATGCAAATCAGTCTTGACCCTGTGCCCCATGTGAACAGTCCAGACCGAACTGCCCTGCCAGGTCCTCCCTGGACCAGAAACAAGCATCCTGGGGCCGGTTTCAGTGTATGCCACTCTTCTTCAGCCAGGCTAGCTTGAATCCAGTGGCACAGTGAGAAAGGGACCCACAGCTGGGCATACCCATCCCACTTACACATCTAACCACAACTAACCTGGCAGTCAAAGCGCCAAACACAGATGGCCTCCGGTATGAGATCCAGAAATAGGGATAGGTGCCAAACACCAACACCTCAATCTTCGGTGAGTTCAGTTTGAGGCAGTTTGTTGTCATCCATTGGCCCACAGCTCTCATGCAGTCGCAAAACATTGCCACCACAGCCCTGCCATAAGTCGTCAATATCACTTCATTTCTGTATCATTGGCATATGATGTAATGGTGAGCCCGAAGGAACTTAGTAGTTTGGCAAGGAGGGTCATATTGATCCTGAAAAGAAGAGGGCTAGTTGAGGACTCTTGAGGCACCCCACAAGGAAGGCAGAAGGAAGACGAAGAAAAAACACTTAGTATGACTGATTGTCAAAATCTCCCAGACTGTCCCGGTCACACAAAAGCCACTGACAGATCGAGCAAGCTCAGTGTGGCCTGTCCTCCGTGATCGAGAATCATCCTAATCTTCTCTGAGGCTTGAATGAGGGCAGTCTCCATGCTGGCCTAATTGAGTGGCGTCCGAGAGGGAACTGGTGTTAATATATTCCCCCAATTGTGAGTCCAGTACCTTCTAAAAAATCTTGGTTGGCAAAGGGAGGCAAGATATAGGCCTATAACTGTTTGGGTCATTGGGGTCTAGTGATGGTTTCTTAATGAGTAGCAGTACCACAGCTTTCTTCCAGACTTTGGAGAAGGAGCCAGATAGAAACATCAACTGGGAAATATTAGCCTGCTTCGGCCCAATTATCTCAGCCACAAAGCGGCTCACAGAGGGGGAGCAAGAGTCATTTGGTGACCATGAAGTAGAGGTCTTGAGTAAGTTGATAACCTCCTCAGTAGTAGGTACAGAGAAAAAAATGAAAGTAGTATCTGTCACAGTTGACAGCGGAAGAGACTTCCCCACCCGAGTGACAGAGGAAAGTGAAGAGAATTGATTAAAAAACATCCTCTACCATGTGAGGCCTTGTAACTTGATAACCAAGCTTTATATTTGATTTTTCAAAAATACAGTGGTTGAGTCCCCAGCACCTTTCCTACCTTCTACAGGCTTGTTTCAAGGTCCTTAACACCTCATAAAACTGAGGGGCAGATGTCCCACGCCTCTTTGTCTTCATTTTGTTTACAGGGGCCAGAGAGGTGACAATGGTACTAAGCCAGTGTGAATAACTCTCTGCTGCTGATTTGACGTTGTTGGAAAAACTAGGTAGAGAAGTCAGAAGCAGCTGTAAGAGCTCATCCTCACGAATCCTATGCTAGGAGCGGGAGAAGGTACACGAAGGACTGGGTGAGAGAACCTTGCAGGAATGTCTGTGAAGGATTTTAAAAGACAGCACTATTGTCAAACCAGGGAAGCGGAAGCACACACACATTTACATGGGACAAATTTTTGGAAAACATGCCTTCCAAGGTGCACCTCGCTTGATGCGTGAGACTATCCACACGTTGAGACAGGCTGAGAGAAGATATACTTTGCAGCAAGGAGGAAGTGTCCGGGTCATCATAATTATTAAGGTGAAATTTTAAATCTCCAAGGACCATGAAATCATTCAGTAATATGTCGTCCTCTAATAAGCAAGCAAACTGCAGAGCAAAACCAGCACAGGGGCCAGGGAACCGATATAGCAAGATGACCCTGATAGACTGGATTGCCAGAATCCAGGCATTAAAGGAAATAGCTTCACAAGATGAAGAATTGAGGAGGGTGCAACTGACCGTGAGCTCAGATCTGAAAATAATGGTGATGCTTCCCCCACATCTCCCCACCCAGTCCAGTCTGTAGGAACTTTAACCAGTGGGAATGATATCCAGAAAATCCACATTGGATGCAGCGTCCACCCAAGTGTCCATAATGAATGATCAGTGCAGAGGTTAAGGTGTCGCAAAACAATGAAAATTCAGTGTTGTGTTTAATAATAGACCTGGAATTGATATGTACACATGGCACTTAAGTACTGTTGGAACTTGTACTTAGGATGATAACATATCTGAGAGGTTGATTAGAAAAACAATGACCAAGCACCTGACTGCCGACTAAAACTCCTCAACCAGGGCAGTATACCATAGAGGCCAGGGCACAGGGGTAAAATAATACAAGCAGCGGGAGTACATGTACCCCTTAGGGTCAACAGTGCCTTGTGAGAATCAGTTAAGATACTGGCACTGTGCATGGTCAGTCCACGGACGGGCGCAGATGGGCTTGCCTTTGGTGCACCATTTGCATGGACCCTGTGCACCCATGTAAATAGGCCTCCATTAAGAGGGGGCAGGTCCAGAGAGTGTGAAAGTGTCTGTACAGTCATGCACATCTACTTTAGCTGTCATTTGCTCCCAGTGGAGTGTTGTGGTACATCTTGACTACATTCACTGTACATGTGTTATGGCGCCGGGCTATGTGATGTAAGTAGGCTGGCATAGTCAATAGAGCACCTGACCTGAGTTGGGTGTAGTCATCAGATGACAAGTGTATTGTGGTATCATGTCAGTGTGCATGTTCACCAATGGAGTCTACACATTTGGGATGTTGTCAATTTATACATGGTAATGCTAGGAGCTTACAACTTCTTGATCAGCCAGACAGATGACCTAAGTCTTGATGTCTTCGGTCTCTTCATCTATTGCATACATACAGGCCAATACCCATCAGAAGCACGGATTGTGAAAAGCCATTGTCCGGAAAGTGTGTTTCCTGGGAGTCTATCGTCAGCGCAGCATCTACTGCAGGAAGAGGTGGGAGGACCTTAGACACTGGACCCGGAAGATCATGGAGGTCAAGCTGGGAAAGTCCTCGCCCATATGGTAGGGCCACATGCTGGACACTTACTCCCTAAATGGCCCACATCCTGGTTATGGCCTACAGAGATTGATGAGCAGTTGAGAGCCCAACAGCAGCTAAGAGGGCATGAGTATTGTGCTGCCTATTCTGAATCATGCCTAACCATCTATTCATTGTTACAGGTAACAGTGACCACATCAACATGGAGGTTGACTGATGACAAACAAAATTGAAGAGTCATGTGTAAAAGTTCCATGATGTATTATCATATGTACAAGTGTTTGCTACAAAATCTATGGGTCTACATAATTTGAAGTCAGTGTCCATCACAATTGTATGTGTTGGCCAATGTGTCAAGAACTTTTGTGGATGGTGATGTGCATACATGTGATGTGTACTCACAGACAGGGGTTTGTAGACATGGATGGGTCACACAATCAAATACATTGTTGATTGTAATAACTCAGTTCCAGATGATAAGGCAATGACATATATGGTCAGAGTACTTTCAGAACTGACTCACAATCTGGTATTATATACCACTGAGGTGTGAGTATAATTTTAGGTGACATGCACATGTCGAATAGTAGAAGTTCATTAAGTGGCTGCTGACATGCAGCAGGTAGTGCAATGCTGACATGGGGTCACATGTGAGTGAATACACTCAGTAATACATTGATATATGTGTTTGATAGACAAGTAGAGATACTGTGATGTCCCTTCCTATTGTCTACAGTTTATCCTTTTCTTCATGGACAAGAGATTCCCTGAGTCTCATAAATATTTCCAGTTGTAATGGCTTCACAGTATGCTATGGGAGATAGGCACTGATGAATACACAAATCAGGAGTGGGCCTGTCCCTAGGGCTAGGTGGCCTAATGCCATGTGGATATATCTGAGGGCATCTCACTCAACTTTAAGCCATATTGTCTCCACTCTAATTTTGTGTGAGCAAAATGATATATAGCAAGGGTACGCACGTTCCCCTTTGTAGAGAGTGATGTGACAGAGGACAAAGGAAGAAGGTTCAGTTGATTGTGTGAACAGTGTGGAATGGGCACTTCCATGACACACCCTTCTTGATACATCACATATTGCAGGAAGATAGCTGTATTAGGTGGCCATCAGTTCATCATGAGGTGGGTTTAGGAGCATGACTAGTTGCTGTAGCAGGGCCTTTTGTAAAATGGGTAGGGATGCATCATTAATTATGGCCATGCTAGATGAAGTCACCTGGTCACTGTTGTATGTTAAAAGGGCCTAAGTATATAGGATGATGTTATATCCTGCTACAAACATGATGATGAATTAGAGATCAGTTCAGGTTCTGGACTCTTCGCTGATGGTGGCATTACACCCTCCACAGCCTTCTGCCCTACAGCCTTCCTCTACCTCATCCCTCAACCCCATCCTAATATCTGATACCCCAGCCTGTCCTAGGCACACACACACACCTATGCCTGCACCCACCCAAACAGACTTATGCAACACACAAAGACACACACAACCCAAACATCTCAAACACACACCACACTCTCAACCTACACCCTCACCGACCCCCCAGCATTGGCCAGGGGAGCATAGCAACACCAGATGACCCATCATCCCCCTTAGCACTCAATGCACACCCACACACCCATCAACATCACCCACCAACAGCACAGAAACATACATACCCATATACCCACACACCAACCAACACCACCCATCATCAGCACAGACAACACACCTGCACCCACCAACACCCATCATTACACATACAACTGATACACCCACAGACAACTCCACCCCATCCCCATACCCTGACTATCCGCTACATAGACACACACTACACGCAGATGCCCACACTCATCTATATAGCACACACCCATTCAAAAAACAGAGCCACCTACACCAGACACATCCACTCCCTCTACCTCCCAACCTGAACCCACTTATGAATATCCCACAGCCTCTACCCATGACCAATACTTCCTTTCTGTTGGACCTTGCCCTGTTGGACACCTCCCTCCCTCCAATCCAGGTCCCCTTTTTCCAAACCCTTACCCATCCTTTCCACCTCAAGGACCACCCCGCCCAAATCCCAAATCAAAAGGAAGAAGAAACAAAAGACCCCTCCCAAAATTCAGAGAACCCTTCCTGGGCAAAGACCACCCTCCCCAGCCCAACACCACCCTCCCAATTGAGATCTTTGAGGAGCCTGGCATGCCCACTAGTTGCCCTTCCCAGGGAGGTTACCTTGTCAGTGTTATGTAGGAATGTTTGGTGGCAAACCTATTGGTCACCTGCCCTTACCAGAACCCATGTGGACTGACAAATGACCTGACAATTTGAAAAATTGTTTTGTTTAGACCTGAATAAAGCAGATCATTTTGTTAGAAACATATGAGTCCTGCCACTTTTCTGATATCATTGTGAAGTTATTATGTACTTAGTAATTTGTGACTACAGTTTTGGCTCTTACATCTAGTTTGCTGTGCAATTAGCTGTGGTTTGTAAATCCTGTAAATGACACCGGTGATGGTGTACCACAGGAGAAGGCTGACTGTTCAATGGATGGACATGTTGGATAACATGGAATTAGGTGGGATGTCATATGGTGGGTATTTCAACTTCTCTTGGAAAATGTCAACCTCATTTGTCTAGAAGATCTCAGAATGACGCAAGTTGGATATATGTTTGATGTGTACAAACTTAATTCACCACACATGGAAAGAATTGTGTAGGCCTAATGTTGTATTATTTGTAATTGGCATATGTCCTCATATGTGTGTTGGACTTTCACCTAATTTATCTTCCTGTGTCACACAATCAGTTCCTGCTGTGTTTGCTTAGCTGGCTTGCACTTTCACATTTCCCTGATTTGCGTGGCTGATGGTTATGATAATATTCGTCCCTGATATATTTCAGTCCACTGCTACTGTGCGCATGGGGATTTGGAATCATGTGCAACGTTGACTGTGGCCCAGGTCTCAGGCTGCCAGGAATCCACAGGGTGCAGTGAGTACTATCATGTGGGGGTACTTTCTATTCAGACAGAACTTCTTCATGACATAACTTTCTTCCATGGTTTGAAGTTCTGGGAATGGCAGGTACACTGGAGCCTACCATCTTCTTACTGGCCCAGACAATCTAAATGTGTGGTGTACACACATTAGGACTAGGGTCACAGTGTCCGCAGTAATATCTGTGAGGAGAAAGTCACATTAATCATGTGAACAAACAGCACTGGATGTAAGCATTAAACATCCATCCACGTATTTAATGACTGACATCAATGTGACCATTAAATACTAATTTTGGACTCCGCATGTGTGAATTTCAGAGATGTATACATTGTACATACTCCAATTGTATCATATACACTGACCTGTATTATGCCCAATATGAACACCTTATTTACATCATTACAGGGGTCAAAATCACTGGGGGGATCGTGGGGACATCAGCAGGAATGCTGTTCAATCTCGTTTCTGAAGTGATAATTACAGAACATTAGTCTACAACCTCTGTAGACATGTCTAAATATAGCTGTTTCTACGCTGTAGAACAATTGACAAATCTCTCCATTCAAACGCCTGACAGCGCATATTGGACATTCAAAATCAACTACCGCCGGCAGAAGTAGACCATGTGTTAAGCAGGGTCATCCACGGTGGACACAGCCATTAGCTAACATTGCATATGACGGTCGTGGTCCAATGGATATGTCAGTGTCTGCATAAGACCGCCTATGTGGCGTACATGTAAGTGGTGGTGCGGAAAACTATTCACTTGCCTACTGACATTGCTGCGATATACACTTCCTCAACTTCGGATGTTGTTTGCCATCTCTGGAAGCAATCATGGCACGCAGTGTAGGGGTGAGGGCCACAGCCTTCTCTCCAGAGGAATGGAGATGCTTGTCGATGCGATCCTTCCCTAGTATGGCCAGCTCTAAGGCTCACCAGATGAGCAGGTAAGTTCCTAACGTACATTCTTCACTCGGTTGGACTGCATTGATGGTATTTTAGTGTCCAGTGTGCCATATGATAGTAATGAAGTAAACGTTTGGTGTCCCTACATAGGACATTCATGTAATGGATTCTTAAGCACTATACTCTGTGTACTTCACTTCATCATTGTTACGTTTGTTAAGTTTGTTAAGCCTAAGATCATTTCTGGGTAGCATGCACATTTCCATGCATATGTTCAGTTGATGGTGCAATGTAAACCTTTGTGTTACAAAATCATTGTAAAGGGTGTAAAATATTTATAGGCATACAAGTCTGAGCTGTGTATGTATACTGTTAGAAGCAGGTAAGGATGATGTGAGGCATGTGTACAGTCAAAATACTTATGCAGGACAGAACTGTACTCGTAAAACTATGCTTATGGAGCCAGCTAAACAGTAATGGACCCCTCAGAGAGCCATACACTGGTCGTGTCACATATAGCATGGCCCATAGTAGTACATTTCTGCATTGAAGTGCGGAGAATGTGTTGTACATATATGATGAGTCTGCACAGCCTACAGAGGGCAAGGGAAGATAAAGAATTGTGCCCAACATTGGCCAAGGCAGAGGCTGAGAAGCAAAGTCACTTTGGGCGGCACTTGTGACGTTTACCTCTCTGTAGTTCAGCTGGTCCTTGGATATTCCCAAAATGAGTCCCTTCCCTCACTAATTGTCCAGATTGCCTTTGCAAGTTGTAAATTCTGTATGTTGTCAGAGGTCACCCACTGACCTGATACTTCTATCTGTTGGCCCACACTGTGGATGTGTGTGGTTGAATCAAGTTAGGCCATTTACTTTCCAGGTGTGTTGTACCTTTTCCTAACATCATGCTTGCATGGTACAGGCCTAATGCTTGTGTCACATTTTGACTGTCCTGGAAATTGCTTATGTGTGAGACAATTGACTTTTGTGGTTCAGCAGCTTGTTAAAAGGCAACATATACAACTAGATATTCTAAAGTTTATAGGTGTCATCCTTGTGTCAGTGCCAAATATGGCAGGGAGTATGTCTTGTGATGCTAGTACCAACCACTCTAACTCTGTCACACATCGTATGGTATCCCTTTTTGTAGTCCACATGGGCAGACAATACCATGCAAGCCCTTTCATCATTGTGACCTTAGTATTTGCTGTCACTCTGTACTATGGTGTTAGGCTGTATGTACCTTATGCATTTTGTAATTGGGCTTGGCGGTTATAGGGTGTGTATAAACATGCATAAGTAGGTTGCCCTTCAGAAGGTTTGAATGGTGTGTGTCTCACAGGAATTCACAGCACACTCTAGGTAGGATGGCCCTGGCCTACATGGTGTTAGTGGGCTGTTTTCGTCAGTGTAGGACACAATCAGGATTGAGGATAGTCCGCTGATTACTTCAAAAGTGTGTATACCCATATATGTGGTACTAAGCATGAGAGGACTACACATGTAGTGTATTAAGAATTGTTGCTTGTGCTAGATGTTTCCAAAATGTGTGTGACCCCCACATTAATCCATTTACTTGCAGTTACAATGTTTTGCTTAATCTTTTGTATAATTTCAGCTCAATGTCCATCAGAAGCAGGGATTGGGGAAAGCCATCATTGCCCATAAAGTGCGGTCCCTGGGGGTCTATCGTCGGTGCAGTGTGCACTGCAGGAAGAGGTGGGAGAACCTGAGACATTGGACCAGGATGATGGTGGAGGTCCAGCTGAGGAAGACTTCCCAATGTGGTAGGGGAGCGCGCTGGACACTGACTCTACAAATGGCCCACATCCTAGCTGTGGCCTACCCAGAGCTTGAAGGGCAGTTGAGGGCCCAACAGCAGCTAGGAGGAGGTGAGTATTGGGCAGTCAGAAATTGTGCATTAACATATTCGTCCTGTTACAAACAGCACTTTGTTGGTTGCTCATGTCATGTCCTAAGGATTAGCAGTGTTGTTGCATGTGTAGGTCTTGTCGTAGGTGCATGTTGCTTCAGTAAGACTTATGTCTTTTGGACCAGATCCAATGGTGAGTCAAGTCACATGTCTATCTTCAGAGTTGTACAGACACATGGCTGAGTATTGTGACAGTTCACCTACATATGTTTGATGTTATGTGTCAGCTGTCCTACACAGAACACATGTCTACTGTGTCAGGAGTGATGCTCCCCCAATACTGTTTATCTTGTTCTGGGGATCTCTTATATGTGACATGGCATGCAGTGCACATAGGATGAAGACAAGGAGCCATACTTAGCCTTGGTAAGTGGGGTATGTACAGCATTTTGCGATGGCAAACACTGGTACCATCATTATTTATGCCCACATGATGGCATGTGTAGCTTTAATGTGTTGAGCTATCAGCTGCACAAGGGTATGATACATGTTGTAAAGGTCTGCTTAGGTTAAGGTGAGTGTCTTCTACACTTTTATGTGTTGGCCAACGTGTAAAAGAGAAAGCAAATTCATGCTGGGAATGTAAGTGATGTGTACACACAGATAGGAGTGTGTAGACATTGGTGGGTTTGTTAGACATATGAAGAGACATCGATATCGCTTATTAGTCATGTGTAATTGTTGATGCTATGTATTTCATGGTATCTACCCTTACAGTTGTGTCTCACAAACTGATCATTGATGCCATTGATGTCGGAGTGTAGAGTTATGAAAACTACACACGTAGATTTTTGAAGGTGCCTTCACTGACTGATGACATACAGCAGGTAGTGGCATGCAGTTTTGGTATCGTCATATGTGGTTGTTTAAACACTATGATACATTGGTATTTGTGTGTGCAAAACATTTTGGGTACTGTGATGTGCCTTCCCTTTTGGACAGAAGTGACACTTCATATTCTTGGAATGGAGACTCTAAAAGACTTTCACTATCCTATTGAGCTATAGATATGCAATCTGAGGATGGTGTTGGACTGGGGATGTCCCTAGCCCTAGGTGGGGTCTGGTACAATAGGTATATGTGCAACTGCTGACAGAAAACCTAGGGCCACCTTGTCTCCAGGGAGGTTTTTGGAAACCTTGTCGGTGGAGTGATCTGCGCACCTTTGATAATGTTATTGTTAGGAGCTGTTCGTACATTGAGTTTACGCAAATGTCTTACATCTATTTCATTTGTCACTTCAGCATCAACCATGGCAAGCAGAGGAGACCGTCCCGATGACGTTGGGGAGGCAGCTGGCCTGAGTGCCTCCAGTTAGGAGACTGACACCGCAGGAGGCAGTGGCCCAGAAGGAGGTGCCTGATTCGAAATAATCTTCTTCTGAGTCGACCTCCCGTGGCAATTCCCTAGTAGTAGCAGAACCCACAGGACCTTGCCCTTACCTCTGCTACAGCCGCTCCCCCGCCCAAAGTCAACCCAAGCCCTTCCAATACCGACCACAGCCCTCCCAAATAACATCATTGAGGTGCCTAGACTGACCAATAGATACCCGTTCCTAGGGAGGATTCCCTGGCAGTGTCAGTAAAGGCAAGGTTGGTGGCATACTCATTGTGCTGTGGGAAATGGACAATAAATGGACTGGCCAATGGCCTTGTTTTTTTGGGATTTGTTTAAATCCTTTCAGTACCACCATTTCACAGTTTGGAAGACATTAGTCCTGCTATTACTTTCCTATTTATTTGATGTTTTTGTATAGTTAGGGCTGTCTGAATACAGTTGTATTTGTTTGATCACTGATTGCTAAGCCAGTTTAAGTGTTTAGTATGCTCTGACCATGGAGCCAGTGCTGGAGTTAGTCAGGACAGGGGTAAATGTTGTAAGGATGTCTATGTGGGTTGACATCTAGATGGGGCAGACATTGCAATGAGTGACATGTTATGTGGTATTTCAGCCTGGCCTGGCCACTGTCAATGTATTTTAGATTGCCTTTCTTCCTGTGATGTAGGTTGGGTATGTGTTAGGTGTTTGTGAATCCACACATGGAGGGAGTCAACTTGTCATACCTTTGTGTTGGTCTGCATGGACATGTTCCCATCTTACAATGTGTACCGTATAACTACTTCATTTGGATGTGTGCCACATGCTGTAAGTGCTGTTTCCTTTCATAAGTTGCACTTACCTAGTGCCAACGCATGCCTGGCACTTGGTTATTCTATTGGTTGTCCCTGACATACTAAAGTTCGCAAGTCCAGTGCACATGGAGTTTGTCAGACATGTGCACAATGTAGTAAAGGATTGTAGCATGTTGGTCCAATCACAGGGCCTCATGGTAGTTGTAGTCAGTTCAATGTCACTTTAGCAACACTTGACAAATGATAACCTGCATCATAAGTGAAGATCAGGATCAGTAGTGACATGGGAAAGAAGTTGGAAGGGGAAAGCAACAGGAGTGAAGAGTTGTGGTTAGAGTTGCAGTCACAAGACCTCATGGTAGTTGTAGTCTGTTCAATGTCACTTTAGCAACGCTTGAAATATGATAAACTGTATGACTAGTGAAGATCAGTAGAAACATGGCAGACAAGTGAAACGGGGTAAAACATATGTGTGACAGAGATTAATGGGTGTGATATTGTTGAGGAGGTGGTGTTGTGGAACACAAAATAATGCACACATCACTATAACTGTACATAATTTGCAAACACATGTCCATTTGTCTACAGTGTGTCTGTGCCGTACCAGTGCTTTGCCCTAGGAGGCCATCCTACAGATTTTTTTTTAATGACTGATAAGAAACAATCCCAGACAGGTTCCCTGTATTTGTGGAAAATATTTGTGAACCCCACCTCCCTTGCCTGGTCCATGGCGGTGCATCCTTTCGCTGAGGAGTCTATGGTAACAGGTAGTTTTCTGACTATGTTTAGAAGATGGTTGAGGAGGTAGAGTAGTGGCAGTACGTGCACGATGGGCTCCATGATGGGAAAAGACAAGTAAAGGTGAGTTTTGGCTACATATCCCTCCCTACTGCCATCTCAGAAGTGGTGGTTGGAATGCCACGGTCACGCCAGCCGTAAAGCAAGTCGTAATTGGGCAGGCAGTTTCACTAGCAGTCCGAGCCTCCCACAGCCTCATAGGCCTGCTGTGCGGCCGTCGTGCTTGGAGTTGGGTGGTGATGTCAGCGGTTCAGCAGCTGTCCTTCGAAAACCAATCTGCCCTACTCGTAATATGGTGTTCAATCTGCCAAGCTCTCTGCGCTCTGACCTCCAGCGCCGATATGTGAGTCCACAGGACCACTAAACTCGTAATAAGGTCCTTACTGTCCAACACCTTCTCCAAATTGGTTTAGATTGGAGTTGGAATAGTAAATATCAACCCTTTAGTGTCCAACACCATCCTAAAATACGTTTCAATTGGAGTGGAAATAGTAAATGTCAACCTTTAGTGTCCAACACCTTCCCAGATTGGTTTAGATTGGAGTGGTAATAGTAAATGTCAACCCATTAGTGCCCAGCACCTTCTTCAAATTGATTTACACGGGATAAGAAATAGTGCATCACCTCTTTAGTGTCCAACACCTTCCCTAAATTGGATTATATTAGAGTGGGAGTAATAATTGTCACTCCTTTAGTCTCCAACACCTTTCCCAAATTGGTTTAAATTTGAGAGGGAATAGCAAAAGTCACCCCTTTAGTGTTGAACACCTTCCCCAAATTGGTTTAGATTGGAGTGGGAATAGCAAATGTCAACCAATTTAGTGTCCAACACCTTCCTCAAATTTATTGTGATTGGAGTGGGAATAGTAAATGTACCCATTTTATGTCCCGCACTTCTCCAAACTGATTTAGATTGGAGTGGAAATAGTAAATGTCACCCATTTAGTGTTCAACAGTTTCCCCAAACTGGTTTAGATTGGAGTGGGATTAGCAAATGTCACTCCTTTAATGTCCAACAACTTCCTGAAATTGGTTTAGATTGGAGTGGGAATAGTAAATGTCAACCCATCCAACACCATCCTGAAATTGGTTTAGATTGCAGTAGGAATAATAAATGCAACCTCTTTAGTGTCCTACATCTTCCTCAAATAGGTTTAGATTGGAGTGGGAATAGTAAATGTCAACCCTTTAATGTCCAACACCGTCCCATAATTGGTTTAGATTGGAGTGGGAATAGTAAGTGCCACCCCTTTAGTGTCCAACACCTTCCCCAAATTAGTTTAGACTGGAGTGGGAATAATAAATGTCAACCCTTTAGTGTCCAACACCTTTCTTCAATTGTTTAGGTTGATAGTCAGTATCACTTGTTTAGTGTCCAACACCTTCTCCAAATTACTTTAGATTGGAGTGGAAATAGTAAATGCCTCCCATTTAGTGTCCAACAACTTTCTCAAATTGGTTTAGATTGGAGTGGGAATAGAAAATGTCAACTCTTTAGCATCCAACACCTTTCTCAAGCTGGTCTAGATTACATTGGTAATAACAAATGTCACCCCTTTGGTGCTCAACACCTTCCCCAAATTAGTTCATATTAGAGTGGGAATAGCAAATGTCACCCTTTTAGTCTCCAACATGTTCTCCACAATGGTTTACGTTGGAGTGTAAATATTTAATTTAACCGTTTAGTGTGAAATGGTTTTGTTGAATTGTATTTCCATTCTCTAGGAGTAGCGTATGACACTTAATTAGGACTACTAGTGTTTAGAAAGGTAACGTAAGAAGTAGTTCGTTGTTTGATTTGTAAGAATATTATATAGTTGTTTATTTGTAATACTACTTAGAATAAAGATATGTAACACATTTTTCATTTTTATTTAGTATTTTAAAGTTTATTTAATGTATATTTTTACATTCTTAAACATAAACATTTCTAGTTTATGAAAATATATATATTGACAGTTAAACACATTTTAATACATTTTGATTATTGAATAAACAATTGTTAAACATATTTGAATAGTAATGAATGTTGTACATTCTCCAGATATTTTCCTTTAATTTCACTTTTTATTTTACATTTATTAAATGGTTTTATATACATTTTCCTAACATAATTTTAACCTAAAATGATACATTATATATTAAAGAATTCTACATTTTTATACTATTATTGAATTTATTTTATACAGTTTGTTTACATTTTGTAAAAACATTTCTTGACATGTCTTAAATGTTTGATTTTTTTTAAAAAAGTTAAAACATTTATTCAATTTTTTTTCCCTATTTTCCAATTCATTTCTATGGTGGGATAGTCTTTTTTGTTTCATTTAGTGGCTATTTTTTATACAGCTACCTTTAATTTTGTAGTCTATATCTCCTATTTTAGTCTTTTTTCTGGGAACCAGGTAACCTGTAAGGTGCTACTGTGTATGGGAGCAGCTATGTTCTTTTAAAAAGGTTTTTTAGGTCTCGTGACCTATCAATGCGCATGCGCATTGAGAGAAGCGAGACTATAGGGCTTTAAACAAAGCTTACCTAACGGTGGCGATTTGGTGCTGTGCCCGTGCGCTTTTAGGTCAATGCGCAAGCGCATTGACCTAAAATGCGCGTGCACAGCATCAAATCGCCAGCCATCTGTTCCCCAGCTTGGATCTCCTGGCTGCTCCTCCCCTAATTATCCGCACATCAAAGGCTGCTCCCGCCCCCTGCTTCACACTTCAAACGAATGCTACCGAGAGCATTTCCCGGCCGGCCGCTTTTAATTTCATTTCGCAAGCAGTTCCCCCCCCTCCCTCTCCTCCCTCTCCTGACTTTCTCCTGCCTGCCACACCAATCCAAACTGAGGCGCTGCTGCTCCAGTCCCTGTATTACTCCCACTCATCTATGATTAGGAATAAAAGACTGTCGGTTAAAAACAGTTTCAAGATAAAAATGGTTTCCCATTACTTTTGCAGAATGTTCTGCATTTCCTTAACCGCCTCCAACTCTCCGACTTTCACATGCACATACCACTTTGCGGATACTGACCGAGACATGCGCTTTATAAGCAGGAAATAGAATTCTACAGGAAACAATACTACCGAAGACCATTCGAGGGTGTGAGCTCAATGCCACCGAAGAGTACGTACAATTATTATACTTAAAGTTCAGTCAACTACCCTTGATGCACGGACAACCTTTGAAGAAAGTGAAAAGCATGTAACCTCACCCTCACCCTCACCCTCACTCACCCTCAACCCCTCACCCTCACTCACCCTCAACCCCTCACCCTCACCCTCACTCACCCTCACCCTCACTCACCCTTAACCCCTCACCCTCAACCCCTCACCCTCACTCACCCTCACCCTCAACCCCTCACTCACCCTCAACCCCTCACCCTCACTCACCCTCACCCTCACTCACCCTCAACCCCTCACCCTCACTCACCCTCACTCACCCTCACCCTCACTCACCCTCAACCCCTCACCCTCACTCACCCTCACCCTCACTCACCCTCAACCCCTCACCCTCACTCACCCTCAACCCCTCACCCTCACCCTCACTCACCCTCAACCCCTCACCCTCAACCCCTCACTCACCCTCACTCACCCTCAACCCCTCACCCTCACCCTCACTCACCCTCACCCTCACCCACCCTCACCCTCACCCACCCTCAACCCCTCACCCTCAACCCCTCACCCTCTCTCACCCTCACCCTCACTCACCCTCAACCCCTCACCCTCACCCTCACTCACCCTCAACCCCTCACCCTCACTCACCCTCAACCCCTCACCCTCACCCTCACTCACCCTCACCCTCACTCACCCTCACTCACCCTCACCCTCACTCACCCTCACTCACCCTCACCCTCACTCACCCTCACTCACCCTCACTCACCCTCACCCTCACTCACCCTCACTCACCCTCACCCTCACTCACCCTCACCCTCACTCACCCTCAACCCCTCACCCTCACTCACCCTCACTCACCCTCAACCCCTCACCCTTACTCACCCTCACTCACCCTCAACCCCTCACCCTCACTCACCCTCAACCCCTCACCCTCACCCTCACTCACCCTCAACCCCTCACCCTCACTCACCCTCAACCCCTCACCCTCACTCACCCTCAACCCCTCACCCTCACTCACCCTCAACCCCTCACCCTCAACCCCTCACTCACCCTCAACCCCTCACCCTCACCCACCCTCACTCACCCTCAACCCCTCACCCTCACTCACCCTCACCCTCACTCACCCTCAACCCCTCACCCTCACCCTCACTCACCCTCACCCTCAATCACCCTCAACCCCTCACCCTCACTCACCCTCAACCCCTCACCCTCACTCACCCTCAACCCCTCACCCTCACTCACCCTCACCCTCACCCTCACTCACCCTCACTCACCCTCACTCACCCTCACTCACCCTCACCCTCACTCACCCTCACCCTCACTCACCCTCACCCTCACTCACCCTCACCCTCACTCACACTCACCCTCACTCACACTCAACCCCTCACCCTCACTCACCCTCACTCACCCTCAACCCCTCACCCTCACTCACCCTCAACCCCTCACCCTCACTCACCCTCAACCCCTCACCCTCAACCCCTCACTCACCCTCACTCTCACTCACCCTCACTCACCCTCAACCCCTCACCCTCACTCTCACTCACCCTCACTCACCCTCAACCCCTCACCCTCACTCACCCTCAACCCCTCACCCTCACTCTCACTCACCCTCACTCACCCTCAACCCCTCACCCTCACTCTCCCTCACCCTCACTCACCCTCAACCCCTCACCCTCACTCACCCTCAAACCCTCACCCTCACCCTCACTCACCCTCAACCTCTCACCCCCTCACCCTCACTCACCCTCACCCTCACTCACCCTCAACCCCTCACTCACCCTCAACCCCTCACCCTCACTCACCCTCACCCTCACTCACCCTCACTCACCCTCAACCCCTCACCCTCACTCACCCTCACTCACCCTCACCCTCACCCTCACTCACCCTCACCCTCACTCACTCACCCTCACCCTCACTCACCCTCATTCACCCTCAACCCCTCACCCTCACCCTCACTCACCCTCAACCCCTCACCCTCAACCCCTCACCCTCACTCACCCTCACCCTCACTCACCCTCAACCCCTCACCCACCCTCAACCCCTCACCCTCACTCACCCTCACCCTCACTCACCCTCACTCACCCTCAACCCCTCACCCTCACTCACCCTCACTCACCCTCACTCACCCTCACCCTCACTCACCCTCACTCACCCTCACCCTCACTCACCCTCACTCACCCTCACCCACACTCACCCTCAACCCCTCACCCTCACTCACACTCACCCTCAACCCCTCACCCTCACCCTCACTCACCCTCAACCCCTCACCCTCAACCCCTCACTCACCCTCACTCTCACTCACCCTCAACCCCTCACCCTCACCCTCACTCACCCTCACCCTCACTCACCCTCAACCCCTCACCCTCACTCACCCTCACCCTCACTCACCCTCAACCCCTCACCCTCACCCTCACTCACCCTCACCCTCACTCACCCTCAACCCCTCACCCTCACTCACCCTCAACCCCTCACCCTCACTCACCCTCACCCTCACTCACCCTCACTCACCCTCACCCTCACTCACCCTCACTCACCCTCACTCACCCTCACCCTCACTCACCCTCACTCACCCTCACCCTCACTCACCCTCACCCTCACTCACCCTCACTCACCCTCAACCCCTCACCCTCACTCACCCTCACTCACCCTCAACCCCTCACCCTCACCCACCCTCACCCTCACCCTCAACCCCTCACCCTCACTCACCCTCAACCCCTCACCCTCACTCACCCTCAACCCCTCACCCTCAACCCCTCACTCGCCCTCACTCTCACTCACCCTCAACCCCTCACCCTTACTCACCCTCACTCACCCTCACCCTCACTCACCCTCAACCCCTCACCCTCACCCTCACTCACCCTCACCCTCACTCACTCTCAACCCCTCACCCTCACTCACCCTCAACCCCTCACCCTCACTCACCCTCAACCCCTCACTCACCCTCAACCCCTCACCCTCACTCACCCTCAACCCCTCACCCTCACTCACCCTCACCCTCACTCACCCTCACTCACCCTCAACCCCTCACCCTCACTCACCCTCACCCTCACTCACCCTCACCCTCACTCACCCACACCCTCACTCACCCTCACTCACCCTCACTCACCCTCACCCTCACTCACCCTCACTCACCCTCACCCTCACTCACCCTCACCCTCACTCACCCTCACCCTCACTCACCCTCAACCCCTCACCCTCACTCACCCTCACCCTCACTCACCCTCAACGCCTCACCCTCACTCACCCTCACCCTCACTCACCCTCAACCCCTCACCCTCACTCACCCTCAACCCCTCACCCTCACTCACCCTCACCCTCACTCACCCTCAACCCCTCACCCTCAACCCCTCACTCACCCTCACTCTCACTCACCCTCAACCCCTCACCCTCACCCTCACCCTCACTCACCCTTAACCCCTCACCCTCACTCACCCTCAACCCCTCACCTTCACCCTCACCCTCACCCTCACTCACCCTCAACCCCTCACCCTCACTCACCCTCAACCCCTCACCCTCACTCACCCTCACCCTCACTCACCCTCAACCCCTCACCCTCACTCACCCTCACCCTCACTCACCCTCAACCCCTCACCCTCAACCCCTCACCCTCACTCACCCTCAACCCCTCACCCTCACTCACCCTCAACCCCTCACCCTCACTCACCCTCAACCCCTCACCCTCAACCCCTCACCCACCCTCACAACACATATTGTGTTACAATAGGTGTCACATTTGCGAAAGATAAAACTATTGGCATTGTAAATAACAAAGCTATTAATTTCGCTATTTTCAAAACAAGCACATAAATAAAAAATGTGTCCTTTACAATACCAATAGCTCAAACTTTCCTAATGCGAGACCTATTGCATTGCTGTGCTTCTCTCCCCTGCTGCACTCTCCTGCTCTCTAGAGATGTGGCCTAACGACCAGAGCTGCCATCTAAGTCACGTAAATACAAAACATGTTGCATTCCAAATGCTATAGGTGTCACATTCGCGAAAGTTATAACTATTGGCATTGTAAATGACAAAGCCATCAATTTAGCAATTTTAAAAACCAACAAATAAATAAAATATGTCATTTACAAGACCAATAACTCCAACTTTTCTAATGCGAGACCTATTGCATTTCCAATGCTTGTTTTTTAGGATTTTGATGGTAGGGCAATGCAAGAGGGAGGTCTAGAGATAGGTTATAGTGCTTTTTGTGGATTCTTTGTACATCTGGTTGTATTAATAGTTATGGTGTCACTAATGTTTTGGTTTACTTTTTCGTACAGCGTTTTATTAATGTTTAGATATGCTAAGTGATATTGAGTTATGTTACTTGCTTTTTGATAACCAAGTGTAATCTATATAAACTTTTGGTAATGTTTTTGCAGGTGGGTTTACTGTTTTACTTTGCGGGTTTTTCTCTACGAACGTGTCCTATGGGCATATGGACTTATTGTTTTTTATTTAACGAAGTCTCTTTTATTTTATAATAAACAAATCATTTTTACCTTGTTATTCTTTTTTAACCAGGAATTTTTGTTTTTTTAAACACTTTTTTTTTATGGTTCCTAGGTACTTTAGATTGCTTCAACAGATCTCTATTGGATTGGTTTTATTTTTTAAACTATTTTAGTCTATATGGAAAATATTTTACCCGCTTTAGGTGGATTAAATTTATAATTACGTCGATACAGAGGATGATCTGTAGCTACAGAATAGTATGTCATATATTTAATTTATTTATTTTGGGTGGGAAATGTTATATTTTAATATTTATGTAAGTGGTGTGTGATTGTCATTTATAATTGTGTATTCAATTTGTTGTAATTATATTACATAATGAATTGTGTTAGTTCTTTGAGATTTGTGGTTGGTGAGGATGTGTTTTTTTAAATAAATAATTTATATGTTATTAGATCAGTCTGATTTAAGACACAGTAGTTTGATTTAATGTTTTGACTGACGTATTAAAAACGATTTTTAATGTAGGTTAAGATTATCTTATACTTTTTTGGGATTTGTTTAGGTTAGTGTTTATTTTATGATATGCTTTTGGCTATTATTGCTAAGTAATCTACTTCATTGTTGCTTTGAAGTATTTTACTTTAAATTGTAGCATGATATACATACTTTTGGTTTGTTTGCTAAGTTTAGGTGGAATTTTGGTTACAGATTGCGCCCTTCATAGTTGTTGGTAGCTTAGCTTTTTTTGTAATGCTTCTGTAAATTTTAAAGAGTGTAGGTTGGGTTCTGCTTAGTGTGGACTGAAAGACACTGTGACATCTTTACACTGTTGTTTGTCTTGGCTTCCTGTGCCAAGGTGTTGTTATAGACATTACACAATGGTATTTGGAATTTGGGTTGGCGTCTGTGCCCAGAGCAATGTAGTCTGCCAACCCAAGGATCTTCAAATTAATCCATTAGTGGGCTTATGGGCCCATTAGGATGTCGGGAGGATCACCCCAGCCGGGCCGGCGGTAGTCACTGCTAGCCCGGCGGGTGTGATCCGCCCGACATCCACACAGCAAAGACCCCCCGCCCTATTAAGATTGCTGGGGGGTCCACGGCAGATGGAAAGACCGTCCACCGCTTTTCCTGCCTGCATAAGGTGGCGGTGTCTGCGAGACACCACCATCCATATTACGATGCTGGCTGTCAATGGCCTTTCCACGGTGGCGTTGCTTTGGGGGCCCGTTGTAAGCTCCCAGGGTGAAGGGGGGCGCACATGGGGGGTACCAATGGTACCCCCTCATTGCCATGCACTACGTGGCAGGCACCACGTGGTGCCTGCCATGTAGTGCATGGCAGGGCCGTGCACAGTCCTTTTCCATTGCGGGAGGGTCTGCAGCCAGCAGATCCACGTGGCCGCAATGGAAAAGGCACAGGACCCGCCAGTGTGGCGGGTGCATCCTAATGTGCATAGCGGGACCACCTCAGCATCGGCGGGCGGTCCTGTACTCCGTTACTGTGGCGGGCGGATCGTAATAGTCCTCCTATTCGTGGCCAGACTGATTCCAGACACCTACACCGGTTACGTTTGCCTGTATACCAGCTAGCTCACAGTGAAACAGTTAACTCCTCTTACCAAGGAGAAAATAGCTCTTGGCAAATATTGAACATGACAACTCTGTCCCATCAGGGATCGTGGAAACAGTACAGTACCTTTTACTCAGTCACTCGTGCTCACTCTGTGACAGATATATACACAGAATAAACAGTGGGGACGTTTTCAATAAGCATTTATTGAACCAGCGTCATTCTAGTGTAAAATAGGTGTGCTGAAACAACCATAAGACAGAAACAGATATAAATGATTACAAGCACCAACAGAGTAAAAGGATGGTAGATTCCTACCATAGTGCTAAAACAATGAATACAGGCAGGTATAAAAATACATGACAGTAATAATGCGTACTCCTAAGATGTGACCCTAACTAGAGGTACCTAAGGGTACCTAGCATGTATGTAGGTGTAGAGCCAAAAATCTCCATAGGATAAAGCCAATCCCATTACCTGAAGTGAGAGACTGTGGGACCCGTCTTGGTCTCGAAATGGACAGCCCGCGAGGGATGTCAGACTACTGTGAGCTGGAGTGTCTGCATACAGGAACCTCAGTATCTTGCGTCAGTGTGTCAGAATGGAAGTCCTTTTTCTCCTCTCTTGCTTCAGCAAAGATATAGTGTTTATATACCAAAGTGGTGCCCTCAGGGGATCTACCTTGCTGTGTCATGTCGGACCTGGATGACTAAAGGAATGACCCTTATACATAGTTATTATGAAGGAGATGGTAGTCCTGCTGAGATTCTAAGAATCCTCACGCATAATGAATGAGAAAACCTCACGTCATTTAAGCAGTAATGTATAAGAAAAAGGTCAGTACCAAGAACTTTTCTGTAGTGTAATGGCAGGGGAAATATAGGTGAAAGGTTTGATTACTACCTGAGACTACATCGGGGTACCTGTATGAAACATAACAGGAAGGGCTTTCTGTTGGTAAGTTGTAGTGGTGAACCACCTCAGTGAAAGTCGCATAGGCTATCCTTTTTTTAATTTTAAAAGCAAATTGGCTGTTTGTGGCTTATTCCTCTCTTAGGGCCTTATTATGAGGTCAGCAGTCCGTGGACCATCGTACCCGTAGTCCAACTGCCGCAAGCTTTGTCGTCCGACTTCCGTATTACGAGTTGGGTGGATATATATTGCAAAGACCGCGGCTGAACCAACACCACCAGCAAACTGCAGACTAGATAGATGGTATTTTTCAACATTTATCATGCATATATGTGCATTCGACACATATGCAGTAGAAATGTTCACATAGTCATTGATACATATGGAAAAATAGTCACCACAGCTAGATCTCTTCAGCCACACCCAAGGCACTGTGGTAAACACATAATATGGTGGTGTGAAGACCACCAGTGCTGTTGTCTACTGGCGTCAGTGGATTCAGCGTTCTGGCGGTCGGACAGCCAAACTCATAATCAGACCTTTAGTTCAGATTGTTGGAGGTGTCTCGATATGCTTTGATTGAAATAGTAATAACAGCCTTCTATGGCTGTGTGTGGGTAAACGTTTAACTTTTTAAATGATTTGAATCATGGTTTTCTCAAAGTCTATATTTATTTTTGTCGTTAGTAGTTATTTGTTGTATGTTTAATGCGGTTTAACAGTTTGTGGTAAGTACTACTTTGTTTATTTTTAAGTAGGGCCTATATAAAAGGGATATTGGTGTTTTGATATTGGCCATGTGGGTGCATCGCTGAGTGAAGGGTTTGGGACACATTTTGAAAGTCCCATCCATCATCTAAGTTTGACAATGTCTTAGTTCTAGTAAGTTATCTGCTGTAAAAAAAATTAGGATTTGGTTATCCTTTTTTAGGTTGACATATAACACGAAGTATTCCTCATTATGGACTCAATTTTGACTATGGCGGTCCGACCGCCCGACCGCTATGGCAACAGGCGGGAGTATGCTGCCAAGCTAGTGACATCCTGACTACCGCATGTGGAGTTGTCCGCCGGGCCGGTGGTGTGCCAGTGGAGGTGATGCAGCGGCAGCATGCTTCAGCTCGACGAGTGAGCCTGAAGGCAATGCCGCCGCACTGCAGCACCTCCACTGTTATGCACACACTGTCATGCATGGCACACGGTGTGCACATGACAGTGCAGGCATGGGGGTCACGACATGTGCCCCCAGCCACAGTGCACAATGGGTTAAAATGCCCTGGGGCCGTTTGGGGCCCCTTCACTGCCTTTCTGCTGACCTTTTCATGGCGAGGTTGTCGCCATGAAAATGTCGGCAGAAAGGTAACGTAATTCCGCCGAAGGTGCCTGCATTGTCAGCGCTGCCATACCCCGCTGCTTTCCCAATCACCGCAGGATCCACTATCCTGTTGTGGCAGTGGTCTTGCGGCAGAATTGAGGCAGTCCGACTGCCCTACTTATAATAAGCGATCAGTCGACAAGTAGGCGGCGATCCTACCGCCACCATGGGTACAGTGGTCGCTGGACTGCCGTAATCCTTAATCGGGCCCTATGAGTAATTTGTAAGTGTTCAGGTATTTTGATATCTCAGTATCTTCTAGGGGCAGGAGGGGTATCTCAGGTGGCTTTTTTTAGTTCATGCAATTAAACGTTTTTAAGTGGGTAAAGGTGGCTGCTCACCTGAGATGTGTTTGGAGACTTTAGGGCGTATTGGCCAGATGTAGGTAGCCTAATACCGGTCTGTAATGGCCGAAATTATCGGTATTAGGCTTTTCAGATGTAGGAGGCCATATTGAAGGATTCGGTAATTTACCGAATCAGTAATTTAAGGAATCGGTAAATTACCGAATCCTTAAGGTGCCGATTCGGTAATTTACTGAATCCCTAATGTAGGGAGCACTCAAGGAAGTGCATTCCTCATTTAAGGATTCGTTATTTACCACCAACTACAAGTTGGTGGTAAATATCGAAAAACGGGCATGTATGTGTGCCACATATGCACCCATGCACTATTCAGGGGTGCAACAGGGTGTCAATGTGACACCCTGCCACCCTTGTAAGGTTTCACCTCCAGGCCCATAGGAATGAATGGGAATTACCGATTCGGTAAATACCGAATCGATAAATACCGAAGATTACCGATTCGGTAATATTTACTGAATCATTAGCTACATCACATTTACCGATTCCTAAATAACGAATCGCTAAAATTCGGTATTTAGGAATCGCTACTATGTGATTACCTACATCTGGCCCTATATCTTTGCTTACCTCTCTTATATCTTGCAATAACTTCCTTATTTCTATTTCTGTCACATTTGGGAATGGCTGTGTTCCTTTACATTGATTACTACATCATCTTTTGTTGTAATTGCTTTCCTTTCTGGGCTGTTATGTATTTTGCTCTTTCTGTCATTATATCCGAAAATAAATTAGTTGGATAAAGAATTACAATAAAAAAATGTTGATACATTTGTTATTTACAATTAAAATTATGCAACTACTTTTATTATTTATACTTACATGCATGCTCTTAGATAGTGCACACTTTTTTACAGCTTTGCTGTTGGGAGTGTTGTAATGTGGAGCAGGTCAGTTTCAATTTAAATGTTTATTTGTTGGTCGTTTGTAAATGTTGAGGTTGTTAGATTTTATTTTATTCGGTTTGGGGTGAGTTTCTATTTTATAATAATTTACATATATTTACTTTTTTATGTTTTTTGGGGGGTTTGGGATTGGTATTGTTTTTCAGCAGGTAAACACTTTCTCGAAGTTGAAGTATTTTTTTTTTAGTAAGTACATGTAAAGAGATAAAAGTTGGAGAGTATTTTGTTAAATTTGCTATTTGACAATTTTAATTTCAATTCAAAGAAAGTTTCAATGTAAATATAAGTTTTCCAAACTTTGCAAAGTAGTTGTTGGGATGTACATTTTCCTTTTTGAGGGTGTGGTCGGGAGACTCCAGAAGAGTTTCCTAGTGTTGCAGCTTTTGTTGTCTTTGCAGTATTAAGTTGATTACATTTGTGTGCCCCTTATATTGTTGACTTAATTGTTAGTGTGATTTTATTGATTTATTTTTTGATAATCAAATTTATTGGCATTTATAATAAACGAAACATACAAAGACAGCATGAGCATGTACACTGTATCAAAGTCCATCGACAGTAGACAGCATGACATATGACCTAGGGACAAGGACCCCCAGGGGGCTAACTCATGCTTGTAGCACTGCTGAAATGAAACTTGCACAGAGATCAGAAGAACAAATGTAGCCACTTGGGGGTTCCTCTTGGGCCGCGCACCAATCCACCCCCAACGCCATTTACGCACAGTGGGGGGTTTCGCCTGGGACCAGGCTGCAGCTATGTCTCATTTAGCCACCGCAATCTCAGTGCCCAAGAAGCGTTTGTCGGCTCTAGAGCCGTCCAGACCATCAAATACTCCCAGGAGGAGACCCAAGGGGTCATGGGGAACCAACCATCCTAACGTCTGCTTGAGCTCCGACTCAACACAAGCCAGAGAGGACATTGCCAGACCATGTGGTAAAAATCAGCCGGGGTTGTGGTTACACAGTGTTCAGGGCTTTAGGAGTCATGAGCACGTCTCGGCAATCTGCTTCTTTTAAGGGACCCAACCAACCTTAGCAGCGGGTGCGCAGTGAGTCTAGGGACGCAGGGCTATTGTTCACCAGGGAGCTGCAAATCCGTGACACCCCCCTCTACCAAGGTTCCCCATCATGACTTGGGCCTCTAGTGGGCTGAATTCAGGGAGGGAGGTGGCTGGTGGGATGTTTACACGAAGGGCATGTCGGAGCTGCAAATATTTATAGAATTGGGTGGTATGAAGGGAGTGGCGGTGTCGCAGGTCGAAAAAGGTTCTGATGTGGTCTCCCACCCAGACATCCCCAAGGAGTGAAATCCTGATCCGGTCCCACTGCCGAAAACCCTGAAGGGCCGACACCTCATGGAGCCAGGTGCCGTACCACAGAGGTGTGTGTTGAGTATGTTTCTTGTCCCACCGCATGTAGCGCAGAGCAGAGCACCAAGCCGTTTGGACTGCTATAGTGACAGGTGGGATAGTTTGTGGTATGGGAGCCCTATATCAATAGGCCAGGAGCTGCGGAAAGTCCATGGTCCTGAGCTCGGTACGATAAGCCAGGTCGGACCAGCCACCAGCGAACCAGTCGTGAACCACAATAAGTCTAGTGGCCAGATAGAGGTGAAGGTTTTTCACACCCATGCCCCTGTCAAAGGGAGGGATCCGGCAGCGAGCCAGGGCCATACGAGGCCTCCCACCTCCCCACAAGAACCGGGTACGTATGCCATCAATCTCGCGAAACCAACCAGCCGGAAGCTGAAAGGTAATATTTTGGAGAATGTATAGAAAACGAGGGAGGATCATCATTTTAAAAGCACCCTTCTTCTGAGGGGATTGAGTGGGAGAGACTGTCAACGTTTGAGATCAACCTAGGCCTTCGTGACTAGCGATGTGAGATTGAGAGCCCATTCCAGCTCCAGGAGCAGAGTTACCAAGATCCCCAAATATTTGAACAATTGGTGTCGTAAGGGGATAGTCGACTGCCAGTCGAAGCAGGCCCTTGACGAATGGAGGAGGACCAGAGTGGACTACGCTGGATTGAGCCATAGACCCAAGACATATTCAAAGGCACGGAGGATCTTCAGGCAGCGCGGGCCAGAGTTCTCCGGATCGGCTAGAAAAAGGAGGACAATGTCCGCGTATAGGGCAATTTTGTCAATTTGATGGGGATCCCAACACCATCTCCGAATTTGAGGGTCAGTACGTATGAGGCAGGCCAGGGGCTCCATCGTCAATGCGAATAAGAGTGGTGAGAGAGGGCATCCCTGATGGGTGCCTCTCCGGATAGAAAAGGCCCCAGAGAGGGTTCCGTTTTGTCAAGACCCTTGCACTAGGGTTGGAATACAATAATAATCCACATTTGTAAAGCGCACAATCACCCGTAAGGATCTCTAGGCGCTGGGGGCCGTCAGGAAGATTAAGCAAGCTATTGCCCAGAGTTACATGGTGCTGGGCTAATCTGCCGCCGGTGCCGGGGATTGAACCGTGATCCCCAGATTCCAGAGTCAGCCGCCCTAGCTGCGGCGCCACACCTCTTCAGACTCAGATAGATTGTCTGAAAAGGGGGCCGAAGCCCATCGTGGCGAGAACATCCTCCAGATAGCTCTAGTCGACCGTGTCAAAGGCCTTCTCGAAGTCGACGAGAAGCAACGGCAGGTACTGGGTGAGGAGGTGGCGGTGGGCAAGGGTGAGGTGGAGGCATCGTATGCAATGTCGGGTACCATGGGCAGGCATGTAGCAACACTGGTCTGTTTGGACCAACCCGTGTAACAGGGGACGGAGGTGCTGAGCCAAAGCAGTGGCAAAGATTTTCATCATGGTGTTGATGAGAGAAATCAGGCAGTAGTCCAGCAGAAGAGGGAGGGCGGCTGGGTCTTTGGAAGGACCACAATAGTAGCCACATCGGTCTCTGAGGGAATAGAGCCATTCTCTACCACATGTTGGAAGAGGTCAACTAAGTGAGGGACCAATACATCGCAATATGTCGTGAAGTATTCCTGCAGAAAGCCGTCTGGCCCTGGTTTTTTGCCAGAGTGTAGCAGGGAGATGGCTCCATGTACCTCCTCAGGGTAAAGGGAAGTTCAAGGTCCGTGGACTCATCCTGGGCAATGCAGGGAAGCCGAACCTCTGCCTGTTCCAGCAGTGCTGTCAGAGAAGCCCCAGGGGTCCAGACCGAGTAGAGCTGGGCGTAGTAGCCCGCGAAGGCTTGGGCGATAGCCTGCGAGGTACAGTGATGGACACAGGCAGCATCGCTGACTTCCAGGATAATGCGGTTCAGTGGCGGTTGCTCGTACAGGGCGCCGGGGCTCCGCCCCTTTACTTTTGTTCACATCACCGATCACCATCTCCCCAATAAAAACAAAGGTTGCAAATTTATGTTTTTAAAAATGCAGGCTGAGGCTGCGCTCACCTAAATTCGGTAAATAGTAAGTATTCATCCTTGTTTTCTGCGTTGGGGCCATAAGCAGTGCACAATGCCAGCCTGAGTCACTGCCCCTGAGTGACACTGGGAAAACTCTTTGCCGGGCTGACGACCTCACCGACCTGAGGCCTGTGAGGTCATCAGCTCGGCAAACACATAGACCAAAGGATCCGTCTCCACCCCCTGATGACGTGGGGGTAAAGTTAGCCCTGGGCGCTTCAGGCTAAAGCCCTGTAGTGCCCGGGGCTTCACGTCAATCAGGCTGTGGAGAGCAGACTACCCCACCCATTTCCAACTCGTCATGGGGGAGGGGTTGGTCCCACCCTGTAACGAGTTGGAGAGGGATGGGGCAGAGGCTCCAGGCAGGCGGGAAGGTAGTAGAATCTGTGCAGTTTGTCCACAGGATTCCTGAAGAGACACCGCGCAGACTCGAGGTGAAAAACAGCCAAGGCTTCTTTTCAAATCATGCTCGGCGAGGGTTTCGGCGCTTTCGCTGCTGCATTTCCATGACAACCTTACAGGTCGGGCCCATGCTTATACTTCAAGGAAAGAACTTGTGTACCCCCTGTCTCCTAAGCACGCATGCCTGTTTGTGGGAAGCTCCTGTACAGCGCGCGCGCCAACACTGACTGCTGAAATATGTTTATTTGGGCTGAGGAGACCAGAGCATTAGTTAATTCCAGTGATGGAAAGATAGAAATAATCAATAATCTTGCAGCGCTTTTCTGTGTACATGGCTCAACATTGTTTACTGTGAGAATCTGTGTGTGCAGGACGCAATATTTCTATCAACATATTTTGGTGAGATTATCGGCTAGCCAGCTATCCGCGTGGCTTTCAAAGAACCACAGTTGTCCTTTCAAGATTTCGCATAAGGTTTTATTCTTTACTCCACTCGAGAATGGTGCTTCTCTGACAAAAATAAGATCTATTTTTTAATTGCGGAAGCTCTCCTTCCCCCCCCGTTTTTCTTTCGGAGTCCTTGGTGTTTTTCTTTTTTTGAACACAAGAGCCTCGGCTAAATTATTCAAATTAGTATCTTTCCCTTCTTTCATATTTACTATGTGAAAAGGGAGACCTTTTGGAGTTCAGTTTAGATCAAATGTGTGAGCATTAGTGGTGTAAGATAACTTTTTCGGGACCCACTTGTTTGGCAATTCGGCAATTTCTAAGCGATGTAGTGGCTGTAACTGGCCTTTCTGGCACACGGCTGGCAGGGAGGGGGCTGCTGCACACCAGCTTCTGTTCTCAGAGCACCCCCTGCACAGCAGCTACTGCCTTCAGCTGTCAGTTCTGGGTGGCTTCTCTCGAATCCTGCCGCTTTCTGAAATGTGCTTGAAAATGCACCATTTGCCCGCTCTCATTTCAACATTTTCTGGGGGGTGAACCACCCTTCATAGGGTCAAGCTTGCTCGCCACATTGAGCTGCCTGTGACTTTTACGCCCCGCCTCTTTCAAATGTCACCAGCCGCCACTGATGCGGTTAGCCCTGGGATAGGTGACCCGGTTAGGGAGCAACTTTCCATTTTTGACACCCCATCCATAAACGCGGACCACAGAAGAGCGCCACATCATCTTAGCTGAGCCTAGGGAGACCTGACGGATCTCCTCCGGGAGCATCGGAGCTGCCTAGCGGAATGAACATCATCCGTGGCTCCCAGGTTCGACTCTAGTCATGTGACCTGGGCCTCAAGCTGAGTCAGATGAGCAGTCTGTGCTGCTTGTTTTGTGTGAACCAGACCCCTAGCCACTCCACGTAGGATAGCCTTACCGGCCTCCCACTGAGTACCTGATGAAGGGACCGAACCCTTGTTAATCAAGAAGTATTGTTTTAGTTCCACTGCGAGGGTGTCCCTGATCTACGTGTCCTGTAAGAACCGTGCATTCAATCGCCAGACCATACGCATCCCACCAGAGGCTTGTCCCAAACGGAGAGAGACCGGGGAGTGGTCCGAGATTCCACAGGGGAGAATGGAGACGTCAGAAACCAGTTGACAATAAGTGGTTGGCAAGAGGAGCAGATCAATGCTGGAGTGAGTGTGGTGGGCCGCGAAAGTGTGAGTGTACTGTTGCCAGCGGGTATTCCATATCCTCCAGGTATCGCACAGGCCCAGGGCGGTTGCCCAATCTGAGAGTCGTTTTGCCGAGGTGAGGCGCGAGGAGGAGGGGTCACCCGTCGTATCAAGAGATGGCTGTATAACCGCGTTGAAGTCACCCCCAATTATTGTCTGACCCAAAGGGAAAGCTTATATAACCTCTGTGAGGTGCTGAAGAGTAGAGGGTAGTGTTGCTGGAGGGATGTATGTGGATAATAGGTTGAGCAACAGTCCTTCAAGCTGACAAGTCAAGGCCACATAACGTCCCTGCGTGTTGGTCATCACATGTACTGGGGTGAAGGGGAAACCTCTTCGAGTCAGTATGGCCACCCCCCAGGATCCCCATATGAAACCGGAATGCCAGACCCTGTTGAACCCGTAGCAGGCGAGAAACGAACAGTGGGTACCCAGAAGGTGTGTGTCTTGAAGGAAAAGGACGTCAGGCCCCTGGCGCTGAGCGCTCCAAAGGACCGCCGCACGCTTGATACGATCTAACAAACTATTTATGTGCCACAAAAAAACGTGGAGCGGTCTACCGTGGGTGGGCATCTGTGGCATGGAGGGTGCGGGAATAAAAGGGTGTGTGGGGGCCAGGTCCCAGGCAGGGTGACTCCTCACAACCAGGGTATGAGGATGTGGCCTGAGCATATTGTTGGGTCCCTTGTCGATGGTGGTGGTGCATGCACATGATGAGCTGTCATGAAAAACAAAACCCAATGGCTCAAACGGAGCCAAAAAAAAAGGGTCCAGAGGACAACAGTAAAACCCCGCAACACCACCCACCCCATTATTCCAGAATCTAAGCATCTGTCGCCCTGAAAAGAAAAAGATTAACATTAACAAGAACAGTGCGCTAATCTAGGACTAGTTTCTTACCTGTAACTCCAGTTCTGTAGTAGGGGTATCTCTGTTATAGTCATAATCTAGTGAATAGACCCGCCCATGTGCGTGGACCCTGGAGCAATCAAAAATAATCTCTTAAACTGTCTTCATTGCAGTCCTTCATAGACACTTAAGAGAAAATTAAAGACAATAATGCAGCCTGTACCTACAAGGCTACACTGTCCAGTACTTCAACTAGAAATGCCAAGGTATAACACCAATAACATATTTAACACAATCTGCCAAGTTTCACCCATAGAGAAACTTTCCTCCCCTCACCAAATCCTTGGAATGATAGAGAGGAAGGGATGGCCAGACAAGCCTCCATAGGCTGCCATTATGTGTCTGGAAAAGGGATACCGTGCCTTTAAGGAACTCTCTAGAGACCCTCGGTATCCCAGCATGCACAGCCCACTCCTTTTACTTTCAGTTCTTTTTGAAGGTGCATAAAGCAAGGCCTGTAGCATACATCACAGTACCATTTTCTCCACCGGGGAGGAGGGCGGGCGCTTATGACTATAACAGAGATATCCCTACTACAGAACTGGAGTTACAGGTAAGAAACTACTACTTCTGTAGTAGGGGATCTCTGTGTATAGTCATAATCTAGTGAATAGAATGGCAAGCCCATCCAAAAACAACCCGGCGGTGGAGAAAAATAGACAATATCACTATTGTGCGAACAGATTTCGCAGGGAAGCCTGTCCAACCTGAGCATCTGCTCTGGCATCAGAGTCCAGACAGTAATGCTTAGCAAAGGTGTGGACCGACTTCCAAGTGGCCGCCCTGCAGATCTCTGCAATGGGAACATTTCGAAGCAAAGCTGTTGTAGCTGCTTTGCCCCTGGTAGAATGAGCCTTAGGCTTACCCCCTACGGTCTTATTCGCTTCCTGATAACAGAGCTGGACACATGACAATATCTACCTAGAAATGGACTGTTTCGAAGTAGCCAGACCAGTCCTAACCGACCCATAGTTGACAAACAATTGGTCGGATCTACGAATACCCTTGGTCTTATCCAGATAGAATTTCAACACCCTTCTGACATCCAGGGAATGAAGAGACCGTTCCGCTGGAGTGGAAGGATTCTGGAAAAATGTTGGTAACGTTGTAATCTGATTAAAATGAAAATCAGAAATCACCTTGGGAAGGAATTTAGGGTGAGTACGCATAACAACCTTAGCAGCATGAAATACAGTATAAGGTTCCTGGCAACACAATGCCTGAATTTCACTGCTGGCCGATGTAATGGCCACGAGGAACGCCGCCTTCCAAGACAGGTGCTGCAGTGAAGCCTTATGAATTGGTTCGAAAGGTTCCTTCAATCAATCAATCAATCAATCACAAGAATTTGTATAGCGTGCTACTCACCCGTAAGGATCTCAAGGCACTGAGGGGGGGGGGGGGAGTCGCTATTGCTCGAACAGCCAGGTCTTGAGTTGTTTCCTGAAGGAGAGGTGATCCAGGGTCAGCCGTAGGTGAGTGGGGAGGGAGTTCCATGTCTTGGCTGCCAGGTAGGAGAAGGATCTTCCTCCGATGGTGGATTTCCGAATTCGTGGGACGGAGGCGAGGGCGAGGCTGGCGGATCGGAGCTGGCGGGTGGGTGTGTAGAAAGTGAGACGGCTGTTGAGGTACTTCGGGCCCATGTCGTGGAGAGCCTTGTGTGCGTGGGTGAGGAGTCTGAACGTGATCCTCTTGTTGACGGGGAGCCAGTGCAGGTCTCTCAGGTGGGTAGAGATGTGGCTGCAGCGAGGGATGTCCAGGATGAGTTGTGCTGAGGCGTTCTGAATGCGCTGGAGTCTTTTCTGGAGTTTGGCTGTGGTTCCAGCGTAGAGGGTGTTCCCGTAGTCCAGGCGGCTGGTGACGAGGGCCTGGGTGACCGTCTTCCTGGTTTCTGTGGGGATCCATCGGAAGATCTTTCGGAGTATGCGCAGGGTGTTGAAGCAGGATGATGAGACTGCGTTCACTTGCTTGGTCATCGTGAGGGAGGAGTCCAGGATGAAGCCCAGGTTGCGTGTGTGGTCCGTTAGTTTGGGTACGCTGCCCAGGGCAGGGGGCCACCAGGAGTCATCCCACACGGAGGGAGATGGTCCGAGGATGAGGACTTCCGTCTTGTCTGAGTTCAGTTTCAGGCGGCTGATCTTCATCCATTCTGCGACGTCTCTCATTCCTTCCTGGAGGTTGGCTTTGGCGGTGGTGGGGTCGTTGGTGAGGGAGAGGATCAGCTGGGTGTCGTCGGCGTAGAAGATGATGTTGAGGTTGTGTCGGCGGGCGATGGCTGCAAGAGGGCTCATGTAGACGTTGAAGAGGGTTGCTGGTGCTTGGCTTGGCGGGTGCGGTGCAGGTTCGGAGGCAGGTGAATCGGCAGGCTTGGCAGGTGAAGGGTCCATGGGTGCGTAGCAGGCGGGGTTCCGGCCGGCGTTGAGTGCGTGGAGGGTGGCGGCGGCGTAGGTCGGTCGGGTGCTCTGGCATCGTCGAGGACCAGGGGTCCTGGCGCTGGGCGCGGTCCAGGCGCGGACAGGCGCAGGCGGGCTTTCCTTTGGCGCACCTTCGGCGTGCCAGCGGTCGCCATAAGAGGGAGGAGGGGTGGAGTGGTCAGCTAGGAGGCGGGAGGGAAGAGCCAATGGGTGTAGGGGGCGGGGCCGTACGGGAGGCAGCGGTGGGAAAGACGGGGGAAGCGGGAGGGGAAAAAGGAACCAAGAGCACGAGACGCTCACAAAAACGCGGGGTACACAAAGGAAGAGAGGGCGGCACACAAGGCACTCACACAGAGATGTGGGGTACAGAAAAATAAAGAGGCAAGGGGGGCAGGCACACGAGCAGGCACATGAGAAGAAGCAACTCAGGCCAGGCGGCGATCGCGTAGGGTGCTGATCTGGCGGCAGGCGGGCAGACAGGCGGAGCTGCAGCGGTGGAGAAGTGACCTACCCGAGGGTCAAGGGTCACTGACTCTGCCGCGCAGCGGTCGCCATAAGAGTGAGGAGGGGTCAGCTGGGAGGCGGGAGGGAAGAGCCAATGGGTGTGGGGGGCGGGGCCGCACGGGAGGCAGCGGCGGGAAAGACGGGGGAAGCGGGAGGGAAAAAAAGAACCATGAGCACGGGACACTCACAAAAACGCGGAGTACACAAAGGAAGAGAGGGCGGCACACGAGGCACTCACACAGAGATGCGGGGTACAGAAAAATAAAGAGGCAAGGGGGGCAGGTACACGAGCAGGCACACGAGAAGAAGCAAGTCAGGCCAGGTGGTGATCGAGTAGGGCGCTGATCTGGCGGCAGGCGGGCAGACAGGCGGAGCTGCAGCGGTGGAGAAGTGACCTACCCGAGGGTCAAGGGTCACTTCATCAGCCTGGACAGCACTACATTCAGTTCCCATGAAGGCGAAGGAAGCCGAACAGTAGAGAACACTTTCTTCAACCCTTCCAAAAAATCCTTAATCACAGGAATCTGGAAGAAGGATGTCTGCGAAGGGCATTTTCTGTAAGCAGTCAATGCAGCCAGATGAACCTTAATGGAATGGAAATTAAGGCCAGACTGAGCTAGATGCAGAAGGTAAGTAAGGATACCATCTTCCTTGCAGGTCGTCGGATCATAGTTCTTAGACATGCACCAGATGCAGAATCTCTTCCACTTGTAAGCATAAGAGGTCCTAGTAGACAGCCTTTTAGCCTCCTTCAATATGTCCATGCAATCCTCAGGAAGATTGAAGTGGCCATTTTGCACTATCTCAGGAGCCATGCCGCCAAACTCAACGATGAGAGGTTGGGTGCACCATCTGCCCCCGAACTTCGTGGGAAGGTCCGGCCGACACGGCAGCCGCCGATGAGGCAGGATCGACCGGTGAAGCAGGTCTGTGAACCACCACTGCCTGGGCCATTCCGGCGCAATGAGGATCATCCGCGCCCGGGATCGGGCCAGCTTGATGAGCACCGCCGGAATCAGGGGAATGGGTGGAAAAGCGTACAGAAAGCTGTTCAACCAGCTGATCCATAACGCGTTCCCCAGAGTCCCCGGCTGGTAATACCTCGAGGCGAAGTCGCGGTATTTGCTGTTTTCGGCGGTGGCGAACAGATCCACTTCTGGAGTGCCCCATAGGGCGAAGATGTCGTCGAGCACCTCGTTGTTTATGACCCACTCGTGGTTTTCGTCAAGCAACCTGCTGAGGGTGTCCGCCTGAACATTCTGCACACCTGGCAGATGAGTTGCCATTATCGTCAGTCCTCTGGCTAACAGCCAGTGCCAGATTGCCTGCGCTTCCTGTGACAGTGTGCGCGATCTCGAGCCCCCCTGCTTGTGGAGGTAATACATCGTGGTCGTATTTTCCGTCTGCACAAGCAAGGAGTTGGTCTGGAAGGACGGATGAAAGGCCTTCAGTGCCAAGTGAACAGCTCTGAATTCCAGGAAATTGATGTGACGCGTGGACTCTGTCGGAGACCAATTTCCCTGGGTCTGTAGATGGTCTGCATGCGCTCCCCAGCCCAGGAGAGACGCATCCCTAACGATAGTCTGAGTCGGGATGTCCTTGTGGAAAGGAACCCCTCTGAGGAGATTCTCTGCTGAGCACCACCATCTCAGGGACTGTTGAGCGTGAAGAGACAACGGAATCAGGTCGTCCCAACACCCTTTCCTCTGGTCCCACTGGTCCTCCAAACATTCCTGTAGCGGCCTCATGTGTAGGCTCGCGTGCGGAGTGAGGAAGATACAAGAGGCCATCGACCCCAGTAGAGAAGACACAGTCCTCACTGTTGTAGATGGAGCAGCTATGAGAGCCTGAGCCTTCAGAAGGATGGATAAGCGTCTCTCCTCCGAAGGAGACACGCTTGCCGACAGCGTATTGATGGAGGCTCCCAAGTACTGCAGGCACTGCACTGGAATCGGGACAGACTTGGACAGATTTATGTGCAACCCTAGACGGTTCAGCAGGACGGCCGTCCTGTTGAAGTGCAATTGTGCTTCCTGGAAGGTGAAGGCTTTGATCAACCAATCGTCCAGGTACGGGTAGACAAACACCTTGTTCTTTCTCAGGTGCGCTATTACCACAGCCATGCATTTCGAAAAAGTCCTGGGTGCAGACTTCAGTCCAAACGGTAGTACAGTGTACTGATAGTGATTGGTGCCGACGAGAAAGCGCCGGAACTTCCGATGTTTCCGTGCAATGGGCACATGGAAGTACGCATATTAGATGCAGATCTATCGCGCACAGCCAGTCTCCTCTCTGCAGCTGAGGATAAATCTGGTGCAAAGACAGCATGCAAAACTTTTCCCCTGCGAATCCACTTGTTCGCTTGTCGCAAATCCAGAATGGGTCTGAACTCGTTATTGTCCTTCTTCTGTACTAGGAAGAAGCGCGAGTAAAGACCCTTTCCCCTTTGAGACAGAGGGAAGTTTTCTATCGCCCTTTTTCTGAACAGGGTGTCGGCCTCCACCTGGAGCTCGTGCAGCTGGAACTGCGAGCCAACCGGTGGAATTGCTGGAGGCGGGCTGGTGAAACGAAGACTGTATCCATTGCAAACAATATTCAGCACCCACTTGTCCTGAGTAATGTTTCTCCACTCTGCCAGATAATGTTGGATGCTTCCCCCCACCGGAGCGGGTAACGGATGAAGGGGAAGTAGCAACTCAGGGCCTAGACCCAGCCGGGCGTTTGGTCGCGGAGGAAGACTGTTGACCACCTCGGCCCCTCTGGCACTTTTGGAACAGTTTCCACTGGAACTGCTTCTGTTGCTGTCCAGCCTGTCGACCTTGCCCTCTGCCTTGCGCCCCGTACTGCCTCTGGAACGGGCGGAAGGTCTTTTTCTGTTCCTTAGGCTTTTCCAACCGGACAGCCGTCAGGGTTTCGGCCTCCGCCTTCATGCGGGCCATCTCGTTGTCCGCATGTTTCCCGAAGAGGGTCTCGCCCGAAAAGGGTAGGTTGGCAACTCTCTGCTGCGCCTCAGGCTTCAAGGATATAAGGCGCAACCTGGCGTGGCGCCTCAGGTTGACCCCATGGCAGTACCCGTGGGCTGCCAAGAGGGAGGAGTCCGCAGCCGAACTTACCACCTGGTTGGAAACCAGCAGTCCTTCAGCAAGGATCTCTTAGAAATCTTCCCTTTTTTCCCGGGGAAGGTGTTCCGAAAACTGTTGGAGGGACTCCCACAGAGCCCGATCGTAACGTCCCAACAGTGCTGAGGCACTCGCGGCATTCATCGAGGTGGTGGTCGTCCCGCAAACCTTCCTGCCTGCCGAATCCATCCAGCGGCTCTCCTTGTCAGGAGGCACTGTCGATGATAGGGTGGTGGCGTGCTGTTTTCTTGCTGCCGTCACAATTACCGAGTCAGGCGCGGGATCCAACCAAAGAAACGTTGGGTCCGAGTCAGGAGCCTTATATTTCTTCTGCAGCCTTGAAGGTGCCGACCTCGTAGCCGCTGGAGTGAGGAACAGCTCCATGGCAGGTTCCACCAGCCCAGGCACCAAGGACAAGGGCAGCAAAGGGCGAGATAACTGCTTCTTGTGCAGAGTTTGGAAAAAAAATATATATATTTTTTTTATTCCACATATACCAATATGGGCATTCTGGGTAGAGAATCTCCTCTACTCGAGATGTTCCGGCTCCGTTGTTTGCGACCCGAGGAGAGAGAGAAAGGGAAAGCCCCTCCAGTAGCTACTGTTTTCTTAATCCACTCCATTCCCCTCTATCTGGATGACCGTGTGGTAGTTTGGAGGCAAAGAACCAACAGTGCCCAGGTGAAATCATTGGAATACCCTCATCTGTTCCGCCATGCCACAAGGGCCGCCCAAATCTTATCATGGCTTGTACTATCACAGGCCATGTCGGACTCGCTTGTGTAGATGATGTATTTCAGGCACTCTGAAAAAGTGGGGGCATTCTCATCCTTCCAGGCCCTGCATATTTCTCGCCTTGCCAATATGATAACATAAAAAATAAATTTGGATGCCATGTCATTAAGATGGTAGTCTATGGCTAACCCAAACAGAATCAACCCCGGGGTAACCACTAGTTGTATACCTAGTACATCAGCCAGAAAATCTTGTATTTTGGACCAGTAATTTTTTAACAGTGGGCATTCTACAAACATGTGGAAATCATCCGCGGTCAAAAGTTTACATCTTGGGCAATAATGTTCTAGACTCGTGATTGTAACAATTTTTTTTGGTGATATATACACTCTGTGCATTGTAAAAAGATTATTTCTTTTAAGGGGGGCTGGCTTGACCACTGCATTTAGCATAGTGAAATAGTCCACCCAAAGGTCTTTCAGGTTATTAGGGCTTAGACCCATAACGCTGCCCCACAGTCTTTGATGTTCGGGTTCTGTCACTCCCTCTGCCACAATCAAGGCCCAGAACCAGAAGGATATCTCTTTTTTCCATCCGCCCTTTCTGCTTACTAGATCAAACTTTGGATTGGATGCGTTAAAATCCCATGACATAGTTGCCCACCAACCTGACAGCTGATAGTACTTGAACCTAGTAAGAGTCCCGCCTGTCAGTCCAGCTAAAGATTCCCAATCCAAAAGCAATTAATCCTTTTGCAAGTCACATCAAAATGTTAATCCTGCTAATTTAAGAGGGCGTGATAGCTGATCATTGAGACAATCTGGCGTCCCTGGAGAATCCCATATCGGGGCCTGAGGCGCATAGTAGGGAATTCCCAGCCTTTTCCTAATAAATATCCAATTTTTCAAGGCCGCACCCAGGATCTTTAACCTCACCTTCTTATAGAAACTTGGATCGCCGTACTTAAACAAAAAGTATTCATGCCCTTGTGGGATACCATGGAGTAGTGCCTGGAACAGTAGACCTAAGGAGGATGCATCAGCCTTATCTGCCAAAAGTCTAAAGTTCTTGAAGTGAAAAGAGTGACAATAGATAAGTAGGTCCGGCAAAGCTAACCCTCCAGTTTTTAGATTTCTCCTCAATTGTTTCCAAGAAATTCTTGGTGTCTTCATGTACCAGATGAAAGAACCAATTTTTCCCTGTACTTTGGCTATGTCAAAGGGACTAAACATTAGTGGTAAGGAATTGAAAAGAAAAGTGATTTTGGGTAGAATAATCATTTTAATTAGATTTACTCTTCCAAAGATGTTCAGCCGGAGGCCTGACCAGCGTTGCAGAAGGCCGCAGACATCCTTATGTACTCTATTTAGATTTATTTTCGATACCTCTGAGATATCCTGAGCCAGATGTATTCCAAGGTATCTCATACTCGACTTTACACCCGGGGCCACCACCTCCTGGTTCCATTGCATAATCTCAGTTTTTTCTTTATTTATTTTATAGCCCGAAATTTCCCCAAAGAACTCCGCCTGATCAAATAACCGGGGGACGGGCACTTCCGGGTTAGAGGTAAACATTAAGAGATCATCTGCGTATAGGGCAAATTTTAAAGCAAGATCTGCGATGTTAAAAGATTTAATTAAAGGGTCTGATCTTAGCTGACAGACAAAGGGTTCAATGTACAAGTTGAACAGAAGCGGGGAAAGGGGGAACCCCTGCCTAGTTCCACGCGATATACGGACCCAATCTGTAAGGAGTCCGTTTATAAGAATTTTTGCCCTGGGGCTGGAAAAGAGTGATCTAATTGATGTTATAAAATTCTCCGGAATTCCAAGGCCAGATAATGCCGACCATAAGTATGGCAAATTTACTTGATCGAAGGCCTTAGCGGCATCGATAGCTACAATAGTCAAGGGGAGTTTTTTATCAGTAGCAAAATCTATGGCAGCAATAGCTTGGTAAGTTAGTTCGTTCAGCTTTCTGCCCGTAATAAAGCCTCTCTCCTCTCTATGAACTATAGATTTAATAACTTTAGCCAATCTCGCTGCCAAAACCCCGCAAAGATCTTGTAGTCGGTGTTTAGCAACGAGATTGGCCTATAGGACTCAATAGTTAGGGGGTCCTTATTAGGTTTTAAGATCAGAGTGACTGTAGCTTCTGACCAGGTTTGTGGAATAGTCTCACCTGACATATGTATCTTATTGAACAAGATCGTAAGGACAGGGACGACTTTATCAGAGCCTATTTTATAGATCGCTACCGGGAGCCCATCTGGGCCGGCTGCCTTTCCCTCGACCATGTTTTTTATCTGATTATGGACTTCACCCTCTTTGATGTTTGAACTCAGAAACGCTCTATCTGCCTCTGTTAACTGTGGTAGTTCGAGCTGATTTAGCCAGTCTTCTGCTCTTTGAGCTGGAGGGCCATTCTCTTCTGTATACAGATTTTGCATGAACAGTTTAGCCTTCTCAGAGATCACAACATTGTCATGGGAGATGACCCAAGTGCTACGCATGATCAGACCCTTGATCTGGTTTCTGACCCTGTCAGACCTTGCCTTCCAGGCAAGAAATTGTCCACATTTTTCCCCGTAGGAGAATTTTTTCAATTTACTTGCATCCCACCTATCTTTAATTATTTTATCAAGATTGGCCTGATATTCGGCCCGTAGGGAATCTAGCTCACTCTGTATAACTGATAGATTAGTCTGCTGGTCTAACGAGGCCCTCTGTAGCTGCTGTTCTTTTTGTTTTATTTTAACCACTTGGATGCTAAGGTGTTTTATGGCTTTTAATGTAATTTCCATTGAAGTCAATGGAAACTCCATGACGAGCTGGGCTCGTCATGAGCGTCGAAGGGGTTAAAGAGAGAATCGTCTTCCGGTTTTTTTCTGGATCTATTTCTCCTAATCGTTAGAGTAGTTAGGAATCCTCTCATACAGGCCTTAAAGGCCTCCCATACAGTTTAATCAGCTGCGGTACCGCAATTTATCCTAAAGTACTCGGCTACCTGTGTCTCTAGATCGACTTTCACCTCCTCTTTCAACAGAATTGATCTATCGGCGAGTGGGGGGAAAGATGGCGGCCGGTCTGTGAGCCCGGTCGGGAGCTCCGTGCTGACCTCCAGTAAACTATGGCGCTTTCAACCTACGGACCCAAGAAAATGTAAGCAGCCTAAGCATCCTTAGCCTCATCCCTCGGAATTTATCGGCACATCGGAAACTTGCATAAAATTGCCCAAAACTGCCAACATGCCTGCTTGATTCCAACTCAGCAGTTCCTTTCTACCGCGGTATTCCGCCTGGATCCACTATTACCGCGTCTGACTCGGACTCTAGCCACACGTCGAAATACACTCCGAATCTCCCCTCTCCCTCCTCCCTCCTCCCCTCAGCTCTCTCGGATATGATTAATGGGACCGGGGGTATCCGAGCAGAGACGCTGTTTGCTTTACCTGTCGACTCGCGTGTGAGCCGGACGCCGCTGCTGCAGTCGAGCTCTGTGTTCCAGTCCCTCCTTAGCCGGTGGGAGGCGGCTTCTGAGGCTACTAAGAACTGCCGGAGGGCTGCAAGGAGAATCACCGTCTTCTTCCGGGGCAAGGGAGGTGGAGGCAACACACTCTATGCTAATGCCAATGGTCCCGGGCTTGGGTGCACAGCAGTGAGGCTTGGTTTGACCTCAGTGGGTCACGACTCGGAGCTCCCTGTGGAATCCATCCTGATTGTGGACACGGAGGGAAAAGACACAGAGACTTCTTCCTTACAACACATGATCCGGGTAAGCGAGGAGGGGATTTTGAAGGCGGGGTGCAGCACAAAAGAGCCCGGTAGGGCACAGACAATAAGCAGCGAATGTGAAAGGGAGAGCTCTGAAAAGATATGTAAGTGGGGTAGTTCTCCTGATACTGGTACCGGAGCGCCCCCCTGTGTTTCAATCAAAGGGGGGGGTCAAGTGGCTGCAGAAGAATCACCTGAGACCCCGGAGGTCCCGGAGGTGACGGGGCAAACTTCTGATTGCATAGGAAAATCAACATACTGCCTAAGGAACAGGCAATTTCTAAAATCTAACCCTGTCACTAGTACAAAACCCCTTGTTCCTCCTCCTCGAAGCACTAAAAAGAAAACCAGGAAAGCCTGTAAGGTACAGGCCAAGGGTGGGAAGGGTGGGAAGATACTCAAAAAACCCGGGGGTCCTACTGACTTACGAGAGGGGGTTGACGCCCTAAAAATTAAAGTAACTCCCTCATTAAGATCCTTCTTTAAAATTCAAGAGCAGAAACAGGAAAATAAGAAAAAGAAGGATTGTGAGCTTAACTCCACCCAAGTGTCTAGTGGCGCCGAGCCCAAAGTTGGAGGCCCCCCTAATACCAACCACAGCTCCTCCCAAACCTTAGACGGCCCAACGATGTCTACTCTGCCTCCGTCTCTAACGGAAGATGAATCTCTAAATTCCCAAGGCCCTCTCTCCATTTAGACTGAGACTCAATCGGGGACCCTTAATTCAACTTTAGACCAGTCTCACTCTGAGATCCTGACAAAATCCCCCACTGAAGTCTTTTTAGAGAAAATGATGGTTGAAATGAGGTCGAGATTTGAGATCTCGGAGGGGAATCAAGGCAAGATACAGGAAGCCTGTGATCTCTTAGACACGAAATTAAACGCCCTTGGAGACAGAGTCACGGCAGTGGAGGCTGAGGTAGTCTCATTAAGCAGGAGAGTGGATTCCAATCAAAAGGAAATAAGAAATCTAAGAGAAGCTGATAAAATCTTTGCAGATAAGCTGGAAACGCTGGAAAACCATTCCAGACGCAATAATCTGAGAATTCTAAATGTTCCGGAAGGCAGAGAAGGTACGGACATCATAAAATTCATTATCGCACTTCTAGAGGAGTATTTCCCTTGGTGCAAAGATCTAGGACTGGAGAAGGATATACAGCGGGTTCACAGAGACCCCTTTGGTAGAAGTAAGGAGAGGAAGAACCCGAGAAAAATTATGATTAACTTTCAAACATACTCCATTAAAGAAAAACTACTAAGTGAAGCAATAAAAAGTGGCACTTACAACAAAGACGATTGGTCCTTTAGGATCAGATCTGATATCTCCAAGGCTACCCAAGACAGGCAGTGGGAGCTGGGGCAGCTGATGCCGGAGCTGAAAGCTCTGGGCGCTTCAGTCCAGATGAAATTTACGGCATCTCTACGCATAATGTGGAAAAACAAAATGCATAACATAAAAGACACCAAGGAAGCCGAAACTTTCTTAGAACAACTGCGAGATCAGATGAGGAACTAGTTGGCGCCTTATGTTGCTTTTCACGTTTGTCAGGCACAGAGCTCAAAGAGGGCTTTTAGTAAGCCCAAAGAAGAAGAAAGGGAGGTTTCCCCAGGGGGGGGGGTCTCTTTTAATATACCTCGTTTTTATAGGTACACTATTGAATCAATGAAACAAAAAAATCTAAAAATTACGCACGGGATACGGGAGCAAATTAGGGAAAAAAAAGAAAAAATGGTCCTCAGCAGTAACAGAATGAACAGAAGGAGAACTTGGAGTGCCCCAAAGACAGAAAAAAAGAAAAAAAAACATATAAAATGAATAAAGATAATTCTCAAGTTAAAATTATTTCCTGGAACGTCAATGGACTAAGAATTAAGAGTAGAAGAAGGAGAATACTAGAGTATTTAAAAACGGTAGACAGTGAGATAATAATACTTCAAGAAACTCACTTATTTAAAAAAGAGTGGGAAGACATCGTGAAAAAGCTTCACTGGGTTGATTCATATATCTGCACCAACCAGGAGTGCGTTATCAAAGGCATTGCCATCCTCTTTAAAAAATCTCTGAATGTCAAAGTGGAAGCTTATGAAGCGGACCCAAAGGGGAGATGGGCCCTGGCCAAAGTAAGGATTCGAAACAATGCCCTAACAGTGGTGGGGTATTATGGCCCTAACTCGGATGATCCGGTCCCCCTACAATCTCTATACTCTCACTTACTCTCGGTTTCTGCCCCAATAGTCTTAGGGGGAGACTTTAATATAATCCCTGATCCAAAAACAGACCGACTCCCCATAAGAAGACAAACAACTTTGCCAAAAATGAGAGACTGGTTGGGGGTATATAAAAGAGATTTGAGGTTAGTTGATATCTGGAAATTAAAAGGGGACAATCAGAACAACTTTACTTTTAAAAATAAAAAACTTGGAGTTCAATCAAGAATTGACTTTTTTCTTGTAGACCATAGTCTGATTGAGAAAACAGTCAACGTAGAACACATCCCCGCCCATCTTTCAGATCAATCAGCAGTCAAGATCACCGTGAAACTGGAGCCGAATAATGACATCACTAGATGGACTTTGGATCTTACAATCCTCTTAGACCCCCAGATTATTGACCAGCTAAAATCACAGACTAACATTTTCTTTGAGGAAAATAAAGAAGGTACTTCGGCACAGATCACTTGGGATGCGTATAAAGCCGTAATAAGAGGATATATCCTTAATTTGGCGGTGCATAAATCGAAGGGCCTAAAACAATCGATATCAATCTTGGAAGATAAGATTAAAAATTTGGATATACAAATAGATGCAGCTACTTCCTCTGCTCGTAAAGAACATCTAGAGGCGATCAGAATGAATCAAAAAGAAAATCTAGCTGAAATTTTAGAAAATAAAGTGAGAGAAAAATGGGAAGCTAGCAAACTAGCCCATTACGAATATGGAGAAGGATGTGGCAAACTTCTTGCCTGGAAAACGAAGACTGAACAAACCTGGAATAAAGTCGTTTGTGTCGACCCTAGAAACATTGTAGAAAATGGGACTGATGATACAGTAATAAAACAAGAATTCTTCTCCTTTTTTTCTGATCTATACAATGAAGATTGCCATCCTAATTTGGAAGAAATTGATCACTTCCTAGACCCCCTAAATCTTCCCAGTTTACCGCCTGAAATGAGAAAGGAACTAAATGCGGAAGTCTCAACTCAGGAAGTGGAGGAAGTATTAAAAAACCTTAAGAATGGTAAAGCGGCTGGGCCAGACGCCCTTCCCAATGAATTCTACTCAAAATTAAGAGAGGTCTTGATCCCACCTATAACATCATTGCTGAATAAAATATTCGTAGACAAATCTAACCTTCCCGATTCTTGGAATGAAGCCATAATTACCATCCTTTTAAAACAGGGCAAAAATCCAAGAAAATGTGAGTCATATCGTCCTATCTCGATCCTTAATTGCGATTATAAAATTTTCACGCAGATTATGGCGAAGAGACTGGGAAAAATAGCAGGGCTCTTAATAAACAACAATCAGAAGGGTTTCATTCCGGGAAGACAACTACAAGATTTAACGCAGGAGTTGTTTGCCACCATAGATATTGCTTCCAATGAGAAAATTCCTCTATCAATAATTACCATCGACGCCGCAAAGGCGTTCGATAGAGTTAACTGGGTATACCTAAACAGAGTCTTGGAAACGTTTAAATTAGGGGGAAATATACTAAACGCGGTCTCTAAAATATATACTTCTCCTAGAGCCCAAATTCTAATAAATGGCAGTCTGACCCCTAACATACAGATAAAGAGAGGAACTATGCAGGGATGCCCCCTTTCGCCTCTCCTTTTTAATTTTTTTATAGAACCGATGGCGGAACTTCTCAGATCAGACCCCTTAATCTCTCCTTTCACGTTTCAAGACTGGTCTAAAAAAATCGCGCTGTATGCAGATGATCTTATGATCTTTACAGATAACCTTAGGGGGACACTAACTATAGCTGAGGAGGCATTGATCAGGTTCGGGAGTATTTCTGGCTATCAAGTCAATCAAGATAAGACTGAAACCATGAGTTGGAACGACAACTTTACTAGCCCCCATAACAAAGATAAAATCAGATACCTTGGCATAGACCTAGTTAAAGACTTAGACAAAGTCACCCATATAAATCTCCAAAGAATAGACAAGGATGTTAAAAGATTATTGAAAGTTTGGGGGGGTCTCCCTTTGTCGTTTCAAGGCAAATCAAACTTAATTAAAATGTCAATCCTGCCAAAGTTTACCTTCGTCTTTGGGGCTATACCTCTTGAATTTAATAAAAAAACTTTACAAAAAATCCAGAGTGAGATCACAAGTTTCATATGGTCTTCAAAAAATCCCAGAATTGCCTGGAACAAGTTAAGAAGGGAAAAAATCCAGGGGGCATTGCAAGCCCTGATCTCTATGAATATTGTAGAGCTTTCCAATTTAAATCTAATAGAAAGCTTCTAAATGTTTTTGATTGCTACCCTGTGTACTTCCAAACTATGACTCGTAAAACTAGCCACTTTCTATATAAATTCGGACCCCCTAAGTACTTTAAAAAAATTAAACTAAAGATGTTGAAATCCGCGGCCAAACTGTGGTTTAGCATAAGATGCACTCTAAACATTCCCTATTACAGCGACCTAGCCCCCATTTGGGACTCTCCTGGCACCCCTGAGTGTCTTAAAGATAAACTAGCCCTCCCTATAAAAGCAGCTGGACTAACCACGTGGGGTCAACTGATGTCTGGAAACAACCTTTTGGAGTGGAATACCTTATCCTCCAAGACTATGGGCTCACTTTCTAAATTCAAGTTCTATCAACTCTCTGGTTGGTCGAAATCACTAAAAGAATCTAGAACTGGGAACCCTTCTCTAGAAAGTGAAATGCAGAAAATAGACACTATTCATAAAGAAATCGCACTTTGGTATTGGGCCTTGATTCTGGGAGGAGAGGAAGATTTCAGGATTCCGGAGAGAGTATGGGGGAAAGATCTGCCGACGCTGGAGTTAAACAACCAATGGCAAGTATCTATGAGTAAATGCTGGACAATTTTGTCTTCAGCTGCCTTAAGGAGAAACCATCTTTTCACCTCTCATAGAGCCTACTGGACTCCTAAAAAGGTATCGAAGTTTGCTGGGTCAACAGTGAAGGCCTGCCCCAATTGTGGACTGGAAAGAGCCGACGATCTACACATGTTTCGGCAGTGCCCCCTTCTCGACGGCTTCTGGAATGATGTGGGTAAGACTTTGGATGGGGTATTAGGAAGACATCTAAATGTAAGTACCGACTTAATTATCTTTGGGGTAAGGAGTTCAAATGCATTAGACAAGCTTTCTACTCTTCAGGAAAATCTCCTTTTTTTATTAATTTTGCTTGCAAGGAGAGAAATATGTATAAAATGGGTAAGCTCTGCTCCTCCAACTCATAGTGATTGGTTAACTTCCATACTAAGAATCTATAGACATGATAAAAGAAAGGCCCCCAGAAAAAAACTCAAGTTCTGGGAAATCTGGGAAAACTACCAGCAAGGTGCAAATTAAATCAGGGAAGTATCCTAGACATAAATCTGTCTTAGTGATTGGCACGACGACCGTTTACAAAAGTCCAATGATTATGTGTAAGCAATGGAAAGGCAGGAGAAGGCCTGCATGAGTAGCCATAATGGCTAGCTTCACCCCCCGTACTCAATCCTTCTATAAAGTATTGGAAACAAGGGGACCCTCCTCTCTCTTAATGACGCTCCAGGGGAACTGTCCAGTTACACACACTTTATGTCAGGACAGTGAAGTTTAAGAATCAACGAGAGAAAGGGGCCCCGACAACTCCTTACTTTTAATATTGCACTTATGAGGGAAAAAAAACAAAAAACAAAAAAAAACAGAATTGATCTATCAAGAGTCCATCTTCTTAGTTGATCTCCCTGAATAAGCTTGATCGTTCATTCCACCATAGAATGGTCCGCTAACAGGGCTGGAATGTATGATACAGTGTCGACAGCAGGCAGTAATGCTTGATCTAGGAGAAAAAAGTCAATTCTCGAGTGATGCCTGTATCTGCGACTATAAAAGGAATAATCTCTTCCATTGCCATTTTTAACCATCCAAATATCTAGTAAATTGAAGTCTTTCATGATATTTTTAAGCTCAATTTGTGACTTGCGTGGAGAGGTAAACTTGGCTCTAGAAGTACGATCCAAAGTTGCATCGAAGATCAGGTTGAAATCTCCTCCCATAATAATGGGTATTTCCAAATCCAAGAGGCTGGTTTTTAGACTTAACAGAGCCCCTGGGAAATCGAGATTAGGCCCATAATAGACTGCGCATGCCAACCATGAACTATCTACAACTAGGGATGTAGTCAGCCATCTGCCTGAACAATCCGTCTCAAACTTCTCTACCCTAATCCTGCTATTTGCACGGATTATGATTGCCACTCCTCTAGTATTTCCTCTCTGATTAGAACAGAGGAGATCCTGAATCCACCTTTGGTTCCTAAATGCTGCCGTGCACTCTTGTGACTCCAGGTGGGTTTCTTCTAGAAGACAGATGTCAGCCTTTGATTTATTCAGAAATTCGCAGATTCTGGAGAGTTTCCTATCATCCCTTAGCCCATTAACATTCCAGCTTACTATTTTTATTTTATTGAACGTACTTGTCATGGGTAGGGAAATCCTGAAGAGAACTCAAAACTATCCCGGATCTTTTTCCTACTGGGGAGTTGCGCCTTGATTTTCTTTACATGAGGAATATTTTTTCCCTTTATTACTCCCACCCCTCTCTGCTCCCACCCACCACCCTTGAGGAACCCCCCCTTGTGAACCTTGGCGATCTTGTCGCCAGATGGGAACCCTTGGTTCCGGCCTGGGATCTGCCTCTGCGTCAGACAAATATAAGGAAACCTATGGGTCTAACTGTGCCCCCTACCCGCTACATGTGAAAAGAAAAGGAAACAACTTACACGAAGATTTTTCCATTTTTTCCCCCTTTCTTTTATTTAGTTGCTTAGATATATGGACTACCATTTGTGTACTATACCAATATTTAGTCTATTATACCCTATAGTGCTTACCACACCCAGTCCTTTTTTTTTTCCAAGGAGATAAGCAGTAAAGGATTAAGTGGACTAGGTGGAAAAAAAATATATATATATAATATGTGAGATCCTATTAGTAGCCCTATCAGAACACGAAGTTCTAACATTGAGTCTCCTTCGTACTGATTAGGAAAGTATCAACTTCCTGAGGAGGGGTGAAATTGTATGTTTTATTTCTCCACGCCACCCTCAATGCTGCTGGAAATTTCATCATCACCTGGGCTCCCTGACTTCTCAAGTCTGACATCCGGGACCCCAACTCCCACTGCCTTTGTGCTGTAACTCTGCCTACATCAGAGCGAGTGAGATATTTAGTGGACTCTATCTGGAGAGAAGGCTCCACAAGGGCCCTGCCTAGTATCAGCTCTTTTATGGCGTAGGTGTGAAAATTAACCAGTATCTTTCTTGGAGCTTTCCTATCTGGGTGTTGCTTAAATGGGTCCCTATGTGCCTGCTGGATTTCCCCCTCAAGATCGATATCTGGTTTATCTTTCAGCACTCCTTCTCTCAGTAGTTTACACACCAAGGATTTTACATCTCCATTTTCTGCTCCCTCAGGTATTTTCAGAAATTTTAGATTGTTCCTTCTGGCATGGATCTCTAGTCATTCCATGTCCATTTGCAGTGACTTGTTTTGTGCTTTTAACTCCGTTATGTCCCTAGAGTGGGCCTGGGAAACTCGGGAGAGAGTAGCAACTTCCCCTTCTAACACCTCCGTCCGAGTACAGATATCGTCTAATTTATTCTCCAGACTGGTGCACTTTTCGTTGATCTCCTTCTGGTTCCCTTCGGAGATTTCAAATTTGGGAAGTAATTTCGAAAGCAAGTCCTCGCGTAGGGATTGGAGGAGTAGCTCAAGCTGGGACTGATTGGTTCCCTTCTCTGTCGCTTGAGCCCCCAGAGGATGTATCACGTTACAACGCAGGCTATTACAACGCCTGCCTTTACAACGCGGTTTTTACATTGCATACCATTACAACGCATAGTGCTTTTAGGCGCTGGATAGTGATTTATTTAATTTACTATTCCAACTCCAGTCCCCGTGGATAGTAGGGAAGGTGTTGGATAGTTAATTAAATATATTCCCTATCCTAGAGCGCCCCCCAACGCAATGCGTTGTAATGGTTTGCGTTGTAATGACCGCGTTGTAATGGTAGTGGGTTGTAAAAGTTTCGTTGTAAAGGTTGTTCACCCCCCCAGAGAGTCTATTGCAGAGTTATCACAAAAAGATCTAGCTGTGAGCTGGGGACTATGCTCTGGTAGTACCTTGGGTGATGGCTGGGATAGAGAACCTTCCTCTGCCTCCAAAGTAGGTGTAGGGTCTACACCTAAATCTGTCTCCAGCTCTAAAAGCAATGGGGAATACCTATTCTCAAGTACGACTGATACGTGAGGACTTACGAGGGGGGCACCTGGCTAACCATCTGCTTGCCTACCTTATCTGCGCTCGCAGTGGTATTGGTATTTGTATTGGGGGGGTCTTGAGAGCAGGGGTAGTGGCAGTAGGGGGGTCTTGGGACCGGTTTTGATATATTTAGGCAATTTTTGAGTTTCTTCACTTCCCCTGTCTTGCTTCTTTCTCTCCTTTCCCTCCTTTTTTGTCGTGGAGTAAGAGGGACCACCCCTCTTGGGCCGCCGGTAGAGGGGAATAGCTGCTCCTTCTCAGGCTGAGAGCGGAGAAGGTATCTATTTCTCACCACTGGGGGGGCAGATTGTACTTCAAAGGACTGTTTTTCGCCTTCTCTCCCTCCAATATCCTCCCCCACTACTTTCCCCCTCTGATGTACTTTCTTCCTAACAGAGCGCTCTTCAGAAGTAGTTGTGATGGGCTGCTCTAGCTCAATGTCAATCCCTTCACTCTTCTTGCTACCACGAAACACAATAACCTCCAACCAGCAACCAACAGGTCCTCCACTGCTCCTATTGGCCTCAGAAGCACTGACACCAGCGGCTCCTACCATGCGATATTCGCCCCTCTCCCCCCGAACCACCGTCACTGACCGTGCATCAGAAGTCCCGACTCGAACCCGACTCACGGCCCCATTCACTGGTCGGAACTTAATCCTCGCTGCTGTCGCCCAGATTTTACACCAGAGCCTTGCTCGTCTTCGCGCACAACAGGCTCCGACTCCTCCACCGAGCCCCTCCTCCTCCTTCACCTCTGTCAGCGTTAGCGTCTCAGCGCTCATCCGAGACCGCCCCTGGGTACCTGGGTCCCGCGGCTCCACGAATGCCGGTTTTGCAGCCAGGGAAAAATAAACAGCATACATGGGGTAAATATTTAGGTAAACTCAATCGCGGCACATAATTTCGACCTCTCACCGTTTCCTAGCTGAGTGCGAACCTCAATGGCGCCATGTTCCTCCCCAACCCAGAGTTTCGAAAATGATGGAAGTCAATGTGCGGGGGCACAGTGAACGTAATGCCCAGCTTAGTCGCCCCTCGCAGCAACACATCCTGGAAGGAGACTATGTCGTCTACTGGAGACACCCTCGTCCGAGGGGAGTCCGACAGGGTAGGTGAATAGTCCCTAGCACTGGATGAATCCGTGTAGCGGGACCTTGACCGGTCCTTCCTGTGGCGCCGTCTGGATCTTATAGAAGAGCGACGGTGACTCCTGGATCTATCCCTCCGTCTGGAGCGAGATCTCGAGCTCCGCGGCCTCGGACGGTCCACAGGCCGCAGCGGAGGGAGCTGTGGAGGCCGAAACGGGAGCCTAGGTTGCGGTGGCATCGTAGGCGTCGTTGGGAGATGTGGTACCGAGGCAGACCTCGGCAGAGGTGGTGGTGTAGGAGGCGGAGAATGATGAGGAGAAACAGGTGGCGGAGGAGGCGTCGAGTTATGTGGAGGAGGGTCCTTGGGTAACGGAGGAGGTGTAGGTGACCTCGGCTTGGAGGGCGAATGGACTTGTGAGTGCTCCAAGCCCGGAGCCTCTTCCCCTCTCTTTCTTTTCTTCGCCTGACCTGAAGGGAGGGACCTAGAGTCCATACCCTTGGTAGCCGAGCGACGGCGCCGCCGCGACTGTGGACTTGTGGAAACCGAGGACACAGTCTTGGCTTTGGAACGCCTCCTGGAGGACGATGCTTTCCTCCTCGACGCTGAGCGCCTTTTCGACGTCGATGACCGTCGTCTCGGTGTCGATGATCGCCGTCTTGACGTCGATGAACGCCTTCTCGACGTCGATGATCTCCTTCTCGACGTTGATGATCTCCTTCTCGACGTCGATGATCGCCTTCTCGACGCCGAACATCGAGTCGTTGTCGATGGTGAACAACGGTGACGCCTCGACGGCGAGCGCCTACACCTCCTTGAACCCTCTCGACGTCGATGATGGCTCGACGACGAAGCAGTCCTCGACGTCGACCTCGTCGGGGGTCTCGACGTCAATCCCCTCGACGTTGAACGTCGACGTCGCTTTGACCCAGAGCCCTGGGGAGACGGGGAGCAGACCGTGGTAATTCCTCTCGACGCCAACGTCGAGGCTATCGACACCGACCGGTGGCGTTTTCTGTCCTTCTCCTTACTGGGGGCCCCCCAGAGGCCGCAGCACGGGCAGAGGAAGAGGCCCCTTCCTGCCCAGACCCACCTTGACCTTGCTGCTTTCTTTGCTCCAGTCCTTGGAGCCTGATCTTCTCTCAGTCCTTCAGGGTCCTACTGGAAAACTGCAGGCAAATTTCACAAGTCCCAGGAACATGAGAAGAAGGGAGACACAGGATACACACCCTGTGTGGATCAGATTTTGCTTTCTTCCTGGCACACTCTGGGCATTTATCAAATAAGGTAGGCATATTTGACAAAAGAGCGGCCAAAATCACCAGAAAACTCCAGCAAAGTGAAGAAGAAGCAAAAATACGTCGAGTGAACACACTCTAACACTTTAAAAGTGCCAAAAATTACACAAAACACCCAAAAAGGGAGAGCTCAATGCTCCAGGGTCCTGCTAGCAGGAGCCAGAAAAAAGAACTGAAAGTAAA